>NC_064832.1:28902248-31402248 GCF_024166365.1 Elephas maximus indicus | reverse complement strand
GCGATATTCTTTATTTTGTAAGCCAATCTGCTATTTAGCTAAAAGGTGACCTCAGGGACTAGTTTCAGTTCAAGGTTTAAAGGGTATCTCAGGACAATAGTCTCGGGGAGTCCTCCAGTCTCAACAGGTCAAGTAAGTATGGATTTTTTAAGAAACTGAGATTCTCGTCCACATTTTTCTCCCATTCAATCAGGATCCATCTATTGTGCCGCTGATCAGAATGATCAGTAGTGGTAGCCAGACACCATATAGTTCTTCTGGTCTCAGTGTTAATGAGGCTGTAGTTCATTTAGACTGTTAGTCCTGTGGATGAGTTTCTTCTTTGATCCTTTGGTTTCCTTCTTTCTTTTTTGCTCCAGATGAGTAGAGACCAATAGTTGTGTCATTATATGACCGCTCAAAAGCTTTTAAGATCCCAAATTACTCACCAGACTAGGATGTAGAACATAAACTTTATGAACTATATTATGCCAATTGACCAAGTTGTCCCACAAAACTATGGTCCTAAGCTTTCAAACCCAGAAAAATCAATCATGTGAAATGTTTGGTTTTATATATAAGAAGTATCTGTAACTGTGCCTCCTATGTGCTTTATTATATTTGAAAATATATGCATGCACACACATATATGTACACATATATGCATACACCCATAAAAAAAAACACCCATAGACACACATATATACTCACATATACATACCTATAAACATATACATCTATGTATATACATATATACCCACACATATATTTTTTGATCATTGCTGCAAAATAAGGTGCATAAGGTTTTCAATGACTGAAAGCTAAATTGTTGTAAGTTGCCATCAAGTCAGCTTTGACTCATGGTGATCCCATATACAAGAGAACAAAACATTGCCTGCTCCTGCGCCGTCTTCATGATAGTTGGTATGCTCGAGTCCATTGTTGAGGTCACTGTACATTTGAGTGCCTTCCAACCTAGGAGGCTCATCTTCCAGAACTACTTTGAACAATATTCTGTTGTGATCCATAGGGTTTTCACTGACTAATTTTCAGAAGTAGATTGCCAGGCCTTTCTTCCTAATCTGTCTTAGCCTAGAAGCTCTGCTGAAACCCATCCACCATGGGTGATCCCTCTGGTATTTCAAATACCAGCGGCACAGCATCACAGCAACATGCAAGCCTCCACAGTACAACAAACTGACAGATGGCTGGTGGACAATGTCTCAACTCCAATAAAAACAGAATAGACATAGGATCTTCTATAGGTTACTGCCCACCTGGATAGTTGAAAAGAAGGCTAGTGCCTCAGCACTTATAATATTCCTGTAACATCAAATGCATCTACTTAGCGAAAAAGAGAAAGGATGAACTTACAGTTGGAAAAGCTTCAGGGAAGCAGGAGGCCAGCTGGAACAATGACCAAGCAATACCTTGCAAATTACTGTAAGCCTACACTTCAAATATATTCCCAAAACTTATATAAGAATCATCATTAAAGACTAAATCTTATTGGCCTGAGTATAAGCTAAACTCTTTGAAATATAAAGCCTTAACTTCCAAAATAAATTTAAAAAAATTTCTAATTAGACAAATACATTCAGGCACATGAAATGCTCAGTTCTTTATGCCCTGTAGTGATCAAAAATGACAAGCCCCCTTTCTCGTAACTTAGCCTTCTGCCTTTTGAAATTGAAGGTTGTATTACTATCGTAATTTAAATTAAACTGCTTTCCTAGCAGCCCCTCGTAACTCTCTTGTTCACCTTTTCCTGCCTATCCAAACTTCTTAGAAATGGTTCTCTTAAAAGTCCAGTGCCTCTTTAGGCAAACCGTTTTCACCTTAACACTAATAATGTATCACTATCTAGAGTAGGTGAGTGTATGGAGACAAAAGTTTGTTAGTGGTTACCAGGGGCAGGTGTGGGGACGGGGTGAAGGAGGACACAATGCTTAGAGGAATTTATGCTTCTGTTAAGGGTGATGGAAAATTTTGGGAACAAATGAGGGTGACAGTGGAACAACATGATTAGCATAATTAATGTCACTGAATTGTACATGTGAAGAATGTTGAAATGCCAAACGTTCTGTTGCACATATATTTACCACATTAAAATAATGTAAAAATTAAATAATAACATATAATAATAGAGATTAAAACTATGTGATATCCTTCCCCCTGTTTGCATTTTCCCCCCTCATAACCCCCCCCCCTTCTATGAGGCCAGGTTTGTGTGGCCTCTTGGAATAGCACCTGTACCAGAAGCTTCTGAGGGGGTTTGGCCCTGCCCTGAGGAGGATTCCTGATCAACAATCAAGGCTGTTGTTTTTTTGTTTTAATTTTCTTAAAGAAAATTTGCCTTATTGTCATACTAACAGGGACATATAAGCGGGCTCCTCGCACTGTTATTTCCAACATGGCGCACGAGGAGGAAGACCGGGAGATGGAAGGGACTCTGTGCCCGATACTCAGGGGGAGATTCGAGAACGTTGGTGAGCAGAGTGGTGGGCCAGCACCTCCGCACCCCACGGCTCTCTGCTCTAACCTTGGAAATGTTTACACTAGAAATCAGGCCCTCTGCAGCGGTTCTTCCAGCCTCGATTTGCAGTTCTAAATCTGTCTCTGCCTTTCTTTCCTTACCTCTTTTTACTCCTCACCTGAACACTGTCCCTTTCCCCTTTGTTTCCATTCTTGTATTTTATGAAACTGAAAATAACGGTCTGTGCAACCTGCTTCCAAAAGACCTGTGGTCAAAGGGAGGAGCTGCATCACCTGAAGTCTTGCCAAGGTCCTTTGTAACAAGGAGTTGGGGAAAGTACAGTTTCTTATCTCCTGGCACCCACATATGGAAGGGACCCTATACCCCTCTCTCAAGTAGCAAACTGAGCGCCAATGACACTGAGGGGTGCAAAAGGAAGGTGCATCCTGCTTTACCTCCTGCTGCGTGGGACGCAAGCCTTGCGTGGAGGCACCATGGTTGGCCAGCTCCGTAGCAAACAAATTAATAGGTTTCGAAATCCTAATGTGGACTCCCCAAAGGGAATCACTTGAAAGTGTGACGTACTACACTGCACTGGCACATATGTCCGGCCCACCAGCCATTAGTCACCTTGTCTGGGCTGAGCTCAAAAGTTGGATAATTTATTACTCTGGAAATGTCATCTTGGCTTTTTAACATTTGAGTTCTTTGCCGAACCACTTTGAAGTGCATGCTTAGAGAAATGAAAGGATGAAGGAGATTTTTTATTCCTGCAGGGAGGGAAGAGCACAATTATCTCAGCAAGTATCCTTCTTCTTTTTCTTTGTTTTCCTTCCTCATTGGATAGATATGGGTAACAATAAAGAGAGTCAATTTGCAAAATGAAGCTAAAGGCTGACTTGACAGTAGCACTTTCAGTGGAACGCTACCTTAGACGGTGCTTTGATTCACAAAGTCTGCTGCCATGGAATGCTGGTGACGTCATACAAACAAGAGCATCATCACACTTGTGAACATGAGGGATTTTGAGACAAGAGAAAAATAATTATTTTTAAAATAAATAATTGAGGATCTCTGCAGCTGTCCTTTGGGCCCTTTGGTTGACTTCTCCCATTTAAATGGACATATATTGTCATAATATTATTTGAAGCTAACTGTTTAATTGAGGCATTGGTGGTTCAGGGATAGAATTCTCGCCTCCCATGTGAGAGACCCTGGTTCAATTCCAGCCAGTCCACCTCATGTTCAGCCACCACTTGTCTATCTTTGGAGGCTTGTATGTTATTATGATGCTGAACAGGTTTCAGTGGAGTTTCCAGACTAAGATAGAGTAGGAAAAAAGGCCTGGTGACCTACTTCCAAAAATCAGCCAATGAAAACCCTATGGATCACAATGGTCCTATCCCCAATGGATCAAGCAGATGGCAGCATTTTGTTCCATTGTGCATGGGGTCACCATAAGTCAGCAGCTAACAACAACTGTGTAATTGCCTGATGATGGTGATGATTATAACAATACAATGTCTTAACTTAGGAATACTTCTTTTTCTCTTATGCTATCTGCTAGGCTTCAGGTATTCTACTGCAAATTTGGTGTGGAATCTACAAGCTTGCTTTTAAATGCACATGGCAGTGCTGTATTTATAGGCATTTCCCTCGAGAAGTGATGGTAATGGGAGGTAGACCCCTGAAAAACAATGACAGGGACTACCCAAATGACGACAGTGAATCTTTTTAAAACACTGATAATTCTCTGTTGTTTCCAAAGTCAAGGGGTATCAATTGCTCTATAACAAATTACTCCAAAACACAGTGGCTTTAAACAATAAAATTTATTATCACAGCTTCAGGAATTTAGAAGCAGCTTAATTGGGCAGTTCTGGCTCAGGGTCTCTCAAGCGATGCAGTCAAAATGTCAAGAAAAGTTATCGTCAGCTATAAAAGCTGCCTCCAAATTGCCTCACTCACATGCCTGGCAATTTGGATCTGGCTGAGGCAGAAGGCCTCAGTTTCTTTCCACATGAGCCTTTCCTCAGGCTGCTTGTGTATCCTCACAACATGGTGGCTGACATCCCCCTACAGAGAGCAATCCAAGACAGGAAGACAGGAGCGGCAATGAGTTTATGACCTAAGCCTCAGAAGTCACATACCATCATTTCCACCACATTCCTTTTTTTTAGAAGCAAATAACCAAGCCAACCTGCATTCAGAAGGAGGGGAGTTAGGCTCTACCTTTTGAAGGGAGGATGTTGAAGAATTCATGGGCATATTTTAAAACCACCACACAATGTTACACAGTCCTGACATACCTAGCCCTCCAAATGGAACTTCTTATGTTCAGTAACATGTTCTTACTTTAAAAAAAAAAAAGGAATACACATTTATTAAGCATTTCATAAGCACGTTTTGAAAGTGATAAAATACCTTGGTCACAGTCATTCTTTACGTGTGGCACACTTATTGCTTTCAAAATTTTGAATTTGAGTAAAGGTCGTATACAAATGAGAGCACTTGTATAGGCCATTGTGCCAGATATCAAGCTATTCCTTTCAACTGCAAGCCCACCCTTCCGTACTCTGTGTGTGATGCTGGGCTGAGCTTCTGCAACCACCTTTCTGCTGGTCAGCTCCTCCCTGGTATGTTCTCTCTAGAGGGAGATTGCAAGGCCAGAGGAGGAAAAAGGAATTGCTCCTTCTTGCTTGTTGTTCCAGCTTCCTGCTTTGCTTCTTTACTCCAGCAGCTGCAGGTTCTTCCCAGAAGAGCAGTTGAATCCAGAATGCTTTCTTCCCCAGCACTTGCAGACCCAGCCTCATCACAGCCCCCAAGAGACACCAACACCAACTGGCTAGTGTCCCAGCCCTACCTTGGAAGTTAGGACACCTCCTCCAAGCTCAGACTCACCAGTGGCAGCTAAGCAGTGGCTCTTTCTCAGAAACCTGACTTTCAGCTTCATGAGACATCTCTTCTAAGTTTCTAAGGTTAAATAATTCCAACCTCTCCTCTTTGATCCCATTGCCCTGTGTTAGCTGCTTCCTGCATTTGTGACCTCCATATTGTTGTTGTTAGCTGCCAGGGAATTGGCCCCCAACTCACATCAACCCCACGTGCAAGAGAAGAAAAGACTGGCCAGCCCTGTGCCATCCCTGTGATTGGCTCCCAATCAGACCGTTGTGATCCACGGGGTTTTTATTGACTAATTTTTGAAAGTAGATCACCAGGCCTTTCTTCTGAGTCTGTCTTTGTCTGGATCCTCTGCTGAAACCTGTTCAGCATCATAGCAACACACGAGGCTCTACTGACAGCTGGGTGGTGGCTGGGCATGAGGTGCCTTGGCTGGGAATCAAACTCAGATCTTCCACATGGAAGGTGAGAATTCTACCACCAAGCCATTACTGCCTCATCTCTACAGTAACTTAGAGGGCTTTGTTTTCTGTTTTTGTTTTGTTTTGCCTTGTTTTTCTTTTTGCCTTTCATTTACCTCATTAACAATACTTTAAATTCTGTCTGTTAAAATAAGTGGTGTGGTTTCTCTCTCCTGCCTGGACCCTGGCTGATACAATTACCTATTACATAATTATCCAAAAGAACAAGGAGAGATGTATAATGGAAGCTGTTCTTTGGAAATTAGATAAGGTCACAGGGAGTACTGGCATGCCCTCACCGGTGTGTGGGATCATTTAAGGTCATACAGCAAAAGGATTCCTCAGGAAATGGGGAAGTATCATAAGCCCAGTGCTTTCAACATGTAAACATGAACCTACTGCTGATAGGGTTTTATGGGTTTTCTAATGATCAAATCCAGGGAAATGCTGAGTACATCCAGTACTCCCCATAGAATGCCAAAGACATGAGGGGCTCTGCCTATGAAAAAGGTAGAGGGAAAAAAGACTGGGGAACAGGCTGTCCTGGTACGCATAACCCTTTAGCCAGATACAGACTCTGGGGAGGCTTCACTCTATTGTCAAAATTAGGAATCTTTTATCCTGCAATCAAAAGTGAAACCCTTGTGCCCAGCCACCCTGGGTATGGCAGACATGGAAAGTAACTTGGTGTCACCTTGCTGCCTATGGCAAAAATATTAACTACATCCTCAACTAACAGTGGGGATTTTCATCAAACTAAAACAATGCTGGAGACTTGGCTGGTGCAGTGGTTAAGCACTCAGCTGCTAACCAAAATGTTGGCAGTTCGAATCCACCAGCCGCTCCTTGGAATCCCTATGGGGCATTCTGCTCTGTCCTACAAGGTCGCTATGAGTCGAAATCAACTTGATGGCAATGAATTTTGTTCGGTTTTTGGGAAGACAATACTGTCCCAAACCAGCAGGTATCGATAAGCATTTAATAAGTTTTTTCCAGTATTCAAAAACATAAGGAGAAAGTAAGTTCAGAAGTCTGGTTTAGAAGGAAATCATTATGTGGATCCTAAAAACGCCAGTGTGAGCAGAAAAAGGCTGAGAGAGGTGGGATGCAGAGGATACCATATAAAACAGACTAGTTTCGTGGTTAAACTAAAGATGCCAGAAACTGTCTGGTTATGGTTTTTAGAGAAGTACTAATAAAGACCTTTCTGGCTCTCTCTCTCTGGCTGACTGGCTCCCTATCTGTCTTACCATGGGTCCACCTAAGCACGGCCACGTCCGTCTGGTCTGCTTCATGGGACAGTGGGGAAGGGTTAGTCTGTCTTTTGTGTTTCAACTACTAACTACTTTGTTTTTTCTGTTTCTTTTTTTATTTGTTTTTGTATTACTTAGAATGACTATGAATATGTTCTAGGGAGTTCAAAAGGCATCATTACCACAGATACAAATTACACTACCCCCAACCATCTTCGCATGAAACATGGCTGAGAGTCACACTTATGAAATCCTGAAATCAAATGTTTTTTGTTGCTGTTCTCTAACTCATGGCAACCCCATATAGATGGGTTTCCCAGTCCTCCACCATCTTCATGATTATTGTTATGTTTGAGTCCACTATTGAAGCCATTGTGTCAGTCCATCTCACTGAGGATTTCCCTCACCTTTGCTGGCCCTCCACTTTACCAAACATGATGTCTTTCCCCAGCAGTCGGTCCCTCCTGATGACACATCCAAAGTAGGTGAGTAGAAGTCTTGGAGAATATTTTGTGATCCATGAGAATTTCATTGGCTAATTTTCAGAAGTAGATAGGCTTTTCTTCCTAGTCTGTCTTAGTCTGGAAGCTCCACTGAAATCTGTCCACCATAGGTGACCCTGGTGGTAAATGAAATATTGGTGGCATACCTTTCAGCATCATAGCAACACACAAGCCACCACAGTAGAACAAACTGACAGACGGCGGAGAAATCAAATAAACAGAAGGAATTTAATGTGAGTTGGAAATACCAGAATATTAAATCAGCCATAATAGCATATATTATGAAGTTATAAATATATACACAGTAACTTCTAGAGAAGAGCTACTATAATTTAAATTTTATGATACAAGTGCTTATTTCAAAACTGCTGAGTTGAAATTAAATTAGCTCCTTTTTTTTTTTTTTCCTCCATATGCTTAAGCAGTTTTTCTTAGTTTGGGATTAAATTTTGTTACAAGACTGAGTTAATATAAAATCTATATTAATAAATTCATTTTAATTGCATTGTTCTAACCAAGAAGGATTTTAAAGAATTGATACTATAAATTGATAATCTACAACCACTAAAACTTTGAGAAAATGTTATCAAATGTTAAAAGTTGGGTAAACCCCTTGATGTCAAGTCAGTTCGGACTCCTGGGGACCCCATGTGTTACAAAGTAGAACTGCTCCATAGGGTTCTCTTAGTTATAATATTTACAGAAGCAAATTGCCAGGTCTTTCTTCTGTAGTGCTGCTGGGTGGGTTCAAACCATTATCATTTAGGCTAGTAAAAAAAAAGATGAGCCCAAACCATTGCACCAGCCAGGGAACCTCACAAGCTAGGTAAAAGAGTCTTCAATATTAGAACTCTGAGACGTTCTCGGAGGACCCAGTTCTTTCTCCAGGCTGAAGTCCAGAATCAGAGACTGGCTTACCTCTGCCCACACCAAGGAAAGGGTGCAAAACCAGGGCAAGTTCTCAGAGGGAGGAAACATGTACAGAAATGAAGAGCATGGTCCCTAGGGCCAGACACACCGGGCTGCTGGGTTGAACTAGTAATCATTAGTTTATCTTTCTAACCTCAGTTTCCTCATCTGGAGGAAACTACCCTTCTTAAATACCAAATTGAATGGGCACTTTTCGGTCCTACTATCTCTCAGTTTCATTTGACACAGCTGACTGCTGTCTTCTTTTTTTGAAAGAATTTTCCTCAAGTTGTAGAGAAAGGAAACCGCATCTTCCTCCCTTCATACTCCTCCTCTGGTTCACAGTCCTCCCCTTGAGTATCTGATAGCCACTGGACAACCTTCACCCGGGGGTGAGGTCACTGTTATAAAAGGTCACTGTTCATGCATGGCACAGCCCCCTGCCCTCTGGGACATGGTGGCAGTTCCCAGGTAAAATAGGTGCTCCTGCAACTCCTGTGCCCGTGTGCGAAGCTCACCTGTGTCCGTGTGCGAAGCTCACCTGTGTACAGCCTCTGCACAGGACAGGATGGCCCACCACTGGTTCTTTCTTTCCATCCCTTCCTCCACTTTCTCTCCCCCACCCTCTGCATGTGTTGAGACGAGTGAGGTAGGGCTGTGCCTTTGGCTTAAGGCAGAAAGTACGTGTTCTTGAGTCCTTCTGCTTCTTATCTGCTTCCACACTCAGCCACTACCAAGTCCTGTTCATTCTTTGTGTGTGTGTTAAATATATATATATACACATATATATAATAAAACACTTGCCACTTCAACATTTTTACATATACACTTCAGTGATATTAATTGTGGCCATCTGCTTCCAAGTTTTTCCATCACTATCTCAGAAGCTCAGTGTCCCCTAAGCAATGTGAGGCTTCTTCCCCCCTCCCTCTTGCCCACCCCTGGTAACCACTAATAATCTGACACTTGCCTATCCTAGATATTTCATATAAGTGGGATCATACATACAATGCCATAAAGAGAAATGAAGTCCTGATACATACTACGACATGGATGAACCTTGAAAACGTTATAGTGAATGAAATAAGTCAGTCACAAAAGGATCACCATTGCATGTTCATTCTTTCATTAAGCTAGATCTTGGATCCACGTACCTCTCTCCATCCCCACAACCATCATCCTAGTCCACCATTTTCTTCCACCTGAACTACTGAAATAGCCCCCCAAGTGATTTCCCCATCCCCTCTCTTCAGTCCATTCACCACAGGGTTGTCAGTCTTCTTTTATATAACAAATATGATGTCATTTTCTATTAGAAAACATGTCTAAGCTTCACATTGCACTAAGAATGAAATCCAAAATCCTTAAAATGTTCTTCAGAGTTCAACACAATCAGGTCTCTGTCCACCTCTTGAGTCTCATTCTCAAGCCGTGGACTATGTGGCATACTCCTGTTGGCCTCTTTCTGTTTCTCAAATGTACTAAGCTTTTTATTCCACCTGAAGTCCACTTCCCAACCCTCTTCATGGGGCTTCCTCTAATCTTCCTCAAGGGTCATTTCCTTAAGGAGTCTCTCTCTGACCCCAATAATAGTAATACCTAGAGGTTCTGTTCTAATCACTTCCATGTATTAATTCATTTAATCCTCACAACAACTCTATCCAGTGAGCACTATTAATATCCCCATTTTACAGATGAAAAAATGAGGCACCAAAAGCTTTAAGTAATTTGCCCAAGATCATACAGCTAATAAGTGGCAAAACTGGGATGTGAATCCAGGCATTCTGTCTCCAGAGTCTGTGAATTTAACAACATAGTTAATTTGCCCCCATGTCAAAGTGAGAAAAGTGACAGGCTTCCTCCGTGATTATCTTAACCAGTTGCCATGGAGTTGACCTCGATTAATGGTGACCCCACATGTATCAGAGTAGAGCTGTACCCCACAGAGTTTTCAATCACTGATTTTTTGGAAGTAGGTTGCCAGGACTTTCTTCCAAGTTGACTCTGGGTAGACTTGAGCCTCCAACTTTTCAGTTAGCAGACAAGTGCATCAACTGTTTGTACTACCCAGGGACCCCATGAAGTCTTAGCATCTTTTTGTTTTCCTTCACTGTATTTGTTATAATTTGTAGTTACATACTTGCATGTTTATTTGATTAAATTTTAGCTCCCACAACTAGCCTGTAAAATTCCATAAAGACAAGGACTGTATCTATTTTGCTGTAGTTCAGTGTTTGCACATATCAGTACTCAACAAGTATATGTGGTTGTATATGTCCTTGCCCTTCCTTTCCCTGGCTTTTCCTTTATAATCTGCAAATTCTTAAAATTCATTCTCATTTCCTCCAAATCAGATGGGAATAATAATGGGCCTCTGAGTGAAGAACTGGACTAACACCCTCAACGTTTGCTATGTTTTTAGCTATGCTAGAACCTTAACCATGTTTTTTACAGATGTGTTCATTACTTGGATCAGCCTCCACAGCAGTACAGGTAAACTGCTATCTATGGGGTGAGATTGAAGAACTCCCTAACTGCAAAAATTTCGCCCATCATCTACATGAAATATAATCATTAGCAATTCTGTTCTTCCAATGCCCCATTAGAATTCAAATAGGCCCTGGAAGCTGAGAGGCCACAGTCATTACTAATTAGCCACTCAGGATTATAGCATTGATAGCCTTCTGGGACTTCAACACTGAGTAGAAGGCTCCATACCAGATGGGAGTGTTACCTGGGATTATGTCACCAGGAGTAGAGAGAGCTTAGCATAGACGGGGGAGGTCCTAAAGCCAATTTTACCTTCTCCGCAGTGTTCAAGGGCTCCCAACTTGGCCTTGAGCTTTGATAGATGTTGTAAATAGCTCCGATGGTTTGCAGAAAATCTCTAATTTTTAGGTTTATCTAATGTTATATGTATATCCATGTACCAAGAAAGCCACAAATTTAAAAAGTGAGAAGCTTAGTTAATCAAGGAATTGTTTTGCTTTCAAGATACCAAACTAGTTTGGCTGATTCTTCACTGATTTAATGAAAAGTGCTGGGGTAAGGTAGCTGTGATCCAATTAAACATCACTTCTTTCCACCTCTCCCCTGCTGGGGACTTTGGAAGACAACTCAATACTTGGTTTAAATTAGGGAAATGTTGATGATGGTCATCCAAAAGATTGCAAAAGAAATTCAGGATTCCCTTCCTACTTCTGAAGTTTATACCACCCCCTTTGAATGGTGCTATTCCTGCATTTTAAGACAATTATAAACTAACTTTGCATATTCTTTTTTTTATTCCAGCATTTTAAGACAATTATAAACTAACTTTGCATATTCAAACTGATTAGTTCAGGAACAAATTATTGACCTTGTTTTGACTAGATTATCATCTTCAAAGAAAAAGGAAATGATTTGTTTCAGAATAGTTTCGATTTGTTTTCAGAATACTGCCAGAGTCTTAACCCCATTCCAACAATCCTGAAAATACAAGTAGTTAAAATCTTTGAGATTTAATTTAGATGTCAAGTTACAAACAACTAAGCTGTACTAACTAATGGGTTGCTGGCTCAGTGGTTAACAGCTTGGCTGCTAACCAAAAGGTCAATAGTTTGAATCCACCAGCTGCTTCTTGGAAACCCTATGGGGCAGTTCTACTCTGTCCTGTAGGGTCACTAAGAGTCAGAATCGACTCGATGGCAACAGGTTTTTTTTTTTTGGTTATTGTTGTTGTGTGCCTTCAGTTTGATTTTGACTCATAGCAACCCCACATGATACAGTAGAACTACCCCATAGGCTTTTCTAGGCTATAATTTTTACAGGAGCAGGTCGCCAGGTCTTTTCTCCCACAGAGCTGCTGGGTTCGAACTGCCAACTTTTTAATTAGCTGTGAGTGCTTACCTGTCGTGCCACCAGAGCTCACATAATGGATAAAGTAGGACAATTAGTCATCTCCAAAAATATTCTAGGAATGTTATAGGAAAAGACTCAGTATTGTAACAATTATTTTTCATACATGGGGACAAACTTTTGAAGAGTGGGAATCTGATCACCTTTCATTAACATCAAAGTTTAGTAAAAACAAGTGTAGAAAGTCAGACCTGACTTCTTGGTCCAATTCCATCACTTTTTACTGAGTGATCTTGAAATAATAACAATCACTTCTTTTTGTTGTTGCTGTATGCACTTTAGTCAATTCAGACTCATGGTAACCCCATATGTGTGTGCACTTCATAGGGTTTTCAAGACCGTGGACTTTCGGAAGCAGATTGTCAGGCCTTACTTCTTCAGGGGTGCCTCTGGGTGGGTTTGAACTGTCAACTTTTTGGTCAGTAGTCCAGTGCTTAATCATTTGCGCCACCCAGGAACTATTATCACTGCCTCTCTCTGAAGCTTAAGGGGAGAATTTTAAGTAGAGAATGGCTAACAGGCACAGTTATTTCACTGTCTCTATAAAGCACAATAAGTAAAATGTTCCTTATTCTAGTACCATGTGCAAAATTTCCAGGATAAAACACAAAACATTGATATCACATCAAGACCACCAGGCAAAGGTCTGCGAAGCCTTCAGAGAGCGCCAAGCATGACAATGGACCCTCAAAACCCTGCTGATCGCATTACCTTCCTGATTGGACTCAGGAGCAAAATCAGTTCCCTTAAACTATTCAGCAACACCCTCATTGCTATGCACATTAAAGAAAAATAATCAACTTATTAAAATAAAGTTTAAGTTCTTTACTTCTGGCCCTTAGTTGCCCAATCTCCCCCTCTTCATCAAACTGCTGAGATTGTAATTATTGGTTGTATTGGCTAAGATATATTGAGTGCTTACTGTATACAGGGCTAGATACTTTGCATGGAGTATACTAAAGGGAAAGGATCATTTACATTTTCAATATATGTTACAAAGCATTACATCATAGTTGTTATGGATTAAGCTTATTGAGAGTAAAAAGGAACAAATAATGGTTCCTGATCTCATGTTTTTTTCTTAAGCATTCTTTAAATCATAATCTAGCAATCATTCTACTACTCCAGATTGAAATTAAAGGAAAAAACATGCTTAAATATGTTAAACACATAATAATTCTGGGAACTCCATATGACATTTTCATGTGGCACAAACTCCCAACAGAGTTGTAGGAGGTGAGATTCTACATTAAAATACATCAAGTAACAGAACAGCTTTGACTATTGGAAGCTCTTATGTTATAGACTGGCATGAAAATTTTGGTGACGGGCTGATCCTTGAAGTTCTCGTCCTAGAGTTCCAGAAGGTTTCTGTGAAGTTCGTTACCCTGGGAAACTTTAAGATTTCAAAACAGAACTTGTCTCATTGTTTTCCTGACAACCTTTTAACATGCTGTTTCCAAATACACAAACAAATCATTTCCCAGGTGGTAAGTGCTGAAATTGTATTTAGTGAAGAAATAAAAATGAAACAAACCTGCCAACTCAAAGCATCAGATTTTAAAAGCGTTTGATAAAGAATTTGCTATTGATTGGACTTGATTTATATACGTGTCAGTAGCCTAAAAGCTCTGTTCCATGAAGAATTCAAATGCCTACAACTGAAATCAACTGGAAGGAGCCAGAAAATTGTTCATGCTAAATAAGCAAACCCTTTTTTTCCTGAAGAGCGTCTTAAATTACACCGTGGTATCTCTGTTTTCAGATTGAAGCATGCCTTATTGTTCTTTTGCCCAGCTCTTTTCCATAGGACCCTTCCACATATTTGCCTTAATAGAGAAAAAAAACAGTTGCCAGCAAGTTGATTCTGACTCTTGGTGACCCCATGTCTGTCAGAGTATAACTGTGCTCCATAGGGTTTTCAATGGCTGATTTTTTGGAAGTAGATTGTCAGGCCTTTCTTCCAAGGAGCCTCTGGGTAGACTCAAACCTCCAACCTTTCATTTAGCAGCCAAGCACGTTAATGGTTGGCACCACCCAGAAACTCCCTATTATAGGTGAACCTCTGTAATTCTGTAGATCATCGTAGTAGATTTTATTTTTGCTCCCAGATATTTGACTACCCTTCCATTGGGAGGATTATACTTCCTGCCTCATTGATGTCAGACCTGAGCGTGTGGCTTACTTTGGACCTTAAAATGTGAGTGGAAATCATGGTGCCATTCCATGTATAAGCTTTAAGAGTAACCACACATGACTGCTTGGCTTCTCTTTTCCCACTGCCACAAGCACTGCCACGAGCAGGTGGGAGCTGTTCATTGGCCTGGGTCCTGGAGTGAAGAAAGCATGGAGTAGGGTCACAAGTGACATGAGTGGAAACAAACCTGCCTCGTTGTAAGACACTGAGATTTGGGAGTTGTTTGTTAACCCAGCACTCCTTAGATCGTACTTGACTGATAGAGTCAACAGTCTTAAACTTTTTATAGTATGTCTCTAAAAATAATTTTAAGAAGTTGGATCTCCTCTAAATTGTTTAACTTGACAGCTGAAATTTTCCACCTTACGTCTAAAGATTTGTAAAAGATACCATTTGCAACATATTTTAAATGTTGACATTTTCTTAAAATTAGTCTATCACTCTTTTACATGTACTAAATAAAGTAATATATCACACAGCTGTAATACTCATATATTTTTTAAAAATACATAAACAAGTTCCTTTAATAGATAGAAAATTTACATCATTCCTTTTTGTCCTTGAACTTATATTTCCATTTTACTTTCTACACAAAATTGAATCCTATTGTAATATATATATATAATTTGGACCCTGGTGGCACAGTGGTTAAGAACTCACCTGTTAGCCAGAAAAGCCTGGCAGATCAAATCTACTAGCCGCTCCTTGGAAACCCTATGGGGAAGTTCTGCTCTGTCCTATAGGGCTACTATGAGTCAGAATCAACTCGACGGCAATGGGTTTGGTTTGGTTTGGGTAATATATTTTTATGATTTTATTAGTTACCCTATCATACTTCACAGAAAAAAAGCTGTGTAATTGTAACTTGTTATTTCTTTTTTTTCATAAGCTTCAATGAGTAAATTTTATTTTTCTGGATTGCATTATCGTTACAATTTTTTGCAGCACACAAATGATCAAAATAGAAATATACTATAATGTTGATAAATGATAATTAAATATAAGAAGTAAAATGTTATTGAAATAATATATTATTAATGGGATATTTTTCAATTAGTTTATGTAAGCATTAATGAATGTTATTTATTGTTAGGGAAGATAGTGCTCATGATTGTAGAGGCAAGCAGTAAGTAAACTTGCTCATATATATAAGTAGGTTGGCTGAAATGGAGGGAGTTTTGTTATAGCAATGTTATACAATTGATAGAACTCTTTCTGAGTTAAATCCCCAAAATCATGTTGCAATTCAACGGTCAAAAATTGTTTTAAGGACTTCCAGTTTCCAGTCCAACATTTAAAAAGCTTGGAAATCGTCACTCCCATCCTCACAACAAGAAAAAAAAACTGAACAAACAGAAAAATCAATAACTCTTCTTAGATCCATCAGGGAACTGAGATCATAGGGCCAACCACCACCAGGAAATTAGAGAGGTAGGCAGACACAGAGAATCACAGCTTACCAGGAGCAAAAACCACACTGGAGCCAGCAACTGGTGGGAAAATTTAAAGGGTAAATGCCTCATTGCTGGAGACTGAATGTGGACTAGCTGGAGAAATAAAATATTCTGGGGCCCAACCAGGGGAAAGCCTCACATTTTTGCGAGGTTCACCTCCTAGAGCCCCACCAGTTCTCAGGGTAGAGATCACAGAAAAATCTCCTTGCAATTTTGGCAGAAGGAGGAGAAAAGTAACCATTTTGAAATACGCCCGGAAGGCTCTATTTCCTCAATAAAGGCCTTCCCTAAAGGAAAACTATTTCACAAGAACTGAAACAACATGAGGGAAGTGGAATTCCCAACTTCAGTCTCTTCTAGCCTTTGACATAGTAAGGGAAACACCCAACTGCAGCCCTTCCATCTTCCTATATTACCTAAGAGAGGGTGGAAAAGAGCTGAGAAGTACTTCTGAATGTCACAGCCCAGGGACACAGGCCTAATAAAGAATAAGACCAAATCATAGGATTGTTGTTGTTAGGTGCTGTCAAGTCGGTTCTCACTCATAGCGACCCTATGTACAACAGAACGAAACACTGCTTGTTCCTATGCCATCTTCACAATCATTGTTATGCTTGAGCCCATTGTTCTGACCACTCTGTCAATCCATCTCGTTGAGGGTCTTCCTCTTTTTCACTGACCTTCTACCTTACCAAGAATGAGGCTCTTCACCAAGGACTGCTTCCTCCCGGTAACATGTCCGAAGCACATGAGATGAAGTCTTGCCATCCTTGCTTCTAAGGAGCATCCTGGTTATACTTGTTCCAAGACAGATTTGTTTGTTCTTCTGGAAGTCCATGGTATATTCAATATTCTTCATCAACACCATAATTCAAAGGCATCAATTCTTCTTTGGTCTTCCTTATTCATTGTCCAGCTTTTGCATGCATATGAGGCAACTAAAAATACCATGGCTTGGGTCAGGTGTACTGTAGTCCTCAAAGTGACATCTTTGCCTTTTAACACTTTAAAGAGGTCTTTTGCAGCAGATTTGCCTAATGCAATATGTCCTTTGGTTTCTTGACTGCTGCTTCCATGGGTATTGACTGTGAATCCAAGTAAAATGAAATCCTTGACAACTTCAATCATTTCTCTGTTTATCATGATGTTGCTTATTGATCTAGTTGTGAGGATTTTTGTTTTCTTTAAATTGAGGTTCAATACATTCTGAAAGTTGTGATCTTTCAGCTTCATCAGTAAGTGCTTCAAGTCCTCTACACTTTCAGTAAGCAAAATTGTGTTATCTGCATATCACAGGTTGTTAATGAGGCTTCCTATAACCCTGATGCCCCAATCTTCTTTATAGTCCACCTTGTCAGACTAATTGCTCAGCATACAGACTCAATAATTATGGTAAAAGGATAAAACCTTCCTGACTTTAAACAACACAGTATCCCCTTGCTCTGTTCAAAAGACTGCTTCTTGGTCTATGTACAGGCTCCTCATGAGCACAATTAAGTGCTCTGGAATTTCTATTCTTCACAATGTTAACCATAATTTGTTATGATCCACACAGTTGAATGCCTTTGCGTAGTTAATAAAACACAGGTGAACATCTTTCTGGTATTTTCTGCTTTCAGCCAAGATCTATCTGACATCAGCAATTATGTTCCTCATTCCACATCCTATTCTGAATCCTGCTTGAATTTCTGACAGTTTCCTGTCTATGTACTGTTGCAATCATTTTTTAATTATCTTCAGCAAAATTTTATTTGCATGTGACATTAATGATATTGTTCAATAATTTCCACATTTTGTTGGATCACCTTTCTTTGGAATGGGCACAAATATGGATCTCTTCCAGTCGGTTGGTCAGGTAGCTGTCCTCCAAATTTCTTGCCATAGAATACTGAGCACCATCACATCCATGTGTTGAAACAGCTCAACTGGTATTCCGTCAATTCCTGAAGACTCGTTTTTCAACAGTGCTTTCAGAGCAGCTTGGACTTGCTTCAGTACCATCAGTTCTTGACCATATGCTGCCTCCTGAAATGGTTGAACATCAACCAATTCTTTTTGGTACAGTGACTCTGTGTATTCCTTCCATATTCTTTCAATGCTTGCTGTGTTGTTCAATAGTTTCCCCGTATAATCTTTCAACATTGCAACTGAAGTCTTGAATTTTTTGCCCAGTTCTTTCAGTTTGAGAAATGCCAAGCATGTTCTTCCCTTTTGGTTTCTAACTCCAGGTCTTTGCACATTTTATTATAATAGCTTGCTTTTTCTTCTCCAGCTGCCCTTTGAAATCTTTTGTTCTGTTCTTTTACTTCATTATTTCTACCATGTGCTTTAGCTACTCTACACTCCAAAGCAAGTTCCAGGGACTCTTCTGACATATATTTTGGTCTTTTCTTTCTTTCCTGTCTTTTTAATGACCTTTTGCTTTCTTCATGTATCCTGTCCTTGATGTCATTCCTCAATTCATCTGGTCTTTGGTCATTATAGGATTATAGATTGCTTTTCCTTCCCCACCACATCAACAGAGCTTCTAGATAATAACAGAGGATTACAACTGAAGGAACTTGAAGGCTCAGACTCTATTTAAGAAAGAGTCTGTGGGTAAACCCAAAGACAATGGGGAAAGAAAAACAAGAACATTTGAGGCAATATTAGCCTCTGACACTTACAGCTAGAGAAAACAATAAAAACAGCCTAACTCCTAGTCAGATAAACAAAAAACCTCCTAATAAGGGTCTATTCCTTTTACCCAATACATGTCCAGCTTTCAACAACAACGACAACAAAAAAATGCTAAGAGGCAAGAAATAGCCCGAACAGCCAAACCAAGCATCAAAACAAGACTCAGATATGTCAGAGATTTTAGAATTATCCAACAAGGAATTTTAAGTATTTAAAAGAAAAAAGTGGACAAAAGAAAAAGAACAGAGGGATAATACAAGCAGATAGATGGAAATACTAAGAAAAAATAAAAAGGAAATGCTAGAAATCAAGACACTGTAACAGAAATGAAGAATGCCTTTCATGGACATGGCCAAGGAAAGAATCAGTGATCTCAAAGATATGCTAATAGAAACTTCTCAAACTGAAAAGAAAAGTGAAAGAACACTGAAAAAAATGTAAGAGAGTCTTCAAGAACTCTCTCTCTCTCTGTATATATATACAAAGAACTCTTGAAACGCAACCATAAGAAAACAAGCAATCTAATTTAAAAATGCTGCTATTCATAAAGTTTTCTCTGGCTAATTCTTTTCAGAAGTAGACTATTGGGTCCTTCTAGTCTGTCTTAGTCTGGAAGCTCAGGTCAAACCTGTCCTTTATGGGTGACCCTGCTGGTATCTGAATACCGGTGGCATAGCTTCCAGTATCACAGCAATACGCAAGCCCTGACAGTATGACAAACTGACAGAAGCAGCAGTCAAGAAATCAAAAGACGTGTTGCATTGGGCAAATCTGCTGCAAAGGATCTCTTTAAAGTGTTGAAGAGCAAAGATGTCACCTTAAAGATTAAGGTGCCCCTGGCTCAGGTCATGGTATTTTCAATTGCATCATATGCATGTGAAAGCTGGACGATGAATAAGGAAGACCAAAGAAGAATTGACACCTTTGAATTTGACACTGATGAAGAATATTGAATACACCAGGGACTGCGAAAAGAATGAACAAATCTGGCCTGGAAAAAGTACAACCAGAATGCTTCTTAGAAGCAAGGATGGCGAGACTGCGTCTTACATACTTGGAACATGTTGTCAGGAGGGATCAGTCCCTGGAGAAGGACACATGCTTGGTAAAGTACAGGATTAGTGGAAAAGAAGATGACCCTCAATAAGATGGATTGACACAGTAGCTGCAACAATGAGCTCAAGCATAACAACGATTGTAAGGGTGGCGCAGGACCGGGCAGTGTTTCGTTCTGTTGTGCATAGGGTCACTATGAGTTGGAACTGACTCAATGGCACATAACAACAACAACAATTGAAAAATAAGAAAAGATCTGAACAGATTCTCATCAAAGAAGGTACACAGCGTCACCAAAGAGGACATTCAGGAGGCTAACAAATCCACAAAGAGATGCTTACGAACAATAGCCGTTAGAGAGATGCAAATCAAAACTACGAGATACTACCTCACCTCTGCAAAAATGGCACTGATCAAAAAACAGAAAACAACAAATGCTGGTGAGGTTGTAGGGAGATTGGAACTCTTATGCACTGCTGGTGGGATTGTAAAATGGTACAACCACTATGGAAAACAGTATGGCACCTCCTCAGAAAGCTAGAAGTAGAAATACCTTATGATCCAGCAATCCCACTCATAGGTATATATCCTAGAGATATAAGAGCAGTGACACGAATAGACATATGCACACCCATGTTCATGGCAGCATTATTCACAAAAGCAAAAGATGGGAACTACCTAAGTGCCTATCAACAGATGAATGGACAATTGTGGTGTGTATATACAATGGAATACTACACAACAATAAAGAATGATGATGAGTCTGCAAAACATCTTATAACATGGATGAATCTGGAAGATATTATGTTGAGTGAAGTAAGACAAACACAAAAGGACAAATATTGTATGATATCACTTTTATGAATTGTCAAAAATAAGTATACACACAGAAAGCAACTTTCTTCCATGGTTACCAGAAATGGGGAGAGGAGGGAGGGGCTAACACATGTTAATTCTGGTAATGGCAAAGACAATATAGGGGAAGTCAGTACAACTTGACCAAGGTAAATAAAGACACTGAGAGGTACGTAAGAAAAAAAGACAGTTACTGTAAATGCTATAACATATATAATTTAGCAACAACAGTAATAACAAGCAAAAATATGTGAGTGTTTACATAGGTAGATATGTATGCATATGGGAGTACATGCATATGCATGAGCAAGCTTCATTATCTCTTCTGATATCCATTTTGGTCTTTTCTTTTTTTCTTGTCTTTTTAATGACCTCTTGCTTTCTTCATGTCATTTCACAACTTGTCTGGTCTTTGGTTATTAGCGTTCAATGTGTCAAATCTATTCTTGAGATGGTCTCTATTTTGGGTTTATACTCAAGGTCATACTTTGGCTCTCATGGACTTATTCTAATTTTCTTCAGCTTCAACTTGAACTTGCCTGTGAGCAATTGATGGTCTGTTCTTCAGTCAGCCACTCGCCTTGTTCTGACTGATGATATTGAGCTTTTCCATAGTCCCTTTCCATAGACGTAGTCAATTTGATTCCTGTATATTCCATTAGTCAAGGTCCACGTATATAGTCACTCTTTATGTTGTTGAAAAAAGGTACTTGTAATGAAGAAGTCGTTGGTCTTGCAAAATTCTATCATGCAATCTCCAGCATCATTTCTATCACCAAAGTCATATTTTCAATTACCAATCCTTCTTGTCTCCAGCTTTTCCATTCCTATCACTGGTAATTAAAATGCATCTTGATTGCATGTTCAATCAATTTCAGACTACACAAGTTGGTAAAAATCTTCAGTTTCTTCATCTTTGGCCTTAGTGGTTGGCATGTAAATTTGAATAAGAGTTGTATTAACTGGTCTTCCTCGTAGGTATGTGGATATTGTCCTATCACTAACAGTGTTGTACTTCAGGATAGATCTTGAAATGTTCTTTTTGACAATGAATGCAATACCATTCCTCTTCGGATTGCCATTCCCAGCATAGTAGACCATATGATTGTCTAATTCGAAATGGTCAATACCAGTCCATTGCAGTTCACTAATGTCTAGGAGATCAACGTTTATGCATTCCATTTCATTTTTGACAACTTCCAATTTTCCTAGATTCATACTTCATACATTACACTGATTATTAATGAATGTTTGCAGCTGTTTATTCTCATTTTAAGTCATGCCACATGTGCAAATGAAAGTCACAAAAGTTTGACCCCAACCACATCAAGGCCAACTCTACATTGAGGATATAGTTTTTCTGCAGTTGCCTTTTGAGTGCCTTCTGACCTACGGGGCTCATCTTCTGGCACCATATCAGACAATGTTCCACTGCTATTCATAAAGTTTTCACTGGCTAATTTTTTTCAGAGATAGACTGCCAGGTCTATCCATCTGTCCCTCATGGGTGACCCTGCTGATATTTGAATACCAGTGGCAGAGCTTCCAGCATCACAACACCATGCAAGTTCCCACAGTGTGACAAACTGACAGATGCTTGGAAGCAAAAACACCAAATACTGGGGAAAACTGAGAATGAACACCCTCAAAATCCCAAAACCCCACCAAAAATCACAAGACACACAAAGAACAGAACTAATGACACATTCAGGTGAACACAACTAAGAGAGTGAAAGCACATCTAGAGATGGCCAGATAATGGGGAAAAAAAAGGAAGAATCTAATACAACATTAAACATAATTAAAGAACTAAGTGAAAATGCAGACAAAGAGCTAAAAGAAA
Organism: Elephas maximus indicus; assembly: GCF_024166365.1. Lineage (NCBI taxonomy): Eukaryota > Metazoa > Chordata > Mammalia > Proboscidea > Elephantidae > Elephas > Elephas maximus. The sequence continues at coordinate 31,379,785 of NC_064832.1, read as the reverse complement.
TGAGGAAAACAATGCACAAACAAAATGAGGATCCAAAAAAAAAAAAAAACATATTGCAACTGAAAGGGACAATAGCTGAAATGAGAAACACAATAGAAAGACTTAACAACAGATTTAATCATGCAAAAGAAAGAATCAGTGAATTAGAGGATAAAATACTTAAAATGGCAGACACTGAAGAGCAACAAGAACAAAGGCTCAAGAAGAAAATTACAGGACAATATCTTTTATGAATATATATTCAAAACTCTCAACAAATTACTAATAAACAGAATCCAGCAGCATATTAAAAGAATCATACACCAAGACCAAGTGGGATTTATTCCAGGAAAGCAGAGATGGTTCAACTTTAGAAAATCAATCAATGTAATACACCACATCAATAGAACAAAGGAAAATAACCACATGATCATCTCCATGGGTGCAGAAAAAAGCATTTGATAAAATCCAGCACCTTTCTTGATAAAAATACTGGAATAGAAGGGAAACTACTCAATATGGTTCAGGACATATGTGAAAATCCAAGAGCCAACATTATATTTAATGTAGAAAGACTGAAAGGTTTCCCCTTGAAATCAGGAAAAAGATAAGGCTGTCTGCTCTCACCATTTTTATTCAATATTGTATTAGAAGTCCTAGCAAGAGCAATAAGACAAGAAAAAGAAATAAAAGATATCTAGATTGGAAAATAAGTAAAATTATCTCTATTTGCAAATGATATAATCCTATATATAGAAAGGAAACCCTGGAGGTATAGTGGTTAAGAGCTACAGCTGCTAACCAAAAGGACGGCAGTTCAAATCCACCAGGCGCTCCTTGGAAACCCTATGGGGCAGTTCTACTATGTCCTATAGGGTCTCTATGAGTCAAAATCAACTCAACAGCAACGGGTTTATATAGAAAATCCCAGAGTCCACAAGAAAACTTCTAGAGCTAACAGAGGAATTTAGTAAAGTTACAGAGTACAAGGTCAACAAACAAAAATAAGTTGAGTTTCTATACACTAGCAATGAGAAATCTGAAAGGAAAATTAGGAAAGCATTTCTATTTATAATAGCACAGAAGATAATAAAATATCTAGGTACAAAGCTAACCAGGGATGTGAACGACTTATACAATGAAAAGTAGAAAACAGTGCTGAAATAGGTTGAGAAGACTTAATAACAAATAAATGGAAAGATATTCCATGTTCGTGGGTTGGAAGACTTAATATTATTAAGATGTCAATACTACCCAAAGTGGTCTATAGATTCAATGCAATCCCAATCAAAATTCCATTGGCCTTTTTAACAAAAATAGAAAAATCAATCCTTGATTTGAAACAGAATGTCAAGAGGTCCTGAATAGCTAAAGCAGTGTTGAAGGAGAATAACAAAGTAGGAGGAGTCACACTTCCTGGTTTTAAAACCTACTATACAGCTACAGAAATCAAAACAGTCTGTTATTGGTATAACAACAGACACATAGGCCAATGGAATAGAATTGCAAGTCCATAAATAAATCCACACGTCTATGCTCAACTAATTTTTGACAAGGTCGCTAATGTATTTAATGAGGAAAGAAGAGCCTCTTCAATAAATGCCAACCAACCAATGCATTGCCTTTGGGTCGATTCTGACTCATAGTGACCCTATAGCACAGATTAGAACTGCCCCATAGGGTTTCCAAGTATGACTTGCACCTCAACATAAAGAAAACAAAAATCCTCACAACTGCACCAATAAGCAACACCATGATAAACAGAGAAAAGATTAAAGTCGTCAAGGATTTCATTTTACTTGGATCCACAAACTTCAACAATTTAACAACAAAAAGATAAATAACCCAATAATAAATTGAGCAAAGGATTTGAATAAACATTTCACCAGAAAGGACATTCACGAGGCCATCAAAGACACAAAAATATGCTCAGCATCAATAGCCTTCAGAGAGATGTAAATCAAAACCACAATGAGATACCATTTCACTCCCACTAGGATGGCTAAGATAAACAAAACAAAAAACAACAAATATTGGTGAAGATGTGCTGAAATTGGAACCGTTACCCATTGCTGGTGGGAATGCAAAATGGTACAGCCATTCTGGAAAAAAGTGTGGAAGTTCCTCAAAAACTGAAAAATAAAAAAAAAGCCAAAAACCAAGTAGGAGGCCTTATTTTACCTGATTTTAGAACCTATTGTACCGCCACAGTAGTCTAAACAGCCTGGTACTGGTACAACAACAGATACATGGACCAATGGGACAGAATTGAGAATCCAGACATAAATCCATCCACATATGAGCAGCTGATATTTGACAAAGGCCCCAAAACAGTTAAATTGGGGAAAAGACAGTCTTTTTATCAAATGGTCCTGGCATAACTGGATGTCCATCTGCAAAAAAATGAAGCAAGACCCATACCTCACTCCATGCACAAAAACTAACTCAAAATGGATCAAAGACCTAAATATAAAATCTAAAACGATAAAGATCATGGAAGAAAAAATAGGGACAATGTTAGTAGCCCTAATACATGGCATAAACAGTGTAGAAAACATTATAAAGAATGTAGAAGAAAAACTAGATAACTGGGAGCTCCTAAAAATCAAACACGCTCATCCAAAGACTTCACCAAAAGAGTAAAAAGACTACCTACAGACTGGGAAAAAGTTTTTACCTATGACATTTCTGATCAGCGCCTGATCTCTAAAATCTACATAATACTGCAAAAACTCAACTACAAAAAGACAGATAACCCAATTAAAAAAATGGGCAAAAGATATGAATAGACACTTCACTAAAGAAGACATTCAGGTAGCTAACAGATATATGAGGAAATGTTCACTATCATTAGCCATTACAGAAATGCAGATCAAAACTACAACGAGATTTCATCTCACTCCAACAAGGCTGGCATTAATCCAAAAAACACAAAAGAATAAATGTTGGAGAGGATGTGGAGAGATTGGAACACTCTACACTGCTGGTGGGACTGTCATATTGTATAACCACTTTGGAAATCGATTTGGCGCTTCCTTAAAAAGCTAGAAATAGAACTACCGTACGATCCAGCAATCCCACTCCTTGGAATATGTCCTAGAGAAATAAGAGCCTTTACAGCAACAGATATATGCACACCCATGTTTATTGTGGCACTGTTTACAATAGCAAAAACATGGAAGCAACCAAGGGGCCCATCAATGAATGAATGGATAAATAAATAATGGTATATTCACACAATGGTATACTACGCATCGATAAAGAACAGTGAGGAATCTGTGAAACATTTCACAACATGGAGGAACCTGGAAGGCATTATGCTGAGTGAAATTAGTCAGTTGCAAAAGGACAAATATTGTATAAGACCACTATCATAAGAACTCGAGAAATAGTTTAAACTGAGAAGAAAACATTCTTTTTTGGTTACGAGAGGGTGGAGGGAGGGAGGGTGGTAGAGGGGTATTCACTAATTAGTAGATAAGAGCTACTTTAGGTGAACGGAAAGACAGCACACAGTACAGTGGAGGTCAGCACAATTGGACTAAATCAAAAGCAGTTTCCTGAATAAACTGAATGCTTCGAAGGCCAGTGTAGCAGGGGCAGGGGTCTGGGGACCATGGTTTCAGGGGACATCTAAGTCAATTGGCATAATAAAATCTATTAAGAAAACATTCTGCATCCCACTTTGAAGAGTGGCGTCTGGGGTCTTAAACACTAGCAAGCAGCCATCTAAGATGCATCAATTGGCCTCAACCCACCTGGATCAAAAGAGAATGAAGAATACCAAGGACACAAGGTGATTATGAGCCCAAGAGACAGAAAGGGCCACATGAACCAGCGACTACATCATCCTGAGACCGGAAGAACTAGATGGTGCCCGGCTACAACTTATGACTGCCCTGACAGGGAACACAACAGAGAAACCCTGAGGGAGCAGGAGAGCAGTGGGATGCAGATCCCAAATTCTCATAAAGAGACCAGACTTAATGGTCTGACTAAGACTGGAAAGACCCTGGTGGTCGTGACCCCCAGACCTTCTGTTGGCCCGGGACAGGAACCATTCCCGAAGCCAACTCTTCAGACATGGATTGGACTGGACAATGGGTTGGAGAGGGATGCTGGTGAGGAGTGAACTTCTTGGGTCAGGTGGACACTTGAGACCATTTTGGCATCTCCTGCCTGGAGAGGAGATGAGAGGGTGAAGGGGGTTAGAAGCTGGTGAAAAGGACACAAAAAGAGAGAGTGGAGGGAGAGAGCGGGCTGTCTCATTAGGGAGAGAGTAACTGGGAGTGTGTAGCAAGGTGTATATGGGTTTTTGTGTGAGAGACTGAATTGATTTATAAACCTTCACTTAAAGCACAATAAAAATTATTCAAAAAAAAAAAGCCTAAAACCAAACCCACTGCTGCTGAGTTGATTCCAGCTTGTAGCAATCTCATAGGGTTTCCAAGGCTGTAAATCTCTATGGAAGCAAACTGACACATCTTTCTCACATGGAACTGCTGGTGGTTTCAAACTGCTGACTTTTTAGTTAGCTTTGCCACCAAGGCTCCTTAGAACAACCATATGACCCAGAAATTCCACTCCTAGGTATATACTCAAAAGACTTGAAAGCAGAGACTCAACAGACTTGTACACCAATGTTCATCGCAGCACTATTCACAATAGCCAAAAGGTAGAAACAAACGTCCATCAACAGATGAATGGATAAACAAAATGTAATACATACATACAATGGAATACTACTCACCCAGTAGGAGAAATGAAGTCTTGATACATGCTTCAATATGGATGGAGCTGGAAGACATTATGCTGAATGAAATAAGTCAATCACAAAAGGACAAATACTGTATGACACTACTTATACAAAAAGACAAGAAAAGATAATGTATAGAGAACAAAGTTTATTAGTGGTTGCCGGGGGTGGGAGAGAAGGAGAAGGGGAAGGCATTAATGGCGATGGAAATAACGAATTGATTAAGGATAGGGTTGCACAAGCAATTACTGTAATTTCTGTCACCAAGTTGTACACCTGTAAAAAGTTGAATTGGCAAAAGTTGTGTGATAGATATATTTACAATGACAACCAAAAAAAACACCAAGAATAGTTGCTGAGGCTACTTATGTACAACCAAAAACCTCATGGGATTTGATTTCTTGGCTTGGAGGTGTAGGGTCATGGTTTCATTGGACAACCCAGTTAAATGGCCTAATAACATGTTTAATACCTCTGTTCTACCTCCTAGTTCAATGCCTGGAGTTTTAGAAGCTTGCGAGTGGCTATTCAAGACACAACAATTGGTCTCTATTTGCCAGGAACAACAGAGGAAGAAGAGAGTCAGGAATAAGAGGAGGATTTGGAATGTGTGGCTAATTGCCTCCATAACAACTGCCTCCTTTGCCATGAGGCCAGAAGAACTGGATGGTGCCCAGCTACCATTACTGACTGTTTTGATCAAAGATTCCTGGTTGAAAGAGGAAAAATGCAGAACAGAAAGAATTTCAAATTTTCATGAACTCCTGACTTCTTAGAGCCATGAAGGTTGGATGAACTCCTGAAACAATTGCCCTGAGATAATCTTTAACTTTAAACTGAAAATATTCCCTGAAGTCTTCTTCAAATCAAACAATAGTTTAGTTTAACCAGTAAAAAAAAGATCTGCCTTAAGCATTATGCGCTTTTAAGAACTATCTATATAGGATCAAAGTGACTTCGGAAACTCAAAGGATTAGTTAGTAGTGGGCAGTGAATTTATGTTAGTGGGTGAGAAACAACTCAGTAAAGGAGAATGAGAATAGTTGCACAACTCGAAGAATATAATTAATGTCACTAAATGGTACATTTAGAAACTGTTGAATTGGGGTCTGTTTTGCTGTGTATATTCTCAACAACGTTACCAGGTGGAAACTCCAGGTTCTTACTCAACATGACTTGTATTGGCCAATAAATGAGAGACTGAGGTGAGAGAACAAAAAGGCACCTTTATTTCATTGTACGAGGAAATGGAGTCAGTCAGTTCTTATTGCTGCCTCACTAAGGGCAGGAGGGCAGGTTACTTTTAAAAGGGTTTTTAATTAAAGAGTTCATACTATGTCAGCAACATTCTTAATCATACTAGCAGACACAATGGGGGTAACATATAACCTCCAAGCAAAAAAAAAAGCAGGATTCAAATGCAAAGCTGGGGCGGGTGGTGGGAAGCCCAGCAAAGGAAAGGATTTTGCAATGCAACACTATAGGGGAAGAAGCCAGGTAAAGAATACAGCACTGTGGGGGTTCTGTCTCAACAACACCAACAAAATAAATAAAACCATAACTAAAAAAAAAAAAAACTTTATTTCTCTGAAATTTATTACATTCATTATGTTATCACATCCAGGCTCTTAGGGTCATCCTTGTCCTCTCCTCTCTTTGATTTCCACAACCTCACCAATTTCTATTTTCTACCCCAGAAAATCTTTGGAATCCACTGCTACTTCACTGGTTTAAGCCCTCAACATTTCTTGCCTTAACTATTCACTAAGATAACCACTGATCTTTCCCTACTACAGTTCCTCTTTCACACAGCCTCTGGAATTCGTTTCCTGAAAACAGATCTGATCATGTCTCTCTAATGCTTAAACGTCTCTTCTGACTTCCCATTGTTTATAGAAAATGCAAACTTGTGCCATGACACACGAGCCTTCACAACCTTGACCCCAACAACTCCAGCATCTGCTCTTTCATAGTCCTTTATCCTTTTATTGTGCTTGTCGAGGTGTTAAATAATTGTAGGTTTAGATCTGCATTAGTTTCTTACTGCTGCTATAACAGAAATACCACAAGCAGATGGCTTTAACAAAAAGAATTTTTTTTCACAGCTTGAGAAGCTTGAAGTCCAAATTTGGGGCACCAGCCCTGGTGAGGAAGGTTTGCCTCTTTGTCAGCTCTGGGAGAAGGTCCTAGTCTCTTTTCAACTTCTGTTCCTTAGTTCCTTGGCAATCTTCATGTGGTGTGTATCTGCCCCTCTGTGCTTTCTTTTCTTCTCTTTTTATGTGCCTAATCTGATCTTTTCATATGTCGGTGGTGACTGGTTTAAGACACACTCTACACTGATATGGTCTCATTATTATAACAAAGAAAGTCCTATTCCCAAATGCGATTACATCCACAGGTATAGGGGTTTAGGATTTACAACAGTATTTTGGGAGGGCACAATTCAATCCATAACAATATTTTTTTCTCTTCTGCCAGCTATTAACTTCTCAAAGGAACTATGGTCCTGTAGTAGTATGTTTTGCTAAAGACTAAACTTGAAGTGGTAAGGGACAGTAAGTAGTCATTCTCTTCTCCTTCAAGGGCTGCCAGAAAATCACCTTGATTACCTACCCAGAACCACCCAGTGCCCTTGATTGCCTAGTGGAGGAAAATCACTAAGGAAGGTGGGGCTCAGAGTGAAGGTGTTGGGGATCCTTGGAAGCCATCAGGGGAGGGGGTAGGGTACGTGGTCCTATCTGCCAAGAACCACCCTTTGTGGTTCAAGTGTTAAAAGGATGAAGAGCTTCCTGACTCCTAATAATACGGATTGGCAGAGAGAGATAACGAATTGTGTTACAATAAACAGACACCAGAACCAGTTAATATACAGTGTTCCTGGGGTTTGTAGAGCCTTGGAAGATTACTGCAGATGAGCCACAAAGAACTGAATGTCGAGAGTTGTATTCCTGGGACCTCAGGTGTGGGATACCCTTAACTAAGTATGACACAGAGAGAGTGGGATTGTCCACCAGTGCAGATTGTCCTTCAAAGATTCTCAGTGGTTTGCACAGACCTGAGTCAGAAGCTGCCCTGCAGCTTCTGTCAAAATGACCAATTGTCCACAGTGACATCATGTGGTGCAAGAAATAATGACAGTATCTGACCCATCTCCATGTTCCCCCAACTAACCTCAACTGTTTGATCACGCAAGTTCCTAGAATTCATAAAATATCAGGGTCACCCTAAAAGGAAGACACTGAACTTCCTTTTCATCTGACATGGGAGTTCCAGCTACTTTGTTACTGTCGTTTTAGAATAAAAACTAAAGGAGAGACCATAACTGTTCTCTAGAATATATAGCAATTCATAGCAGGAAAAAAAATATTTGCAACTATTCAAAGAAATTAAGGGGGGTAAAAAAAACCCCTGGAAACCTCTTTATAAAGGAAATTGTATATGAAACTCTGAATCTATGTAGACCATATGCAGACAGTTGTTATGGTTGATGTAATATCTGGGAAACCGAGGCCCCTCTGACCCAGACTTCCCCTTGTGCCTGCCCCATCCTCAACCAAAGTCCCTGAGCTTCTCCACAGAACCCCAGAGCCCTCAGAACATAGTTTGAAACCCCCTCTCTTCATGATGGAAAACCCTTGAAGAACGTCAATCAGAAAATGACAACACTAGGTCACCTGTATATGGCAGAGGATGTATTTAAGGGAGTGAGAATAGGCAATGACTGGGGACAAGACAACTGGATTACAAGAATTTCATCAAAGGACAGATATGCCTTTTGACAGGTATAATGTCATGAATAATATAAGACATCAATGCACACAAAATATTCTGACTAAATCTATTTGTAAATATAAAATCTATTTGTAAATCGTTATGGAAAACAGAGGGCCTCTAATCCTAGTAAGAAAGAGCTAATCTCTGAATACCTTGGAAATGTGATTGTCATGGAAACATTCTTCAGCTGAACAGTTTTCTGTTGGAAAAGTTGTTTTACACTAGATTTTTTTCTCAAACTCAGCTTGGAAAAATTATTTTAATTACAATGTGTTTAAATTCCACCAAAAATTTAAGCCTATTGTGATTTTTAAAAAAGCCATGTAACCAAGCTAATTTTTAGGAAAAATCTAGTACAAGAAATTGTTAAGAGAAAAGTGCAGAATGCCTGCTGTGATGAGAATGAAGTGAAATTTGCAAGTGACTTTTGAGTAAAATTCTGATAGAAAACAATATTTTTAAAACAAAATGAGAAATTTAAGTATGGTATAATGAATATCATGTTTCAAGTTAGTCCTGAAGAAAAATCTGGAGAAAACAGCATTTTCAAAGGAAACATTTGGAATTTAATTCTGTTGTGTTCTCCATGCTAGTTTTGACAGAAAGTTTAGCATAAAACACATTTTTAGCTAAAATGTGCGGGATTTAAACAACAGGACTGCAATAAAGGGCACAGCCAACCCCACAAAAAGGCCTCTGGAAGTGAGATGAAATTCTCCCGAATTGCCTCAAATGGCCAGGTCTTTGTTCCTCACCCTCCCACCCCACCCCCATCAACTAGACTAGTAGTTAAATACGACTGCCCCCAGTGGTGGGACACAACCCTGGGGGAAGCAATTCCCTTCAGCCAGGTCAGTTCCTAGAAGGAGCTGAGCTGTGAACCAACTCTTTGCGGCTAGGAAAATAAGTTCCTGGGCCCTGCCTGGGGGATCTGGGCAGTGCTCAGCACGCTGGTAGCCACAGAAAAAAAGACAAGCAAGGCCACAGTAAAAGATACATTTAGGAAGACAGGTGGGACCACACAATAAAGAACATCAGGTACATCTGAGCCTAGCAACATCTCACTCAGCAAAGAACAGATGTCTTAATGAAGATTCAAGTTCTCAGAAAGGCACCAACAAAAGAGTGTTTAAAAATATTTAAGCAAGGAAAAGGGAGGGAAGCTAAATAAGGTAAGTTTATTCATTCTCACCACATGGAAACTGACAAATTCCAAACTCACATGCTGTTGGGAAATGAATGATGACTTAGGATAACCAAAGCAAGTTAAATCACAGCATCAGAAAAGACGACATGGGATTGCCCTCATGCAACTGTGCGGTAACCTGGGTAGCAGGATGTGGAAGAGATGCTGTCCTATTTCCCCAGAGTTGGAGCCTGTGACACAAAGCTTAGGCCAAGACAGGACTTCACAGCACACAACTGGGCCAGATGCCCCCATAAAGAACAGTTGCCATTGAGTCAATTTCAATGTATGGTAACAACCCCACGTGTGTTGGAGTAGAACTGTTACCCATTAGGTTTTCAATGGCTGGTTTTTCAGAAGTAAATCACCAGGCCTTTCTTTCGAGGCACCTCTGGGGGGACTTGAACTTCCAACCTTTCAGTTAGCAGCTAAGCATGTTAACTGTTTCCATTACCCCAGGATGCCAGATGCCTCATAAAACCTATTTAAAAGTGGCTGAACTACCCCCAAAATTCATTGCCCATCCCCTTAGCCTATAAGAAATCACTGGCAGGACAAGTCAAAGAAAATTCAGTATTCATGATGAGAGTTTTTTCCTGCCTTTTTCGATGCTCCCCACTTCAAGTCCAGCAAGGAGGGGGCAAGAGAATCATTATATTGCCCACCAGAAGGGAAAATAGTATCTCATTTCTTCTCTGGGCATTGGTCTTGCTGGTCTGTCTTCTGGGTCTATTTGAAAGTGAGGCAAGAGCACTGAGGGGAGGGATGCTGGACACCCAGGACACCCAGTGTCATGGATTAAATTATGTCCCCCCAAAAATGTGTGTATTAACTTGATTAAGGCCATGATTCTCAGTGTTCTGTGGTTGTCCTCCATTTTGTGATCGTAATTTTATGTTAAAGAGGATTAGGGTGGGGTTGTAACACCCTTACCAGGTCACATCGCTGATCCAATGTAAAGGGAGTTTTCCTGGGGTGTGGTCTGCACCACCTTTTACTCTCAAGAGATAAAATGAAAGGGAAGCAAACAGAGAGTTGGGGACATCATACCACCAAGAAAGAAGCACCAGGAATGGAGCATGTCTCTTGGATCCAGGATTCCTGCACAAAGAAGCTCCTAGGCAACAGGAGGATTGACGAGAAGGACCTTCCTCCAGAGCCAACAGAGGGAGAAAGCCTTCTCCTGGAGCTGACGCCCTGAATTTGGACTTGTAGCCTACTAGACAGTGAGAGAATAAATTTCTTTGTCAAAGCTATCCATTTGTGGTATTGCTGTTATATATAGCAGCACTAGATGACTAAGACACCCAGTGAGACTGAATTTCAGATAAACAACAAACAACTGAGACAGGTTAGGTGTCATCAAGTCAGCTCCGGTTCATAGCAACCTTATATAACAGAACACAAGTGTTTACCTTCTTAAAGTAGGCAAGGTTTATGTAGTAAGAAAGAAAGACATTGTGGTACACTGGAAAGAACTCATTCTTTGGAGACCATCAGAGCTAGGTTTGAACCCTAGCTTCCCCATTACTAGTAATCTTTTAACATCTTTGAACAAAATTTTCCTCTTAGTAATCAAGATTGGGATGAACATAAAAGATGATGTACATATTTATGTAAAGTATTTGGTCCATACGTAGCAGCTATTATTATCATTATTATTACTATTATGCAATCCTCCACAGCTCATTTAGCCAAGATTAGTGATTGGCAGAAAGACAATTATTCTCATCTCCATTAAAAAGCCCACCACTTGTGGAATGAGGGGTTATCATTGCTGATGTCACATGGATCCTGGCTGAAAGCAGAGAATACCAAACAAATGTTTACCTGTGTTTTATTGACTATGCAAAAGCATTTGACTGTGTGGATCATAACAAATTATGGATAACATGGTAAAGAATGGGAATTCCAGAACACTTAATTGTGCTCCTGAGAAACCTGTACTTAGACCAAAACGCAGTTGTTTGAACAGAAAGAGGGGCTACCACGGGTTTTAAAGTCAAGAAAGGTACGTGTCAGAGTTGTACTCTTTCACCACACTTATTCAATCTCTACGTTGAGCAAATAATCTGAGAAGCCAAACTATATGAAGTAGAATGCAGCATCAGGATTGGAGGAAGGCTCATTAGCAACCTTTGATATGCAGATGACACAACCTTGCTTGTTGAAAGCGAAGAGGACTTGAAGCACTTACTGATGAAGATCAAAGACTACAGCTTTCAGTACGCATCGCACTTCAGCATAAAGAAGACAAAATCCTCACAACTGGACCAATAGGCAACATCATGATAAACAGAGAAAATACTGAAGTTGTCAAGGATTTCATTCTACTTGGATTCACAATCAGCACCACGGCAACAGCAATAAAGAAATCAAATGACGTATTGCATTGGGCAAATGTGCTGCAAAAGACCTCTTAAAAGTGTTAAAAAGCAAAAATGTCACTTTGAAGACTAAGGTGCACCTGACCCAAGCCATGGCATTTTCAATCGCTTCTATGCATGCAAAAGCTGGACAATGAATAAGGAAGACTGAAGAAGAACTAATTCCTCTGAACTATGGTGTTGGCGAAGAATATTGAACATACCGTGGACTGCCAGAAGAGCAAACAAATCCATCTTAGAAGAAGTACGGCCAGAATGCACTGTAGATGCAAGGATGGTGAGACTTTATCTCATGTACTTTGAACATGTTATCAGGAGGGAACAGTACCTGGAGAAGGACATCATGCTTCATAAAATAGAGGGTCAGAGAAAAAGAGGCATACCCTCTATGAAATGAATTGACACAGGGGCTGCAACAATGAGCTCAAGCATAACAACAATGGTGAGGCTGGGGCAGGACCAGGCAGGGTTTCATTTTGTTGTACATAGCATCACTGTGAGTCAAAACTGATTTGACTGCACCTAACAACGTAAAAACAATTTTAAAGCATGAAGATGACACGAATAATATAATCTTTCATGCATAAGAAGGACTTGCTTCTAGATTGTACCTGAATTTTGTCCTAGATATATGATTTTGGTAAGACTAACTCTCAGCTCAGTGACCCTGAAAATCTTCTATCCAACAAACTGAAATATCATGTCTCTTGACACCTAGGCAGAGCTCTGTGTGTAGTGAAAGCTCACCTTTGTGTATCCTCTCATAAAGCATCACAGGACCAAGGTGCCAAGAAAGAGCCAACACAGTCATAAAAAAGTAGAGGTTCTCAACTCACCAACAACAGCCTTGTCTCTGAAGCAACATCACAGCACTCTTTGGCTCATGGTTCAGGTGAAATTGGTCAAAGAGGAAGAAACATGAAAGGAAGATTTTTCTCTTCTCTCAAACAAGAAGTGTGCAACCTAACACCACCACTTTTTTCCTCTTCTTCCATCATCGTCATTTTTATGGACTGAATTCTGTCTCCCAAAAATATGTGTTGTAAATTCTAACTTCTACACTGTGGTTATAATCCCATTTGGGAATGGGTTGTCTTTGTTATGCTAATGAGACAGAATTAGTGTAGGGTGTGTCTTGAGTCAATTTCTTACAAAATATAAAAGACACAGCTCAAGAAAGCAGAAATGGGGGAAGAGAGATGCCAAGCCACATGAAGATCACCAAGGAGCAGAAGGTCAGTGAAACAAGAACTTTCCTCCAGAGTTGACAGAACGACTTCCCCTAGAGATGGCACCCTGAATTTGGACTTCTAATCTCCTGTCATGGATTGAATGTGTCCACCAAAAATATATGTCAATTTGGCTAGGCCATGATTCCTAGTATTGTGTTGTTGTCCTCCATTTTGTGATTTGATGTAATTATCCTCCATTTTGTGATGTGTTGTCAGGCCTAACCTCTATATCCTGATGAGGCAGGATCAGTGTGGGGTGTATCTTGAAGCAGAGAGAGGAGGGCACAACTCAAGTCACACCTTTACTTAAGTAATACCCTTAAGTCACATCCTTACTCAAATCACACCCTTGCTTGAGTCACACTTTTTATCTTATAAGAGATAAAAGAAAGAAGCAAGCAAAGAGGTGAGAGACCTCACTACCACCAAGAAAGAAGCGCCATAAGCAGAGTGCATCCTTTGGACCTTGGTACCTGTACTAAGAACCTCCTAGACCCAGAGGAATATCGATGCCAAGATATGTGGAGATCTCCAAGTAACGCCAGGACCACAGATGTTGAAAGGATACAAGGACCTTCTCCCAGAGCCAACAGAGAGAGAAAGCCTTCCCCTAGAGCTGGTGCCCTGAATTTGGACTTCCAGCCACCTAAAATGTGACAGAATAAATTTCTGTTTGTTAAAGCCATCCACTTGTGGTATTTCTGTTATAGCGGCACTAGATAGCTAAGACAGGAGGTATCTTAGTTACCTAGTGCTGCTTTAACAGAAATACCACAAGGGGATGGGATGGCTTTAACAAAGAGAAATTTATTTCCTCATGGTAAAGTAGGCTAGAAGTCCAAATTCAGGGTGTCAGCTCCAGTGGAAGGCTTTCTTTCTCTGTGGGCTCTGGAGGGGGAGGCCCTTCTCATCAATCTTACCCAGGTCTAGGAGCTTCTTGGCACAGGAATCCCAGGTCCAAAGGATGCGCTCTGCTCCCAGCACTGCTTTCCTGGTGGTATGAGGTCCCCCGCCGTCTCTCTGCTCACCTCTCTCTTTTACATCTCAAAAGAAATTGGCTCAAGACCCAATCCAACCCTGTAGATTGAGTCCTGCCTCATCAACACAACTGCCACTCATCTCCCCTTATTAACATCAGAGAAGCAGGAACTATAACACACAGGAAAATCACATCAGACGACAAAATAGCAGACAATCATACAACACTGGGAATCATGGCCTAGCCAAATTGATGCACATATTTTTGGGGGAGACAATTCAATCCATGACACCTCCTAACTGTGAGAAAATAAATTTCTGTTTGTTAAAGAAATTCACTCATGATATTTCTGTTATAGCAGCATTAGATAACAAAGACACCTCCTAACAGTGATATAATAAATTTCTGTTTGTCAAAGCCACCCACTTGTGGTATCTCTGTTATAGCAGCACTAGATAAGTAGGACAGAATTTGGTACTTTGAAGCAGGGGCGCTCCTTAACAAATACCTATGTTGTAGAAGTGGTTTTGGAATTGGGTGATGGGTAGAGGTTGGAAGAGTTTTAAGGTGCATAACAGTAAAAGCCTAGATTGCCGTGAAGAGATTCAGTAGAATTATGGACATCAAAGGCAATTCTGATGAGGGCTCAGAAGGAAGTGAGGAGAGCTATAGAGAAAATCTCTATCATTTTAAAGAATACATATGGCATGAGAAACAGACTGTACCTAGAGATGTGAACATTAAATGTGCTTCTGGTGAGGCTTTAAAAGGAAATAATGTACATATGATTGGACAATGGAGAAAGGGTGATGCTTTTTATGCAGTGGCAAAGAATTTGGCTAAATTATGTTCAAATGTTTGGTGGAAGATAGAATTGTAAGTGGTGAACTTGGATATCTGGCCAGTGAGATTTCTAAGCAAGATGTTAAAGGGGACATGTGGTTTCTCCTTGCCACTTACAGTAAAACGTGAAAGAGAAGAGATGAGCTTAAAAACGAACTCTGCAAAATGAAAACAAAACTTAAAGATTTGAAAAATTTTATTGTACAAACTAAGGACAGGTTTCCTAGAATTTTCACCAAGGATGTGGCTACACAGTAGATTAAAGAGATTAAGCTTGTGGCTGATGGATCTAATCAATGACCACAGCAGAAACCCATCAGCTTAGGCTGAAACAGGCAGAGAAAGAACAAAAAGAATGAAAGCTGTCTGCCTCTTAGAATTCCACAGGCAGGAAACTGGACAAAGGAGCTACATCTGTTGTCCTCCGAGAAAAGAAAAGGACCATTCCTGGAGCAGCTCACAGATCAGCAGAACTGTTGGAAGCAGCAACGAGAAGCAGCGCCTTCTTGGTTTCAATGGGTGGGACCACAGCCTCCTAGGTTTCAAAGAGTCAGATCATCACCAGCTCACTTCAAGGGTGGGGCTGCTGTTAAGGTGTGCCAGGGAGATGGGGCTGCTGCCCAAAGCTGAAGGGGCAGGGCTGTCATGTCCAATGGATAGAGAAATGGGGCCTGCCAGAGCTGAAAGGATGGGGTTGTCACTCAAATGGACTAGGAGAATGGGGCCACCCAAAGCAGAGGGAGAAGAATTTGTCCCATTGGGCCTGGAAGGCAGAGCTGAAGTCCGGGGTCAAGGGGCTTCCACCCAGAATCCACAGGGCATGACTAACACTGGGAGTCTGGAGGGTGGGGCCATTGCCCAGATGACTCAGAGAAGAGAGGGTTATTTGATTATTTTCAAGGCTTGAGAGCTAAGGTAAATTGTTCTGCTGGGTTTTAGGCCTGCTGGTGCCTGTTATCCCTTCTTTCTCTTCAAATTCTCCCATTTATAACAGAAATGTCTACTTTTTGCCTGTTCCACCATTGTACTTTGTAAACAGATAATTTGTAGATTAGACTTCACAGCTTCACAGATGAAGAGGAATTTTGCTTCAGGATGGAATACGCCTAAAGTCTCACCCATATTTCATTTAGATGAGTCAGAAGATGAGATTTTTAACTTGGAGTTCAACTAAGACTTTTGGGATGATGTGATAGGGTGAGTATGTTTTGCATGTGGCAAGGATATGAATTTGGGGGGGCTAAAGGGTGAAGTGTTATGGGTTGAATTGTGTGCCCCAAAAATATGTGTGGTAAATCCTAACCTCTATGCCTGTGTGTTATAATCCCATTTGGGGATGAGTTGTCTTTGTTTCTTCAATGAGACAAGAATAGTGTATGGTGTGTCTTGAGTCAATCTCTTCCAAAATATAAAAGGAGTAGATTAAGGAAGCAGAGATGGGGGAAGAGAGATGCCAAGCCACATAAAGATTGCCCAGGAGCTAAAGCTCAAAGAGACAAGGCTTTTCCTCCAGAGCTGACAGAGAGAGAACGTTTCCCCTAGAGCCGGTGCACTGAATTCAGACTTCTAGCCTCCTAATCTATGAGAAAATAAATTTGTGTTTGTTAAAGCCATCCACTTGTGGTATTTCTGTCATAGCAGTACTATATAACTAAGACAATCATCATCACCACCACCATTTATTGAAGTTTTGCCATGTATATTTGTTGTCTATTGCTGTGTACAAATTACCCTAAAATGTAGCAGCTTAAAACAACTAATATGTATTATCTCACACAGCTTCCAAAGCTCAGGAATCGAGAAATAGTTCATCTAGGTACTTCTGGCTAGGGGTTTTTTATGAGGTTGCAGTCAGTCTGTTGGAGGGAAAGGGGAAGACAGGCTGCAGTAATCTGAAAGCTTACCTGGGGCCAGAAGATCTACTTCCAGACTCACTCATATGGCTGTTGGTTGGAGGCTTCAGTTACATGTGAACCACAGAGCAACACAGAAGCTAGATTCCCCCAAAGTGGACAATCCAAGAGAGACGGAGTGATCAAGACAAACACTATAGCGCCTGTCTCCAAAGTTGCATACATTCATTTCCACTTCAATCTATTCCTTTGACTTGAGTCACCAAATCTACACTAGCCCACACTCATAGAGGGAAATTTGACTCCACATCTTCAAGGCAAGACTATCAAAGAATTTGTGGGTATGTTTCTAAAACCACTGCACCATGATACAAAGACTGTTCTATGATATGCACATTTTCTTTCCTGGTGTCAAAGAAGAAATTGTTTATTCATGCATTTATTCATTCAATAAGCCTGTATTACAGCCCTTACCTCCCCCAAGGATGTGTTCTAAATGGCTGCTTTATGCAGTCCTTTTGCTGTATTTTATCCCTTATCATTTCTAGCCTTATTCTTTGCCTTATTGTACCTTTTACAGTCTTGTCCTGGAGCCTTGCAATAGCATCTTCTCTCTTCTGTCCCCCAAAATAACTCCACATTTTTGTTTCTTTCAGACCAACTTAACTCATTACAAAGTAATATTTTAAGGCTACACTTAGATATACCACTCCCACCAGTTGTTGTCCAGTTGATTCTGACTCATGGTGACCCATGTGTGTCACAGTAGAACTGTGCTCCATAGGGATTTCAATGGCTGATTTTCAGAAGTAGATCACCAGGCCTTTCTTCCAAGGTCCCTCTGGGTGAACTCAAATCTCCAACCTTTCCATTAGCAGCCAAGTGTGTAACTGCACTACTCAGAGACTGCACACTTAACATACAACATTTATAATTTAATCACTGTCTGCAGCAGAGATATAAAACAATATGAGTAAAGGAAATCGTCAACACAAGTCTGCCTCTTACATGAGAAAAGATAGCCACCTTCAGGATGTGATTCGGAAAGAAGATGAGAGAAGAAATTGCTCTCACCAAAACAGCTCCCTCTGTCTTCTCTCAGGAATTCTTGCTTAAAGAAAAGTCACGGAAGTTAGCCTTTAAAACATAAATATTTCCAACAACTCCATTTACAATAGCATCTAAGAGGATACAATATCTACAAATAAATTTACCCAGGGATGTAAAAGACTCATACAATGGAAATTACAAAACATTGCTGAAAGAGACTGAAGAAGACCTAAATAGATGGAAAGATGATCCATGCTCATGGGTTAAAAGACAGTATAATCAAGATATCAATACTACTCAAAGCCATCTACAAATACTTTGCAATCCTGATCAAAATTCCAAAGCATTCTTTACAGAAATGGAAAAACTAATCTTTAGTTTTATATGGAAAGACAAAATACCCTGAATAGCCAAAGCAATTTTGATGAAGAAAAACAAAAATAGGAGGTCTCACACTTCCTGATTTCAAAACATTTTACACAGCTACAGTAATCAAAACAGCCTAGTACTGGTTAAATGATAGACACATAGAACAATGGAACATAATTGAAAACCCAGAAATAAATCCAAACATTGATGGTCAATTGATTTTTGACAGGTGAACCAAATGCATTCAACAGGGAAGGAATAATCCCTTCAAAAAATGCTACTGACCAAACTGGATTTCCATACACAGAAAAATGAAACAAGATCCATACCTCATATCAAACACAAAAACAAATTAAAAATGGATCAAGGACCTAAATGTTAAATCTAAAACCATAAAATTCTTACAACAAAATGTAAAAGCAAAGCTTTGGGACCTAATTTTTTTCAGTGACAGATTATCAAACACAACAACAAACGCATGAACAGCAGAAAACAAAATAGATAGCTGGGACCTCATAAAAGTTAAATACAGTATCACCTGTTAAAGCGAGAACCTGTGCAAGGCAGAAATCTGTCAGAGAAGGAAAACTCAAGTATTTTCCAATAATAGAGAGCAACAGAAAAGTGGTAAGACTACACCCTGTTAAAGCAGAAAAATTTCAAGATCTGGAAAAACAAGGTAGTTCCATCAGGTTCCAGCTCCCACAGTTTTCACTATACTTATGCTCATCAAAAGACTTTATGAAAAGAGTAAAGAAGCAACCACAGACTGGGAAAAAATCCTCAGGAAAATGTAAATATTCCCAGAAGGTATAGAGGTGAAGCTATTAGTAGCAACAAACTCCTAACTAAAATTGTTTAGCAAGTTAGTTATACAGCCACCTACAGAGGTTCAGGAGAAATTATATACAGCATACAGACGATTCATTGAGTCAGAGGAAGTCCAGAAAGACAGAGATTAGGTTCCACAGGATTCTCAGAGGTAAGCACTGGAGATGGAAGGAGAGCATAGGGCACTGGGTGTGGATGAGAGGAATCCACACAGGATGACTTCGTTTAGATTCTCTCAGAAGCAAAGACTGAGACAAAGACCTGAGAGCAGGTATTTATTCAGAGGTCCCCCCAGGATGCAGGAATAAGGGAGCAGAAAAGTAATGGAAAAGAAATATAAGCAGCGGGTTCAATTCTGCTGGCACAGCACCCAGCATCGCAGCAACAGACCCATACCACTATATGACAAACTGACAGGCGGGTGGTGAGTATACTGAAAACCATTAAGTTGTACACTTTAAATGAGTTAATTACATGGTATGTGAACTATATATCACTAAAGTATATACATATGTAGTACATATATATAGCAATTAATAATTTTTTAAAATGATGATGACTTATTTTACTGTTCTACATTATGAATTTTCTCCATAATTTTACTGACGATGGCAATGTTGTAATAACATCAAAAAGGCAATAAATACTGGTTTGAACTGTAATCAGGTTATAAAATATACTGAGCACCTGCTGTATGCAAACCACAAAATTCATAATGTAGAACAGTAAAATAAGTCGTTCTATGGCATTAGATGAGTATTTCAATGCCCCCTACACATGGTGGATAAACAAAGTAAAAGTTAATAACACTTTCTCTTCAGTGTAGGCATTTCTTCCATTTTTTAAATCAAGAGCACGATCAAGTTACGTAAAATTAAAAATCTTAATTGCTTGGCCCTAGGCTGTGATTTTGAAAGAAGGCTCATAAACACAAGCCTGTGATCAGAATCTATGGAAATCCTGAAAGAATATCAAAGGCAAATGAGCTGCCAGAAAATGTTACCATACAGAATTAAATACTGCCTTTAAAGACTAACAAGTGATTATTTATCGTTGCAGTCTCTTTGTTGAGGAAAGGCTAAAGAAAAAAATTTCAGTTCTAAGGAGTTCCTAAAATTTCAGCTTTTGTCTACTGTCTCAGAAAAAAAAAAAAAAAAATCCCCAGTTGAGAGGCTGTACCTTGTAAGATGGGAATCTGAGGTGGAGCCATTCTCATTCTAATAATGAGATAAAAACATGCCAGGTATCTATATTCAATGAGCATCTGGATGTTATCCAAGCCCCAGAGAAGCAGAAAATTCTGAACGGTGACAGCACAGTATTTAACTCACCAGAGCAATTTAAGATAACACGATGTGACTCAGAACTGCTGGAGGAAATTTAACAAGGGAAAGCACTTCTTTCTTAAGAAACACCTGCTGGCCAGCAAGATAGAGAACCGACCATGTCAATTTGTCAGCATGCTTAGAGAATTACCATGACTAATTCTGCAACTGTGTGCAAACAAATTCCTTTCCAGGCTTCTGGGAGCAATTTCCAAAGGCTTCAAGCCAGATACATGGCTTAATGGAAGAAGCCGTGCATGAGATAAAATGGCCAGAAATCAACCCCGGGTCTCCAGCATGGAAGGAGAGAATTCTACCACTAAGCCACCAATGTCCTAAAATAATGTTAAATATATTATAACACACCTTAGGTAAATATTAAGTAAAAAAAGTATCCATAACATAAAAGCTGGCTATGAACAAAGAGTCCCTGGTGGAGCAGGAAAAAAGTGGGGTGCAGAACTCAAATTCTAGTAAAAAGACCAGACTTAATGGTCTGACTGAGACGGGAGAGACCCTGGAAGACAAGGCCCCCAGACTCTCTCTTAGCCCAAAACTAAAACCATTCCTGAAGCCAAGTCTTCAGAAAAAGATTAGACTGGACTATAAGCCATAAAATGATACTCGTGAGGGGTATACTCCTTAGTTCAGTAGATGCATGAGACTAAATGGGCAGTTCCTGTCCAAAGGCAAGGTAGAAGGCAGAGGGGGAAAGAAGCTGGCTGAATGGGCACGGGAAATACAGGGTGGAAAGGCGGAGTGTGCTGTCATATTATAGGAAGAGTCACAACTAGAGTCACACAACAATGTGTGTATAAATTTTTATATGAGAAACTAACTTGAGCTGTAAACTTTCACTTAAAACACAATTTTTTTTAAAAGCTGGCTATGCAAATGTTGTTGTTGTTGGATTCTGTCAAGTAGATTCTGTCTCATAGCAACTCCCTGTGGCAAAGTAGAACTGCCCCATAGGGTTCTCTGTTCTCTTCGCTGAATCTTCACAGAAGCAGATAACCAGGTCTTTGTCACAAGGAGCCAGCAGGGGCAAATATTGCATGATACCACTGATATAAAATATCTAGAACAGGGAAATGCATAGAGACAAAAGTGGATTAGTGGTGGGAGGGGAGGGAAACAAGGAGTTATTGCTTAAAGGGCACTGAGTTTCTGCCTGAGGTGATTAAAAAGCTTTGGAAACAGATAGTGGTGGTGGTTGCATGCCATTGTGAATGTAATTAATGTCACTAAACTGTACACCTAAAATGGTTACAGTGGCAAATTTTATGTTATACATATTTTGTCACAGTAAAATTTAAAAAAATTAAAAGCTGGCTATGCCTTTCTACCAGCTGAGTGAGCACTATCCCCAGGTGATTTTGTTACCAGTCACCAAAGGGTCCTTGTCTTTTCCCGAGTAAGAATACACACAAAAGACAAACTTTATCTTCAGCAAGTTGTATTTTGCTTGAGTCAAGCAAAAGGAGTCAGCGGGGATCTAAGCCTCTCCAAAAGGCTGTCTCAAAAAGGGAAGCAAGGCTAGGGCTTATATGGGTTCAGTGGAGATAATAGAGTAATGAATATTTAGTGGCCTACTTTCAAGGGGCGGGTACTTCTCAGAATGGCGGTGCATGTTAACTAGGTTGTGAGTGCATCTGGAATCCAAGATAGAGCCCACTGATACTCAAGATGGAGTCCTCTCGGTAGCCCTTGGCATCTCTTATTATGGGATATAGCACAAGCACACTGATCTTTGGCACTACATTGCCATCTTCAGAGGGCTAAGGAAGGTTAAACAGTGGTCACACTTTGTTCTTCTGCACATGCGGGAGCCTGTAAAGGGGCAAGGGACTAGAAAAACACTAAGAAGGAGATAGTAATTCAGGGGTTGTTTCAGCCTTATCTCATGTTGACGTGGTGTGGTTCCTGTTTACCCAACTTCTAGATGGTAATCTTTTAATAGCTCTTTTGTTCTGCCAGCACAGTTAACCCTGTCTGTCCCGGTTTCCCAAATGCCCTCATGTTGGCACTTTGTTCACATTCCCTCCATCTTAGACTGGAAGCAAAATATGCAGCATCCTGTCTGTTACTATGTGTTAGCTGGTTACCTGAGACGCAAAAATATGTTGTCGTCATTGGGTGCCATCGAATGGATTCTGACCCATATCAACCCCAGGTGAGGGTGTAAAACCCAGGGGTTTTCTTGGCCGTAATCTTTATGAGAGCAGATCACCAGGTCTTTCTCCCTCAGAGCTGTTGGGTGAATTCAAACCTCTGACCTTCTGGTTAGCAGCCAAGTGCTTAACTGTTGAGCTGCCGCATCTCCTTGCAAAAATATATAGAAGAAAAAATAACAACAACAAACCAACCAACCACTAGATAGTCTCTTCATAATGTCATATTTGCAATTTTACCAAAACAGGGATTTTGCTAAAAAGGAACATTTGAGAGTATTAATATGGATTTATTGAAGTACTTTATTACACACCTCGCAAACCTTATGAAGATCTATAGTCCATACAGGGTCATTGAACAACTCTAATTAGCTCCCCTCTGAAAGTCAACAACAAAACTGAGGCACTCACACTCATAAAATAAACAGAAAAGATTTCGCTGGGGTCTAAACTAAGCAGTCATTGGTTTCAGCCTCCCATAATGAGCTCCATGGACTCTTGCAGCCCCCAATGTCCTTCATTAGCAAGCATGAATAGTGCCCTGAGTAAGGGCTTTGAGGGTGGGGCCTATTTAACTGTCTGCCAGCACCATCCCTGCCTGGGCAGCAATTTAGCAAATGCTTCCCTCAGGACCCCCTGCTACATGTTCACCTCCAGTGGCTTTGTTTCTGGTGAGGGATCACAGCAACAAAGAGTGTTAAATGTGAAATTATTAGGGATTCTTCTTCTGATAACTTCAAAATTACTTGGCCTAAACATTTCTAAGAATGAACTCAGAGCAGAACTCAAACTGTTCACTAATTCTCCAAAGACGGGCTCTTCTTTGAACAAGTCTGAGAGGAAGGAAAAAAGAAAGGACTAAACAATTTAAGCCTCTAAATGCCTGAGCCACTTCCCATCTGTCAGTTTGTTGTACTGTAGTGGCTTGCATGTTGCTATGATGCTGGAAGCTTTGCCACCAGTATTTCAAATACCAATAGGGTTACCTATGGTAGACAGGTTTCAGCTGAGCTTCCAGACTAAGGCATACTAGGGCCTGGTGATCTACTTCTGAAAGTCAGAAGGACTATGGATCACATCACAATATTGTCCAATATAGCGCTAGAAGATGAGCCCTCTAAGTTGGAAAAAAAAAAAAAAAAAGTTGGAAGGCACTCAAAATACACAGTGGCTGCAATGTTGCTGGGTGGAAACCCCAGATTTTGCTCAGCTCAACTTGTCTCAGCCAACATGGCGCCTAAGCCAGCTTCTGCTGATTTCCTCTAGTTTAGAGGCAGCAGTTAAGGAGAGGAGAACCAAGATTTTAATGTAAAGCTACAGGCTGTGTCAAACAAAGGAACCAGAATTCTTATGTAAAGCTACCAGGCATGCCAAACAAGCTGCTTGAGGCAGTGGAATTTTTCCCAGCCTGGGAACCTCTGTCTTAGCAACAATGAGCTGGAGCATACCAACCATCGTGAAGATGGTGCAGAATCAGGCAGTGTTTTGTTCTGTTGTAAGGAGCCCTGGTGGTGCAATGCTTAAGCACTTGGCTGCTAACCAAAAGGTCAGCAATTGAAACCAACTAGCCATCCCATGGGATAAAGAAGTGGCAGTCACCTTCCTTAAAGATTTCAGCCCTGGAAGCGCTATGAGCACTTCTGCTCTGTCCTACAGAGTCCCTATGAGTGAGAATTGACTCGAAAGCAATAGTTTTTTTTTTTTTTTTTTTTAAACACAGGGTTGCCATGAAGAATACACTCGGCATTTCTCAAGCTGAAACGACTGGAGAAAAAATTCAAGCCTCGAGTTGCAATATCAAAGGATTCTATGGGCAAAAAATTTAATGACATGGGAAGCATCAAAAGAAGATGGAAGGAATACAGAGTTACTGTACCAAAAAGTAAGAGCTGACATTTGGCCATTTCAGGAAGTAGCATATGGTCAAAAACTGATGATACTGAAGGAAAAAGTCCAAGCTGCACTGAAGGCATTGGCAAAAACAAGGCTCCAGGAATTGACGGAATGCAAACTGAGATGTCTCAACACATGGATGCAACGCTGGCAGTGCCCGCTGCTCTATGCCAAAAAGTTTGGAAAACAGCTACCTGGCCAACCATCTGGAAGAGGTCCATATTTGTGCCCATTCCAAAGAAAGGTGATCCAATTGAATGCAGAAATTTTTGAACAGTATCATTAATATCACATGCAAGTAAAATTTTGCTGAAGATCATTCAAAAACAGTTGCAGCTTTACATTGACAGGGAGCTGCCAGAAATTCGAGCCAGATCCAGAAGAGGATGTGAAATGAGGGATATCATTGCTGATGTCAGACGGATCTTGGCTGAAAGCAGAGAATATCAGAAAGATGTTTACCTGTGTTTTATTGACTATGCAAATGCATTTGACTCTGTGGATCATAACAAATGATGAATAACGTTTCAAAGAATGGAAATTCCAGAACACTTAATTGTGCACATTTGGAACCTGTACATAGACCAAGAGTCAGTCTCAGTCTTCTGAACAAAACAATGGGATACTGCATGGTTTAAAATGAGGAAAGATATGCATCAAGGTTGTATCCTTTCACCACACTTATTCAATCTGTATGCTGAGCAAATAATCTGAGAAGCATCAGGATTGCAGGAAGGCTCATTAACAACCTGTGATATGCAGATGACACAACTTTGCTTGCTGAAAGTGAAGAGGATTTGAAGCACTTACTGATGAAGATCAAAGACCACAGCCTTCAGAATAAACTGCACCTCAACATAAAGAAAACAAAGTCCTCACAACTGGATCGCAACATCACGATAAACAGAGAAAATACTGAAGTTGTCAAGGATTTCATTTTACTTGGATCCACAAACAATGCCCACGGAAGCAGAAGTCAAGAAACCAAACGACATATTGCATTGGGCAATCTGCTGCAAAAGACCTCTTTAAAGTGTTGAAAAGCAAAGATGTCACCTCATATGCATGCTAAAGCTGGACAGTGAGTAAGGAAGACAGAAGAATTGATTCCTTTGAGTTACAGTGTTGATGAAGAAAAAACAAATCTATTTTAGAAGAAGTACAGCCAGAATGCTGCTTAGAAGCAAGGATAAGGAGACTTTGTCTCAAGTGCTTTGGAAATGTTATCAGAAGGGACCGGTCCCTGGAGAAGGACATCATACTTAGTAAAGTAGATGGTCAGCAAAAAAAGGGAAGACCCTCAACAAGATGGATTGACACAGTGGCTGCAACAATGGGCTCAAACATAGCAATGATTGTGAGGATGGCACAGGACCGGGCAGTGTTTCGTTCTGTTGTACACAGGGTTGCTATGAGTCGAGGGCACCCAGCAACAACAGCCACGATCAGAGTTGACTCCATGGCAACTAACAACAACCTTTATATCAAACCTGCGAGGTAAACATTATTATGCACCCGAAGGCATTCTCAGATGAGAAAAATGAGTCTCCAAAGTCAAGTGGTTTGCCTATGGCCCCACAGTGAATGTCTGGGAGAGCAAGATAGTCCACCTTTAAAGCATTGTTCTCAGCTCATTCAGGACCACAGACTTCTCTGAGAATGTGTGACAAAGGCAAAGGCTCGTACATTTTACAAACCCCTTGAAGCCTAGCCCAGACCCGGTAGGAACCTAAACCTCAGAACATTGTTCTTTCCACAGAGCCACACTGCTTCCCACAGGCTGGAGAGTAGGAAAAGGGGACACCAGTATTTAGAGCACAACTTTCTTCTACCATGCCCAAACCTTTTCACCTATCTTCCATGTTATTT
Source organism: Elephas maximus indicus (assembly GCF_024166365.1). NCBI lineage: Eukaryota > Metazoa > Chordata > Mammalia > Proboscidea > Elephantidae > Elephas > Elephas maximus. The sequence goes on along the minus strand of NC_064832.1, from coordinate 31,353,288 downwards.
CATTAATTCTTTTTGAATCCTTTCCTACCAACCAGCAGGATTTTGATCAGCAGCTAGCTCCTAGGGGGCAAAATTAAAATGATTCCACACATTCCTACATTGTCTTCCAGTTTCTCTGGATTCTCCATGTGAGGAGACTGGTCTCCATCTCACTAGAACAATACACTCTTAGGAAACAAGAGCTGTAAACAAATACACACTGTGTTCCTCTGAGTCACTTCCTGAGGGACAAGGAGCAGCCCACCAGTCAGTGGCCCGAGAACTGGCTTTCTTGAGTGTGATTTGTCCTCAGTATGAAACACTGAAAGAACATTTTGTTTTCCGTTATCCCCTCCTGGTTTAAAATAACTATCCTCAGAGCTAAAAAAAAATCCCTTAGCATTTTGTTTCAAGCTCAAAAATTAATTTTCACAACAGAACAAATCACTCCACTAAAAGACTATTGTTAATAGAAGGGACTGTGTGTTCTAAAGTCCATCATGGGCTGAACTGTTCCTTTTTGGAAGGAGTTACAGATGAGTTTATCCTCCGTAGATTAAAGCAAAGGTGGTTTAAAATGCATTAGCTACCTGAAGTATGAAATTAGGGTACTGTAACGCCCCCCCCCCCTTTTTTTTGTTTTGTTTTGTTTTGTTTGCATCTCTTTTTAAAAAAATTTATTCTGGTAAAATACATATAATACAAAATTTGCCATTATAACCACTTTTAAGGGTAAATTCAGCAGCATTAATTACATCAACCATCTTGTACAACTATCACCACTATCTATTTCCAAAACTTTTTGCGGGGGGAGGTTTACTCATTGAGCAGTATTCCCCATTTGCCCTCTCCCCATCCCTCTAATCTATTGTCTTTATGCACATACCTCTTCTAGATATTTCATACAAGTGAAATCATACAATATTTGTCCTTTCGTGTCTGACTTAGCTCACTCTGCATAATGTTTTCAGGGTTCATTCATGTCATAGCATGTACCAGAACTTCACTGCTCTTTACAGCTGAATAATATTTCATTGTGTGTATTTATCACATTTTGTTAATTCATTCATCTGTTGATGGACACTTGGGTTGTTGCCACCTTTTGGCTATTGTAAATAATGCGGCAGTGAACACTGGTATGAAGGTATCTGTTTGAGTTCCTGTTTTTAATTCTTTTTGGTATATACTTAGGAGTAGGATAGCTGGGTCATATGGTAGTTCTATGTTTAAATTTTTGAGGGCATGCCAAACTGGTTGCCACAGTGGCTGCACCATTTTACATTGCCACCAGCAAAGGACAAGTGTTCCACACATCCTCACCAACATTTATTTTCCCTTTTTGTGATAAAACCACCCTGCTGGATGTGAGATGATATCTCATTGTTGTTTTGATTTGCATTTCCTTAATGACTAATAATGTTGAGTGTCTTGTCATGTGCTTGTTGACAATTTGTACATTTTTTTGGACAAATGTCTATTCAAGTCTTACGTAGGGGAGATAATGGTGTGAGCCCTGCTGACCAGGGCCCTGAGTAATCTCTTCCTTTCCACGGGCCACCAGGGTATCTGCCTGCTTGGCACTCCTCTCCAGAACCACCACCTCTCACTCATTTTTTAGAGCTCCTCCCCATTTAAGACTAAAATCAGGCTAAATGATGGGATAGAAGTAAATGTACTAAAACATGGAGAGGTGCACCAGGTATATTTTTAAGTTTGAAAGTGGGCTACAACATTGTAGATAGGGCCATGTGCTTCATGCACGATCACCTATGACAAGTATGCACACGCTGCATGCAAACATTCAGCCACTGTAGTTTTTTAAAAGGCAGAGAAAAATGTCAGTAATGACAATAAAAGCAGTCATCTTTATAGTCATGAATTGAATTGTGTCCCCTTAAAATACGTGTCAACTTGGTTAGGCCATGATTCCCCGTATTTTGAGGTTGTCTTCCATTTTGTGATTTTCCTATGTGTTATAAATCATAATGCCTGCCTGAATTAAAGAGGATTAGGGTAGGATGTAACACACCCTTGGTCAGGTCACAGTCCCTGACCCAATATAAAGGGTGTTTCCCTGGGGTGTGGCCTGCACCACCTTTAATCTTACAAGAGATAAAAGGAAAAGAAAACAAGCAGAGAGTGGAGAACCTCATACCATCAAGACAGCAGTGCCATCTGGGATCTTAAACACTAGCAAGCGGCCATCTAAGATGCATCAATTGGTCTTAACCCATCTGGAGCAAAGGAGAGTGAAGAACACCAAAGACACAAAGGAATTATGAGCCCAAGAGGCAGAAAGGGCCACATAAACCAGAGACTACATCAGCCTGAGACCAGAAGAACTAGATGGTGACCGGCTACAACCAATGACTGCCCTGACAGGGAACACAACAAAGAACACCTGAGGGAGCAGGAGAGCAATGGGATAAAGACTCCAAATTCTCATAAAAAGATCAGACTTAATGGTCTGCCTGAGACTAGAAGGACGCTGGTGGTCATGGTCCCAAGACCTTCTGTTAGCCCAAGACAAGGACCATCCCCAAAACAAACTCTTCAGACAGGGATTGGACTGCAGAATGGGATAGAAAATGATGCCAGTGAAGAATCAGCTTCTTGGATCAAGTAGACACATGAGACTATATTGGCATCTCCTATCTGGAGGGGAGATGAGAGGGCAGAGGGGATCAGAAGCTGGCTGAGTGGACACAAAAAGAGAGCTTGGAGGGAAGGAGTGTGCTGTCTCATTAAAAAAAAGGGGGAGAGTAATTAGAAGTATATAGTAAGGTGTATATAAATTTTTGTATGAGAGACTGACTTGATTTGTAAACTTTCACTTAAAGCACAATAAAAATTAAAAAAAAAAAAAGAAAGCACCAGGAGCAGGGCAGGTCCTTTGAAACCAGGGTTCCTGCAAGGAGAAGCTCCTAGTCAGGGGAAGATTGATGAGAAGGACCTTCCTCCAGAGCTGACAGAAGGAGAAGGCCTTCCCCTGGAACTGATGCCATAAATTCAGACTTTTGACCTACTGGACTGTGAGAGAATAAACTTCTCTTTTGTTAAAGCCATCCACTTGTATTTCTGATACAGCAGCACTGGATGACTAAGACATCTATGTAGCAAGATGAGAAAAGGCCAGCAGTTCAAATCCACCAGTCACTCCTTGGAAACTCTATGGGGCAGTTCTACTCTGTCCTATAGGATCGCTGTGAGTCAGAACCGACTTGATGGTACCTATCGACAACATGTAGCAAGATGACAAGCAATCTTCCTTTTCTTCTAGGACTGACCTGTGTTTTCTAAACTTTCTATGAAGAGTTATATTTTGGAGTGCATTTTTAAAGGAAGGAAGATTCCAATCAATAAAAAGAACCCTCCTTGCTATCCCTAAAAATAGTATTTCCTTTTTTCCACTGTGATGGGAAACAGTGTTAACAGAAAACATTACAAATGTATTTGCTGCTTTGAATCCTGATTTTTCTTTTCTGGATGTTTCTTAGAAACTTAAACCTTTCCTGCCCTTCTCTTTGATTCCTGTAGGGGGAGCTCCTCCAGGCTGTCCCCTTCTTGGGTCCCATGTACTCCTCTAGACCAGGCAAGGGGCCCCCTACTAGAAGGGTCTGGAATCCAAGGCTATAAATAACAGGTCTTATCATGCCCTTGAAGAGGATCCCACCCCCTCAAATGAGCGATTGACATATCAGATGTCAGAAAAGGCTAACAGGGTCCTACACACATACCCTACTCCACCTCAGCCCCCTTTTTTAAAGCCACAGGGAAGATTCCACCTCAAGTCAGTTTCCCCTGTCCCCGTGAGAGAAACGCATTTTCAGGGATCCTCCATGTGTTTTCCATGTGAGCTTGTTCTTATAACCCCAAAGAAAGAGAACATGGTGTCTGTTAAGGCTAAACTTTAAACAAGCCAGTGTTAGTCTACAGGAAAAAAAGGGGGAGGACAAGAGAAAGGGGAATGAACACTGTTTGAAAACATTTATTTTAAGACTTCAGAAGGCTATTTTATCTGAAGAGGAGAACTGCCCTGTGTCTGAGGCAGACTTCTGGGTGCCGCCAGACCTCATATTTCAAATGAAGTCCCCTGCAGCTTCGGGAAGACACAGACTAATTAAAGCTCTGAAAAAAACCAATTAGACCATGCCAGGACTAAACAATGTTGCAAGAAGAAACCTGGGAGGGATTAATCTCTCTAACAGAAAAAGGGAATAAGTCCTTGGCAAGGCAACACTTCAGTGAAAAAAGAAAATTATTCAAAAGGCCAAAGGAAATCATGGAATTCCAACCAGAGAGGAAGAAGACATTAGTTCTAGAGAGAGCCTGGTTGAGACTGCTGCTTACTAAAAACCAAAACCCAAACCCGTTGCTGTCAAGTTGAATCCGATTAATACTGACCCTATAGGACAGAGTACGACTGCCCCGTAGGGTTTCCAAGGAGCAACTCGGGCATTCCAACTGTTGATCTTTCGGTTAACAGCCAAGCTCTTAATCACTGCACCATGAGGGCTCGAAAGCTCTGGAACAATCAGAGATGGCATAATGTAAGCCCTTGTCCTTGAAGATACCAGGTGCCCTGGCAATAGGATCTCTTCCAGGGAAAGAGGCATGGAGCAATTATAGGTCCATCATCCCTAATCCTAACCATTTGGGGCCAAATATGTTGTAGAATTATGAATTTTTTGGATTTTAGTAAAGAAATGTGGTACATTACCAAGAACATGATATAACATCCTCAGTGGGGTCTCGGGCAACACCCCGTTAACCTTTCTTAAGCAAAGCATAGGAAGATGCACACTAAGTGGGGTAAATAAAGGATATAAGTAGATTCACATCAGTTCTAATTTTGGGTGTTTTTTGTTGTTGTTACTTGTTTTCTTCTATTTTTACTGTTTTATTGAGATAAAATATGTATAACAAAAAATGTTTTTTACAGGTACAGTTCAGTGACATTGGTAACATTGATCATATTGTACGACAATCACCACTATCCATTTCCAAATGATTCCACCACCTTTAACAGAAACTCAGTACCCCCTAAACTAAGACTCCCCTTTCCCACCTCCCTCCCACTCCTGATAACCACTAATAAACTTTGGTCTCTCTATACATCTGCCTGTTTCATCTAAGTGGGATCATACAATGTTTTTCCTTTTGTGACTGCTAGTCATATTTTGATGCCAGATGAGTTATGGGGGAAAAAACCAATTTCATGACTTTTTGGATTTCAGAAATCTGAATAAGAGATTATGAACCTGTGTTTGTTTATATAGGTAGTGTCCTACTGACAATGTATTCAAGTTATGAGGAACTACACTTATGACCATCCATTTTTTTTTATTTTACATCTTATCATGAGTGCTATGTACTACATACATTGCAGTACATAATTTGCTAATGTGATCACATCTGTAATTTTATATGTAATCTTTCCAACTGCCAAAGACAAATAAAAACCAGATTTATAAAGATATTGATGATAAAAGGCAACAAAAATGAAAACTAAAAAAAAAAAGAGGTATTGGACTTATGTCAGAACTGACTTACAACAGAGTTATTGGAAGGGAACCCCATCATAAGTTAAGGACCACCTCTATGTCTGTCTTTCCTGCCGGAGACTGAATTCTTAAGGCTAAGGACTATGCCTTATTCATCTTCCCCAGTGGCTGGCATATAACTGGTGTTCAGCAAGTGTGTTGAATTTAGTTAATTAATTCCCAGGCTCTGAGCCGATCCCTGATTTCCTCGTGACAGTCCCCTAGAGCACTGGGCACCCAGGGAAGGCCAAACAGCAAGAGCAGGGGTGCTCTCCCCAAAACATTCTGAGCCTCTTGAATTGAAGGGGTTAAAAACAAGGTAAATTTTAAACCAAGATAAAGCTTATCTTGCCCCGATCTCAAATGCTTCCACTATTTAAGATGGCCAAAGATTATGAAGTCCAAGAATCCAATTTTTGTGATTTTTTTTTGCTTGGGGATTTGGTTGCCTTGTTCTGGAAAACACTGCTAAATTGCTAAATTGTCTTATTTGGGAAAACCAAAACCAAACCTACTGCCATTGAGTCAATTCCGATTCATAGCAACTAATTAATGCTCTGAACTTACTGAACTGGAGGCAACCAAACCAACTGCTCGTGGGGACCCCATGTGTGTCAGAACAGAACAGTGCTCCATACGATTTTCAATTGCTGATTTTTCAGCAGTAGATTGCCAGGACTTTCTTAGGAGATGCTTCAAGGAGCCTTTGGGTGGACTCAAACCTCCAGCCTTTTGGTTAGCAGCCAAGGATGTTAACTGTACCACAGACTGGAGGCAAAGGTAATACTCAAAGCACAGTAGGAGCAGCTGTTTACATCACATACCCAAGGCAGACACTACTTCGATGCACATTTCTCCACTCCACCAGGCTGCAATGCAGTGGCCATCCAAGCTGCCAAGTCTACCTCTCCACACCCCCCACTACCACCACCACCACCTCTGCCAGGGAGAAGCCACAAGCACAGCCCAGCCTTCCTTTGTCTTGGTGAGAGTCACCGCCGCTCCGCTGGGAAATAGATGTGTCAAGCTGTTCTGCAGGTCCCAGCTCCTTCAGCAGATGGGACAAGGTCATCCTACTGTCTTTGTAGCATAAAAGGCAGGGTAATTAATCTCATCTCTCACTCCATGAGGAATAGACTTCAAGTTTTAAGGGAAAGAGGAAAACTTATGTTTAAACACCCAAAGCAACAAGGACACCAGAGAAAAAGGCCACAAATAGAGCATCAGCTTTCAAACTTCCAGAACAATTGGGTATTTGTATTTTCTATCACCGAGGGCAGGTCCTTCAACACATAGGAGTTGCTGGGTTTAGAAAACTCAATATAAAGAAGTTAAAATCTAGAGAACAAATAAATTAGTCCTCTAATGACAATGAAAAATAAAAGAAAGTCACTTCAAGGTTGCTTTAAATGGTAGAATGACTCAAGTGTATTTTTTGGCCTAACTCTTTTAAAAAGCTATTTATAGTTTAGGTAACACATAGCCCCACTAAAAAAAAAAAAAAAAAAAAATCCAAGCAATGAAGTAGAGTGTATAAGGAAAAGTAAGTCTCAGCTCCCACTTTTGTCCCAAAAGCCCCCGTGCCCCTTCCCAAAAGCAACAACTGTGGCCAGATGTTAGATTCTTTCAGAAATCCTCTACGTATGTGAGTATACCCAGAAACCCCAGTGCCGTCGAGTCAATTCCGACTCCTAGCGACCCTATAGGACAGAGTAGAACTGCCCCATAGAGTTTCCAAGGAGCACCTGGTGGATTTGAACTGCCAGCCCTTTGGTTAGCAGCCATAGCACTTTACCACTACACCACCAGGGTTTCCACGTGAGTATACATCACCTTTTAAATATAAACCGTATCATGCTGTACACATCTTTCTACATCTTGCTCCCTCCCAACAAGTGCATTTAAATTATTAGTTAGGAAATACTCTCCTACCCTCACAGTCAGTTACAAGTCCAGGCTTCTCTGCCTCTTCTGGACACAGTGCCCCCACTCTAGTCAACTGGGGGAGGGATGGGGGCTGGAATCTAGACTATCACCCACAGCTCAGGCAGCAGCAAAACAAAGGTGCTGGAAATTCAGTCCAGAGGATTGGTAAAAAGTATCCAAAAAGACAAAAGTCAGCAGACAATCGCACCTGGGGGGTAAAGCATGGTACCGGGCTCAGGGTAAGGCACCCTCTGCACTCCAGGTGCCCAGGCAGAAAACTGGCAGAGCAGCAGACTTTCAGCGGGTTGTGGGGCCCAGGAGTCAGGAAAAGGTTCTGAGGAAGGTCTGACAGAGTAAGACAGAGGCCCGGTCCCGGAGGACATGGACTCGGCCCAGGGAGGACACAGGAAGCAGTCTCCAAGCAAGCACCCTGGGACAGAGGGCCCCAAAGCAAGCAAAGGCCTGGGTGTTAGGAGTGTGTCCCAAAGTTAAATGGGGAATTGATGCTGAATCCTTCTGAATATTGTTGTTGTGGTTGTGTGTGGATTCTGAACTTATAGCAACCCTACAGGACAGGATAGAAGTGCCCCATGAAGTTTCCAAGGCTGTAATCTTTATGGAAGCAGGCTGCCACATCTTTCTCTCATGGAGCTGCTGCTGGGTTCAAATCTCCAACCTTTCAGTTAGCAGCCAAGTACTAGCCACCATACCACCAGGCCTCCTTGTATGTGGCTAAAAACCAAACCAAATCAAACCCGTTGCTGTAGGGTGGATTCCAACTAATAGCAACCCTGTACGACAGAGTAGAACTGCCCCATAGAGTTTCCAGGGAGTACCTGGTGGATTCGAACTGCTGACCTTCCGGTTAGCAGCCATAGCTCTTAACCACCACACCACCAGGGCTTCCTTGTATCTCGCTAACCAAAAAAACCAAACCCACTGCCATCGAGTCGATTCAGTTTATCTGGCTAGACCTTTTAAAATTGGTCCCGAAGTGCAGGGGGTCTGTCGACTGGCTTCTGGTGAGGGGAGAGGAGAGCTGCAGAGGCGGGAACCAGGCCAGGCCTGACATCCACGCTCACAGCATCGTCATTCTCTCCTAGGGCCCGACTTCCACACTCACAGCATCGTCATTGTCTCCTAATTTCTCATTCACAAAGTGACATTCAGCAACCTTACCTATGAGGTCCCTTCCAGCTCTACCCATCCAGTCTCCCATCCTGAAATCATTCATCCTTCCAGTTCTCCCAACCCACAGCTATCAGATGAATGTCCCTCTATGCTTTTATTTGGCCGTAGTGTTGACTCACTGGTAGAATTTTCACCTCTCGTGTGAAAGATTTTGGTGGCATAGTGGTTAAGAGCTTGGCTGCTAACCAAAATGTCAGCAGTTCAAATCCACCAATTGCCCCTTGGAAACCCTATGGGACAGTTCTACTTTGTACTATAGGGTCACTGTGAGTCAGCATCAACTAGATGGCAACAGGGTTGGTTGGTTTTTTGTTTGTTTTTTGGGAGGTGTTATATGAGAGACCTGGGTTTGATTCCCAACTAATGCACCATGTACAACCACAACTTGTCTGTCAATGGAAGCTTGCATGTTGCTACGATGCTGAACAGTTTTCAGTGGAGCTTCCAGACTAAGACACACTAGGAAGAAAGGCCAAGAAACCTATTTCCAAAAATCAGCCAATGGAAGTCTATGGATCACAATAGTGCAATCCACAGTCAATCATGGAGACGGCACAGGACCAGGCAGTGTTTTGTTCTATTGTGCATGGGGTTGCCGCGAGTCAGAGGAGCTAACAACAATAAGAGCAATGATTTCAGCATGTCACTCTCCTCCACAACATGCACACATATTCAATACTCCCCAGAGGCCCCCAATGCCCACATGTGAAATCCTAAGATAGGTATGAAGGACTCATCCTATGCTTCCTAACTAATTCCCTAGATGTCATTAAGCTTGTCTTCTTCCCTCATCAAGCTTTCACTCCCACCTGCAGGACCAGATTCCTTCTATTTCTCCCGTCCACTTCCTACAATCCTTGCAGGCCCAGCTGAAGTAGACCAGTGCTTGTGCCAGAATCCTCCTTGATTCATCAAAACTGCTTTAATTTCTTACCTCTCTGAATCTCTCGTTTGTGCACCATTGTCTCATTGATTTCTATGGTCTCACATGTGCAGATCTTTTCTCTTCAACTGGCCTGAAGTTCCCTGAGTATTGAATCCATGTATTACTTTTTTCCTGATCCAGTGTAGACCCACAAAATATACTCGACAAGCAAACTAATAACAACAACAATTTCAAGAAAGGAGTCCCTGGGTGGTGCAAATCGTTAAAGCACTTGGCAGCTAACTGAAAGGTTGGAGATTCTAATTCACCCAGAAGTGCCTCCAAAGAAAGGCCTGGTGATCTACTTCTGAAAAATCATCTATCGAAAACCTTATGAAGTAGAAACTCTGATACACATGGGGTCACCACAAGTTGGAGTCAACTCCACGGCAACTTGGCTTTAATTTCAAGAAACGATAAGAAAAAAGTTATCTTTATTAGGCATTCCAAAGTATGTTCATTGTCTCTAATCTACTACAATGAAAGAAAACCTATTGAATGCATATTTTATTCTTTACTGTAATTCAAAAAAAAAACGGCTTTCTCTTTAAATGTGAAATTTAAATTAGGAAATTACTAGAAAGTTTACTATTGAAAAATTCTGAACTAGTGGTAATGTGTAAGATGACTCATGAAAACCAAATGTAAATTACCAGGAATACATTCTTTTGAAACTAAGACAATATGCCATTTGTTATAATATGCATAAAAACGAACCAGAAATAATGAAAAAAGAACAACATCGATGGAACTCTAATGGGCATATGATTTAGAAAACCTGAGAAAATGTGCAGCCAACTTATAGGTGTTATTGGAATAAAAGAGCTGAGTGGACATTCATCAGAAGACCAGTACTAGAAACCATCTGATTTGCCTATATGCTGATTTTCTCCCCACTAAATTATTTTAAGGAGCCCCGGTGACTCAACAGTTAAGTTCTTGGCTGCTAACCCAAAGGTCAGTGGTTCAAATCCACCTCACATCTCCTCAGGAGAAAGATCTGGCGATCTAATCCATAAAGACTACAGCCTAGAAAACCTTATGGGACAGTTCTACACTGTCACATGGGGTCTCATGAGTTGAAATAGACTCAACAGCACCTAAAAACAACAACAAATTATTTTATGAGTAGCACAGATCCTAGATCTTAGAATTGGAACGGACCTCGGAAATCATATCATCCAGTATCTTACTCAATGTAGAAACCTCTCCACACCTTTCTGCCTTGGCTACCACACTTTTGTCTGAATACTACTGACAACAGGAAGCTCTTGGCACCTACTCCATTTCTGAGTTAGGAGCAAGGCCCCCAAATTTGTTCTAACTGGTTCATCCTGAAGAAGAAGGCCTAAAGAGAGGCCTCTTAACATTGTTTCCTTTCCCTCAGTTTTTAAACATCAATAGGAAGATTTCACATCAAAAAAAAAGATGAATGGGGAGGCGGGACCAAAATGGCAGAGTAGTCCAAACCTTCTGGCGAACCTCTCAAAACAAAGACCAGAAAAAACAAGTGAAATGGCTATATTTATGACAAGCTAGGAGCCCTGAACATCAAAGGCAAAGTTAGAAAACAGACTGAGTGCCGGGGCAGAGAGAGACAATTCAGAAGCAGAGAGGAGTTGCCGGACCTGAAGCACTAGAATCCCTCAGGCAACATTCCTGGGAGCGACTATGGCAGGCTGGTGCTAGCGTTCCAGCCACAGTTTCCTCAGGGAGAAATAGCCAGGCACATAGCCTACTCACACCTCTGGAACCAGAGAAGAACGATGCTATCACCAAAAGCTAAGTACTTGTGTATATTTACTGCTCCACCAGCCCCCAAGCCAGCATCAGTGGCTGTTGATTTCTCTGGGCCTGAGATAGGTCCTGCTGAGCATCCTGAGCCATTCTCCTGCTGTTGGAGAAGGAAGAAATTCACAGTTGGGGAAAAGACAATCTGCCAGCTCCACTACCCTGGGGAGCTCAGGACAGAAGCTGCTCCTGTCCAGGCATAAACTGTCCATGGACTTTGAATACCTTTCCTCTCTGCAAGGACCTGTGTGGGCCTATTTCAGGAGAATCTGCCCTTGTTGGCAGACTGAAACTCTTTCAGCTTTGCAGTGGAGAGGTAGGTATTTGATGTTTGACGCTGCTTTGCCTATTAAACAAGGTCCTCACCTACCTGCATAAGAGGCCTAAGGACTGGTGGCTCCACTCAGGCCACACAGCCACCAATGACAGGAGTCCAAGGATAATTGGTGGTACTTCCCAGCCCTTATAACCAAAAGCATTGGGTTCCCATGGTCCATTTGCAGAACCCACCCATCTGTGTGCTGTAGGGAACAGGGATGTGATTTCCTCAAAAACACTCAGGGGATGGTTGTCAGCCCCCTGCCTTGTTCAGAGTGTGACTCCCTGCTGCAACCAGATACCAGTACCTACACCAGTCACCCCTGCCCCCTAAGACTGTAGGACAGAGGCTGCACCACACACTTGATGACCAACTACCTGGACACCTGAACTGAATCCCTACAAAAAAAAAAAGTGAATGGACTCCTAGGCAATATACCTGGTAATAGCTCTAGGCATCTGGTATCAGGACATTAGAGCTTCAACAGTGAAAATAATCAAGCTAGCTCACTCAAGCAACCTATTTGGACATATCAAAACAAAAAAAAACAAGGAGCTAGGGTACAGTAAGCAAACATACAATAAACAAATACAATAACTTATAGAGGGCTTGGACAAAACAGGTAATAACAAATCACATAAAGAACCACACCATGACCACTTCAACAAACTCTTAAAACAAAGAATCAAAGGATCTTCTGGATGAACGTGCCTTCCTGGAATTACCAGATACAGAATACAAGAGATTAATATATAGAACTCTTCAAGACATCAGGAAGAAGATCAGGCAATACACAGAACAAGCCAAGGAACACAAAGATAAAGCAGTTGAAGAAATTAAAAAGGTTATTGCAGAACATAATGAAAAATTTAATAAGCTGCAAGAATACATAGAGAAGCAGCAATCAGAAGTTCAGAAGATTAACAATAAAATTACAGAATTAGACAACTCAAAAGAAAGTCAGAGGAGCAGAACTGAGCAAGTGGGAGGCAGAATTGGTGAACTTGAATAAAGCACTTGGCAAAAGAAAAATCAGATAAAAGTGTTTTAAAAATGAAGAAACCCAAAGAATCATGTGGGTCTCTATCAAGAGAAATAACCTATGACTGATTGGAGTACCAGAACAGGGAGGGATAAGAGAAAATACGGAGAGAATTGTTGAAGATTTGTTGGCAGAAAACTTCCCTGATATCATGAAAGATGAGAAGGTATCTATCCAAGATGCTCATCGAGCTCCACATAAGGTAGATCTTCAAAGAAAGTTACCAAGGCATATTATACTCAAATTTGCCAAAACCAAAGATAAAGAAAGAATTTTAAGAGCAGCCAGGGATAAATGAAAAGTTATGTACAAAGGAGAGTCAATAAGAATAAACTAGGGACTATTCAGCAGAAACCATAGAGGCAAGAAGGCAGTGGGATGACTTATATAATGCACTGAAGGAAAAAAAATTAGCAGCCAAGAATCATATATCCAGCAAAACTGTCTCTCAAGTATGAAGGCAAAATTAGGACATTTCCAGATAAACAGAAGTTTAGGGAATTTGTAAAAACCAAACCAAAACTATAGGAAATACTAAAGGGAGTTCTCTGGTTACAAAATGAGTAATATCAGATATTAACCCAAGACTAGAACACTGGACGGAGCAATCAGATGTCAACCCAGATACGAAAATCACAAAAATAAATCAAGATAAAAAAGCGCTCAAAACAAGGAAACAGCAATGTCATTATGTAAAAGAAGACAATGTTAAAACAATAAAGAGGGACAAACACATAGAATCATAGGTATTTCATATGGAGAGGAAGACAAGGCAATATAAAGAAATAAAAGTTAGGTTTAAACTTAGAGAAATAGGGGTAAAAATTAAGGTAACCACAAAGGAGACTAACTATCCTACTCATCAAAATAAAACAAGAAAAAAAGAGACTACCAGAAACAAAATCACCAAAAACAAATAAGAGGAAAAGACAATATATAAAGACAAATTACTCAGCACAAAAAATTAGGTGGGAAAAAGAAACTGTCAACAACACACAAAAAAAGGCATCAAAATGACAGCACTAAACTCATAAAAAAACTCATACCTACCCATAATTATGTTGAATGTAAATGCACTAAATGCGGCAAAAAAGGGACAGAGTGGCAGAATGGAAAAAAAAACACAATCCATCTATATGCTTCCTAAAAGAGACACGCCTTAGACTCAGAGACACAAACAAAGTAAAACTGAAAGGATGGAAAAAAATATATCAAGCAAACAGCAACCAAAAAAGAGTGGCAATATTAATTTCTGACAAAATGGACATTAAAGTTAAATCCACCACAAAGGATGAGGAAGGGCACTATGTAAGGATTAAAGGCACAATACACCAGGAGGACATAACTATATTAAATATTTACGTACCCAATGACAGGGCTGGAAGATACATAAAATAAACTCTAACAGCATTGAAAAGTGAGATAAACAGCACCACAATTACAGTAGGAGACTTCAACACACCACTTTCAGTGAAGGATAGAACATCCAGAAAGAAGCTCAATAAAGACACAGAAGATCCAAATGCCACAATGAATAACTTGACCTTATAGACATATACAGAACACTCCACCCAACAGCAGCCAAATATACATTCTTTTCCAACGCACATAGAACATTCCCTAGACTGGACCACATATTAGGTCATAAAGCAAGCCTTAGCAGAATCCAAAACATCAAGATATTACAAAGCATCTTTTCTGACAATGAGGCCTTGAAAGTAGAAATCAATAACAGAAAAAGCAGGCAAAAGAAATCAAACACTTGGAAACTGAACAATACCTTGCTCAAAAACGACTGGGTTATAGAAGACATTAAGGATGGAATAAAGATATTCATAGAATCCAATGAGAATGAAAACACTATCAGAATCTTTGGGGCACAGCAAAACCAGTGCTCAGAGGTCAATTTATATCAATAAATGCATACATACAAAGAGAAGAAAGGGCCAAAATAAAAGAATTACCCTACAATTTGAACAAATAGAAAGACAGCAACAAAAGAAACCCTCAGGCACCAGAAGAAAGCAAATAATAAAAATTACAGCAGAATTAAATGAAATAGAGAACAGAAAAACAACTGAAAGAGTTAACAAGGCCCAAAACTGGCTCTTTGAAAAAATTAACAAAATTGATAAACCATTGGCCAAACTGACAAAAGAAAAACAGGAGAGGAAACAAATAAATAACCAGAATAAGAAATGAGATGGGCGATATTGCAACAAACCCAACTGAAATTAAAAGAATCATGTCAGATTACTATGAAAAATTGTACTCTAACAAATTAGAAAACCTAGAAGAAATGGATGAATTTCTAGAAATACCCTAACTACCCAAACTAACACAAACAGAAGTAGAGCAGCTAAATAAACAGATAACAAAAGAACAGATTGAAAAAGTAATTTAAAAAACTCCCAACAAAAAAAAAAAAGCCCTGGCCTGGATGGCTTCACTACAGAGTTCTACAAAGCTTTCAGAGAAGACTTGACACCACTACTACTAAAAGTCTTTCAGAGCATAGAAAGGGACAGAATACTCCCAAACTCATTCTATGAAGCCAGCATATCCCTGATATCGAAACCAGGTAAAGACACCACAAAAAAAAAAAGAAAATTACAGACCTACATCCCTCATGAACATAAACCCAAAAATCCTCAACAAAATTGTAGCCAGTGGAATTCAACAACATATCAAAAAATAATTCACCATGACCAAGTGGGGTTCATACCACGTATGCAGGGATGGTCCAACATTAGAAAAATAATTAATGTAATCCACCATATAAATAAAACAAAAGATAAGAATCATATGATTTCATCAATTGACACAGAAAAGGCATTTGACAAAGTTCAACACCGATTCATGATAAAAACTTTCAGAAAAATATGAATAGAAGGAAAATTCCTCAACATAATAAAGAACATTTATACAAAGTCAACGGCCAACATCGTCTTAAGTAGAGAGAGCCTGAAAGCATTCCCCTTGAGATCGGGGACCAGAAAAGAATGCCTTTATCATCACTCATATTCGACATTGTGCTGGAGGTCCTAGCCAGAGCAATTAGGCTAGATAAAGAAATAAAGGGCATCCAGATTGGCAAAGAAGAAGTCAAAGTATCTCTATTTGCAGATGACATGATCTTATACACAGAAAACCCTAAGGAATCCTCCAGAAAACTACTGAAAGTAATAGAAGAGTTCAGCAGAGTATCAGCATACAAGATAAACATACAAAAATCAGTTGGATTCCTCTACACCGACACAAAAAACTTCGAAGAGGAAATCACCAAATCAATACCATTTATAGTAGGCTCCAAGAAGATAAAATACTTAGGAATAAATCTTACCAGAGGTGTAAAACACCTATACAAAGAAAACTACAGTACACTTCTGCAAGAAACCAAAAGAGACCTACATAAGTGGAAAAACATACCTTACTCATGGATAGAAAGACTTAACATTGTACAAATGTCTATTCTACCAAAAGCTATCAATAGATACGATGCAATTCCAATCCAAATTCCACTGACGTTTTTTAATGAGATGGAGAAACAAATCACCAACTTCATATGGAAGCAAAAGAGGCCTCAGACAAGTAAAGCATTACCAAAAAAGAAGAACAAAGTGGGAGGCCTCACTACCTGATTTTAGAACCTATTATAGTGCCACAGTAGTCAAAACAGCCTGGTACTGGTATAACAATAGATACATAGACCAATGGAACAGAATTGAGAATCCAGACAAAAATCCATCCACATATGAGCAGCTGATATTTGATAAAGGCCCAAAGTCAGTTAAATGGGGAAAAGATAGTCTGTTTAACAAATGGTACTGGCATAACTGGATACCCATCTGCAAAAAATGAAGCAAGACCCGTACCTCACACCATGCACAAAAAGAAACTCAAAATGGATCAAAGACCTAAATATAAAATTTCAGATGATAAAGATCATGGAAGAAAAAATAGGGACAACGCTAGAAGCCCTAATACATGCCATAAACAGTAAACAAAACATTACTAACAATGCAGACGAGAAACTAGATAACTGGGAGCTCCTAAAATCAAACACCTATGCTCATCCAAAGATTTCACCAAAAGAGTAAAAAGATTACCTATAGATTGGGAAAAAATTTTTAGCTATGACATTTCCAATCAGCATCTGATCTCTAAAATCTACACGATACTGCAAAAACTCAACTACAAAAAGACAAAAAACCCAGTTAAAAAATGAGCAAAGGGTATGAACAGACACTTCACTAAAGAAGACATTCAGACGTCTAACAGATACATGAGGAAATGTTCACGATCATTAGCCATTAGAGAAATGCAAATGAAATGCCATGAGTGTCCATCTCACTCCAACAAGGCTGGCATTAATCAAAAAAACACAAAATAATAAATGTTGGAGAGGTTGTGGGGAGTCTGTAACACTTATACACTGCTGGTGGGAATGTAAAATGGTAAACCACTTTGGAAATTGATTTTGCGCTTCCTTAAAAAGCTAGAAATAGAACTACCTTATGATCCAGCAATCCCCCTCTTTGGAATACATCCCAGAGAAATAAGAGCCTTTACACAAACAGATATATGCACACCCGTGTTCACTGCAGCACTGTTCACAATAGCAAAAGGATGGAAGCAACCAAGGTGCCCATCAACGGATGAATGGATAAATAAATTATGGTATATTCACACAATGGAATACTATGCATCAATAAAGAACAATGATGAACCCGTGAAACATTTCATAACACGGAGGAATCTGGAAGGCATTATGCTGAGCGAAATTAGTCAGTTGCAAAAGGACGAATATTGTATGAGACCACTATTATAAGAACTGAAAAAATAGTTGAAACAGAGAAGAAAATATTCTTTGGGTTACGAGAGTGGGGAGGGAAGGAGGGAGAGGGGTTTTCACTAATTAGTACATAAGAACTATTTTAGGTGAAGGGAAAGACAACACGCAATACAGGAGAGGGCAGCACAATTGGACTAAGCCCAAAGCGAAGAAGTTTCCTGAATAAACTGAATGCTTCGAAGGCCAGCATAGCAGGGGCAGGGTTTTGGGGACCATAATTTCAGGGGACATCTAAGTTAATTGTCATAATAAAATCTATTAAGAAAACATTCTGCTTCCCACGTTGGAGAGTGGCGTCTGGGATCTTAAACACTAGCAAGCGGCCATAAAAGGTGCATCAATTGGTCTCAACCCACCTGGAGCAAAGGAGAATGAAGAACACCAAAGACACAAGGTAATTACAAGCCCAAGAGACAGAAAGGTCCACATAAAGCAGAAACTACATTAGCCTGAGACCAGAGGAACTAGATGGTGCCCGGCTACAACCAATGACTGCCCTGACAGGGAACACAACAGAGAACCCCTGAGGGAACAGGAAAGCAGTGGGATGCAGACCCCAAATTCTCGTAAAAAGACCAGACTTAATGGTCTGACTAAGACTAGAAGGACCCCAGATGTCATGGCCCCCAGACCTTCTGTTAGCCCAAGACTGAACCATTCCCAAAGCCAACTCTTCAGACAGGGATTGGACTGGACTATGGGATAGAAAATGATACTGGTGAAGCTTCATGGATCAAGTAGACATGTGAGACCGTGTGGGCAGCTCCTGTCTGGATAAGAGATGAGAGGGCACAGGGGGTCAGAAACTGGTTGAATGGACCTGGAGATACAGGGTGGAGAGAAGCAGTGTGCTGTCTCATTAGAGGAAGAGCAACTAGGAGTATATAAAAGGTGTATATTAGTTTTTGTATGAGAGACTGACTTGGTTTGTAAACTTTCATTTAAAGCAAAATAAACATTAAAAAAAAAAAAAAGATGAATGGTGATTCTTTACCAGAACTGGTTTCACTAATCAGGTTAGCCCTCTCATTGTGATGACCCCCTGTTGTTGTTGTTGTGAGCTGCCATTCAGCTGGGCCCCTGACTCGTGGCAACCACATGCCCAATGGAATAAAATCTGCCCAGTCCTGTGCCATCCCCATAATCAGTTGTGGGCCAGACCACTACGATCCACATTGTTTTCACTGGCTGATTTTCAGAAGTAGATCACCAGGCCCTTCTTAGTCTGTCTTAGTCTGGAAGCTCCACTGAAATGTGTTCAGCATCACAGCAACACAGAAGCTTCTACTGACGGATAGGTGGTGGTTGCGCTTGAGGTGCATCAGCCAGAAATCTAACCCAGGTGTCCCGTATGGAAAGGGAGAATTCTACCACAGAACCAGCACTGGCCTCTGCAATAACCCCCTAAGTCCTCAGATCAACCTCTCTGACAATAAGCCAGTCGCCATCAAGACTACTCCAACTCATGACAACGACAGTAGAACTGTGCTCCATAGAGTTTTCAATGGCTGATTCTTCAGAAGTAGATCACCAGATATTTCTAACAGTACAGCCTGGGATTTCTTACTACATAAAGTAACCACCAAGTACCACCAGCAAATCAGAAGTCCCTGAAAATGCCAAAGGTTCACCCTTTGCACTCAGCAAAAATGGCACGTTCCACTCACACAAAGGCTTTGGGAGTAGAGAAGCTAGATTTGGGGCTCTAGGGTTTAACTTAGTGAATTTGAGGGTGGCTGCTATTATGCCACAGCCCTGGTGGATCGACTGCTAACCAAAAGGTCAGCAGTTCAAATCCACCAGCTGCTCCTTGGAAAACCTATGGGGCAGTTATACTCTGTCCTACAGTCTTGCTGTGAGTCAGAATCAACTTGACAGCAACAGATTTGGGCTATTATGCCATTCCAGAGGGCATTTAGACATTTAACCAGTTAAACCGTCTGCATGCTTTCAACTTAAAATGAGGCCTACAGTAGGGTATGTTATAAAGAAAAGGGGTATCAGGGCACTACATTAGTGCTCTATGTTGTCTAATATTACCACAAACTTAACAGCTTAAAACAATACACGTCTGCACGGCTTAGCTGGGTCTTCTGCAAGACTTCAGTCAAGATATTGGCCAGGGCTAGGTTCCTATTTGGAGGCATGACTGGTCAAATATGCTGCCAAGATCACTTGGGCTGTTAGCAGAATTCATTTATTTGCAGTTGTAACACTGAACACCCCAGCTTCTTGCTGGCTATCCACCGGAGCCTTCTTTCAACTAGTAAAGGCCACTTACAGTTCTTGCCACAGGGCCCCCTTCATAGTCCTTCCCACAACATGGCAGATTGCTTCTTCAAAGCCAGCAAGGGAGAATGAGCAAGTCCACTAGGAAGGAGTCTTATATGACGGCATAATCACGAGTAACATCCCATAACCTTCGCCATATCATATTGCTTATAAGAGAGTCACACGTCCCACCACCTACACTCTAGGGGGAACTGATGGCTTACAAGGGCATGAACATTAGATGTTGGAATCCTTAGGGGTTACATTAGAGCCTATCCACTGCAAGCCCCAAGAATCTATATTTTTTAAAGCTCCCCAGTGATGTCAGTGTTCAAGCGGGCTTCAGAGCTATTGTTATAAGATACAGTAGAGGAAGCAAAAACAGAGATTATTTTATTGTTGTGGTTGTCAAAGTTGGCTGCACCTTAGAATCACCTGAGAGGAGGTATTTAAAAATCCCATCCCAGGATGAACTCCAGAGGAGCCAAATCAGAGTATCTGGGAGGGGAACCCAGACTTTGTTTTTTGAAACACCTCTGGTGATTCCAAAGTGCAGCCAAGACCGAGTGCCACTGTTTTATCAGAAAGTCCAGGAGTTGGAGTCAAGTAATATCTTATTGGGAAAAAAAAACAATCCTTGGGGAAAGTTTTAAAAAATAACTAGACACTCTCTAGGTGGGAGAGAGGAGCGGCCTGAGAAAAGGTAGGAACATTTGTCATTAATGAATTTGGTGCATTTAGAGAAAAGAATGAACTTGAAAAATATGTAGGAAGTAACACTGATAAGACTGTGCCAAATGAGGACTCTAAGATGATCTCTGGAGCTCTGGTTTGGACACTTGGGAAAGTGTGAGTGCTATTAATTGATAAAGACAATCAAGATGAGAAGCTGGTTGGAGGATGGGCAAGGTAGAGAAGATGTAGAATTCAGTTCTAGGTATGTCAAGTTACACACATTTTTAGAGGTGCTTTAAATTTAACTTGCACAGTGGTAGATTCTTGCCTTCCATACAGGAGACCTGGGTTCGATTCCTGGCCAATGCACCTCATGCGTAGGCACCACTCATCTGTCAGTGGAGGCTTGTGTGTTGCTATGATGATGAAGAGGTTTCAGTGGAGCTTCCAGTCTAAGATGGCTTAGGAAGAAAAGTCTGGCAGTCTACTGAAAATCAGCCAAAGAAAACCCTAGGGAGCACAACAGTTCAATCCACATCCAATCATGGGAATGTGTCAGGACTTGGCAGCATTTTGTTCACCTGTGCACAGGTTGCCATGTCAGTCAGGGACCTCAATGGCAGCTAACAACAACAATGGCTTGCTGAATCCATTTAATATAGATTGGGTATTGCAAGCATTTTCCCATCAATTTATTCTTCTAGTCTCTTCTACTTTCCATAGCACTCAGCTTCCCAGAAGAGGACCATGTAAATTCTATATCTACCTCTAATTTCCTCCCCCAAAAAGGTCATGTGTGTTTTTTCACTAGCAGCACAACCCTATGGGTGACCCTTCCAGCCAGTAAATGTCAACTGTATATTTTGCAATGCTAAATACTAAAATCTTAATATGTGTTGATTTAGCAATTATTAAAATGTTAAGGTTTTTGTCACCCATAGAAATTGAATCTTTTTTAAAAAGTCTTTTTAATGTTTGTAACTTGAGGTTCAGTGGTTCTACCTTGTGGGCCCAAGTAGCCTCCCAGTGAAATGAAGAAAAACCAAACAGTCTCCTGAAGCCTTCAGAATTAGTCACCAGTCTTAAGCAAACAGCCAGCTCAAAACTATTCAGCTTCAGGATGGAAAAGGTTCACCCTAGGCCTGAAAACACAACTACTGAAGACAGTATTATTCTAAAGTAGGAAATCTAGAGATATTTTAGACTCTGTAACCTTGGTAATATTCAAATATTGATGAATGAATGTTTCCAAAATTTATAGAAGCTGGAACAGTGTGTTATGTTATGCAGTGGCTAATTACCCAACGGGCCAGTGTCAACATTCATTAGTTTACCTGAACAATCAGAAGTCTGACTAGTGTTACCACTGACTACTCTAACAGGGATTACAATAGAGGGTCTTGGACAGAGCAGCAGAAAAATGCAGAACAAAATTCAAACTCACAAAAAAAGATCAGACTTACTGGTTTGACAGAGACTGGAGAAACCCCGAGAGCATGGCCCCGGACACACTTTTAACTCATGTGTGATGTCCTTCTCCAGGAATTAGTCCCTCCTGATAACATGTCCAAAGTATGTGAGATGAAGTCTCGCCATCCTCCCTTCTAAGAAGCATTCTGGCTGTACTTCTTCTGAGACAGATTTGGTCATTCTTCTAGCAGTTCATAGTATATTCAATATTCTTCACCAACACCAGAATTCCACCACACATCTGTCAGTTTGTCATATTGTAGTGACTTCCATGTTGCTGTGATGGTGGAAGCTATGCCACAAGTATTTCAAACACCAGCAGGGTCACCCTCGGTGGATAGATTTCAGCAGAGCTTCCAGAGTAAGGCAGTCTAGGCAGAAGATCCTGGCAGCCTACTTCTGAAAAAGTTAGCCAGTGAAAACCTTACATATAGCAGCAGGACATTGTCTGATATAGTGCCAAAAGATGAGCCCCTCAGGTTGGAAGGTACTCAAAATATGACTGAGGAAGAGCTGTCTCCTCAATGCGGAGTTGATCTTAATAATGTAGGTGGACTAAAGCTTTCGGGACCTTCATTTGCTGATGTGGCAGGACTCGAAATGGGAAAAAAAAGCAGAAAATATCTATTAACAATTGGAATGTACGAAGTATGAATCTAGGAAAATTGGAAGCCATCAAAATGAAATGGAATGCATAAAAATTGATATCCTAGGCATTAGTGAGCTGAAATGGACTGGTATTGGCCATTTTGAATCAGATAATCATATGGCCTACTACACTGGGAATGTCAAATTGAAGAGGAATGGCGTTGCATTCATTGCTAAAAATAACATTTCATGCTCTCTCCTGAAGTATAATGCTGTCAGTGATCAGGTAATGTCCATATGCCTACAAAGAATACCAGCTAATATGACTATTATTCAAATTTACCCACCAACTACTAATGCCCAAGATGAACAAACTGAAGTTTGTTTTTGTTTTTTTTACCAACTTCTGCAATCTGAACTTGATCAAACATGCAGTCAAGATGCATTGATAATTACTGGTGATTGGAATGTGAAATTTCGAGGAAAAAAAAAAAGAATTAGTCTTTGCAAAATATGGCCTTGGTAACAGAAATGATGCTAGACATTGCATGATAGAATTGTGCAAGAATGACTTATTCATTGCAAATACCTTTTTCAACAGCATAAACGGTGGCTGTACACGTGGATCTCACCACATGAAATACACGGGAATCAAATCCACTACGTCTGTGGAAAGAGACAATGAAGAAGCTCAATTTCATCAGTCAGAACAAGGCCAGGAGCCGACTGCAGAACAGACCATCAATTGCTCATATACAAGTTCAAGGTGAAAGTGAAGAAAATTAAAACAAGTCCGTAAGAGCCAAAGTACAACCTTGAGTATATCCCACCTGAATTTATAGACTATCTCAAGAACAGATTTGACACATTGAACACTAATGACCGAAGATCAGGTGAGTTGTGGAATGACATCAAGTACATCATACAAGAAGAAAGCAAAAGGTCATTAAAAAAAGACAGGAAACTAAGCAAAGACCAAAGCGGATGTCAGAAGAGACTCTGAAACTTGCTCTTGAACGTAGAGTAGCTAAAGCAAATGGAAGAAAAAATGATAAAGTAAAATAGTTGAACTGAAGATTTATTCAACCATTTCAAGAACCAGTGGTACTAAAGGAAGAAATCCAAGCTGCACTGAAGGCACTGGCAAAAAAACAAGGTTCCAGGAATTGACAGTTACCAAATGAGTTGTTTCAACACATGGATACAACACTGGAAGAGCTCACTTGTCTATGCCAAGAAATTTGGAAGACGGTTATCTGGTCAACCAACTGGAAGCGATCCACGTTTGTGCCCATTCCAAAGAAAGATGATCTAACAGAATGCATAAATTAATGAACAATATCGTTAATATCACACACAAGTAAAATTTTGCTAAAGATCATTCAAAAGCAGTTGCAGCAGTACATTGACAGGGAACTGCCAGAAATTCAAGCCAGATTCAGAAGAGGATGTGAAATGAGGGATATCATGCTGATGTCACATGGATCTTGGCTGAAAACAGAGACTACCAGAAAGATATTTACCTGTGTTTTATTGACTATGTAAAGGCATTCCACTGTGTGGATCATAACAAATGATGGATAACACTGTGAAGAATCAGAAACACAGAACGCTTAATTGTGCTCATGCAGAACCTTTACATAGACCAAGAGATAGTTGTTTGAACAGAACAAGGAAATACCGCTTAAAGGTGTGTGTCAGGATTGTATCATTTCATCATACTTATTCAATCTGTATACTGAGCAAATAATCTGAGAAGCTGGGCAGTATGAAGAAGAACGTGGCTTCAGGATTGGTGTAAGACTCATTAACAACCTGTGATATGCAAACAACACAACGTTGCTTGCTGAAAGCAAAGACTTGAAGCACTTACTGGTGAAGAGCAAAGACTACAGCCTTCAGTATGGATTACACCTCAACATAAAACAAAAATCCTCGCAATTGGACTAATAAGCAACATCATGATAAACAGAGAAAATGTTGAAGTTGTCAAGGATTTCATTTTACTTGGACCCACAAGTAACACCCATGGAAACTGCAATCAAGAAATCAAATGACATATTGTATTGGGCAAATTCTCTGCAAAAGACCTCTTTAAAGTGTTGAAAAGCAGAGATGTCACTTTGAGGACTAAGGTGTCCCTGACCCAAGTCATGGTATTTTCAATCACCTCATATGCATGGGAAAGCTGGACAATGAATAAGGAAAACTGAAGAATGGATTTCTTTGAATTATGTTGTTGGTGAAGAATATTGAATATACCCTGGACAGCCAGAAGAATAAACAAATCTGTCCTGGAAGTTCTCTCTGAGTCGGAATCGACTCGATGGCAGCGGGTTTGGTTTTTTTGTTTTTTTGTTTTTGTCCAGGAAGAAGTACAGCCAGAGTGCTCCTTGGAAGCAAGGATGGCAAGACTTCATCCCACCTACTTTGGACGTGTTATCAGGAGGGACAAGTTCCTGGAGAAGAACAGCATACTTGGTAAAGTAGAGGGTCAGCAAAAAGAGGAAGACCCTCAACAAGATGGATTGACACAGTAGATTCAACAATGGGCTCAAGCATAGCAACAATTGTGAGGATGATTCAGTAATGGGTAGTGTTTTGTTATGTTGTGCATAGGGTCACTGTAAGTTGGAACTGACTCATCAGCTCCTAACAACAAGAATGAAAACACCATAATTCTAAGGCATCAATTCTTATGACAATAGAAACACATAAAATCTCCAACTTCAAACTTTAGAAGTGACTATTTCTTTTTATCAAGGTGTATCTTTAATGTGAAAGAAAATCCCCCCAAAATATGTTACTAACTGAAAACTCTAATAGAGAGTAATAAATTGCGATTAAATGATACATTCACTTCTTCATTATTAAGTACAAAAGAAAGTATTGCGGTGTTCATAGACAAGACTAGTGTCTTAGTCATCTAGTGCTGCTATAACAGAAATACCACAAGCAGATGGCTTTAACAAACAGACTTTGATTCTCTCAGTCTGATAGGCTAAAAGTCTGAATTTAAGATGCCAGCTCCAGGGGAAGGCTTTTCTCTGTCTACTCTGGAAGAAGGTCTGTGTCATCAATCTTCCCATGGTCTAGAAGCTTCTCTGCTCAGGAACTTTGGGTCCAAAGGACATACTCTGCTCCCGGGGATGCTTTCTTGGTGGTATGAGGTCTCCATGTCTCTCTGCCTGCTCTTCTATTTTATATCTCAAAGGAGATTGGCTTAAAACACTATCTAATCTTATAAATTGAGTCTTGCCTCATTAACATAACTGCCACTAATCCCACCTCATTAACGTCATAGAGGTAGGATTTACAACACATAGGAAAATCACATCAGATGACAAAATGGTAGACAATCACACAATACTGGGACTCAAGACCTAGCCAAGTTGACACATATTTTTGAGGTACACAATGTAATCCATGACAACTAGTCTGGGAAACGAAATAAATCCCCCCATTAAATTTAGATGATATTGTACTCTAAAGGTCCATAAATTAGCTGAATACATGTCAATGAGAAACCAAAGTGGAAAATTAATCCTGTAAGAGTCTTCATTTGTGAAATACTTTATATTTTTAAAGCATCTCCATACGCTTATCACATTTTATCTCCGTAACATCCCCTATGATGAGTCAATGCTCATTGTTTTAAAAAAAGAGTGGAATAAGGTTTACCGGTAAAAAAAAAAAAAGCTGTCATCAAGTTGACTCCAGCTCAGGGTGACTCCATGTGTGTCAGAGTAGAACTGTGGTCTATAGGGTCTTCATGGCTGGTTTTGTGAAGGTAGGTCACCAGGACTTTCTTCTGAGGTGCCTCTGGGTGGACTTGAACCGCCAACCTTGCAGTTAGCAGCTGAGCGCATTAAATGTTTGTACCATCCAAGTTTTGCTGATAGGCAGGCCAATACTCTTTGCAAACCCCCTTCTGTGGGTTTCTCTTGGTCAAGGTGAAATCATGCAGAGGTATTTTCCATATAGCAAATGACCACCCAGTCTTCAAAACAACTCTCCCTAGGCCCCGATGGAGCACCGGTGGTGCAATGGTTAAGAGCTACAGCTGCTAACCAAAAGACTGGCAGTTTGAATCCACCCGCCGCTCTTTGGAAACCCTATGGGGCAGTTCTACTCTACCTTAAAGGGTCACTATGAGTCGGAATCTACTCGATGGCAACGTTTTTAGTTTTTTGGTCCTGAGGGCATGGAGGAGCTACTACAACAAACACTCATTTTCCAGCTTCTTTCCTGCTCACCAAACAGCTAAAAGCTGGCTAGACATTCAGGAGTCGGGCTCACTCCTCTTCAACTGGAATAGCTAACTTCATGAAAGGAAAGGATGTTGTCTATTATTTAGCATTTCCTTTTCAGGAGCATTCATCTTTAACTTTACTATCCTATACGTCTGACAAACTACCTCTTCAGCCACCACTTCCCATTTGCTCTGTCTCTCACCCCTATCCTTCTCTTTTCCACTTATAGCAGAGCCTTTCAGGGCTCAAGAAAGCCTATTTTTTAGGTTCACAGAATTAAGGAATGCCAAGAAAGGATAGCAAATTTATTATTTACAAATTAGTTCTGTTAGCATGCTCACACACAAATGCAAATGTATCTATAGTGGCACTGAGAGATAACATCAAAATTCTTAATTTGGGGCCTGTAGCAGTCAGTATTGATAGTTTTAAACATAGCTCTGGCTGGTTTAAACAGAAAATAATTTATTAAAGGTATTGGGAAAGTGGGAGGACTGTTGACCAGGCAGTCTTCCAATCCCACCTGAACTGCTTAATGTGAAGCTTTGGGCCTAGAACATTACCTAATAATGGAGGCTGGGAGCTGAGCTTCTCTCTGTCCCAGTTTCTTCTTCTTCCCTATTGGGGAAACTCCCTCTCTGTAATGGGTACACAGTAAATTTTCCTTGCTGTGCTTAGACATGTGCATTATATGGCACCTGGCCAATCCCGTTTCTATATCAGCTGCCAGCAGGAAGGAAATGAGGTCTCCCTTCTACAGCCCAAGGGGAATGTGTGCAGACCATGATCCCTGCATCAACTGCTGGGGAGAGCGACCCACTGGTCATGAGGGACCAATGCCCACTATTTACACTGACTTTGCTCTGTCTCTTTTTTCTTTTCTATGTGAGTAAAATATTGTTACGTCCAGTACCTCTGTGTAATTCATGTTTTTCTTTGCAACCTCAGACCTTGCCTCAACAAAAGGACATTTGGTAGTTTGCGGAATTTCTAGGAAAACCATAGAACTCAATCTGAGTGTTACACATCTTGGGAGCAATGCTCAACCACATGAGAGACTGAACTCCCCTGCCACCAGCCACCTGGCTCTGAACACACAAAGAACTAGATGCCAGAAACTCTGCCACAAGAACTCCAGAAGAACCAGATGCCTCCACCATCACTTGCCAGGAAATCAGTCTTCCTACACCTTATGTTGCTTTCTTCAATACCTGAGTCTTGCACAGATGCATCTGACTGGCAGTACTTAACTGCAAAGTAGCCTGGAAAAAAAAATTAATTCTATCATAGAGATGTGGGACTACCAATGTGTCAATCAAAATGCCTAGAAATCTAGAAAGGCACTCAGGTGTCAATTTATGGCAATTAGACTTATTGTTGGATGGGTTGAACATGAAGAGGATCCAAAAGAGTTTAACAGAGAATTAGATTCTGGGTTTTGTAGCTCATTGGAGAGGTCAAGCATGGCAATATACAGACAAGAAGACATAGCATAAGGTGATAATTAAAAACAATAAAATAGATAAGAAAGACCAGAGAGAGACTACATAGTGAGAAAATCAGAGAGAAAAGGAGGAAGCCTTTAGAACCACCAGTGCTTAAGAGTAGGACAGAGTAAGAGAAGTCACGAAGGCAATAAAAAATAGACACGTCACTAACTTTCAAGAAGGAAGGAGTATCAAAGTTGAGAGATCAGCAAAGCATTCTCATAAGAAAAACTGGGTGGATGGATGGATGGATGGATGGATGGATGGATGGATGGATGGATGGATGGATGGATGGATGGATGGATGGATGGATGGATGGATGGATGGATGGATGGATGGATGGATGGATGGATGGATGGATGGATGGATGGATGGATGGATGGATGGATGGATGGATGGATGGATGGATGGATGGATGGATGGATGGATGGATGGATGGATGGATGGATGGATGGATGGATGGATGGATGGATGGATCTCCTATTGATTCTGTTTCTCTGGCAGTCCTTGACTAAAACAAGAGCAAACCTTCATTGCTAAGGAAGGACTGAACATCTCAGCCTTTACCTTTGTGTTGCTCTTCTTCCTGCACAAAGGTACTATACCAATGCACTTAAGTGTTTCCAACTGAAATTATCTGAAAGGAAGGATTAGCAAGTTACCAGTAGCAGGACATATACTATAGAAAAATCAAAATAATTAAGGTGTTAAGGCAAAAGGAGACTTGTTAAAGAGTAAAAATTTGCCAGGCTACAGGCAAACGCGAAGGAGATGATTATATTCCTGGATTTTTTTGATGCTATATCAATTTCTAACTTTAATAATTTTATCTTAACATTTACTTTAAGTATGATACAGAATGAATGCAATTAGAAGTTTGAGAATTATTACTACCTTTACTTTAAATCTAAATCTATAACTTTAAAAATATTAATATGCTTTTAAGAGCGATCTTTATTTTTGTTCTCTTGTTGCTGTTGCCACAATCAGAAGGCACAATTTCTTCTAACAAAATGCATCTCTGATTCGATGCTGGTCATTGATAGTTTTTTAACTAAGAGATTTGTGTAACAAATTCTCTTTACAAACTTGTGTGCATTGATTATATTGTTGTTGCTATGTTTGAGCCCACTGTTGTAGCCACTGGGTCAATCCATCCTCTTAAGGGTCTTCCTCTTTTTCACTGACCCGCTACTTCACCAAGCATGATGTCCTTCTCCAGGGACTGGCCTCTAGCGATAATATGTCCAAAGTATGTGAGATGAAGTCTCGCCATCCTCACTTCTAAAGGAGCGTTCTGGCTGTACTTCTTCCAAGACAGATTTGCTCGTTCTTTGGTAGTCTACAATATATTCCATATTCTTCACCAATATCACAATTCAAATGCATCAACTTGATTATAAAAAGTGATGGAAATATGAATTTTTGTCCATATCCTAAAGATTAATCAATGTGAAAGAAGTAGTTAGCTCATTGGTATTTAACCTTAAGCTTCTAGAGAAGCTACTTGATGTAAAATGAGACCAAAGAAAATCAAGAGAGTTAAGCAGATTTTAAGTAACAAGTTATGGTTTCTGGAAAAAAAAAAGAATTTTATTTAATTTTAATTGATTAATGTTCAAATGGAAATGGAAAAGCAGAAATTGAAAAATTAAGTCCAAGTTGTTTAATTTGCAAGAAGACAGAAAGAAAAGTGGATTTGCCAATATAGTGCCATGCAAATAATTAAAATAACTAAAAAAGTATTATTCACTCCTCAAAATATCTTCCAGATTTGACTTATTTCACATGCCACCATTCTGAGATAAATGAGGATGTTGCAAGGCCCATAATCTACAACCATAAATTCTCAGAAAACTCATCATCAGTTTATACTTTTCCCTACTAGATTTGGGACACCAAAGTATTAAAGCATTTTTACAACTTGACAACAAAACCTCCTTTTTCATGTCTGTTGGTGAACAGGGTATCACCTGTAGAAAAATGTGGGCGTGTGTGCATGTGCGTGCGTACAGTAAGGCAGCCAAACTTACATAACCCAAGGAGATGATTTGGTTTAAGGAAGCAAAGGGCAAGCAGGAAGCTTGAATTCTAGATTTGGCTGGTCCTCAAAAGCCCCATCAGTCCCTCTATAGTTGTCCTCACTTTGAGTGACAGTCTCTCCATTATTCTCTATCATAACACCCTGTTTTCTGAAGAAATGCTTTCCTCAGAGCACTTATCAAGAGCTGAAAATACAGTAAAACCTGTGAAAGCTGGAATCTGTGCAAGGCAGAAACTGGTCAGAGTAGAAAAACTCAAATACTTTCCACTAAATAAGAGATAGAAAAGAGGTAAGACGGCACCCTGACAAAGACAGAAAGCTCGTGAGACCAGGAAAAACAAGGTAGTTCTCGCAAGTTCCAGCTCTCACAATTTCACTCAATTTGGTCTGTTTATTTGTTTCCTTGTTTCTCTGTCTCCCCTAATTAGAATGTTAAGTCCTCTAATGTGCACACCTTGTATTTCTTGTCCATTGTCAGAGACCCAACACACAGGATAATGCTTTGGAGTAGATTCCAAAAAAAATGTGTTGAATGAATCAATGAATGATGACTTTTTCCTGAAAGCTTGGCTAGGACCTCATTCAGCCCTTCAGGGGAGAGGGTGATGTTCATTTAAATCACTGGACTATTTCTTTGGTGTAAGGGTTGAGAAAGAAAAAAAAAAAAAAACCAGCCCCTGACATTCAGAAACTTGCCTGTCTCTCAAAGGTAGACTATAGTGTCCATTAGACATAAGCAATCTCACAGACCACCAACCTCAAA
The DNA here is from genome assembly GCF_024166365.1 of Elephas maximus indicus. NCBI lineage: Eukaryota > Metazoa > Chordata > Mammalia > Proboscidea > Elephantidae > Elephas > Elephas maximus. Next base: position 31,322,166 of record NC_064832.1, on the reverse strand, counting down.
CAAGGCTACTCTGAGAACATTACAAACAAGACAAGGCAAGTCCACTTCATAATTTTGCCTAAGCACAGACAAAAACAAGGTCACTCTGCCCCCCAGAAAATTCTAAACACCCCTCTCTTGGCCAAGACTACTGCTTCTTTACTGCTTCCAGTTTTATCCTCATTCTAGTCTCCCCTCCCTACAGATAAGATGCCCAACCATAGAACTGCTCCTGCTTTCTGATAGAGTCTAATCTAGAGTGAACCCACTTCCTTAGACCCTCCCCCAGGTTATCCGACTGAAACCCAAATCCCATAATTAAAAAAAAAATCAAACCATTTGCCATTGAGTACATTCGGACCCCATGTGTGTCAGGGTAGAATTGGGTTTTCAGTGGCTGATTTTTCAGAAGTAGATTAAAGCCTTTCTTCCCAAATCCTATAAAGGTTCAAACTACTGAGACACACCATTACTCCCCAGGACGCATGTTCTACCTCTCTGCAAAGAATAAACATAAAAGCTAGCATTACTTGGGCTGCAACGCCATGCCAGGCACTGTGCCATATCTCATTTAATCCTCACAACCACTCTCTGAGGTAGATTCTATTATCTTCCCCACTTTACAGATGGGAAAACTGAGGTTTAATGAAGCAGTTTGCTCAGGTTCACACCACTGATAAGAGATGGAACCAACACTCAAACCCTGAGAGTCTGAATCTTTTACTGACTTCTCTCTTGATGGTTTATTTTCAGAGGGTGTTAAATGTTAAAGGACTGTGTGTCTAAGCTCTCTTGACAAAGATACTGTGTTCAATGAGAGAGAGGCAACCTTAAAAACTGAAGAAGAGAAGAATTCCAGCATCTGTCCAGAATATCCTGGAGGGCTCCAGGCTGTGCCAAGAAACTTCAACTTCTCTTCAATGCAGCTTTAGTCCTTGGCACTAAATTTACATCACAAAACCAGTTCTCAATTTGTACATTTTTTAAAGCTAAAAGTGACTGTCTTTCTGACTCTGCAAGTGTTCCACTGCTAGATAGAATACAGGTTTTGTTCCTGTCAAAGGAAAGATCATCCTTTCAATAAAAGCAACAGACTATTTTTCCAACTGTGCCGTCAATGTTCCAAAGCCAGGAATGAATGGGCTGAGAGGACAGAACTCCTGTCTCTTTTCTGAACTAATAATAACCAAAAACAGTTATATCAGAAGCTAATACAGGGCAGAAAGCTGTAGGATTTGTGCCCCGAAAGAAATCAAAAGAAATATTAACATTGTAATATCTTGTCAAAAACGTGATTCTATTTCTTCTCTCAGCTTTGGAGGAGACTCTGCGGGATCCTGTCAAGGTTGGGATTTTGCTCTCAAATGCTAACCAAGGTGAGCCACTGAGTAGATTATGAAGACATTGCTGAGGCTCTGTGCCTGCATGTAACAATAAAAACAAGACCAACAGAGAGCCAGCCAAGGGACATTTTGCCATGTCACTCATCTGGCTTAATTCCATTAGGACAAAGTGGGTGTTTACTATAGAGTAAAGGAAAGAGAGGAGAGTGGTGGTTCAGTGGTAGAATTTTCAACTTCCATGCTGGAGACCAGGGTTCAATTCCTGGCCAATGCACCTCATATGCAGCCATCACCTGTCTGTCAGTGGAGGTTTGTGTGTTGCCAAGATACTGAACAGGTTTCAGCAGAGGTTTCAGACTAAGATGAGTAGGAAAAAAGACCTGGTGATCCACTTCCAAAAATCAGCCAATGAAGCCCCATGGATCACAAAGGTCCTATCTGTAGCCTATCGTGGCAATAGTGTAGGACCAAGCACGCTACCATTGTACATGGGGTCACCATGAGTCAGGGGCCACTTGACAGCAGCTAACAATAATGAAGGAAGGGTACATGAAACCTTACATGAGTGATATAATTTCCTCCATAGGCCTGACATGTGTGATCTAAACAAGACGAGCTCACAAAACAAGAAGACTGGAAAAATTTCTGAAATAGCCAGACAGGAAGAGGTTTCCAAAAGTGGGACCTCTGGGTATACTTTCATTTCCCACAGTAAGAGCAATTTGTTTGTAAGTCGTTTGCTCTTCTCTGTAATTAGGTGGCTGAAGCCACATAAGTCCACTTATGGGCTGGGGTCAAATAATAATTTCACAGAATCTACTAACTCATATGCATGTCTGCAACAGACTAAGTAACCAAAAATATTATTATGTGAGGGGTCTATAACATCCTTTTACACCATAAAGAGGCCCTTTCCCTGGAAAAGGTTAGAAACTACTGGTCTACACCGTATTTTCTCATTGCATTTTAAGAGCTTCATGCAAAACAAAACTCATAAGCTTGCTAAAGTCAACATTTGTTAAGCAGCAATTTAATCTCCCCCAAAGATGCAACTATCTAAGGTATTTCCAGGTCACTGAGATATGGAAAAATGTAATGAAACAGTAACAATTAAATTAGTTTTAGACAAGGACCATTAGACATCTTAAGCAAAAAGTAATCACTGAGTGCTTCTTTAAGATAATTCATACTGCACATGGTGTTCATATACTGACAGTCATATTCACATTTCCCTAATTCTGGGGTGTTAGTTCTCATGCATTAATTCTCTCTGTATTGGGTCATTTTTTATTGCAGTCTTAAGATACTAAGAGAATATGAGGGCTCTGAAGCTATTTGTGTGCTGCTTGGCATCGTAATATAACAAAATACACCAAACCATTCCTTTAGATTTTTTTTCCATCCTGTATTCCTGAGATTTTGTGATTCAGTTCTGAATATTTCATGTATTAGTGGTGCTCTTGTATCATATTTTTTCCTCTTAAATTTTTCTTCTCAAATTCATATCCATGTTTCCTGGAAACTCCAGGGGGCTTCTTGAGATTTCCATTAAGAAATTGCAAGAGGAAATGCAATAAGGCATAGTGATTACTCTGAGTGATGACAGGTCTTTCTTTTTACAGTGAGCATATGCTACTTATAATCAGGGAAAAAATGTATTTAAAAAGAAATGTGGAAATAACAATTCTAACTGTTTCCATGACAACAAACACTACATCTTTCACTAAACTTCCCCCACTCATCAGGCATTCTAAACCCACAGCTTTTACTAAAAGTTTATCAAAAAGCATTTTCAGAGGTGGGGCCAAGACGATGGAGTTGTCAGACACTTCCTGTGGCCCCTCTTACAACAAAGGCCTGAAAAAAACAAGTGAATTGATTATATATGGAAATCTAGGAGCCCTGAATATCAAAGGCAAAGCTGGGAAATCAGACTGAGCAGCAGGGAGAAAAAAAGAGACAATTCAGAAGCAGCAAGGAGTTGCCAGACCTGACCCGGTGGGAACTGGCAACTCACGGGCTGGATCGGCTGTGCACGGTGAAGCAAGCAGTGGCTGTCAGAATCCATTTTCCACATCAGGAGAGACCAAGGGGTGGAGAGTCTGCTCAACCCTCCAGAACCAGTGAAAAGTGGCACTCAATGGGCAAAAGATAAGTACATTTGTCTAACCTACCACACAGATCAAAAAACACCCTGTTTGGGAAGAACTTCTCTCCCATTTACTTGCTTGCTCCCTGCTCTGCATTGGGTCCTGGGCTGGCTTCAGCGAGTGCCATTTCCCTGGGTCAGAAGTAGGGCCCATCACATGCCCTGAACCATTCACCCAGCCTTGGAGAGGGAACAAATTAACAAACAGCAAAATATAATCTGTCAGCTCCCCTGAGCCAGGAATTCAGGGCAGGCACAACTCCTTTGCCTAGGCACAGGCGTAAGGAGTCCACAGACTTTGAATTACTTTCAATCTTTCACAGTCTTGTGTGGGTCCATTTCAACAGTGTAGGCCCTCATTAGCACAGTACAACAGGGTATATACCAGAACCCTAACTTCAACTATATCAGCTATATGGTGGAATGGTGGGTTCATGACATTCGACACCACTCTGCTCCTTAAGCAGGGTCCTATCCGCATCAGGGGCCTGTGGACTAGTGGCTCCACCCACGCCACCTAGCCTTCCATGACAGAGGCCCAAGAATAAGTGCTGCCTCCCAGTCCTTACAGCCAAAAGTATTGGGTGCCCATAGTCCAGCTGCAAAACCCACACATCTACACATTCTAGGGAACAAGGACACATTTTCCTCCCAGACACTCAGGGGCAGCTGTCAGCCCCCTGCCTTGCTCAGTGAGTGACCCCCCAAAAACAGCCAGATACCCATGCCTACAGCAATCACCCCTTCCTGTCTAGGACTGTAGGTGCGATTCTGCACCACACACTTGGTGACCGACTACCTGGACACCTGAGATGAATCCATACAAGAAAAGTAAATGTACTCCTGGGCTCACATACCTAGAAAAACAAAACAAGAAACTAGGACACAGTAAGCAAACATAAAATAAATAAATGTAATAACTTATTGATGGCTCCGAGACAACAGTCAATAGCAAGTCACATAAAGAGGCAGACCATGATGGCTTCAGCAAGCTCCCAAAACAAAGATCCAAGAAATCTTCCAGAGGAAGATAATTTCTTGGAATTACTGGAGGTAGGAAACAAAAGATTAATATACAGAACTCTTCAAGAGATCAGGAAGGAGATCAGGCAAAATGCAGAACAAACCAAGGAACACAAAGACAAAGCAATAGAGGAACTTAAGAAGATTATAGAAGAGCATAATGACAAATTTCATAGGCTACAAGAACCCACAGAGAAAGCAAACGGAAATACAGAAGATTAACAATAAAATTTCAGAATTAGACAACACAACAGAAAGTTAGAGGAGCAGTATTGAGGCAATGGAAGCTAGAATTAGTGAGACTGAAAGTAAAGCATTTGACACCAACATATTAGAGGAAAAATCAGATAAAAGAATTTTTTTTAATGAAGAAGCCTTAAGAATTATGTGGGACCCTATCAAGAGAAGTAACCTATGAGTGATTGGAGTACCAGAACACGAGGTATAACAGAAAATACAGAGAGAATTGTTGATTTGCTAGCAGACAGCTTCCCTGATATCATGAAAGATGAGAAGATACTTATAGAACCCTACACAAGGTAGAACACAAGGGAAAGTCACCAAGGCATGTTATAATCAAACTTGCCAAAACCAAAGATAAAGAGAGAATTTTAAGAGCAGCTAGGGATAAATGAAGTCACCTACAGAGGAGAGTCAATAAGACTAAGCTCTGACTACTCAGCAGAAACCATGCCAGCAAGAAGGCAACGGGATGACATATATAAAGCCTTAAAGGAAAAAAAATTGCCAGCCAGGAATTATACATCCAGCAAAACTGTCTCTCAAATGTCATGGTGCAATTAGGACATTTCCAGAAAAATATGTAAATTTGTAAAACCTAAACCGTAATTACAAGAAATACTAAGGGGAGTCCTCTGCCTAAAAAATCAAAAACATCAAATAACAACCCAAGATTAGAACACAGGACAGAACAACCAGGTATCAACCCAGATAGGGAAGTCACAAAAATAAATCAAAGATAAAACACTGAAAATAAGGAAACAGAGAGAGCAATATGTAAATGATGACAACATGAAAACAAAAAAGAGGGACTAAAAAATGTAGTCATAGATCTTTCATATGGAGATGAAGTCAAGGCAATATAAAGAAACAAAAGATTGGTTTAAACTTAGAAAAATAGGGGTAAATATTAAGGTAACTGCAAAGGAGACTAACAATCGTACTAATCAAAATAAAATACAAGAAAAAACTCGTCAAATACAAAACCAACAACAATGAAAAACATGAAAAGAAAATAAATAAAGAGAAACGACTCAGCACAGAAAATTAAGTGGAACGAAGAAACTGTCAACAACACAAAAGAAAAAAAAAGCCATCAAAATGACAGCACTAAACTCACACCTATCCATAATTACACTGAATGTAAATGGACTAAATGCACAATAAAAAGACAGAGTGGCAGAATGGAAAAAAAAAAAAAAAGATGCTTCTATATGTAGCCTGCAAGGGGCACACCTTAGACTTAAAGACACAAACTAAAACTCAAAGGATAGAAAAAAATGTATCAAGCAAACGACAATCAAAAAAGAGCAGGAGTGGCAATATTAATTTCTGACAAAGCACACTTTAAAGTAAAATACATCACAAAGGATAAGGAAGGACACTATGGAATGAATAAAGTGTCAATACACCAGGAGGACACAGCCATACTAAATGTTCATGCACCAAACAACAGGGTTCCAAAATACATAAAACAAACTCTAACATCACTGAAAATAGAGATAGACAGCTCCACAGTAATAGGACAAGACTTCAAAACACCACCTTCAGTGAAAGATAGGACATCCAGAAAGAATCTCAGTAAAGACATAGAAGATCTACATGCCACAATCAACTAACTTTACCTCATAGACATAGACAGAACACTCCACCCAACAGAATCCAAGTATACTTTCTTTCCAATGAGCATGGAACATTATCCAGAATAGACCACTTATTAGGCCGTAAAGCAAGCCTTAACAGAATTCAAGGCATCGAAATATTGCAAAGCATCTTTTCTGACCATAAAATCATTAAAGTAGAAATCAATAACAAAAAAGCAAGGAAAATAATCAAACACATGGAAGCTGAACAAAACCTTGCTCAAAAACTACTGAGTCATAGAAGAAAATAGGGACAGAATAAAGAAATTCATAGAATCAAATAAGAATAAAAACTCATCCTACCAGAACCTTTGGGACACAGCAAAAGTAGTGCTCAGAGGCCAATTTATAGCAATAAATGCACACATCCACAAAGAAGAAAGGGCCAAAATCAAAATATAAACCCTACAACTCAAACACATAGAAAGGGAGTAGTAAAAGAACCTGTCAGACACCAGAAGAATGAAAATAATAAAAATTAGAGTAGAATTAAATGAAATAGAGAATAGAAAAACAATTAAAAGAATTAACAAGACCAAAAGCTGTTTCTCTGAAACGATCAACAAAACCAATAAACCATTAGCCAAACTGAAAAAAGAAAAACAGGAGAGGAAGCAAATAACCCAAATAAGAAATTAGGTGATATTACAAGAGAGCCAACTGAAATTAAAAGAATCATAACAGAATACTATGAAAAATTGTACTCTAATAAATGTGAAAACATAGAAGAAATGGACAAATTTCTAGAAACACACTACCTACCTAAATTAACACAGAGGTAGAACACCTAAATAAACCCATAACAAAACAAGAGATTGAAAAGATCATTTAAAAACTCCCAACAAAAACAAGCCCTGGCCCTGATGGTTTCACTGGAGAATTCTACCAAACTTTCAGAGAACAATTAACACCACTACTACTAAAAGTATTTCAGAGCATAGAAAAGGATGAAAATACTCCCAAACTCATTCTATGAAGCCAGCATACCCTGATACCAAAACCAGGAAAAAACACCAGAGAAAAAGAAAATTACAGACCAATATCCCTCATAAACATAGACCCAAAAATCCTCAACAAAATTCTAGCCAATCAAATTCAACAAAACATTTAAAAATAATTCACTATGATCAAGTGTGATTCATACCATATATGCAGAGAGGGTTCAACATTAGAAAAACAATCAGTGTAATCCACCACATAAATAAAGCAAAAGACAAGAACCACATAATCTTAGCAATTGATTCAGAAAAGGCATTTGACAGAGCCCAACACTCATTCATGATAAAAACTCTCAACAAAATAGGAATAGAAGGAAAATTCCTCAACATAATGAAGGGCATTTATACAAAGCCAACGGCCAACCTCATTCTAAGTGGAGAGAGTTTGAAACCATTCCCCTTGAGAACAAGAAACAGACAAGGATGCCCTTTATTACCACTCTCATTCAACCTTGTGCTTGAGGTCCTAGCCAGAGCGATTAGGCAAGAAAAAGAAATAAAGGGCATCCAAATTTGTAAGGAAGAAGTAAAAGTATCTCTATTTGCAGATATATGATCTTATACACAGAAAACCCCAAAGAATCCACAAGAAAACTACTGGAACTAATAGAAGAGTTCAGCAAAGTATCAGGATAAAAGATAAACACACAAAAATCAGTTGAATTCCTCTATACCAACAAGGAGAACATCAAAGAGGAAATCACCATTTTCAATAGCCCCTAAGAAATAAAATACTTAGGAATAAATATAACCAGAAATGTAAAAGATCTATACAAAGAAAACTATAAGACACTACTACAAGAAACCAAAAGAGACCTACATAATAAAAAAACATCTTGCTCATGAGTCAGAATCGACTCGACGGCACTGGGTTTGGTTTGGTTTTGGTTTTGCTCATGGATAGAAAGACTCAACATTGTGAAAATGTCAATTCTACCCAAAGTGATCTACAAATGCAAAACAATTCTGATCCAAATTCCACCGACATTTTTTAATGAGATGGAGAAACAAATCACCAACTTCATATTGAAAGGGATGAGGCCCCGGATATGTAAAGCATTACTGAAGAAGAACAAAGTGGGAGGCCTCACACTATCTGATTTTAGAAACTGATACCACCACAGTAGTCAGAACAGCCTGGTACTAGTACAACAACAGATACATAGACCAATGGAACAAAACGGAGAATCCAGTTGTTAATTCATCCACCTCTGAGCAGCTGATATTTGACAGAGGCCCAAAGTCCATTAAGTGGGGAAAAGACAGTCTCTTTAACAAATGGTGCTGGCAGAACTGGATATCCATCTACAAAAAATGAAGCAAGACCCGTAACTCACACCATGCACAAAAACTAACTCAAAATGGATCAAAGACCTAAATATAAACAAAAAATATCTTGGAAGAAGAAATAGGGACAATGCTAGGAGCCATAATACATGGCATAAACAGAGTACAAACCATAACTAACAACGCACAAACACCAGAAGAGAAACTAGATAACTGGAAGCTCCTAAAAATCAAACACCTATGGGGTTTTTTATGTTCATCCAAAGACTTCACCAAAAGAGTAAAAAGACTACCTACAGACTGGGAAAAATTTTTTGGCTATGACAAATTAGATCAGAGTCTAATCTCTAATATCTAAAAGATACTGCGAAACCTCAACAACAAAAAGACAAATAACCCGGTTAAAAAATGGGCAAAGGATATGAACAGGCGCTTCACCAAAGAAGACATTCAGGTGGCTAACAGATACATGAGGAAATGTTCACGATCATTAGCCATTAGAGAAATGCAAACCAAAACTACAATGAGATACTATCTTACCCCAAGAAGGCTAGAATTAATCAAAATAATAATAATAAATGTTGGATAGGTTGTGGAGAGACTGGAACACTTATGCACTGCTGGTGGAACTGTGAAATGGTACAACCCCTTTGGAAGTCGATTTGGCACTTTCTTAAAAAGCTAGAAATAGAACTACCATACGATCCAGCAATCCCACTCCTTGGAATATATCCTAGAGAAATAAGAGCCCTCACACGAATAGATATATGAACACCCATGTTCATTGCAGCAATGTTCACAATAGCAAAGAAATGGAAACAACCTAGGTGCCTGTCAAAAGATGAATGGATATACAATTATGGTGTATTCACACAGTGGAATATTATGCAACAATACAGAACAGCGATTAATTTAAGAAACATCTCATAACATGGATGAATCTGGAAGGCATTATGCTGAGTGAAATTATCAGTCTCAAAAGGACTAATATTGTATGAGACCATTATTATAAGAACTCAAGAAAGAGTTTAAACACAGAAGAAAACCTTCTTTGATGATTACGAGTTTGGGGAGAGAGAGAGGGGGGTATTCACTAACTAGATAGTAGACAAGAATTATCTTAGGAAAGGGAAGAACAACACACAATACAGGGGAAGTCAGCATGACTGGACTAAACCAAAAGCTAAGAAGTTTCCTGAACACAACCAAACACTTCGAGGGACAGTGTAGCAGGAGTGGGGGTCTGGGGACCATGGTTTCAGGGGACATCTAGGTCAACTGGCATAACAAAATATATTAAGAAAAACGTTCTGCGTCCCAGACTGAGTGGTGTCTGGGGTCTTGAAAGCTAGCAAGCAGCCATCTAAGATTGGTCCCAACCCACCTGGAGCAAAGGAAAATGAAGAATATCAAAGACACAAGGAAAATATGAGCCTAAGAGACGGAAAGAGCCACATAAACCAGAGACTCCATCAGACTGAGACTGGAAGAACTAGATGGTGTCCAGCTACCACCAATGGCCACCCTGACGGTGAACACAACAGAGAGTCCCTGATGGTGCAGGGGAAAAGTGGGGTACAGAACTCAAATTCTAGTAAAAAGACCAGACTTATGGTCTGACTGAGACAGGAGGGACCCCAGAAGAAATGGCTCCAGACTCTCTGTTAGCCAAAAACTAAAACCATTCCTGGCGCCAACTCTTCAGACAAAGATTAGACATAAAAAGATAAGACAAAATGATACTGATGAGGAATGTGCTTCTTAGCTCAAGTAGACACGTAACACTAAATGGGCAGCTACTGTCCGGAGGCAAGATGAAAAGGCAGATGGGGACAGGAGCTGGTTGAATAAAAATGGACCTGGGAAATCTTGGGTGGAAAGGAGGAATGTGCTGTCACATTATAGCGAGAGCAACTAGGGTCACATAACAATATGTGTATAAGTTTTTGTATGAGAAACTAACTTGAACTGTAAACTCTCACTTAAAACACAATTTAAAAAAAGCATTTTCACTAACATTTCATAATAACAGAAATATCACATGTCTGTCATTGTGTGGAGTCCCTGGTGGTGCAAACAGTTAACACTTTGCTGCTAACCAAAAAGCTGGCACTTCAAATCCACCCAGGGGTGCCTCAGAAGAAAGGCCTGGTGACCTACTTGTGAAAACTCAGCCATTGAAAACCCAGTGGAGCGCAGTTCTACTCAGACACACATGGGGTTGCCATGCATCAGAACTGATGGGACGGCAACTGGTACTCGTACTAACTCACTGCTCACAACCATGGCCAAGGACAACTGGTCCACCGCAGCCTAGCTTTCTCCACGTCTTCCCTGTTGCTCTTTGCAATCAACAAGGGCAGGCCTTGTCTTTTGCTTTTTTTCAGTATAGATCCTTCCTCCACCATGGGAAGCACTCCTAGCCTTCAGAAGGAGAGGCGCATTCCTTTGATCTGAATATTCCCGTCTTGGTTCTTGATATTATTGTAAGCTCTCCTCTTTTGTCCAAGCCTGTTTTCAAAAACCCCTTGGTAAAGTGTCAAGCACTCTGGTTATCCTGCAGAAATGAAAGGATACAGGGGAAGTTTGTTTACAAGAGACATTTAAAAGTATCCAGTTACCTTTTGCAAAATATTGTCACTGTTGCACATCTTTCCTTTGTTTTTGTAATCAATTTGGTTATTTTTACATTATTGACTGGGTTTCCAGGAATAAAATTCTAATGTACAATATTTCTCTTAAAGGGGAAAAAAAAAAGGACTTAATGCAATCATCAAACAGAAAGAAATGAGGTAGAAATTTGGATAAAACCCCATTTCCTTCCCCTATTCCCACCTCTTCCCACCTTCTATTTTAACCAAGTTTCCCTCCTTAAAGTAATAAAAACTAGTTGCCTTTCGGTTCATGCCAACTCATGGTGACTCCACGTGTGTCAAAGAAAAACTGTGCTCCGTAGGGTTCTCAGTGGCTGACTCTTCGGAAGTGGAACACCAGGCCTTTCTTCCGAGGCACCTCTGGGCGGACTTGACCCTCCACCTTTCAGTTAGCAGCTAAGTGTGTTAACCGTTTTCACCACCCAAGGACTCCTCCTGAAGTGGTGACCTGCCGTAATTATTTAGCCAGCCTCCACTGTCCTGCTGACAAAATAAACAGGGAGCAGTGGGGCTCTGGTTTTCCATAAAGAAGAATATCAGAAAGCTATTGACAATGTTCTGTTTAACAGAGTAGAAGAAAACAATTGATGGTGCTGCCTCCACTCTAAGGAAGAGATACAATTAACACAATCATGCCCATTCAAGCCTCCCATTCTTATACTAGTAAGAAATTAAAAAAAAAAAAAATTAGATGCCCTAAAATTAAACTCCAAAGCTGAGATGATTTGACCGTGTATAGGGCTGGTGGTACTAAACAAATAACAGCATACGCCCCAAATCTGAGTGTCTTCAGGCATCTCTAAAACTGGCGCTTCCCCTTCCCTCTGTGTGATGCCTAGTAGAGTAACTGTCTTCACTGGCAATTTGCTAAGACCGGGGAAGTGCCAGAAGGGTCTGGGTGGCACAAATGGTTTGCCCCTGACGACTAACCTAAAGGTTGGCAGTTTAAACCTAGCCACAAGCACCATGGAATAAAGGCCCGGCAATCTGCTTCCATAAAGATTACAGCCAAGAAAACCCTATGGAGCAGTTGTACTCTACAACATATGGGGTCAACTTGAGTCAGAATGGACTCCACAGCAAAGAGTTTGCTGTTTTTTGGCTTGTTTATTTTTTGTTTTGGTTTAACGAGGTCATATAGAAACTGCTAACAACCTACCATCCCTAAGAACTCATACCAAACTCATTTCTTAGCTACTCTACATCTTCCCTAAAAAACAAGCAAACCAGCCCCCAAGCCACTGCTCCTAAGCCTAGGGCTTTCACAGCATACAGCACTTCTTGTTGCATTCATAGAATTGCAGCTATTTCTAACTGGCCTCTCTGGGGTCCCTGCTCCCCATCTCAGCTGGGCTTCTTAAGAGTGGGGCACTAATGAGCTCTATTCAGCCTTCTACTCTTAAGGCCAATGGAATAATTGGGCCTGGAGGCTGACCTTTCCAGGTCCCACTTCCCCTCCCACTGCCTAAGCCTTGCCCAAGCCCCACTTGGTGAATGTGATAGGTCCCCTTTATCTCCCTCTACTCAGCAGCTCACGGTGCTTGAAAACACACCAGAAGCATTATTGCTTTTTCTAAGAAATAGGTTTTCCTAGGGGCGATGTGCTTTGCTCCCTGCAATTCCTGTTATTACTTGCTTTAAAAAGATAAATTCTTATGGTCTTTAGTCTTAGAATATTGATAAAATCAAAAGGAGACAAAAAGCACCCTAAGAAATATCATTAGGGTCCCTTACTGTAAATTGGTATTTGTGAAAAGAGAAATAAGAGCACAGTTGTAAGGATCATTCATGGACTTGGACGAATGTTTAAAGCATTGTAAGAGGCTAAGAAATGGATAAAGGTTAAAGAGAAGAGTGTGTTTCGTAAGGTTGAAATAGCCTACTGCCCCTTAAAGACATCGGGTGCTCCATTGTGCAGCTTCCTGACGGGGGGGCATAGCTGTGTCAGTTAGGATACACCGAATGGCAAGTGACAGGAATCCTCGCCCAACTGGCTTCAATACTTAAGAAACTTTATTAGATTACAAAAGAGAGAATCAATAGGGCTACAGGCACAAAATGGTGCCCGCTCTGGTTCTGTTTGTCTACAGTTCTTTCACCTCTGAGGTCCTCAGTGTTAAATTTTATTCCCAGAGTAGTTTTTCTCATACGTACAAGATGCCACCAGCAGCAACTGGGACCACTGACTACCTTGTTTATTTCCTGTAGGAGAGAGTTGAATCTTTCCCCCAATCATGAGATCTCATGCCTCCACCTGGGCCAATAATAGTGACAAGGGAGATGCCACAGGCTTATTGGCTTAGACTAATTAGGATTCTTTTGGGGCTGGGGGTGGTTCCCCTAGCCATGGGACTGAACGGAAGACTGCTCATACCTGAACCAAATCAAGGTCCTGTCATGTTAGCATGGAAGAAGGAGAGGGCAGGCAACAAGTAGTATCCACCCCAATAATGTTAAGATTACAAGTGTGGGTTCTGGTGTCCAAAAGACCAGCATCCAAATTCTATCTTCAGAACTAATGAGCTGTGTAACTTTGAACAAGTTACTTAAATTCCTTATGGCTCATTTTTTGCATCTATAAAATATCTTATACTGGGTTAAATACTATCCCAAGAAAAGTCCATGTCCACCTGAAACCTCTGAGAGAGACACAGAGCAGAGATGCAGAGAAGAAGCCATGTAAAGCAGAGCCAGAGATTGGAGTGATGTGTCTGGAAGCCAGGGAATACCAGAAGCCACCAGAAGCTGGAAGATGCAAGGATGGATCCTCCCCTAGAGCTTGTAGAGGGAATAAGTCACCACCAACTCCTTGAGTCCAGAATTCTAGCCTCTGGAACTGCAAAATAATATATTTCTGTTATTTTAAGTCAGTGAATTTGTGGTGATTTGTTATGGCAGCCCTAGCAAACTAATACATACCTCGTATGATTTTTGTGAAGAATAAATAAGATTGCATTTAGAGAACTTAGATATATATAAGGAGACATTGGTGGTTCAGTGCTAGAATTCTCACCTTCCAAGGAGGGAGATCCAGGTTTGAACCCCAGCCAGTGCCTCTCATGTATAGCCACCAACCATCTGTGAGTGGAGGCTAGTGTGTTGCTATGATGCCGAATAGATTTCAGTGGAGCTTCCAGACTGAGACAGACTAGGGTGAAAGCCTGGTGATTTACTCCAAAACTCAGCCAATGAAAACCCTATGGATCGCAAAGGTCCTGTCTCTGACCAATCATGGGGAAGGCACAGGACCAGGCACACTACTGTTTTTCATGGGGTTGCCATGAGTCAGGGGCTGACCCGATGGCAGTAACGACAACAATAAACATATTAAAAGCAGCGGGCACAATATATGGAAGTAGTAAGCACTCAGCGAATGATGGTAGAGGTGAATGCTCATAAGGCTACCATTACTAACATCATCAGTGACATTGTTATCTCATTATTATAGGCCTCCTTAGCAACTGTCATTGCTGGCCTAATTTGTGGTTTGGGGAGGGGGGTTCTGGGCAGCTAGGGAACCAAGGTTTATAGACTGAACAAGCACTTCCCGCCCCCAGCGTAAGTGGGTTTCCGTAAGTGGATAAAGACTATTGTATCCCATCCCCAGGGAAGCCAGAACAGTGACCTCAGCAGCCCTTCCTCTTCTTAAGGATTCTCCAAGTGATTCTGCCCACAGAGAGGTGCACATTCCCCTTCAGGCCAGGAACTCCCAGTCTTTTGGAAAGTTGCATCCTCATCCTCAGAGTTGTCCCCAGTCAGGATGAACCAAGAGGGCTCGTCATCTCCTTTCCCAGGAGCTAGCTGCCATTGATCAGTGTCACAAGAGACTCCCTTGGAAGGGTCTTCTGTCGATGGGGATGATCTCTGTGCCCCTTACCTTCTTATTATGAGCCTTTCTCACACATGGAAACTGTGAGCCAATGACCCCTAAGGATATTTTCTCTGCTGCTACACTTTGAAACTAAACCATCTACTATCCCTAGTATATGATTCTGAGTGAGTAAAGATTGACTATGGCTTGGTTATAGATTAAGAATAGCACCCTTCCCCACTTTCATGAGTTACCATTATTCACTAGGCTCCTCAAGGATACCAACCAAACACCCCTCCTCCCTCACCAACTCAACTCGCCTGCACCATTTTCCCAGCACCTGGAGACTACCCTCCTGTTACAGCCTTCCTCCAAGGAGTTGTAGTGGTCTTGTTAGTGTATGTAAACCTTCAGATTTTGGGAGGGTCTTACGTGTTTATCTTTATTTCTAGTCATCCTCACTCTTCCTACTTTCCAAAGTCCTTTCATCACTATACCCATACCACCCCGATGCCCCATCTCTCTTCAGCATTAGTTCTTTAGAGCCCTTTCTGTTCTTCCCTTCCAGTCAACATGTGTCTCCCAGGAGGAACAGCAAAATTGAAAGTGGTTTTAAAGTGGACGGTGACATTAGTGACAGGATGGAGGGAATCTGGGATTTGGAGTCAGGCATACCTGAATTCAGAACCCCCCATTCTGCGGTTTCCACAGCTGTGTGGCCTTGGATAAGACATTTAACCTCCCTGAAACTCAATTTATTCATTTGCCTTCTGGCGTTTTTTAAAGAACTAAAAATAATATATAAATGGAAAGTACACTTAAGGCCTGGCCCAAGATATGGCATCTTCAAATAGTGTGCAGTCATAGTACTGGTTAGGAGCCCTGGTGGCACGGTGGTTAAGTGCTTGGCTGCTAATCGATAGGTCAGTGGTTCAAATCTTCCAGGAAGAAAGATGTGGCAGTTTGCTTCTGTAAAGATTACAGCCTTGGAAACCCCCTGGGGCAGTTCTACTCTGTCCTATAAAGTCGCTATGAGTCAGAATCAACTTGATGGCAATGGATTTATAGCACTGGTAAAACCAAAAAAAAAAAAAACTTGCCATTGAGTCGATTCTGACTTATAGAGACCCTATAGGACAGAGTAGAACTGCCCCCATAGGGTTTCCAAGGAGCGCCTGGTGGATTCGAACTGCCGACCATTTGGTTAGCAGCCGTAGCTCTTAACCACATAGCACTGGTAGACTGAAGTAAATAAGGAAGATTCAATTTTAGGGAAATTCTAAGTGAAGTATGAGGGGCATTCTCTTCTCCTTGCTAAGTCTTAATTTAATGAATAAATTATTTTTTATGAGACTGTGAGAGAACTCCAGGAGATGGACATCAACCATAGGGGCTTTCCACAAAGCCTTTCAATTTTCTGCTCAGCCCTTGGGAGAAGGTGTTAAGGCTGGCAAATTTTATTTCTTGAATGGTTTCAAAAGTTCCGTTAGTGAGAACTCTTTCTGCTTTTGGTGAGTCAAGAAAAAAGAGGCTCATCAATGGCCAGCTTCTGTGGACCACATCTGCTCACTCTTCCTGAGGATGAGACAGCCTCCTCCCTCTTTGGAAGGGAGGAATAATTGGCAGTGGTATCATTTAATTACCACTTTTTTTTCTCATTTCCAGCAATGAGCAGTGGGTTTCCTCTATTCTCTAATAATAATATTGTTGTTGTTGTTAGGTGCCCTCGAGTCAGGTTACAAGTCATAACAACCCTATAGGACAGAGTAGAACTGCCCCATAGGGTTTCCAAGGAGTGGCTGGTGGATTTGAACTGCTGACCTTTGGGTTAGCAGTCAAGCTCTTAACCACATATGTCACCAGGGCTCCAAAAATAATATTAGTGAGTTGCAAATGGGCAAAAATTCTCATCACGAGATATGGCCAAATATAAGAGATTTTTAAAGTATAGCTTATGTTTTCATTCTCTATTTTAAAGTGTGTAATTTGTATAAATTATTTCTTAAGATACCATGCTCTCTTAGTGACAGTTTATCAAAGTTACCCTTTCCCAAACGGAGGTCAAATCATCACAGTCAGGGTCCAGGCATGAGACAGCAACTATACAGTAAATTGACCAGGGAAAGTTGAATATGAAGAATTATTGACTATAATAGGTGATTGGAGTGACAGAGGATTGGCTAGGAAGTAAAGAGAACTCTAAAGAATACAGAACTCTCAGATAGGTGATGCAGACACTACCCAGGGCTGAGCTACAGAACCTAGGGAAGAGGTATCCTGCCCCTAGGGTTGAGATCCAGAACCTATTGGTGGGTGTCTCAGCTTCCTAGTGCTAGTGGGTCGCTTTAAAGAACAGGAATTTATTTTTTCACAGTTCTGGAGGCTGAAAGTCCAAATTAGAGTCTAGGCCATGTTGATTCCTTCCTTGTTGGTAGCCCCAAGTGTTCCTTGGTTGCTTAGCTTGTAGACGGTGCTCACATGGCATCTGTCTTCCCCTGTATGTACTTGTCTTTGCATCTGATCTGCTCCTTTTAACTCAGAAGTGATTAGGGTTAGGACACACCCTAAACTGATATGGTCTCATTAACATAAAGAAATCTTATTTCCAAACAGGATTACAACCACAGGTATTGGGATTACAATTTCGACACACTTCCATAATAGTGAGGAAGTTATTGAGGTGCCACAGGAGCAGAACTTGCTAGAAATCTGCCATCTGGGGTTCTGAGGAAAGTTGTCCACATAGGGGTACTTACCTCAGAACTCACGCCAAAGCTGTTCATGGGGTTTCTAGAGAAGCCAGACCAGGAGGTGTCTTGATGGCAGCACCATGCTATGAAACTTTCCAAAAGGGGCCAGGCTGGGTACTTCTAGCTGGGTGCTGGGAAAGCCATTTTCTGCTGAGCATCCATGGGCTGCAGGCAAGAACCAGAAAGTATAAGAATCCCCTTGAAGTGGAACCCAGACTGGGGAAAAGAATGGCCAAACATCATTCCATGTGAGAGGGAGCTGGAGAATGTCAGTATGGGGTGGGACACACTAATGCCACACTTTCCTTCATGCATCCTGGGGGAGCACGGTGCCACACATTTAGGACTGCGTTCTTCAATAATATAGCCACCAGCCACACGTGTCGATTTTCAGTTAAACTTAAAATAATCAAAACTGATGAAATTGAGAAAGGATAGTCTTTTCAAGAAATGGTGCTGGAATAACTAGACATTCACATGCAAAAAAATAAGTCTAGACACTGGCCTTATACCTTTCACAAAAAATAACTCCAAATGGATTACAGACCTAAGCTCTAGTCACTCACAGTGACAGGTGGTGTGATAATGCCCACCTTATTGACTTTCTCCTCATCCTGTATCACCTCTCCACTTCCCTTCTGTTGTTTTCCTATACCTTCCAAGTATACTACTTTCATTTCAATCTTTATTTCAGGATCTGCTTCTAGGAAATCCCAAACAAAGACATTCTATGAGACTTCTCTGCTTTCAGTATGCTAATGAGCATTATCAAGAGCATAAAGAGCAGTTCCCAAACTTGTTTGATATTAAACCAAAAACTAAACAAGTTGCCATTGAGTCAATTCCAACTCATGGTGACCCCATTTGTGTCAGAGCAGAATGGTGCTCCGTGGGGTTTTCAATGACTGTAATCTTTCAGAAGTACACACCCAGGCCTTTTGCAAGGTACCTCTGGGTGAACTCGAACCTCCAATCTTTTGGTTATCAGCTGAATGTGTTAAACATTTACACCACCCAAGTTTGATATTGGACCCACCTTTTTATGTCATTCCTGTAACAACTCCCTGGACAGTGTTCCAGAATACTCAGCTTGGGTAATGCTGATTTGAATCATCAGGAACGCATGGTCTTCAAGCTCCTCACTCTCAAAAGGAATCAGGGAGTCACTGTAAAAAAAAAAGAAAAAAAAAATTTTTTTTTTTTTTTTACACTGTAAGGGAGAGCTTAAAGGCACTAGTCCAATGAGCTGCTGAGGCCTTTGGTCTCATTCTTTTAAAACTAGGTGTTCTCTGACAGCAGGATGGAACAAGATAGAACCGTTTTCCCTGCCTTATTCGAAACCATCATGTATTCGTGGTTGGAATTCTGTGTAACGTTCTGTTTAAGAATGGCACTGTGGTGCTGAAGAGAACCCAGAGGTCAACTAAAGGACAAAAGGAGTAGGAGAGAAGGCAGGGCCAAGATGGCAGAGTAATCAGACACCTCCGGTGAAACCTCTTACAACAAAGAACTGAAAAAACCTGGACGATTATAACTATGACAAGCTAGGAGCCCTGAACATTAAAGGCAAAGTTAGAAAACAGACTGAGCTGCAGGGAAGGGAGAGATGGTTCAAAAGTGGAGAGGAGTTGCCAGACCTGAATCACTGGGAACCCTCCTGCTGCGGCAGGGTGGTAATAGCATTCAGCCACAGTTTCCTCAGGGAGAAACAGCCAGCCTCACAGCCTACTTACACCTCCGGAACCAGAGAAGAACAGCGCTCTGGCCAAAAGCTACGTACTTCCATATATTTTACCGCACCCCAGCCCCCAACCCAGCTTCAGTGGCTGTTGATTTCCCTGGGCTTCATATAGGTCCTATTGCACACACTGAGCCATCCTAACAGCCTTGGAGGAGGAATAAATTCACAATTGCAGAAAAGATAATCTGCCAGCTCCACTGACCTGGAAAACTCACGACAGAAGCGGATCTTCTCCTGCCATAAACGGTCCATGGACTTTGAATACCTTCCCTGCTGCATGGACCTATGTGGGCTTATTTCAGGAGAATAGGTCCTTGTTGCCAGACTACAACTGTTTCAACTGTGGGGTGGAGAGGTGAGTGTTTGATATTTCACACCACTTTGCCTATTAAAGAGGGTCCTCACCTACACACATCAGGGGCCTAAGGACTGGTGGCTCCACTCAGCTCACCCAGCCACCTGTGACAGAAGTCCAAGGATAACTGGTACCTCCCAGTCCTTACAACCAAATGCATTGGGTGCCCAAGGTCCATCTGCAGAATCCACCCACCTGTACACTCTAGGGAACAGGGACATATTTTCCTCACAGACACTCGGGGGATGGTTGTCAGCCCACTGCCTTGTTCAAAGCATGACCCCCAGCTGCAACCAGACACCGGTACCTATACCAATCACCTCTGCCCCTCTAAACTGTAGAACAGAGCCTGTACCACACACTTGGTAACTAACTACCTGGACACCTGAGCTGAATCCACACAAGAAAAGTGAATGCATTCCTAGGCTCATATACCTGGTAACAGCTCTAGCCATCTGGTGACAGGACATTAGAGCTTCAAAGGTGAAAAAAATCAAGATAGCTCACTCAAGCAACCTAGTGGGACATATCAAAAACAAAACAAACAAGAAGCTAGGATACACTAAGCAAACAAAATAAACTAATACAATAACTTATAGATGGCTTGGAGAAAACAGTCAATATCAAATCACACAAAGAAGCACACCATGACTGCTTCAACAAGCTCTCAGAACAAAGGGTCAAGGGATCTTCTGGATGAAGGTGCCTTCCTGGAATTACCAGATGCAGATTACAAAAGATTAATATCCAGAACTCAAGACATCAGAAAAGAGATCAGGAGGGAGATAAGGCAATACGCAGAACAAGCTAAGGAACACACAGATAAGGCAGTCAAAGAAATTAAAAAGATTACTCAAGAACATAATGAAAAATTTAATACATTGCAAGAATCCATAGAGAGACAACAATCAGAAATTCAGAAGATTAACAATAAAATTACAAAATTAGACAACTCAATAGAAAGTCAGAGGAGCAGAAATGACCAGATTTGTGAGATTGAAGATAAAGAACGTGATACAAATATATTTGAAG
Source organism: Elephas maximus indicus (assembly GCF_024166365.1). Taxonomy (NCBI): domain Eukaryota; kingdom Metazoa; phylum Chordata; class Mammalia; order Proboscidea; family Elephantidae; genus Elephas; species Elephas maximus. Next base: position 31,301,161 of record NC_064832.1, on the reverse strand, counting down.
AAAAATAAGAAAAAAAAAATTTTTTTAATAAAGAAAACCTAAGAATCATGCGGGACTCTATCAAGAGAAATAACCTACAAGTGATTTCAGTACCAGAACAGGGACAGATAACAGAAAACACAGAGAGAATAGTTGAAGATTTGTTGGCAGAAAACTTCCTTGATATCATGAAAGATGAGAGGATACCCATCCAAGATGCTCATCAAACGCCACATACAGTAGATTTTAAAAGAAAGTCACCAAGATATATTATAATCAAATTTGCCAAAACCAAAGATAAAGAGAGAATTTTAAGAGCAGCTAGGGATAAACAAAAAGTCACCTACAAAGGGGAGTCGATAAGAATAAGTTTGGGGAGGCAGAGCCAAATGGCGGAATAGACAGACACTTCCGTGGAGCCCTCTTTACAATAAAGACCAGAAAAAACTAGTGAAACAAGTATATTTGTGACAAGCTGGGAGCTCTGAGCATCAAAGGTAAGCTTAGACAATGAACTGAGGGGCAGGGGAAGGAAGAGACCATTCAGAAGTGGAGAGGAGGTGCCAGACCTGAATCATGGGGAGCCCTCAGGCACCATTCCCGGAGTGGCTGCGGCGGCAGCAGCGGTGGCAGCAGGCTGGTCCTAGCGTTCGGCTGCAGTTTCCTCAGGGAGAAGCAGCCAGCCACACCACCCACTCACACTCCAGAACCTAAGCAGAAGGGCACTCTCGGCAAAAGCTAAGTACTTGCGTATATTTTACCGTGCCCTCCCCCCACCCCCAACCCAGCCTCACCAGCTGAATCCCTAGGCCTGCGATAGGTCCTGGTGAGCACCTGGAGCCATCCTCCCGGCCTTGAGGAAGGAAAAATTTTGAACTGGAGGGAAAAGATCATTTGCTAGCTACATTAACTGGGGGAGCTCAGGACAGAAGCGGCTCCTGTCCAGGAATAAACTGTCCATGGACCTTGAGCACCTTTCCCTTCTGCATGGACCTCCCAGTCCTTATAATAAAATCTTTGGGTGCCCATGGTCCCTCTGCAGAACCCGCCCACCAGCACACTCTAGGAAACAGAGATGTGTTTTCCTCAGACACTTGGGGGTCAGTTCTCAGCCCCCTGCCTTGTTCAGAGCATGACCCCCTGCTTCAGTCAGATACCGGTATATACACAAATCACCCCTGCCCCTCTAAGACTGTAGGACAGAGCCTGTACCACACACTTGATGATCAGCTACCTGGAAACCTGAGCTGAATTCATACAAGAAAACTGAATGGACTCCTAGACTGATATACCTGATAACACCTCTAGCCAGCTGGGGACAGGACACCAGAGATCCAAAGGCGAAAATAATCAAGCTAGCTCACTCAAACAACCCATAGGGGTATACCAAAATAAAACAAAGCAAGCAGCTACGACACAGTAAGCAAGTATAAACTAATACAATAAGTTATAGATGGCTCGGAGACAACAGTCACTATCAAGTCACATAAAGAAACAGGCCACAATCACCTCAACAGGATCTCAAAACAAAGAATCCAGGGATCTTTTAGATGAAAGTGCATTCCTGGAATTACCAGATGCAAAATACAAAAGTTTAATATACAGAACCCTTCAAGACATCAGGAAGGAAATGAGGCAATACACAGAACAAGCCAAGAAATACACAGATAAAGCAACTGAAGAACTCAGAAAGATTATTCAGGAACATAATCAAAAGTTTAATAAGCTGAAAGACAGACAGCAATCAGAAATTCAGAAGATTAACCATAAAATTACAGAATTAGACAACACAACACAAAGTCAGAGGAAGAGAACTGAGCAAGTAGAAGGTAGCATTTCTGAACTCGAAGATAAATCACTTGACAATAATATATTTGAAGAAAAATCAGATAAAAAAATTTTTAAAAAATCAAGAAAACTGAAGAATCATGTGGGACTCTAGCAAGAGAAATAACCTACAAGTGATTGCAGTACCAGAACAGGGAGGGATAACAGAAAATACAGAGAAAATTGTTGAGGATTTGTTGGCAGAAAACTTCCCTGATGTTGTGAAAGATGAGAATATATCTATCCAAGATGTTCATCGAATTCCACATAAAGTAGATCTTAAAAGAAAGTCACCAAGACGTATTATAATCAAGCCTGCCAAAACCAAAGATAAGGAGACAATTATAAGAGCAGCGAGGGATAAAAGAAAAGTCACCTACAAGGGACAGCCAGTAAGAATAAGCTCGGACTACTCGGCAGAAACCATGCAGGCAAGAAGGCAATGGGATGACATATTTAAAAAATTGAAGGAAAAAAATTGCCTGCCAAGAATCATCCCAGAAATCCATCAAAACTGTCTCTTAAATATGAAGGTGAAATTAAGACATTTCCAGATAAACACCAGGTTGAGGGAATTTGTAAAAACCAAACCAAAACTACAAGAAATACTAAAGGGAGTTCTTTGGTTAGAAAATCAGTAATATCAGGTATCGACCCAAGACTAATACACTGGGCAGAGCAACCAGAAGTCAACCCAGACAGGGAAACCACTCCCCCCCCCAAAAAAAAAGATTAAAAAAAAAAAGCCCAACACAGGGTAACGGCAATGTTATCATATAAAAGAAGACAACATTAAAATACTAAAGAGGGACTAAGAAATATAATCAAACAACTTCCATATGCAGAGTAAGATACGTCGATACAAAGAGAAAAAAGTTATAAATTTAGAAAAATAAGGGTAAATAATAAGATAACCACATGGGGGAAAAACTATCCTACTCATCAAAATAAAATACAAGGGAAAAATACAGACTCAGCAGAAACAAAATCAACAACAACAAATATGAGGAAAGGACAATATATAAAGAAAATCTACTCAGCACATAAAATCAAGTGGGAAAAAGAAACTGTCCACACACAAAAAGACATGAAAATGATAGCACTAAATTCATACTTATCCATAATTGCCCCGAATGTAAATGGACTAAATGCATCAATAAATAGACAGAGAGTGGCAGAATGAATAAAAAAACAAGATCCGCCTATATGCTGCCTACAAGAGACACACCTTAGACTTAGAGACACAAACAAACTAAAACTTAAAGGATGGAAAAAAATATATCAAGCAAACCACAATCAAAAAAGAGCAGGGTGGCAATATTAATTTCTGAAAAAATAGACTTCAAAGTTAAATCCATCAGAAAGGATAAGCAAGGACACTATATAATGATTGAAAGGGACAATACACCAAGAAGATATAACCATATTAAATATTTATGCACCCAATGACAGGTCTGCAAGATACATAGAACAAACTCTATCAGCATTGAAAAGTGAGATAGACAGCTGCACAATAATAGAAGGAGACTTCAACACACCACTTTCAGTGAAGGACAGGACATCCAGAAAGAAGCTCAATAAACACATGGAAGATCTAAATGCCACAATCAACCAACTTGACCTCATAGACATATACAGAACACTCCACCCAACAGCAACCAACTATACTTTCTTTTCTAGTGCACATGGGACATTCTCTAGAATAGACCACATATTAGGTCATAAAGCAAGCCTTAGCAGAATGCAAAACATGGAAATATTACAAGCATCTTCTCTGACCATAGGCCATAAAAGTGGAAATCAATAACAGGAAAAGCAGGGAAAAGAAATCAAACATTGGAAACTGAACAATACCCTGCTCAAAAAAGACTGGATTATAAAAGACATTAAGGATAGAATAAAGAAATTCAGAGAATCCAATGAGAATGAAAACACTTCTTTTCAGAACCTTTGGGACACAGCAAAAGCACTGCTCAGAGGCCAATTTATATCAATAAATGCACACCTCCAAAAAGAGGAAAGGGCCAAAATCAAAGAACTATCCCTACAACGTGAACAAATAGAAAGAGAGCAATAAAAGAAACCCACAGGCACCAGAAGAAAACAAATAATCAAAATTAGAGCTGAACTAAATGAAATAGAAAACAGAAAAACAATTGAAAGAATTAACAAGACCAAAAGCTGGTTTTTTTTAAAAATCAACGAAATTGATAAACCATTGGCCAAACTGACAAAAGAAAAGAAGAGGAAGCAAATAACCTGAATAAGAAATCAGATGGGCAATATTACAACAGACCCAACTGAAATTAAAATAATCATACCAGATTACTACGAAAAATTGTACTCTCACAAATTTGAAAACCTAGAAGAAATGGATGGATTACTAAAAACACACTACCTACCTAAACTAACACAAACAGAGGTAGAACAACTAAATAGACCCATAACAAAAGAAGAGATTGAAAAGGTAATCAAAAAACTCCCAACAAAAAAAAAGCCCTGGTTCAGACGGCTTCACTGCAGAATTCTACCAAACTTCTTTTTCAAAGAAGAGTTAACACCACTACTACTAAAGGTATTTCAGAGCATAGAAAAGGACAGAATACTACCAAACTCATTCTATGAAGCCACCATATCCCTGATACCAAAACCAGGTAAAGACACCACAAGAAAAGAAAATTATAGACCTATATCCCTCATGAATGTAGATGCAAAAATCCTCAACAAAATTCTAGCCAATAGAATTCAACAACATATCAAAAAAAATAATTCACCATGACCAAGTGGGATTCATACCAGGTATGCAGGGATGGTTCAAAATTAGAAAAACTATTATTGTAATCCACCACATAAATAAAACAAAAGACGAGAATCACATGATTTTATCAATTGATGCAGAAAAGGCATTGGACAAAGTTCAACACTCATTCATGACAAAAAAAACTCTCAGCAAAATAGGAATAGAAGGAAAATTTCTCAACATAATAAAGGGCATTTATACAAAGCCAACAGGCAACATCACCCTAAATGGAGAGAGTCTGAAAACATTCCCGCTGAGACTGGGAACCAGACAAGGATGCCCTTTATCACCACTCTTGTTCAACATTGTGCTGGAAGTCCTAGCCAGAGCAATTAGGCTAGATAAAGAAATAAAGGGCATCCAGATTGGCAAGGAAGAAGTCAAAGTATCTCTATTTGCAGATGACATGATCTTATACACAGAAAACCCTAAGGAATCCTCCAGAAATCTACTGAAACTAATAGAAGAGTTCAGAAGAGTATTGGGATACAAGATAAACATACAAAAATCAGTTGGATTCCTCTACAGCAACAAAAAGACCACCGAAGAAGAAATCACCAAATCAATGCCATTTACAGCATCCCCCAAGAAGATAAAATACTTAGGAATAAATCTTACCAGAGGTATAAAAGACTTATACAAAGAAAACTACAGTACACTTCTGCAAGAAACTAAAAGAGACTTACGTAAGTGGAAGAACATACCTTATTCATGGATAGAAAGACTTAACATTATAAAAATGTCTATTCTACCAAAAGCGATCTATATGTTTAATGCAATTCTGATCCAAATCCCAACGACATTCTTCAATGAGATGGAGAAACAAATCACCGATATCATATGGAAGGGAAAGAGGCCCCGGATAAATAAGGCATTACTGAAAAACAAGAACAAAGTAGGAGGCCTTACTTTACCGGATTTTAGAACCTATTATACCTGCACAGTAGTCAAAACAGCCTGGTGCTGGTACTGGTACAACAACAGATACATGGACCAATGGGACAGAATTGAGAATCCAGACAAAAATCCATCCACATATGAGCAGCTGATATTTGACAAAGGCCCCAAAACAGTTAAATGGGGAAAAGAGTCTTTTTAACAAATGGTGCTGGCATAACTGGATATCCACCTGCAAATAAATGAAACAAGGCCCATACCTCCCTCCATGCACAAAAACTAACTCAAAATGGATCAAAGACTGAAATATAAAATCTAAAACGATAAAGATCATGGAAGAAAAAATAGGGACAACATTAGGATCCCTAATACATGTCATAAACAGTACAGAAAACATTATAAAGAACATAGAAGAAAAACTAGATAACTGGGAGCTCCTAAAATTCAAACACTTATGCTCATCCAAAGACTTCACCAAAAGAGTAAAAAGACTACCTACAGACTGGTAAAAAGTTTTTAGCTATGACAATTCTGATTGGCAACTGATCTCTAAAATCTACATAATACTGCAAAAACTCAACTGCAAAAAGACAACCCAATTAAAAAATGGGCAAAAGATATGAATAGACACTTCACTAAAGAAGACATTCAGGTAGCTAACAGATATATGAGGAAATGTTCATGATCATTAGCCTTTAGAGAAATGCAGAGCAAAACTACAAATGAGATTTCATTCACTCTAACAGGGCTGGCATTAATCCAAAAAACACAAAAGAATAAATATTAGAGAGGATGTAGAGAGACTGGAACACTTCTACACTGCTGGTGGGAATGTCAAATGGTACAGCCACTTTGGAAATCGATTTGGCACTTCCAAAAGCTAGAAATAGAGCTACCATACGATCCAGCAATCCCACTCCTTGGAATATATCCTAGAGAAATAAGAGCCTTTACACAAACACATATATGCACACCCACGTTCATTGCACCACTGTTTACAATAGCAAAAACATGGAAGCAACCAAGGTGCCCATCAATGGGTGAATGGATAAATAAATTATGGTATATTCACACAATGGAATACTACGCATTGATAAAGAACAGTAAGGAATCTTCAAAACATTTCAAACATGGAGGAACCTGGAAGGCATTATGCTGAGTGAAATTAGTCAGTTGCAAAAGGACAAATATTGTATAAGACCACTATTATAAGAACTTGAGAAATAGTTTAAACTAAGAAGAAAACATTCTTTTGTGGTTACGAGAAGGGGGAGGGAGGGAGGCTGGGAGAGGGGTATTCACTAATTAGATAGTAGATAAAAACTACTTTAGGTGAGGGGAAAGACGGCACACAGTACAGGAGAGGTCAGCACAATTGGACTAAACCAAAAGCAAAGAAGTTTCCTGAATAAACTGAATGCTTCCAAGGCCAGCGTAGCAGGGGCAGGGGTCTGCGGTGCATGGTTTCAGGGGACATATAAGTCAATTGGCATAGTAAAATCTATTAACAAAACATTCTGCATCCCACTTTGAAGACTGGCGTCTGGGGTCTTAGAAGCTAGCAAGCAGCCATCTAAGATGCATCAGTTGGTCTCAACCCACGCGGATCAAAGGTGAATAAGACAACAAGGACACAAGGTAATTACAAGCCCAAGAGACAGAAATGGCCACATGAACCAGTGACTACATCATCCTGAGACCAGAAGAACTAGATGGTGCCCGGCTACAACCAATGACTACCCTGATAGGCAACAGAACAGAGAACCCCTGAGGGAGCAGGAGAGCAGTGGGATGCAGACCCCAAATTCTCATAAGACCAGACTAAACGGTCTGACTGAGACTAGATGGATCCCGGTGGTCATGGCCCCCAGACCTTCTGTTGGCCCAGGACAGGAACTATTCCCAAAGCCAACTCTTCAGACATGGATAGGACTGGACAATGGGTTGGAGAGGGATGCTGGTGAGGAATGAGCTTCTTGGATCAGGTGGACACTTGAGGCTATGTTGGCATCTCTTGCCTGGAGGGGGAGATGAGAGGGTGGAGGGGGTTAGAATCTGGTGAAAAGGACACGAAAAGAGAGAGTGGAGGGAGAGAGCAGGCTGTCTCATTAGGGGGAGAGTAATTGGAAGTGTGTAGCAAGGTGCATATGGGTTTTTGTGTGAGAGACTGACTTGATTTGTAAACTTGCACTTAAAGCACAATAAAAATTATTTAAAAAAAAAAAAAAGAATAAGCTCGGACTACTCAGCAGAAACCATGCAGTCAAGAAGGCAGTGGGATGATTTATATAAAGCATTGAAGGAAAAAAATTGCCTGCCAAGAATCATACATCAAGCAAAACTGCCTCTCAAATATGAAGGTGAAATTAGAACATTTCCAGATAAACGTAAATTTAGGGAATTTGTAAAAACCAAACCAAAACTACAAGAAATACTAAAGTGAGTTCTCTAGTTAGAAAGTCAGTTATTTCAGATATCAACCCAAGACTAGAAGACTGGACAGAGCAATCAGATATCAACCAAGATAAGGAAATTACAAAAATAAACCAAGATAAAAAAATGGTCAAATTGGTGAAACAGTGACGTCTTTATGTAAAAGAAGACAACATTAAAACAATGAAGAGGGAGTAAGAATGTAGTCATAGATCTTTCATATGGAGAGGAAGACAATGTGATATAAAGAAATAAAAGCTAGGTTTAAACTTAAAAAATAGGGGTAAATATTAAGGTAACCACAAAGGAGACTAACTATCCTATTCATCAAAATAAAATCCAAGAAAAAAATAGAGACTCAGCAGAAACAAAGCCAACTGCAATGAACAAGAGGAAAAGACAATATATAAACTACTCAGCACAAAAAATTAAGTGGGAAAAAGAAACTGTCAACAACACACAAAAAAAGACATCAAAATGATAGCACTAAACTCATGCCTATCCATAATTACCCTGAATGTAAATGGACTAAATGCACCAATAAAGACACAGAGAGTGGCAGAATGGATTAAAAAAAACACGATCCATCTATATGCTCCCTACAAGAGACACATCTTAGAAACACAAACAAACTAAATCTCAAAGGATGGAAAAATATATATCCAGCAAACAACAATTAAAAAAGAGCAGGAGTGCCAATATTAATTTTTGACAAAATAGACTTTAAAATTAAATCCACCACAGAGGATACAGACACTATATAATGATTTCAGGAACAATATGCCAGGAGGACATAACTATATTAAATATTTATGCACCCAGTGACAGAGCTGCAAGATACATAAAACAAACTCTAACAGCATTGAAAAGTGAGATAGACAGCTCCACAATTATTGTAGGAGACTTCAACACACCACTTTCAGGGAAGGACAGAACATCCAGAAAGAAGCTCAATAAAGATCTAAATGCCACAACCAACCAACTTGACCTCATAGACATATACGGAACACTCCACCTAACAGCAGCCAAGTATACTTTCTTTTCTGGTGAACATGGAACATTCTCTAGAATACCCTACATACTAGGTCATAAAGCAAGCCTTAGCAAAATCCAAAAAACTGAAATATTACAAAGCGTCTTCTCTGACAATAAGGCCATAAAAGTAGAAATCAATAACAGAAAAAGTAGGGAATAAAAATCAAACACTTGGCAACCGAACAATACCTTGCTCAAAAACAACTGGGTTATAGAAGACATCAAGGATGGAATAAAGAAATTCATAGAATCCAATGAGAATGAAAACACTTTCTATCAGAACCTTTGGGACACAGCAAAAGCAGTGCTCAGAGGTCAATTTACATCAATAAATGCACTCATACAAAAAGAACAAAGGGACAAAATCAAAGAATTATCCCTACAACTTGAAAAAAACAGAAGAGCAGCAAAAGAAACCCTCAGGCACCAGAAGAAAGCAAATAATAAAAATTAGAGCAGAATTAAATGAAATAGAGAACAAAAAAACAATTGAAAGAGTTAACAAGACCAAAAGCTGGTTCTTTGAAAAATTAATAAAATTGATAAACCCTTGGCCAAACTGACAAAAGAAAAACAGGAGAGGAAGCAAATAACCAGTATAAGAAATGAGATGGGTGATATTACACAGACCCAACTGAAAGTAAAAGAATCATATCAGATTACTATGAAAAATTGCACTCGAACAAATTGGAAAACCTAGAAGAAATGAATGAATTCCTAGAAACACACTACCTACCTAAACTAACACAAACAGAGGTAGAACAACTAAATAGACCCATAACAAAAGAAAAGATGGAAAAGTAATTTAAAAACTACCAAAAAAAAAAAAAAAAGCCCTGGCTTCCCTGCAGAGTTCTACCAAACTTTTAGAGAAGAGGTAACACCACTACTATTAAAGGTATTTCAAAGCATAGAAAAGGACAGAATACTTCCAAACTCATTCTATGAAGCTAGCATATCCCTAATACCAAAACCAGGCAAAGATACCTCAAAAAATGGAAATTACAGACCTATACCCCTCATGAACTTAGATGCAAAAATCCTCAACAAAACACTAAAAAAAAAAAAACACTAGCCAATAGAATTCAACAATACATCAAAAAAAAATTCCCCATGACTAAGTGGGATCCATGCCAGGTATGGAGGGATGGTTCAACATTAGAAAAACAATTAATGTAATCTGTCATATAAATAAATCAAAAGACAAGAAATACATGATCTTATCAACTGAGGCAGAAAAGGCATTTGACAAAGTTCAACACCCATTTGTGATTAAAAAAACTTTCAGCAAAATAGGGATAGGAGGAAAATTCCTCAGCATAATAAACGGCATTTATACAAAGGCAACAGCCAACGTCATCCTAAATGGAGGAAGTCTGAAAGCATTCCCCTTGTGATCGGGAACCAGACAAAGATGCCCCTTATTGCCACTCTTACTCTACATTGTGCTGGATGTCCTAGCCAGAGTAATTAGGCTAGATAAAGAAATAAAGGGCATCCAGATTGGTAAGGAAGAAGTAAAAGTATCTCAATTTGCAGATGACGTAATCTTAGACTAAAGACTTCTCAAGAAAACTACTGAAACTAATAGAAGAGTTCAGCAGAGTATCAGGATACCATATTATTGTTGTTGTTGTGTTGTTGTTGTTAGGTGCCGTTGAGTCGGTTCCAACTCATAGCGACCCAATGCACAACAGAACAAAACACTGCCCAGTCCTGCACCATCCTTACAATCGTTATGCTTCAGCTCATTGTTGCAGCCCCTGTGTCAATCCACCTTGTTGAGGGTCTTCCTCTTTTCCGCTGACCCTGTACTCTGTCACACATGATGTCCTTCTCCAGGGACTGATCCCTCCTGACAACATGTCCAAAGTATGTAAGATGCAGTCTCACCATCCTTGCCTCTAAGGAGCATTCTGGCCACATTTCTTCTAAGACAGGTTTGTTCGTTCTTTTGGCAGTCCATGGTATATTCAATATTCTTCACCAACACCACAATTCGAAGGCGTCAACTCTTCTTCGATCTTCCTTATTCATTGTCCAGCTTTCACATGCATATGATGCAATTGAAAATACCATGGCTTGGGTCAGGGACACCTTAGTCTTCAGGGTGACATCTTTGCTCTTGAACACTTTAAAGAGGTCCTTTGCAGCAGATTTACCCAATGCAATGCGTCTTTTGATTTCTTGACTGCTGCTTCTATGGCTTTTGATTGTGGATCCAAGGAAAATGAAATCCTTGACAACTTCAATCTTTTGTCCGTTTATCATGATGTTGCTCATTGGCCCAGTTGTGAGGATTTTTGTTTTATGCTGAGGTGTAATCCATACTGAAGGCTATGGTCTTTGATCTGCATTAGTAAGTGCTTCAAGACCTCCTCACTTTCAGCAAGCAAGGTTGTGTCATCTGCATAACACAGGTTATTAATGAGTGTTCCTCCAATACTGATGCCCTGTTCTTCTTTGTATAGTGCAGCTTCTCAGATTATTTGTTCAGCATACAGATTAAATAGGTATGGTGAATGAATACAACTCTGACACACACCTGTCCTGACTTTAAACCAATCAGTTTCCCCTTGTTCTGTCCGAACTGCTGCCTCTTGATCTATATAGAGGTTCCTCATGAGCACAATTAAGTAAAAGAACTGAAGATTTCAAAGGGCCTCTCGAGAAGACATAGTAAAGTATTATAATGACATGTGCAAAGAGCTGGAGATGGAAAACCGAAAGGGAAGAACACGCTCGGCGTTTCTCAAGCTGAAAGAACTGAAGAAAAAATTCAAGTCTCGAGTTGCAATAGTGAAGGATTCCATGGGGAAAATATTAAACGATGCAGAAAACATCAAAAGAAGATGGAAGGAATACACAGAGTCATTTACCAAAAAGAATTAGTTGATATTCAACCATTTCAAGAGGTGGCATATGATCAGGAACCGATGCTACTGAAGGAAGAAGTCCAAGCCGCTCTGAAGGCATTGGTGAAAAATGAGGCTCCAAGAATTGATGGACTATCAATTGAGATGTTTCAACAAACATGCAGCACTGGAGGTGCTCACTCGTCTATGCCAAGAAATATAGAAGACAGCTTCCTGGCCAATTGACTGGAAGAGATCCACATTTATGCCTATTCCCAAGAAAGGTGATCCAGCCCAATGTGGAAATTACAGAACAATATCATTAATATCACACACAAGCAAAATTTTGCTGAAGATCATTCAAAAATGGCTGCAGCACCATACTGATAGGGAACTGCCAGAAATTCAGGCCAGTTTCAGAAGAGGACATGGAACCAGGGATATCATTGCTGATGTCAGATGGATCCTGGCTAAAAGCAGAGAATACCAGAAGGATGTTTACCTGTGTTTTATTGACTATGAAAAGGCATTCGACTGTGTGGATCATAACAAACTATGGATAACACTGCGAAGAATGGGAATTCCAGAACACTTAATTGTGCTCATGAGGATAAGTTATGAACACACAAAAATGAGTTGGATTTCTCTACACCAAAAAGAAGAATATCGAAGTGGATATCACCAAATCAATACCATTTACAGTAGTCCCCAAGGAGATAAAATACTTAGGAATAAATCCTACCAGAGATGTAAAAGACCTATACAAAGGAAACTTCAAGACACTGCTGCAAGAAATCAAAAGAGACCTACATAAGTGGAAAAACATGCCTTGCTCATGGATAGGAAGAATTAACATTGTCAAAATGTCTGGTCTACCAAAAGCCGTCTATAGATACAATGCAATTCCGATCCAAATTCCACCGACATTTTTTAATGAGATGGAGAAACAAATCACCAACTTCATTTGGAAGGGAAAGAGGCTCCAGAGAAGTAAAGCATTGCTGAAAAAGAACAAAGTGGGAGGCCTCACTCTACCTGATTTTAGGACCTATTATACTGCCACAGTAGTCAGAAACAGCCTGGTACTGGTACAACAACAGATACATAGGCCAATGGAACAGAATTGAGAATCCAGACATAAATCCATCCACATATGAGCAGCTGATATTTGACAAAGGCCCAAAGTCAATTAAATGGAGAAAAGGCAGTCTCTTTAACAAATAGTTTTGGCATAACTGGATATCCATCTGCAAAACATGAAACAAGACCCATAGCTGACACCATGCAGAAAAACGAGCTCAAAATGGATCAAAGACGTAAATGTAAATTGATAAAGATCATGGAAGAAAAAACAGGCACAACGCTAGAAGCCCTAATACATGGCATAAACAGTATACACGACATTATCGACAATGCAGAAGAGAAACTAGATAACTGGGAGCTCCTAAAAATCAAACACTTATGCTCATGCAAAGACTTCACCAAAAGAGTAAAAAGACTGCCTACAGACTGGGAATTCCAATAACCACCTGATCTCTAAAATCTACATGATACTGTAAAAACTCAACTACAAAAAGACAAATAACCCAACTAAAAAATAGGCAAAGGATATAAACAGACACTTCACTAAAGAAGACATTCAGGTAGCTAACAGACACATGAGGAAATGCTCACAATCATTAGCCATTAGAGGAATGCAAATCAAAACTAAAATGAGATTCCATCTCACTCCAACAAGGCTGGCATTAATCCAAAAAACACAAAAGAATAAATGTTGGAGAGGTTGTGGAAAGACTGGAACACTTATACACTGCTGATGGGAATGTAAAATGGTATAACCACTTTGGAAATTGATTTGGCACTTCCTTAAAAAACTAGAAATAGAACTACCATAGGATCTAGCAATCCCACTCCTCAGAATATATCCTGGAGAAATAAGAGCCTTTACGCGAACAGATATATGCACACCCATGTTCATTGCAGCACTGGTTACAATAGCAAAAAATGGAAGCAACCAAGGTGCCCATGAATGGATGAATGGATAAATAAATTATGGTGTATTCACACAATGGAATACTACGCATTGATAAAGAACATGGAGGAATCTGGAAGGCATTATGCTGAGTGAAAGTAGTCAGTTGCAAAAGGACAAATATTGTATGAGACCACTATTATAAGAACTCAAGAAATAGTTTAAACAGAGAAGAAAATATTCTTTGATGGTTATGAGAGGACGGAGGGATGGAGGGGGAAAGGGGTTTTCACTAATTAGACAGTAGATAAGAATTATTTTAGGTGAAGGGAAAGACAACACAATACAGGAGAGGTCAGCACAATTGGACTAAACTAAAAGCAAAGAAGTTTCCTGAATAACCTGAACACTTCGAAGGCCTGCATAGCAGGGGCAGGGGTTTGGGGACCATGGTTTCAGAGGACACCTAAGTCAACTGGCATAATAAAATCTATTAAGAAAACGTTCTACATCCCACTTTGGAGAGTGGCGTCTGGGATCTTAAACGCTTGCATGCGGCCATCCAAGATGTATCAATTAGTCTCAGCCCACCTGAAGCAAAGGTGAATGAAGAACACCAAAGACACAAGGTAATTATGAGCCCAAGAGACATAAAAGATCACATAAACCAGAGACTACATCAGCCTGAGACCAGAGGAACTATATGGTGCCCGGCTACAACCGATGACTGCCCTGACAGGAAACACAACAGAGAACCCCTGAGGGAACAGGAGAGCGGTGGGATACAGACCTCAAATTCTCACAAAAAGACCAGACTTAATGATCTGACTGAGACTAGAAGGACCCCAGAGGTCATAGTCCCCAGTCCTTCTGTTAGCCCAAGACAGGAACCATTCCCAAAGCCAACTCTTCAGACAGGGATTGGACTGGACTATGGCATAGAAAATGATACTGGTGAAGAGTGGGCTTCTTGGATCAGGTAGACACATGAGACTATGTGGGCAGCTCCTGTCTGGAGAGGAGATGAGAGGGCAGAGGGGTCAGAAGCTGGTCGAATGGACATGAATATAGAGAATGGAGGGAAGGAGTGTGCTGCCTTATTAGAGGGAGAGCAACTAGGAGTATATAGCAAGGTGTATATAAGTTTTTGTATGAGAGACTGACTTGGTTTGTAAAATTTCACTTAAAACACAATAAAAATTGAAAAAAAAAAAAAAAAGGAGTTGGAGACCTGCCACTTGAGGACAGATTTGAAAGGGCAGGACTTTGCAATGTGGAAGGGAAAAGACAGAGAAGTAATAAGACAGAAGTGCAGAAATAGTGAATAGCATAAATGGGATACACAGCTTCGTTCTTCACATTTCGTAATATCAGAATTAAGGCACAGCTCTTAATGCTTGTGAGAAATAAGGGTAAAATAGAGCAATTACTATTATATACAATAAGTAGCTTATACAATAGTTATTATGGAATCTTCCTTCACTTCCTTCATCAAGGGCTAAAAGCTGAATATAAAAATAATCTAAAAAGGTTAAGCAAATTCCTGGTCACTGAAATCAATAGAGAAGAAGTGTTACACTATGTAAACTTCAGAGACAAACAGACTCAGTTTGCACAGCAGCCCTGCTAAGTAACTGGGGACCGGGATGGAAATGTCACCGCACCTGTCGCACTTAAGGTTTCTTATCTCCAAAATAAAGATAAAAGTATTCAGTTTGATTGGAAACCTTATCCATTGCTGGTGGGATTATAGAATGGTACAGCCACTGTGGAAAACTGTTTGGCGATTATTCAAAACTTTTATATACAATTACTGTAAGGCCTTACTTTGGACATATCATCAGAAGGGACTAATCCCTGGAAAAGGATATCATGCTTGGTAAAGTAGAGGGTCAGAGAAAAAGAAAAAGACCCTCAATGAGATGGATTGACACAGTGGCTACAACAATGGGCTCAAACACAGCAACAATTTTGAGGATGGTACAGGACCGGGCAATGGTTCATTCTGTTGTACATGGGATCACTATGAGTCAGAACCGATCTGACAGCACAAACATAACACATAATGTAACCATGTGACCCAGCAATAGTCAAAAAGTGGAAACAGCCTATATGTCCAACAATAGATGAATGGACAAACAAAATACTGAACATACATACAACGGAATATTATTCAGCCATAAAGAGAAATGAAGTTCTAATACATGCTACATTTTCAAACCTTGAAATCATTATGCTGAGTGAAATAAGAGGTTAAGTCACTTGCCTGAGGTTAAACACGGAGTAAGTAGCAGAGCTTGGTCCTCAAACCAGACAGTCTGACTTCCAAGGCTGTGCTCTTAACCATTTGTCTTAGTTACCTAGTGCTGCAAGAACAGAAATACCACAAGTGGGTGGCTTTAACAAACAGAAATTTTTTTTTTTTTAAAGTTTAGGAGGCTAGAAGTCCAAATTCAGGGTGCTGGCTCTATGGGAAGGTTTTCTCTCTCTGTCAGGTCTGGAGAAAATTCCTTGTCTCTTCTGAGCTTCTACTCCTGGTCAGTCTTCCTGTGGCTTGGCATCTCTCTTCCTCCATCTCTGCTTGCTTCTCTCTCCTTAATCAGCTTGGTTTGTAACTCGTTCATAGCGAAAAGAGACTAACACAAGATACACCCTATGCTAATTCTGCCTCATTATCATAACAAAGACAATCCATTCCCAAATGGAATTATAACCACGTGCATAGAAGTTAGGATTTACAAGACATATTTTGGGGGGATATAATTTAATCCATAACACCATCATACTATTCTACACACAGTTGTGATGGAGTCGACTCCTACTCCTGGTGGCACCATGTATGTCAAAGTAGAACAGGGCTCCACGAAGTTTCCAATGGCTGATATTTCAGAAGTAGATCACCAGAACTTTCTTCCAAGGTGCCTCTGGGTAGACTTGAACTTCCAACTTTGTGTGTGTCTGTGTGTGTCTGTGCGTGTGTCTTTTAGATGAAAATTCAACAAATTAGATTCCCATTTAACAAATCATACACAAATTGTTCTGGGATATTGGTTACTATCCAGGCAATGTGTCAGCACTCTCACCATCTCCACCCAACCTGTCCCTTTTCCATCCATTTAGTCTCCCTGCCCCTCCTTGCTTTCTCATCTTTGCACATTCCTCATGGGTGTTATTGGTTATTTTTTAGGCCAATTTATTATTTGGCTGAAAGAAGACCTCCGGAAGTGGCTTCAGTTCTAGGTTAAAAGGGTATATTAGGGCAATAGTCTTGGGAGTTCCTCTAGTCTCTATCAGTGAAATAAGCCTGATCTTTTTTATGAAGTTGAGTTTTGTTCTATATTTTTCTCCCATTCTATTAGGATCCGTCTATTGTTGCCCTAATCAGAACAATAGGTAGGGGTAGCTGGACACCATGTAGTTCTTCTGGTCTCACGATAGATTAGGCCGTGGTTAGTGTAGACTATTAGGCCTGTAGACTAATTTCTTCCTTGAGTCTTTGGTTTCTTTCACTCTCTTTTGCTCCAGATGGAAAGAGACCAATAGTTGTATCATAGATGACCACTCACAAGCTTTTAAGACCCCAGATGCTATTCACCAATCTAGGATGTAGAACATTATCCTTAAGTAAAAATTAGGCCAGGTGACATAGTTGTCCCACAAGACTATGGTCCTGAGCCTTCAAACCAAGTAAATCAATCCCATGAGGTGTTTGGATATGTCTAGGAAGTGTCCATAACTGTGCCCCATGTGCTTTATTGTATATAGAAATATATGCAGCACATACATGTATTTACAAATGCCCACAAATATACCTATATATGCATGCAATATACTCCCATGTATCTTCCCACACCCATACAGCATACATATCTACCTATGTAACCACTCACATATTTTTTGATTGTTATTATTGTTGTTGTGAAATTGTTTGTTATGGTAGTTACTGTAACCAAACCAAAACCAAACCTGTTGCCATCGAGTCAATTCCAATACATTAGTGACCCTATAGTTGTCCTTTATTCTTGTGTCTCTCTCATTGTCTTCATTTACCTTGGTCAAATTGTGCTGACTTGCCCCATGTTGTGTATTGCCTTTCCCATCACCAGAATTAACTAGTGCTTTTTTTTTTCTACTACTTTTTTTCAGTAAGTGATTCCTCCTCTTAACCTTCCCATCCCTGGCAACCATCAAAGAAAGTGTCATGGATTGAATTATGTCCCCCAAAAAATGTGTGTATTAACTTGGTTATGCCCTGATTCCCAGTATTCTGTGATTGTCCTCTATTTTATGATTGTAGTTTTATGTTAAAGAGGATTAGGGTGGGATTGTAACACCCTTACCAGGTCACATCCCTGATCCAATATAAAGGGAGTTTCCCTGGCATGTGGCCTGCACCACCTTTTATCTCTGAAGGGATAAAAGGAAAGGGAAGTAAGCAGAGAGTTGGGAACCTCATAGCACCAAGAAAGCAGCACCAGGAGCAGAGCCTTTCTTTGGACTTGAGGTTCCTGAGCTGAGATGCTCCCAGACCAAGGGAAGACTGATGATAAGGACCTTCCTCCAGGGCTGACAGAGAGAGAAAGCCTTCCCCTGGAGCCAAAGCCCTGAATTTGGACTTCTAACCTACTGGACTACGAGAGAATAAACTTCTCTTTGCTAAAGCCATCTACTTGTGGTATTTCTGTTACAGCAGCACTAGATGACTAAGACACATGGTAACCATCATAGAAAACTTCAACAACTCAACAACAAAGTGACAAACAAACCAATCGAAAATGGGCGAAGGACATGAACAGACACTTCATGAAAGAGGATATTCAGGCGGCTAATAAACACATGAAGAGGTGCTCGCAAAGAGATGCTTTCTGTGTGTATACCTATTTTTGACTTTTTATAAAAATGGTATCATGCAATATTTGTCCTTTTTCATGTTTGACTTATTTCACTCAGCATAAAATGTTCCAGATTCATCCACATTTTGAGATGTTTCACAGACTCATCATTATTCTTTATAGTTGTATAGTATTCCATTGTGTGTATGTACCACAATTTGTCTATTCATTCATCCACTGATCAGCACTTAGCTCTTTTCCATCTTTTGCTATTGTGAATAATGCTGCTATGAATGTGGGTGTAGATATTTCTGTTCATGTCACTGCTCTTATATCTCTAGGATACAGCCTATGGCTGGGATTGCTGGATCATATTTCTACTTCTAGTTTTTGAGGAAGCACCATACCATTTTCTATAGTGGTTGTACCATTTTACATTCCCACTAGAAATGTATTAGAGTTCCAATCTCCCCACAGCCAGCATCTGTTGCTTTCTGTTTTGTTTTTTGTTTTTTGATCTGTGCCATTTTTGCACGGGTGAGACGGTATCTCATTGTAGTTTTGACTGGTATCTCTCTAATGGCTAATGATTGTAAGCATCTCTTCTTGTGTTCATTAGCCACCTGAATGTCCTCTTTGGTGAAGTGTCTGTTCATGTCCTTTGCCCATTTTTGATTGGATTGTTTTTCACTTTGTTGTTGAGGTGTTAAAGTTTTCTATATATTTTAGAGATGAGACACTTGTCAGATATGTTGTTACCAGGTTTCTTTTTAGTCTTTTAGTAGTCTTTTGATGAGCATAAGTGTTTAGTTTTCAGAAGGTCCCAGTTATTTAATCTTCTATTGCTCATGCATTTTTAGTTGTATTTGATAGTGTATTTATGTCAAAAATTAAGACTTCTAACTTTGTCCCTATGCTACTGTACAGTAACTTTATTGTTCAAGCTTTAGCATTTAGATCTTTGGTCCATTTTGAGTTAGTTTTTGTGTACGATGTGAGGTATGGATCCTGTTTCATTTTTCTGTACATGAGTATCCAGTTTTGCCAGAACCATTTGTTAGAGATTGTCTCTTCCCTGTTGAGTAGACATCAACCCTTTGTCAAAGATCAGTTGTCCATAGATAGATGGATTTACTTCTGGGTTATCGATTCTGTTCCAGAACTGCCAACTTTTTGGTTAGTAGCAGCACATTAATTGTTTGCACTACCTGAGGAGTCCATACTGTTCTATAAAATAGCTTACGGAAATCACAGAGTGTTTCTGGTTATTAGGTATTAGAAGTAAGCACAGAGGGGGCCAGCTCGCAGGGGAAATGGTCACATCTTGCGTAGGGTCTTGACGGGTGAAGAGGAATACACCAGGCAGTTGGGCCTTATGAGCAAAGGATAAGCCTGGGAGCTGGAGGACGGCAGCTCACTGTGGCTGTAATAAGGCCTGGGGGGGGGAAACAACATGTCAAGAGGAAAGGCTGGAATGGTGGGCATGAGCCTGAGGACTTATAAGTTATTTGTAAAGTAAATAAGAATATCTTGCTTCTGGGCATACCCTTTCACTCTGTTTCATTTAAATCAGCATTTGATATCATCAGGAAATGAGAAAGGCACAGCTCCCATGTGCCCAAATGTACTGATCCTGTCTAAGGCCTTCTAATCTTCCATACCACAATGAACAAATGTGGTTAAGCACAGCAGCGTCCCCTCCCAGACCTCCTGGAGGAATGTTCAATAGACTAACACAGGCAAAGTGAGGCTTCCACGGTTATGCCCAGTCAAGCGTGACTCTTCATGCCAAAAGATGTCTGATAGCAACCAATCAGAGAGCGTGGTTACAGAGCAGAGTGTGGAAAGCAAAGCCACAACAACAGACAAGCAAGAAGACATTCAAGGAAAAGACTACAAGTCAGACAAGCAGCAGCCAGCGTTCTCTTTATAGTGTTTCAAGTGGGGCAGGGCAAGGTGGGAGTCCCCCTAACAATACACTCCATAAATAAGGCACTTAAGGGAAACTCAAACCAGTGTCATACCAGAGGCAGAAGACTAGCATGCCTGACTCTGGACGGTAACATCCCACGTACATTGGTGTGGGAAGAAGAGTGTGGGGCACTTGGGAGGGAACAAAGAGAACTCAAACATGCCAGGAAGAATCCAGCCCAGAACAGGCAATTCCCTGACCAGACTGGTGAAGACGTTTCTTAAAATAACCAGTTGCCATCAAGTTGATTCTGACTCATGGTGAACTCATGTGTATCAGAGTAGAACTGCGCTCCACAAGGTTTTCAGTGGCTGATTTTTTGGAAGCAGATTGCCAGGCTTTTCTTCTGAGGCACCTCTATGTGGACTCGAACCTCTGACCCTTCGGTTAACAGTCAAGCACGTCAACTGTTTGCACCACCCAGGGACTCCTGGGACCCAGAGACTCCTTAAACCCATATCCCATTGCCATTGAGTAGATTCCGACTCATAGCAACCGCTTAGAGGGAAAGAAACAAGACGCTATATCAGAATCCACTCTATAGTGACACACTTTCTCCCTTCCTCTCCTTCCCCAGCCTATCCCAGCTCAGATTCGTTCCCACTGTAGAATACTCAAGCCCAACCCCCAACTTCCTTAACAACCAAAGGTATCAGAGAATCCAAACACAGGAATGGGCTCTAGCAAGGGGCATCTTCTGTGACTACCTGGTTGAGGAACCACAGCCCCCAGCGCTGGTCAAGTGCCTCCCAAGCTGAGGTGTGTGCTGGGGCCCCTGTTCTGCACTGCTCCAGATCCGTCAGGAAGGAAGCCCACCCACAAAAGCCCCCTCTCTGCCCCAGGCCCTAGTGTTCAGGAAGTGGAGGGTCAGGAAAGACACATGGAGGGGGGTGGCTAGGGAGCCACGAAAACCTCGCCATTCTTGCTGCTCTATCCAGACGGAGTACTGCAGCCTCTCTTTCTTTTTACCAGTTGCTGTTGAGTCAACCCTGACTTATGGCAACCTCATGTGTGTCACAGTAGAATGGAGCTCTACAGGGTTTTCAATGGCTGACTTTTCAGAAGTAGATCACTAAGCCTTTCTTTTGAAACAGTAGACTCTGGGTGGACTCGAGCCTCCAACTTTCAATTAGCAGCCAATCCCGCTAACCATTTGTACCACCCAGGGACTCCCCTCTGTCTTTGTTGTTGTTAGTTGCCATCACGTCTATACTGACTCATTTCTTTTTCCGTGGTATGAGCTCAATCATTCTTTTTATTTTATTTATAACTTTTATTGTGCTTTAAATGAAAGTTTACAAATCAAGTCAATCTCTCACACAAAGACCCATAAACACCTTGCTACATACTCCCTAATGAGACAGCCTGCTCTCTCCCTCCACTCTCTCTTTTCGTGTCCATTTTGCCAGTTTCTAACCCCCTCCACCCTCTCATCTCCCCTCCAGGCAAGAGATGCCAACATAGTCTCAGGCATCCACCAGATCCAAGAAGCTCACTCCTCACTAGCATCCCTCTCCAACCCATTGTCCAGTCCAATCCATGTCTGAAGAGTTGGCTTCGGGAATGGTTCCTGTCCTGGGCCAAAAGAAGGTCTGGGGGCCATGACCACCAGGATCCTTCTAGTCTCAGTCAGACCATTAAATCTGGTCTTATGAGAATTTGGGGCCTACATCCCACTGTTCTCCTGCTCCCTCAGGGGTTCTCTGTTGTGTTCCCTGTCACGGCAGTCATCAGTTGTACCAGGCACCATCTAGTTCTTTGGGTCTCAGGATGATGTAGTCGCTGGTTCATGAGGCACTTTCTGTCTCTTGGGCTCGTAATCACCTTGTGTCCTTGGTGTTCTTCATTCTCCTTTGATCCAGGTGGGTTGAGACCAATTGGTGCATCTTAGATGGCTGCTTGCTAGCGTTTAAGACCCCAGACGCCACTCTTCAAAGTGGGATGCAGAATGTTTTCTTAATGGATTTTATTATACCAATTGACTTAGATGTTCCCTGAAACCATGCTCCCCAGACCCCTGCCCCTGCTATGCTGGCCTTCAAAGCATTCAGTTTATTCAGGAAACTTCTTTCCTTTTGGTTTAGTCCAATTGTGCTGACCTCCCCTGTATTGTGTGCTGTCTTTCCCTTCACCTAAAGTAGTTCTTATCTACTATCTAGTGAATGCCCCTCTCCCACTCTCCCTCCTCCCCCGTCTCGTAACCACAAAAGAATGTTTTCTTCTTAGTTTAAACTATTTCTCAAGTTCTTATACAATATTTGTCCTTTTGCAACTGACTACTTTCACTCAGCATAAAGCCTTCCGGGTTCCTCCATATTATGAAATGTTTCACAGATTCCTCACTGTTCTTTATCAATGCGTAGTATTCCACTGTGTGAATATACCATAATTTATTTATCCATTCATCTGTTGATGGGCACCTTGGTTACTTGGTTACTTCCAACTTTTCGCTGCAATGAACATGGGTGTGCATATACGTGTTCATGCAAAGGCTCCTATTTCTCTAGGATATATTCCAAGGAGTGGGATTGCTGGATCGTATGGTAGTTCTATTTCTAGTTTTTTAAGGAAGTGCCAAATCAATTTCCAAAGTGGCTGTACCATTTGACATTCCCACCAGCAGTGTCTAAGTGTTCCAATCTCTCCACGGCCTCTCCAACTTTTATTATTTTGTGTTTTTTTGGATTAATGCCAGCCTTGTTGGAGTGAGGTGAAATCTCATTGTAATTTTGATCCGCATTTCTCTAATGGCTAATGATCGTGAACATTTCCTCATTTATCTGTTAGCTACCTGAATATCTTCTTTAGTGAAGTGTCTATTCATATCTTTTGCCCATTTTTTAATTGGGTTATTTGTCTTTTTGCAGTTGAGTTTTTGCAGTATTATGTAGATTTTAGAGATCAGGCGCTGATCAGAAATGTCATAGGTAAAAACTTTTTCCCAGTCTGTAGGTAGTCCTTTTACTCTTTTGGTGAAGTCTTCGGATGAGCATACGTGTTTGATTTTTAGGAGCTCCCAGTTATCTAGCTTTTCTTCTATGTTCTTTACAATGTTTTCTATACTGTTCATGTCATGTATTAGGGCTCATAACGTTGTCCCTATTTTTTCTTTCATAATTCTTACTGTTTTAGATTTTATATTTCAGTCTTTGATCCATTTTGAGTTAGTTTTTGTGCATGGAGTGAGGTACGGGTCTTGTTTCATTTTTTTACACATGGATATCCAGCTATGCCGGCACCATTTGTTAAAAAGACTCTTTTCCCCATTTAACTGTTTTGGGGCCTTTGTCAAATATCAACTGCTCGTATGTAGATGGATTTATGTCTGGATTCTCAATTCTGTTCCATTGGTCCATGTATCTGTTGTTGTACCAGTACCAGGCTGTTTTGACTACTGTGCAGGTATAATAGGTTCTAAAATCAGATAAAGTAAGGCCTCCCACTTTGTTCTTCTTTTTCAGTAATGCCTTAGTTATCCGGGGCCTCTTTCCCTTCCATATGAAGTTGGTGATTTCTTTCTCCATCTCATTAAGGAATGTCGCTGGGATTTGGATCAGAATTGCATTAAATGTATAGATCGATTTTGGCAGAATAGACATTTTTATAACGTTAAGTCTTCCTATCCATGAGCAAGGTATGTTCTTCCACTTATGTAAGTCTCTTTTGGTTTCTTGCAGAAGTGTACTGTAGTTTTCTTTGTATAAGTCTTTTACATCTCTGGTAAGATTTATTCCTAAGTATTTTATCTTCTTGGGGGCTACTGTAAATGGCATTGATTTGGTGATTTCCTCTTCGATGGTCTTTTTCTTGCTGTAGAGGAATCCAACTGATTTTTGTATATTTATCTTGTATCCCAATACTCTTCTGAACACTTCTGTTAGTTTCAGTAGTTTTCTGGAGGATTCCTTAGGGTTTTCTGTGTATAAGATCATGTCATCTGCAAATAGAGATACTTTGACTTCTTCCTTGCCAATCTGGATGCCCTTTATTTCTTTACCTAGCCTAATTGCTCTGGCTAGGACTTCCAGCACAATGTTGAACAAGAGTGGTGATAAAGGGCATCCTTGTCTGGTTCCCAGTCTCAGCGGGAATGTTTTCAGACTCTCTCCATTTAGGGTGATGTTGCCTATTGGCTTTGTATAAATGCCCTTTATTATGTTGAGAAATTTTCCTTCTATTCCTATTTTGCTGAGAGTTTTTATCATGAATGAGTGTTGAACTTTGTCAAATGCCTTTTCTGCATCAATTGATAACATCATGTGATTCTTGTCTTTTGTTTCATTTATGTGGTAGATTACATTAATAGTTTTTCTAATGTTGAACCATCCCTGCATACCTGGTATGAATCCCACTTGGTCATGGTGAATTATTTTTTTGATATGTTGTTGAATTCTATTGGCTAGAATTTTGTTGAGGATTTTTGCATCTACATTCACGAAGGTTATAGGTCTATAATTTTCTTTTCTTGTGATGTCTTTACCTGGTTTTGGTATCAAGGATATGGTGGCTTCATAGAATGAGTTTGGTAGTATTCTGTCCTTTTCTATGCTCTGAAATACCTTTAGTAGTAGTGGTGTTAACTCTTCTCAGAAAGTTTGGTAGAACTCTGCAGTGAAGCCGTCTGAACCAGGGTTTTTTTTTGTTGGGAGTTTTTTGATTACCTTTTCAATCTCTTCTTTTGTTATGGGTCTATTTAGTTGTTCTACCTCTGTTTGTGTTAGTTTAGGTAGGTAGTGTTTTTCTAGGAATTCATCCATTTCTTCTAGGTTTTCAAATTTGTTGGACTATAGTTTTTCATAGTAATCTGATATGATTCTTTTAATTTCAGCTGCGTCTGTTCTAATATCACCCCTCTCATTTCTTATTTGGGTTATTTGCTTCCTCCCCTGTTTTTCTTTTTTCAGTTTGGCCAGTGGCTTATCAATTTTGTTGATTTTTTCAAAAAAAACATCTTTTGGTTTTGTTAATTCTTTCAATATTTTTTCGGTTTTCTATTTCATTTAGTTCAGCTCTAATTTTGATTATTTGTTTTCTTCTGGTGCCTGAGGGTTTCCTTTCTTTCTCTCTTTTTATTTGTTCAAGTCATAGGGATGATTCTTTGATTTTGGTCCTTTCCTCTTTTTGGATGTGTGCATTTATTGATAAAAATTGGCCTCTGTGCACGGCTTTTGCTGTGTCCCAAAGGTTCTGATAGAAAGTGTTTTCATTCTCATTGGATTCTACGAATTTCTTTATTCCATCCTTGATGTCTTCTATAATCCAGTCTTTTTTGAGCAGGGTATTGTTCAGTTTCCAAGTGTTTGATTTCTTTTCCCTGCTTTTCCTGTTATTGATTTCCACTTTTATGGCCTTATGGTCAGAGAAGATGCTTTGTAATATTTCAATGTTTTGCATTCTGCTAAGGCTTGCTTTATGACCAAATATGTGGTCTATTCTAGAGAATGTTCCATGTGCACTAGAAAAAAAAGTGTACTTGGTTGCTGTCGGGTGAAGTATTCTGTATATGTCTACGAGGCCAAGTTGGTTGATTGTGGCATTTAGATCATCCATGTTTTTATTGAGCTTCTTTCTGGTGTCCTGTCCTCCACCGAAGGTAGTGCGTCGAAGCCTCCTACTATTATTGTGTAGTTGTCTATCTCACTTTTCAATGCTGAAGGCATTTGTTTATGTATCTTGCCACCCTGTCATTGGGCACAAAAATATTTAACATGGTTATATTATCTTGGTGTATTGTCCCTTTAATCATTATATAGTGTCCTTCCTTATCCTTTATGATGGCTTTAACTTTAAAGTCTATTTTGCCAGAAATTAATATTGCCACTCCTGCTCTTTTTTTATTGTGGTTTGCTTGATATATTTTTTTCCATCCTTTGAGTTTTAGTTTGTTTGTGTCTCTAAGTCTAAGGTGTGTCTCTTGTAGGCAGCATATAGACTGATCTTGTTTTTTAATCCATTCTGCCACTCTCCATCTCTTTACTGTTGCATTTAGTCCATTTACATTCAGGGTAGTTATGGATAGGTATGAATTTAGTGCTATCATTTTGATGTCTTTTGTGTGCGTTGACAGTTTCTTTTTCCCACTTGATTTTATGTGCTGAGTAGATTTTATTTATATATTGTCCTTTCCTCATATTTGTTTTTGTTGATTCTGTTTCTGCTGAATCTCTGTTTTTCCCTGGAATTTTATTTTGATGAGTAGGATAGTTTTTTCTCCTTTGTGGTTACCTTATTATCTACTCCTATTTTTCTAAATTTAAAACTAACTTTTATTTCTTTGTATCGCCATATCTTCCTCTCCATATAGAAGGTGTATGATTACATTTCTTAGTCCCTCTTTATTATTTTAATGTAGTCTTCTTTTTTATAATAACATTGCTGTTACCCTGTTTTGAGCTTTTTTAAAAAAATAAGCTTCCTTCCTTTTTTTGGATTTTCCTGTCTGGGTTGACTTCTGGTTGCTCGGCCCAGTGTACTAGTCTTCGGTTGATACCTGGTATTATTGATTATCTAACCAAAGAACTCCCTTTAGTATTTCTTATAGTTTTGGTTTGGTTTTTACAAATTCCCTCAACCTCGTGTTTATCTGGAAATGTCTTAATTTCACCTTCATATTTAAGAGACAGTTTTGATGCATATATGATTCTTGGCAGGCAATTTTTTTTCCTTCAATTTTTTAAATATGTCATCCCATTGCCTTCTTGCCTGCATGGTTTCTGCCGAGTAGTCTGAGCTTATTCTTATTGGCTCTCCCTTGTAGGTGACTTTTCTTTTATCCTTCACTGCTCTTATAATTGTGTCCTTATCTTTGGTTTTGGCAAGCTTGATTATAATACGTCTTGGTGACTTTCTTTTAAGATCTACTTAATGTGGAGTTTGATGAACATCTTGGATAGATATGTTCTCATCTTTCACAACATCAGGGAAGTTTTCTGCCAACGAATCCTCAACAATTTTCTCTGTATTTTCTGTTATCCCTCCCTGTTCTGGTACTGCAATCACTTGTAGGTTATTTCTCTTGATAGAGTCCCACATGATTCTTCAGGTTTCCTGAATTTTTTTTAATTCTTTTATCTGATTTTTCTTCAAATATATTATTGTCAAGTGATTTATCTTCGAGTTCAGAAATGCTACCTTCTACTTGCTCAGTTCTGTTCCTCTGACTTTCTATTTTGTTGTCTAATTCTGTAATTTTATTGTTAATCTTCTGAATTTCTGATTGTTGTCTGTCTATGGATTTTTCCAGCTTATTAAACTTTTCATTATATTCCTGAATAGTTTTTGTAATTTCTTTAGTTGCTTTATCTGTGTGTTCCTTGGCTTGTTCTGTGTATTGCCTCATTTCCTTCCTGATGTCTTGAAGGGTTCTGTATATTAAACTTTTGTATTTTGCATCTGGTAATTCCAGGAATGCACTTTCATCTAAAAGATCCCTGGATTCTTTGTTTTGAGATCCTGTTGAGGTGATCGTGGCCTGTTTCTTTATGTGACTTGATATTGGCTGTTGTCTCTGAGCCATCTATAAGTTATTGTATTAGCTTATGCTTGCTTACTGTGTCGTGGCTGCTTGCTTCGTTTTGTTTTGGTATACTCCTATGGGTTGTTTGAGTGAGCTAGCTTGATTATTTTCGCCTTTGGAGGTCTGGTGTCCTGTCCCCAGCTTTCTAGAGCTGTTATCAGGTATATAGTCTAGAAGTCCATTTAGTTTTCTTGTATGAATTCAGCTCAGGTTTCCAGGTAGCTGATCATCAAGTGTGTGGTACAGGCTCTGTCCTACAGTCTTAGAGGGGCAGGGGTGATTGGCGTATATACCAGTATCTGATTGCAGCAGAGAGTCACGCTCTGAAGAAGGCAGGGGGCTGAGAACTGACCCCCAAGTGTCTCTGAGGAAAACACATCTCTGTTCCCTAGAGCGTGCTGGTGGGTAGGTTCTCCAGAGGGACCATGGTCACCCAAAGTTTTTGGTTGTAAGGACTGGGAGGTACCAGTTATCTTTGGACCCCTGTCCCAGGTGGCTGGGTGACCTGAGTGGAGCTACCAGTCCTTAGGTCCCTGATGTGGGTAGGTGAGAACCTTGTTTGACAGGCCAAGCAATGTCAAATGTCAAACACCCACCTCTCCACTGCACAGCTGAAGTGGTTGGAGTCTGCCAACAAGGGCCTATTCTCCTGAAATAGGCCCACACAGGTCCATGCAGAAGGGAAAGGTGCTCAAGGTCCACGGACGGTTTATACCTGGACAGGAGCCACTTCTGTCCTGCGCTCCCCCAGTTAATGGAGCTAGCAAATTATCTTTTCCCCCCAGTTGCAAATTTTTTCCTTCCCTAAGGCCAGGAGAATGGCTCTAGGTGTTCACCAGGGTCTACCTCAGGCCCAGGGATTCAGCCACTGAAGCTGGCTTGGGAGTGGGGGGTCGTGGTAAAATATATGCAAGTACTTAGTTTCTGCCAAGAGCGCCGCTCTCCTCAGGTTCTGGAGGTGTGAGAAGGCTGTGTGGCTGGCTGCTTCTCCCTGAGGAAACTGTGGCCGAATGCTAGTACCAGGCCGCTGCCGCTGCCGCCTCCACTCCAGGAATGGTGCCTGAGGGCTCCCCGTGATTTAGGTCCAGTAAGTCCTCTCCACTTCTGAATGGTCTCTTCCTTCCCTTACCCCTCATTTCATTGTCTAAGTTTGCCTTTGATGCTCAGGGCTCCCAGCTTGTCACAAATATACTCATTTCACTTGTTTTTTCGGATCTTTGTTGTAAAGAGGGCTCACCGGAAGAGTCTGTCTATTCCGCCATCTTGGCTCCACCTCCCGAGCTCAATAATTCTTTGTTGTCTTCATGAAGTGTTAATAACTTAAAGAACCACTTTGGGGACAGGTCAACATAAGTTATCTGGATTGGGTGATCCTTCATGAGAAATAAAGTCACAGTTCTGGTAGCCAGAGCAGACATCAGATAAACAGCCCCTCGCTGCATAGTGCCTGGCCCGGGCTCACTTGTGCTGCATACCACATAATCATGTGAATCAATCCCAGCACAGAAACACCTAAAAAAAACAGGATGGGCCTATGTTATAAGTGAAATGAAATACACTTGAGCTACATGTCTCTTCCAAGAGCCAGAGCTGGGGACTGATTCTAAGTATCATCACAGCCAGTGTATGTGTGAAAGACAGGAGGTGAGAGAAAGAGAGAGAAGGGAATGGAAAAGAGAGAGCGAGAACGTAAATGCTGATGTCAGGTCTCTGGAGAAATGAAATGGGGTAAACATTCTTCAGAAGAATTTCCTGAAAAGCTTCAGGCTGGCCCCATAGCAAGAACCTCCCACACCCTCCCACCCCTCTCAGGACCCCTTCCTGAAACCTCATAAGGTGCAGGGCTGACTGGAGTTTGTGGTATGACTAGCACCCTAACTTCCAGTGAGTCAGCTTTTTAGGTTTATCCCTTAGGACACCTGGCTTCAACTGTCACCTTCCAGCAGTCACAGCTGATCATTTGCTTTTACTTTGCTGCAGATGCAGCCCCTCCCACAGAGATACTTACCCAGGTTCTCACTCACCTCCAGAGTTGGTTTATACAAGCTGAGCAGCCTCAGGCCACTGTCCACCAGCCACCTCGCTCTCAGCTCAACCAACAAACATGCTTCTCAGAAAGTAAATCTCACACAACCGACTTTAAAAGCCCATGTAACTCATATTTTTTATGTACACCAGCTCTATGAGAAACCAAACCTGTTGCCATCAAGTCGATTCCAACTCAGAGTGACCCTATAGGACAAAGTAGAACTGCCGAATAGGGTTTCCAAGGAGCGACTGGTGGATTTGAACTGCTGACTTTTTGGTTAGCAGCAAAATGCTTAACCACTGCACTACCAGGGCTCCAACACTGGCTCTAGGATACGATTTATTTTGATCTCACAGCTATATGTTTTTCCCAAAATTATGTTTAAGTGGTTATTTCTTTTAAATTTTTGTAAAGAAGACAGCTTCTTCCCTAGAAAGAAAATAAACTTGAATTTTGAGACAAAGCAGCTCTCACTGGGAAATACAACACATTACAGTCTCCTTATTTATCTCCTGTAAGCAGATTCCTCTATAAAGGCTAAGAACATACTGTGAAATTCTTGTTGGTGGTGGTATTGTTGTTAGATGCTGTAGAGTAGCCCTGACGCATAGGGATCCTGTGCACAACAGGACAAAACTGTGCCCAGTCCAACGCCATCCCCATGATCAGTTGAGGACTGGACCATTGTGTGAAATAGGGTTTTCATTGATTGATTTTCAGAAGTGGATTGCCAGGCCTTTCTTCCTAGTCTGTCTTAGTGTGGAAGCTCTCCTGAAATCTGCTCAGCACCATGGTAACACATAAGCCTCTAGTGACAGATGGGTGGTGGTCGTGCATGAGGTGCATTGGCTGGGAATCAAACCCCAGTCTCCTCCAATGGAAGGTGAGAATTCTACCACTGAGCCACCACGGCCCCCACTTTGAGATTCAAGGCCTGGTGTCTTTCTTTGTGGTGGGACTATAGTAGTTCCAGAAAGCAAGAACTATTACCATGCTATAAGGCTCTAGTTTAAAACCAAACATAAAGTTTAGAATTGCTAATGGCACACAGGAGACAGAAGTAAGACACCCTGTCTTATGTTTTCCACATTTTGCTCCCTGCATCTTTGTAGTTTGGATACTTTTGAAGGAAGCCTGTATACACACACATCAAAACACCATCAAGGAAACTACTCCAGCTACTTATTGCTCACTGTTAATCAAGATCCCGCCTCTTCACATCTGGCGCCTTGGCAGCAAGGAAGTGGGGGCACAGTCACTCAGAGCTCATCTTAGCTTCTTGAGCAAAGGACTTTTCAAGGGGCTGAGTAGCTTCAGAGAACAGTGTGAACAGAGCTTGTCTGACATGCACCTGGGCCCAGCGTTGGCAAAAGCCACCTTTCAACTGGTCAGAGCCGAAAGTGAGGAGTACTGGCAGACTCCAGTCTACACCCAGTTTATCAGAATCCTAACCCCCAAGATGGCGCTAGTGAGCAAGGAGCTCAGCCCATAGCCCAGGCCACGTCCTGCAGCCTATCTCTCCTGCTGCTATTGGAGCTTTGTATTTAATGTTGGGGTCTGTAAGACACAACTATGGGACTTTTTATGTGAAGCTAGGTGTCTTAGTTATCTGTGTCACTATAATAGAAACACCACAAGTGGGTGGCTTTAACAAACAGAAATTTACTTTTTAATGGTTTAAGAGACTAGAAGTCCAAATTCAGAATGCTGGCTCTAGAGGAAGGCTTTCTTTCTCTGTCAGCTCTGGGGAAAGGTCCTTGTCCTTCTCTCTTCATCTTCTGTTTCCTGGTTCCTTGGAGATCTCCATGTGGCTTGGCATCTATCTCCTGCTAACTGTGCTTGCTCAACCTACTCCTTTTATATTTTGTAGAAGATTGATTCAAAACATACCCTACACTAATTCTGCCTCATTAACATAATAAAGACAACCCATTCCCAAATAGGATTATAACCACAGATATACAGATTAGGATTTATGAAACATATTTTTTTAAGAGACAATTCAATCCATAGCACCAGGGAAAACACCACAAAAAGCAAAAACAGCTTTGAGCATCCCAAAGAATCACCCCCAGAGAAACAGTTCCCTAAGAAGCGTCTGGAGTCCCTGGGTGACACAAACAGTTAAGCGCTTGACTACTAACCAAAAGAAGTTTGAACCCACACAGAGGCACCTCAGAAGAAAAGCCTGGCAATCTGCTTCCAAAAGATCACAACCTTGAGAAACCTATGGGTCACAGTTATACTCTGCATGGGTGGGGTTGCCACATGTCGGAATTGACTCAGCAGCAACTGGCTTGGATTTTCGGGGGTTTTAAGAAGTATCCAAGAGGTGGGGCCAAGATGGCAGACTAGCCAGCTGCTTCCTGCGATCTTCTTACAACAAAGACCCGAAAAAACAAGTGAAACGATTACATTTATGACAAGCTAGGAGCCCTAAACATCAAAGGCAAAGTTAGAAAACAGACTGAGTGGCAAGGGGAGGGAAAGACAGTTCAGAAGCACAAGGAGTTGCCCGAGCTGAATCGCCGGGACCCCTCAGGCACCATTCCCAGGAGTGGCTCTGGCGGGCTGGTAGTAGGGTTTGGTCACAGTTTCCTCAGGGAGAAGCAGCTAGTCACACAGACTACTCACAGCTCCAGAACCAGAGAAAAATGGTGCCGTCGGCAAAAGCTAAGTACTTGCATGTATTTTACCACACCGCCCCTCCCCCCAGCCAGCTTTAGCAGCTGTTGATTTCCCTGGGCCTGAGATCGGCCCTACTGAGCGCCCAGAGCCATCCTCCCAGCTTTGGAGTAGGAATAAATTCACAATTGGGGGAAAAGATAATTTGCCATCTCCACTAACCGGGGGAGCTCAGGACAGTAACAGCTCCTGTCCAGGCATAAACGGTCCATGGATTTTGAATACCTTTCCCGCCTGCATGGACATGTGTGAGCCTATTTCAGGAGAATAGGCCGTTGTTGACAGACTGCAACCTTTTCAGCTATGTGGTGAAGAGGTGGGTGTTTGATATTTGACACAGCTTTGCCTATTAAACAGGCTCTTCACCTACCCACATCAGGGGCTTAAGGACTGTTGGCTCCACTCAGGTCACCCAGCCACCCACAACTGTGGTCCAAAGAAAACTGGTACCTCCTAGTCCTTACAACCAAAAGCATTGGGTGCCTATGATCCATCTGCAGAACCCACCCACCTGCACATTCTAGGGAACAGGGACATGCTTTCCTCAACACTCAGGGGATGGTTCTCAGCCCCCTGCTTTATCAGAGCATGATCCCCTGCTACAACCAGATACGAGTACCTACATCAATCACCCCTGCCCCTCTAAGACTGTAGGACAGAGCCCATACCACACATTTGATGATCAGCTACCTGGACACCTGAGCTGAATTCATACAAGAAACATGAATGGACTCTCAGACTGATATACCTGATAACAGCTCTAGCTATCTGGTCACAGGACATCAGAGCTTCAAAAGTGAAAATTATCAAGCCAACTCACTCAAGCAACCCATCTGGGCATATCAAAACAAAATGACTCAACAAGCTAGGATACAGTAAGTAAACATAAAAAAACTAATACAATAATTTATAGATGGCTCTGAGACAACAGCCAATATCAAGTCACAAAAAGAAACAGACCATGATCGCCCCAAAAAGCCCTCAAAACAAAGAATCAAGGGATCTTCTAGATGAAAGTGCCTTCCTGGAATTACCAGAGACAGAATACAAAAGATTAATATACAGAACCCTTCAAGGCATCAGGAAGGAAATGAGGCAATACGCAGAACAAGCCAAGGAACACACAGGTAAAGTAGTTGAAGAAATTAAAAAGGTTATTCAGGAACATAACGAAAAGTTTAACAAGTTGCAAGAATCCATAGAAAGACAGCAATCAGAAATTCAGAAGATTAACAATAAAATTACAGAATTAGACAACTCAATAGAAACTCAGAGGAGCAGAATCGAGCAAGTGGAAGGTAGAATTTCTGAACTTAAAGCACTTGGCACCAATATATTTGAAGACAAATCAAATGAAGAATTTAAGAAAATGAAGAAACCTAAAGAATTACGTGGGACCCTATCAAGAGAAATAATCTACAACTGATTGGAGTACCAGAACAAACAGGGAGGGACAACGGAAAATACAGAGAGAATTGTTTAAGATTTCTTGGCAGAAAACTTCCCTGATATAGTAAAAGATGAGAAGATATCTATCCAAGATGCTCATTGAACTCCACATAAAGTAGATCTTAAAAGAAAGTCACCAATACATATTATAATCAAATTTGCCAAAACCAAGGATAAAGAGAGAATTTTAAGAGCACCTAGGGATAAACAAAAACTTACCTACAAAGGAGAGTCAATAAGAAAAGACTCAGACTACTCAGCAGAAACCATGTAAGCAAGAAGGCAATGGGATGACTTATAATAAAGCATTGAAGGAAAAAAAATTCTAGCCAAGACTCATATATCCAGCAAAACTGTCTCTCAAATACAAAGGTGCAATTAGGACATTTCCAGATAAGCAGAAGGCAGGGAATTCATAAAAACTGAACCAAAACTAAAAGAAATACTAAATAGAGCTCTTTGGTTAGAAGATCAATAATACCAAGACTAGAATACTGGACAGAGCAATCAGAGGTCAACCCAGACAGGGAAATCACAAAAATAAACCAAGATAAAAAAAAAAAAAAAAAAACACTCAAAACGGAAACAGCGATGTTATTCTGTAAAAGAAGACAACATTAAAACAATAAAGATGGAATAAGAAATGTAGTCATGGATCTTTCATATGGAGAGGAAGACAAGATGATATAAAGAAATAAAAGTTAGGTTTAAACTTAGCAAAATAGGGGTAAATACTAAGGTAAACACAAAGCAGACTATCTTATTCATCAAAATAAAATTAAAAAAAATAGAGACTCAGAAGAAACAAAATCAACAACAATGAATAAGAAGAAAAGACAATAAATAAAGATACACTACTCAGCACAAAAAATTAAGTGGGAAAAGAAACTGTCAACAACACACAAAAAAGACATCAAAATGACAGCACTAAACTCATACCTATCCATAATAACGCTGAATGTAAATGGACTAACTGCACAAATAAGGAGACAGAGAGTGGCAGAATGGACAAAAAAAAAAATGATACATCTATATGCTGCCTATAAGAGACACACCTTAGACTTAGACACAAAAAAACTAAAACTCAAAGGATGGAAGAAAATATATCAATCAAACATCAAGAAAGAGCAGGAGTAGCAGTATTAATTTCTGACAAAATGGAGTTTAAAGTTAAATCTACCACAAAGGATAAGGAAGGACACTATGTAATCATTAAAGGGACAAAACACCAGGAGGGTATAACTATATTAAATATTTACCCAGTGACAGGGCTGCAAGGTACATAACAAACTCTAACGGCATTGAAAAGTGAGATAGACAGCTCCACAATTATAGTAGACTTCAACACACCACTTTCGGTGAAGGACAGGACATCCAGAAAGAAGCTCAATAAAGACACGGAAGATGTAAATGCCACAATCAACCAACATGACCTCATAGACATGTACGGTACACTCCACCCAATAGCAGCCAAGTATACTTTCTTTTCTAGTGCACATGGAACATTCTCTAGAATAGACCGCGTATTAGGTCATAAAGCAACCCTTAGCAGAATGCAAAACATTGAAATATTACAAAGCATCTTCTCTGACCATAGGGCCATAAAAGTAGAAATCAATAACAGAAAAACCAGGGAAAAGAAATCAAACACTTGGAAACTGAACAATACCCTGCACAAAAAAGACTGGGTTATAGAAGACATCAAGGATGGAATAAAGAAATTCGTAGAATCCAATGAGAATGAAAACACTTGCTATCAGAACATTTGGGACACAGCAAAAGCAGTGCTCAGAGGTCAATTTATACCAATAAATGCACGTATACAAAAAGAAGAAAGGGCAAAATCAAAGAATTATCCCTACAACTTGAACAAATAGAGAGCAACAAAAGAAACCCTTAGGCACCAGAAGAAAGCAATAATAAAAATTAGAGCAGAATTAAATGAAATAGAGAACAGAAAAACAATGAAACAATTAACAAGACCAAAAGCTGGTTCTTTGAAAGAATTAACCAAATTGATAAACCATTGGCCAAACTGACAAAGGAAAAACAGGAGAGGAAGAAAATAACCCCAATAAGAAATGAGAGGGGTAATATTACAATACACCCAACTGAAATTAAAAGAATCTTATTGGATTACTATCAAAAACTATACTCCAACAAATTGAAAACCTAGAAGAAATGGATGAATTCATAGAAACACACTACCTACCAAAACCAACACAAACAGAGGTAGAACAACTAAATAGACCCATAACAAGAGAAGAGATTACTCCTAACAAAAAAAAAAAGCCCTGGCCCAGACAGCTTCACTGCAGAGTTCCACCAAACTTTCAGAAAAGAGTTAACACCACTACTACTA
This sequence comes from Elephas maximus indicus, assembly GCF_024166365.1. Taxonomy (NCBI): domain Eukaryota; kingdom Metazoa; phylum Chordata; class Mammalia; order Proboscidea; family Elephantidae; genus Elephas; species Elephas maximus. The sequence continues at coordinate 31,264,518 of NC_064832.1, read as the reverse complement.
AAGGTATTTCAGAGCATAGAAAAGGACAGAATACTCCCAAACTCATCCTATAAAGCCAGCATATCCCTACACCAAAACCAGGTAAAGACTCCACAGAAAAAGAAAATTACAGACCTATATACCTCATGAACTTAGATGCAAAAATTCTCAACAAAATTCTAGCCAATGGAATTCAACAACATCTCAAAAAAAATAATTCACCATGACCAAGTGGGATTCATACCAGGTATGCAGGGATGGTTCAACACTAGAAAGACAATCAATGTAAACCATATAAATAAAACAAAAGACAAGAACCACACGATTTTATAAACTGATACAGAAAAACCAAACCAAGTGCCGTCGAGTCGATTCCAACTCATAGCAACCCTATAGGACAGAGTAGAACTGCCCCACAGAGTTTCCAAGGAGCACCTGGGGGATTCGAACTGCAGAAAAGGCATTTGAAAAATCCAACACCCATTCATGACAAAAACTCTCAGCAAAATAGGAATAGAAGGAAAATTTCTCAACATAATAAAGGGCATTTATGCAAAGCCAACAGCCAACATCATCCTAAATGGACAGAGTCTGAAAGCATTCCCCTTGAGATCGGGAACCAGACAAAGATGCCCTTTATCACCACCCTTATTGGACTTTGTGCTGGAGATCCAAGCCAGAGCAATTAGGCTAGATAAAGAAATAAAGGGCACCCAGATTGGTAAGGAAAAAGTATCTTTATTTGCAAATGATGTGATCTTATACACAGAAAACCCTAAAGAATCCTCAAGAAAACTACTGAAACTAATAGAAGAGTTCAGCAGAGTATCAGGACAAGATAAACATACAAAAATCAGTTGGATTCCTCTACACCAACAAAAAGAACATCGAGGAGGAAATGCCAAATCAATACCAGTGACAATAGCCCCCAAGAAGATAAAATACTTAGGAATAAATCTTACCAGAGATGTAAAAGACCTATACAAAGAAAACTACAAGACACTACTGCAAGAAACCAAAAGAGACCTGCATAAGTGGAAAAACATACCTTGTTTATGGATAGGAAGAATTAACATTAGAAAAACGTCTGTTATACCTAAAGCAATCTATCGATATAATGCAATTCCGATTCAAGTTCCAATGACATTTTTTAATGAGATGGAGAAACAAATCACCAACTTCATATGGGAGGGAAAGAGACCCCCGAGAAGTGACGCATTACTGAAAAAGAAGAACAAAGTGGGAGGCCTCACTCTACCTGATTTTAATACTTATTTACTGACGCAGTAGTCAAAACAGCCTGGTACTGGTACAACAACAGATACATAGGCCAATGGAACAGAATTGAGAATCCAGACATAAATCCACCTACATATGAGCAGCTGATATTTGACAAAGGCCCAAAGTCAGTTAAATGGGGAAAAGATAGTCTGTTTAACAAATGGTGTTGGCATTAACTGGATAGCCATCTGCAAAAAAACGAAACAAGACCCATACCTCACACCATGCACAAAAACGAACTCAAAATGGATCAAAGACCTAAATATAAAATCTGAAACAATAAAGATCATGGAAGAAAAGATAGGGACAACGCTAGGAGCCCTAATACACGGTATAAACAGTATATAAAACATTACTAACAATACAGAAGAGAAACTAGATAACTGGGAGCTCCTAAAATCATACACCTATGCTCATACAAAGACTTCGCCAAAAGAGCAAAAAGATTACCTACAGACTGGGAAAAAGTTTTTAGGTATGACATTTCTGATTGGCATCTGATCTCTAAAATCTACATGATACTGTAAAAACTCAACTACAAAAAGACAAATAACCCAACTAAAAAATAGGCAAGAGATATGAACAGGCACTTGACTAAAGAAGACATTCAGGTAGCTAACAGACACATGAGGAAATGCTCGCAATCATTAGCCATTAGAGAAATGCAAATCAAAACTACAATGAGATTCCATCTCACTCCAACAAGGCTGGCATCAATCCAAAAAACACAAAAGAATAAATGTTGGAGAGGTTGTGGAAAGACTGGAACACTTATACACTGCTGATGGGAATGTAAAATGGTACAACCACTTTGTAAATCAATTTGGCTCTTCCTTAAAAAACTAGAAATAGAATTACCATAGGATCTAGCAATCCCACTCCTTGGAATATATCCTAGAGTATTAAGAGCCTTTACATGAACAGACATATGCACACCCCTGTTCATTGCAGCACTCATTACAATAGCAAAATGATGGAAGCCATCAAGGTGCCCATCAACAGAGGAATGGATAAATAAATTATGGTATATTCACACAATGGAATACTACGCATCGATAAAGAACAGTGATGAATCCGTGAAACATTTCATAACATGGAGGAACCTGGAAGGCATTATGCTGAGTGAAATTAGTCAGTAGCAAAAGGACAAATATTGTATAAGACTACCGTTATAATAACTGGAGAAATACTTAAACAGAGAAGAAAATACTCTTTGATGGTTACGAGAGCAGGGAAGGAGGGTGGAAGGGAGACAGATTTTCGCTAATTAGATAGTAGATAAGAATTATTTTAGGTGAAAGGAAAGACAACACACAATACAGGTGAGGTCAGCACAACTGGAATAAACTAAAAGCAAAGAAGTTTCCTGAATAAACGGAACGCTTTGGAGGCCAGTGTAGCAGGGGCAGAGATTTGGGGATCATGGGTTCAGGGGACATCTAAGTCAATTGGCATAATAAAATCTATTAAGAAAGCATTCTGCATCCCATTTTGGAGAGTGGCGTCTGAGGTCTTAAACGCTTGCATGCGGCCATCCAAGATGTATCAATTAGCCTCAACCCACCTGTGGCAAAGGAGAATGAAGAACACCAAAGACACAAGGTAATTATGAGTCCAAGAGACAGAAAGGGCCACATAAACCAGAGACTACATCAGCCTGAGACCAGAAGAGCAAGATGGTGCCCGGCTACAACCGATGACTGCCCTGACAGGGAACACAACAGAGAACCCCTGAGGGAGCAGGAGAGCAGTGGGATGCAGACCCCAAATTCTCATAAAGAGACCAGACTTAATGGTCTGACTGAGACTAGAAGGACCCCAGAGGTCATGGTCCCCAGACCTTCTGTTAGCCCAGAACAGGAGCCATTCCCAAAGTCAACTCTTCAGACAGGGATTGGACTGGACTATGGGATAGAAAATTATACTGGTGAAGAATGAGCTTCTTGGATCAAGTAGCCACATGAGACTATGTTGGCATCTGCTGTCTGGAGGGAAGATGAGAGAGCAGAGGGGATCAGAAGCTGGCTGAATGGACACTATAATAGAGAGTGGAGGGAAGGGGTGTGCTGTCTCATTAGGGGGAGAGAAATTAGGAGTATTTTTAGCAAGGTGTATATAAATTTGTGTATGAGAGACTGACTTGATTGTAAACTTTCACTTAAAGCACAATAAAAATTTTAAAAAAGAAGTTTCTACAGACTAAAAAATTAAATCCTTTTCACTATTTTCTTCTTGGAGGTTCACAGACACATTTCTGTTAAAGGCACTGAACAGTCCTGAAGAGAAGACTTGGGGCTCCACTTTGTTTCACGAAGGTCAGGGCCAACTTCCTGAGCACATAACCGGTACAGTCACACAGGGCCTGGACCTAGAAGCACCTGCGTTTGGTTTAATGTTCTGCTGCCACCATTTTGAAATTCTTAATAACTTTTGAACACTGGTTTCTAAAACATTTTCATTTTGTACTGGGCCCCACAAATTATGTAACAAATCCCGACTCAGCGTTTCTCTTGTCTTGCCAATACCTATAACCAACCTGGGGATGTGCTTTGGGAAAAACCAGCAATTGTCAAGTTGATTCCAACTCATGGAGACCCTGTGTGAGTCAGAGTAGAATTGTGCTTCACAGGGTTTTCAATGGCTGATTTTTTTTCAGAAGTAGATCACCACGTCTTTCTTTTGAGGCCACCTCTGAGACAACACCACTAATAACCTTTCCTTAGCAGCTGAAAGATAACCATTTGCATGACCCAAAGACTCCTGTGCTTTGGAAAAGGCTGGCTTAAAAGAACTGACATAAAAGAAAACTCCCAGATAGGTTATATCATTTCTCTTGTGGCTGCCTCCCCACAAAATTTTTCTTCCAAATTGAATATTTTCACTTCCCTTTGTCAAATGGCCTGAAATATTGTTGTGTTAGAAAAAAAAAATCATGAAGAAGGAGGAAGAGGAAAAAAATTCTCTTTTTAAAAAAAATAGCACCATAATGCCCAAAATATCAATCATTCATACAATACTATGAATTAGTTCAATTTACCCATTTCTCTTCTAACACTTAGCAGAGATCAGCTGCAAGGTTCTACTAAATGAGGAGAGGGAGAAGGCAGGGTAACTTGGAAGGGGGGTTGGCTCTGAGGGAGCTGCCACAGTGGCACCTCTGGGCAGCATTCAGAGCAATGACTTCTGGGAATGAGTGAAGACGAGCCTAGAAGGCAGGTGCAGGAAGGGGGTAAGAGCATGCTAGCACTAAACTTCTCTGCCTGGTTCCAAGTTTGCCTGACACATGGAAGTGCTGAAGAGAAATAAGAGCCCTCTTCCCTTTCTAAATGTTGTAGATCCTATTCTGTAATGAATTATGAAATAGTTAACATCATTAATTTAACTAAACTATATTCCAAAGATTTTTACAACTGGCTTAGGAGTGAAAGCGTATAGCAGGGTTTCTGAGGGAAAATGCCCTTAAAATTCCACACTGCTGATTTACGAATTAATTTTCAGGACACTATTCAAAAGTTAGCTATTACCTGAGTCTTATCCACTGAGCCACATAAACCCGTTGCCATGGAATTGATTCCAACTCACAGAGACCAAAGTAAATACCAGGAAGTACACTTCTATAAAGGAAGGCCTGGTTGCATAGTGGTTAAGTGCTATAGCTGCTAACCAAAAGGTCAGCAGTTCGAATCCACCAGGCACTCCTTGGAAACCCTATGGGGCAGTTCTACTCTGTACTTTAGGGTCACAACTCAAAGGCACTGGGTGGGTTTTCTGGGTATGAATTGGAATTGACTTGATGGTAACCTGTACCAGTATATACATCTAAAAATAAGTTTGTTTGTCTGTTTGTTTGTTTTAACATGCATTGGTCCTATCTCCAAAAACACTGTTAGTACAATAAATGAAATAATACTTTTCAGTATTATTTGCTAAGAATATTGGCCATTGAAATGAATGGTTAGATATTTTAATTTAGAATGTAATGGGCACTTTTCCTCCAGAAACTCTAAATTCCTAATTCATCTTCCCGACAGCCCGTGGAAACCAGCAGGAATGACTTGCCCATCTGACAGAAGGATGAGTGGGACAAGTCAATGGCAGGACCAAGAACTTGCTGGGATCAAGAACAGAGGCGTCCAGTCCCCAGGCTAACACATTTCTCTCCCCACTGGCTGAGGTTTCAAAAAGCACCAGCACACAGAACTGTGCATGGCCCACAAAGCCTTTCTCCCTGCACACCAGCCTGCAGCCAACAAAATTTAGAAAGCACCTGCTATGAGCCACTTTTACAAGCCTCAGAAAGCCTGGTGGTGTAGTGGTTAAGTGCTATGGCTGCTAACCAAGAGGTCGGCCATTTGAATCCACCAGGCTCTTCTTGGAAACTCTATGGGGCAGTTCTACTCTGTCCTATAGGGTCGCTATGAGTCAGAATTGACTTGACGGCAGGGGATTTGGGTTTTTTTTTTTTTTTTCTGGTTTTTCTTCTAACCCTAGCATTGGCCTTGGAAATCGGTGTTATTGGCTCCATTTTACAGATGGGAAAACTGAGGCTCAGCAAAGTAAGGGATTTACCAACACCACATAGCAAACTAACAGGTCAGACTTAGAAACACACACTGTCCACCAACCACCTTGCTGTCTCCCTTGCTGGACAACTGGGTAGCTGGGGGAGGGGAGGGGAGTGGATTTAGGAAAGGCCAGAAAAGGGAACTAATACTGAGGACTCACTGCCACATTATAACTTACCTCAAGGTCAGGCCAGGTAGCAGCCGCAGGAGGTAGAAGGAGCCTCAGACTTCACCAGTGAAGGTGATCTCAGGCCCATACCCTGGTCCTGTTTATTGGCTGTTACTATGTGGGCTGTACTCCAGCCTTACTACCAAGCCTGGATCTGTCATTGTGTCTCTATCCAAAGATCACCACAGAGACCTTCATAAGCTCAACAGACTTTACTGTAGTTAGCTGCCATTTTCAGAAGTAGATCACCAGGCCTTTCTTCCTAGTCTGACTTAGTCTAGAATTTCCACTGATGCCTGTTCAGCATCATAGCAAAATCCAAGTCTCCCAAGGTCATGGAAGCTCCATAGATACATCCAAACTCCCTGAGCGGCCAGTTGCTGGCCTAAGGGCTGTGGGGACTTTGGTCTCTGGGAACGTCTAGTTCACCTGGCATATAAGAAAATGTTCTACGTTCGACTTTGGTGAGTCTTGTCTGGGGTCTTAAAAGCCTGTGAACAGCCATCTAGGATACTCCACTGGTCTCACCCTCTCGGGAGCAAGGAAGAATGAAGAAAACTAAAGATACAAGGGAAAGATTAGTCCAAAGGACTAATGGACCACATCTACCATGGCCTCTACCAGACTGAATCCAGTACAACTAGATGGTGCCCGGCTACCACCACTGACTGCTGTGACCGGGATCACAATAGAGGATCCCAGACAAAATATGGGACAAAATTTTAACTCATAAAGAAAGACCAGACTTGCTGGCCTGACAGAGACTGGAGAAACCCTGAGAGTACAGCACCTGGACACCCTTTTAGATCACTAATAAAGTCATTCCTGAGGTTCACCCTTCAGCCAAAGATTGTACAGGCCCATAAAACAAAACGAGACAAAAAGGGGCACTCCAGCCCTGGGGCAAGGACGAGAAGGCAGGAGGGAACAGGGAAGCTGGTAATAGGGAACCTAAGTTTGAGAACAGAGAGTGCTGACATACTGTGGGGTGGTTAACCAATGTCATAAAATGATGTGTGTACTAGCTGTTTAGTGAGAATGAGTTTGTTCCGTAAACCTTCATCTAAAGTACAATAAAAATTTTTAAAAATACAAGCCTTCACAGACAGACCGGTCTCAGCTACACATGAGATGTATGAGGTGATGAGCTGCGTCAGCCGTGAATTGAACTGGAGTCTCCAGCGTGGAAGGCAACATTCCACCACTGAGTCACCACTGGGGCTAGACTTAAGATGATGTGACAGGAACAGCAGCCTTTGTTAGCACCATGGATTTACTTGGTGTGTGACTATGAGAACAAGAGAGGGTTCTTGTTTCTTCAGTGATTTTTTATTTCCTTACCATTTTGCGTGGCTTCAATATCTCTTATAATGTCCAAAAATGGCACCTTGGATCATGTTTCGTGAAATTTTAAGTATTATTTATTTTATGTCCTTTTCCATTATAATAAATTTCAATATGTAATAGTCCTCATTGGCTGAGCTTTACCAAAAGAGTAACATAAGATGTAAAATCAAGACAAAAGTCACAAACAAGATGGCTGACACATATAAATTTTCTCAATTTTGCAATCCTAACTCTTTAAAAAAAAAATACTTTGTGTTTTTCCTTGCATTGCTGCCCAAAGTGTCATTTAAGACAATGGTGCTCAGTCTTGGCTGCATATCTGAATCATTTGGGAATCTCTGACACAATATCATGCCTAAACTCGAGCCCACGGGAGCAGTGGTGGTTCAGTGGTAGAATTCTCCTCTTCCATGCAGGAGACTTGGGTTCCTTTCCCAGCCAATGCACCTCATGTGCAGTCACTGCCTATCTGTCAGTGGAAGCTTGCATGACGCTATGATGCTGGACAGGTTTCAGTGGAGCTTCCAGACTAATATGGACTGGGAAGAAAGGCCTGGCAATCAACTTCTGAAAATCAGCCGAAAAAACCCTATGATCACGACAGTCCGATCTGCAACCCATCATGGGCATAGTGCAGGACTGAGCAGTGTTTTGTCCTCTTGTGCTGGGGTTGTCAGGAGTCGGGAACCAATTTGATGGCAGCTAAAACAAAGTCCTAATCCAGACTGTGTAAATCAGTCTCAGGGAGAGTAGGGCCTGGGTAATGTTTCTAACAACCCCAGGTGATTGAGAGGCTTTAGGACAGTGACCTCAAAGTTGGCTGCATATTGGAACCACCTGGGCGGATTAAACAGTACTGATGTTAGGGTCTCACTCCCAGAGGTTTTCATCTAATTGGTCTGGGAATCAGGATTTGAAAAGCTCCCCAGGCAAGTCTAACATGCAGTCCAGTTTGAGAACCACCGCCCAGCACGTAAGGGAAATTATTATTCAGTTGAAAAAGATGGCAAATTAAAAAGCAAAAAAAGTAAGAAACAAAACTATTCTCATTTAGCTGAATTGTTGGAACCCACCACTAGGTCCCCTTCCAAATGTACAGATTAGTGAAGATGCAGGTTGCTCGTTACACATCCACAGGCTGCCTCCTTTATGGCCCCTCCAAGGCTTCCTGCTTAGCTTTTAAAAGCACGGACTTTGGAAACAAAGGACCATGGGCTGGAGTCTCAACTCTACCTTATGTAAGTTGTGCAATCTCTGGCAGTGTACTTAACTCCCCAAGTCTCAGTCTCCTACTTTGTAAAATGGGTATAATAACCACCTCTTGAGTGGGGGTGGGGATTAAATATGACAATGCAGGTAAAGTGATTAGCAATGGGCCCGACACACCATAAGTGCTCAATAAACGTTGTTGTGTTGTTGTTAGGTGCCATCGAGTCAGTTCTGACTCATAGTGGCCCTAAGTACAATAGAACATAACACTGCCCGGTCCTGCGCCATCCTCACGATCGTTGCTATGTTTGAGCCTACCATTGCCGCCGCTGTGTTAATCCATCTCATGGAGGGTCTTCCTTTTTTTTTGCTGATCCTCTACCAAGCCAATAAACGTTAGCTATTTTAATTACCAGTGGCCTTTTTAGACCTTTTTGGCAATAATTAATAATGACAGCTAATGCTCACGTAGGCTTATTACATTCCAGGCACTATTCTAAGTGCTTTACATATATTAACTCATTTAATTCTCCCAATAACCCTATAAAGGATTTCAATTATGAGCCCCATTTTACAGATGAACATACTAAGGATGGGGGGTCTGAGTAACTCACCCATGGTCACGTAGCAAATGGTCAAGCCACATGGGGCTCCAGGCCCATGTTCTTAATCACCTTGCAGCACTGACTCTCACACAGTTCTACCTGTCAGCTAGCTTACTTCTCACAGTGCCTCTACCTGCTCATGTTTCTGGAGCCTGTCCTACAAACCCAAATTCTAAGGCATTAAGGGGAACACATGAGATAACCTACCAACCCCAGCTTCCATCCCAGCCCCTTCCCCCGACGGTCTGGGAAAGTTCAGTGTCTCCACCTCATTGTCTCCCTGACTGACTGCCCTCTCCCTTATTGCCAAAAAATATGCTTAAGCATTTTTACTCAAGTCTTCTGTTTACTGACAGGATTAAACCAAAGAACATGGGCAAAGGCCCAGGCACAGTGCTTAGGACAGAGTAGTTTCAACAAATTTTACAGCGTTTCCCTGTCACCCTTAATAATTTCAACTTTTCAAGTTCCTTGGTGATTATTTCCTCTCAAGCATTGTGCTTGAGATTCCCTTATTCCCATGGATAGTGTAACTTCCATTAAAAAAAAAAAAAAAACAGTTGCCATTGAGTTGGTTCCAGCTCATGGCAATATCATGTGAACCAGAGTAGAACTGTGCTCTAAAGGGTTTTCAATGGCTGTGATCTTTCAGAAGTAGATCGCCAGGCCTTTCTTCCAAGGTGCTTCCAGGTGGACTTGAACTGTCGACCTTTCTGTTAGAAGCCAAGTACATAACCCTTTGTGGCGCCCAGAGACTCGTGCCTTTCAGTGTGGCCCCATAAACTTGCCTCTAGGCTCACCTGCAAAGCTACTGCTGATAAGTGATCAGGCCGAATAAAGGCTGCACACCAGCAATGGAGCATCACCCCCAGACAGAAGTCATGGCCCTCAGATAGACGTCATTACACATGGCAGACTGCCCACAGTCCCACATACAAGCTCAGTTGTGCCCTTCCACCGTTTATCCCCAGAAATGGTCTGCAGAGATAGACTCTTTCCCTGATGGCAACCACACTCCTAAAACCCTTCCGGCAGACCTCCCTGAGGCCCTGCCTATGTTGGTGGGTTCAATTTAAGCATTTCCCCAAAGTCGCCCTACTTTGATTTTCATCAAGGCCAAGAAATTACGAGCTATGTTTGTATTTTATCACTTCCTGATCGTCCAAACCTCTTACTGAGCTTCCCAGATGCCAACTTCCATGGGCATTGTTCACTAGCATTGCCGCTTGGGAATCACCCATTAACTTCCCTCACTGATGGTTCCACCCTCTGTCTGTATTCCTTTCTTCCTGACATCTTTTTTTTTCTTAATCATGGTAAATATATATGTAAAAAAACATTTGCCATTTTAGCATTCTTCACATGTACAGTTCAGTGACATTAATTACATTCATCATGTTGTTCAACTTCCACCATCATCCTTTTCCAAATTTTTCAATTACCTTAAGCTCAGTGTCTCCTAATCAGTGACTCCTCCTTCCCTGCTCCCTTTTGCCCACCCCTGGTAACCACTAATAAACTTTGATTTCCATACACTTGTCTATTCTAGATATTTCATAAAAGTGCCTTCATACCATATTTGTCCCTTTGTGTCTGACTTAGGTTTCTCGGTTCATCCATGTCATAGTATGTATCGGAACTTCATTGTTTTTGATGGCTGAGTAGTATTGCATTGTGTGTATAGAGCATGTTTAGTTCATCTATTCATCTGTTGAGTCTGGCACCTCAGGCCTCTCAGCCATCCTGACACTACTATCCATTCATCTGTTGATGGACATTTAGATTATTTCCACATTTTGGCTATCATGAATAATGCTGCAATGAACATTGGTGTAAAAATTATCTGTTTACATTTCTGCTTTCAATTCTTTGGAATATATGGGCACCATGTTTTAAGCTTTCTTGGCTCTTTGTTTTGAAACCACAGGATCAACAAATTCAATCAGCCTGAGTATGGAGAAGAACTATATGCATCTTCTAGAAATTACCTGTCAGGAAGGAACTCATGTAAGAAACTTTCCTGATTTAGACTTTCCCAAAGAATAATCAAAGGGGCCCAACTATGGCTGGGGATTGTGACCCAGTGGGAGAAACGTATACTCTGGGGTCCAGCTATGAGGGTGTGCATTCTGGGCTCCACTCGTACTTAACTTCCCTGACTTCAGTTTGCTCATCTGTAAAATGGAAATGATAATCGAATTTTGTGAGAATTTCTGCTGGCTCAGTGGTTCAAACCCACTAGCAGCTCCATGAGTTGGGTATCGGGACTTCAATATATCTTTTGGGGGACATAATTCAAACCATAACAATCAACGTCATCTTGAACAGTGACAGAATGTTCTCCAGGATGCAGCAGGAGCTAAGGGCTAGAAAGACCTAGTGATCTGCTCCCATTAAGATTACAGCCAAGAAAACCCTATGGGGCTGTTCTACTCTGTAACACATGGGGTCACCCTGAGTTGGAATCAACTCAACAGCACCCAACGACAACAAAGGAGATAGTGCATTTTAAATACATGGCACATAGTGAATGGTCAAGAAGTTACTGCTGCAGTTATTATTATCATTATTAGATTCGTTTCCTACGGCTGCCATAACAAAGCACCACAAAGTACCACAAACTGGGTGGCTGTAAGCAACAGAAACTTACTGTCTCACAGTTCTGGAGGCTGGGAGTCTGAAGTCAGGGGTCAGCAGGGCCATCCTTTCTCCAAAGGCTCTAGGGGAAGATTCTTAGTTGTCCTTCCTAGCTTCTGGTAGCCCCAGGCATCCCTTGGCTTGTAGATATATCACGTGGCCATCCCTCTGTCTCTCTGGGTCCCTTCTCCTGTTTTTATAAGGACGCCAGTCATATTGGATTACGACCCACCCTACTCCAGTATGATCTTGTGTTAACTGAGAACATTTCAAAGACCCTATTTCCAAACAAGGTCACATTCACAGGTACCGGGTGTCAGGACTTCAATGTATCTTTTGAGGGCCATAATTCAAACCATAACAATCAACATCATCTTGACCAGTGATAGAATATTCTCCAGAATGCATCAAGAGGTAAGGGCTGAAAAGCACTGTAGCAGGGAGCTGGGACTGCTGGACATGGACTTTCTCTGGCACTGTGGTGGGTCAGCCTGGAGGGGAAGCAGAGCCCCCATGTGCACGCATTTCACCTCCCCTACCCCACGTCCCCCTCTGCTGCCCCCCGTTCCCCCTCCTTTGTCTCTTGAAGATGCTGCTTCGGGGGGGACTCACACAGAGCTCTTTTTTTTTCCTCTTTAATATGAATTATTTTGAAGACATAAAATTCCAGGATGAACCCTAAACTATTAACAACAGCTAGAGTGGGGAGGGAGGGAGATGGGGGGAAAGGTGGTCAGGAGCAGGTTTTTCACTTTTTGTTTCATATAATTTTTAAGTGTTGGAATTATGGGTACATTTGCTTTCTTCCCCCCACCCCCCAGCATTCAAGTATTTTAACCTAATTCATGCCTTTTGGAGATTAAATAAGTAAATAATTAAGATTTATCATTCCAATTACATTGTTCTCTGATTCAGAAATTCCATGGCAGTAAAGTTTTTTCACTGGGCTCTGTATGATGAATATTCTGAACTTGGTGTTAAACCTTACAAGTTAGGTAAGAAAATCCACTGTCATTCCTTGGAAGAACACAGGGGGTGGGGGCTGAGGTGCTGAGGGAGAGAGGGAGGAGTCCTTAGAAGAAAAGAAGTGCGCTCTCCTGAGCACCCAGCCAGGAGTGGCAGGACTCCTGCGTTCCTTCTCTGGGAAGAGATTTGCTTTCTCCATAAGTGATACATGGGCACGTGTAGTAATGCTGGATGCTACAGACAGATGTAACCAAAGCAGCGTTCTTTGGGTCCCTTGCATTTTTGTGTCCCTGATGAATTTAGGGCTTTTCCAGTGCTAATGGGTAGGATCTACCTGTGCTAACAGTGACCTGTATGTTTCTAAATCCAGGTTCAGACATGAGTAAACTCCCATCTTATTTATCTAGTGCTGCTATAACAGACGTACCACAAGTGGATGGCTCTGGCAAACAGAAATGTATTCTTTCATAGTCTAAAAAACCAATTGCCATCGTTTCATAGTCTAGTAGGCTAGAAGTCCAAAATCAGGGTGCTGGCTCTAGGGGAAGCCTTTCTCTCTCTGTCGGCTCTGGGGGAATGCTCATGTCTTCAAATTCCCCCTGGGTCTAGGAGTTTCTTAGCACAGGGACCCTGAGTCCAAAGGATGTGCTCCACTCCCTGCTTTTCTTTCTTGGTGGTGTGAGGTCCTTCTCTCTGCTGGCTTCCCTCTTTCATATCTCAGAAAAGATTGACTCAAAATACAACCTAATCCTGTAGATTGTGCCTGCCTCATTAACATAACTTCCTCTAATCCTGCCTCATCAACACCATAAAGATTAGGATTTACAACACATAGGTAATTACATCAGATCACAAAATGGAGGATGACCACAAAATACTGGGAATCAAGGGCTAAGTTGACACACATTTTTAGGGAACACAATTCAATCCATAGCAGCTCCTATTCAAAAAGCATAAGGCCTGAATTTATCTAAATCCATATCTTGCCGAACATTCTGAACCACAGACTTATTTCTTTGCATTCCAAAATTATTTCCATTAATCAAGAGTAAGTGTTTAGCACTGGGATCATATTTTAATCAAGGAAAGTCCAGCCCAAGCATAAATTGGTAAATCATTTCGTGGGCAAATTGGCAATATCTAACAAAATTTATTTCAGTTAGAAGAATTTACTTGCATAAGTGTGCAGAAAAATAAGAACATGGCTGTGTATTGCAGCACTGTTTGTATCAGAAAAATTGGAGACAACATAAATCCACCCTTAGAGGATGGGTTAAATAAATCATTGTACATCCATGCAAGTGAACACATGCAGTCACTAAACAGATGAATTATGTCTATAAATACTGACAACCAAAATGTCTAAGATACATTGTCAAGGAGGAGGAAAATAGATCCATTATATGTATTATAAATCTACTTATATAAGTAAAAAAATTACTCGTTTATATGTTCATGTAAATAAATATTTTATTTCACATAGCAAAATCTTACATGAGGCTTATGCTATGCCATGCACTGTTTTAAGCCCTTCTTAAATGTTAACTCACTTGATCCTCATGACAACCTGTGAGACACTACTACTGTTCCCATTTTGCAATGAGGAATGCCTGTCACAGACAGCCTGCAGTCACATACAGCTAGCCTGTAAGGGTTACAGTCGAGATTCCAGCCCAGCTAAAAAGTTCATAGAAAACAGGACCCTAAACACATTTAAGGCAAATCGGTTGCTGTTACAAGGCATAAAAATAGGTGGCTGCCTCAGGGTTTGGGATTTTAGGACAGAATTCAGAAATGTGGGCAGGTCCCTTCCTGTGATGATTAAGGTTGTCTGTCATCTTGGCTGGGCCATGATTCTCAGTGGTTTGGCAGTTCTGTAATGATGTAATTTGACAGTTACGTAATGATGTAGTCATCCTCCATGATGTGATCTGATGTGATCAGCAAATCAGTTGTAAGGGGAGTTTCCTCAGGGGTTTGGCTTGAATCCAATATATACACAGACATCTGGTAAAGCTCGCTCACTTGCTCTGGATCGCACATCCAGCTTGTCATCATCTGACTCCCAGTTCTCGGAACTTGAGCCAGCAGCCTGCCATATTGCCAGCCGATATTGGGGTTCATCAGCCTCCGGAGCCTGTGAGCCAGTGGTCTGCCATCTGGCCTTCCCATCTTGGGTTCGTCAGCCCCTTCAACTACGTGAGTCAGGAGAAGCCTACAGCCTGATGCCTGACCCATGGACTTGGGACTTGCCAGCGATCCCACATACAACAGAACAAAACATTGCTTGGCCCTGTGTCTATCTTCACAATCATTGGAATGCTCTAGTCCATTGCTGTAGCTACAACAATGAACTTAGAACCTAGTGGGCTCATCTTCCAGCACTATATCAGAAAATAATCTATTGCAATCCATAAACTTTTCATTGGCTAATTCTTGGAAGTGGATCACCAGGCCTTTCTTCCTAGTTTCTCTTGATCTGGAAACCCAGCTAAAACCCACCCACTATGGGTGACCCTGCTGGCATTTGAAATACTGGTGGAAGAGCTTCCACTATCAGAGCCTCCACAGTATGACAAACTAGCAGGCAAGTGATAGAGTCACAAGCTGGGGGATCATTACTGCTATATTACTTAACTGATAACACCACTTAGCTGAAAACATTAAAGATACAGTGAAACCCATATGAAACTGTGCACTACAGATTAGTAAGTAAACACAATTAAGCCTGTGTGTCCTTGCTTACTATAAGCCTGTGTGTACCTTGCTTACTGGTTAATCCACCCCTGATGGCATGGAAATTTCCTTCCAAATAAAAACCAACAGAAAGTAACTTATGGAAAAGGGAATGGGTGCACAAACATGAAGACAAACGAGTGTCAGGCAGAAGTCATTCAGGGAGGAGTAGAACTGGAAGCTGGAACCCCGGCAGGCACCGAGGTAGCAGAATTCTTAAAACAGCCAAAACCCCAGTCTGCAGATGTCCTTCACTTTACCTGCATGGCAGAAGAAAGGAGTGTCTCTCCTTTGGTCACCTTTCGCAGGCTTCAGTTGTTGGCTTCCAAAATCAAGAGTCAGTTTCAACATCTATAGCGTGTTGGCGATGTCCTTGGCTTACTGGATTACTTTGCAATCTGCTGCTCACACCTCTTAGCCTTCTTGACAGCAGGGAAGGGAGAGGCAGCATTTCCTTTCCTTGGTGTGATGCCAGCGTAGTTTCTCTCTTCATTTGTATCTTTCTTCTTTCTTCCTCTGTGACATTTCTTTGGCTGGCCAGGAAGTCATGTACAGTCTCCCTTATGGCATTCCTTGTCTCCTCCCCCAACCAGGAGCCTCCCTCATGGTATATTTCTGCAATCATTTAATTGATTGCTTGGAGTGGAATCCATTCTGTTGGCTGCATTGAGGCAGTAGCTCCCAGAGTCCATGGATGGTTTAACTTTACTGGAGAAAGCTGGGCCCAGCATGCTAAGAGTGCAAATCTCATATCAGGATTTCTAGTTCTCATCAAAAGGTGTCTTAGTTTCTGTTCTGCCAGAAACAGAGGCTGAGGCAAGGACTTGGTGCAGGTAATTTAGATGGAAGGTTATCGCAGGAAACAGAAATGGAGGAAGTAAGAGAGAAAGAGAAAAATTCAAGTTAAGGGAATGGTATTGAGATCGCTCCTATAGGCAGCAGGGACTTCATTCTGCCAGGACCTCTGGGAAGCATTCAGATTCCTCCCAGCATTGCCTGCCTCTACAGTGAGAGGCTGGAGTTGTACCTGAAGGCTGCCATCCCCCGCTGCTTGAGCGTTGTCCCCAGGGGCCTGCATGCCTCATTTCCCGGTTGTTCCTGTGCACGGGGCAAGTACTCAATAAACATTGGCTTTTGTCATTATTCCTGCCTGAGTTGTAGCCATTTTATGGAAAATGTTTTGTGGATGACAACCATGTAATCAAAACATCTTCCCAGGAAAGAGCAAAATCCAAATGACAAACACTGGTTCTTGGATAGCAGCCTTTTTAAAGGAATGTTCTGACTCAATAAATGACCACCTTTGAGGGAAAGTTCTTTATAATGTAGGTGTTTGTAAATCAACAAATAACTCCCTTAAGAATTCCATCTCAAAAACAAATGCAAAATCTATGAATAATTTGAATGAAATGAAGAATTTTTAAAAATGATTATGGTAGGAGAAATGACATGGCAAAACTCAACTTTTTCTTCCTTTCTAAGGAATTTTTTTTTTCAATCATTCCATGCTACACAATTTCATCTACGAACCATTGGTTTGGTTATGATAGCCTTCCACAGAATAGTCCAGATTTCTAGAGTGTGAAAATATCCACAGTTATAGAGCTCTCATTAGTTCTGCCCAGTAAATTGACTAAAGCTAATTCTATCAATGCCTCACTTTTAGTCGCTTCTTAGGATTAACACATTCTTTAAACAAAGACCTTGCTAAGTTGGCAGAGCCCAAAGGAATGTGATGAGGATAATAAGGGGTAAAAGTTGGGAATCTTAGCTGGGAAAAGAGACTTGCAAGTGTGGGACGTGATGGTTAAGGTTTTGCGTCAGCTTGGCTGGGCCATGATTCTCAGTGATTTGATAGTCGTATGATGGCATGATCACTTCCATAATGAGATTTGATATCATGTGATCACCTCCATGATGGGATCTGCTGTGAGTAGCCAATCCATTGAAACGGAGTTTCCTTGGGTGTGTGACCTGCATTGAATATAAGTGGATATTCTGGCTAGGCTTGTGGGCTTTTGCTTGTTCTGGATCCTGCAACTGGCTCCTGTTCATCCAACTTCCAGTTCTTGGCATTTGACCTAGCAGCTTAACCTGCGGTCTTGCCTGCCGATCTTTGGGATTCGTCCATCTTCACAGCCTGTGAGCAAGAGCCCTGCTCTCGAACCTGACAACCTTGGGTTTGCCAGCCCCTGGGCTACGTGCATCAGAAGAAGCCTCTATCCTAACCCACGGATTTGGGACGTTCTAGCCTGTACAACTGCGTGATCCCTGGCCGTGATATAAACCTCTCTCTATATATATTTATATGCTTTACTGCTTTTGCTTCTCTAGAGAACACTGCCTAACACAATAGGGGGATGACAACATGGTAGTTCCCTTAATATTTTCTGGGGTATCATGAAAAAATAGAATTAGGCATATTCAGAGAGAAACTAACCAGAACCAGCAAATAAAAGTAACATGGAGGCATAATTGACCACCAAGCAAAAAAAAAAAAATTAGCAGAGGGACATTCAAGAGTTTTTAACTTGCATTTCCACCCTAGATATACTGAATAAGAATCCATTGTTCAACAAGATTCCCAGATGATTCGTATATATAAATTCCTGGGAACTTGTTAGAAATGCGAACTCTCACCAGGGGTTTGAACCAGAGCATACAGGTTCAAAGCCCTGACTGAAATCCGTTCAGCATGATAGCAACCCACCACAAGTCTCCACTGACAGACGAGTGCTGACTGCGCATGAGGTTCATTGGCCTGGAATCAAACCAGGCTTCACCCATGGAAGGCAAGAATTCTGCCACCAAACCCACCATTGGTCCTCAACAATATTGATGGACAGTCTTTTCTAAGGAAGGAATGCAAAGCAACACTCAAAGTTTTATCAACTTCATTCAGAGTGCACAAAATTGATCAAGTCAATCAAAATAATGGTGCTCACAGAAATAAACTGATCTCAAAAATTATGAGACTGATATGCCTAAATCCTAACTCCAGATTTATCTCAGGGATAGTAGCTGTTAACTTGTACTTCAACACCTCCTTGAAAAAGAAAATATTTTCAGATACTTAGGTGGAAACAAATGTTGCCCACACTTTAGCCACAGAGTGGTAAATTTCATAACAGTTTTAGAATGAATATACTGACTTTTAACATCAAAAAGACGGTGTATCACCTTGGAAATCTCAATTATCCTTCAGCTCAATCAAATCCACTCAAAGCAAAGCCAGGCTAATAGGACTGATTCTTCAGAATTCATGATATCCTCAGGTTTGCGCTTGAAAGGCTGTTGCAGAAACTTACTGCATAATTCATGCTTCTCAAAAATCTGTGAATTTATTTTGAAATTGTGTCTTCATTTCCACAAAATGGTTCCAGAATTCCATAAAATGTGTGATTTTACCGAGCTCGGGACAGTTCAGCTAGAGGAAATGAGTATCCTTTCCAATTACCATCTGCTTAAACTGCACACGAGTCAGTTAGGATGTTTTCGGTAGGCAGGAACAGAAAACCACGCAAACCAGCTCAAACACTGAACGTGATTTATTGGCTCACATAATTGAATAGTTCAAAGCTAGCACAGAGCTTAGGCATGGTTTGTTCAGGACTCCAGCTCAATATCTCTGCATTTCTCTCAAATTTATTGTTATCTCTGTGTGAGTCTCTTCTTCAAGGCCGGCTTCTCAATATGACACGGTGGCTGCAGCAATTTCAGGCTTCATATTCATCATAGCATCATAGTAAAAAGAAAGAGACTGTGTCCCAGAATTCCCAGCAAACTTTCTGAGTATCACATTGATTAGATAGCCTCCGAACCAAACCCTGAGACTAAGAGAAGGTCATGCTGAGTGGCTTAGAACTTGGTTACCCGAAGCAATCATCTTGGTAGCTGAGGAGGTAGGGCAATGCCTTGATTTGTAGCATTTGCCGATTTCCCTAGTGTAAATACTTTCACTATAGCCAATGATGCTTGGGAGAGACAGAGAGGGCAAGAGTGAGAGAGAGAGAGAAAATAGAAAAACTATATGCCAGAAATATTGTCAGATACATGGAAGGAAGAATTAACATAACACGTTTGAAAGCACTGGGGCAAAAATAATGCCTTTTCCTGATTGTACCCTAATAAGTCCACTTAATAAAATGGTTACGTACATAAAGGCTGGAAAAATAGATACCAGAATATTAGCAGAAGTTATTTCTTGCTGGTGGGATTACGGGTACCATTCTTCTTTGTATTTTTTTAAATATAAATACTATATATGAATAAATGACATATGTTCACAATCAGGAAAAATGATTGTTTCTTAATATTATTTGCCAAAGCAAAACCAGAGGCAGAAGGAACAGATGCCAGAATTCAGCACTCCTAATGCAGTGTTCTCTGTTTAATGGCATATAATCAATCAGCAAGCGTTCTGCTCATGCAATGAAATAGAAGGAAGTGTGTTTAGTACAGGAAATGGCTGCTTTGCCACAGTATAAACTTGCTTCTTGTGAAATAGTCATTTAAATATCTATTGATCACCCTCTGTCTACCATATTAGTTTTCCTGAATTGTTCCAAAGCAGTTTCGTTGACATTCATCTTTTTAATAATATTCCAAAATTTTAATTGGAATGAAAGTCATCAAAATGAGTGAATGTCTTATAGATTAATCACCTTATTCAACTATTACTGTGGTACTTACTTTAAGCTGGAGGTCACAAAAGAATGAAAAAAATTATGCATTTGATGGGCCAGCAAAATATTACTTATGTGAGGAACTTCAGTTATCAAAAACTAAGCTTAAAAAAATTATTATGTCTGAGTGGCAGATGAAATGAAAGAAATTCATCTTTCTTCCTCTGCTTCTCGTCCATAAGCCTTTTTGTTAATTTCAAAAATGGAAAGCGTGAAGAATTAATGAGCTTTTTGCTTGAAGCATATCCTTCTAAGCCCATATTTAAATTAGAAATTCATCAAAATAGTTTGTGCATTTTCAGTAATTCTTGAAAAAACAGTTCTATAGACTCCAAACAACAATCTCAAAACATAAAGAAATGATACGAAAACAGTTAAGAAAGTGTCCTAAATCTAATTTTTTTTCCTCTTGATTTTGTTTTTAGATCAAAGGCTCCAGACAAAATGTTTCATAAATCTACTCCAGTGTGTATACTTATTTCTATAATTAGCATAGGATCATTATCACCTCATCGTGTCAGAAAAGCAGGAAGTATAGGGCCACTACACATGGAAACTCTATAGGGCAGTTCTATTCTGTCCTAGAGGGTCTCTGTGAGTTGGAATTGACTTGATGGCAACAAGTATGTGTAACACACGTGTCCAAGAGCCTCGGTGGTACAGTGGTTAAGCACTCATCTACTAACCATAAGGTTGGTGGTTGGAACCCAACAGCTGCTTCACAAGAGAAAGATGTGGCAGTCTGCTCCTATAAAGATTATGGCCTTGGAAACCCTATAGGGTCACTACGTGTCAAAATTGACTCGATGGCAATGGGTTTGTTTGTTTTGTTTTTGTTTTTGACACGTCTTCTAAGGATTTTGTTTTGCCAGGGTTTGAAGTCACCAACAGAAGACACACACGTGATCTACTTGTGCATGGGATAACGCTTTGCTCACATGGAGAAAAGACAGAGCGCGATCAGCTTTGCTGTGGGCACCAGTCTCCCTTGGACAGTGGGTTGCCCCGCATGCTGGGCAGGGCAGATGTTCTATGCGTACCCCTCTTATGCTGCAGTTGGAGGAGACCCCTATCCTTCCTATCGGGAACAGGTATAGAAGTAGGGTTGGCCAGGTACCGTGTGGTACCCATGCATGTGCAAGAGACAGAGAAAGTTACTGTGTGCCCAGAACAGGGGAAAGGCTTCTGCCATAAGGACAAGGGACTAGGAGAGAGAGGGCAACCCAATTCCCAGCCTCCTTATCAGAGAATGTGTTGGGCCCAAGGCCTCTGCTTAGGCAGCCTGAATGGGAGACATAGAGGCAGACCATCCCCCTAAAGGATTTACAATGGGGTGACCATGAAGGCAGGGGGTGTTTTTCCTCCCCAGGTATCTTTCATACCAAATTAGGAACTCCACGAGGCAAGAGATCTAGCAATAGTCTTTGTGTCATCTGCACCTTTGAATATTGAAAGACACTTAATGGATTTTCGATGAATATTTATTGAACGAATGGGTCTGTAAATGAATGAAGTTCTACTGCGCCCTATGTCTTACATCCACTAATCTGGAAACAAATTTAAACTGAAATAAGCAGAGATGGGAAACTGGAGAGGAGTTTCCAGGTAGTGCAAACAGTTTAACAAGCTGGGGTGCTAACAGAAAAGTTGGAGGTTCGAGTCTACCCAGATGTGCCTGAGAAGAAAGGCCTGGCAATCTATTTCTGAAAACTCAGTCATTGAAAACCCTATGAAGCACAGTTCTACTCTGACACACGTGGGGTAGTCATGAGTCAGAGTTGACCCAACACATGTAGTGCAGTGTGAATGTCACCACAAGTCTCCAAATTAAGAAAATCAGTGAAGTAGCTGACCATATCTTCTCATAAGTTTAGTGTGCAGTGGACTTAACTCAGGTCCTTTGTGCTCTAGGCTTAACCCTATATAGCTACACAGCAGAAGTTTCCATTGTGAAGGGCTCTGCCTCGGATCTCTAGGCAGTGGCCAGGAAGTGAAGCCCAGAAGCCACGGAGAGTTGACCCCATTAAGTTAACCTCACAGCTCTGGGAAAATTTATAAAACTAATGGGTGCCAACAAAGTGTGTTTTCCTAAGAGCCATGACTAGAGATGTTATTAAGTGTTCTCAAGTATCCCAAGTACTTCAGTACTTGGCATTTAAGTATAGTCAGTGAATTGAAATGGTAATAGCTTGTCAGGATTCTTGAAATAAATGGGTCCTGGGAGATAAATTACTTCATATAGAAATTACTTCAGAGTCTACTCTGATTCATACTGTTTTTAAACATGCTGTGAAAGATCCAATAAAGTTAACTCTAACAGGGTCTGATATCCTGTTTTTTAGTGGTTCTTAAGGTTTTTTGTTTTTTTTTTAAGGTTTAGTATGTTTAAGTTTGTGATTAGTATTATATGCATTAAGTTTATTTTAAGGTGGGGTCTAGAAATCTATATTTTTAGCAAGTGCTCCCTTCCTTCAAGTGATTCTAAACAGATAGGTCACAAAGCACTCCTTTAAAATAACCAGTGTAGGAGGCTTCTGGGTTGCATATGTGTGGATGTCAGCAGGTCCCCACAATGTCTCACGCCTCTGTGTCAACAGTGAAGATCTGGGATAGGAGGTGAGAATGGGAGGCAGAAACATGACATGAAGTCCCAGTAGAATGTGACCCCATTAAGCTGGTCAGAGTCCATGAAAAACTGGCCACTGGCCCGTAGGCCAAAGGTACAGGAGAAACATGTGAGGCCTGAGAGGCTCTGAAGTGTGTTATGAGATGTCTGAAACACAATGCTTACAATCTACCAAATTCCCCAAGTCAACTTCAACTCATGGTGACCCAGTGTACAATAGAAAGGAACATTGTCTGGCCCTGTGCCATCTTCACGATTGTTGGTATGTTTGAGTCCATCATTGCAGACACCGTGTATTTTGAGTGCCTTCTAACCTAGGGGACTCATCTTCCAGCATTATATCGAGTAACAGTCTATGTGATTCACAGGGTTTTCATTGGCTAATTTTGGAAGTAGATTGCTAGAACTTTCTTTCTTCCTAGTCTATCTTAGTCTGGAAGCACCACTGAAACCTGTCCACTATGGGTGGCCCTACTGGTGTTTGAAATCATGGTGGTATAGATTCCAGCATCATAGCAACATGCAAGGCATCACAGTATGAAAAACTGACATATGGGTGGTGGTTAAGAACCTTAGCCAAATATAATCCAAGTTGTCATTCTCACCAATTCCAAATCTGGACCAACCAATCTTTATAGTCTATGATGGCTCAACTGAGTTACGCTGAATTCAATTAAAGTAAAAAACGTTTATCTGTTCAGCTAGAATGGGATTTTGGGCAAAGATTCAGAGCTATTATACCCACAAAATTTAGTTCCATTTCTCAGCTGTATCCTTGTTGTGACCTAGCCTAGAAAGCCATGCAACATCAGGGCCAGATTAAGGTTTGTGAGGGCCCTAAACACTGCTAATCTATGGTGTCCCCTCCTCTGCTTACTTATCCATTCGAACAGGATATGTGAGTTATATATATACATCCATGTATATGCGTGCGTGTGTGTGTGTGTGCATGTGTCTCAGCTATCCATGACGTAACTTTTTTTTAGATGCAACTATAATATTAGCAATTGAACTCAAAAGTAGTGTCTGCCATTTTAGCAAAATGAGATGAGCCGGATTATAAAATTCTTAGTGGGTGTGGAGTATTAACTTTTACCAGTTTTGCTTTAAAGGGCTTATACTTCAATTTTGATACTTGTTTTATAATAACTGCTATAATTATAAATGAACAAATGAAAAGATGTCATAAAAGAAAATTTAATGATCAGAAAACAAATATTATGACAAAATACTGTATTTTATTTTTAGATATCTCTTTCATCTCTAAAATGTTATAATTAAAAACATTTCTTTCTATTCTTTGCTCTTAAAAATTCTTCAATGATTTGGTCACAATTAAGGTGCCGAACAATATCTACTTCCATACATAATAAGAAAAATGAACTCTTTCTTTTTTTTTTAAGAATTTTTATTGTACTTTAAGTGAAAGTTTATCAATCAAGTCAGTCTGTCACATATAAGCTTATATACACCTTACTCCATACTCCCATTTACTCTCCCCCTAATGAGTCAGCCCACTCCCTACTTCCAGTCTCTCCTTTCGTGACCGTTTTGCCAGTTTCTAACACTCTCTACCCTCCCATCTCCCCTCCAGACAGGAGATGCCAACACAGTCTCAAGTGTCCACCTGATACAAGTAGCTCACTCTTCATCAGCATCTCTCTCCAGCCTATTGTCCAGTCCCTTCCATGTCTGATGAGTTGTCTTCGGGAATGGTTCCTGTCCTGGGCCAACAGAAGGTTTGGGGACCATGACCGCCAGGATTCTTCTAGTCTCAGTTAGACCCTTAAGTCTGGTCTTTTAAGAGAATTTGGGGTCTGCATCCCACTGTTCTCCTGCTCCCTCAGGAGTTCTCTGTTGTGTTCCCTGTCAGGGCAGTCATCGGTTGTGGCCGGGCACCATCTAGTTCTTCTGGTCTCAGGATGATGTAAGTCTCTAGTTCATGTGGCTCTTTCTGTCTCGGGCACATAGTTATCATGTGACCTTGGTGTTCTTCATTCTCCTTTGATCCAGATGGGTTGAGACAAATTGATGCATCTTAGATGGCCGCTTGTTAGCATTTAAGACCCCAGACGCCACACTTCAAAGTGGGATGCAGAATGTTTTCATAACAGAGTTTATTATGCCAATTGACTAAGAAGTCCGATTAAGCCATAGTCCCAAACCCCCACCCTTGCTCCGCTGACCTTCGAAGCATTCAGTTTATCCCGGAAACTTCTTTGCTTTGGTCCATCCAGTTGAGCTGACCTTCCGTGTATTGAATATTGTCCTTCCCTTCACCTAAAGTAGTTCTTATCTCCTAACTAATCAGTAAATAACGCTCTCCCACCCACCCCCGCCCCATAAACACAAAAGAATGTGTTCTTCTCAGTTTATACTATTTCTCAAGAACTTATAATAGTGGTCTTATACAGTTATTTGTCCTTTTGCATCTGACTAATTTCACTCAGCATAATGCCTTCCAGGTTCCTCCATGTTATGAAATGTTTCATGGATTCATCACTGTTCTTTATCGATGCGTAGTATTCCATTGTGTGAATGTACCATAATTTATTTAACCATTCATCTATTGATGGACACCTTGGTCGCTTCCAGCTTTTTGCTATTACAAACAGTGCTGCAATACACATGGGTGTGCATATATCTGTTCGTGTAAAGGCTCTTATTTTTTTGTGTGTGCATACATATATCTGTTCATGTAAAGGCTCTGCCGAACTCTTCTATTAGTTTCAGTAGTTCTCTGGAGGATTCCTTAGGGTTTTCTGTGTATAAGATCATGTCATCTGCAAATAGAGATAATTTTACTTCCTCCTTGCCAATCCGGATGCCCTTTGTTTCTTTGTCTAGCCTGCTTGCTCTGGTTAGGACCTCTAGCACAATGTTGAATAAGAGCGGTGATAAAGGGCATCCTTGTCTGGTTCCCCTTCTCAAGGGAAATGCTTTCAGGTTCTCTCCGTTTAGAAAGATATTGGCTGTTGGCTTTGTATAGATGCCCTTTATTATGTTGAGGAATTTTCCTTCAATTCCTATTTGGTGAGAGTTTTTATCATAAATGGGTGTTGGACTTGTCAAATGCCTTTTCTGCATCAATTGATAAGATTATGTGGTTTTTGTCTTTTGTTTTATTTATATGGTGGATTACATTAATGGTTTTTCTAATATTAAACTAGCCTTGCATACCTGGTATAAATCTCACTTGGTCGTGGTGGAATATTTTTTTGATATGTTGTTGAATTCTATTCGCTAGAATTTTGTTGAGGATTTTTGCATCTATGTTCATGAGGGATATAGGTCTGTAATTTTCTTTTTTTTTTGTGGTGTCTTTACCTGGTTTTAGTATCAGGGATATGGTGGCTTCATAGAATGAGTTAGGTAGTATTCCATTATTTTCTATGCTTTGAAATAGCTTAAGTAGTAGTGGTGTTAACTCTTCTCTGAAAGTTTGGTAGAACTCTGCAGTGAAGCCATCTGGGCCAGGGCTTTTTTTTGTTGGGAGTTTTTTGATTACCTTTTCAATCTCTTTTTTTGTTATGGGTCTATTTAGTTGTTCTACTTCTGATTGTGTTAGTTTAGGTAGGTAGTGTTTTTCCAGGAATTCATCCATTTCTTCTAGGTTTGCAAATTTGTTAGAGTACAATTTTTCATAATAGTCTGATATGATTCTTTTAATTTCAGTTGGGTCTGCTGTGATACGGCCCATCTCGTCTCTTATCCAGGTTATTTGTTTCCTTTCCTGTATTTCTTTAGTCAGTCTGGCCAATGGCTTATCAATTTTGTTAATTTTTTCAAAGAACCAGCTTTTGACTTTGTTAATTCTTTCAATTGTTTTTCTGTTCTCTATTTCATTTAGTTCAGCTCTAATTTTGATTATTTGTTTTCTTCTGGTGCCTGATGGATTCCTTTGTTACTCACTTCCTATTCGTTCAAGTTGTAGGGACAGTTCTCCGATTTTGGCTCTTTCTTCTTTTTGTATGTGTGCATTTACCGATGTAAATTGACCTCTGAGCACTGCTTTTGCTGTGTCCCAGAGGTTTTGATAGGAAGTGTTTTCATTCTCGTTGCATTCTATGAATTTCTTTATTTCCTCCTTAATGTCTTCTATAACCCAGTCTTTTTTCAGGAGGGTATTGTTCAGTTTCCAAGTATTTGATTTCTTTTCCCTAATTTTTCTGTTATTGATTTCCACTTTTATGGCCTTGTGGTCTGAGAAGATAGATGCTTTGTAAATTTTCGATGTTTTGGATTCTGCAAAGGTTTGTTTTATGACCTAATGTGTGATCTATTCTAGACAATGTTCCATGTGCACTAGAAAAAAAAGTATATTTTGCAGCTCTTGGGTGGAGTGTTCTGTATAGGTCTATGAGGCCAAGTTGGTTGATTGTAGCAATTAGGTCTTCCGTGTCTCTATTGAGCTTCTTACTGGAAGTCCTGTCTTTCTCCGAAAGTGGTGTGTTAAAGTCTCCTACTATAATTGTGGAGGTGTCTATCTCACTTTCCAGTTCTGTTAAAGTTTGTTTTATGTATCTTGCAGCCCTGTCATTGGGTGCATAATATTTAATATGGTTATATCTTCCTGGTCAATTGTCCCTTTAATCATTACGTAGTGTCCTTCTTTATCCTTTGTGGTGGATTTAACTTTGAAGTCTATTTTGTCAGAAATTAGTATTGCTACTCCTGCTCTTTTTTGATTGTTGTTTGCTTGATATATTTTTTCCATCCTTTGAGTTTTAGTTTGTTTGTGTCCCTAAGGTGTGTCTCTTGTAGGCAGCGTATAGATGGATCGTGTTTCTTTATCCAGTCTGAGACTCTCTGTCTCTTTATTGGTGCATTTAGTCTATTTACATTCAGTGTAATTGTAGATAAGAATGTGTTTAGCGCTGTCATTTTGATGCCTTTTTGTGTGTGTTGTTGACAATTTCATTTTTCCACTTACTTTTTTGTGCTGAGACGTTTTTCTTTGTAAATTGTGTTGCTCATTCTCATAGTAGTCGAATTTATATTTGCTGAGTCGTTATTTTTTCTTGGTTTTTATTTTGAGTTATGGATTTGTTTTCCTCTTTGTGGTTATCTTAATAATTGCCCATATTTTTCTTAGTAAAAACTTAACTTGTATCGTCCTATACTGCCTTGTTTTCCTCTCCATATAGCAGTTCTATGTCTCCTGTAATTAGTCCCTCTTTTTGATTATTGTGATCTTTTACATAATGACTTCAATGATTCCCTGTTTCGAGCATTTTTTCCTTTTTAAAATTAATCTCAATTTGTTTTTGTGATTTCCTTATTTGAGATGTTATCAGGATGTTCTGTTCTGTGTCTTTGTGTGGTGTTGTTATCTGATGTTATTGATTTTCTGACCAAACAATTTCCTTTAGTATTTCTTGTAGCTTTGATTTGGTTTTTGCAAATTCTCTAAGCTTGTGTTTATCTGTAAATGTTTAAATTTCGCCTTCATATTTGAGAGAGAGTTTTGCTGGATAAATGATCCTTGGCTGGCAGTTTTTCTCCTTCAGTGCTCTATATATGTCATCCCATTGCCTTCTTGACTGCATGGTTTCTGCTGAGTAGTCTGAACTTATTCTTATTGATTCTCCTTTATAGGAGACCTTTCTTTTATCCCTGGCTGCTTTTAAAATTTTCTCTTTATCTTTGGTTTTGGCAAGTTTGATGATAATATGTCTTGGTGATTTTCTTTTTGGATCAATCTTATATGGGATTCAATGAGCATCTTGGATAGATACCCTTTTATCTTTCGTGATGTCAGGGAAGTTTTCTGCCAAGAGGTCTTTAACTATTCTCTCTGTATTTTCTGTTATCCCTCCTTGTTCTGGAACTCCAATCACACGCAAGTTATTCTTCTTGACAGAGTCCCACATGATTCTTAGGGTTTCTTCATTTTTTTTAATTCTTTTATCTGATTTTTTTCAGCTATATTCGTGTCAATTGCTTTGTCCTCCAGCTCCCCCACTCTGCATTCCAATTCCTCGAATCTGCTCCTCTGACTTCCTATTGAGTTGTCCAATTCTGTAATTTTACTGTTAATCTTTTGGATTTCTGAATGCTCTCTCTCTATTGATTCTTGCAGCTTATTAATTTTTCCACTATGTTCTTGAGTAATCTTTTTGATTTCTTCAACTGCTTTATCAGTGTGTTCCTTGGCTTTTTCTGTAGATTGCCTGATTTCATTTCTGAGGTCATCCCTGATGTCTTGAAGCATTCTGTAAAGTAGTTTTTTATATTCTGCCTCTGGCAATTCCAGGATGGTATCTTCATTTGAGAAAGATTTTGATTTTTTAATTTGGGGAGTTGTAGAAGCAATCATGGTCTGCTTCTTTATGGGGTTTGATATCAACTGTTGTCTCCGAGCCATCTATAAGATATTGTAATGATTTATTTTATATTTGCTCACTGAGTCTTATCTTGTTTTGTTTTGTTTGAATATACGTCAATGGACTACTAGATTGCGCTGTCTTGATTGTTGTAGGCTTTGAATCACTTATGTCCTCTTACCAGCTGGTTTGGGCATTAGAAGAAATATAAGCCTAAGAGTCCATTCATTATTCTTGAGTAGAATCTGATTTTGGGTCACCAAGTGTGTGGGGTAGACTGTCACCTATTCGCTTAGAGGCGTAGTGGTGATAGTTGCGTGCACCAAATTCTAGTAGCAGCATGGGGTCACATTCTGGTGGGGCAGTATACTAACAGGCTTCTCCCAAGTGCCAGTGAGGTAGGTGTGTCTCTATTCCTAAAGCACTTTGGTGGGTGAGCTCTGCAGCTGTACCTTAGACACCCAATGCATGTACCTCTACAGATTGGTAGAGGTCACTATCCTCAGATCCCTATTGCAGGAGGTTAGGTGGTTTGGGTGGAGCTTCAGCCCTCAGTTCCCTGTTGTGGGTCAGTGAGGGCTCTGTTGAATAGGTAGAGATATCAGACCTGGGCAACTTGTCTTTCCAGTAATCCGCTGAAACAATTACAGTCAGATCACTATCAGAATTGCCTTTGCATTATAATAGCCACCTTGTTCCCTGTAGGGATGAAAGCCCAAGACTGTGGATCACAAATGGTTGGCTGGAGCTGGTTCTGTATTTTTAGCCCAATTTCGGGAAGTCAGGGAAGGATTTTTGGTCCCTGAGTTTTTTGTAGCTGCTTCTCTCAGGCCAGGAGAATGGGTTAGGAAAAGACAAAACAAACAAAGAAAAAAAAACGCAGAGCACTTCACTCTCTGGACCAGGAAATTCCAGTGATAATGAAGCCACCTGGGAAGGGGAGGGGAGGGATCAGATAGATGAGAGAGTACACCCAGGAATATAGACAAAGTTACTTACCTTGCTTGAGATGACTGTTTTATCTGAGATTCCTGAGGGGTGTGTAGACTGTGTGCACTGGCTGGGTAGAGATTGCCCCTGAGGGTCAGGCCCACATCCTGTGCTTGTGCTGTCCCAGAAGCCGTGGTTAGTTCCTCCGCTCCCAGTCCAAAGCCCAGCGCCAAGGTTCCCCGGCTGGGATGCCGCAATCCCAGGTCCAAAATTAGTCGCTGCCTCCCAGTGACTTCTCCTCCTGTCAGCCGCATCACTGCACTGCCTGCGTGCACTTGCTGGGCTTCCCCCGGGGTCACTTCAGGGGGCTAGGGCTGTGCCCCATGTTTGCACCATCTCAGGATGCCGTGCTCAGCTCCCCTGCATCCAGTCCAAAGCCTGGCGCCAAGATTTTCTGACTGGGACACTGGCTCCAGGCTCCAAAAACAGTCACTGCTTCCCCGTGGTTGTTTGTTCTCCCGTTAGCCCTGTCAGTGTGCAGCTTGCTTGCACTGGCTGAGTCTCTACGGAGGTTACCCCAGGGGCTAGGGGTTAGGGCTGTGTCCCGTGCCTGCCCCACCTCAGCAAGCCGCAATCAGCCCCGCCATTCGGCACCAGGGACCCACGGGGACTCAAGGCTGTGTGGCGGGTTGCGGGTTCCAGAAGCGGTCACTGGTTCGGGGCGCAGCTTTTCACTCACCTGTCACTCAGGTCAACTCTTTAGATCTGTGTTTGATGGTCAGGGTTCGTAGATTGTCATGTATGTGATCGATTCACTTGCTTTTCCGAGTCTTTGTTGCAAGAGGGATCCGAGGTAGCATCTGCCTAGTCAGCCATCTTGGCCCAGCCTCTCAATTGAGTCTTTCTTGAGTCGTATGCTGAGGGTTTTTGAGTCTCTTTAGGGACTAAAATGAGCATTCTGTTGTGCAATTTGTGATCACTAAAGTTAGGAATATGCATAAAGCAATTTCAACATTGGAAAATACACATTGTATTTTATCTTCTATTATGGAATCATACATGTCTACATGAGTAAAATTTGTCTTTCCTGAATCCATAAATTTAGTTCTAATGTAAGAATGAAATTGTCACTCTTCTCCTTAAATATTTGTATTTAAGTCATCAGGATAAGCCTGAACTAATTTCTTGGATGCCTTCATGCATTCTTCATCAGGTATACCCACATTGTTTAAGAAGGAAAATCTGTTTGAAAGAACATATATTTTTGCCCTTTTTTTCATGCAAGACTCAAGTGTGTCAATGATGGTGTAATATGTGGTTATTCAAAATTGATCTCTGGCACTCAATACTTCTGGAGCACTTCTGTAATTTACTTCTTTCTTTCTAATGTTTCTGTGATGGTGAGCTGCTTGATAATCAGTATTTGGCAGTATCTGTTATGTTGTGTTTCCAAATTTTTCAAAATCTTCTCTTAAATTATGTAAATAACTTGTTAATGACTGGTAGACATCTGTGCATGTCCTTGAATTTACTTCTGAATCTTGGAGAGCTTGACTTATCCGATGAAAATGATGCAGTATATTAGTCCATGTAAAAAAAAAAAGTCCATGTAACCAACATAAATACATACTCTAGTGTTTGCATTTTGTTGGTGATGTTTTTGGCTTCTCTTTTGGTATCTCCTTTTTGTTTCTGGTCTTCAGCAATATTTTCTAAGGCATCTAGAATCTGAGTGTACAATTCCAGGATTGCACTCATTGCTACAGCATGCACTTCCTAATGCATATTAGAAAGACATTTTAATACTAGATCATTGCCTAAATATGCTTCAAGAACTGCCCATCAGTGAGTAGAGGTAGCAAAAAATGTGTAGAGTAACTGCAGAGCAGAAAAAAAAACCAACTGCTTCCAGGCAACAATTTACTGTACTATGCCCTATAAGATTAAAAGAATGCACAGTACATGGTATGAAAATGGCATATTCATTACATTCTAAAATTTTCTGTTGCATGCCTTTATAATACCCTGATGTATTGGCAGCAGTTATGAATTGTGTCCACCAAAAATGTGTGTCTACTTGGCTAAACCATGATTCCCAGTATTGTGTGATTGTCCACCATTTTGACATCTGATGTGATTTTCCTATGTGTTGTAAAGCCTACCTCTATGATGTTAATGAGGCAGATTTAGAGGCAGTGAGGAAGAACTCAATCAGCGAGATTACACTGTATCTTGAGTCAATCTCTATTGAGATATAAAAGAGAGAAGCAAGGAAAGAGACAGGGGACCTCAAACCACCAAGAAAGTAGTGCCAGAAGCAGAGCACATCCTTTGGGCCTGGGGTCCCTACACTGAGAAGCTCCTAGACCAGGGGAAGATTGATGACAGGGACCTTTCTCCAGAGCCAACAGAGACAGAAAGCCTTCCCTTGGAGCTGACCCCCTAAGTTTGAACTTCTAGCCTATCAGACTGTGAGAGAATAAACTGTTTGTTGAAGCCACCCACATGTGGTATTTTTGTTATAGCAGCACTAGATAACTAATACAGCAGCATTGTCATAGGACTGACCTCTACACTTAGAAAACTCAATTTTGCAAACTTCACATAGTGAAGTACTTCATTTGCAATTTCTTGACTAGAATGAGTTTTTAAGATAGTAAATCACTCAGCAAGTTGTCCGTCCATTGCATACCTTAAAATGATACTCAGCCGATCTATATGAGAAAGATCAAGGGTGGAATCCACAGACAAACTGAAATATCAAGCTATACTTATTTCACTGAAAATAGTTGATCAAGCTTTACCACTTAAGTTTATTAATTCTTCATAAATTGTTTTAGAAATGTACGATGGGTTTCCCTCTCCTGTGTTACCATACTTCGAGATGTGACCTGCTAAAAATGGATCAAAATAAACAACAAATTCAAGTAAACCCCCCAAATTTCCACTTTGTGAGGACCCAAAGACTTCATTTCTTCCTCGAAAAGATAGTCCACACTTAGCTATTGTTATAATGACAGCAACAATTCATTGCAAAACTGCTTTCCGGTACTAACGTTCTTCATTAATTTGTGTTTCCAGTTTGTGAGTTAAGCCAAACCCATGTCTTCAGTTTCAATATGACAACATACAATCTCTGTGAATTGAACTGTTTTCATGTTTATCAGTCATATTTGAGTTGCACCAACAGCTAAATCCATCTGTAGCAAATACAGAATTAAATGATTTAGGACTGAATATTTGCAAACAAAAAAAATATACAGAACCGACTCATGGAGACTACAGGGGCCATGCCCTTTTATAATTTTCACCATTAACTTGCACCCTAGAAGTATATTCTGGCTATAGAACCTTGTTTGTTTACCATCCAGAAATTTTCAACATGAATTTTCAAATGGTCCACTGTGATGTTGACAATCATTTGGCCCTCTTTTGATCATATAATTTACATCATTAGAAGAAAAATTATTCCACAAAGCAGGATCTGTATTTCTGTTATTTGTGGGGTCTGCAGATGTGACAATTTCAGATTCTAAAATAGTTTCACTTTGTACACCATTATTAATTTTTTTTTTTTTTACTACAGCAAGGATTTGATTTGGAATTTGGAACAAATTCTGTTCTAATCATATTGCTATTAGTAATTTCAGCACTAGCAGTACTAGTACAATGATTTGCACTCATTAAACTCAATTGGTCAATAGAAGAGGTCTCTTCTGATTCATTACATTTTAAAAAGGAAATTAATTTTGAAATTGCCTGTAGGGATTCACAAATCCTTTTTTTTTTTTATCTTCTGTGAGCTTTCATTTTTGTCTTCCACTTAGTTGTTGCCAATCAATTTTACCTGGATATAAAAATTATGTGACTTTTTAAATTTGATTCTACCTTAGCCAAAAACAAAAATTTTTTTGAATAATGAAAAATAAATTAAATTTATAAAATAAAATTTACATTCGAATTTGGATGTTAACACAAAAATTTATCTTTGCACATTAGTAAGTAAAAAAAATTCATCTGGAACATGTAATTTTGTTCTTCAGATCTGAGGTGGTCAAAAGAAATAGCACTTACAAGACAGTCATAAATTTCATTCATGTGTCATTCATGTTTGTTGGCGGGCCCTTCCAGATCTCCACAAGTGTTTTTCGTCCTGAAATAATACTTCAAAACCTACGTACTCACTTTCTGTCTTTTGATGCTGCATCTTCACAGTTCTTTGGACTACTGCTGATACCCAACGAAGGTGAGAACAATCACAAAGAGCATAATACAAATACAAAGGTATGCTCAATCTAAAGATGAATTTTGGTTCACTTTGCACAGGACAAGACCAGATATGTCACAAGTCACATGATTATAGTGCTACTGGCATGTTCTTATGTGGTTGATGAGAGAGAGACCTGAATGTGAGGTTATGTTCAATTGGTCCAAAATGAAAAGGAAAATGTAATTGTTATCATATACAAAATTTATAAAATGAACATTTTATTTCTTCGTGGGTTGTTCAACTCTCATATTTGGAGATACGTACATAACTGATATAACAATAGCACCACTTTTTAATGGGCAAGTTTGTTTTATGAGTCATAACAACGCTAATCAATTTCTTAAAAGAAAATCAATCTGAAGGAAAATAGAAAATGAAATACATTTATATAATTTTTATTATCTAACCTAACCATTTATTGCCTCAAGGAATTGTTCAATTTTCTTACATGAAGATGCAAAAAATTCTAATAAAATATAAACATAATGTTCTGATAAATGCCTTTCGTTGCTTTCTTGGAAGATGAATTTAGAAACACTTATTGTTGCAAAACAGAAACATATTTTGCACAATAAATAAATACCGAATTTTGCATCCTCTTAATGTGGCTAATGATGCAGAAAGATGTTTACCTGTGTTTTATTGACTATGCAAAGGCATTCACCTGAGTGGATCATAACAAATTATGGACAGCATTTCAAAGAATGGGAATTCCAGAACACTTAATTGTGCTCATGAGGAACCTCTACATAGACCAAGAGGCAGTCGTTCGAACAGAACAAGGGGATACTGAGTTGTATCCTTTCACCATACTTATTCAATCTGTATGCTGAACAAATAATCCAAGAAGCTGGACTATATGAATTGGTGGAAGACTCATTAACAACCTGAGATACGCAGATGATGCAACCTTGCTTGCTGAAAGCAAAGGACTTGAAGCATTTACCGATAAAGATCAAAGACTACAGCCTTCGGTATAAATTACACTTCAATATAAAGAAAACAAAAATCCTCACAACTTTATGTATCACACTTTTTTAAAGACCTCTTTAAAGCATTGACAAGCAAAGATGTCAATTTGAGGACTAAGGTGCGCCTGACCCAAACCATGGTATCTTCAATTGCCTCATATGCATACGAGAGCTGGACAATTAATAAGGAAGACCAAAGAAGTGTTGATTCCTTTGAATTATGGTGTTGGTGAAGAATAGTGAATATACTGTGAACTGGCAGAAGAATGAACAAATCTGTTTTGGAAGAAGTACAGCCAGAATGCTGCTTGGAATCAAGGGTGGTGAGACTTCATCTCACGTATTTGGATATGCTATCAGGAGGGACCAGCCCCTGGAGAAGGACATCACACTTGATAGTGTCAGCAAAAAAGAGAAAGCCCCTCAATGAGGTGGGTTGACACAGTGGCGACAATAATGGGCTCAAACATAGCAACCATTGTGAGGATGGCTCAAGACGAGGCAATGTTTTATTGTGTTGTACCTAGGGCCGCTATGAGTCAGAACTGACCTGAGGGCACCTAACAGCAACAACATGCCTAATACCTTATTTATTAGCATATATAGAGTAATATCAACCACTGTGTCCTGCATGATGCACAATAAAAAAAAAAAAAAAACTCACTTGATACATAAACGCAAAACTTTTTGTGTTAGATAAAAAAAAATAGTGCGTTAGATAGATGGTAATATTTCCAGTATTTTTTGGACATTTGCTATGTTAGTATTATATTATTACCCATGTTAGTACTGTATTAAAAAAAAAACTTTTTTTAAACATATTAAAAAATTAAATGTATGCTAGATTGTGCCCGCAAAACTTAAAATGTAATTCTGTACATAAATACTATACAGTTAAAAAGTAACTTGACTGAATTCTTTGCAATGATCGTCTTATTTAAGTTCTCTCACTTTCGCTCATCACCTGGGACTGGAGTTCGCCGTTGGTTGTTTACCAGGATGTGTGTAAAGCCTCCTCCTGTGTTTGTCTCAACTGATGTACAAGGTGGAAAACTGAGGCAGTTGGCTGAATAATTAAAGCAAAAAAAGCCCTTTCATATCAATTATTTCAACAGATGATGCAGAGATTTCTGCCTAAAGTGAGATTCTTCCTCCGCCAGAGGAAGTAGTCTTTCTCCTAAAAATCTTTCCTCTCTCGGTCAACTTCAAATTCTCCCAGATAGCTCTGAGAAACTCATGGAAGCATTTTGTCATCAATTTTTTTATTGAAGGTCTAAGGCACCAGCCCAGCCTAAACTAGTCCCTGTTGAGCTGTAAGTTGTAACAAACACTAGCGCCTTCATTAGGCGGCTGTCTCTCCTGTAACTTCCGTGGGGTGAGAACTACCTCATCTCCACAAAAGAGTTGGCACCCATCTCCCATCTATAACAAACTGTGCTGCAAGCAGAAGTCAATGTTATATGCTTTAAATCAACAGTACCTGAGCTCAAAAACAGAGTTGAAAAGAAAGAATATTCTCTCTACCCCTCCAGAGGAAGATACGCATATTTCTAACCACATTAAAAAAAAAAAAAGGAACCTTTGCCAAAAGCTTCCATTCAATCCACTTCCCCAGGATCAAGGAAAAAAAATATATATATATATCTATAGCCAACACGTTCACCAAAAGAAAAGAACCTGAAACATAATTTATCCTATTTGCACTACACCCAACCCTCAAACTGACTTTCAAGTAATAGGAAGGCTTTTATTATATGTGGCAATAGTTCAAGAATATGACTTCAGCTCCTTTGAGGAGATTCTTATTCCCCCTACCATAAACTCACCCTTTCCTAAGTTAAGAAAGTTGCCATTTTAATTACAGAGGAAGCGACTGTGAAATGTCAAGTGTTGCCTATTTTTGTGAACTGAAACCTCCTAGGACACAAATTACTGGTACAGTCTGCATGTGCTGTGCTAACAATAGACCAGGCCCAAGCAAGAGAGGAGCATCAGAGAGACACATACAGAGAGCAAAGATGTAAGCGGTTACTAAGAAACAAAGCAAAGCGCATCTGGCCTTTTTTTCCTTACAACTCCCACAACTGTGACAGTTACGAGAGACACAGTCACGTCTTTTATTAGTATTTAAAATGAGTAAGTGACACATTGCTGACTTGCTAGAACACAGGATGCATCATTATGTAAGAGGCCAAAACTTTCCTCTACTGGGAAATGGGTAGCCCTAACCCTTTTAAGCCACACTTTATACCCTAGCAATTACAGCACCATATACAGAGATAGGTGATAGCTAGGTAGGTAGGTATGTGTGTGTGTGTATATATATATATGTATATATATATACACACCAAAAACCAAAACCAAGCCATCGAGTCGATTCCAGCTCATAGCGACCCTATAGGACAGAGTAGAACTGCCCCATAGAGTTTCCAAGGAGCGCCTGGCAGATTAGAACTGCCGACCCTTTGGTTCACAGCCATAGCACTTAGCCACTATGCCACCAGGGTTTCCATATATACATACACACACACATATATATGGAGAGAAATGGAGAGATAGATTGATTGATAGATGATTGATAGATAGCTAGATATAGATAGATACCTCCGTGTGTGTGTATATGTGGGTGGGTGTATGTGTGTGTTGTGTGTGTGGGTGTGTGTGTATACCACTCATCTGTCAGTTTATCATACTGTAGTGGCTTTTGTGTTGCTGTGATGCTGGAAGCTATGCCACAGCTATTTCAAATTCCAGCAGGGTCACCCATGGTGAACAGGTTTCGGCCAAGCTTCCAAATAAAACAAGGAGACTAGGCCTGGCAATTTACTTCTAAAAATTAGCCAGTGGAATTCTATGGATCAGAATAATGTTTGATATGGTGCTGGAAAATGAGCATCCTAAGTTGGATGGCACTCAAAACACACAGTGGCCACAACAATGGACTCAAGCATACCAATGACCATGAAGGTGGCACGGGACCAGGTAGCATTTTGTTCTGTTGTACATAGGGTCTCCATGAATCAGAGCTGACTCGACAGCAACTAATAACAACAACCTGTATATATATGTGGTGTGTGTGTATGTACAGCCTTATAAAATAGAGTATATAGATACTCACACCCTGGTGGCACAGTGGTTAAAGCAATTGCTGCTAAGCAAAAGGTCGGTGGTTTGAAACCACCAGCTGCTCTTCTGGAGAAAGATATGGCAGTCTGCTTCCATAAAGATTACAGTGTTGGAAACCCTATGGGGTGGTTCTACTCTGTCCTGTAGGGTAGCTATAAGGTTGAGATCAACTTGACGGCAATGGGTTTTTGGTTTGGTCACACCCAAATGCTGACACAAGATACAGATAGAATTATCATGCCTAGGAAATAGGAGATAATGCAGAAGTAGAGCAGGGGGTGGAGTCGCATGAGACACTGGCTTAATAGCAGAAGTTGCCAAGTTCAAGAAGTGCCAATGATCTGGGCTAGGCCAGACCCTATGAGTTGACAAGGTGGAATGCCAGGGCAGTGGAACCAGGTCACACACCTGTGAGTCCAGATAAATCTGCACTGGTATCATTCCGGTGTTGCTGGAGCTTTTGTCAGGAGCACCCCCAGGTGGAGGCCTGAGGGCTGCACTCTGAACTGGGGCTCTGAGAACACCCATCTTTATGTTTCTGAACTGTCATGCCTGCTTAGTCACTCTGCTGCTGTAAAGGTTTCTATCAGGGACCTTATGAAATTGCTGTCCCCAGAGGTCTTTGAGAATAAGAAAAATACTTATCAGTCAAAGAGAAGTTGAAGTGACAAGACGAATTCACAGATCCCTCCAGGTTTCTGTTTTTCAATAGCCTTCAAATGGAATTATCCCCCCAAACCACCCCATCTGCTTTGTATTCTGAAAGCGACTGCAATAAAGCTGCAGTATTGATTTCGCCCAAGTGAAAAGTAAAACAACCAAAGGGTGTGGGAGAGGAGGAAAGCACAAAGAATTAGAGCCAGCAGCCTCCGGGATTAAGCAAAGAGTATTCAGAGATTCTTAGAAGATCAATGTGAGGCCGTGTCAGGAATTCATTTATTCCTTGGTCACTGAACGTGCATGAACCCCGTGGGGGATGCAGAAGACAAAGACAAAATTCACTTATGATGTCAAGAACCATACATAGGGACCTTACAACATACTGTGCTACTTGCTGCTATGGGATGAATTATGTCCCTCAAGAATGTACGTTGAAATGCTACCCTTGTGCTTGTAATTATGGCCTTCTTTGGAATAGGGTTTTTCTTTTGCTATGTTAATAAGGTCATACCAGAGTAGTGCGGGTCCTAAAGCTAATCACTTCTCAGTTATAAAAAGACCAGAATAAGCACAGAGGCACACACGGGGAAGAGGAAGACAGACAGTGGAGACAGATGCATCTACCAGCGCAGAAACACCGAAGTGTGCTGGCAGCCAATAGAGGCTGAAGTAGTAAGGAAGGACCTGCCCCTAGAGCTACACCCTGAATTCGGGCTTCTAGCCTCTAAAACTGTGAGAAAATACATTTCTGTTCTTAAAGTCACCCACTGTGGTATTTCTGTTATGGTAACTAAAACACTTGCTTCAACAGAAGACTAGGCAAATGTTGGCAGCATATGGAGAAGAGACAAATAACTCTCTGGAGTCAAAGCACTTCATGGAGAAAGATGTCTCTGGGTGGGTTTGAACCACCAAACTTTTGGCTGTGCACATAACTCATAACTGTTTGCCCCACCTAGGGACTCCAGAAGAAGTGGCCATCAAACTAGGTTTTAACTCTGGAATAGAAATTCCAACAAGGAAAGAACGAACAATCCAGGAAGAAGATCTGGCATGTGGAAAGTCTATCAGGATAAAAACTGTCTGATAAAGAACTTCTGTCTCCTTGCAAAAGGGCAAGAGGTAGGAGCCAAGCAAGATCAGCTACTTTCCTGAGAGCGATCTGATTTAAAATAAGAATGAAACATGGACTATCCCACATCAAATATTTCAGAAACATGCCAAAGAGACAAAAAGAGATGGTATCTCTCTTCACCCTTAGCATCTCCAGTCAGTAATGTGGGGCAATTTACCCTTCAACTCACTAAAGGCTAAAATTAGTATTTTCACTTTCATAAGCAAAAGGCTAATATTTTGTTTCTGTCATTGTAAGATTTGGATAATTGTGTTAATTGTGTTAGTTTAGAAACTCAAAATAAATAATGATTAATAATTAACACCCGTAACATTGCTTCACAAAAATCACTTCAGAGTGAGTGTTCCCTGCAGTGTTGGGTCTCACAGGAGTTCACCTCCTTGCCAATTTTCAGGGAATGTGAACCACTGCAAGCAGACAGCCACCATCTCATCCCCCGGAAGACTTTCCTGTCCCCAGAGGTGGGGCAGGGGCACTCCAAGGCATAAATCCAGGCAGAGCCCCTGCTGGGTTTGCAAAACTATACCAAGCCAAAACCAAACCCATTGCCATCCAGTGGATTCTGACTCATAGCAACACTATAGGGCAGAGTAAAACTGATCCATAGGGTTTCCTAGGCTGTACTCTTTGAGGAGGAGCCCTGGTGGCATAGCGGCTAAGCTCTCAGCTGCTAACTAAAAGGTGGGTGGTTCGAACCCACCAGCCACTCTGCATGAGAAAAATGTGGCAGTCTATTTCCATAAAGGTTAAAGCCTTAGAGCCTGTATGCAGCAGTTCTACTCTGTCCTATAGGGTCACTGTGAATCAGAATCAACTTGACAGCAACAGGTTTGGTTTTCTTTAATCTTTATGGGAGCAGATCACCAGGTCTTTTCTCCCACTGAGCCACTGGGTGGGCTTGAACCCCCCACCTTTTGATTAGCAGCTTAACCACTGCACCACCAGGGCTCCTTTGCAAAACTACAGAGACGGTGAAAAGATCAGCAGGTGCCAGGGGCTCAGGAGGTGACAGGAAGGATGAACAGGTGAAGCACAGGGCATTTTAAGGGCAGTGAAACTATTCTGCATGATACTGTAATGGTGGACACATGACATCATGCATTCATTTGTCAAAATTCATAGGACTGTGCAACAAACACAAAGAGTAAAGCCCAATGTAAACTATGGACTTTAGTTAATAATAATGATGGATCAATATTGGTGGATCAGTTGTAGCAAATTTACCACTCTAATGCAATGTACGATGCCACTCCAACATTAATAATGGGAGAAACTGTGTGCAGAAGGAAAGAGGGCATATGGGGACTCTCCGTACCTTCTGTGCAGTTTTTCTGTACAAATAAAACTGCTGTAAAAAAAAAAAAGGTGTATTAATTACAAAAAAAAAAAAACAAGGAGCATAGCAGCCATGTATAAGGGCATAAGATTCTTATTTGCTATCATAACTTGTTAGAATGAACTTGAGTAGAACCTGAACAAAAAACACCATTTGCTTCTAGAGAAGCAAAACTGGTAAAGCGTATAAATATATAGAGAGAGATTTATATCAAGGAAGTGGTTCATGTGGTTGTAGAGGTTGTAATGTGCAAGTCCACAGATCAGGATAGAGGCTTCTCCTGATTCATGTAGCCACAGGGGCTAGTGAACCCAAGATTAGCAAGTTGGAGAGCAGGGCTCTTGCTCACAGGCTGTGAAGATCGACAAATCCCAAGATCAGCACTCAAGTTCGCAGGTAAGTTGCGAGCTCAAGTCCCAAGAACCAGAGGTCAGACAAACAGTAGCCAGCTCCAGGATCCAGAACCAGCAAAAGGCCCCAAGTCTTGCCAGAACACTTGCTTATATTCGGATGCAGGCCACACGCCCAAGGAAACTCCCTTTCAACTGATTAGCTACTCACGGCAGATCCCATCATGGGGGTGATCCATACCAAATCTCAAAACGGAAGTGATCACAACATTACATGACTTTCAAAACACTGAGAATCATGGCCCAGCCAAGTTGACAGTCTTAACCATCACAACCATTCTTCCTTAGTACTTCATCTATCATGAAAAATAATTTAACATATACTCCTAGATTGGATCTTGAATTAGAAAGAAAATTATATAATGGATATCATTGAGATAATTGGAGAAATTTGATGAAGGTTTAGATTAATTCTACATTGATGTTAAATTTCCTGATTTTGATAGCTATACTGTGGTTGTGTAAGGAAATGACCTTATTCATAGCAAATACACATCCAGGTATTTAGGGGTAAGTGGCATGATTACTGCAACTTACACTCAAATGGTTCAGAAAAATAATGCTATATAGATAGAAAAAAGCAAGAAAACACTAAAGCAAATGTAGCAAAATATTAGCAGTTGGTGAATCAGGATGAAAGGTATTCAGGAGTTCTTTGTTTTATAAGTACAACAGTTCAGCAAGTTTGGCAATTATTTCAAAGTAAAATTTTAAGGGAATTTTATCTTTGCCTCTCTTAGAGCCCTGAGCACTTATTGCCTGCTTCCTACCATTGTATTTCTCCCATTTCCCCACCTCCTACACGATTTTACTACATCACTCAGGAAGCCATTTTGTAGCACACTCAAGGAATATAAAGATTAATGTGATGTAAACCCTGCCCTTGTGAGGCATAGGAAGTTCAGTGGTAGAATTCTCACCTTCCATACAGGAGACCTGGGCTCTATTCCTGGCCAATATACTTCATGTGCAGCCACTACCAGTGGAGGCTTGCACATTGCTATGATGATGAGCAGGTTTCAGAGGAGCTTCCAAACTAAGACAGGTTAGGTAGAAAGGCCTGGAAATCTACTTCCAAAAACACGTCAATGAAAACCTTATGGATCATGGGAATTTTGGGAAGATGATGGCATAAACAAATCATTGTCCTGGCCCTTCTCGACAAATCCAACAAGGAAACGGTGCTTGGCTTTGAGGGACGCTGAATCAGGGAGCAGAGGAAAGCAGCAGAGAACTGCAGAAGGTAAGAATCAACAAATTGACAACAATTTGCATACAGTCAGTAAATCACTTCTTCTACCATCCCTGCCCCTCCCCAAGTAATGCAGACCTCCAACTGCTGTGAACTGGGACTCAGAAAAAGAGCCTGCCTGTACAAAGAGACAGGACACCAAGCTTTTGCTCTAAAATTGACATGGCAGACCTCCCCCAGGGTCCATTTGGACTCTGCCAGCACCTCCCTCACCCAGACAATGTCGGTTACAAACCTACTGCAAATTGCTACAGAAGGCCCGTGTAGTAGAGTCCTCACACACATCACAGCCAACAATCTACTGAGGGGACTCTGATGGCAACAAAGAAAACCTTCACAGGAATTTGACCAAAGCATGACACTCCCTCTCTGACCTGGTAATTGTTGGTTGACAGGCTGTTGCAAACTGCTACAGAAGGACCACACAGTGCAGTCTGCTCCTATAGTCAGCACTCTATCTGTCTCCCTGTACACCCCACAGTTCAGGCCTCTGAAACCAACAGGACAGACCTCCCTGGGGATTAGTTTGGGTCTGTCTGCTACCCCTTATAGTTGGCACTGAGGACTGCTGACTGAGGGTACTGTGTGCTAGGAAGCAGGCATCTTGAGTGGAGGCTACAACCACAGCCAACATATTCTGGAACAGGCTCTGATAGCAACAAAGCAAAGCTCTCCAGGGATCTGTTTGGAATGTGACTACCCCTCCCAGAAATGGTTACTTTTGGCTGCTGGACTGATACAAACTCCTACAGAAGGTTCCCTACAGTGGAGTCAGATGGTGAGTCACCTACGTAGAGACTAATCCATCAAACACACAGGGCCACTGGAGCTCTGAAACCAACATGACAGATTTCTTAGAGGTCTTTCTGGAGAGTGCCAGCCCCTTCTACTCCTAAAATGGAGGAAAGTCTGCCTGTGCTTTCCCTAAATGCCAGCTCAGAAATAAGCAGCCCCGCAGAGCAGGGATGAAAACCACAAGCAAAATTGGAGGACTACATCCAGCCTTCAAGAGGGCTCACTTGGGGTGGATTTTCGAACTACAAATGTGATTGCAGAAAAAGA
Source organism: Elephas maximus indicus (assembly GCF_024166365.1). NCBI lineage: Eukaryota > Metazoa > Chordata > Mammalia > Proboscidea > Elephantidae > Elephas > Elephas maximus. Next base: position 31,220,235 of record NC_064832.1, on the reverse strand, counting down.
GAAGGGAAGGGAGTAATAACCAGAGAGAAGAGACTACGTCCCCTTGTGGACAGATTGATTAGCATACAATATCTCACCTGAGTGTTCATGACTACTGGTGGACAGACTGACCACAGCATATTCTCTGGTTTGTTTGGGACAGATTAGAAGTTGAAAATGACATCTGGAACTTTCAAATACCAATTAAACTAGGGATGGAGAAGGAGCTATCAAAGAGAGGTAGAGGAAACAGTAAGCAAAGGCTGAAGGCTCTGCCTACCTAAGAGTTTCATGCAGAAAGCAGTGCAGACAAAAACACCAAATACTGGGAAAACTGAGAAAGTTAACATCTTTGAAAATTCCAATGCCCCAACAAAAAGTCACAAGACACACAAAGAACAGAGAAACAATGGCCCATCCAAAGGAATATGACAAAGGGAGTGACAGTGCATTTAGAGATGAGCAAATATAGAAAAAAATGGAAGAATATAATACAACAACATTAAACACAATTAAATAACTAAGTGAAAACATAAACAGAGACCTAAAATAAATAAGGAAAACAATGCAGGGATAAAATGAGGATCTAAAAAAAGATACTGCAACTGAAAGGGACAATAACTAAAATGAGAAACACCACAGAATGACTTACCAACAGATTTAATCAGGCAGAAGAAATTATCAGCAAATTAGAGGATAAGATAGTTTAAATGACAGATGCTGATGAGCAAAAAGAACAGAGGAATTATGAGGCAACAACAAGAGACCTAATATAGTGAAGATGGGAATTCCATAAGGAGATGAGAGAGAAAGGGACACAAAGAATATCTGAAGAAATCATGACAGAAAATTTCCCCAATCTAACAATGGACATGAACCTACAAATCCAAGAAGCTCAAAGAACCCGAAACAGGATAAACCTGAAGAGATCTATGCCAAGACACACCATAGTTACCTTCATTGCCATCGAGTTGATTCTAACTCATAGTGATCCTATAGGACAGAGTAGAACTGCCTCATGGGGTTTCCAAGGGGTGGCTGGTGAACTTGAACTGCCAACCTTTTGGTTAGCAGCTGAGCTCTTAATCACTGCACCACCAGGGCTCCACATCATAGTTAGGCTCTCAAAAAGTAAAGATAAAGAGAGAATCCCGAAAGGGGTCAGAGAGAAACAGTCATATACAAACTTTCCCCAATAAAATCAAGTGCCAATTTTTCCTCAGAAACATTGCAGGCCAATGCAATGGAATGATATATTTAAACTGCTGAAAGAAAAAAACTATCAACCAAGGATACTATACTCAGTGAAACTATCCTTCAAGAATGAGGGTGAAATTAAAACATTCCCAGAAAAATAGAAGTGATGTGAGAGAGTTCGTGGATGGGAGAGAGATCACATCCACGAGACCAGTTCTACAAAAAATACTAAGGGGAGTTCTGTAGATAGAAAGGAAAAGACACTAGAAAGTAATTCAAAGCTATACATGAAAAGAAAAATCTCTAATAAAGGGAAATGCATGGCAACTACAAGGGCTAGTAATAAGGTACTAATGCATGATAATTCTAAACATTTTGTCCTTTTTTTTTTTTAAATAACAAACATATAAAAGGCAAGGACAAAATTATGTTACAGGGCACATGAAATATAAAGATGTAATCAGTGATAACAACAACTAAAAGGGAAGAGAGAAAAAATATAGATACAGAACTTATTGTATGTTACTGAAGTTAAGTTGGTATCAACTTACCCTAGAATGTTATAAATAAAGTTGTTAAATGTAATATTCATGGTAACTACTAAGAAAATATACTAAAAAACATACACAACTACCTACCTAAACTAACACATTCAGAAGTAGAACAACTAAATAGACCCATAACAAAAAAAGAGATTGAAACGGTAATCAAAAAACTTCCAACGAAGAAAAGCCCTGGCCCGGACGGCTTCACTGCAGAGTTCTACCAAACTTTCAGGGAAGAGTTAACACCCCTACTACTGAAGGTATTTCAAAGCATAGAACAAGCGGAATACTACCCAACTCATTCTATGAAGCCACCATATCCCTGATACCAAGACCAGGTAAAGACATTACAAAAAAAGAAAATTATAGACCTATATCCCTCATGAACATAGATGCAAAAATCCTCAACAAAATTCTAGCCAATAGAATCCAACAACACATCAAAAAAATAATTCACCATGATCAAGTGGGATTTATACCAGGTATGCAAGGCTGGTTTAATATCAGAAAAACCATTAATGTAATCCATCACATAAATAAAACAAAAGATAAAAACCACATGATCTTATCAATTGATGCAGAAAAGGCATTTGACAAAGTCCAACACCCATTTATGATAAAAACTCTTACCAAAATAGGAATTGAAGGAAAATTCCTCAACATAATAAAGGGCATCTATGCAAAGCCAACAGCCAATATCACTCTAAATGGAGAGAACCTGAAAGCATTTCCCTTGAGAACGGGAACCAGACAAGGATGCCCTTTATCACCGCTCTTATTCAACATCGTACTTGAAGTCCTAGCCAGGGCAGTTAGGCTAGACAAAGAAATAAAGGGTATCCGGATTGGCAAGGAGGAAGTAAAGTTATCACTATTTGCAGATGACATGATCTTATACACAGAAAACCCTAAGGAATCCTCCAGAAAACTACTGAAACTAATAGAAGAGTTTGGAAGAGTCTCAGGTTATAAAATAAACATACAAAAATCACTTGGATTCCTCTACATCAACAAAAAGAACACCGAAGAGGAAATAACCAAATCAATACCATTCACAGTAGCCCCCAAGAAGATAAAATACTTAGGAATAAATCTTACCAAGGATGTAAAAGACCTATACAAAGAAAACTACAAAGCTCTACTACAAGAAATTCAAAAGGACATACTTAAGTGGAAAAACATACCTTGCTCATGGATAGGAAGACTTAACATAGTAAAAATGTCTATTCTACCAAAAGCCATCTATACATATAACGCACTTCCGATCCAAATTCCAATGTCATATTTTAAGGGGATAGAGAAACAAATCACCAATTTCATATGGAAGAGAAAGAAGCCCCGGATAAGCAAAGCATTACTGAAAAAGAAGAAGAAAGTGGGAGGCCTCACTCTACCTGATTTCAGAACCTATCATACAGCCACAGTAGTCAAAACAGCCTGGTACTGGTACAACAACAGGCACATAGACCAATGGAACAGAATTGAGAACCCAGATATAAATCCATCCACGTATGAGCAGCTGATATTTGACAAAGGACCAGTGTCAGTTAATGGGGGAAAAGATAGACTTTTTAACAAATGGTGCTGGCATAACTGGATATCCATTTGCAAAAAAACGAAACAGGACCCATACCTCACACCATGCACAATAACTAACTCCAAGTGGATCAAAGACCTAAACATAAAGACTAAAACGATAAAGATCATGGAAGAAAAAATAGGGACAACCCTAGGAGCCCTAATACAAGGCATAAACAGAATACGAAACATTACCAAAAGTGACGAAGAGACACCAGATAACTGGGAGCTCCTAAAAATCAAACACCTATGCTCATCTAAAGACTTCACCAAAAGAGTAAAAAGACCACCTACAGACTGGAAAAGAATTTTCAGCTATGACATCTCAGACCAGCGCCTGATCTCTAAAATCTACATGATTCTGTCAAAACTCAACCACAAAAAGACAAACAACCCAATCAAGAAGTGGGCAAAGGATATGAACACACATTTCACTAAAGAAGATATTCAGGCAGCTAACAGATACATGAGAAAATGCTCTCGATCATTAGCCATTAGAGAAATGCAAATTAAAACTACAATGAGATTCCATCTCACACCAGCAAGGCTGGCATTAATCCAAAAAACACAAAATAATAAATGTTGGAGAGGCTGCGGAGAGATTGGAACTCTTATACACTGCTGGTGGGAATGTAAAATGGTACAACCACTTTGGAAATCTATCTGGCGTTATCTTAAACAGTTAGAAATAGAACTACCATACAACCCAGAAATCCCACTCCTCGGAATATACCCTAGAGATACAAGAGCCTTCACACAAACAGATATATGCACACCCATGTTTATTGCAGCTCTGTTTACAATAGCAAAAAGTTGGAAGCAACCAAGGTGTCCATCAACGGATGAATGGGTAAATAAATTGTGGTATATTCACACAATGGAATACTACACATCGATAAAGAACAGTGACGAATCTGTGAAACATTTCATAACATGGAGGAACCTGGAAGGCATTATGCTGAGCGAAATTAATCAGAGGCAAAAGGACAAATATTGTATTATAAGATCTTGAGAAATAGTATAAACTGAGAAGAACACATACTTTTGTGGTTACGAAGGGCGGAGGGAGGGAGGGAGGGAGAGGGTTTTTTATTGATTAATCAGTAGATAAGAACTGCTTTGGGTGAAGGGAAAGACAACACTCAATACATGGAAGGTCAGCTCAATTGGACTGGACCAAAAGCAAAGAAGTTTCCAGGATAAAATGAATGCTTCAAAAGTCAGCGGAGCAGGGGCGGGGGTCTGGGGAACATGGTTTGAGGGGACTTCTAAGTCAATTGGCAAAATAATTCTATTATGAAAACATTCTGCATCCCACTTTGAAATGTGGCGTCTGCGGTCTTAAATGCTAACAAGCGGCCATCTAAGATGCATCAATTGGTCTCAACCCACCTGGAGCAAAGGAAAATGAAGAACACCAAGGTCACACGACAACTAAGAGCCCAAGAGACAGAAAGGGCCACATGACCCAGAGACCTACATCATCCTGAGACCAGAAGAACTAGTTGGTGCCCGGCCATAATCGATGACTGCCCTGACAGGGAGCACAACAGAGAACTCCTGAGGGAACAGGAGATCAGTGGGATGCAGAACCCAAATTCTCATAAAAAGACCATACTTAATGGTCTGACTGAGACTAGAGGAATCCCGGCGGCCATGGTCCCCAGACCTTCTGTTGGCACAGGACAGGAACCATCCCCGAAGACAACTCATCAGACATGAAGGGGACTGGTCAGCGGGTGGGAGAGCGATGCTGATGAAGAGTGAGCTAATTATATCAGGTGGACACTTGAGAGTGTGTTGGCAACTGTTGTCTGGAGGGGGGATGGGAGGATAGAGAGAGAGGGAAGCTGGCAAAATTGTCACGAAAGGAGAGACTGAAAGGGCTGACTCAATAGGGGGAGAGCAAGTGGGAGTATGGAGTAAGATGTATGTAAACTTGTATGTGACAGACTGATTGGATTTGTAAACGTTCACTTGAAGCTTAATAAAAGTTAATAAAAAAAAACATACACAAAACATACACGAAGAAGGCTTATGACACATGAAAAACAAATTAAAAAATGGCAGAAGTAAGTCACTTCTTATCAGTAATTGTAAAAAAAAATCAGTAATTGTAGTGAATGTAAATGGACTAAATGTTCCAATCAAAAGGCAGAGTGGCAAAAGAGATTAAAAAAAAAATGATCCAACCACATGCTGTTTACAAGAGACATACCTTAAACCCAAGGACACAAATAGGCTGAAAGTAAAAGGACAGAAAAAAATATTACATGGAAATAATAACCACAAGAGAACTGGGATGGCAATCTTAATAATCAGACAAAGTAAACTTTAAGAGTAAATCTTTTCGAAAAGATAAAGACGGACATTATATACCAATAAAAGGGTAAAATAATCAAGAAGATTTAACAATCATAAATATATATGCACCCAACATTGGTGCACCTAAATATATAAAGCAAACATTGATAGACTTGAAGGGAGAAATAGTATTACAACAATAGCTGGAGACTTCAATACACCACTTTCAATATTGGACAGAACATCTAGAAAGAAATCAACATGGAAACAGAGGACCTGAAAGACACTATAAACCAACAAGACTTAACAGATGTACGTAGAACACTCCACCCAAAAACTCCACAATATACATTCTACTCCAGTGCATATGGATCATTCTCCAAGATAGACCACATTTTAAGTCAAAAAGGGGGGTTAATTGTGAGTAAATTTCACATTTAATAAGGGTAGGATTGCACAGTTGATTATTATAACTGCTGTCAATAATTTATATACCTTTAAAAAGTTGAATTAGCAAATGTTGTATAACAGATATATTTACAGCAATGACACACACACAAAAAAATAAAGTAGCTGTTGAGGTGCTTATGTACTACCAAACACCTTATGGGATTTGGTTCCTTGGTTTGGAGGTTTAGGGTCATGGTTTCATGGGACATCCCAGTTAATTGACCTAATAACGTGTTTAATGTTTCTGTTCTACCCCCGGGTCATTGTGTAGTGCCTGGGGTCTTAAAAGCTTTCAAGTGGCCATTCAAGGCACAATTGAGCTTTATTCACCTGGAGCAAGAGAGGAAGAAGGAGAGTCAGGACTAGGAGGATATGTGTGGCTAATTGCCTCCATGAACAACTGCATCCTTTGCCATGAGACCAGAAGAACTGGATGGTTCCTGGCTGCCATTACTAAACATTTTGATCAAAGATTCCATAGTAGATTCCTGACCAAAAGTGGGAAAATGCAGAACAGAATTTCAAATTCTCATGGACTATAGACTTTCTGGAGGCATGGAGGGTGGATGAACCCCTGAAACTACTGCCCTGAGATAACCTTTAAACATTAAGCCAAAAATATGCCCTGAGTTCCTCTTAAAACCCAACAACCATTTAGCTTTAATAAAAAAAGGTCTGCCTTGAGCATTAGGTTCTTTTAATAACTATCTACAGGGGATCAAGTTGACAACAACAACTCAAAAGATTAGGGGGGCAGTGAGTTTATGTTAATGACAGAGGAATAACTCAGAAAAAGAGGGTGAGAAAGGTCAAAGAATGTAACCAATGTCACTGAATCGTACATGTTGAAACCGTTGAATTGGTGTAATTGTGCTGTGCATCTTCTCAATGACAACAACAAAATAAATAAAATTTAGGGAAAAAGGAAACACTATGAATCACAATGGTCCAATTCACACCCCATCACGTGGATGCTGCAGCATTTCGTTCCATTGCACATGGGGTCACTTATGAGTCAGGGGCTGACTTGAGGGCAGCTAACAACAAGCCCTGCCCTCTGTCTGGTGTGAGAACTACAAGTATGAAACAAGACCACTCTGTGAGCAGAAGCTACCACATGCTAAAGCAAATGTCGTCAGAAGAACAGAGGAAGCGTCAGGGCTTGTTTAGACCACCAAGGCTCCAGGTAGAGGACATTTGAGGTTGACCATGAGAAATAGGTCAGATTTTGACCGGAGAACACGGAGATGCAAAATCAAGGGCAAAAGGCAAGGGGGGATGGAGCATCCTGAGGAAGATCCAAGACGTGGGAAGTGTAAAGTGGTTCAATACGGGTAAGTCATCTGGGAGTGTGATGAGCAGTGGTGCAGAATAAGGCATGAAAGGAAAGACAGGGTCAGATCCTAAGTAGCCTTAAATGACAAGAAAATTATTTGGATTTTATTCTAGACCATAGGAAGTTAGTTAATATTGTTGAGAAATTGTTTCTCTCTGGGACTGGGAACCATGTTCTGAGTATCCTTTGTGGAAATTTACTTCACACAGGGTCGACATTTAATAAATAGTGCTGGTGTGATGTTTGTAAAAATAAACATTTAGAATCTAACGTAATTTTAATCAGACTCAAATCCCAGAGATACTGTTGAAATATGAAGTCAATTTTGAATAGGAAAAATTGTTGGGTACTTACTGTGTGCCAATGTTTTACATTTTCTACTTTATCCCTCCCCAACTCTCACATTTATCAAGCAGAGCTCAAAAAGATTAAGAAAGCACCCAGAATCACAGGTAGTGGACGATTCAGAGTTCATTAGTTTCAAACAATAAAAACGATGTTTGTTCAACTTGAGCAGGAGATAGAAGTAACTTAATTAGTGGGAAAGTTCAAGAACCAGTTTCAGAAATTTCAGTAAAGAACCAGGGCAGTGGCTGCTGAAATTAATTCATTTCAGTTGTTTGGGGTTTTGGGGTTTTTTTTTTTTTCGCAATAAATATATATGTAACAAATCATTTGCCTTTTCAACAATCTTCACATGTACAATTCAGTGACATTAGTTATGTTCATCACGTTGTTCAACCATCACCTTCATCCGTTTCCAAATTTTCCCGTCACCCTTAGCAGAAACTCAGTGTCCATTAAGCAGCAAGTCCCCCTTTTCCCCTCCCTCCCACACACCCCTGATAACCACTAACAAACTTTGGTCTCTAGATACTTGCCTATCCTAGATATTTTACATAAATGGAATCATATCTGAGCTGTGTTTAATCTCCCGGTCCCTCTATCAAGGCAAATATATATGTGGAAAGCAGTCACAACCATCCCTTGGCTAGGGAACAGTTGGGCATCCCAACTGAAAGTCCCATCAAACTGTTTCCATGGGGCGGTAAAAATAAAATATGTTTTTTAGAGGCTGTAGTGGCCATGAAAATGGGTCACTCAGATCTCCTGCAGCAAGGATTTGATTGACCGGTCACCCCAGCTGCCTCCCTCCAGATCCACCACCACTTTCCCTCTGAGGCCACACATCTCACAGCTGCTCCCAGCCAATGACTGAGCACTGGGATACTACATAAGTACTGGAGGTACCAAGGAAGGCTTATCTCAGCAAGACGCGAGTCTCTTCTAATGGACATCTTTGGCTTGAAGACTCTTCGTCAATCTCATCAAATCTTTCTCGGAAGCACACTGCAGTCTGAGACTCTTGCTACACAACCCTCCATCCCTCTCTTCTTCTCCACGCTTCAGACCTTCCTGTCACTGGAAGGCTCTCCCCACCTTCTCCTGTTCCCTCTCCCAACAAATCTCTTGTACAACTAATCCTATCTTGGCATCTGCTTCTCAACAGACCTAAACTAATGGAAAGGCAAAGCCACAAATTGCACACTAGTCTATGTGACTTCAAATCTGTTATTTCCACTATCCTCACAGAACTATTTGTAAACAGAAAAAAATGGTTACCCAAATAATCACTGCTAGTGAGATCCCACTCCCTTTCAGGTGTCAAAATAGAGGATGGAATTATCCAACACTAAAAAAAAAGTTGAACATGAAAATCATAAAGAACAAAGATCAATTAAGGAATGATTTTTGTATTTCCCAAATTATTTGATTCTTCAGGGGAATGTTTTAAGGTACTGAGTTCCGCTGGTGTAGTTGAAATCTAGAGTGACTTGCCTCTACTCTCCTGGAAGCCTACCCTGTGGAAACTGAGCTCCTGTTCTTGGTAACAGCAGGGGTAATTGTTAGGTGCCAGAGAGTCAATTTCGTCTTGTAGCGACCTCGTGTATAAAGAACAAAACTTTGCCCAGTCCTGCACCATCCTCACAATCGTTACTATGTTTGAGCCCATCGTTGCAGCCACTGTGTCAATCAGTCCATCTCAATGAGGGCCTCCCTCTTTTGCTAACCCTCTACTTTACCAAGCATGACATCCTTCTCTCCAGCAATTGGTCTCTCCTGATAATGTGTCCAAAGTAAGTAAAGGGTCTCGCCATCTTCTCTTCTAGGGAGTATTCTCACTGTACTTCCTCCAAGACTGATTTCTTCATTCTTCTGGCAGTCCACTGTATATTCAATATTCTTCACTAACGCCACAATTTGAATGTACGAATTCGCTTTAGTCATCCTTTTTCATCATCCAGCTTTGGCATGCATATAAGGCGACTGAGAGGAGAGTCCTGATATCTCCTCACCCAAGCTCACTACCCATACTGGAAACAGTTGTTAGAATGAAAGTCCATTTAAGATGAGAAACAAAAATCATAGGTATCAGGCAGCCTCAGCACTGCTGACACCCTGCCCAGGTCAAGGTAAAAAGTGTCTTCCAGGCAAAGGAAACCACTGTATCTCCGAGCAGAATAGGTGATCCAATCCCCAGCGAGAGCGTGGAGCCAAGAGACTGCAGAGACGTCAGCCAGAGAAGCCCACAGCATTGTCACTTAGCGGTGCGAAAGACCACAGGAGGAGAAAACTACCTTTTATTGGCCAATTGGGAATCACACTGAAGTGAGATTGTTTTGTCAGTTCTTTCCACTACAGCTAATTTATAAAAGATTTTTTTTAACTACCAGGGCTATGCTTTGAGGAAAAATGAAGATATTCATCACAAAACAAAATGAGAATCTTAGAAGACTTCAGAGAAAACCTTGATTGAAATCAACAGTCTTCTCTCCAGTCTTTTTTTTTTTTTAAGCAAATATATATTGAGCACTTACAAAGTACATAGCTGCAGGTATTAAAAGCTCCTTTCTTCAAAGAGCTGATAATTCAAATAAGTAAGTGGGGAAGGGTACATGGAACTAATATTTATTGAGCACCTTCTATGTGCCAGACAAGATACATACCCATGGATGAGGCTGTGAATTTTTTAAAGTCACGTTCTTGCTCAGGTCTTAACAAACCCCTGCCTTTTGGTGCAGCAGGGAAGAACAACAATAAATCCTTTAGTTACACATCAATCAAATATGCGGGGGAGGAGGGGTTAATTAATTGTGGCATGACTGAAGTCTTATGGAGACCATCAATAAATAAAAATGGTATTTTTCATTACAAAAAAAAAGATAAGTATGAAAATTTCAATAGCAATACAGGAAAAGAGGACTTCTATCCAAAGACATATGCAATTAAGTGCAAAACACAAGGTATATTGATCAGTGGTTCTCAAAGTATGGGACTTGGCACATCAGCAGCAGCAGCATCTGGGGACTTGTTAGAAATGCAAAATCACCAGCCCCACCCAAGATCTCCTGAGTACTTGGGGTGGGACCCAGAAATCTGTTTAAACAAGGCCCCCAAGTGATTCTGACGCATGCTCAAGTTAGAGAACCACTGATACAAATAATAAGGGCTTGGAGCCTCCAAAAAAGGGGAGACCGCTGAGGGCTGAAGTGATCAGAGAAGACATCTCAGGATCCAAGTTGGCCCTTGGGAAATGGGTAAGAGTGAGAGGAGAAAGAGACACGAAGACAGAGCCATGTGGGAATGTACACATAGTCCTGAATCCATGGCCACTGGTTCCCCTGGGTTTCAAGTTCATTTTGATGATAAAGGTAAATCACCATTCTCTACTTGTAAGGATGAATTTGAGACATTTCACCAGTTGCTATGGACTTGATGACAACTCATGGCAACCCCATGTGTGCCAGAGTAGTGTTTTCAGTGGCTGGTTTTTCAGAAGTAGATCACCAGGCCTTTCTTCCAAGGTGTCTCTGGGAGAACTCAAACTGCCAACCTTTTGGTTGGCAGCCAAGTGTGTTAACCCTTTCCACCACCCAAAGACTCCAAAGGTAGCTTAGGAAAAAAAAAAAAACCTCAAAACCATTGCCGTAGAGTCAATTCCAACTCACAGAGACCCTACAGAACAGAACTGCCCCATAGAGTTTCCTAGGAGCAGCTGGTGGATTCGAACTGCCAACCTTTTGGTTAGCAGCCAAGCTCTTAACTGCTTCACCACCAGGGCTCCAAAGGTAGCTTACACATTCCCAAATAACTAAAACCTAGTACAGTGTGTTGCATCTGAAACTACTGTGGACACAATCATATCTCTGCGGAACTATGGTTTTCAAGGTAGACTCACACCTACAACCTTTTCAGTTAGCAGCCATGCATGTTACGTGTTTGCACTACCCAGGGACTCCTGAGACACTTTACCATGGTTTTATCTAGTTGGTAATTCAGTCCAGTCCTGGGTCCTAATAAATGATCCAATTTAATCTCTCCATTAAAAGCGCACAAGCAATCATTAGAGTCTTATCAGGATGACACTATTAATGCCTCATCCTCAGGATAAAATTCCCTCCTCTAACATCCCTTTCAGGCTATTACCAACTTACAAACTCTCTTCAGTAATTCCGTCTTTCCCCCATACAAACCAAAGTGGATTTTTAAAAGGAAAATTTCCTGAAGTATAAAAAAAGAGAGAGCGTGAATTTTAATTTGCCATCCCATGGAGAGCTGTACATTTCAAAGAATTGTTTAAAACTTGGCTAGCAGCTTGTTCACAGTTGCAGCTGCAAACTTAATAGCCAATCACAGCACAGCACTTTGTGGGGATTCCTAGCAGTTTTGCAAATAGTTCCAAGGCTCATCAACCTACTACCCAAAAATGCTTCTCTATTTTCCCAGCAAAATTTGCATTTCATCTGCCAATGTCCTGTCCTCCTACACACCCATATTTCTTTCGAGCACTCTTCAAGGTCCCAAGTAGGGTGAGAATAATTTACAGTTAAAACTGCATAGTTAAAAAATACACTGTGACAGAAATAAGTTTTCCATTCCAAGCCACCAAGTGAAATCTGACAAAGACCTCACACTCCAAGCAGAGGCCAGTCACTGCTCTGCTCATTTATTCAGTTAACAAACCTTTATAAATACCTACTGTTTGGAGATGGAGCCCTGGTGGTGCAACAGTTAAGTTTTCGGCTGCTAACTGAAAGGTTGGTGGTTTGAACCCACTTAGCAGCTCCAAGGGAGGAAGACGTGGCAATTTGCTCCCATAAAGATTACATCCAACAAAACCCTATGGGGCAGTTCTACTCTATCACACGGGGTTGCTGTCAGTTGATATTGATTCAACAGCACCCAAAAACAACACTGTTGAAAGTGGAAGGAGTAGTGGGTCAGTGGTAGAATTCTCACCTTACATGTTGGGGACTCTCTCAGTCATCTAGTGCTGCCATAACAGAAGTATAATAAGTGGATGGCCTTAACAAAGAGAAATTTATTTCCTCACAGTGTAGTAGGTTACAAGTCCAAATTCAGGGTGTCAGCTCCGGGGAAGGCTTTCTCTGTCAGCTCTGGAGGAAGATTCCTTGTCCTCAGTCTTCTCCTGGTCAAGGAGCTTCTCAGGTGCAGGGACCCCGTGTCCAAAAGATGCGCTCTGCTCCTGGTGCTGCTTTCTTGGTGGTATGAGATCCCCAACTCTCTGCTTGCTTCCCTTTCTTTTTACCTCTTGAGAGATAAAAGGTGGTGCAGGCCACAACCCAGGGAAACTCCCTTTACCTTGGATCAGGGAGGTGACCTGAGTAAGGGTGGTGTTACAATCCCACTCTAATCCTCTCAACATGAAATTACAATCACAAAGTGGAGGACAACCACGCAATACCAGGAATCATGGCCTAACCAAGTCGATACACACATTTTTGGGGGGACACAACTCAATCCATGACAGGGACCCTTGTTCGATTCCTGACCAGTGCACCACAGGCGCAGCCACCACCTATCTGTCAATGGAGGCTTGTGTGTTGCTCTGATGCTGAACAGGTTTCAAAGGAGCTTTCAGATTAAGGCAGAGTAGGAAGAAAGGTCTGGTGATATACTTCCAGAAATTATCCATTGAAAACCATATGGATCACGACAGTTTATTTGCAACAGATCATAGGGATGGCACAGGACCAGGTAGCATTTCGTTCCATTGTGCAAAGGGTCTCCATGAGTCGGGGTGACTCAATGACAGCTAACAACAACTGTTGGAGAGGTTATCTGCCCTAGGCCCTGAGCGGACTGCACATTTTGCTGGCTGTGCCAGATGGCAAGGCTTATCCTTTTGTTATGGAGCAACTCTGTAGCTAGTCACAGAGGCAGATGAGCACGTCAAAGTGGCCACAGGATAACTACTACATAACTACATGTTCCTTCAGGAAGGGGGACTGGCTCACTTGCTTCTTGCTACAAAAGCAAGTAGCTTCTTGGCCCCATGCTCTTCAGCTGCAGTCTAACACATTGTGTGTGCAGCATCCACCTGCGCCCATCACTTCCCACCAAGGGACTTGGGGGCAGGGACCAGGTGCAACCTTGCTCTTTGCTGTACAATGAGTACTGAACTGTGCTGCTTTGATCCATTAAGTTTTGCTGTCTGCTTTTGGCCCCTAGAGGGTGATGGTAGGTTTTTTCCTTGCCATCCTTTATGAGATTTGGGTTCTTCCCTGGCACCTACTATGTGCAGGACCTATGATAGGCACTGTTGTCCCATGTCCCTGCACAGAAGGGCCATGGGCCCCACACTCTGGGCCTACAAGGGATCACAGTGATGCTTGGATGATGAACAACATATTCTGAATCTTCAAACAAGGCTTCAAGCCCAAAATAAGGAGAGTGAGTAAACGATGTGGAGGTTCATCCTTGTGGGAGACATGGAAATGTACCACCCAGCACTCCCTTCAGAAAAGGACGGCAGGGAGACTCCCTCTGTTTGCTCCTTCAAGGTCTGCCTGAGCTGCAGTCACCTGCCCTGATGTCATACCCCTCCCAGTCACATGCAGCAGCTGAGCAGAACAGGGGCATGAAGGCCAAACTACTGCGGCCCAATGCAAGGCAACTGTGATGGGCAAGTCCACTGGGACTTTGTGAAGTATGTATCACATTTCAACTTTGCCCCCTACCCAATCTTACTTCCTCCCCATTTCTTTCACAGATCTCAATTCTAACAAGCATCATGAACCCCAAACTCCTTCACAGCATTCCCTTCCAAGGGAAAGATGATTGGTATGATCCCACTATATGAAATATGCAAATATATAGAAACCAGATTACTGGAAACCCTGGTGGTGTAGTGGTTAAGAATTATAGCTACTAACCAAAAGGTCAACAGTTCAAATCCACCAGGCACTCCTTGGAAACTCTATGTGGCGGTTCTACTCTGTCCTATAGGGTTGCTATGAGTCAGAATCAACTCAACAGCAACTGGTTTGGTTTTTGGTTAGAGTTGGAGGGATGGAGAATGGGAGAGTTTTTGGTTAGGGGGGCACTGAGTTTATGTTAATGGCAGTGGAATAATTTAGAAAAGGATAGCAGTAATGGTTGCACAACATGAAGAATGCAATCAACATCACTGAACTATATATATAGAAATTGTTGAATTGGCCAATGTTTTGTTGTGTATATTTTCACCACACATTTTTTTTTTAAATGGATAAAGGCAGGTCTGATAAGCCAAGGTCAGACCCCCTGGTTGGGAGAACCTGAGACCCTACACTTGGGATGAGGACATCTGGGTTAACGTCCCTAAGAATTTTCACTCCCCAGACCCCTCAGAGCCTTCTGAGAATGTAAACATGCCTGGTCCTCTCCATAAGAGCTACAACACTGCCCACACTGAAAGACAATGTAAAGGCCTCTCTCTACTAGGCAGCATGTGCCTCCTTTGGGGCCCACCCCACCACCGCTCCTGGCCACTTCTAGGTAAGAAATGAAGTCCTGGCTAAGGCCCAGCTTACATTAGGTCCGTGGTGTCCACAGACCACCCTCCCGCCGTGATTATTTCTCCAGTCCCAGAATGTATATTTGTGATTGACATACTTGGCGCTTGCTGCAATCCTCATATTGAGTGCTTGGTCTCTGAAATAAGAGCTATCACATGGGAAAGCCAAGTGGAAGCCTCTGAAACTATTCCCTCACAGCCAATACGATAAATTTTTTTTGAAAAATCACATCCTGGGGGAAATGACAGAGAGGATCTAAAAGATGCAGAGGTGGTGGTGCTCATCATATCTCTGTTTACTTCCCTCCATTTATTCTGGAAGATGACCACAGACTACCTCAAGCTCAGCCAAGTAGAAGCCCTGATCACAGCTTCTTTGCCAGATGTGGTATCTTTCCTAGAGTAGATCGGGGTCGGCAAACTACAGCCTGTGAGCCAAATCTGAACACCATCTTCTGTTTTTGTATGTCCCTCGAGTTAAAATTGGCTTTTACATTTTTAAAAGCTTATAAAAATTAAGAAGGAGGGGGAGAAGGAAGAGGAGGGCCAGGAGAAGGTGAAGAGACAGACACTGAATGTAGCCCAAAAAACACAAAATATTTAGTATCTGGCCCTTTACAGAAAAAGTTCACCAACCCCTATATTAGATTATGTGGTCAATGATTTGTCGTATATATTTTCTTCTATCTGATTCAGAAAAGAATATCAGAAATACTTTACATACATTTGGAATGGACAACAGGATACATTTACAGTTTTGCCTACAGCTATGTTAAATCTCCTGCCTTCTGGCCTAGTATAACCCAAAGAGACCTGGACCATCTGGACATCCTGCAGAACATCACATTCATCCAGAACCTCAATGATATTATGTTGATCAAGCTGGATGAGCAAGAGAAGGCTAGCATGCTAGCAGCCTTGGTAAGACCTATTCACCACTGAGGATGAGAGATAAATCCTGTGAAGATTCAGGGGCCAGCCACATCCATAAAATATTTAGAGATTTAATGGTCAAGGGCTATGCTGAGTCATCCCCTCAAAGTAGGAATCAAACTATTTACGAAGAAAAAGGCATCATGCCTCATGGGACCCTTTAGGTTCTGAAGGCAGTATATTCCTAGGAATATTGCTCCAGTTTATATATGTCAGATAACACAAAAATCTGGCAGCTTTGAGTGGGGCTTAGAGCACAGAATGGCCCTGCCAGTGGTGCAAGCAGCCCTGCCACTCCAGTCAGACGACATGGCAGACCTATGGTGATAGATATTTCTATAGTCAAAAAAAGATGCCGTATGGAGTGCTATGGATTGAATTGTGTCCCACAAAAATATGTGTTGTAAATGCTAACCTGTATACCTGTGGTTCTTTATGGAAGCAGATTTCCAGATCTTTCTCCCACTCAGAGGTTGGAGCTTTGAAATGCCAGGCTTACAGTTGGCAGCCAAGCGCTTCAACCCACTGCACCACCAGGGCAGTTCTACTCTGTCTTTTAGGATCTCTGTGAGTCAGAATCCACTCTAAGGCAGTGTTTTTTGTTTGTTTGTTTTGTTTTTTAATACCAGTGCTTATAATCTCATTTGGGATTAAGATATCTTTGTTATGTTAATGGAGCAGTATTAGTGTAGGGTGTGTCTTAAATCAATCTCTTTTAGATTTAAAGAGTAGATTAAGCAAGCAGCAAGAAAACAAGCATAGATGGGGGAAGAGAGATGCCACACCACATGAAGATCACCAAGGAACCAAGAAACAGAAGCTGACAAAAGACAAGGACCTTCCCCCAAAGCCTACAGAGAAAGAAAGCCTTCCCCTAGAGCCAGTGCCCTGAATTCAGACTTATCGCCTCCTAAACTGTGAGAAAATAAATTTCTGTTTGTTAAAGCCACCCACTTGTGGTACTTCTGCTATAGCAGCACTAGATAACTAAGACACAGGGTTTATGGAAAACCCTAACGAGAGAATCACAACACAGGCCCTAGGATTCTGAAGCAAGACCACGTCATCTGCAGTGGAGATGTTGAAATGATTCCACTGGGTCCTGGTAGAAATGGAACATCTGACCATGGGTCACCAGATGTCCATGTGGCCAGAACAGCCTATCATGAGCTGAGTGCTATCAGACCCAGCAAGTCCTAAGATCAGACAACCCCAGCAACAATCCAACTGCAGATGAAAATGTCACCATGGAAATGCAGATTAAAACCACAATAAGATACCACTATATACCCACTAGAATGATCAGAATCAAGTCAGTAGAGAGACTGAAACCCTCATATATTGCTAGTGATATGTAAAGTTGGTATGGCCACTCTGGAAAATAGTTTGGCAGTGTCTGAAAATTTAAATATTACTTTATGACCCTTTCATCATTATGAAATATCCTTCTTTATCCTCAGTTATTTTCTTTGTCTGAAGTACAATTCCTAATATTAATATAACTGCTCCAGCTTTCTTATGATTAGTGGTTTGCAGTGTACGTCTTTTTCTATCCCTTTACATTTAACCTATCTCTTACCATATGTAAAGTGGTTTCCTGGTGAATAGCATATAGTAAGTCTTGACTTTTTTTTTTTTGTCCAGTCTGACAATCTCTAACATTAATTGTGTATTTAGAGCACTTACATTTAATGTAATTATTTATATGATTTGGTTTTAAAATATACTATTTGTTTTCTATATATTCCAACTCTTCTTTGTTCCCTTTCTCCTTTTTTCTTCCATTTTAATTGAGGTGTGTTGCTTTGCTTGTTTGTTTGTGTTTAGGATTCCTTTTTATCTGCACTTTTGTCTAATTGTCTGTAGCATTTTACGCTTTCTTTAGGGCTTAAAATATGCATCTTTAACTTATCACAATTTCCAAATAATATTTCACTTCAAATATAATGTAAGAACCTAAAAACATTAAAAAAAAAACACTTATTCTTTGTGCTATTATTGCCATATATTTTATTTCAATGTATGTTATAAACTCCACAATTCATTTCTGCTTTAAACAGTTATTTAAATAAATTTCCAAAAGTGAGGATAAAGGTCATTTATATTCACGCAAATGTATACCATTCACAGCTTTCTTCATTCCTTCCTGAAATTCCAATTTTATATCTGGTATTTTTTTTTTTTCTTTCACTTGAGGAAGTTTCCTTAGAATTTCTTGTAGTGCAGGTCTGCTAGTAATGAATTCTCTTAGCTTGTTTGACTGAAAAACTATTTGTTTCATCTTCAACTTTTAGCAATTATTTTTCCTGAAAATAGAATTTCAGGTTGACATTCTTTTCTGGCACTTTATAGATGTACCATTGTCTTTTTGCTTTCATAATTTCTGACAATAAGTCCTTGAAAATTCTTATCGTCATTCCTCTTTATGCGATGTAGTTTCCCCCCGCCCCCCGACTACTTTTACATTTTTCTCATTAGCTCTGGTTTTCAGGAATCTTACTGTAGTTTGCCTTGGTGCAGTTTCTTTGTATTTATCTTGCTTTTGGTACTTTAAAATTCTTGAATCTGTAAATTTGCTGTTTTTATCAAATTTGTAATTATTTATTGATTATTTCTTCAAATCTTTTTTTCTGCCCCCTCCCTCATCCATTTTTCTGGGACTCCAACATCATGTATGTGAGACGACTTGATACTGTTGTACAGGTCTTTAAGGCTCTGTTGTTGTCTTTTTTTAGTCTTTTTTCTCTGTGTACTTCATTTTGAATAATTTCAATTGTTATGTATTCAAGTTTACTGATATTGGCTTACGAAGTAGAGGGTCCTGGACAGAGCTGGAGAAAAATGTAGAACTAAATTTTAACTTAAAAAGAAAGACCAGACTTGCTGGCCTGACAGAGACTGGAAAACCCTGATAGTATGGCCCCCAGATACCCCTTCAGCTCAGTAATGAAGTCACTCCTGAGGTTCACCCTTCAGTCAAAGATTGGACAGGTCCATAAAACAAAACAAGACTAAAGGGGCACACCATCCCAGGGGCAAAGACTAGAAGGCAGGAGGGAACAGTAAAGCTGGTAATAGGGAACCCAAGGTAGAGAAGAGAGAGTGTTGAGATGTTATGGGGTTGTTAACCAATGTCATAAAACAATATGTGTATGTGTACTAACTATTTAATGAGAAACTAGTTTGTTCTGTAAACCTTCATCTAAAGTACAATAAAAATTAACAAATAAAGAAGGATTCTTGAGTCTGGTTAGTCACAATTCAAATACATCCCAGCCCTACATGAAGTTTGGCAATTGTTTAGCTCACAGCTCCCTGGTCATTCTTTGCCCTACTTTGTGGCGTTTCATCATTTATCTGTACAGCTTAGTATTCAGCAAAGACACAAGGGGACCCCATGCAAATAACTGGAGTTATTTTTCTTCATACTTCTACAGAGAGCCTCAGCCTCTGTCAGCTCTGATTTCTGTCTCCAGAACTCAGCAAAACCTCCTTGATCTGCTTACAATTAACATAACACTGCCCACTTCCATCATATGGAAAGTATCTCCAGGCAGAAAACTGAAGCAATAATAGGTTTCATCCCATAAGTTTTCTTTCTGGCAAGGATCACGGCCCTTTGTCATCTGTTGCCTAATGTCTTAAAATAGGTGTTTCATATATTTTGTCCAGTTTTATAATTGTTTATGTGGGGGGGTGGAGAAAATATAGTCCTTACTACTCCATTACATCAGACGGGAAAATTTATGAAGGCATTTTGAAAAGTTACAACTTTCATACATGAATGTAGTTCATCATCCATACAAGGTTTAATCATTCTTTTATTATACATCACTTTTAACCAACATTTATTGAGCCCCAACTATATATACTAACAGTCTGTGAAGTACACAGAGATTAAGACAGGAAAATGCCCTTAATAAAATTCTAAACTACTTGGAGCAATATAACTGTATACTAGTGACTAGGATAGTGAAGATTAAAAAAGAAAAATGTTGGCAAGGATGTGGAGAAATTGGAACCTTCATCTAGTGCTGGTGGGAATGCAGAATGGTAGAGTGCTGTGGAAAATGGTTTGGCAGTTCCTCAAAAAGTTAAAAATAGAGCTACCATTTCGCTCAGCAATCCCACTTATAGGTATATACCAGAGATTTGAGGCAGCAACACAAACATGTACACCAATATTTGTTGCAGCATTATTCACAATAACCAAAAGGTGGAAACAACCAAAATGTCTATCAACAGGTAAATGAATAAACAGAATGTGGTACATTCATAGAATGAACTATTACTCAGCCATAAAGAGAAATGAAGTCCTGATACATGCAACAACAGGGATGAACCTTAAAAACACTATGCTGAATGAAATAAGTCAACCAAAACAGTACAATTTTAATATAAATTCACTAATATGAAACATTTAAAATAGGCAAATATATATCAGTAGTTAGCATGGGCAGGAGGAAAAGGAACATAGAGAAATCTTTGTTTAGCTAGTTAATGTCTTAGTTATCTAGTGCTGCTATAATAGAAACAGAAGTGGGTGGCTTTAACAAACAGAAATTTATTTTGTCACAGTTTAGGCAGCTCGAAATCCAAACTTAGGGCACCGGCTCTAGGGGAAGGCTTTTTCTCTCTGCCAGCTCTGGAGGAAGGTGCTTGCCTCTTCTGAGCTTCTGCTCCTAGTCAATCTTCATGTCTCTGCTCTGCTCACTTGTTTAATCTCTCTTTATATCTCGAAAGAGATTGACTCAGAATACACCCTACGCTAATCCTGGCTTATTAACATAACAAAGACAATTCATTCCTAAATGGAGTTATAACCACAGGCATAGAGGTTAAGACTTACAACACATATTTTTGGGAGACACAATTCAACCCATAATAGCTAATGTTGAGATTTTGTTTAATGGGATGGAAACATGGCAGTGGATATTGGTAATGGTTGCACAACATGATTGATGTACTTGGTTTCATTGAATTGTACAAGTAACAAATACAGGTTGGCAAATGTTATTTTAACTAAATTTTTTTACTTAAAAAAAAAAAAAGAAAGCTATTGTAGACCTCTCTTGGCCAGCTGGGACTGCCCTAGAAGAACTCACATGCCATTAACCAAAACAGAAAACATAGGAAAAGGGGCAGATTTGCAGGCAAAAGCTACATCATGATATTCGTTGTGAAAAATACTAGTCTATAACTCAGGAGGAAGCCCAGAATTAAAGCTAATTCTGGAATTTGGAAGCTAAGTTCTCTAGAGTCAAGGTTCCTCAGGGTACAGAGTTTGTGGTTTGTTCTCCAGTAAACATCTGTCAGTCAATCCGATGAACCAGTGGTTTTCAACTGTAGCCACACATTAGAATCTCTGGGGAGCTTTGAAAAATATTGATTCTTGGCTCTTGCCCTCAAACCTTCTGATTCAATTAGTTTGAGATGTAGCCTAGCACTGGAATTTTTAAATGATCCTTGTGTAATCTTACTTTGAAGATGAGGTTGAGAACCACTACAGAAAAAAAAAAATGGAGCCTTGCTCAGCATCTGGCTACTGAGTTAAGCTTCTCCCAGTAGTAAATTGGAGTCTCTGGGTGATGCAAATGGTTAACTTGCTTGGCTGCTAACCAAAAGATTGTAGGTTCAAATCCACCCAGAGGCACCTTGAAAGAAATGCCTGACAACTTACTTCCAAAGAATCAGCCATGGAAAACCCTATGGAATACAGTTCTACCCTGACACACATGGGGTCACTATGAGTTGGAGTCGACTCAAAAGCAATTGGTTTGGTAATAGAAAATTGCTCTGCACATATCTTATTATAATTATTGGTCCACACTAACCCTTTTATATTGACTGAATTTTAATTGTCCAATCCATTAAAAAATGTGTCTTCCTTGAGGTCACATGAAAGCAGAACCATTTAAAAGGTACTGAAAAACTCCCTTCAAGCAAAATGGCCACAGGTCTTTTTAATCAATATTCTGCCTTGATTTTAATCAAAGCACTGCCCACCCAGGACTGCTGATGAAAGTTTCCACACCACCTACGTGGTGACCAATGATCCAGGCATCCTTGCCCTGACCACCCAGCAATCTGCAGAGTGGACACACAACACCCAACCAAGAGACCAGAGAGAAATCCCCCTGCACCCATGGCCAGGTGACTGGCGAGAAGATACTTCACCTCACCAAAAATGCCAGCTACGTCTTTAGCAGCACCACAAGACCAGCAAACAGAGACATGCTCTCACACGCCCAGTCACGGCTCCATCCACCCAAAAACAAGAGATGAAGCTTCAATGCAGCCATATTAGTGACCAGGGTAGCACACGTGGCCAGCATACTCAGATATGTCAAAACAAAACAAAAATTCAGGATGCAGCAAACAAACATGCAACAAATAAATAAATACAATAACTTCTTGATGCATCAGAGACAACAGACAATAAGAAATCACACAAAGAAGCAGAATAAGATGGCTCTAGCAAGTGAACAAAATGAAGAACCAGAAAACCATGTAGAGGAAGAATTGCAACGGAACTACCTGATAAAGAATTCAAAAGACTAATATGCAGGGCTCTCAGGGAGATCAAAGAGAACATAGAAGAAAAAAAAAGGAAAACAGACAAAAACATACAAAGCAATAGAGGAATTCAAGAAAACAATGAAAGAACAAAACAACAAAATAAATAGACACTAGAAAACACACAAAATAGCAACTAGAAATCCAAAAGTTTAACAATAAAATTTCAGAAATAGACTATGCAATAGAAGGATATAGGAGCAGAATTGAAACAGTGCAAGACAGAATCAGTGAATTTGAAGACAAATCCCTTACACCAATTTGATCCAGGAAAAATCGGAAAAAAAGAATGAAGAAAAACTAAGAATTGTGTGGGACACTATCAAGAGGAAAAATTTGTGCATGATTGGATTTCCAGAACAGGGGAAAAGGCAATAGAAAACACAAAGAGAATTGTCAAAGACTTGCTGGGAGACAACTTCCCTAATATCATGAAAGACAAGAAGATATCCATCCAAGAAGCTCAACAAACTCCATATATCAAAAAAAAAAACCAAACCCAGTGCCACCAAGTCGATTCCAACTCACAGCAACCCTATAGGACAGAGTAGAAATGCCCCGTAGAGTTTCCAAGGAGCACCTGGCGGATTCGAACTGCTGACCTTTTGGTTAGCAGCCATAGCACTTAACTACTACACCACCAGGGTATATATAACTCCATATAGGATAGATCAAAAAAAGAAAGTAACCAAGATGTATCAAAATCAAATTTGCCAAAACCAAAGACAAAGAAAGAAACATGAGAGTGGCTCAGGAAAAATGAAAAGTCACTTACAAAGGGGAACCAGTAAGACTAATCTCTGATTACTTGCTAGAAACCATGCAGGCAAGAAGGCAATGGGGTGACATATATAAAACTTTGATAGAAAAAAATTGCCAATCAAGAATTATATAGCCAGCAAAATTGTCTCTCAAATACAATGGCAAAACTAGAACATTTCCAGATAAACAGAAATTTGTAAAAACCAGACCAAACTTACAGGAAATATTAAAGGGGGTAATTTGGATAAAGAAACATCATAAAGCAACCTGATATTAGGACTCAGGACAGCGTCGGTTATATACCAACCCAAATAAAGAATTCTCAAAAATACAACAAAGCTAAAAGACTGGAACACAGGGAACCAGAGATGTCAATCTGTAAATGACAACGTCAAAAGAAAAAAGAGGAAACAAATGGAGTACTCATAGAACTATCATAAGTAGAAGAAGTCAAGACAATATCAAGAAATAAAAGACTGCTTTTAAACTTAGGAAGACAAAGGTAAATTTCAAGGTAACCACAAAGTAAGGTAACAAGCCTAGTCATCAAAATAAAAAAGAAGAAAAACATAAAGACTCAGCAAACACAAAATCAACAACAAGGAGTGAAATGAAGAGAAAATCCACAAACAAAAAGAACTCACCACTGAGAACTAAGCAGAACAAAGAAACTGTCAACACCACAAAAAAAAAAGTACAACAAAGTGATAGCAGTAAACTCATACCTATCAATAATCACACTGAATGAAAAATGGATTAAATGCACCAGTAAAGAGATACAGAGTGGCAGAATGGATGAAAACACATGACCCATCAATATGTTGTATGCTCAGGACACACTTTAGACACAAAGACATAAACAAACTTAAACTCAGAGGATGGAAAAGAAATATATCAAGCAAATAATAGCCACAAAAGAGCAGGAGTGGCAATATTAATCTCTGATAAAACAGACTCTAAGGAAAAATCCATCATAAAAGATAAGGAAGGACATTATATAATGATTAAAGGGTCAATCCACCAGAAGGTCATAACCAAAATAAATATGTATGCACCCAATGACAGGGCTCCAAAATACGTAAAAAAAAATAATAAATAAAACTCTAACAGCATTGAAAAGAGAAATAGTTCCACAATATAGTAGGAGACTTCAACCCACCGTTTTTGGTGAAAGACAGAAAACTAGCAAGAAACCCAATAAAGATACAGAAAATCTAAATGCCACAATCAACCAACTCGACCTCATAACATATATAGAACAATCCACCCAACAGCAGCAAAGTGTACAACCTTTCCCAACAAACATAGAACATTCTTCAGAATAGATCATATTTTAGGCCACAAAGCAACCCGGAACATCAAAATAACACAAAGCATCATCTCTGATCGTAATGCCATAAAAGTAGAATTCAATAACAGAAACAGCAAGGAAAAACAATCAAATACACATAAGCTGAATAACGCCTTCCTTAAAAACCACGGAGTAATAGAAGAAATCAAAGACGTGGAATCAAAAAATTCCTAGAATAAAATGAGAATGAAAACACATCCTACCAAAGCTTTTGTGACACATCAAAAGCAGTGTTCAGAGGTTAATTTATAGGAATAAATGCACATGTCAAAAAAGAATAAAGTGACAAAATCAAAATATTAATCCTACAACCTGAACAAATAAAGAATAGCAAAAGATGCCCACAATCACAAGAACAAAGGAAATAATAAAGATTAGAGCAGAAATAAATGAAATACAGAACAGAAAAACAATAAAAACATCAGCTAGACCAGAAGTTGGTTCTATGAAAGGATCAATAAAATTGACAAGGCATTGGTCAAATTGGCGAAAGAAAAATAGAAGAGGAAGCATATAAGCCAAATAAGAAATGAGATGGGTGACATTACAACAGATCCAACTGAAATAAAAAAGATCATAAGAGAATACTATGAAAAATTGTACTCCAACAAATTTGAGAACCTAGAGAAAATGGACAAATTTCTAGAAACACACTACCTACCTAAACTAACACAAACTGAGGTAGAAAAACAGAACAGACCCATAACTAAAGAAGAAATTGAAGACGTAAAAAAAAAAAAAAAACTCCCCCCCCCAAAAAAAACCCTGACCTGGACAGCTCCACTGTAGTATCCTATCAAACACTCAGAGATACTACTCAAATTTTTTCAGAGTGTAGAGAAGGAAATAATACTCCTGAATTCATTCTATGAAGCGAACATAACCCTGTTACCAAAGCCAGGAAAAGAATAACACAAAAAGAAAAAATTACAGACCAATATCCTTCATGAATACAAATGCAAAAATTCTCAACAAAATTCTAGCCAAAAGATTTCAACAGCATATCAAAAAATTAAACATCATGACCAAGTGGGATTTATACAGGTATGCAAGGATGGTTTGAAAATGAACTAGAAAATCAATCATAAACATAAATAAAAAAAAGAATCACATGATCACTTCAATCAATGCTGAAAAGGCATTTGATAAAGTCCAACATCAATTCCTGATAAAACAGGAGTAGAATGGAAATTCCTCAACATAATAAATGGCACCTTCACAAAACCAACAGCTAACATCATTTTCAACAGAGAGAAGATGAAAGCATTCCCCCGAGAAAAGGAACAAAACAAGGATGCCCTTTATCATCACTCCTGTTTAACATTGTGCTTGAAGTCCTAACTAGAGCAATATGTGTATTAATTGTTTAATAAGAAATTAATTTGCTCTGGAAACCATCATCTGAAGCACAATAAAATAATAATAATTTTAAATAAATAAATAAAAAGAATCGAATAACCAAAATATATATAAAATTTTTGACAACTTAAAAAAAGATCAGAGGCAGAGCCAATACGGCAGAATAGACAGACGCTTCCATTGAGCCCTCTTTACAACAAAGACCCGAAAAAACAAGTGAAACGAGTATATTTGTGTCAAGCTGGGAGTCCTGAGCATCGAAGGCAAGCTTAGACAACGAACTGAGGGGCAGGGGAAGGGGGAGACAGTTCAGAAGCAGAGAGGAGTTGCTGGACCTGAATTGCGGGGAGCCCTCAGGCACCATTCACAGACCTGCTGTGGCGGCTGGCTAGTCCTAGCGTTCAGCTGCAGTTTCCTCAGGTAGAAGCAGCCAGCCACACAGCCCACTCACACCTCCGGAACCTGAGCAGAAGGGTACTCTCGGCAAAAGCTAAGTACTTGCGTATATTTAACCACGCGCCCCCCAACCCCAACCCAGCTTCAGCGGCTGAATCCCTAGGCCTGAGATAGACCCTGGTGAGCACCTAGAGCCGTTCTCCCAGCCTTGGAGAAGGAAAAAATTTCCAACTAGAGGGAAAAGATAGTTTGCTAGCTCCATTAATCGAGGAGCTCAGGACAGAAGCGGCTCCTGTCCAGGCATAAACAATCCATGGACCTTGAGCACATTTCCCTTCTTCATGGACCTGTGTGGCCCTCTTTCGGGAGAAAAGGCACGTGTTGGCAAACTCTAACCATTTCAGCGGTACAGTGGAGAGGTGGATGTTTGATGTTTGACATTGCCTTGCCTATTAAACAAGGTCCTCATCTACCCACAAGGACCTAAGGACTGGTGGCTCCATTTGGATCGTCCAGTCACCCGTGACAGGGACCCAGGGATAATTGGTATGTCCCAGTCCTTACAATAAAATCTTTGGGTGCCCATGGTCCCTCTGCAGAGCCCGCCCACCAGAACACTCTAGGGAACAGAGACACATTTTCCTCAGAGACACTTGGGAGTCTGTTCTCAGCCCCCTGCCTTGTTTAGAACGTGACCCCCTGCTGCAATCAGATACCGGTATGTACGCCAATCACCCCTGCCCCTCTAAGACTGTAGGACAGAGCCTGTACCACACACTTGATGATCAGCTACCTGGAAACCTGAGCTGAATTCATACAAGAAAACTAAATGGACTCCTAGAATGGTATACCTGATAACAGCTCTAGCCAGCTGGGGACAGGACACCACAGATCCAAAGGCGAAAATAATCAAGCTCACTCAAGCAACCCATAGGGGTATACCAAAATAAAACAAAGCAAGCAGCTATGACACAGTAAGCAAGCATAAACTAATACAATAAGTTATAGGTGGCTCAGAGACAACAGTCAATAGCAAGTCACATAAAGAAACAGACCATGACCACCGCAACAGACTCTCAAAACAAAGAATCCAGGGATCTTTTAGATGAAAGTGCACTCCTGGAATTACCAGATGCAGAATACAAAAGTTTAATATATAGAACCCTTCAAGACATCAGGAAGGAAATGAGGCACTATGCAGAACAAGCCAAGGAACACACAGATAAAGCAACTGAAGAACTTAGAAAGACTATTCAGGAACATACTGAAAAGTTTAATAAGCTGGAAAAATACATAGACAGACAGCAATCAGAAATTCAGAAGATTAATAATAAAATTACAGAATTAGATAACTCAATAGAAAGTCAGAGGAGCAGAATTGAGCAAGTAAAAGCTAGAATTTCTGAACTCAAAGATAAATCACTTGGCACTAACATATATGAAGAAAGATCAGATAAAATAATTAAAAAAATGAAGAAACCTTAAGAATCATGTGGGACTCTATCAAGAGAAATAACCTACGAGTGATTGGAGTACCAGAACAGGGAGGGATAACAGAAAATACAGAGAAAATTATTGAGGATTTGTTGGCAGAAAGCTTCCCTGATGTTGTGAAAGATGAGAAGATATCTATCCAAGATGCTCATCGAACTCCATATAAGGTAGATCTTAAAAGAAAGTCACCAAGACATATTATAATCAAGCTTGCCAAAACCAAAGATAAGGAGACAATTATAAGAGCAGCAAGGAATAAAAGAAAAGTCACTTATAAGCAAGAGCCAATAAGAATAAGCTCGGACTACTCGACAGAAACCATGAAGGCAAGAAGGCAATGGGGTGACATATTTAAAAAATTGAAGGAAAAAAAATTGCCTCCCAAGAACCATATATCCAGCAAAACCGTCTCTTAAATATGAAGGTGAAATTAAGACATTTCCAGATAAACACAAGTTGAGGGAATTCATAAAAACCAAACCAAAACTACAAGTAATACTAAAGGGAGTCCTTTGGTTAGAAAATCAAAAATATCAGGTATCGACCCAAGACTAGAACACTAGGCAGAGCAAACAGAAGTCAACCCAGACAGGGAAATCCAAAAAAAATAATAAAAACAAAGAGAGATTAAAAAAAAAAAAAAAAACACCCAACACAGGGTAACAGCTATGTTATTATATAAAAGAAGACAACATTAAAATAATAAAGAGGGACTAAGAAATGTAATCATACACCTCCCATATGGACAGGAAGATATGGCGATACAAAAGAAATAGAAGTTAGTTATAAATTTAGAAAAATAAGGGTAAATAATAAGGTAACCACAAAGGAGACAAACTACCCTACTCATCAAAATAAAATACAAGGGAAAAATACAGACTCAGCAGAAATAAAATCAACAACAGATATGAGGAAAGGACAATATACAAAGAAAATCTACTCAGCACATAAAATCAAGTGGGAAAAAGAAGCTGTCAACACAAAAAAAGACATCAAAATGATAGCACTAAATTCATACCTATCCATAATTACCCTGAATATAAACGGACTAAATGCACCAATAAAGAGACAGAGAGTGGCAGAATGAATTAAAAAAACAAGATCCGTCTATATGCTGCCTACAAGAGACACACCTTAGACTTAGAGACACAAACAAACTAAAACTCAAAGGATGGAAAAAAATATATCAAGTAAACCACAATCAAAAAAGAGCAGGAGTGGCAATATTAATTTCTGACAAAATAGACTTTTAAGTTAAATCCATCAGAAAGGATAAGGAAGGACACTATATAATGATTAAAGGGACAATAGACCAAGAAGATATAACCATATTAAATATTTATGTACCCAATGACAGGGCTGCAAGATACATAAAACAAACTCTATCAGCATTGAAAAGTGAGATAGACAGCTCCACAATAATACTAATAGAATTTAACACACCACTTTTGGTGAAGGACAGGACATCCAGAAAGAAGCTCAATAAAGACATGGAAGATCTAAATGCCACAATCAACCAACTTGACCACGTAGACATATACAGAACGCTCCACCCAACAGAAGCCAACCATACATTCTTTTCTAGTGCACATGGAACACTATCTAGAATAGACCACATATTAGGTCATAAAGCAAGCCTTAGCAGAATCCAAAACATTGAAATATTACAAAGCATCTTCTCTGACCATAAGGCCATAAAAGTGGAAATCAATAACAGGAAAAGCAGGGAAAAGAAATCAAACACTTGGAAACTGAACAATACCCTGCTCAAAAAAGACTGGATTATAGAAGACATTAAGGATGGAATAGAGAAATTCATAGAATCCAATGAGAATGAAAACACTTCCTATCAGAACCTTTGGGACACAGCAAAAGCAGAGCTCAGAGGCCAATTTATATCAATAAATAACACATCCAAAAAGAAGAAGGGCCAAAATCAAAGAACTATCCCTAGAACTTGAACAAATAGAGAGCAAAAAAAGAAACCCACAGGCACCAGGAGAAAACAAATAATAAAAATTAGAGCTGAACTAACTGAAATAGAAAACAGAAAAACAGTTGAAAGAATTAACAAGACCAAAAGCTGGTTTTTTTTAAAAAACTCGACAAAATTGATAAACAATTGGCAAAACTGACAAAAGAAAAACAGGAGAGGAAGCAAATAACCCAAATAAGAAATGAGAGGGGCAATATTACAACAGACCCAACTGAAATTAAAAGAATCATATCAGATTACTATGAAAAACTATACTCAAAAAATTTGAAAACCTAGAAGAAATGAATGAATTCCTAGAAACACACTACCTACCTAAACTAACACAAACAGAGGTAGAACAACTAAATAGACCCATAACAAAAGATGAGATGGAAATGGTAATCAAAAAACTCCCAACAAAAAAAAGCCCTGGTCCAGACGGCTTCACTGCAGAGTTCTACCAAACTTTCAGAGAAGAGTTAACACCACTACTACTAAAGGTATTTCAGAGCATAGAAAAGGATGGAATGCTACCAAATTCATTCTATGAAGCCACCATATCCCTGATACCAAAACCAGGTAAAGACACCACAAGAAAAGAAAATTATAGACGTATACCCCTCATGAATGTAGATGCAAAAATCCTCAACAAAATTCTAGCCAATAGAATTCAACAACATATCAAAGAAATAATTCGCAATGACCAAGTGGGATTCATACCAGGTATGCAGGGATGGCTTAACATTAGAAAAACTATTAATGTAATCTACCACATAAATAAAACAAAAGACGAGAATCACATGATTTTATCAATTGATGCAGAAAAGGCACTTGACAAAGTTCAACACTCATTCATGATAAAAACTCTCAGCAAAAAAGGAATAGAAGGAAACTTTTGCAGCATAATAAAGGGTATTTATACAAAGCCAACAGCCAACATCACCCTAAATGGAGAGAGCCTGAAAACATTCCCATTGAGATCGGGAACCAGACAAGGATGCCCTTTATCACCACTCTTATTCAACATTGTGCTGGAAGTCCTAGCCAGAGCAATTAGGCTAGATAAAGAAATAAAGGGCATCCAGGTTGGCAAGGAAGAAGTCAACATATCTCTATTTGCAGATGACATGATCTTATACACAGAAAACCCTAAGGAATCCTCCAGAAAACTAGTAAAACTAATAGAAGAGTTCAGCAGAGTATTGGGATGCAAGATAAACATACAAAAATCAGTTGGATTCCTCTACAGCAACAAAAAGAACATCGAAGAGGAAATCACCAAATCAATGCTATTTACAGTAGCCCCCAAGAAGATAAAATACTTAGGAATAAATCTTACCAGAGATGTAAAAGACTTATACAAAGAAAACTACAGAACACTTCTGCAAGAAACCAAAAGAAACTTACATAAGTGGAAGAACATACCTTGCTCATGGATAGGAAGACTTAACATTATAAAAATGTCTATTCTACCAAAATTGATCTACATGTTTAATGCAATTCCGATCCAAATCCCAACGACATTCTTTAATGAGATGGAGAAACAAATCACCAAATTCATATGGAAGGGAAAGAGGCCCCGGATAAATAAGGCATTACTGAAAAAGAAGAACAAAGTGGGAGGACTTACTTTACCTGATTTTAGAACCTATTATACCACCACACTAGTCGAAACAGCCTGGTAATGGTACAACAACAGATACATGGACCAATGGAACAGAATTGAGAATCCAGACATAAATCCATCCACATATGAGCAGCTGATATTTGACAAAGGCCCCAAAACAGTTAGATGGGGAAAAGACAGTCTTTTTAACAAATGGTGCTGGTATAACTGGATATCCATCTGCAAAAAAAATGAAACAAGACCCATTACCTCACTCCATGCACAAAAACTAACTCAAAATGGATGAAAGCCTTAAATATAAAATCTAAAACGATAAAGATCATGGAAGAAAAAATAGGGACAACATTAGGAGCCCTAATACATGGCATAAACAGTATAGAAAACATTATAAAGAACGTAGAAGAAAAACTAGATGACTGGGAGCTCCTAAAAATCAAACACTTATGTCCATCCAAAGACTTCACCAAAAGAGTAAAAAGACTACCTACAGACTGGGAAAAAGTTTTTAGCTATGACATTTCTGCACAGCGCCTGATCTCTAAAATCTACATGATACTGAAAATCTCAACTGCAGAAAGACAAATAACCCAATTAAAAAGTGGGCAAAAGATATGAATAGACACTTCACTAAAGAAGACATTCAGGTAGCTAACGGATATATGAGGAAATGTTCACTATCATTAGCCATTAGAGAAATGCAGATCAAAACTACAATGAGATTTCATCTTACTCCAACAAAAAAAAGAGCATTAATCCAAAAAACACAAAATAATAAATATTGGAGAGACTGTGGAGAGATTGGAACACTTCTACACTGCTGGAGGTACAACCACTTTGGAAATCGATTTGGCACTTCCTTAAAAAACTAGAAATAGAACTACCATACGATCCAGCAATCCTGCTCCTTGGAATATATCCTAGAGAAATAAGAGCCTTTACACGAACAGATATATGCACACCCATATTTATTGCAGCATTGTTTACAATAGCAAAAACATGGGAGCAACCAAGGTGCCCATCAATGGATGAATGGATAAATAAATTATGGTATATTCACACAATGGAATACTACACATCGATAAAGAACAGCGAGGAATCTGGGAAACATTTCATAATATGGGGGAACCTGGAAGGCATTATGCTGAGTGAAATTAGTCAGTTGCAAAAGGAAAAATATTGTATAAGACCACTATTATCAGAACATGAGAAATAGTTTAATCTGAGAAGAAAACATTCTTTTGTGGTTACGAGAGGGGGGAGGGAGGGTGGGAGAGGGGTATTCACTAATTAGATAGTAGATGAGAACTGCTTTAGGTGAAGGGAAGGACAACACTCGATACAGGGGAGGTCAACACAACTGGACTAAACCAAAAGCAAAGAAGTTTCCTGAATAAACTGAATGCTTCGAAGGCCAGCGTAGCAGGGGTCTGAGGACCATGGTTTCGGGGGACATCTAAGTCAATTGGCATAATAAAATCTATTAACAAAACATTCTGCATCCCATTTGAAGAGTGGCGTCTGGGATCTTAAACACTAGGAAGCAGCCATCTAGGATGCATCAATTGGTCTCAGCCCACCTGGATCAAAGGAGAATGAAGAACACCAAGCTCACAAGGTGATTATGAGCCCAAGAGACAGAAAGGGCCACATGAACCAGCGACTACATCATGCTGAGACCAGAAGAACTAGATGGTGCCTGGCTACAGCCTGTGACTGCTCTGACTGGGAACACAGCGGAGAGCCCCTGGGGGAGCAGGAGAGCAGTGGGATGCAGACCCCAAATTCTCATAAGACCAGACTTGGTGGTCTGACTGAGATTGGAAGGACCCCGGTGGTCATGGCCCCCAGACCTTCTGTTGCCCCAGGACAGGAGCCATTCCTGAGGCCAGCTCTTCAGACATGGATTGGACTGGACAATGGGTTGGAGAAGGATGCTGGTGAGGAGTAAGCTTCTTGAGACTGTGTTAGCACCTCCTGCCTGGAGGGGAGATGAGAGGGTGGAGGGGGTTAGAAGCTGGTGAAAAGGACACGAAAAGAGAGAGTGGAGGGAGAGAGCAGGCTGCCTCATTAGGGAGAGAGTAATCGGGAGTGTGTAGCAAGGTGTATATGGGTTTTTGTGTGAGCGACTGACTTGATTTGTAAACTTTCACTTAAAGCACAATAAAAATTATTTAAAAAAAAAAGATCATAAAATGGGCAAAGGACTTGGCTAGACATTTCACCAAGAGGGCATTCAAATGGCCACAAAACACATGAAAAGATGTTCAATGTCATTAGCCATCAGAGAGATGCAAATCAAAACTGAAATGAGATACTATTGAAGTAGAGAAAACATATTTTCTTTAGTGTTTTTGTATTGAAGTAGAGAGAATATATTTTCTAATGTTTTAATATAACTGTATAAGCTAGTCTTCGAAACGTAATTACTTGCTCTGGAATCTGTCCCATGATTGTTCCTTTAAAGAAAAATAAGGTAATCAATTTTTAGTTGCTGATTAAACTATGTTCCTCTCCCAAGGAAAAAATACACAAAACCGAGGTAGCTGAACAAAGCTTAGATCCATCTTGTGACAGAAACCAGGATGGCATGAAGAGACTTGCAGGACTCCAGGATGGCACGAAGAGACTTGCAGGACTTCAATAATAGATCACTTTATCATTGTGTCTACCTCAAAGAAAAACCAACATTCCTGAAAACCTCTAAACCCTGACCTTCCCCCTATAAAAACTCTCCAATTAGTCCTCTAGGTTTAGACAGAATTTGAGAGCAATTTAACCCTCTCTGTCTCTTGAATACCAGTATTCAATAAAGCCCTCTTACTGCTTACCTCCTCCTGTCTCAGTATTGGTTTTGCAGCAGGGGGCACGAATCTGCAATTTGCGGTAACACTATTTCACTCACACTAGGATGGCCAAAATGAAAATACCAAATGTTGGCAGGGATGTGGGAAATTGGAATGCTTACCCATTGCTAGTGGGAATGCAAAATGGTACAGCTATTATGGAAAACAATCTGGCAGTTTCTCAAAAAACTAAAAATAGAATTAGCATATGACCCAGCAATTCCACTCCTAGGTATATACTCAAAAGACTTGAAAGCAGAGACTGAAAAACAGACTTGTACACCAATGTTCGCTGCAGCACCTAAATGCCCATCAGCAGATCAAAGAATAAACAAAACGTGGTATGTAATTACAATGGAATACTACTTGGCCAGGAGAAGAAGTCTTGATACATACTACACTATAGATGGAGCTTGAAGACATTATGCTGTGAAATAAGTCAACCACAAAAGGACAAATATTGTGTGACCTCACTCATATAAAAAATAAGAAAAGGTAAATGTATAGAGACCAAAGTTTACTAGTGGTTACCAGGGGCAAGAAGGAGGGGGAAAAGGGGAGTTAATGGTGATAGAAAAATCGCATTAAGGGTAGGGTTGCATAGCTAATTATTGTAATTGCTGTCAAGAAGTTGTACACCAGTAAAAAGCTGAACTGGCAAAGGTTGAGTGATAGATATATTTACAACAATGACAACAACCAAAATTAGAGTAGCTGCAGAGGCTGCAACCAAAAACTTTATGGGATTTGGTTTCTTGGTTTGGAGGATTAAGGTCATGGTTTCTTAGGACATCCCAGTAAATTGACCTAATAATGTTTTTAGTGTTTCTCTTCTACCTCCTGGTTTATTGCATAGTGCCTGGGGTCTTCAAAGCTTGCAAGCCAGCCATCCAAGGTATGACAATTGGTCTCCATTTGCCTGGAGCAACAGAGGAAGGAGAGTCAGGAATAGGAGGAGGATATGAAATGTAGTGCTACGTGCCTCCATGAATAATAGACCAGAAGAACTGGAAGATGCCTAGTTACCATTACTGAACATTTTGACCAAAGATTCTATACAATAATACTGATCAACAGGGGGGAAATGTAGAGCAGAATTTCAAATTCTCATGGACTCCAGATTTTCTGGAGCCATGGAGGCTGGATAAAGCATTGAAACTATTGCCCTGAGATAATCTTTAAAAATGAAACCAAAAGTATTCCCTGAAGTGTTCTTAAAACTAAACAATAGTTTATCTTAACTAGTAAAAAATGTCTGCCTTGAGCATTATACTCTTTTAAGTACTATCTATATGGATCAAAGTGACAACAGCAACTTAAAAGATTAGATACGAACTTTAGAGGGTAGTGAGTTTATGTTAATGGGGGAAGAACGACTCAGAAAAAGAGGATGAGAATGATGCACAACTGAAAGACTAATCAGCATCACTGAATGGTACATGTAGAAACAGTTGAATTGGTGATGTTTTGTTGTCTATATTCTCAACAACAACAACAAAAATGATACCAAGACACCAGGAAACATGGATTGGGCACTGACAATGTCAGCTATGCTAGATTAGCATTGTTGTTGTTATAGTTATCCTACTTTTGTAAAAACAAACAAATAAACTCTGTGCAAAAATTTAAAAAAAAGAATGTAACCAACGTCATGGAACAGTATTTGTAAAAATTGTTTAATGGGAACCTGTATTGCTCTGTATGCTTTCACCAAAAATATATTATTTAAAAATGAAGAAATGCAAAAAAAAAAAAAAAAGCCAGAA
This sequence comes from Elephas maximus indicus, assembly GCF_024166365.1. Classification (NCBI taxonomy): domain Eukaryota; kingdom Metazoa; phylum Chordata; class Mammalia; order Proboscidea; family Elephantidae; genus Elephas; species Elephas maximus. Next base: position 31,183,903 of record NC_064832.1, on the reverse strand, counting down.
ATAGAAATGTCATATGATTCAGCAAACCCACTCCTAGGAATATATCCTGCAGAAATAAGAGCCATCTCACTAACAGACACATGTCCACCTGTGTTCATTGCAGCACTATTCACAATAGCAAAAAATGAAAACAACCAAAGTGCCCATCAACAGGTGAATGGATAAACAAACTATGGTAAATACACACAATGAAGTCCTAGACTACAATAAAGAACAATGATGAATCAGCAAAACGTCTCACAACATGGATGAATCTGGGGGGCATTATGCTGAGAGAAATAAGTCGAGCAAGAAAGGACAAATGCTGTATGAGACCACTACTATAAAAACTCATGAAAAGGCTTCTACACAAAAGCAAACAATCTTTGATGGTTACAAGAGAGAGAAAGGGTGGGGAGGGAAAAAACATTAAATAGACAATAGGTAAAAATTTTTTTTTTTTTTTTAAAGTGGCAACTTTGGTGAAGAGTAAGGCAGTACACAATACTGTGGAAGTCAGTACAACTTGACCACGGTAAGGTCCTGGAAGCTTCACAGACACATCCAAACTCCCTGAAGAACTGAATTACTGGGCTGGGGATTGGGTACCATGGTCTTGGGGAACATCTAGCTCAACTGGTGTAACATACTTTATAAAGAAAATGTTCTACATCCTACTCTGGTGAGTAGCGTCTGGGGTCTTAAAAGCTTGCAAGTGGTCTCTACTCACCAGGAGCAAAAGGGTAAGAAGGTAACCAAAATCACAGAGAAGAAATAAGTCTACAAGCCTAATAGCCAACAGAAGCCATGACCTCAATGACCCTGAGACCAGAAGAACTAGATGGTGCCCAGCTACCACCCATGACCGATCTAAGGGCACAATAGATGATCCTGGTTAGAATAGGAGAAAAATACAGAATAAAACTCAAATTCTTAAAAATGGAGGCAGCACTCCCAAGACAGCTGAATACTCAGACATTTCCTGTTGGCCCTCTTACAACAAAGACCCAAAAAAAGCAAGTAAATCGATTATATATGACAATCTAGGAACCCTGAACATCAAAGATAAAGTTGAGGAGTCTGATTGAGCAGCAGGGGGAGGGAGAGACAGCTCAGAAGCAGCAAGGATTTGCCATACCTGATCTGGCCAGTACCCTGCAGCTGGATCGTTTGGCGCATGCAACCTGAGGCAAGCAGTAGTGCTCAGGAGCATTTTACCACATCAGGAGAAACCAAGCTGCAGAGAGTCTGCACAAGCCTCTCGAGCCATGGGGAAGCAGTGCTGGATCTGGGCAAGTTAAGTGCTAGCATCTAACCTACTGCCCTAGATCAAAATAATCCTTTCCCCTCTGGGACTTCCATAAAGGAGAATTGCCTCTCTTCCCTCATCTGCCCCCTCCCCGCTCTGCTCCAGTGCCGGTCCAGCAGTGTTCAGTGGTTGCCAAGCCCCCTAGGTTGGAAGTGGGACCTGTCACACCAGAGCCAGTCTCCCAGTTTTCTGGAGGGAATGAATGAACAAACAGACAAAAAACCACCAGCTCCCCTAAGCTGGGAGCTCAGGACTAATCACACCCAAACCAGTTTCATGGTTTGAAAAAATCACCACACCTCCTAAGCCAGGAACTCAGGGCAGGCACTGCCCCTTTGCCTAGGCACAGGCATAAGAGATTCATGGACTTTGAATGCCTTTCACCCCTGCCTAGACCTGTGTGGGCCCATTTCAACAGCATAGATCCTCATTAGCATAGTACAATCAGGTATGTACCTGCAGCCTTTTTTCAACTGCAACATGGGAAGTGGCAGATTTGTGACATTTGACACCACCCTGTCCATTAAGCAGGGTCCTCACCAACCCACATCAGGGGCCTGACTGATGGCTTCATCCACAACAGGGATCCGAGAATAAGTGGTGCCTCCCAGCCATTACAGCCAACAGCATTGGGTGCCCAAAGTCCAGCTGCAAAACCTACCCACCATCAAGCTCTAGAGGACAGGGGAACACTTTCCACCTAGGCAGTCAGGGGCAGCCGTCAGCCTCCCACCTTGCTCAGCACAAAGCCCACTGCAGCAGCCAGATACCTGTGCCTGCTCCAATCACTCCTACGAAGCCCTGCCTGTCTAGGAATGTAGGTGAGAGCCTGCACCAAACACTTGGTGACCGATGACCTGGACACCTGAGCTGAATACACACAAGAAAAGTAAACAGACTCCTGGGCTTACACACTTAGTAGCACCTCTAACCTCCTGGTGACAGGACATGAGAGCTTCAAAGATGCCAATAATCAAAGTAGCTCACATGCTTAGCCTATCTGGGCATATCAAAACAAAACAAAAAAGCTAGGACACAGCAAGCAAACATACCATAAATAAACATAATAACTTATTGCTGGCTTGGAGACAACAGTCAATATCGAATCACATAAAGAGGCAGACCATGATGGCTACAGCAAGAGACAAAAACAAACAACCAGGAAACCTCCCAGAGGAACATAAAGTCTTGGAATTACTGGAGGTAGAATTCAAAAGATTAATATACAGAGGCCTTCAAGAGATCAAGAAGGAGATCAGGCAAAACTTGTGCCAAGCCAAGGAACACAGAGACAAAGCAATAGAGAAACAGGAAAGCTTTACAGGAGCAGAATGACAAATTTAACAGGCTACTAGAATCCATAGAGACAGCAAGTAGAAATCCAAAAGATTAACAATAAAATTTCAGAATTAGACAACTCAATAGAAAGACAACTCAATAGAAAGTCATAGGAGCAGAATTGAGGCAATCGAAGTCAGAATTAGTGAGACTGAAGATAAAGCACTTGATACCAATTTATTTGAGGAAAAAATCAGATAAAAGAATTTTAAAAAATGAAGAAACCCAAAGAATTATGTGGGAGTCTATCAAGAGGAATAACCTATAAGTGACTGGAGTACCAGAACAGGGGGAGATAACAGAAAAAACAGAGAGAATTGTTGAAGATTTGCTGGCAGAAAAATTCCTTGATATTGTGAAAGATGAGAAGATATCTATTCAAGGAGCTCACTGAATCCCATACAGAGTAGATCCCAAAAGAAAGTCACAAAAACAAATTATAATCAAACTTGCCAAAACCAAGATAAAGAGAGAATTTTAAGAGCAGCTAGGGATAATGGAAAAGTCACCTACAAAGAAGAGTCAATAAGACTAAGCTCTGATACTCAGCAGAAACCATGCAGGCAAAAAGGCAATGTGATGACATATATAAAGCCTTGAAGGAAAAAAAGTCCAGCCAAGAATTACATATCCAGCAAAACTGTCTCTCAAATATGAAGGTAAAATTGGGGCATTTCCAGATAAACAGAAGTTAAGGGAATTTGTAAACATAAAACCAAAATTACAAGAAATATTAAAGGGAGTCCTCTGGTCACAGGACCAATAATATCAGATAACAACCTGTCATGTCTTGACTTGTGGCCCACAAAAATATCTATCAACTTGGCTAGGTCATGATTCCCAACATGTATGACCGTCTACTATTTTGTCATCTAATGTGATTTCTCTATGTGTTGTAAATCCTATCGCTATGATATTATGATATTAGTGAGGTAGATTGGGGCAGTTACATAGGTGAGATCTACAAGATTAGATTTTGTCTTAAGCCAATCTCTTTTGAGGTATAAAAGTGAGAAGGGAGCAGAGAGACATAGGGACCTCACACTGCCAAAAAAGCAGCACCCGTAGCAAAGTGTATTTCTTGGACCTGAGGTTCCTGCACAGAGAAGCTCCTAGACCACAGGAAGATTGAGAAATGGACCTTCCTCCAGAGTCCACAGAGAGATAAACCTGCCCTGGAGCTGGTGCTCTAAATTTGGACTTCTAGCCTACTGGACTGTGAGGGAATAAATATCTGTTAGTTAAAGCCATCTACTTGTGATATTTCTGTTATAGCAGCACTAGATAACTAAGACAGAATTTGGTACCAGGAGAGGGGTGATTCTCTAGTGGATACCTCAAATGTGGAAGCCGTTTTGAAACTATGAACAGATAGAGGACTGGCAACAGCCAAGAAGTGGCAGCAGAAGAGGACCAGCAGCAGCAGAGAACCAGAAACAGCAGAGAACTGGCAGCAGCAGAACCAGGAGACCAGCACCAGACAAGGCTGGAGCTGACCCTCTGAGTGAGAGAGCTGAATGCCTTTGTGTAGGAGGCTTCCTGGCAGAATGCGGTGCCTCCAGGCATTTATTGGTGGAGCTACAGAGCTTTGGAACACTTGCCTCAGCAGGGAAGAGGTGAGCATGAGGCCCCAGGGCCGAAAGGCCAAGGAACCAGGAAGCAGAAGCTGAGGAGACAAGGAACACAGGAAGCAGAGCTGCCTCAGTCTCAAAAGGTATGGCCAGGACCTCTGGGGTTTCAAAGTATGGAGCCATGGCCTCTGGTGTTTCTAAGGGTGGAGTTGTCACTCAAATGGACTAGGAGAATGGTGCGTCTAAAGCAGAGGGAGCAAAGTTGCCAACCCAGTGGGCCTGGAAGATGAAGCTGAAGCCCAGGGCCAAAGGGCCTCCACTCAGTATCTGGACAGTGTGGCCAATACTTAGAGACTGGAGGGCACAGCTGTTGTGTGAATGATGTCAGAGAACAGAGGATTATTTTCAAGCCTTGAGGGCTAATGTAATGGGTTCTGCTGACTTGCTTGGTGATTGTTATGCCTTCTTTCCCTCCACTTTCTCCCATTTGTAATAAAAATGTCCAGCTTCCACCCGCCTATTGCACCATTGTGCATTTGGAAGTAGATAACTTGTATTCTAGATTTCACGGATGAAGGGGAATTTTTGGATTTTGGACTTGGAGTTGGTTTAAGACTTTTGCTATGATTTGATGGGCTGAATATGTTTTACACGTGGCAAGGACATTTATGGAGGCCAAAGGGTAGAATGTCATGGATTGAATTGTGTCCCCCAAAAAATCTGTCATCTTGGCTAGGCCATGATTCCCAGTATTGTATGATTATCTACAATCTTGTCATCTAATGTGATTTCCCTATGTGTTGTAAATCCTTCACTATAATGTTAATGAGACAGATTAGCGGCAGTTATATTGATGAGATCTACAAGTTAGATTGTGTCTTAAACCAGTCACTTTTGAGATATAAAAGAAACAAGCAGAGAGACATGGGGACTCCACACCACCAAAAAAGCAGCATCAGGAGAAAAGCGTGTCCTTTACCCAAGGTTCCTGCACAAAGAAGCTCCTAGACCACGGCAAGATTGATGAATAAGACCTTCCTCCACAGTCCACAGACAAATAAAGCCTTACCCTGGAGCTGGTGCCCTGAATTTGGACTTCTAGCCTACTGAACTGTGAGAGATTAAACATCTGTTTATTAAAGCCATCCACCTGTGGTATTTCTGTCATAGTAGCACTAGATAATTAAGACACAACCCAAGACTAGAACACATGACAGAAAACCAGATATCAACCAAGATAGGGAAGTCACAAAAATAAGTCAATGCTAAAACACTGAAAATAGGGAAAAAGAGATGTCAATATGTAAATGATGACAACATTAAAACAAAAAGGGGGACTAATTAGTGTAGTCATATAACTTTCATATGGAGAAACATACTACCAACCTAAACTAACACAAACTGAGGTAGAAAAACTAAAAAAACCTATAACATAAGAAGACATTGAAGAGGTTAAAAAAAAAAAAAAACTCCCCCCCCAAAAAAGCACTGGCCCTGACGGCTTCATTGGAGAGTTCTACCAAACTTTCAGAGACGGCTTAACACCAGTACTACTAAAGGTATACTAAAGTAGTATACTAAAGCTATACTACTAAAGGATGGAATACTCCCAAACTCATTCTATGGAGCCAGCATAACCCTGATAACAAAACCAGGTAAAGACACCACAAAAAAAGAAAGTTACAGACCAATATCCCTCTTAAACATAGACACAAAAATCCTCAACAAAATTCTAGCCAATAGAATTCAACAACATATAAAAAATAATAATAATAATTCATCATGACCAAGTGGAATTCATAGCAGGTATGCAGAGATGGTTCAACATTATGATGTAATCCATCATATAAATAAAACAAAAGATTAGAACCACATGATCTTATCAATGGATGCAGAAAAGGTATTTGACAAAGTCCAACACCCATTCATGATAAAAACTCTCAGTAAAATAGGAATAGAAGAGAAATTCCTCAACATAATAAAGGGCACTTATACAAAGCCAACAGACAACATCATCCTAAATGGAGAAAGTCTGAAAGCATTTACCTTGAGAATGGAAGCCAGACAAGAATGCTGTTTATCACCACACTTATTCAACGTCATGCTGGGATCCTAGCCAGAGCAATACAGCAAGAAAAAGAAATAAAGCACATCTGAACTGGTAAGGAAGAAGTAAAAGTATCCCTATTCCCAGATGATATGACCTTATACACAGAAAACTCCAAAGAATCAACAGGAAAACTACTGGAACTAATAGGAGAGTTCAGCAAAGTATCAGGATATAAGATAAACATACAAAAATCCATTAGATTTCTCTACACCAACAAAAAGAACTTCAAGAGGAAATCATCTAATTGATACTATTTACAATAGCCCCCAAGAAGATAAAATACTTAGGAATAAACCTAACCAGATACGCAAAAGAACTATGCAAAGAAAACTACATAACACTACAGCAAGAAACCAAAAGAGACCAAGATAAATGGAAAAACATACCATGCTCATGAATAGGAAGACTCAAGGTGGTGAAAATGTCAATTTTATCCAAAGCAATCTACAGATACAATGCAATACTGATCCAAATTCCAACTACATTTTCTACTGAGCTGGAGAAACAAATCACCAAATTCATATTAAAAGGGAAGAGGCCCTGCATAAGTAAAGCATTACTGAAGGAGAAAAACAAAGTCAGAGGCTTCACACTACTTGATTTTAGAACCTATTATACAACCAAGGAGGCCAAAACAGCCTGGCACGTAGATACATAGACCAATGGAACAGAATTGAGAATCCAGGCATAAATTCACCCACTTAAGAGCAACTGATACTTGACAAAGTTCCAAAATCTGTTAAATGGGGAAAAGACAGTCTCTTTAACAAATGGTGGTGGCATAACTGGATATCCATTTGCAAAAAAAAAATGTAACAAGACCCATACCTCACAACACATACAAAATCTAACTCAAAGTGGACCAAAGACCTAAATATAAAATCTAAAACAATAAAGATCATGAAAGCAAAAGTAGGGAAAATGCCAGGAGCCCTAATACATCCCATAAACAGAATACAAACCATAACTAACAATGCACAAACATCAGAAGAGAAACTAGATAACTGTAAGCTACTAAAAAATCGAACACACTCATCAAAAGTCCTCACCAAAAGAGTAAAAAAGGACAACTTACAGACTGGGAAAAAACTTTTGGCTACAACATATCCAATAAAGGGTCTGGGGACCATGGTTTTGGGGTACACCTAGGTCAACTGGCATAAAAAATTTATTAAGAAAATGTTCTGCATCCCACTTTGGTGAGTGCCATCTGAGGTCTTAAAAGTTGGCAAGCGGCCATCTAAGATGCATCAATTGGTCCCAATCCACTTGGAGTAAAGGAGAATGAAGAACACCAAAGACACAAGGAAAATATTAGCCCAAGACACAAAAGGGCTACATAAAACATAGATTCCATCAGCCTGAGACCAGAAGAACTAGATGGTACCCAGCTACAACCAATGATCACCCTGACTAGGAACAAAACAGGGAGTCTCTGAAGGAGCAGGAGAAAAGTGTGGAGAAGAACTCAAATTCACATAGAAAGACCAGACTTAACGGTCTGACTGAGAATGGAGGAACCCCCAAAAGCCATGCCCTGGACTCTCTGTTAATCCAGAATGAAAATCTTTCCTGAAGTCCACTGTTCACACAAAGATTAGGCTGGACTCTAAAATGTAAAATAATACCTGTGAACAGTGCACTTCTTAGTTCAAGCAGATACACAAGAAAAAATGGGCAGCTCCTGTCCAGAGGCAGGATGAGAAGGCAGGAAGGGACCAGATCTGGTTGGATGGACATGAGAAACCTAAGGTGGAAAGTGGGAATTTTCTATCAGGATATAAGGAATGCAACTACTGTCACACAATATGTGTATAAATTTTTGTATAAGAAATTAACTTAAGGTGGGGACAAGATGGCCAAGTAGTCAGACACTTCCAGTGAACCCTATTACAACAAAGACCAGAAAAAAGTGAAACGATTATATTTATGACAAGTGAGGAGCCCTGAACATCAAAGGCAAAGTTAGAAAACAGACTGAGTGGCAGCGAGAGGGAGAGATGGTTCAGAAGCGGAGAGGAGTTGGTGAATCTGAATGGCTGGGAAACATCAGGTACCATTCCCAGGAGCAACTACAGTGGGCAGGTGATAGGATTAGGCGACAGTTTCCTCAGGGAGGAACAGCCAGCCGCACAGCCTACTCACACTGCCGGAACCAGAGTAGAATGGAGCTCTCCACAAAAGCTAAATACCTGTGTATACTTTACTGCGCCCCCAGCCCCTAAGCCAGCTTCAATAGCTGTTGATTTCCCTGGGCCTGAGATAGGTCCTGGTGCACATCCTGAGCCATTCTCCCAGCACCGAAGGAGGAATAAATTCACAACTGGGGGAAAAGATAATCTGCCAGCTCCACTGAACTGGGGAGCTCAGGACAGAAGCGGCTCCTGTCCAGGCATAAACAGTCCTTGGACTTTGAATACCATTCCCCCCTGCGTGTACATGTGTGGGCCTATTTCATGAGAATAGGCCAGTGTTGGCAGACTGCAACTGTTTCAGCTGTGTGGTGGAGAGGTGGGTGTTTGATATTTGACACCGCTTTGCCTGTTTAAAAGGGTCCTCACCTCCCCACAGCAGGGCCCTAAGGACTGGTGGCTCCAGTCAGGTCACCCAGCCACCTGCAAGAGGGGTCCAAGGATAACTGTTACCTCCCAGTCCTTAAAACCAAAAGTATTGGGTGCCGTGGTCCATCTGGAGAACCCACCCACCTGCACACTCTAGGGAACAGAGATGCACTTTACTCACAGACACTTGGGGGATGGTTGTCATTCCCCTGCCTTGTTCAAGAGTGTGACCATCTACTGCAACCAGATATAGGTACCTACACCAATCACCCCAGCCCCTCTAAGACTGCAGGACAGAGGCTCTACCACACACTTGATGACCAGCTACCTGGACACCTGAGCTGAATCCATACAAGGAAAGTGAATGGAGTCCTAGGCTGATATAAATGATAACAGTTCTAGTCATCTGGTGGCAGGATGTTAGAGCTTCAAAGGTGAAAATAATCAAGCTAGCTCACTCAAACAGCCTACTTGGACATATCAAAACAAAACAAAGCAAGAAGGTAGGATACAGTAAGCAAATATAAAATAAACTAATACAATAACTTATAGATGGCTCGAAGACAAGAGTCAATATCAAATCACATAAAAAAGCAGACCATGATCGCTTCAACAAGCTCTCAAAACAAAGAATCAGGAGATCTTCTGGATGAAGGTGCCTTCCCTGAATTAACAGATGCAGAATACAAAAGATTAATATACAGAACTCTACAAGACATCAGGAACGAGATCAGGAAGGCGATCAGACAATATGCAGAACAAGCCAAGGAAAGCAAAGATAAAGCAGTTGAAGAAATGAAAAAGGTTATTCAAGAACATAATGGGAAATTTAATAAGCTGCAAGAATCTATAGAGAGACAGCTATCAGACATCCAAAAGATTAACAAGGAAATTATACAACTAGACAACTCAACAGAAAGGAAGAGGAGCAGAATTGAGGAAGTGGAAAGCAGAATTGGTGAGATTGAACCTAAAGCACTTGGCAGCAATATACTTGAGGAAAAATCGACAAAAGAATTTTAAAAAATGAAGAAACTCTAAGAATTATGTGGAGCTCTATCAAGAGAAATAACCTACAAGTGATTGGAGTACCAGAACACAGAGGGATAACAGAAAATACAAGAGGATTGTTGAAGATTTGTTGGCAGAAAACTTCCCTGATATCCTGAAAGATGAGAAGATATCTATCCAAGATGTTCATCAAATGCCACATAAGTTAGACCTTAAAAAGAAAGTCACCAAGACATATTATAATCAAGCCTACCAAATCCAAAGATAAAGAGAGAATTTTAAGAGCAGCTAGGGATAAACGAAAAGTCATCTACCAAGGAGAGCCAATAAGAATAAGCTCAGACTACTTGGCAGAAACCATGCAGGCAAGAAGGCAATGGGATGACTTATAAAAAACATTGAAGGAAAAAAATTGCCAACCCAGAGCCATATATCCAGCAAAACTGTCCCTCAAAGATGAAGGTGAAACTAGGACATTCCCAGATAAACAGAAGTTTAGGGAATTCGTAAACACCAAAGCAAAACTACAAGAAATACTAAAGGGAGTTCTCTGGTTAGAAAATCAGTAATATCAGATATCAACCCAAGACTAGAATACTGGACAGAGGAATCAGATGTCAAGCCAGATACAGAAATCACAAAAATAAATCAAGATAAAAAGCGCTCAAAAGACTGAAACAGCAATGTCATTGTGCAAAAGAAGACAACATTAAAACATACAGAGGGACTTAAGAAATGTATACATAGCTCTTTCATATGGAGAAGAAGACAAGGCGATACAAAGAAATAAAACTTAGGTTTAAACTAAGAAATATAGTGGTAAGTAATGAGGTAACCACAAAGGAGACTAACAATCCTACTCATCAAAATAAAATACAGGAAAAAAAAAAGGGGACCCAGCAGAAACAAAACCAACAACAATGAATAAGAGGAAAAGACAATAAACAAAGATAAAATACTCAGCACAAAAAATTAAGTGGGAAAAAGAAACTGTCAACAATACACAAAAAAAGACATCAAAATGACAGTACTAAACTCACTCCTATCCATAATTACGCTGAATGTAAATGGACTAAATGCACCAATAAAGACACAGAGAGTGGCAGAATAGATTTAAAAAATACGATCCGTCTATATGCTGCCTACAAAAGACACACCTTAGACTTAGAGACATAAACAATCTAAAATACAAAGGATGGAAAAAATATATCAAGCAAACAACAATCGAAACAGCAGGAGTGGCAATATTAATTTGTGACAAAATAAACTTTAAAGTTAAATCCACCATAAAGGATAAGGAAGGACACTATGTAATGATTAAAAGGGACAATATACCGGGAGGATATAGGCATATTAAATATTTATGCATCCAATGACAGGGATTCAAGATATGCAAAACAAACTCTAACACCATTGAAAAGTGAGATAGACAGCTCCACAATTATACTAGGAGACTTTAACACACAACTTTCGATGTAGGACAGAATATCCAGAAAGAAGCTCAATAAAGACACAGAAGATCTAAATGCCACAATCAACCAACTTGACCTCATAGACATGTACAGAACACTCCACCCAACAGGAGGCAAGTAAGTATACTTTCTTTACTACTGCACATGGAACATTCTCTAGAATAGACCACATATTATGTCACAAAGAAAGCCTTAGCAAGATCCAAAACATTGAAATATTGCAAAGCGTCTTCTCTGACCATAAGGCCATAAAAGTACATGTCAATAACAGTAAAAGAAGGGAAAAGAAATCAAACACTTGGAAACTGAACAATACCCTGCTCAAAAACAACTGGGTTGTAGAAGACATCAAGGAAGGAATAAAGAAATTCATAGAATCCAGTGAGAATGAAAACACTTTCTATCAGAACCTTTGGGACACAGTGAAAGCAGTGCTGAGAGGTCAATTTATATCAATAAATGCACACATACAAAAAAAAAAGGGCCAAAATCAAAGAATTATCCCTACGACTTGAACAAATAGAAAGAGAACAACAAAAGAAACCCTTAGGCACCAGAAGAAAACAAATAACAAAAATTAGAGCAGAATTAAATGAAATAGGTAACAGAAAAACAATTGCAAGAGTTAACAAGGCCAAGAGCTGGTTCTTTGAAAAAATTTACAAAATTGGTAAGCCATTGGCCAAACTGACAAAAGAAAAACAGAAGAGGAAGCATATAACTCAATTAAAGAATGGGATGGATGATATCACAACACACCCAGCTGAAATTAAAAGAATCAGATTACTACGAAAAATTGTACTCTAACAAATTTGCCTAGAAGAAATGGGTGATTTTCTAGAAACACACTACCTACCTAAACTAACAAAAACAGAGGTAGAACAACTAAATAAACCCATAACAAAAGAAGAGATTGAAAGGTATTTAAAAAACTCCCAACCAAAAAAAAAAAAGCCCTGGCCCGGACAGCTTCACTGCAGTTCTACCAAACTTTCAGAGAAGAGTTAACACCACTACTACTAAAGGTATTTCAGAGCATAGAAAAGGATGGAATATTCCCAAACTCATTCTATGAAGCCACCATATCCCTAACACAAAAACCAAGTAAAGACACCACAAAAAAAAGAAAGTTACAGACCTATATCCCTCATGAACTTAAATGCAAAAATCATCAACAAAATTCTAGCCAATAGAATTCAACAACATATCAAAAAAATAATCCACCATGACCAAGTGCAATTCATACCAGGTGTGCAGAGATGGTTCAACATTAGAAAAACAATTAATATAATCCATCATATAAATAAAACAAAAGAACCACATGATCTTAAAAATTGATGCAGAAAAGGCATTTCACAAAGTTCAACACCCATTCATGGTAAAAACTCTCAGCAAAATAGGAATAGAAGAAAAATTCCTCAGCATAATAAAGGGCATTTATACAAAGCCAACAGCCAACATCATCCTAAATGGAGAGAGTCTAAAAGCATTCGCCTTGAGACTGGGAACCAGGCAAGGATGCTCTTCATCACCACTCTTATTCAACATTGTGCTGGAGGTCCTAGCCAGAGCAATTAGGCTAGATAAAGAAATAAAGGGCATCCAGATTGGCACGGAAGAAGTTAAAGTATCTCTATTTGCAGATGACATGATCTTATACACAGAAAACCCTAAGGAATCCTCCAGAAAACTACTGAAACTAATAGAAGAGTTCAGCAGACTATCAGGATACAAGATAAACATACAAAAATCAGTTGGATTCCTCTACATCAACAAAAAGAACATTGAAGAGGAAATCACCAAATCAATACCATTTACAATAGCACTCAATAAGATAAAAATATTTAGGAAGAAATCTGACCAGAGTCATAAAAGACCTATACAAAGAAAACTACAAGACATTACTGCAAGAAACCAGAAGAAGCCTACATAAGTAGAACATACCTTGCTCATGGATAGGAAGACAACACTGTAAAAATGTCTATTCTACCAATAGCCATCTATAGATACAGTGCAATTCCAATCCAAATTCCAAGGACATTTTTTAATGAGATGGAGAAACAAATCACCAACTTCATATGGAAGGGAAACTTGCCCTGGATAAGTAAAGCATTACTGAAAAAGAAGAACAAAGTGGGAGGCCTCACTCTACCTGATTTTAGAACCTATTATACCATCACAGTAGTCAAAACACCCTGGTACTGGTACAATGACGAATACATACACCAATGGAAGAGAATTGAGAATCCAGACATAAATCCAGCCACATATGAGCAGCTGATATTTGACAAAGGCCCAAAGTCAATTAAATGGGGAAAAGATAGCTATGCTGGCATAACTGGATATCCATCTGCAAAAAAATGAAACTAGACCCATACCTCACACCATGCACATAAATGAATTCAAAATGGATCAAAGACCTAAATATAAAATCTAAAATGATAAAGATCATGGAAGAAAAAATCATGGGACAATGCTAGGAGACCTAAAACATGGCATAAACCGTATACAAAGCATTACTAACAATGCAGAAGAGAAACTAGATAACTGGAAGCTCCTAGAAATCAAACACCTATGCTCATCCAAAGACTTCACCAAAAGAATAAAAAGATTGCCTACAGACTGGAAAAAAGTTTTTAGCTATAACATTTCTGATCAGTGTCTGATCCCTAAAATCTACATGACACTGCAAAAACTCAACTACAAAAAATGAATAACCGAATTAAAAAGTGGGCAAAAGATATGAACAGACACTTCACCAAAGAAGACATTCAGGTAGCTAACAGATACATGAGGAAATGCTCACAATCATTAGCCATTAGATAAATGCAAATCAAAACCACAGTGAGATTCCATCTCACTCCAACAAGGCTGGCATCAATCCAAAAAACAAAATAATAAATGTTGGAGAGGCTGCAGAGAGAGTGGAACACTTACACACTGTTGGTGGGAATGTAAAATGGAAATCAGCTTGGCACTTCCTTATTTCTAGAACTACCTAAAAAAAAAAAAATACGATCCAGCAATCCCACTCCTTGGAATATATCCTAGAGAAATAAGAGCCTTTACAAAAACAGATATATGCACACTCATGTTCATTGCAGCACTGTTTATAATGGCAAAAAAATGGAAGCAACCAAGATGCCCATCAATGGATGAATGGATAAATAAATTATGGTATATTCACACGATAGAATACTATGCATCAATAAAGAACAATGATGAATCTGTGAAACTTCTCATAACATGGAGGAATCTGGAAGGCATTATGCTGAGTGAAATTAGTCAGTTGCAAAAGGACGAATATTGTATGAGACCACTATTATAAAAAAAACACTCGAAAAATAGTTGAAACAGAGAAGAAAATATTCTTTGATGGTTACGAGAGTGGGGAGGGGGTTTTCACTTATTAGATAGTAGACAAGAACTATTTTATGTGAAGGGAAAGACAACACACAATACAGGAAAGGTCTGCACAACTGGACTAAACCAAAAGCAAAGCAGTTTCCTGAATAAACTGAATGCTTCAAAGGCCAGAGTAGAAGGGGAGGGGTTTGGCGATCATGGTTTCCGGGGACATCTAAGTCAATTGGCATAATAAAATCTACTAAGAAAACATTCTGCATCCCACTTTGGAGAGTGACATCTGGAGTCTTAAACACTAGCAAGCAGCTGTCTAAGATGCATCAATTGGTCTCAACCCACCTGGATCAAAGGAGAATGAAGAATACCAAAGACACAAGGTAATTATGAGCCCAAGAGACAGAAAGGGCCACATAAACCAGAAACTACATCAGCCTGAGACCAGAAAAACTAGATGGTGCCCAGCTACAACCGATGACTGCCCTGACAGGTAGTACAACAGAGAACCCGTGAGGGAGCATGAGAGCAGTGGGATTCAGATCTCAAATTCTCGTAAAAAGACCAGACTTAATGGTCTGATTGAGACTAGAAGGTACCCAGAGTTCATGGTCCTCAGGCCTTCTGTTAGCCAACTCTTCAGACAGGGATCGGACTGGGCTATGGGATAGAAAATGATACTGGTAAGGAGGGAGCTTCTTGGATCAAGTAATCACATGAGACTACGTGGGCAGCTCCTGTCTGGAGGGGAGATGAGAGGGTAGAGGGGGTCAGAAGGTGGCGAAATGGACACGAAAATAGAGAGTGGGGGGAAGGAGTGTGCTGTCTCATTAGGGGGAGAGCAACTAGTAGTATATAAAAATAAAAAAAATTTTTTTCAAGGTGTATATAAATTTTTGTATGAGAGCCTGACTTGATTTGTAAACTTTCACTTAAAGCACAATAAAAAAAAATAAAAGAAATTAATTTGAGCTATAACTTCTACCTCAGGCACAATTAAAAAAAAAAATTCTTAAAAATGGCTTTACTAACTGGACCACCTGAGACCAGATGACGCCCTGAGACTATCACCTTGAGATGCGCTTTAAGCCTTGAAACAATGCTAACCCCTCAGATCACTTTTTAACAGAAAAGCAGAGCCACACACATGATATTACCCATTAGATTGCTGCTCTAAAAAATATATATATATATTTATGAGCCTGAAAGGTCAACATTTATTCCAAAGCAAAGATAAGAAGATAAGGGAGCAGGAATCTAGAGTACTGGAAATGGAACAGAACACACTAATGAGAATGTTGACACATTGTAAAAAATGTAACTAATGATATTGATCAATTTGTGTGGGAATTGTCAAAGGGGGAACCTAGCTTGCTATGCAAACTTTCACCAAAAACACAATAAAATATTATTTTAAAAAACATTCCTGAAGAAAGAACCTGCCCTTATCAGCAGGATAAAATGTGTGAGAAATGTTCATTCATTCATGCATTCATTCACTCATTGTGATGTTTAAGATTGTGTGCCAGCTGGGCTGGGCCATGAGTCTCTGTGTTTTAGCAGTTGTATAATGTGATCATTTCCCTTTGAAATTTGATACGTGATCACCCCCATGACAGGATTTGCTGAGCGGTACCAGTAGGGGCGGGGCTTGTGACAGCTCATTGCCCCCTCAGCCTTCATCTCTCCACCCTCTGCTGCCTACTTCTTCCTGCTCATCTTGCCAGGACTTTTGCTTGTTCTAGATCCTACAGTTAGCTCCTGTTCGTCTGACCTCTGGTTCTTGGGACTTGAGCTAGTAGGTTTCCTGCCAATCTTAAGATTTGTCAGTCTTCACAGCCTGCTACAGCACTGCTCTCCAGACTGCTGATCTTGGGTTCATCAGCCCCTGTGGCTATGTGAATCAGGAGAATCCTTTTTCCTGCCCCACAGACTCAGGACGTTACAGTCTCTAAAAACCTCATGAGCCATTTCCTTGATATAAATATATATATATATATAAATATATATATATATATAATGTGTGTGTGTGTGTTTGCACCATTTACTTGTTTTGCTTCTCTAGAGAACCCAGCCTAAGACACACGTCAGTTGTCTACTGAGAAGCCACAGACAGAACCTTTCTGACATCCAGCCCAATTTATGCCCATTTCTTGTGGTGGTGGTGAGGGTTAGGTGTGCATTCCATGCAAGGTGCTCAGCACAGAGCCTGGTTTATAACTCATCATTCTCATAAACACTCTGGAATAGTTTTCTTTTCTTCACCTATAAAAATCCCTACCCATGCTGAACAACTCAAGCCCCAAGCCACTAGGTGAGACAAAGCAAGGCAGCCATCCCAGCCTGAAATCCTAAAAAGAGACCTCCAGGATGTGACACATCCTAATATAGGTAGATCAAACTGAAACTGCCTCAACTCTGAGCTTTAACCCACTTGGACGGGAATTAAAAGTCAAGAATGTCAACAGTGAGAGGACCTTCTGACAAGACTCAAGTGGAAGCAGAGACCACAGAACGCAGCAACAAAGCAGAGTCTCCCCACATGTCAGGTATTTTGGCTTCTTGTCTCTGACATTGTACCAGGCCTTTGAATCAGTTCGTTCTAATTTGAACCCCTACTGATAATTTGCATTTCCATCCCAGGTATACTGAATCAGAATCTACAGTTTAACAAGATCCCCCAGTGATTTTTATGTATAATAAATCTTGAGAACCACTGATCTACTGGTGGTTCTCAGAATTGGTCCCTAACCAGCAGCATTAGCATCACCTGGGAACTTGTTAGAAATGCCAATTCTCAGCAGGGGTTCCAACGGGAAGAAACTAGTTCAAAGCCCTGCATTGTACATAGCACCCTTTTAGAGACTGAATTGTGGCCCCCAAAAATATGTGTTGACTTCCGGCAGATGTGATCCCATTTGGAAGCAGGGTTTTTCTTTTGTTCTTAAAGAGGCTATACCAGTGTACGTTGGAGCCTAATCACGTCTGAATTATAAAAAGACCAGAATACACACAAAGACATGAAGGCAGATGGGGGAAGACAGAACCCATGTGAGGATCATCTACGATCAAAAGAGCCAAGGAACGCTCAAGGCTACCAATAAGGAAGGAACCAACACAGACAAGACCTTGATTTGGACTTTAAGCCTCCAGAACTGTGAGAAAATAAATTCTGGTTCTTTAAAGCACCCACTGTGGCTTTTGTGTTACAGCAACACTAGCTAACTATGACACACCCTGTCTTGTTTTCCACTTCTTGCCTCTTCCTACTGAGCTTAGTGCAGAAACCTCCTCATCAGAGTAGACAAGGCCCACATTAGGCAGCAACACGTGTCCCGTCTGGCCCCAGCACAGATACCTGAAGACACTTACAGCTCATAGTTAGCATTCTCAAGGTATTAGTCTTAGGTGAGGACTAGTGAATGGGTATACAATATATTAGCTTACATTTTCAAAAATTAAATGATTATCTGGAAGGTTGACCAGGAAATGGATGACAACAGCGGCCTCAGAGGAGTGGAGCTTCTTGACTGAGGAACGGGAGGTATAGAAAACTGAGTTTGCACTGCAAGCAAGAGTTTGCACTACAAGCAACAAAAAACACCTCTGGCTGATGTAAGCAGAAAGAAAGTGTACTAGAAAAATACAGGACAGCTTAGATCTGTCCAGGAGGGCCAAAGAATCAGGCTTGAAGGATGACATAGCCAGAGGCAACACTGCACATCCATTTCACCTTGTGCAGTGAGAGACAGGCTCTACCTCACATTGTTGTTATTGTTGTTGTTTGCTGCTGTTGAGTCTCCCCTGAGCAAAATGCTGCCTGTTCCTGTACCAGACCCTTGCTCAGTTGCAGATTGGACCATTGTAATCCACAGGGCTTTCACTGGCTGATTTTTGGAAGATCGCCAGGCCTTTCTTCCTTGTCCATCTTAGTCTGGAAGCTCCACTGAAACCTGTTTAGCATTGTAGCAACACACAAGCCAACACTGCCAGAAGGGTGGTGGCTGTGCACGAGGTACATTGACTGGGAGTGGAACTGGGATCTCCTGCACTGAAGGAGAGAATTCTACCACTGAACCATCAATGCCTTGAAGAAGTGAGAATCCTCAAACACAGGAAGGAGGCTCAGAAAAACTGAGTAGCCGAATAGAAATACAAATGTCTACTACAGATACTCACTTTCCACTGAGGACCTTTTGTACATTACTACCATGGGCATGTAATACTTATTTAAAGCACATTTTTTACATCAAGGGATTTAATTCTATACATTTATAGGCTGTCCTTTCAACTATGCAAAACTATACTGCAACTTGGAAACTTCTTATTGAGAAGAAAGCAAAAGCCAAAAACTGTATCTGTGTATAAATATATTCATCAATGTAAATAGATTCATCGATCGCTGTTGCTCCCACACTGGAGCAGAGCACAGACTCACTTCGTTTCTTCCCCTTTCCTCATAGCCCAGCCCCACCTTCCTGTCACTCACACTGAGAATTTCATAATTCTAGCAATCTCCCATTCAAGAAAGTTTCTTGACACAAGATTTATCACTCCCCCAAATCATAATGTAAATTACATTTTAATGTCATTTAGTTAATGTCAGGTGTATTACTTTGAAATGTGAACAATAATAGCAGGATTGTCATAAAAAATTTTTAATTTTTTTTTCCATAACTCAAGGGCAGTGGAGGATGTTAAAGCCAGTACTAACCAAGATAATGCAGACAACAAAAATGGGGTTCCAGGAGCATTAAGACAACTAATACTGCACAAAAGAACAGGTTATTAAAAGCAAAGAAGTTTCCTAAATAAACTGAATGCTTCGAAGGCCAGCGTAGAAGGGGCAGGGGTTCAGGGACCATGGTTTCAGGGGACATCTAAGTCAATTGGCATAATACAATCTATTAAGAAAACATTCTGCATCCCACTTTGAAGAGTGGTTTCTTGGGACTTAAACGCTAGCAAGTGGCCATTTAAGATGCATCAATGAGTCTCTACCCACCTGATCAAAGGAGAATGAAGAACACCAAGGGCACAATGTAATTACAAGCCCAAGAGACAGAAAGGGCCACATGAACCAGAGACTACATCATCCTGAGACCAGAAGAACTACATGGTGTCCGGCTACAACCGATGACTGCCCCGACAGGGAACACAACAGAGAACCCCGAAGGAGCATGAGAGCAGCGGGATGCAGACCCCAAATTCTCAAAAAAAGACCATACTCAATGGTCTGACTGAGACTAGAAGGACCCCGGTGGTCATGGCCCCCAGATCTTCTGTTGGCCCAGGACAGGAACCATCGCAAAGCCAGCTCTTCAGACATGGATTGGACTGGATAATGGGTTGGAGAAGGATGCTGGTGAGGAGTGAGCTTCTTGGATCAGGTGGACACTTGAGACTATGTTGGTATCTCCTGCCTGGAGGGGAGATGAGAGGGTAGAGGGGGTTAGAAGCTGGCGAAATGGATACGAAAAGAGAGAGTAGAAGGAGGGAGCAGGCTGTCTAATTAGGGGGAGAGTAACTGGGAGTATGTAGCAAGGTGTATATAAGTTTTTGTGTGAGAGACTGACTTAATTTGTAAACTTTCACTTAAAGCACAATAAAAATTATTTAAAAAAAAATAAGAACAGGTTATTTTTGTTGCTTGTTGTTAGTTGCCATCAAGTTAGCTCTGAATCATGGTGAGACCATGTACAACAGAACTAAAGACTGCCCAGTCCTGTGCCATCTTCACATCGTTGGTATGCTTGAGGCCATTGTTGCAGCCACTGTGTATTTTGAGTGGCTTCCAACCCAGGGGGCTCATCTTCTAGCACTGTATAGGACAATATTCTGTTGGGATCCATAGGGTTTTCCTTGGCTAATTTTTGGATATAGATCACCAGGCCTTTCTTTCTAATCTTAGTCTGAAAGCTCCACTGAAACCTGTCTACTGTAAGTGACTCTGCTAGTATTTAAAATCCTGGTGGCATAGCTTCCAGCATTATAGGAACACACAAGCCAACATAGTAGGACAAACTGACAGAGGGGTGGTGGAAGGAATAGGTAGTTAGCCTATATTTCTCAGCTGACGTTTTGCACTGTGATACCACTGTTCATGCAAAGATATCAGAATTCCACAAGCCAAATGAACCTACCAACAAAATTTTAAGAGTTTCACATGTGCCCAGCACAGCAAGTTCAAGTTTCTATGCTACTGAATCTATGACATCAAATGGAAAAGGGATATTGTCTAGCACTGCAATGTTTCATTTTGAACTCCTTGAGAATAAAGTGTATGCTTTTTCCATTGCCTAATGCCTGACACAGTAGGTGCTTAAAAGATGTTCTAAGTGATGAATAACTGAAGAAAGGAAGATCCAGAGCACTTACATCGTACTCCATAATTGGTGGCCTTCCTCAATACTCAAACTGAAGGCAGGCTGTCAAAGTGTAAGCATGCTGAAGGGTGGCTAGGAAACTAGGAGTTTCACTCACCCCATAAGCAAGTGTTGAATATCCACCACCAAGCAGACACTGCCCTGGACACAAGGGTAGAAAGGAAAGGGGATGCTGTCCCTGCTTTTTGGTTGCTCACAGCCTCAGAGGAGACCAATGTAAACCCATATTGACAGCACAGGAAGAGGGGACAGTAAAGGAGGGGCAGAGGCAATGGGGCACAGAGGAGGGAGCAGCCCATGGGGCACCACTTATGATTCTGGTATCAAGACAGAAGCAGCCAGAATGTGGGGGAAAAGGAAGAGAGGGCAATGGGCTTCTCTAGAGCAGCCTGGAGGGGCCATCACTGGGAAGGAGCTGGACAGGAAAAGCCAGAATGAGGGTTTGAAGGAGTTACAGAAAGAGGAAATATGCATCACATTTGGGGGAGGTAATTGAAGAGGAATGGCGTTACATTCATTGTCAAAAAGAATATTTCAAGATCTATCCTGAAGTACAACGCTGTCAGTGATAGGATAATATCCACACGCCTACAAGGGAAACCAGTTAATACGACTATTATTCAAATTTATGCACCAACCACTAATGCCAAAGATGAAGAAATTGAAGACTTTTATCAACTTCTGCAGTCTGATCAAATATGCAATCAGGATGCATTGATAATTACTGGGGATCGGAATGCTTAAAGTTGGAAACAAAGAAGAAGGATCGGTAGTTGGAAAACATGGCGTTGGTGATAGAAACGATGCCAGAGATCCCATGACAGAATTTTGCAAGATCAATGACTTATTAATTCCAAAAACCATTTTTCAACAACATAATTGGCAACTATACATGTGGAACTCATCTGGTGGGATACACAGGAATCAAATCTACAACACCTGTGGAAAGAGATGATGGAAATGGTTAATATCATCAGTCAGAACAAGGCCAGGGGCTGACTGCGGAACACAAAACCAAACCAAACCCACCCAATTTGAGTCAATTCCAACTCACAGCAACCCTACATGATAGAGTAGAACTGCCCCACAGGGTTTCCAAGGCTGTAAAACGTTACCGAAGCAGACTGCCCAGCTTTCTCCTGAGGAGCGCAGGATGGGTTTGAACCACCTTCCCAATGGTTAACAGCTATGATGGTTAAGGTTGTGTGTCAACATTGTTGGGCCATGATTCTCAGTAGTTTGGTAGCTGTGATGTAGTTTGGCAGTCTTATAATGATGTGATCACTTCCATGATGAGATTTGACATTATGTGATCACCTCCATGATGGAATCTGTTATGGGTAGCCAATGAGTTGAAAGGCAGGCTCCTTGGGTATGTGGCCTGCATTGAACATAAGTAGACTCTCTGGCAAGGCTCGCAGGCTTTTACTTGCTCTGGATCCTGTAGCTGGCTCCTGTTCATCTGACCTCTGGTTCTTGGGACTTGAGTGAGCAGCTTACCTGCAGTCTTGCCTGCCAGTGTTGGGACTTGTCTGTCTTCACAGCCTGTGATCAAGAGCCCTGCTGTCTGACCTGCCAATCTTGGGTTCACCAGCCCATGCAGCTGTGTGAATCAGGAGAAGTCTCTAGCCTTACCTATGGATTTGGGATGTTCCAGCCTCTACAGTTGCATGAGCCATTTCCTTGATATAAATCTCTTCATGTAGATAGTTACACACTTTGCTGGTTTTGCTTCTGTAGAGAACCCAGCCTAAGACAGTAGCTGATCACTTTAACCACTGCGAATTTCTCAAATGCAAGTTTAAGTTGAAGCTGAAGAAAATTAAAATAAGTCCACAAGAGCCAAAGTATGACGTTAAGTATATCCCACTTGAATTGAGAGACCATCTCAAGAATATATTTGATGCACTGAACACTAATGGCCAAAGACTAGATGAGTTGAGGAATGACATCAAGCACACCATACATGAAAAAAGCAAAAGGTCATTAAAAAGCCAGGAAAGAAAAAAAAGACCAAAATGGATGTCAGAAGAGACTTGAAACTTGCTCTTGAACATAGAGTAGTTAAAGCAAATGGAAGAATTGATGAAGTAAAAGAGCTGAACATATTTTAACGGGCGGCTCAAGAAGACAAAGTAAAGTATTACAATGAAATGTACAAAGACCTAGAGTTAGAAAACCAAAAGGGAAGAACACACTCAGCATTTCTCAAGCTGAAAGAACTGAAGAAAAAATTCAAGCCCTGAGTTGCAACATTGAAGGATTCTACAGGCAAAATGGAGCCCTGGTGGAGCAGTGGTTAAAAGTGCAGCTGCTGATCAAGAGGTCAGCAGCTTGAATCCACCAGCTGCTCCTTTGAAACACTATGCGGCAGTTCTACCCTGTCCTGTAGGGTCACTATGAGTCGGAATCAACTTGATGGCAACAGGTTTGCTTTTGGTTTTATGGGCAAAATATTGAACAATGCAGGCAGCATCAGAAGAAGATGGAAGGAATACACAGAGTCACTGTACCAAAAAGAATTGATCAACGTTCAACCATTTCAGGAGGTAGCATATGATCAAGAACCGACGGTACTGAAGGAAGAAGTTCAAGCTATACTGGAGGCGTCGGCAAAAAAAACACGTCTCCAGGAGCTGATGGAATACCAATTGAGATGTTTCAACAAATGGATGCAATGCTGGAAGTGCTCACTCATCTATGCCAAGAAATTTAGAAGACAGTTTCCTGTTCAACTGACTGGAAGAGATCCATATTTGTGCCCATTCCAAAGAAAGGTGATCCAACAGAATGCTGGAATTATCTAACAATATCATTAATATCACAGGCAAGCAAAATTTTGCTGAAGCTAATTCAAAAATGGTTGCAGCAGTACATCAACAGGGAACGGCCAGAAATCAAGCTATATTCAGAAGAGGATATGGAATGAGAGATATCATTGTTGATGGCAGATGGATCCTGGCTGAAAGCAGAGAATACCATAAAAATGTTTACCTGTGTTGTATTGATTATTGGAAACCCTGGTGGCATAGTGGTTAAGGGCTATGGCTGCTAACCAAGAGGTCGGCAGTTCAAATCTGCCAGGCACTCCTTGGAAACTCTATTGGGCAGTTCTACTCTGTCCTAAAGGATCGCTATGAGTCGGAATCGACTCGAAGGCAGTGGGTGGGTGGGTATTGATTATGCAAAGGCATTTGTGTGGATCATAACAAATTATGGATAATAACATTTTGAAGAATGTGAATTGCAGAACACTTATTTGTGCTCATGCAGAACCTACAGATAAACCAGGAGGAAGTTTTTTTGTTTTTTAGCAGAACAAGAGGATACCGTATGGTTTAAAGTCAGGAAAGGTGTGCGTCAGGGTTATATCCTTTCACCATACTTATTCAATCTGTATACTGAGCAAATAATCTGAGAGGCTGGACTATATGAAGAAGAACATGGCATAGGATTTGGAGGAAGACTAATTAACAACCTGCAATATGCAGATGACACAATCTTGCTTGCTGAAAGTGAAGAGGACTTGAAGCACTTACTGATGAAGATCAAAGACCACAGCCTTCAGTAGGGCTTACACCTAAATATAAAGAAAAAAAATCCTCACAACTGGACCAATAAGCAACATCATGATAAATGGAGAAAAGATTGAAGTTGTGAAGGATTTCATTTTACTTGGATCCACAATCAATGCCCATAGAAGCAGCAGTCAAGAAATCAATGTATTGCATTAGGAAAATCTGCTGCAAAAGGCCTCATTAAAGTGTTGAAAAGCAAAGATGTCACTTTCAGGATTAAGGTGCACCTGACCCAAACCATGGTATTTTCAATGGCCTCATGTGCATGTGAAAGCTGGACAATGAATAAGGAAGACCGAATAAGAATTGATGTCTTTGAATTATGGTGTTGGTGAAGATTACTGAATAAACCATGGACTCCCAGAACAAACAAAACTATCCTGGAAGAAGTGCAACCAGAATGCTCCTTAGAAGCAAGGATGGTGTGATCATTAAGGTTGTGTCTCAACTTGGCTGAGCCATGATTCTCAGTGGCTTGGCAGTTATGATGTAGTTTGGCAGTCATATAGTGATGTAATCACCTCCTTGACATAATGTGATAACCTCCATGATGGAATCTGCTGTGAATAGCCAATCAATGGAAGGGGAGTATCCTTGGGGGTGTGGCCTGCATCCAATATAGGTGAACTTTCTGGCATGGCTCCTGTAGCTGGCTCCTGTTCATCTGACCTCCAGTTCCTGGGACTTGAGCTAGCAACTTGCCTGCCAATCTTGGAATTCATCAGCTTCCATGGTCTGGATGTTGGGTTTGACAGCCCCAGCAGCTATGTGAGTGGGGAGAAGCCTCCAGCATGACCCATGGATTTGTGACATTCTAGGGTTTTTTTTGGTTTTTAGCCTCTACAACCATGTGAGCTATTTCCTTGATATAAATATCTATATATGTATATATAGACACTTTGGAAACCCTGGTGGCATAGTTGTTAAGTGCCACTACTGCTAACCAAAAGGTCAGCAGTTTGAATCCACCAGGCACTCCTTAGAAACCATATGGGGCAGTTCTACTCTGTTCTATAGGGTTGCTATGAGTCAGAAACCACTCCACAGCAACAGGTTTTTTTTTTGTTTTAAGCCGCTTCACTGGTTTTGCTTCTCTAGAGAACCCAGCCTAAACCAGATGCCAAGACTTCATCTCACATACTTTAGGCACATTATAAGGAGATACCAATCCCTGGAGAAGGACATCATGCTTGGTAGACAGCGAAAAAGAGAAAGACACTCAATGAGATGGATTGGCACAGTGTCTGCAACAATAGGCTCAAGCATAACAACGATTGTGAGGATGCTGCAGGACCGGGCAGTGTTTCATCCTGTTTTACCTAGAGTTACTATGAGTCAGAACCAACTCATTGGCACCTAACACAACAACAGTGAAAGTTCTCCAGAGAAACAGAATCAGTAGGAGAAAAAAAATAGAGAGATGGAATCATAGTGGTGCAATTGTTAAGTGCTCATCTGCTAACTGAAAAGTTGGTGGTTCAAACCCACCCAGCAGCTCCAAGGGAGAAAGACCTTCTCCCATAAAGATTATAGCCTAGAAAACCCTCTGGGGCAGCTCTATTCTGTTACATGGGGTCACTATGAGTCACAATCAACTCAAGGACACCCAACAATAACAACATATAGAGAGAGAGAGAGATGGAGAAGGAGAGATATCAATTTGAAGGAATTGGCTCATGCAGTTTTGTATGGGCTGAGGCAAGTCTGAAATCTATAGAGCAGGCTGACAAACGAAACAGGAAGGATTTCTGTGTTTCAGTTTTAAGGTAGAGTCCTTCTTCCAGAAACCTTAGTTTTTGTTCTTAAAAACTGATTGGATGAGATCCACTCACATATCGAGGGTAATCTCATTTACTTAAAGTCAACTAATTGTAAATGCTAATCATATCTACAATATCTGGGCTAATCTTTGACCAAACAACTGGACACCATAGCCTAGCCAATTTGACACACAAAATTAACCATCACAGAAGGGTAACAAAAGACAAATTTAATTTGTCTTGATAATTTTTCCCAGGAGGACCCTAAAATGAGGTGGAGTTTTTTGGTTTCTTGTTAAGGAAGCGAATATAAGCAGTGAGGGGAGGATGAGTTTTGGAGAGGCTTCTCCTGGAGCCAAGAGGAGCACCCTTTGTGAAGAAAAGAGTTGGACTCTGTGATGGTCAGGTTTACACGCCAATTTGGCTAAGCTATGCTGTTGTTGTTAGCTGCTGTCAAGTCAGCCCCAACTTATGGTGACCCCATGTACAATGGAAAGAAACACTGCCCAGTTCTGTGTTATTCTCATGATTGATCGTGGATCAGATCATTGTGATCCATAGGGTTCTCACTGGCTGATTTTCAGAAGTGATTTTCATAACTAGGCCTTTCTTCCTAATCCATATTAGTCTGGAAGCTCTGTTGAAACCTGTTCAGCATTACAGCAACACACAAACCTCCAGTGACAGATGGGTGGTTGCTGCACATGAGATGTATTGGCTGGGAATCTAACCCAGGTCTCCTGCACTAAGAATTCTACCACTGAACCATCACTGCCCCTGGTTAGGGTATAAACCAACCAAAACTAAACCCATTGCTGTCGAGTCAATTCCGACTCATAGAGACCCTATAGGACAGAATAGAACTGCCCCGTAGGGTTTCCCAGGAGTAGCTGGTGGATTCAAACTGCCAACTTTTTCGTTAACAGCCAAGCTTTTAACCACTGGGTCACCAGGGCTCCAGTTAGACTATATTACCCCATTAAAAGCTAAACTAGCCATTGCTGTGAAGGAATTTTGTAAATGTGGTTAGCATTTACATAAGGTTAACTTTAAATAAAAGAGGTAATCCTTGAAAATCTGGGTGGGCCGCATCCAATCAGCTGAAGGGCCTCATCAAGAGAATTGAAGTTCCCCTGGGAAAAAGAAACTCTGCCTGTGGACTATAGCATCAGCTCCTGCTTGAGGGTTTCCATCCTGCCAGTCTTCCCTACAGACTCCAGATTTGCTCAGCCCCCACAATCACATGAGTTAATTCCTTGCTATCTATCTATCTATATTATATATGTATAATTCTACACATATATGGATACGTATGCACACACACACACACAAATACTAGTTCTGTTTGGTAGAATGCTGATTGATACAGCCCCCATTTCTCTCTGCCATTGGGCCACTGCTGTTACTCTGAGGGGGATCCTGATGGACTGTCCTCCATCCCCACAGAGGGCAGGACCTGTCACTTCAGCCCAGACTAGAGTTTGAAGAGGTCGAGGTTGTGGGTAAGGAGCTTGGGGTTTAATTTGGTCCAAGCTCTAGATTTTTTTTTTTTAAAAAACAGATTTTTAAAACATGAAAATGAAAGATTTCCATTCCCCTCCTTGAACTCAGTTTCCTCACCTGAAAAGTGAGTGGGGAGGAGTAGGTATCTGAAATCCAATCTAGTCCTCATAGTCTATGACTCCTTGACTTTGGATCCATTCCTGGGACAGAGATATCTGGTAACAGACCAACTGTCAATAGCTTAAATTGTCCACGAAGAGGATTTACTCAACAGAAGGCCACAAAATGTCCTCTGGATCTTTTGGTGCTCAGCCAATAGCCTGGGGCTGTGT
The DNA here is from genome assembly GCF_024166365.1 of Elephas maximus indicus. Lineage (NCBI taxonomy): Eukaryota > Metazoa > Chordata > Mammalia > Proboscidea > Elephantidae > Elephas > Elephas maximus. The sequence goes on along the minus strand of NC_064832.1, from coordinate 31,155,633 downwards.
GCCATAACTAAAATGACTCAGTTCAGTATAACAAACACTGACTGAATGCCAGTCTCAATGAGCGGTGTTGGTAATACACATCTAATTCTCCAAGGTTATGGGGAGTAAGAGGGGAGAGAGAAGGGACTGGTCAATTCTAAATACAACACTAGCCAAAAAGCCAAAATCTCTTCCTCCTATATATGTGGCCTGAGTCACAAACAACAAGCCAAACTAATCAAGGGAGCCTCTTCGCTCCTTAGCTCAGGACTTCCCCAGCCTCTCCTAGAGGTGCTAACAAGCCAAAATGAAGCACGAGAAGGAAGATAAGTATAGAAGTCCATGAACTGTCCCTGCAGAGGAGAACCTGTGACTTCTCCCTATCAGAAATTCCTCAACTCAAAGGGGGATGCAGGAGGGAGGTACTCTCCTTTCATCTCTGGAAAGACTATGGTGACAGGAAACAGAACTATGAAAACTTCCCGGAGTTTGTCATCACAGCTGCTTCCTTCGCTGGGGCCATAATCAGTTGAACCAAAAAGAACAGGTTTGAAAGCATTTAGATAATATCCTCCAATATGCCTAGAAAAGTGGGGAGAAGGAAGGAATCTCAAATCTGAGCTCTTTCTTTGGATGAAAATATGATGAAACGGGGGGATAAGGAAGACTGAAAAATGCTAAAAAGGAAAGCAAGATCTGGGACCTGTTTGATTTTTATAATTAATGTCCTGTCAGAGATGAACATCTTTAAAAGCCTTTCCATTATCACAAATCTTTAAGCCATTAACAGTGTTAAAATGAAAAGGCAGAGACTAAATACTCTATCTCAACGCCTTAAAAAATCAAAGTTCCACAAATCCACCTGAAACATTTCCGGCATACCTACTGGGAACCCAAGCTCTGCCAGACATCTCAGGAAGGTGACCTTTCCTCAGGAGGGCCCAGAGCCCTCATTTTTCAAGTGACAAAAGATCTAAGCTCAATTCTAGAAGCATGGTCCTATCAGGATAGCTTAGCATAAAGATTTTTTTTTTTTTCTTAAATGTTCCTTTTGAAATTCTCCTTTTTATTTATATCCTTCCCCAGCAGAAAAAGCCAGCTGTTTTTAGCCTTCCTGGGCCCTCTTTCCTTCTTTCTCAGGGAAAGTCTGCAGTCTCTTCCAAGCACTGGCTCTGCATTACCCCTAGGTCCCCCTGCCCCACAGCCAGGGCCAAGATGTGCAGTCAGATCCTCAGAGCCCTTGGCAACCTTGGCCAAACCACAGCCTGCCCACCATCGTCAGTCTCTGTCGGTATGTAACCCAAGCCAGGAAGCTTCTTCTGCCTAAAACGGGGTTAGGCGGCAGCAGGTAGGTGTTGGAATGCTCTCTGGACAATTTTCTTAAAGAATCAGAAACAGGGCCTGGGATTTGTGGAAATGTGAAGCTGGTGTCTGGGCCTGAAAGAAACCAAATTGAAGGAACATACACCACAAACAGCACGTTCTGAAGGGAAGAGCACTGAACTAGGAGTCTCTGGAGTCTAGCTCCGTCTATGCTGCATAACCTTGGACAAGTCACATAAGTTTTCTGGACTTTTATTTTTTTCATTGGCAGAAAGAAAGCATCAGATCAAACTCTAAGGTTATTTCTCGCTCTAAAAGTTTTGTAGTTTCGTGAGTTTTTGTTACCGGTGGTGGAATAATTTGGAAAAGGATAGGGGCAATGGTTGTATTTGATGAACATATAAATGTCACTGAATTATACATGTAAAAATTGTTGAATTGGCAAATATTGTGTTATATTTTGTCACAATAAAAAAAATTTAATTAAAAATTTTTGTAGTTTAAGTTGCTTCAATTCATTCAGGTTAAGAGTCATAAAAAAAACTTTAGCCCATATAAGATCATGACTATCATTAACAATAAGCTATTAAAGTGTTATAGATTAAAAAGATGATTTTCTGAATTAGTTTTTATGGTGGATGTGTCATTTGGGGGGGGCTGCCCACCCTGTGTTTGAGGAGTCTCCCCACCTAAGGCGGCAGAACACATTTCTCTCCATACAAGCTGAACATGTCAGCTCCTCAGTCTCCCAGCATTCCTTGTGGTGGTGTAACCTCACCCTACTAATGCCAGTAAATTTCCATTAGTCCTTAAACTAGCCCAAGTCCAGAAGGGCCAGTTGTGACCACTTATCAACTTCAACAGTGGATGCAGCAACAGGTGGAATGAAGCAGAAGGAAAATCAGCACCCAGATCCTATCACAAAGAGAGAGGTCCAACAAGAACCACATCACCTCCTGTTTCCTGGCCACCTTCTAGAATTTTCCCTCCCCAATTCACCTGCATGGCCACCATCTTGCTGCCCAAATCACATATAAGCCCTGCTTCCCCATAGCTTGGGGAGTCAGATCTGAGGAACTTCCTTCCAGCTCCTTGCTCCACGCATTGTAATAAAGTTACTTTCTCTTTCTTAAAGACTTGAGCAAGTCTGAGCATGCCGGACAAGTACCCACCTTTTAGGATTGGGTAACAGTGGGGCCAGGGCACATCACTTTCCCAGCATTCCTTGTGGTTGATGAGAGGGCAAATGACCAGGCGCTGCCCATCAGACACACTCTCCCACACATGCAAAGAAGCAAGAAATGTGCAAATCCACTCAGGCAACACGTGGTGGCAGTGGCAGCTGCCATACCCAGCTTCCAGACGCAGCCACCACAGGAGTTTCATCAGCAGCCTCCAAGTCGGTCCTCAGAGGTGCCCTCTGCAGTGCAAGTAACAGAGTCTGTGCTTGACAGCAAGGGCAGTGCGTCTTCAAAGAACACATTTGTGGGGATCCGCTGAGCCTGGTTCTTCTGAAGATTCCGTGAGGTACCCAATAGTTTCTCATAAGTTTCCTTTCTACTTAAATTAACCAGTATATGTTTCTATTGCTCCCCTAGAATAGTTCCTGATACCCAGTAGCATCTCAGTATTTGTCAATGTTGAATAAACCCTGAATTGATGTAAGTGATGCTACCAAAATCATACAACTTTCTAAAACAATTCAATTAGTAAACATACATTTTGTGAATATCAAAATGACAATTATTAATGTTTAATAAACACAGACCATGTGCCAGGTCTGTGCTGAACTCACTACTTGCTACCTCAATCCAGCAGCACCCTGTGGAAGGCCCTCCAAGTATCCGACTTTCCCAGATGGGGAAACCCAGGTTTGGAGACTTGCCCAAGGTATAGAGCTAGCAGATGGCAAAGCTAGGATTCGAGCCCTGTGGGTCTGACTATAATATATGTGAATGGGCGCTCTGGAACAATCCCCAAAAGGAGACTTTTAAAAATTATACTAGTAAGGGAAAAAATGCAAAGGTTCTGATTCTGAATTAGTTAAAGAAGATCTGAAGTCTGCCTTAATATCCATTTGTCTGAGAAAAGCTGTGCTCCTCTTTTCCTGAAGAAAGGGAAATGAACTAGGAACCTTTACTTTTCTGGTAATGATCCAAAGGAAATTAATATAAATAGCTAAATAATTCAGGGCACAAATTATTCAGGCAACAGCAAGGCTGGGACTTAATTTATCTGGGAAATTGTGTTATGTCATCTTGACTTATAAAACCAAATTCATTTTTAAATGTGTTAGCCATTACAAATTCTAAGACACTTGGTAAAGTTTCTACTTGGCAAATGAGAAAAGTTGGGGAAATAAACATGTTCAGTGAAAAGAGCTAAAATATCTTGTTCAAAAAAAAAATTATGATAACTGTGAAAACTAAGTATCAGGACAAACGTCCACTCTCAAGTTTGGCATAGATGTCACCCTCAGATTCAAATCATCACTACTGAAAAAATGTCCGGAAGTGCTCATGGGGTAGGAGGTAGAAGCAAATTTTCAGTTATTCTAAAGCACCAGGTCATACCAATCTCAGTAGGAATCCGTTCTTATACGGTTTACTGCTGAAAGCAGCTACTTCCCCGCATGTTTATTCAGAATCATGTCAAGAAGTTATGTTGACCAATTTCCATAGTGTATTGTAATAAGGACTTTTATTGTTATTCCCAATTTAAATGGAATAGTTAATACATTTTTACAATTCGCAATTACATATTTGTTGTTGTCGTTGATAGGTGCCGTCAAGTTGCTTCCAACTCATAGCGACCCTACGTATAAGAGAACGAAACACTGCCAGGTCCTGGTGCCATCCTCACAATCATTGTTATGCTTAAGCCCATTGTTGCAGCTGCTGTGTCAATCCCTCTGGTTGAGGGTGTTCCTCTTTTTTCGATAACCTTCCACTTTACCAAGCATGATGTCCTTCTCCAGGGACTGAGCCCTCCTGATAACATGTCCAAAGTATGTAAGATGTAGACTCGCCATCCTTGCTTCTAAGGAGCATTCTGTTCATACTTCCTCTAAGACAGATTTGTTCTTTCGTTTACATATAAAACATGCCAAATTCTCCATTTTGGGAAATAACAAAAAGATGAAGTTTACTACCTCTACACAAAACTTGTTATTAATCCATCGGAGCTCTCTCCTGGCCTGTCTTGGATGGCATACGTCAACTCTCTGGGCCTGAGCTTTCTCACTAAGTGCAGGGGCCACCTGCCTTACACTGGACAACCTTCAGTGGCTGTCAGTGCAGGCGGGAGCTGCTCCTGAATCCCTGCCAGTTTCCACATTTTTGTTCCCACAGAACCTTCCAGCTTGGTTGCCATTCAGCTCTTAGTCACTTCCCTTCTTTTCTCCCCAACTCCTGAGTTTGGAGGCTGAGGAAGCTGAGGCTCACTGAGGCAAAGGCTTAGAGCGCAAGGCTCAAATGAGGATTGGGGAAATGATTTGGTCAGATCTACTTCAGCTAAACATATGTCTACCCCACAACACAGCAATCCTATAGCAAGGTACATAAAAACCAAACCCTTTGCCATCAAGTCAATTCCGACTCATGGCAACCCCATGTGTTATAGGATAGAACTGCTCCATAGGGGTTTCTTGGCTGTAATCTTCACTAGAGCAGATTGCAAGGCCTTTCTTCCATGGAGCCCCTGGGTGGGTTCAAACCATCAGCCTTTAGGTTGGAAGCCAATCTCAAACCACTTTTTCTACCCAGAGACCCACAAGGTACATACCCAAGAAAAATGAGTGTATATCTCTTCCAGAAGACATGTGCTCATGATAGGCAAAAACTGGAAACAATTCAAATAGACACCAACAGTACAGTGGATAAATAAATTGTGGCAACTTCATATATTATTACACAGCAATACCAAAAAAAAAAAAAAACCAATGCTGTCGAGTCGATTCCGACTCATAGTGACCCTATAGACCAGAGTAGAACTGCCCCATAGAGTTTCCAAGTAGCGCCTGGTGGATTTGAACTGCCAACCCTTTGATTAGCAGCTGTAGCACTTAACCACTACGCCACCAGGGTTTCCTACACAGCAATAAGAAGAACAAATCACTCTTAGGTTCAACAATAAGGATAGACATCATATTGAGTGAAAGAAGCCAGACGTCAAAAGTCCATACTGTATCATTCCACTTATATGAAGTTCAAGAACTAGGATCACAAATCTGTGGTGAAAGAAGTCAGAACAGGGGCTACCTCTGGGGGAGAGGTGGGTATTGACTGGAAGGGGACATTAAGGAATCTTCTGAGAGGCTAGAAATGTTCTAGATCTTTGTCCTGATGGTAATTTCATACATATATGTAGGTTTAAAAATTCATAAAATTTGTGTATTTTTGTATGTATCTTATACTTCAAGGAGTCCCTGGGTAGCACAAATGTTTAAGCACTGGACTACTAACCAAAAGATTGGCAGTTCAGAGGCACCTCAAAAGTAAGGCTTGGCAACTTGCTTCTGAAAGGTCACAGCCTTGGAAACCCTGTGGAGCACAGTTCTAATCTGCACACATGGGGTCACCATGAGTCAAAATTGACTTGATGTCAACTAACAACAATATTACACCTCAATAAAAAAAAAAAAAAAATTAAGGAAGGGCTGGTGGGGCTAGGACTTTAGTCTTAAAGCAGTGAGAAGTAAGGGAGATTCCAATTAGAGGTGCTCAAGTCAGCGCCCCAGGCCCAGTGCCCAGCACTCAAGATAATTACGGGGGGAATAATAATAGCAATCATTTGTTAAATACTTTCTGTGCACCAGGCACTTGCCAAAGCATTTTACAAACACGACCTCACTGAATACTTACAACAGCTTTATAAGGTGGGTACCGAAACCAAACGAAACCCACTGCCATTGAGTCGATTCCGACTCATAGTGACCCTATAGGACAGAGTAGAACTTCCCCATAGAGTTTCCAAGGAGCACCTGGCAGATTGAACGGCCAACCCTTTGGTTAGCAGCCGTAGCACTTAACCACTACACCACCAGGGCTTCCAAGGAAGGTACAGATAATAAGGTAGGTACCAAACCAAAAAAACCAAACCCAGTGCCGTCGAGTCAATTCCGACTCATAGCAACCCTATAGGACAGAGCAGAACTGCCCCATAGAGTTTCCAAGGAGCGCCTGGTGGATTTGAACTGCCGACCCTTTGGTTAGCAGCGGTAGCACTTAACCACTACACCACCAGGGTTTCCCAAGGTAGGTACAGATAACTGTTATTATCTCCATTTTGCAGAATAATTAAATACCTTGCCCAAGGGCATACAGCCAGCGAGGGACAAGGTCAGGATTTCAAAGCAGACCTGTCCAGGATGGAGGGATAGAATGGCATCAAGAGGAGGAAAAATGGCTTTTCAAGCTCCTCTGCCCTGAGCCTTTATTTCTCCTGGTGAGAGATTAATCAAAACTTCAGAAACTCCTCACCTTCACTATGCAGCTATGCAATTAACAAACTAAAGCGAAGAATGTGTCAAAGGAATAGATCAATCCAGGTATAGAGTGGCTTCTGCTTTTGTCAACCAGCGATTTTCCTCCCTTTTCTTATGGTACAGATCCCACCCCCTGGCGACAGGGGTGAACAGTGGCCCAGCAGCAGCCAGTCAGCATCTCTTCCTTGGGAACATGAACACTGGAACATGTGCTGGTACAGAGATGTGGAAGGGGCTGGAACAATCTCATTACACAAGGGTCAAAATCTCCTGTGGCTGAGACCTTGGAGACAGCTGGTGTCTGATTTTCCCTTTTGTGTTACTTTTTCCCCTTTATGAGCTGATTGTCAATAAATCCTGTGTTATCAATTGTTAGAGCTCTTGGTTTCTGTGATGGTGAATTTTATGTGTCAACTTGGCTAGGCTATGGTGCCCACTTGTTTGGTCAAACACTAGTCTAGATGTTGCTGTGAAGGTATTTTGTAGATGCGCTTAACATTGACAACCAGCTGACTTTAGGTAAAAAAGATTACCCTCAGTAATGTGGGTGGGCCCCATCCAATCAGTTGAAGGCCTTAGGAGCAAAAACTGGTTTCCTGAAGGAGAAGGAATTCTACCTCAGGACTACTACATGGAAACCTTGCCTGAGTTTCCAACCTGCTGGTCTGCCCTACAAAATTCAAACTCAAGACTGCAACATCAACTGTTGCCTGAGTTTCTAACCAGCCAGCCCACCTGCAGATTTCAGACTTGCCAGCTCCCACAATCTCATGAGCCAGTTTCTTGAATAAATCTATTTATATATACATAGTTATTGTTGTTGTGTACCATCGAGTTGAATCCGACCCACAGTCACCCTATAGGACAGCGCAGAACAGCCCTAAAGGGTTTCCTAGGCTGTAATCTTTAAATGAGCAGATCACCAGGTCTTTCTTCTGGCAGAGTCACTGGCAGTTTTGAATCGCCAACCTTTCAGTTAGCATCTGAGCAATTAACCACTGTGCCATCAGATATATATACATATCCAAAAAACTAAATCTGTTGCTGTCAAGTTGATGCCTACTCATGGTAACCCCATGTGCTACAGAGTAGAACTGCTCCACAGGGTTTTCTTGGCTGTAATCATTACAGAAGCAGATTGACAGGCTTTTCTCCCGTGGTACCACTGGGTGGATTCAAATCACCAACTTTTAGGTTATTACAGTAGTTCAGTGCAAACCAGTCCCAAATCCTGGAGAAGGGCCTCCTGGCTGGGCCAGCTTGGGTCAAGTTCCCCAGACAAAATGTGGCAGGGACCAAGGTCATGCAGAAATATGGCAGCACTTATCACAACCATGTAGACGGAGTGGAGGAAGAGGAAACTAGTGGAAAACGGAGGGTGAACAACAATCCATGGGGATCTACCACGTGGCCTAATTAATTAACTAATCCTATTTTTTATGACAATGCAGAAAGCATCAGCTTTGAGTTACAGGGACATTTGAGTATTAGCTCTATCGCTTACAAGCTATGTGATCTTGGGCAAGTTATTTGACTTGGCTGAGCTTCTGTAGGGAAATAATACCTACCTCGTGATGTATTGAGAGCATCAGACAAGAAAGGATACGTTCAATATCCAGTACATTCTAATCTTATCTTGAACATCAAAAGAATGACAGAGGATTGAGTGTCCCTGGGGTGTAATGAACTGTTTTGTTGGCATTTCACTTAGGCATCTCATCTTCTAAAAATTTGTTTCCTTGAAAATACATGTAAGTTCCCTTAGTGCCTGTTGCAATAAGGTGAGAGGCCAAGAGTAACAGGCTGTGAGAACCATACTAACTCCTTCCTGTGAAGCAGATAAAGGCTAAGCTTTATCCTGAGGATGCTCAATTTTTTTGAATAATGAGCAGTAAGTGTAGACATTTATCAGCGATAAGCTACAAATACAGTTCTGAAGAGGCCAAAAGATTTATCAGACCAGGGGGACCTTCTTGTTGCCAGAGAGGCAGGTGGGCCGCTGCTGTCTTCTCTCTTTTCAGAGAGCAAAGAGAACAATTTCTTATCTCGGGAAATCCTGGACTATCGCAAACACTCATCTCTCCAGGGCTGACTTAACACCTTGAATGAGCTGGCTTCTTGTTAGCCATATTAAGATCTTATTTTCAGAAAACAAAGACAACAGATATTGACTTTGAATACAGCATGTCAGGGCTTTGAGGAAGTATCTTGTGAGGACAAAAAGCCGATCTCTTCACATTTATCAGTGTGAGATAACTTGGTTTAGGATTCCCTGCAGAGTCAATAACCAACATCAGGATCTGTGATAACTAGTGCCCACTCTCTGCAGCTGAATGAAAAAAGCCAGGGAAATTGCTCCATCTACAGTTTTTTTTACAGTGCTTGCTGGAAATTAGTGTGTGTGTGTGTCTGTAATATTCAGATAGAGTAGCATTTTGCTTACAAATATTTATAAGTAACAGCCTGCATTTATATTAAGAAACCGCACCTCTGGCAGACAAAGAACTTGTTTGCAACCTACTTGACAATTCTTCAAATCATTTTAAATTGACAAAGGCGGGATTTCCTCTTTAGCATTATGAAAAACACAGTATGCTCATATGAGAATCACAGAAATCCACCCAGCACAGGAAACCCCTAGACAAGGGCCAGTGATTCTCTAGCCGCTCTTCTAATTCTTTCACTAACTCATGGGGAGTCCTTACCACCATTTTCCTCGTTTCAGTTTCTACCCATTGGTACTTAACTATGCTTCTGAGGCAAAACAGAACAAGCCTACCTTCCGTCACAAAATTCCCTTTCAAAGATATGGCAATGGCCATCATATCTGCTCTTAGTCTTCATTACACCAAGCTAAACATTTGCAATACTCTTAATAAGATAAGATTTCCAGGCTCCCTAACATCTTGAAGGAGTCCCTGGGTGGTGCAAATGGTTAACACACTCAAATGCTAACCTAAGGGTTGGTGGTTCAAGTGTACCCAGAGGCTCCTCAAGAAGTTCTGGTGATCTACTTCCAAAAAATCAGCCATTGAAAAATCCTGTGGAGCACAGATCTACCCTGATACACATGGGGTCACCATGAATTGGAATCCACTCAAAGTTAACTGTTTTGTTTTTTAATATTTTGAACTCTTCCTCTAATTTGTTACAATCTGTCTTGAAACTCCATATTGAGAATTGAACTGAATGACCCGGCCCAAGATATGGAGGTCCTCTCTTGTCCTGTGATGTGGCCATTTGCTTCCAAGGTGGTGTTGACTTACTTTAGAAACTACAACACGCCGTTGGCTACTGCTTTAAAAACATCTGAAAAGGAATTGCTTTCTTCAAGATATGATAAGTCATTTACATTACTTCCCATTTTTCTTCAAAGCAACACTTATTTAAGGAGTTATATTACAGGCCTTCATTGACCTTAAACTGATCAATTGTAAAGGAGTTGATTGCTGATCCTGGTCAGGAAATAGTTCTTTTGTTGGCATCAGAAAGGTCACTAGAGGGCTTCTATAGAAGTAAATTAAAGAAAATGTTTTTCAAATTGGACATTTTCTTTGGGAAAGAGGGAGAATAAGAAATGATGTAGACAGAAATTTCCTACACTGGAAGAGAAATAATGAGCCATGAAAAGATGTAAAGTCACATAAAACTACATTTGTTGTGTTAATTAGGTGACATACTGTGCCAAAGACAGAACAAAATAAAAGGAAAGAAGAAGCCACATAGCATTTCTGATGCTAGCTTCACCCTCTATTTATAAGAGGGACAGCCTCTCACCCAGAGGATTTGCTTCAACGAAAGATACTTAGAGACATTGGTTTGGTCGTTAACTTTTGGACAATGTGGCGGACATAATGTCACAAAAGATTTATAGCGAGAAGCTTGTTCCTGGAAACCGGTCTTCAGTTTTCTTAAAAATTCAAAACACACTTGTTCTTTTTTTCCATTTCTCCTTAAATGTATCTGTCTTAGGCTGGGCCATCTAGAAAAGCAAAACCGGTGAAGCACTTATAGAGAGAGAGAGAGAAAAAGAGATCAAGGAAATGGCTCACAAGGTTTTAGAGGCTGGAAAGTCCCAAATTCGTGGGTCAGGTTGGAGGCTTCTCCCGACTCACATAACTGCAAGGGCTGGCAAACCCAAGATCCAGACCCCAGAGGCTGATGCATTCCAAGATCAGCAGGTAAACTGCTAGCTCAGATCCCAAGAACCAAAGGTCATATGAACAGGAGTCAGCTGCAGGATTCAGAGTGAGGAAAAGCCCACGAGCCTTGCCAGAAAGTCTACCTATATTGGTTGCAGGCCGCACACCCAAGGACACTCCCTTTCAGCTGATAGGCTATTCACAGCAGATCCCATCACGAAGGCGACCACATTATATCAGATCTCATCATGGAGGTGATTACATCATTATATGGCTGCCAAACTACATCATAACTGCCAAGCCACTGAGAATCATGGCTCAGCCAAGTTGACATACAACCTTGACCATCACATCATCTCAGCTACAACTGGTGAAACTATAGGACAATGGTTATTCTTCAAAGAAGAGTAATTTAAAAGGCAGGAATGTGTGGCATGAAAATTAGAATAACTCTTGCTTGGTTTTCATCAGATATTATGTACTATTCGATATGGGAATGTTCCATGAGAGAACCACGAGGTGTTTGTTTTCACCACATCCACGTCACTCAGAAATAGTTCCTGTGTCATAAAAAGTAGCTCCAGGCTAGTGTAACTTCCTGTGAATCCCCTCAAGTTATTATCTGGGGAAATACCTTTGCCCTTTCCCCACTACACATGCAAAACCACTTTTGTGCACTCTTGGGAGAACTTGAAGTTTGAGAAAAACATTTGTGCTCTATGTGATTTCAAGAAGCATAATGACACTAGTGACTCAGGCTCTCCTTAAACAAAGCCAAGTTCTATTTGAATTTTTAACAATGGAAGTTCACTTCTATGCCAACTCTTCTTGCAAGCTGTTTTTCATTAATAAGCCTTTTTGTAAGTGTGTCTAATAATAAAGCCATGACACTTTTTTTTAAAAAAAAAAAAGTGTAATGAATAGAATACACTGTTTGACAGAGATTAGGCACGAAGTATATGTTCCATATCCACTCTGGGGATTCTTAGGTCAACTTCATGGTCACCATCTTCTCCTTCTTTTAATTTTTCCTCCCAAATATCTCCATTCTGTCACTTTCCCTTTGCTCACAGTCACCTTTCATCTCCTCTGGGACTGATCTTTCTGGCTGTATACCTGTACCACAGTCCATTGCAGGAAATTATCTCTCCCCTTGTGGACCCTGTAATGCCAAACAAGGATGTTCCTGGTTATATCTCTGATGCCATGGATTTCAATCCCTGCTGTATAGCAGAATCACTGGAACAGCTTTCCTTTTTTTTTTTTTTTAATTATAATACTTCAAAGCATACTTTGTAAAATTAATAAAGTCTTAGTAATTTGAAAACTCTCCAGTTCAGTCTGCCAATACATCTTTGCTGAGAAACACAGTAAATGGAATTCTTAGAGAATGATTTGCTCTGTGGGCCAGGGACAGAAGGATTACTGAGGATTTTAGTGATAGAGGGGTGTTGAAGTCTCCAACTTGTAACAGTGGACTTGTCTATTTCTCCCTGTAGTTCTATCAGTTTTGCCTCATGTATTTTGAAACTCTATTGTTAGGCACATACACATACAGGATTATGTCTTCTTGGGAAACTGTCCCCTTTATCATTATGTAATACCTCTGTTTTATCCCTGACAATGGGATGACACATATAAAACCTTGAGAAAAAAAAATTGCCAGCCAAGAATAATATATCTTGTTCACATGTGATGGCGAAATTAGGACATTTCCAGATAAACAGAAATTAAGGGACTATGTAAAAACCAAAACAAAACTACAAGAATTATTAAAGGGAGGAGGCGGGGCCAAGATGGCAGAATAGCCAGGTGCTTCTCTTACAACAAAGGCCCAAAAAATGAAGTGAAACAATTATATTTATGACAAGTTAGGAGACCCGAATATCAAAGGCAAAGTTAGAAAACAGACTGAGCAGTCGGGGGGAGAGAGGTGATTCAGAAGCAGAGAGGAGTTGCCAGACATGAATTGCCAGGATCCCTCAGGCACCATTCCCAGGAGCAGCTGTGACGTGCTGGTGGTAGCATTTGGCCACAGTTTCCTCAGGGAGAACCAGCCAGCAACACAGCCTACTCACGCCTCCAGAACCAGAGAAGAACAGCACTCTCAGCAAAAGCTAAGAATTTGCATACATGTTACTGCACCCCACGTCCCCTAGCCGGCTTCAGGCTGTTGATTTCCCTGGGCCAGAGAGAAACGCTTTGAGCATGCTGAGCCATTCTCCTGGCCTTGGAGAAGGAATGAATTCACATCAGGGGTAAGATAATTTGCCAGCTCCACTAACTGGGGGAGCTCAGGACAGATGCCCCTCCTGCTGGGCATAAAAAGTCCTTGGAATTTGAATACATTTCCCCCCTGCATGGACCTGTGTGGGCCTATTTCAGGAGACTAAGCCCTGCTAGTAAACTGCAACTGTTTCAGCTATGCAGTGCAAGGTGGGTGTCTGATATTTGACACCGCTTTACCTGTTAAACAGGGTCCTCACCCACCCACATCAGGAGCCTAAGAACTGGTGGCTCAATTCAGGTCACCCAGCCACCCACGACAGGGGTCCAAGGGGAACTGGTACCTCCCAGCCCTTACAACCAAGAGCATTGGGTGCCCATGGTCCGTCTGCAGAAGCCACCCACCTGTACACTTTAGGGAACAGGCACATGCTTTCCTCAGAGACACTTGGGATGGTTCTCAGTCCCCTGCCTTGTTCAGAGCACGACCCCCTGCTGCAATCAGATACTGGAACCAACACCAAACACATTTGCCCCTCTAAGACTGTACAACAGAGACTGAACCACAGACTTGATGACCAGCTACCTAGACACCTGAGCTAAATCCACACACAAAAAAGTGAATGGGCTCATAAGCTTACACACCTGATAACAGCTCTAGCCATGTGGGGACAGGACGTCAGAGCTCCAAAGGTGAAAATAATGAAGCTAGCTCACTCAAGCAACCCACTGGGGCAAATCAAAACAACACAAAGCAAGAAAATAGGATACAGTAAGCAAACATAAAATAAACTAATACAATAACTTATAGATGGTGCAGAGACAACAGTCAATATCAAACCACGTAAAGAAACAGACCATGATCTCTTCAACAAGCTCTCAAAACAGAGAATCAAATGATCTTCTGGACGAAGGCGCCTTCCTGGAATTACAGAATGCAGAATACAAAAGATTAATATACTGAACCCTTCAAGACATCAGGAAAGAGATCAGGCAATATACAGAACAAGCCAGGGAACACACAGAAAAAAACAGATAAAGAAATTAAAAAGGTTAATCAAGAACAAAATGAAAAATTTAATAAGCTGCAAGAATCCATAGAGAGACAGCAATCAGAAATGCAGAAGATTAACAATAAAATTACAGAATTAGACAACTTGATAGAAAGTCAGAGGAGTAGAATCAAGCAAGTGGAAGGCAGAATTGATGACCTTGAAGATAAAGCACTTGGCACAAATATATCTGAAGAAAAATCTGATAAAAGAATTTTTAAAAAAGGAAGAAATCTTAAGAATCACGTAGAATTCTCTCAAGAGAAATAAACTACAAGTGATTGAGTACCAGAACAGGAAGGGATAACAGAAAATACAGAGAGAATTGTTGAGTTGTTAGCAGAAAACTTCCCTGATATCAGGAAAGGTGAGAATATATCTATCCAAGATGCTCATCGAACTCCACATAAGGTAGATCTTAAAAGAAAGTCACCAAGACATATTATAAACAAATTTGCCAAAACCAAAGATAAAGAGAATTTTAAGAGCAGCTAGGGATAAATGAAAAGTCATCTACAAAGGAGAGCCAATAAGAATAAGCTCGGACTTCTCACAGAAACCATGCAGGCAAGAAGGCATTGGGATGACTTATAAAAAACACTGAAGGAAAAAAATTCCCAGGCAAGAATCATATATCCAGCAAAACTGTCTCTCAAATATGAAGGTGAAATTAGAATATTTCCAGATAAACAGAAGTTTAAGGAACATGTAAAAACCAAACCAAAACTACAAGAAATACGAAAGGGAGCTCATTGGTTAGAAAATCAGTAATATCAGATATCAACCTAAGACTAGAACACTGGACAGAGTAAGCAGATGTTAACCCAGACAGAAAAATCACAAAAATAAATCAGGATAAAAGAACACTCAAAACAGGGAAACAGAGATGTTATTACATAAAAGAAGACAACATTAAAACAATAAAGAGGGATTAAGAAATGTAGTCATAAATCTTTCATACGGAGAGGAAGACAAGGTGATATAAAGAAATAAAAGTTAGGTTTAAACTTAGAAAAATAGTGGTAACGTTTAAGGTAACCACAAAGGAGATTAACTATCCTACACATCCAAATAAAACACAAGAAAAAAAATACAGACTCAGTAGAAAAAAATCAACAACAACAAATAAGAGGAAAAGACAATATCTAAAGATAAACTCCTCAGCACAAAAAATTAAGTGGTAAAAAGAAACTGTCAACAACACACAAAAAAAGACATCAAAATGACAGTACTAAACTCATACCTATCCATAATTATGGTGAATGCAAATGGACTAAATGCACTGATAAAGGGACAGAGTGGGCCAAAATGGATAAAAAAGAAGAAAAAAAAAAAAAAAAACACAATCTGTCTAAATGCTGCCTACAAGAGACACACCTTAGAGACACAAACTAAAATCCAAAGGATGGAAAAAAATACATCAAGCAAACAACAATCACAAAAGATCAGTAGTGGCAATATTAATTTCTGACAAAATAGACTTTAAAGTTAATTCCAACACAAAGGATAAGGAAGGACACTATATAATGATTAAAGGGACAATATACCAGGAGGATGTAATCATATTAAATATTTATGCACCCAATGACAGGGCCGCAAGATACATGAAACAAACTCTAACAGCATTGAAAAGTGAGATAGACAGCTCCACCATAATAGTAGGAGACTTCAAAACACCACTTTCAGTGAAGGACAGAACATCCAGAAAGAAGCTCAATGAAGACACGGAAGATCTAAATGCCACAATCAACCAAACTGATTGTATACACATATACAAAACTACAAAACACTCCACCCAACAGCAAACAAGTATAGTTTCTTTTCTAGTACACATGGAACATTCTCTAGAATAGACCACATATTAGGTCATAAAGCAAGCCTTAGCAAGATCCAAAATATCAAAACATTACAAAGCATCTTTTCTGACCATAAGGCCACAGAAGTAGAAATCAATAACAGGAAAAGAAATCTAACACTTGGAAACTAAACAATACCCTGCTCAAAAAAGACTGGGTTACAGAAGACATTACGGTTGGAATAAAGAAATTCATGGAATCTAATGAGAATGAAAACACTTCCGATTGGAACCTTTCAGACATAGCGAAAGCAGTGCTCAGAGGTCAATTTATATCAATAAATGCACATATACGAAAAGAAGAAAGAGTCAAAATCAAAGAAGTATCACCAAAACTTGAACAAATAGAAAGAGAGCAACAAAAGAAACCCTCAGACTCTAGGAGAAAGGAAATAATAAAAATTAGAGCAGAACTAAAGGAAATAAAAAACAGAAAAACAATTGAAAGAGTTAACAAGGACAAAAGCTGGTTCTTTGAAAACATTAACAAAATTGATAAACCATTGGCCAAACTGACAAAAGAAAAACAGGAGAGGAAGCAAATAACCCAAATAAGAAATGAGATGGACGATATTACAACAGACCCAACTAAAATTAAAAGAATCATATCAGATTACTATGAAACATTGTACTCTAACAAATTTGAAAACCTAGAAGAAATGAATGAATTCCTAAGAAACACACTGCCTACCTAAACTAACACAGAGGTAGAACCACGAAATAGACCCATAACAAAAGAAGAGATTGAAAAGGTAATCAAAAAAACTCCCAACAAAAAAAAGGCCCTGGCCAGGACAGCTTCACTGCAGAGTTCTAACAAACTTTCAGAGAAGAGTTAACACTACTACTACTGAAGGTATTTCAGAACATAGAAAAGGATGGAATACTACCAAACTCATTCTATGAAGCCAGCTTATCTCTAATACCAAAACCAGGTAAAGAGACCAACAAAGAAAATTACAGACTCGATGGCACTGGGTTTGGTTTTTTTTTCGGTTATCCCTCCTGAACTTAGATGCAAAAATCCTCAACAAAAGTCTAGCCAATAGAATTCAACAACATATCAAAAAAATAATTCACCATGACCAAGTGGGATTCATACCAGGTATGCAGGGACGGTTCAACATTAGAAAAACAATTAATGTAATCCATCATATAAATAAAACGAAAGATAAGAACCACATGATTTTATCAACAGATGCAGAAAAGGCATTTGACAAAGTTCAACACTCATTCATGATAAAAACTCTCAGCAAAATAGGAATAGAAGGAAAATTCCTCAACATAATAAAGGGCATTTATACAAAGCCAACAGCCAACATTACCCTAAATGCGGAGAGGCTGAGAGCATTCCCTTTGAGACTGGGAACCAGACAAGGATGCCCTTTATCACCACTGTTATTCAACATTGTGCTGGAGGTCCTAGCCAGAGCAATTAGGCTAGTTAAAGAAATAAAGCGCTTCCAGATTGGTAAGGAAGAAGTAAAAGTATCTCTATTTGCAGATGACATGATCTTATACACAGAAAACCTTGAGGAATCCTCAAGAAAACTGTTGAAACTAACAGAAGAGTTCAGCAGAGTACCATGATACAAGATAAACACACAAAACTCAGTTGAATTCCTCTACACCAACAAAAAGAATATCGAAGAGGAAATCACCAAATCAATGCCGTTTACAATAGCCCCCAAGAAGATAAAATACTTAGGAATAAATCTTACCGGAGATATAAAACACCTATACATAGAAAACTACAAGACACTACTGCAGGAAACCAAAGAGACCTACATAAGTGGAAAAACATACCTTCCTCATGGATAGGAAGACTTACCATTGTCAGAATGTCTATTCTACCAAAAGCTACCTATAGATACAATGCAATTCCAGTCCAAATTCCAACGACATTTTCTAACGAGATGAAGAAACAAATCACCAACTTCATATGGAAGGGAAAGAGGCCCTGGATAAGTAAAGCATTACTGAAAAAAGAAGAACAAAGTGGGAGACCTCACTCTACCTGATTTTAGAACCCATTATACCACCACAGTAGTCAAAAAAGCCTGGTATTGGTACAACAACAGATACATAGGCCAACAAAACAGAATTGAGAATCCAGACATAAATCCATCCACATATGGGCAGCTGACATTTGACAAAGGCCCCAAAACAGTTAAATGGGAAAAAGACAATCTTTTTAACAAATGGTGCTGGCATAACTAGATATCCATCTGCAAAAAAATGAAACAAGACCCATACATCACAGCATGCAAATAAACGAGCTCAAAATGGATCAAAGACCTAAATATAAAATCTAAAACAATAAAGATCATGGAAGAAAAACTAGGGAAACGCTAGGAGCCCTAATACATGGCATAAACTGTATATAAAACATTACTAACAATGTAGAAGAGAAACTGGATAACTGGGAGCTCCTAAAAATCAAACACTTATGCTCATCCAAAGACTTCACCAAAACAGTAAAACGATTACCTACAGACTAGAAAAAAGTTTTTAGTTATAACATTTCCAATCAGTATCTGATCTCTAAAATTTACATGATACTGCAAAAACTCAACCACAAAAAGACAAATAACCCAATTAAAAATGGGCAAGAGATATGAATAGACACTTCACTAAAGAAGACATTCAGGTAGCTAACATACATGAGGAAATGCTCACGATCACCAACCATTAAAGAAATGCAAATCAAAACTACAATGAGATTCCATCTCACTTCAACAAAAAAACTAGAAAACTCAAGGCTGGCATTAATCCAAAAAACACAAAATAATAAATGTTGGAGAGGCTGTGGAGTGGAATACTTATAAACTGCTGGTGGGAATGTAAAATGGTACAACCACTTTGGAAATCGATTTGGCGCTTCCTTAAAAAACTAGAAATAGAACTATCATACAATCCAGCAATCCCAGTCCTTGTAATATATCCTAGAGAAATAAGAGCCTTTACACGAACAGATATATGCACACCCATGTTCATTGCAGCACCGTTTACAATAGCTAAAAGTTGTAAGCAACCAAGGTGGCCATCAATGGATGAATGGATAAAGAAATTATGGTATACTCACGCAGTGGAATATTTTGCATCTATAAAGAACAATGATGAATCAGAGAAACATTTCATAACATGGAGGGATCTGGAAGGCATTATGCTGAGTGAAATTAGTCAGTACAAAAGGACAACTACTGTGTAAGACCACTATCATAAGAACTCCAGAAATAGTTTAAACAGAGGAGAGAATATTCTTTGATTGTTACAAGAGCGGGGAGGGAGGGAAAGGGTTTTCATTAATTAGGTAGTAGATAAGAACTATTTTAGGTGAAGGGAAAGGCAACAAGCAATACAGGAGAGGTCAGCACAACCAGACTAAACCAAAAGCAAAGAAGTCTCCTGAATAAGCTGAATGATTCGAAGACCAGCATAGCAGGTGCAGGGGTTTGGGGACCATGGTTTCAGGGGACATCCAAGTCAATTGGCATAATAAAATCTATTAAAAAACATTCTGCATCCCACTTTGGAGAGTGGCATCTGGGGTCTTAAACACTAGCAAGCGGCCAACCAAGATGCATCAATTGGTCTCAACCCACCTAGACCAAAGGAGTATGAAGAACACCAAAGACACAAGGTAACTATAAGCCCAAGAGGTAGAAAGGGCCACATAAAGCAGAGACTACATTAGCCTGAGACCAGAAGAACTAGATGGTGCCCCTCTACAACTGATGACTACCTGACAGGGAGTGCAAAGAGAACCCCTGAGGGAGCAGGAGAGCAGTGAGATGCAGATCCCAAATTCTTGTAAAAAGACCAGACTTTATGGTCTGACTGAGACTAGAAGTACCTGGAGGCCATGGTCCCCAGACCTTCTGTTAGCCCAAGACAGGAAACATTTCCAAAGCCAAACTCCTCAGCCAGGGATCAGATTGGACTGTGGGACAGAAAATGATACCAGGGAAAAATAAGCTTCTTGGTTCAAGTAGACACATGAGCCTTGCATGTCCTGTCTTAAGGGGAGATGAGAGGGTAGATGGGGTCAGAAGCTGGCCGAATGGACACAAAAAGAGAGAGTGGAGGGAAGGAGTGTGCTGTCTCATTAGGAGGGCTGCCATTGGGAGTATATAGCAAGGTGTTTATAAATTTTTGTATGACAGTCCAACTTTATTTGTAAACTTTCACTTAAAGCACAATAAAAATTTTTTTAAAAATTATTAAAGGGGGTCCTTCAGTCTGAGAACAAACAACATCAGACCACAGCCTGAATCTAGGACACAAGATTGTACCAGCCGGATACCAACCTAGGAAATGAATTCTCAAGGACTATCCAAAACCAAAAGTATTGCAACAGGGAACCAGAAACATTAATGGGTAAATGACAATGTCAGAATAATAAAAGAGGGAATAAGCGGCACAGACATAGAGCTTTCTAGTGGAGAGGAAGCCAAGGCGATACCAAGTAATAATAGACTGCTTCAAACCTAGGAAGATAAGGGTAAATTTCAAGAGAACCACAAAGAAATTTAACAAACCTACTCATCAAAATAAAGAAGTAAAACATAAAAAGTCTCAATAAAAACAAAAGAAATGAAAAAGAAATCAACAAACAAAAGGAATTCAGCCAAGACAGTAAGAGGAACAAAGAAAATGTTAGCTCCACAAAAAAAAAAAAGGCACTACAAAATGACAGCAATAAACTCACACCTACCAATAATTACACTGAATGTAAATGGCCTAAATGCACCCATAAAGAGACAGAGAGTGACAGAATAGATTAAAAAAAAAAGGATCCATCAATATGCTGTCTACAAGAGACACACCTTAGAAACAAAGATGTAAATTTATTAAAAATCAAAGGATGGAAAAAAATATATCAAGCAAATAACTACCAAAAAAGAGCAGAAGGGGCAATACTAATCTCAGATAAAATAGATTTTAAAACAAAATCCACCATAAGAGACAAAGTAAACCCACTGCTGTCAATTCTGACTCATAGCGACCTTGTAGGACACAGTAGAACTGCTCCATAGAGTTTCCAAGGAGCGCCTGGCAGATTTGAACTGCCAACCTCTTGGTTAGAAGCCATAGCACTTAACCACTATGTGACTGGGGTTTCCAAAACACAAAGAAGGCCACTGTGTAACAATTAAAGGGATGATCCATCATGAAGCCTTAACCATTATAAACATCTATGCACCCAATGACGAGGCTCCAAAATACATAAAACAAATTCTTACAGCACTGAAAAGAGAAATTGACAGTTGCACAATAATAGTAGGAGACTTCAACACACTGTTCTTGGTAAAAGACTGAATGTCTAGAAAGAAATTCAACAAAGACACAGAAGATCTAAAGGGTACAATCAGCCAGCTTGACCTCATAGACATTTATAGGATGCTCCACCCAACAGCTGCAAAGTACACATTCTTTTCCAAGGCACATGGAACATTCTCCAGAATTGACCACATCTTAGGCCACAGAGCAATCCTCAACAAAATCCAAAACATTGAAATAATACAAAGTATCTTATCTTTTTTTTATCTCCTCTGACCACAATGCTGTCAAAGTAGAAATTAACAGCAGGAAGAGTAAGGAAAAAAAAAAAATTACATGGAAACTGAATAACACCCTGCTTAAAAACCTCTGGTAATAGAAAAAATCAGAGATGAAATAAAAAAATTCCTAGAATCAAACAAGAATGAAAACACATCATACTAAAACCTTTGGGACATAGCAAAGGCAGTACCCAGAGGTCAATTTACAGCACTAGATGCACACATCAAAAAAGAAGGGACAAAATCAAAACATTAGCTATACAACTTGAACAAATAGAAAGAGAACAGCAAAAGAAGCCCACAGCCACCAGAAGAAAGGAAATAATAAAGATCAGAACAGAAATAAAAATGAAATTGAGAATAGAAAATAATAGGAAGAATCAACAAAACCAAAAGTTGGTTCTTTGAAAAGATCAACAAAATTGACAAACCAATGGCCAAACTGACAAAACAAAAACAGGAGAGGACACAAATAACCTAAACAAGAAATGAAATGGGGGACATTACAACAGATCCAACTGAAATAAAAAGGATCGTAACAGAGTATTATGAAACACTATACTCCAACAAATTTGAAAACCTAGAGGAAATGGACATAGTTATATCAACCTTTACAGATGTGAGTGTGGAAAGAATGTTTTTTCAATCACGCTGGGATACAAGATCAACCACTATTGAGATCCTCCTTTTAGTCCCTGGCCTTACTGGCTGCCAGGAAGCCCAGAGAAAACGCAGGAGCAAATGCAGTTACCTGCGTGTCTCATGAAGGCACTGCCTCTCCTTTACCTGGATCATGCTTTTCCTTTTCTAAGCTTCATAACATCACTGTGCACGCAGTACCACACACACTGCCGTGCATCAGCACCCAAAATGTGCTCAGGCCACACCCTGTCCCAGAACGCCCTCTGCCTTGCAGCACCTACCAGGCTGACACCCACTTCTCCTTCAAGATCTGGCTGCAAAAACTCTCCCTGGTTTCCCAGGCTGGTAAAGTGCTGCCCTCTCTCATCTCTCCTCCCCCAGGACTCCGAGCATACTCTTATCATTAAGGAAGCTGCATTCTAGCAAAAGCAGCTGCTTTTTTTCCTGGTTTCCCCTCCACACTCCTTAAGGGGCAGGCCATGCCGTAGTCTTCTTTGTATCCCCAGCTCCTTGTCAAGTGTCTGTTGCCGTTTGTTGCCATGGAGTCAATTCCATTCACGACAATCCCATGAGTGCTGAGTAGAACTGCTCCATCGAGTTTTCAAGGCTGTGACCTTTTGGAAGCAGATTGCCAGGCCTGTCTTCCAAGACGCACCACTGAGTAGGTTCATGATGGCAGTGGGTTTTTTGGCACCTTTAGTCAGCAAAGAACACATCTGAGTAGTAACTAAGTTATCGTGAATATGATTTGTGCTTAAAATAGGCTTTAATATTACTATAAACTGTCACCTTAGGCCAACACAGCTCAATGTACCATTGTTTCAATTTCTGGATAAGACAGTGGTAGTGTTAAGCACCCAATCATTATTTGCTTTTTTCTCACATGGAAATCTCAGTCACACAAAACCAGTGACTAGAACTGGAAGTCCAGAAATAAACCCACACATCTATGGTCAACTGATTTTTGACAGGGTGCTAAGTCTATTCGGTGGGAAAAGAAGAGTCTATTCAATAAATGGTGCTGGGAAAACTGGGTTTCCAAATGCAGAAAAATGAAACAGGGTCCATGCCTCACACCAGATACGAAAAAAAAATTCAAAACAGGTTAGGGATCTAAATGTGAAAACTAAAACCACAAAATTCTTAGAAGAACAGGCAGAGGCAATGCTGTCAGGCCTAGCTTTCAACAATGGATTATCTAATAACAAAAGCACAAATGGCAAAAGGCAAAATAAATAAATGGGACCTCATAAAAATTAAAAAATTCTGTTCATCAAAAGACTTACCCCCCCCCAAAAAATGAAAAGAGAAGATACTGACTGGGAAAATATCTTCAGAAACCATATATCTAACAAGAGTCTAACAACAAAAATATATATAAAATTTTGATAACAGCAAAAAGATAAATAACCCAGTCATAAAATGGGCAAAGGACTTGAATAGACATTTCACCAAAGAGGACATTCAAATGGCCATCAGAGACGTGAAAAGATGCTCAGCATCATTAGCCAGCAGAGAGATACCAATTCGCTCCACTAGAATGGCTAAGACAAAAACAAAAACAGAAAATAACAAATGTTGGAGATGATATGGGGAAATTGGAACACTTGTCCATTGCTGGTGGGAATGCAAAACGGTACCGACATTGTGGAAAACAGTGTGGCAGTTCCTCAAAAAACGAAAAATGAAACTACCATAAAAAACCAAACCCAGTGCCGCTGAGTCAATTCCGACTCATAGTGACCCTATAGGACAGAGTAGAACTGCCCCATAGAGTTTCCAAGGAGCGCCTGGCAGATTTGAACTGCCGACCTCTTGGTTAGCAGCTGTAGCACTGGACCACTATGCCACCAGGGTTTCCGGAACTACCATATTACCCAGTAATTCCACTCCCAGGCTGTCTTAGGCTGAGTTCTCTAGAGATGCAAAACCAATGCAGCGTATAAATATATAGAGAGAGATTTATACAAAGGAAATGGCTCACGTGGTTGTTGAGGCTAGAAAATCCTAAGTTTGAGAGTCAGGCTGGAGGCTTCTCCTGACTCACATAGCTGCTGGTGCTGGCGAATCCAAGATCGGGAGGTCAGATAGGAGGCCTCTGGCTCACACACTACGAAGGCCAACAAGTCCCAAAATCGGCAGGTAAGAAGGCAGGGAAACTGCTAGCAAGTCATTGTTTAGGAAGCACTGAGTTTTTGTTTATGGTGATGGAAAATTTGGCAACGAACACTGGTGATGATTGCACAACATTATTGATGTCATTGGTATTACTGAATTGTACCTGTGAAAAAGGCTGAATTGGCAAATTATGTATTATATATATTTTTACAACAATAAAAAGAAAAGGAAAAAAAAAGAGTAGAGTGCTACTAGGAACCACCGCCCGCACTGGTTCTCCTGACACATAGAAAGGGAACGTTTCTGAATTGTGTTTGGGATTCTTCCAGCATCTATGATTGAATGACAGATTATTCTAAAGTCTAACATGACTTCCACTTTAACACCAGCGAGGTGTAGGGGGTGTGCAGTATAGTGTAGAATGAAAAAGTGACACCTGAAGTGCCATGGCCTTGGCTAAGTCACTTTCTTTGCATCTCAGTGTCCTCATTTGTTTAATGGGGATAATAACACCTGCCACACAGGATTATTGTGAGCACCAATGACCATGCACATGAAGTATACTGCAAACTAGTACACTGAGCAAGTGTACATCTATATTTCAACCACTGGTAGAGGGATGGTTAATATGCCTGTACTTTGGTGATTCTGAGAACTCAAGAACAAATACACCCAACAAACAAAATTAAGGTACAATCGACTACATTGTTAAATTACACCCATGTACTCAATGTATCTACCTATATTTCTACACATACTTCTACATATCAAATAACAAAATTAGGAGGTTGTCATGGATTGCATTGTGTTCCCCCAAAATATGCATCAGCTTGGCTAGGATCTTCCATTTTGTGATCTGATGTAATTATCCTCCTATCCTCCATTTTGTGTATTGTAAATTCTGACCTCTATGTATTAATAGGAGCCCTGGTGGCACAGTGGTTAAGAGCTCAGCTGCTAACAAAAAGGTCAGCAGTTCAAATCTACCAGCCATTCCTTGGAAACCCTATGGGGCAGTTCTACTCTGTCCTATATGGTCGCTATGAGTTGGAACTGACTCAACTACATCTAACAACAACAACAACAACATGTGTTAATGAGGTAGGTCAGGGTGGGGTGTATCCTGAGTCACTACCTTTCACCACCCTTACTCATGTGATACCCTTGCTTGAGTCACACCTTTTATCTTACAAGAGATAAAAAGAGAGAGAAGTGAGCAGAAAGGAGAGGGACCCGACTACCACGAAGAAAGAGGAGCCAGGAGCGGAGCATGTTGTTTGGACCTGGGATCACTGCACTGAGTACCTAGTCCCAGGAGAAGACTGACACCAGGACACATGGAGATCTCCAAGGAATGCTGGGCCCACAAACGTTGAAAGGAGATAAGGACCTTCCCCCAGAGCCAACAGAGAAAAGGCCTTCCACCACAGCCAGCATCCTGATTTCAGACTTCTAGCCTCTTAAACAGAAATTTAAAATAAATCTGTTTGCTAAGACTGGAGGAACCCCCGAAACTATGGCCCCCAGACACTCTGTTAACCCAGAACTGAAACCATTCCCAAAGCCCACTCTCAGGCAAAGATTAGACAGGACTATAAAACTCTTTAGCAAAGATTAGACAGGAGTGTCCTTCTCAATTCAACTGGATACACAAGACCAAATGGGCACCTCCTGTCCAGAGGCAGAATGAGAAGGCAGGAAGGGGCAGAACTGGCCAGATGGACACAGGGAACCCGGGGTGGAAAGGGGGGCTGTGCTGTCACATTGTGGGGATTACAACCAATGTCACAAAACAAAATGCTTATAAATTTTTGTATGAGAAATTAACTTTAACTGTACACTTTCACCTAAAGCATAATGAAAACAAAATTCTATTTACTAAAACCATCTACTTGTGGTATTTCTGTTATAGTAGCACTAGATAATTAAGGCAGAGGCTTAAAAGGAACAAGGCAACAGATGACTGGATAAACAAAATGTGGCACATACATAAAATGGATTATTAGCCATAAAGAGAAATGAAGTCCTGATACATGCTACAACATGAATAAACCTTGAAAACATTATGGTGAGTGGATTAAGTCCATCACAAAAGGGCAAATATCATATGACCTCACTAATATGAAATACCTAGAATGGGCAAATGTATAGAGATCAGACTTTTATTAGCATTAACAGGAGAGGGAGGGAGGTGGAAAGCGCGAGTCATTGTTTAGGAAGCATTGAACTTCTGTTTATGGTGATGGAATATTTGACAACGGATATCGGCATTGATTGTATGACACGATTGATGCAATTGTTCTCACTGAATTGTAACTCATGGAAAATGTCGAATTGACAAATGTGTCATCTATATTTTTACAACAGTAACAGGTATTTTTCAAATATCTGAAGGGCTGCCACGTGAAAGAGGGATTCGATATAACCAGAGTGATTCAAAGGTAAACCTAGGACTAGTTAGTAAAAGCTACAGGGAAATAGATTTGGGATCAATATAATAGAGATTATATTATATTATATATAATAGAGATTAGTATAGTATAGTTTGGTATGGTACGGTATGGTACGGTACAGTACAGTATGGTATGGTATAGTATGTACAGTAAGTATATTATACTATATTATACTATATTATACTATATTAAATTATATTAAATTTATATATAATAGAGATTGATAGAGCCCTGGTGGTTCAGGTTGCAAACCAAAAGGTCAGCAGTTCAAATCCACCAGCCACTCCTTGGAAACCCTACATGGCAGTTCTACTGTGTCTTATAGGGTTGCTAAGATTTAGAATAGACTCAACAGCAATGGTTTTTTGGTTTTTCTTTTAATAATAGAGATTACTCTTATTGTTAGAGCTGTTTGAAAATAGAACGGCTCCCAGTGAGGGAATGAGCATCTGACATGGAAAACGTTTAAATTGAAAAGAATTACCGCCTGATTGGAGATGTTTAGATGTTGGGTCAAAGTTCCATGTGGGCGGGGATTTGCACCTGTTTCATTCACTGATATATCTCTGTGCCTATAACTGTGCCCGGCACATAGAAAGCTCTCAGATATTTTGTGAATAAAGGAATGAACACATCCTGTGACCACTCTGAATCTACGACTACAATTTCATGATAGCTATTCAATGATAATCTTCAGTTCTGCTGAGTCCGTGTCAGTTCAGCAGCTCAGTTGGGGTCTCAAAGGCCACAGTCATCATTTAAAAATTTTCTTTAGATCAAATTCGCAAACACACCAGGGTTACCCTGTATCCTCAAATAGATACCAGAAATCCCTGTCTCACTATTGCACTGGGAGCTGGGGTGGACTGCAGGTGCAATGGCCAAATCCACACACCTCAACTAACACACTCAGACGGGAGTTGAGGAGAGGGATGCAGGGTATTACCAGGTGCAATTCCAAGCAGACCTACGGGCAAGCCTGTTCTGCTCATCCTGCAACTCTAGTATTTAGCTGATATTAGCACAGTGCCTGATACAAACTAGATGCCCAAAAATCATTTACTAATTCAGTTGAACTGAAATTTATATCTGATGATCGTTAAACTATTTGCCTTGTCTTTTTTCATTAGTTTCACATTCATAGTTATACATTTATTTATATCCTTATTTTGATTTATTTGCCTAATGTCTATCTTCCCCAATAGATTATAAGCACCATGAGGGACCATGGCTTTTATTTATCACTGTATACCCCAGCACCTTGTACAATTGTGTGGTACATAGGAAGTACTCAATCAACATTTGTTGAATGAGTACTGGGAGGAGATTCCTGAAATAAATATATGCGTGAAAGAATTCTAGAATCATTGAGTCTTTCAGTTAGAAGAGGTTTTAGCAATCCTTTGGTTATTATTTGTTTATTATCAGGTCCACCCATTTGTTGTTGTCAGCTGCTATTGAGTAGATTGGGCAATTTAAGAATCGAAGCAATTTAATCTACATAAAGTAACAGTAGATGTGTATCTTAGTCTAGCGCTGCTATAACAGAATACCACAAGTGGATGGCTTTAACAAAGACATATTTATTCTCTCACAGTCTAGGAGGCTAGAAGTACAAATTCAGGGTGCCAGCTCTAGGAGAAGGCTTTCTCTCTCTGTCAGCACTGGAAGAAGGCCCTCGTCATCAGTCTTCCCCTGTCGAGGAGCTTCTCAGCACAGGAACCCCAGGTCCAAAGGAGGCAGTATTCTCCTGGCTCTTGTTTCTTGGTGGTATGAGGTCCCCACGTCTCTCTGCTGACTTCTCTCTTTTATATCTCAAAAGAGACTGGCTTAAAACACAACCTAGTCTTGTAGATTGAGTCCTGTCTCATTAATGTAACTGCCTCTAATCCTACCTCATTAACATCATAGAAGCAGGATTTACAACACATGGGAAAATCACGTCAGATACCAAAATGGTGGATAGGCACACATTACTGGGAATCACAGCCTAGTCAAGTTGACACATATTTTGGGGGAGACACAATTCAAACCATGACAATGTGATAGAAATACCAGAGATATTTACCCAAATGGGTGTTCAAAAGAGTTGATGAGAGTCCCAGGAAAGACTCAGCTTCAAGTCTTTAAGGGAAATATTTTATTTACTAACCTACACTTCTGTCTTCACTCAGCAGATTTCACAGTCAATCCAGGTACTGCAGATTAACTAAATAAATCCTCTTCTTCAGGCACTATAACTGGGTTTCTCTTTTCACCAGCACCTCCAGTGGAGCACAAACTAGGTAGAGAAAAGAAATCAAGTCAAACTATGAGCATGAATTGTGACAGCTTTTTTTAAAGCCAGGCCTACTGAACAGGCTTAGTATTTGGTGGCTCCAAGGTTATCTCCCTGGACCTTTTCCACTCAAAGTCTTCTTCATCCTTCCACTCAAAGTTGCTCTCGGGTCTGATCCATTCCTAACCCCTGAGGCTCAAATGTCTGTTTAGGCAATTCTTAGGTTAGCAGTCTAGCACAAACCATTTGTGCCACCTAGAGACTTAATTCTACAGCTTTTTTAAAAAAGTGAAAAGGTTCTTACAAGCCGAAAAATGGTCCACATCAGTGGGATCACCATTTTTGAGAAAGCCATGGCCAATGTGATTAAAACTGCTCCTTTGGCTGCTGCCTCTTCAGTTTCCCTCCCAGAGTAAGAAAAAGCATTAAAGGACTGAAATCTTGCCCACTTCACAACTCATGCCACACCAGACACAAGGTAGCAAATCACCAGTCAAACCAATGTTTCCATTTCTTCCTTACCAACCCACAGTATCTTATACATATGGTGTCAAATATCATAGCTTACTTTGCCTCTAGCAGACTCTGAATCATCAAAAAAAAGGAAGTTCAATTGTTCAGATATACAGTGATTACTTTGATAGTGAAACGACTAAAGGGGGAACAATGCTTCAACTGTGACACCATTTGTCATGGTTTCAACAGATGGATCGCATTCCTAACCCCTTCCGAGTAAAAGTTAAATAAAGAGTGTCTAAGTGCCTTTTTTTTTTTTTTAAGTGCTAGTTTCACATTCACCTGAGAACATACAGGAATTCACTAAATGATAAAGATGACGTTTCAAAATCTGTGGGGAATGAATGAAACAGCAAATAAACGGTGTTTGATAAATCAGTTGGGAGGTAGAAATTTGCATTCATACCTCAGACCTTACACCAAAATAAATTCCAGATGTAGTACAAGTTTAAACATATATGTGTGTGCGTATGTATGGTTAAGCATACGCAATGGTTAAGTGCTCAGCTCCTATAATGGTTAAGGTTGTGTGTCAACTTGGTTGGGCCATGATTATCAGTGGTTTGGAAGTTATGATGTAGTCTGGCAGTTAAATAATGATGTAATCTGACACTTATGTAATGATGTGATCAACTCCATGATAAGATCTGCTTTGAACAGCCAATCAGTTGAAGGGGAGTTTCCTTGGAGGTGTGGCCTGCCTCCAGTATATAAATGGATGTTCTAGTAAGGTTCTCACTCTGGATCCTGCATCTGACTCATCATCATCTGACCTCTCATTCTTGGAACTTGAGCCACCAGCCTGCACTCTTACCTGCCAATCTTGGGAACTGTTGGCCTCCACGGCCTGTGAGCCAGCAGCCTATTTTCTGACATTCCGATCTTCAGTTTGTCAGCCCCTGCACCTATGTAAGAAAAATCCCCCAGCCTGACGCCTGACCCATGTACTTGGGACTTGCCAGCCTCTACAACCACCAACCACTTAAGCCATTTCCTTGAGATAAATGTCTCTGTGTGTGTGTACACACTTCACTGGAGTAGCTTCTCTAGAGAAACCAGCCTAAGACAGCTGCTAACCAAAAGGCTGGTTGTTCGAACCCACCCAGTCACTCTGTAGGATAAAGACCTGACAATCTGCTCCCATAAAGATTACAGCCTAGAAAACTCTATGCGGCAGTTTTGAGTTGGCATCAACTCAATGACACCCAACTATACATATACACGTATACATTTGTGTGTGTGTATATATACGAGAATATATGGGTGGATAGAATATTAGAGTGGGGAGGGCCTTTCAAAGTATGTCATGAGAACTAGAAACCACAAAAACTGATACATTTGATATTAAAAATGATAACTTGGGAAAACATATATAATACACAAATAGGGAAATGATTAATCTCAAATATATAAAAAGTTCTCATAAATCATTAAGAATGAACATTGAACAGGAAAAATAGTCAAAGAACATGAAAAGTGACACGCACACGCACGCATGCATGTGCACACACGCAATCTTCCACAAATGACCAGTAAACAGATGGAATTCTGATCAACGTCAAACAGTAAGGACATGTTTTTGCCCATCAGATTGGCAATGCAGTGTTGTCAAAGGTATGGGAAACTGTCATGCACTCTGGGTGGGAGACTGAACTGGTATAAACTTTCTGGAAGGCAGTTCAGCAACTGCCGTGAAAATGTTAAGCGTAGTTGTGCTTTTGCACAGCTATTCCACTGCAAACTTTTACCCTAAGGAGTAAATTACCCAAGTGCGGAAAGACTTATGCACCAGACTATTCATCTGTTGTTTATAATGTTAAAAATGTAGAAACCAAACATCAACAAATGCAAAACTAGGTTAAGTAAACGATGACGCGTACATTCTCTTGTGTGCACACCCACTAAAAATGATGTCGACCTAGCCTGGACACCACGGAGCGACATCTGCACCTTTGACTGTCGTCTGTAAAGAGATTACAGAACATTATGTACCATGTGTGTAAAACTGTATTACTCTATGTGTGCACGCATGCTCATAGGTAAAGAAGTCTGCAAGCATCTTTACCAAACCATTAGTAGTTATCTCTGAGTTCCGCCACTGCAAGTGATTTTTCCTGTCTTTGCGCTTTTCTCTATCATTTCATTTTGGAGTTTTTGTTTTGTTTTTACACCGTGTATCATTTTTACTAAAACAAAGGTTTCATTTCTTAAAATTATGCTAGTTTTATCTAACACATGTATCAAAAACGGAAGAAGATGCTTTTCTCCTTTGGGGACTAAGCATAGGAATAGTCACCAGCTATTTAAGGTTGGTCTCCAGTTCCCTTCTTATTACATCCCCCCCTCCCCATCACGCTGAACCTGTCACCCTGGATGCATTACTGCAGGATCTCAACTGGCGGTTGATCAACTCCTACCAAAAACATTAACAGACATTAGCGTGTTCAGTTAGTAACATACAAACCAGACCACAAGGCCCAGGTCACCTTTGGCCCTTTCAACACATCCCCCAACTTTCTATGTTAACATATTAGTGATGACTAGAATATGGGGCACAAAGCAGTCTTGTGGCTTTTCGATTAATGGCAAGTGCTTAACAGATTCGCATCGCTGTATCGTGTTGCCTAAAAATGATTCCGTTTTGAGCTTTCTCTTTAGATATGTTTACATCCTATTTCCAATCTGTGTATTTACATCCTCACATCCAAAAAGGATTAAATAAGCCTTTAGAAACTTTCATAGCAACTTGAAAGAGTAATTTTATGCTGTTGAGTTTTATCAAGTAATAAAAGAATTGGGGCTTGTATTTTGTATGTTTTTAAACTTCATTTTTCTAGTAATTTTTTCAATTGTATTTTCTATCAGTATCAGTCCATGATGACAGATTGGAAATTTTTAACAATAATCCTTTACCTCAGGTAGTTTGAGAAGAGCTGGCTTATATACTTTTATACAGCAGTATAGACACAGGAGTGTACTAGTTTCCTATTCCTGCCGTAACAAAATCATCACCAGCTTAGCAACTTACAACACAAATTTATTATTGCACAGTTCTACAGGTCAGGAGTCCAGCGGGCTCGACTGGTTTCTCTGCTCAGAGTGTCACGAAACCAAAACCTCAGTGTCAGCTGGCTATGCTCACATCAGGACACTCCGGGAAGAATCCATTTCCAAACTCATTGCATTGGCAGAAGCCACTTTCTGGTGGCTGTAGGACTGAGGCCCCATCTCCTTGCTGGCTATCAGCTGAAGGCCACCCTAAGCTAACGGCCAGCAATGGTGCATTGACTCCTCCCCTCAGAATCTCTTGCCTCTGGCTGGAGAATGTTTTCTGCATTTATAAGGGCTCAGGTGACTAGGTTGAGCCTGCGCAGGTAATGCAGAATATCTCCCTATTTTAAGATCCACGGCTTTAATTACATCTGCAAAGTCCCTTTGCCATGTGATATATGCCCAGGTTCCGGAGTAAGGCATGAACATCTGTGAAAGGGTCATTACTCTGTCTACCACAAACAAACCAAAACCAAACCTGCTGCCGTCGAGTCCATTCCGACTCATACCGACCCTACAAGACAGAGTAGAACCGCCCCACAGAGTTTCCAAGGAGCACCTGGTGGATTCAAACTGCTGACCCTTTGGTTAGCAGCCATAGCACTTAGCCACTACACCACCAGGGCTTCCCATCACAAACAGGGTAAGATGAAACCAGGGGTCCTCATATACTTGCTTCTTCATGTAGGGAACCTTAGGACTATAATGATGTAATGATAGACAGTGAAGCTGATGGGGAGGCAAAATCAAACTCCCACAGGCTGGATATTAGTGAGGCGGGCCCTTCCAGTCTCCCTTTTCCAGAATGGATCGTTATGCAATAGCACAGTCTCCTGCTGACTGAGAATGTTCAGTGATGGAAGGCAAATGGGGACGGCATGCACGGCAGGGCTCCCCACGGCTAAATCAAACTACACACAAAACTGACAGAAATATAAAGACACTAGTGAAGAAACAAAATTTTGTCCATGGTCTTATCTCCTTGTGAGGCAAAGTCATGAATAACAAAATCAAAACCAAACCTGTTGCTGTCGAGTCAATTCCGACTCACAGGGACCCTATAGGACAGAGAACTGTCCCATAGGGTTTCCAAGAAGAGGGCTGGTGGATTTGAAATGCCGGCCTTTTGGTTAGCAGCTGAGCTCTTAACCACTGTGCCAACAGGGCTCCAAGTATAACAAAGGCTCTTAAATTTCTTCAGAGTGGAAAAGGCAGCTGACAGGAGCTAGCTGAAAAGGACGACGACGACTGCCATAGCTTCAATCCAAGAACATTCAGACGGTGGGCAAATCCCGGCAATCAAGGGCACGTGGATTTATTATCTCAAGTCTCTTCTGTACCATCACCGTCTCTCCCTCGTGTCCCAGTTTTCTCATCTTCAAGCTGTTACACTGGACACCAACTTATAAATCAACATTATTATTTTATTCCTTCAGTTCCACCTCTTTATTTTAAATCAAACTTTAGATTCCTTTTTTGTTGTTTTGCTTTTTGCTTTTGTTTGGTTTCTCTCTTCACATACGTAGATTTTAAAAATGTCATCTGCTACCAAGTGCCAGTACTGAGCAGGCTTAAGTGTCTTAGGCTCTGCAACTGTAAAGCTGATGCAATAGTCAAAGTTGTTTATATTCTGTGTAGAAACTGGAGTAGTCTACAGGGATGCACTCAACTTAGAGAATTCAAATGTTAAAGCAGGTAGGGGTATAGGGAAGGAACAAGCAGCCCTGCATTAAAAATATTCAGGAGTGTGCGTGTTTGGAGGATGAGGTGGGAGGGTGCACAAACATCTATTCTCCATAATAACCTGACCTCTCATCATTTCACTGTCATCATTCTTGCCAAGATTAGTTACATTAGTTCAATTTCACTGGATACATTTTAGCCTTTACTTGACTTCTTAGCAGTGTGTGATGTTATTGATCATTTGATCAGTGCGATATTTTTCCTGGCCTCCCCTTGTCCTATATTCTTTTTTTCCTGGTCCACCACTTGAGAAGTAGGGTTGGGACACCAGCCACCAAGGCACTCCTGCTCTCAGTGGTCCAAGCATCAGAGGACTTCTAAGCTCCTAGGCTCTGGTTACCGCCTCAGTCCTACCAGTTACCACCCTCTGAGTTAACTTAGCAGCCACTGTTTGCTCTTTCAGCCTCCCATCATGAGTTGTGGTGATTTTAACATACATCCTCACATGCTTTGGTACCGCTTCCTTCAAGAGGTGGAGCCTAATTTCCCTCCCTCTGTGGGCTGGACATAGGGACTCATTTCCAATGAACAGAGTGCGGCAAAGGTGACAGTGTGATACCTGGTTTCCTCCTTGCTGCCATGGATCTCTTGCTCTGGTGGAAGCCAGCTGCCATGTCACAAGGACACAGCCTATGGAGAGGACACATGGTGAGGAACTAAGGCCTTTTCCCAACACGCATGTGAGTGAGCCATCCAGTCCCATCAAGCCAGAACTGCCCAGCTAAACTGCTCCCAAATTCCTGACCATAGAAACTGAGATGAATGTTGTTTAACATTGGTACATTTTAGGGTAATTTGTTATGCAACAATAGATATCCAAAACATCAGTATTATCAACTGCTTAGTTATATTCTCTCTGAAATATCAAGCACTGTTTTTAATTCCTGACTTTAAAAAAAAAGTTGCTATCAAGTCAATTCCAACTCCTGGTGACTCCGTGTGTGTCAGAGTAGGACTGTGCTCCTTAGGGTTTTCAATGGCCGTGACCTTTTGGAAGTAGATTGCTAAGCCTTTCTTCCAAGGTGTTTCTGGGTAGATCTGAGCTGCCAACCTTTCAGTTAGTAGCCAAGCACTTAACCATTTGTGCTACCCAGGGACTCCTAATTTCTGACTAGACCCCAATTAATAATACAAACACCCGTCTTCCCTTAGCTAATCATTGCCTGTCATCCTTTGGAAAGAATTGAAAAAAAAAAAAAAATTTTTTTTTAATTAAAAGCTAAAGGCTAGGACTTTTAATTATAACTTTATCACAATTTTAAATGATTTATAGCTCTGATTTGGTCTTTTAATGTATGGACAGTGTCTTAGTTACCTAGTACTGCTATAACAGAAATACCACAAGTAGATAGCTTCAACAAAGAGAAATTTATTCTCTCACAGTCTAGTAGGCTACAAGTCCAAATTCAGGGCATCAGCTCTGGGGAAGGCTTTCTCTATCGGTCCTTGTCATCAATCTTCCCCTGGACTAGGAGCTTCTCCACGCAGGAAACCCAAGTCCAAAGGACACGCTCTGCTTCCTGCACTGCTTTCTTGGTGGTATGAGGTCCCCTACTCTCTGCTTGCTTCCCTTTCATCTCTTGTAAGATAAAACGTGGTGCAGTCCACACCCCAGGGAAACTCCCTTTACACTGGATCAGGGGTGTCAGGGTAGGACTATACTCCCTAGGGTTTTCAATGGCCGTGACCTTTCGGGAAGCAGTAAGGGTCTTACAGTCCCACCCTAATCCTCTTTAACATAAAATTACAATCACAAATGGAGGACAACCACACAATACTGGGAATCATGGCCCAGTCAAATTGATACACACATTTTTTGGGGGACATAATTCAATCCCTGACAGACAGGGAAGATAGATAAGGCAAGGTAAAATAAAACACGGAGATATGAGATATATATATATTTAGTTGGTTTGAATATATGTTTTATAAATACATGTTTTATATGTTCTTCTCAGACAGGAAAATGGATAACTAAATAATTCTAGTAAGAGTGAAAAACAAGTTAAGGAAATTGAGGTACACTGAGATTAAGGTACTTGCCCAAACTCACACAGCTAGAAAATAATGAAGGCAAGATTCAAACCAGGTATTCTATCTCACAATCACTATGTTATGCTGCCTCTCATAGTAAACACTGACCACACTTACGAATAGCAAAATAGGTAGAAGTTTTTTAATTCACCAGTAAGACTACATAGTCCACTGCTTGGGCAATATTACCTTCCAAGTTATCACACAAAGGACAAGGTGTTTTCTTTAGAGCATGTATTCCAGTGAAATAACTGTAGGTGGCTTTATAATATGTACTGGTCACGCCCAAGTACACAGTCAGTTCTTCAGAGCTGTTTACTACTATGATGAACACATCCACTTCTATTATGTACACTTCAAAGGACAAAATTAAAAAAAAAAAAAAAACACATTAATCCAAATCACATTTGGAGATTTTTATTAACTTAAATTGACATTCTTAATTTTGTCTGCCAAGTCCTTAGTAAATATGCCTTTATTTGATACAAACCTACAGGTGCTTCTTAATAATACCACATAATCATGAAGACTTGCAGTTTTCAATGTTTTGTAGTGATTAAAACAATGTTGAAGTAATTAACAAGTTACTTCACTGAAATACTTAGAAGAATATTCTGGGGAGTGTTTGAAAACTTTATAAATAGTAATCGATATAATTAGCTTGTATTTGGTGTTGAAGACAACCACTTCTAATATGAAACATTGTTTTAATACAGTACTAAAGAGGCTAGTTATTAGATATATTTCTAAGACTAAAGAATAAAGCTTTAACTTCGTATTTATTTTATTCATAGGACTTTTATCAATGAAGAACTTTGTATCCAACATTAATACACAGGCATATCGCAGGTGACATTCTGTGGGAGAAGCAGAAAAGAAGGCAACAAAAGAAACTATGTAATGACGTCATACACTCTTTACACAAACAGCTCATTCTGAACAGTGGAATTAAATGCAGACAAAATGTTTTTAAAAGTCTGTATGCCTAAATGGCAATTACAACCTCCACACGCTAGAAAGAAAAGGAACAATATTACAGAACACAGTATTTTCAATGCTTATAGCACATTTAACACCTTCAGCCATCCACTGGGTTGTCAGATCAGAGTGGCAACTGAAATTTCACATCCACCTGGGCTTGCTTGGCTAAGGTCACTATTTCAGAGAGCTTTACAACCTGAAAGGAAAAAAACAAAGCATCTTTATCTCTATTTTCACCAAAATGCAAAATTGGAACAATTGGGAAAATTAAGGCACATTCGCTCTTTTTTCATTTAAAGCATCTGGGCTATTCTGGCATTGTTGTAAATCCATCAGGTTCTTACAAGCAAATGCCACTCTAAGGATAGTCAGATGTGACAGTCTTCATGGCCCATACTTCAATCCAATGCTTTATTTTATAAATGTATATGTACACGATAGATACATATGCACACACATACGTACATTGTTGTTAGTTGCCTTTGAGTGACTCATAGCAACCCGGCGTGTGCAGAGCAGAACTGCTCCACAGATAAAATGCTTTTAAAAGTTTTCAATGGCTGTGATCTTTCTGAGTACATCCCCAGGCCTGTCTTCCAAGCACCTATGGGTGGGTTTGATCAGCCAACCTTTCGGCTAGTAGTATAGAGCACTATTTTTTACTTTCTGTCAGTAAATTAACACCTGTCATCCTGTATTTTAATGCCGTCTCTATAACCTGGCTCAGAATATCCACCTGATACCATACAAAATACCATACGAACTAGACATATCTGAAACAAAACAATAAATTCAGCTTCTCTCCTCCCCCAACAGAGTAGTTAAGAGAAGGCTTTGGGGTTAAGCACCTTGGGTACAAATCCCATCCCTGATGCTTATAACATGTGATTCTGAGTAAGTTAACTTATCTAGCCTTGGTCTACTCATCTATAAAATGGGAATTATATTCCAAACTCATATTAAATGAGGTAATACTAAGTGTGGATTTTAACCGAGTCATGGAAAACATCGCTGTGAGGCAGGAGGACACAGCCATCCTCAGGCTGTTAAATCTGTTCAGTCAGAGGAGGTGGTTCAAGATGGCAGCACAGTCAGATGCCTCACTGATCCCTCTTACAACAAAGACCCAAGAAAACTAGTGCATCAGACACAGATGACAACTTTGGAATCCTTTTCAAAGGCAAGGCTGAACAATCAGACCAAGTACCAAATGGAAGGAGAGACTATACAAAAACAGCAGACAAGGAAAATTACGGACCGTTGGCACCCTGCCAGCCGAACCTGCACAGCATGGCCATATTGAGACAAAGCAAGTGACGCTCATAACTGAAGCCCCATCACCTGGCGCAGCCAAGCAGGAAAGACCTTGCACCCATGTCAGAAGACAGGCAAGGGTGCGCACTGCCCTGCGAAAGTTAAGTGCATTCATCCACAGCACCTCCCAAAACCCCCATGCTAGAGACCCATGGTCCTGCGGTGGCTCTTTATCCCCCACCCCAGCATGCAACTGCAGTCCAGCGTCACCCACCACCACCCTGCTCATTGAGCGAGGGACCCACAGAGTGGCAAGCTGGCCCCTTCACTCAGCCACTCATGCCAGGAGCCTGCAGACTGGTGACACCTGCCTCTCTGCCCGGCCACCAGTGCCAGGGGTCCATGGAATGGTGGCACCCACTTCACCTTCTCCACCTAGCCACCCACACCAGGGGCCCATTAACCAGTGGCATACCCTCTCCCACCCACTCAACCATGCCGGAAGCCTGAGATCTGGGGGTGCCTGCTTCTCTGCCCAGTCACCCAAGCTGGGAGCCAGTGTATAGGCAGTGCCCCCCCTTCTGCCTACCAACTTGCACCAGGAGCCTATGGTCTAGTGAAGCCCACACCTAAGCTCAACCCCCCAGACTGCAACCCGTGCCACAGCAGTGCCTACTTCTCTCCCTGGCTGCTGGTACCCCAGGTACCAGCAACACCCCCTCTTCTACCCAACTAACTGCGCCAGGAGCCCAAGGACCAGCGACACCCAGGCCTATGCCAAGCCATCCACATTGGGTACACGGTGACTGGCAGCGGCCACTGCTCTGCCCAGCCACTGGCATCAGCAGTCCACAAAACAGAGGTGCCTGCTCCTACACTCAGCCACCTGTGCTAGGGGTCTGCAGACCAGCAGCGCCTCCTACTCCCTCCAGCTGCCTGTGCCAGGGGCCCACGGGTCAGTGGCACACCCTTCCCCGTGTTGAGCAGACAGGGTCACACCCTGCTACCAGGCACTGGTGGACTGGCGATATCCCTCCTGCCTCGCCCCCTGCACCTACTCAACCTGCAGCCAGGGGCTTGTGCCTGCTCCAACCACCCCTGCACAGCCCTGTTCACCTGGGACCATTGGTAACAGTTTCCGTACCACCCACCTGGTGACCAACCACCCAGATGCCCTTCCCAACCACCTGGCACCAGCAGTGCACAAACACAGCATCCAAACCAGCTACCAGTGAGAACACTCCCTGTACTCTCATCCAGGTGACCAGCAAGATAAGACCCATCACCTCACCAATGCCAGCTACATCCTCAGCTGTCCCACAACACCAGCAAACAGAGATTCATGCTCAAATACCCAGCTGCTGCCCGACCACCCGAAACTAATGGTGTGATCACTGTGGCCAGACCAGCAGCCAGAGTAGCACACATGCACTGCTTACTTGATATACCAAAACAAAACAAAAAATCAGGATGCAGCAAACATATGATAAATAAGTAAATATATTAATACCTTAATGCCTCAGAGACAAAAGACAGTGTCAAATCACATAAAGAAGCAGGACAAGATGGCTCCAGCAAATGACCAAAATAAAGAACCAGAAAACCTTCCAGAGGAAAACATGGTAATGATACTACCCCAAAAGGAATTCAAAAGTGTAAACATATAGGATTCTCCAAGAGATCAAGAAAGGAATCAAAGAAAACACAGACAAAATCAAGGAAAGCACAGATAAAATCAAAGAAAACACAAAGCAATAAAAGAATTCAGGAAAACAACCCAAGAATAAAACAAGGAGATAAAGACAATTAGAAACCATACAAAAACACCGACTATAAATCCAAAAGATTAACAACAAAATATCACAAACAGACAACTTAATAGAAGGAGGTAGGAGCAAAACTGAATCAATGGAATACAGAATCTGCAAAACAGAAGACAAATCCCTTGACACCAATTTGGTTTGAGGAAAAATCAGAAAAAAGATGAATAAAAATGAAGAAAGCCCAAGAATTGTGTGGAACAATATCAAGAGGAAAAAATATATACATGATCAGAATTCCAGAACAGGAGGAGGCAAAAAAAAAAAAAAAGCAGAATTGTTGAAAATTTGCTGGCAGAAAATGTCCCTAATACTATGAACTCGGTGTTGTTGAGTCAATTCTGACTCCTTGATGAGAAGAAATACATCTGAGACGCTGAACGAACACCATACAGGAAAACAAACCCCAAAAGGAAGTCACCAAGACATAACTGGCCAAAACCAAAGACAAGAAAGAATTCTGAGAGCAGCTCAGGAAAAACAAAAAGTCACCTACAACAGGAACCAATGAGACTAAGCTCTGATTACTTGCCAGAAACAATGCAGGCAAGAAGGCAATAGGATGACATATATAAAACCATGAAAGAAAAAAACTGTCAACCAAGAATTATATATTCAGCAAAACCGTCTCTCAAACATGATGGCAAAATTAGGACATTTCCAGATAAACAGAACTTAGGGAATTTGTAAAAACCAGACCAACCTTACAAGAAATAGTAAAGGGAATCCTTCAGAGAATCAATAAATCAGACAACAATCTGAGATTAGGACATAGGACACCAATAGCCAGACACCAGCCCAAATAAGAATTCCAAAAAATAAAACAAAGCTAAAAGACTGACAATAGGGAACCAGAGATTTCAATCTATAAATGACAACAATGTCAAAACAAAAAAGGAGAATAAATGGTCCAGTTAGAAAACTTTCATATGGAGAGGAAGTCAAGGCAGTATCAAGAAATAAAACGCTGCTTTAAACTTAGGAAGATAAAGGTAAATTTCAAGGTAACCACAAAGAAAGTTAACAAACCGATTAATCAAAATAAAAAAGAAGAAAAGCATAAAGACTCAGTAAACACAAAATCAAGAGCGATGAAAGAAATGAAAAGAAAATCCATAAACAAAATTAACTCTGCACAGAAAATTAGGTGGGAACAAAGAAAGTGTCAACACCACAAGAAAGCACAACAAAATGACAACAGTAAAATCATACCTACTGATAAGCTCATTGAATGTAAATGGCTTAAATGCACCAGTAAAGGAACCGGGTAGAAGAAGAAAGGCAGTGTCAATATTAATCTCTCATAAAATAGACTTTAAGGCAAAATCCACCATAAATGATAAGGAAGGACATTATATAATGATTAAAGGGTCAACATACCAGAAGGTCATAACCAAAATAAATATATATGCACCCAATGACTGGGCTCCAGGATACATAAAACAAACTCAACAAGCATTGAAAAGAGAAATAAACAGTTCCCCAATAACAGCAGGAGGCTTCAATACACCATTTTCAGTGAACAACAGAAAGCTTTAACTAACCAACTCGACGTCATAGACACATACAGACCACTCCACCAAACAGCAGCAAAATATACACTCCTTTACAATGCACACGGATCATTCTCCAGAACAGACCACGGTTTAGGCCACAAAGCAAACCTCAATAAAACCGCAAACATCAAAATAATACAAAGCATTTTCTCTGATCACAACAGTGTAAAAGCAGAAATCAATAACAGAAAGAGCAAGGAAAAAAAAATCATGGAAACTGAGTAACACCTTGCTTAAAAACCACTGGGTAATAGAAGAAATCAAGACGGAATCAAAAAATTCTTAGAATCAAGGTAGAATGAAAACACAACATACCAAAACCTTTGGACACAGCAAAAGCAGTGCTCAGAAGTCAATTTATAGACATAAACATACACACCAAAAAAAGAAAGGCTGAAATCAAAGCATTAGCCCAGAACTGGAAAAAATAGAAAATAGCCAAAGAAGTCCATGGGTGTCAGAAAAGGAAATAA
This sequence comes from Elephas maximus indicus, assembly GCF_024166365.1. Classification (NCBI taxonomy): domain Eukaryota; kingdom Metazoa; phylum Chordata; class Mammalia; order Proboscidea; family Elephantidae; genus Elephas; species Elephas maximus. Next base: position 31,113,088 of record NC_064832.1, on the reverse strand, counting down.
TAAAGATTAGAACAGAAATAAATGAAACAAAAAAACAACAGAAAGAATCAAGACCAGAAGTTGGTTTTTTGAAAGGATCAATAAAATCAACCAACAAGAGCCAAATTAGCGAAAGAAAACCAGAAAAAAAAAGCAAAAACCCCAAATAAAAAGTGAGATGGAGGACATTACAATAGAACCAACTGAAATTCAAAGGATCATAACAGAATACTATGAAAAATTATACTCCAGCATATTTGAGAACCTGGAAGAAATGAACATATTCCTAAAAACACACCACCTACCTAAACTAACACAAACTGAGGCAGAAAAACTGAACAGACCCATAACAAAAGAAGAGAGTAAGAGGAGGGGAAAAAAAAAAAAAAAAAACTCCCAACAAAAAGCCCTGGCCCAGACAACTTCACTGGAGAATTCCAGCAAACATTTAGAGGAGAGCTCACACCAATACTACTTAAACTATTTCAGAGCATAGGAAAGGAATACACCTGAATTCATTCTATGAACCCAGCATAACTCTAATACCGAAGCCAGGCAAAGACACCACAAGAAAATTACAGACCAATGTCCCTCATGAATATAGACAAAAAGATTCTCAAAAAAATCCTAACCAATAGATTTCAACAGCATATCAAAAAAAATAATACATCGGAGGAGGAGGGGCCGAGATGGCTGACTAGGTAGATGCTACCGCAGATCCCTCTTGCAACAAAGACTCAGAAAAACAAGTGAATCAATCACATACATGACAATCTATGAACCTGACCATCAAACACAGAACTAAGGAGTTGACCTGAGCGACAGGGGAGTGAAAAAGCCACACGGTGAAGCAGCGACTGCTTCTGGAACCGGCGTCCCCTGCCACAGCCTTGAGCCCTCGCAGTTCCCTGGTGTCAGAGTGGTAGGGCTGATTGCGGCTTACTGAGATGGGGCAAGCACAGGATGCAGCCCTATCCCCTAACCCCCTGGAGTAACCTTGGCAGAGACTCAGCTAGCGCAAGCAGGCTACACACTGACACGGCCTACAGGAGAATGAGAACCCACGGGGAAGCAGCAACTGTTTTCGGATCCTGAAGCCAGCGTCCCAGTCAAAAAACCTTGGCACTGGGCTTTAAACTAAGTGCAGAGGGACAGATCATGGCTTCCTAAGACGGCACAAGCATGGGATGCAGCCCTAACCCCCTGGAGTAACCTCGGCCAAAAACCTAGCCAGCCCATGCAGGCTGCACACTGATGCGGCTGACAGGAGAAGGAGAAATCATGGGGAAGCAAAAACTGGTTTTGAAGCCTGGAGCGTAGCATCCCAGCCAGAAAACCTTGGTGCTGGGCTTTGCACAAGGAGCGGAGGAGCTGATCACAGCTTCCCGAGATAGCACAAGCACAGGACGGGGCAATCTCAACCCAGCCAGCATACACAGGCTACATGCCCCTCTGGAATCTCAGATAAAACAGTCTTCACCAAAAAAGATAAGTAACTTTGTCTATACTGCCTCGCTAATCTATCTGATCCCTGCTGCAGGTGGCTTCATTAACACTGAAATTTCCTGGACCAGGCAGTGAAGTGCTCTGCAGGGTTTTTTTTTTTTTTTTCTTCTTTTTCTAACCCATTCTCCTGACCTGAGAGAAGCAGCAATTAACAATCCGGAGACAAAAAACCTTCCCTGACTTCCCTAAACTGGAATAATAACACACAACCAACTCCAGCCAAGCAAAAGACATCCACAGTCTCTGGCTTCCATCCCTAAAGGGAACCAGGTGGCTATTATAATGTAAAGGCAATTCTGATAGAGCTCTCAATGTAACTGATTTAGCAAAGCAGTGGAAAGACAAGTTTTGGAGGTCTGATACCTCTCTACCTATTTAACAGAGCCCTCACTGATCCACAGCAGGGAACGGAGGGCTGAAGCTCCACCCACACCATCTAGCCACCTGCTAAAGGGGTCTGAGGATAGCGACGCCTACCAATCTTTAGAGGTACAAGCATTGGGTGCCTCAGGTACAGCAGCAGAGTCCACCCACCAAAGTACTCTGGGAATAGAGACACTCCTACCTCACTGGCACGGGGGGGAAGGCTGTCAGCATCCTGCCCTCCTCGGAGTGTGACACCCTGCCGCTACTAGAATCTGGTGCATACAACCATCACCACTACTCCTCTAAGTGAATAGGCGACAGCCTACACCACACACTAGGTGACCCACATCAGCACACCTAAGCTGATTCTGTTCAAGAATAGTGAATGGACTCATAGGCTCATATATCTGGTAACAGCTCAAACCAGCTGGAATTATGACATAAGTGATTCAAAGGCTACAACAATCAAGATAGTGCAATCTAGTAGCCCATCTGGGTATACTGAAACAAAACAAAAGAAGAAGTTAAGACTCAGTGAGCAAATATAAATCATTACAATATCTTATAGATGGCTCAGAGACAGCAGTCGAAATCACATCACATAAAGAAGCAGACCATGATTGCTTCTACAAATCCCCAAATTAAAAAACCAAAATCTTTCCCAAATGAAGATACAGTCCTGGAATTGCCAGATGTAGAACATAAAAAACCTAATATACAGAATGCTTCAAGACATCAGGGAAGACCTCAGAAAGGAAATAAGGCAACCTTCAGAAAAGCCAAGGAACACACTGATAAAGCAGTTGAAGAAATCAAAAAGATTATTCAAGACCATAGTGGAAAAATTAATAAGCTGCAAGACTCCACAGAGAGACAGCATTCAGAAATCCAAAAGATTAACAATAAAATTAGACAACTCGATAGGAAGTCAGAGGAGGAGAATCCAGGAATTGGAATGCGGAGCGGGGGAATTAGAGGATAAGGCAATTGACACCAATATAGTTGAAGAAAAATCAGATAAAAGAATTTTAAAAAATGAAGAAACCCTAAGAATCATTTGGGACTCTATCAAGAATAACTTGCGTGTGATTGCAGTTCCAGAACAGAGAGGGATAACAGAAAACACAAAGAATATAGCTGAAGATCTGTTGGCAGAAAAAATCCCTGGCATCTTGAGAGATAAAAGGATATCTATCCAAGATGCTCATCAAACACCATACAAGATAGATCCCAGAAGAATATCACCAAGGCATATTATCATCAAACTTGCCAAAACCAAAGTAGACAATTTTAAAAGCAGCCGGGCATAAACAAAAAGTCACCTACAAAGGAGAATCAATAAATTCAGACTACTCAGCAGAAACCATGCAGGCAAGAAGGCAATGGGATGACATATACAGAGCACTGAAGGAGAAAAACTGCCAGCCAAGGATCATATATCCAGCAAAACTCTCTCTGAAATATGAAGGTGAAATTAAGATATTTACAGATGAACACAAGCTTAGAGAATTTGCAAAAACCAAACCAAAGCTATAAGAATTACTAAAGGAAATTGTTTGGTCAGAAAATCAATAATATCAGATACCAACACAACACAAGGTCACAGAATAGAACATCCTGATAACAACTCAAATAGAGAAATCACAAAAACAAAATAAGATTAACTTAAAAAAGGGAAAATGCTCAAAACCGGGAATCATTGAAGTCATTATGTAAAAGATGACAATAATCAAAAAAGAGGGACTAAATACAGGAGGCATAGATCTTCCATATGGAGAGGAAAACAAGGCGATATAGGACAATGCAAGTTCGGTTTTTACTTAGAAAAACAGGGGTAAATATTAAGGTAACAACAAAGAGGTATAACAATTTCATACTTCAAAATAAAAACCAACATAAACATAACAACTCAGCAAAAATAATTCAACTACTATGAAAATGAGGAACACAATTTACAAAGAAAAACTTCTCAGCACAAAAAAGTGGAAAAATGAAATTGTCAACAACACGCAAAAAAGGCATCAAAAAGACAGCACTAAACTCATACTTATCGATAATTACGCTGAATGTAAATGGACTAAAAGCACCAACAAAGAGACAGAGAGTCTCAGACTCGGTTAAAAAACACGATCCGTCTACATGCTGCCTACAAGAGACACACCTTAGACTTAGAGACACAAATAAACTAAAACACAAAGAACGGAAAAAAAATATATCAAGCAAACAACAATCAAAAAAGAGCAGGAGTGGCAATATTAATTTCTGACAAAATAGACTTCAAAGTTAAATCCACCACAAAGGATAAAGAGGGACAATACATAATGATTAAAGGGACAATTTACCAGGAAGATATAACCATATTAAATACTTATGCACCCAATGACAAGGCAGCAAAATACATAAAAAAAACTTTAACAGAATTGATAAGTGAGATAGACACCTCCACAATCATAGTAGGAGACCTCAACACACCACTTTCGGTGAAGGACAGAACTTCCAGTAAGAAGCTCAATAGAGACGCGGAAGATCTACCTGCTACAATCAACCAACTTGACCTCACAGACTTATACAGAACACTCCACCCAACAGCTACAAAGTATACTTTTTTTTCTAGTGCACATGGAACATTCTCTAGAACAGATCACATATTAGGTCATAAAACAAACCTTTGCAGAATCCAAAACACCAAAATATTACAAAGCATCTTCTCAGACCATAAGGCCATAAAAGTGGAAATCAGTAACAGAAAAATCAGGGAAAGGAAGTCAAATACTTGGAAACTGAACAACACCCTGCTCAAAAAAGACTGGGTTATAGAAGACATTAAGGAGGGAATAAAGAAATTCATAGAACGCAATGAGACTGAAAACACTTCCTATCAAAACCTCTGGGACACAGAGAAAGCAGTGCTCAGAGGTCAATTTATATCGATAAATGCACACATACATAAAGAAGAAAAAACCAAAATCAGAAAACTGTCCCTACAACTTGAACTAATAGAAAACGAGCAAAAAAAGAATCCATCAGGCACCAGAAGAAAACAAATAATAAAAATTAGAGCAGAATTAAATGAATTAGAGAAGAGAAAAACAATTGAAAGAACAAAGCCAAAAGCTGGTTCTTTGAAAAAATTAACAAAATTGATTAGCCATTGGCCAGACTGACTAAAGAAATACAAAAAACAAATAACCCGAATGAGAAATGAGATGGACCATATCACAACAGACCCAACTGAAATTAAAATAATCATATCAGATTACTACGAAAAATTCTACTCTCACAAATTTGAAAACCTAGAAGAAATGGATGGATTAATAGAAATACACTACCTACCTAAACTAACACAATCAGAAGTAGAACAACTAAACAGACCATTAACAAAAAGAGAGATTGAAAAGGTCATCAAAAAACTTCCAACAAAAAAAAACCCCTGGCCGGGATGGCTTCACTGCAGAGTTCTACCAAACTTTCGGAGAAGAGTTAACACCACTACTACTAAAGGTATTTCAGAGCATAGAAAACGATGGAATACTACCTAACTCATTTTATGAAGCCAGCATATCCCTGTTACCAACACCAGGTGAAAAGACCACAAAAAAAGAAAATTACAGACCTATATCCTTCATGAACATAAATGCAAAAATCCTCAACGTAATTCTAGCCAATAGAATTCAACAACATATCAAAAAAATAATCCACCATGACCAAATGGGATTTATACCAGGTATGCAAGGCTGGTTCAATATTTAAAAAACAACTGATGTAATCCACCATACAAATAAAACAAAAGAGAAAAACCACATGATCTTATCAATTGATGCAAAAAAGGCATTTGACAAAGTTCAACACCCATTCATGATAAAAACTCTCCGCAAAATAGGAATAGAAGGAAAATTCCTCAACATAATAAAGGGCATCTATACAAAGCCAACCACCAACATCATCCTAAATAGAGAGAGCCTGAAAGCATCTCCCTTGAGAACGGGAACCAGACAAGGATGCCCTTTATCACCACTCTTATTCAACATTGTACTGGAAGTCCTAGCTAGAGCAATTAGGCTAGACAAAGAAATAAAGGGCATCCAGACTGTCAAGGAAGAAGTAAAATTATCTCTATTTGCAGATGACATGATCTTATACACAGAAAGCCCTAAAGAATCCTCAAGAAAACTACAGAAACTAATAGAAGAGTTCAGCAGAGTTTCAGGTTACAAGATAAACATACAAAAATCACTTGGATTCCTCTACATCAACAAAAAGAACATCAAAGAGGAAATCACCAAATCAATACCATTCACAGTAGCCCCCAAGAAGATAAAATACTTAGGAATAAATCTTACCAAAGATGTAAAAGACCTATACAAAGAAAACTACAAGGTACTACTGCAAGAAACTAAAAGGGACCTACGTAAGTGGAAAAACATATCTTGCTCATGGACAGGAAGACTTAAGATTATAAAAATGTCTATTCTGCCAAAAGCCATCTATATATACAATGCAGTTCCAATCCAAATTCCAAAGACATTTTTTACTGTGATGGAGAAACAAATCACCAACTTCATATGGAAGGGAAAAAAGCCCCGGATAAGTAAAGCATTACTGAAAAAGAAGAACAAAGTGGGAGACCTCACTGTACCTGATTTTAGAACATATTGTATAGCCACAGTAGTCAAAACAGCCCGGTACTGGTACAACAACAGACACACAGACCAATGGAACAGAACTGAGAACTCAGATATAAATCCATCCACATATGAGCAGCTGATATTTGACAAAGGCCCAGCGTCAGTTACATTAGGGAAAAGATAGTCTTTTTAACAAATGGTGCTGGCATAACTGGATATCCATCTGCAAAAATGAAACAGGACCCACACCTCACACCATGCACAAAAACTAACTCCAAATGAATCAAAGATCTAAACATAAAGTTATAACGATAAAGATCATGGAAGAAAAAATAAGGACAATGTTAGGAGCGCTAATATGAAGCATAAACAGAATACAAAACGTTACTAAAGACAATGAAGAAAAACCAGATAACTGGGAGCTCCTAAAAATCAAACACCTAAGCTCATCTAAAGACTTCACCAAAAGCGTAAAAGACCACCCACAGACTGGGAATACATTTTCAGTTACGACATCTCCGACCACCGCCTGATATCTAAAATCTACATGATTCTTGTAAAACTCAACCAACAAGGAAACAAACAATCCAATTAAAAACTGGACAAAGGATTTGAACAGGTACTTCACTAAAGAAGACATTCAGGTGGCTAACCGATACATGAGGAAATGCTTTCGATCCTTAGCCATTAGAGAAATGCAAATTAAAACTACGATGAGATTCCATCTCACTCCAACAAGGCTGGCATTAATCCAAAAAACACAAAAGAATAAAAGTTGGAGAGGATGTGGAGAGATTGGAACACTTATACACTGCTGGTGGGAATACAAAATGGTACAACCACTTTGGAAATCTATCTGGCGTTTTCTTAAAAAGTTAGAAATAGAACTACCACACAACCCAGAAATCCCACTCCTCGGAATAAACCCTAGAGAAATAAGAGCCTTTACACGAACAGGTACATGCACACCCTTGTTTACTGCAGCACTGTTTACAATAGCAAAAACATGGAAGCAACCAAGGTGTCCATCAACAGATGACTGGATAAATAAATTATGGTATATTCACACAATGGAATACTACACATCGATAAAGAACAGTGATGAATCTGTGAAACATTTCATAACATGGAGGAACCTGGAAAGCATCATGCTGAGTGAAATTAGTCAGCTGCAAAAGGACAAATATTGTATAAGACCACTATTATAAGATCTTGAGAAATAGTATAAACTGAGAAGAACACATTCTTTTGTGGTTTTGAGAAGGGGGAAGGAGGGAGGGTGGGAGAGGGTTATTTACTGATTAGGTAATAGATAAGACCTACTTTAGGTGAAGGGAAGGACAACACTCGATACAGGGGAGGTCAACACAACTGGGCTAAACCAAAAGCAAAGAAGTTTCCTGAATAAACTGAATGCTTCAAAGGTCAGCAAAGCAGGGGCAGGGGTTTGGGGACTATGGCTTAAGGGGACATCTAAATCAATTGGCAAAATAAAATCTATTAAGAAAACATTCTGCATCCCACTTTGAAGAGTGGCGTCTGGGGTCTTAAATGCTAGCAAGTGGCCATCTAAGATGCATCGATGAGTCTCAACCCACCTGGATCAAAGGAGAATGAAGAACACCAAGCTCACAAGGTAATTATGAGCCCAAGAGACAGCAAGCGCTACATGAACCAGAGACTGCATCATCCTGAGACCAGAAGAACTAGATGGTGCCCGGCCATAACCGATGACTACCCTGACACGGAACACAACAGAGAACCCCTGAGGGAGCAGGAGAACAGTGGGATGCAGACCCCAAATTCTCATAAAAAAACCAGACTTAATGGTCTGACTGAGACTAGGACCCCGGCGGTCAGGGTCCCCAGGAACCATTCCTGAAGCCAACTCGTCAGACATGGATTGAACTGGATAATGGACTGGAGAGAGATGCTCATGAGGTGCAAGCTATTTGCACCATGTGGACACTTGAGACTATGTTGGCATCTCCTGTCTGGAGGGGAGATGGGAGGGTAGAGGGGGTTAAAATTGGCAAAATGGTCATGAAAGGAGAGACTAGAAGGAGGGAGCAGGCTGACTCATTATGGGGAGAGTAAATGGGAGTATGTAGTAAGGTGTTTATAAGTTTATATGTGAGAGACTGACTTGATTTGTAAACTTTCACTTAAAGCCCAATAAAAATTATTTAAAAAAAAATAATACATCATGACCAGGTGGGATTCATACCAGGTATGCAAGGATGATTCAACATTAGAAAATCAATCAGCGTAATCAACCACATAAATAAAACAAAAGAAAAAAAGTACAGGATCATCTCAGGTGATGCAGAAAAGGTATCAGAAAGGGTCCTAACACCCATTTCTGATAAAAATGGCACAGTGGTTAAGTGCTATGGCTGTTAACCAAAACGTCAGCAGTTTGAATTCACCAGCCACTCCTTGGAAACCCCATGGGGCAGTTCAAATCTGTCCTATAGGGTTGATATGAGTTGGAATTGACTTAATGGCAATTTTTTTTTTAAACAATCCAGCAATCCCACTCATGGTCTATACCCTAAAGAAATAAGAGTTGTGACATGAATCGACATATGCACACCCATGTTCACCGAGCATCATTCACAACAGCAAAAAAATGGAAACAACCTAAGTGCCCATCAATGGATGAATAAACAAACTATGGTACACATACACAATGGAATACTACACAACAACAAATAGTGACTATTCTGCAAAATATCTCACATAGATGAATTTGGAGGACATTAAGCTGAGTGAAATAAGTCAATCGCAAAAGGATAAATATTTTGAGACCACAAAAGGACAAATATAGTATGAGGCCACTATTACAAAAAAAAAAAAAAAAAAAAGGTTTATACACAGAAAAAAAAAAAACTAAACATTTTTTGATGGTTACCAGGGATAGAAGGGGGAGGGAAAGAAAATTACTAAGTAGATAGAATAACCAAAAAAACAAAAAAGGCAAACCCATTGTCATCAATTCTGACTGATAATACACATGTGAAAAGAAAAAGGCAATACACAATATGGCGGAAGTCAGCACAACATAACCAAGGCAAAGGAAGATACTGAAAGAAATGCAAGAATAAAGGGCAACTATGGTAATAACTACAACATAGACAATCCTGCAATAATAGAATTAACAAGCAATAATTTACAAATTGATGCACAGGTAGATTAAAAAAAAATGTGTGGGTGGGTATAAGGGAGTATACCCACCTGCAGATATGTTTGGTTGTAGATATTTCTACATACATAATTGTAGGTACTGCATGTTTATTAATACAGACAACAAAGCACACAACAGGCACAGTCATGGAAACTTCTCAGACGTAACCAAATACTCCACAGGATAAAGTTCCACAGCTCAAAGGAGAAGGACCATAGACTTGGGGGACATCTACGTCAATTGGAACAACATAATTCATTAAGATAATGTTCTGCATCCTACTTTGGTGAGTAGCGTCTGGGCCTTAAAAGCTTTCGAGTAGCCATCTAAGATATAACTATTGGTCTCTTCCCATCCAGAGCAAAGGAGAGTGAATTTGGATGAGAGAGTGAAGAAAATCAAAGCCTCAAGGGAGCAATTAGTCCAAAGGATTAATGGACCACATGAACCACAGCCTCCACCAGCCTGAGCCTAGAAGAACTAGATGGTACCCAGCTACCATCACAGAACACTCTGACTAGGATCACAGCAGAGGATCCCGGACAGAGCAGAAGGAAAACATAGAACAAAAAATCAAATTCACGAAAAGACCAGACCTAGTGGTCTGACAGAGACTGGAGGAACCCCCGAGACTATGGTCCTAAGACACCCTTCTGACCTGGCCATCTTTCAGCAAAACAATAGACAGGTCCAAAAATAAACAATAGCACCCAAGGGGAATGTGTTCCTTACAACAACCAATTATATGCAATCAAGAGGACAACATTTGCCCAAAAGCAAAGATGAGAAGGCAGGAAGGCGTAGAGAATCCAGATGAAAAGAAACGAGGAGCCCAAAGTGGAAATGTAGAGAGTGCTGATACACTATGGGGAATGCAACCAATATCATGGAACACTTCATGTACAAACTATAGAACGGGAAATTAATTTGCTCTGTAAACTTTCACCTAAAGTGAAGAAATAAGTAAATGAGGTAATACGTGAAGAAAAATGCTTAGCTATAAACACTCAATAAATGGCAGCAGTTGCTAATATCATCATCATTACATTTATTACTATTATTGTCATGACTTCCATAATCTCCCAGTCAGCAGAAAAACACTAGTCATTTTAATCAACTGTTCATTTTTATCTCTCGTGATCTTTTAGGTCAAGGTCCTATGGATTTCCTTCTTTTCCATGCCAAGTTTTTCTTAATTCAGGCTTTCATTACAAATGAGGGTATTTTCAGAGAGGAACTATAACTACATTACCTTCTCCTCACCTTCTATCCAGTTACTGCACTAGAATGGACTCATACTATCCCCCTCACTCTCTTCCCTTCTCCAATTTATCCCATACCTCAAAACAAGACTGGCTTTCTGAAGCACCTTCGCCCTGCCATTCCCCTGCTGGAAAGTCTTTAAACTCAAGATTGAGTTTAGGAACTTTCCCAAAGAAGGATGTAAGAACTTTATTATTCTTGTGAAATGACATCACATTAATCCAGCAAATCTTAAGAGCCTATTAGCAATTAAACAGTACAGGCTCAAATTGTATCCCAGTATAAGTTACAAACTTAGGTGGAAAATAGTCAAAAGTTCTCATTTAGAAACATCTCTATATCTACTATGAAGTGTGTGTCAGGATATATTTTTAAGTATAAGAAGTTACTGGGTAACGTATATGCTACCATTCATCTAACGTGGGAAAGGGAGGGGGTGTACGTACACACACACACACACACACACACACACGCATGCACTATTTGCTTCTATTAAAAAAAAGTGGAAGGATAAACCAAAATCTTCTTTTAAAAAAACTAGTTATCTATGGGGAAAGAGGAAACAGGAATAGATATAAAAGCTAGAGTCTCTGAATGAACATACCTCATTTCAGTTTTGAAACTACATAAACAGTATATAATACATAACAAAAGTAGTTTTTTTTTAATAAAGCAACCCCTTAAATTAAAAAAAAAAAGGGCAAATGAAAACTATATAGCAACCCAGGGGCAGAACACACAGAGAACTATTTCACATGGACTTTAAAATCCAATAAATTGTGGCAAATATCCTAAAGGACAGAAAGAACTGCACATACAAATATTAAACTGTTTTCAGTAATCATATTGTTGGTTATTATTTTTAAAATGTCATGTCTGTACTGAGAGACAAAGCAAAGGCATAGTTATGTTAGTGTGGTACAGGAGAAAGGGGAATCGAATATAAGGAGAAACTGTACTCCTGGACTTGCATTGGAAAAATCAGTATGAACCCATGTATTTACCTCTTAAAAAAAAGTACATATATATTTTTCTGATTTTCCACTAAAAAAGCCTAGAAACAATGAGCAACTCAGTAGTCATGAGTACCCTTAGAACCCATACTGTAGTCTCTAAATACCACTGGCTGATTCCAGGTGTGGGCCAAGAAATATAAAGACAAGCCTGGAACATCTCATACCAGAAAGCACACCAGAAGACATGTCAGAAGGGCTCAGGAGTCAACTGGAAGAGGTTCCCACTGACCAAAGTTGGGACAATTTGATCATCAATAAGAATAACTGAAATGAAATGAACCACATCAAGTATATTTGAATTCATGAGTTCAGAAAAGCATGTGTGCTTGTGCGTGCACACACACACACCTGAAAACAAAACTCTTAGCTTTGCAGGATTTAGGAGAACAAACTCATTATTTTGAAAATGGAAAATAAAGACAAAGAATCAACTCATTATGTTGCTTTTCCTATGCAAAATATACTTCATGGTAGCAAACGGTTGATTTAGGAACTTTTACTTTATAGAAATATTGCATATAATAAGTGAAGAATGAGAAAATTAGAATATCAACCACTTTGCAACCATAAATGAAATAATGGACCTAAGCTATGGTTGTCAATCACTACTAATACCACAAAAAGAGAAACAATCTGACATTATATACAGTGTCATACACAGGATCACCACCTCAGTTTTTTTTCCAACAAACTACAGAAAAAATAAAAAGCAATGGGGAACCTAAAAGTTAAGAGATGTAATAACCAAATACAATGTACAGACTTATTCTGTCTTAATTCTAGCAAACAACCTAGACAAAAAATATTCGAAATAATCAGGGAAATTTCAACACTGAGTCTATTCTCTTTATAAAACATAACCATAACACCATTACTCCACCTAAAACAGTAATCCCTTCATATAATTACCAACATCTTTAATAGATATATGATGACATGTATAAAATGATATAATATCTGGATTTGCTTCAAAATAATCACAGCCAAGGGAATAAGTCAGTAAGAATACAAATGAAACAAGATTGGGCAAGAGTTGATAGTCATTTAAAATGGGTGACAGGTAGAGGCGTTTAAAATGGGTGACAGGTAGAGGGGGTTCATTATACTCACAATATTCAATGAAGCACTAATTATTAGCAATATTAGCTGGTTCGTTTGAGAATCTAAGGGTTTATAAATCCTTTACACACTTTGCAAATTTGTCCTTGGATTAACATAACCTGCTTACCATTTTAGCAGCTTCATCCAAATCGTCACAAGCAAGAATTTTCAGTCCACTGTCTGCTATTAGTGCCTTAGCATCATCAACTCGTGTACCTGAAAGGATTTATCCAAATATAAAGGTGTTTTAAGTATACGCACAAAGTCGCCAAAACTGTTTGCTACAACACACTCTAAGTATGAAGTTTCAACCCAGGAGGACTTCCATCGCTTAATATAAATGCTCCTAAACCAAAGAAATGTAAAAGCCCTGAGTCACCTCATAAAACATATCATCATATAATATCCCTGGTAACTCAGACAAGTCAGAATTTGAGACAAACCACTATAAAGGATGTATCAAATTATAATAAACAAAACTGTAACATTTTTTGCCCTCATGTTAAAAAATGTTAAAAACCCCATCATTTAAAATTTTTTCCTACTGTATATTTTCATTAAAAAAATACAGCTTCAGAAAGAAATATATATGACACAACTGTTTGAAAACTATATTTTAAATGAACTAAATTCTTCGGAATTATAAACTTTTAAGCAATTAAAGTTCATAGAACAATTGCAAGCGATCTTCCACACTCACCTTGTAACCGTACCACAATAGGGATTTTAATTTCCAAATCTCTGACTGCCATGACTATACCCTGAGCAATAACGTCACACCGCATGATTCCTCCAAAAATGTTGACCAGAATAGCCTGTACCTGTGAATAAAGGTAGATTATAATAAAGTTTAAAAGAAGTGAGTATTTGCCTTTCCTTCCCCAAAAAATGCTAGTATCTGTGCCTTGTGATAAAAATTAATTCCACAGAAACATTTTCAGACCAGACTGCCATACCCTCTCTAGATCTCACCATTCATGTTTGTGTAGTTGTTATACCCTCTCTAGCTCTCACCATTCATGTTTGTGTAGTCCACCATCCACCAGAACTTATCTCCACTTCTTGGGTAATTCCAGCACCTGGCTCACATTCTCTTCTCTACTTACCCGTATCAATAAGACTGCCCCAATTCCATTCGCCTGTTTCCTATTAAACAGCCATTCACCAACACAACTCTACCTTAGATCATGTTATAAGAAAACATCACACACAATATCTCCAATTTAGTGTTCACTATCTGTATCTTGGAAACCCTGGTGGCATAGTGGTTAAGTGCTACAGCTGCTAACCAAAGGGTCGACAGTTCAAATCTGCCAGGCACTCCTTGGAAACTCTATGGGGCAGTTCTACTCTGTCCTATAGGGTCGCTATGAGTCGGAATCGACTCAACGGCACTAGGTTTGGTTTTTTTTGGTTATCTGTATCTCTTCATTTAGCCCCATCAACTCAACCAACTTTTCAAACAAAGCAATCCCTCTAAATCGCTTAGCTTCTCCTTTATGCCCCCACTGCTGGCTACACTTCAATCCAAACCTCACGGCCTGTTTGGGTGAGCATTTTTTCACCATCACACTGATAGTTCTGAATCACTGTTCTTCTATCCTTCCCAGATTAAAAAAAAAAAAAAATCATTTTTTAAGAGACTTAGTTCATTTAATTACAGCAAAGCTTCTCAACCAGGGAGGTACAAATGAGCTACATACACCACGATATTGCTCCCCTCAACCCATTGGGAAGCTAGGACAGTTCTGAGACTGCTGGTGCCCTTGGACTCACTACAAACAACTTTCTCCATCCACCTCCAATGCCCTATTCAAATACCATTTTCCGTGAATGTCATGACATGAAAAAGGTTGAGACACACTGAGCTATACTACTCAATTCCTTTATTTACTACCACTGAGGATCTAGAAATCAGACTGGGTTAGAATTCATAGTGGACTTTGGCACCTGGCTCTCTCATCTTTCTTCCTCCCTTGCTCCTTCCAACCTCATTCTGGATGGATTCAATATTCACCACAAAGCATCACCTAACATTTTAATCTTAAAGTTCATGGATTTCTGCCATGCTACCTTTTCCTCCAGTCCATTTCAACTAATGACTACCAAGAACTAATGACTTGCCCAGAATGAATGTCTCTAGAATACCAAAAGTGCAAATCTTACTCTCCGCTCAACCTCTTCTCCTTTCACCTTTAATTCCCTCCACCCCAAACACCACCAAACCCAATCTTTTCTTGTTAAAGGCTTCTAGTTCCTCAACCCTTTTCTAATCTTTCCAGCTATCAGCTCCCGGCTGACCTGACTTTCTTCATTACAGAGCCCGGAGCCTATGGCTGAGCAATTCAATGACACTGTCACCTGCATGCTTGATTCTCTCGCATCCATCCCTCTGCTACCCCAGTTCAAATAACGCATCTTTGGATGATTCCAGCCAATTATTTTATCCATTCTAACTTCAAGAAAAAGGAGAAAAAAAAAAAACTAAAACACTAGCACAACCTGCAGAGCTGTACAATGCAATGATGTTTCATCAGCAATCCTTTTCTTAGCAGTCTGATCATACTTTTAACTCTCTTCATAAGCCTCCTATCCCACATCAAGCTCTATAACTTTCAGCAGATGATTTGGCATCATATTTCACCAAAAAAAGAAATGTACAGGCAGGGCCAAGATGGCTGACTAGGTAGAACCTACCTTGGATCCCTCTTACAACAAAGACTCAGAAAACCAAGTGAATCGATCACATACATGACCATCTACGAACCTAACCATCAAACACAGATCTAAAGAGTTGACCTGAGTGACAGAGACTCAGCCAGCACAAGCAGGCTGCACACTGACACGGCTAATGAGAGAATGAGCAACCACGGAGAAGCAGAGACAGTTTTCGGAGCCTGGAGCCAGCGTCCCACTCAGAAAACCTTGGCGCCGGGCTTTGGACTGGGCGCAGGGGAGCTGAGCACGGCATCCTGAGACTGCACAAACACGGGACACAGCCCTAGCCCCCAGAAGTGACCTCGGGGGAAGCCCAGCTAGTGCACGCAGGCAGTGCAGCGAAGTGGCTGACAGGAGGAGAAGTCACCGGGAGGAAGCGACTGGTTTTTGAGCCTGGAGTGCGGCATCCCAGCCGGGGAACCTTGGCGCTAGGCTTTGGACGGGGAGCGGAGGAACTAACCACAGCTTCTGAGACAGGACAAGCACAGGTCCCGGGCCTGACGCCCAGGGGCAGTCTCGACCCAACCAACGCATACAGGCTGCACACTCCTCGGGAATCTCAGATTAAACAGTCATCACCAAGCAGGATAAGTAACTTTATCTATATTCCTGGGTGCTACTCTCTCCTATCTATCTGATCCCTCCCCTCCCCTTCCCAGGCAACTTCATTAACATTGGAATTTCCTGGGCCAGAGAATGAAGTGCTCTGCCGTTTTTTTTTGTTTGTTTGTTTATCTTTTCCTAACGCATTCTCCTGGCCTGACAGAAAAAAAAAAAACTAGTGCCAGTAGTTATTTATTTATTTATTTATTTATTTGAGAGAAGCAGCTACAAAAAACCCAGGGACCAAAAATCCTTCCCGGACTTCCCAAAATTGGACTAAAAATACAGAAACAGCTCCAGCCAAGCATATGAAATCCACAGTCTTGGGCTTTCATCCCTACAGGGAACAAGGTGGCTATTATAATGCAAAGGCACTTCTGATAGTGATCTGACTGTAATTGTCTTAGGAGATTGCAGAAAAGACAAGTTTCCCAGCTCTGATAT
Organism: Elephas maximus indicus; assembly: GCF_024166365.1. Taxonomy (NCBI): domain Eukaryota; kingdom Metazoa; phylum Chordata; class Mammalia; order Proboscidea; family Elephantidae; genus Elephas; species Elephas maximus. The sequence continues at coordinate 31,096,280 of NC_064832.1, read as the reverse complement.
CTCTACCTATTAAAAAGAGCCCTCACTGACCCACAACAGGGAACTGAGGGCTGAAGTTCCACCCAAACCACCTAACCTCCTGCAATACGGGTCTGAAGATAGTGACATCTACCAATCTGTAGAGGTACTTGCATTGGGTGCCTAAGGTACAGCTGCACAGCCCACCCACCAAAGTGCTTTAGGAATAGAGACACACTTACCTCACTGGCACTTGGGGGAAGCCTGTCAGCATCCTGCCCCCCATGGAATGTGACCCCCTGCTGCTACTAGAATCTGGTGAACACAACTATCACCACTACTCCTCTAAGCGAATAGGTGACAGTCTACCCCACACACTTGGTGACCCAAAATCAGATTCTACTCAAGAATAGTGAACGGACTCTTAGGCTTATATTTCTGGTAATGGCCCAAATCAGCTGCTAAGAGGACATAAGTGATTCATAGCCTAAAAGAATCAAGACAACACAATCTAGTAGTCCATCTACATATATTGAAAGAAAACAAAAAAAGATAAGACTCAGTGAGCAAATATAAAATAAATCATTACAATATCTTATCGATGGCTTGGAGATAGCAGTCAATATCAAATCACATAAAGAAGCAGACCATGATTGCTTCTACAACTCCCCAAATTAAAGAATCAAAATCTTTCCCAAATCAAGATACAATCCTGGAATTGCCAGATGCAGGATATAAAAAACTAATTTACAGTATGCTTTAAGACATCAGGGATGACTTCATAAATGAAATAAGGCAATCTATTTTTTTCACAGAAAAAGCCAAGGAACATACTAATAAAGCAGGTTAAGAAATCAAAAAGATTATTCAAGAACATTATGGAAAAATTAATAAGCTGCAAGAATCAATAGAGAGCATTCAGAAAACCAAAAGATTAACAGTAAAACTGCAGAATTAGACAACTCAATAGAAGTCAGAGGAGCAGAATCAAGCAATTGGAATGCAGAGTGGGGGAGGTGGAAGATAAGGCAATTGACACCAATACAGTTGAAGAAAAATCTGATAAAAGAAATTAAAAAAATGAAGAAACCCTAAGAATCACGTGGGACACTATCAAGAAGAATAACTTGCGTGTGACTGGACTTCCACAGCAGGGAAGGATAACAGAAAATACAGAGAGAATAGTTGAAGATCTGTTGGCAGAAAACTTCCCCGGCATCATGAAAGAAGAAAAGATATCTATCCAAGATGCTCATCAAACCCCATATAAGATTGATCCAAAAAGAAAATCACCAAGACATATTATCATCAAACTTGCCAAAACCAAAGATAAAGAGAAAATTTTAAAAGCAGCCAAGGATAACAGAAAGGTCTCCTATGAAGGAGAATCAATAAGAATAAGTTCAGACTACTCAGCAGAAACCAAGCAGTCAAGAAGGCAATGGGATGACATATATAGAGCAATGAAGGAGAAAAACTGCAAGCCAAGGATCATATATCCAGCAAAACTCTCTCTGAAATATGAAGGTGAAATTAAAACATTTACAGATAGACACAAGCTTAGAGAATTTGCAAAAACCAAACCAAAGCCATAAGAAATACTAAAGGAAATTGTTTGGTCAAAAAACCAATAATATCAGATACCAACACAACACAAGGTCATAGAACAGAACATCCTGATATCAACTCAAATAGGGAAATCACACAAAAAAATTAAGATTAATTTTTAAAAAATGCTCAAAACAGGGAATCATTGAAGTCAATATGTAAAAGATCACGATAATCAAAAAGAGGGACTAAATTCAGGAGGCATAGAACTGACATATGGAGAGGAAAACAAGGCAATATGGACAATACAAGTTAGGTTTTTACTTAGAAAAACAGGGGTAAATATTAAGGTAACCACAAAGAGGTCTAACAACTCCATAACTCAAAATAAAAACAAAGAAAAACATAACAATTCAGCAAACATAAATTCGACTACTATGAAAATGAGGAACACACAATTTACAAAGAAAAACGTCTCAGCACAAAAAAGTAAGTGGAAAAATGAAATTCTCAACAACACACACAAAAAGGCATCAAAATGACAACACTAAACACGTACTTATCTATAATCACGCTGCATGTAAATGGACTAAATGCACCAATAAAGAGACAGAGTGTCTCAGACTGGATAAAGAAACACGATCCGTCTACATGCTGCCTACAAGAGACACACCTTAGACTTACAGACACAAACTAAAACTCAAAGGATGGAAAAAAACATATCAAGCAAACAACAATCAAAAAAGAGAAGGTGTGACAATATTAATTTCTGACAAAATAGACTTTAAAGTTAAATCCACCACAAAGGATAAAGAGGGACAATACATAATGATTAAAGGGACAATTGACCAGAAAGATATAACCATATTAAATATTTATGCACCCAAAGACAGGGCTGCAAGATACATAAAACAAACTTTAACAGAACTGAAAAGTGAGACAGACACCTCCACAATTATAGTAGGAGACGTCAACACACCACTTTGGGAGAAGGACAGGACTTCCAGTAAGAAGCTCAACAGAGACACGAAAGACCTAATTGCTACAATCGACCAACTTGACCTCATAGACTTATACAGAACACTCCACCTAACAATGTATACTTTTTTTTCTATTGCACATGGAACATTCTCTAGAATAGATAACATATGATGTCATAAAGCAAACCTTTGCAGAATACAAAACATTGAAATAATACAAAGCATCTTCACGGACCACAAGGCCATAAAAGTGGAAATCAATAAGAGAAAAATCAGGGAAAAGAAATCAAATACTTGGAAACTGAACAATACCCTGCTCAAAAAAGACTGGGTTATAGAAGACATTAAGGAGGGAATAAAGAAATTCATAGAATGCAACGAGAATGAAAACACTTCCTATCAAAACCTCTGGGACACAGAGAAAGCAGTGCTCAGAGGTCAATTTATATCGATAAATGCACACATACATAAAGAAGAAAGAGCCAAAATCAGAGACTGTCCCTACAACTAGTTTGAACTAATAGAAAGCGAGCAACAAAAGTATCCATCAGGCACCAGAAGAAAACAAATAATAAAAATTAGAGCTGAACTAAATGAATTAGAGAACAGAAAAACAATTGAAAGAATTAACAAAGCCTTTTTTTTAAAGCTGGTTCTTTGAAAAAATTAACAAAATTGATAAACCATTGGCCAGACTGACTAAAGAAATACAGGAAAGGAAACAAATAACCCGAATAAGAAACAAGATGGGCCATATCACAACAGACCCAACTGAAATTAAAAGAATCATATCAGATTATTACAAAAAATTGTACTCTAACAAATTTGCAAACCTAGAAGAAATGGATGAATTCCTGGAAAAACACTACCTACCTAAACTAACACAATCAGAAGCAGAACAACTAAATAGACCCATAACAAAAAAAGAGATTGAAACAGTAATCCAAAAACTCCCAACAAAAAAGAAAGCCCTGGCCCGGACGGTTTCACTGCAGAGTTCTCCAAACGTTCAGAGAAGAGTTAACACCACTACTACTAAAGGTATTTCAAAGCATAGAAAATGATGGAATACTACCTAACTCATTCTATGAAGCCACCATTTCCCTGATACCAAAACCAGGTAAAGACACCAAAAAAAAAGAATATTACAGACCTATATCCCTCATGAACATAGATGCAAAAATCCTCAACAAAATTCTAGCCAATAGAATTCAACAACATATCAAAAAAATAATCCACCATGACCAAGTGGGATTTATACCAGGTATGCAAGGCTGGTTTAATATTAGAAAAACCGTTAATGTAATCCACCATATAAATAAAACAAAAGACAAAAGCCACATTATCTTATCAATTGATGCAGAAAAGGCATTTGACAAAGCCCAACACCCATTCGTGAGAAAAACTCTCGGCAAAATAGGAATAGAAGGAAAATTCCTCAACATAATAAAGGGCATCTATACAAAGCCAACAGCCAACATCATTCTAAATGGAGAGAGCCCGAAATCATTTCCCTTGAGAACAGGAACCAGACAAGGATGCCCTTTATCACCACTCTTATTCAACACTGTGCTAGAGGTCCTAGCCAGAGCAATTAGGCTAGAAAAAGAAATAAAGGACATTCGGACTGGCAAGGGAGAAGTAAAATTATCTCTATTTGCAGATGACATGATCTTATACACAGAAAACACTAAGGAATCCTCCAGAAAACTACTGAAACTAATAGAAGGGTTCGGCAGAGTCTCAGGTTATAAGATAAACATACAAAAATCACTTGGATTCCTTTACATCAACAAAAAGAACATCGAAGATTAAATAACCAAATCAATACCATTCACAGTAGCCCCCAAGAAGATAAAACACTTAGGAATAAATCTTACCAAAGATGTAAAAGACCTATACAAAGACAACTACAAAGTACTAGTGCAAGACACTAAAAGGGACCTACATAAGTGGAAAACATACCTTGCTCATGGATAGGAAGACTTAACATAGTAAAAATGTCTGTTCTATCAAAAGCCATCTATACATACAATGCACTTCCGATCCAAATTCCAACAATGTTTTTTAATGTGATGGAGAAACAAATCATTAACTTCATATGGAAGGGAAAGAAGCTGTGGAGAAGTAAAGCATTATTGAAAAAGAAGAAGAAAGTGGTAGGCCTCACTCTGCCTGATTTTAGAACATATTATACAGCCACAGTAGTCAAAACAGCCTGGTACTGGTACAACAACAGGCACATAGACCAATGGAACAGAATTGAGAACCCAGATATAAATCCATCCACATATGAGCAGCTGATATTTGACAAAGGCCCAGTGTCAGTTAACTGGGGAAAAGACAGTCTTTTTAACAAATGGTGCTGGCATAACTGGATATCCATTTGCAAAAGAATGAAACAGGGCCCATACCTCACACCATGCACAAAAACTAACTCCAAGTAGATCAAAGACCTAAACATAAAGACTAAATCGATAAAGATCATGGAACAAAAAATAGGGACAACGTTAGGAGCCCTAATACAAGGCATAAACAGAATACAAAACATTACCAAAGATGACGAAGAGAAACCAGATAACTGGGAGCTCCTAAAAATCAAACACCTATGCTCATCTAAAGACTTCACCAAAAGAGTAAAAAGACCACCTACAGATTGGGAAAGAACTTTCAGCTATGACATCTCAGACCAGCGCCTGATCTCTAAAATCTGTATGATTCTGTTAAAACATAACCACAAAAAGACAAACAACCCAATCAAAAGGTTGGCAAAGGATATGAACACACATTTCACTAAAGAAGATATTCAGGCAGCTAACAGATACATGAGAAAATGCTCTCGATCATTAGCCATTAGAGAAACGCAAATTAAAACTACGATGAGATTTCCATCTCACTCCAACAAGGCTGGCATTAATCCAAAAGACACAAAATAATAAATGTTGGAGAGGCTGCGGAGAGATTGGAACTCTTATACACTGCTGGTGGGAATGTAAAATGGTACAACCACTTTGGAAATCTATCTGGCGTTTTCTTAAAAAGTTAGAACTACCATACAACCTAGAAATCCCACTCCTCGGAATATACCCTAGAGAAATAACAGCCTTCACACAAACAGATATATGCACACCCATGTTTATTGCAGCACTGTTTACAATAGCAATAAGATGGAAGCAATCAAGGTGTCCATCAGCAGATGAATGGTTAAATAAATTATGGTATATTCACACAATGGAATACTATTCATCGATAAAGAATAGCGAGGAATCTGTGAAACATTTCATAACATGGAGGATCCTGGAAGGCATTATGCTGAGTGAAATTAGTCAGTTGCAAAAGGACAAATATTGTATAAGACCACTATTATAAGAACTTGAGAAATAGTTTAAACTGAGAAGAACACATTCTTTTGTGGTTACGAGAGAGGGGAGGGAGAGGGGTATTCACTAATGAGATAAAATTAGATAGTAGATAAGAACTACTTTAGGTGAAGGGAAGGACAACACTTGATACAGTGGAGGTCAACACAACTGGACTAAACCAAAAGCAAACAAGTTTCCGGGATAAACTGAATGCTTCGAAGGTCAGTGGAGCAGGGGCAGGGGTTTGGGGACTATGGCTTAAGGGGGCTTCTAAGTCAATTGGCAAAATAAATTCTATTATGAAAACATTCTGCATCCCACTTTGAAGTGTGCCGTCTGGGGTCTTAAATGCTAACAAGCGGCCATCTAAGATGCATCAATTGGTCTCAACCCACCTGGATCAAAGAAGAATGAAGAACACCAAGGTCACACGATAACTATGAGCCCAAGAGACAGAAAGGGCCACGTGAACTAGAGACTTACATCATCCTGAGACCAGAAGAACTAGATGGTGCCCGGCCACAACCGATGACTGCCCTGACAGGGAGCACAACAGAGAACCCCTGAGGGAGCGGGAGAACAGTGGGATGCAGACCCCAAATTCTCATAAAAAGACCAGACTTAATGGTCTGACTGAGACTAGAAGAATCCTGGCGGTCATGGTCCCCAAACCTTCTATTGGCCCAGGACAGGAACCATTTCCGAAGGCAACTCATCAGATATGGAAGGGACTGGACAGTGGGTTGGAGAGAGATGCTGATGGAAGAGTTGGCTACTTGTATCAGGTGGACACTTGAGACTGTGTTGGCATCTCCTGTCTGGAGGGGAGATGGGAGGGTAGAGAGGGTTAGAAACTGGCAAAATTGTCACGAAAGGAGAGACTGGAAGGGCTGACTCATTAGGGGGAGAGTAAGTGGGAGTATGGAGTAAGGTGTATATAAGCTTACATGTGACAGACTGACTTGATTTGTAAACTTTCACTTAAAGCACAATAAAAATTACTTTTAAAAAAAAAGAAATTTAAGGCAGGATCTCCACCAATCTTCCCTTCTACTTCTACTTCTAAACATATTTATCACAGGCTTGTTCTTCCCTTCTCCAGTAATATCCCAGGAAAGGAGCAACCACCTCTCCAATGCTAACATCCCCTCCATGTGTCAGAGCAGCATACATGAGTAGGGTTTTCACTGGCTGATTTTTCAGAGGTAGGTCACGAGGACTTTCTTCCGGGGTGCCTCTGGGTGGACTCGAACTTCCAACCTTTCAGTTAGCAGCTGCACACACTAACTGCACCACCCAGGTGTACACTATTCTTAATAAGGTTCCCGATTATCTGTCTTTCACTCCTAATTATACTTGAACGCTCCAACAGCATTTGACATTGTGCTCCATCCCCTTACTTTCCAAAACTCTTCTCTCTGGCCTTCTATGTCCCCACTCTCTCCTGATCTTCTCCTATCTCTGTCAGTTCGTTCTTGTTCTCTTTCACGGGGTTTTCTTCTCATTTAACTCTTAGATACAGCCAGGTTCCATTCTTAGTTTCCTCATCTCACTCTCATGGGTCAGCTCACTAACTCCTAAGACTTCATCTTCTCTCATTATGCTTAGGACTCTCAAATCTACATCCGGTTGCTACAATAAGTACAATATCTTTACAACCAACAGTCTACTAGACATAATCACCACAATCTAAACTTAACACATTCATTCAAAAATACCTAGTCCTCTACCTTGCCTCCTGTAGCATCATAAGACAAAGCAAACGCATGGTTATGCTAGTGCGGCACAGGAGAAAGGGGAATCAAATATAAGAAAAAACTGTACTCCTGGATTTCCAATGGAAAAAATCAGTATGATCCCACGTGTTTATCTCTTAAAAAAGTACATACATATTTTTCTAGATTTTCCACTAAAAAAGCCTAGAAACAATGAGCAACTAAGTAGTCATCTGTAACCTTAGAACCCTTACTATGGGTTCTAATAACCAGTGTATGTACGGGGCATTATGCCAGCCACTGAAAGAGACAACAATGTGTAAGATATAATACCTACCAACATCCTCATTTGGTTTGCACTTGACTGTAAACCTAAAGGTTAGCAGTTTTAACCTACTCAGAGGCACTGCAGAAGAAAGACCTGACAATCTGCTTCCATAAAGATTACAGCCAAGAAAACCCTATGGAGCAGTTTTACTCTGTAACGCATGGGGTGGCTATGAATCAGAAATGACTTGATTACAAGTAGGTTTGGTTTTTGCTAATACTTCCAGGAATTTTTTCCATAGGAATGGCTCCTGTGCCAGGTCACTACCATTTATAACATCATTTAATAGCAGTGGTGGTTTAGTGGTAGAATTCTTGCCTTCCATGTGGGAGACCTAGTTTGAATCCTGGTCAACGTATCTCATACGCAAACACCACCCATCTGTCAGTGAAAGCTTGTGTGCTACTGTAACGCTGAATAGGTTTCAGTGAAGCTTCCAGATTCAGACAGACTAGGAAGAAAGGTCTGGCCATCTACTTCCAAAATATCAGCCAATGAAAACTCAATGGATCACACGTAATCCCGTTGCGCATGGGGTCACCATGAGTCAGCTGCCTTGATGGTCACTAACAACAAGGCCATCTAATATTCTTTCATCTTGTTTTCTAAATCACAATGTGCAACTTAATCTTTTTCTCTAGTTAACTTTTATTGCATTGATTTTAGCCTCTCTTTCCAAACTATTGAGATCTTTTGAATTTTAATGCTCAACTACCATAATGACCACATCTGCTAATTAATCAAGTTACTTCTCACTATCCCAATTCTAAAACGTAAGTCTTGCCCTTACCTTTTTATCTGAAGTGATAAGCTTAAATGCTTCTGTTACTTGATCAACCGTGGCACCACCACCAACATCAAGAAAATTGGCTGGCGTCCCTCCATGAAGTTTTATTATATCCATTGTGGCCATAGCCAAACCAGCACCATTTACTATCAAGAGGGGAAAAATTATTTGTATAAGTAACAAACACAGATAAAATAAATTATGCTTAGCCAATCCAACTCAAATTATAAAAACGCCTGATACCCAGGCAGCCTATGTTTCCATCGAGGCCAATGTAGTTGAGATTTGCTTTAGTTGCAGCTTTGTCCCTTTCATCTTCCTGGGTCCAGTCCTGTAGGTCAAAGATTTTCTTCTGGCGATAGGCTGAATTACTATCAAAGTTGATTTTTGCGTCCATACATAGCACTTTGAAGGGAAAAAAACAAATTGATCTTAATTTCAAGATAAACCAAATAGTGACAATAAACTATTCAACAGTCTTTAGACTACAGGAAAAATACATTTTAATTTTGTTACTTATTAAAAGTATTTCAATTTATGCTCACAATGAATTCAAACCGTTTCATAAAAAAAGAAAATTTGGGAATTAAAACTGCCCCAGCAAAGTTACTGGTTCTACATCCACCCCAAGCAACAGAAAAAGAAGGAAAAAAAAACCTCAGAAACATTTCCAGACAACTTTTTTAATTACCAAGAATTAACCGTCCATGGTGGCAGCCTACCCTTGATTTGTATTCTAGATTCTATCCCCCTCACCTATTCAAGGACTTCACTCCAGCAATTTTGTCTTTCCTGTATTATAAACTTCCCCCTCTGGTTGGTTAAATCCCTCTGGCTTGTAAAAATGCTTTCTCCCACCTTCAAAAAAAAAAAAGGAAAGAAAGAAAAAAACTTTCACCCCATACCCCTTACACACTCCTTCCTATACAGCAAAACTCCTGGAAAGAGTTGTCTGTTTAAACCAGGGGTCCGCAAACTATGGCACATGGGCCAAATTTGGCCTGTGTCTACTTTTGTATGGCCTACGAGCTAAAAATGGTTTTTATGTTTTTAAGGAGTTGTGAAGAAAGAACAAAGGAGAAGGAAAAATAAGAACTAGACAGAAAAGATGCAGCAGGATCAGGGACCAGATGTGGCCCGCAAAGCCTAATATTTATTATCTGGCAATCTGTGGTTTAAACTTATCCTACCAAATCTTTCTCCTGTCATTCTCTCTTGAGCCTAGGCTTTTACCCTTCGTATTCTACCAAGAGGGCTCTAATGAAAGTCACCAATGACACCCCTGTTGCAAAATCCAGAAGTCAGTTCTCAAACTTTATTTTACTTGACCAATCAGCAGCATTTGACATAGCTGATCAGCCTTTCCATCTTGAAATTCTTCCTTCACTTGGGATTTAGAAAACCACATTCATGTGGTTTTTCTCCTATCTGTCTAGCAATTCCTCTCCAGTCTCCTTGTTGGATGCCCCAGAGATCAGCCTTTAGATCTGGTCTCTCTCCTATCTATACCCACTCAGTTGGTGACCTTATCCTCTAGGCTCACAGCTTTAAAGCCTGCTCTATACTGATGGTTACCAAATTCATATTCTCAGTCTAGATCTCTCCCCTCTACTCCAGACATATATATCCCTTTGGCTTCAGTGCCTCCATGTGAACATCTAATGGGCATCTCTAAGTTAGTAAGTCAAAAACTGAGCTCCTTATATTCTCTCTCCTCTCAGAATCTTCTCCATCTAAGTAAATGCCAGCTCTAGTCTAGTTGCTCAGACTTAAAACTTAAGACTTATCCTTGGCTCCTCTACTCTCACACCTGACATCTAATACATTAGCAAATCCTGTTGGTTCTTCTTTCAAAATATATCCAGAATACCATTTCTAAGTAGTTGCACTAACACCCCATTTCAGGCCACAGCCTCTCACTAGGATTTTACTGGCATCCTAAACGGTTCCTCCTTTGCCCCCCATCCCTTCAGTCTTTTCTCAATACAGCAACCAAAGTGATCCTGTTAAAATCAAAATCAGATAATACATTGCTGCTCAAAACCCTCTAATGTCTTCTCACCTCACTCAGAAAAAAAGGCCAAGTTCTTGCTAAGATCTACTACAAAGCCCTCCAGACTCTACACCACCCTCCTTAACTCAGTGACCTCTCTAACTTCATCTGTAGTACTCCGTGCCTGCCTCACTCCAATCTAACCACACTACCTTCCTTGCTGTTCCTGGACAGCTAGAAGGCTGAAAGAACTGAGCAGTTTCAGCTGCTGCCCAACACAGGAGACAAAGTTTGCAGTCTAGCTAAGTTATCTACCAATAATAGCAGAAATCAACATTCCTCAGAGGTAGATAACAGAATTCAGAGTCTCTACACCATATCTCCAAAAATGTCTAGTATATTCAAAATTACTAGATCTGTGAAGAAACGGAAAAACATGGCCTATACTAAAGAGAAAAAGTGGTCAACAGAAACCAAATCCAAGAGACGAAGATTTGGAATTAGCAGAGGACTCCAAAACAGCGATTATAAATGTGGGTCATGACAGATGAAGAGATGGGTAATCTCAGCAGAGAATAAAACTATAAAAATGAACCTAATGGAAAATATAGAGGGGCACGGACTGCACCGGGTGACACTGTCAGAGGGGGTGACATTAAAATGACTGTCTATAAAAATATTCCTGTAGTTAGTTATACCAACAAAAACATTTTTCATAAGCCCAGCTTACATGTATCTATATACCTACAAGGCTAAAGCTCTATGCTGATTTACTTTTTGAACCTTGTAACCTGGTGAGGTCAGAACTGTCATTATTACCCAGTTACAATGACGCTTCAAATCCTGTGGTTTCATCTGCACACAGTACAAGCGTGTACTATTGCTTTTGTCATTGCTGGTGTTTTCACAGTCACTAATTTTGTCAGATTTTCTGGTGTTTTAGCTACAATATTGTTGTAATTAGTATCTGTGAACCTATATCAATAATTTTTTAGAGAATGAAGTAGTAAATAAAGGAAAAGAAGGAGTGACATACAGGAATTATGATTTACAAGTAACATTAGTACAGAAAACATTACTAAGGATTCTGTATGGTCTGACATGGGAAGAGATCCATGGGGGGGGGAGGTGGGGAGGAACACCATGAGTTACTGCACTGGGTGACACTGACCCTAGTGACTCCACTGGGAAGAGCCGCTGAAGAGAGATAAGGACTTTCTTCCCCCAAGGCCAACAAAGAGAAAGCTTTACCCTAGGGCTGGTGCCCTGGTTTGGACTTCTTAAACTGTGAGGAAATAAATTTGTGCATTAAAGACACCTATTTGTGGTATTTCTGTTACAGAAGCACTAGATAACTAATACAGTTGGTATCAGAATAGTGGCCTCGGTGTCAGGGCAGGACTGCCCGAACAGACAGCTAATACCTCCTTCTCAAGAGATCCCCTCCACTCTGGATCATAAGCTTAATGGTTAAGTTCAAGGAGCTAAAAACAAAAAACAACACTGAGGAAGGTTGTAGGGATCAATTTTTCCCCATTCCTGAGTTTTCCTTTAACATTCAAAGAATTTGCTTGGCATAACACCTGGCCTCTCACTGCTCCTTTACTTGCTTCTTCCCAGAGGAGGGGAAGCAAATATCTGAGTGGTAAATCTGGATATTATAAAATCAGGTATGCATAACTCAATTCAATCTTTCCTCCTCTTGGGAGCGTCCTGCCCTCAGGGAATAAGCATTCCCAAATGCCCTTCCGGATGCAGATTCTGTCCCTGAAAGGAAGGAGGACTACGTGAGTAGGTAGGTTAAAAAAAAAAAAACCAAACCCAGTTGCCACTGAGCAGACTCTGACTTACAGCAACCCTAAAGGACAGAGCAGAACTGCCCACAGGGTTTCCAAGGAGCGTCTGGTAGATTCCAACTGCCGAGCAGAGCTCTTAACCACTGTGCCACCAGTAAGTAGGTAAGTCTGTCTAATTCTGTAATTTGGTTATCAGAGCCATTTTGACTAGATATCTGGCTGGAATAAGGGGGTCACTGAGGAAATCTGATACGCTACTTAAGCAATTCTGCTCAAATATATTATTTTTACATTGTCTTCAGAACATCACTGGAAAAATAAGTCTACAGTCTATAAGCCTTCATCTGTGCAATTATTCAAACAACTAAGCCATATACATTAAGAGGTATACTTCATCCTATGCAGTAGAGACACTCCTAAGAATGGAGGAAATAATTGCAATTTAGTTGTTCAAAATGTCCTTAAACTCTTATTTAAAAGAACACTAATTTCACAAATTTCTATTCTATCTTGCCATACGGCTACTTACTACAAAACGAGACCAATAACCAAGGATTTTAAGTATTACTTTTGAGACTAAAAATGTACCTTAGAAATAAAATCTATCAATTTGCAGCCGTTTATAACTACATAGTCTACACTACTGTAAAGCCTCCATCCAAGATATCTAAGAAAGTACTAACAAAGCCTGAGTTTGGACTCATCTGTAAACTAAGAGCATCTGCTTTCCATGCCAACTGCCTTCGTTACCTTCTGCTTGTACAGCTGCCCCACGTCCTGCAAGATTATTGCATTAGTCTCCTCGGGCTGCCCTAACAAGTACCACAAAGTGCTTGGCTTGTGAAAACAGAAACACATTGTCTCACAGCTAGAAATCCAAATCAACTTGTAGGCCAGGCCATAAAACCCATTGCCATCGAGTCAATTCCAATGCATAGTGACCCTATAGGACAGGACAGAATTGCCCCACAGATTTTCCAAGACTGAAATCTTTACAGAAGCAGACTGCCACATATTTCTCCCACGGAATGGGTGGTGTGTTTGAACCACGGACCTTTCAGTTAGCAACCAAGCACTTAACCACTGCGTCACCAGGCCATACTCCCTCCAAGTCTCTAGAGGAAGATGCTTTGTCTCTCCCAGTTTCTGGTAATCCCAGGCATTCCATGGCCTGTAGGTGCATATTCACTAGGCCATCTTCCCCATGTCTCTCTTGGTCTCTTCTCTTTTATAAGGATACCACCCAGGTGGAATTAGGACCACCATACTCCAGTATGACCTCATGTTAACTAATAACATCTTCAAAACCCCAATTCGCAAAAAGGTTACAATCACAGGTATCATGGGTCAGGACTTCAATATATCTTTCGGGGGAAAACAATTCAACCCAAAACAATTACTCTACCTCTAATATCTCCCTACTGCCATACTCCCTATATACCACTACCTACCAAAATATACCCCACGTACAACCACATTATGTCCTGGTTAAGAGCACAACTTCTGGAGCTGAGTGCCTGGGTTCACAGGCCAGGACACTACTAGTCACATATCCTCTTGGTTACTTAGTTTCCTAATCTATAAAATAAGGATAATAGTAGTACCTATATCACATCAGAGCCCTGGTGGTACAGCTACAGCTGCAAACCAAAAGATTGGCAGTTCGAATCCACCAGCTGCTCCTTGGAAACCCTATGAGGCAGTTCTACTCTGTCCTATAGGGTTGCTGTGAGTTGGAATCAACTCAACAGCAATGAGTTTGGTTTGGTTTATATCATATAACCACTATAAATATTAAATGAACTAAATGAGTTCATATTTGTAAAGCATTACAACAGGGCCTGGCACACAGTAATTGCTATGGTTTTGTTAAATGATCAGGAAAAAAATATGTACCTTTGAAAAAAATCTTAGCATAAGAAACTGAAGCACACTCAGAATGCCTCTTTCGTAGGATCAAATTCAAACCTCAAAGAAGAAACTGAAGATACACCAATACAAAGGAGGCTAGCTGAAATGCAAGTAGAGATATATTTTTAAAAACTAAGGAAAAACCATTTACAACACCATTGAAAAGTATACAGTACCTAGGAATAAATTTGACCAGGAAGATGAAAGACTTATACACAGAAAAATATGAAACATTACTAAAAGAAATTAAATAACATAAATGGAAGGATATTCCATGTTCATGGATTAGAAGGCTTAGTATAGTTAAGAGGTCAATATTATTCAAAACAAATCTAAGCAATCCCCATCAAAATTCCAATAGCCTTCTTTGCAGAAATGGAAAGGCCAATCCTCAAATCACATGGAAGGGAAAGGGACCCTGAATAGCTCAGGCAATGCTGAAAAAGAATAAAGTAGGAGGACTCACACTTCTTGATTGTAAAACATACTACAAAGCTACAGTAATTAAAACAGCCTGGTACTCATATAATAATAAGACATATAAAACAATGGAATTGAACTGAAAGTCCAGAAATAAATCCATACATCTATGGTCAATTGATCTTCAAAAGGGTGCTAAGTCCATTCAGAAGGGAAGAAGAGTCTCTTCGATAAACGGTGCTGGGAAAATTGGATTTCCACATACAGAAGAATGAATCAAGATCCATGTCTCACACTATACACAAAGATCAATTCAAAATGGATCAAGGGCCTAAATGTGAAAACTAAAAACATAAAATTCTTATTAGAAAATGTAGAGGCAAGGCTGTAGGACCTAGTGTTTAATGATAGATTATCAGATAACAAATGCTCCAACAGCAAAAGACAAAAAAGATCGCTGGGACATAATAAAAATTAAATTCTTTCGTACAGAGAACTGAAGCTACTCCCAAAGTCCACCTTTCAGCCAAAGATTAGACAGGCCTATAAAACAAATAATAACACAAGTGAGGAATGTGCTTCTTAGTTCAATCAAGTACATGAGACCAAAGGGGCAACACCTGCCCAAAAGCAAAGATGAGATGGCAGGGACAGGAAAACTGGACGAATGGACACAGAGAACCCAGAGGGTGGAAAGGGAAGGGGGAGAGTACTGACACATTGTGGGGACTGCAAATGATGTCACAAAACAATCTGTGTACAAATTTTTGAATGAAAAACTAATTTGCACTGTAAACTTTCACCTAAAATACAGTAAAATTTTAACAAAAAAGAAAATCTGAAAAAAGTACTTTTGTGTATCAAAGGACTTTCTTTAATAACAAAGTGAGAAGACAACCTACAGATTGGGAGAAATTTTTCAGGAACTATGTATCAGATAAGCACCTAATATCCAAAATATAAATACAATTTCTACAAGGCAACAAAAAAACAAGTAACCCAATAAAAAAAATGGACAAAGGACTAGAAAAGAGAGTTCACCAAAGACGATATTCAAATGACACATGAAACAAACACATGAAAAAAAGATGCTCAAAATCATCACCCATTTGTTGTTGCTAGTTGCCATCGAGTCAAATCTCATGGCAACCCCATGTGTTAGAGTAAGACTGCTCTATCAGATTTTCTTGGCTGTAATCTTTACAGGAGCAGATCACCAGGCCTGTTCTTCCATAGTACTGTGGTTTGGGTTCGAACCTATAACCTTTAGGTCAGTAGTCAAGCACAAACTGTTTGCACCACGTAGGAGCCTTTAGGAGACACATATCAAAACCACAAAATGATATTACATCACCCCCATTAGAATGGCAATGATAAAAAAAAATTAGAAAGTAATGGACGTTAGCAACATTGTGGGGAAACTGGAACTGTCATCCATTGCTGGTGAGAATGTAAAATAGTGCAGCCACTGTAGAAAATCTACACATGACAAACAAAATCAATAGTCTTTGTACGCCAGCCATAAACAGCAGGAAAATGTAACAGCAAAAAAGATACCATTAAAAATAGCAGCCAAAAATATATTTCTACAAATAAATCTAAGAAGAAACACAGTGCCTAAATAAAGAAAATGGAAAGTCTTCTTTAAAAGGATATAAATGAAGACTTACATAAATGGAAAAATAATACATTCCTAAATGACTACTAGAAAAATGTTATTTTTCCCAGTAAAAACAGCATGGCTTGTTTTGAAATCCGACTAATGGATTTCAAAGTATATCTAGCTAGCAACAGGGATTGGTAATTTGGCCTACCAGTACTGGCAGCAGGACCAAAGGCTTTAGGGGATCTGTGAGTTTCTTGAGACTACATGAAAAACAATGCATGCACCTGTGCTCACATGAGAACCCTGTGCGTTTTCCCTTGTAAAAGGACTATTTGCTTTCATCAACTTCTCAAAAAGCACCCTAACTCAAAAAGATTAAATAACACAGATCTACAGGAAACAAAAAACCATAAGAACTAGTCTCTTAAAAAAAAGCACTTCATTTCTCACGGACTTCAAACTTTCTGGAGTCAGAGGGTGGAAGAACCTCTGAAACTACTGCCCTGAGATAATCTTTAAAACTTAAACCAAAAACATCCTCTATAAGTCTTTTTGAAACCAAACAACAGTTTTGCTAAACTAGTAAAAAAGGTCTGCCTTGAGCATTATGCTCTTTTAAGATCTATCTATATGGGATCGAACTGACAACGGCAACTCGAAAGATTAGACAGGCACCTTAGGGGGGAGTGAGTTTACGTTATTGAGGGAGAAACAACTCTGAAAACGAGGATGAGAATGGTTGCAAAACACAAAAAATGTAATCAATGTCACTGAATTGTACATGTAGAAATGGTTGAATTGGCTTATGTTTTGCTGTGTACATTCTTGACAACAAAATAAATTCAAAAAAATAAATAAAAAGATAGATTGGAAACTAATAGAAGAGTTTGGCAGAGTCTCAGGTTATAAGATAAACATACAAAAATCACTTGGATTCCTTTACATCAACAAAAAGAACATCGAAGAGGAAATCACCAAATCAATACCATTCACAGTAACCCCCAAGAAGATAAAATACTTAGGAATAAATCTTACCAAAGATGTAAAAGATCTATATAAAGAAAACTACGAAGTACTACTACAAGAAACTAAAAAGGACCTACTTAAGTGGAAAAACATACCTTGCTCATGGATAGGAAGACTTACCATAGTAAAAATGTCTATTCTACCAAAAGCCATCTCTACATACAATGCACTTCCGATCCAAATTCCAATGACATTTTTTAAAGTGATGGAGAAACAAATCACCAACTTCACATGGAAGGGAAAGAAGCCTCAGATAAGTAAAGCATTACTGAAAAAGAAGAAGAAAGTGGAGGCCTCACTCTACCTGCTTTCAGAACATATTATACAGCCACAGTAGTCAAAACAGCCTGGTACAGGTACAACAACAGGCACATAGACCAATGGAACAGAATTGAGAACTCAGATATAAATCCATCCACATATGAGCAGCTGATATTTGACAAAGGCCCAGTGTCAGTTAATTGGGGAAAAGACAGTCTTTTTAACAAATGGTGCTGGCATAACTGGATATCCATTTGCAAAAAAATGAAACAGGACCCATACCTTACACCATGCACAAAAACTAACTCCAAGTGGATCAAAGACCTAAACATAAAGACTAAAACGATAAAGATCATGGAACAAAAAATAGGGACAACGTTAGGAGCCCTAATATAAGGCATAAACAGAATACAATACATTACCAAAAATGACGAAGAGAAACCAGATAACTGGGAGCTCCTAAAAATCAAACACCTATGCTCATCTAAAGACTTCACCAAAAGAGTAAAAAGACCACCTACAAATTGGGAAAGGATTTTCAGCTATGACATCTCCAACCAGCGCCTGATCTCTAAAATCTATATGATTCTGATAAAACTCAACCACAAAAAGACAAACAACCCAATCAAGAAGTGGGCAAAGGATATGAACATGCACTTCACTAAAGAAGATATTCAGGCAATTAACAGATACATGAGAAAATGCTCTCAATCATTAGCCATTAGAGAAATGCAAGTTAAAACTACGATGAGATTCCATCTCACTCCAACAAGGCTGGCATTAATCCAAAAGACACAAAATAATAAATGTTGGAGAGGCTGCGGAGAGATTGGAACTCTTATACACTGCTGGTGGGATTGTAAAATGGTACAACCACTTTGGAAATCTATCTGGCATTTTCTTAAAAAGTTAGAAATAGAACTACCATACAACCCAGAAATCCCACTCCTCAGAATATACCCTAGAGAAATAAGAGCCTTCACACAAACAGATGTATGCACACCCATGTCTATTGCAGTTCTGTTTACAATAGCAAAAAGCTGGAAGCAACCAAGGTGTCCATCAACGGATGAATGGTTAAATAAATTGTGGTATATTCACACAATGGAATACCATGCATCGATAAAGAACAGCGAGGAATCTGTGAAACATTTCATAACATGGAGGAACCTGGAAGGCATCATGCTGAGTGAAATTAGTCAGTTGCAAAAGGACAAATATTGTATAAGACCACTATTATAAGATCTTGAGAAACAGTATAAACTGAGAAGAACACACACTTTTGTGGTTACGGGGTGGGGGGTTGGGATAGGGTTATTTACTGATTAGTTAGTAGATAAGAACTACTTTAGGTGAAGGGAAGGACAATACTCAATACACAGAAGGTCAGCTCAACTGGACTGGACCAAAAGCAAAGAAGTTTCCGGGATAAACTGAATGCTTCAAAGGTCAGCGGAGCAAGGGCGGGGGTTTGGGGACTATGGCTTAAGGGGACTTCTAAGTCAATTGGCAAAATAATTCTATTATGAAAACATTCTGCATCCCACTTTGAAATGTGGTGTCTGGGGTCTTAAATGCTAACAAGCAGCCATCTAAGATGCATCAATTGGTCTCAACCCACCTGGATCAAAGGAGAATGAAGAACACCAAGGTCACACGATAACTATGAGCCCAACAGTCAGAAAGGGCCACGTGAACTAGAGACTTACATCATCCTGAGACCAGAAGAGCTAGATGGTGCCCGGCCACAACCGATGACTGCCCTGACAGGGAGCACAACAGAGAACCCCTGCGGGAGCAGGAGATCAGTGGGATGCAGATCCCAAATTCTCATAAAAAGACCAGACTTAATGGTCTGACTGAGACTAGAGGAATCCCGGCAGTCATGGTCCCCAAACCTTCTGTTGACCCAGGACAGGAACCATTCCCAAAGACAACTCATCAGACATGGAAGGGACTGGACAACGGGTAGGAGAGGGAAGCTGATGAAGAGTGAACTACTTGTATCAGGTGGACACTTGAGACCGTGTTGGCATCTCCTGTCTGGAGGGGAGATAGGAGGGTAGACAGGGTTAGAAACTGGCAAAATTGTCACGAAAGGAGAGACTGGAAGGGCTGACTCATTAGGGGGAGAGTAAGTGGGAGTATGGAGTGAGGTGTATATAAGCTTATATGTGACAGACTGACTTGATTTGTAAACGTTCACTTAAAGCTCAATAAAAATTATTAAAAAAAAAAAAAAAAAAGGATAGATTGGTCCAACCATGTTGTGCCAACTGATGTAGATGTCCCCCAAGTCTATGGTCCTTCACCTTCACACTCAGACATGATGATTCAGAATCTGATTTATCTTTAAGAATATACAAAAGAAGATCTGTCAAAGTGGTAAGCCAATCTTCTCACTTCTCTTACGGTTAAAAACAATATAAGGACTCCAGTGTTACAGTATACCCTTTGCACAATAAAGATCCATGATGTCTCTAACGTCTGAAACCTGTGGAGACCAAGATGGCTTATTCCTCAAATCATACAACTATTTACTCACCACCACACCGGAAAATTTAACCCAACGCTGTCCAACAGAGGAGCCCTGGTGGCACAGTGGTTAACAGCTCAACTGCTACCAAAAAGTTGGCAGTTCCAATCCACAGTTGCTCTTTGGAAACCCCATGGAGCAGTTCTACTCTGTCCTATAAAGCCACTTTGAGTTGGAATCAATTCGATGGCTAAGGGTTTGGTTTGGCTGGTCCAACAGAGCTTTCCGAGATGATGAAAATGTTTTATATGTGCACTGTCCAATATGGTAGCCACATGTAGCTACTGAGTACTTGAAATGTGACTATTGTCACTGAGGAACTGAGTTTTTAATCTTATATAATTTTAATTCATTTAAATTTAAATTTAAACACGTAGCTGGTAACCACCATACTGGACAGTCCAGCTCTAACTCCTCTGGTGTGTACATGAGCATACATATACTTACCAAAAAACCAAACCAAACCCACTGCCATTGAGTCGATTCTGACTCATAGCGACCCTATAGAACAGACTAGAACTGCACCATAGAGTTTCCAAGGAGCACCTGGTGGATTCGAACTGCCAACCTCTTGGTTAGCAGCCATAGCACTTAACCACTACGCCACCAGGGTTTCCACATATACTTAAGATCTTTGTATTAATGAGTCTCTTAATATATGTTCACATTCATTTTATTATGAAATAAGCTTCCAGGTAAGAATGAGTTCACTTCCTTGTACGTTCAACTTCCTTACTGAAGCATACCATAGGTGGATAAAGGCATAATGAACATTTGATGAAAGACGATACTTTACCAGCTCCATCTGAATCTTCTACCATTGGATTTATTTCTACCATGGTGGCATCATATTTCAGAAAAAGTTCATAAAGCTTGACCATGTTCTCCGCTGCAGAATCCACAATGTTATGTGGAAATCCCATCTTCTGTGCAAGCTGAAAGCAATTCATCTTTTTATTATAGGTATTTTGTGTGTGTCTAAGCAACACTAAGTTACTTTAAATTAAAAAAACTTACTGTTTATCATTTAAATGATAAGCATGAATCCTTTATACTTAAGTATTAATCACTGAAACAGCAGCTACTATTACTAATTGGTTAAACAAAACTTTAAATACAAAATCCTCCCAAGGTAGGTATTATGCCCACTTTGCAGAAAGGAAAGAGATTCAGAGAGGTCAAGTGGCTTGCCACTTGCCTAGATTCCAATTCCAGAGTTTATTCCATAGCCTCCATACTGCCTCTAAGCCTTCTGGCCAACCTAAACTAAAAGAAGGGGTGCATATTTGATTAAAACTACCTATCACAGGTGGATTGACAGTCCCAGTGGTCCAAATGAGAGCCAAAATATTACATCACCTATTTCATCTTTTAGGTAATTTATCAAGCATGTCTACCAAGTAATAAGACATACAGGCAAGTGAGTATTAACTCATTCATTCAAAAATCTACTGAGCACCTAATATATGTCAGGCACTGTGCTAGGCCCTAAAGGATATAGGTATTTAAGCTTCCAATCTAGTAGAGGAGCTTACAGTCCTGAGCAGAAATTCCTAACCAGAGATACCAGTGGAACTTTAAAAAAAAAAAATACATAGACTAAGGTTCCAACTCAGAATTTATAGTTTAAAAGTTCTATAATGGACCAAGCATCTGTAATTTTAAAAGTCCCATCAGCAATTCTGAACTACTGGTATAGAAGCTGACTGTGTTTATCCTAACAGTGCTGCCACTGCTCAGAACACTGAGGAAGAATCCATTCCTCTTTTTCAATTGCTATTTAAACCTGCAACACATCGTTTTGATTTTCAGTAACAAAATCTTAAGCTCTTTGAGGGAGAATGTGATTTTTCCAAAGAGTCAAATGTCAATAAATAAAGTAGATGAGCACACTAAGGAATATCTTTTTTGGTTAAGACATATTTCAAATAAAGAATAAGAAGAAATAAAACACCAACTCTCTAAGAAAGCTTTTTACTAGGTCACAATCCACCACATTTAAACATTTGAGAATTGCAATATAATTCTGCTTGACACAGTAAGGTATTAATCTGGCAAGCACTGTGCTAGACATTATTTCTGTTCTTTGTTCAAAAGGCTATAATCTAAGCAGATTAATTCCTTTAAATATTCTTGCAAAACAAGTATTTCCTTCTTTATCTAAATTTAACTCTTCATTCGTTATTCTCACATTACAAACTCCTAAATGAATCAAATTTTTATCCTTTTCACACATTTATATCATTCATTCACCTAAATGACCGCCTTCATGCTCTATCAGGAGACTTTATCTCCTTTAAACCTTTTCTGTCAGTCATAATTCTTGCTCTTGCTGTACTTAACACCATACGTTTATTTTCATATACTGTTTCTCAGAAACAGATGTTTAATTTCATTAAAAGTTTAACGTTTGAACTTTTGTTTTAAAACAGGTCACTTATTTTTATGCCAAAGTAAGCAACGTTAATTCAATAGCAGTATTACAAACAGTTACCAAGCAACTCTCACAAGCCACAGTATGAGACTCCATGGGTGGGGTTTGTGTGGGGACTGGGGGAAGGCAGAAGCACACAGGAAGGACAGTACAGAAAGCCAGCGAAACCGCAGGCAAAACTTAGTACAAGTGGGCACACAGTGAGAGGGTGTCCGTAAGTCTCATCAGATTCTTAGAAGGGTCCATAAACTGCAAAAAAATAAAACCACTGATGTATCATGAAGATATATAAGATAGTGTCCCTACCAAGAAGTGTTCTGAGTCCGAGGCATAGGAAATTAATACACTGTAGTATGGTGAGCGCGACCAAACAGAGGACACAGGGGAAGCAAAAAAGGATTTAATTACCAGGAAGAGTTCAGGAACAGACCTTATCCTGGACGAAGTGATCTCTGGGCAACAAGAGTTGTAATACAAAAGAAGAGATGAGCATTCTGACAAAAGCATGCAAGAAAGAACACTGAGAACAGAAGAGCAAAGTGGTGTACCGGAGAAAGTAGAACTGACATCTAGAGAAGTATCCAAAACCAAACCAAATTCATTGCCATTGAGTCGATTCAGACTCATAGCAACCCTATAGGACAAAGTAGAAGTACCCTATAGGGTTTCCATGGAGCGGTTGGTGGATTCAAACTGCCGACCCTTTAGTCTGCAGGCAAATGCTTAACCACTGCACCACCAGGGCCCCCTAGAGAAGTAGAAAAAAAAAAGAAGTAGAGAGGAGCAAAATCAGGTTTAAACGCATCTTAAAATTTAGCCTTAGTTACAGTTGGTTTTTATTTTTCTCAATCAGTGATTCTCAGTGCTACCTGGATGCTAGAATCACCTGAGAAGTGTTTTAAATCACCAGCGCCCCAACCCTATCCCCACAAAGTCTGGGGCATGGAAAGCCCGGGAAGTGATTTCAGCACGCGAAAACTAACGTGAGGACAACAGGCAGGGCAGGGCAGGTAGGTGTAAGCACAGGCGTTAGTGCAGCAAGTCTGGGCCAGAGACAATGAGGGTCTGTTCAGGGCAATGGTGGCAACAGAGGAGGAGGACACAACACAGACGTCTAGTCACCACAGGCAGTGGGCACAAAACCAAGTGCCTGACCTTGGAAGCACCTCTGCAGGACCCCACCACGATCTCCCCAGTGCACTTCTATAATTCACCTACAACTACCAGCGTCGCTGCTTTACAGTCGCCTCACGTGAATAGTGCACGCCACTGTCTGCGTGTTCTAACCTCCAGTAGGATCGTTATACGTTAACCTTTTGGCCCCTCTTAAAAGTTCCGTTCCACACAATTTACAGGAAACAGAGGGGACACAGAGGCATGTTAAATGCCACCCTGGGGAGGCAAACAGCAGAATCCACGCTGAGAAATGATACAGGATAATTACCCCAGTTTCTTCAACAAATCAATTTGAAAGAAAAAGTGGGGAGAGGCCAAGAGAGGAGGAATCCATAAATTATAAAAAGACCTACGGGACATATCAACCCACTGTAACGAGTGGTCACATATAGGCCCTGACACAAACTGTAAAAGAAAAAATCATTTGAAACAAGGGAATCTGAATGACTGAGTAAATGATGGTATTATTAAGGAATTATTATTAATTTTACTACATATGTTAAGGTACTGTGGCTCTTTTAAAAGAATCCTTATCTTTTCACGATACATAATAAAATATTTACGGAGGATGTGAAAAAAATATTGTAGGTATTTCAAAAAATGTTGAAACAAGATGTTCACATTCAGATATCAAACAAGATACTAACATATTGACACTCCTGTACTTTAAAAAAAAAAAAAAAAAAGTTTTGCAATCATTTCACTTGTACAAAGTCAAATTTTTTTGCTTTAAGTGTTATAATTCTCCAATCACAGGCTAGAAATTTTTCAGAATATAACATACCCTGACAGCTTGTTCCTTTCTGATGCCTTCTACAATATCTATAGGTTCTTTCACTATGGCCTCAGGAGTCTCAGCAGCAACATCTTCTATGTTGACACCACCTTGAGAACTTCCTATTAATACAGGACCCTGGCAGGGGGAAAAAAGCCAGAATATCTAGATTTTACTTTGTGCCAGTCAATAAAATTTTAAAGCCTATAGGTGTGTACTATCAGACTTATGTATCTATCGCTCCCCACCCCATTTAAAAGTTTCCTTGAGAATTTATCTTTGTATATCCAGCACGATGATCTTTTATAAACGTTCAAGTGAAACAACGAAAAGAAGTGAAAAGGAAGAAGCAATGACTTGCCTTTGAGGGAAAGGGATTGAAAATACACAGGAAAACTCTTATCAAATAAAAATAATAATTTTTGCAATGAACATATTACTTACACCTGTAAGAAGGGTGACTTAAATTAAAAAAAAAAAATCAAAAGACTAATTTCATGTTTCTATCCCAGCACCTATTGTTTCAGTAACAGACTTATTTAAAATAAAATTTAAAGGTATATACCTTATTGCATTCATTACTGTTTGGAGAACAAAACAGTCCTTCAAATCTTTAAAATAAGGTAATAGCCAAAGGAAAAAATAACAGTCTTACTTTTTCAAAGAGTTAACTGTTACATGCAGGTGGGGTATCGGGGGATTTAAAAAAGTACCCGGCTCGAAAGAGAAAAACTGAGTGGCTAGCAAACAAGAGTGCAGCGAGATTTATATTTCCTGTATATCGTTTTACCTTTTTTTTAATGCAATATGATTAAATGTCAATATAAGCAAAAAAAAAAAAAAATTTTTTTTTTTTTTTTAATAAAAGAATTTACTGTGCCTTCTGAGACTAAAGAAGACGGCACTAGCAGGCCTGACTAAGAAAACATTGGAAATTATAGTCTAGTTTTAAGTTCCTCTACAAATTTCAAAAGAAGGGGTGTTCTTCATTTTCTCCCTAGCAAGGCTGTTGACAATTATAAGCTTTTACAGAGATCCAAGGAGCAGAGGAAAAAAAAATCAGGGTTAAGAAGAGTGTGTTCAACTATTACCATGCTATTGAAGTAAAATATAAATAAATCTATAGCTAACCACAAAATATAATTTTAGTCAACAGAAGTTTTTTTTTTTAATTTTAGTCGACAGAAGAAGTAGAGACGAACAAATCATTAAAGTATTTGAACATTTTATTTTAGTTTTATTTTCCTTTTTATATCTACTGATAAGAAAAACGAAAAGACATAGAGAAGGCAAGCACTACTGGGAAAAAAAAGAATATTAAATTCTTACTAAAGTAAAAATTAAATCTTCAACAGTCGTCTATTAGGGGAAAACTCTAGAAAAATAATACTGTGAAATAATAATAAAAGAAAGTGAATAGCCTTCATTTGTACTAATTGCATAACCAATTAGAAAGGAGTAAACAGAGGCCAGTTAAAACAGCAACTACAATTTTATATTTGGTCATCCCCACAGAATAAATGGCTCTTTCCTGTTCAAATGATTTGGTTTCTCTTTTAAATTTTAGTAATAAACTTTCAAAACAATTTAGTTTCTAGTAAATAGCTGTAATTTCAAACACATTAACAATGCTATTTTTACTTTCTTAAACTAAATCCCTCTTCTCTTGCTTGGTCTTGCAAAAGTTTTGCCTTAAAATAGATTTGATTTTAAAAACTGTATGACAAAACAGCCATTAATAAAATAAAGATCACTTAAAAAAAATAAAAGCATGGAAAATAAAATGTGGAAGTCTTCCAGCATGTTTTATGTCTATTCCAGACAAAGTGAAAAGTTGATAGTTAAATGCACCACTCATTTTCAGCAGACTGCAGTGTTTTACTAGAAAACTTTTAAAGTAGCAAATATGATTTGTAAAATTGGTCACTGCTCAGAAGTACCCAACATGCACTGGACAAAAGTGCCAAACACAGAGTAGGTATGTATATGATTTTTTAGCACCCCAATCCAACGGGAGATACCTATTCAGGCACCCTAACGTGGTAAGTCCTAAAGAAAACTAGTGGAGTCATGAGTTTGTCTCCTAAAAACAGATAAATAACAAATGCAATTTTTACTGACTAGTCAATTCCTATGCACAGGACTTTAATTCAATCTAAAATACTATTTGCTTTCTAGTTTACTAAATAGCTGACTGATTTTTTTATTGTTTGAACAGGGCCCTACCTGTCCACAGAAATTCCCAAAAAAGCTGGCTAAACCCCAAACTACTCCACATTGGTCTAACGTGATAATATCAAAGAATATTTTAATGCCTTTAGCCAAAGAGTTTTACTAGTATTATAATATTTTTAGTATGAATTATTACAACTACATATTACTTTCCAATTAAAATAAAAAACATTTTTCCCTGAAACCAAAAAAACCAAACCCATTGCTGTCAAGTTGATTCTGACTCACAGCAACCCTATAGGACAAAACAGAACTGCCCCACTGGGTTTCCAAAGAGTGGCTGGTGGATTTGAACCTCTGGCCTTTTGGTTAGCAGCCAAGCTGTTAACCACTGTGCCACCAGGGCCCATTTTTCATATTTCCCTTAATGAGATTCAAATAGTTCTCTGAAAATATAAGTTCTTTAAATGAACTCAAATTTTACCCTTTCCCCTAATGCTTTAACGTATCTTCAATAATACATATTTAGTTTGCTACATGTACTCCAATCCAGATGAACTACTCAATTTGTTCAGTATATATATGTGTGTGTGTGTATATGTGTATGCGTATGTACATATACATACACTCATATACACATATACACATGGAAACCCTGGTTGCATAGTGGTTAAGTGCTACGGCTGCTAACCAAAAGGTGGACAGTTTGAATCCACCAGGTGTTCCTTGGAAACTCTATGGGGCAGCTCTTCTATGTGCTACAGGGTCACTATGAGTCGGAATCGTCTTGACAGCAATGGGTTTGGTTTGGTTTTTGTGTGTGTGTGTATATATACATACACACACACACACACACACATACACTTTCTGGCTATAATTAAAAGTAAAAACATAATAACTAAAATACAACATATGTTGACATCTAATGTCAACTAAAATAAAAAGAAAATGTAACAAAAATAAATGTTTACAATTTAATATCTGCAAACATGAGCAAAATAAAAAGTTATTTTCATAGTATTTCTAAAACTACAAAACTAAATTCTGCTATAGAGAAACTTACAGAGGTAAAGATATCACTCTAGAATAACGCTTTTCATCTTATATTCTGTGTGGGTTTTTACTACCATCTAGTGTTATACCTTAAGAAATGCTTTCTTATAAAAATTAAAAGTTGCAACAGACACTTTTACCACTCAGACATTACTAGAAGGTTATAGGAAAAACACAGTATGCAAAGTTACTATTTTTTAAAAAGCTGTTCTATATAAGAAAGCTATTTTCATGGCCCTTCAAATTTTTGTTACTCTAAATTCTACACAATTAATAATATTCTACATCAAATCCCTACTAGGGCTTCCAAATATGTACCTAGTTTGCTTTAAAAGAGAGGCTAGTTACAACACAGGTTCATCTCGCAATACCTAATACACTGAAAAAGCCAGATAATGACATAGTATAACAAGATTATCAATGCTCTCTCCAAGCACCAGATCCACGAAAGGATTTTCTCTGCCCCTGATTCCTTATGTTCACTGTTACCATTTTAGGTTCCATAAATAAAAAACAGCAGACCTAGGGTCATGCTCCTTAGAGGCGTATTGTTATTGAATGTAACCTTCCAACTTACCAAGTACCAAATTATCCAGTGAAACAAACCCCAAACTATAAAAAGTACCACCAAAGCCTGTTGCCACTGAGTCAATTCCAACTCACAGCAACCCTACAGGACAGAGGAGAACTGTCCCATAGGGTTTCCAAGGAGTGCCTGATGCATTCGAACTCCTGAGCTTTTGGTTAACAGCTGTAGCACCTAACCACTATGTCACAAGGGTACCAGGAGCTTGAAAAAGATGAAGCAATGGATACACATTCCCTTAATGGCTTCGGAGACTTTCTCTTGGGTTAGAATATGTTACTATGCTAGAAATTATTTTTCCAGTCTTGGCATCTAGAGGTGAAGCAGAAATGATTCCAGCTGTTCTTAGTGAATTATCAATTTGAAAATCCCATGGAATTTATTAAAGCAGAATTTTGCCTATAGCTTTTTTTTTCACGTTATATATCAAATTTTATGGAATTAGTCATGTTGCTTTTAAAAAATGCAATAAATATTGTGCCCATGATACATACAGATTACAGATCATACTTTTTTGATCTTCCCCATGTAAACACCAATAATAATCAACTACTAAAAATGAATATAATAAATTCACACTAAATGTCATACTATCACGTCTACGATTACTCACTTGAAATGACCTTTCCATTGTTATTGCAAAGTAGTACTCTCTCCTGGGATATCTTCGCTCACAGACCAATACTTGATTGCATATTCTGCCCTTTTTTCCAGTTTGTTTGGTAAACAACTTTTTCCCAATCATTTGTGAAGAAACAGCTTTTGCTTCTTCTGGACTAAAATAAGAAAAAGAACTCAAACTCTTCTCCAACTGAGAAAAACAAAAATCCAAAAGATAGTCAAAATTTTGTCTAATATTTAAATCTCAGTGTTTTTATCAATCCAGTAATAAAGAAAAGTGCATCTTGTACAATATGTTTTTTCTTTAATAAAGGCAATTTTTCTTTAAAAAATGTGACTTACGAGAAAACTATCTTTACTCCTCCTTTGAGGCCACTTTCAAATGTTCCTTTTCCTCTGCCACCAGCTAAAACCTGTGCCTTTATCACAACATCTTTTGAACCTAGAAGAAAAAGACTTCTATTACATATGACACACGGAGCAGCATGCACGACACAGAATTCTGTTATTCAGCATACATATTAAGCAATGTTTTTAAATGCAGTAAAGTCTCATTTATTCACAATGTCCAAAGATGAGGCATTCCATGTATGTAGATATTCTAGCAGATTAGAACACTTAACCATCCAGAGAGCCACAACTTAAAAAAAATTAGCTACTCATATTAAACTGTTTTTTAAAGTATGCTGAAAATTATTTAACCTTTTCTTGAATACCTGAAATTTCTACTACAGGCAGTCCCATTACGAACTAGATCAGTTCCTAACTGTGACTTTAAGTCTTTAAATTGAATTTATAGGTCAGTCAAAATAGGGGCATATGGTTCTTAATTAGCCTTGCTTCAGGGAAAGAAAAGGCTCGAAGCCCTTCAATGATTTAAAAGCTGCAAATGAGACGTTCTTCTGAGTTGCTGAGGTCTTCTATTTAAACAGTGCTTGAACAGAACCCAGCATTCGTCAACCTCCCTGCAACCAGCCACTCCTAGCCAGCCCTCCACCACCTCCTCACATCTGCACCCTCAGAGGTCCCAAGGCTCCGCCGCTGCCTCTCCTCATCTATCACCATGACAACTGTGTCCCCCTTGCAGGTGAGCCAGAGCTACAACCAGGACTCGAAGGCTACAATCAACTACCAGATTAACCTGGCACTCTATGCCTCCTACATCTACCTGTCCATGCCTTACTACTTCGACCTCCAGGACGTGGCTTTGAAGAATTTTGCCAAATATTTTCTTCACCAGAAGTAAAACTATCCCTATTCACAAATCATATGATATTATATGTAGAAAACCGAAAACACTCCACAAGGAAACTACTGAAACTAATACAAAGATTCAGCAGAGTAGCAGGATATAAGATCAACATACAAATATCAGTTGGATTCCTATACACCAATAAAGAGAACTACAAAAAAGAAATCAGGAAAACAACACCATTTATAATAGCCCCTAAAAAATTAAAATATCTAGGAATAAAGCTAACCAGAACATAAAAAGCCTATACAAAGAAAACTATAGAACACTACCACGAGAAACCAAAAGACTTACATAAATAGAAAACATACCATGCTCATGGATAGGCAGATGACTCACCATTATAAAAATGTCAATTCTACCCAAAGCAATCTACAAATACAATGCAATACTGATCCAAATATGAACAGCATCCTTTAACAAGATGGAAAAACTAATCATTAACTATATACGGAAAGGAAAAAGACCCCACATAAGTAAAGCATTATAGAAGAAGAACAAAGAAGAAGGCCTCACACTACCTGATCTCAGAACCTACTATACAGCTACGGTAGTCAAAACAGCCTGGTACTGGTACAACAACAGACACATCAATTAATGAAACAGAATCCAGAACCCAGATGTAAATCCATCCACCCACAGTCACTTGATCTTCAATAAAGGCCCAAAGTCCATTAAAGGGAGAAAAGAGAGTCTTTTTAACAAATGGTGCTGGCAAAACTGGATGTCCATCTGTAAAAATATGAAACAGAACCCATACCTCACCCAAACCCAGAACCCAGTGCCGTTCAGACACTTTCGACTCATAGTGACCCTATCGGACAGAGCAGAACTGCCCCATAGAGTTTCCAAGGAGCACCTGGCGGATTCAAACTGCCGACCCTTTGGTTAGTAACCGTAGCACTTAACCACTATGACACCAGGGTTTCCTCCATACCTCACACCATAAAAAAAAAAAATAATTCAAAGTGGATCAAAGACCTAAATATAAAACCAAAAACTATAAAGATCATGGAAGAAGAAACAGGGTCAACGCTAGAGGCCCTAATACACAGAATAAATAAGATACTAACCGCAACTAACAATACACAAACACCAGAAGATAAGCTAGATAAGTGGGATCTTCTACAAATTAAACACTTAGGCTCATCAAAAAACTTCACCGAAAGAGTAAAAAGAGAACCTACAGGCTGGGAAAACATTTTTGGCTACGACATACCCAACAAAGGTCTAATCTCTGAAATCTATAGGAAAATCCAACACCTCTACAATAAAAAGACAAATAATCCAATTAAAAAATGGGCAAAGGTATATTTTCAAGTGCGTGATGGTCATTTGAATGTCCTCTTTGATGGAATGTCAAGTCCTTTGCCCGTTTTATGATTGAGTTATTTGTCTTTTTGTTATTAAGTTGTCAGATATATGGTTTCTGAAGATATTCTCCCAGCCAGTAGGTTGTCTTTTCACTTTTTTTGGTAAAGTCTTTTGAGAATAAAATTTTTAATTTTTATGAGGTTCTATTTATTTTGTCTTTTGCTATTCGTGCTTTTGTTATTATATTAAATAATACATCACCGAAAGCTGAGACTGACAGCATTGCCCCTGCTTGTTTTTCTTAGAATTTTATGGTTTTAGTTAGCACATTTAACAAAGCCTTTTGATGACCATTAAAAAAAATGCGCAAAGGATATGAAAAGACACTTCAGCAAAGAAGACGTTCAGGTGGCTAAGAGACACATGAGGAAAAGCTCACTATCATTAGCCATTAGGGAAATGCAAATCAAAACTACAATGAAATACCATCTCACACCAACATTAAAAGCATGAATCAAAAAAAGAGAAAGTAACAAATGCTGGAAAGGCTACAGGAAGATTGGAACTCTTATGCCCTGCTGGTGGGAACACAAAATGGTACAACCGTTTTGGGAAATCATACGGCGCTTCCTTAAAAACTAGAAATAGAAATACCATTTGATCCAGCAATCCCACTCCCAGGAATATAACCTAGAGAAATAAGAGCTGTCACACGAGTAGACATATGCACACCCATGTTTACTGCAGCATTATTCACAAAAGCAAAAAGATGGAAACAACCTAAGGGCCCATCGACAGATGGATGGCTAAACAAACTATGGTGCATATACACAATGGAATACTACACAACGATAAAGAACAATGATGAATCCGTGAAGTGTCTCACAACATGGATGAATCTGGAGGGCATTAAGCTGAGTGAAATAAGTCAACCACAAAGGACAAATACCGTATGAGCCACTATTACAAAAACTCACAAAAAGGATTACACAGAGAAAGCTATCTTTGACAGTTATGAGGGAGAAGACGGGTAGTGAGGGAAAAATAACTAGGTAACAGATAAGTGGTAATTCTGGTGAAGAGTAAGACAGTACACGATAACAGGGAAGCCAGTACAACTTGTACAAGGCAAAGTCATAGAAGCTTCATAGACACATCCAAACTCCCACAGGGACTAAATTACCAGGCTGAGGGCTAGGGACCACAGTCTCAAGGGACATCTAGCTCTATGGGCATAACATAGTTTATAAAGAAAATGTTCTACATCCTGCTTTGGTGAGTAGTGTCTGGGGTCTTAAAGGCTTGTAAAGATCCATCTAAGATATGTCTAGTGGTTGAACCCTGTCCAGAGCAAGTAATTAAAAGAAAGCCAAAGACACTAGGGAAGGATTAGTCCAAAGGACTAACAGAACAAAATACCACAGCCTCCACCGGACTGAGTCCAGCACAACTAGATGGTGCCTGGCTACCACCACTGACTGCTCTGACAGGGATCACAATAGAGGGTCCTGGACGGAGCTGGAGAAAACTGTAGAGCAAAATTCAAACTGATGAAAAAAGACCAGACTTACTGGCTGACAGGATCCAAAGAAACCTCGAGAGCATGGCCCCAGGACATCCTTTTAGCTCAGCACTGAAGTCACTCCTGAGGTTCACCCTTCAGTCAAAGATTAGACAGGCCCATAAAACAAAATGAGGCTAAATGGACACATCAGCAAAGACAAAAGGGTAGGAGCAGACAGGAAAGCTGGTAGCGGGGAACCCAAGGTTGAGAAGGGGAGAGTGCTGACATGCTGCAGAGCCGGCAACGAGAAACTAATTTCTCTGTAAACCTTCACCTAAAGCACTCTCTCTCTCTCTATATATATACACACACATACATTTATATACACACACACATATATATATACACACACATTTTCTTTACCAGTCTCACGAGGAGAGGGAACATGCTGAGAAACCGATGAAGCTTCAGAACCAATGAGGTGGCTGAACCTTCCCTCAGGATATCAAGAAACCAGACTGTGATGACTGGGAGAGCAGGCTGACTGCAATGGAGTGTGTGTTACACTTGGAAAAAAGCATGAATCATTCACTATTGGAACTACACAAACTGGCCACTGAAAAGAATGACCCCCACTTGTGTGACTTCCTTGAGACTGATTACCTAAATGAGCAGGTGAAATCCATCAAAGAACTGGGTGACTACAAATCAACTTGCACAAGATGGAGGCCCCAGAATCTGGCCTGGCAGAGTATCTTTAACGAGCACACCCTGGGAGATGGCGATGGAGACAGCTAAGCTTTAACCTGCCTTCCCCATAGCCACAGGGATGACGTCCGTGGTCACCAACACAGCGCATGCATGTTGGGTTGACCTTTACCTTTTCTGTAAACTGTACCAAAGCATCCACTTAAGTTCTTTCACTCGTACCATTCCTTCAAATAAAATAATCTGGTACCAAAACAAAAGGCTCTACGTGCAGCAAGCCAAGGTGATTGTGATGAGGAATTTGTTCAACTGGTTTAAAGTGAGGGCAAATTTACATAACAATAAAGGGCAAGTAAGTCCCTATAGACATGTGACCTTAGCCCAGGATTTCTTGTACTTAAAGAGGTATTAAAAACACAAAATTGAGACTCAAATGTCTTCCTAAACATTTTCACCCCCTTTCTATTCCCAAACTTGCTATTCTGTGAAAATTTGAATTATAAGTGCTACTGAGAGCAGAAATATACAGTAACTTAGGGGAAATTTCACTATTGATACCAATTCATATTGTCCCACTAACGGAAAGCCCTGTTAATATAAATTAAACCGTGCTCTTATGAGTAGTACTATAGGAATTATTAAGGCATATTTACCAGAAGATTCCAGAACACTGTAACACTTATGCCTATTTTTTTAAATAGTCTGAATTATTCTTCTTTAATAAGTAGGGCTAACCCACCAGCCACTCAGCAGAAGAAAGATGTGGCAGTCTGCTTCTGTAAAGATTTACAGCCTTGGAAACACTACGGGGTAGTTCTACTCTGTCTTATAGGGTCGCTAGGAGTAGGAATCGATTTGATGGCAATGGTTTTTTTTTTTTTTAGTTTTAACAGATAGGCTGATCACTATGTTCCCCACCTCCTTCTAATTTGTTGTAGAAAACTAGGTAAATAACTTTAGAGTAGGTATTACTCATTCATGAACCAGGGCAACACTCCTGGAGAGGCTCCCTCTGACTCTCCAGATAGGTAGAATGTCAGAGCCTCATCATTTTGGTTCTAAGCGTTTTGTCTATACTGACGATGTAGCACTCATATTACATTATGACAAAATAATTAACACTTGAGGTCAGGATTAAAGGCCTTCTCTAATTCATTAAATCTCTAGCACAAAACCATCTCTGGGATATAACTACTCTATAAACATACACTAGAACAGACTGAAGAGGGGTACTCTACTACAGGGAAAAAGTCATCCCGCAATTCACATACCAGGAAGAAAGAAAGGGGACTCCCACCTACCTAATCAGCTGAACAAGCCAAATAAACGAGGTAACAAATTCAGTTTGTGATCAAACAAATAAGAAAGGGCTTAGAGCTTACACATGAACAATTAATAAATGTTTTAAAAAAATCAATGACATAAATGAGACTGCACTGGAAATGTGGACCACTTAAACTAGAAGATGGCCCTGTGAGCCAGTCAAGGTAGCGTTTAAAAAAAACAACATCTCTTTCTCACACCCCACATCCAGTTAGTCAGGAAATCATGCTGGTTCTACCCTCAAAACTTATCCAGGAGCTGACCATCCCTCATCACCTGCAGTTTGGACCTGGGTGCCTGCCACCATTACCTCTTACCTAGGTAATCCTATCCCCAAAAGAATATTCTCAAAGCAGCAGCCAAAGTGAGCATGTCGGCCTCTACTTAAAACCAAAGCCCTTACGATGGCCCACAATCATCCCAATACCCTTACCCTTTTTACCTCCTATGCCCCACTCACCACTCACTCCACTCCAGTACACTCATCTCCATTCTGTTCCTTGGCACACTCCTGCCTTCAGCCTTTTGCTCTAAAGCTCTCTCTGCCTGCAATACCTTTCTCCCAGGTGTGCATTCAGGAAAGGCCCTCACCCCCTTCAAGTTTTTCTCACGTTGTCAATGGGCTTATCTTGATCATTATTATGGACTGAATTGTGTCCCCAACAATGTGTGTCAATCCGGCTATGCCACGATTCCCAGTATTGGGTGCTTGTCCGCCATTTTGTCATCTGATATGATTTTCCTATGTGTTGTAATTTCTACCTCTATGATGTTAATGAGGAAGGATTAGAGGCAGTTGTGTTAATGAGGCAGGGCTCAATCTACAAGATTACATTGTATCTTGAGTCGATCTCTTTTGAAATAAAAAATGGAGAATCAAGTGGAGAGACAGGGGACCTCAAACCATCAAGAAAGCAGTGCTGAGTGCAGAGCGCATCCTTTAGACCCAGAGTTTCTGAGCAGAAAAGCCCCTAGACCAAGGGGAGATTGTTGACAAGGACCTTCCCCCAGGGCGCACATAGAGACAGCCTTCCCCTGGAGGTGATGCCCTGAATTTGGACTTGTAACCTACTAGGATGTGAGAGAATAAATTTCTATTTGTTAAAGCCATCCACTTGTGGTATTTCTGTAATAGCAGCACTAGATGACTAAGACAATCACATACTTAAAAGGTACTACAACCTGCCCACCTGCGACCAATCCCTCTTCTCTGCTCTACTTTTTTCCCAAAGAATTCAGCATGTTCTAACGTATAATTTCCTCATGTTTATCATTCCTTTTTTTCTCCCTCCTGGAATATAGGGTCCAGCATGGCTGAATCCTTGTGGTCATTGATGTTTCCAAGCTCCTAGGAGAGTTCTTAGAATGGCTACTCTTGAAAAAACCTCAGAGCTAGAAATATTGAGCCTAAAGTCTTGCAACTACAGCCTTGTTTAGACAAGGCACCCCCGTTCGATTTGCCACAGTCAGTGCCATTTCCAAGTGTGACAACTAATTTAAGACTAGAGAAAATTTACAAGATTTCTCTTTCTTAAAACCGACAGTTTCTTATTAAGACAAAAGGTAGGCCCAAGGACTATGACAAATTAGAGATTTCTCCCCAACCTAAAAGAAGGAAGCCTTGACCGGCTTCTGGTTACCTAACAAATCCCAGTAAAAATCGGAGTCTGGAGACGGAGCCAAAATGACGGGATAGACAAGACGCTTCCAGCGAGCCCTCTTTACCACAAACACCCAACAAAACGAGTGAAACGAGTATATTTATGACAAGCTAGGAGCCCAGAGCATCAAAGACAGGCTTAGAAAATGAACAGAGGAGCAGGGGGAGGAAGAGATGGTTCAGAAACGGAGAGGAGTTACTGGACCTTAATCGCAGGGAACCCTCAGGCACTATTCCCAGAGCAGCAGCCGCAGGCTGGCACTAGCGTTCAGCCACAGTTTCATCAGGGAGAAGCAGCCAGCCAAACAGCCTACTCACACCTCCAGAACCAGAAAAGAACGGCGCTCTCGGCAAAAGCTAAATACTTGCGTATATTTCACCATATCCACCCACCTCCAAGCCGGCTTCAGTGGCTGAATTCCCTGGGCCTGAGACAAGCACTGTTGAGCGCCTAGAGCCATCTTCCCGGCCTTGGAGAAGGAAAAATTTGCAACTGGGGGAAAAGATAATTTGGAAGCTCCACTAATCAGGGGAGCTTAACACAGAAGCAGCTCTTAACCCAGGCATAAAAGGTCCATGGACATGGGGCACCCTTCCCTTCTGCATGGAACGTGTGGGCCTATTTCAGGAGAATAGACCCTTGTTAGCAGACTCCAACCATTTCAGCCATGCGGTGAAGAGGTGGGTGTTTGAAATTTGACATTGCTTTGTCTATTAAACAGGGTCCTCACCTACCCACATAAGGGGCCTAGGGACTGGTAACTTCACTCAGGTCACCCAGCCACTCTCAACGGGGGTCCAAGGGTAACTGGTACCTCCCAGTCCTTACAACCAAAAACACTGGGTGCCCATGGTCCATTTGCAGAACCCACCCACCTGTACGCTCTGGGGAATAGGGATGTGCTTTCCTCAGAGACACTCAAGAGTTGGTTCTAAGCCCCTGCCTTGTTCAGAGCATGACCCCCGGCTGCAATCAGATACCGACCGGTACATACACCAATCACCCCTGCCCCTCTAAGACTGTAGGACAGAGCCTGTACCACACACTTGATGATCAGCTGCCTGGACACCTGAGCTGAGTTCATACAAGAAAACTGAATGGACTCCTAGACTGATATACCTCATAACAGCTCTACCCATCTGGGGACAGGACTTCAGAACTCCAAAGGCGAAAATAATCAAGCTACCTCACTCCAGCAACCCATTTGGACACACCAAAACAAAACAAAGCAAGAAGCTACGACACAGTAATCAATCATAAACTAATACAATACCTTACAGATGGCTCGGAGACAACAGTCAGTATCAAATCACATAAAGCAACAGACCATGACCACCTCAACAAGCTCTCAAACAAAGAATCCAAGGATCTTCTAGATGAAAGTGCATTCCTGGAATTACCAGAGGCAGAATACAAAAGTTTAATATACAGAACCCTTCAAGACATCAGGAAGCAAATGAAGCAATACACAGAACAAGCCAAGGAACACAGAGATAAGGCAACTGAAGAAGTTAGAAAGATTATTCAGGAACACAATGAAAAATTTACTAAGCTGGAAAAATCCATAGACAGACAGCAATCAGAAATTCAGAAGATTAACAATAAAATTACAGAAGTACACAACTCAATAGAAAGTCAGAGGAGCAGAATTGAGCAAGCAGAAGCCAGAATTTCTGAAACTGAAAATAAATCACTTGGCGCTAATACATTTGAAGAAAAATCAGATAAAAGAATTAAGATGCTCATCGAACTCCACATAAGGTAGATTTTTAAAGAAAGTTACCAAGACCCATACTCCATGCACAAAAACGAACTGAAAATGGATCAAAGACCTAAATATAAAATCTAAAACGATAAAGATCATGGAAGAAGACA
Organism: Elephas maximus indicus; assembly: GCF_024166365.1. Taxonomy (NCBI): domain Eukaryota; kingdom Metazoa; phylum Chordata; class Mammalia; order Proboscidea; family Elephantidae; genus Elephas; species Elephas maximus. Next base: position 31,057,599 of record NC_064832.1, on the reverse strand, counting down.
AAATAGGGACAACTTTAGGAGCCCTAATACATGGTATAAACAGTATACAGAACATTACTAACAATGCAGAAGAAAAACTAGACAACTGGGAGCTCCTAAAAATCAAACACCTATGCTCATCCAAAGACTTCACCAAAAGAATAAAAAGACTGCCTGCAGACTGGGAAAAAGTTTTTAGCTATGACTTTTTTGATGAGCACCTGATCTCTAAAATCTACATGATACTGCAAAAACTCAACTGCAAAAAGACAAATAACCCAAAGAAAAAATGAGCAAAAGATATGAACAGGCACTTCACTAAAGAAGACATTCAGGTAGCTAACAAATAAATGAGGACATGCTCAGGATCATTAGCCATTAGAGAAATCCAAATCAAAACTACAATGAGATTCCATCTCACTCCAACAAGGCTGGCATTAATCCAAAAAACACAGAACAATAAATTTTGGAGAGGCTGTGGAGAGATTGGAACACTTATACACTGCTGGTAGGAATGTAAAATGGTACAACCACTTTGGAAATCGATTTGGCGCTTCCTTAAAAAGCTAGACATAGAACTACCATACGATCCAGCAATCCCACTCCTTGGAATATATCCTAGAGAAATAAGAGCCTTTACACGAACAGATATATGCACACCCATGTTCATTGCAGCACTGTTTACAATAGCAAAAAGATGGAAGCAAATGAGGTGCCCATCAATGGATGAATGGATAAATTATTGTATGTTCATTCATACAACGGAATACTATGTATCATTAATGAACAGTGATGAATCTGTGAAACATTTCATAACATAGAGTAATCTGGAAGGCATTATGCTGAGCAAAATTAATCAGTTGCAAAAGGATAAATATTGTATAAGACCCCTAGTATAAGAACTCAAGAAACAGTTTAAACAGAGAAGAAAATATTCTTTGATGGTTATGAGAAGGGGGAGGGAGGGAGGGAGGGTAGGAGAGAAGTATTCACTAATTAGATAGTAGATGAGAACTACTTTAGGTGACAGGAAAGACAACACACAATACAGGCGAGGTCTGCACAACTGGACTAAACGAAAAGCAAAGAAGTTTACGGGATAAACTGAATCCATCGAAGGCCAGTGTAGCAGGGCCTGAGGATTGGGGTCCATGGTTTCAGGAGAAATCTAAGTCAACTGGCATAATAAAACCTATTAAGAACACATTCTGCATCCCACTTTGAAGAGTGGCGTCTGGGGTCTTAAACACTAGCATGCAGCCATCTAGGATGCATCAATTGGTCTCAACGCAGCTGGATCAAAGGAGAATGAAGAACACCAAGGACACAAGGTGATTACGAGCCCAAGAGACAGAAAGGGCCACATGAACCAGCAACTACATCATCCTGAGACCAGAAGAACTAGATGGTGCCTGGCTACAACCTATGACTGCCCTGACAGGGAACACAACAGAGAGCCCCTGAGGGAGCAGGAGAGCAGTGGGATGCAGACCCCAAATTCTCATAATACCAGGCTTAATGGTCTGACTGAGACTACAAGGGCCCCGGTGGTCATGGCACCCAGACCTTCTGTTGCCCCAGGACGGGAACCATTCCCAAAGCCAACTCTTCAGACAGGGATTGGACTGGACAATGGGTTGGAGAGGGACGCTGGTGAAGAGTGAGCTTCTTGGATCAGGTGGACACTTGAGACTATGTTGGCATCTCCTCCCTGGAGCGGAGATGAGAGGGTAGAAGGGGGTTAGAAGCTGGCGAAATGGACATGAAAAGAGAGAGTGGAGGGATGGAGCGGGCTGTCTCATTATGGGGAGAGCAACTGGGAGTATGCAGCAAGGTGTACATAAGTTTTTGTGAGAGACTGACTTGATTTATAAACTTAAAGCGCAATATAAATTAAAAAAAAAATCTGAGTCTGCCACTCCAACCTGAAATTCATTTGCCAGTACTTTAGAAATAATTCATTTACATCAAAGAAGATAACTATAATCCAAAGACTCCAAATGTAGTATAAAAATAGCCAACAGTTAAACCAGTGCTTTACTAGGTATCTCAGTCATCTACTGCTGCTATAGGAGAAATACCACAAGTGGATGGCTTTAACACAGAGAAGTTTATTCTCCCACAGTCTAGTAACGGAGAAGTTAGATTAAGGGCACCGGCTCCAGGGGAAAACTACTCTCTCTGTCGGCTCTAGAGGAAGTTCTTTGTCATCAGTCTTCCCTTGGTCTGGGAGCATCTCAGTGCAGGAACCTCAGGTCCAAAGGACACGTTCTGTTCCCAGTACTGCTTCCTTGGTGGTATGATGTCCCCATATCTCTCTGCTGGCTTCTCTCTTTCATATCTCAAAAGAGAGTGGCTTAAGACACTATCTAATCTTCTATATCTCATCAATATAACTGCCACTAATCCATCTCATAATATCACAGTGATACAATTTATAACACATAGGGAAATCACATCAGATGACAAAATGGTAGACAACCATACAATACTGGGAATTGTGGCCTAATCAAGTTGACACATATTTTTGGGGGGATACAATTCAACACCATGACACTGGGCTAAAGTTAATAGTCCTATTCCTTAAACTGAGAACTTAACATTGCTGTTATTAGGTGCCATCAAGTCAACTTCTACTAATAGCGACCCCATAAGACAAGAGAATTTTCCCATAGTGTTTGCTAGGCTGTAATCTTTATGTGAGCAGGTCACCAGGTCTTTCTGTTGTGGAGCTGTGGGGTAGGTTCAAACTGCTAATCTTTCAGTTAGCAGCCACTCACTTAATCATCATGCTACCAGGGTTCCTTAGGAATTTATTATATGGGGCTATTAAGTGAAACCAGGGAAGCTCCATTTTTTATTTTTTTTAATTTTTATTGTGCTTTAAGTGAAAGTTTACAAATCAAGTCAAACTCTCACACAAAAATTTATATACACCTTGCTACATACTCCTAATTGCTCTCCCCCCAATGAGACAACCCGCTCCTTCCCTCCAACCTCTCTTTCATGTCCATGAGTCAGCTTCCAACCCCCTCCGCCCTCCCATCTCCCCTCCAGACAGAAGAGGCCAACATAGTCTCAATTACTTGCTTGATACAAGAAGCTCACTCCTCACCAGCATCCTTTTCTATCCCATTGTCCAGTCCAATCCCTGTCTGGAGAGTTGGCTTTGGGAATGGATCCTGTCTTGGGCTAAGAGAAGGTCTGGGGGCCATGACCACCAGGGTCCCTCCAGTCTCAGTCAGACCATTAAGTCTGGTCTTCTTATGAGAATTTGGGGTCTGCATCCCACTGTTCCCCTGCTCCCTCGGGGGGTCTCTGTTGTGTTCTGTCAGGGCAGTCATCCCTTGTAGCCAGGCACCATCTAGTTCTTCTGGTCTCAGGTTGATGTAGTCTCTAGTTTATGTGGCCTTTTCTGTTTCTTGTGCTCGTGATTACCTTGTGTCCTTGGTGTTCTTCATTCTCCTTTGCTCCAGGTTGAGACTCATTGATGCATCTTAGATGGCCGCTTGCTAGAGTTTAAGACCTCAGACGCTGCTCTCCAAAGTAGGATGCAGAATGTTTTCTTAATACATTTTATTATGCCAATTCACTTAGATGTCCCCTGAAACCATGGTCCCCAGACCCCTGCCCCTGCTATACTGGCCTTCAAAGCATTCAGTTTATTCAGGAAACTTCTTTGCTTTTGGTTTAGTCCAGTTGTGTTGACCTCCCCTATATTGTGTGTTGTCTTTCCCTTCACCTAAAGTAGTTCTTATCCATTATCTAATTAGTCAATATCCCTCTTCCCCACCCCCCACCATAATCATCAAAGAATATTTTCTTCTCTGTTTAAACTCTATCTCGAGTTCTTATAACAGCGGTCTTAAACAATATTTGTTCTTTTGCAACTGACTAATTTCACTCAGCATAATGCCTTCCAGATTCTTCCATGTTATGAAATGTTTTACAGATTCATCACTGTTCTTTATTGATGGGTACTATTCCATTGTGTGAATATACCATCATTTATTTATTCATTTATCCATTGATGGGTACCTTGGTTGCTTCCATCTTTTTGCTATTGTAAACTGTGCTGCAGTGAGCATGGGTGTGCATACATCTGTTCATGTAAAGGCTCTTATGTCTCTAGGATATATTCCAAGAAATGGGATTGCTGGATTGTATGGTAGTTCTATTTCTAACTTTTTAGGAAGTGCCAAATCGATTTCCAAGGTGGTTATACCATTTTATGTTCCCAGCAGAAGTGTGTAAGTGTTCCAGTCTCTCCACAACCTCTCCAACATTTATTATTTTGTGATTTCTGGATTAATGCCAGCCTTGTTGAAGTGAGATGGAATCTCATTGTAGTTTTGATTTGCATTTCTCTAATGGCTAATGATCCTGAGCATTTCTTCATGTATCTGTTAGCTACCAGAATGTCTTCTTTCATGAAGTACCTGTTCATATCCTTTGGCCATTTTTTAATTGGGTTGTCTTTTCGTAGTGGAATTTTTGTAGTATCATGTAGATTTTAGAGATCAGATGCTGATCAGAAATGTCTTGGCTAAAAAATTTTTCCCAGTCTGTAGGTAATCTTTTTGCTCTTTTGGTGAGCTCTTTGGATGAGCATAGAGGTATTTGATTTTTAGGAGCTCCCAGTTATATAGTTTTTCTTCTGCATTGTTAGTGATGTTTTGTATACTGTTTCTGCCACGTATTAGGGCTCCTAAAGTTGTCCCTATTTTTTCTTCCATGATCTTTATAGTTTTAGATTTTATATTTACATCTTTGATCCAATTTCAGTTCCTTTTTGCGCATGGTGCGAGGTATGGGTCTTGTTTCATCCAGTTATACCAGCACCATTTGTTAAAAAGATTGTCTTTATTTAACTGATTCGGGGCATTTGTCAAATGTGAACTGCTCAAATGTGGACGGATTTATGTCCGGATTCTCAATTCTGTTCCATTGGTCTATGTATATGTTGTATCAGTACCAGGCTGTTTTGACTACTATGGCGGTATAACTGGTTCTAAAATCAGGTAGAGTGAGCCCTCCCACTTTGTTCTTCTTCTTCAGTAATGCTTTACTTATCCAGGGTCTCTTGTCCTTCCACATGAAGTTGGTGATTTGTTTCTTCATCTCATTAAAGAATGTCGTTGGAATCTGGATCAGAAGTGCATTAAATCTATAGATCGCTTTTGGTAGAATAGACATTTTTACAATGTTAAGTCTTCCTATCCACAAGCAACGTATGTTTTTCCACTTACATAGGTCTCTTTTGGTTTCTCGCAGAAGTGTATTGTAGTTTTCTTTGTATAAGTCTTTTACATCTCTGTTAAGATTTATTCCTATTTTCTCTTCTTGCGGGCTACTATAAATGGTATTGATTTGGTGATTTCCTCTTTGATGTTCTTTTTGTTGGTGCAGAGGAATCCAACTGATTTTTGTATGTTTATCTTGTATCCTGATAGTCTGCTGAACTCTTCTTAGTTTCAGTAGTTTTCTTGAGGATTCCTTAGGGTTTTCTGTGTATAAGATCATGTCGTCTGCAAATAGAGACAATTTCACTTCTTCTTCGCTAATCTGGATGCCCTTTATTTCTTTATCTAGCCTAATTGCTCTGGCTAGGACCTCCAGCACAATATTGAATAAGAGTGGTGATAAAGGGCATCCTTGTCTGGTTCCCAATCTCGAGGGGAATGCTTTCAGGCTCTCCATTTAGGATGATGTTGGCTGTTTGGCTTTGTATAAATGCCCTTTATTATGCTGAGGAACTTTCCTTCTATTCCTATTTTGCCAAGAGTTTTTATCATGAATGAGTGTTGAACTTTGTCAAATGCCTTTTCTGCATCTATTGAAAAAACCATGTGATTCTTGTCTTTTGTTTAATTTATGTGATGGATTACATTTATGTATGAATCCCACTTGGTCATGGTGAATTTTTTTTTGATATGTTGTTGAATTCTGTTGGCTAGAATTTTGTTGAGAATTTCTGCATCTAAGTTCATGAGGGATATAGGTCTGTAATTTTCCTTTTTTGTGGTGTCTTTACCTGGTTTTGGTATCAGGGGTATGGTGGATTCATAGAATGAGTTTGGTAGTATTCTGTCCTTGTCTATGCTCTGTAATACCTTTAGTAGTAGTGGTGTTAACTCTTCTCTGAAAGGTTGGTAGAACTCTGCAGTGAATCCGTCTGGGACAAAAGATTGATTACCTTTTCAACCTTTTCTTTTGTTATAGGTCTACTTCGTTGTTATACCTCTGTTTTTGTTAAAGTAGGCAGTGTGTTTCAAGGAATTCGTCCATTTCTGCTAGGTTTTCAAATTTGTTAGAATACAATTTTTTGTAGTAATCTGATACGATTCTTTTAATTTTAGTTGGGTCTGTTGTAATATCGCCCACCTCATTTCTTAACCACGTTATTTAGTTCCTCTCCTGTTTTTCTTTTGTCAGTTTGGCCAATGGTTTATCAATTTTGTTGATCTTTTTCAAAAAAACCAGCTTTTGGTCTTGTTAATTCTTTCAATTTTTTTCTGTTTTCTATTTCATTTAGTTCTGCTCTAATTTTTATTATTTGCTTTCTTCTGGTGCCTAAGGGTTTCTTTCGTTGTTCCCTTTCTATTTGTTCAACTTGTAGGGATAATTCTTTGATTTTGGCCCTTTCTTCTTTTTGGATGTGTGCATTTATTAATAGAAATTGGCCTCTGAGCAGTGCTTTTGCTGTGGTCCAAAGGTTCTGATAGGAAATGTTTTCATTCTCATTGGATTCTATGAATTTCTTTATTCCATCCTTAATGTCTTCTATAATCCAGTCTTTTTTGAGTAGGGTATTGTTCAGTTTCCAAGTGTTTGATTTCTTATCTCTACTTTTTCTGTTATTGATTTCCACTTTTATGGCCTTATGGTCAGAGAAGATGCTTTGTAATATTTCAATGTTTTGGATTCTGCTAAAGCTTGCTTTATTACCTAATATGTGGTCTATTCTAGGGAATGTTCTATGTGCACTAGAAAAGAAAGTATACTTGGTTGCTGTTGGGTGGAGTGTTCTGTATATGTCAATCAGGTCAAGTTGGTTGACTGTGGCATTTATATCTTCCGTGTCTTTACTGAGCTTCTTTCTGGGTCTCCTGTCCTTCACCGAAAGTGGTGTGTTGAAGTCTCCTACTATTGTTGTGGAGCTATCTATCTCACTTTTCAATGCTAACAGAGTTTGTTTAATGTATCTTGCAGCCCTGTCAGTGGGAGCATAAATATTTAATACGGTTATGTCTTCTGGGTATATTGTCCCTTTAACAATTATATAGCGTCCTTCCTTATCCTTTATGGTGGGTTTAACTTTAAAGCCTATTTTGTCAGAAATTAATATTGCCACCCCTCCTCTTTTTTGATTATTGTTTGCTTGATATATTTTTTTCCAACCTTTGAGTTTTAGTTTGTTTATGTCTCTAGGTCTTAGGTGTCTCTTGCAGGCAGCATATAGACAGGTCGTGTTTTTTAATCCATTCTGCCACTCTCTGTCTCTTTATTGGTGCATTTAGTCCTTTCACATTCAGCGTAATTATGGATAGGTATGAATTTAGTGCTATCATTTTGATGTCTTTTTTTGCGTGTTGTTGACAGTCTCTTTTTCCTACTTAATTTTATGTGCTGAGTAGATTTTCTTTATATATTGTCCTTTCCTCATATTCGTTGTTGTTGATTTTGTTTCTGCTGAGTCTCTTTTTTTCTTGTATTTTATTTTGATGAGTAGGATAGTTTGTCTCCTTTGTGGTTGCCTGATTACCCCTATCTTACTAAATTTAAACCGAACTTTTCTTTCTTTGTATTGCCCTATCTTCCTCTCCATATGGAATATCTGTGATTACATTTCTTAGTCCCTCTTTATTGTTTTAATGTTGTCTTCTTTTATACAACATCGCTGTTATTACCCTGTTTTGTGTGTGTGTGTGTTTTTTTAATGTTGATTTTTTTTTTTTTTTTTATTTCCCTGTCTGGGTTGACATCTGATTGCTCTTCCCAGTGTTCTAGTCTTGGGTCGATACCTGATAGTATTGATTTTCTAACCAGAGAACTCCCTTTAGTATTTCTTGTAGTTTTGGTTTGGTTTTTACGAATTCCCTAAACTTCTGTTTATCTGGAAATGTCCTAATTTCACCTTTATTTTTAAGAGACAGTTTGCTGGATATATGATTCTTGGCTGGCAATCTTTTTCCTTCAATTTTTTATATAAGTCATCCCATTGTCTTCTTGCCTGTATGGTTTCTGCCGAGTAGTCCAAGCTTATTCTTATTGACTCTCCTTTGTAGGTGACTTTTCGTTTATCCCTAGCTACTCTTAAAATCCTTTTTATCTTTGGTTTTGGCAAGTTTGATTATGATATGTCTTGGTGACTTTCTTTTAAAATCTACCTTATGTGGAGTTCTATGAGCATCTTGGATAGATATCTTCTCATCTTTCACGATTTCAGGGAAGTTTGCTGCCAACAAATCTTGAACATTTCTCTGTATTTTCTGTTATCCTTCTCTGTTCTGGTACCCCAATCACTCAAGTTATTTCTCTTGATAGAGTCCCACATGATTCTTAAGGTTTCTTCACTTTTTTAAATTCTTTTATCTGATTTTTCTTCAAATATTGTGGTGCCAAGTGCTTTATCTTCAAGTTCTCAAATTCTGCCTTCTACTTGCTCAATTCTGCTCCTATCACTTTCTAATGGGTTGTCTAATTCTGTAATTTTATTGTTAATCTTCTGATTTTCTGATTGCTGTCTATGGATTTTTCCAGCCTATTAAATTTTTCATTACGTTCCTTAACAACCTTTTTAATTTCTCAACTGCTTTATGTGTGTGTTCCTTGGCTTTTTCTGCATATTTTCTGATTTCCTTCCTGATATCTTCAAGAGTTCTGTATATTAATCTTTTGTATTCTACCTCTGGTAATTCCAGGAATGCACTCCCATCTGGAAGATCCCTGGATTCTTTAACAGCTTGCTGAGACAGCCATGGTCTATTTCTTTATGTGACTTGATATTGACTGTTGTCTCCAAGGCATCTATAAGTCATTGTATTAGTTTATGTTTGCTTACTGTATCTTAACTTCTTGCTTTGTTTTATTTTGATATGCCCAAATGGGTTGCTTGAGTGAGCTAGCTTGACTGTTTTAGCCTTTGGAGTTCTGACATCCTGTCTCCAGAGGGCTAGAGCTGTTATCAGGTATATCAGTCTAGAAGGCCATTCACTTGTCTTGTATGAAGTCAGCTCAGGTGTCTAGGTAGCTGACTATCAAGTGTGTGGTATAGGCTCTGTCCTACGGTCTTAGAGGGGAGGGGTGATTGGTGTAGGTACCAGTATCTGGTTGCAGCAGAGGGGTCACACTTTGAACACGGCAGTGGCCTGAGAATCATCCCCCACGTGTCTCTGAGGAAAGCATGTCCCTGTTCCCTAGAGCGTACAGATGGGTGGGTTCTGCAGAGGGACCAAGGGCACCCAGTGTTTTGGGCTGTAGAGACTTGGAGGTACCAGTTATCGCTGCACCCGTCGCAGGTGGCTGGGTGACCTGAATGGAGTCACCAGTCCTTATGCTCCTGATTTGGGTAGGTCAGGACCCTGTTTAATAGGCAAAGCAATGTCAAACATCAAACACCCACCTCTCCACCACACAGCTGAAACGGTCGTAGTCTGCCAGCAAGGGCCTATTCTCCTGAAATAGGCCCACAGAGGTTCACGTAGAATGAAAAGGTACTCAAAGTGCACAGAACATTTACGCCTGGACAGGAGCTGCTTCTGTCCTGAGCTCTACCGGTTAGTTGACCTGGCAAATTATCTTGTCCCCCAGTCGTGAATTTATTCCTTCTCCAGGGCCTGGAGGATGGCTCTAGGTGCTCAACAGGGCCTATCTCAAGCCCAGGGAAATCAACAGCCACTGAAGCCGGCTTGGGGGAGGGTGGTGTACTAAATATACTCAAGTATTTAGCTTTTGCCAAGAGTGTTCTTCTTCTCTGGGTCCAGAGGTGCGAGTAGGCTGTGTGGCTGGCTGCCTCTCCCTGAGTAAACTGCGGCCGAACGCTAGTACCAGCCCACCTCAGCCACTCCTGGCAATGGTGCCTGAGGGTTCCCAGCAATTCAGGTCTGGTAATTCCTCTCCACTTCTGAACTGTCTCTTCCTCCCCTGCCCCTCAGTTCATTTTCGAACCTTGCCTTTGATGTTCAGGGCTCCTATTTGTCATAATTATACTCATTTCACTTGTTTTTTCGGTTCTTTGTTGTAAAAGAGCTCACTGGAAGTGTCTGTCTATTCCGCTATCTTGGCCCTGCCTCCGAAGCTCTATTTTTTAAAAACATTTTACAAGACTGAGGCTCTTCCCCCAAAGTGTCAATCTTCTTTCTTTAGAAATATAAACTCCTTAAGGGCAGAGATGATATGTCTTCAAAAGTTCCTTCTAAAATAGCCCTTCACAACCCAAGAGAAATAAAATAATGATAATGAAAAAAATAGTAATAATAACATGCTCCCACATCAACTATCAAGAGGAGGAGAAAGACTGGAAGATATGCCTGAGAACAACTGATTGAAATAAATATTTTGCTAATTTCATTAATTCATTCAACAGATACTACTATATGCCAGATACTGTGCAGGAGCTGTACATATAACAATGAGCAAAGGAGAGCTGGCCTGACCTCATAGGGCTTATAATCTTATCAGAGTTGGCCCTTTGTTCTAGTTAGACAAGATCTTTTTTCGATCCCAAGTTAGTATTTAAAATATATTCACTATCCCTCTAAGCTTTAGTCATTCACAAATGTTTTAAGCATCCCTCCTATACAGTCATTTAATTAACAAAACGTTGGAAAGAAGAAATGCCACAACAAAGTTCCATTGTACTCCATGTAGAAATCTCTCTCCAGGCTGACATTCGTTAATCAGCACCATTTGTATATATTTATCCAACCAGAGATTCTACCTTAATTATACTAGAATCCACACTACGTTTCTACAAAAATTACAAGAAATTCTACCAATTTCCTTACTGAAATCATATTTCCCTGATCAAGTACTATAAGAAAGAGATAGTAATGTGCTCTCAGAACTGACCTCAAAATGTAACTACTTCACTTCTCTGTGCTTACCAACCATCTCTTTCATAAATCATTACAGAATCTTCCCAGTGATCATCAAGCTCACCAACCTACTTTTTGTGCGCTCTCATATGTTTTACACGTCTTTAAAAATATTAGAAATCTATTTTTTTCTAACTATGCCTCCATTTCTAACCTTAAATATTCATAACAGGTAAAATTTGCCTCCAGAATGGTGCTTCCCAACTTTTTCACATCATAACACACATACAAAATGATTAACTCTGTATGGAATACTGGGAAAAATACTCAGGGTTATTTCAGAGGTGAGTCAACCAGCTGTAGGGCTCAGTGGCCCCAGGCTCCATGCTATCTCAGACTCTCTTGTTATCCCAGGGCTGAGGGGTATCAGTGGTTTGTTACACCTGTAACACATTCATGCCCTAATATATCAGTTGGTGAACATACCCCTAGATAAGAGTTCTTTTTAATAAATAGAAATTAGTATTTTCTGAATTTTGTAGTAACTCAAAAATCCTAAATCACCCTGAGGTAACCAAAAATCAGCAATGTAAATAGCTAGATGGATAAAACCACGTATATTTCTAAGGTACCTCACAGCACACCTTAAATTTCATAATAACTTATGACATTATGACTCACTGCAAAGTATAAAATTCTACTCAAAATCTTCATATCAGACCAACCAATTGCTATCAAGTTGATTCCAACTCATGGCAATTCCATGTGTGTCAGAGTAGAACTGTGCACCATAGAGTTTTTTTTTTTTTTTTCCGGAAGCAGACTGCCCAGCCTCTCCTCCAAGGAACCTCTGGGTAGACTCAAACTTCCAACTTTTTGGTTAGTAGCCACAAGAACTATCTGCAATACCCAGGAACTCCCAATATCTTCACGGTTATTACTAAACAAATCTTTTTAAAAGTAGCATTTCTGTTCCTCTAGGTTTAAAGGTCCTCACTAGTCTCTGATCCCACTCCCATACTACAACCACACTCTGCAGTGTTTTTTGCAAAGAATATACTTCCTAGATAAACAAACTGTCTTCTGAATAAGAAGAATGCTTTTCTTGATTAACAGAAAAATAATTGCAAATGAAAAAAATCACATTCTAGTCAAGGAAATCATGGTCATCTCATTCCAAAGCATAGATAATAATACATAACAATTTTCTGAACTTGTACATGCCTTCACTTTTGAAAGAAAAACTCATTCTAGAAACAAATACAAACTGAGATGAAAATTTAAAATATTTAAATATCTTTTAAACTGCTTCATCTTTTTTGAAAAACTAATAAAAACAAAATTATCATTAAAGTATATTTAAAATATTAATCAAATGTGCATAAAAGAAAAATGAACTGCTAATTTAATTAATTATGCAAAAACTGATTGGATTTAAAATACTGCTAAAAGAAAATGAAGTGTATAATTAAGCTATTACATTACCTCAGTACTACCTTCTACTAAATTCTTAAAAAATGTGAACTGAAGCATATTTCTTAAAGAACTGATTTTTTAAATTAAGCTATTAATATAATGCAAATGAACGTGATATTAAAGTATCTGTTATCAATAAATGAATCTACTAATAAACATGGACAACTACTTAATTCATTTAAAAAATATTACTATTTGTCAACCACTTAAATGTCAGGCACTCTTCTAGGACTTTGGGATATATCAGTGAACAAAATAAGACAAAGAAAACCCGCTTTCGTGGAGCTTACATTCTAAAATTCAAATTTTTTCTATTCCTTTTGGTCCCATATTTTTTGCATCATAAAAAACCAAACCGAATCCATTGCCATGGAGTCTATTCCGACTCAAGTGACCCTACAGGATGGAGTAGAACTGCCCCATGGGGTTTCCAAGGCTGTAAATCTTTACGGAAGCTGACTGACCCATCTTTCTCTCGCAGAACTGCTGGTATGTTTGAAACGCCGACCTTTCGGTTAGTAGCTGAGCATTGTCATTTAATAGCTAAGATTTCCCTTAGTCATTTCCCTAAATAGTCACCACAGTCGCCATCATTTTCACCTACAAAGTAGTAAATAGAATTTTCTTTCCCGTAACTATATACTTTAACAAAAAACCGGACTTTGGCTTCCTAGTGCCAATATAAATGACTTTTAACTAATCACTGTCTCACAACAATTTCAGAATTTCAACAGTCACAAAGTTCTACCTACTCTTTTTAGTAAATAAAACTTATTTTTAAAAAAACAAAATAAAAGCTAAAAATTGTCATTAAATGAAAAGTAAAGTTCATATCTTATCAAAGTTTCCATGTCAAGGTAGCAAAAGTTTTTCTTAATTTAGTACCTAATTTTTTTGCAATTGCAAAAGCTTCATCTGGTGACTTTGCCACGTGTCCTTTGGGAATGGAGATACCAGCTTCCTGCAACAATTCCATGCTCAGGTATTCATGTAGTGCAAGATTCCTTTGCTGCTGCTGCTGAACTTGGAGCCCAAGGTTGTTAAACAATCCAGAACTTCCCAGAACCTGGGGAAATTGAGGACATGTTTATATGACAGTGATTTGGCAGTTAATCTTGTTAAAAGCATCTTCTCAAAATACTTTGTTTAAAAGTAGGAGACCTCACACTACCTGCTTTTAGAACCTTATCACACCACCACAGTAGTCAAAACAGCCTGGTACTGGTACAACAGATACACAGACCAATGGAATAGAATTGAGAACTGGATAGCCAGCTGCAAAAAAATGAAACAAAATCCATACCTCACACCACGCACAAAAACTAACTCAAGATGGATCAAAGACCTAACCATAAAATCTAAAACGAAAAAGATCATGGAAAAAAAAAATAGGGACACTGCTAGGAGCCCTAAAACATGGCATAAACAGAATACAAAACATAACTTACAATACACAAACCCCAGAAGAGAAACTAGATAACGCGGAGCTCCTAAAAAGCAAATAATTATGCTCATCAAAAGACTTTACCAAAAGAGTAAAAAGACAACCTACAGACTGGGAAAAAAATTTTGGCTACGACATATCCAATCAGGGTCTAATCTTTAAAATCTACAAGATACTGCAAAGCCTCAACAACAAAAAGACAAATAACCCAATTAAAAAATGGGCAAAGGCTATGAACGGGCACTTTACCAAAGAAGACATGCAGAAGGCTAACAGATACATAAGGAAATGATGAAGATCATTAGCCAATAGAGAAATGCAAATCAAAACTACAATGAGATACCATCTCACCCCAAGAAGGCTAGTGTTAATCCAAAAAACACAAAATAATAAATGTTGGAGAAGTTGTAGAGAGACTGGAACACTTTCGCACTGCTGGTGAGAATGTAAAATGGTACAACCTCTTTGGAAATAGATTTCGTGCTTCCTAAAAAGGTAGAAATAGAAATACCATAAGATCCAGCAATCCCACTCCTTGGAATATATCCTGGAGAAATAAGAGCCGTCACACGAATAGCCATATGCACACCCATGTTTACTGCAGCACCGTTCACAATACCAAAAAGATGGAAATAACCTAGATGCCCATCAACAGATGAATGGATAAACAAATTATAGTGCATAACCCCAGTGCGTTGAGTCACCAGGTTTCCATTATAGTTCGTATACACAATGAAATACTACACAACAATACAGAACAAATGACGAATCCATGAAACATCTCATAACACAGATGAATCTGGAAGGCATTATGCTGAGTGAAATTAGCCACAAAAGGACAAATATTGTATGAGACCACTACTATAAGAACTCAAGAAAAGGTTTAAACACAAAAGAAAACATTCTTGGATGGTTACAAGAGTGGGGAGGGTAGGAGGGAGGAGTTCACTAACTAGATAAAAAAAAAACCTTGGGTAAAGGGAAGGATAATACACAATACAGGGGAAGTCAGCACCACTGCACTAAACCAAAACCTAAGAAGTTTCCTGAACACAACCAAACACTTCGAGGCACAGTATAGTAGGGGCAGAGATTTGGGGACCATGGTTTCAGGGGACATCTAGGTCAACTGGCATAACAAAGTTTACTGAGATGTTCTGCATACCACTTTGGTGAGTGGCATCTGGGGTCTTAAAAGCTAGTAAGTAGCCACCTAAGATGCACTGATTGGCTCCAACCCACCTGGAGCAAAGGAGAATGAAGAACACCAAAGACACAAGGAAAATATGAGCCCCAAAGACAGAAAGGGCCACATAAACCAGAGAGTCCATCAGCCTGAGACCAGAAGAACTAGATGGTGCCCGGCTACCACCAATGACTGTCCTGACAGGGAAGACAACAGACAGTCCCTGATAGAGCAGGAGAAAGGTGGGGTGCACAACTCAAATTGTAGTAAAAAGACCAGACTTAATGGTCTGAGACTAGATGATCCCCAGAAGATATGGTCCCTGGACTGTCTGTTAACCCAGAACAGGAGCCATTCCCAAAGCCAACTCTTCAGACAAATAGACTGGGCTGTAAGATATAAAATGATATTCATGAAGACTGTAATTCTTAATTCAAGTAGATATACAAGACTAAATGGGCAGCTTCTATCCAGCGGCAAGGTGAGAAGGCAGAAAGGGATAGAAGCTGGTTAAATGGACACAGGAAATCCGGGGTGGAAAAGAGGAATGTGCAGCCACATTGTAAGGCTAGCAACCAGGGTTTCATAGCAGTGTGTGTATACATTTCTGTATGAGAAACTAACTTCAGCTGTAAACTTTCACCTAAAGATTTAAAAAAAAAACTTAGTTTAAATAGAGCAAATGGAAATCCTGGTGGCGTAGTGGTTAAGTGCTACGGCTGCTAACCAAGAGGATGGCAGTTTGAATCTGCCAGGCGCTCCTTGGAAAACCTATGGGGCAAGTTCTACTCTGTCCTATAGGTCGCTATGAGTCAGAATCGACTCGATGGCAGTGGGTTGTATGTGGCTCTTCCCCCACGTGTCTGTCAGTTTGTCGTACTGTGGTGAATTGCGTTTTGCTGTGATAGAAACAATGCTGGAGATCGAATGATAGAACTTTTCAAGACCAACAACTTCTTCATTGCAAATACCTTCTTTCACCAACATAAATGGGGACTATACACATGGACCTTACCAGATGGAACACACAGAAATAACATTGACTACATCCGTGGAAAGAGACAATGGAAAAGCTCAATACCATCAGTCAGGACAAGGCCAGGGGCCGACTGTGGAACTGACCATCAATTGCTCCTATGCAAGTTCAAGCTAAAACTGAAGAAAATCAGAGGAAGTCCACGAGAGCCAAAATATGACTTTGAGTATATCCCACCTGAATTTAGAGACCATCTGAAGATCAGATTTGGCACACTGAACACCAGTGACCGAAGACAAGACGAGTTGTGGAATGACATCAAGGACATCATCCATGAAGCAAGAGGTCACTGAAAAAACAAGAAAGAAAGAAGAAACCAAGATGGATGTCAGAGGAGACTCGGAAACTTGCTCTCAAACATCGAGCAGCCAAAGCAAAAGGAAGAATTGATGAAGTAAAAGAACTGAACAGAAGATTTCAAAGGGCGTCTCAAGAAGACAAAGTATTATAATGACATGTGCAAAGAGCTGGAGATGGAAAACCAAAAGGGAAGAACACGCTCGGCGTTTCTCAAGCTGAAAGAACTGAGAAAAAATGCAAGCCTCGAGTTGCAATAGTGAAGGATTCTATGGTGAAAATAAACGACGCAGGAAGCATCAAAAGAAGATGGAAGGAACACACAGAGTCATAATACCAAAAAGAATTAGTCGATGTTCAACCATTTCAAGAGGTGGCATATGATCAGGAACCCATGGTACTGAACAAAAAAGTCCAAGCTGCTCTGAAGGCATTGGTGAAAAACAAGCCTCCAGGAATTGATGGAATATCAATTGAGATGTTTCAACAAACAGATGCAGCACTGGAGGTGCTCAGTTGTCTATGCCAAGAAATATGGAAGACAGCTTCCTGACCAACTGACTGGAAGAGATTCATATTTATGCCTATTCCCAAGAAAGGTGATCCAACCAAAACGTGGATATTATAGAACATTATCATTAATATCACACGCAAGCAAAATTTTGCTGAAGATCCTTCAAAAACAGCTGTAGCAGTATGTTGACAGCGAACTGCCAGAAATTCAGGCCGGTTTCAGAAGAGGACGTGGAACCAGGGATATCATTGATGATGTCCGATGGATCCTGGCTGAAAGCAGAGAATGCCAAAGGGATGTTTAAAAACCTTTACCTGTGTTTTATTGACTATGCAAAGGCACTCGACTGTGTGGATCATAACAAATTATGGATAACATTGTGAAGAATGGGAATTCCACAACACTTAATTGGGCTCATGAGGAACCTTTACATAGATCAAGAGCCAGTTGTCTGGACAGAACAAGGGGACACTGATTGGTTTAAAGTCAGGAAAGGTATGCGTCAGGGTTGTATTCTTTCACCATACCTATTCAATCTGTATGCTAAGCAAATAATACGAGAAGCTGGACTATATGAAGAACGGGACATCAGGATTGGAGGAAGACTCATTAACAACCTGCATTATGCAGATGATACAACCTTGCCTGCTGAAAGTGAAGAGGACTTGAAGCATCTACCGATGAAGATCAAAGACCACGGCCTTCAGTATGGATTGCACCTCAACATAAAGAAAACAAAAATCCTCACAACTGGACCAGTGAGCAACCTCATGATAAATTGAAAAAAGATTGAAGTTGTCGAGGATTTCATTTTACTTGGATCCACAAACAACAGCCATGGAAGCAGCAGTCAAGAAATCAAAAGACACACCACATTGGGTAAATCTGCTCCAAAGGACCTCTTTAAAGTGTGAAGAGCAAAGATGTCACCTTGAAGACTAAGGGGCGCCTGACCCAAGCCATGGTATTTTCAATCGCATCAAATGCATGTGAAAGCTGGACAATGAATAAGGAAGACCGAAAAAGAACTGACGCCTTTGAATTGTGGTGTTGGCAAAGAATACTGAATATACCATGGACTGCAAAAAGAACAAACAAATCTGTCTTGGAAGAAATACAACCAGGATGCTCCTTAGAAGCAAGGATGGCGATACTGCATCTTACATACTTTGGACATGTGGCCAGGAGGGATCAGTCCCTGGAGAAGGACATCGTGCTTGGCAGAGTACAGGATCAGCAGAAAAGAGGAAGCCCCTCAACAAGGTGGATTGACACAGTGGCTGCAACAATGAGCTCAAGCATAAAAACGATTGTAAGGATGGCGCAGGACCAGGCAGTGTTTCGTTCTGTTGTGCACAGGGTTGCTCTGAGTCGGAACCGACTCGATGGCACCTAACAACGACAACAATGTGGGTCTTCATAACCATAACAAAACTGTTATACTGAATCATCAAAATACAACAGAGTACCTGAATTACAACATAAAACTAAAGACTAAGCTAATAGCTAAATATCAAATATTATTATCATAGTTTTTAACTACTTTTTCATCATCTCTTGTCCTTATCTTTCGTTTGAGCTTTACTACCGTATCTCCACGGGAGCCCTGGTGGTGCAGTGGTTAAACACTCAGCTGCAAACGGAAAGGTCAGCAGTTCCAGCCCACCAGCCACTCTGCAGGAGAAAGCTGCAGCAGTATGCTTCCATTAAGATTATGCCTTGGAAACCCTTTTGGAGCAGTTCCACCCTGTCCCATATGGTCGCAATGAGCTGGAATCAACTCGATGGCAATGAGTTCAGGTTACCGTATCTCCAATGCCTACGGGACGTTTCTACCTCAATGTCAAATTCAGCAGGGCCAAAACCAATCCCCTCTTTTCCACCAAACCAAAAAGCCTCCCTAATTTCCTTCTATCGTTCCTCCAGCACCTAGCAAATTGCCTAGCACAAAATATGTGATAACTGAATCGTCTGTTACCAGCACACTTCCATACACTGGATTCAAAACCCCTGCATCAGTAGTGGACACTGTGGAGCGCTTGCCAGCTTCTGGCACAAAGGGGTGTTTGTTCCTGACAGCATTCGGCTGAATCCATTCATTGGAGCCTCCTTGCCCAGTCGTGCCCCTTTCCCATTGGCAGCCTGTATAAAATGACGAGTTGACAGAGCATGGGAGAGAGACATAAAAGCCCAGGACCAGTTGCCATGCAGTCAACTCCAACTCACGGTGACCTCCTGTGTGTAAGAGTAGAACTGTGCTCCACAGGGTTTTCAATGGCTGATCTTTCGGAAGCAGATCATCAGGCCTTTCTTCCAAGGCACCTCTGGGTGGACTTGAGCCTCTAAGCTTTCGGTTAGCAGCTAAGTGAGTTAACTGTGTGCGCTACCCAGGGGCATCGGTCATTCGGCGGTAGAATTCTCACTAGCCATGCCGGAGACCTGGGTTTGATTCTCGCGACTCGTGCTTGATTCCTGCCAATGCACCTCAAGTGCAGGCACCACCTGTCAGTGGAGGTTTGCATGCTGCTATGATGCTGAACAGGTTTCAGCAGAGCCCCCATACTAAGATGGACTGAGAAGAAAGGCCTAGCAATCTATTTCTGAAAATCAGCCAATGAAAAATATTTGGATCACATCAGTCCAATCCCCAAGCAATCGTGGGATGGCTCAGAGCTGGGCTGCATTTCATTCTGTTGTGCACAGGGGTCACCATGAGTTGAGGTTCAACTCAACAGCAGCTAACAACAGAACAATAAAAGAACTACTGCAACACACAAGAGATGAATCAAAAATGTAACATCGAGCAAAAGAAGCCAGACACAGGAGTACATAATATAGAATCCCTTTTTATGTATTTCAAAATAGTCAAAATTAGCCTATGGTGACAGAAGTAAGAATTAGTGGTAACCTCCTGTGGAGAAGTATTGACAGGGAGAAGCACAGGGAGCCTTCCGAGAGCTGAAATGTTCTATATCTTGATCTGGATGGTAGCCACACAGTGAATACATATGAAAATTAATCTAAGTATCCACTTGAGTACACTTTATTGTATATAAATTATACCTCAAAATCATAAGTAAGTGAGGTATGAAGTATCTAGCACAAGTCTGGCAAAAATACTTATTCACATATTTTATGAGTGCATATGTGACGGACACTGTGCTAGGTGCTGGGGGCAAAAAAAGATTTAGACAGACTTGGTCCCGGCCACAGAATTCATAGATATGTAAATAAACAACTAAGATACATATAAGAGCAATCTTACAATCACATACTAGGTGGCATCTGCTTAGCTGGATGAATCAGAAAAGATACCAGAGTCCTGATCTTGGATACTTAAAAAAAAAAAAGTCTAACAGCTCTAACGGATAGTTTTAGGACAACTGGGAAAATGTGAATCTAACCTATATATTAGATATTAGTATTACATCGACGTTAAATTTCCTAAGTATGATAATTGTTTTGTGACTATTTAGGAGAATGTCCTTGTTGTACAGAGACACAGGATGAAATATCTTGGTGTAAAGTGTCACAATACCAGCAACTTACTCTCAAATGGTTTCACAAAAATAAATGAATGTGTGTGAATTTTGTACACATACACACACGCTCACACACGTGTTCATGAACGCACTAGCACACACACACAAAACTTTTTAAAAATAAAGTAAATGTGGCAACGTGTTAACAAACTTTGGCGAAGGCAATACAGGTGTTAGGTGTGCTATTGCCAACAATTCTGCTCGAAATTTTTACCAAAAAAAGTGGAGGGTAAATAATCATGACACAAAATTCTAAGATTTTTACGGTTACTTTCAAAACTTGTATTTATAAAGAATTAGTACTCAGAAGTCACTATGAGTCAGAACCAACTCGATGGCGAAGGGCTTTTTTTTTTTTTTTTGGACTCAGAAGGTATTGCTCATAGCTTTGATGACAATTTAGAGACGTTTTAACACCCGAAGTATTCTGATAATCCTTTCCTTATACCACCAGAAGTCTTAACTTGAAAGCTTTGAACTATGCTGGTAATACCGACTTCTGAACAATCACAGGGTTCCCGCAGTTAAAATATTTATCTTTCTTGATATTATCACTTCGAAGATTCCCACTGCCCAAAGGCCACCTATTGCTGGCTAAATCTCCACACCACCACCAACCAATCACCTACTTTAAATAATACTTATTCAAAAGTAGAAAAATGTAGCTACTGGGATTATGATCCACAACAAGAAAAAAATAACAACCCCTTTATTCAATCTGCTTGTAACCGGACCTATTTTCATCAAAGATACACTGGAGGAAGTTGTTGTGCGCTGGGGAGTCAATTTCGACTCACAGCAACCCTACAGGACAGAGTAGAACTGCCCCTAGGGTTTGCAAGGAACTGGTGGTCGATTTGAACTGCCCACCTTTTGGTTAGCACCCTGAGCTCTTAACCAATTTGCCACCAAGGATCCAAGATACAGAGAAACTGAAAAAGGGTCGAAGAGCTAAACTAAATGTTGAAAAGAATATGCTCAACTCAACTGGTGACCATGAAGTTTCCTAAGACTCTGCTGTGTCCTCACCTACAAAAGCAAGAAATCAGAAAACTCCAAACCCGTGATGGAGAAGTCGATTCCAACTCATAGCAACCCTATTTTCCATCTCCAGCTCTTTGCACATGTCATCATAATACTTTACTTTGTCTTCTCGAGAGGCCCTTTGAAATCTTCTGTTCAGTTTTTTTACTTCATCAGTTCTTCCTTTTGCTTTAGCTGCTCGATGCTCAAGAGCAAGTTTCAGAATCCCCTCGGACATCCATCTTGGTCGTTTCTTTCTTTCCTGTCTGGAGATGGAAAACCAAAAGGGAGAACACGCTTGACGATTCTCAAGCTGAAAGAACTGAAGAAAAAATGCAAGCCTCGAGTTCCAATAGTGAAGGATTCTATGGGGAAAATACTAAACAACACAGGAAGCATCAAATGAAGATGGAAGGAACACACAGAGCCATAATACCAAAAAGAATTAGTCGATGTTCAACCATTTCAAGAGGTGGCATATGATCAGGAACCCCCGGTACTGAACAAAAAAGTCCAAGCTGCTCTGAAGGCATTGGCGAAAAACAAGCCTCCAGAAATTGATGGAATATCAGTTGAGATGTTTCAACAAACAGATGCAGCGCTAGAGGTGCTCACTTGTCTATGCTAAGAAATATGGAAGACAGCTTCCTGGCCAACTGACTGGAAGAGATTCATATTTATGCCTATTCCCAAGAAAGGTGATCCAACCAAATGTGGAAATTATAGAATATCATTAATATCACATGCAAGCAAAATTTTGCTGAAGATCAATATACAGCTGCAGCAGTATATTGACAGCGAACTGCCAGAAATTCAGGCCGGTTTCAGAAGAGCATGTGGGACCAAGGATATCATTGCTGATGTCAGATGGATCCTGGCTGAAAGCGGAGAATGCCAGAAGGATGTTTAGCTGTTTACCTGTGTTTTATGGACTATGCAAAGGCATTCGGCTGTGTGGATCAAAACAAACTATGCGAAGAACGGTAATTCCAGAACACTTAATTGGGCTCATGAGGAACCTTTACAAAGATCAAGAGCCAGTTGTTCAGACAGAACAAGCAGATACTGACTGGTTTAAAGTCAGGAAAGGTGTGCGTCAGGGTTGTATTCTTTCACCATACCTATTTAATCTGTATGCTGTGCAAATAATCCCAGAAGCTGGACTATGTGAAGAACGGGGCATCAGGATTGGAGGAAGACTCATTAACAACCTGCGTTATGCAGATGACACAACCTTGCTTGCTGAAACTGAGGAGGACTTGAAGCACTTACTAATGAAGATTAAAGACCACAGCCTTCAGTATGGATTACACCTCAACATAAAGAAAACAAAAATCCCCACAAGTGGACCAATGAGCAACCTCGTTGTAAATGGAGAAAAGACTGAAGTTGTCGAGGATTTCATTTTACTTGGATCCACAATCAACAGCCATGGAAGCAACAGTCAAGAAATCAAAAGACACATTGCATTGGGTAAATCTGCTGCAAAGGACCTCTTCAAAGTTTTGAAGAGCAAAGACGTCACCTTGAACCCTAAGGCGTGCTTGACCCAAGCCATGGTATTTTCAATCACATCATATGCATGTGAAAGCTGGACAATGAATAAGGAAGACCGAAGAAGAGTTGACGCCTTTGAATTGTGGTACTGGCAAAGGATATTGAATACACCATGGACTGCCAAAAGAACAAACAAATCTGTCTTGGAAGAAGTGTGTTCAGAATGCTCTTTAGAGGCAAGGATGACGAGACTGCGTCTTACAGACTTTGGACATGTTGTCAGGAAGGATTAGTCCCTGGAGAAGGACATCATGCTTGGCAGAGTACAGGGTCAGCAGAAAAGAGGAAGACCCTCAACGAGGTGGATTGACACAGGGGCTGCAACAATGAGCTCAAGCATAACAACGATTGTAAGGATGGTGCAGGACCCGGCAGTGTTTCGTTCTGTTCTGCATAGGGTCGCTATGAGTCAGAACCGACTGGACGGCACCTAACAACAACAGCGACCCTATAGGGCAGAGTAGTAACTGGTCCATAGGGTTCCCAAGGAGCAACTGGTGGATTCGAACTGCTGACCTTTTGGTTAGTAGCAGAGCTCTTAACCACTGCGCCAAAAGGGCGCCATAGAGGTTGGAAAGTGCTTCCAAACTCTAAAGCTGTGTTACTTAATGGGAGAGAAGCTTTTATAAAGGCAAATTCAATACATTAAGCATTTCCGGATAGAAAAACAAAGGATTTTAACCGTCTCCAAAGGAATAAAGATTTTGATGAAAACCGATCTGCTCACCAAACCCTCCCTTTTGAAAAGGAGGCACACTTTAAAACTCATAAGAAGGAAGTTCAAGGCAAAAAAACAAAAACAAAAAATTCTTGTCATATTAGAAGCAAACTCATTACATCTAGGCTGAAAACAAGGAAAAAAAGGTCTGAATCAATTCATAAATGGCACGTCGGGGAAGCTGCTTCAGAACATAACCTAAAACTCTGGGATTTACTTCTGATGCCCTTCCACAAGTTTCTTGGTGCCAACGTTGGGAAGAACAGGCCAATTTGTACGTTACTGAAGAAGTTGTAGTGCAGACACCGGCACTGGAGCCAGATGGTTCCGGAATTAA
Organism: Elephas maximus indicus; assembly: GCF_024166365.1. Classification (NCBI taxonomy): domain Eukaryota; kingdom Metazoa; phylum Chordata; class Mammalia; order Proboscidea; family Elephantidae; genus Elephas; species Elephas maximus. The sequence continues at coordinate 31,033,451 of NC_064832.1, read as the reverse complement.
ACCTCAGGTTTGACCTTTCGTGACCTAGCCCAAATTACTCGGTCTCTGAGCCACCGTCTCTTCATCAATGATGAGAATGTTATTGACTCCCTTAGCGTGTTGCTGAAAAATCTAAACGGGATTACCGTAAAGCGCTGAGCAACAACAAAAAAGCAAAACCTGTGGTTATTCTCCCACGGTCGGTCCGAAAGATTATTTTCTTATTTCCCCACTTAGTACGCCGGAAAGCATCATATTACCATTCTTAAAAAACAGAGCAGTTCACGATTATTCGGAGGGGGGGGGAACAATTTCCCTGCCTGGCCCGAGAAAAAGCAAGTCAGTCAGCAAGCACTGCTGGTCCCTCAACACACTTTCAGCTATGACAGTTCCCGAGACACCAACGTACACGTGAAGGGCATTTCCCCCCCCAAAGAAGGACCACGACGCGGGAATGGCGGCAGAGACTGCCCCGGCCCCAAAGCTCCCCTAGACCGCACCCGGCTCCCCGCCGCCCGCTCGGAAACTGAGCGGGGAGCCGCGGGCGGATCGCAGGGGCTGCCGGCGGACGGGGAGCGCGGAGGAGCGGCGCAAACACGGGCCCGCCCGTTTCTGGTGGCCAGGACTCAGGGCAAGTCGGCCGCAGGCCCGGCTGGGCACCCGGGAAATGTCACCGCAAGAGAAGTGACCGCGAACAGGGGCTCGGGTCCCCTCACACCTCGCCCACAAGCACCAGCTCTCCCACTTAGCCCTTTCTTCTGCCGACTCTCAAGGAGGGAGCGGGCTGGGCCGCAATACCTGGGCGGCTGCCCGCAGCGCCGTCCGGGGCCCAGGGCTCCTAAGGGCGGCGACAGCCCACCGCCGGCTGTAGAAGACGCAGGCCGCCATTTCTGCGTCCTACCCCGTCCCCTCCGCACCGCACGCATGCGCAGAGATGCGGGACGGCCGGCGGCCCTGCAGCTCCCGACGCGCGCCCCGCCCCTGGCCCATCCCATCCGGGGCGGGGCCTTTGGTTAATTGGGTCGCTGCCGGACTCCGGGGCAAAGGCCGGCGTTGTCCCCGGGCCGCGAAACTGGGCTTGGCTGGCTCAGAATAAACTTTGACCTTTGTAACTGGGCACCGCAGCCTCAGTATCCGACCTGGGCACAGAAAGCAACTTGAACACCTCCTAGCGAAGTGTAATAGAAAGACGACAGCGCTGCCACCCGTGTGATCTTAACTTCTCTGATCCTCAGTCATCCAGGAGCTAATTACGGAATGTATGCATTGGGCCAAACAGAGTGTTAATCCTTTCGACTAGAGCAGTGCAAGGAGACGGCCTGCCGTGGTTACCAGTCATGACTGCACACTGGAATAACCTGAGACGCCGTTTTAAAAAGCCCATTCCCGGGCGCCTTCTGAGGGGTGGGGTCGGGACATCTGTATTTCCTGAAGTTCTCACGGTGCTTTAGATGCACGCACTGAGCCTTGAAATGACAAGGGCCCTATCATAGAATTGATCACCTACTTCTGATGCACAGCAGCCCAATCCACGAAACAGCACTGTATAAAGAAAAAGTGAACCCAAGAAAAGCGGCCTATCGACTTTGGGTAGCTCCCCAAATCTCTGAGTTCTTAATAGATCTTAACGGCAGGACCTTTTTAAGGACCAGTAGCACTAACAAACTGATCTCAAGGAATCCTTAGTCACCAACAGATATGCTATGCAGTTAGAAACAGGGAGAGGGGGAAACAGACATTAGTAGTTCAGTTGTCTCTTGCTCCATCCTTTTACTGCCCACCCTAGCCAATCAAATAAGGTGAGGATAACTGACCAAAAAGCTAGGACTGGGGCCTACCAGTTTCTCTTAAGAACACATAACCCACCAGATATGAATACTAATACCAGTTGCCATCCAGTTGGTCCCGACTTATGGCAACCCCATGTATGTATGTCAGAGTGAAACTGTGCTCCACAGGGTTTTCAATGGCTGATTTTTCAGAAGTGGATTGCCAGGCCTTTCTTCTGAGGTGCCTGTGGGTGGACTCAAGCCTCCAACTTTTTGGTTAACAGCCAAATGTGCCAATCGTTTGTACCACCCAAGGACTCCCAGATATGAATAGGATGCATTTATTATCCAGCCAGTTCTCTTTTTCAATTGTTACTGAAGACAGTGCTAGCATGTACAAACAAGCAACAGAATCCAAGACCAATCTTTTTAAAAGGCACGTGGATAAACCCAGAATAAGTCAATGTACTAAAATAAGATGTAAGGCTGACTGGGTTAACCTTGATTCACACTCTAGTCCTGGTCACAGGTAATGCATAAAACAAGACATCTCCATTGCGAGGTCTCCTCTGATACTAGCTTAAAAACAGGCACAGCAGCAGCTGTTCAGGAGCTTCAGTGTTAAAGAAAACAAGGAAGACCCATGGGTCCTGGATTCTCTGGAAGCCTAAGCAAGGGGCGGAGGTGTGCTCCTCCCTCATTGTCCCTTAAATGTTTCAGAGCTCCATGTATTTTGTTACCTCCTTCAAAGAATTCAATAAGATAGAATGATCATGAGCCTCCTACCTGCTAACTTTGTTACATCATTATATGTTCACGAAAAACCTGTTTGCTATAAACCAGAATGTTTGTAGCAGTTTTATTCATAACAGCCAGAAACTGGAAACAACCCAGATGTCCTTCAATGGGTGAGCAGCTAAATGCAGTGTAGTACATTCACATCATGGAGTATGAATGACACCTGCTTCTGATGCACAGTGGCCAGATCCATGGAATGGCACTGTATAAACCACTATCTCAGCAATAAAAAGGAATGTACTATTTATATACTCACTATTATGATCAGTGGAAACCCTGGTGGCATAGTGGTTAGGAGCTATGGCTGCTAACTAAAAGTTTGGCAGTTTGAATCCACCAGCAGCTCCTTGGAAACCCTATGGGGCAGTTCTATTCTGTCCTGTAGGGTCACTATGAGTCGAAATCAACTCAATAACAATGGGGTTTTTTTGGTATTATGCTCAGTGGGAAAATAAAAGTCAATCTCAAAAGGTTACATACTGTATGATTCCATCTCTATAACGTTCTTGAAAAGACAAAATTGTAGAAATAGAGAACAGATTAGTGGTCACCAGGGTTAAAAAGAAGATGGGGCAAGTGAGCTCCCTGAGTGATCCAAAAGATTTGCGTTTGACTACTAACTTAAAGGTTGGCGGTTTGAATCCATCTGGGAGCACTGTGGAAGAAAGTCCTGGTGTTCTACTGCCATAAAGATTGAAAAAAAAAAAACTCATTTTTGGGATGGGTAGCTTTCGGATGGCGGCGTTGAGGAGCTTTGCCGCCATTTTCCCTCCGTCTTGGCCCCGGTGTGATTGCGTCGACCTGATGATGTTGGCATCATCACAAGAGCTATCCACTAATCGTAATAGACCACGCTCCTAAACATGCCGTGAAGAGTCTACCCCTACTCTGCTTCCTCCCCATGTAAACCCCTGTGTCTGCCCGTTGGGAAGCCGTCTTGGTGACATAGGTCCTAGTGTGCTCCTTTGCTTGGCCAATTAAGTAAAGTTTTCTTCTTTTGCTTTCACCTGACTCGTGTCTCAGTGTTGTGGCGAGCAGGGCCTGAAACATTGCCATTGGGTTGATTCCGACTCAGAGCGACCGCATAGGACAGAGTAGAATTGCCCCACAGAGTTTCCAAGGAGCACCTGGTGGATTCCAACTGCTGACCTATCTGGTTAGCAGCGGTAGCACTTAAGCACTATGCCAGCAGGGTTTTCCTGTAAAGATTACAGACATGAAAACCCTGTGGAGCAGTTCTACTCTGTAACACATGGGGTTGCCATGAAGGGGAATCAGCTCCACAGCAATGGGTTTGGTTTACTCCATGGCAATGGGTTTGGCTTTTTTGGTTTGGGGGGCAGGCGAAAAGTAGGTGTGACTATAAAAGGGCAACATAAGAGATTTTCATGGTAATGAAAGTGTTCTATCCCTTGACAGTATCAATGACTATATCCTGGTTGGGATGTTACTTGTCAAAAAATGGGTAAAAGGTAAAGGGGATCACTTGGTATTGTTTCTTAAAACTGCATGTGAATCTACAATTATCTCAAAGTAGAAACTTTAAAAGTCAAAAAAAAGAAATGATAGTATTGGATTATAATCCACTGAGTAAAATAGAAATGCATGAGTCTGTAACAACATAGTTTAATACTTGACTAAACAAATGGGGAGAAGAGTACACTCTTCTTACAGAGGATGCCAGCAGTTAAATATAGATGGAATGGTGGAATTGGAACCTCCTCACCTGGCCACCATCACAGAAATGATTACTTAGCACAGGAAGCATCGCTGGGGACTGAAACTAGGGGATGAAGGTTTGATGGGGAGTGGAATAGTCACATGGTCTCAGTGTATCTCCCCCACAAAGTGTTCATTGAATGCAAAAAGTAAAAGAAGTAACAGTAGTGGGAAGACCTAGTGGACACCAAGTGATCAAGGTTAGCATCACCAAATTTGGACAAAAAATAATCATGTGCCACTTGATAGGATACAATGGGAAGAATACGTCATCATTTCTGTGATACTCCGGCCAAAGATTCATAGCCTGAAGTTGTTGTTGGTGTTGCTGTGTGCCGTCGAGTCGATGCCGACTCAGAGCGACCCTGTTTAGCCCTGAGGAAATGTCAGACAGACCCAGATTGAAAAATGATCAGCTTTTTATCTTCAAAGAAGTCACGCCTATGAAAGTCACAAAAAGACTGAGGAACAATTGCATCTGAAGGAGACTGGAGAGACATGACAACTAACCGGATGCTTTTACTATGAAGGACATGGTTGGGACAATTGAGGAAACTTAAAATCGGGTCTACGGGCCGAATGGTAATTTCCTGCTTTTCATGGTGGTGCTATGGCTATGTAAGAATATCATTGGTAGTGGTGAGGCATCATATCTGCAGCTTTGTTTGCCTTGACTGATTCAGAATCAGAACTTTCTTTGTACCATCCTAGAAACTTTTATGTAAATTTGAAATTATTTTAAAACAAGTATCTGTCCTAAAGATACTATGCAAATGAAATGAATTAACATGTATAAACGTGCTTGAAACAGTGCCTGGCACGTAGTAAATGCTCAGTAAATATTAGCACAAAAAGTAAAGTACCACCAAAAGGTCAGCCATTACCCTAAGGCAAGGACAAGAGGATAAGGGGGCAGGGAAACTACAGCACTGGAAACAGAACACAAAGAGAATGTTGACATGTTGTGAAAAATGTAGTTGATGTCACTGAACAATTTACATAGAAATTGTCAACTGGGAACTGAATTTGCTGTGTAAACTTTCACCAAAAACAAAATAAAATATATTTTTTTAAAAAAGTAAAGAATGAAAAAAATAAGTGTGGAATCCAGATCTATTTCTGTTAGAATGGTCTCCGTTGAAACAAGATTACATTTTAGATTCTCACCTTAAGCAGAAGGTTAACCAAGTTGCTACAAGATAAAACAATGTCCTATTTCTGTTCATCTGTTATTTAAGGCAGCCGCCTACTATAAGTAACTCCCACTGCCTTGACTGTTCTTTGCCCTTCTAGTCAATATTAACCAGTTGCCGTTGAGTCGTTTCCGACACATGGCAGTCCCATGTGTGTAAGAGGAGAACTGTGCCACACAGTTTTCAAATGGCTGACCTTTTGGAAGGAGATTGCCAGGCCTTTCTTCCAAGGCACCTCTGGGTGGACTGAAACCTGGAACCTTTCGATTGCAGCCAAGCAGATTAACCAGTTGTACCACCCAGGGACTCCAGTCAATATTAAGAGCCATTTAATTTCAGGATTCACGAGGCCATAGTGGAGAAATCCAAGCAGCAAGATGACTAGTAAAACCAGAAACGTGAGTTAACTGTGAAAGCATAAATGCCAAAAGTTCCCAGAGAGAGGATACAAAGGGGGACCAGTCTTCCGCCCACCAGGGTAAAGGACAGGAGTTGCAGCAGCAAGAAGGGTAACTCTGCTTCCTTCCACCCCGGTCCCGAAATAATGAGGGTGTGGATTTAGGAAAAGGCTAAAATTACAAGTGCATAGGGATATGTAATGGGCTAACTGTCTGTCAAAATGTGCACTTTTGAAACCAGCTTAGCTCACCCAAATAGCTGTTTCTTATGTAGTTCTTTGGCTGTAGGAAAATAATAAAAAACTTCCAAGTGACTGCCTGCCGCATTGATCTTTGTCTTCTTTTAAATTATCCTGGGGTGCCAAAGAGTAAAAAATGTTTCTTGAATGTGGGAGGAGGGGGCCTCATACTGGTAAAAAAAATTTTTCCTGTAACTAGCAAGGTGGCCTTGGGCCAGTCATGTAACAACTTTGTGCTTCAGATTATCTATAACCTGAGACAATGGGCTAGAGACTCTCTGAGGTGCCTTCCGGTGCTCAAGTGCTATCTCTCTGTATCCCCCCACAACCAAAACAAGTCAAAGAAAAAATAACTTGCTTCCTCAAATCCAAGGTTTCCAAACTCCCCTAGGTCTCTTTTGTTTCTTTAATTAATTCAGAAAAGCTTCATTCGGGTATTCCTTGCTACAACTGATCAGTTTTTCCTGACCAGTCCCACCATCTGGCAGACTGAAAATGTCCCATTCCTAAGCAACATTGTCTAGGAAGAACAGCATATTCAAATGGAGATGCCAAAAAAAAAAAAGAAAAAAACTTTTGCCCATCCAGTCTATTCCAATTCACGGAGACCCCACGTGTGCAGAGTAGAACTGCACTCCATAGGGTTTTCATGGCTGTGACCTTTCAAAGGAAGATTGCCAGGCCTTTCTTCTGAGGCACCTCTGAGTGGGTTCAAACCACAAGCCTCAGCAGCCAAGCTCTTAACTGCTTGCACCACCCAGGGATTCCTCTGTGGAGATGGGTGTTGCCTATGGAAAACGAGTTGTCTTCCCTTTCGAACGTAGTCTGTATCATACCCTGAAACGTTTGCAAGTTGACTGGTCAAGTTTAGATAGATAACTCGTGATCATGTACCAGGGCAAAACCAGACATTCATTTAATACCCATGGAAGCAATGTCATATAGTAGTGAAGAACACGGGCTACCAAGCCAGATAACTTGGGCTAAAATCCACCACTTAAACTCGATGTGACCTTGAGCGAGCTACTTAACCTGCTGCGTCTCAGTGCCTACATCGGTAAAATAAGGATAATAGTAAGACTGCCTACCTCAGAGAATTGTTGTGAGAATTAAATGAGTTAATAAATGTATAGCATTTAGAAGGAGCCCTGATGGTACAGTGGCCAAGCGCTTGGCTGCTATTCGAAAGGTCGGTGGTTTGAACCCTCCAGCTGCTCCGATGAAGAAAGGTGTGGCAGTCTGCTTCTGTAAAGATTATAGCATTGGAAACCCATGGGGCAGTTCTACTCTGTCTTCTGGGTTGCTGAGTCTGAATCAAATTGACTCAGCAGCAACAGGCATTTACAAGCATCACAAGCATTTAGAACAGTGCCTGGCACACAGCTTTCAACATATGTTACTTATTATCATTATTATGCATGAGAGAAAACACATGCTACTTAATAATACTATATGGGCGCTGAAAACAGTTAACACGATCGACTGCTAACCAAAAGACTGGAGATTGGCATCTACCCAGAGGCACCTTGGAAGAAAGGCCTGGCGATCTCCTTCCAAAAAATCAGCCACTTGAAAACCTTCTGAAACAGTTCTACACTGACACACATGGGATTGCCATGAATGGGAACTGACTCCATGGCAACTTTTTTTTTTTTTTCCCTAGGTACTAAAGTTACAAAGGGGCCCTGGTGGCACAGTGGTTAAGAGCTCAGCTGTTAACCAAAAGGTTGGCAGTTCGCATCCACCAGTGGCTCCTTGGAACCCTATGGGGCGGTTCTACTCTGTCCTATAGGGTCGCTATGAGTTGAAGTCAACACAACAGCAACAAGTTTGGTTTTTAGTTTTTGGAAGTTACAAAGAAAAAAGCCATGGTTTTTCTACCTTTAACAATTACATAATTATGATTAAAACATAGAACATGGAAACAGGAATTTTGTCTGTCTCACCTCCCCAGGACACTCAATAAGCATTTATTGAATGAGTTAATGAGTTAATTGATGAAATTAATCTAAAATTAGTTATCAAGATAACCAGGCACATAAATAATTCCCAGATTGCTAATTTGAATGAAAATAACAATTTTTTATTGAATTTTTTTTTTATCTTGAAACAAACCTCTAGGGGAAACTGTTTTTTAATTTGTATTTATTATTTGAGAAAGAATTTTATAACGCTTATTTCTCATAAATATCAGAACATTTCATCGTGGTATTACCAAAACACTGGGTGTGTTCATTATAACCAATGTGTCTGTGTATGATCCAAGCATTGTGAAAAATTTTCAAAAAATCATGTACAGTTATCCTAAATATTGCTCAGGGATTGTTCATAGAATATATGTGTCAAATAAAGCAGACTATCGTTTCTATAGCAAACCTAGAGAGGACAATGCATGCTTGAGTTCAATGGGCATCTTCTGTGTTCTCTTTCAGAAGCTGTATTTTACTTGATAAATGAATGGATTTATTAGTAAATTAATTAATTAGTAAATACTAAGCAAATGATATGAATATGCATTTGAAATAAATCCATTCAGACTTTCATTTAAATTTATCTTTAATTACCGTAGAACTTGAAAATATTTAAATAAACTATCAATGTGCCTTATGCTACAATTATACATATTATAATTAGTGCACCAGAAAGAAAAAGACAACTCAATAATAAAATGAACAAACTGTAGTTTATTTAACTCTCACAGGAATTATTAACCCTTTCCTATCTTAACTGGTTTACCGACATTGTTATTTATTTTTGAGCCTCTGAGCTTTCTCTTTCTGGGTCGCCATTTCTTCTTGGATTTCTGCTGTAATGCTGCAGTGGTTTCACGGACCATGGGTATCAAAATTGTACCTAAAGCCTCATTCTAAATGAGTCCTTAAATCCCTTCTTTATTTAGGAAACCTTATCTAAAATAGCTCCATAAGTCAGTCCAGCTGGTTTTATGACATGAAATCCATCTCACTGAAGTGGGGGATGGCTTTCTTTAGGCCACAGGTCATAGTTATTGGCTGACGTACTCTTTAGCCAATCAGCACCCCAGGAGAAAGATACAGAAGTGAAGGGAAAGGCTCCAAGGTCCACTCTATCTTCCTTGAATAGTAACAGTGACAGCTGGTATGAGCCACAACTCCTTGGCACAGGTGACAGTAGGCACTAAGAATTCTGAAGGAGGGAAGGTTACAGTTGTTATGAGGATCTACACCAGAAATGCAAAACAGGGTAAATGAATACTTCTCAAACTTTGGGTTTCAGGGTCCCTTTCCCAAACCAAATCCATTGCCCTTGAGTTGATTCCAACTCATAGCGACCCTATAGGACAAGGAGAACTGCCTCATAGGGTTTCCAAGGCTATATAATCTTTATGGAAGCAGACTGCCACATTTCTCTCCCTCGGAGTGGCTGGAGGGTTTGGCCTGCTGACCTCTCAGTTAGTAGCCAAGTGTTTAACCACTGTGCAACCAGGGCTCCTTAGGATTCCTTTCCACCCTTAAAATTATTGAAGACCCCAAAGAGCTCTCATTTATGCAATTAAATTGATCAATATTTACCATCTTAATTTTTATTTAACTCAGAAAATTTAGATACATGTATGTATTTATTAATTTTAAAATAATAATAAATCTAGTACATGTTAACATAAGTAACATATTTTTATGAAAGATAATTATTTCCCAAACAAAAAAAAATTAGAGAAGTGGCATTTTTTGTTTGTTTTTTACTTTTTTTGGTTTTACAATATCTATCGAGCAGTAGTTAAGCATTTGGCTGCTAACCAAAAGGTCGGCAGTTCAAATCCACCAGCCACTCCTTGGAAACCCTTTGAGGTAGTTCTCTGTCCTATAGGGTTGCTATGAGTCAGAATCAACTCAACGGCAATAGGTTTGGTTTGTTTTGCTATACTTACATCAAGGAGCCCTGGTAGCACAATGATTAAAGCTCTGGGCTGCTAACCAAAAGGTTTACTATGAGTTGGAATTAACTAGATGACAACAGATTTTTTTTTTTTTTTTTTTTTGGCTTTTATTAATGGTTATAGTTATATCAGGAAACCCTGGTGGCGTAGTGGTTAAGTGCTACGGTTGCTAACCAAAGGGTCGGCAGTTCAAATCCACCAGGCGCTCCTTGGAAACTCTATAGGGCAGTTCTACTCTGTCCTGTAGGGTTGCTACGAGTCGGAATCGACTCGACAGCACTGGGTTTGGTTTTTTGGTTATAGTTATATCAAGAAGAATTGATGCCTTTGAATTATAGGGTTGGTGAAAAACATTCAATATACCGTGGACTGCCGAAAGAATGAACAAATCTGTCTTGGAAGAAATACAGCCAGAATGCTCCTTAGAGGCAAGGATGGCAAGACTTTGTCTCTCATACTTTGGACAGTTATCAGAAGCAATCACCCCCTGGAAAAGGAGTTCATGCTTGGAAAAGTAGAGGGTCAGCCAAAAAGAGGAAAACCCTCAAGGAGATGGATTGACACAGTGGCTGCAACAATGGGCTCAAACATAACGATTGTGAGGGTGGGACAGGACCAGGCAGTGTTTCATTCTGTTGTCATAGGGTCACTATGAGCTGGAACTGACTCAACGGCACCTAACAACAACAGTTATACCAAATATAGTCAAGTAAGATGAACACAAAGAAATGAAAGAAAAGATATTTATTTATACAATAACCACTCAGTTCTAGAAAGGACTTCAGGAAGCGTACACAGGAGCACATATATGTAACAAAATAGCATGAGCTTAAAGTGAAATGTAAGACAAAATAAAAAGTGATAAAGTGGAGGCAGGAATAGTGCTGAAAGCAGTTGACAATAATCATCCATACCATAAATGGATGTCTTAGGCTGGGTTCTCTACAGAAGCAAAACCAGTAAAGCATATAAATATATAGAGAGAGAAATTTATATCAAGGAAATGGCTGACGTGATTGTAGAGGCTGGAACGTCCCAAGTCCGTGGATCAGAGTAGAGGCTTCTCCCAATTCATGTAGCCATGGGGGCTGGCGAACCCAAGATCAGCAGGTCAGTGAGCAGGGCTCTTGCTCACAGGCTGTGAAGATCAATGAATCCCGAGATTGGCAGGCAAGCTAATAGCTCAAGTCCCAAGAACCGGATGTCAGATGAACAGGAGGCAGCCGCAGGATCCAGAGTGAGCAAAAAGCCTGAACGTCTGCTTATATTTGGATGTAGGCCACACTCCCAAGGAAACTCACACCAGATCCCATCATGGCAGTGATCACATACAAATACTAAGAGTCATGGCCCAGCCAAGTTGACACACAATCTTAACCATCAAAATGGGCTCTAAGTTGGGTTCTTGAGGCTTTTTGAAGAAAATTGTTTAGTTATATAATTTTATGTTCAGATATATAAGCAGAGACTTTAGCCTTGCATTAAGATTAGGCAAGAATTTCTTTCAGGAATCTTTATGAGGACATTTTGTGATGTACTGAAAAAATATTTTTTATGATACCCTTAGAGTAAGTATAGCATTAAATTCCCATAGAGCTGTTTCTTATAATGTTCAATTTAAGGTCAATACAATTTAAAAAACAAAAGATAAAAGGTGGAAGGGGTGAGAAGGATATTTTTATTGTTGTTGTTAGCGTTCTGACTCATGGCGACCCCATGCAGAGTGGAACAAAAAGCTGCCCAGTCCTGCTCCCTCCTCACGATAGGTTGTGGATTGGACCATCGTGATCCATAGGGTTTTCATTCGTTCATTTTCAGAAGTAGATCTCCAGGCCTTTCTTCTGGGTCTGTCTTAGTTTGGAAGCTCCACTGAAACCTGATCAGCACCGTAGCAACACACAAGCCTCCACTGGCAGACGGGTGGCGGCTGTGCAAGACGTGCATTGGCCCAGAATCAAACCTGGGTCTTCTGCATGTTGTTGTTGTTGTTAGGTGCTGTCGAGTCGGTTCTGACATAGCAACCCTATGCGCAACATGAGGAAACACTGCCCATTCCTGTGCCGTCCTCACAGTTGTTGCTATAATTGAAACCATTGTTACAGCCACTGTGTCAATCCATCTCGTTGAGGGTCTTCCTATTTTTCACTGACCCTCTACTTTATCAAACATGATGTCCTCCAGGGACTGATCCCTCCTGACAATATGTCCAAGGTATGTGAGACCCAGTCTCACCATCTTGGCTTCCAAGGAGCATTCTGGTACTTCTTCCAAGACAGGTTTGTTCGTTCTTTTGGCAGTCCAAAGAATATATTCAATATTCTTTGCCAACACCACATTTCAAAGACATCACTTTTTCTTTGGTCTTCCTTATTCCTTGTCCAGCTTTTGCATGCATATGAGGCGATTGAAAACACCATGGCTTGAGTCAGGCACACCTTAGTCCTCAAGTGACATCTTTGCTTTTTAACACTTTAAGGAGATCTCTTGCAGCAGATTTGTCCAATGCAATGTGTCTTTTGATTTCTTGACTGCTGCTTTCATGAGTGTTGATTGTGGATCCAAGTAAAATGAAATCCTTGACAACCTCAGTCTTTTCTCTGTTTATCATTATCTTGCTTATTGTCCAGTTGTGAGGATTTTTGTTTTCTTTATGTTGAGGTGTAATCCATACTGAAGGCTGTGGTCTTTGATCTTCATTAGTAAGTGCTTCAAGTCCTCTTCACTTTCAGCAAGCAAGGTTGTGTCATCTGCATAACACAGGTTGTTAATGAGTCTTCCTCCAAACCTGATGCCCTGTTCTTCTCATATAGTCCATCTTCTCAGATTATTTGCTCAGCATACAGATCGAATAGGTATGGTGAAAGCATATAACCCTGACGTATACCTTTCCTGACTTTAAACCATGCGGTATCCCCTTGTTCTGTTCGAGCAACTGCCTCTTGATCCATGTACAGATTCCTCATGAGCATAATTAAGTGTTCCGGAATTCTCATTCTCCACAATGTTATCCATAATTTATTATGACCCACACAGTAGAATGCCTTAGCATAGTCAATAAAACACAGGTAAACATCTTTCCGGTGTTCTCTGCTTTCATCCAAGATCCATCTGCCATCAGTAATGATATCCTTGGTTCCAAGTCCTCTTATAAATCCAGCTTGAATTTCTGGCAGTTCCCTGTTGATACATTGCCGCAGCTGCTTTTGAATAATCTTCAGCAAAATTTTGCTTGCATGTGATATTAATGATATTGTTCAATAATTTCTGCATTCGGTTGGATCGCCTTTCTTGGGAATGGGCATAAACATGTATCTCTCCCAGTCAGTAGGCCAGGTAGCTGTTTTCCAAATTTCTTGGCATAGACAAGTGAGCACATCCAGCGCTACATCCGTTTGTTGCAACATCTCAACTGGTATTCTGTCAATTCCTGGAGCCTTTTTTTTTCACCAATGCCTTCAGTGCAGCTTGGACTTTTTCCTTCAGTGCCATAAGTTCCTGATCATACGTTATCTCCTGAAATAGTTGAACATTGACAGGAGAGAAACAAAAGACCTAAAAGGATGTTGTCAAAACAGGCTCTGAAACTTGCTCTTGAACGCAGAGTAGTAAAAGCAAAAGGAAAAAATGATAACGTAAAAGAGCTGAACGAAAGATTTCAAAGAGTGGCTCAAGAAGACAAAGTAAAGTATTATGATGACATGTGCAAAGACCTAGAGATAGAAAACCAAAAGGGAAGGACACACTCAGCATTTCTGAAGCTGAAGGATTCTATGACGAAAATATTAAATGACACGGGAAGCATCAAAAGAAGATGGAAGGAATACATGGAGTTGCTATTCCAAAAAGAATTGGTCGATGTTCAACCATTTCATGGTCTTCTGCATGGAAGGTAAGAATTCTACCACTGAACCACCAATGCCCTGAATCTGAAAAGGGTAATAGATAATTAATCCAGGTGCCCGGCCCAACCCAAGGATATACTTTGGAGTCTGGATTAGCAGACAAACTGAACATAGGTTTTTTAATCCATTGGCCTGGGACATCATTTATCTCTCATGTGAGTTTTTGATAAATTTCGAAAGACAGCCAAGCTAGAGATTTTACTATCTAGCTTGAAGGGAAGCTATTCTATTGTTATCAGTTAAAGATCAGCTCATTCTATAGGCCTTAAGCAGACTCTGTGCCTAATTAGGCCATCTCATTCCTGTTCTGGAGAAGCCTAGCTTTTCTTCAGAAAACTGATTCGGTATGTTCTGTGAACTAGAGAAGTGGGAACATTATGTCTCACATAGACAAATTAAGCTGGGGTCCAAATTCCACAGGGCTAAGTTGAAATCGACTCGACGGCAATGGGTCTTGGTTTGATTGGCGTTTATATGACTGTGCGGGGCAATAAAAAGAACAGTCGTGCCAGCAGGGCCCCTGGTCTGACCCCTCCTCCTCAAACACTTTGAGATTGCCGCAAAATCATGCAAAGGAAAGATTCAAGCGAAAGGGAAACCCACAAAGTTGTCCCCAGACTCTCCCAGCCACCCTCCAGTTTATCTCCCACAGTGTGACCAGAGTTACAAACACAGGTACTTCAAATACAAAAGCCTCAGACGTGCAGTTAGTTGTTTCCATGTATAGACCTTCAGTGGTTCCTTGGCATACAAGAGCTCACAAGAGCTCTTCAGGGCCCAACTTTCTCCACTTCTTTACATGTTCCAGAGACTCCCTGGACTATTTGTAGTTAAAGGTATATGTTGTGGGCTCTCAGGGCACCATGCAAATACACATGCTGAAATGTCTTAACCATTACTCACTCGGTGACTAATTCCTAGTTGGCTTTTAGGACTCAGTACAATGGGCAACTCTTCTTGGAACTCTTTCCCATATGCCTCCACCTGGCTCTCATTGCTCCCCACTCTCATACTAGGCTGTGGCAGAAGCCACTATACTGTGTCTGCCTTTTCATAGCACATATCATGTTGAAATCACTGGGGTGTTTTACCTCGTTTCCTCACTTGAGTTCCTTGAAGGCAGAGCCAATTTTTTTTTTTTTTTTACCTTTGCTGATTAATTCAGTGCATGGCAGCTGGTAGGAAGGTAAGTGATGAATAAATGAAGAAATTCAGCAAAAAATTTCTATCGATTGAATGCCCACTATGTTCTAGATATTGTGGTTCTAGGCAGCTGGGAATACAAGGACAAGAAAAATCAATACAACATTGACACTCACGTGATTTATACTTGATTGTGGTAGCAGACATGAGCTAAATGCCCACACCAATGAATAAATAACTACAAACTAAAGTGTGCGCTTTGCAGGTAAGGGGCTCAGTTCAATGAGAGCAATTAACAATAGAACGTGACTTAGTCTGGGGTTCCCTCCTCTTTTGTTTTCTGTTTTGTTTGTTTTTAGATGAAAGAAATCTGATTATGTTTCACAGTTGATGGGAATGATTCAGTTCAGTGAGAGAGGTAAATAATACATAAGACAGAAAAAGACTACATGAAGCCAACTACAGAAGCCAACTGCCACATCTTTCTCCCATAGAGAGCCTGATGGATTCGAACCAACGACCTTTCAGTCAGCAGCCAAGCACTTAACCATTGCACCACCAGGGTTCCTTGTACTCGACTGAATTCAAAGGAGGAAAATCAGGCCCTGTTATGGGCTGAATTGTGTCCCCCCAAAATATTTTGGAATCCTAACCCCTGTACCTGTGGATGCAATCCTGTTTGGAAATAGGGTTTCCTCTGTTACGTTAATGAGGCCATACCAGCGTATGGTGTGTGCTAAACCTAATCACTGCTGAGTCATAAAAAGAGCAGATTAGACAGAGGAGAAGGCATATACAGGGGAAAGACAGATGCTATCTGGAGACAACTGAATCTGTAAGTCCAGGAACCCCAAGGACTGCTGGCTACTAGAAGCTAAAATAGACAAGGAAAGACCTCCCCCTCAAACCACATGCTGAGTTTGGACTTCTAGCCTCCTGAGCTGTGAGGAGATAAACTGCTGTTCTTTAAAAGTCATCCATTTGTGGCATTTCTGTTACAGGCTCCAATTACTTTTACCCTGCTTTATGTGACGGAAGAAAGAACAACGGATAGATAAGGTGCTTATTAATTCTCCAGTGGTATCTGAGGAGGACTGGAAAGAAATACAATATCATGTTAACAGTAGTTATCTCTTATCTCTGGCTGGTAAATAGACTTATATATATTTTTTCTTCATACTTTTCTTGATATCTGCATTTTCCATATTGAATGCATACGACATTGATATTTAAGAAAACTATAGAAAAATACTAATGCTTCTTTTAAATTTCTGACAAACCCAGAATATGCATTTTTAGGACAAAATTAGTTGCAAGGTAAAGGGATTACTAGACTTCAGAAGAAATTAATAATTTCATCAATGGTACAGTAACTGCAAAGAATCAATACATAGTAAATTTAATAAAGTAAAACTGATTAGTAAAGCAACCATGTAAAATACCACCTGTGTGAATTAATGCTGATGCATACCATCTGTAGTGTATAAAAGAGACAATTCACAGATTCAGGGAAGCTTCCTCCCTATAAAGGGAGAAAAACACGTATTTTAGATAATCAGCATGGCAAGCTACTAAAGTAGAAATAACTAAAAAACTATTATTGTCAAATTGTCTCAGAGTAATGCTAACAAATATTAGACCAGAAATATGAAAATTAAGCACAGAATTAACCTTTACCTGAGGTTATCTACAAGGATATATCCTTTATTTCAACATAACTAAGAACTAGAAATGTGTATTAGTCTGCCTTAGCTAGATTATGCTGCAGTAACAAACAGCCCCAAGGATCTCAGTGGTTTACAACCATCTTTTTTTTCTCACTCACTTTACATGTTAGGGGTTTCAGGTTGACTGAGGCTCTGCTCCATTATTTCTTCTCATTGTAGGACCAGGGCAGAAGCAACAGTCTCTATCTGGCACATGCCATACTCATGTCAAAGGAAAATATTCAGTGAATTAATGGGAAACAGCAATGGGTCTTACAGCTCCTGCCTAGGAACTGGCATATTTTCAGTTATACTTTCATTGCATTGGTCAAAGAAGTCATATGCTTAGCTATACGGCAGGGAATTATACTCCTCCCAAGGGATGCACTATGAGTCACATGGCAATGGGCAAGGATATACAATCCTTTAATAGAGAAGGGGCAGTGAACATTTGGGAACAGTAATACAATCTATCACAAAATGCATCCACTTACTGAACATTTACTATTGTAGTAAGTACTGGAAATATGCACTGAAGATGAAAAACATTGTTTATATTCCTAAAGAGCACAGTAGGTAAATACTATGGAAAATGTATTACACTAGATCCTAATTTATGTAATCCCATGTAAGTCTTTCAATAACCCTATCAGATAGTACAGGTATTCATCCTTCCCATTTTATTTAAGAGAAAACTGAGGTGAGGTAACTGGCTCAAGCTCTCTGTGGTCAATTGTAAAATGGTCACAAATTCTTCCTCTCCCTGCATCCAGACCTTTGTAGTGTAACATGGCAGAACTTAAATCTGAATTGGCCATGTAACTTGCTTTGACCAATGGGACGTTATCAAATGTGACAAGTAGAGACTGGAAAAGTGCTTGAACACTGGGGCTTGCCCTTTTGCAGCTCTTGGGAACATGCTACCATGAGAACAAGCCCAGGCTACCTTTCTGGATGATGAGAAACACGTGGCCCAGTTGGCCCTGTTGTCCTGACTCATAGCTTGCCAACCACCAGACATGTAAATGAGGCCATCCTAGATCATCTAGTTATCAGCCAAACTACCACCTGACCATTTTCACGGGAGAGAGCACAGGTGAAACCAACTGGGATGGAAACATAGCTTTCTTTTGTTATGTCAATGTGGCCATACCAGAGTAGGGTGAATCCTAAACCTAATTGGTTCTGAATTATAGGAAGAGCAGGATAGACACACAGACACACACAGGGATTAAACAGATGCCAGTGAACACCAAGGGATACCTAGGATTGCCAGCAGACACCAGAAACTAGGAGAGAGGCTCACAGAAAGAACTGACACTACTGAGACCTTGATTTGGACCTTCAGCCTCCAGAACTGTGAGGAAATAAATTCTCTCAAGAATAGAGGGTGTTCTTTAAAGCCACTCACTTGTAGTATCTCTGTTATGGCAGCACTAGATATCAAAGAAATATACCAACCTAACCCATCCATATACCAAGCTCAGGCTTTCTCCTCCCCCTTCATTTGGTTGTAAAGGACCCTCCATACAACCACAGAACCACCGTGTGTGACATGGGAGTCTGAGCTACTTGTTCATGCAGCCTACTTGTGCCTTCTGGTCCTTCTGTTCTTCAAAAGACACAGTTAAAAATGAAAAGGCCAATCATAGACTGGAGAAAGTATTTCCAAAACAGATATCTGACAAAGGACTTACATCCAGAATATATAAAGAACTCAACTACAAGACAAGAAGACAAACGGCCCAATTTTACAAACGAGTAAAAGGCTTGAAAAGAAGATAAATGAATGGCAAACATGAAAAAATGACCAACATCATCAGTTATTAGGGAAATGCAAGTTAAGATCACAGTGAACTACTACCACACACCTATTAAAAAAAAAGGACTAAAATAAAAGACTGATGACACCAGGTGTCGACAAGGAAGCAGAACAATTGGAACTCTCACACATTGCTAGTGGGAATGCAAAATGATATAGCCAGTTTGGAAAAGAGTGTGGCTGTTTCTTATAAATTTAAAACATACACTTATCGTACAACCCAGCAATCCCATCCCCTAGGTACTTACCCAAGAGAAATTAAATGTGTGAGCACCCAAAGGCTTGCACATGCAAGTGAAAAATGTTGAATTGGAAACTGCTGTCCTATATGTATTTTTACAATTAAAAAAAAGTCCAAAGTTAAAATATAAAAAAAAGTCAAGGTGAGTTAACCTTTTCCAGTATGTCAATACTCTTTTTCACAATTATTCAATATTCTCTTTCACAGCTATTTGATTCTTTACCCCAAGATAACACTCATGCCCTTTAGGTTATGATTCATGTCCACAGCAATTCCAATAGCAGAAGCATGTCTGACACTACAGCTGCTCTTCCTATTGTTAAATTTATTTCCATCTTTCCATTTCACCTGTATAAAGAGAAGAGCATCTTCAAAAAACAAAGCATGAATGTTCACGGGAGCTTTATTCTAGCTAAACTTGGAAGCATTACAAATGCCATTCAACTGGTGAACTGATAAACAGTGGTATATCCATACAAAGGAACACTATATCACAGAACAAGAGATCGAAATACTGATATACACCGCAGGGACGAACTTCGTATTCATTACGCGGAGTGGAAGAAGCCAGATATTAAAAAAAAAAAATACTGTATGATTTCATTTAAATGAATTTTAACTATTGTGACATAAAGTAGTTGTTTTTGAAGCTGGAGTTGGAGAGGTGGATTGAATGCAAAGAAGCATGAGGGAACTTTTACAGATGGAAATGTTTTGTCTTGATTGTGGTAGTGGTTATAAAATTGTGAATTTTATTTTATGTAAATTATACCTCAATAAAGCTGACTAAAAATTATAATAAAAAAAGGTCTATGGTATAGATGATAATGACAATGTTCTAAGAACTGTAAAGTGTAACTCACTTCTCTGTAGCTGAAGTCTATTTAAGAAACACATGATTTTTTCTTCAGAATTACGGAGCCAATGTTCCAAAATTTTCTAGCTTTCAGTATTGCTCTTGTAAATTTTGATGCCTTTTTTATCACTGATTTTTTTGTGTTTGAATTGTTTTTCCTTTTGAAAGCTATTAGAATATTTTCTTTAACCATAGTATTGGAGAAAGTTACAATCATGTGTCTTAGTGTGGGTCTTTTCATTCATTGGGTCCTTTCAATCTGACTTTACTCCATCGTGGTCAAAGAATACCCTCTGAATGATTTCGCGCCTTTGGATTTTGCTAAGGCTTGTTTTGCTGATCCTGGAAATGGTCAATTTTAGCCTTCAGTATGTATTACACCTCAACATAAAGAAACAAAAATCCTCACAACTGGACCAATAAGGAACATCATGATAAACGAAGAAAATACTGAAGTTATCAAGGATTTCATTTTACTTGGATATACAATCAACACCCATGGAAGCAGCAGTCAAGAAATCAAACGATAGGCAGGGCCAACACGGCAAACTAGCCAGTAGCTTCCTCCGATCCGTCTTACAACAAAGACGCGAAAAAACAAGTGAATCAATTACATATATGACAAGCTAGAAACACTGAGCATCAAAGGCAAAATTAAGGAATCGGTCTGAGCGACGGGGGAGAAAGAGACAATGCAGAAGCAGCCAAGAGTTGCCGAGCCCAAGCAGCTCCGCAGCTCCGATGTCTTGGTGCCCTTCTTTGGCACAGCTGCAGCGGGGCTGGTGGTAGTTCGCTCAGACACGGCAGCTTCAGCGAAAGAAGGCAAGCAGAGTGGCGCACCCCTGACCCTGTGGTGTGTATACAATGGGCCTGGCTGTGGCGTTTCGGAAGTGGCTGCTTCAGCAAAAGAGGGCAACCGAGGTGCCAGCACCCCAACCCCCTGGTGTGACAGCCACAGGACTGGGTGTGGAGTTTAGAACACGGCTGCTTCAATGAAAGAAGGTAAGCATGGGCCGCAGCCCTAACCCCTGGGGCAACCTCGGCGGGGACCCAGCCGCTGCACACAGGCTGCACAGGCCTCTGGAATCTGAGATAAAACAGCCCTCTGGACACGAGATAAGTGATTTTGTCTAATTTACCATGTGCAGATCTAATAGCTCCTTCTTTTGAAAGAACTCTCTATCTGATCCCTGCCCCACCCCCACCCCAGCTGGATCATTAACAGTTGATTTTCCTGGGCCTGAGATAGAACCTCCTGTGCTCTCTGAGCCATTCTCCTGGCCTGGAAGAAGGAACAAATTAACAAACTCCCCTAATCTGGAAGCTCAGAGCAGAAGGGGCACCAGTCCAGGCACAAGCAATCCACAGACTTTGTCTTTCATCCCTACATGGACCCAGGTGGCTATTATATTGCAAGGGCAAATCTGTTTGAGATCTGACTGTAACTGTTTCAGCTGTGCAGTGGAGAGGCAGGTTTTGGAGGTCTGATACCGCTCTGCCTAGTAAACCGGGCCTTCACCTACCTGCAGCAGGGTCCTAAGGACTGGAGGCTCCATCCATGCCACCTAGCCACCCACAAAAGGAAACTGGTGCCTACCAGTCTTTATAGGTATAAGCATTGGGTGCCTAAGGTACAGCTGCAAAGCCTACCCACCAGAGTGCTCTAAAGAACAGAGATGCTCCTTCCTCGCTGTCACTTAGGGGAAGGCTGTCAGCCCCCTACCTTCCTCAGAGTGTGCCCCCCTGCGGCTACCAGAAACCAGTGCATACACCCATCATCACTGCTCCTCTAAGCAGGTGAGAGCCTACACCACACACTAGGTGACCAACTATCAGGAAACCTGAGCTGAATCTATGCAACAACAGGGAATAGACTCCTAGGCACATATACCTGGTAACAGCTCTAGCCGTCTGGTAACAGGACATTAGTACTTCAAAGGCACCAATAACCAAGTTAGCTCGCTCTAATAGCCTATTTGGCTATATCGAAACAAAACAAAACAAGAAACTAGGACACAGTGAGCAAACATAAAATAAATTAACAAAATAACTTATAAATGGCTTGGAGACAACTGTCAATAACAAATCACATGAAGAAGCAGACCATGATTGCTTCAACAAACTCCCAAAACAGAGAATCAAGGACTCTCCTGGATGAAGATGTATTCCTGGAATTACCAGATGTACAATACAAAAAATTAATATACAGAACTCTTCAAGACATCAGGAACGACACCATGAATGAGATCAGGCAACAAACAGAAAAAGCCAAGGAACACACAGACAAAGCAGTTGAAGAAATTAAAAAGATTATTCAAGAACATAATGAAAAATTTAGCAAACTGCAAGAATCCATAGAGAGACAGCATTCAGAAATTCAGAAGATTAACAATAAAATTACAGAATAAGACAACTCAATAGAAAGTCAGAGGAGCAGAATTTAGGAACTGGAATGCAGAATTTGTGAGATTAAAGACAAAACACTGGGCATACCAATATATTTGGAGAAAAATCAGATAAAATAATTTTAAAAACTGAAGAAACCCTAAGAATCATGTGGGATTCTATCAAGAATTTGCAGGTGATTGAAATACCAGAACAGGGAGGGATAACAAAAAATACACAGAGAATTGTTGCACCTTTGTTGGCAGAAATCTTTCCAGATATCGTGGTATATGAAAGAGTATCCTCTGAGATGCTCACCTAACCCCATACAAGGTAGATCCCAAAAGAGTCACCAAGACATATTATCATCAAAATTGCCAAAGAGAAAATTTTAAGAGCAGCCAGGGATAAGCGAAAAGTCACCTACAAAGGAGAATCAATAAGAATAAGGTTAGACTACTCGGCAGAAATCATGCAGGCAAGAAAGCAATGAGATGTCATTTATAAAGCATTGAAGGAGAAAAATTGCCAGCCAAGAATCATATAACCAGCAAAACTGTTTCTCAAATATGAAGGTGAAATTAAGACATTTACAGATAAACAGAAGCTTAGGGAATTTGCCAAAACCAAACCAAAACTACAAGAAATCTGGATAGAAAATCAACAACATCAGGTATCAACCCAACATCAGAACACAGAACAGAGCAACCAGATATCAACTCAGATATGGATATAATAAAAATAAATCAAGATTAAAAAAAAAAAATACTCTCAAAACAGTGAATCTGTGATGTGATTATGTAAAAGATGACAATAATCAATCATGAGGGACTAAATAAAGTAGGCATATATCTTCCATATGGAGAGGAAATCAAGGTGACATAGGGAGATACAAGTCAGGTTTAAACTTAGAAAAATAGGGGTAAATATCAAGGTAATCACAAAGAAGAGTAACAATCCTATATTTCAAAATAAAAAAACAAGATAAACATAAAGGCTCAGCAAAAACAAATTCAACCACAATGAAAAAGAGGAACACACAATTCACAAAGAAAAACTTCTCAGCACAAAAAAGCAAGTGGAAAAATGAAATTGTCAACAACACACAAAAAAACGCTTCAAAATGACAGCACTAAACACATGCCTATCTATAATTATGCTGAATGTAAAGGGACTAAATGCACCAATAAAGAGGCAGAGAGTTGAAAATGGATTAAAAAAACATGATCTGGCTATCTGCTGCCTACAAGAGGCACACCTTAAACTTACAGATGCAAACTAAAATTCAAAGGATGGAAAAAAAAATATATCAAGCAAACAACAATCAAAAAAGAGAAGGAGGGGCTATACTAATTTCTGAAAAAACAGACTTCAAACTTAAATCTACCACAATGGATAAGGAAGGACACTATATAATGATTAAAGGGACAATATAAACCCAGTCCTATCGAGTCAATTCCAACTCATAGCAACCCTATAGGACAGAGTAGAACTGCCCCATAGAGTTCCCAAGGAGCACCTGGCGGATTCAAACTGCTGACCCTTTGGTTAGCAGCTGTAGCACTTAACCACTACGCCACCAGGGTTTCCAAGGGACAATATATCAGGAGGATATTACCATATTAAATATTTATGCACCCAACAACAGGGATTCAAGATACATAAAACAAACTCTAACAGCATTGAAAAGTGAGATAGACAGCTCCACAATAATAGTAGGAGACTTCAACACACCACTTTCAGTGAAGGACAGAACATCCAGAAAGAAGCTCAATAAAGACACAGAAGAGCTAAATGCCAGAATTAACCAACTTTACCTCATAGACATATACAGAACACTCCACCCAACAGCAGCCATGTATTCTTCCTTTTCCAGTGCACATGGAATAGTCTCTAGAATACACCACATATTAGGCAATAAAGCAAGCTTTAGCAGAATCCAAAACATCAAAATATTGCAAACTATCTTCTTTGATCATAAGGCCATAAAAGTAGAAGTCAATAACAGATAGCAGGGAAAAGAAATCAACCACTTGGAAACTGAACAATACCCTGCTCAAAAACGACTGGGTTATAGAAAACATTAAGGATGGAATAAAGACATTCATAGAATCCAGTGAGAATGAAAACACTTCCTATCAGAACCTTTGGGACACAGCAAAAGCAGTGCTCAGAGGCCAATTTATATTAATAAATGCACACATCCAAAAAGAAGAAAGGGCCAAAATCAAAGAATTATCCGTACAACTTGAACATATAGAAAGGGAGCAACAAAAGAAACCCACAGGCACCAGAAGAAAACAAATAATAAAAATTAGAGCTGAACTAAATGAAATAGAAAACAGAAAAACAATTGAAAGAGTTAACAAGACCAAAAGCTGGTTCTTTGAAAAGACTAACAAAATCAATAAACCACTGGCCAGGCTGACCAAAAAAAAACAAAAAACAAAAAAAGAGCAGACTAAGCAAACAACCTGAATAAGAAATGAGATGGGCGATATTACAACAGACAACTAAAATTAAAAGAATAATAACAGGGTATCATGAAAAGTTATAAATAAAAAGTCATAAATTTGAAAACCTAGAGGAAATGCACAAATTTTTAGAAACACACTACCTACTTAAACTAACACAAACGGAGACAGAAGAACTAAATAAACCTATAAAAAAGCAGAGATTGAAAAATTAATCAAAAAACTCCCAAAGAAGAAAAGTCCGGGCCCTGACGGCTTCACTGGAGAATTCTACCAAACATTCAGAGAAGAGTTAACATCACTACTACTAAAGGTATTTCAGAGCATACAAAAGGATGGAATACTCCCAAATTCATTCTATGAAGCCAGTATAACCCTGATACCAAAGCCAGGTAAAGACTCTACAAAAAAAGAAAATTACAGACCTATATCCCTCATGAACTTAGATGCAAAAATCCTCAACAAAATTCTAGCCAATAGAATTCAACAACATATCAAAAAAATAATTCACCATGACTAAGTGGGATTCATACCAGGTACGCAGGGATGGTTCAACATTAGAAAAACAATCAGTGTAATCCATCACATAAATAAAACAAAAGGCAAGAACCACATGATTTTATCAATTGATGCAGAAAAGGCATTTGACAAAGTCCAACACCCATTCATGATAAAAACTCTCAGCAAAATAGGAATGGAAGGAGAATTCCCCAACATAATAAAGGGCATTTATACAAAGCCAACAGCCAACCTCATCCTAAATGGAGAGAGTCTGAAAGCATTCCCCTTGAGATCAGGAACCAGACAAGGATACCTCTTACCGCTCTTGTTCAACATTGTGCTGGAGGTCCTAGCCAGAGCTATGTGGCTAGATAAAGAAATAAAGAAGTAAAAGTATCTCTGTTTGCAGATGATATGATCTTATACACAGAAAAACTTAGAGTCCTTAGGAAAACTACTGAAACTAATAGAAGAGTTCAGCAGAGTTTCAGGATACAAGATAATAATTCAGTCGGATTCCTCTACATCAACAAAGAGAGTGACCAAGAGGAAATCACCACATCAATACCATTTACAATAGCCCCTAAGAAGATAAAGTACTTAGGGATAAATCTAATCAGAGATGTAAAAGACCTATACAAAGAAAACTACAAGACACTACTTCAAGAAACCAAAAGTTTCTTCATAAGTGCAAAAACATACTGTCGTCATGAATAGGAAGACTCAACGTTGTAAAAATGTCTATTCTGCCCAAAGCTATCTATACAACGCAATCCTGATCCAAATACCAGCGACTTTTTTTTTTTTAATTTTTATTGTGCTTTAAGTCAAAGTTTACAAATCAAGTCAGCCTCTCACACAAAAACTTATATACACCTTGCTATATATTCCTGATTGCTCTCCCACTAGTGAGACAGCCCGCCCTCCTCCAGGGAGGAGATGCCAACATAGTCTCAAGTGTCCACCTGATCCAAGAACCTTACTCCTCACCAGCATCCCTCTCCAAACCATTGTCCAGTCCAATCCCTGTCTGAAGAATTGGCTTTGGGAATGGTTCCTGTACTGGGCCAACAGAAGGTCTGGGGGTCAGGACCACCAGGGTCCTTCTAGTCTCAGTCAGACGATTAAGTCTGGTCTTTTTACGAGAATTTGGGGTCTGCATCCCACTGTTCTCCTGCTCACTCAGGGGTTCTCTGTTGTGGTCCCTGTCAGGGCAGTCATCAGTTGTAGCCGGAAACCATCTAGTTCTTCTGGTCTCAGGCTGGTGTAGTCTCTGGTTCATGTGGCCCCTTCTGTCTCTTGGGCTCGTAATTACCTTGTGCCCTTGGTATTCTTCATTCTCCTTTGATCCAGGTGGGTTGAGACCAACTGATGCTTTAGGTTTAGTCCAGTTGTGCTGATCTCGCCTGTATTGTGTGTTGTCTTTCCCGTCACCTAAAGTAATTCTTATCTACTATCCAATTAGTGAATACCCCTCTCCCACACTTCCTCCCTCCACCCTCTCGTAACCATCAAAGAATATTTAATCTCTGTTTAAACTATTTCTTGAGTTCTTATAATAGTGGTCTTATACAATATTTGTCCTTTTGCAACTGACTAATTTCACTCAGCATAATGCCTTCCAGATCACTCCATGTTACGAAATGTTTCACAGATTCATCACTGTTCTTCATCAATGCATAGTATTCCATCGTGTGAATATATCATAACTTATTTATCCATTCATCCGTTGATGGGCACCTTGGTTGCTTCCATCTTTTTGCTATTGTAAACAGTGCTGCAATGAACATGGGTATGCATATATCCGTCTGTGTAAAGGCTCTTATTTCCCCGGCTTTTTGGTAGTTCTATTTCTAGGTTTTTAGGAAAGCACCAAATCAATTTCCAAAGTGGTTGTACCATTTTATGTTTCCACCAGCAGTATATAAGTGTTCCAATCTCTCCACAGCCTCTCCGACATTTATTGTTTTGTGTTTTTTTGGATTAATGGCAACCTTGTTGGTGTGAGATGAAATCTCATTGTAGTTTTGATTTGCATTTCTTTAAAGGCTGGTGATCGTGAGCATTTCCTCTTGTATGTTAGCTACCTGAATGTCTTCTTTAGTGAAGTGTCTGTTCATATCTTTTGCCCATTTTTTAATTGGGTTATTTGTCTTTTTGCAGTTGAGTTTTTGCAGTCTCATGTAGATTTTAGAGATCAGGTGTTGATCAGAAATGTCATAGCTAAAAACTTTTTCCCAGTTTGTAGGTAATCTTTTTACTCTTTTGATGAAGTCTTCAGATGAGCATAGGTGTTTGATTTTTAGGCGCTCCCAGTTATCTAGTTTTTCTTCTGCATTGTTAGTAATGTTTTGTATACTGTTTATGCCATGTATTAGGGCTCCTAACATTGTCCCTATTTTTTCTTCCATGGTCTTTATTGTTTTTGATTTCATATTTAGGTCTTTTATCCATTTTGAACTTTTTTTTTTTTTTGCATAGAGTGAGGTATGGGTCTTGTTTCATTTTTTTGCAGATGGATATCGTAGTTATGCCAGCACCATTTGTTAAAAAGACTGTCTTTTCTCCCATTTAACTGTTTTGGGGCCTTTGTCAAATATCAGCTGCTCATATGTTGATGGATTTATGTCTGTATTCTCAATTCTGTTCCACTGGTCTATGTATCTGTTGTTATACCAGTACCAGGCTCTTTTGACTCCTGTGGTGGTACAATAGGTTCTACAATCAGGTAGAGTAAGGCCTCCCACTTTGTTCTTCTTTTTCAGTAATTCTTTACTTATCTGGGGCCTCTTTCCCTTCCATATGAAGTTGGTGATTTGTTTCTCCATTTCATTAAAGAATGTCGTTGAATTTGGATTGGAATTGCATTAAATGTACAGATCGCTTTTGGTAGAATAGCCATTTTATAATGTTAATTCTTCCTATCCATGAGCAAGGTATGTTTTTCCACTTATGTAGGTCTCTTTTGGTTTCCTGCAGAAGAGTATTGTAGTTTTCTTTGTCTAAGTCTTTTACATATCTGGTAAGATTTATTCCTAAGTATTTTATCTTCTTCGGGGCTACTGTAAATGGTATTGATTTAGTGATTTCTTCTTCGATATTTTTTTTGTCCGTGTACAGGAATTCTACTGATTTTTATATGTTTATCTTGTATCCTGATAGTCTGCTGAACTCTTCTATGAGTCTCAGTAGTTTTCTTGAAGCTTCCTTAGGGTTTTATGTGTATAAGATCATGTCGTCTGCAAATACAGATAATTTTACTTCTTCCTTGCCAACCTAGATGCCCTTTATTTCTTTATCTAGCCTAATTGCTAGGTAAAGAAGGTGAAAGTTAAAGTTAGAAGCCTGAAGTCTAGAGATTTGGACTTTAACATTTGAACTAACATTGTAATAGTTAATCTTATTCTTCAATGCTAAATGAATGTCTTCAGGTCTTACTTGTGCCCTGTGGCATGATTACCTTGCAATAAACTAAACGAATTTCTTTGTTTATTCTTAAGACAAAATCCTCCAGGACAATACCTTAACAATATTGATTCTTCTGATGCATGATCCTGGTATCTCTCTTCTTTTTTTTTTTTTTTTGATTTTTATTGAGCTTCAAGTGAACGTTTACAAATCAAGTCAGTCTGTCACATATAAGTTTATATACTCCTTACTCCATACTCCCACTTGCTCTCCCCCTAATGAGTCAGCCCTTCCAGTCTCTCCTTTTGTGACAATTTTCCCAGCTTCCAACGCTTTCTACCCTACCATCCCACCTCCAGAAAGGAGATGCCAACACAGTCTCAAGTGTCCACCTGATAAAAATAGCTCACTCTTCATCAGCATCTCTCTCCTACCCACTGTCCAGTCCCTTCCATGTCTGATGAGTTGTCTGCGGGAATGTTTCCTGTCCTGGGCCAATAGAATGTTTGGGGACCATGACCGCCGGGATTCCTCTAGTCTCAGTCAGACCATTAAGTCTGGTCTTTTAGTGAGAATTTGGGGTCTGCATCCCACTGATCTCCTGCTCCCTCAGGGGTTTCCTGTTGTGCTCCCTGTCAGGGCAGTCATCGGTTGTGGCCGGGCACCATCTAGTTCTTCTGGTCTCAGGATGATGTAAGTCTCTGGTTCATGTGGCCCTTTCTGTCTCTTGGGCTCATAGTTATCGTGTGACCTTGGTGTTCTTCATTCTCCTTTGATCCAGGTAGGTTGAGACCAATTGATGCATCTTAGATGGCCGCTTGTTAGCATTTAAGACCCCAGATGCCACATTTCAAAGTGGGATGCAGAATGTTTTCATAATAGAATTATTTTGCCAATTGCCTTAGAAGTCCCCTTAAACCATGGTCCCCAAACCCCCTCCCTTGCTCCACTGACCTTTGAAGCATTCAGTTTATCCCAGAAACTTCTTTGCTTTTGGTCCAGTCCCCTTGAGCTGACCTTCTATGTATTGAGTATTGTCCTTCCCTTCACCTAAAGCAGTTCTTATCTACTAACTAATCAGTAAAAAACCCTCTCCCACCCTCCCTCCCTTCCCCCATAACCACAAAAGTATGTGTTCTTCTCAGATTATACTATTTCTCAAGATCTTATAATAGTGGTCTTATACAATATTTGTCCTTTTGCCTCTGACTAATTTCACTCAGCATAATGCCTTCCAGGTTCCTCCATGTTATGTAATGTTTCACAGATTCATCACTGTTCTTTATCGATGCGTAGTATTCCATTGTGTGAATATACCACAATTTATTTACCCATTCATCCGTTGATGGACACCTTGGTTGCTTCCAGCTTTTTGCTATTGTAAGCAGAGCTGCAATAAACATGGGTGTGCATATATCTGTTTGTGTGAAGGCTCTTATTTCTCTAGGGTATATTCCAAGGAGTGGGATTTCTGGGTTGTGTGGTAGTCCTATTTCTAACTGTTTAAGATAACGCCAGATAGATTTCCAAAGTGGTTGTACCATTTTACATTCCCATCAGCAGTGTATAAGAGTTCCAATCTCTCCGCAGCCTCTCCAACATTTATTATTTTCTGTTTTTTGGATTAATGCCAGCCTTGTTGGAGTGAGATGGAATCTCATCGTAGTTTTAATTTGCATTTCTTTAATGGCTAATGATCGAGAGCATTTTCTCATATATGTGTTACCTGCCTGAATATCTTCTTTAGTGAAGTGCGTGTTCATATCCTTTGCCCACTTCTTGATTGCGTCGTTTGTCTTTTTGTGGTTGAGTTTTAACAGACTTATATAGATTTTAGAGATCAGGCGCAGGTTGGAGATGTCATAGCTGAAAATTCTTTCCCAGTCTGTAGGTGGTCTTTTTACTCTTTCGGTGAAGTCTTTAGATGAGCATAGGTGTTTGATTTTTAGGAGCTCCCAGTTATCTGGTTTCTCTTCGTCATTTTTGGTAATGTTTTGTATTCTGTTTATGCCTTGTATTAGGGCTCCTAACGTCCCTATTTTTTCTTCCATGATCTTTATCGTTTTAGTCTTTATGTTTAGGTCTTTGATCCACTTGGAGTAAGTTTTTGTGCATGGAGTGAGGTATGGGTCCTGTTTCATTTTTTTGCAAATGGATATCCAGTTATGCCAGCACCATTTGTTAAAAAGACTGTCTTTTCCCCAATTAACTGACACTGGGCCTTTGTCAAATATCAGCTGCTCTTATGTGGATGGATTTATATCTGGGTTCTCAATTCTGTTCCATTGGTCTATGTGCCTGTTGTACCAGTACCAGGCTGTTTTGACTACTGGGCTGTATAATAGGTTCTGAAATCAGGTAGAGTGAGGCCTCCCACTTTCTGCTTCTTTTTCAGTAATGCTTTACTTATCCGAGGCTTCTTTCCCTTCCATATGAAGTTGGTGATTTGTTTCTCCATCACATTAAAAAATCACGTTGGAATTTGGATCGGAAGTGCATTGTATGTATAGATGGCTTTTGGTAGAATAGACATTTTTACTATGGTAAGTCTTCCTATCCATGAGCAAGGTATGTTTTTCCACTTAAGTAGGTCCTTTTTAGTTTTTTGTAGTAGTACTTTGTAGTTTTCTTTGTATAGGTCTTTTACATCTTTGGTAAGATTTATTCCTAAGTATTCTATCTTCTTGGGGGCTACTGTGAATGGTATTGATTTGGTGATTTCCTCTTCGATGTTCTTTTTGTTGATGTAGAGGAATCCAAGTGATTTTTGTATGTTTATCTTATAACCTGAGACTCTGCCAAACTCTTCTATTAGTTTCGGTAGTTTTCTGGAGGATTCCTTAGGGTTTTCTGTGTATAAGATCATGTCATCTGCAAATAGAGATAATTTTACTTGCTCCCTGCCAATCCGGATGCGCTTTATTTCTTCGTCTAGCCTAATTGCTCTGGCTAGGACCTCTAGCACAATGTTGAATAAGAGCGGTGATAAAGGGCATCCTTGTCTGGTTCCCGTTCTCAAGGGAAATGCTTTCAGGCTCTTTCCATTTAGAGTGATGTGGGCTGTTGGCTTTGTATAGATGCCCTTTATTATGTTGAGGAATTTTCCTTCAATTCCTATTTTGGTGAGAGTTTTTATCATAAATGGGTGTTGGACTTTGTCAAATGCCTTTTCTGCATCAATTGATAAGATCATGTGGTTTTTATCTTTTGCTCTATTTATATGGTGGATTACATTAATGGTTTTTCTAATATTAAACCAGCCTTGCATACCTGGAATAAATCCCACTTGGTCATGGTGGATTATTTTTCTGATATGTTGTTGAATTCTATTGGCTAGAATTTTGTTGAGGATTTTTGCATCTATGTTCATGAGGGATATAGGTCTGTAATTTTCTTTTTTTGTGGAGTCTTTACCTGGTTTTGGTATCAGGGATATGGTGGCTTCATAGAATGAGTTAGGTAGTATTCTATCATTTTCTATGCTTTGAAATACCTTTAGCAGTAGTGGTGTTAACTCTTCTCTGACAGTTTGGTAGAACTCTGCAGTAAAGCCATCCGGGCCAGGGCTTTTTTTTGTTGGGAGTTTTTTGATTACCTTATCAATCTCTTTTTTTGTTATGGGTCTATTTAGTTGTTCTACTTCTGATTGTGTTAGTTTAGGTAGGTAGTGTTTTTCCAGGAATTCGTCCATTTCTTCTAGGTTTGCAAATTTGTTAGAGTACAATTTTTGTAAATAGCTGATATGATTCTTTTAATTTCAGTTGGGTCTGTTGTGATGTGGCCCTTCTCGTTTCTTATTCGGGTTATTTGTTTCCTTTCCTGTATTTCTTTAGTCAGTCTGGCCAATGGTTTATCAATTTTGTTAATTTTTTCAAAGAACCAGCTTTCGGCTTTGTTAATTCTTTCAATTGTTTTCCTGTTCTCTAATTCATTTACTTCAGCTCTAATTTTTATTATTTGTTTTCTTCTGGTGCCTGATGGATTCTTTTGTTGCTCACTTTCTATTTGTTCAAGTTGTAGGGACAGTTCTCTGATTTTGGCTCTTTCTTCTTTTTGTATGTGTGCATTTATTGATATAAATTGGCCTCTGAGCACTGCTTTTGCTGTGTCCCAGAGGTTTTGATAGGAAGTATTTTCATTCTCCTTGCATTCTATGAATTTCCTTATTCC
Source organism: Elephas maximus indicus (assembly GCF_024166365.1). NCBI lineage: Eukaryota > Metazoa > Chordata > Mammalia > Proboscidea > Elephantidae > Elephas > Elephas maximus. The sequence goes on along the minus strand of NC_064832.1, from coordinate 31,000,832 downwards.
CTCCTTAATGTCTTCTATAACCCAGTCTTTTTTCAGGAGGGTATTGTTCAGTTTCCAAGTATTTGATTTCTTTTCCCTAATTTTTCTGTTATTGATTTCCACTTTTATGGCCTTGTGGTCTGAGAAGATGCTTTGTAATATTTCGATGTTTTGGATTCTGCAAAGGTTTGTTTTATGACCTAATATGTGGTCTATTCTAGAGAATGTTCCATGTGCGCTAGAAAAAAAGTATACTTTGCAGCAGGTGGGTGGAGAGTTCTGTATAAGTCAATGAGGTCAAGTTGGTTGACTGTTGTAATTAGGTCTTCCGTGTCTCTATTGAGCTTCTTACTGGATGTCCTGTGCTTCTCCGAAAGTGGTGTGTTGAAGTCTCCTACTATAATTGTGGAGGTGTCTATTTCACTTTTCAGTTCTGTTAAAATTTGTTTTATGTATCTTGCAGCCCCGTCATTGGGTGCATAAATATTTAATATGGTTATATCTTCCTGGTCAATTGTCCCTTTTATCATTATGTAGTGTCCTTCTTTATCCTTTGTGGTAGATTTAACTTCAAAGTCTATTTTGTCAGAAATTAATATTGCTACTCCTCTTCTTTTTTGCTTATTGTTTGCTTGATATATTTTTTCCTTCCTTTGAATTTTAGTTTGTTTGTGTCTCTAAGTCTAAGGTGTGTCTCTTGTAGGCAGCATATAGACGGATCGTATTTCTTTATCCAGTCTGAGACTCTCTGTCTCTTTTTTGGTGCATTTAATCCATTTACATTCAGTGTAATTATAGATAAGTATGTGTTTAGTGTTGTCATTTTGATGCCTTTTATGTGTGTTGTTGACAATTTCATTTTTCCACTTACTTTTTTGTGCTGAGACGTTTTTCTTTGTAAATCGTGTGTTCCTTGTTTTCATTTCATGTTTGCTGAGTCATTACGTTTTTCTTGGTTTTTATTTTGAGTTATGGAGTTGTTATACCTCTTTGTGGTTACCTTAATATTTACCCCTATTTTTCTAAGTAAAAACCTAACTTGTATTGTCCTATATTGCCTTGTATCCCTCTCCATATGGCAGTTCTATGCCACCTGTATTTAGTCCCTCTTTTTGATTATTGTGATCTTTTACATATTGACCTCAATGATTCCCTGTTTTCAACATTTTTTTTTAATTAATCTTAATTTGTTTTTGTGATTTCCCTATTTGAGTTGATATCAGGATGTTCTGTTCTGTGACCTTGTGTTGTGCTGGTATCTGATATTACTGGTTTTCTGACCAAGCAATTTCCTTTAGTATTTCTTGTAGCTTTGGTTTGGTTTTTGCAAATTCTCTAAGCTTGTGTTTATCTGTAAATATCTTAATTTCACCTTCATATTTCAGAGAGAGTTTTGCTGGATATATGATCCTTGACTGGCAGTTTTTCTCCTTCAGTGCTCTGTATATGTCATCCCATTGCCTTCTTGACTGCATGGTTTCTGCTGAGTAGTCTGTACTTACTCTTATTGATTCTCCCTTGTAGGAGACCTTTCTTTTATCCCTGGTTGCTTTTAAAATTTTCTCTTTATCTTTGGTTTTGGCAAGTTTGATGATAATATGTCTTGGTGTTTTTCTTTTTGGATCAATCTTAAATGGGGTTCGATGAGCATCTTGGATAGATATCCTTTCATCTTTCACGATATCAGGGAAGTTTTCTGCCAACAGATCTTCAACTATTCTCTCTGTGTTTTCTGTTATTCCTCCCTGTTCTGGGACTCCAATCACATGCAAGTTAACCTTCTTGATAGAGTCCCACATGATTCTTAGGGTTTCTTCATTTTTTTAAATTCTTTTATCTGATTTTTCTTCAACTATATTGGTGTCAATTGCCTTACCCTCCACCTCCCCCCACCCCCACTCTGCATTCCAGTTGCTTGATTTTGCTCCTCTGACTTCCTATTGAGTTGTCTAATTCTGAAATTTTACTGTTAATCTTTTGGATTTGTGAATACTGTCTCTCTATGGATTCTTGGAGCTTATTAATTTTTCCACTATGTTCTTGAATAATGCTTTTGGTTTCTTCAACTGCTTTAACCGTGTGTTCCTTGGCTTTTTCTGTAGATTGCCTTATTTCATTTCTGAGGTCATCCCTGATGTCTTGAAGCGTTCTGTATATTAGTTTTTTATATTCTGTATCTGGCAATTCCAGGATTGTATCTTCATTTGGGAAAGATTTTGATTCTTTAATTTGGGGAGTCGTAGAAGCAATCATGATCTGCTTCTTTATGTGGTTTGATATCGACTGCTGTCTCCAAGCCATCACTAAGATATTGTAGTGATTTATTCTATATTTGCTCACCGAGTCTTATCTTGTTTTGTTTTCTTTCAATATACGTAGATGGGCTACTAGATTGCGCTGTCTTGATTGTTGTAGCTCTTGACTCACTTATGACCTATTACCAGCTGGTTTGGGCTGTTACCAGATATATTTGCCTGGGTCCATTCACTATTCTTGAGTAGAATCTGATTTTGGGTCATCAAGTGTGTGATGCACACTGTCACGTATCCACGTTGAGAAGTAGTGGTGATAGTTGTGTGCACCAGATTCTAGTAGGAGCTGGGGTTCACACTCCAGGGGGGGCAGGATGCTGACAGGCTTCCCCCAAGTGTCAGTGAGGTAGGTGTGTCTCTATTCCTAAAGCACCTTGGTGGGTAGGCTCTGCAGCTGTACCTTAGGCCCCCAATGCAAGTACCTCTACAGATTGGTAGGTGTCACTCTCCTTAGACTCCTAAGGCAGGAGGCTAGGTGGTCTGGGGGGAGCTTCATCCCTCAGTTCCCTGTTGTGGGTCAGTGAGGGCTCTGCTGAATACGCAGAGATATGAGACCTGGGAAACTTGTCTTTCCAGTAAATCCGCTAAAACAAATGCAGTCAGATCCCTATCAGAAATGCCTTTGCATTATAATAGCCACCTTGTTCCCTGTAGGGCTGAAAGCGGGGACTGTGGATCACATATGCTTGTCTGGAGCTGGTTCTTTGTTTTTAGTCCAATTAGGGAAGGATTTTTGGTCCCTGGGTTTTTTGTGGTTGCTTCTCCCAGGCCAGAAGAATGGGTTAGGAAAAGACTAAAAGAAAAAAAAAAGGAAAAGAAAAACCGCGGAACAGTTCTCCATCTGGCTCAGGAAATTCCAATGTTAATGAAGCCGCCTGGGAAGGGGAGGGTAGGGTTCAGAAAAACAGGAGAGAGTAGCACCCCGGAATATAGACAAAGTTACTTATCTTGCTTGGGATGACTGTTTTAGCTGTGATTCCCGAAGGGCGCGTCGCCTGTGTGCACTGGCTGGGTAGAGATTGCCCCTGAGGGTCAGGCCCGCGTCCCGTGCTTGCACTGTCTCAGAAGCCTCGGTCAGTTCCTCCGCTGCCAGTCCAAAGCCCAGTGTCGTGGTTCCCCAGCTGGGACGCTGCACTCCCAGCTCCAAAACCAGTCGCTGCCTCCGGGCGACTTCTCCTCCCACCAGCTGCGTCGCCGCACCGCCTACACAGACCAGCTGGGCCCCCTCCCAAGGTCAGTTCAGGGAGGGTAGGGCTGCGCCCTGTGTTTGCGCCATCACAGGATGCTGTGCTCAGCTCCCCTGCACCCAGCGCAAAGCCCGGCGCCAAGGTTTCCTGAGTGGGACGCTGGCTCCAGGCTCCGAAAACAGTCATTGCTTCCCCATAGTTGTTCGTTCTCGGTCTCTATCACTCAGGTCAACTCTTTAAATCTGTGTTTGTTGGTCAGAGTTCGTAGATTGTCATGTATGTGATCAATTCACTTGTTTTTCCAAGTCTTTGTTGCAAGAGGGATCCGAGGTAGCGTCTACCTAGTCAGCCATCTTGGCCCCCTCTCCTATCTCTCTTCTTTTATTTAAGTCTTCTTTAATTTCCCTCAGCAACGTTGTATAGTTTTCAGTGAACAGGTCTTGCATACATGTTGTTAAATTTGTCCCTAAGTATTTCATATTTTCCATGCTATTGCAAACGGTGTTGCTTTTTAAGTTCAGTTTGATTGCTCATTGATAGTGTATAGAAACAGAACTGATTTTCGTATATTGACTCACATATTTGTTCTAGTCAAGTTTTTGTAGATTCCTTAGGATTGGCTATGAATACAGTTATTTTTACTTCTTCCTTTCCAATGTACATACATTTTACTGATTTTTCTTGGCTTCTATTGCACGGACTAGAACCTCCAGCAAAATGATGACTAAAAGTGCTAAGAGTGGATATCCCTGCTTCTCCCAAATCTTAGGGCAAGAGCATCCATTAAATATTATATTTTCTGCAGGTTTTTTAAATACCCTTTTTCAGGATGATAAAATTACCTTTTATTTTTACTTTGCTGAGAATCGTTTGGTTTTATCATGAATTGGTATTGAATTTTATAATTTTTTTCTGCAGCTATTAAGAGGATCACATGCTTTTCCTTTTTCTCTTTGTTAATATGATGAATTACATTGGTTGATTTTTCAAAGATTAAACCAACCTTGTATTTCTAGGATAAACCCACTTTGGTCATGATACATTATCTTTTTACATACTGCCAATTTTGATTTAGAAAAATTACTTTTCCTTTCTTTAAAAAAAAAAAAATGGATCTCAGAGGCCAAGACTGAATTACCTGTATTTACTGGTCCTTGGCATACTGTCAGACTCAGTCTGTGCAAAGCATCTGTCCTATTCATATTTCTCCTTCTTGTCCATCTCTGTAAGGCACCCTCTCTTGTTTTCTCTTTTCTTCAGTGTACTTATCTTTATGAAATACATGATGTTGCTTTGGATATATTTTTTCTTTCTTTTGTTGTTGTTGAGAATATACACAACAAAACATACATCAGTTCAACAGTTTCTACATGTACAATTCAGTGACATTGATTGTTGTTGAGAATATACACAGCAAAACATTCATCAATTCAACAGTTTCTACATGTACAATTCAGTGACATTGATTACATTCTTTGAGTTGTACAACCATTCTCACCCTCATTTTCTGAGCTGTTTCTCCCCCATCAACACAAACTCACTGCCCCCTACATTTCTTATCTGATCTTTCAAGTTGCTGTTGTCACTTTGATCCCATATAAATCTTAAAAGAGCACAACGCTCAAGGCAGTTTTTACTAATTAAACTATTCAGGTGCTCCTTGGAAACTCTACGGGGCAGTTCTACTCTGTCCTATAGGGTTGCTATGAGTTGGAATCGACTCTGCAGTACTGGGTTTGGCTTGGTTTTTTGGACTGTTTGCTTGTTTTTTATATTGTACCTTAGATTAAGGTTTACAGAACAAACTAGTTTCTCATCAAACAGTACACACATTGTTCTATTTTACTGGTAAACAACCCCACAATATGTCAACACTCTCCCATCTCAACCCTGGGTTCCCTATTACCAGCTTTCCTATTCCCTCCTACCTTCCAGTCCCTGCCCCAGGGCTGGTATGCCCCTTTAGTCTTGTTTTGTTTCATGGGCCTGTTCAATCTTTGGCTGAAGGGTGAACCTCAGGAGTGAACTCGTTACTGAGCTAAAAGGGTGTCTGGGGGCCATAGTCTTGGGGTTTCTCCAGTCTCTGTCAGCCCAGTAAGTCTGGTCTTTCTTTTTGAGTTAGAATTTTCTACTACATTTTTCTCCAGCTCTGTCCAGGACCCTCTATTGTGATCCCTGTCAGAGCAGTCAGTGGTGGTAGCCACCCACAACCTCCTTGTACTGGGCTTAGTCTGGTGGAGGCCGTGGTAGATGTGGCCCATTAGCCCTTTGGACTAATCTTTCCCTTGTATCTTTAGTTTTTTTTTCATTCTTCCTTGCTCCCAAAAGGGTGAGGCCAGCGGAGTATCCTAGATAGCTGCTCACAGGCTTCTAAGACCCCTGACGTTGCTCACCAAAGTAGAATGTAGAACATTTTCTTTATAAACTATTTTATGCCAATTGAGCTAGATGTTTCCTGAGATATTGTTTGGTTTTGATAAGGGATAAAATTAAAACAGGCATCTGACCTATTTATAAAATGACAAAGCTAACTCTAAGAGTTCAAGGTAACCTTTCCCCCAGACTCTACCTTTGTTCCCCAGGGTCCAACCCCTATTGTTGTTAATGAAATAAGTTTCTTTGCTGTCAGGCTGAAAAATATGAATACCTTGTTACAGTGTGAACACCACACATCTGTTTAGGTTTAAAAACAAAGAGTTATTATAGCAAAGAAAGTGTTCTGCAAAAAGGGGAGACAGTGCAGGCAGAAATCCAGCAATGTGTCCCAGGGAGCTACAGTAACACAAAGTAACACAAAGAAAAACTCCACAAGCAGCAGATTACAGCTAAACATTTTTGATTGGTTAATTTATACAAAGTTGTAGGTAGGACGCCCTGGTTGGCCATCCTGGCAGGTGCTGACATCTTTTGCAAGGATGGCTCCAGGTGATACAGAATCCTGGCTGACCACTTAAACCACAGGTTTTCTGGTACCTAGACATCTGTATGTCAGTGTTAAATTGGGTTACTTAAATATTAAGATGGAGGATTCTGTTGAAACATAAAACAAAGTTCTAGTATGATTATATCTAATGCTTAAGGAGGGAAAAAGTCTTTTGACACAAAAAGCCATAGCTTTATAACATTAGTTTATTTTAATTAGAAGCTTTAAGGGTGGTTAGACCTCCTTACATTTAGGCTGAACACGTTTATAAAAAAATACAAGGCTTTGTAAGAACCTAGGCACAGGCTAGAAAAACATTTTTCAAGGGAGAGTGCAGGAACATTTTCTGAGAACTGGTATCTTAGTTATCTAGTGCTGCTCCTGGCACCCCAGATGGGACCCTGATTGGGGTCCCCCAAGTCAACTATCTGAGCAGACTGAAACTTCCCTGGACGGGTGAAGTAGCCACCTTGACTCCTTTTGTTCAGTGCCTGTCGGGCTCAGTGAGCTCTGGCTCCAAGAGTTTACTTTCAATTTGGCTAATAAGCAGGCATAGTTTATCTGTGTTTGTCTGTCTCTGGTTGGTGAACCCTGGTTCCGGGAGGTTGGTGTAGACATCTCTATCTGTTTAGATTGGGAGACTGAAGCCCCTGCATCTGGTCTGGTTCTGGGGAGTGGATGTAGAAATCTCCATCTAAGACTGAGAGATTGAAGTCCCTCAGTCTGGTATCAGGGAAAGGAGGTATCTGGAGAATTGAAGTGGAGATTCGAACATTCCTCGTAAGAGGGTAGTGTAAGATCTCACTAAGATCATCCTCATTCCCCTTTCCCACTCTGGCTTGTCTGGTCTGAGCGCTCTCTGTCTGTTCGTCTTATGTGTGACCAGGACTGTCTGGGAGGTTAAGGCTGCCAAGATCACCTCCATCTCCTGGCTGGCTGTCTGGGAGGTTGCGACTACAAGATTATCTCCATCGCCTCTGTCTGTTCATCTTATGTGTAATTTATGTGTGATGCATGGAAATTAACTGGTGAAAAGAAAGTCAGGTTAAATTAGAACATACCTATAGAGACTCCTGGGAATTTATTGATTGGGCTGAAGAAAGAGATGCATGAGGAGAGCAGATTTTCAGTCTCTACTGGGCTTTCAATCAAAATACAGGGAACGCCCTGGGCAGAGTGTTAAGATTTTAAAAAGAGGTTTTCTCCCAGAGCTGAGAAAACTCTCGGCTGCAGCACAAGAGACAAATAAATTCCTATTGGACTAAAAGAAAAAGCTGGTGGTATCAGCTACCCATACAAACAAAAAGCTAGGTTCTTGGGAACAGTTAATTTGGACAGAATGGGAAATCAGGAGAGCAAAGAAGGAGATTCACCCCTAAGATGCACTTTTGAACATTGGCAATTCTTTTCTTATGATCAATTAAAGAGAGAGAAACTTGTATTTTTCTGCAGAACTACTTGGCCTAATATACCCTCCCTGACCAGGAAAAGTGGTGTTTGCCCGAGTATCTTAATTTTCACACTATTTTACAGCTGGACTTATTTTGCAAAAGGGAGGAAAAATGGGATGAAATCCCATATGTTCCAGCCTTTATGGTCCTTTACCAGAATAAGGGGCTACAAGCAAAATGTAAATTGACCCGTGTGGCTCTAGCTGCTCAAACTCAATCTAAAAACCCTCCAAAAGAATCTGGGGAATCAGACCTTTTGGGGGATCCCCTCTTGAATCAAGGTGTGGCGCTAACTTCACCAATGCCTCTGCCTGGACCTCCAGCATACCTCCCTCCAAGCTCTTCTTCCCTCACTGTTTCTAATCCTGACCTTAACACTCCATCCATTCCCCCCTCCCTTACTCCTCATTTGGGACCCACAGCCTCTTTGGTAACAGGTCCTAGTAAGATTCCCTCTACCCCTACGGTCCTCTGTCCTCAAAATCTTTATCCGCCTCTCCCAGAACCTAGTAAGACCTCAGGGGGCTTTAGCCCCTGAGAGAGGTGGTAGAGGGACAGGGTGGGGTGGTTCAGGTACAGGTCCTCTTTTCAGTTTCAGATTTAAGTGTATGTAAAGAGAAACTGAGGAGGTTTTCAGAAAGCCCAGAAGAATTCAGAGAGGAGTTTAAGCTTAGCCTTAACTTTGTTCTTAGCTGGCAAGGTGTGGTGGTGATTTTAACCACTTGCTGCCCCACTGATGAGAGGAACAGAATATTCGCAAAGGCAAAGGAATATGCTGACAGTTTTGTTCCCACTAACACCAGGCCTGATGTTCTGAGATCAGGGGAGGAAGCAGTCCCTAGAACAGACCCTCAGTGGGATTACCAGGACCGACTAGCTTGGGCAAGAATGAAACATTTTCTAACTTGTGTGGTTGAATGGATGCAGAAATGCATTCACAAACCAGTCAATTACTCAAAGATCAAAGAAATAACTCAAGGGAAAAATAAGAATCCTGCAGCCTTTTTGAACAGGCTGACAGAAAGCTTTAAAAGGTTTACCAACATAGACCCAGATGCACCAGAGTTTGCCCGCTTACTGGGTTTGCATTTTGTAACCCAGAGTGCCCCAGATATTAGAAGGAAACTTCAAAAGTTAGAGGCTGGCCCCCAGACCCCATTGTCCAAATTAGTAGAAGAAGCCTTTAAGGTTTTAAACAACAGAGACAAGGCGGAAGAATACAGAAAGGATAAAAGGATGGAAAGGAAGGCCCAGTTGTTGACTGTAGTTATTCACGGGTCACTTCTAAGTAACCCCAGGGACTCAGGCTGCCACAGGTAAGTGGCTGATTTGACAGACCTTGGAGCTACCCTTCAGGGCTACCAGCAAAGCTGGAGCCCCAACAGTGTGCATATTGCAAAAAGGAGGGACACTGGAAACAGGAGCGGCCAGACCATCCTCAACAGAGAAGGCCAGGATGCTATCCCAATCATGACCCCAAGCTGCAATTGCCACAACTCTCTGAGTGACGAGGCCCAGTGGACTGTCTGGCTCCCACAGAACAATGACAGCTGATCTCCATCACTCCTGCGGAGCCTTGGGTTACTTTCAATGTGGCAGGTAGGAAAACTGAATTTTTATTGATATGGGAGCTGCCTACTCTGTATCAAACAAACCTGTTGGAAGACTCTCTAATCGAGATTATGTGATAATTGGAGTCTCAGGACAGTCTCAGACTAAGAGGCTTACCTTCCCTTTATCTTGTGAGGTAGGTACATGCACCCTATTTCACTCTTTCCTATATTTACCTGAATGTCCTGTTCCTCATTCCTATATTGACCTGAATGTCCTGTTCCTCTGCTGGGTAAAAAAAAAAAAAAAAAAAATAGGGATCTATTAATCAAATTAGGGACCAGAGAGAAAAAAAAAATTTTTTTTTCTCTGGTAATCAGGTCAAGGGACAAGACTCCTAGTGCTCCTGGAGACAGGTGGTTCTGCACAAAGAACACCTAATATCCCTCAACATACCGTAGCCAAAGTCAGCCCATTAGTTTGGAATGTAAATCAACCAGGAAAAGCCAACAATGCCGATCTTGCCCAAGTTAAACTAAAACATGGAGCTGCTCTCCCCTGGTGCAAGCAATATCCATCCACTTAAGCCAGAGGTGAGAGTTGGGATTAAGCCGGTATTGGAAAGGCCTCTCAGACAAGGACTTATTGAACCTTGCCGGTCCCCTTGCAATGCTCCCATTTTACCTATTAAAGAGGCTAATGGAGAATATCGCTTTGTGCAAGATCTAAGAGCAGTAAATAAGACAGCAGTAACAATTCACCCGTCAGCCCCCAACCCATATACTCTGTGTCTTAGTCATCTAGTGCTGCCATAACAGAAATACCACAAATGTATGGCTTTAACAATGAGAAATTTATTTCTTCACAGTAAAGTAGGCTGAAAGTCCCAATTCAAGGCATCAGCTCCAAGGGAAGGCTTTCCCTCTGTGTCGGCTCTGGAAAAAGGTCCTTGTCCTCAATTTTCTCATGGTCGAGGAGCTTCTCAGATGCAGGGACCCCGGGTCCCAAGGACGCACTTTGCCCCTGATGCTGCTTTCTTGGTGGTTTGAGGTCCCTAACTCTCTGTTTGCTTCCCTTTCCTTTTAGCTCTTGAGAGATAAAAGGCGGTGCAGGCCGCATCCCAGGGAAACTCTCTTTACCTTGGATCAGAGAGGTGACCTGAGTAAGGGTGGTGTTCCAATCCCACCCTAATCCTCTAAACATAAAATTACGATCACAAAATGGAGGACAACCTCACAATACTGGGAATCATGACCCAGCCAAATTGATACACACATTTTTGGGGGGACATAATTCAATCCATGACACTCTGCTTACTAGGTACCTGCAGCTGCTGCCTACTTTACTGTGCTAGATTTAAAAGATGCATTCTTTTGTATATCCCTACACCCTGATACCCAAGAGTTATTTGCTTTTGAACGGGAAGATCCAGAAACTAGAGAAAAGACCCAGTTTAAGTGGATAGTCCTCCCTCAGGGCTTCAAAAATTTTACTCATCTTTTAGGTTCAACTTTAGCCAGGAACCTTAGAGATTTAAAACTAAAAAAGGGAATACTGGTTCAATATGTGCAGGATTTATTGATAGCCAATGAACACTGGGATCGTTCAGACCAGAATACCATTAAAACCTTAAACCACTTGGCTGATCGGGGTTATAGAGTTTCCTCTGAAAAAGCCCAGATTACACAGAAAGAAGTAAAATATTTGGGGTTTCAACTTTCTCTAGGCATTCAACAATTGCTGCCTGAAAGGAAATTGGCCATAAATTCTTTCCCTGCCCCTACCACATGAAAACAACTGTGTGAATTTCTAGGCATGGCTGGATTTTGTAGGATCTGGATACCCACCTTTCGGCTAATAGCAAAACCCTTATATGAGTCCCTAAAAGGAGAAGAGAACTGACCCTTAGAATGGATGCAGCAATGTCAAGCCACGTTTGAAACCATCAAATCAGAATTAGGTAGAGCTCCCAAATTGGGTCTGCTAGACTTAACAAAACCTTTTAGGTTGTATGTTCACGAAAGACAAGGGCAGGCCCTGGGAGTACTCACCCAACCAATCAGCCCTCTCACTAGATCAGCTGCCTATTTCTCTAAACAGTTAGACCCGGTGCCACAGGTTTGGCCAGCCTGTTTGCAGGCAGTTGCTGCCAATGTGATCCTGGTTAAAGTGGCTTCTAAATTTTCTTTAGCACAACCTATGGACGTGTCAGGTTCAAACTGTTTTAGAAGTTAAAGAAGGTAATTGGCTTTTGGAAGGAAGAATAACCTAGTACCTAGATTCTCCCAAAGTGACTCTAAAGGTTTGCCAAGCTCTAAATCCTGCTACACTCCTGCCTGCAGGAACCTTGTAAAACAATGAGCTAGCCCATAACTGGTCTGAAACAATAGAGCAAGTCCATTCCAGCAGGCCTGGTTTGAAAGACAGTTCTGTCGAAAACATGGATGAAGATTGGTTCACTGATGGGAACAGTTTTATGGAACAATGTGTACTCAGAGCAGGACATGCCATAGTAAGTTTCCATGACATTATAGAGGCACAGCCCTTACCCCGTCAAACCTCTGCACAAAAAGCTGAGCTTATTGTCCTCACTTGAGCTCTGCAATTGGTGAAAGAAAAAAAAATTAACATATATACAGATTCCAAATATTCCTTTTCTATCATACATGCTCATGGGACTATTTGGAAGGAAAGAGGACTTTTAAACTCCAAGAACTCGCCCATTAAGTATGGTAACCTTATTTTAGAACTTCTACAGGCAGTGCAACAACCCACTGAAGTGGCTGTTACACACTGTAAGGGACATCAGAAAGAGAACACGCCAGTTTCTCAGGGTAACAATAAAGCCGATGCTGTCGCTAAGAAAGCAGCGCAGGAACAGTCCCCAGTGACTCAGATGGCCTTCATTTCTGACATCAACCTTTCAAACATTAAACCCTAGTACAGCTCTGAGGATATTCAGGATGCAGAAATGCAAGGATTTGAGAAACACACTGATGGTTGGTACCAAAATTAAAATAAAAGGGTTTACATTTCCAGCAGTCAACTCTGGAAGGTGATTAAGGCGAGCCATGAGGCCAGCCATTATGGTCAGAAGACACTACATCTTCAGCTTAAAGCCCTAATACAAGGAAGAAACTTAAAGAAAGCGATACAGCGGCTTCTAAAGGCTATGAAATATGCTTAAGAAACAATCGGACTTTGGCCAACATGGTGCCACAGACAGAAGCACCACGCTGTCTCTCCACAGCAAAGACCCAAAAAACTAAGTAAGAGACAAACATCAGTCCTGGAGCCTGAAGTGTCAAAGGCAGAGATGAAGAACTCAGCCAAACACTGAACAGAATAAGAAACTGACAGAGAACAGAGAGACACATGCAGAGGTCCCCTATCAGGTAACGCAGCACAGATTCGCCATCTTGGACTCCTGTTAGAGAATGGTAGATAAGGAGCATGGGAAAGCAGCTTCACGGAGCTCCCAGCAGGAGACAGAGCACCCAGTAACCAGCGAAACACGCTTTCCCATGCCCCCCCATCCTCTCCCTGCTGCTTTACCTTCCCGCTTCCTGGCTGGCAGTGGGGGCTTGGCCAGCCAGGAAGTGCAGCATCCATGCCGCTTGGATTCACCTCACCCACATCAGAGACTGGTGGACAGGGAGTACGGGAAAACAGCTTCACAAAGTTCCCATCAGGAGACAGAGCACCCAGTAATGAGCGATACATGCTTTCCTAACCCTCACCCTTCTTCCGCCCCCACCCTGGCCTCCTCTGCTTCCTGCCTGCTGCAGTTTCTTGGCCCAGAAGCAAATGCTTTGGCCCCAGGCTGCTTGGATTCACCCCGCCCACAGTGGCCGGCTCATCTGCTGCTTATGTTGCTTTTCTCCATTTGTTCTGGTTTCTTATATGCCTCCCACCACCTCCCCCTCCTTTCTCTCAAACACCTGGCTCCGCGTGCCATCTTTGCTTCCTCTTGAAAGTCTGTGAAGCACTTTCAGCTAGGGAACCACTCTCCCAGCCCATGACACCAGGCTGCTGGGATACCTGAGTTTTTTTTTTTTTTTTTTTTAACTTTGTTTTGTTTTGTTCTGTTTCCTTTTTCTTTTCGTGGTTTGGGAGCCCCTTCTAGCAGGGCTGCACTGCACAGCGTAGAAGCCATGCCCCCAATTTGTGCAGCTGCATAGGTGGGATCCCTGGGGGAATTTCATTTTTCTTTCTTGTTTTTTTTCCTTCTCTTTCTTCATTTCCCAGTTCTCGTCCCTCTATAGTTACCCTCTTTTCCTATCTCCTGAATACCTGGTACCATGTGACATCTATACCCTCTCTAGCCAGGTTATACTGCACAGTCTGGGAGCCACTTCCCTGGTTTTTGCAACTGCACTGGTGGGACCCCAGGGTGGGGGGGGCTTTTCTTTCTTTCTTCCAAATTTTTACCTACTTTTTTTTCCCCTTTTTTAAAAATTTCTTTTTGTTTTTCTCCATTTCTCAGTTTCTCATCTCTGCAATCCAATGGAAAGCTCCCTTGGCACTCTTTTTTTTTTTGTTTTTGGCTCCTGTTTCTCCTCTCTCTCCTCTTTCCCATACCCCTAATAGCTCCACACATCACAACCTCCCCCCTCCTTCCTGCCTACCTGCACCGTGCACTGAATACCACACCCCCGAGCAGCACAGGCACAGCCTACCAGAACCTGCCCAGCATTGATTCCCAGCTCCCCTGTTGGGCCTACTATGTGCCACAAACAACCCATCCCAGCTCCTCCCCTTCAGCCAAACCTGGCCTGCTACACCATAGCTAAGCAACTGGCCCTGCCCATTGGACAAGGAGGTGAAAAGTATCACGACCACAGAGGAGTAAACAACAAAGAACACACAGCCCGCATGCTCAGACATAACCAAATAAAACAAAAAAGCAGGGTGAAACAAACAGAACTACAACCAATAAATGAAGAAAATAACTACTGAATGTCCCAAAGACAGCAGACACTATCAAAACATAAAAAAAAAAAGGACAGGATGGTTCCTGTATGCATCCAAAATTAAACACCAGATGATTTTCCAGGAAAAGAAAAGGCATTCAAATCTCTAATATTCAGAGTTATCCAAGAGTTGAAGCAAAAAGCAGACAAAAATGAGGAAAAAATAGACAAATTCATTGGAAAGGTATCTAAATTCATGGAAAACACAAACAAAACAATAGAAGGATTCAGGAAAATAATACATGAACAAATGCCAAAATAAATACACAACTAGAAATCATACAAAAACAACAACTAAATAGTCAAAAGATAAACAAGATTTCAGAAATGGACAGTGTCATAGAAAGGCTGAGGAGTAGGTTTAAAATGATGGAAGATAGAATCAGCAAAATTGAAGACAAACACTTGGATACAACTCTGTTTGAGGAAAAATCAGAAAAAAGAACAAAGAAAAATGAAGAAACCCTGATAATTACGTGGGATACAATCAAAAGTAAAAATTTTCAAGTGATCACAGTTCCAGAACAGTGAAAGAAAATGGAAAACAGAGAGGATCATTGAAGAATTGCTGACAGAAAACCTCCCTAATTCCATGAAAGATGAAAAGTTAACCATCCAAGAAGCTCCACAAACCCCATGTAGAATAGGCCCTGAAAGAAAATCACCAAGGCTTATAATTTGCCCAAATACACTCATTAAAATCAAAGACAAAGAAAAAATCCTGAGAGCAGCTGGAAAAAACAAAAAGTCACATACAGAGAAGAAACAATAAGACTAAGCTCTGATTATCTGGCAGAAACCATGCAAGCCAGAAGGCAATGTGATGACATACAGAAAACCTTGATAGAAAAAAATTGCCAACCAAGAATAATATATCCTGTGAAACTCTCATTCAAGTATGATGGTGAAATTGGGACATTTGCAGATAAACAGAAATTAAGGGAGTATGTAAAAACCAAACCAAACTTACAAGAATAATTAAAGGGAGTCCTTCGGTCTGAGAAGAAACAACATCAGACCACAGCCTGAATCTAGAATGCAAGATTGTACCAGCCAGATACCAACCTAGGAAATGAACTCTCAAGGACTATCCAAAGCCAAAAGAATTACAACAGGGAACCAGAGAGGTTAACCTGTAAATGACAACAATATCAGAAAAATAAAACAGGGAATAAACGGTGTAGGTGTAGAACTTTCTAATGGAGAGGAAGGCAAAGCGACACTAAGTAATAAATCGACTGGTTCAAACCTAGGAAGATAAGGGCAAATTTCAAGGTAACCACAAAGAAAGTTAACAAAACTATTCATCAAAATAAAGAAGAAAACATAAAGTATTGATGAAAACAAAATCCACAAAAACAAAAGAAATTAAAAAGGAATCCACAGACAAAAGGAATTAAGCACAGGAGAGTAACAGGAACAAAGAAAATGTCATCACCACAAAAAAGCACTACAAAATGACAGCAATAAACTCACACCTATCAATAATTACACTGAGTGTAAATGGCCTAAATGTGCCCATAAGGAGACAGAGAATGACAGAATGGATTAAAGAAAACAAGATCCATCAATATGCTGTCTACAAGAGATCCACCTTAGAAACAAAGCTGTAAATTTATTAAAATCAAAGGATGGAAAAAAATATATCAAATAACTTCCAAAAAAGAACAGGAGTGGCAATACTAAGATAAAATAGACTTTAAAACAAAATCCACCAAAAAAAAACAAAGAAGCGCGCTATATAATGATTAAAGGGATGATCCATCAAGAAGACTTAACCATAATAAGCATCTTGCACCGAATGACAGGGCTCCAAAATACATAAAACGAACTCTAACAGCACTGAAAAGAGAAATTGACAGTTCACACAATAACAGCAGGAGACTTCAACACAACACTGTCGGTCAAGGACAGAACATCTAGAAGAAATTCAACAAAGATACAGAAGAGCTAAAGGGCACACTCAGCCAACTTGACCTCACAGACATATATAGAACACTCCACCCAACAGCTGCAAAGTACACATTCTTTTCCAATGCACATGGAGTGTTCTCCAGAATAGACCACATATTAGGCCACAGAGCAATCCTCAACAAAATCCAAAACACTGAGGTAATAGAGAGTATCTTCTCTAACCGTGACGCCATCAAAGTAGAAATTAACAACAGGAAGAGCAAGGAAAAAAGTCGATTACATGGAAAGTGAATAACACTCTGCTTAAAAATCACTGGGTAATAGAAGAAACAAGAGATGGAGTCAAAAAATTCCTAGAATCAAACAAGAATGAAAACACATCTTACCAAAACCTTTGGGACACAGCAAAGGCAGTCTTCAGGGGTCAATTTAAAGCAAGAGATGCACACATCAAAAAAGAAAAAAAGGGACAAAATCAAAACATTAGCTACACAACTTGACCAAATACAAAGAGAACAGCAAAATAAGGCCATAGCTATCAGAAGAAAGGAAATAATAAAAATCAGAGCAGAAATAAATGAAATAGAGAATAGACAAACAATAGAAAGAATCAACAAAACCAAAAGTTGGCTCTTTGAAAGGTTCAAAAAAATAAACAAACCACGGGCCAAACTGACAAAAGAAAAACAGTAGAGGACACAAATAACTCAAACAAGAAATGATATGGGGGACATTACAACAGACCCAACTGAAAAAAAAAGGATCATAACAGAGTATTACAAAAAACTGTACTCCAACAAATTTGAAAACCTAGAGGAAATGGACAAATTTCCAGAAACATACTACCTACCCAAACTAACACAAAATCATGTTGAAAATCCAAACAGACCCATAACAAGAGAAGAGACTGAAAAAGCAATTCAAATAACTGCCAACAAAAAAAGTCCTGGTCCAGATGGCTTCACTGGAGAATTCTACCGAACATTCAGAGAAGAGCTTACACCAGTACTGCTCAAACTATTTCGGAACATAGAAAAGGAAGTGATACTTCCGAATTCATCCTATGAAGCCAGCATGATCCTGATACCAAAACCAGGCAAGAGATCATCTCAATCAACGCAGAAAAGGCATGTGACAAAGTCCAACACCCATTCCTGATAAAAGTTCTCAATAAAATACGTATAGAAGGGAAATTTATCAACGTAATAAAGGGCATCTATGCAAAACCAGTAGCCAACACCGTTCTTAATGGAGAGAGGCCAAAAACATTCCTGTTGAGAACAGGAACAAGATAAGGATGCCCTTTATCACTACTCCTATTTAACATTGTGCTGGAAGTTCTAGCTAGAGCAATAAGGCAAGAAAAAGAAATAAAGGGCATCCAAATTGGTAATGAAGAAGTTAAACTGTCCCTATTTGTGAATGATATACTATACACAAAGAGCCAAAAAGACTCCATGAGAAAACTACCGGAATTAATAGACTCAGCAGAGTAGTGGAATAGAAGATAAACATACAAAAATCAGTTGGATTTCTATACATCAATAAAGGGAATGATGAAAAGGAAATCACGAAAACAATACCATTTATAATACCCCCTAAAAAGATAAAATAATTTCGAATAAATCTAACCAGGGATGTAAAGGACCTATACAAAGAAAACTACAAAGCAGTACTGCAAGAAACCAAAAGAGATCTACATAAATGGAAAAACATACCATGCTTATGGATAGGTAGACTCAACATTGAGAAAATGACAATTCTACCCAAAGCAATTTACAAATACAATGCAATCCCGATTCAAATATGAACAACATTCTTTGATGGAAAAGCATCAGTAACTTTATATGGAAAGGGAAGAAGCCCCAAATAAATACAGCACAATTGAAGAAGAAGAATAAAGTAGGAGGACTAGCACTACCTGACCTCAGAGTCTACTATACAGCTACGGTAGTCAAAACAGCCTGGTACTGGTACAATGACAGATACATTGACCAATGGAACAGAATTGAGAACCCAGATGTAAATCCATCCACCTATGATCACCTGATCTTCAACAAGGGCCCAAAGTGCATCAAATGGGTAAAGACAGTCTTTTTAACAAATGGTGCTGACAAAACTGGATGTCTGCCTGCAAAAAAAATAAAACAGGACCCATACCTCGCACCTTATAAAAAACTAATTCAAAATAGATCAAAGAGCTAAATATAAAGCCAAAAACCATGAAGTTCATAGAAAAAAAATACGATCAACACTAGAGGCCCTAACACACAGCATTAACCGGATACAAACTACAACCAATAACATGCAAACTCTAGAAGATAAGCTAGATAACAGGAATCTTCTAAAAATTAAACACTTATGCTCATCAAAAGACTTCACCAAAAGAGTAGAAAGAGAACCTACAGGCTGGGAAAAAATTCTTGGCTATTACAAATCAGACAAAGGTCTAATCTCTAAAATCAATGAGAAAATCCAACACCTGTACAACAAAAAGACAAGTAATCCAATTAAAAAATGGGCAAATGAAATGAACAGACACTTCACCAAAGAAGACATTCAAGCAGTCAACAGATACATGAGGAAATGCTCTTGACCACTAGCCATTGGAGAAATGTAAGTCAAAATGACCATGAGATACCACCTTACCCTGGCATGGCTGGCACGGATCAAAAAAACAGGAAATAACCAATGTTGGAGAGGCTGCAGGGAGATCAGAGCTCTTATGCACTGCTGGTGGGAATGCAAAATGATACAACCATTTTGGAAAACAATATGGTGCTTTCTTAAAAAACTAGAAATAGAAATGCCATATAATCCAGCAATCCCCACTCCTAGGAATACATCCTAGAGAAATAAAAGTTGTCACAAGAACAGACACATGCACACCCATGTTCACTGTAGCATTGTTCACAATAGCAAAAAGTTGGAAACAACGTAGATGCCCATCAAGAGATGAATGACTAAACTGCGGTACATACACACAATGGAGTATTACACAACAATAAAGAACAATGATGAATCTGTGAAGTGTCTCATAACATGGATGAATCTGGAGGACTTTATGCTGAGTGACATAAGTCAATCACAAAAGGACAAATATCGCATGAGGCCACTACTGTAAAATCTCATGAAGAGGTTTACACACAAAAAGAATCTTGATGGTTACGAGGGAGGGGAGAGGTGAGGGTGGAAAAACACTAAATAGACAATAGATAAGTGGTAACTTTGGTGAAGGGTAAGACAGTACACAATACTGGGGAAGCCAGCACAACTTGTACAAGGCAAGGTCATGGAAGCTCTACAGCCACATCCAAACTCCCTGAGGGACAGAACTGCTGGGCTGACAGCTGTGGGTACCATGGCCTCAGGGAACATCTAGCTTAAATGGCATAACATAGTTTATAAACAAAATGTTTTACATTCTACTTTGGTGAGTAGCGTCTGGGGTCTTAAAAGCCTGTAAGCAGCCGTCTAGGATGCTCCAGTGGTCTCACCCTTTTGGGAGCAAGGAAGAATGAAGAAAACTAAAGATATGAGGGAAAAATCAGTCCAGAGGACTAATGGACCACATTTACCATGGCCTCCACCAGACCGAGTTCAGTACAACTGGATGGTGCCTGGCTACCACCACTAACTGCTCTGACAGGGATCACAATAGAGGGTCCCAGACAGAGCTGGAGAAAAATGTAGAACAGAATTCTAACTCAAAAAGAAATACCAGACTTGCTGGACTGACAGAGACTGAAACTCTGAGAGTATGGCCCCCAGACACCCTTTCAGCTCAGTAATGAAGTCACTCCTGAGGTTCATCCTTCAGTCAAAGCCTGGACGGGCCCATGAAACAAAATGAGACTAAAGGGGCACACCAGCCCAAAGCAGAGGCTAGAAGGCAGGAGGGGACAGGAAAGCTGTGGTAGGAGGGAACCCAAGGTTGAGAAGGGAGAGTGTTCATATGTCGTGGGGTTGTTAACCAATGTCATAAAACAATACGTGTACTGTTTAACGAGAAACTAGCTTGTTCTGTAAACCTTCATCTGAAGTACAATAAGAAAAAAAACTACTAAAAAAAAAAAGAAACAATCCAAATACTCACCCAATACCTCCTCCCTTACTAAAACCTGTTCAACACTGGGAAACATACCTAGGGGAAGACTGGCAAATAGATTTTACAATGATGCCCCTATGTAGAGGGTTCAAATATCTGTTGGTCTTTGTAGATACTTTCACAGGATGGGTAGAGGCCTTTCCTGCTAGGACTGAGAAAGCTACCAAAGTACGTAAATGGCTTCTAAAAGAGATCATACCCAGGTTTGGCCTACCCCAGTCCCTCCAGAGTGACAACAGCCCTGCATTTACTGCTAAAATAACTCAGAATTTATCCCAATCCTTAGACATCACATATAAGCTCCACTCAGTGTGTAGGCCTCAGTCCTCAGAAAAGGTTGAGAGAATGAACCGAACTCTGAAAAGAACCCTTCAAATTATACCAAGAAACTCAAGAAATCTGGGTTAATATGCTGCCCGTTGCTTTGATCAGGGTACAGGCCACCCCCAGAGGAGCTCTAAAACTAAGCCCATTTTAACTGACTTACAGAGGACCTTTTCTCAAGGCAGATGATCTTCTGGATCAGGAGATGCAACAAACATTAAAATATATTATT
This sequence comes from Elephas maximus indicus, assembly GCF_024166365.1. Lineage (NCBI taxonomy): Eukaryota > Metazoa > Chordata > Mammalia > Proboscidea > Elephantidae > Elephas > Elephas maximus. Next base: position 30,979,878 of record NC_064832.1, on the reverse strand, counting down.
AATCTTGGAGAAGTGCACAAAGCACTCCAAGAATATGGCAACCAGATACTCCCTGAACCTACAAAGGGTGACTTGCTCAAGTTCCAACCAGGAGACTTGGTGCTTTTGAAAACTTGACAAGAGCTGAACCCAGGAGACCAACTGGCTGAAAAATGGGTAGGTCCGTATCAGGTATTATTAGCAACCCCTTCTGCTTTCAGGTTAAAAGGAGTCACCCCGTGGGTCTAACATTCCCGAGTCAAACCTTTTTCTCCACCTGAAAACCCTGATGAATCTTCCATAAATTGAGAGTCATACACCTGTGGAACACATGCAGTAAGTACTACAGTGGCTGCTAAAGAGACAAAACAAGGACCGGTAGAAAAGTATCACAAAAATAGGTACCGTAGAGGTATTAAGAATTGTTTTTACTCTAGCCCTTTTATTAATTTTTATTTTAACCTTTGCTTGCATTCTTCATTTTTCTAGACAAGCTTATGTATCTTGACCTTAATGAGTTAAAGCATTCTCCCAAAGTGTGGAGTCATTTCAAGTGTAAGTGAATCTACCATTGACAATGACTATGACTATCTTGACTTTAATTTTAATTCCAACCTTGTTCCATTAACCCATCCAGCTTTAACATTAAATAATACCAACTATTTAATTAATGTTTCCCAAACTATTGCCTCAGGAAATAATTTAACTCATTGTTGCATCTGTTACCAAAATTCAACAACTGTTGAACAGGGAGCTTAGACCCCTTGGGTACAATCTACCCCTGTACACAATATCAACCTGACTGCCATGGGGACAGCTTTCAGGACAAAATAGCCCATCCCCATATCTCCGTTCCAAATGTCTCCCATATCTGTACACACTGGCAATAATTCTTGCTTCCACACTTGGCACTTACTAATGTGGACCAACTTTGTTCCCGAACTAGTACAAAAACCCTGAGTGTCCTGGGGGTGCCTCTCAAATTTCTACTCATCCTTCTTCCCAGCACTCGGTAAGATTGAAAGTGAACATAACACCCATACAGGAAAACAGTGCTTTAATGAGGCCTATGGCAACCTTACTAAATGCAGAGATGGAGTCAACAGAATTAAAAAGAAAAACAGTAAGAAAGTATTCCCATTAGGAACCTACCCTGGTTGCAACCCAAATGACACACTGTCCATATATGATGAATCTTGGCTAAAACCAATCTTTAACCACACCAGCTTGTTTAACAGTTCTGCAGGTGCTGTCTATGTATGTCTCCCGAAAGGGTGGATGTTCCTCTGCAGCAATACCACACTGGCATGCATCAACCATTATACGAAAGCCGAACATGTACCATTGGGTTTGTCCATCCCAACCCAGATCTCATTCAGATATACAGGGTCCCTAGCCAAACTAAAAGGGAGGTAGGGCTAATAATTGCTGGAATAGTAGCTCTCATTGGGACTATTGTAGGGACCACAGTCAGATTCCTATATCAAAATTCAGTAATATCCAACAGAGACGGTGGCCCAATGCTCAGGGGAAGGAATCAGAGCCCTCAACCTGGCTCTAAACTCACTGACCAGAGTGGTTCTAGATCACCACATCGCTCCAGATTTTCTTCTAGCTGAGCAACAGGGCGGGGGGCTGTGCAGTTGCTAACACTAGCTGCTGTACCTATGTTAAATACCACAGGACAGGTAGAAATAAGCAAAGAATTTGCTTGACCAGGCTAAGTGGCTTCATAAGTTTAATCAAGGTTCAGGAGGCCAAGACATATGGCAAGCAATCAAAAGTGTACACCCTTCTGTCACATGATTCCTACCTCTTCTAGGACTCTTGGTTGCTGTTGTGTTACTGCTTCTCTTTGGTCCCTTGCATATTTAATCTTTTGGTCAAATTTGTATCCTCCGGATTTCAAAAGTTCCACCTTCAGATGATGGTTGTCCAAGGATATCAACCCACCCCACTCCAAAATCAAAAAGAAACACAGCCACCATATGGAATTCCTTTTGAGATAAGAGAAAAATATGATAGCTTAGCACAGGCAGCATGAGTTCCACTCCTCTGCACCCTCAATCAGCAGGAAGCAGTTTCAGAAGAAGAGACCTCCATCCCTAAACCCCTCAAGAATGAGGAGTGTGAATTTCTCAGGGTGGGGGATTGAGATTAATCAGGAAACAGGCCCTGAGCTAGCGGCTGCACCAGTGAAGGATTCTGCAGGGCAACTTTGGACAGCAGATTGCAGGCAAGATTGTAAGCTCCGCTCCCCACCCCCCCCCCCCCCCCGCATCCTGTTTCCTTCTAATCTCCCTGCTTGCAGGTGTTTTTCAGACAGACCAGTTGAAACCAGACTGGCAAGGATTGAATTATGTCCCCCCACAAAATGTGTGTATCAATTGGGCTGGGTCATGATTCCCAATATTGTGTGATTTTCCTCTATGTTGTAAATCCTGCCTCTATGATGTTAATGCGGGAGGATGGGTGGCAGTTGTGTTAGTGAGGCAGGACTCAGCCTACAGGATTGGATTATGTCTTGAGGCAATCTCTTGAGATATAAAAGAGAAAAGCAAGGAGAGGGACAGGGGGACCTCATACCACCAAGAAAGCAGCACCGGGAGCAGAGTGTGTCCTTTGGAACAGTGATCCCTGCATGAAGAAGCTCCTAGTCCAGGGAAACATTGATGAGAAGGCCGACAGTAAAGTCTTGCCCTGGAGCTGATGCCCTGAATTTGGATTTTTAGCCTACTTTACTGAATGAAATAAATTTCCCTTTGTTAAAGCCATCCACTTGTGGTATTTCTGTTATAGCAGCACTAGATAACTAAGACACCAGACCCCTGAGCATGTGCTGCAAGACAATCAATGACCTGAGGTTTGGACTCGAGCTCTGGGACTCATGCCAAGAAACTGGGGATCACTGGACTTCAGAAGCAGGGTCCATCTGCTAATTCCATGCTAATTCCTAGCCCAGCTCCACAATAAATATACATGCCACTTACCAGGAATTTAATGAATATGCACGACTTCCCCTTTCCCACATAGCATAAAAACTTTCTTCCGCCCTTTGTTTGGGGAGACAGTGATTTGAGAGTGATTTCCTTGCCTCATTGCTTGCAGCAAGTAATAAACTATGCCTGCTTTAAGTCTGCTTGACTCTTAGTTATTCTTAACAAGAGTACAAACGGTGAACCCTTGCATTCGGTAACACTGCTGTAACAGAAATAGCACAAGTAGATGGCTTTAACAAACAGAAATTTATTCTCTCAGACTCTAGGAAGCTAGAAGTACAAATTCAGGGCACCAGCTCCAAGGGAAGGCTTTCTCTCTCTTGGCTCTGGGGGAAGGTCCTTGTCATCAATATTTCCCTGGTCTAGGAGCTTCTCAGCATAGGGACCCTGGGTCTGCTTCCAGCTCTGCTTTCTTGGTGGTAGGAGGTGCCTCTCCTTTCTGCTTGATTCCTTTTTTATCTCAAAATAGATTTACTCAAGATACAACCTAATCCTGTAGATTGAGTCTTGTCTCATTAATATAACCACCTCTAGTCCTGCCTCATTAACATCATAAAGGTTAGGATTTACCCCACATAGGATAATCACATCAGATCACAAAATGGTGAGCCACCACACAATACTGGAAATCATGGCCTAGTCAAATTGATACACATTTTTGACGGACACAATTCAATCCAAAACAACTGGAACAGTAGTTAGGCAACATGTTTCACACTTCTGTCTAACACATATGGGTCTTGGATTTTTTTTTTAACCATCGGCCATTTCTAACTGCAAGTGCTTCCTCTAGCAGAGTAGGGAGACAAAAATGACAAGCTGCATTTTATGAGAGATTTGCGCTTAGAACTAAGACAGAGTCACTTAGGATAAGAAAGGATTGGGCTCAGACCCTAGCTAGAAATCCCAGACATGCCAAGGTTTTAGCTTTGGAATGCTCTTTGGCAACCTCATGGGAACTCATTTGTTCCCAGTCTCCTCTGCAGATTGATGCTCTGAGCAAGGGAACTTTTAACAGACCACTCCTGGAAATTTCCATCCTGTCATTGCTTTGTAACTAACATGAAGCACTCTCTCGTCTTTCAATTGTCTTTCAATTATGGCTTTTAGCCAACCGATGTATTCACATACCCAATAATGTCAAAGAGTGTGCTTTACTTTGCCTTTGACTGACCTCAATCACTGTAAATCAATCAGAATATTATATTTTATATTTCCTCCTCCAGCCTTATAACCATGTGCCCCAATTGCTCTCCCTTGGATTCCTGTGCTCCATTTGCTGAGACTTCACGTTTCCCAGTTGCAACATTCTTTTGTGCTGCAGCTGTCTTTATTTCCCCAATAAAACTCTGTACTTTCAATTTTAACCAAGCTTCATGATTTTGCTCTGTGATAGCTTTAAGAAGACTTCAGGGGATATTTTTGGTTGAAGGTTTAAAGATTATCTCAGGGCAATAGCCTCAGGGGATCATCCAACCTCCATGGCTTCAGAAAGTCTAGAGTCCATTAGAATTTTAAATTCTGTTCTGCATTTTCCCCCTTTTGATCAGGATTCTTCTATGGAATTTTTGATCAAAATGTTCAGTAATGATAGCCAGGTACCATCTAGTTTTTCTGGTCTCATGGCAAAGGAGGCAGTTGTTCATGGAGGCAATTAGCCACACATCTGGATATACATATTTTTTAATTAGCACAAGTGTTATTGTTACTTGATTTTTAAAAATTATGATAAAGTTTTACTTAAGTATACATTTTTTAAAAACATCTTTTAAAAAAATAAACAGTATCTTTATCTTTCAAAGATGGAACTATATGCTACAAGAAATAGGCAAAAAGGGGTAGTGGGAAGTGGGCCAGGGAGAGTGATGGGCAGAAGTTGGGCAGCGAAATGCCTATTTCATTATAAGCCTTTAACACCAGAACTTTATATCTTAGCACTATGTTCACATATTGCTTTAATATAACTCGTTGCCATCGAATCAATTACAACTCATAGCGACCCTATAGGACAGAGTAGAACTGCCCTATAGGGTTCCCAAGATGGATTTGAACTGCCAACCCTTTGGTTAGCAGCTGTAGCTCTTAACCACTGTGCCACCAGGGCTCCCACTGTTTTAACATAAGTGCAAAAAATCTAAACCATAATTACGGTTTCAACAAAATATAACAACAAATATTATAAAGTACCTTTGTGGCATACAGGACACTGATGGATGTGAGTGTGTTGATGACAGCAGAGATGTTGTAATAGAGCTTAATCATTATTTACCGTAACATGAAGAATAAGCATGTTACTTAGAAATACGTAGGCAAATAGCAGAACAGTTCAAAAAGTTAAAAATGATTGTCTCTGGGAGCAGGATTAGAGGATAGGGTTGTTCTTGTAGTTTTTGCATCGGCTGACTTCTAAAATTTTGGGCACATATTACCTTGGTAGAAGTAAAAATTAATTTACATAAAAAGTAAGTAAATCCTTCTCCAGAGACTTTTCGTTTGTTTGTTTTTGTCTTAATTACAATTCTTCGATTCTTTTTTTGGTGTATGGCATGCAAAGATCTAGAACAGCAATCGTTTTTCCTCTGAAAGAGCCCTACACTCACCATTCCAGGACAATATATTAATTAATCCTTGTTTTCCCCCCATGATTTGTGCACACTCTTTAGTGATAATTATTTACACTAGAACGTTTCTTCTGCACTGTGTCCTTGCCCTGCTACCACACTGACTTGCGTTACAGTGAGAATGAGTCCCGTGTGATGAAGAGGGCCATTCAGGAGGAAAAAGAACAGGATGTGCAAAAGTGGGGGTTTACAAAAGCAGGTGGCTTCTAAAACGCATGGTTTAGAGGAAACCTGCCAGTGAAGAGATGATGAATGCTAAAGCTGCCAGAGTGTCGTTAGTTAAAACAAAGCTCTCCACGCGCTGTCCTTCGGCGGGAAACACTACGCTTTGTAAACTGAACCCGATAAACCAGGTACAGGCGGAGGCTGGGCGGTCCCGTTTTGAATCCGAGCGCTCGTGCCAGCACCGGCAGAGATTGGCTGTGGTCGAAGGACCGACGGAGCGGACGTAACTTCCGGCTCGGCAGAGCGGGTCTTCCCGGCGCAATGACCACCGGGGCAGAGTTGCGGGAGCGGCGGCCCGGAGTCGGAGTGGGAGTAGTGGTGACTAGCTGTAACCATCCTCGTTGTGTCCTCCTGGGGAAGAGAAAAGGGTCGGTTGGAGCCGGCCGTTTCCAACTTCCTGGGGGCCATTTGGAGTTCGGGTGAGCAGCTGCTAGCCGTCCTGGGGAAAGTGGAACTTGCGTGGGAGAGACGAGCGTAGTACGTCCGGTCCGTGCGTAGCTTGCGTCCGTATGTGTGCGCGCGTTTTCGCGCCGACCCCGCGTCCGTTCTCGCTCGTTTCCTCCGTTCCGCCCCTTTGTGCGCGGGGTCCAGCAGGCTCCTGCCAGCAGGGGGCGCCGAGCCGCTGAGCCTGCTGGGTCCGGTGTGAGCTCCGCTGGCTCGGTCCTTTCAGCTCTGTCTGCTTGGCCGCAGCTTAGAGCTGCTTTGTGAGATGTTTTTTCTCCTTAGTGAGAAAATCATAGATGTTTACAAAGCTTGAGCAGTCCACTTTTCTCAATTAAAATATCACGGTTTGCCGGAGATGTAAATACACAGGCATGTTTAATACTTACTGGCCTCCAGAGGGAAACCTTGGTCGCATAGTGGTTTAGTGCTACGGCTGCTAATCAAAAGGGTCGGCAGTTCAAATCCACCAGGCTCTCCTTGGAAACTCTATGGGGCAGTTCTACTCTGCCCTGCATATAGGGTCGCTATGAGTCGGAATCGACTCGAAGGCACTGGGTTTGGTTTTGTTTGTTTGGCCTCCAGAGTTTACACTCTAATCATTCAAATGGGCTAGTGAAATTCTCTGGACCTCAGTTTCTTCATCTTTAAAATGAGCAGTATTCTCAGTATTCACAGTTTTCTCCAAGGTCCCTTTCTGCTTTCTCATTCTGTGATTTGATGATACACCAGACCGACAGAGGAAAGTTGGACAGTTAAAGTCAGTTGTACCCAAGGGTGAAGACAGCCTGGGAGTGTGCAAAAAATTGGGAGTCTGAAGGGAGAATAAGGTTAAAAATGACAGATAAACACCAACTAGAGCATTCAGACTTGGCACTTGTTTTTCCTTTACTATAAAAAGTTTGAAACATAATCGTAATAGTAGAGAAGTGACCAATAAATTCTTATGTATCCATCACTCAGCTTATTCTTGTTTCATTTGTACTACCTCATCTCCACCCAACACACACTTTTTCGGGAACATTTTAAAGGAAATCTGATATCCTGTCATATGCCAGAACAGTTCAGTCTGTATTTCTAATACCAAACCAATCGCTGTCAAGTTGATTCCAACTCATGGTGACTCCATGTGTGTCAGAGTAGAACTGTGCTTCATAGAGTTTTCAGTGGCTCAGAGGCATGTGAAAGCTAGATAGAAAATTAGAAAGACCGAAGAAGAATTAATGCCTTTGAATTATGGTGTTGGCAAAGAGTATTGACTATACCATGGACTGCCAGAGGAACGAACAAATCTGTCTTGGGAGAACTACAGCCAGAATACTCCTTAGAAGCGAGGATGGCGAGACTTCGCCTCACGTACTTTGGACATGTTATCAGGAGGGACCAGTCCCTGAAGAAGAAGATCATACTTGGTAAAGGGGCAGCGAAAAAGAGGAAGACCCTCAATGAGATGGATTGATGCAGTGGCTGCACAACGGGCTCAAACGTTGCAATGATTGTGATGATGGCGCAGGCCAGGGCAGTGTTTCGTTCTGTTGTGCGTTGGGTCACCATGAGTTCGAACCAACTCGACAGCACCCTCCAGGGCTCCAAAAAGCCTAGAGTCCATGAGAATTTGAAATTCTGTTCCCCATTTTCCCCCTTTTGATCATGATTCTTCTATGGAATCTTTGATCAAAATGTTCAGTAGTGGTTGTCAGGCACTATCCAGCTCTTCTGGTCTCATGGTAAAGGAGGCAGTTGTTCATGGAAACTATTAGGCATACATTCCATATCCACCTGTTCCTGATCCTCCTTCCTCTGTTTCTCCAGGTAAGTAAGAGACCAATTGTTATGCTCTGGATGGCCACTTACAAGCTTTTAAGACCCCAGGCACTACACAACCAACTGGGACATAGAACAGAAGCAATAAACAAGTTATTGGGCCAGTCAACTGAGATGTCCCATGAAACCATGACCCTCAACTTCCAAACCAAGGAACCAAATCCCATGATGTGTTTGGTTGCACATAAGCAGCCTCAACAGCTACTCTTTTTTTTGTCATTGTAAATATGACACAACTTTCACCAATTCAACTTTTTACAGGTGTAGTTTATTGACAGCAATTAACAATAATCGGCTATGCAACCCTACCCTGAATTCAATTTTTCTATCACCATTAACCCCTCTTTGCACCTCCCTCCATCCCTGGTAACCACTAATAAACTTTGGTCTCTATACATTTGCTTTTTTTTGTGTTTTTGTATAAGTGAGGTACGTCATACAATATTTGACCTTTTGTGATTGGCTTATTTCACTGAATATAATGTTTTCTAGCTCAATCCATATTGTAGCAGGTATCAAGACTTCATTTCTCCTACTGGCTGAGTAGTATCCCATTGTATGTATGGATCACATTTTGTTTATCCATTCATCTGTTGATAGGCATTTAGGCTGTTTGCACCTTTTGGCTATTGTGACTAGTACTGCAATGAACGTTGGTGCGCACATCTCCTTTCAAGTCTTTGGGTATATACCTAGGAGTGGAATTGCTGGGCCATATGGTAGGTCTATATTCTCACAACAACCACATAAGAAAGTAATAGATTCTCTTTTTACTTGTTCAAGTTTATATAGGTAGAAAATTGCTAGCAGAGTTGAAACTCAGACCTAGGTCTAGTTAACAAAGCCTGCACCTTAAATTAATCAACTAAACTGCCTCCTGGTTGCATTGGTCTGGAGGCATGCAAATTAGTGCTGAATGGATTCAATGGTAATACTTATCTGAAATCATTTTGGTCTTCAGATAGATACAAGATATACAGAATATCAAAGGCAGGGTTGGCGAAGTTTTGTTTGGAAGCGTGAATCAATTGTGGTACTTTTTGCTTTACCCTAGAAGCTTCTAGCCAAGAATTTCATGGCAAAAAAAAATTACATACATAGAATTGAATACAGTGGTGTGTTTCTGTTTTCCAGTGAAAGCTGGGAAGAATGTGCTCAAAGGGAAACCTTGGAGGAAGCAGGTCTTCACCTGAAAAACGTTCGCTTTGCCTCAGTTGTGAACTCTTTCATTGAGAAAGAGAACTACCATTACGTCACTATATTAATGAAAGGAGAGGTGGACTTGACTCATGATTCAGAACCAAAGAATGTAGAGCCTGAAAAAAATGAAAGTAAGAGAATTATATAATAGTGCATTTTCTTGGAGGAAAGCATATAGTCTGTAGTCTGAAGGACTGTTTTTTATATACGTTTTTGTTAGTTGCCATTAAGTCATTTCCGACTCACGATGACCCCACGTGTGCAGAACTGCTGCATAGGGTGTTTAAGGCTGTGACCTTTTGGAAGCAGATTACCAGGCCTGTCTTCTGAGGTGCCTCTGGGTGGGTTTAAACTGCCAAGTCTTGCAACTAGTAGTTGAGTGCTTCACCACTTGCACCACCCCCCGCAAAAACACAAACCCATTGTCGTTGGGTCGATTGCGACTCATAGCAACCCCATAGTACAGGCTACTAAGCTGCCCCAGAGGGTTTCCAAGGAGCGTGTGGTGGATTTGAACTGCCATCCTTTTGGTTAGCAGCTGAATTCTTAACCACTCTGCCACCGGGGCTCCAAAATATATGCACCACCCAGGGTACTCCTTAATATATATGTATTAACATAACCCAAATTAACATATATATATAAAATATATATACTGACGTATATATGTTAACATTATATTTAACATATTTATATATAAGAATATATACTAATATATATTAAGGAGTACCCTGAGTGGTACGTATAGTATACATATATGTATTTTATATTTATATATGTATATCTATAAAGGAAACCCTGGTGGTGTAATAGTTAAGTGCTATGGCTGCTGATCAAAAGGTCGGCAGCTCAAATCCACCAGGTGCTCCTTGGAAACCCTGTGGTGCAGTTCTCTGTCCTTTAGGGCTGCTATGAGTCGGAATCGACATGACGGCAATGGGTTTGGTTTGGTTTTGGTATATCTATAAAAGCTATAGTGTATAAATGGAGCCCTGGTGGCACAGTGATTAAGAGCTATGATGAGTTATGGCTGCTAACCAAAAAACAGGTCGGCAGTTCAACTCTACCAGTTGCTCCTTGGAAACCTTATGGGGCAGTTCTACTCTGTCCTATAGGGTCGCTATGAGTCAGAACCAACTTGACAGCACCTAACAACAACCATAGTAGATAAAGCCTCTGCATTTTGCTTGTTCACTATTTAAACAAACGTTGAGTGATACCAAATCTGGATTTTTACCACGATGTGGCCTTTGTAAAATTGACTTCATATTCAAATAACAGCATGTTTTAAATGATCACTTTTCACTTTTTAAGATCTTTGTTCTAAATACAAATTATATTTCTATAGTCCACTAATGCACAGAATCGCTATTGCAGTTTATTAGTAGTAAATCATTTTTAAATTCACTTAATATTTTCTTTATTAGCTTACCAAAATAAACACCCTTTGTTTCAGCTAAATAAGTTGATTTGGTTTCTTTCTGTTCTAGGTTGGGAGTGGGTTCCATGGGAAGAATTCCCTTCAGGGGAGCAGCTTTTCTGGGGACTACGTTGTTTAAAGGAACAGGGCTATGATCCTTTTAAAGAAGAGTTGGATCATCTGGTAGGATACAAAGGAGATCATCTCTAGGTGACCAAGAAGATTCTTCAATTTTCTAAAAAGGCAAAGTGAGATCTAGGCAGACAATTAAGATCACCTATATTTTGGAATTCCTGTATTTTACCTAAAAAGTTCTATTTGATTGTTACTTTATTTAATCTCTTAAATACCCACCATTTTTTCAGCCAATAATTGTGAAAAATATTTGGGTTTGTGTAATTGAATTGCATTTCAGCCACAGCATATGTGATGAATGGTGAGATTGTGTAAATCTGCTTCCTGTGTGTATATAAGATACATGCTGTGCATTTTGTTATTACTAGCTGGCGCGGAGTAGCGTGCAACAGAATTTGTCTTTGCATTTCAGTCCAAGTAGAGATCCTAACTTAACTGCTAACACAGTATCACTGTTGTGGAATTTATCATGTTTGTTGGTTTTCCCCTTCTCTTTTGCTTAAAAAATACGTGCTTGGTAATATATTGTGACAGTCCTTGTAAGTAAAGAGAACACAGGAAATGAGGGAGCATTTCCCATGTTTCTGATTGAGTACCTAAACCACAAGAAATGTGGGGTTATTGTAAATAAAGCTGCTGTGAACACCCTTGTATGTGATTTTGATGCTCATATGTACTCATCTCTGTTGAATATACATAAGAGCGAAAATGCTGGGTCACAGAATATGCATATCTTAAGCAGTTACTGAAGAAATTTTAATGCATTTATAAGATCTGCTTCGGACCTCACTGGGTGTATTATGTAATATATAGTATATAAATCCTATTAACTTTCTAAAATACAAAACTATTCCAAACTCTGAAATACATTTAGATCCAAGGGTTTGGGATGAAGGGTTGTGGAGTTGTATATATGCATGCAAAACGAACATGTTTAGGACAGTTGATTTCTATGAGATAAATATGAAATTCCCATTTCCCTCCAATCCTCTACCCCATCAATGCTCATAAAAAGGAATCTATGTATTTGTTAATCCTACGTGTCTTTCTGTTTGTGTTCATTTGTCGTTATATTCTTTGTTTGGGTTTATACATGAAAACCAAGAGAGGGAAGAAGTGCCGAGAGTCTGGGATAGTGAATGGCCGTGACCCAGGAGGATCCTTTAGAAAGGCTTTAGGGCAGTGGCGCTCAAACCCGGATGTGCATAGGCCTTGTTTTGGTCTCTTAGTGCTGATGTAACACAAATACCCGAAGTGATTGGCTTTAAAGAATGAATTTATTTTCTCACAGTCCTGAAAAGTCCGAATCAAGGGCACTGGCTGTAGGGAAGGATCGTTTCTTGTCGTTAGCCCTGGGCAGTTCTTGGTTCCTTGGCTTCTAGACAACCCTCACATGGCTTCTGTCTTTCCTCATATGTGTGTCTCTGTGTCTATTCTGCTGTTTTAATAATTCAGAAGTGATTAGATTTAGAACCCATCCTACTAGGATATAACCTAATTGACGTAACAAAGAAAACCCTATTTCAAAACAGGATCGTATTTACAGGAAACTGTAAAAACACCAAACCCATTGCCCTTGAGTCAATTCCAACTTATAGCAATCCTATAGGACGGAGTAGAACTGCCCCATAGAGTTTCCAAGGAGCAGCTGGTAGATTGGAATTGCTGACCTCTTAACCTCTTAACCAGCTGATTGATCTCTTAACCACTGTGCCACCAGGGCTCCATTTACAGATACAGGGGCCAGGATTTCAATACATATTTTGGGGGGACACAATTCAATCTGTAACAGGCCTCTTGCAGAGATTCCAACCAAGCAGGTGGGGAGTTGAATCTTCTAACAAGCCCTGGTGATTCCAGTACCCACAATTTGCAGCCACACTTTGGGAAATACCACTTCAAAGACATTTTGAAACTTAACAGATAAGGCCATTGTGCTTTGCACAAGTCTGACATCCTTAGTGTGGAGCATGCTTTTCCTAAAAGTGACTATGGGTTACTAGTGCATTTTATCTTAAACTTTGGACACTTTGAATGGAATGTTGTAATATATATTTGACAAGATAACAACATTGCTATTTAAACCCCGTGCTCAGGGGACACTGAGCTTCTCTTACTGGTGGTATAATTTGGGAAGAGGTAAGGGTGATGGTTGAACAATATGATGAAATAATTAATGTCAGTGAACAGTACATGTAAAGATTGTTGAAATGTTAAATATTTTGTTACATCTATATTTACCACAATAAACAAAATGCTTTTAAAAGCTAAAAAAAAAAGTGAAATCCTTGCTACACAGTAGAGAGAGAAGCAGTACTCTGAGTATGGAAAGCCTAACCAGGTTAGAAAAAAAATTGAGTGGAAAGAATTTTGAAAAAGTGCATCCTTAAAGCACTTACTAGTGGTGCCTGAGGATATTTTCATACCAGCCTGCAACAACTGTTTTCAATGACAGGGAGGTGGATAACGTTGGGTCCTTGACTTTACTGGTGACTTGGTTGTGAAAAAATAAAGTTGCTTTGCCTGTGAACTATAATATTGGACCCATTGTTTTTTCTTTCAGATAGACTTTAGTTCTCATACTTGCTGTACACAATAGCATCCAAGACAGGGCCAGGGATGCTCATTTTAATTACAGTATGATGAGAGTGAGCCTCAGACTTTTCCTTTCAGTACTCCAGGATCAAAGAATGAACTTTTTAGTGTGGGAAAAGCAGCAACATTTCTTGTTTTTGTTTTAAAATTTATGCCAATTTTGGATTATACTTCATGAGGAACCATATGTTTGACTATAAAAATGTTTTGTCCTGTATCTTTAATACTCATTGGTTCTTGCTACAACCCTTGGGAGGTATTCTTAGTTCAGTTTGAAAGCAAGGGTGTTGCAATAAGTTGAATTTGGAACTCGGCTCCAGATATTTTATTTCTTTATTATACTTAACAGTTACCTGGATTTGTCTTATTTCTTTGCTTATGGACTTAATGCCTGTCTCTACCTCTAGCCCCCTGCCTCAGATATAAATTCCAGGAAGGCAGGGCCTCTGTCTTACTACGGAATCCTCAGCACCTAGAGGTGCCTGGCCCATAGAGGGTATGCATGCATGTGATGAATGAATGGATGAGGGCTATGAGGGGATTAGGCTCCATCAATATGGCAAATGTTCTTCTCATTGCCTGACCCCAGATTTGGCCTAGGAATCCTTTGCGGCACCACACTCCAGGCCACCAGCCCCAATCAATAAAACTAAAAAAAAAAAATTTTTTTTTTTTTTTGTCAATAAAAGATAACACTAATTGAAACCTGTATCCCTGGACTACATGACCTCAGGGTTCTCTAATGCTAATATTCTTTGATTCTTTGTATCAGAATGTAAGGTTGCTAAGACATTTAAAATGGACCTTTAAGGAAAAGATTTAGGGAAAAATATGGAGCCTGGGTGGTGCAAGCAGTTTGTGATTAGCTGCTAACATAAAAGTTGGCAGTTTGAACCCACCCAGTGGCTCTGTGGAAAAAAGACTTGACAAACTGCTTCTGCAAAGATCATAGTCAAGAAAACCCTATGGAGCAGTTCTACTCTGTAACACATGGTGTCACCATGAACCTGAACCAACTTGACAATTACGGGGTTTTTTTTTTTTTATGCTCTATTTAAGAAGTATAAAAAGTATCCAATGTGGCAACAAAACTTTGCTTTAAATAACCATAAAGTCAGGCATTATAAAGAAAATCATTTTCCCATACAATTACCATTGTAATTAGGGAGATATATCACTGACCAAAGATTGGTCTCATAAAATTGCTGAAAGGAAAAAACTGTGTTTTTAAGTGAAGACACAGCAAAAATGTGTATTGTGTATATATTGGCCTCAGTGTGCTAATGCACATACCAAACTGAAACATCTGACTAGTTTGCACATCCATTACACATTCAGTTAATAGAGCTTCTACAGGCTCTTGGGTGGCCTACCTCTCAGCTGTGTTCAGGCAGAATCAGTAACGTTTGTTACCTTGTGTATCCTGAGCCTCACACACTCCTGCCACTCCCACCTCCTGGAGTTGGGACGTAGCCAGATCAAAGCCACCTTTTTTTAGAACATATCCCCATTTTTTCCAACCCCTGGCATTTTAACACGGGATGTGGGAACAAAACATTTGATGTGGAGAATAAAGAATTTTTTTTTTTTATGTGAAAAATTTCAAGTATACCAGAGGTAGAAAACTGTACAGTGAACTTCCGTGTACGTGTCATCCAGATTGGACCAGTACCAAGATTTTGCTGCATTTGCTCCATCTCTTTTTCCCTCTTTTCTTTTGCTTGACTGTAGTATTTTTTTATTATTGGTCAATATTTTATTTTATTGACTGGATAATAGACACTGTGTAATGACTAATTTAGATACATTGACATACTGTTGAAATTAATCTACAGTATATTAACTAGTTCAAAGCTAAGCAGCCCTGGTGGCGCAACAGTTAAGCGCTTGGCTGCTAACCAGTTAGCAGTTTGAATCCACCCAGCAGCTCTGCAGGAGACACCTGGTGATCTGCTCTTGTGAAGATTACAGCCTGGGAAGCCCTAGGGGGCAGTTCTCTTCTGTCATATGAATCAAAACTCAACTGAACGGCTCCTAACAACAGCAATTACAAAGGTAAAGCTTATGAACTGTCAGATAAGGTAGTTATACTCTCAGAGTTCCACACTACAATAGTCATTTCATGCCATGTATTCTTCAAGTTACCAATCTAAAAACATGATTTTATTCATGGGAAATTGCAGAAGTTTAAAGACAAATGTTTTTCTTTCTAAGTTGTTTCCCTACACATTCATACTACATTTTTAAAATTGAGGTGTCACACACCAGAAAGTTCACCTTTTTAAAGTATCTATTTCAGTAGTTTTTAGTATACTCATGGAGTTGTGTAACTATCAACATTAGTCTAATTGTAGAACATTTTATCACCCCAAGAAGCTAGCTGGTATTTTGCTAATTACATTGAAACTTGCAACACTGAACTCATTTATTCTACTAGTTTTTTAGTGAATTCCCTAGGATTTTCTATATACCGGATCATGTCATCTGTGACTGCTGTGTGTGGCCCCTGAAGTCTGCTGGTTAGCTAAGTCAGCTGATGACTGCACAGAGACTTAGTAAGTGCCTTGAGCCAATAAAGCCTTTGCCAAGGGCTCTGTGTGAGTTGGAGTTTGCCTTCAATGCCCTGGCAGGCAGTTTACAAGCTTGTCTTCACTTCCTGCCTGTGCAAAGCCTCAAAGGCCAGCCAGAGGTGAGATATTAGGGCCTTCTTAATTATTTCCCATGTCCTAAATTCCCAGGAACATGACAGAACTTTTCAAAGCTGCCTATGCACATCTTATATTCCAGGTTTCCCTTTTAAAAAACTTTCGGTCAGTTGTTTGACCCAATTGCCACCCATGTTAAACAATTGCCACTTACTTTTCAGACAAACATCCTGGGGGAGCGCTGGCCACACTGAGTGAGCTCTGGGTTCGGTCCAATAAAATCGAGTCTTGTTAAGGGGGGTTTCCAGAGAACTGCCAGACATGTCAAATAATGGCAGTACTCCAAGGATGATGTTTTTGAGGAGCTTCAAGCCAATTCTGCTCTTTCTGATGGCTGCTGGCTGCTGGTTCTCCCCATGACTGTGGAACTGTTGGTTTCAGTGCTATAGAAAGTGCGATAAAATGGGGCAAAGCTTCTGTTCTAATCACGATTCAGCTGTTTTTCTCGAATACTACTCAAATTGTTGTAAGCCTTTGGTTAATTTTAAGGCAAGGCTTCAAACTGGTTGCAAATGGTTCAGTCATAGCTGATAAAGTGAAACCTGAACAGCTTGAGGTTTTTAAATTTAGGTGGTACAGCTAGAAAGACACTACCTACCTAAACTAACACAAACTGAGATAGAAAATCTGAACAGACGCATAACAAGAGAAGAGATTGAAGGGATTAAAAAAAAACTCCCCATCCCTGGCCCCCCAAAAAAGCCCTCCCATGGACAGCTTCACTGGAGAATTCTACCAAACATTTAGAGAAGGGTTCACACCAGTGCTACGCAAAATATTTCAGCATAGAAAAGGAAGGAATACTCCTGAATTCTTTCTATGAAGCCAGCATAACCCTGATACCAAAGTCAGGGAAAGACAGTACAAAAAAAAAATTGCAGATGAATATAGATGCAAAAATTTCCAACAAAATTCAAGCCAATAGAATTCAGCATCGTATCAAATGTATATATATACACACCAAGACCAAGTGGGATTCTTACCAGGTATGCAAGAATGGTTCATCATTAGAAAATCAATCTCTGTAATCAACCACATAAATAAAAGAATCACATGATCATCTCAATTGATGCAGGAAAGGCATTTGATGATGTCCAACATCCATTTCTGATAAAAATTTAGCAAAATAGGAACAGAAGGGAAATTTCTCAACATAATAAAGGGCATCTATACAAAACCAACAGCCAACATCATACTGAATGGAGAGAGGCTGAAAACATTCCCCGGGAACAGGAACAAGTCAAGGATGCCCTCATGACCACTCCTATTTAACATTGTTCTGGAAGTCCTAGGTAGAGCAACAAGGCAAGAAAAGAAATAAATGGCATCCAAATTACAAAGAAAGAAGTAAAACTACCCCTATTTGCAGGTGATATGATCCTATACATAGAGAACCCCAATGACTCCACAAGAAAACTACTGGAACTAATAGAAAGATTCAGCAGAGTATCAGGATACAAGGTCAACATAAAAAAATTAGTTGGGTTTTTATACACCAATGAAGGGAACTTCCTAAAGGAAATTAGGAAAACAAATACCATTTATAATAAAAAAAAAAAATTTATAATAGCCCCTAAAAATAAAAAATACTTAGGAATAAATCTAATCAGGGACGTAAAAGACCCATAAAAAGAAAACTACAAAACACTATTATAAGAAATGAAAAGAGACCTACATAAATGGAAAAACACATCATGCTCATGGATAGGAAGACTCAACATTGTGAAAATGTCAGTTCTACTCAATGTGATCTGCAGATATAATGCAGCCCTGACCCAAATACCAACAGCATTGTTTAATGAGATAGAAAAACTAACCACCAAGTTTATACAAAAAGGAAGGAAGGCCTGGGTAAGCAAAGCATTACTGAAGAAAAAGAACAAAGTAGGTGGCCTCACACTTCCCAATCTCAGAACCTACTAAACAGCCATGGTAGTCCAAAAAGCCTGATACTGGTACAATGACAGACACAAAGACCAACAGAACAGAATCGGGAGTGCAGACATAAATCTATCTACTCTTTTTTTTTTTAATCTTTTTTTTAAATTGTTCTTTAATTGAAAGTTTACAAATCAAGTCAGTCTCTCGTACAAAAACTTACACACACCTTGGTATGATCTTCTAGTTGCTCTCCCCCTAATGTGACAGCACATTCCTCCTCTCCACCCTGTATTCCCCGTGTCCATTCAACCAGCTCCTGCTCCCCCTGCCTCCTCATCTTGCCTCCAGCCAAGAAGCTCACTCCTCACCAGTATCATTTTCTGTCCAGTCCAATTCCTGTCTGAAGAGTTGGCTTCGGGAATGGTTCCAGCCTTGGGCTAAAAGAGTGTCCCTCTGGGGGTCCTCTGGGGTCCCTCCAGTCTCAGTTAGACCACTCAGTCTGGTCTTTTTACAAGAATTTGGGGTCTGCATCCCACTGTTCTCCTGCTCCATCAGGGATTCTCTGTTGTCTTCTCAGTCAGGGCAGTCATAGGTGGCAGCCGGGCATCACCTAGTTCTTCCAGTCTCAGGTTGATCGAGTCTCTGGTTTATGTGGCCCTTTCTGTCTCTTGGCCTCATATTCACCTTGTGTCTTTGGTGTTCTTCATTTTTCTTTGCTCCAGGTGGGTTGAGACCAGTTGATACATCTTAGATGGCCGCTTGCTAGCGTTTAAGACCCCAGACACCACTCACCAAAGCAGGATGCAGAAGGTTTTCTTAATGTACATTTTATGCCAATTGACCTAGATGTCACCTGAAACCATAGTCCCCAGACCCTGGTCGCTGCTACTCTGGCCTTCGAAGCATTTGGTTGTACTCAGGAAACTGCTTTTGGTTTAGTCCAGTTGTGCTGACCTCTCCTGCATTGTGTGGTGTCTTTCCCTTCACCTAAAATACCTCTTGTCTGCTATCTAATCAGTGAATACCCCTCTCTTCCCTCCCCACCCTCATAACCATCAAAGAATGTTTTCATCTGTGTTTAAACTTTTTCTTGAGTTCTCATGATAGTGGTCTCATACAATATTTGTCCTTTTGCAACTCACTAATTTCACTCAGCATAATGCCTTCCAGATTCCTCCATGTTATGAGATATTTCACGGATTCATCATTGTTCTTTATCATTGCATAGTATTCCATTATATGACTATACCATAATTTATTTATCCATTCATCTTTTGGTGGGCACCTTGGTTGCTTCCATCTTTTTGCTATTGTAAACAGTGCTGCAATGAACACGGGTGTGCATATGATCTGTTCGTGTGAGGGCTCTTATTTCTCTAGGATATATTCCAAGGAGTGGGATTGCTGGATCCTGTGGTACTTCTATTTCTAGCTTTTCAGGGAAGGGCCAAATCAATTTCCAAGGTGGTTGTACCATTTTACATTCCCACCAGCAGTGTATAAGTGTTCCAGTCTCTCCACAATCTCTCCAACATTTGTTATTTTGTGTTTTTTGGATTAATGCCAGCCTCATTGAGGTGTTATGCTATTTCATTGTAGTTTTGATTTGCCTTTCTCTAATGGCTAATGATTGTGAGCATTTCCTCATGTATCTGTTAGACATCTGAATGTCTTCTTTGGTGCAGTGCCTGTTCATATCCTTCACTCTTTTTTTGATTAGGTTTTTTTGTTGCGGAATTTTTGCAGTATCATGTAGATTTTAGAGATCAGACACTGATAGGATTTGTTGTAGAAAAAAACTTTTTCCAAGTCTGTAGGCAATCTTTTAACTCTTTTGATGAAGTCTTTGGATGAGCATAAGTGTTTGATTTTTTTTTTTTTAATGATTTTCATTGTGCTTTAAGTGAAAGTTTACAAATCAAGTCAGTCTCTCACACAAAAACCCATATACACCTTGCTGTTGTTGTTGTTAGGTGCTGTCGAGTCGGTTCCGACTCATAGCGACCCTGTGCACAACAGAACGAAACACTGCCCAGTCCTGCGCCACCCTTACAATCGTTGTTACGCTTGAGCTCATTGTTGCAGCCACTGTGTCAATCCACCTCACTGAGGGTCTTCCTCTTTTTTGCTGACCCTGTACTCTGCCAAGCATGATGTCCTTCTCCAGGGACTGATCCCTCCTGACAACATGTCCAAAGCATGTAAGACGCAGTTTCGCCATCCTTGCCTCTAAGGAGCATTCTGGCCGCACTTCTTCCAAGACAGATTTGTTCGTTCTTTTGGCAAAAAAAAAAAAAAAAACAAACCCAGTGCCGTCGATAGGTTCTTTTGGCAGTCCATGGTATATTCAATATTCTTCGCCACTACCACAATTCAAAAGCGTCAAGTCTTCTTTGATCTTCCTTATTCATTGTCCAGCTTTCACATGCATATGATGTGATTGAAAATACCATGGCTTGAGTAAGGTGCACCTTAGTCTTCAGGGTGACATCTTTGCTCTTCAACACTTTGAAGAGGTCCTTTGCAGCAGATTGCCCAATGAAATGCGTCTTCTGATTTCTTGACTGCTGCTTCCATGGCTGTTGATTGTGGATCCAAGTAAAATAAAATCCTTGACAACTTCAATCATTTCTCCATTTATCATGATGTTGCTCATTGGTCCAGTTGTGAGGATTTTTGTTTTCTTTATGTTGAGGTGCAGTCCATACTGAAGGCTGTGGTCTTTGATCTTCATTAGTAAGTGCTTCAGGTCCTCTTCATTTTCAGCAAGCAAGGTTGTGTCATCTGCATAACGCAGGTTGTTAATGAGACTTCCTCCAATCCTGATGCTCTTCTTCATATAGCCCAGCTTCTCGTATTATTTGTTCAGCATACAGATTAAATAGGTATGGTGAAAGAATAAAACCCTGACGCACACCTTTCCTGACTTTAAACCAATCAGTATCCCCTTGTTCTGTCTGAACAACTGCCTCTTGATCTATGTAAAGGTTCCTCATGAGCACAATTAAGTGTTCTGGAATTCCCATTCTTCGCAGTGTTATCCATAGTTTGTTATGATCCACACAGTCAAATGCCTTTGCATAGTAAATAAAACACAGGTAAACATCCTTCTGGTATTCTTTGCTTTCAGCCAGGATCCATCTGACATCAGCAATGATATCCCTGCTTCCAAGTCCTCTTCTGAAACCGGCCTGAATTTCTGGCAGTTCCCTGTCAATATACTGCTGCAGCCGCTTTTGAATGATCTTCAGCAAAATTTTACTTGCATGTGATATTAATGATATTGTTCTACAATTTCCCCATTCGGTTGGATCACCTTTCTTGGGAATAGGCATAAATATGGATCTCTTCCAGTCAGTTGGCCAGGAAGCTGTCTTCCATATTTCTTGGCATAGACAAGTGAGCACCTCCAGCACTACATCTGTTTGTTGAAACATCTCAATTGGTATTCCATCAATTCCTGGAGGCTTGTTTTTCACCAATGCCTTCAGAGCAGCTTGGACTTCTTCCTTCAGTAGCATCGGTTCATGATCATATGCCACCTCTTGAAATGGTTGAATACCAACTAATTCTTTTTGGTATAATGACTCTGTATTCCTTCCATCTTCTTTTGATGCTTCCTGTGTCGTTTAATATTTTCCCCATAGAATCCTTCACTATTGCAACTCCAGGCTTGAATTTTTTCTTCAGTTCTTTCAGCTTGAGAAATGCCAAGCATGTTCTTCCCTTTTGGTTTTCCATCTCCAGGTCTTTGCACATGTCATTATAATACTTTACTTTGTCTTCTCAAGAGACCCTTTGAAATCTTCTGTTCAGTTCTTTTACTTCATCAATTCTTCCTTTTGCTTTAGCTGCTCAACGCTCAAGAGCAAGTTTCAGAGTCTCCTCTGACATCCACCTTGGTCTTTTCTTTCTTTCCTGTCTTTTCAGTGACCTCTTGCTTTCTTCATGGATGATGTCCTTGATGTCATTCCACAACTTGTCTGGTCTTCATTCACTAGTGTTCAATGCATCAAATCTTTTCTTCAGATGGTCTCTAAATTCAGGTGGGATATACTCAAAGTCATATTTTCGCTCTCGTGGACTTGCTCTGATTTTCCGCAGTTTTACCTTGCCATACCATACACTCCCAATTACTCTCCCCCTAATGAGACAGCCCGCTGCCTCCCTCCACTTTGTATTTTCGTGTCCATTTCGCCAGCTTCTAACCCCGTCCACCCTCTCATCTCTCTTCTAGGCAGGAGATGCCAACATAGTCTCAAGTGTCCACCTGATCCAAGAAGCTCATTCCTCACCAGCATCCCTCTCCATCCCATTGTCCAGTCTAATCCCTGTCTGAAGAGTTGGCTTTGGGAATGGTTCCTGTCCTGGGGCAACAGAAGGTCTGGGTGCCTTGACCACCAGGGTCCTTGCAGTCTCAGTCAGACCATTAAGCCTGGTATTATGAGAATTTGGGGTCTGCATCCCACTGCTCTCCTGCTCCCTCAGGGGTTCTGCCGGGGGCCAGCCTCAGCAATGAACAGGGTTACCAGAGGAGGGGTAGAGTTCGGCGAAAAAAGAATGAGCGGTAGAGTGTCTTATATTTTCATTCTGCAGAAAAAGAAGGCTCTGCTCTTTATTTTTTACATGGTCTTTTATATCATAAGCTTACAAAAGCATAACATCGCATGATCAATAAAGGGGCAGTACAAGATATAATCATAAACATCATTTCCCAGAGACATAATTTTCCAAGTGACACATAGTACAGTTCCGCATACATACACAAGTACAATGAGTTTTTTGTTTAATTGAAGAGAATATTTTGTTGATATATTTTTACACAAAATAATAATTGACTTCATATTGCTTTACACTTATGCTTAATCTTGCAATACCTTCCACAGTTTTTATAACAATTAATCTTTTTGCAAAATCATTGTTACATAGGCTTTGTCCATCTTGTCCAGGGTGGTCAAGTTCCTGAAGCCCAGCCACTTTGGGTTACGTCATATTGTCCACGATTATGCCAAGGACAATTAGCCCAATCTCTATACCCAAAGACCAGTCAAGCGCAGCAGTGAGCGGGGTGGACGAGAAAGTTGACCTGTAATTGGCTGAGAGATTGGCTGAGAGAACTCACTACCTTTTGTTTTTCCACTTTTATGGGGTCATGTGTGGGTGGTGGTTTAATCACAAAAAAGGGCCTTGGTAAATACCAGGATTTCACCATCCTATTCTTGTTTTCCATAGTCGAGCTATTTGTTTTTCCCCTAAGACAACTTCATGTTGATCCCCAAGTAACACACGGGCTGTCCCTACCCGAGATTTCACCAGGGGATTATGAGTAGGACGCCCCCCGTCCAAAGGTCCCTAAATCTATAATGGAATTTTATGCTTATACATTCTGCTATATATAGGCTGAAAATGAAATAGAAACATAACACAGATGACAGAGATATTCCTGACTTTTCAGGAATTCTTCGATGTTTATGCTGGGGGCAGTGGGTGCAGAGAGGCTGCCCTTGCAGCCTGGCTCTTCCTGACTTTTCAGGAATTCTTCAATGTTTATGCTGGGGGCAGTGGGTGCAGAGGGGCCGCCCTTGCAGCCTGGCTCCCAGCATCTCCCCCTTTTTTATTTTTTAATTTCGCTAGATGAAGATCTGAAGCCACCTTTTGGATAGCTTGATTTAAGATTCGGAAGATGACTGGAAGAAAGAACAACAAAATCAAGAATAAACATAAAGAAATACCCGTGTTTAACAGAATGTTTTTAAGACTATGCTTTTGAATAAAGGAATTTAAGGAATCAATAAATTGTTTGGCTGTTTGAGAAGAGGAAAAATCTTTTTCTGCATTTGTAATATCTTGTATTTCCATATGTAATTTGTCAATATTAAAACTCAAATCGGAATGATTCCATATGCCCTGGATATGATTTTTGATTTTTTCCCAATTATGTATGGTAGTATTTACAGGCAGTGGAGTAACACAAATCCATTTGAAACTTACATGGCATCTCAAAGTAAGTCGCACTTTGAGATTAGTGATTTCTTGTCCTATATATAGAATTGCTTCTTCAAGGGCATTAACTTCTTGTTGTAATTTTCTATCAATGGCTTCTTGTGTGGCTAAGGCTAAAGTAATATTTTTACTTAAATTATTTACATAGTTTGCAGTATGAATCTGTTGTGTTAACGCCATAGCAGAAAGTGAAAGAGAAGTTGCTAAAGCTATGAGAGCGGAAATCCCCAGTATTAAAGCTGCTACAAACCGTTTGGCTCGAGATAAAATAGCAGAAGCTTGTTTTAAGGCTTCTAGGCCTGAATCATCATACCAATCTTCTTGTAAATGTACAGGAATCATAATATATTTTGGCTGTTGTAAAATCATCATACTTTCGACAGGAATTGCAGGATTTATACAACTGGTCAGTATACAATTTTCACAAGAACTAACATAATGTGTTTTCTTGTTTTCTATAACAATACTAGAGTGATTGTTGCGGCTAATTAATAACACATATGGAGCAGGTACACAAGCTTGAATATCAAAACTCTCATTATTAAAAGGACGGGACAAAGTGACATTGCCGGCAGCAGTTGCCAGTCTCCACAAAGATGGATGTATGTTACCCGTGAAGGTAGAAAGAATAGGGGGAACCCATCCATTTATATGCCAACGATTAACTTTTTGTGGGAGAGGGACTAAGGTATCTTGCCAATTAAAACGATATCGAGCTGATTGTAAAAATAGACGATAATCATCTTCAGGATTTAAAATACTACAATCAATAAGACGTGCAGACATTTTAGGCAAAGCATATACAACTTGTGAATTATACATACAATTTCTCCAAATAGGAAATCCTTTTGAAGGGTCAATCATAGCCCAATCTTGATTGCTCTTAGAATCCTCAGGAGGCGACTTATCACAGGTAGGAAAAAGAGGAGTGTGTACTTTTGGGATACCTTTAAGAAAGTCAGTTTTTTCTGGAAGGATGAGGCGTAGAGCCCATAATAATCTGTAAGGCTGTTGGTTTTAATTTCCATTAGGTGAGTCAGTAATCATTGATTTGAAGTCAAAAGGAATACAGCCAGGGATAGTTTTTCGCAAATTTCTTAATTGAATACAAATAGGAGGATTATCTGACACACCAGAATAGGAATAATTAGAATTAAAGCCCTGAGGGTTCCAAAATATGGTTTCGCCCCCCAGTAATGCAGAATTATTAGTAAATACAGAGGGGGAAGGATCTTCCCAGGTGACGGGATGAAATATAGGAGGTTTTGGGACATAAGCCCAATGTATATCAGCCGTAACAACACATACCTGGCAGGAAATGATAGCGAGCATAGCCACAAAAAGAGTACCCGCATTTACGGGAATATGTTGATCCACGGTTAAGGTGTGAGCCAGATGAGTAAGTTTTTTGAGTTGGCCCCAAGTTGGGGGCTCAGCCGCAATGGTTTGATGGGTTCTTGAATAGGGAGTATATCTCCGGCTTCTCCACCGCACTTTGTCTCGAGATGAAGAGTTGTTGAGGTTTGTAGAGGGTTGTATAAAGTCAGTGAGAAGGGGTGGAGTAGAAGATGAAGAGGAGGAACTAGGGACAGGTGAAGGTGGGGGTGTAAATGGAGCATTTTCAAGAGACAGATTTCTCAGAATAGTCGTGGGAGGTGTTAGGTTTGTGAGCAGTGAGGGAGGAAGTGTTGGAGGATTTTTGGTGGTTTTTGGGTCTTGCATGTCTGATGAGTCTGTCGGGTATCCACAAAGGGGAAGTTTTGTCCTGTAGGAAAACACAAGCATAGCCTCTTCCACAAGAGATTAATGGGTCAGGTCTTTTCCATTTTCCATAACAAGAAACTACCCCCTGGTAAGCAGGTTTTTGCCAGTTGATACCAATCATAAGGAGTCATCCAGCTGGTTGACAGAATATCTATTAACGACAATGTGTATGGAGACAGGGGTCCATATTCTTTGCAGGCATTTTTAACCTCCTTGAGGAATTTATAAGAAAGAGGAGTCCATTCTGCATCCTCATCAAATTCCCCGCTATAATGTACTGGAAAGCACAAAGGGAGGGTAGGGTCTCCCTCAGACAAGCCTTGTTTTAAGGCTGCTTTGATTTTTGATTTTCCTGCCAGAGAAGGAGGTGGGGGAGGTAAAGGTACTCTATTTCGAGGAGTAAAGGTCAATGATTTAACCTCATACTTTGGAGGCTGTGACTCAATTTGCAACTTTCGTAAAGGAAGAACAATATCCTCATCTTGATGATATCTAGCAGCCTCCTCCTTTAGATCAACTTGCTCCTCCGGGCTCAGAGTGTCATTTGTGATTGGATTAGACAGACCAACAAAGGGAGGAGCCGAAGGGGTAGACACTACAGAAGGATGTTTCTGAAGCAGAGGTGTTTCTTCCTCCTCTAAAGTGGGGTCAGAGTCAGGATTGTCTAGTACTTGGAATGCTTTAACAGAATCGGGAGCTGGGTCAAGAGTATCTCTGATAAGCATCCATAGTGCAAAAGCATCAACAGGCACCCCCTCAGGACCACATCTAGTATAATATTTTTGTAGCTGTTCTCCCACAGCTTTCCATATGTCCAAATTAACCGAGCCTCCCTCTGGGAACCAGGGGCATTGTTCCTGAACAAAATGTAAAAACCGAGCTACTTGGCTTCTAGTCACTGCGGTTCCCCTTTTTTTGAGCATACACGTGATGATATCAATAAACAGTTTTCTTTCTGCAGAGGATGTTTGTCCCATAGTGTTTTTCTAGTATTCTCCTGCTTATACAGGGGTCTAACAACTTCTCATATGTTTTGCCTATCTTTCCTTTCCTATCCCCGTCCTCTCTAACGACGGGGTGGCTAAAGGGAGCTTTTCTAGCTCTAGGCAACAGCCCTATCTACCCCGAGACGACGTTGCTTACCTTCAGGTCCCTGTTCGGGCGCCAGTTGCCGGGGGCCAGCCTCAGCAATGAACAGGGTTACCAGAGGAGGGGTAGAGTTCGGCGAAAAAGAATGAGAGGTAGTGTGTCTTATATTTTCATTCCGCAGAAAAAGAAGGCTCTGCTCTTTATTTTTTACATGGTCTTTTATATCATAAGCTTACAAAAGCATAACATCGCATGATCAATAAAGGGGCAGTACAAGATATAATCATAAACATCATTTCCCAGAGACATAATTTTCCAAGTGACACATAGTACAGTTCCGCATACATACACAAGTACAATGAGTTTTTTGTTTAATTGAAGAGAATATTTTGTTGATATATTTTTACACAAAATAATAATTGACTTCATATTGCTTTACACTTATGCTTAATCTTGCAATACCTTCCACAGTTTTTATAACAATTAATCTTTTTGCAAAATCATTGTTACATAGGCTTTGTCCATCTTGTCCAGGGTGGTCAAGTTCCTGAAGCCCAGCCACTTTGGGTTACGTCATATTGTCCACGATTATGCCAAGGACAATTAGCCCAATCTCTATACCCAAAGACCAGTCAAGCGCAGCAGTGAGCGGGGTGGACGAGAAAGTTGACCTGTAATTGGCTGAGAGATTGGCTGAGAGAACTCACTACCTTTTGTTTTTCCACTTTTATGGGGTCATGTGTGGGTGGTGGTTTAATCACAAAAAAGGGCCTTGGTAAATACCAGGATTTCACCATCCTATTCTTGTTTTCCATAGTCGAGCTATTTGTTTTTCCCCTAAGACAACTTCATGTTGATCCCCAAGTAACACACGGGCTGTCCCTACCCGAGATTTCACCAGGGGATTATGAGTAGGACGCCCCCCGTCCAAAGGTCCCTAAATCTATAATGGAATTTTATGCTTATACATTCTGCTATATATAGGCTGAAAATGAAATAGAAACATAACACAGATGACAGAGATATTCCTGACTTTTCAGGAATTCTTCGATGTTTATGCTGGGGGCAGTGGGTGCAGAGAGGCTGCCCTTGCAGCCTGGCTCTTCCTGACTTTTCAGGAATTCTTCAATGTTTATGCTGGGGGCAGTGGGTGCAGAGGGGCCGCCCTTGCAGCCTGGCTCCCAGCAGGGTTCTCTGTTGTGTTCCCCGTCAGGGCAGTCACTGGCTGTAGCCGGGTACCATCTAGTTCTTCTGGTCTCAGGATGATGTAGTCGCTGGTTCATGTGGCCCTTTCTGTCTCTTGGGTTCGTAATCACCTTGTGTCCTTGGTGTTCTTCATTCTCCTTTGATCCAGCTGCGTTGAGACCAATTGATGCATCCTAGATGGCTGCATGCTAGTGTTTAAGACCCCAGACGCCACTCTTCAAAGTGGGATGCAGAATGTTTTCTTAATAGATTTTATTATGCCAATTGACTTAGATGTCCCCTGGAACCATGGTCCCCAGACCCCTGCCCCTGCTACGCTGGCCTTGGAAGCATTCAGTTTATTCAGGAAACTTCTTTGCTTTTGGTTTAGTCCAATTGTGCTGACCTCCCCTGTATTGTGTACTGTCTTTCCCTTCACCTAAAGTAGTTCTTATCTACTATCTAATTAGTGAATATCCCTCTCCCATCCTACCTACCCCCCCCCCCCAGCCTGTAACCACAAGAGAATGTTTTCTTCTCAGTTTAAACTATTTCTCAAGTTCTTATACTAGGGGTCTTATACAATATTTGTCCTTTTGCAACTGACTAATTTCACTCAGCATAATGCCTTCCAGGTTCCCCCATGTTATGAAATGTTTCCCAGATTCCTCGCTCTTCTTTATCGATGTGTAGTATTCCATTGTGTGAATATACCATAATTTATTTATCCATTCACCCGTTAATGGGCACCTTGGTTGCTTCCATCTTTTTGCTATTGTAAACAGTGTGCAATGAACATGGGTGTGCATGTATCTGTTCGTGTAAAGGCTGTTACTTCTCTAGGATATATTCCAAGGAGTGGGATTGCTGGATCTTATGGTAGTTCTATTTCTAGCTTTTTAAGGAAGCCCCAAATCGATTTCGAAAGTGGTTGTACCATTTGACATTCCCGGCAGCAGTGTATAAGTGTTCCAATCTCTCCACAGCCTCTTCAACATTTATTATTTTGTGTTTTTTGGATTAATGCCAGCCTTGTTGGAGTGAGATGAAATATCATTGTAGTTTTAATTTGCATTTCTCTAATGGCTAATGATCGTGAACATTTCCTCATATATGTGTTAGCTACCTGAATGTCTTCTTTAGTGAAGTGTCTATTCATATCTTTTGCCCATTTTTTAATTGGGTTATTTGTCTTTTTGTAATTGAGTTTTTGCAGTATTATGTAGATTTTAGAGATCGGGCACTGATCAGAAATGTCATAGCTAAAAACTTTTTCCCAGTCTGTAGGTAGTCTTTTTACTCTTTTGGTGAAGTCTTTGGATGAACATAAGTGTTTGATTTTTCAGAGCTCCCAGTTATCTAGTTTTTCTTCCACCTTCTTTATAATGTTTTGTATACTGTTTATGCCACGTATTAGGGCTCCTATCGTTGTCCGTATTTTTTCTTCCATGATCTTTATCGTTTTAGATTTTATATTTAGGTCTTCGATCCATTTTGAGTTAGTTTTTGTGCATGGAGTGAGGTATGCGTCTTGTTTCATTTTTCTGCACGTGGATATCCAGTTATGCCAGCACCATTTGTTAAAAAGACTGTCTTTTCCCCCATTTAACTGTTTTGGGGCCTTTTTCAAATATCAACTGCTCATATGTGGATGGATTTATGTCTGGATTCTCAATTCTGTTCCATTGGTCCATGTATCTGTTGTTGTACCAGTACCAGGCTGTTTTGACTACTGTGTATGTATAATAGGTCCTCAGATCAGGTAAAGTAAGGCCTCCCACTTTGTTCTTTTGCCTTATTTTTCCAGGGCCTCTTTCCCTTCCATATGAAGTTGGTGATTTCTTTCTCCATATCATTAAAGAATGTCATTAGGATTTGGATCGGAATTGCATTAAATGTATAGATCGCTTTTGGTAGAATAGACATTTTTATAATGTTAAGTCTTCCTATCCACGAGCAAGGTATGTTCTTCTACTTAAGTAAGTCTCTTCTGATTTCTTGCAGAAGTGTACTGTAGTTTTCTTTGTATAAGTCTTTTACGTCTCTGGTAAGATTTATTCCTAAGTATTTTATTTTCTTGGGGGCTACTGTAAATGGCATTGATTTGGTGATTTCCTCTTCGATGTTCTTTTTGTTGCTGTAGAGGAATCCCACTGATTTTTGTATGTTTATCTTGTCTCCCGATACTGTGCTGAACTCTTCTATTAGTTTCAGTAGTTTTCTGGAGGATTCCTTAGGGTTTTGTGTGTATAAGATCACGTCATCTGCAAATAGAGATACTTTGACATCTTCCTTGCCAATCTGGATGCCCTTTATTTCTTTACCTAGCCTAATTGCTCTGGCTAGGACTTCCAGCACAATGTTGAATAAGAGTGGTGATAAAGGGCATCCTTGTCTGGTTCCCGATCTCAGTGGGAATGTTTTCAGACTCTCTCCATTTAGGGTGATGTTGGCTGTTGGCTTTGTATAAATGCCCTTTATTATGTTGAGAAATTTTCCTTCTGTTCCTATTTTGCTGAGGGTTTTTATCATGAATGAGTGTTGAACTTTGTTAAATGCCTTTTCTGCATCAATTGATAAAATCATGTGATTCTTGTCTTTTGTTTTATTTATGTGGTGGATTACATTAATTGTTTTTCTAATGTTGAACCATCCCTGCATACCTGGTATGAATCCCACTTGGTCATGGTGAATTATTTGTTTGATATGTTGTTGAATTCTATTCGCTAGAATTTTGTTGAGGATTTTTGCATCTATGTTCATGAGGGATATAGGTCTGTAATTTTCTTTTTTTGTAATGTGTTTACCTGGTCTTGATATCAGGGATATGGTGGCTTCATAGAATGAATTTGGTTGTATTACATCCTTTTCTATGCACTGAAATACCTTTAGTAGTAGTGGTGTTAACTCTTCTCTGAAAGTTTTGTAGAACTCTGCAGTGAAGCTGTCCGGACCAGGGTTTTTTTTTGTTGGAAGTTTTTTAATTACCTTTTCAAGCCATTTTTTTGTTATGGGTTTATTTAGTTGTTCTACCTCTGTTTGTGTTAGTTTAGGTAGGTAGTGTGTTTCTAGGAATTCATCCATTTCTTCTAGGTTTTCAAATTTGTTTAAGTATAGCTTTTCATAGTAATCTGATATGATTCTTTTAATTTCAGTTGGATCTGTTGTAGTATCGTTCATCTCATTTCTTATTTGGGTTATTTGCTTCCTCTCCAGTTTTTCTTTTGTCAGTTTGGCCAATGGTTTATCAATTTTGTTGAGTTTTTCAAAAAACCAGTTTTTGGTCTTGTAAATTCTTTCCATTGTTTTTCTGTTTTCTATTTCATTTAGTTCAGCTCTAAATTTTATTTGTTTTCTTCTGGTGCTTGTGGGTTTCTTTTGTTGCTCTCTTTCTATTTATTCAAGTTGTAGGGATAGTTCTTTGATATTGGCCCTTTCTTCTTTCTGGATGTGTGCTTTTATTGATATAAATTGGCCTCTGAGCACCGCTTTTGCTGTGTCCCAAAGGTTCTGATAGGAAATGTTTTCATTCTCATTCGATCCTCTGAATTTCTTTATTCCATCCTTAATGTCTTCTATAATCCAGCCTTTTTTGAGCAGGTTATTGTTCAGTTTCCAAGTGTTTGATTTCTTTTCCCTGCTTTTCCTGTTATTGATTTCCACTTATATGATCTTATGCTCCGAGAAGATGCTTTGTAATATTTCAATGTTTTGGATTCTGCTAAGGCTTGCTTTATGACCTAATACGTGGTCTATTCTAGAGAATGTTCCATGTGCACTAGAAAAAAAAGCATACTTGGTTGCTGTTGGGTGGAGTGTTCTGTATACGTCTACGAGGTCAAGTTGGTTTATTGTGGCATTTAGATCTTCTTTCTGGATGTCCTGTCCTTCACCGAAAGTGGTGTGTTGAAGTCTCCTACTAAAATTGTGGAGCTGCCTATCTCACTTTTCAGTGCTGATAGAGTGTGTTTGGGTGCATAAATATTTAATATGGTTATATCTTCTTGGTGTATTGTCCCTTTAATCATTATATAGTGTCCTTCCTTATCCTTTTTGATGGATTTAACTTTAAAGTCTATTTTGTCAGAAATTAATATTGCCACTCCTGCTCTTTTTTGGTTATTGTTTGCTTGATTATTTTTTTCCATCCTTTGAGTTTTAGTTTGTTTGTGTCTCTAAGGCTAAAGTATGTCTCTTATAGGCAGCATATAGATGGATCTTGTTTTTCAATCCAGCCTGCCACTCTCTGTCTCTTTACTGGTGCATTTAGTCCATTTACATTCAGGGTAATTATGGATAGGTATGAATTTAGTGCTATCATTTTGATGTCTTTTTTTGTGTGTTGACAGTTTCTTTTTCCCACTTGATTTTATGTGCTGAGTAGATTTTCTTTATATATTGTCCTTCCCTCATATTTGTTGTTGTTTTGTTTCTGCTGAGTCTGTATTTTTCCCTTGTATTTTATTTTGATTTTATTTTGTTTGTCTGCTTTGTGGATACCTTATTATTTACCACTATTTTTCTAAATTTAAAACTAAGTTTTATTTCTTTGTATCGCCATATCTTCCTCTCTATATGGAAGGTGTACGATTACATTTTTTAGTTCCTCTTTATTCTTTTAATGTTGTCTTCTTTCATATAATAACATCGCCGTTACCTTGTGTTGGGCTTTTTTTTTTAATCTTCCTTGGTTTTTTTTTTTGGATTTCCCTGTCTGGGTTGACTTCTGGTTGCTCTGCCCAGTGTTCTAGTCTTGGGTTGATACCTGATATTATTGATTTTCTAACCAAAGAACTCCCTTTAGTATTTCTTGTAGTTTTGGTTTGATTTTTACGAATTCCCTCAACTTCTGTTTATCTGGAAATGTCTTAATTTCACCTTCATATTTAAGAGACAGTTTTGATGGATATATGATTCTTGACAGGCAATTTTTTTCCTTCAGTTTTTTAAACATGTCATCCCATTGCCTTCTTGCCTGCACGGTTTCTGCCGAGTAGTCCAAGCTTATTCTTATTGGCTCTCCGTTGCAGGTGACTTTTCATTTATCCCTTACTCCTCTTATAATTCTCTCTTTATCTTTGGTTTTGGCAAGCTTGATTATAATATGTCTTGGTGACTTTCTTTTAAGATCTACCTTATGTGGAGTTCGATGACCATCTTAGATGGATATCTTCTCATCTTTCACAATATCAGGGAAGTTTCTGCCAACAAATCTTCAACAATTTTCTATGTATTTTCTGTTATCCCTCCCTGTTTTGGTACTCCAATCACTCGTAGGTTATTTCTCTTGATACTGTCCCACATGTTTTTAAGGTTTCTTCATTTTTTAATTCTTTTATCTGATTTTTCTTCAAATATATTAGTGCCAAGTGATTTATCTTCGAGTTCAGAAATTCTAGCTTCTACTTGGTTAATTCTGCTCCTCCGACTTTCTATTGAGTTATCTAATTCTGTAATTTTATTGTTAATCTTCTGAATTTCTGTTTGCTGTCTATTGATTTTTCCAGCTTATTAAACTTTTCATTACGTTTCTGAATAATCTTTCTAATTTCAGTTGCTTTATCTGTGTGTTCCTTGGCTTGTTCTGCATATTGCCTCATTTCCTTCCTCATGTCTTGAACAGTTCTGTATATTAAACTTTTGTATTCTGCGTCTGGTAATTCCAGGAATGCACTTTCGTCTAGAAGATCCCTGGATTCTTTGTTTTGAGAGCCTGTTGAGTTGATCATGGTCTGTTTCTTTATGTGACTCCTTATTGACTTTTCTCCAAGCCATCTATAAGTTATTGTATTAGTTTATGCTTGCTCACTATGTCATACCTGCATGCTTTGTTTTGTTTTGGTATACCTCTATGGGCTGCTTGAGTGAGCTAGCTTGATTATTTTCACTTTTGGAGCTCTGGTGTCCTGTCCCCAGCTGTCTAGAGCTGTTATCAGGTATATGAGTCTAGGAGTCCATTTAGTTTTCTTGTATGAATTCAGCTCAGGTTTCCAGGTAGCTGATATCACGTATGTGTTACAGGCTCTGTCCTACAGTCTTAGAGGGGTAGGGGTGATTGGCGTATATATCGGTACCTGATTGCAGCAGGGGGTCATGCTCTGATCAAGGCAGGGGTCTGAGAACTGACCCCCAAGTGTCTTTGAGGAGAACACGTCTCTGTTCCCTAGAGCATGCTGGTGAGTGGGTTCTGTAGAGGGACCATGGGCACCCAGTGTTTTTGGTTGTAAGGACTGGGAGGTATCAGTTATCTTTGGACACCTGTTGCGGGTGACCTGAGTGGAGCTACCAGACCTTAGGTCCCTGATGTGGGTAGGTGAGGACCTTGTTTAATAGGCAATGTTAAATGTCAAACACCCACCTCTCCACCACACAGTTGAACTGTTTGGAGTCTGCCAACTAGGGCCTATTTTCCCAAAATAGGCCCACACAGGTCCATACAGAAGGGAAAGGTGCTCGAGGTCCACGGACAGTTTATGCCTGGACAGGAGCCACTTCTGTCCTGAGCTCCTGCAGTCAATGGAGCTAGCAAATTATCTTTTCCCCCCAGTTGCAAAGTTTTTCCTTCCCCAAGGCTGGGAGGATGGCTCTAGGTGCTCACCAAGGTCTATCTCAGGCCCAGGGATTCAGCCGCTGAAGCCGGCTTGGGTGTGTGGGGGGGGGGGGTATGGTAAAATATACACAAGCACTTAGCTTTTGCCGGGAGCGCCGTTCTCCTCAGGCTCCGGAGGTGTGAGTAGGCTGTGTGGCTGGCTGCCTCTCCCTGAGGAAACTGCAGCCGAATGCTAGTACCAGTCCACCGCCACTGCCACTGCTGCCACTCCAGGAATGGTTCCTAAGGGCTCCCCACAATTCAGGTCCAGTAACTCCTCTCCACTTCTGAACGGTCTCTTTGTCCCCCTGCCCCTCAGTTCGTTGTCTAAGCCTGCCTTTGATGCTCAGGGCTCCCAGCTTGTCACAAATATACTCGTTTCACTTGTTTTTTTCAAGTCTTTGTTGTAAAGAGGGCTCAATGGAATTGTCTGTCTATTCCACCATTTTGGCTCCGCCTCCAAGTGTTTGATTTTAAGGAGCTCCCAGTTACCTAGTTTCTCTTCTGGTGTTTGTGCATTGTTAGTAATGTTTTGTATACTGTTTATGCCATGTATTAGGGCTCCTAGCATTGTGCTACTTTTTTTTTCATGATCTTTATTGTTTTAGATTTTATATTTAGGTCTTTGATCCATTTTGAGTTAGTTTTTGTGCATGGTGTGAGGTATGGATCTTGCTTCATTTTTTGCAGATGGATATCCAGTAATGCCAGCACCATTTGTTAAAGAGACTGTCTTTTCCACCATTTAACATCAGCTGCTCATTTTTTTAGCTCATACATGGATGGATTTATGTCTGGATTCTCAATTCTGTTCCATTGGTCTGTGTATCTGTTGTTGTACCAGTAGCTGTTTTGACTGCTGTGGCGGTGTAATAGGTTCTAAAATTGGGTAGTGTGAGGCCTCCCACTTTGTTCTTTTTTCAATAATGCTTTACTTATCCAAGGCATTTTCTCCTTCCATATGAAATTGGTGATTTGTTCCTCAATCTCATTAAAAAATATCATTGGAATTTGGATCGGGATTGCATTGTATCTATAGGTCACTTTGGGTAGAATAGACATTTTCACAATGTTGAGTCTCCCTATCTATGAGCAAGGTATATTTTTCCACTTACGTAGGTCTCCTTTTGTTTCTTGCGGTAGTGTCTTGTAGTTTTCTTTGTATAGGTGTTTTATGTCTCTGGTTAGATTTATTCCTGAGTATTTTATCTTCTTGGGGGCTATTGTAAATGGTGTTGATTTGGTGATATCCTCTTCGACGTTCTCTTTGTTAGTGTAGAGAAATCCAACTTTTTTTTTTTTTATCTTGTATGATGATAGTCTGCTGAACTATTAGGTTCAGTAGTTTTCTTGTGGATTCTTTAGGATTTTCTGTGTGTAAAATCATGTCATCTGCAAATAGAGATAATTTGACTTCTTCCTTACCAATTTGGATGCCCTTATTTCTTTATCTAGCCTAATT
Organism: Elephas maximus indicus; assembly: GCF_024166365.1. Lineage (NCBI taxonomy): Eukaryota > Metazoa > Chordata > Mammalia > Proboscidea > Elephantidae > Elephas > Elephas maximus. Next base: position 30,943,761 of record NC_064832.1, on the reverse strand, counting down.
GCTCTGGCGAGGACCTCCAGCACAATGTTGAATAAGAGTGGTGATTAAGGGTATCCTTGTCTGGTTCCCGTTCTCAAGGGGAATGCTTTCAGACTCTCTCCATTTAGGATGGTGTTGGCTATTGACTTTGTATAAACGCCCTTAATTTTGTTGAGGAATTTCCCTTCTATTCCCACTTTGCTGAAAGTTTTTATCATGAATGGGTGTTGGACTTTGTCAAATGCCTTTTCTGCAACAATTGATAAGTCCCTGTGGTTCTTGTCTTTTGTTCTTGTCTAAAGTATATGATGGATTACATTGATTGTTTTTCTAATTTTAAACCATCTCTGTGTACCTGGTATGAATCCCCCTTGGTCACAGTGAATTATTGTTTTGATATGTTGTTGAATTCTATTGGCTAGAATTTAGTTGAGGATTTTTGCATGTAAGTTCATGGGGGATACATGTCTGTAATTTTCTTTTTTTGTGGTGTCTTTACCTGGCTTTGTATCAGGGATGTGCTGGCTTCATAGAATGAGTTTGGGAGGGTTCCATCTTTTTGTATGCTCTGAAATACCTTTAGTAGTAGTGGTGTTAACCCTTCTCTAAAAGTTTGGTAGAATTCTACAGTGAATCCATCAGGGCCAGGGCTTTTTTTGTTGCTGGGAGTTTTTTAAATTACCTTTTCAATCTCTGCTTTTGTTATGGGTTTATTTAGTTATTTTACCTCTGTTTATGTTAGTTAATATAGGTAGTGTGTTTCTAGAAATTTGTCCATTTCCTCTAGGTTTTCAAATTTGTTACAGTACAGTTTTTCATAGTAATCTGATATGATTCTTTTAATTTCAATTTGTTCTGTTGTGATATTGCCCACCTCATTTCTTATTTGGGTTATTTGCTTCCTCTCCTATTTTTCTTTCGTTGGTTTGGCCAGTGGTTTATAGATTTTGTTGATCTTCTCAAAGAACCAGCTTTTGGACTTGGTAGCTCTTTCAATTGTTTATCTGTTCTCTATTTCATTTATTTCTGCTCTAATTTTTATTATTTGCTTTCTTCTGATACCCGAGGGTTTCTTTTGTTGTCCTCTTTCTATTTGTCAAAGTTGTAGGGATAATTCTTTGATTTTGGCCCTTTCTACTTTTTGGATGTATTTATGGCTATAAATTGACCTTGATGACTGCTTTAGCTGTGTCCCAAAAGTTGTGATAGGAAGTGTTTTCATTCTCATCGGATTCCATGAATTTATTTTGTCCTTAATTTCTCCTGTTACTCAGTAGTTTTTGAGCAAGGTATTGTTCAGTTTCCATGTGTTTCTTTTCCCTGCTTTTTCTGTCATTGATTTCTACTTTTGTGGCTTTATGATCAGAGAAGATGCTTTTAATATTTCAATGCTTTGGATTCTGTTAAGGCTTGCTTTATGGTGTAATGTGTGGTCTATACAGGAGAATGTTCCACGTGCATTGGAAAAGAATGTATACTTAGCTGCTGTGGGGTGGATTGGTCCGTATATGAGAACTAGTTGGTTGACTGTGGCATTTAGATCTTCCGTGTCTTTACTGAACTTCTTTCTGGATGCTCTTTCACGAAAAGTGTTGTGCTGAAGTCTCTTACTATTATTGTGGAGCTGTCTATGTCGCTTTTCAATGCTGTTAAGAGTTTTTTTTTTAATGTATCTTGAAGCCAGTCATTGGGTGAGTAAATATTTATGTTTATATTGTCCTGGTATACTGAAGTTTTAATATGTATATAGGGTCCTTCATTATCCTTTATGGTGGATTTAACTTTAAAGTCTATTTTGTCAGAAATTAATATTGCCACTCCTGTGCTTTTTTGATTGTTGTTTCCTTGATATACTTTTTTTCCATTATTTGAGTTTCAGTTTGTTTCCTTAAGTCTAAGGTGTGTCTCTTGTAGGCAGTGTATAGACGGATTTTTTTTTTTAATCCATTCTGCCACTCTCTGTCTCTTTTTTGGTGTATTTAGTCCATTTGCATGCAGTGTAATTATGGATAGGTATTTTTTTTTTTATGAGTGTAGTGCTGTCATTTTGATCTTTTTGTGTGTGTGTGTTGTTGAGTTTCTTTTTTCCACTAAATTTTTTGTGTTGAGCAGTTTTTCTTTATATATTGTCTTTTCCTCTTTTTCATTGTTGTTGATTTCGTTTTGCGAGTCTTTATGTTTTTCTTGTATTATATTTTGATGTGTAGGACTGTTAGTCTCCATTGTGGTTGCCTTAACATGTACTCTGATTTTTCTAAGTTTAAACCAAACTTTTATCTCTTTTTATTGCTTTAACTTCCTCTCCATAGGAAGATGTATGACTACCTTTTTCATTCCCTCTTTACTGATTTAATGTTTTCATCTTATACATAGTGACATCACTGTTTTCCTGTTTTGTGTGTTTTTTATCTTGACTTATTTTTGTGATTTCTGTATCTGGGTTGATATCTGGTTGCTCTGTCCAGTGTTCTAGCCTTGTGTTGTTATCTCATGTTATTGATTTTCTAACCAAAGGACACCCTTTAGTATTTCTTATAGTTTTGGGTTTTTTTTTTTTTTGCAAATTCCCTAAACTTCTGTGTATCTGGAAATGTCCTAATTTCACCTTCATATTTGAGAGAAAGTTTTGCTGGATATATGATTCTTGGTTGGCAAGTTTTTTCCTTCAAGGCTTTACTGACTGCATGGTTTCTGCTGAGTAGTCCATGCTTATTCTTATTGACTCTCCTTTGTGTGTGACTTTTCATTTATTCCTAGCAACTCTTAAAATTCTCTTTATCTTTGGTTTTGGTAAGTTTGATTATAATATGTCTTGGTGATTCTATTTTGGGATCTACCTTATGTGGGGATCGATGAGCATCTTGGGCAGAAATTTTCTCATCTTTCACGATGTAAGGGAAGTTTTCTGCCAACAAATCTTCAACAATTTTCTCTGTATTTTCTGTTCTCCCTCCCTGTTCTGGTACTCCAATCACTCCTAGGTTATTTCTTTTAATAGAATCCGACGTGATTCTTAGGGTTTTGTCAGTTTTTAAAATTCTTTTATCTGATTTTTCTTAGAATATATTGGTGCCAAGTGTTTTATCTCCAATCCTACTAACTCTGACTTTCATTTTCTCAATGCTGCTCCTCTGACTTTCTATTGAGTTGTCTAATTCTGAAATTTTATTATTAATCTTCTGAATTTCTGAATGCTCTCTCTCTATGGATTCTTGCAGCCTATTAAATTTGTCATTATGCTCTTGGAAAACCTTCTTCATTTCCTCCACTGCTTTATCTGTGTGTTCCTTGGCCTTTTCTGTGTCTTGCCTGATCTCTTTCCTGATCTCTTGAAGAGTTCTGTATATTAATCTTTTGTATTCTACCTCTGGTAATTCCAGGAATAGCTCTTTGTCCAGAAAATTCCTTGATTGTTTTGGGAGCTTTTGAGGTGTACATGGTCTGCTTCTTTATGTAATTTGACATTGACTGTTGTCTCTGAGCCATCTGTAAGTTATTGTATTGTTCTATGTCTGCTTACTGTGTCCTAGCTTCTTGCTTTGTTTTCACATGCCTAAATAGCCTGCTCAAGTGAGCTAGTTTGATTATTGGTGCCTTTGAAGCTCTAACATCCTGTCACCAGATGGCTAGAGCTGTTATCAGGTATTCTTGTATGGAATCAGCTCAGGTGTCCAGGTAGTCGGTCACCAAGTATGTGGTGCAGGTTCTCACCTACAGTCTTAGAGGAGCAGGAGTGATTGGTGTAGGCACAGGTCTTGGCTGCAGTAGGGGGTCACACTCTGAGCAAGGGAAAGGGCTGAAAGCTATCCTCCGAGTGCCTGTGAGGAAAGTGCATTTCTGTTTCCTACAGCACACAGGTAGATGGGCTCTGCAGCTGGACCATGGGCACCCAATGCTTTTGGCTGTAAGGACTGGGAGGCATCACTTATCCTTGGACCCCTGTTGTGGGTGGCTAGGTGGCATGGGTGCAGCCACCAGTCCTTAGGCCCCTGATATGGGTAGGTGAGGACCCTGCTTAATAGGCAGAGCGATGTCAAACATCAAAACTCTGCTTCTCCACCATACAGCTGAAGTAGTTGAAGTCAGACCTCAGGCACATACACTGTTGCACTATGCCAACGAGAGTCTGAACTGCTGAAATGGGCCCACACAGGTCCATGCAGGGGTGAAAGGCATTCAAAGTTGGTGGACCGCTTGTACCTGGGCCCAGGCAAAGGAGCCACTTCTGCTCTGAGTTCCCAGTTTAGGGGAGCTGGCAGATTATTTTTTCCCCATTTGTTAATTTCCTTTTCCAAGACCAGAAAGGCTCAGGGCATGCAGCAGGACCTATCTCAGGCCCAGGAAAAGCAACCTCCACTGAAGCCTACTTGGGCTGGAGCACAGGGAGGAGGGATCAGATAAACAGAAGAGAGTTCTTTCGAAAGGGGTGCTTTTTGTTTCAACTGGTAAATTAGACACAAGTATTTAACTTTTGCCGAGAGCGCTCTTTGCTGATTCTGGAGGCGTGAGTAGACTCTGTGCTGCTTGCTCTTTCCCACTGAGGAAACCACATCCCGAATGCTACTGCTAGCCCTACTGTGGTGGCACTAGGGAATTGAGCCTCCAGGGCACCGGTTTCCACCGAGTCAGGTCTGGCAACTCCTTGCTGCTTCTGAACTGTCTCTCCCTCCCCCTGCCACTCAGTCCTATTTCTTCATCTTTGCCTTTGATATTCAGGGCTCCTAGCTTGTCATATATAATTGATTCACTTCTTTTGGGGGGTCTTTGTTTTAAGAGGGACCACCAGAAGTGTCTATTCTGCCATCTTGGCCCCACCTCTCCATATACTCTTGTCAGCTGATCATTGACAAAGGACTAAAGTCCATTAAACGGGTAAAACACAGTCTTTTTAACAAATGGTGCTGGCAAGATGGGATGTCAATCTGTAGAAACATGAAACAGGACCCATACCTCATACCATACACAAAAACTAACTCAAAAAGATCAAAAACCTAAATAGAAAACCTAAAAAAATAAAGATCATGGCAGAAAAAAATAGGGACTAGGGGGCAGGGCCAATATGGCTGACTAGGTAGAAGCTACCTCGGATCCCTCTTGCAACAAAGACTCGAAAAACAAGTGAATCAATCACATACATGACAATCTACGAACCTTGACCATCAAACACAGATATAAAGAGTTGACCTGAGTGACGGGAGTGAAAAGCTGCACCCTGAAGCAGTGACCGCCTCTGGAACCGGCATCCCACTCCACAGTCTTGAGCCCTCGAGGTTCCCTGGTGCCGAGTGGCGGGGCTGACTGCGGCTTGTTGAGGTGGAGCAGGCATGGGACAAAGCCCTAACACCTAGCCCACTGGGGTACCCTCGGTAGACAGCCAGTGCAAGAAGCCTACACACTGACACGGCTAACGAAAGAATGAGCAACCACGGGGAAGGAGCGACTGTTTTCAGAGCCTGAAGCCAGCGTCCCAGAGAGAAAACCTTGGTGCTGGGCTTTGGACTGGGCGCAGGGGAGCTGAGCACAGCTTTCTGGAATGGCACAAACACGGGACGCAGCCCTAGCCCCCTGAAGTGACCTCGGGGGAAGCCCAGCCAGCACAGGCAGGCACTGCAATGATGCAGCTGACAGGAGAAGTCACCAGGAGGCAGGGACTGGTTTTGGAGCCTGGAGTGCAGCGTCCCAGCCAGGGAACCTTGGCGCTGGGCTTTGGACTGGGAGTGGAGGAGGTGACCACGGCTTCTGAGACAGCACAAGCAAGGGATGCGGGCCTGACGCTCGGGGGCAATCTCAACCCAGCCAGCACACACAGGCTACATGCCCATCGGGAATCTCAGATAAAACAGTCATCACCAAGCAAGATGGCTTGGAGACAACAGTCGATATAAACCACATAAAGAAGCAGACCATGATTGCTTCTACAACTCCACAAATTAAAGAATCAAAATCTTTCCCAAATGAAGATACAATCCTGGAATTGCCAGAGGCAGAATATAAAAAACTAATATACAGAATGCTTCAAGACATCAGGGATGACCTCCGAAATGAAATAAGGCAATCTACAGAAAAAAGCCAAGAACACATGGATAAAGCAGTTGAAGAAATCAAAAGGATTATTCAAGAACATAGTGGAAAAATTAATAAGCTGCAAGAATCCATAGAGAAACAGCATTCAGAAATCCAAAAGATTAACAGTAAAATTTCAGAATTAGACAACTCAATAGGAAGTCAGAGGAGCAAAATCGAACAATTGGAATGCAGAGTGGGGGAGCTGGACGATCAGGCAATTGACACCAATATAGTTGAAAAAAAATCAGATAAAAGAATTTTAAAAACTGAAGAAACCCTAAAAATCATGTGGGACTCTATCAAGAAGGATAACATGCGTGTGACTGGAGTTCCAGAACAGGGAGGGATAACAGAAAATACAGAGAGAATAGCTGAAGATCTGTTGGCAGAAAACTTCCCTGGCATCATGAAAGATGAAAGGATAACTATCGAAGATGCTCATCGAACCCCATTTAAGATTGACCCAAAAGGAAAATCACCAAGGCATATTATCATCAAACTTGCCAAAACCAAAGATAAAGAGAAAATTTTAAAAGCAGCCAGGGATAAAAGAAAGGTCTCCTACAAAGGAGAATCGATAAGAATAAGTTCAGACCACTCAGGAGAAACCATGCAGTCAAGAAGACAATGGGATGATATATATAGAGCACTGAAGGAGAAAAACTGCCAGCCAAGGATCATATATCCAGCAAACCTCCCTCTCAAATATGAAGGTGAAATCAAAACGTTTGCAGATAAACGGAAGCTTAGAGAATTTGCAAAAACCAAACCAGAGCTACAAGAATTACTAAAGGAAATTGTTTGGTCAGAAAATCAATAATATCAGATACCAACACAACACAAGGTCACAGAACAGAACATTCTGGTATCAACTCAAATAGGGAAATCACAAAAACAAATTAGGATTGATTTTAAAAAGAAAAAAAAATGCTCAAAACAGGGAATCATTGAAGTCATTATGTAAAAGATCACAGTAATCAAAAAGAGCGACTAAATACAGGAGGCATAGATCTTCCATATGGAGAGGAAAACAAGGCGATATAGGATGATACAAGTTAGGTTTTTACTTAGAAAAATAGGGGTAAATATTAAGGTAAGCACAAAGAGGTCTAACAATTCCATGATTCAAAATAAAAACCAAGAAAAACATAATGACTCAGCAAACATAAATTCAACTACTATGAAAAAGAGGAACACACAATTTACAAAGAAAAACATCTCAGCACAAAAAACTAAGTGGAAAAATGAAATTCTCAACAACACACACAAAAAGGCATCAAAATGACAGTACTAAACTCATACTTATCTATACTTACGCTGAATGTAAATGGACTAAATGCACCAATAAAGAGACAGAGAGTCCCACACTGGATAAAGAAACACAATCCGTCTATATGCTGCCTACAAGAGACACACCTTAGACTTAGAGACACAAACAAACTAAAACTCAAAGGATGGGAAAAAATATACCAAGCAAACAACAATCAAAAATAGAGCAGGAGTGGCAATATTAATTTCTGACAAAATAGACTTTAAAGTTAAATCTACCACAAAGGATAAAGAAGGACACTACATAATGATAAAAGGGACAATTGACCAGGAAGATATAACCATATTAAATATTTATGCACCCAATGACAGGGCTGCAAGATACATAAAACAAACTTTACGAGAACTGAAAGTGAGGTAGACACCTCCACAATTATAGTAGGAGACTTCAACACACCACTTTCGGAGAAGGATAGGACTTCGAGTAACAAGCTCAGTAGAGACACGGAAGGCCTAATTGCTACAATGAACCAACTTGACCTCATAGACTTATACAGAACACTCCACCCAACAGCTGCAAAGTATAGTTTTTTTTCTAGTGCACATGGAACATTCTCTAAAATAGATCACATATTAGGTCATAAACCAAAGGTTTACAGAATCCAAAACATTGAAATATTACAAAGCATCTTCTCAGACCACAAGGCCATAAAAGTAGAAATCAATAACAGAAAAATCAGGGAAAAGAAATCAAATACTTGGAAAATGAACAATACCCTGCTCAAAAATGACTGGGTTATAGAAGACATTAAGGAGAGAATAAAGAAATTCATAGAATGCAACGAGAATGAAACACTTCCTATGAAAACCTCTGGGACACAGAGAAAGCAGTACTCAGAGGTCAATTTATATCAATAAATGCACACATACAAAAAGAAGAAAGAGCCAAAATCAGAAAACTGTCCCTACAACTTGAACTAATAGAAAGCGAGCAACAAAAGAATCCATCAGGCACCAAAAGAAAACAAATAATAAAAATTACAGCTGAACTAAATGAATTAGAGAACAGAAAAACAACTGAAAGAATTAACAAAGCCAAAAGCTGGTTCATTGAAAAAATTAACAAAATTGATAAACCATTGGCCAGACTGACTAAAGAAATACAGGAAAGGAAACAAATAACCCAAATAAGAAACAAGATGGGCCACATCACAACAGACCCAACTGAAATTAAAAGAGTCATATCAGATTATTACGAAAAATTGTACTCTAACAAATTTGCAAACCTAGAAGAATGGATGAATTCCTGGGAAAACACTACCTACCTAAACTAACACAATCAGAAGTAGAACAACTAAATAGACCCATAACAAAAAAAAGAGATTGAAACGGTAATCAAAAACTCCCAACAAAAAAAAGCCCTGGCCCGGATGGCTATACTGCAGAGTTCTACCAAACTGTCAGAGAAGAGTTAACACCACTACTACTAAAGGTATTTCAAAGCATAGAAAATGACCGAATACTACCTAACTCATTCTATGAAGCCACCATTTCCCTGATACCAAAACCAGGTAAAGACATCACAAAAAAAGAAAATTACAGACCTATATCCCTCATGAACATAGATGCAAAAATCCTCAACAAAATTCTAGCCAATAGAATTCAACAACATATCAAAAAAATAATCCACCATGACCAAGTGGGATTTATATCAGGTATGCAAGGCTGGTTTAATATTAGAAAAACCGTTAATGTAATCCACCATATAAATAAAACAAAAGACAAAAACCACATGATCTTATCAATTGATGCAGAAAAGGCATTTGACAAAGTCCAACACCCATTTATGATAAAAACTCTCACCAAAATAGGAATTGAAGGAAAATTCCTCAACATAATAAAGGGCATCTATACAAAGCCAACAGCCAACATCACTCTAAATGGAGAGAGCCTGAAAGCATTTCCCTTAAGAACGGGAACCAGACAAGGATGCCCTTTATCACCGCTCTTATTCAACATTGTGCTAGAGGTCCTAGCCAGAGCAATTAGGCTAGACAAAGAAATAAAGGGCATCCGGATTGGCAAGGAGGAAGTAAAATTATCTCTATTTGCAGATGACATAATCTTATACACAGAAAACCCTAAGGAATCCTCCAGAAAACTACTGAAACTGATAGAAGAGTTTGGCAGAGTCTCAGGTTATAAGATAAACATACAAAAATCACTTGGATTCCTCTACATCAACAAAAAGAAGATCGAAGAGGAAATCACGAAATCAATACCATTCACAGTAGCCCCCAAGAAGATAAAATACTTAGGAATAAATCTTACCAAAGATGTAAAAGACCTATGCAAAGAAAACTACAAAGTACTACTACAAGAAACTAAAAGGACCTACTTAAGTGGAAAAACATACCTTGCTCATGGATAGGAAGACTTAACATAGTAAAAATGTCTATTCTACCAAAAGCCATCTATACATACAATGCACTTCCGATCCAAATTCCAATGTCATTTTTTAATATGATGGAGAAACAAATCACCAACTTCATATGGAAGGGAAAGAAGCCTCGGATAAGTAAAGCATTACTGAAAAAGAAGAAGAAAGTGGGAGGCCTCACTCTACCTGATTTCAGAACCTATTATACAGCCACAGTAGTCAAAACAGCCTGGTACTGGTACAACAACAGGCACATAGACCAATGGAACAGAATTGAGAACCCAGATATAAATCCATCCACATAAGAGCAGCTGATATTTGACAAAGGCCCAGTGTCAGTTAATTGGGGAAAAGACAGTCTTTTTAACAAATGGTGCTGGCATAACTGGATATCCATTTGCAAAAAAATGAAACAGGACCCATACCTCACACCATGCACAAAAACTAACTCCAAGTGGATCAAAGACCTAAATATAAAGAGTAAAACGATAAAGATCATGGAAGAAAAAATAGGGACAACGTTAGGAGCCCTAATACAAGGCATAAACAGAATACAAAACATTACCAAAAATGATGAAGAGAAACCAGATAACTGGGAGCTCCTAAAAATCAAACACCTATGCTCATCTAAAGACTTCACCAAAAGAGTAAAAAGACCACCTACAGACTGGGAAAGAATTTTCAGCTATGACATCTCCGACCAGCGCCTGATCTCCAAAATCTATATGATTCTCTCAAAACACAACCACAAAAAGACAAACAACCCAAACAAGAAGTGGGCAAAGGATATGAACACGCACTTCACTGAAGAAGATATTCAGGCAGCTAACAGATACATGAGAAAATGCTCTCGATCATTAGCCATTAGAGAAATGCAAATTAAAACTACGATGAGATTCCATCTCACTCTAACAAGGCTGGCATTAATCCAAAAAACACAAAATAATAAATGTTGGAGAGGCTGCGGAGAGATTGGAACTCTTATACACTGCTGGTGGGAACGTAAAGTGATACAACCACTTTGGAAATCTATCTGGCGTTATCTTAAACATTTAGAAATAGAACTACCATACAACCCAGAAATCCCACTCCTTGGAATATACCCTAGAGAAATAAGAGCCTTCACACAAACAGATATATGCACACCCATGTTTATTGCAGCTCTGTTTACAATAGCAAAAAGCTGGAAGCAACCAAGGTGTCCATCAACAGATGAATGGTTAAATAAATTGTGGTATATTCACACAATGGAATACTACGCATTGATAAAGAACAGTGAGGAATCTGTGAAACATCTCATAACATGGAGGAACCTGGAAGGCATTATGCTGAGTGAAATTAGTCAGAGGCAAAAGGACAAATATTGTATAAGACCACTATTATAAGATCTTGAGAAATAGTATAAACTGAGAAGAACACATACTTTTGTGGTTACGAGGGAGGGAGGGAGAGAGGGTGGGAGAGGGTTTTTTACTGATTAGTTAGTAGATAAGAACTGCTTTAGGTGAAGGGAAGGACAATACTCAATACATGGAATGTCAGTGCAACTGGACTGGACCAAAAGCAAAGAAGTTTCCGGAATAAACTGAATGCTTCAAAGGTCAGCGGAGCAAGGGTGGGGGTTTGGGGACCATGGTTTAAGGGGACTTCTAAGTCAATTGGCAAAATAATTCTATTATGAAAACATTCTGCATCCCACTTTGAAATGTGGCATCTGGGGTCTTAAATGCTAACAAGCGGCCATCTAAGATGCATCAATTGGTCTCAACCCACCTGGATCAAAGGAGAATGAACACCAAGGTCACACGATAACTATGAGCCCAAGAGACAGAAAGGGCCACATGAACCAGAGACTTACATCATCCTGAGACCAGAAGAACTAGTTGGTGCCCCGCCAGAACCGATGACTGCCCTGACAGGGAGCACAACAGATAACCCCTGAGGGAGCAGGAGATCAGTGGGATGCAGACCCCAAATTCTCACAAAAAGACCAGACTTAATGATCTGACTGAGACTAGAAGAATCCCGGCGGTCATGGTTCCCAAACCTTCTGTGGGCCCAGGATAGGAACCATTCCTGAAGACAACTCATCAGACATGGAATGGACTGGACAATGGGTTGGAGAGAGATGCTGATGAAGAGTGAGCTACTTGTATCAGGTGGACACTTGAGACTGTGTTGGCATCTCCTGTCTGGAGGGGAGATGGGAGGGTAGAGAGGGTTAGAAACTGGCAAAACTGTCATGAAAGGAGAGATTGGAAGTAGGGAGTGGGCTGACTCATTAGGGGGAGAGTAAATGGGAGTTCGTAGTAAGATGTATATAAGTTTATATGTGAGAGACTGACTTGATTTGTAAGCTATCACTTAAAGTACAATAAAAATTATTAAAAAAAAAAAAACCTGGGACAGGAATGAGAGAACGGAGAGGAGGGAAAGGCAGAGAAATTGAGAAGGTTTCATGCAAGAAGAGAAAGGCAGGAGTGTGGAGGTCAAGGAAAGGAAGAATGCCCCCAGTCAGCCTCTACAGTGCTTGCTTTAGAAACCACAACTATTCTGCTCCTCATAGGAAGCAAATCCAATGCTTACACCTAATACCAAAGGTCCCTCCCATTTCTTCTCTCTTCTCCCAGCGCCCTTTTAGCATGTTCCGGAGTTCAGCACAACTAGTCTAAACCAAAAGCAGTTTCCTGAATACAACCGAACACTTCTAAGGCAGAGAACCAGGGATGGGGGTTTGGGGACCATGGTTCCAGGAGACATCTAGGTCAATTGGCATAACAAAATGTATTATGAAAATGTTCTGCATTCCACTTTGGCAAGAGGTGTCTGGGGTCTTAAAAGCTAGCAAGTGGCCATCTAAGATGGATCAATTGGTCTCAACCCACCTGGAGCAAAGGAGAATGAAGAACACCAAAGACATATGGTAAAGATGAGCCCAACAGACAGAAAGGACTACATAAACCAGACACTTCATCATCGTGAGACCAGAATAACAAGATGGTGCCCAGCTAGCACGGATCACTGTCCTGACAGAGAACACAACAGAGAATCCCTGATGGGGCAGGAGAACAGTGGGATGCAGATCTTAAATTCTCATAAAAAGACCAGGCTTAATGGTCTGATTGAGAATGAAGGGACCCTGGAGGTCATGATCAACATGGTCAACATGTAGGCAACTCCCGTCTGAAGGCAAGATGAGAAGGAAAAGGAGGACACGAGCTGGTTGAATGGACACAGGGAATACAAGGTGGAGAGGTGGAATGTGCTGTCTCATTAGGGGGAGAGCAGCTAGGAGTACACAGCAGGGTGTGTATAACTTTTTGTATGAAAGACTGACTTGATTTGTAAACTTTCACTTAAAGCACAATAAATAAATAATAAAAAAAAGGGACAACTCTAGAGGCCCTAGTATATGGCACAAATTCAATACCAACCAGAACTAATGATGCACAAACACCAGAAATAGATTCCCCCCGAAATGTGTGTCAACTTGGCTAGGCTAGATTCCCAGTGCTGTGTGGTTGACTACCATTTTGTGATGTGATATGATTATCCTATGTGTTGTAAATGCTAACCTCTATGTTAATGAGGTAGGATTAGAGGCAGTTATGTTAATGAGGCAGGACTCAATCTACAGGATTAGGTTATATCTTGTGAAAGAGAGAAGAAGAGCGGAGAGTGACCTCACATCACCAAGAAAGAGCCTTTGGGACCCAGGGTCCCTACGCTGAGAAACTCCTAGACCCAAGGGAAGATTGATGACAAGGACCTTCCCCCTGAGCTGAGAGAGGGAAAGCCTTCCCATGGAGCTGGTGCCCTGAATTTGGACTTCTAGCCTCCTAGACTCTGAGAGAATAAATTTGTTTGTAAAATCCATCCATTTGTGGTATTTCTGTTATAGCAGCACTGAATAACTAAGACAGAACTTGGCACCAGGGGAGTGGGGTGCTGCTCTAACAGATACCTACAATGTGGAAGTTGTTTGGGAGTTGAGTAATGGCTAGAGGCTGGAAAAACTTTAAAGTGCCTAATGGTAAAAGCTTAGAGTCCCTTGAAGAGACTGTTGGTGAAATTATGGATATCAAAGACAATTCTCTTGATGGCTCAGTAGGAAGGAGAGCCGTTAACACCAGAAACGGCACAGACGAGAAGCATCAGCAGATAAAGGGCAGCAGCAGAACCAGGACACCAGGTGTAATTCCCTCCAGTCTGTTTTAATGAATGAATGATACAATATCTAATCTTAAACCTTGCTTTGTTCATTATACTATGTGGATACAGTCTTTGACAGATTTAATGGCTAATATTCCATGATGTGGATGTGCCATAATTTGTTTTATTGGACATTTAGGATGTTTGCTTTTTTGCTAGTGAAAACCTTTTGAATAGCAGTGGAATATTGTCTGGTATAGTGCCAGAAGATGACCCCCTCAGGTTGGAAGGCACTCAAAAGATGACTGGGGAAGAGCTGCTTCCTCAAAGTAGAGGCAACCTTAATGATGTGGATGGAATAAGGCTTTCGGGACCCTCACTTGCTGATGTCACGTGACTCAAAATGAGAAGAAACAGCTACATCCATTAATAATTAGAATGTGGAAGGTATGAAATATGAATCTAGGAAAACTGGAAGTCATTAAAAATGAAATGGAACAAGTGAAAATTGATATCCTAGGCATTAGTGAGCTGAAATGGACTGATACTGGCCATTTAGAATCAGATAATCACATGGTCTACTATGTTAAAAAAAACCAAACCAAACCCAGTGCCATCGAGTCAATTCTGACTCATAGCAACCCTATAGGACAGAGTAGAACTGCCCCATAGAGTTTCCAAGGCGCGCCTGGCAAATTCGAACTGCCGACCCTTTGGTTAGCAGCTGTAGCACTTAACCACTACGCCACCAGGGTTTTCATCTACTACATTAGGAATGACAAACTCAAGAGGAATAGGATCACAGTCATCATCAAAAAGAGCATTTCAAGATATATCCAGAAGTACAACGATGTCATTGATAGGATAATGTCCATATGCCAACAAGGAAGACTACTTAATATGACTATTATTCAAATTTATGCACCAACCACTAATGCCAAAGATGAGGAAAATGATTTTTACCAACTTCTGCAGACTGAAATTTGATCAAATGTGCATTGACAATTACCAGTGATTGGAATGCAAAAGTGGGAAACAAAAAAGGATCTGTAGTTGGAAACTATGGCCTTGATGGCAGAAACGACGCCAGAGATCGCATGACAGAATTTTGCAAGACCAACGACTTCTTCACTGCAATACATTTTTTCAACAATGTAAACAGTGACTATATATATGGAACTCACCAGATGGAAAACACGAGATTCAAATCAACTACATATGTGGAAAGAAAGGATGGAAAGCTCAAAATCTTTGGTCAGAACAAGGCCAAGGGCTGACTGTGGAACAGACCATCAATTGCTCATATGTAAGTTCAAGTTGAAGCTGAAAAAAATTAAAACAAGTCCACAAGAGCCAAAATACAACCTTGAATATATTCCACCTGAATGTGGAGGCCATCAATAGATTTAACACACTGAACACTAATGACTGAAGACCAGATGACTTGTGGGATGACATCAAGAACATCATACATGAAGAAAGCAAAAGGTCATTAAAAAGACAGGAAAGAAAGAAAAGATAGGTGTCAAAAGAGACTCTAAAACTTGCTCATGAGCATAGAGTAGCTAAAGTAAATGGAAGAAATAATGGAGTGAAAGAGCTAAACAGATATCAAAGGGCAGCTCAAGAAGACAAAGTAAAGTCTTAATAATGAAATGTGCAAAGACCTGGAGTTAGAAAACCAAAAGGGATTTCTAAAGCTGCAACAACTGAAGAAAAAAACTCAAGCCTCAAGTTGCAATACTGAAGGACTTTACAGGTAAAATATTGAAAGACGCAGGAAGCATCAAAAGACGGAAGGAATACACAGTCGCTGTATCAAAAACAACTGGTTCATGTTCAACCATTTCAGGGGGAGCATATGATCGAGAACTGATGGTACTGAAGGAAAAGGTCCAAGCACTGGCAAAAAACAAGGCTCCAGGAATTGATCGAATGCCAATTGAAGTGTTTCAACGAACAGATGCAACACTGGAAGTTCTCACTCATCTACACCAAGAAATTTCGAAGATGGCCATCTGGCCAAGCAACTGGAAGAGATCCATTTACGTGCCCATTCCAAAAAAAGGCTATCCAACAGAATGTGGAAATTATGGAACAATGTCATTAATATCACACACAAGTAAAATTTTGCTGAAGATAATTCAAAAGCAGTTGCAGCAGTACATTGACAGGAAAACTGCCAGAAATTCAAGCCGGATTCAGAAGATGATGTAGAACGAGGCACATAATTTCCGATGTCAGATGGATCTTGGCGGAAAACAGAATACCAGAAAGATTTCTACCTGTGTTTTATTGACTGTGCAAAGGCCTTTGACTATGCGGATCTTAATATGGATAGCATTGTGAAGAATGGCAATTCCAGAACACTGAATTGTAATCATGAGGACCAAGAGGCAGTTGTTCAACCAGAACAAGGGGATACTGTGTGGTTTAAAATCAGCAAAAGTGTGAGTCAGGGTTGTATCCTCTCACCATACTCATTCAATCTGTATGCTGAGCACATAATCCGAGAAGCTGGACTATATATGAAGGATGTTGCATCAGGACTGGAGGAAGACTCATTAACGACCTGCAATAGGCAGACAGACACAATCTTGCTTGCTTAAAGTGAAGAGGGCTTGAAACGCTCACTTACGAAGTTGGAGGGCCAGAGCCCTCAGTATGGATTACACCTCAATATTAAGACAAAAATTCTCACAAGTGGACCAACAAGCAACATTATGATAAATGGATAAAATACAGAAGTTGTCAAGGATTTCATTTTACTTGGATCCACAATCAATGCCTACAGAAGTAGCAGTCAAGAAATCAAATGAAATACTGTGCTGGGCAAATCTGCTGCAAAAGACATCTTTAAAGTGTTAAAAAGCAAAGATATCACTTTGAGGACTAAGGTGTGCCTGACTGTGGTGTTTTCAATTGCCTCATATGCACGCTAAAGCTGGACAATGAATAAGGAAGACTGCCTCTGAATTATGGTGTTGGTGAAGAATACTGAATATACCATTGACTGCCAGAAGAAGGAACAAGACTCTTGCGGAGGAAGTAATGCAAGAGTGCTCCTGGGAAGTGAGGATGGTGAGCCTGTCTCACACTTTGGACATGTTATCGGGAGGGAGCGGTCCCTGGAGAAGGACATCATGCTTGGTAAAGTAGAGGGTCAGTGAAAATGAGAAAAACCCTCAACGAGATGGATTGATACAGTGCCTTCAACAATGGACTCAAACACAGCAACAACCGTGAAGATGGCACATGACCGGGCAGCGTTTTGTTGTTTTGTACTTAAGGTCACTATGAGTCAGGACGACTCCACGTCACCTAACAACAAATGTATAAAGTGTAACTGGATTTTACAGAAATAATTCCCAACTTATACTTAAAGTGTACTTAAACAAAATAAAAGCACAGAGTACAACAAAATGAGTTTATTTACAAAATTACAATAATTACAAACTGTGTAACAATCTCTCTGGTTCCTGAAACAAGGGCCAGTAGCCTTCATTTTCAAATGAGGATTTTTGTTATTTTTAAATATGACGCTTACTCAGTGATCCACTTTTTTTTATCCTTTCTAAGTAATTACATGAGTTCTGTTATTGATATGTGCATGGATCATTTCCCTCAAATCTTATTTCCAGAGCTACTACGCTCAAGACTAACCCAACTGCAACAGAACAGGGTAAGAAAGCACTGAACAACTGAATAAACCTTTTTTTCAACAGCAAATGTGGATTTTTCCCTAGATATTTGCCTAGTGGATTAGAACTGAAACCATGATTTTTGGCTCAAAAAAATAAAGTCCTCATAGTTTTTACCAGGTTGCACAATCCAACAATAGCCAACATTTATCTGGCTATTCTTACCTGTTTGCAGGTTACATTTCCCTGCTATTGTGTAAGGAACAGAGTTCTACAGTATTCACTTCTGTATGCTTTTTGTCTTCTATTTTTTTTTTTTAATCAGAGTCACTACTACTGCTTGAGGAGTCTGTTGACATAACCTCTACATCATCTTCATTCTCTTTATTATGCCCAGGAGGTTCCAACAGAAAGTCGTTACTGTGATTTGGTGGTAACATGTTCATTGACATGTCATTGGACTGCCACGGGTACTGTGGAGCAAGGACATCTGGAGAAAGAAAGATGCACATGTGAGAATATTTCTACTTGTAATTAATTTACTTCTTAATTACTCTTTATGCAAACAATTTGAAGGAAATATTTCTTTAAGGCTTGAAATCAAAATACACATTTGGTCAAATTAATAAAGAGCAAATTTATCAAGTGAAAGTATGATGCTTTAGCAACGAGGTAACTGTTGTTTTTTAAAAAATCATACTCTTCTATACGTAACTATACAATCAGCTGACATATTTTTCTCTTGCAAGATGTTCACAATTGCAAATCAAATGTGTCATGTATTTATGTATGTATTATCTGCACATACATGATAATATATATTAGGTTATATATATTATTCTATATTATCTTATAAATAGGTAATAATACAGTATTAGGTATTATCATCACCTGACTCCTATCTGTAGGGTTGCTAAGAGTTGGAATTGACTCAACGGCAACAGGTTATCATCATAGGTTTGAATAATTTCTTAGGAGACAGAGGAACTGCTAATGTAGATGATTTTGATCAAAAAGAAGCTGATTGGCAAGGCATCTGTGAAAGACAGCTTTGAAATAAGTACCCAAGACACATTAAGAACCTACATTTTCGAAGAAAGGCAAGATGGCACATTAACAGGTAAAGTTCAAGACTGAAAGAAAGAAGGTAGATTTCACAAAAAGGCAAGAGAAACAGGTACGGCACTAACTAGACAGGCGTGCCAGTTACCAATGTATTTGTCCCTTAGCTTCAAATTCACCCTTCCCCAGCTGTGTGACAGCAGAGTTGGACCACAAGAGCATTTCTCCTTTGCCAGCTGGCAGTGTTAGGCATTGTCAGTCAAGGAGGGACTCTGCAGGGGGAATAGGCTTCTCTTACGGGTTCCGGTGTGTTTTTTCCTTCTTTCTCCTGTGCTGTTTGGTGTGCAGGACATCAAGTGCTGCTCACCCCCTAGAAAGTTTCAATGGCATCTGAGCAAGTCTCCCCAGCACCCCAGTGGGTAATTTCCTGTTTGTCAGCTCTGGCTCTGGTAGCTTATCTAACTTCTCTGCCATCCAGTGGGTCACAGCCACACCATCTCATTGAAGTCTAAGTATCAGCTTTGGGATGGGGTGGGGAGAAGCCTCTTCTAAGTTTCTCCCTTCCTTGGGAACTCTGCCTTGTAGATGTAGTGGCTGCTCCCAAAACAGCTGTTCTTGTTTTTTTTAAAAATACCTATCTTTACCCTTTAATAGTTAATACCTTGTTACCAGTTAAGAATTCTTTAAAAGTCCCTTGCTCAGATTACCAGTGTGGCTTCTGTCTCCTGACTGGACTGTGACTGGCACATAATGCAGTATAATCACAATGAAAAAGATGAGATTAGCTTAACTAGTAAAGAATGTCTGCCTTGAGCATTATGCTCTTTTAAGAACTATTTA
Source organism: Elephas maximus indicus (assembly GCF_024166365.1). Lineage (NCBI taxonomy): Eukaryota > Metazoa > Chordata > Mammalia > Proboscidea > Elephantidae > Elephas > Elephas maximus. The sequence continues at coordinate 30,924,312 of NC_064832.1, read as the reverse complement.
TATGGGATCAAATTGACAACTGCCAACTTGAAAGATCAGATAGAAACCTTAGGGGGCAGCGAGTTTATGTTAATGGGGGAGGAACAACTCAGAGAAGGAGGGTGAGAATGGTTGTACATCTCGAAGAATGTAATCAAGGTCACTAAATGGTACATGCAGAAACTGTTGAATTGGTGTATCTTTTGCTGTGTATATTCTCAGCAACAACAACAAAATAAGTAAAATTAAAAACAAAAGATGAGATAGCAAAGAGAAGTAATATATGCACAGTGAGTTCGTCAGAGTTTCTACTTTATGTAGCTAACAAAAATGATGCTTACAAAGTATTTTTAATAACATAGAGGTCGTCTCACACTGTGATGTTAAGCAAGAAGAGCAGTATCTAGAGCTTGTTTTTAACAATATAAAACACACAGCAAAAGAAAGAGGGGTAATGTTTTTCTTTGTATGCTTTTTCCTACTTTCCAAATGTTCTATCAAACAAGTCACCTACAAAAGATAAAAGACAGGAAACATAAAATAAATATAAAAAAATAGCACAAGCCTGTATGAAAAAATTTAGGAGGATTAAATCTGAGGGAACTGAGGCTCACAAAAACGCTATTTCATAAAGTTATTAAAAGAAGTCTATAAAAAGCTATTTTTACTCATTTTGTTAACTTGGGGGCTATTCAGGAGTATGCTCACTTTATTCTTTAAACTGAACACATGTATTTCCTATATTTTTCTGCTTCAGTAGTATGTTTCACAACTTTTTAAAAATGCAGCAATAATAAAGGAGAGGACCAATGCTTGAGGAAGATGACATACTGTGAACCAGCGAGATAAAGATGACAGCCTATTGTAATTTTATAACCTCCATCTTTTTTTTTATCTAGAAGAGTCTTTAAACTAGAATAACCAGAGAACAGGGTGACCTGGCAGAGAATCTAGCTATTAAAATGAGTTGGGTCTGGAACCTTAAACTTGTTTACCCCAAATTATCCCACCACTTTCATGTCTGAAAAACCTGGGTCTGTTTGAAAATGTGCTTCTAACATTACCATGGAAGCCGTGGCGGCGTAGTGGTAAAGTGCTACGGCTGCTAACCAAAGGGTCGGCAGTTCGAATCACTGGGTAACATTACCTGGCAATCTGCCTGCTGCGAGTGCATCACCTGGTAAATGCCCATTCACGCCATTAGTGGAAGGATTGTTCATCTGACCCAACAATCCACTTCTCATCTCTAAATCTGTTGGGTACGGTCTCCGTGGGTCCCCTAAGAAATAAAGACTGCTTTTAATTCAATCATATAAAAAACAAGCATAATGCTTTCTCCAAAGTATTAATTTTCCTTGGTGCACTTTGAAAAACTCAAGCTACGTTTTCAGTTTTGGAATATGAGGGTCACTTTATCAATTGTTTAAGAGAGCACAGGATATTAATTTAAAAATGCATGCCTTCTTATTTCTTATCTGAATCCTCACAGTAATATACTATCCTTTATATATAAAAAAAGATGAGAGAAAAGCCTGTCACAGTAGCAGATATTTCAAAGAACAATTTAATTATAATGATCTTGATTCTTTTAACTTACCTGCATTTTCTGTTAAGAAAATAACAATGGTACTCTGATACTTTTTTTTATAAGATAATCCCTTTGATCTATCATTTAAAGATTCATCTCTACAACTTTGCAGTGGAGTACCAGGAACCAGTAATGTTCATTTCCAATCACATAAATGAAAACGCATCTGAAATAGCACTTTTGGGTTGATAAAAACATGGCTAGATTTGGGCCCGCTTTTTGGTTGTATTTCTCATCAACTCTATATTACTCAACTATCCCCAGATATGGTACGAAAAAAAACAGCAAAGCTCTTGCCTACCCCCACCACAAAAGTAGTGTTTATAAATACAAGAGACAGAAAACTCAGAGCTCACAAATTAATAAGACAAGTGTTATTGCATTCCCCCAACAAAATAAAAGTATCAGTCAAATAATTTTGAAAGACCAGATTTGGGAATTCAATGCATTTCCATTTCCAGAGGTATAGTGGGACACTGTAATTTATTTCCAGTTTAACTTTTCTTTTTATAATGCGCAGTAGAGCTAATGTTGGCCTTTGATAATGTACAGTAGTGCTAATGAAACCCATCCCAGGAGAATGACACAAGTGCAAAGCTACAAAGCCTTCCCTAATTGTCACCAATACACAGCAGAGAACCCAGTGAAGACATGGTGATGTCGCTCTCCCAAAGACTACAAATACATCTCTGGTGTTCCTAGCTCCCTGGTCTCTCATGCTAAGGGGTTTCCTATTTGAGGGAACTTCAAGCTACATTTTATTCACATCTGCAATATTATGTCTCCCACACAGGCACTGCTAGTCATTGGCTCTGCACAGCAGTTCAAACCCCTGCTGAGAATTTGCATTTCCATCCCCAGATACACTGTATCAGAATCCACAGTTTAACAAGATCCCCAGGTGATTCTTATGTATAATAAATTTAGAGAACCACTGCTCTACTAGTGGTCCTACGAACTGGTCCCTGATCAGTGGCATTAGCATCACCTGGGAGTTTGTTAGAAATACAAATTCGCAGCAGGGTTTGAACTGGAACGAACTAGTTCAAAGCCCTCGTTCTGCATACCATTTGATCTGGTATGGTGAGTTGGTGAGATCAGCATTTCTTGGCCCATTAAAAGATAATTATCAGCGGAGGCAGGGCCAAGATGGCTGACTAGGTAGAAGCTACCTGGGATCCCTCTTGCAACAAAGACTCAGAAAAACAAGTGAATCGATCACATACGTGACAATCTACGAACCCTGAACATCAAACACAGATCTAAAGAATTGACCTGAGTGACAGAGACTGAGAAGGAGCAACCACGGGGAAGCAATGACTGTTTTCGGAGCCTGGAGCCAGCGTCCCAGTCAGAAAACCTTGGCGCCGGGCTTTGGACTGGGCGAGGGGAACTGAGCACAGCATCCTGAGACAGCGCAAACACAGGACGCAGCCCTAGTCCCCAGAAGTGACCTTGGGGAAAGCCCAGCCAGTGCATGCAGGCAGCACAGCGACGCAGCTGACAGGAGGAGAAGTCACCGGGAGACAGTGACTGGTTTTGGAGCTTGGAGTGCGGTGTCCCAGCCAGGGAACCTTGGCGCTGGGCTTTGGACTGGGAACGGAGGAACTGACCACGGCTTCTGAGACAGCTCAAGCACAGGACGCAGCCTGACCTTCGGGGGCAATCTCGACCCAGCCAACGCATACAGGCTACACACCCCTCGGGAATCTCAGATAAAACAGTCATCACCAAGCAAGATAAGTAACTTTGTCTATATTCCGGGGTGCTACTCTCTCCAATCTATCTGATCCCTCCCCTACCCTTCCCAGGCGGCTTCATTAACATCGGAATTTCCTGAGCCAGAGAGTGAAGTGCTCTGTGTGTTGTTTTTTTTTTTTGTCTTTTCCTAACCCATTCTTCTGGCCTGAGAGAAGCAGCTACAAAAAACCCAGGGACCAAAAATCCTTCCCTGACTTCCCAAAATTGGACTAAAAATACAGAACCACCTCCAGCCAAGCATATGAGATCCACAGTCTTGGGCTTTCATCCCTACAGGAAACAAGGTGGCTGTTATAATGCAAAGGCTATTCTGATAGGGATCTGACTGTAATTGTTTTAGCAGATTACTGGAAAGACAAGTTTCCCAGGTCTGACATCTCTGCATATTAAACAGAGCCCTCAATGACCCACAACAGGGAACTGAGGGCTGAAGCTCCCGCCAGACTACCTAGCCTCCTGCCATAGGGGTCTGAAGATGGTGACACCTGCCAATCTGTAGAGGTACTTGCATTGGGTGCCTAAGGTACAGCTGCAGAGCCTACCCACCAAAGTGCTTTAGGAACAGAGACACAACCTACCTCACTGGCACTTGGGGGAAGCCTGTCAGCATCCTGCCCCCACCGGAGTGTGCCCCCTGCTGCTATTAGAATCTGGTGCACACAACTACCACCACTACTCCTCTAGGTGGATAGGTGACAGTCTGCACCGCACACTTGGTGACCCAAAATCAGATTCTACTCAAGAATAGTGAATGGACTCTTAGGCTTATATAGCTGGTAACAGCCCAAACCAGCTGGTAATAGGACATAAGTGATTCAAGGGCTACAACAATCAAGACAGCGCAATCTAGTAGCCCATCTATGTATATTGAAAGAAAACAAGACAAGGTAAGACTCAGTAAGCAAATATAAAATAAATCATTACAATATCTTATAGATGGCTCAGAGACAGCAGTCGATATCAAACCACATAAAGCAGCAGACCACGATTGCTTCTACAACTCCACAAATTAAAGAATCAAAATCTTTCCCAAATGAAGATACAATCCTGGAATTGCCAGAGGCAGAATATAAAAAACTAATATACAGAATGCTTCAAGACATCAGGGATGACCTCCAAAATGAAATAAGGCAATCTACAGAAAAAAGCCAAGGAACACATGGATAAAGCAGTTGAAGAAATCAAAAGGATTATTCAAGAACATAGTGGAAAAATTAATAAGCTGCAAGAATCCATAGAGAGACAGCATTCAGAAATCCAAAAGATTAACAGTAAAATTTCAGAATTAGACAACTCAATAGGAAGTCAGAGGAGCAAAATCGAACAATTGGAATGTGGAGTGGGAGAGGTGGAGGATAAGGCAATTGACACCAATATAGTTGAAAAAAAATCAGATAAAAGAATTTTAAAAACTGAAGAAACCCTAAGAATCATGTGGGACTCTATCAAGAAGGATAACGTGCGTGTGACTGGAGTTCCAGAACAGGGAGGGATAACAGAAAATACAGAGAGAATAGTTGAAGATCTGTTGGCAGAAAACTTCCCTGGCATCATGAAAGATGAAAGGATATCTATCCAAGATGCTCATCGAACCCCATATAAGATTGATCCAAAAAGAAAATCACCAAGACATATTATCATCAAACTTGCCAAAACCAAAGATAAAGAGAAAATTTTAAAAGCAGCCAGGGATTAAAGAAAGGTCTCCTACAAAGGAGAATCAATAAGAATAAGTTCAGACTACTCAGCAGAAACCATGCAGTCAAGAAGGCAATGGGATGACATATATAGAGCACTGAAGGAGAAAAACTGCCAACCAAGGACCCTATATCCAGCAAAACTCTCTCTCAAATATGAAGGTGAAATTAAAACATTTACAGATAAACACAAGCTTAGAGAATTTGCAAAAACCAAACCAAAGCTATAAGAAATACTAAAGGAAATTGGTCAGAAAATCAATAATATCAGATACCTACACAACACAAGGTCACAGAACAGAACATCCTGATATCAATTCTAATAGGGAAATCACAAAAACAAATTAATTTTAAAAAGAAAAAAATGCTCAAAACAGGGAATCATTGAAGTCAATATGTAAAAGATCACAATAATCAAAAAGAAGGACTAATTACAGGAGGCATAGAACTGCCATATGGAGAGGAAAACAAGGCTGTATAGGACAATACAAGTTAGGTTTTTACTTAGAAAAATAGGGGTAAATATTAAGGCAACCACAAAGAGGTCTAACAATTCCATAACTCAAAATAAAAACCAAGAAAAACATAACAACTCAGCAAACATGACTTCAACTACTATGAAAATGAGGAATAAACTGAGAAGAACACATTCTTTTGTGGTTACGAGGAGGGGAAGGAGGGAGGGTGGGAGAGGGTTATTTACTGATTAGTTAGTAGATAAGAACTACTTTAGGTGAAGGGAAGGACAATACTCAATACACGGAAGGTCAGCTCAACTGGACTGGACCAAAAGCAAAGAAATTTCCGGGTAAACTGCTTCGAAAGTCAGTGGAGCAAGGGCGGGGGTTTGGGAACTATGGCTTAAGGGGACTTCTAAGTCAACTGGCAAAATAGTTCTATTATGCTCATAAAAAGACCAGACTTAATGGTCTGACTGAGACTAGAAGAATCCTGGTGGTCATGGTCCCCAAACCTTCTGTTGGCCCAGGACAGGAACCATTCCCGAAGATAACTCATCAGACATGGAATGGACTGGACAATGGGTTGGAGAGAGATGCTGATGAAGAGTGAGCTACTTGTATCAGGTGGACACTTGAGACTGTGTTGGCATCTCCTGTCTGGAGGGGAGATGGGAGGGTAGAGAGGGTTAGAAACTGGCAAAACGGTCAGGAAAGGAGAGATTGGAAGGAGGAAGCGGGCTGACTCATTAGGGGGAAGAGTAAGTGGGAGTATGGAGTAAGGTGTATACAAGCTTACATGTGACAGACTGACTTGATTTGTAAACTTTCACTTAAAGCACAATAAAAATTATTAAAAAAAAAAAGAATTATCAGAAAATCTTGGCTGTCTTTGGGGATTAGTTGTTTTGGACAGACAAGTTTTCTGAACACTTAAAGATTATCTTTAAGAGGGGCATTTTAATTTAACTATGCTTTTAAAAATACATAACATATTTTCTTATTTATTAATCAGACTATAGAATAGAACCTAAGTTTTTCTTTTTTTTACTGTGCTTTAGGTGAAAGTTTATAGCTAATTCCTCAAAAAAATTTATATATTGTTTTGTGACATTAGTTGCAATCCCCACGATGTGACAGCACACTCCCACTTTCCACCCTGGGTTTTCTGTGTCTGTTCAACCAGTTCCTGTCCCTTCCTGCCTTCTCATCCTGCCTCCGGACAGGAGCCACCCATCTGGTCTTGTGTATCTGAATCAACTAAGAAGCACACTCTTCACTAGTATTTTTTGTCTTAGAGTCCTGTCTAATCTTTGTCTGAAGAGTGTGCTTCAGGAATGGTTTCAGTTCTGGGTTAACAGAATGCCTGACAGCCACAGTTTCAGGGATTCCTCCAGTCTCTGTCAGACCATTAAGTCTGGTTATTTTACATGAATTTGAGTTCTGCACCCCACTTTTCTCCTACTCCATCCAGGACTCTCTGTTGTGTTCCCTGTCACAGCAGTCATTGGTGGTAGCCAGGCACCATCTAGTTCTTCTGGTCTCAGGCCGGTGGAGTCTAGTTTATGTGGTCCTTTAGTCTCTTGGGCTAATATTTTCCTTGTGTCTTTGGTTTCCTTCAATCTCCTTTGTTCCAGGTGGGATGGGACCAACTGATGAATCTCAGATGGCTGCTTGCAAGCCTAAGCATTTCTTGACGACTCAGAGTATGATTATCAACATCAGGAAGTGTGAGACGATGAAAATATACCTATAGATGTTACTACTCATAAATATGCCTAACCCTAAAATAACACCAGCGCATTATCACACCAGCTCAAGTCCCAGTCATTATTTTAACATAGATTCATGTATATCAACATACATGAAGCACTTTTCTTGTAAGACACTCCCCCTTATTCTGGAAAAGGTCATCCTCCTCATTATCCATGTTCTTGAGCTCTCTGGCACCATGCAAACACTGTCCCTGTTTTCTGCTAGATTGGACAGGATAGTCTACAGGTGTCTCCCTCAGTATCTGCATTATTCAAGAAGTAGTTCTCTCCATTTCAATAGTTTAAGGAGGATGTCATTTTAGCAATCATCCGACCAGGTTGCATATCTTTCTAGTGCTTGAATCTAACTTCTAACAGAACTTTGAGCAAAAAATTACAGTCTAATATAGTGCCTGGATAACGGATTAACTTCCTGATAATCTGTCTGCTGTTGTATTATTTCATATTCCAAAAAGCAGTGGTAAATAATCGAGGTAAAATAGTCAAGATATGACCCTCACTTCCTCAGGGTGAGCCTGGTAACATGGCAGCAGCCCACTGACTTCCCTTGCAAATTCCAATACTGAAAAAGTCTCTTCTGTCACCCCAAACACTGTAGTTAGCCTTACTGTCTTTGCAGGTAAAATCCCACCCTCATGGGTTACTGAAGTTGAGATAATGATCTCCTATTCCTCCAAAACCAGTCCTGTTCTACCTCCATCTCCACTGTCAATACAGCTGCAGCTTGTAACTCTCTTTGCTGTTTCTAAACATTCCAGCTACTCTTTAGTCCCTCTTTTTTCCTCTCCTCTGTTTGCTGTCACATTTAGCTTTTGAACCAGAAGACAACCTGAGTGGAACAGGAATAACATTCAGATCTTCAGCTCTTTACCGTCCTGCATGTTACTGGGTGTTTCATCCTAAGGGTTGGGATTGTCTGTTTTCCAGGTGGGAACCTTTCTGGAAATTCTAATGGCTCTAAAGGGTTGGCTTCTAGCCAGCCTGGGTTTGGAAGGCATACAAATCTGTAGCTTTAGAATCACCACATATTATCTTGTACTTTTTTATATTATTAATTTATTATTTAAAAAATGAAAAGAAATGAGGTCCCTAGTGGCAAGGGCTTTGTAGAAAACCAAGTTTATAAAACCCATTGCTTATATTATTACTTATAACGGAGCAAAAATGTGAAAGTATATAGTAGATGTTTCCAAGGATAAATACGTTTAAATCTAATTTCCTACTTTCGGGTATAGTCTCCTAAGAATTACCCAAACCACACATATCTAGTTTAAAAAAAATTATTTTTACCTGGAACCCAGGTCAGCGGGGCACAGACAGCATTACTTGCACTAATCCTATGTGCATACTTAATGATTTCTTCAGAGGAGATAGCACCTGAGAAAGGTAAGTGGACAGTGTGACATATTAGTCTGGTAAACATTCAAGTTTGTAAGTGCTGACATCAGAGTTGCCCATCGCATTTAACTTTAAATTATTTCAAAATAAGACACTCTGAGTCACCTACATGTATGCTATACATTTAAGCTGTATCTATTTCCAAAATAAAGAGCAGGATAGTTGTTAAGAAAAATCACCCGGCGTTCGAAAATCTAATCGCTAGACTGGTGTCATAATGCTCAATAATCTTAATTATCAACTATCAATAAACACTATTACTGTTCTGAAAGCAAATGAACACAAATAAACTAGAAGAAAGAGAGTGCTTCATCTCCAAACGACAGCCATGCTATTAGGAAAAAAGGACAGTTCACACACTCCACCACTTAACAGAGGCTTAACATGGCTCTAAGGAGACCAAAGTAGAAAGATGTCCACAATATATTCATTAAGTGAAAAATAGTAAATAATATGTAAACTATAAGTTTTGTTTAAAAATATACATATTGTATTTATTTATATTATTCTTGTTATATGTGTATTTATAGATCCAGAATAAATTGGTTTTGTAAAAAACCAAGTTTAAAAAACCCATGGCCTATATTAAAATATAGGATTCACAGCAAATATTAACAGTAGTTTACCTCTGAGAAGTGAGAACAACTCACTTTTCACTTTATAAACTTCAGGGACAGTTTCAGTGTAACAAGGTGGTGTGTTTAAGTGTATACATGTATAAAATTTTGAAGACTAAAACCAAAACATAACCAGGGTCTGGATTTCGGATAGCCTGCATAGTCACCATTCCTGGACATATGTTTCCTGCCATAGAAGCCCAGCCCATCTCTCAGGGGGACATTAGCTGTTTTTCATCATTTAACAATCAGAAAACAGGTTACCAAAGAAAAAGGAATAGGAAAGTGAAAAAGTCAGTCTGAGATGACTAGATGTAAATCATATCTATGGATCATTAACAGCACGTTAAGGGTTTTTTTTGGGTAACCAAAATTTTAGTTATAACTTCGACTTTAGTATGAAAACTAAAAGATCCAGAAAGGTCCAGGGCAGACCGCTTTTAAATAGTGAAGGAGGACAGGAAGCCACGCAGGGCCTCTGCACCACCGACTGTGCACACGCCCAAAGCCACATCTGTCAGTTCAGACTTCAGGAGGTTCTAGTCCTGCTCTAGTTGTCCAGCAGATGCTCCCTCATTCTGTGTGTCCTGTCTTTCTAGATCCAACTCAATCTGACTTGGTTCCAGCTTGTAGTTTTCTTCCCTTCTCCGTTTTATAAACCCAATTAATTTATAAACAATTCTTGCACATTTGTGTCCACAGCCGTAAGCTGCTTTCTATCACTGCTTCTCATAGCCCAGGAAGGGATGTGACATTTCTACCTCCCTGCCAATGCCGAGCACAGCGCTAGCACACGGTGGACACTTTGTAATGAAAATTTATCACAATCTTTTCAACAGCAGCAAATGATCAACAGTAATACTTAGATCAGTTTCTTGAAACCAAACTTGGATTTTTCAGGTCATCCGGTCTTCCCGTGGTACTAACCTTTTCTTGCTTTTTCTATTGATTTGAGTTTTTCTTTTGCTTGATAAACAGCTGTTGCCTAATTTAAACAACATTAAAAGAAATAGGTTTTATTCTTAACTATATCAAGCATAGGTTCTGGTCTAATTCATAAGATTATTTATCCCACAGGAACAACATGCAAAATTTGAATCTCCACAACTTATTTGTAATGCTCTCGAACACCGCTGGATATCATTTGTATTAGTTGCAATTAATGAAAGAAATGTATTTATGAAATAGTCTTCCATTTATAAATCAGTTGTTAGAAACAATATAAATTGATTCACTAACTTTTTTTCTTTATGTCCTCTGTCATAACATGCAGAAGAGATCTAGACTACATATCATTTTATTCCTGCATCTGGTTCAAAAGTTTGAGGCAATGGGTAGGATAAAATACCTTAAAATAGCCCCTCCCCCTACTCCATTTAAAAGACACATTCTTGGGTAGCTATTCATTTGTATTACCTCCATGCTTAATAACTGCTATCAGGCAACCTCCACCCGCTAAGATACATGTAAGGGTAAAAAAGCTAATAAAGTTAACATACCCACGGAACCTAACCCATTGCCATCAAGTCGATTCCAACTCATACCGACCCTATAGGACAGAGCAGAACCGCCCTATAAGGTTTCCAAAACTGTAAATCTTTATGGAAGCACACTGCCACATCTTTCTCTCGTGGAGCAACTGGTGGGTTCAAGCTACTGACCTTTCAGTTAGCAGCTGACCACTTTAACCGCTGTGCCACCAGGGCTCCTAAAGTTAACATAAAAACCAAAAAACCCAAACCCATTGCCATCGAGTCGATTCCAACTCATAGCGACCCTATAGGACAGAGTAGAACTGCCCCCATATGGTTTCCGAGGAGCGCCTGGTGGATTCAAACTGCTGACCTTTTGGTTAGCAGCCATAGCTCTTAACCACTATGCCACCAGGGTTTCCAAAGTTAATACACGAATATTCTCAACTATAACACAGATTGTGGAGCCAGACAGATCTAGGTATAAATTCCATCTCTGCATTTTTTAGCCTCCTTGGGCAAGTTGGTTACTCATTCAAAGTCTTGGCTTCCTCATCTGTAAACTGGGTAACAGCACTGACCTAATTGTTACAAAGAGTAAGATAATGCATTTGAAGTGCGAAGCGCAGGGCCCATTATTAAAATAGATAATAAATATCTATTATTTAGATAATAAATGTTATTATCTAAACCATAAATTTCAGTTTTATTATGGACTTCACATTCATTTTCTTTGATTCGATTACATTTTTTGAAATCTAAAGAAATAACTCTAAATGCAGAAAGAAAAAAGATTTATCTGCAAGAATGTTCATCAAGGCATTATTTTTAACAGAAAGTTGGAAAACTAAAAGAGGATTTTGTAAAATGCTTAACTTTTAACAAATAGTAGCAGGAAGCCAGTTAGTATCCTGCAATATGTTATAAAATGATTACACCTAAGACTGAAAGGAAATACACCAAGCTGCTAATAGTGGCTATCTTTGAGCACTGGGACCAACGGCACTTTTTTTTTCTTTTCTTCCTATTCTTTTGCATTTTTCTGAATTTCTTTTGATAAGCAAACATTAGTTTCACAAAGAAAAGCAGATTTTGTTATAAATACATTTTCAAAAAGGACTGACTTGGGATTGTTCTTTAGCAGGGGTGGTTAATTTACCCTGAACTACGCAGGCGTCTACTTGCCCCACGGAGCCCATTTTAACACAGTCTTGAAGAGGTTCGTAAGGGATAAGCCTGCCAACAATGTCTGGTCTACATAAGAATCAAACTCCGTTGTTTCTGCAATACCGCCATCTAACAATTACATCAGGTAGTATTTAGGGAAATAACTGGGCAAATAATGACCAATCAATTGCCTATTTGTAGCAGTAGCCATGAACAACAACAAAAATACAGACCTTCACATCTACCCAACTCTCACCTTCTTCAGGATTGAAGAGTAAATAAATTAATGTGAATTTTAATCAATTTATAACTGTTAGGTATTTTCCTGATTTCAAAATATCTTTAAAATTGAAGTAAAGATTTAGCCTATTAATAACAGAAACACATATGAAACCAGGATACAAGCGGAACACCCCACTTCTAGAATTCAATACTGTAAAATAGTTAAATAAGGAAAATGTGGCTCAAAAGAAGTAGAGTATTTTAAAAGTAAAAAAAAGGTAATGGACAATGCCTTTTCACTCAGATGACGGTGCCATTTTTCGATTGCCAAGTTCAAGTTTTCAACCACCTCAAAACACTGACAGAAGATTTATTTTTCAGAAACAGATCAAACAATACCCTTTCACCTTAGGGACTTAACAGCCTCTGTTGACTTACCAGTATTTGTTCTGCTTCCTTTAGTTGTTTCTGTAGTTGCTGAATATCACTGTCTCTCTTCTCTACTTCTTTTTCTAAAACTTGCATTTCATGATGGATTTTCCCCTGGTTAAGAGCCAATTTCATTAGGTCTTGAAATTCCCCATCTCTGTGAATTAACAACTCCAGTATCTGTCAGATGATAGTTGATTAAATTACTGAAAAGCTACATTTCAATGAGACAGAGAATTTACATTTGAATTCGCTATTCTATAAAATTTTAACATTCTTCACAATAACATACCTAATCCTTATAAAACAAAACTCACTGCTGTCAAGTTGATTCTGGCTTACACTGACCCTACAGGACAGAGTAGAACTGCCCTATAGAGCATCCAAGGCTGTAATCTTTACGGAAACAGACTGCCACATCTTTCTCCTGTGGAGCAGCTGATGGGTTTGAACCACCAACCTTTTGGTTAGCCACTGAGCACTTTAACCACTGCATCACCAGGGCTCCTCTAAAATAGCCTACCTACAGTTATTTTGGAAAATGGCTACTTTTTCTATCATGTGCTATCTTTTCTTACAAAACAAAACAAACTCGTCTTTCAGAACTAGCCATATGCCACAATGTGCAGATGTATTCATTTCCCACGAAAGACAAAATTTATCCTTAGAAGTATACTGGCATGGAGTTTCCCCCAAAGTTTGGTACTTGAGATGACTGTAGGTGGTACTATGAACTTTAAATAACTTGTACACAAAACCAGTGATTTTGAGAGGCAGGCACAAGGCGGCAGATTAGACAGATGCTTCTGGCAAGCTCTTTTACAACAAACACCAAAAAAAACAAGTGAAACGAATATATTTATGACAAGTTAGGAGCTCTGAACATCCAAGGCAAGGTTAGAAAATGAACTGAGGGGTAGGGGGAGAAAGAGATGGTTCAGAAACGGAGAAGAGTCACTGGACCTGAATTGCGAAGCCCTCAGGCACCATTCCCAGGAGCGGCTGCAGCGGGTTGGTACAAGCATTTGGCCGCAGTTTCCTCAGGGAGAAATAGCCAGCTACACAGCCTACTCACACCTCTGGAACCAGAAAAGAACAGCGCTCTCCGCAAAAGCTAAGTACTTGCGTATATTTTACCACACCCCTGGCCCCAAGCCAGCTTCAGCGGCTGTTCATTTCCCTGGCACCAAGATAGGCCCCGTTGAGCACCTAGAGCCATCCTCCTGGCCTTGGAGAAGGAATAAATTTGCAATTGGGGGAAAAGATAATTTGTCAGATCTGCTAACTGGGAAAGCTCAGGACAGAGGCAGCTCCTGTCCAGGCATAAACGGTCCAGGGACTTTTGAGTACCTTTCCCCTCTGCATGGACCTATGTGGGCCTGTTTCAGGAGAATAGGCCCTTGCTGGCAGACTGCAACTGTTTCAGCTTTACAGTGGAAAGGTGGATGTTTGATGTTTGACACTGACTTGCCTATTAAACAGGGTCTTCACCTACCCACATCAAGGGCCTAAGGACTGGTGGCTCCACTCAGGTCACCCAGCCACCCACGACAGGGATGCAAGGATAATTGGAACCTCCCAGTCCTTACAACCAAAGACTTTGGGTGCCCATGGTCTGTCTGCAGAACCCACCCACCTGTACGCTCTAGGGAACATGGACATGCTTTCCTCAGGGACACTTAGGAGATGATTCTCAGCCCCCTGCCTTGTTCAGAGCGTGATCTCCTGCTGCAATCAGATACTGGTACCTACACCAATCACCCCTGCCCCTCTAAGACTGTAGGACAGAGCCTGTACCACACACTTGATGATCAGCTACCTGGAAACCTGACTTTAAAAGAAAGTCACCAAGACATATTATAATCAAACTTGCCAAAACCAGATAAGAGAATTTCAAGAGCTGCTAGGGATAAACAAAAAGTCACTTACAAAGCAGAGTCAATAAGAATAAGCTCAGACCACTCAGCAGAAACCATGGAGGCAAGAAGGCAATGGGATGACTTATATAAAAAATTGAGGGAAAAAAATTGCAAGCCAAGAATCATATATCCAGCAAAACTGTCTCTCAAATATGAAGGTGAAATTAGGACATTTCCAGATTAACAGAAGTTTAAGGAATTCCTAAAAAACAAACCAAAACTACAAGAAATACTTAAAGGGAGTTCTTTGGTTAGAAAATCAATACTATCAGGTATCAATCCAAGACTAGAACACTGGGCAGAGCAATCAAAAATCAACCCAGACAGGGAAATCGGAAAAATAAATCAAGATAAAAAAAAGTTCAAAACAGGGAAACAGCGATATCATTATTTAAAAGAACACAACATTACAACAATAAAGAGGGACTAAGAAATATACTCATAGAGCTTCCATATGGAGAGGAAGACAAGGCGATAAAAAGAAATAAAAGTTAGGTTTAAATTTAGAAAAATAGGGGTAAATAATAAGGTATCCACAAAGGAGACAAACTATCCTACACATCAAAATAAAATACAAGAAAAAAAGAGAGACTCAGCAGAAACAAAATCAATAACAATAAATATGAGGAAAGGACAATATATAAAGATAATCTACTCAGCACATAAAATTAAGTGGGAAAAAGAAAGTGTCAGCAACACACAAAAAAAGACTTCGAAATGACAGCAATAAATTCCTACCTATCCGTAATAATGCTGAATGTAAATAGACTAAACGCACCAATAAAGAGACAGAGAGTGACAGAACGGATTAAAAAACACCATCTGTCTATATGCTGCCTACAAGAGACACACCTTAAAGAGACACAAATAAACTAAAACTCAAGGGATGGAAAAAAATATATCAAGCAAACCACTATCAAAAAAGAGCAGGAGTGGCAATATTAATTTCTGACAAAATAGACTTTAAAGTTAAATCCATCAGAAAGGATACGGAAGAACACTATGTAATGATTAAAGGGACAATATACCAAGAAGTTATAACCATCGTAAATATTTATGCACCCAATGACAGGGCTACAAGATACATAAAACAAGCTCTAACAGCACTGAAAAGTGAGACAGACAGCTCCACAATAATAGTAGGAGACTTCAACACACCACTTTCAGTGAAGGACAGGAGATCCAGAAAGAAGCTCAATAAAGACATGGAAGATCTAAATGCCACGATCAAGCAACTTGACCTCATAGACATATACAGAACACTCCACCCAACAGCAGCCAAGTGTATGTTCTTTTCTAGTGCATGTGGGATTTTTAAGAATAGACCACATATTAGGTCATAAAGCAAGACTTATCAGAATCCAAAACACTGAAATATTACGAAGCATCTTCTCTGACCACAAGGCCATAAAAGTAGAAATCAATAACAGAAAAAGCAGAGAGAAGAAATCAAACACTCGGAAACTGAACAATACCATGCTTGAAAAAGACTGGATTAGAAAAACAATGTAATCCATCATATAAATAAAACCAAAGACAAGAATCACATGATTTTATCAATTGATGCAGAAAAGGCATTTGACAAAGTTCAACACCCGTTCACGATAAAAACTCTCAGCAAAATAGGAACAGAAGGAAAATTCCTTGGCATAATAAAGGGCATTTATACAAAGAGTTTGGAATCAACTCGATGGCAGTGAGTATACAAAGCCAATAGCCAACATCATCCTAAATGGAGAGAGCCTTAAAGCATTCCCCTTGAGAATGGGAACCAGACAAGGATGCCCTTTATCACCATGCTTATTCAACATTGTGCTGGAGGTCCTAGCCAGAGCAATTAGGCTAGATAAAGAAATAAAGAGTATCCAGATTGGTAAGGAAGAAGTAATAGTATTTCTATTTGCAGATGACATGATCTTATACACAGAAAACACTAAGGAATCCTCAAGAAAGCTACTAAACGAATAGAAGAGCTCAGCAGAGTATTAGGATAAAAGACAAACATACAAAAATCAGTTGGATTCCTCTACACAAACACAAAGAACATCGAAGAGGAAATCACCAAATCAACACCATTTACAGTAGCCCCCAAGAAGATATAACACTTACGAATAAATCTTACCAGAGATGTAAAAGACTTACACAAAGAAAACTACAAAACACTTCTGCAAGAAACCAAAAGCGACCTACATAAGTGGGAAAACATACCTTGCTCATGGACAGAAAGACTTAACATTATAATAATGTCTATTCTACCAAAAGCGATCTATAGGTTTAATGCAATTCTGATCCAAATTCCAGTGACATTTTTTGATGAGATGGAGAAACAAATCACCAACTTCATATGGAACGGAAAGAGACCCCGGATAAGTAAAGCATTACTGAAAAAGAAGAACAAAGTGGGAGGGCTCACTCTACCTGATTTTAGAACCCATTATACCACCACAGTAGTCAAAACAGCCTGGTACTGGTACAACAACAGATAGATAGACCAATGGAACAGAACTGAGAATCCAGACAAAAATCCATCCACATATGAGGAACTGGTATTTGACAAAGGCCCCAAAACAGTTACATGGGGAAAAGACAGTCTTTTTAACAAATGGTGCTGGCATAACTGGATATCCATCTGCAAAAAAGTGAAAGAAGACTCATACCTCACACCAGACACAAAAAGGAACTCAAAATGGATCAAAGACCTAAATATAAAATCTGAAACGATAAAGATCATGGGAAAAAAAAATAGGGACAACATCAGGTGCCCTAATACATGGCATAAACAGTATACAAAACATTACTAACAATGCTGAAGAAAAACTAGATAACTGGGAGTTCCTAAAAATCAAACACCTATGCTCATCCAAAGACTTCACCAAAAGAGTAAAAAGATTATCTACAGACTGGGAAAAAGTTTTTTGCCATGACGTTTCAGATTAGTGCCTGATCTCTAAAATCTACATGATACTGCAAAAACTCAACTACAAAAAGACAAATAACCCAATTAAAAAATGGGCAAAAGATTTGAACAGACACTTCACTAAAGAAGACATTCAGGTAGCTAACAGATATATGAGGTAATGCTCACGATCATTAGCCATTAGAGAAATGCAAATCAAAACTACAGTGAGATTCCATCTTACTTCAACAAGGCTGGCATTGCAGTGATGAATCTGTGAAACATTTTATAACATGGAGGAATCTAGAAGGCATTATGCTGAATGAAATCAGGCAGTTGCAAAAGGACAAATATTGCATAAGGCCACTATTATAAGAATTCCAGAAATAGTTTAAACAGAGAAGAAAATATTCTTTGATGGTTATGAGATGGGGTAGGGAGGGCGGGAGGGTGAGAGAGAGGTATTCGCTAATTAAATAGTAGATAAGAACTACTTTAGGTGACTGGAAAGACAACACACAATACAGGGGAGGTCAGCACAACTGGACTAAAGCAAAAGCAAAGAAGTTTCCTGAATAAACTGAATGCTTCAAAGGCCAGTGTAGCAGGGGCGGGAGTTTGGGGACCACGGTTTCAGGGGACATCTAAATCAACTGGCATAATAAAATCTATTAAGTAAACACTCTGCATCCCACTTTCGAGAGTAGCACCTGGGGTCTTAAACGGTAGCAAGTGGCCATCTAAGATGCATCAATTGGTCTCAACCCACCTGAAGCAAAGAAGAATGAAGAACACCAAGGACACAAGGTAATTATGAGCCCAAGAGACAGAAAGGGCCATGTAAACTAGAGACTGTATCAGCCTGAGACTAGAAGAACTAGATGGTGCCCGGCTACAACCGATGACTGCCCCGAGAGGGAACACAACAGAGAACCCCTGAGGGAGCTGGACAGCAATGGGATGCAGACCCCAAATTCTCATAAAAAAGCAGACTTAATGGTCTGACTGAGACTAGAAGGACCCCTGTGGTCATGGCTTTCAGACCTTCTGTTGGCCCAGGATAGGAACCATTCCCAAAGCCAACTCTTCAGACAGGGATTGGACTGGACAATGGGATGGAGAGGGATGCTGGTGAGGAGTGAGGTTCTTGGATCATGTGGACACTTGAGACTATGTTGGCGTCTCCTATCTGGAGGGGAGCTGAGAAGGTAGAAGGGGTTAGAAGTTGGTGGAATGGACACGAAAAGAAGAGAGTGGAGGGAGGGAGTGGGCTGTGCATTAGGAGGAGAGTAACTGGGAGTATTTAGCAAGGTGTATATAAGTTTTTGTGTGAGAGACTGACTTGATTTGTAAACTTTCGCTTAAAGCAAAATGAAAATTTAAAAAAAACCCAGTGATTTCACGCATTAGTATTGCTTAGGATGAAGGGGTTCTAAAAACAGGAGTAATTTCAAAAAACAGTAAATCAATAAATAGGCGGTATGAATATATGGCAAAAAACTATGAAGGTTAAAATACAAAGCCTGGGGTTCAAATCTCTATTCTTTTACTTATGAGCAGAGTGACACAGGGAAAGCTACCTGACTTCTCTGAACCCACTTTCTCAGCAGGAAAAGGGATACGGTAATAGTACCTATTGCCTAAGGTTGTGGTGAGGTTTCATGATATAATACATGTTGAGTATGAACGGGAAGAACTCACCACCCGACCACAGAACGCACATGTAGTCTGAATACTCTTACTTTACTGTGCTAAGTAGGTAATATTTCATAAAGGAAACCACAGTCAAAATCCAGAATCAATTTTAAAAGTATTTTAAGAAATTTGGTAAACTAAAAAAACACACACATCCTTAAGTTCCTTTTGACATGAAATTCCTCTAATTTTTACAGTACTTCTCCTCATACATTAGACAAGACAGCTACAACCACCACCCTCACATTAAGAATTTTATTTTAATGACATATGCATCAAGGGTCTAATCTCTAAAATCTACAGAACACTTCAACACCTCAACAACAGAAAGACAAATAACCCAATTAAAAAATGGGCAAAGGATATGAACAGACACTTCACCAAAGAAGACATTCAGGTGGAGACGAGATACATGAAGAAATGTTCATGATCATTAGCCATTAGAGAAATGCAAATCAAAACTACAACGAGATTCCATCTCACCCCAACATTACTGCCACGAATCAAGAAAAAAAATGCTGGAGAGGTTGCGGGGAGCTTGGAACTCTTATGCACTGCTGGTGGGAATGCAAAATGGTACTACCACTATGGAAAGTGATATGGCACTTTCTCAAACACTAGAAACTGAAATACCATAATACCCACCAATCCCACTCCTAGGAATATATCCTAGAGAAATAAGAGCCGTCACACAAACAGGCATATACACACCCATGTTCACTGCAGCTTTATTCACAACAGCAAAAAGATGGAAACAAACTAAATGCCCATCAATAGATGAAGGGATTAACAAATTATGGTACATATACACCATGGAATACTACACAACGATAAAAAAAAAATGATGAATCAGTGAAACATCTCATAACATGGATGAATCCGGAGGGCATTATGCTGAGTAAAATAAGTCAATCACAAGGGGACAAATATTGTATGAAACCACTATTATAAAAACCCAAGAAAAACATTTACAAGCAGAAAAAAAAACCATCTCTGATGGTTACGAGGGAGGGGAGGAGTGGGAAAGGTAAATTACTAACTAGATGGCAGACAACTGTTAACTTTGATGGAGCCCTGGTGACATGATGGGTTAAGAGCTCAGCTTCTAACCAAAAGGTCCACAGTCTGAATCCAACAGCTGCTCCTTGGAAACCCTATGGGGCAGTTCTCCTCTGTCCCTATAGAGTTGCTGTGAGTCAGAATCGACTTGACAGCAATGGGTATGGGTTAACTTTGGTGAAGGGAAAGACAACACACAATATAGGGGAAGTCAGCACAACATGACCAAGGCAACATCATAGAAGCTTCCTAGACATATCCAAACACCTTCAGGGACTGATTACTGGGGCTGAGGGCTGGGGACAATGGTCTCGGGGTACATCTACGTCAATCGGCATATTTCATAAAGAAAATGTTCTACATCCTACTTCAGTGAGTAGAGTTTGGGGTCCTAAAAGCTTGTGAGCAGCCATCTAAGATACAACTATTTGTCCCAGCAGGTTCGGAGCAAAGAGAATGAAGAAAACCAAAGACCTAAGAAAAATATTAATCTGAAGGACTAAGGGGCTACATGAACTACAGCCTGCACCAGCCTAAGGCCAGAAGAAGCAGATGGGACCACAATAGAGAGTCCTAGGCAGAGCAGAAGAAAATGTAGAAGAAAATTCAAATTAACAACAACAACAAAGACCAGACTTACTGGTCTGACAGAGACTGGAGGAACCCCTGCTGACTCAGAGCTGAAGCCACTCCTGAAGTCCACCTTTCAACCAAAGATTAGACAGGCCTATAAAACAAATAGTGACACATGTGAGGAAGATCCTTCTTAGTTCAATCAAGTATAGGAGACCAAATGGGCAACACTTGCCCAAAAGCAAAGACCAGATGGCAGGAAGGGACAGGAAAGCTAGATGAATAGACACAGAGAACCCAGGGTGGAAAGGGAAAGGGGGAGAGTGCTGACATATTGTCGGGATTGCAACTAATGTCACAAAACAATTTGTGTGCAAAATTTTTCAATGAAAAACTAATTTGCACTGTAAACTTTCACCTAAGACACAATAAAATTAATATATAAAAGAATTTTATTTAAAATAACAAGAGAGCTTTTTCTGTTAAAAGTGTATCCTATTTGTTTAAAAGACCTATTCAAAACCAAAACCAAACCCGTTGCTGTCGAGTTGATTAAACAGACCTACCTTCCCCATTTTTCCTAAATTACAGGAGGAAAAAGCTAAGTTTTCATTTTCCATAAAAACTATATTAAAAGTTACTAAAATGAAAAACACATATTAGTTCCATAACAATTTTCAAGAAGTTAATTTGACCAAATTTGTACACTACCACACAGTAATAAAAGGTTTTGTTTGGATTTTATTGTTCAGGAGAGAAGAAGTCTCAAGACCCAGGTTCCAGTTCCAGCTGATGATCAACCTCTAGCTCATTTATCCACCTGGGATCGATCTCCTGAGAAGTCACAGAGCTCCAAGGTCCCTTCTAACTCTTAAAGGAGACATAAAATCATGAATATTCAAATACGAGTGGCTAGCAAGTTTTCCAATGCGCATGTCCCTCTATAGTATTGACAGGTACAATACACATTACATGGAATTCACAGACAGTAAGTACAACATGTAATTAGTAGAGCTGCTAGTTTTTAAGGAAACCCTGGATGCATAGTGGTTAAGTGCTGCAGCTGCTAACCAAAAGGTCGGCAGTTCAAATCCACCAGGCACTCCTTGAACACTCTATGGGGGTAGTTCTACTCTGTCCTATAGGGTCACTATGAGTCAAAATCGACTCAAGGCAATGGGTTTATGGGCTAGATTTTTTTTTTGTAACTTTTTAAATATAGTGGACTTTATATGGGCTAGTTTTTAAAAAAGGATGCCAGCCCTCCACCCTGGGAAGGTCTTATTAGCTGCAAAATAAGAAACTAAGTTGGCAGGAGATGCTAGTCTTTCTTCCTCAGCCCCTGGGGCATCTGCTCTTCTTCCCCTCTTTCAGTCTTTCTACCCTTTACATACAATGACATCAACGCACGTTATTATTTATTGAATTTAAAAAATACTCAGCTCCCGTTTTTTAGTTTGAAGAATGAGTGGCTTATTTTGTTGTTCTTTTTTTAAAAATAAGGCAAAACAAACAAACAAAAAAAAACCCATAAAGTTGGTAGCTTTATACACATTTACCGCCTAATCTGACCTTTGTGCCTTGAGGGGATTAACTCTTAAACCAGCCACAAGACTAAGAATGAGGGGGTAGGGGTGGGGACAAAAGGTCTATTGGATACAGCCTCTTCTTCTATCTTGTACGGGAATACCTTATTTTATTGCACTTCACAGACACTGCATTTTTTACAAGGTTTGCAGCAATCCTGTGTTGAGCATGTCTATCGACCCCATTTTTCCAACAGCATGTGCTCACTTCCTGCCTCTGTGTCACATTTTGGTAATTCTCACAATATTTCAAACTTTTTCATTATTATTATATCTGTTATGGTGATCTGTGATCAGTGATCTTTGATGTCACTATCACAATTGTTTTGGGGCTCCACAAACTGCACCCATGTAAGACAGCGAACTTCATCAACAAATGTCATATATGTTCTGACTGCTCCACCAACTGGCCGTTCCATCTCTCTCCCTCTCCTCGGGCCTCCCTATTCCCTGAGATACAACAATATTAAAATTAGGCCAATTAATAATCCTATAATGGCCTCAAAGTCTTCAAGTGAAAGGAAGAGTCACACGTCTCTCACTTTAAACCAAGAGCTAGAAATGATTAAGCTTAGTGAGGAAGGAACGTCAAAAGCTAAAGCAGGCCAAAAGCTAGGCCTCTTATACTAGTTAGCCAGGTTGCAAATGCAAAGAAAAAGTTCTTGAAGGAAATGAAAGGTGCTACTCCAGCAAAAACACAAATGATAAATTACTGCTATACAGAGAAAATTTTAGTGGTCTGGACAGATTAAACCAACCCCAACGTTCCCTTAAGCCAAAGCCTAATCCAGAGCAAGGCCCTAACTCTCTTCAATTCTATGAAGGCTGAGAGAGGTGAGGCAGCCGCAGAAGGAAAGTTGGAAGCTAGCAGAGGTTGGTTCACGAGGTGTAAGGAAAGAAGCTGTCTTCATAACATAAAACTGCAAGGTGAAACCGCAAGCGCTGATGTAGACGCTACAGCCAGTTGTCCAGAAGATCCAGCTAACTGATGAAGATTGGCCACACTAAACAACAGGTTTTCAAAGCAGATGGAACAGCCTTCTCTCTCTATATATTTGAAGAAGATGCAAAGCCTCCAAGGACAGGGTGACTCTCATTAGAGGCTAATGCAGCTGGTGACTTTAAGTTGAAGCCAACGCTCATTTACCATTCCAAAGATTCTGGAGCCCTTAAGAATTATACTAAACCTACTCTTCCTGTGCTCTATAAATAGAAAAACAAAGCCTGGACGACAGCACGTCTGTTTACAACATGGTGTACTGAGTATTTTAAGCCCTCTGTTGAGACCTACTGCTCAGAAAAAAAGATTCCTTTCAAAATATTACCGCTCACCAACAATGCACCTGGTCACCCGAGAGCTCTGACAGAGCTGTACAAGGAGATTAATGTTTACATGCCTGCTAACACAACATTACTGGATCAAGGAGTAATTTCGACTTTTAAGTCTTACTATTTAAGAAATACATTTTGTAAGGTTATAGCTGCCACAGTGATTTCTCTGATGGATCTGGGCAAGGTAAACTTAAAACTTTCTGGAAAGGGTTCATTTTAGATGCCACTAAGAACATTCACGATTCATGGGAGGAGGCCAAAATTTCAACATTAACAGGAGTTTGGAAGAAGCTGATTCCAACCCACATGGGTGACTTTGAGGGTTTAAGACTTCAGTGGAAGAAGTAACTGGAGATACGGGAGAAACAGCAAGAGCAATTAGAAGTACAGCCTGAAGACGTGACTGAACTGCTGGAATCTCATGATAAAACTTTAACAGATGAGGAGTTGCTTCTTACGGATGAGCAATGAAAGTGGTTTCTTGAGATGAAAGCTACTCCTGGTGAAGACACTGTGAACGGTGTTGAAACGACAACAAAGGATTTAGAATATTACATAAACTTAGTTGATACAGCAGCAGCAGGATTTGAGAGCACTAACTCCAATTTTGAAAGAAGTTCTACTATGGGTAAAATTCTATCAAACAACATCACATGGTACAGAAAAACCTTTCGTGAAAGGAAGAGTCCATCAATGTGGCAAACTTCATTATTGTCTTATTTTAAGAAATCTTCACAGCCACCCCAGCCTTCAGCAACCACCACCCTGATCAGTTAGCAGCCATCAACACTGAGGCAAGACCCTCCCATCAGCAAAAAGATCAGGACTCCCTGAAGGCTCAGATGACAGCATTTTTTTTTAGGCATGAAGTATTTTTTAATTAAGGTATATACATTGCTTCTTTAGACATAAAGCTACTGCATACTTAATAGACTACAGTATAGTGTGAACGTAAGTTTTACATGCACTGAGAAACCAAAAAAATTCGTGCCTCGCTTTATCGCGGTGTTTGCTTTATTGTGGTGGTCTGGAACTAAGCCTGCAGTATCTATGAGATAATGCCTGTATCTTCTTCGAAAAGGTTTTTCCTTCCCATTCATTTTCTCTTATTTTTTATCAGAAAAAAAAAAAATCTGTTTACTTTATATTGGAAAGCACAGAAAAATATAACGGAAATAAAAACTACTTGTAAACTCAACACCCACAAGATAACCTCTATTACCAGTGGTATAGTCTTTTATTTCCATTCATTTTCAAGTTGTACTAGGGGAACCAAGCCTACAATAAAGGGCTAAGTTTATGAGAGTATTAACTTTTTGGTCCTATAGTTTTAATTTTCATTTAACAAGCTTTTGTTGATTAATTCAGAAGACAAAAATGAATAAATGTATAATAGTAATTAGAATAATGAAAGAAAATAAAATACTGCTAAACCTTTAGATAACTATTTTCTTCTTAAGCAAATTATTTTAAGTAAATGATGTTAAGAAAATATCAATTTAAAAGTTTCAATTAATAACTTTAAAACATTTCCAATATTCCTGCTCTCAAACAAAATAAATATAAACAGAAAGCTTGCCTAAGTTCTGCTTTTTTTTTTAAATTTCCGAAAGAAACCACTTACCTGGTTTTCCTCTTCAGCCTGTAACAATTTTTGGTTTCTTGAAATTGCCAACATTTCTATAAGTTCCCTAAAAAATACACACACAAAAAAAACCTTAGCAAATACAATAGAGGTTTCTAAACTGACCCCCACCTAAATGACTTGCTGGACTCAACCAAAACTCTTCAGTCCCTCTGGGGAACTGAACACTCAGGGCTACTCTCCTCTTGTTCGCCTCTCACCAGTTGCACCACACTTTCACCAAGACTCAGTTGTGTTTGTTTTCAAAACTTCATACGAAGCGGTAGAAATCCTGCCTTCCACACGGGAGATCCTGGTCGATTCCCAGCCAACGTACCTCATGAGCACCCAGCTATCAATGATGATGCTATGATGCTGAACAGGTTTCAGTGGAGCTCTCAGACTGAGACTAACCAGGAGGATCTACTTCTGAAAGTCAACCAGTGAAAACACTATGGATAACAACAGCCAGATCCCCAAATGATTGTGGGGATGCTGCAGAATTTCATGGCAGCCTTTCACTCCATTGTGCGTGGGGCCACCATGAGTCTGGGGCTGACTTGACGGTAGCTAAAAACATAATTACATAAAATATGATCCTTTACATAAATACCAATCAAATATGATTGGGGATGGAAAAGAACTGTTGCTATGAAAACCTAAGTTGAAAGCTTTGGAAACGACTCAATAGAGGTCTGCAAAAGACAACTGTAAAGAACCTGGGGAAAAGTAATAAAAACCTAGATATCATCTGCCCTAAGACTGCTAGGTAAGTGTGTAAAATCTCATCTTAGCTTAAAGAAGCCAAACTAGAAACTGCAGACAGTGCATTATGGGTATGTCCTACCTACATCAGGGGCCCGCATGCTAAATTCACCTCTCTGCTGTAAATAAAGTTTACGTGAACACCGTCATGCACATTCTTTTACGTATTGGCTAATGCTGCTTTCCCACTAAAATAGCAGAGTTGAATAGCTGTGACAGAAATTTTATGGCCCACAGAGCCAAAAATATTTACTATCTGGCCTTTACAAAAAAAGTTTCTTGACCCATCTTATATGAAAAGATTGGTAAATGACATAAATTTATGTTTTACAGTAGAATAAAAACAATCAAGGAATGCATGAGTCATTTTTTAATGATTTTCCAGTTCAACCAAATTTTTTGATTAACCACACATGTGCCGGCTAAGGGGGCTTCTCATATGCAATGAAATCGCATCTTTCTAGAATGCTCCATTAATAGACAGCTCAATTTTCCTACATGAAAATCAGTATTCTAAAGATTAGGAAAAAAAATGTGCAGCAGGTAGTATCTATATTGGATTGACACAGTGACTACAAGAATGGGCCCAAACATAGCGATTGTGAGGATGGCACAGGACCGGCAATGTTCTGTTCTGGCTATGAGTTGGAACTGACTAAACGGCACCTAACAACAATAACATCTATACACTAGTTTCAAACTTGTTGATAAACAGTACTTTCCAGAAATTATGCAGGAGGGGACAGCTTCACAACACTGCTCCAGTCAGCCCTAGTGTTTCTGCTTCTCTTGACACCAAGCTATTTTTACCTTCATGTTTCCTGCTTCTCTTCCTGCCAGCCTCATACCATCTTTTCTGGATGATGACGGTTGGACCCAATCCTCCACAACTACTACTTATCCATACCATTAGGTATGAATGAGAAAAAGTAGATTGGGAATGGGAAGTCCTTGTTCATTTATTCACCAAATACTTACTGAGTGCTAACTATGTGTTAGGCACTGTTCTAGATGCTTGGGTTTTAAAAGTGAATAATGCACTTAAATTCTAATATAGGAGACAGGAACAACCAGGAAAATAAATAAAACTATAGTGGTAAGAGTTAAGAGAAATAAAAGCAGGGTTATGGTAGGGAGTCCGGCGAGGTAGGTTGGCTACTTGAATCGGGTAGCCAGGGAAGCTCTCTCTAAAGACACATCTTTGAAGTGACATGAATTCAATGAGAGAAGCCAGCCATGAGATCTGGGAGGAAAGAATGCTCAGCAGAAGACACAGCTGGTTCAGTGCCCCAAAGATGGGTTTGAAGCACTGTGGACAAAGCACACTAAGCACTGGATACAATGTGAAGATAAAGACAGACAGGGGCCAGATGACATAGGTCCTCATAGCTCATGGTCCAACCAGTTACCCTTGAGTCGATTCTGATTCACAGTGACCCCACGTGTGTCACAGTAGAACAGAAGGGTTTCCGGTGGCTGGTTTTTCACAAGTGGACCACCAGGCCTTTCTTCCGAGGTACCTCTGAGTGGACTCAAACCTCCAACCCTTCAGTTAACCGCCAAGTGCGTTAACCGTTTGTACCACCCAGGGAAGCTGGTAAAGAACTAGTATTTCATTCTAAGAGCCATGAGAAGCCACTGTACTAGAAGCTACACTGAAAACTAGATTCTAATAGGGCCAGAATAGGAATGAAGTCAGCAGTTTGTAGCGTTCCAGGCAAAAGATGACACTGGCTCTGACTGGGTCTTACCACTACGGTTTAGTAATGGAAATGAGAGAAATATGGACATATATAGGATATATTTTGGAGGTAGAGCTGACAGGATTTGCTGATGAATTAAACAGACATTTTATGAAAAAGCATGTTATAGCAACTTTTTCCTGTACCCTACAGGTGAGACAGTTAAGAAACTTTGGTCTAAGTAAAAGCTGTTTGGGGGTAAGGAGTGGCGGTGATAGGGTTGGGGATGGTTGGGAGATATGGAATGAGCCCTATTCTGATTTTTTTGTGAATCTGGGAGCATAATCCATAGGAAGCCTCAGAAGAGCTTGCCCTAGGCACAGGAGCAAGGAGTGAGTCTGTAAGACTTAGTATTGTTTTATACCAGACTAGGAGAAAGTGGAAACCTCTGTCTTCCCTAAAGTGAAAACAGACCGAAGAAATCACTCTCCGTTACAGGACTGAGATATACAGCCCTGTGCTGCTACAGGAAGAAGCTGTATTCCTGGCATACCAAATTAGAATCCAGCCCCATTTTCCCACAGAAATATCATCTACAAAGGGTTTAGATCCTGTATTTAGTACTACACTTGAGGTAAATTATAGGTAATAGGATTTGACAGGCTGGTGTGGAAATATCAATGACGATTTCTGTGGGAAAGTGAATTCTGAGTTCCAAACAACAGATTAAGTACAACTTTTAGACTACAATCCATCTAAATGCTTCTATTTAAAAAATTTCTCCAAAGACTACCTCATTCTAGTGTACAAAATAATGAAATATATTGAAAGGTTATATAATCATTTAACAATTAAAAATATATCCTAAATCCCAAACCCACTGTTTTCTAAAGTCAAGAGGCTGAGCATAAAACACAGTTAAGTTACATTACTGAGAAGTTTTTTTTTTTTTTTTTCATAAAAATGAAAACTAGTTACAGGATAATGACAAATCTCACGGGTCAAAGAACCAGTATACAGAACAGCTAGGGCTGAGTGAGCACGTTACGGGGCTTTTCTAAAAGCCAATCACACTGGGGCAGCTTCATTCTGTGGAAAGTTCCGATGAACCTTCCATGGCAAGCCATACAGTGACATCTCCTCCACTACCGCCCACAAATATCTCCAGGAGAAGTGAATTCTCACTTATCTACTTTCACTCAATCTTTCTTTAGAGATGAACAAAAACGTGGCAGATAAGTCATGAGAAAATCAGGGAAAAAGAAAAAAAGCACCTCAAGAAAGATGCAGTCTATCACCAACATGTTAGCAGATTCCGTGAGGAGGAGACTAGTAGGTCTTCTTGGCACTCCTGGAGAAAAGGCAACAGAAGAACTACAGCTTCTTTTAGAGGAAACAAAAGAGATCTCGGCACCTCAGTCGATCATGTACAACTGGAAGGCTGAAGGAAAACGTTTCAGAAACACTGAAGTTCTTGCAGAAAATTCAAATGATGATTCGCTACTTCAGTGGGTAAACACACTTCATCAAAAAGTAAATATTATACTCAGTAGTCAAGAAAAAAAAAATATGGAAGGCTATAAGTTGGTCAAATCGAGACACAAGAAAATTTCAATTTAGTCTCAAATTTAACAGAACTGATAAATTTAAACTTAATTATGAAAAGTACATGGATACCAAGCATATGTATGCCTACAGGTACCGACAGCATCAGGAAGACACATCTCAGATACATAGCCCAGCTGGCAAGTGACGCAGAGGTAAAACCTCAAGATTGACTATTGGGTTGTCCAATGTCAGAAGAAATTCTCAAAGATCATCACCCTGGTGAATATGAAATATATACTAGGGTTACTCAGCAAAACAGATAAACTATGTTACATCAAGTAAGGCTCAGAGGAGAATTCACTGGATTCCACAGCAGAAGAGTGAGAAGTAGTAGTCTATTGGAGAGATTAAGGCAAAGATTTGAAGGTCTATGACCAAGGCCTACTCAGAACAAAAGGTGGCAGCCACTACTTCCCACAGGGGGTGTCACTTCTTCACAATGTATGCAAAGAAAACTTAATCAATACCATCCATACCATACGGTTGGTCAAAATGAACAGACAATAAAGAATACCTTAACTCAATTAATTTCACACTCAACAGCACCATCAAGATGCCACAGCACAGTTGTTAGAAGTCAACCAAATATTAGACTCAACCTTCAGGTGAGAATTCTCCAAGAAATAGCTCAAAGAAGTATTTCAAGCAGAAAGATCTAGATAGAATTCAAGGAAGAATTGGCTCATACAGGAGCAACACAGGTATTTTCCAATTAATCTTTAGTTGTCCTAAATTTAACTGAACACAGATTTGTATCAGAACAACATGGTTACCTGTTCAAGGTATTTCACAGACTCAGTTTGGCTGATCGGTGATTCTAAAGGCACATCTCCATAGAGATGTGGTTAGGTTGAGCACACTAAATTTTTCAAATGAAATTCGCTCCTATTTAGAAAAGTGTTTATGGGATGTTAATTTGGAGTTTAGTACATTACAAAAAGTAAGTGCTCAATATGAATTATATGAAACTTCAATTAGCCGTCCCAAAGACAGTAAATCATACACAGCAGAGACATGAATGATTCAGCTGAGAACATCAAACTACCAATACTCTGTCTTGCTAATGTCTTTTCATTAGGAAATAATGTGGGTATTCATTCAAGAGGATCAGCTAATGGGGAAACTGACAAATTCTCCTCCACAAATCACGAAACCATCAAAGACAAAGAGGAAAATAGCACTTGCGTTGCTTTGTGTAATGATTCACACAGAGGCAACACATAATACAGCCGCCTTGTGCTTCTGATTTTCTTGTTCACCACACTGACCGCTGCCTGGCTGAAACTCCCACACGCTCTATTTGTCATCCGGCAGTATTTGAGTCTAATACAATCTAAGCAGTTCATTAAACATGTAAGCTATTTAACTTCTGGTGTCTCTGTTTTTAGGTTTTTCTTACATCACTTAATATCACGCTGACCTAGTAAGTTGGTAAGTAATGCTGTGGCAAAGACTAAATTTATAGCAAAGATAAAATGTTGATTATCAGTAGGTAAGTATATTTCAAATTACAATAGATAAGATTTAACAAAATCGTCAAGGAATGCTGGCTACAGAAAAGGTGATGTTTCAGGGCGATTCCAAAAGATGAATGAATGATGCACCAAACTGGAGGTGGAATGGGAATGGTACCAAGGATGAGGAAGTAAAGCCAGCTTTGAGACCAGGGAGTACAACAGGCTGGAGGGAAGGATATGCAAGAGGGGGTGGGGAACGGCCTTGTACACTAAGCTAAGGAATTTGGACTTTATCTCATTGGACAATGCCAACCTATCAAATATTTTTAAACAGAGAAGTGATATGAGATGCCTATTTTAGAAAGATGACTCCGCTCTTGGGCAACATAGAAGAATAAAGTATGGAAGCATAAAGGCAAGTAAAACTGTTGGCAGACTGAGTAAGAAATAGTTAAGACTGTGGGGTGCAGGTGAGGGGGCAAATGTGAGCAACATTTTAGAGAGTAAAACATTACAACTTGAACATCCACGAGTATGAGACGCACTGAAGGATGGCTTCAACTACCATTAAGGGAGAATACGGACAACGACATTCGGTCTCACCTCCCAGTTCTCCTCCTACCTTTGCCACACATGCTTCGCTCCAGCCATCCCCGACAACCTGCAATTCCACCAACAAATCGTGCGTGCTCACGTTTCCAGGTCTTTACCCACGCTGTTCCATCTACCTGCCGCCTAATAAGTGAACACTTTCTTCCCAACCAGCCCTTTCTCCATCCAGGACACTGTCCTCATTACAGCTGGGTCAGGCGCCTGGTCCATAAGGTGGGGTGCCCCAGCGCACACCTCTGATGAAAACAGGCTACGCACGATGGTCACCGTTTACATATCTGTCTCTCCCTGTTGACAAAGGGTTCCTCCAACTCGGCATCTGGCTTCCCCTTCAGTACCATCTCCTGAGCGCCTGGCACCCAGTTGTCACATAAATGTTTGAGAGGGTCCGTGAACCAGGGGGCTCAGACTACGGGATTTCTACGGTCCGCTAAGGCTCTGACAGTCTTGGAGTTCCGGGGTCACTGTCATTACTAAAATGTCCTCTTGCGGGAAAAAAAATGCCGCCTCGGAGTCTCAGAGGATTGCGGACCTCAAGTCCACTACACTCGCGAACTATCTTTTAGAGTCCACACAGAAGTCTCCCAAGCGCGGCCCTCGCCGCCGAGTCCCGGGAATGAGCGCAATTGCAGCTCCCGAGTCAGTCATGGAGCCTCGGCCCAGCCCCAGTCAGGCCCTCAGCCTGGCGGGATTACCTCGACAAGACCTCCAGATCTTCCAGGGCAGACAGCAGCCGCTCTCTTGTGCTGTTACCACCTGCTGCTCCCGAGCCGCCACCCGGCCGCTCCTTCTCCTTCTCCGCACCAGAAGACGCAGCCATGTCGCCCAGGCGCCAGCCGGCGTCGCATGCGCAGTTGCGCCCCGGAGCGGTGAGAGCGGTACTCGGGAGGCGGAAGGAAGGGTCGTTAAGGCGGAGGAAGTGGTCGGCTAGAGCGCCCCCTGCGCGCCCGGAGGCGAACTGAGGGCGCCGGCGCCATCTGCTGGACCAGCCAGGGCTTCTCCGGTCCAAACCCTGTGCCTTCTGTTTTTCAAAGCTGCACTGAGAGGCTTCTGCTAAACGATATCTAAGCATTTGTCGGAATTATATAATGGCCTCTTATGTCAGTTTCTTCGTGAGATCTTGCGAAATATCTATCCTCAGTCAGCATTAACCTCCCTTTAGTCTATGTTCTCATAACGCTATGCTAACGCTCCTTTTCCGGTTCTCACGGTGGCTGTAGTAAGCTCCTTTCACAGCCATACATCCCCAAACAATGCTTTCCCTAATGCTCAAGATGGGTGTTGAGCTGAATTAATCAATATAGCATGAAAGTGGTAATGGGAAGAGTTTAAATAAAGAATTGAGGTGGCGCATTTTCCAAATCAGAACCAGAGGTCCAAGCCGAAAATGCACCATTGCCCATCTGCCAAAGTTTCAAGTAGCCCACCTTTCCTGGGGGAGGACAATGTAGAAGAGGGCTTTTCCTACAGGGAAAACTCAAAGTTACAACAGTATTGGGAGTGAGGTTTTGTACCTGGTCGTGCTGCGGTTACAAAAAGATGAGACGGAGATGTCACCTCTGGACATCAGCTGGGAGTCAGGCAGCAGTACCTGTGGTCCCTTCATTCCAGCAACTTGTCCTTTGGTCTGTCCTTTTGAGGGTGCTGAATCTGATTCTGCCCAGGCTTCCAGAGTTGATGATTCCCCCAGGAACTCATGCTAAATGCATTTACTCACTGGCAACTGCTGAATAATCAAGAACGCCGATTTATTTACTTGTGATGAAAAAAATAGTGCCACAGACTATATTTTCCTCCATAGACAAACCTACGTGGAAGCCAATTATCACAAGAATGTTGCTTGTTGAACAACTTGCATCAGACAGAGCAATTGAAGATGTGGTCGTTGTTAGCTGCCAAGGACTTAGCCCCGGACTCATGGCGACCTTATGCACAAAGAAATGAAATGCCGCCTGTCCCTGCACCATCTCCATAAACGGTTGCATATTGGACCATTGTGATCCATAAGGTTTTCATTGGCTGATTTTTTGGAAGTAGATTGCCAGGCCTTTCTTCCTAGCTTGTCTTAGTCTGGCAGCTCTGCTAAAACCTGTTCAGCATCACAACAAAACAAAAGCCCCCACTGACAAATGGTGGTGGCTGTGCAGGAGTTGTGCTCGCTGGGAATGGAACCTGGATCTCCTGCATGGAACATGAGAATTCAACCACCGAACCAGCTGGCTTTTAATGATTGAAATCACCAGGTCTTTATCGCCACAGTGTAGGGATATTTGTGTTAAGGAGATTGGAATATATGTGTTCATAGGTCAGGATGCCTTCTCCCCTACACGGTGCAGGAGGCTCACTGGCACCTTTTGTTTTCTGACCATCCCCCACTTCTGCTCCTGCCTAACCCCTTCTGTTAATTCTCAGGCAACAGAAAAAATTAGATTTACATTTTCTTGATCATAATTGCATTCTATGCATGCTTCCCAGAAAGTCTAATCAATCATTTCTTGGGTTAAGTTTCCAGGGTGCCAAAAACCTGCAATACGTGTGGGCGTTGTTTACTTAACTTTCACAGGACAATCTTGGTATATGATTCCAGTGGCGGGAAAGGGGGATCATATTAGTGTAACTCCCACATAAAAATTCTGGGAAAATTCCAATCAGTTAAAAATGACCAGTTACCAGTTATAAGTCCCACTTTACATTGGGAGCCCTGGTGGTGCAGTGGTTAAGAGCTCAACTGGTAACCAAAATGTCAGCAATTCAAATCCACCAACTGCTCCTTGGAAACTCTAGGGGCAGTTCTACTCTGTCCTATAGGGTTGCTATGAGTGAGAATCGACTCTACCACAAAGGGTTTTCCAGACATTGAGGGTCAGTGCCTGGAGAGTATACATGTATTGTGAACTCCAAAGCTGCTTGGGTTTATTGCAAATTCATTTGCATGTTGTTATGGATTGAATTGTGCCCCCTAAAAATATATGTTGTAAAATCCTAACTCCTATACATATGGTTATAATCCTATTTGGGAATGGATTTTGTTATGTTAATGAGGCAATATTAGCGTAGGGTATGTCTTGAGTCAATCTCTTTTGAGGCATCCACATGTGAGAGCTGAAACTTGCTGGGATTGCCTTGTTTTTCCAGGTCTCGAAAGTTTTCCCACTTCAACTGGCTGCAGTCTTACCACTTTTCTATTGTTCTCTATTAGTGGGAAATATTTGAGTTTTCCTTTTCTGACAGGTTTACACCTTGCACAGCTTCCAACTTTCGCAGGTTTTACTGCAAAAGGAGATTAAGAAGAAGAGCTGGGGGAAGATGGATGCCACCTTTCATGAAGATCACCAAGGAACAAGGATCTTCCACCAGAGCCAACTGACAGAGAGTCTTCCGTATTGCCCTAAATTTGAACTTCCAGCCTCCTAAACTGTGAGACAATAAATTTCTGTTTGTTAACTCACTTGTGGTATTTCTGTTATAGCAGTGCTAGATAACTGAGATTCACATTAAGCATTCTTTATGACTAACAAGTCATATTTCCTACAGTTTTTTTTTTTTTGCCAAATTATACAGTTCCAGGTGTGATACAAAAAATACAAAGGATTTTAATAAATCTTACTGAATTCATGGTAAAAAAAGAAAAAAATCTTTTTTTTTTTTTAATGTTAAGTATTTTCTCAATGCATGGATTCAAAAAAGACAAGTACCACCTTGTTGTTAGCTGCCATTGAGTGGATTTCAGCTCATTGTGACCCCAAGTGTGCAGAGTAGAACTGCTCCATAGGGTTTTCAGGGCTGTGACCTTTCAGGAGCTGCTTTCTAGGCCTGTCTTCCAAGGTGCCTCTGGGTGGGTTCGAACTACCAACCTTTTGGCTGGTGGTTGAGCGCTTAACCATTTGCACCATCCAGGGAATTTAACATGCCAGCACTCTTCTAAGCACTTTAAAAATATTACTCATTTAATTTTCAGAACATTCCTATAAGTACTGTTATTATCCCTGTTACAGATAATGAAGCTGAGGGACAGAAAGGGCAAGAGACTTGCCCAAAGTTATATAGCTGGTAAGTGGCAAAGCTGGGATTTGAACCTGAATTCTGGCTCCAGAGTCTATGCTCTTTATCACTGGTTATGTGGACTCTCTTTAAAAAGAAAGAGGCATCTTCACGTACTGAAAAAGCACTGGGAATCTCTGTCTAAAATATAAGCACTATCAAAGTTTGGATTTTTTGAAATTTTATTGTGTTAAAATATATAAAACAAAACATTTGCCATTTTAAGCATTTTAACTACAACTCAGTGACATTAATTACATTTGCCATGTTGTGTAACCATCACCACTATACATTTCCAAGTGTTTTTCATCACCCTAAACGGAAACTCAGGGGGACATTGGTGGTTCAATGGTAGAATTCTCGCCTTCCGTGTGGGAGACCTGGACCAGTGTACCTCATGCATAGCCACCATCTGTCTGTTAGTGGTGGCTTGTGTGATGCTGAACAATCCTTTGGTAAGACAACCAAACCAAAAAACCAAGCCTGTTGCCGTTGAGTCAATTCTGATTCATAGCGACTCTATAGGACAGAGTAGAACTGCCCCATAGGATTTCCAAGGAGTGCCTGGTGGATTCAAACTGGCGACCTTTTCGTTAATAGCCACAGCTCTTAACCAGTGTGCCACCAGGGCTCCAGCAAGGTGACAAACCAGGCTAAATTCAGCTCTGTCTTTTGAGTACCTGTACCAATGCAGCTGAATATGGCTGGAGAAACACACAAACGTTATTCGTAGTGGTACTTGAAATTCATGACCTCAGACTTCAAGTGGGCCCTTAATGCTGTGGGAGCATCATATTGTACTTCTTGGTCCATTCCCTCCCACTGTCCTCGACATGATTTCACACCATTTCCTCTCTCCAAACCCCAACTTCTTCTTCTTCCTTCTTCTCAGAAGAGATTTCCACAGACTGTCGACAATAGCATTGCAAATTGCTGGCTTTTAGGGAAGCAGCTCCAACTTTTAAATCAATCACAAAGCCTCAAAATGCACCATTTTTAACTGCTTTTAATAAATCAAGTTATCTCAGTTAAATCCAACCGGGTCTGGTCTACAAAGGAAGTTTCTCAATGACCCTGTACCTCCTTCTCCCACCCCTCCTGGATTGTGAAAGCTTCATCAGAAGAACCCTGTCTTCCACATTCGGAACACATAACAAAAACCTCCCACTGTCAGAATCACTCCATGTTAATTAGTCCCTTGGTAAGTGTGGCATTTGACTTTAACTCCCCGCATTCTTGTGCCTTGAAGAAGAAGGAAAAAAAAAAAAAAACAGTTTAGGTTAAATCTCTCATTCCCTTTAAATATTTGTGATGTGGTTTCAACAGAAAAGGTCTTCTAGAGTTAACCAGACCTCCTAAAAATAAAATCTCGCCTTCTCCCTGAAATTCTCCAGGCATCATTGAAAACTTATACCACCTCTCAGTAACTCATCATTGACTGCCTTTGATAAATTAATTTATTCTTTGATTATGTATCAGGGCCACAGTAAATGCTAGGAGTATAGAGGTAAGGAAACCTGGTAGCACAGTGGTTAAGAGCTAGGCTGCTAACCGAAAGGTTGGCAGTTTGAATCCACCAGTTGCTCCATGGAAACCCTATGGGGCAGTTCTACTCTGTTTCCTACGGGGTCGTTATGAGTCAGAATCGACTGGACAGCGACTGGCATAGAGGTGAACAAGACAACCGTGGTCAGAGAAGACTTCCTGGAGAAGGTGAAACCAAAAACTCATAAGAAAGTAGGAATTGGCTGGGCTAGTGTTGGATGTGGGTCAGGAAGACTGGTAGAGGAAGGAAGAGCTAGTATAAGGAATCAATATCAGAAAGAGAACAGTTAAAATATCTTACCAACTTCCTAACTCAAATGGAGGAAGTCTAGATTGAATTAGTGGAAGCTCTAAATTAGATTTTTTCCCCCACCGCTTACAAAAAGATTTATTTCTCCCTTCAGTATATGTCCATCATGGTCAGTTTTGGCTCTGTTCCGTGTCACTTTCACATTGAATCCTGGTTGACAGAGCAGCCGCCCACTGGGCCATTGCTGGTGTCATGGCAGGGAAACCACAGGCTGGCTGTTAAAGCTCCTATCACTGCAGCGACCAGAGGAGGGCACGTGGCCACCCTGTGTCCACAGGGTAGGATGTGTAATCCTACGTGGGAGCCTGCAGTTTCGTGGCCAAGCCTTTTAGACCAGATGTTGGCAAAATTTTTCCGTAGAAGGATAAAATAAAGAAAGATAGAAGGATAGTTAGTAAATATTTTAGGCTTTTTTATGGGTCATATGTCTCGCTGTGACTACTGCTGTTGTAGCGTGAAAGCTGTAGAGGGTCCTGAGACCAAGAGTTTATTTACAAAAACCAAACAAGTGGTGATCTGAGCTTGGCTGCAGGTTGGCTGAGTTTCCAACCCTGCTTTAGACAGAAGGATCAGATGATGAAAATGAGAAGAAAGGTGCCTAAGGATGAAAGGTTTCTAAATCAACAGTATAAGCAGAATTCATCAGGAATTAATTTTAACCTTGATTGGAGGATTTATGGTCCCTGGGTGGCGAAAGTGGTTTATACTTGACTACTAACCTAAAGTTAGCAGTTCTAATTCACCCAGTGGCACCATGGAAGAAAGTCCTGGCAATATACTTCTGTTGCTCAGTACAACTCCGTCCAGGGCCAAAATGACAGAGACTGAGTTGGGGAGAATGAAAGGCAACTTATTGGTTGGCCAAGCAAGGAGACAGTTGGGCCCGCACGCCATCCAAGACCGCCTAGCAAGCAGCTTGTTGAGGCTGGTTTATACAGACGGGGTCAGTTTCAGAATACAAAATGGCACATGTGCAGGTCTGGAGTGTTTTAAAATGAGTAAGCATTTTCTAACACTTGGGTTCGGTTCCTCCGCACAGGAGGAAGTTAGCCATTTTTGTTCCTCAGCATGTTAACTCTCTACCCAGGGGCAGAGAATTTACCATGCATGAGGCAGTTAATGAGCTAAACATCATCTGGACTACTGAGATGGAGGGCAGGACCTGTTTCAGCAGATTCTGGCTAGTAGTAGGTGGCTGTTTCTTTTGTCACCTAGTTCAAGAAAGTCTCTGCAAAGAAAATCACTTTAGGAAATAGGGCGGAGACAGAATAGGAACTATCTTGTGAGGCCCGTCTTACTTCCACAAAGACTATAGCTAAGAAAACCCTATGGAGCAGTTCTACTCTGTTACGTGAGTTGTCATGAGTTGGAATAAACTCCATGGCAAAGGGTTTTTTCTTCAGGTTAGAGGATTTATGGAGCTCATAAACCAAATGTGGCAAAAGTTTGTTTATCTGGGCATATGTGCCTGACTGTATATATCTATACTCTGTTGTGCGTATGTATGTGTATGTGGGCAGTGAAAGAGAATGAAAACAAGACAAGCCTGAAAACCTTTAAAAATTTCATGCCTTTTTTAAAGCTTTATGTAGTTGGCAAGTATCTCTAAGAACATGTACAGACAATTGGTAACATGTTTACACTGTTCAAGAGCACCAGGAATTATAGGGGCATTCTTATAAAATGTTAGTTTAAATGGTGTAATACAAAGTTAATTTCATTTGACTCAATTACTGCTGTTTTAATTATCAACATTTATCAATTAGAATACAGAGGAAAATGGAGTCAATTTTGCCATCTAAA
Source organism: Elephas maximus indicus (assembly GCF_024166365.1). Taxonomy (NCBI): domain Eukaryota; kingdom Metazoa; phylum Chordata; class Mammalia; order Proboscidea; family Elephantidae; genus Elephas; species Elephas maximus. Next base: position 30,885,242 of record NC_064832.1, on the reverse strand, counting down.
ACTCACTAGCTAGCTCACTGTTGAGTGTCCTATAATTACTTCTCTCCCTCTGATGTGCTGTAAATTAGGTTTTTCTAAGGAAATATAGGTTCATTTCTTCCAAATACATACAACAAACTGCTAAGTGTTTCTTGGGTGCTTGAGTAGATTAATAAATTTAACCCATGAGCATCAATTTGCACATCATGAGTTAAAACAATTAAAAACATTTTTTGTTAATAAGTATAAACTCAGGTTATGGAATCAGAGTGTGTCTTAGTTATCTAGTGCTGTTACAACAGAAATACCACAAGCGGATGGCTTTAACAGAAATTTTTTCTCTCATAGCCCAGTAGGCTAGAAGTCCAAACTCAGGGCTTCAGCTCCAGGGGAAGGCTTTCTCTCTCTGTTAGCTCTGGAGGAAGGTCCTTGTCATCAATCTTCTCTACATCTAGGAGTTTCTCAGTGCAAGGACCCCCAGTACCAATAACACACTCTTCTCCCAGCTCTGCTTTCTTCATTGTATGAGGTCCCTATCCTTTCTGCTCAATTCTCTCTTTTATATCTCAAAAAAGATTGACTCAAGATACAACCTAATCCTGTAGATTGAGTCCTGCCTCATTAACATAACTGCCTCTAATCATTAACATCATTAAAAAAAAATTGCTGTCAAGGCGATTCCGACCCATAGTGACCCTATAGGACAGAGTAGAACTGCCCCATAGGGTTTCTAAGTAGTGCTGGTGGATTCAAACTGCCAATAGTTTGGTTAGCAGACAAATGCTTAACCACTGTGCCACCTATTAAAATCACAGAGGCTAGAATTTACAACACATAGGGTAATCACATTGGATCACAAAATGGTGGACAACCATACAATACTGGGAATCATGGCCTAGCCAAGATGACACACATTTTTGGGGGGATACAACCCAATCCACGAGAGAGTTGAAAGAGATCTCAGAAATCATTTAGTTGAGCCTGACCCCAGCCTGTGATCAAATCCTTTCCAGAAGAGGGGAGCTGGCCACCTCACAGGTCAGTCAATTCCAAAGTATGAGCCAGACAGGCTGGTGTAATGTCAGCTATGTGGTCAGTGACCCATACCTATGCGATTGACCCCCAATGAAAACCCTGGACATAAAGGCTCAGGTGAGCTTTCCTGGTTGGCAACACTTTGTGTGTGTTGCCATACATCATTGCTGGGAGAATTAAGCATTGTCTGTGTGAGTCCACTGGGAGAGTACACCTGAAGGCTTGTGCCTGGGCTCTCCTGGACTTTGCCATGAGTGCCTTTTTCCCTTACTGATTTTAATCTGTATCCTTTTGCTGTAATAAACCACAACCATGAGTATAACAAACAAACAAAAAGAATTGGGAGCATTTCCCTTCCTACTAACGCCTAAGTAAGTGATCAGTAAATAAACCAGCCCACAGAACAGTGTGTAGATTAAGGGTAAAGGCATGAATGAATAAAGGTTTAAAACTGATCCCTATAAGAAGTATTTGCAACATCACAAGTGCATAATTTTATTAATCTATATTCATATCTATCTAACCACCACCCAACTGTTAGTTTGTAATTCTGCGGTGGTTTGCCTGTTGCTATGATGTTGGAATCTATGCCACCGGTATATAAATACCAGCAGGTTCACCCATGGTGGACATGTTTCAGTGGAGATTGCAGATTAAGGTAGACTAGGAAGAAAGACCTAGCAATCTACTTCCAATAATCAGCCAATGAAAACCCTATGATCACAACAGAATATTGTCTGATATAGCGATGGAAGATGAGCCCCTTAGGTTAGAAGGCACTCAAAATATATAGTGGCCACAACAAATGGTCTCAATATATCAACGATCATGAAGATGGTACAGGGCTGGGCAACATTTTATTCTGTTGTACGTGGAATCACCATGAGTTGGAGATGCTCGATGTCAACTAACAACAACATATCCGTCTAAAATCAACAAGAAAAGGAAAGCATCCAAGTAGAAAACTGGGCAAAAGATACAGATAAACAAGTTCACAACAGGAGAAATACAAATAGTTGAAGATAACTTCCAACATCACATATAATTAAATACATGTTTGCTTTAAAATAAAAAAAAATTAATACATGTTCATCATGAGAAATTTAGGAAGCATAAAGGAGAAAATAAAAACCATTTGTTATCCCACCCTTAAGAGACAAACATCATTAACATTTTGGTGTACTTCCTTCTCACACCCCTTCTCTCCCCTAGTTTGTTTTTCACGATAACCAGTCCTAGTTTCTTCAGTAGCACCTCATTTGAAAAGTGTTTTCAAGGCATTTCATCACCCTTATCACCATACATTTTATACAGTCTAGTTGGTCCATCTTAAAATGTGGCAACTCAAAGTGAAGGTGATGTTCCAGGTACACTTTGTCCAGAACTGAATAAAATGGGAAGTTGAAAGATTGGAGTCTTTGCAATATCGCAGACCACGATTCAATTTCTATTTCCACTGATTTTGGTCTTTGAGTTTCAGGGTCTTCATCCATAAAATGGGGATAATTATGTCTTTTGAAAGTTTGTTGGAAGGGATAAAGGAGTGTATGTAAAGTGCTTGCTACATGATACATGCAAATAAACAATTATAATCATAGGTAATATCTTTTGAGCCAAGTACTGTTCAATGCTCTATAGGTACAACTACTGTCCCTGTTTTACAAACAAGGACATGGAGGCACAGAGAGGTTAGGTAATCTATCCAAGCTCACACATCTTGGTGGGTAGTAGCACTCAGGTGCCCCGAATTCAGAGCCCGTGTTCTTCATCACTACGCCATGTTGCTCATCAATGAATATTTAACTCGTCTACTTTTTTCAGTGCATCTTAGTATTACAGTAGCATTTTTGGAAGTCATATAATTTTGCTAATTCATTTTAAGTTTGCAATTTACTAGAAAATTCTTAACTGAAAACAATCAAGATGCTCTTCAATAGATGAATAAACAGTGGAACATCCATACAATGGAAAATCATTCAGCAATAAAAAGAATGAGCTATCAAGCTACCCAAAGACATAAATGAATCTTAAATAGTATTGCTAAGTGGAAGAAGCCAATCTGAAAAGGCTACATACTATCTGATTCCATTTATACGACATTCTGGAAAAGGCAGAACTATAGAGATGATAAACAGGTCAGTGATTGCTAGAGGTTTAGGGTGGGAGTTAAGTAGGTGACACAGAGGAGATTTTTTTTAGAGTGGTGAAACTTCCCTGTATAATACAATGGTGGATACATGACACTATTTGTCAAAACACATATAACTTCACAACACAAAGTATGAATCTTAGTGTATGCAAATTTAAAAAATAATTTAGGTTGGCGTTATCCCAGGATAAAATGCAGAACGTGAAGAAGAATCTAACTGTATTACAAATACATGCAACAAATTTACTAAGGGGGATGAGGGAAATACTTGCTGACCTGAGTAACTTTTGTCTGTAAGACTAAAGGCAAAGGAATGGTATATAAGCACTGCACTCTAGTTGTAGTTTTTCAAGAGGTATAGATTAACAATTCTGAAACCACTATACATGTATACTTGAACTGAACAATTAAGTGAATAGATGGCAGATGTGGGAGCCAGGTTTCTCGCTGTTGTAGTAGGAAGTTACCAACAAGCAAGGGGAGATGGCTAGAATGATATGTATGGTACTGGATTAGAGCTGTAGACATTAGGATGAACTCAAGTTTAGCTTAATATAGATACAGATGGTGGCATATAGAAGTATTACATATGGAAATATTTAGAGATATGTGTTACACTGGTGTAATGGATTGAATTGTCCCCCCAAAATATGTGTTGTAAATCCTAACCTCTATGCCTGCGGTTATAATCCCTTTTGGGAATAGGTATCTTTGTTGTGTTAACAAGGCAGGATTAGGGTAGGAGGTATTTGGAGTCGATCTCTTTTGAGATATAAAAGAGATTAAAAGAAAACTAGCAACCAGAGATGGGGGAAGAGAGATGCCAAGCCACATGAAGATTGACCAAGAGTAAAAGCTCAGAAGAGGCAAGGACCTTCCTTCAGAGCCAAAAGAGAAATAAAGCCTTCCCCTAAAGCTGGCATCCTAAATTCAGACTTCTAGTCTGCTAACTGTGAGAAACTGAATTTCTGTTTGTTAAAGCCATCCACTTGTAGTATTTGTTATGGCAGCACTATATAACTAAGACTTCTGGTTATTATACACACACATATTTCCTTACTCTGTCAACTGAGAGGTGTTAAAGCAATGATCTCTCCAGCAGCAATGAGCACACCTAGCTTCCAGATCTTGGTTTCTAATGCCATTCTTTATTAAAAGGAAGCAGGCTCCTTGCAGAAATGGCTGGCTCTAGCACTGGTACAGGAAACATAAATGATGAACTTGGATCATCTTGTAGTGCCAAAAAGCAAGGTAGTGCTCAAAAAAAAAGCACAATGATGGGAGCATGTAATGCGAAGACAGGATCCAAGTGAAAAAGCTCCCAGTGGCCAAAGCTGGAACAATTTGAGCAACAAAATAAGTAACGCAGTAACAGATTATAACCCATGGTATAAAATAACTATCCATGAGTCCATACTAATACAAATAAATGATTGATTAATAAATAAATAAATCGGAGAGAATAGACAAATAGCTCATGCAGAATTCCAAATAATTTATGTAAATACTTTGCCCTCAGAGAGGGTGGAGCATAATTACTTAAGTGTGTGTCGTACATAGTGACTTTCGCCCAAGAGCACAGTATGGAAAAGAAGGTGGGGTAACTTTACAGTGGAGAAAACTGACAAACACTACCTCAGTCAGATGATCAAGGTCAACATCAACAGTGACAAGTCATGTTGATAATGAGTACTCTTGATATGTAGCTATGAGAATGGCGCATTACCTTTGTGGTCTTTCTCCCCAAAGCCCATAGCCCCATTAGGCAAATCCCAGTTGAGGGACCTTTTACAAAATACTTGACCAGTATTCCTCAGAACTATCAAGGTCTTCAAAAATTAAGAAAGTCTAGGAAATGGTCAGAGTCAAGAGGAGCCTAAGGCAACACAATAAGAAAATGTCATGTGGTCTCCTTAATGTGGTCTCCTGGATGGGATCCTGGAACAGAAAAAGGACATTAGGTAAAAACTAAGGAAATCTGAATAAAGTATGGACTTCAGTTAGCAATGCTGCATCAACATTAATGCTGAGACACTAGTAATAGGGGAAACTGGATGCAAAGCATATGGAAACTCTGTGCTATCTTCATAATTTTTAATAAATCTAAAAATTCTAAAAAGTTTAAAAAAATCTTAATTTTTTGAGATGAATTTCCATTAAATCATGTTTAGGTGTTCAGCAATATTCCCAATACTCTAACTATGTAATTGTTGCAAGGGGCAGAGCCAAGTAGAGAATTGTTATGGTAATTGTCTTCCAACACAGCTTTTTGTTTTTCTGGAAGGTTCCAGTTCTTTTTCCTCTTGAAATATAACAATGGTTGTTGTTGTTAGGTGCTGTTGAGTCGGTTCCAACTCATAGCAACCCTATGTACAAAAGAATGAAACACTGCCCCAGTCCTGTGCCATCCTCACAATCATTGCTACATTTGAGCCCACTGTTGCAGTCACTGTGTCAATCCATCTCATTGAGGGTCTTCCTCTTTTTCACTAACCCTCTATACTTTACCAAGCATGGTGTCCTTCTCCAGGGACTGGTCCTTCTTGATAACATGTCCAAGGTATGTATGTGAGACGAAGTCTTGCCATCCTCACTTCTAATGGGCATTCTGGCTGTACTTCTTCCAAGACAAACTTGTTCATTCTTACGGCAGTCCATGGTATATTCAATGTTCTTTGTTGACAATGTAATGCAAATATGTCCATCCTTCTTTGGTCTTCCTTATTCATTGTCCAGCTTTTGCATGCATATGAGGCAATTGAAAACACCATGGCTTAGGTCAGGTTGCACCTTAGTTCTTAAAGTGATATCTTTGCTTTTTAACACTTTAAAGAGGTCTTTTGCAGGAGGTTTGCCCAGGGCAATGTGTCTTTTGATTTCTTGACTGCTGCTGTCATGGGTATTGATTGTGGATCCAAGTAAAATGAAATCCTTGACAACTTCAGTCTTTTCTCCATTTACCATGATGTGGCTTATTGGTCCAGTTGTGAGGATTTTTGTTTTCTTTATGTTGAGGTACAATCCACACTGAAGGCTGTGGTCTTTGATCTTCATCAGTAAGTGCTTCAAATCTTCTTCACCTTCAGAGAGCAAGGTTGTATCATCTGCATATCTCAGATTGTTAATGTCTTCCTCCAATCCGGATGCCCCGTTCTTTTTCACATAGTTCAGCTTCTCAGATTATTTGCTCAGTATACAGATTGAATTAAGTATGGTGAAAGGATACAACCCTAACATACATCTTTCTTGACTTTAAACCACACAACATCCCCTTGTTTGCTCTGTTCGAATGGCTGCCTCTTGTTCCATGTATGGGTTCCTTATGAACACAATTAAGTATTCTGGAATTCCCATTCTTCTCAATGTTATCCATAATTTGTTATGATCCACACAGTTGAATGCCTTTGCATAGTAATAAAACACAGGTAAACACCTTTCTGGCATTCTCTGTTTTCAGCCAGGATCCATCTGATGTCAGCAATGGTATCCTGGGTTCCACGTCCTCTTCTGAGTCCAGCTTGAATTCCTGGCGATTCCCTGTGGATGTACTGCTGCAGCCACTGCTGAATGATTTGCAAAATTCTGCTTGTGTACAGTATTAATGACATTGTTTGATCATTTCCGCATTCTGTTGGATCACATTTCTTTGGAATGGGTAAAAAATACAGATCCCTTCCAGTCAGTTGGCCAGGTAGCTGCCTTCCAAATTTCTTGGCATAAATGAGTGAGCACCTCCCGCACTGCATCTGTTTTTTTTAAAACATCTCAGTTGGTATTCTGAAGCCTTGTTTTTCACCGATGCCTTCAGTGCGGCTTGAACTCTGTGATGGTTAAGATTGCGTGTCAACTTGGCTGGGCCATGATTCTCAGTGTTTTGGCATTCATATAATGTTGTGATCACTTCCATGTTGAGATTTGATATGTGATCACCTCCGTGGTGGGATCTGCAATGAGTAGCCAATCAGATGAAAGGGAGCTTCTTGGGCATGTGGCCTGCATCAAACATAAGCAAACATTCTGGTGAAGCTCAGGGACCTTTTGCTCATGCTGGATCCTGCAGCTGGCGCCTGTTCGTCTGACCTCTGGTTCTTGAGACTTGAGCTAGTGGCTTACCTGCAGTCTTGCCTGCCAATCTTGGGAGTCATCGATCTTTGCAGTCCATGATATATTTCTGCTGATCTTAGGCTTGCCAACCCTTGCAGCTACGTGATTCAGAAGAAGCCTCTACCCTGACCCGTGGACTTGGGACATTCCAGCCTCTACAACTGGGTAAGCCATTTCCTTGATATAAATCTCTTTATATATTCATATGCTTTACTGGTTTTGCTTCTTGAGAGAACCCAGCCTAAGACAGACTTCTTCTTCAATACCGTTGTTTCTAATGTTCTACCTCCTGAAATGGTTGAACGTCAACCAATTCTTCTTGGTTCTGTGACTCTGTGTATTCCTTTCAAAAATTCTGTCATATCAAGTAGTTTATTTGTCCTCTTTTTTTTTTTTTTTTGCCTGGAAGCCTAGCTTCCAGAGCTCTCTGGGACAATAAAGACCATTTTACGAGAGGCTAACTTACTCTGGTGGTGTAGTTGTTATGAGCTCAGCTGCTAACCAAAAGATCGGCCATTGGAGTCTATCAGCCGTTCCTTGCAAACCCTATGGGAAAATTCTGTACAGTCGCCATGCGTCGGAATCTACTTGACAGCAATGGGTTAACTTAACGTGGTCTAGGCATACAGTCTTCTGGTGGTCTAACCTGTTTAAGGATAGAATTGAGGGTAGCCGGAGCAGTGAATTTGATCACATAGGCTCCAAGTGTCCTTTCCTGCTTTTCCCAGCTGGGATTTGGCGGGTGAAGTTAATTTAAGTCCAATTAGAAGCAAAGATGCATAATATATTGGTAAGCCTTGGTGCCTTTGAGAACTCTCCAGCGTCTAGGGACACAAGGAGGAGAATGACAGCTCTCAGTAGTCATCAATCAATAAGTCAGTGCTGCTTGGGGATGGCCATTTAACCAGATACAAACCCACCGACTTATGCCATCACCAGTCCACATTGCTTCATTTGATGCATAAGGAATTCATGACAGACTTTGTCAAATTCTTGAACTCCATGTACAATAATTTTTATTCTTCTTCTAACATTTCTAATCCCCACTCTCAAAATAAGGTTTGAGTCTGAAGGAAAAATGTTTTGCATAGAATGATATGCTTTGCACTGAATAATATAAGTTAAAATTTATCCTTATCAATGTGAACCATGTCTTTTGACTTCATATAACCAGCACCTACCACACAGTAAACCAAAAACACCAAACCTGTTGCCGTCAATTCCAACTCATGGCAACCTCACGTGTTACAGGCTAGAACTGCTCCACAGGGTTTTCTTGGCTGTACTTTTTATGGAAACAGATCGTCAGGACTTCCTTCCATGGCACTGCTGGGTGGGTTTGAACCGCCAACCTTTAGGTGAATAGTCAAGTGCAAACTGTTCGAGCCACCCAGGGACCTTACTACATATAATAAGTTTTCAGTACTTTTTTTTCTGAGTTGTTTGAATTACCTAGCATCTTAATGTGAAAGTCAGTTTTACATTCATTCTAACTTTTGTTTTCTCCCAAGTCAAAATATTTGTTTTGGCTATATTAAGGGAGATTTCCCAGAAAAAAGTTTCCTTTTTGTCTGTCAGTGAGTGAGTTCACTTCCTGTCTCTAACTGTGTGTAGACAATTCAGAAAAGATTGACTATAATTTCCACACGGCCAGTTTGTTTCTCATTTTCTTGCATTTCAGATTCTGTCAATTTTGTGTGCTAGCCTCTCATATGACAGGCAGAGGCTTGATAAATGTTTACTGAATTGATTTAATTTAGTAAAACACTTTATGAGCTAAGCAATATAGCTCAGTTGGTAAAATTTGCCTCAGGTTGCCTTAACTTTGTCTCCGACAGTTTATCAGTATTCAGAAAGCACTACATGACCCTGTGTGCAATGAGTCACTGTATCCCCCCAAAGGCACAGGGATAAACATAGAAGTGCCAGGAAATGAAGAACTGAACCCATTTCAAAACCACCAAATTCCTAGCCCTTTTAGCCTTCATGATAACCACAACTTTATTATTTCCCATTTTTCCATTTCCTTTCAAATATGTCCAAATTCATGTTATCTGATTCCGACTCTGACCAGAAGATATTTTTTACCAGTAAAGGCATAAGAATGAGTTTGTTGCTCAATGTCTGAGTAAAAGCAATGAGGTTAAAGAAGGTTTCTTGGCGCTTGTCAGGCAGAACAGTGGCTTCTTTGTCTTCCCATATTCTCTCAGGGTTGGCCCTGGCCTCTTCTTGGATAACGCATTTCTCTTAGTCAGGCTGGGCTTCTGCCAGGTCTGGTCCTCAAACTTCCCCATGAGTGATTCCCTTCAGGCAGACCCAGCCCAGCCATGAACACAGTGACTCCCTGTCCTCAGGAGTTGGGCCCCAGAAAGTTGCCTGAATTTTGTGAATCTAGCACCTGAAATAAAGTTTCTAAGGGCAAACACCAACCTCTCTCCAAGGAGATCTGAAACTGCGTGCTCCCCACTGTTAAGATGTTTTATTTTCACTGGAAAGCCCTTGCCAGGTGTTGGTCACGTTTCACCCTGTCTGATCCATGCTTTTTGTCTCTTCTCAACCAGAGAAACACACAATGCTTGGTTTACTAGATGACCAGGCAACCCATTTCCAAGGTCTCCTTGTACACAATGCCCCTGCCGTGCCAGTGTGCTGTGCAAAGAACCGCAAAGGTATTTCTCAGGCTCTGGCAGCAGTACAGTGATGTTCCTCAACAAAGCCCTTACAATTTCAAAGGGATCATCCATTATTTGGGCTTAGAAGTGTCAGAAGTTCTTCTCTAAGTCTTTAGACACCAAGCCCATAGTGCATTTAATGCTGGATTTCGAGGTGAAGTGGTGTAATTATGCAACACAAACATCATTTGGCAAGTGACCATTCTGACAGATGCGTATTTGAATCTTTTCACAAAATCCTGCCTTTTTGTCTTGTTTGCATCCTAAGGGGCTGGCCAGTGAACTGAACCCAGTATACACATTACATCCACAGCATGAGTGAAGGGCCTGGCCCACATCTACGCATCAGGAAACATGGCACGGGGAGAAGTCCAGGGAGGGTTGCTGTTAGTTGCCACTGAGTCGATTAATCAATCCTCCTTCTTATTCCAAGTAATACTTCGGATATGTGCCGTTTCTGTTTGCTATGCACTGCAGAGATGTGGGTAGGCTCAGGGTGAGCCCAGCCAGGCCATAGAAAGAAAGGCCACTGAGGACTAGCTGTGCCCTGGGTAGCAGAGAGAAAGGGTCAAGTTTGGAGGTGGGGGTGGATCCTGGAGAAGTCTGAGTGAAAGAGCAGATAATGCAGAAGCCAGGGATGGCTGGTGTCCATTTGGCCGGGCTTATTTTGGGGGGGGGGGGGCTGGGGGGGATTTCTATTAGGAAACTCAGTGTTATGGATCAAGTTCTCTCAGGAAACTCAGTGCTATGGATGGAAAATGTGATTTGGAGCCCTGACTCCTGTACCTGTGGATGTAATCCGGTTCAGGAATAGGGTTTCTTTTTTATGTTAACGAGGCTATTATCAGTGTAGGGTGGGTCCTAAACCTAATCACTTTTGAGTGATATAAAGAACAGCATAGACACAGAGATAAGCAAGCACAGAAGAGGGAAGATGGATGCCACATGAAGATTGCCAAGGCACTGAGGAATGGCAGGGCTACAGAAGGTGAAACAAGGTTTTTCTCCAGAGCAGACAGAGAGAGAGAGCCTTCCCCATTGCCCTAAATTCAGACCTCTAGCCTCCTATCAATGGCATTGGGTTTTTTGGGTTTAGCCTCCTAAACTGTGACTAAATAATTTCCTCTTCCTTAAAGCCACCCACTTGTGATATTTCTGCTACAGTGGCACTAGGTAACTGAGATACTCAGTATAATGGCAGAAAACTGAAGAATTCAGATGGAAAGAAAATCTTATGCCCAACTCTGAGCACAGCCTCCTATTCATTCATTCATTTATCCAACATGTTTATTGAGCAATTATGATCCAGGATGGTGCACATTGTTAAGCACTTGACTGCTAGTCAAAAGGTTGGTGGTTCAAACCCACACAGAGGCCCTAGGAAGACAGGCCTGATGATCTGCTTCTGAAAAGTCACAGCCTTGAAAGCCCTATGGAGTACACATGGGGTCGCCATGAGTAGGAATCAACATGACAGCAGCTAATAACAACAGCTCTTCCAGGTTCTGGTGATACCATAGAGGATGAGCCACAGCAGTTCCCTGCCCTCATAGAGCTTATGTTCTGATGGAAGGAGACAGAAAGCTAACAAGGAAATCTACTAGGTGCTTGTAGTTTACAGTGAGTGTTATGACAGGTGTGGGGCAAGTTCCACAGCTGCTCAGCAAAGGCCTCTCTGAGGAGGGTGATGAACTGAGGGATAAAAAGAAGCTCACATGTGACAACCTGGGACAGAGAGTTCTAGGCAGAACAAACAGCAAGTCCAAAAGCCCCGAGAGGAATGATCTGGGAGTGTGTGAGGAATAGGTAGCTGAAACTCAGTGAGCGAGAGTGTGGGTGGGAAGCGGGACAGCGTCAGGCAGTTTCCTCGTGCTGTGAGATCTTGCAGGCCATAGTACGGAATGGCGTTTCCGCCTCGTTCTCAGTGGGAGTGGAGAGGGCTCTCAGTTGGTTGTTTTGGGCTGAGCTTCATGGGATGCTTTCAATCTGGTAAAGTCATTTCATATCCAGGGTCCGGTCCTCAGCTTTTTCAGGTCACAAAGAATGATCAGATTTTGGGAAACTGTGTTAAACATTTCAATCATGTTGCCTATCAGGACTAGAACCCTTTCTAAGAGAAGTTTCTCTCCTCACAGAACTGCTCACGGCATATTAATTAGACCTTAAGGTGTAGACCTGGTGGTTCAACAGTTAAGCACTCAGCTGCGAACCGAAAGATGGGTGGTTCAAATATACCGAGCGCCTCCATGGGAGAAAGATGTGGTGATCTGCTTCCATAAAGATAAAGATTACAGCCTAGAAAACCCTGTGGGGCAATTCTACTCTGTCTACTCTGTCACATGTGGTCATTATGAGTCGAAATTAACTTGACAGCCCCCAACAACAACAAGATGTATCCATATAACATGATGCGTATCACATGATGCCCCTCTTCCTTAACATCTTATAGCATCAATGATCTAAAGTGAGGCCTTCATTTATTTATCAAATATTTGTTAAGTGTCTCCTAATGTACTAGGGGTACAATGATGAATAAGAGGGAAAGAGGAGTTAAATGAGTAGATGGAGAGTGTCACTAATCTAGGTGAGGAATAAAGAAGGGACGGGTCTTGGGGGAAATGGTGAGTTCAACTATGGACATGTAGAGTTTGAGTCCGTATTTCATTTTAGGGAGAGATGAAAAACTGTGTATAAAGCCATTAGGAGTAGGACTTTCCTTTTTTGTAGAAGAAATTCAGAACTAAGGCCATGAAAGGTCAGAGAGTGCCAGGGTTCCTCTTCCATTTAACTCCTAATAGCAGGTGGGAGGGGGTCCCTTGGGTGGTGCAAATGGTTAACTCACTTGGCTGCTAACAGAAAGGTTGGAGGTTCCCACTCAGAGATGCCTCGGATGAAGAGCTGGTGATCTAATTCTGACTTTTCAGAACACTATGGGGCACAGTTCTACTCTGGCACACATGGGGCTGCCATGCTTCGAAATCCTCTTGACTGCAACTAGTTTACTGGTAGTAAGGAGTGGGAGAGGGAGCCCTGGTGGCAGAGTGGTTAAAGCACTAGGCTGCTAACCTAAAGGTTGATGGTGCCAACCCCCCAGCTGCTCCACAGGAGAAAGATGTGGTAGTCTGCTTCCATAAAGATTTACAGCCTTGGAAACCCTATGGGGCTGGTCTACTCTGTCCTACAGGGTCACTACGAGTTGGAGTTGACCCAAAGGAAACAGGTTTGGTTTTAGGGGGTGGGAGTGTCTTATCAGAAGTCCTTAGCAGAACTTTATACCACACACCTCTTACACTTACCCCAGCTATGCCTGGGGGACGATTAAGACATATTTAGGAGTGTGCTTAAAATGGGGACATCAACTGTAGAACCAGATTGGGGAGACAAGACTAAGGACTGAACAACATGGCTATGTCCACCCACGCAACAGTGATTTAGGAGAAGGAGACACCACCATGGGCGAGATAAGTCTGTAAAGTCAGCATCAAGGAGCGGGGTCTTGACTGTAATAAGTGAGGGGAGACACAGCAGTGTTTCAGGTACTGGGAGGGTTCACAAATGATGGTCCACACAGACAGGAATAGATTTGGTGCATGGGGGTGAAAGGATCAGGACCCAGAGGGGCATGCTGGGAGTGAGAGAGTGGAGACAGGCTGTGGGCTGAGACCCACATTCTGGAAAGGAGTTCCAGCTCAAGAAGGCAGACAAGGAGTCTGAGTAAAGACTGTTTCAGTAAAAGAGTTACTTCATGGGCTCTTACATAAATTAAAGTCATTAAAATTAACTTTACCCTGTGAATCTTCCTGAGAATTTCTCTACATTTCTTTGGATAAATGGTATACCAAGACCATGAAATTCAGGAGAGACTTTTATCCAACACAGACAGAGATAGTCTTGCTTTCACATCTAAGGATTAAAAGACTTTGATTACTTGAGGGCCTTAGTAACTGTTTGATTGCAGTGACTTTAGAAAATTTTTATTGCTGTTGTGTGCCATTGAGTTGATTCCAAGTCATAGTAACCCTACAGGACAGAGTAGAACTGCCCCATAGGGTTTCTGTGACCATAACCTTTACGGAAGCAAACTGCCACATCTTTCTCCCACGGAGCCTTTGGGTGGGTTCCAACCACTGACATTTTGGTTAGTAGCCAAGCACTTAACCATTGCACCACCAGGGCTCCTTAAAGCGTCAAATGATGAAGCAGCATAAGCCTTCCTGGAGGAGTATTTAGCATTTGCTCTTCTGAAGGCAGAGCTCTCTGGGGTCAGCAGTTCAAATCTACCAGCTGCTCCTTGGAAACCCTAAGGGGCAGTTCTACTCTGTCCTATAGGGTTACTATGAGTCTTGGAATCAACTGGACAGCAATAGGTTTGGATTTTTTTGGTTTTGCTCTGAAGGCAGGTGAACAATGGCAAGTCACACCTGCCTTGGCCACTGGTCTCCAGCAAATGACATGACCTCTTCCATCTGCAGTTTTCTAGCCTATAAATTGAGGATAATAATTTCTTTATTTTTTTCAATAAATGTGCCAAGCACTGTTCTACCACCTTATAGAGTTATTTTAGGAATTAATAAAATAATATAAGTGAAAGTGCTTAGCATACCACTTAGCTTTAAGTCTATTTCTACTCATGGCAACCCCATGTGTGTCAGAGTAGAACGTGCTCCATAGGGTTTTCAATGGCTGATTTTTCTGAAGTAGATCACCAGGCTTTACTTCTGCGGTTCCTCTCAGTGGCCTCGAACCTCCAGCCTTTTGGTTAATAACCAAGAACTTAACTATTTGTGTCACCCTGGGTTGTCATATCAGGCAGAGATTGTATTAGTTTTTCTATCCAAGAAGATTTTTCTACTGGAACAAGATGGACGTTTGAACCATTATTGGGTCAGGCTAACAATGGACAAAAATGCTCAAAGTTTTTGTTGTAAATATCAGAGTTGTATATAAACATCTGGCAGAGGGAAAACAAACTGACTGCATAAACAGTCCAAGAATTTAAAAAAAAAATCTTTAATGACACTTTTTGAAGCAGAAGGAGGGAGGGCAAAACTTTGCCTTAGAGAAAGTAAAGCAGGTCTAAGTCAAGGTTATTCTAGGAAGTCTGCAGAGGATGAAGCAATGAAGCAGTGGAGCATTGAGGCTGCAGGAGTGTTCCAAGTGAAGACTCATTGAAAATATGAATGCCTACTGGGTCTAGAACATTAAGAAAGAACTACAAGGTAGTTTGCTTCATCGACATGTTCGGAGTCAAGGTGCATAGCAAAACAATTGTTTTTCTGAGACATCTTAACTGTAAGCACTCCAAAGTACCCACTGAAGCCTGGAAAGAGAATTGCAATTCAGAATAAGTATTTTGGACTGACTGTTTAAGGGTCCTGACACTTCAGATACTAGTTTTCCAGTCCTCCAAGCAAGTCATCTAAATGATTTCAAGTAAAAAAAAGGAAAGGATATAAAGCTTCCCCAAGCCAGAAAATTGAATGTTTTCTCCCAGTATTGCTGATATTTAACTTTCGCTTCTAAAGTGAATTGGTTCATTAGCGAAAGTTGCAGCATTTTACACTCCTCCTTCCAAATTAAACTTTAGCCCAGATCCAGTAGGGCCTAATGAGGGTGGCCAGGAACCACCTTAGGATGGGATATTCCTGATCCCCCAAGTTGGGGGGGGCAACGATCAGGCCATCTCGGTGTGCCTTCTCAGGGCCTTGGAAAGGCAATAACGCTACTTATTACAATTGCAATGATAAGTGCAACTGCCTATTTTTTTTTCCCCAATAGACTATAATCTTTCCAAAGGATGGACTGTGTATTATTAATTATTGTAACCCCCACCTGCTTGAAAATCTCCTTATTAGGAGGGGCTTAGTAGTAAATGCTCTACAGTATGTACAGAGAAGGATGAGCGGATGGATGGATGGATAAATGAATGAATGAATGAATGAATCCTTGGTTCCTAGTCTTAAAGTAAAATCACCACAACAATACAGGAAATAGTCCTCAGGTAAAGGGATGACAAGATGGACTGAGTGACTTGGGCCTAAAGGGTCACTGAATAGGGATCTAATTTTGGGATCATTGGGAAGGAGAAAACTTGGATTAGTATTTATCATAAGTAATTGCCATTGAGTCAATTGACTCATGGCAACCGCATGTGTGTCACAGAGTTCTGTGTGAGCATGTGGGGGAGAGAAGTAGATGGCCAGGTCTTTCTTTCTGAGGTACATCTGGTTGGACTCAAACTTCCAGCCTTTTGGTTAGCAGCCAAGGACATTAATTATTTGCACCAGGAGGCAAGGGCTCCATCTACTGAGCCAGACAGGGTCAGTTTTCTTGGGCCACTGAATAGTTATCCTGATGACTGCCTCAGAATGGCCATCTCCCATAACGGCTGGACCATGGGGAGTGAGGGCCAGAGGAGTTTTAGGAGCGGAGTTAGTGTGAGCATATCTGCAGACTGCAGAGTGGCAGTGGTGAGTGCCAGGGGGCCACAGTTGGTAGTAAGGGATCGGTCGTGTCATCAGCAATAGGACACCAGCAGCATAACTTCCTTCACCCACATGGCATCTCAGACTTGGGCCAACAAGGCCAACCAATAAGAGAACAGCAATCCAACAAGCCCGCCAAGAAATGGTCCCCTACTGGAACCTCTGCAAAACTGTAAACAGTGAGGAGAGAGCAGGCTTCAGGGACAGCTTGCTGGTCTATGGAACATCCAGGAACCCCGGAATTGAAGGAGCTGGGAGCTTTGGGGTATCATGGTGCCCTTCCCTGAGCAACACTGACCCAAGAGCTATTGGGAGGACGCTATGCCACAAGAGCAGTTAGCAGAGAATGTAGCCTTTGTCATTCTACTTGCCAGTGGAGCTTGAGAATACAGGCTCTCAACTAACTGCATGGAAAACAGCTGTAGGGTTCACTTGTACAAAGGTGACACCTGGTACATGATTAACACGCATACCTGAAATTCCAAGTTCACAATTCATATATTTGCCAAGGTGGGGTATGTTGGACGGAGAGGCCAAACCTGCTGTCCACATTTAAAGCCTGAACTTGTAGAAGATTATCCTACCTCAAGTTGTCTCTGACTAGTAAGGAGGTAGAAGAGCATGATGTTTAAGAACTCTGTGCAGTCGAATTCTAGGGTTTCAAGCCTGGCCCAGTTGCATGATACTTTGAAACCCTGAAGCAAGTTTCACCTAAGTCTCTGTTTCCTCATTTGTAGAAGGGGATGATAAGAGAACCTACTTCATCAAGCATTAAGAGGACTGTTTTAAATAATCCAAGTAAATGTTGGCACGTAAGCACTCTGTAAATATTAGCATACATACAAAATATGATTTGAATTATAAAATTTCAAACAAATTTGTCCAAGTATGCCCAAATTTCCTACTTAATTACTAGTAGAATAGTAGTTCCTCATGGGGTGGTGATTGGAGGGGATGACCTGGGACACAAATAAAAAACATCCACTATGACCAAAGTCTCAGAGAAGGAACTAGTCTACAGGACAAATAGTCTACATGAACCACAGCCTTATATAACCTGAGACCGGAAGAACTAGATGGTGCCCAGCTACCATTACCAACTGTTCTGATCAGGGCCAAAATAGATGGGCCCGAGAGAATGGGAGAAAAGTGTGGAGCGGCACTCAAACTCTTAAAACGTCTAGACTTACCAGACCAGTTGAGACTAGAGGACTTCCTGAGACTACCGCTCTGAGATATCCCTTAAACCTTGAACCAAAACTATCCCGAGGTCAACTTTTAGTGAAATAACATATTGGCACCCAAAATAAAGGATATTAGCCGTAAGTATTTTTTTTTATGGTACTCCATTAAAAAAACATCTGTATGAGACCAAAAGGTCAACAATTGCTCAAAAACAAAGATGAAAAGATAAGGGGGCAGGGAAACTAGAGTACTGGAAACAGAACAACTAGAACACAAAGAGAATGTTGACACATTGTTGAAAATGTAACTGAAGTCACTGAACAATTTGTATTGCAGCTGTCAAATGGGAACCTAATTTGCTGTTTAAATTTTTACCAAAAAACGTAATAAAATATTATTAAAAACAGTCCCATGGAACAAAACAAGACTAAAGGGGCATACCAGCCCTGGGGCAGGGACTGGAAGGTAGGAGGGAACAGGACAGCTGGTAATAGGGAACCCAGGGTTGAGAAGGGAGACTGTTGACATGTTGTGGAGTTATTAACCAATGTCATACAACAATGTGCGCACTGTTTGATGAGAAACTAGTTTGTTCTGTAAACCTTCATCTAAAGTTCAATAAAAAAAAATTATTAAAAACAAACAACAAAAACACCTACTATAATTTCACCAAAGGGGGCATTCAAATGGCCAACAAACACATGAAAAGATGCACAACGTCACTAACCATTAAATCAAAACCAAACCCGTTGCTGTCAAGTCGATTTTGACTGATAGGGACCCTATAAGACAGAGTAGAACTGCCCATAGACTGAAACCTTTCTGGAAGCAGACTACCACACCTTTCTCCTGTGGAGTGGCTAGTGGATTCGCACCTCCAAGCTTTCCGTTAGCAGCTTAGTGCTTTAACCATTGCACCACCAGGGCTTCTCATCAGCCATTAACAACAACACCAAAAAAACCTGTTGCCATCAGAGTCGATTCCTGCTCATAATGACCCTATAGGACTGAGTAGAACTACCCCACAGGGTTTCCAAGCTGCAGCTGGTGGATACCAACTGCCAACCTTTTGATTAGCAACCGAGCTCTTAACCACTGCAGCACCAGGGTTTCCACTAGCCATTAAAAAAAACCTGTTGCTGTCTAGTTGATTCCGACTCATAGCAGCCCTGTGGGATGGGGTAGATCTGCCCCATAGGGTTTCCAAGGGGTGGTTGCTGGATTCGAATTGCCAATCTTTTTGGTTAGCAGCTGAGCTCTTAACCACTATGCCACCAGGACTCCCATTAGCCATTAGGGAGATGCAAATGAAAACGACAATGAGATACCACTTCACTCTTATAGAATGGCAATGATCAAAAAACCAGAAAACAATAGGGACTGATGAAATTGTGGAGAAACTGGAACCCTCATCCACTGCTGGTGGGAACGTAAAATGGTATAAGGACTATGGAAAACAGTTTGGCGGTTCCTCAAAAAGTGGAGCATAGACCTACCATATGACCCACAAATCTCAATCCTAGGTACATAAACCGGAAGAAGTTAAAGCAGGAACGCAAACAGAAACCTGTACATAAATGTTCATTGTGGCAGTTTTCACAATCACTAAAAGGTGAAAACCACCAAGATGCCCATCGACAAATGCGTGGGCAGCATACACACACAATGGAATACTACTCATCCTAGAAGAGAAATGAAGTTCTGATGCCGGCCACAACAGGAACGAACCTTGGAAACATGCTGAGTGAAGTCAGTCAGTCACAAAAAGACAAATACTGTATGACCTCCCATATATGAAATAAGGAAATATATAGAAACCAAAGATTATCAGTGGAAACTAGGGGTGGCAGGAAGGGAGACGATGGGAGTTTTTGCTTAGGCGGCATTGAGACTACGCTAATGGTGGTGGAATGACTTGGAAAAGGAGAGTAAGAATGGCTGCAAAACATGAAGAATGCAGTCAGTGTCACTGAACTGTACACATAGAAACTGCTGAGATGAAGTTCATTTTGTTATGTGTATTTTCACCACACTCACACACACATACACACAAACCCACTATGATTTACTCTCTGTTTTCTCAGTCAAATATTCCTTGTTGAACTACTGAAGTTTTTACGGAGGATAACTTGGAATCTCTCGTATTATTGGAACAAAAATAAAAGCCGTAATTCCTAAACTGATGACCCCCCCCCAAAAAACCCCACTACCGTCAAGTCGATTCCGACTCATAGCGACCCTTTAGGACATAGTAGAACTGCCCCATAGAGTTTCCAAGGAGCACCTAGGTGGATTCGAACTGCCAACCTTCTGGTTAGCAGCCGTAGCACTTAACCACTATGCCACCAGGGTTTCCAAACTGATGATAGTGAGGTCAAATATTTTACATTTGGGCACACTCACACTAAAATAACAAAATATGACTGCATCGAGGAAATTCCTCCCACTATACAGACAGGTACAATCCTGATCATCTTTGACGAGCACACGGCCAGCCCTGCCGATGAAAACAGTTTACAGGGGACACCAGTAGAGGAAATAGAATCTGCTACTTTTGAGATTACTCAGGAGAGACAAAGAAGCTTTTAAAACACATGGACAGAGTGTTAGTGAGGTAGCGAACAAAAAATTTAGGTGCCTATAATCTTCAAATAAAAATATAAGTAATGCGGTTTTAATAAAAAGATGTATAAAGATGGAGTAACGAGCATGTCAGGAAACAAAGGACAATTGATTAACAATCACCTCAAATTTTCCCAGAGCTTTAAGAAAAACTGGCTACTGTTTGTGATGAGTCAAGTATTTTATGCCATTTAAAACTACAGCATGAGCTATAATCTTTAATTCTGTAAAAAAAAAAAAAAAAAAAAAAAGAGCCTTTGAAAGGTAGATTGTCATTCAAAGATGTTGTTAGTTTCTGGTGAGTCGATTCCAACTCATGGTGACCCCATGTGTTTCAGAGTAGATCTACTCCATGGGGTTTTCTTGGCTGCAGTCTTAACAGAAGCAGATTGCCAGGACTTCTCTTCCGTGGTATCACTGGGTAGGTTCAAACTACCAACCTTTACATGAGCAATCGAGCACCAACTGTTTGCACTACCTAGGGATCTATTAAGCAGAGCTTAAATCTGAGGTGCCCTATCATTTAAACCTTGCTGGTTTTGAAATATTACCACTGGGTGGTAAAGTTTAGGGATAGGCCCTCAGGAAAAAAAAATCACAGGCCTTTGGGAATTCTTTGTCTCATACCTATGTTCCCCCTTCTCTCCCTTCTCTACATTTCCTTATCTGTTGACTCTCTCTGTGTAGCAATGGACGGTGGAGCTGAGTTTCCTGTATGTAATTACACATCCCTAGTTTAGTGAGGAGTCTGGTTCCAGGCCAAAGTCCTGTATGTGGTCTTTCAGGCCTGACCACAGGCAACTTCAAAGGCTTTACCTGGCAGGCCTGAGGGAAAGCTGCTTCCCCATGCAGACTTGGTGCACAGCCAGGACATTGCACCCTAGGAGAGAGTCGCAGTCAGGGACTCAGCTCCCCAGCTACCCTGCTGTTACACAAATCTGCATCCTAGCCCCGGTGTCTCCATACAGAGGCCTCTTTACCAAGGACCATCTGCTGAGATCTGTCTCAGGTACCTCTGCTGAGGCTTTGAAGACATTTTTCTCCACTCTGGGTCTATGGACTGCCCCAGGGCCACAAATTGGCTGGAACATTTTGTTTGCAGTGCTCTTGGCAGTGAGACAATTCCCCTTGTCTGCACTGATCCGTCTAACTCCTACAAGATGCTGTTTCATGGGTGGTGCAGTGGTTAAGGATTCAGCTGCTAACCAAAAGGTCAGCAGTTCAAATCCATCAGTTGCCCCTTGGAAACCCTATGGAGCAGTTCTACTCTGTCCTATAGAGTCACTATGAGCTGGAGTTGACTTGACAGCAACAGGTTTGGTTTGGAGTTAGGGACTTGGTGCTTTCTACTATTTAGCCCCTTACTTATACTATCTCGCGTTAAGGGCTTGACTTGTATTTCATTTTGGCTTCTTGTTTTGACTACTTAGAGGCCTGGCAGCTGAGCTCTCTGTAGCTCAGCTTGGCCCATGATGCCTAGAAGCAGAAACACGATGGGCAAAGCTACGATCAAGTGCTTACACTACAAGGGCAGCTGTCTTAGTTCCCTAGTGCTGCTGTAACAGAAATACCACAAGTGCGTGGCTTTAAGGAACATACATTAATTTTCCCACAGGTCTGGAGGCTAAAAGTCTAAATCAGGGTCTTGTCCACGTCTGTTCCTTCCATATTGGTAACCCCAGGCATCGCTTTGTTCCATGGCTCTTAGTTGATCCTCACATGGCATCTGTCTTTCCCTGTATATGTCTCTGTGTCTATCCTGCTCTTTTTACAACTCAGAAATGATTAGGTTTAGGACCCCGTCTACTCTGGTATGACCCTCCTATTTCCAAACAGGATCAAATCCACAGGTACAAGGGCTAGGACTTCAACACATTTTTGGAGGACACAATTCAATCCATAACAGCAACTTTAATTAAGAAGGCCAGTCATATGTGAACAAAGTTTTGTTATTTTCAAACAAAGAGTAACAAAGATAATATTTTATATATTTAATAATATAGACTCTATTTTGCTGATAGGGGAGCCCTGGTGGCACAGTGGTTAAGAGCTCAGCTGTGCCACCAGAAGGTTAGCAGTTTGAATCCGCCATCTGCTCCTTGGAAACTCTATGGGACAGTTCTACCTTGTCCTTTCGGGTTGCTGTGAGTCAGAATTGACTCAATGCAACAGGTTTTTTTTGGGGGGGGGGGGTTATGCTGACAGGCAACGATAAGTGGTCACATATGTAGGTAGTGTTACTTTTGTGTTGTTGTTGTTAGGTGCTGTTGAGTCAGTTCTGACTCATAGTGACCCTATGTACAACAGAACAGAACACTACCTGGTCCTGTGCCATCGTCACGATCGTTGTTATGTTTGAGCCCATTGTTGCAGCCACTATGTCAATTCATCTAGTTGAGGGGCTTCTTCTTTTTTGCTGACCCTCTACTTTACCAAGCATGATGTCCTTCTCCAGGGACTGGTTCCTCCTGATAACATGTCCAAAGTACGTGAGATGAAGTCTTGCCATTCTTGCTTCTAAAGAGCATTCTGGCTGTAGTTCTCTCAAGACATATTAGTTTTACTTTTATATATGCAAATTATACTTCTACAGTTTAGATCTTCTCCTTTTGGTCCTCACAACGGTACTGTCCCTGCAAAGCAAGCTTGGAGTGAGGAGAACCTAGGCCGGAAGTGGCTGTCACGGGAGAGGAGAGACACATGAAAATAAGCCCTGCGTTCCTGCTGTTTGGAGGTCTTGGTTTAGGGCAGGAGGCAAGAAGACAAAGCTAAGGGTGAGTAAAGGGAGAGTTGTTCATGTTGAGGCAGAAAGTGACAAGATGGGGTGGAGAAGGGACAGAGAGAAGGATCTGGCTAGGTGGGTAGACTGTGCTTTGCAGAAGAGAAACCTGAAAACACTGTCAAGCAGGTTTCTTCTGGATGTGGTTTTAGCAGTAAGGACAGCATGCTTCTAAGAGTAACTGGAATTTTTCCTGTTCTCATCTTCCGCCTTTGCTGCCCCCTCAAATATATCTGTGGTACTTGAAATTTCTTAAACAGGGAGTAGTGTTTTTCATTCCACAGTTAGGGACAAACCTTGACAAGCAAAGCGACTGGCAGAGGTAACGTGAAACTTTCTCACTAAAATGCTAATGACTGATACAGGATCGTTTGCTATTTTGATAGAAAGAGGAAGCAGGAGAACTGGAGGGTTTGGCATGAGAAAGCTTCCCAAAGAAGGAAAGGAAGCACATTAAATGACAACAGAGAAACAATTAACATTTACTGAGCACTTCAGTGCCAGATTCTGTTCTAAGTGCTTTGCATGAATTAACTCATTCAATCCTCACAGCACCCTGTCTGAAGTAGGTAATGTTACTAATCTCCATTTTACAGACGAGGAAACTGAATCACAGAGAGATTAGGTAACTTGCCAGAAGTCCTAGTAGTAGCGCTAAGACTGAGTTCTGGCATTTCTGGTCCTAGAACCCACAGTCTTAAACATAAAACCTGTTGCCATTGAATCGATTCCGACTCATAGGAACCCTACGGGACAGAGTCGAACTACCCCATAGGGTTTCCAAGGAGCAGCTCGTAGATTCGAACTGCTGATTTTTTGGTTAGCAGCCATAGCTTTTAAACACTGTGCCACCAGGGTTCCATGAACCTAGATGGAAAGAAAATTGGCTCAGAGGAAGATGGCCCAGGAGACAAACTTCCTTACATGGACATGCTGTCTAAAGTTTGCCTATTTCCTTCCGGGAGCTAGGGATAAAGTGGTGTTTTACGTTGTACAGCTTTGTGTATCTGCTGCTTAAAGGAACGCTGGTCCCGGAGGGATTACTATGTCTAGTCCCTTGGTACGTTTGGCTATCTCGTTGGTCTCACGTATGCACCACTTTGCTGCCTGAGTTAGTGATCTTGTTGCAGTTATTTAAGCTCTCTGTGCCTCTGAGTCCACCTCTGGAAACTGGGTTATTTCCAATTTGTCAGCTCCCTGGCTCAGAGGAATGCAGAGAGGACTAATGGGCTGATACGTGCAAAAGGCGGTGAGCCATAACCCAGGACTAACCAAACTTCTAGACAGTATGATTTGGCAGTGGTATTTCAACTGACAGAATGGTAGAATATTCCCCTAGTAGGCTCTTGAGATGTTCTTGGTTCAGCTGCCTGATCTCTTTTTAGTACAAAAGTAGTTGATCAACTACAAGTGCCTGAATTTGCTTCCAGGCTTCAACCGCGCAGTTCCAGTGGAGGACAACTGTCAGGTAGACGTGGGCAAAGCCCATATTGTCTAGAATAGTTCAACTTATTTAGAGATAAGAATTCCAAATTCAAAATAAGAATCTTCAAAATGGGACTTTGAAAGCAGCTGTTTATCAAAAAGATTAAAAGAACTGGACCTGCTCCAGGAAACTTTTAGCTTAATAGCAAACACCATAATTAGCGTTCAATTCAAATGATAGTGATCTAAGTGACACCACCAAGGGCAGAACCAATTGTAAAGGTTTTAAAAATGATGATTTGCAAAGAGGTATGGGTGGGAGGATGATTGAGGCCAGGAGGATATAGGGAAAAAATCTCAGCTGTAGCTATGACTAAGGACCAAAAACCAAAACAACATTGCTGCCGAGTCAATTCCGACTCATGGTGAACCCATGTGTGTCAGAGTGGAACTGTGCTCCATAGGGTTTTCCTGCCTGTAATATTTACGGAAGCAGATCATCAGGTCTTTCTTCCGTGATGCTGCAGGGTTTGAACTGCCAACTTTTAGGTTAGTAGCCAATGCAAACCGTTTGTGCCACCCAGGACCAGGGGACACAAAAGGACGTATCCACCAAAACCAGTTACCATGGAGTCAACTTCGACTCCTGGTGACTCTGTGTGTGTCAGAGTAGAACTGTGCACCACAGGATTTTCAATGGCTGAATCTTTGGAAGTAGATCTCCAGGCCTTTCTTCTGAGATGCCTCTGGGTGGACTCAAACCACCAACCTTTCATTAGTGGAACTTGTTAACTGTTTTCACAGCCCAGGGACTCTAAAAAGAAGTATAGTGTCATTTGTTTTTTTCTAAAGAAGAAGAACATGTCTAATCAATCCACATTGTCTAATAAATTCCCTTTTGCAAGCATAGAAATATTAGTTACCAATCTATGCCATCAGATAAAACAAACAAAAAAAGCATAAGGGTAACCACAATATTTTTAATAGACACAATTACTCAACTCAGTAATCTAACCTGGTGTTTATGTCTTTAAGGGACAGTCATATCCCATGGCACTCATGCCCCTCTAGACCTGGGAAAGGAAGCCATCTCTGTGAACTAATAAATAAACGTGGCCCAACAGGAACCAAGGTGGAAACTCAGGATCAGAAATAAGCAGATTAAAATAGTTTACAGAAAGAGTTTGAGAGAACGGGAAAGAATGACATGAGAAAAGAAGGTGGTAGGCGGTCAAGACCACACAGTACTAAGGAACCACAGATCCAAACAAGGAAAACAAGATAGAGTTTTTCAGAGTGCTGGTGCGATTCAAACCATTGCAAACAAAGCTATGATGGATTTCAGCAAACTTTGGATAGAAGATACTTGGTTTTCCCTTTTTGGCAGCGTTTTCTCGTATCTGCAATCTCTTTTCTTTATGTACCCAGAGCCCCATTCCTTATCAAAGGAAGAATACTGACGTAGACTCCTCAGTCAGAAGGTGAAGGAAGATGTCATCTTCCCAGGAGTCTGTGCAGATTAAAGCCTCATCTTGATATGGGAAGGCATTTTCAGGTCAAAAGCTGGAGGAGGATGAGTGAGAATCTTCCTGGGGCCCTCCCTTCCAAATCTCCCTGAAAGCACTTTCTGCTTTTGCCTCAGTTTTCCTTGGCCTCATTTATGACAGTCGTTGTCTGGTTGACAGAGACCCTCAGTGGTGAAAATTGTTAAGTGCTCGACCACTAGTTGAAAGGTTGATGGTTTGAACCCACCCAGAGGAACCTAGGAAGAAAGGCCTGGCTTCAGAAAGATCACAGCCTTGAAAACCCTATAGAGCAGTTGACTTGATGGCAACTAACAACAACATCTGATTGACAGACACAGACCCATCTTTGTTTTGTCTTTGCCTGGGTAGGGTGTGAAAGATGTTTCCTTCACTAAAAAACAGTTGGATTTACGTAAGGAGGAGACTGGCTGAAGATAAAACCATGCTGTGATGCTTCGCTATGTCTGAACTGTGCTAAGGCCGTGGCAGGCACGTTGCTGAGAAGGAAGGCATCGGGGAGATTAAACCGGTTGCTGTCGAGTCAGCTCTGACTCAAGGTGACCCCATGTGTGTCAGGGTAGAACTGTGCTCCATAGAGTTTTCCATGGCTGATTTTTTGAACGTTGATTGGCAGGCCTTTCTTCTGAGGCACCTCTGGGTGGACTCGAACCTCCACCCTTTTGTTTAGCAGCTGAGCACGTTAACAATTTGTAGCACCCAGGGACTCCTTAAGGGAGACCTGTCATCATTTAACAATCCCATCTCATGTAAAAACGTTCACTCCATTTACTGAAAACTAAAACCCTTGTGCTCTGAGTCTCTCTGCTGGGGCTCATTTGTGTGGAGATAAAGGACAGCTTGCTTACCCGCACTCGGCTGCCCCACCCTGCGCTGGGCTCAATGGAAGGAAGGGTGGAGTGGGTACACGGAGTTTTGACAATGCTCCACGTCTTTGCACTTGAAATGTTTACTGAGACAGTCAGGTAATTCTTTAGGAAGGGAAAGTTTACGACTCTAGAAGCTGACCAAGGGACAGCAAGAGAGAGAAGTGGTCCCCCCATCTGGTGAGTGTATGCTCCTCATGCCTGCATGCAACAGCAGCAATCCGGAAATACAGTGGTTACCCTGCACACCCTCTTCAAGATGATTACCCGTTTGATAACTCTGCTTCAGGGGAACCAGCCCATGCAGCTCCCACCCACGTTTCCGGGTCTGCAGGCAGCTGTTTCCTCAGTTTGCAATAGTCTCTCTTCCCCTCGTCTAAGGACCATCTTTTCTTCTTGGATTCCTCTCGACCCTTCTCCACATCCCACTTCCTGTATTAAGCCTTTCCCAGTTGTTCCATCCCATAGTAATCACTCTGTTCTTCAGCCTCCTAAGAGCTCACCTGGCACTTGGTGGTTGTGGTGACATCTGTCTGCTTATTCATCCAGTTCTCCCCTCCTGCACCAGACCTTGTGCAGAATTGTCAGCCTTCATTTGGTGTTAGCTGCCATCAAGTAGGCCCAACTCGGGGCAACCCCATGCACAATGGAATGAAATGCTGCCCGGTCCTGTGCCATTGCCAAGGTCAGATTTGGATCAGACCCTTGTGATCCATAGGGTTTTCAGTGGCTGACTTTTCTGAAGTAGATCACCAGGCCTTCTTTCCAAGGCACCTCTGGGTGGATTTGAACCTCCAACTTTCAGTTAGCAGCCAAGCTTATTAACCATTTGCACTACCCAAGGACTCCAAATAACGGACTCGGATCTCTTTATCCTCTCACACCTCAAATCCTGGTGCCACAAGCCTCTTCAAGGAAGCTCCAGTCTCTGATGACAAGTAATAACTCTCTCTGATGAGCAGGTAATAAGGAGTGCCCAGTTGCCAAGAAGGAACCCTTGATTATTAAGGTTTCTCCACTCGAGAAGCAAACTCAGGTCTAGGAGGACAAGTAGTCACAGGAAAACAGAGAGCTTCACACAGAGTTGTCACAAAATGGAAGCTAAAAGGAATATTCTGAACAGGAAACAGTGATCTTTATTTATGGCATTATTTCAGAAGGCAAAGTCAAAGGCAGAGCCTCAGGAATGCAAACTTCCAGGGCCCACAGGATCCCCGTCAACATAGAACATTCCACATTCCATTCCAGGCCTGCTACCTGCAGAGCTGGAATATCTCTTTTGATAATGTCCCCATGGAATCAACCCAACTTGGAGAAACCCTGTGAATTGATAAGCAAAAAGACTGAAATCTATGATTATGAATACATTCCGGATGTTGTAGCAACATTAATAAATTGTGAGCATCAAAAATCTCCTATAAATAATCCAATTAAAAAATGGGCAAAGGAAGAACTAATGGACCACTTCTGCCATGGCCTCCACCAGACTGAGTCCAGAACAACTAGATGGTGACCGGCTACCACCACTGACTGCTCTGACATGGATCACAATAGAGCATCTCAGACAGAGCTGGAGAAAAATGTAGAACAAAACTCTAACTCAAAAAGAAAGACCAGACTTGCTGGCCTGACAGAGACTGGAGAAATCCTGAAAGTACAGCCCCCGGACACCCTTTCAGCTCAGTTATGAAGTCACTCCTGGGGTTCACCCTTCAGCCAAAGATTGAACAGGCCTATAAAACAAAATGAGACTAAGGGGCGGAAGGCAGGAGGGAACAGGAAAGCTGGTAATAGGGAACCTAGGGTTGAGAAGGGAGAGTGTTGACATGTCATGGCATTGTTAATCAATGTCATAGAACACTGTGTGTACTGTTTGATGAGAAACTAGTTTGTTCTGTAAACCTTCATCTAAATTTCTATTTTAAAAAAAAGTCACAATGAAATGCCACTTTGCACCTATTAAGTGGGTAATAAATAAATAAAGTACAATTTAAAAAAAGAAAAAAAAAACATGCAAAGGATAGGAACAGACACTTGACTTAAAAAGACATTTAAGCATCTAACAGGTAACTGAGGAAATTCTCAGGATCACTAGCCATTTGAAAAAAATAAAAACAGAAACCCTAGTGGCATAGTGGTTAAGAGTTTGGCTGCTAACCAAAAAAGTCAGCAGTTCGAATCCACCAGGTGTTCGTAGCCATTAGAGAAATGCAAGTCAAAGGTACAACGAGATGCCGTCTCACCCCAACATTACTGGCACAAATCAAAAAAAAAAAAGAAAGAAAAGAAATGTTGGAGAGGCTTTGGGGGAGTTTGAAACTCTTTTGCACTGCTGGTAGGAACGCAAAATGGTACAACCATTTTGGAAAACAATATGGTGCTTCCTTCAAAAGCTAGAAATAGAAATACCATATGATCCAGCAATTCCACTTCTAGGAATATATCCTAGAGAAATAAGAGCCTTCGCATAAGTAAACATATGCACACCCATGTTCATTGCAGCATTATTCACAATAGCAAAAAGATGGAAACGACCTAAATGCCCATCAACAGATGAATGGATAGACAAACTGTGGTACGTACACACAATGGAGTATTATGCAATGCTAAAGAACAATGATGAACCTGTGAAGCATCTCACAACAAGGATGAACCTGGAGGGCATTATGCTAAGCAAAATAAGTCAATCGCAAAATGACAAATATTGTATGAGACCACTACTACAAAAACTCATGAAAAGGTTTACACACAAAAAGAAACAATCTTTAATGGTTACCAGGGAAGAGAGAGGTGGGTAGGGAAAAACACTAAATAGACAATAGGCAAGTGGTAACTTTGGCGAAGGTTAAGGCAGTACACAGTACTCAGAAAGCCAGCATAATTTGTGCAAGGTAAGGTCTTGGAAGCTCCATAGATAGAGCCAAACTCCCCGAGGGACCAAATTACTGGGCTGAGGGCTGTGGGGACTACGGTCTCAGGGAACATTTAGCTCAATTGGCATAACATAGTTTATAAAGAAAATGTTCTACATTCTGCTTTGGTGAGTAGCATCTGGGATCTTAAAAGCTTGTGAGTGGCCATCTAAGATACTCCATTGGTCTCACCCCATCGAAAGTAAGGGAGAATGAAGAAAACCAAAGACATAAGGGAAAGATTAGTTCAAAGGACTAATGGACCATAACTACCACAGCCTCCATCAGACTGAGTCCAGCACAAATAGATGGTGTCTGGCTATCATCACTGACTGCTCTGATCGGGATCACAATACAGGGTCCCAGACATAGCCGGAGAAAAATGTAGAACAAAATTCTAGCTCATAAAAGAAGAAAAAAAAAGGACCAGACTTACTAGCCTGACAGACTGGAGAAACCCCGAGAGTATGGTCCCTGGACAGCCTTATAGTGATGAAGTCACTCCTGAGGATCACCCTTCAGCCAAAGATTGGACGGGTGCATAAAGCAAAATGAGACTAAATGGGCACACCATCCCAGGGGCAAGGATGAGAAGGCAGGAGGGAACAGGAAAGCTGGTAATGGGGAACCCAAGGTCCAGGAGGGGAAAGTGTTGACATGTGGCAAGGTTGTCAACTATCTTAGTCATCTAGTGCTGCTATGACAGAAATACCACAAGTGGATGACTTTAACAAAGAGAAATTTATTTTCCCACAGTATAGTAGCCTAGAAGTCCAAATTCAGGGCGTCAGCTCCAGGGGAGGGCTTTCTCTCTCTGTTGGCCTTCTCGTCAGTCTCCCACCTCCCAGCCCCGGACTAGGAGCTTCTCTGTGCAGGAACCCCCGGTCTAAAGGACGCGTTCTGCTCCCAGTGCTTCTTTCTTGGTGGTATGAGGTCCCCCGTCTCTCTGCTTGCTTCCCTCTTTTATATCTTAAGAGATTACCTCAAGACACAGTCCAATTCTGTAGGTTGAGTCCTGCCTCACTAATACAACTGCCTCCCATCCTCCCTCATTAACATCATAGAGGTAGGATTTACAACATATAGGAAAACCACACAATACCAGGAATCATGGCCCAGCCAAACTGATACACACATTTTGGGGGGGACATAATTCAGTCTATGACAGCAACCAGTGTTAAAATGTATTTGTGTACTAGTTGTTCAGTGAGAAATTAGTTTGCTCTGTAAGCCTTCATCTAAAGTACAATAAAATAAAATAAAATAAATCTCCTAGACTATAGAACATACACGTTTGGAAAACCAAAATGGGCCTGAAATGGGCAGAATAATAATGCCTTCATTAATAATGGTTCACACAAAAGTGTATTAGAGCCTCGTAGTTTATATAATGATGGGGATTGTCTCCCATAGTAAAATGATAATAAAAGTTAAGAATTTTAATCTACATAATATATAACACAGTAACTCAGAATAATCAAATTAAGACGCCGTTAGCTGCTGTCAGTCGGTTCTGACTCATGGCGACCCCACGTACAACAGAACAAAACGTTGTTTGGTCCTGTGCCATCTTCAGAATTGCTGGTATGTTTGAGTCCATTGTTGTGGCCACTGTGTATTTTGAGTGCCTTCCAATCTACGGGCTCATCTTCCAGCACTATATCAGACCATGTTCTGCTGGGATTGCAGGCTTGTCTTTGGCTAATTATTGGAAGGGGATCACCAGGCCTTTCTTCCTGTTCTGTCTTAGTCTGAAAGCTTCACTGAAACCTGTCCACCTGCTGGTATTTGAAATGCCTCTGGTATAACTTCCAGCATCACAGAAACATGTGAGCCGCCACAGTCTGACAAACTGACAAGACGAGTGGTAGAGAATCATGACGGGAAATGAAAATTCTACTGCCCGTATCTCTGTATACCACTCAGGATATGACTGAGGTGATTGATTTAGAACTAGACTTGGTGGGTAAACGTGCTGATGTTGTGTGCCTGGCACAAGTGCAGGTAAGGTAACTTGACCAGGAGCAGAAATCTAGAACATATGGTGCAAGGATCTAGTCTCGCCACCAGAGGGTATTCTTTCCTCTTCTGGATTGTTGGCAAATTTGTATAACCACAAACAGAGTAAAAAATGGGCCAGGTCAGAGCACAGCAAAATGGATGAATTTACAAAATTCGCACCATTTCCCTTGTGCCTTCCTGTTTTAGAGAATGCTCAGTTTTCCTTCAATTGCGAGAATCATGCTGGCAGCAAGCCAACCTACACAAACTGCAGAAAACAGGTAACTCCTGCTGGCGCAAAGGATTAGGTGCTAAGCTGCTAAGCAAAAGGTTGGAGGTTCAAGTCTACCCAGAAACATCTCAAAAGAAAGGCCTGGTGATCTACGTCCTAAAAGTCAGCCATTTGAAAACCCTATGGAGCATAGTTCTACCCTGCAACACATCGGGTCACTGTGCATCTGAGTCAACACAAGGACAACCGGTTTTAGCTGTTTCTGACTATCCCCGGTAGAGCAGGAGTTTCAAGGAAGACAGCACTCAGAAGCCAGAAAGCGAGAAGAAAGGATTTCAGGGACAGTGGTGCCTCTTGCTTGAATTTTGATCTAAGCTGATTTACAACTGAAAAAAGACTGATGCTTCATTAGAGACGAGAAAGCCTAGGAAAGTTACCCCAGAGATTTTGACAACTTCTAGAGTCAGCCAGGGAGTCAGTCCCAGCCCATTAGTATACCAAGTTCAGAAAGCAAGGCCCTGGAAGGGTGCCCCAGGGACATGCCCAAGGGAGTCAGTTTGAATCCGGCCAAATTCTTACTCTTGAAAAAGGCAGGCTTTGTCCCCTCTGGCACACTCGGTGCCAGAGACTGTCAGGCAGAAAGGCAGTGAAGTTGAGAAATATGGGATATTAGGTCACTTGCCCGAATGAAGGCAAGTTCAACAAATTTGAACTTCAAGTCAATAAATATTTTCCTTTTTTTTTTAAGTGATCGAAAATAATACTTGCTGATTCCTACAAATCCAAACCATGCTGCTGTTGTTAGTTGCTGTCCAGTCAAATCCAACTCCCGGCAACCCCATGCATGCAGAGCAGAACTATTCTGTAAGGTTTTCAAGATTGTGATCTTTTGGAAGCGGATCGCCAGGCCTGTCTTCCCAGGCGTCTCTGGGTGAATTTGAGCTGCCAGTCTTTCAGCTAGTTAACTGTTTGCACCTTGCAGGAACTTCTGTTCTTTTTAACAGTGACACAGCATTCTACTTGCATGGATGTTCCATAATTTCAGCCAGTGCCCTACTGATGGGCATTTATGTTCTTTCGTATATGTACATATTTAAATATATACATATATTTATTGTTCATTAGGTGAACTTTTACAGCTCAAGTTAGTTTCTCATATGAAAATTTATATACACATTCTTATGTGACCCTGGTTGCTATCCTTATAATGTGACAGCATACTCCCCCTTTCCACCCCGGATTTCCTGTGTCCGTTCAACCAGCTCCTATGCCTTTCTGCCTTCTTATCTCACCTCCAGACAGGAGCTGCCCATTTAGTCTCGTGTATCTACTTGAACTAAGAAACACACTCTTCACGGGTCTCGTTTTATGTCTTATAGTCCACTCTAAACTTTGTCTGAAGAGTTGGCTTCAGGAATGGTTTTAGTTCTAGGTTAACAGAGAGTCCTGGGGCCATGTCTTCTGGGGTTCCTCTAGTCTCAGTCAGACCATTAAGTCTGGTCTTTTTACTAGAATTTGATTTCTGCAGCCTACTTTTTTCTTGCCCTATCAGGGACTCCGTTGTGTTCCCTGTCAGGGCGGTCATTGGTGGTAGCCAGGTACCATCTAGTTCTTTTGGTCTCAGGCTGATGGAGTCTCTGGTTTATGTGGCCCTTTCTGTCTCTTGGGTTCATATTTTCCTTGCGTCTTTGGTGTTCTTCATTCTCCTTTGCTCCAGGTGGTTTGGGACAAATTGATGTATCTTAGATGGCCACTCACTAGCTTTTAAGACCCTAGATGCCACTCACTAAAGTGGGATGCAGAACATTTTCTCAATAAACTTTGTTATGCCAGTTGACCTAGATGTCCCCTGAAACCATGGTCTCCAGACCCCCGTCCCTGCTACTCTGCCCCTCCAAGTGTTTGGTTGTGTCCAGGAAACTTCTTAGCTTTTGGTTTAGTCCAGTTGTGCCGACATCCCCTGCCCAATATATATATATTTTTTCTATTACAAAAACACTGCTATAAACTTCCTAATTAAAAGAAATCGTTGTTAATGGGTATGTTATGTTAAGGATCAGGCACTGGGCTAAGCCCCTAAAAAAAAAAAAAAGCCCCTACAGGGTATTAAAATGAATAAAATATATTTTCTGCCTTCTTGGACTTTACTCTCCAGTGGGGAAGAACTAATTAAAAAAAAAAAAACAAAACTAATTGATATAAGAACTAAATGACTTCAACACCAAGTAGTTGGACAAACAGCATACCTGGCTAAGGAGCAGAGAGGAAGGAGCTATCAATTTTGACAGTTGGATTACTTTGAATTTCACTGAATTGACTTTGTCTGCGTAAGGACTTAGGTCCCTGGGTGTCGTGAATGCTTTGGTTGGCGGTTTGCTTCCGTAAAGATTACAGCCAAGAAAACCCTACGGAGCATTTCTGCTCTGCACACATGGGTCACCACGAGTGGGAATCAACGCGACAGCAATGACTTCGGCTTTTTGGTTTTATGCAGAGATTTGCTTTCGTAAGTTTGATGTAGCAGAGTTCCAGTGGAAGCTCACAGCAATCTTAATAAAGTCTTCTTGTTCACCATGCAAAGGGTGCTATGATTTTTGCTATCTGGACTTCCTTTAACAAATGTAATTTCTGAACAGTTTGGGAATACTTTGTCCTTCTTCCAAACTTGTTTTGCTGGGTTGAGTCTGCAACTTGATGTAATCATCTGAAAGTTCATTACAAATATCCAACCCGGTACTGGTTTTTGCTCTATCCACACATTTTCTGGGTGAATGTATAATCTCCAAATCAAGCACATCAGAGACTGTTGAATCATTCTTTTTATACCAGGCATCACTGTCCAGAGAAAGCCGTTCTATCACTCTGCTAAATCCAATAGTATGTTTTAAAAAGAAAACATTTGAAACAACTCACCTGTGATAGCAAATCTCTTTAAGTCGGAGCTCCCCGGCAATCATGTAAACATGCTGAAAAGAGAGTTTTTATTTCTAAGCAATCTTAATTAGCAGGTCTTTTTCTTATCAACATCTTCAAAGCGCTTTGAATTCCTCCCCAGATGAAAGGTCTTGTGTGAGTACAAATTATCATTATGCTCACAAAATACACACACTAAATGCAGGAAAAGTGCAACCCGTTGCACTCTGCAGCCTGTGGTGCCCTTGAGACACTTTGATCTGCCAATACGGCCATCAATTATTCCATATCCTTTAGTCTCTAGATGCATGCGTCAAGGCATTCTCATGCACTGCCTTGGAAATCCAACTGTTTATTCCAAAATAGTTCCTCTTCATCAGCCCTTGTTTCCTTTCTCCTTTGTGGGGAATTGCTGATTCAGCTTTTTTTTTCTTTCTTTTTTTTTTTTTCCTAGTGGGGAGAAGACAAATGCAACCTTGGCTTTGAAATTGAAAATAGCTCTTTTTTTTCTGTCTATGAAGATGGGCATGATATAAAAATGTGCATTAATAAAGATTTTTTGATGCCCTGGTGAAATGATTATCATGCAATAGGAAGTGGATAAAACATGCAAAAGGAGCCCTACTGGTGCAACAGGTTAATTATAATTATTAATGAACAGTGAGTATATTTTTCTGATCTAGTTCCAGAGTAAAGACAAGTTGCATTGGAAATCAGGACCTGGTCTTTTTCAGACCAGGGTTTAGTCTGGACATGCCTGGAATGCAGGAGTGAGAAACCCTTTGAAACAACATGGAGAGTGGGCGTTTCCAGCTGAAGGGAGCATTTGATCTTTTCTTGGAAAATAAGTACCTGCACTACAAAGGCTGGTTGCTATTCCCCATGGAAGGACCAGTTCCTCAACAGGAACATGGGGTACCAACCATGAAAAAGGACAGAACAATCTGTAATGCTATACATATTAAGGTGTCTGGGAAGCATGAAGAAATTTTATTTCTGGCCACTGATCATTCTTCCAAAAAAAAGAACCAAAAAACAAACTCCTTGCTATCTAGTCGATTCTGACTCATAGCGACCCTACAGGACAGAGTAGAATGGCCCCATATGGTTTCCAAGGCTGTAATTTTTACAGAAGCAGATTGCCACATCTTTCTCCTGTGGAGGGGCTAGTAGGTTCAAACTGCCGACCTTGTGCTTAGCAGTTGAACGCTCCTACTAGGCAGCACAGTTATTTATTATTTCTATTTCTGAGAGTAGACTAGTCTGTATTTTAACTCTTTCATGACCAGTGATGTAGTTTTTACAACACAGGGAAATTCAGCACATAACAGGTGTTCAGTAAACATTATTTTGATGAAGGAGGCATTTAGTATCTAAACTTTAATTAAAAGTACAGTTTTTTTTTTTTAAGGTAAGGCTTAGGAATAGTACTGTTTCCTTGATTAATGTCTAGAATTCCATTTTCTGAAGACCCTACAATCTTCATAAAAATCATCAATTTTTAAAAACCTTTCACACTAAATGGATCAAATATAAAAAACTAAATCATAAAACTACTAGAAGAAAACACAGAATGATTTCTTTGTAATCTTAAAGTGAGGAAGACCTTTCTACTATGACTTCAAATCCAGAAGTCATATAGGAAAAACAATTAAGTTGTGATAAAGTTAATAATACAATAATAAAAGACTTCAATCTGGCAAAGACAAACAATAAAAAACACTCATAGTAAGAAAAATTAAAGGTTAATAACAAACAGGGAAAAAAGTTTGCAACTCATATCAAGCTAAAATCCTAATCTACCAATACATAAAGAGTTTTTAGTGACCAATAAGAAAACAACCAACAACCCAATGGGAAAGTAGGCAAAGAAAATGAAATGAAAGTTCACGGAAAAGGAAATACATATGGCTCTTAAAGATAAGAAAAGATGCCCGACTTGACTCATAATTAGAGAAATACAGAACACAACTATACTAAGCCTTTTTTCCTTACACATCAGATTGACAAAAATCTAAAAATTTGATAACACATAGAAATCAAGAGTGAAGAATCTTCATGCATTTTGGGTGGGACGGTAAATTGGTGCAATGCCTATGGAGGGCAATTTGGCAATGTCTATCAAAATTTTTTGATAGGAAAAAAAATTTTTTTTTTTTAATCAAAATTACAAATGCAGATAGTCATCCCTCTCTACCTCAGGGGTATTGGTTCCAGGACCCCCATGGATACCAAAATTCATGGATGCGCAAGTCCCTTATACATAATAGTGTGGTGTTTGCATATAACCTACACACGTTCTCCAGTATACTTTAAATCATCTCTAGATTACTTACAATATCTAATACAATGTTAATTCTACGTAAATAGTTCTTTCATCACAACTGAAGATTTGTTCTGGAAGGTAGCCTTTCTCTTCCCTGAGTTTCTTCTTGAGCTCTTGTGGGAACGCTGATGCTGCCTTGGCCTCAACCAATGCTGATTCGTCCATGATCTTGAAGTTCTTGAGGTTAAAGACAAGTTGAGCTGGAGATATGTTTATTTTGGGTCTATTCGGGATATATGTATGTGGTGCACAGTCACTTCCATGTATAAACAGGTTATTGCTAGGTGTCCTCGTGTAGGAACAATTTCCAGAAATATTCCTACTGCCCACTGTACCAACCACTTGGCATTCTGTCTAGAAGGTGCAGGCCCAGAGATCATATTGGAATATGAACCTGTCTCTTAGTGCCTGACACCAGAACTGAAATATGAACCTGTCTCACAGTGCCTGATCCAGAATTATGTAAGTAGTAGAAAAGAAACGTGTGGAGCCAGAAGGCCACTGTTGCTGTTGTTAGGTGCCGTTGAGTCGATTCTGACTCACAGCGAACCTATAGGACAGAGTAGAACTGCCCCATAGGGTTTCCAAGGCTGTGATCTTCATAGCCAAGTCTTTTCTGCTGCAGAGCTGCTGGGTGAGTTTGAACCACCAACCTTTGGTTAGCAGCCAAGCTGTTTAACCATTGTGCCACAAGGGCTCGTTAGAAGTCCACTACACCAAGACAACCCAAACCCATTGCCGTCGAGTCTATTCTGACTCATAGCAACTCTATAGTCAGAGTAGAGTTGCCTCATAGGATTTCCAAGGAGCAGCTGGTGGATTTCAAATGCCAGCTTTTTGGTTAGCAGCCGTAGCTCTTTATCACTGTGCCACCATGACTCCAGAAGTCCACTAGACATGTAAAATTATGAGCAGAGCTTTTAGTTTTTATGTATACCTGGTCAAAATGTATGTTCTTTCCCATCAAGAATATACTTGATAATGCAGCAATTATAAATGCACCATATATGTATTATCTTTTAAAAAAAAATAGCAATCATGTGAAATAGAATTTACCAGAATTCCTGAGTTGTAGGGCACAAACCTATAGCAGCACTAAAACAGCAAGTGTGTCTGTATGTGAAACCATATGCTTTATGCATCCCCACTGTCAACTATTAAATGTGAATTCCAATTAATTCTGCCGAAGGAAAGACTGAACTATCTTCCTGCTTTCTCTTTATAAAGATAACACAATGCTGTGGTCATCTGAAGAGGTAATCAAAGAGAATGCAGCCAAAAAAGAGAGAAAAAAGTATCATAGAGGTGTGCAAGCAGTTAATTAGTAAAAAATGTTATGTCATCTTTTTAGGATTCTGTGACATTTGTTAGCTTTTTAAATTTTGTAATTTATTAAGGTTTCCTTTTATAATACTACATAAATATTTATTTTTGTACTTAATTTAAAATTATAATTTTATATTCTTTTTCTTAACAAAGGCCATTTCAAAATTTTCATGTTATAGTTTAATATTTTCATTGTAGTTATCCAGCTTTTATCATCTTCAGGTTTCATAAAGCTTGAATCAGTCTTTGTAATTACTCGATGCCTCAGAAGTCTTGATTGTGGGAATTTATCTACAGTCATTCTCAAGTAGGTGTGAAATGATGTGTATACCAGGTTATTCCCAGTGACATTATAATAGCCATACGCAAAGGTTGAATTCATTAGGGACCTGGTTTCACAAATTATGGTACATTGACATAATGGAATACTATACAGCTATAAAAAATGAAGAAACACCTTCTATTCTCACATGGGAAGGGCTACAAGATATGTTGTTCAATGAAAAAGACTAAGGCTCCCAACAATGTATACAGTATGCTACTTTTTATTTTAAAAATAAGTAGGGAAGAGTATGAACATATATCAGTATTTATTCATTTTTCCATAAATAAATTCTGGAAATGAATGTAAGTGATTGCAGGGAGGGAGTATTAAGTGGAATGGACACGGAGGTGTAAATGATCTTGCTCTCCATATACCTTTATATGGGAGATGCATTGTCATTATTCAAAAGTTAGAATTAAAAATATTGGCCTTCATTTTGGCCATTGGGGAAACCTTCCAGAGATCTTTTGACACCTCTTTGAAATGCTAATTTACTTGCTCATTAGCCATTAGCCTTAAATTCACACCTATTCATTTCAGTATTATTTAATATAATCAGCCTTCGATCAAAAGAACTATGAAAATAACCTAAGTCTAATGTAAGGTTCCCTGGAACCTTCCTTGGAAATCCTGATGGTGTAGTGGTTAAGAGCTAAGGCTGCTAACCAAAAGGTTGGCAGTTCAAATCCACCAGGCGTTACTCGGAAACTTTATGGGGCAGTTCTACTCTGTCCTATAGGGTTGCTATGAGTCGGAATCGACCCCACAGCAACAGGTTTGGGTTTTTTTTTTGGTAATGTAAGGTTCCAAGAAAAGCTGGATAACTACAATGAAAATATTAAACTATAATATGAAAATTTTGAAATGGCTAAATTTCCAAAGAAATAAAGGCAAATAAGCTCCAGGATTTATTAACCTTAACATCACATTCATACAAAACAAACAGAAAATCTTAAAACTACCTGACAAATAATGAGCAACTGACATGAATAAGTTAGTCAGGAAAAAAAATAATCATATAAAATGTTAAGCTTGGACCCCAAATTCTCACAAAAAGACCATACTTAATGGTCTGATTGAGACTAGAGGAATCCCGGCGGTCATGGTCCCCAAACCTTCTGTTGGCCCAGGACAGGAACCATTCCCGAAGACAACTCATCAGACATGGAAGGGACTGGATAGTGGGTAGGAGAGAGATGCTGAGGAAGAGTGAGCTATTTGTATCAGGTGGACACTTGAGACTGTGTTGGCATCTCCTGTCTGGAGGGGGGATGGGAGGATAGAGAGAGTTGGAAGCTGGCAAAATTGTCACGAAAGGAGAGACTGGAAGGGCTGACTCATTGGGGGAGAGCAAGTGGAAGTACGGAGTAAGGTGTATATAAACTTATATGTGACAGTTTGACTTGATTTGTAAAAGTTCACTTGAAGCTCAATAAAAGTTAATAAAAAAAAAAGTAATTGACAAAAAAAAAGTAGAATTTATAACTGGACCAAATTAATTCTGATATATTTCCAAAGAGCCAAACTGCATTAAAATAATGTCAAAATATTGATGAAACCATAACAATAATGAAAATTACAACATGGCAATTTCATAGTATGAGAATTGTTGAATTTATAATTTGTCAGGTTTTCTTTTTTTGTACATTTAATGGTAAAGCATTGAAGAGAAAACTAGTACACTGATCAATCTCATGATCCATACAAGTCTCTTCAGTCTGTTTTTGTCTCAGTTTCCCCGTCCATAAAGTTAGAATAAAAAATTACTTTCTTTCTCTAAAAAAAAAAAAAAAATCATTAACTTCATTCTCTCCTACACCCCCAAGCCCAACATGTTACAAGGTATTGTCAGTTTTACTTCCTTAATGTCTTCCCCGTTCTCAATGCCATTACCCTAGTCCAAGGTGCCATTTCTCTCACTAAGACCAGTGCAATAGCCCCCTAAGTGTCCTCTCTGCACTTCCTCCAGCTCTCTCTCATTCCATCCTCTACACGGTTATCAGTTGCCATTGAGAGGGCTCTGACTCATGGTGACCCCATGTACAACAGAATGAAACGCTGCCTGGTCCTGCGCCAGCTTCACAATTGTTGAGCCCATATTGCGACCACTATGTATTTTGTGTGCCTTCCAACCTAGGGGCTGATCTTCTAGCGCTATACTGGACACTACTCTGTTGTGATCCATAAAGGTTTACACTGGATAATTTTCAGAAGTAGATCACCAGGCCTCCCGTCCTAATCTGTCTTAGTCTGGAAGCTCTGCTGAAACCTGTCCACCACAGGTGACCTTGCTGGTATTTGAAATACCAGTGGCATAGCTTCCAGCATCACAGCAACACACAAGCCACCACAGTACAACAAACTGACAGGCAGGTGGAGGTCTCTACACAGAGGGATCAGTTACAAAAGACTATTCTAATTATATCTTGAATACACACACACATACACACACACACACTTAAACCCTTCACTGACTCCCATTGCTTATAAATGTAAAGATTAAAATCCTTCCCATTCAACACTGTTGGGCACTCCTCCCATCCTCACCCACCCCTCCATCTCCTGTGACCTAGCCAACTCCTGCTAATCCTTCAGATCTCACCTAAAAGCCATTCTTTCCGGGAGGCCTCCCAGCATAGGCTGGGATGGCTGTTAAAAACTCGTCA
Source organism: Elephas maximus indicus (assembly GCF_024166365.1). Lineage (NCBI taxonomy): Eukaryota > Metazoa > Chordata > Mammalia > Proboscidea > Elephantidae > Elephas > Elephas maximus. The sequence continues at coordinate 30,843,696 of NC_064832.1, read as the reverse complement.
AGCACTTACACTTTAGTTGCTTAGCACAGGCGTAATTCTAATACATTATTTAAGAAGAGGGTAGCACTCTGGGCGCAGTCTGCCGTGTCCCCAGCTCCTGGCACAGGGGCTGACATCTGGAAGACAGTTATGAAATATTTTTTGAATGAATAAATGACTAGTGATAATAAAATAAATGGACCTTAGGAAAACCAAATACCATCTTGCCTACACAACTGGGAAAATTTTAAAGAAGGCTAGTCATTAGACACCCAGCACTCTCCTACCTTTTGGATGGGTGTGCACACTGGTACCGGGCAGACCAGTCACTCCACCTGCTGGCCCTCAGCCAGGGCTCATATCTGGCAGGGACACTCCACAAGGGCACGTTGGCTAAGACTGACTGCTCAGTCCTATGCTATCCTGGTGCTGAAATATTTTGAATAACTATAAGCAGATTACCATAAGCTCAACATGGGGGGACCATGTTCTGCTTCCTCTAACCCTACATCTTGGCCACAAAGGATTAAGACAGAGGTAGGCACTTAACCAAGGGCAACCAAATATAATCAGTCCGGGTAACAATGAGGTTACCTGAAGTAAAAATTCAATTCTAAATAGCATGGTGATTATTAGCTGAGCTTATCAGATTGCTTCTGCAGGAAAACAGAACTAAAAATACGAAAGGGAGTTGCACTGGTAATGGGAGCAGAAGTGGAGGCAGACCAGTTGGTAGTGGTAGGTTCTGGGACAGAAATCCCTGTGCAGCAGCTGCTGGTAGGTGACAAGGTAGCCATCCCCAGAGCTCCCCTACTTCCTGAACGGCTCCTTGGTTGCAGCCTGTGCGGTTCAGCTGGTTCTGGTTCATTCTCTGAGTTACTATGGGGCCTGGCTTCATGGCTTGGATTCCTGCCCTGAATGTTTCTACAATTATCACCCCCACCAACTTCCCAACGACTAAGGTAACCTGAGGGATTCCTTGTACCCAAAAGAGCTTAAAGAAAACTCTGCTGAAAAAGAAGGTAGGTTGTAGCTATCAAGAGCTTTATGATTATTCATACTTTTCGATCTAATAATTCCTCTTCTGGAACTCAAGTATGATACAATAATCCTAAAGTCAGGAAAGGAGCCCTGGTGGCATAGTGGTTAAGTGCTCGGCTGCTAACTGAAAGGTTGGCACTTCAAACCCACCAGTGACTCTGCGGGAGAAAAGACCCAGCAATCTGCTCTAGATTATAGTGTCGGAGTCGACCCAACAGCACCCAACAACAACAACAAAGTCAGGGAAGCCATACACAAAAAGAAGTTAATCTCATGTTTAGTTCATGCAAGAAATTGGAAATACATGTCCAAATGTAGAATGGTAGAAAAAAATGAAGTTACCTGAAGTATATTAGATACTTATTTATTAAGAACTGTATAGATGAAGAATTTTTTATCAACACCAAAATATCATTATAATTTTCACTGAAAAAAGCAGGAAATAAATATATATTCATGTGGAAAATACACATTAAAAAATGGCAAAATAGAAATAATGATTTTTGGAGGCCATTTTTTCTTATATTTTAAAACATTTTATAAAATGCACGTGTTCCTTTTATAATGGGAAATGGTTTAAAAAATGAAAACAGGCTATAACATGGCTTTTAAACAGAAATTAATCATCTTATAAATTAATTATCATATAAGTTTATTTATCGGAAAAGCGGGAGGGACTATGGCTCCAGTGGGAGTAGAAAACAAAAGGAAAACAATCATGGAGACTTGAAGGATTCGACCTCCTCTAGAAGGCACAGGATACTGCCTTTTGTGGCAAGGATATAGAGGGGTTTAAGGTGGCTGAGAACACAGCCACTCTGACAAGTCTCAGCCCTTAATGGCCTAGAAGGGCCCAGACACAGAGCTTGTCCCATTCCAGAGGACAGTTCCAAATGATCAGATTTTTCATTTTTCCATGTGGATCAGGAGTGTACACCCATGATGGAGCGTTCCAGTGAGACTACAAGAATGGTGGCAGGGAAGAGATCAATTAATTAATTTATTAAACACACATTTATTGAGCATTTACTATGTGCCAGGCACTATTGTGAGCAATAGTGTTAAAATTCCTGCCCTCATGGAGCATACATTCCACAGTGTGGGCTTGCAGGGCAGTGGTGGGTGCGGGGGGAGGAGAACACAACACCAAAAAAAATAAGTAAATTATACAGCATGTTAAACAGCTATAAAAACCGAAACCATTGTGTCAAATCAAGTACAACTCACAGCAACCCTATAGGACAGAGTAGAACTGCCCCATAGGGTTTCCAAGGAGCGATTGGTGGATTCAAACTGCTGACCTTTTGGTTAGCAGCCAAGGTCCTATACACCATGCCACCAGGGCTCCTATACAGGAAAGTCAAACAGTGGAAGGAGTTAAGGAGTGATAGTTGGCAGGTGCTGAGAGTTTAAATAAGGTGTCAGAGAAGGTTGCTGAAAGTTAATTTGAACAAAAATGTGAACGAGGTGAGGGATAGATATCAAGAAAAGCATCCCAGTTAGAGGAAACAACTCATACGAAGACCCTGAGGCAGGATTGTACCTGGCCTCTTCAAGGACCAGCTCGGAGGTCAGTGTGGCTGGGAGCAGAGTGAGTAAGGAGGGGGTGGTGAGGTGGGAGACGTTATGGTACAGGGCCAGACCATCTATCTTCTCAAAGGCCATCATAAGGAGAAGGGAGGAGACAACTGAGGGTCATTTCAGAGGCCGATTAGATGTGGGCATTGATAAAGAGGGACATGGCAAAGATCACGCTAAGGTCTCTAGCCTAAGTGACTTGGAGTAGACGGTGTTATTAGCTGAGACAGGGAATACGACAGGAGGGGCATATTTATGCCAGAGGGCATGGGTAAGGAGAAAGCGAAGGCTTAATAAGTCTGTTTGGAATCTTCATTGGAGGTGCCAGTGGGGCCCCTGAAGTTAGAGCTGGTACTTCAGAAAATAGGTCAGGATGGAGCTGCAATTGGTGAATTACCAGCAGAGAGGGGAGTGCTCAAGCTACAGCAGAGAGTGATTGTATGACCAGTGTTATATGCTAACAAACAAGTTGTTGAATCAGCCTAGCGCAGCTGCTTAGGGAGTGTGTTTGTTAGGTTCTTATGCCATGGCTAGAATTTTGGGTATTGTGGTTATCGTGAGGCTATGCAGGAAGGTGGAAGACATTCTCAGATAGCAAACAGCCAGGTCTCATGGGCACTGAAAGGTCATTAGGACACAATGCAGTTCTTGTGACCAGGCTACGTGATCATCTGCCTGACACAGGGAACATTAGAGGCAATGAGCTACTTTCTGCCCCTGCTTTCTCTCTTTCTCTGCCCACATTCCTCAAGAGATATGATCTAATTTGCTTGATAAGTTATCATACATTATAAAGAGCCCTTTTTGTTTGGAGGCCTTGAGTGTGAATAGCTCTGGAGCCACTGGTCAACCCACAGATGCTGCCTTTGGGTTAGGTGCCCATTACTTGTCTAGGTGGTTGTGACCAAGCAACACATGGTATCAAGCATGGAAACCAATGATTTTAGGGAGCCATCAGAAGGGGGTTGTAGCCATGGCAGGTGCTCTGAAGTATTCATGGGGTAGGAAAATTAGAAGCGTATGGCATCAAGAAAGCCAGGAGAGGAGAGAACTTTAAGAAGAAGACAAGGCTTTCAAGGGTCAAATGCTGCAGAGAGATAGAATAATTTATCACAGTAGTAATAACAATAAATAGCAGCTATTATATTGTGAGTGCTTACTATAGGTCAAGCGCTATATACTAAGTGCTTTACATAACTAACTCCCTTAATTCCTACAATAGTCCTTTGATGTAAGTATTCTAATGCCACTTTGAAGAAACTGAAGTCCAGATAAGTTAAGAAACTGGCTCACTGTATTGTTTCCTAGGGCTGCTTTAGTAAAATACCACAAACCAGGTGGCTTAAAACAATAGAAATTTATGGTCTCACAATTCTGGAAGCTAGAAGTCTGAAATCAGAGTGTTGGCAGTGTTCATTCTTTCTGAGGTCTCCAGGACAGAATCTACTCCATGCCTTACTCCTAGCTTCTGGTGATGACTGGCTATTTTTGGTGTTCCTTGGCTTGTGGCATCATAACTCCCATCTCTACCTCTGTCTTCACATGGCCCTCTTCCCTCTGTGTCACTTCTCCTGTTTTATAAGGATACCAGTCATGTTGGATTAGGTCCACCCTACTCTAGTATGACCTCACGTTAACATAACCGATTACATCTGCAACAATCCTATTTCCAAATAAGGTCACACCTACAGGTACTAGGGGTTAGGGCTTGAGTGTATCTTTTTTGGGGGACACATATCAACTCATACCATCTGCCTTAGTTACCTAGTGCTGCTATAACAGAAATACCACAAGTAGATGGCTCTAACAAACAGAAATTTATTCTCTCACAGTTTAGGAGGCTGGAAGTCTGAATTTAGGATGCTAGCTCTAGGGGAAGGCTTTCTGTCTCTGTTGGCTCTGGGGAAATGTCCTTGTCTCTTTCAACATCTGTGGATCCAGCTTTCCTTGAAAATCTCCATGTGTCTTGGCATCAGTCTTCCCGTGGGTCTAAGAGCTTCTCAGTGCAGGGATCCAGGGTCCAAAGGACGCACTCCGCGCCCAGCTCTTCTTTCTTGGTGGTTGTAGGTACCATATTTCCTGAAAACTTTATAAAATAAAACATATTTCAGAGGCTTCTTTAGATTTTGCTGTTTAAAGAAATTCTATAATTCTAATATTATAATTGTACAATGACAATTTGACTCATAAGGTATTGATCTTTAAACTCTTGTTTTGAATAGGATTTTTAGACTTTTTCCAATATAGGAAAATCTGTAAACACAGGTAACTAATGAGGCTAGTCATACTTATTTCCCAGCACCAGGCACTGTTGGGTTCCCTAGAGAAGCAAAACCAGTGAAGCATATATATTTATATACGTGTGTCTATACACACACACACACACAGATATATATAAAGAGAGAGAGATTTATCTCAAGCAAATGGCTCACTTGGTTGTAGAGGCTGGCAAGTCCCAAGTCTGTGGGTCAGGCATCTGGCTGGAGGCTTCTCTTGACTCATGAGCTGCAGGGGCTGATGAACCCAAGATCAGCAGGTCAGATGGCAAGCTGTTGGCTTGCAGACTGCAGAGGCTCACAAATCCCAAGATTGGCAGACAATACAGCAGGCTGCTGGCTCAAGTCTCAAGCAAGAACAGGAAGATGATCACGAGCCAGATGCAGGATTCAAAGTAAGCAAAAGCCAGCAAATTTTGCCAGAATGTCCATATATATTGGATGCAGGTCACACTCCTGAGGAAACTCCTCTTACAACTGATTGGCTGATCATATCAGATCACATTATGAAAGTGATTACATTATATCACAAACAGAAGGATAACTACATCAACTCATAACTTCCAAATTACATCATTATGTAACTGCCAAAATACATCATTACATAACTGCCAAACTACGTCACTATATAACTGCCAAACCATTGAGAATCATGGCCCAGCCAAGTTGACACACAATCTTAACCATCATGTCATTCATTACATTTGGTAAGTGATGGAGCTGAAATTTAAGCCAAGATCAGTCAATATCCAGAGATCAATTGATTCCCTCTCCAACATTATTTGTTGATTGTATACTCTACTGCACTATTCTGGACACTCTCGTGGTGCTTACGTTCATGAGACTAGAACAGGTCATAAATAGGTAAAAACAAACAAACAATATAATTTAAAAAAGCAATAGCAGACACAGGAAACAGCACAGGATAAAAGAATACAAATTGGTTGAGGATGGAAGGAGGTGTTGCTCTAGGTAGGGTGGACAGAGAAGGCCTCCCTGAGGAGACGACATTTGAGTTAGGAGTTAAGTGATGACAAGGAGCCATGTAAAGATCTAGGGAGAACATTCTAGACGGGGACGGCGGGTACATCAAGTACAAAAGCCAGGCAGGAAAGAGCTTTGAAATACTTCAGCTGAAAAAAATAGATGAAGCAGGCAGGGTAGATGATGGATCTACGGGTATTCATTAGACTTCTCTACTTAGCAGGCAATGCAGTGCTGGGATGATTTTTATCTATGCTTCTTTACACATTTCTGGGACTTAACAAATTTTCTGAAAGTGGTTACTGCTATCATAATTAGCAAAAAAAAAAAATTCAAAAGGGAAGTCAGCAAGTGTGTTCATTGTTATCTGTCTTGGAATGAGGCCCAGCACTGGGAATAGAGGAAGTACAGCAAGAATAGCTGGACACAGAAGTGACCCTGGCAGGAAGGCCTGTTGTTCATGATGAAACCATTTCTTCTTTTTAAACTTCTATTTTTTAGTCCTCTCTCTGTTGGGAGCTACTGCTCCAATGTGCTCCAGATAAAGAAGGAAGTCCAGTCCAGCAGGTAAAACACAATAGCTAAAATGGGTGGCTGTTGTTATTGGTGGTTCAGTGGTAGAATTCTCACCTTTCACGCAGGAGACCTGGGTTCAATTCCTGTCAATGAATCTTATGTGCAGCCGCCACCCATCTGCCAGTGGAGGCTTGCGTGCTGCCGTGATGCTGAACAGGTTTCAGTGGAGCTTCCAGACTAAGATGGACTAGGAAGAAAGGCCTGGTGATCTATTTCTCAATATCAGCCAATGAAAACCCTATGGATAAACAGTTTGATCCACAAGTGAACATGTGGATGGAGCAGGATTGAGCAGCATTTCATTCCTGTGTGCTCGGGGTCACCATGGGTCAGGGCTGACTTGATGACAGCTAACAACAACGACACCATCATTGTAGCTGTTCAGTATTGTGACCGGCTCAGGCAGATCCAGGGATGCTGAATAGGTGGGTAGAGGACAGGAAAGAGAGCGCAAGCAGGTAAGGCGTGGAGGTCTAGGTAGACAGGCATGTAGCATTGGAAATGTCACCTGCAGGCAGCCATGCAGCTGGAGGTCAAGAGCAGAGCTGGTGGGGTTGGACTTGTAAGAACGGGAGTGGACTTGTAAGAGCAAAGCTAAGCCTAATAGAGCCTCCCACGGAGCTCCACTGAGCAGAGACCTCACCTTTACGAAGGGTATCTGAGGTGGTTATTTCAAATGAAGTTTCCTATACTGTTACAGAAATGCACTAACAGGGTTGAAAGAAAATGGCTGCCATCATACAGCTTTGAACAGGCCTCCCATTACCAGGCCACTCGCCTGCCATGCATTATGAGCTAAGATCATATTTCCACAATGACTTCATGAGCAGCACAGATACACTGCCTGACATTTTTGTCTTTTTAAAAGCACTGAGTTTTTAAATAGAGATATTTAAAATACACCACATCTAAAAAATAACCCTGCTTTAGTATTTCTTCTTCTTTTTCTTTTTTTTAATTAATGGATCTTATCTTTTGGAACAGTGTTAGATCTACAGAAAAACTGAGCAGATAGTAGAGAGTTCCCGTACTCTCTGTCAGCCCGCCCACCCTCGCAGTTTCCGCTATCATTCTTAGTTTCGTCAGTGTGGCGTGTTTGTTACAGCTGATGAACCGATACTGATGCATTATTATTAACTAAAGCCCATAGTTGGCATTAAGGCTCACTCTTCGTGTCATACAGTTTTGTGGGTTTTGACAATTGCATAGTGTCATGGGTCCACCATTATCGAGTGCTACAGAATAGTTTCGCACCTCCTAGAAATCCCCAGTGCTCCACCTAACCCTCTCCTCTCCTGCTCCTGGGGCCCTAGCAGCCCCGGATCTTTTTACTGTCTCTATAGCTTTGCCTTTTCCAGAATGTCATGTATTTGGAATCGTAAACTATGCAGCTTTTTCAGACTGGCTTCTTTCACTTGTTAGTTGCTGTGGAGTTGATTCTGATTCATGGCAACCCCATGTGTGCCAAGAACTGCCCCATAGGGTCTTCAAGGCTGTGACCTTTCAGAAGCAGATCACCAGGCCTGTCTCCTAGGGGCCTCTGGGTAGGTTTGAACCACCAACCTTTCTGCTAGGAGTCTAACGCTTAACTGTTTGCACTACCCAGGGACCCTTTTTTTCATTTATTTTGTGCTATGGAGTCTTTCACTTAGCAATATGCATTTAAGGTCCCTCCATGTCTTTTCATGGCTTGATAGCTCATTTCTTTTTACTGACAGATAATTCGCCATTATATGGATCTACCATAGTTTGTTTATCCATTCATCTATTTTTTTGAGAATAGAACATCTTGGTTGCTTTCAGCTTGGCAATTATGAATAAAGCTGCTACAAATATTCATGGGCAGGTTTTTGGGTGGACATAAGTTTTCAACTCATTTGGGTAGGTATCTACAACTATCATACAGTATTGAATTCTATAAGATTATGTTTAGCTTCATATGAAACTACCAAACTGTCTTCCAAAGTGGCTGTGCCATTTCACATTCCCATCAGTAATGAATGAAAGTTCCTTTTTCTCCAGCATATGGTATTGTCAGTGTTTTGGATTTTTTGCCATTCTAACAGGAGGGTAGTTCAATGGTAGGACTCTTGCTTTCCATCTGGGAGACCCGGGTTCAATTCCTGGGCAACGCACCTCACGCACAGCCACCACCCGTCTGTCAGTGGAAGCTTGAGTGTTGCTATGATGCTGAACAGGTTTCAATGGAGCTTCCAGGCTAAGATGGACTAGGAAGAAAGGCCTGGTGATCTACTTCCAGAAATCAGCCAATGAAAACCCTGTGGATTGCAATGACCTGATCCACAACACGTCGTGGGGCTGGTGCGGGGCTGAACAGAGTTTCATTTAGTTGTGCACGGGGTCACCGTGAGTTCGAGCTGACTGGATGGCAGCTAACAACAACAGGTGAGTGGTGGTATTTCATTGTTGCTTTAATTTGCAAGTCCTTAATGACATATAATGTCAAGCATCTTTTCATATGCTTATTTGCCATCTGTGTATCTTCTGTGGTGAGAGTCTGCTCAGAACTTTTGCTCATTTTTCAGCTAGGTTTTTTTTTTGGTCTGTTTTTTCAGTGGCACCAGGCCTTTCTTTAGCAGCATCGCTGAGTGAGCTTGAACCGCCATCATTTTGTCTGGTAGTGGAGCTCAAACTGTTTAAGCCAACTGTTTAAGAGTTCTTTATATACTTTGGATACAAGTCTTTCATCAGAGATGTATTTTACAAACATTTTCTCCCAGTCTGTGACTTATCTTTTCACTCTCTTAACTTTTTTTTTTTTTAATGTACTAAAAGTCCAAAAAAATGGAAGTGGCTCAAGCTTCTCTTGACCTCTCAGGAAGCAGAGATGAATTTCTGGACCTGTTTGGGCATGAGACATGTGGGACCCTTAGCAGCTCACACTGGTGTCGTTGGAGGAAAGTAAGAAAAAAAGAAACTGTAATATCACCTGTTGTGTGCTGTCAAGTTGATTCCAACTCACATCGACTCCATGTGATAGAGTAGAACTGCTCCATAGAATATTCTAGGCTGCAGTCTTTACAGGAGCTGATCACCAGGTCTTTTCTTCTGTAGAGCCGCTGAGTAGGTTCAAACCACCAACCTTTTGGTTAGCAGCTGAGCATACAACCATTGTGCCACCAGGGCTCCTTAATATTGCCCTACCACATGCCAAGCGGAGACCTGGTGGTTTAGTACTTAAGAGTTCGGCTGCTAACCAAAAGGTTGGCAGTTCAAATTCACCAGCTGCTCCTTGGAAACCCTATGGGGCAGTTCTACTCTGTCCTATAGAGTTGCTATGAGTTGGAATTGACTTGACGGCAACAGGCTTGGTTTCTTTTATATACCAAGCACAAGGCATTTTATATACATTATTCCACAACTGCTTATGAAATAGATCATGTCACTTAGATAGGAAGAAACAAAGGATCAAACAAGTTAAGCAACCCGTCGAGGATCTCACATCTACTACGTGGCTAACTGTGATTCCTATCACTCCACAACACAATAGGGCCAGGTGTAAGAATAACTTGGCCAGGGCAGATCCCAAGGGATGGATGGCAGAGTCAGCCACTGCGTCCAGAGGGTGCTGAGACTCCCACAGGGCCAAGACCAAGACCTAAGGGGCTCTGGTCTCAGGTGGGGGACTGCTCACATTCAGATGGATCCAGAGAGTCTGTCTGGTGTGAAACGGGATCTCGGTGAGCATCCGGGGATATAGGGAATGGGATCTAATCCTTGAGGGAGAAGAAACAAATTAGGCAGGGCATTAGGATTCCAGGCAAGCTGGTAGCTACAGACATCTAGGGAACTGAAGCACAAAGGAAGAAAGCCCCATCAATAGCTATGTGGGCAAGTGTGGTGGGAGTTAGAGAGAGAGTCGACAACAAGGGCGGGGGCAGTGTGGATTGGTGGTAGAATTCTTGCCTTCCATGAGGGAGACCCAGGTTTGATTCCTGGCCAATGCACCTCATACGCAGCCACCACCCATCTGTCAGTGGAGGCCTGCATGTTGCTGTGATGCTGAACAGGTTCCAGCAGAGCGTCCAGACCAAGATAAGCTAGGAAGAAAGGCCTGGCCATCTACTTCCAAAAACCAGCCAATGAAAGCTTTATGGATCACAACCATTCTGTTCTGAATGATCTTGGGGATGGCATAGGACCAGGTAGGCTTTTGTCCAATTGTGCATGGAGTTGCCATGAGTCGAGGGCCAACTTGATGGCAGCTAACAACAACACAGCAAAGGGGGCGAGGGGCTGCCAGGCTGACTGCTGGGTCTGAGTCTGTCTTGTCAGGGACAAGCTCAGGGTCTGCACAAAGTTGCCACCTCACATTAAATGTCCCCAGAGCCTGCCATTGAAGGGAGCAGTAAGAAAGCTACAGGGAAGGCAGAAACCCCTAGCAGAAGTTCAAGCTTTCCCCCAGGACCTGGGGACTCATAGTGACCATATAGGACAGAGTAGAACTGCCCTGTAGAGTTTTCTAGGCTGGAATCTTTATGGAAGCAGACTGCCACATCTTTCTCCTTCAGAGCAACTGGTAGGTTCAAACTGCCAACCTTTTGGTTATCAATCGAGAAGTTAACCACTGCATCACCAGGGCTCCTAGATTACAAGTATACCATGTTTAATGCAATAGAAACAGTCCAGAAAAGCAACATATAAATTGAATTTTTATAAATTGACTAGTACCTTAAATGGTCTAGGGGGATCTGCCGTTTAAAGGCAATAATGTTGTCGTAGCTAGGCGCCATCCAGTCGGTTCCAACTCACAGTGACACTACGTACAACAGAACAAAACACTGCCTGGTCCTGCACCATCCTCACAATCATTGTTATGCTTAAGCCCATTTTTGCTACCACTGTGTGAGTCTACCTCCTTGAGGGTCTTCCTCTTTTTCACTGACCCTCTACCTTACCAAGCATGTTATCCTCCTCCAGGGACTGATCCCTCCTGACATGTCCCAAGTATGTGAGACATAGTCTCGCCATCCTTGCTTCTAAGGAGCATTCTGGTTGTACTTCTTCCAGGACGGATTTGTTCGTTCTTTTGACAGTCCATGGTATATTCAATATTCTTCTCCAACACCGCAGTTCAAAGGCATCAATTCTTCTATCTACTTTATTCATCGCCCAGCTTTCACTTGCATATAATGGGATTGAAAAACACCATGACTTGGGCCAGGCACACCTTAGTCTTCAAGGTGACATCTTTGCTTTTCAACACTTTAAAGGGGTCTTTTGCAGCAGATTTGCCCAATGCAATACATCTTTTGATTTCTTGACTGCTGCTTCCATGGGTATTGATTGTGGATCCAAGTGAAGTGAAATCCTTGAGAACTTCACTCTTTTCTCCACTTATTATGATGTTGCTTAATGGTATAGTTTTGAGAATTTTTCTTTTCTTTATGTTCAGGTGTAATCCATACTTTGATTTTCATTAGTAAGTTCTTCAAGTCCTCTTCACTTTCAGCAAATGAGGTTGTGTTATCTGCATAACACAGGTTGTCAATGAGTCTTCCTCCAATACTGATGCCCTGTTCTTCAGATAGTCCAGTTCCTCGGATTATTTGCTCAGAATGGATACAACCCTGATGCTGTCCTTTCCTGACTTTAAACCACGCAATATCCTCTTGTTCTGTTCAAACAACTGCCTCTTAATCTATATACAAGTTCCTCATGAGCACAATCAAGTATACTGGAATTCTCATTCTTCACAATGTCATCCATAATTTGTTATGATCCACACAGTCGAATGCCTTTGCATAGTCAATAAAACACAGGTAAACATCTTTCTGGTATTCTCTGCTTTCAGCCAGGATCAATCTGACATCAGCAATGGTATCCTGGTTCCACATCCTCTTCTGAATCTGTCTTGAATTTCTGGCAGTTCCCTGTCAATACACTGCTGCAGCCACTTTTGAATGATCATCGGTAAAATTTGCTTGCGTGTGATGGTAATAATATTGTTCGATAATTTCCACTTTTGGTGGGATCGCCTTTCTTGGGAATGGGCATAAATATGGATCTCTTCCAGTCAGTTGGCTAGGTAGCTGTCTTCCAAATTTCTTGGCGTAGATGAGTGAGCACTTTGAGCACTGCATCCATTTGTTGAAACATTTTAATTGATAATTCCGTCAATTCCTGGAGCCTTGTTTTTCACCAATACCTTCAGGCAATAATACAGTGACTTATTCCTCTAATGAGAATAATTACACACACACACTTTTTTTGGTTAATCTGGTTTCAATTCATTAGATTTTCTTAAATAGAAGACAGTATCCTTTTAGTCAAGAAGCCCTGGTGGCACAATAGTTAAACACTAAGCTGTTAACTGAAGGTTGGGTGTTTGAACCCACCCAGCTGCTCCAAGGGAGAAAGACTTGCCTTAAAGATTACAGCCTAGGAAACCCCATGGGGCAGTTCTATTTTGTCCTATAGGGTCGCTATGAGTTGAAAATCAACTTGATGACACACAACAACAATCTGATTTCCTTCTATCACAGGGTGATATATAAGATATCCTGACATTTCCAAAAAACTAATAGATGCTACTAGTATATTTTGATTTTAGCAAGATTTAAACTTTGTTCCTTACAACATATTCATGTCACTAAAAAATATGACCTAAACCAGTAGTTCCCAAACCTGACTGTGCACATAATTAAACTGGGAGATTTAAAGAATACAGATTCCTGGGCCTACCGCTTGAGCCTCTGGTAGGCGGACACCAGGGACTCCTCCAGGAAGGCTGTGGCTTAGAACCCTTGTGCAGCTGTAGATAGAGACAGAAGATGAGGTTAGGCCAAATTGATTTTACTGCTATCATCCCCAGTTCCTCCCTCCTTGAGTATCCGTGGGGAAAGAGATTTCCAGCTTATGTTGAGCACAAGGATCCCATGATGCAGGGACTACTGGCCTTATGACGCAGGTCTCCAGCCTGAGATGGGAATAGACCCTGGTCACACCAGGCCCCTCGGCTCTAGGTGTAGGCCTCCCGGGGGTGTCTCGCTGTGCCCAGAGGCTGTGAACTTTATCTGGAATTCCAGCAGGGGTTTTTATACCCATTCATCATGGATTAAATTGTGTTCCCCCAAAACATGTATATCAATTTGGCTAGGCCGTGATTCCCAGTGTTGTGTGATTGCCCACCATTTTGTCATCGGATATAATTTTCCTGTGTGTTATAAATCCTACCTCTATGATGTTAATGAGGTGGGATAGGCGGCAGTTATGTTAATGAGGCAGGACTCAATCTACAAGGTTAGATTATGTTTTAAGCCAATCCGTTATGAGATATAAAAGGGAGAAGCAAGCAGAGAGACATGAGAGCCTCATACCACCAAGACAGCAGTTCCAGGAGCAGAGCACATCTTTTGGACCAGGGGTTCCTGAGCTGAGAAGCTCCCAGACAAGCAGAAGATTGATGATAAGGATCTTCTTCCAGAACCGACTCCCTGGATTTGGATTTGTAGTCTACTACACTATGAGAGAATAAATTTCTCTTTGTTAAAGCCATCTACTTGTGGTATTTCTGTTATACCAGTACTAGGTAACTAAGATACCACTCGTATCTTACTTTTTAAAATTGTTAGGGCAAAATTAAATATACTCCTTTGGTAGGCAGAGTATTGGCTCCCCACCAACGTCCACATCCTATCCTTTAGAACTGCTAATATGTTAAATTACATGGCAAAGGGGAATTATAGTTGCAAATAGTACTAAGCTTACTAATCAGATAACCTTGAGATGGGGAGATTAATTAGCCTGTTGTATCCATTGTAATCAATGTAATCAAAGGATCCTTATTAATGGAAGAGAGAGGCAGAAGAGAGAACCAGAAAAATACAGTGTGAGATGGACATTCCCCAATGTTGCTGGAAGAAGGAGGTTATGAGGCAAGGAATGTGGGCAGCCTCTGGAAGCTGGAAAAGGCAAAGAACAGATTCTCCTCCTAGAGTCTCCAGAAAGGAACACAGCCTTGCCAACACCTTGATTTTAGCCCAGTGAGACCTATTTCAGACTTCTGACCTCCAGAACTGAAAGAAATAAATTTGTGTTGTTTTAAGCCCCTAAATTTGTGATAACTTGTTACAGCAGCAATAAGAAACTAGTACCGTACCCATGGCCAACTTCTTACATTTTTTTTTTTAGACTGTAAGAAAAAGAAACTAGGTCTTAAAAGTGTAACAGCTTTCTTTATAAGGCCATGAAAACCATCTCCAATATTTTACTTTCCTTCTCTGTAAAGAGACAAAGAAGATACCGTATCTATGGTGGCTGTCTCGCTTTTAGGGCCAAGTTTTTAACATAGTATGATAGGATTATAGTAAGTCCCAGGATCCATATTTTTTAAATCTCTCTGGGTGCTAGTGCGCAGCCAGATTTGTTAACCACTGGTGTGAAATTTAAATTCTAAAGCACATAATCAGGAGGTGGCCACCCAGCTACAGAATGAGTGCCAGCGGACAGTTATTAACCTGGGAGGACGTACCCAGTGTGGTATCCATGGGGATTGGCCTGGTGATGTAACATTTCATCAGTGGCCTGAATAATGGAATGGCGAGCATGCTCATTAAATATGGCTCTAGTACCAAAATGAAAAACAGGTGGAGGAGGGTGTCTTATTTAATTAATGCGGATTGTTAGGATGGAGAGTATATTGATTAAAAGGACGGATATCAGCTGGGTAAGGAAGCGCCGGAGGAGCAGCTGGGAAATAAAGGAAGCTCAGTGGAGGCAAATGCCGAGTAATACACGTTCTATAAAAAGGGAAGGGAACAGCACACTAACAGGCGGGTGGGGGGCCGACTGTGTAACCTTAGAAAAGAATCCCAAGACAAGACCTATCACAGAGTTGGGAGGGGGCTAGAGAGGGCTTGGGGTTGGGGGAAAACACTTGGCTTGGGGGACACATTCACAGAAACCCTGAGATTAAGACTTCTGACATCATTTTGGTATCAGATAAAAGGTTCATTTGCTACTTCCAACATGTAAAATACACTGCAATTATATAATCCCATTTTGCAACTTTTCCTTTTTTAATGTACTGGGGAGCCTTGAAAACTGAGGGTGGCTTGGATGTCTGTTAATGTCAAGACCCCTGACTAGAGGGCACGATGTAAAGGTCACGGTGAATCACCAGGTGATGTGCAGGCAGCATTGCAGGTGTGAAGCAAGTGTAAATGCACAGCCATAGGGCGTATTTGGAGGGATACACAAGGCACAGCACTGAGGGTGTCTAGCCAGGGAGACCTGGGGAAATTTGAGTCCAGAGAGGAAAAGAGATTTACTTTGTTTTTTTCCTGAATGAAGAATTAATAGACACCTTTTTGTTTTTCTTTTTCAGAGTTAAACATACACATAATCTAAAATGTCAAATAGTTCTACAAGGATTGTTATGAAAAAATAGCAGTCTTCTGCCCCATCTTCACCATTTTTCCCACTTTAACTTCTTTGAGATGATTCTTTGGCGCTTACTGCTATGTCTCTAAAGAAACATGCTTGAAATGCTTTTTCTTGATTAAAAAAAAAAAATTTAGCCATTATCTGATTTCTTCCCACCACAAAAGATGAGAATCTAGTGTCTCTTCCTGCTGTCATCGCCCACCATACATCCTTATCCTCTCTCACCCCACTTCCCGTTCTTCCCATACGGTGATGTTGTGTTCCCGGTTAGGTGGATAGTCGGTGTTTACGGTATTGTGACTATAAGATACTACTTGCAGCTGAGTCTTACAGTGAATGATGACTTTTCCTTTCCTGCACACTTTTTGTTGTCTCTGGAGTTAATAACTATCTTGTTTTTTCATTTACTTCACTTTTTATATATAGTTATCTTTGCCATTTTTCTATGTCAGCTCTCAAGATGTTCAGAACTATCAAGCGTTTTATTAACTCCAGCAATCCCCCCCCCCAATCTTTTCCAGAGCTTTCTGGCATGCTCCACCCTGGACCTGAGGCACAGCTCTTAACCTTGAGAGTCCATCCCCTTTGCCAGCATGCTAGGGATTCCCTTGTCTCCCCATGGGCTGGGCTCCTTCTTTCTTGGTTTACACCATCATTCTGGCACATGCTCAGAGTACTTCCTGATGTAGGGGGCATAGAAAATGTATTTTTTGATATCTTGCATGTATGAAAATGTCTCTAGTCTATGCTGACACTTGATGGATACCAGTTTGGGCTGGGTATAGAATTTTAAATTAGAAATAATTTTCCTTGAGAATTTGAAGGCTGCTGTTACCTGGCCTCCAGGGTTGCTGATGAGAAGTCTGAACTCACTCTCATTCATCACTCTTTATATAGGGCCTGTTTTCTTCCATTCTCTGGAAGTGTATAGCACCTTTTCTTTGTCTTCACTGTTAATGAGATTTCATACTGGTGTGTCCTGTTGTGGGCCTGCTACTTCTTTGGTCACTTTTTTTTTTTTACTTTCCTGCTTTCAAAATTTTGTTGCTGTTATGTATTTCTTTCCTTTAAAAAAGTTAATTTACTATCATCTTAATGGAATTTCAGGGGCAGGGAAAGGAGATACGTGTATGTTCAATTCTTTATCTTTACCTGGAAGATAGATTTATTTTTTACTGCTCCTCTTTTTCTATTGTTTTTAATTTTTAGTCAGTACTTAGGTACTAACTTTTAACTGTTATCGTTTGTTTTACTTTTCAAATTAAGACAATCTAGTTGATCTTCTAAAAGTAGCTGTGGCACCGTCATGCACATCTAAGAGTACAGCAGGTGGGGCCATGAGGTGAGGAATAGTCTGCCCAAATGCTTATCTCTGCAGTAGGTGCGGGTACCTGCCTGTGTGTTTACAAACCAGCCACAGTCTACCCGGGGAGGATAATATGCCCACAAATAATGACACAAGACCAACAAAAAGCAGGAAATAAAGCAGGTCAAAATGAGTCATCATCAGTAGAATGGAATTTCTCTATCCACTGTCATCTTAGCCCAGAGAAGAATTTTCAATTTGGTTGGATACTTGAATTATCCCATTCATGATAACTTCTCTGAAGCAAATCAAAAACCAAACCTGTTGCCGTCAAGTTGATTCTGACTCATAGCGACCCTAAAAGACAGAGTAGAACTGCCCCATAAGGTTTCCGAGGAGTAGCTGGTGGATTTGAACTACCAACCTTTTGGTTAGCGGCAAACTCTTATCCACTGTGGCACCAGGGCTCCTTATACATGTCTTACTATATCAGTATTATGTCAGTATTAAATAAACACTGAAGTAGAGCTTTTAAAAGGATGCAATAGAAAATAAATACTATTAGAAGTTCTAATATTTTTCTTCAGTACCTCAGTGGATCATCTTGTAAGCACAGATTTCTCAGTCAGGATGAGTATCAGAACACCTGGGAAAGTTTTTCCAAAGACTTGTAAAAATGGCATGGGGGAGGGCACCTGACCTCCTCTAACTTCACAAGGAGGAAGAAGACTCAAGATCAACATCTCAAGGCTGATACCTACGAGACATAGGCCAGACATCCCTCTATCCTTCAACCTTTTCACCAGTTCTGACACCAACCTTCCCTCCCACGGCACTCTCAACTTCTCTGCTGGGTTTTATAATTTGTTGCAATGGCCACAGAGAATTCACAGATAAGATAACACTCACGATTATGGGGCTTATTAGGGAAGTAACAGGTTACAGTTCAGGTTCAGGAGTGCTCAGGATACAGCTCTTTGATCAGGACAGCCTCTTCTCAGCCTTACCTGCAGGCACACCTCTCTCTGGCTCGGTGGCCTCTGCCCTGCTTGAGCAAGTTTTACAAAGCTCTTTTAGCTCTGCCGATAAGCGCCTGGAGGCACCCCACTCTGCCAGTAAGTCTCAGCCCAAAGGTGCTCAGCTTTCTAGCTCTGTGGGTCAGCACACCCACTGTAACCACCTTGCTCCATGGGCGAGGAAGCATACTGCGCTGTCTCCTGCTGGGCTCCTGGCTCCACTGCCTTGGCTTCCGCCGTTTCTCTGCCACTGATTCTCACCACCATTTCTCACTATCTCCTGTGTTACAGTTCTCTCAATCTCTGTCTCCTAGGTCTAGGAGTTCTCAGCATGGGGATTCCAGGTCTAATGGACACACTCCACTCCTGGCTCTTCTTTCTTGGTGGTGGTGAGATCTTTCCTTCCCACCTCTGGAATGGATGATTTTAAGCCTAGTGGGATGGCAAAACTGACCAATCCCCTCGTTAGGGTTCCATACAACTTATTTGCATGGCCCTGCTCTCACAAAGGTGCTTTGCACCTTATTTACATTATCAGCAAGCTATGCAATCCCCACAAGCACCTCATTTGCGTAGTCCCACCCAGTCATTTGGTGGGAGTTATAAAAACTATGACTAGAAGGGCCATATTAAGTAATTCACTGCACCACAGAAGCCTACTCAGGCCAACCAGGCATTCTGAATCACAGCCTCTGAGGGTGAGGCCCTGGTAAGGATATTTGAAAAAATTCCGTAGCTAATTCCCATGTGCACCTCTGGTTATGAAATACAGCTCTCAAGATATAAGGATTAGAGCCCTTAAAGAACAATAAAAACCAGTTACTGTTGAGGCAACTCCAACTCATGGTGACCCCATGTGTGTCAGAATAGAACTGTGCTCCACAGGGTTTTCAATGGCTGTCTTTTTGGAAGGAGATCGGCAGACCTTTCTTCCAAGGCACTTCTGGGTGGACTTGAACCTCCAACCTTTCAGTTAGCAGCTAAGAACATTAACCATTTGCACCATCCAGGGACTCCAAAGAACTATAAATAGTAGCTAAATGGCTGCCCTGAGGGCAAAGAGCAAACTATTTACACTGGGGAGTCTATAGTCCAGTTAAATATCCAGTACTGCAAAAGCTTTGTCTCTTTCTTCCCCCAACTCCATATTTTTCTCCTTCTCTATTTGTCCTTTTCTGTCACTTTTTAATATAAATTTGATTTTTTTGGTATAAGCAAATAGCTATTCATTGTAGAAAATATAGATAAGCAAAAAGAAGAAAATAAAAAATCATCTCTCATCCTATCACCCAGAGATAGCAATTAAAACCCATGTTTATAGCCTTCCAGATATTGAGGTATACATATATTTAAAAGGGGAGATTGTGTGGACATGCTGTTTTTAACCTGTTTTCCGTGGATAATTATATTTTTTCCACGACAGTAAATAAGAATTAAAGCTGTGGCAGAACCAGGAACAGTGGTGAGACAACACGTCAGCCTTCAGAGAGAAGCCCCCCCACCCCAGTCCTGTTGACACTGGCCTCTGACTAATACCCTTCTCAGAGCTTCCTCTTCTGCCCTCCCTGCTCTGTTCCTTCCTAGCTCTGTGCTTCTGCCTCAGCTTGCTAACTGTGTGCGCTTTCCCTTTCTCTTTCTTTCACCTTCTACCTCCTTTGCTCCCCACTAAAACAGCCAAGGCCTCAGGACTAGGGTTAATATTTGACAGAATTAACTTCCTGGTCACTTGACAAGGGGTGCCTCACCAGGAAGCTGCAGAGAGAGGCAGCTGCACCCTCTTGTAGTGGGGACTTTCTGAGCAAGCCCGGGCAAGGGCCCTCTGTTTCTGATGACTATCTGTTATTTCTACTTGGGAGTCCAAATTAAAGTTGCTTATTTGCTGTAGAAGCAAGGCGTGGCTAGAAGCAGCCCGGGGTCCCCAGCTTGTCAGAGAAGAGCCATTTCAGGGAAATTGCCCTTCTGGAATTGACACCAAGGGAGATTGAACTACAGTTGTCACTAAGCAAGGACTGAGGGGGAGGCAGGCACGAAAATCCAGAACGAGCCGGCTGCAGCGCTTCCTCTTTGAGGGCAGTTTCCCCATTGGTGTTACAAAGCCTGTGGCAGAACACCGGTCCCTCTTGCATTAGTTGGCAGAACCTTCTGATGCTGCTCCTCCTCTCGAGGCTCCTCAAACTGCTGCCACAGACATTTCCATCTATACTATGTGATCCATTGCTAGTGAGGAAATTTTCTGAACTTCAAAAGCTTCCTTGGGCTGGTATGAAAGAAAGTAAGCACTTTTCTACCTACCACACGAGAGCCAAATCGTGTTTTCTAATAGCTGTGAAAAATTATTGTTTTCATTAACTGCAGATCATTGTCTCCAAACCAACAATGTTCTTGGGACTGAAATTGTCATTGGCTTCATTAACTAGGAAAGGCTACATCAGGCAGCTCCCTGGAGGCACTCCACAGTGGAAAGTTTTAGAAAATGAGTTGAAAGTAAACCACTCTCTCCCTCACCCCCCAACACCAACACACCCCAGTGGATCAGCAGCACTCCTTGCTAAGGAGGCTTATCCGTTAGAGAGGGGGGTAGCCTGTGGGCCGCATAGCTGCTTCAGGGGACAGCAATTAAATGCTGCAACTGGGTGTTACTCACCATGGGTGGGGCCCGCCCTGTCATCATGCAGAAGCCAGAGCCAGAGAAGTCAGTGGTAGCTGAGGAGAGGGAGGGCCCCACATGCACAACCTCTCCCTTTTCCTAGCAGAAGCTGCTTAATAAGCAACGCTTGGCCTGTGTGCAAGGTCAGAAAGGAGGTGAGAAATAAGGGGAAAATATTTTGACATAAATATCTCCAGAAAGGATCTCTTATATAAAAAAATCTCTGGTCTACAGCAGAGTTGAAACAAACAAACAAAAAAATTGTTTGAGGAAAACTGGAAAATTCTTCCCTCCTCCTAGGAAACAAATCTCTACTTGTAGTGGCACCTCAAGTTCCACCATTAGTGTCTCATTCCTTTGTATATTGTAGGTGTCTTGGCATTTAAAAGGCCTAGATCAAAATGCAAATACTTCTAAGAGAGGCCAGCCAGGATTCTCACTGACCTCAGAATCCTGGAGAAGACTTTGAATTGTAGACACCTGGTTTTGGTGCATACATAAGCATGTGTACACACACACACACACACACACACACACACACACACACACACACTCTCTCTCTCTCTCTCTCTCTCTCTCTCCAGGCCTCCAACGCCCGCTGTGACCATGACCTTTAGTCAATAGGTAGGTTCTCCAATTCTCTGGCCTCTGACTGAACCCCGATGTAGTTAACTTCAGTTCTTGCTTTTGCAGGTGGGACAATGATTTCAACTGTGGAAGATTGTCTGGTTACCTCAGTCAGAACTAGCCCTGTGTAGTTAAGCATCAAGGCAATGAAAAACTGGAGATAATTAAAATTCAAAACTTCAAAGGAGAGTTGATAGGCATCAGCACTGTCACTTTCCCCCACTGAAGCCATGGCCCCTCCTCCATCCCTGTCTCTCTCTTCTCCCTACTTTCTCTATTCTTCCCTTCCCTTTTTCCAACTTCCCTTCCCCTTCAAGAGATAAACAGATTGGGAATACCATTTGTCCGTTTGTGTTAAACTTACTTCATGAGTTTGGACTTTGTTTATATAATATTTTACTTGCAGATGTAGTTATTTCAGTGCAATGACCCTTTTTACTTGATGGGCCTGATGCTGTGACCAAACATGGTACGTACAGGCAATGCAATACTGGTCAGCCATAAAGAGAAGTGAAGTTCTGATACATGCTACAGTGTGGATGAACCTTGAAAACATGATGTTGAGTGAAATGACCCAGTCACAAATGATAAATATTGTGTGATTCCACTTGTATGAAATATCTAGAATAGACAAGTGCGCAGAGACCAAAGTCCGTTAGTGGTTCCCAGTGGCTAGGGGAGGAGGGGATGGGAGTTATTACTGAAGGGGTGCTGAGTTTCTGGAAATGGATAGTGGTGATGGTTGTGCAACAAGGCGAATGTATTATCACTGAATTGTACAATTAAAAACATGGTTAAATAGCAAATGTTTTGTTATGTAAATTTTACCACAATAAAATTTAAAAAAATGAAAAAGAATTAGCTGAACTGCCTCTATATGCTATACAACGGGCTACCATCACATTAACACCTCAGCTCAGCAGCTCAGCACCGTTTCTGTGGAGAAGGTGGAGCAAGTGGTGGATAAACAGCCTGGGCTGCTCACCTCCTCAGCCCTGGTACCCACCTCCTCAGCTCTGGCACCTACCTCCTCAGCCCTGGTACCCACCTCCTCAGCTCTGGCTCTTATCTGTTGGTCCTGGGCCATTTCCAGAGGCCAGCTTGTGACAGAACCACAACCTCAGGTCACTCTGTCAGCTGTTTGCACTTCCTTTTTCCTTCTCTCGATCTCATAAACAGTGACTATTAAAGGTCCCCACTATCTACAGATTCTGATGCCAAGATTAGCTTTGGTTAAAAGAAAATTCTCCATTTTCCAAAACAGTGGCTGTCTTAGTTTCCTAGGGCCACCACAACAAAATCACCACTAAAGGGTGGCTTTAAAGAACAGAAATTTATTTCCTGATGGTTTGGGAGGCTAAAGGTCCAAATCAGAACATTGACTGTGGCAATTCCTTCTGTGGCCTCACCCCTGGGCTCTGGTGGCTGCCTGGGCAAACCTGGGTGTTCCTTTGCTGCTTTTGCATGCATCTGCCTTCACGCTCACAGCGGGTCACAGGAGGTGTGTCTGTGGCTGTAAAGCTCTTCTTATAAGACCTCACTCAGAAGGGAATAGGTTTAGGACCCACCCTAGTCTGATATGACCTCGTTAACACAAAAAAAGAAAACCCTAGTTCTAATCAGGGTCATATTCACAGAAATAGGGGGTAGAATTTTGACGGAACTTTTTTGGGGGCACACTTAACAGGGGCCAAAATGTTGAATTTATGAATAGGAACTTTACTTTCTCTCATTTGGAATATTTAATATATTCTTCACCGCCTCTGTTTTTGTATCGTGTATTGACAGTTCACAGCAAAACTGATGCTACCCAAGATGTATACAAGGAACTTCTTCATAAAGGAAGGAACTAACAAAGCTGTTGACAGAAGAGTCCCCCAAAAGTGCTTAGTTCTGCATTCAATTCTTTCCCTTATTTGCATGGCCCTCTCTCTGCCTAAAAACAGCAACATCATCAACAAATTATGCACCTCGGTTTTCCAGCCCTTATGAGAACTAAAACTGTAAAATGCTTTTGTGTCCCCCGTCCCATCCTCACCACACATGTCAGAGGGGAGTGTATGCAGGAGTCAGTACTTCACCTTGTTGCTGCTGTATGCTGTCAAATCCGACTCACAGTGACCCTATAGGACAGAGCTGAACTGCTCCCAAGGGTGTAAACTTTATGGGCGCAGACTGCCACATCTTTCTCCCATGAAGTGGCTGATGGGTTTGAACCACTGACCTTTTGGTTAGTAGCCAAGTGCTTAACCATTGTACCACCAGGGGCCCTTCAATACTTTGTAGGATTCTTTTTTTAATTAAAAAAAATGTAGTGTAATAAAATATACATAACCAAAAATTTTCCGTATTTTAACGATATTTAAGCGTAGAATTCAGTGACACTAATTACATCCACCACGTTGTACAACCACCACCAGTATCCACTCCCAACAGTTTTCCATCACCCCAAACATAAACCCAGTACCTCTCAGTATTAACTCTGATTCCCTCCTCCCCTACCCAAGCCCCTGGTAACCTCTAATAACCTTTGGTCTCTCTCCATTTGCCTACGTTAAATATTTCACATAAGTGGGATCATACTATATTTGTCCCTTTGTGTCTGACATATTGCACTCAGCAAACTATTTGCGACCACCACCTGCCTATTAGTTCGTCCTACTGTGGTGGCTTGAATGTTAATAAGATGCTGGAAGCTATGCCACTGGTATTTCAAATACCAGCAGGGTCACCCATGGTGGACAGGTTTCAGTGGAAATTCCAGACTAAGACAGACTAGGAAGAAGGACCTGGCAGTCTGCTTCTGGAAAAATTGGCATCTTCTGTTCAGCTCTTTTACTTCATTATGTCTTCCATTTGCTTTAGCTACTCTATGTTCAAGAGGAAGTTTCAGAGTCTCTTCTGACATGCTTTTTGGTATTTTTTTCCTTTTCGGTCTTTTTAATGACCTTTTGCTTTCTTCATGTATACTGTTCTTGATGTCATTCTACAATTTGCCTGGTCTTTGGTCATAGTGTTCAATGCGTCAAATCTATTCTTGAGATGGTCTCTAAATTCAAGTGGGATATACTGAAGGTTGTAGTTTGACTCTCACGGACTTGTTTTGATTTTCTTCAGCTTCACTGAACTTACATATGAGCAATTGATGGTCTGTTTGGCAATCAGCCCCTGGCCTCGTTCTGACTGATGATATTGAGCTTCTCCATCGTCTCTTTCCACAGATGTAGTTGATTTGATTCTTCTATCCTGCGATGTCCACATGTACAATCACTGTTTATGTTCTTGAAAAAGGTATTTTCAATGAATAAGTTGTTGGTCTTACAAAATTCTATCATGTGATTTTTGGCATCATTTCTATTACCAAGGCCATATTTTCCAACTACAGATCCTTGTTCTTTGTTTCCAACTTTCTCATTCCAATCACCGGTAATTATCAATGCATTTTGATTGCATGTTTGATCAATTTCAGACTGCAGAATTTGGTGCAAGTCTTCAATTTCCTCATGTTTGTCCTTATTGGTTGATATATAAATATGAATAATAGTCATATTAACTGCTCTTCCTTGTGGATGCTATCCTACTGCTGACAGCTTTGTATTTCAGGATAGATCTTCAATTGTTCTTTTTGATGATGTGCGCAATGCCGCTCCTCTTTAATTTGTCATTCCCGGCAAGTAGACCATACGACTGTCTGATTCAAAATGATCAATACCAATTCATTTCAGCTCATTAATGCCTAGGATATTGATCTTCAAGCATTTCTTTTCATTTTTGATCAATTTTCCTTGATTCCACATTTCTATCATTAATGGAGGAAACCCTGGTGACGTAGTGGTTAAGAGCTACAGCTGCTAACCAAATGGTCAGCAGTTCGAACCCACCAAGCACTCCTTGGAAAGTCTATGGAGCAGTTCTACTCTGTCCTATAGCGTTGCAGATGTTTCTTCTCATTTTGAGTCGTGCCACATCAGCAAATGAAGTTCCCGAAAGCTTTACTGCATTCATGTCATTAAGGTCGACTCTACTTTGGGGAGGTAGCTCTTCCCAGTCATCTTTGGAGCACCTTCCAACCTGAGGGGCTCATCTTCCCACACTATATCAGACAATGTTCCACTGCTATCCGTAAGGTTTTCACTGGCCAATTTTTTCAGAAACAGATTACTAGGTCCTTCTTCCCAGTCTGTCTCAGTCTGGAAGGTCCGATGAAACCTGTTCACAATGGGTGACCCTGCTGGTATTTGTAATACAGGGGCATAGCTTCTAGCATCACAGCCACCTGTAAGCCATCACAGTATGACAAACTGATAGTTGAGTGGTGGTTTGTTTTGTTAATAATGCAGTATTAGTGTAGGGTGCATCTTAAATTAATCTCTTTTGAGATGTAAAAGGAACAGATTAAGCAAGCACAGTTGGGGGAAGTTAGATGCCACACCACATGAAATCTCCAAGGAACCAAGAAACAGAAGCTAAAAAGAGGCAAGGATCTTCCCCCAGAGCCAACAGAGAGAGAAAGTGTTCCCCTTGAGCCAGCATCCTGAATTTGGACTTCCAGCCTCCTAAACTGTGAGAAAATAAATTTCTGTTTCCTAAAGCCATCCACTTGTGGTATTTCTGATACAGCAACACTAGATAAGTAAGATAAAATTTGACACCAGAGAGTGTGAATACCATTTAGGTAATGGGTAGATTCTGCAGGAATTCTTATGTGCTTTGCTTTGAAGAGACTGTTGGTAGAATTATGGACGTCAAAGGAAATTCTGGTGAGGGCTCAGGAGAAAATGAGGAGAGCTATAAAGAAAAAAAATTTTATAGAGAAAGTCTCTACTATCTTAGAGAATACATATGGCACTGTCAACAGAATGTTGCTAGAAATCTGGATGTTAAAATGTGCTCTGGTGAGCCTTTCAAAGGAAATTATGAACATGTGATTGGAGAGTGGAGGAAGGGTGCTGCCTTTTATGCAGTGGCAAAGAACTTGTCTAAATTATGTTCAAATGTTTGATAGAAGGTAGAACTCATAAGTGATGAACTTAGGTATTTGGCTGAGGAGATTTCTAAGCAAGATCTTAAAGTGGTTTCTCCTTGTCACTTATAGCAGAATGAGGGAGAAAAGAGATGGACTTAAAAATGAACTGTGCAATATGAAACCAGAACTTAAAGATTTGGGAAATTCTGTTGTACAAACTAAGGACAAAAAAAAAAAAGGACATGTGCCCTAAAACTCTCACCAAGAACCTGGTAACTCGATTTTTTTGTTAAAGAGAGTAAGCCTGTGGCTGATGGATCTAACCAACTACCACGGCATAAATCCCATCAGCTTAGGCTGAGCTGAATCCACCAAAACAAACCCGTTGCCATCCCTTCTATTCCAGCTGCCCCATAGGATTTCCAAGGAGCGGCTGGTGTATTCAAACAGTCAACCTTTTGGTTAGCAGCCAAGTTCTTAACCACTGTTCCACCAGAGCCCCAGCTTAGATTGAAGGAGACAAAAACAGGGTGAAGGGAAGGAAAACTGAGTGCCTCTTGGAATACTATAGGCAGGAAACAGGCCAAAGGAGCTACATTTGTTGTCTTCCAAGAAAAGAAAAGGACCATTCCTGGAGCAGCTCCAAGATCAGCAGGACTGTTGGTGAAGCCACAGCCTCTTGGGTTTCAAAGGGTGGAGCCACAGCCTCCTAGGTTAAAAAAAAAAAAAAAGGTTACAAAGAGTTAAATCTCCACAATTCAGTTCTGGAGTGTGGGGCTGCTGTTTATGTGGGCCAAGAGGATGGAGCTACCATCCAAAACTAAGGGGATGGAGGAGATGCCATGCCCAAAGGCCAAGAGAATGGGGCCACTGTCCAAAGCTGAGGGGGTGGAGCTGCCATGCTGTTATGAATTGAATTGTGTCCACCTAAAATATGTGTGTCAACTTGGCAAGGCCATGATTCCCAGTACTGTGTAGTTGTCCACCATTTTGTGATCTGATGTGATTATCCTATGTGTTGTAAATTCTAACCTCTGTGATGTTAAGCCATCCACCTGTGATGTTTCTGTTATAGCAGTACTAGATAACTAAAACACATGTCCAAGGGGCACGAGAAAGAAGCCTACTGGGGCTGAGGAGGTTGGGTTGCCACTCAGATGGCCTAGCAGAAGACAGTCACCCAAGGTCAAGGCAGTAAGTTTTCTATACCAGTAAGCCTGGAAGGTGGGGCCTATGCCCAGGGCCAAGGAGCCTACATTCAGAATCCAGAAAGCATGGCCAACACCCAGAGTCTGGATGGCAGGGCCATTGCCCAGATAGTCTCAAAGAACGGAGGATTGTTTTCAAGACTTGAGAGCTAATGTAATTTGTTCTCTTGAGTTTTGGACTTGCTTAGTGCCTGTTGTCTCTTCTTTCCTCCCAATTTCTCTCATTTGTAATGGAAATGTCTACCTTGTACTCATTCTACCACTCTACTTTGGAAGCAGATAAGTTGTAGTCTACGTTTCACAGGTTCACAAATGGAGAGGAATTTTGCCCCATGATGGAATATGCCTAAAGTCTCAACCATATTTGACTTAGATGATTCAGAAAATGAGATTTTGGACTTGGCGTTGATTTAAGGCTTTTGAGATGATGTGATGGTATGAATGTGTTTGGTGTGTAGAAAGACATGAATTTTTTTGTGGCCAAAGGGTAGAACATCATGGATTGAACTGTGTCCCCCAAGTGGTTAATGCTCAACTGCTAACTGCTAAACCACGAACTGCTCCATGGGAGAAAGATGTGGCGGTCTGCATTGGTGTAGATTACAGCCTTGGAAACTCCATGGGACAGCTCTACGCTGCCCTATAGTGTCACTGAGTTGAAATATACTTGATGGCAGTGGGTTTGGTTTTGGTTTTATACCTGTGGTTATAATCCCATTTCGGAATGGGTTTTCTTTGTTATGTTAATGAGGAAATATTTGTGTAGGACTTGTCTTAAGTCAATGTCTTTTGAAAAATAAAAGAGCAAATTAAGCAAGCAGAGATACCACACACATGAGATCTCTGAGGAACCAAGAAACAAAAGCTGAAAAGAGACAAGGACCTTCTTTCAGAGCCAACAGAGAGAAAGGCTTCCCCTGGAGCTGGAGCCCTGAATTTGAACTTCTGGCTTCCTGAACTTCATGAAAAAAATAAATTTTTGTTAAAGCCATCCACTTGTGGTATTTCTGTTACAGCAGCTTCCAATTCTCCTCACTGAAGACTGCCTGAGGACCTCAGGACTAAGCTTATTGGTACCTAGCATTCCCTAGTCACAAAGATTACTCCAAACATGGGCTCACGACTCAATGCAGGCCAATGTGATGTGAGAGGAGATTTGCTAGAGATATCTAAAGAACTCCCTGCTCTTCAGAGAAAGTCACAAGAGATGCTGTCTGTTTTCCTCATGCAGGAAATGAGGCCCAGAACTGCTGCATCTTGTCAGCAGTCTTAGCATGAAGCCATCACAGAGGGGAGGGCCAAGAAGATGGCCAGGGCTAAAGCACCCCACCCTATTTCTGAATTTTTTGTGCTGTAAGACAACAAATTCCTTCATTGTTTGAGATGCTTTGGTTTGGATTTTCTTTTTCTTGTTGTTAGATTCATTCTAAGAAATATAATTTCAGTTCCTCTTGTGATGATTAGTTTTGTGTGTCAACTTGGCTCGGCTATACCAAAACCAAACCTGTTGCAAACTTTTGGTGGGGAGAGGGAAGATCTTACCAAAAAAAAAAAAAAAACACCAAACCCATTACCAATGAGTCAATTCCAACATATAGCGACCCTATAGGAGGGAGTAGAACTGCCCCATAAGGTTTCCAAGGCAGTAATCTTTACAGAAGCAGGCTGCCACATCTTTCTCTTGCAGAGCAGCTGTTGGGTTTGAACTGCTGACCTTTTGGTTGGCAGCCAAGCGTTTTAACCATTGCGCCACCAGGGCTCCTCCAGCTCAGCTACAGTACCCAGTTCTTGAATCAAACACTAATCTAGGTGTTGCTGTGAAGGTATTTTGTTAATGCAATTAACAACTACAGTAGACCTTAAGTAAAAGGAGATTATCCCTGATAACCTGGGTGGGCCTCACTCAATCACCTGAAAGACCTTAGGAGCAGAACTGAGGTTTCCCTGAAGAATAAGAAGCTCTGCCTGTGGACTGCAGCTTCAGCTGGTACCTGAGAGTTCTAGACTGCCAGCCTACCCTATGAATTTCAGAGTTGCCTAGGCAGCCCTCACAATCGTAAAAGCCCAGGGGTGGATTAACCAGTAAACAAGGTACCCACTGGCTTAACTGTGTTTATATACTAATCTGTGGCCCACACTTTCACATGGTGAAACATGTGAAAGTGTGCGCCACAGATTAGTAAGTAAGCACAAGTAAACCTGTGCGTACCTTGCTATTGGATACTCTATCCCTGTATAAGCCAGTTCTTTACAATAAAATACTGTTTCCATTTTTTTGTGGAATCCTGACTGATACGCCTCTTTTCCCTTTACTTATCTCTCTTTGGGACTATATACTTTGTATTTATTTATATATTTGTCAATATTCCCAGTTAGTTTTTGTTGCTGTTGTTTAGTTGCCATTAAGTTTGCTCCAACTCATGGTGGCCATATGTCTAACAGAATGAAACGTTGCCTGGTCTCGTGCCATTTTCATGCTCATTGGTATGTTTGAGTTCATTGTTGGGACTATTGTGTCAATCCGTCTCATTAAGGATTTCCCTCATTTTGCTGACCCTCTACTTTACCAAGAATGATATCCTTCTCTAGTGATTGTTCTTTCCTGAAAGCGTGTCCAAGGTAACCAAGATGAAATTTCATCATCCTTGCTTCTAAGGAGTATTCCGGTTGTATTTCTTCTATGACTGATTTGTTCATTCTTCTGGCAGTCCATGGTATATTCAATATTCTTTGCCACTACCACACTTCAAGTACATCAATTCTATCTTCCTTTTTCTTTGTGCAGCTTTTACAGGCATATAAGGTGATTGAAAAGACCATGGCTTGTGTAAGTTACACCTTAGTCGTCAAAAAGACATTTTTGTTTTTTAAATCTTTAAAGAGCTCTTTCGCAACATATTCACCCAATGCAATATGATATTTGATTTTTCTTTTTTTTATTGTACTTTAGGTAAAGGTTTACATGTCATTTGATTACTTGACTACCGCTTCCAGTGGATGTTGGTTGTTGATCAAAATAGAATGAAATCACTGATTTCAATTTCTTCTCTGTCCCCAACTAAATGATAGGCTTTATGCACATGTGAGAGTGATTAATTCCTGGAGTGAAATTGCTGGTCAAAGGTTGTGCACATTTCTAAGATGAAAGATATTGTCAAATTGCCTTCTCTAGAGATCGTACCAATGTAGATTTTGTGTTTTTTTGTATTGCCACGCTTAGCACAGTAGGTGCTTAATAAGTATGAACAGATGGATTTCTAGGAGAAACAACATGAATTAAGGCCAAGAGACATGAAGATATATGAGACTGAGAAGTTCTTTGTTTGACTAAGTCACATATTCTTTTTTTTTTTTTAAGCTCTCCTTTCCTCTGCAGGTAGCTTGAGAGCTTGGACTAATTCACCCATCTAGTGCTTACTTAGCAGCAGAAGGAGGCAGAACTCTGAATATGGAGGTTAGACCTGAGTTTGAACACATGGACTGCAGCATACAAGCTTTGTGACCTTGGGTAGATGACTTAGATTCTGCGATCCTTAGTTTCCTCATCTGTGAAATGGAGGAGATGACCTTCCAGACTGGTGAGAAGGTTAACAGAGATAAATATATAAAGCACCTGGTCCGCTGTGCACGCTGTACATGGGCTTATAATAAGGTCCTCCCCAACATTTGGGAATGGGAAATGACATTGCTCTAGGGCCGACCTGTAAATTGAGCACAAAAAACATCTGAGCAGAGATGTAAGGTGACCAACAAGGGACCAGCAAGATACCAATCAGACTAAGGCTGGTAAAATACCTAAAAAAGGATATGACAGCCAGAAGAGGGTTGATCAGAGATAAAGCCCAGAAAAAGCACAGGCTGAGGCAAAGTGGGGCTGTGCAACTGAAGACTTGTCCTGTCAGGGCCAAAAATTTAGCCTAAAAGATTCCAATCACAGGAACATACCCGACTAGCTGCCCAAAATTAATGCCATTCAACTTTTGAATCACAGAATTGGCTCTTCTTGTTCAGATTCCATACTAACTAAAAACTTTCTGATAGTTCCAGTTCTTCTATAACCTATTTACAGAGAATCTTCTCTGGTCAGGCCCACATGGCTAGCCAGCATCCCACTCGAACACCTGTGTTTTCTTTCATTCTCAAGATTAAGCAGGACGATCTGACCTAGGTGGGGGAGGAAATAGTAATCACAGTTGTGTCCAATTCATAGCTCTAATTAAGGGGAGAAAAAAAAAATAGAGCTTGAGAAGAAATCGTCCAAGAACTGGAAAATTGTCAGACTACTCCCGTCTCTATGGGGAAGGCACCCTGTAAACCTTTCCTTCACAGCTAAGCTGGTCTTTTAATAACCCTGTTAAGAAGACAGGGTGAGCACGTTATATAGTATTTCTTCATCAACTTATGCCCTGCTTGTTCCTGAATAGACTTAAGGAGGGCAGGCATCAAGGTTCATCTCCTTTACTAATGATAGACCGAGGTGAAGAAAGGAAGAGGTTTGCCCAGTGTCACATAGTTTTATGTGCCAGAGACATCGCAGTGTCACATGGCAGTGCCAGACACCATTTCTTGGCTTTCTTGGTCCAAATACAAAGCTCTCGCCAAAGAACCAAACTGAAGATGAGAACAGGCTATTCTAAAACAGAATGCTGAGTCCAGAGGACTTAAGTATAGCCTTAGTTTAAGACTAAAGTTCAGTGAGCTGTAACTCAGTTTCTACGCATTTGTAATTCCCTTATTGCATTGAGTTCTTTCAGATTTTTTATTTCTAATATATAGTAAGCCAAATTCTAAAAGAGAAAGACTTTCGAGTCCAGACATAACAGAATAGCTTATATTAAACTAACTCTCCCATTGAAAACAGATAACAGCCAGATAAAATACATAATACGACAATTTGAAGGCACCGGAGAATGGACAACGCAGCCAGTCCCTAAGAGAAGATAGGCATATCAAGGTGTTATGAATTGAATTGTGTCTCCCGAAATATGTATTATAAATCCTAACCTCTGTGTCTGTGGTTATAATCCCATTTGGGGATGGTTGTCTCTGTTATGTCAAAGAGGAAGGACACACTGTAGTCTGTGTCTTCAGTCAGCCTCTGTTGAGATAAAGAAGAGTTTAAACCAGCAAGCAAGCAAGCAGAGATGGGGAGGACAGATGCCAAGCCACATGGAGATCTCCAAGGAGACAAGAAACAGAAGCTGAGGAGACAAGGACCTTCCCCCAGAGCCAACAGAGACAGATAGCCTTCCCCTAGAGCTGCCACCCTGAATTTGGACTTCTAGCCTCCTAAACTGTGAGAAAATATTTCAGTTTGTTAAAGCCATCCATTAGTGGTGTTTCTGTTATAGAGCACTAGATAACTAAGGCAGAATATGGTACTGGAAGAGTGGCGTAATACACAGACACATAAAATGTGGAAGTCATTTTCTAATTGGGTAATGAGTTGTTGTTGTGTGCCGTCGAATTGTCCGATTCATAGCGACTCTATAGGGCAGAGTAGAACTGCCCCATAGGATTTCCAAGGAGCAGCTGGTGGATTCAAACTGCAGACCTTTTGGTTGGCAGCCCGAGCTCTTAACCACTTCGTCACTAGGGCTCCTGGGTAATGAGTGGAAGCTGGAAAAGTTTTTAAGTTACCTAATAGTAAAGCGTAGATTGCCATGAAGAGATGGTTGGCAGAATTATGCATATCAAAGGCAACTCTGGTGAGGGCTCTGAAGAAACTGAGGAGTGCTATAGAGAAAGTCTTTTATCATCTTAGAGAATATATACAGTGCCAGCAACAGAATGTTGCTAAAAATATGAAAGTTAAATGTGCTTCTGGTGAGGCTTTAAAGGAAAACAATGAACACGTGATTGGAAAATGGAAGAAAAGTGATGCTTTTTATGCAGTGGCAAAGAACTTGTCTGAATCATTTTCAAATGCTTGGGGGAAGGTAAATCTTCTAAGTGAGGAACTTGGTTATTTAGCTGAGGAAATTTCTAAGACAGATCTTGAAGGGGCCGCATGGTTTCTGTTTGCCATTTATGTAAAACGTGAGAGGAAAGAGATGGACTTAAAAGTGAACTGTGCAAAATGAAAATAGAATTTAAAGATTTGGAAAATGCTGTTGTAGAAACCAAGGACAACATTGTAGAATGTTAACCAAGGACACGGCTACACAATCTTTTGTTAAAGAAATTAAGCATGTGACTGATGGATCTAACCAACTACCACAGCCGAAAACCTATCAGCTTAGACTGAAAGGGACAAAGAATGAAAGGAAAGAACACTCTCTGCCTCTTGGAATTCTACAGGCAGGAAACAGGCCAAAGGACCTACATCTTGTCCTCCAAGAAAAGAAAAGGACCATCCCTGGAGCAACTCAGAGATCAGCAGAACTATTGGAAGAGGCAAAGGAAGTAGGGCTGCCTTCATTTCAAAGGACGGAAACTGCTTGCTGGTCAGATCTTCACCACCTCGGTTCTGGACTGTGGACCACCACTCATAAATGCTAGTGGGATGGTGTCACTGCCCAAAGCTGAGAGATAGGGGCCATGCCCAAGGGGCAAAAGAATAGGACCTGCCAGGGCTGAGGAGGTTGGGTCACCATTCAGATGGACTAGGAAAATGGGGCCGCCCAAAGCCAATGGAAGCAGAGTTGCTGCCCCAGAGGGCTTGGAAGGTGGAGCTGAAGCCCAGGGCTGAGGGGTCTCCACCCAGAACCCAGAGAGTGTGGCCAACACCCTGAATCTGGAGGACAGGGCCATTGCTCAGACGGTCTCAGAGTACAGAGGATTAACTTCAAGCCTTGAGAGAGAATGTAGTTTGTCCTGCTGGGTTCTAGACTTGCTTGGTGCCCTTTATCCCTTCTTTGTCTCCAGTTTCTCCCATTTGTAATGGAAACGTCTACCTGTGCCTGTTCCACCATTGTACTTTGAAAACAAATAACTTGTAGTCTAGGTTTCACAGGTTCACAGATGAAGAGGTATTTTGCCCCAGGATGGAAAATGCCTAAAGTCTCACCAATATTTGATTTAAATGATTCAGAAGATGAGATTTTGGATTTTGGGTAGATTTAACACTTTTGGGATGATACATGGGGTGAATGTGTTTTGGCTGTGGCCAAAGGGTGGAATGTTATGGATTGAATTAAAAAAAAAAATTTTTTTTTAAATTAAATTAGGTCCCCCCAAAATATGTGTTGTAAATCCTAACTTCTATGGCTGTGGTTATAACCCCATTTGGGAATTGGTTGTTTTGTTATGTTAATGAGACAGGATTAGTTTATGGCGTGTCTTAAGTAAATCTCTTTTGACATACAAAAGAGATTAAACAAGCAAGCTGAGGAGACAAGGACCTTCCCCCAGAGCCAACACAGAGAGAAAGCCTTTCCCTGGACTTCTAGAACTCCTAAACTGTGAGAAAATATATTTCTGTTTGTTAAAATCATCCACTTGTGGTATTTCTGTTATAGCAGCACTAGATAACTAAGACACAAGATGAGCTTCATATTTACCCTGGCCCAATTCACAGAGTAGGGAAATAGTTCCACTGGGCTGAGGAGACAGGTTGGGGTTTGAAGCCACCAAAGTGGCAGGAATTTGGATGGTAAGATCCCAGAGAGGAGGGAATTGCAGGGAAGTGAACTCAGATGGCTACACACAATTTTCCCTTGAGGTGTTTGCCAACATTAAGTTAAGCAAGTGCAAGTGAAGGCTTCAAGAAAACTGACAGCAGCCACAAAAAGGGTAAAGAGCTGCACAAAGATTTCAGCAGCATTGTGGTACTGGAGAGATGGAGGCCAGAGTATAAGGCCCATTGAGGTGCAC
This sequence comes from Elephas maximus indicus, assembly GCF_024166365.1. Taxonomy (NCBI): domain Eukaryota; kingdom Metazoa; phylum Chordata; class Mammalia; order Proboscidea; family Elephantidae; genus Elephas; species Elephas maximus. Next base: position 30,808,269 of record NC_064832.1, on the reverse strand, counting down.
TAGCAAGATCCAAGTTTTTCACTGAGACCTGAGAAATATCACAACCTGAAAATAAAAGCAAAACCAAAATGGACTGCTATGGATTGAAACTAAAAAAAAAAAAAAAGTTTTTTTTTTTTTAAACCCTGGTGGTGTAGTCGTTAAGAGCTACAGCTGCTAACTAAAAGGTCGGCAGTTTGAATCTTACCAGGAGCTCCTTGGAAACTTCATGAGGCAGTTTTACTCTGTCCTTTATGGTCACTGTGAGTTGTAACTGACTAGATGGCAATGGGTTTTAAAATATGTGTTGTAAATTCTAACCTCTGTGGCTGTAGTTATAATTCCATTTGGGAATGGGTTGTCTTTGTTATGCTAATGAGACAGGATCAATGTAGGGCATACGTTGAGATATTAAGAGATTAAACAAGATAGCAGAGGAGTGATGGGGTAAGATAGATGACAAGACACATGGAGATCTCCAAGCAACCAGGAAGCAAAAGGTGAAGAGACAAGGACTTTCCTCCAGAGCCGACAAGAAAGCCTTCCCCTAGAGAGGCACTCTGATTTTGGACTTCTAGCCTCCTAATGAAACAAAAATTCTCGCAAGTGGACCAATAAGCAACATCATGATAAACAGAGAAAATACTGAAGTTGTGAACAATTTCATTTTACTTGGCTCCACAATCAACGTCCATGGAAGCAGCAGTCAACAAATCAGATGACCCCTAAAAAAATAAAATACTTCAGAATAAATCTAGCCAGGGACATAAAAGACCTAGACAAAGAAAACTACAAAACACTACTGCAAGAAACCAGAACAGACCTGTGTAAATGGAAAAACATATGATGCTAATGGATATGTAGACTCAACATTATGAAAATGTCAATTCTACCCAAAAAAAAAAAAACTCCCAAAGCAATCTACAAATACAATGCAATCCCTATCCAAATACCATCAGCATTCCTTAATGAGATGGAAAAACTAATCATTAACTTTATATGGAAAGGGAAGAGGCCCTGGATAAGTAAAGCATTACTGAAGAAGAAGAACGAAATAGGAGGCCTCGAACTACCTGACCTCAGAACCTACTATACAGCTACGGTAGTCAAAACAGCCTGGTGCTGGTAAAATGGCAGGCATTGACCAACAGAACAGAATCGAGAACCCAGATGTAATTCTATTCACCTATGGTCACCTGATCTTTGACAAAGGTCCAAAGTCCATTAAATGGGGAAAAGATAGTCTTCTTAATGAATGGTACTAGCAAAACTGGATGTCCATCTGCAAAAAATGAAATAGGACCCATGCCTCATGCTATACACAAAAACTAATTCAAAATGTATCAAAGATCTAAATATAAAACCAAAAACTATGAAGTTCATAGAAGAAAATATAGCATCGACACTAGAGGCCCTAATACAGGGCATTAACAGGATATAAACCATGACTAACAATACAAAAACATCAGAAGAGCTAGATAACTAGAATCTTCTAAAAATTAAACACTTCTGCTTATTGAAAGACTTCATAAGCGTAAAAAGAGAACCTACAGACTGGGAAAATTTTTTGGCTATGACATATCTGACAAAGGTCTAACCTCTAAAATCTACAGGAAAATCTAACACCTCCACAACAAAAAAGACAAATAATCCAATTAAAAAATAGGCAAAGGATATTAACAGATACTTCACCAAAGAAGACATTTAGGTGGTTAACAGACATATGAGGAAAGGATTGCGATCACTAGCCATTAGAAAAATGCAAATCAAAACCACAACGAGATACCATCTTACCCTGACATTACTGACATGAACCAAAAAAATAGAAAATAATAAATGTTGGAGAGACATCAGGGAGATTAGAACTCTTATGCACTGCTGGTGGGAATGCAAAATGGTACAACCATTTTGGAAAATGATATGACACTTCCTCAAAAAGCTAGAAATAGAAATACTGTATGGTCTAGCAATCCCACTCCTAGGAATATATCCTAGAGAAGTAAGATCCCAGACATATGCACAGCCATGTTCACTGCAGCATTATTCACAATAGCAAAAAGATGGAAACAACCTAAGTGCCTATCAATAGATGAATGGATAAACAAACTATGGTACATACACACAATGGAACACATCAGAATAATAAAGAACGATGACGAATCTGTGAAACATCTCACAACATGCATGAATCTGGAGGGCATTATGCTGAGTAAAATAAGTCAATCACAAAAGGACAAGTGTGGTATGAGACCACTATTATAAAAACTCATGAAAAGGTTTACACACAGAAAGAAAATCTTTGATGGTTACGAGGGAAGGGTGTGGTGGCCAGGGAAAAACACTAACTAGACGATAAGTGGTAACTTTGGTGAAGGGTAAGACATATGCAATACTGGGGAAGTCAGCCAACTTGCCCAAGGGAAAATCACAGAAGCTTCATAGACACATCCAAACTCCCTGAGGGACTGAGTTACTGGGCTGAGGGCTGGGGACCATGGTGTCATGGGACATCTCGCTCAATTGGCATAATATAGTCTACGAGGAAAATGTTCCACATTCGACTACGGTGAGTAGTGTCTGAGGTCTTAAAAGCTTGAGAGTGGCCATCTAAGGTACATCTACTTGTCCCATCCTGTCCGGAGCAAATGAGAATGAAGAAAACCAAAGACACACAGGAAAGATCAGTCCAAAAGATTAATGGATGACAACTACCACAGCCTCCACCAGACTGAGTCCAGCACAACTAGATGATGCCCAGCTACCTCCGCCAATGGCTCTGACAGGGATCACAACAGAGGGTCCTGGACAGAGATGGACAAAAATGTAGAACAAAATCCTAACTCACAAAAAAAAGACCAGACTTACTGGTCTAACAGAGATTAGTGAAACCCTGAGAGTATGACCCCTGGACACCCTTCTAACTCAGTATTGAAGTCACTCCTGAAGTTCACCCTTTTGCCAAAGACTAAACAGGCCTGTAAAACAAATAACACTTGTAGTTCAACCATGTATGCAAGACTAAATGGGCACACCAGCCCAAAAGCAATGACACAAAGGCAGGAAGGGACAAGAAAACTGGATGAACAGAAATGGGGAAACTGAGGCTGAGAAGGGGAGAGTGTTGACACATTCTGTGGTTGGCAATCAATGTCACAAAATAATTTGTGTATTAATTGTTCTATAATTTGCTCTATAAACTTTCACCTAAAGCAGAATTAAAAAAAAAAAAAAAGCTGAAGTTATTGGGCAAATCTGCTGCAAAAGACCTCTTTAAAGTGTTTAAAAGCAAAGATGTCACTTTTAGGACTAAGGTGAGCCTGACCCAAGCCACGGTATTTTCAATCACCTCATATATTCATATATGTGTGAAACCTGAACAATGAATAAGGAAGACCAAAGAAGGATTGATGCCTTTGAGTTACAGTGTTGGCAAAGAATATTGAATATACCATGGACTGCCAGAAGAATGAACAAATCTGTCTTGAAGGAACGTTAGTTAGAAGCGATGATGGTGAGACTTCATCTCATATGCTTCAGACATGTTATCAGGAGGGACCAGTACCTGGAGAAGGACATCATGCTTGGTAAAGCAGAGGGTCAGTGAAAAAGAGGAAGACCCTCAACAAAATGGATTGACACAGTGGCTGCATCAACAGGCTCGAACATATTGTCATGGACTGAATTGTGTCCCCCAACAATATCTGTCAACTTGGCTAGGTCATGATTCCCAGTGTTGTATGATTTTCTACCATTTTGTCTTCTGATGTGACTTGCCTATGAGTGGTAACTCCTATCACTATGATGTTAATGAGATGGATTAGTAGCAATTGTATTGATGAGATCTACAAGATTAGATAGTGTCTTAAGCCAATCTCTTTTGAGATATAAAAGAGAGAAGTGAGCAGGGAGATGGGGAGACTGCTTACCACCAAGAAAGCAGTGCTGGGAGCTAGGTGTGTCCTTTGGACTGGAGGTTCCTGTGCTGAGAAGCTCCCAGACCAAGGGAAGATTGATGACAAGGACTTTCCTCCATAGCTGACAGAGAGAGAAAGAATTCCCCTGTAGCTGATGCCCTCGATTTGGACTTTTAGCCTACTAGACTATGAGAAAATAAATTTCTCTTTGTTAAAGCCATCCACTTGTGGCATTTCTGTTATAGCAGCACTGTCTAACTAAGACATGGACCAACCCTAACAAACCCTAAACCCAACACTCAACAAGTTTAAGGTGATTTGCCCATACTCTATCTGCCTTTCTTTTGGGAGGAACATATAAGAGTATAGGGCCTCTAAAAATTAATAAATAGGCGGCTGGATGGCGCAAATGGTTAATCACCAGACTACTAATAAAAAGGTTGGTGGTTTGAACCCATTTCCAGAGGCTCCTCAGAGACAGGCCTGGAAATCTGCTTCCGAAAGGTCACAGCCTTGAAAGCCTTATGGAGCAGTTCTACTCTGCACACAAGAAATCACCAAGAGTCGGAATTAACTCGACATTAACTGACAGCAGCAGCAGCAAATGTTAGTAACTAATAGCTAATAGAGAATAAAAATACGGAATAATAATAAAAATAAAACTACTTAATTTATCCCAGCAAAAGGCAAGAAAAGAGAAATAAAGGCATAAAAAGCAGATGGGATAAATAGAAAACAAATAACGAGACAGTATGCTAAAACATAAATACTTTAATAATTTTTAAATGCTAATGGTTAATAAGAAACCCTGGTGGTGTAGTGGTTAAGTGCCACGGCTGCTAACCAAAGGGTCAGCAGTTCGAATCCTCCAGGTGCTCCTTGGAAACTCTATGGGGCAGTTCTACTTTGTCCTATAGGGTCGCTATGAGTCGGAATCAACTCGACGGCACTGGGTTGGGTAATGCTTAATATTCCAATTAAAAGATCGAAATTGTCAGATCATAAAAAGTAAACGCTAACCAAAACAAAACTGGTATAGCTAAATTACTATCAGATAACATAGACTTTAAGGCAAGAAATATTTCTATAGATAAAGGGGAATATTTCATAATGACAAAAGGGTCACTTAACAGTAAGATAAAACAACCCTAAATTTTTGTGCAACTAATAGCATGATCTCAACATATATTAAGAAAACTTGACAGAACTAAAAGAAGAAATAGATAAATCCATAACACATCTCTCTCAATAGTGGATAAAACAAGCAGACAAAAAAATCAGGATATAGAAGATTCGAACACAAGTAACTAACTTGACCTAATTGACATGTAAATGTTACACTTAACAACTGAAAAAAAAACATTGTTTTCAGGAATTCATGACACTTATATCAAAATGGACCATATGCTGGGCCATAAAGCGAGTCTCAGCAAATGGCAAAGGACTGAAGTCATACAAACAAAGTATACTCTTTGACTATGGTGGAATCAAACTAAAAATCAATAACGTGAAGATAATTAGAAAACCCCTAAATGTGTGGAAATTAAGCAGCACATTTTAAAATAACTTGTAGGTTCACAAACAAATTGTAATGAAATTGGAAAATATTTTGAAATTAAATAATAATGAAAAAAGATGTACTGAAATATCTAGGATGCAGGTAAAGGAGGGGTTAAAGGGAAACTTGTAGCTTTAAATACATATATTCAAGAAGAAGAAAGCCTGAAAATCCACACGATCTAAACTTCCATTTCAAGAAGCTAGAAAAAGAACAGCAATTAAACCCAAAGAACTTAGAAGGAAGGTGATAATAAAGAGCAGAAATTTTTTAAATTGAAAACAAATATACAATAAAGAAAGTCCATAAATTCTAAAAGGGACATGAGATGGCTTCCTTTGTTTCTTTGTAAAAGTTTGTTGTAAAAAGTTTCTTTGACAACATAAAGTAGAATTGGAATATAACTCAATATAAAATAAATATCTATGAATCCATACTGTTATAAATAAATGGTTGACTAAATTAATAAATTGGGAAGAAGAGATAAATCTTCTGTGCAGAAGAATTCCAGATTATTTAGCTATTCTACCCAAAAGGAGATGAAGCATAATTTCTCACTCTTTTTTTTTTAAGTGTAGACTATGCATAGTGATTTCCTTCCTGAGAGTACAGTATAGAAAAGGGTAGGAGGGTCGAGCAACTTGACCGTAGAGAACGCTAGCAACTTCTATCTCAGCCACATGATCAAGGTCAACATCGACAGTCAAACATCAAGTTGATACTGTGCATCCTTGATATGATGTGGAAAAAAAGCTTCTTTGCCTTTGTAATTCTCCTCCCCCCAAAATTTTAACCTGAATGTAATCACGAGGAAAACATCAGACAAATACAGAGGCGTTCTATAAAATACCCGACTTTTCAAAGCTGTATGGTCGTCAGATCAAGAAAAGACTGAGAAGCTGTCACAGGCAAGAGGAGCCAAAGGAGATGTGATAACTAAAAGTAATGTGGTGTTCTAGATGGGATCTTGGAACAGAAAAAGGACATTAGGTAAAAACTAAGGAAATCTGAATAAATTATGCATAGACTTCAGATTAAAAAAAAAAAGTGCCCTTGAATCTTGGCCATAGTGACTGGCCTACATGAGGTCTGCAGGACCTTATTTGGAGATCGCACGGCGATATGGTAGAAATGGAGCAGAAAGCCAAGAACTGGAGGGATTAGCTATGGCTGTTTGTTTCCCTCCCAGGTAAAAATTTAGTCGAGAAGGTTATATAAACATTTATGAATATTAAATTCACAATGGAAGATAATGTGTTGGCCAAAAAACACCTTAGAGGCAGTAACTGGTATAAAAAACCAAAGTAACTGGTATGGGAATTGAAAAAGAAAGGTCTGTAAGTCCTTTCCTTTTTCTAAACTAGGTTTTTCTTTCTCTAACTGTTCCTCCACCTACACTGCTGAGGATGAGAGCGATGGATATGTGAAACACTGCCATAAAAAATAGGTATACAAAAAATTCCACATTTTATGCTCAGGGAAAAGGTAAATACACCAAATAAAACCCGATTAGTTTAAATTTCTAGGCAGTAGGTTTTTTTTTTTTTTTTTAATAATTCAAAAGCACATCATCCTATCCTAAAGGTTGACAAAGCATACCTTTGTAATATAGAGACATAGACTGCTAATCAAGTTAATGGTGTATGCAAAATCGTGTTGGAGGTGGAAATGGAGGAAGGAATGATTTGGATTTACTTAAAAAGAGCAAACACTTTAAGCCTGCTAACAATTATGGTAAAGTCTCAAGTTGGACTTTGCCAGTTTGGCATATTTGCCAAAATTCGGGTTTAGTTTTGAATTTTACCTTTGTTAAATAGAATCTTTAAGATAGAAGGGTGTTTTAAAGGCTTCCTTTCTCTGATTTCTCAAAATACCATTGAATACAAATTAATTATGGCTTCACAGAATATTCTTATCTTACAGAATATCCTCTATTTCAAGACATCATCAATTGTAGCTCACCATTAATTTAATAATAATATTCAGAATAAAAGAAAAACTATACTTGTGTGTAGGGGCCATGCTAATCTCTGTATCGTTCCAACTTTAGCATCTGTGTTGCTGAAGCGAGCATGAAAAATTATGTTTTATATATAAACTCATTTTAGGACACATTTTGATTTTGGAAATAGTAAACATGAAAAATGTCTGTCATGGATTGAATTATGTCCCCCAAAAATGTGTGTATCAATTTGGCTAGTCTGTGATTCCCAGTATTGTGTGGTTGTCCTCCATTTTGTGATTGTAATTTTATGTTAAAGAGGACTAGTGTGGGATTGTAACACCCTCCTAAGGTCACATCCCTGATCCAATGTAAGGGGAGTTTTCCTGGGGTGTGGCCTGTACCACCTTTTATAAGAGATAAGAGGAAAGGGAAGCAAGCAGAGAGTTGGGGGCCTCATACCACCAAGAAAGCAATGCTGGGAGCAGAGTGCATCCTTTGGACCCAGGGTCCCTGCACAGAAAAGCTCTTAGTCTTGGAGAAGATTGATGAGAAAACTGATAGAGAGAGAAAGCCTTTCCCTGGAGCTGACACCCTGAATTTGGACTTTTAGCCTACTTTATTGTGAGGAAGTAAACTTCTCTTTGTTAAAGACACCCACTTGTGGTATTTCTGTTATAGCAGCACGAGATAACTAAGATAGAATTTGGTACCAGGAGTGGGGTACTACTTGAACAGATACCTAAAGTGTGGAAGCAGTTTTCAAACTGTGAATGGATAGAGGACTGACAGTGACAGAGGACCAGCAGCAGCAGAGAATCTGCAGTGGCAGAACCAGGAGACCAGTGCCAGACAGCACTGGAGCCAACCCACGGAGCAAGAGAGCCGAGTGCCTGTGTGCAGGAGGCTTCCTGGTGGAGTGGGGTGCCTCCAGGCACTTACTAGTAGAGCTACAGAGCTTTGGAAGCCCCAGGAGGGCAGATCTGGTCTGAGGCCTAAAGAGCCAAGAACCCAAGAAACCAGGAAGGAGAAGCTGAAGAGACAAGGAACACAAGAAGCCGAGCTGCCTGAATCTCAAAACGTATGGCCATGATCTCTGGGGTTTCAAAGGGTGGATCCATGGCCTCTGGTGTTTCAAGGTGGAGTCGCCACTCAGATGGACTAGGAGAATGGTGCACGTAAAGCCAGGAGAGGAGAGTTGCTGTTCCAGTGGGCCTAGAAGGCAGAGCTGAAGCCCAGAGCTGAGGGACCTCCACTCAGAATCTGGACAGTGTGGCCAATACCTAGAGTCTGGAGGGCAAGGCCATTGTGTAAATGGTCTCATAGAACAGAGAATTATTCTCAAAGCCTTGAGGGCTAATGTAATGTGTTCTGCTGACTTGCTCGATGTGTGTTATCCCTTCTTTTCCTCCAGTTTCTCCCATTTGTAGTGGAAATGTCTAGCTTGTGCCTGATCTGCCATTGCACCTTTGGAAGCAGATAACTTGTATTCTAGATTTCTCAGGTGAAGAGAATTTTTGGATTTTGGACTTGGAATTAAGACTTTTGCTATGATATGATGGGATGAATATGTTTTGCACATTGCAAGGATGTGATTTTGGCGGGGGGTCAAGGGTGTAATGTCATGGACTGAATTATGTCCTCCAAAAAATGATTGTATCAGTTTGGCTGGGCCATGGTTCCCAGTATTGTGTGGTTGTCCTTCATTTTGTGATTGTAATTTTATGTTAAAGAAGATTAGTGTGGGATTGTAACACCTTTACTAAGGTCACATCCCCAATCCAATGTAAAGGGAGTTTTCTGGGGGGTGGCCTGCACCACCTTCTAAGCAAGCAGAGAGTAGGGACCTCATACCACCAAGAAAGCATGCTGGGAGCAGAGCGTGTACTTTGGACCTGGGGTTCCTGTGAGGAGAAGCTCCTAGTCCAGGGGAAGACTGGTAACAAGGACCTTCCTCCAGGGCCGACAGAGATAGAAAGTCTTTCCCTGGACCTGATGCCCTGAATTTGGATTTTTAGCCCACTTTAATTTGAGGAAGTAAACTTTTCTTTGTTAAAGCCATCTACTTGTGGTATTTCTGTTATAGCAGCACTAGATGATTAAGACAATGTCCATCTTAAAATTAAAGAATTCCGTCGCCATTATTCTTCCTAAGCTTCAGGCCCTTATAATTCAACTATTTGTTGGACACATTCATTTCTGTTTCTAATAGATATTCCAAACTCATCACCTCTGAAGTGCCACCCATCATCCCATCAATCCCCTCACCCAAACATACTTCCATTTTCATTTTCCATTTCTATTTCAATTATTGAAATCTTGCTCAAGTCAGAATCTTGACTCATCCTTTCTCTCGCCCTCCACAGCCAATCAATCACAAAACTCTGTCCGTTCTACCTCCTAAACATGTTTCAAACCTATCAACTCCCTCCTATGTCCACAGCCTACAGCCTTGCTCACACTGCCGGCCTCTCTCTCCTGGAAGTCTGCACAACCTTCCAACCCATCTCAACCTTCTCCTTGCTGCAGCTGGAGCAGTCTTTTAAAACTCCTACGCTCCTTCAAACCTTTCCAATAGCTTTCCAAGGCCCTTAGAATAAAATATCAAATCCTTATTATGGCTTCCAAGGCCCTTTCTACTGGGAACCCATGCTTGTTCTCCAGCCTCTCCTCACTTCACTTGCCTCCTTGCTCCATAAACTCCAGCTGTATTAGATTTCTTTCAGTTCCTCAGGTATTCTTGGAATTGTCTGCCCTCCCTTGATCTCCCTCTCTTCCTCTTTGTTTAGCCTATGCTTACACATCCTTCAGACCTCAGCTAAAATGTCACTTCCTCAGGGAGGTCTTCCCTGATTCCCAGATTAGGCAAGGACTTCTGCTCTAAGTCCCCCAGCACAGAGTTCCCTCACTTTCAGAACACACATCACACTTGTACTCATTTGCTCAAATTCATCTTCCCCTCTGGGGTGTAAGCTTTGTTCCCACACTGAGCTTAATGCCTGACACACAGTAAGCACTCCTTAAAATTCCGGTAAATGTATTAAAGAATAAACATTCATGTATACACTCTGATATACAATAATGGTTAAGAGCATGCACTCTGGGAGCAGGCTCCTGGGTTCATATGCCAGCTTCCCCACTTACTGTTGTTAGTTGCTGTCAAGTTGGCTCCAACTCATGGCGACCTTGTGTATAACAGAAGAAAACACTGCCAGTCCTGCACCATCCTCACAATCTTTGGTATGTTTGAGCCCATTGTTGCAACCACTGTGTCAATCCATCTTACGGGGGGTTTCCCTTGTTTTCATCAAACGTGTTTGGTTTCCCTCTGCTTTACCAAATATGTTATCCTTTTCTGGTGACTGGTCTTTCCTGATGATGTGTCCAAAGTGTGCTAGACAAAGTCTTGCCATCTTTGCCTCTAAGGAGGATTCTGGTTGTACTTCCCACAAGGTATTTGTTCGTTCCTCTGGCAGTCCATGGTATATTCAATACTCTTTGCCAACACCACTACTCGAATGCTTCAATTCTCCTTCCTTTTAATTGTCCAGCTTTCACATACATAGGGGATGACTGAAAAGATCAGGGCTTGGATCAGGCACATACTTTTGTCACCAAAGTGACATCTTTGTTTTTTAAACCTTTAAAGAGGTCTTTTGTGGCAGATTTTCCCAATATGATACATTGCTTAACTTCTTGACTATTGCTTCCATGGGCATTGATTGTTGATCCAAGTAGAATGAAATCATTCACAACTTCAATTTCTTCACCATTTATCATGATGCTGTTTATAGGTCCACTCGTGAGGATTTTCATTTCTTTATGTTTTTTATGTCCAGGTGTAATTCATCTTAAAGGCATCAGTAAGTGTTTTAAGTTGTCTTCACTTTCAGTAAGCAAGCATACGTTTTATCATCTGCACATTGTGCATATTAGTGGGTGTAAAAATGGCTTGGCGGCAGTGTCTGACCTCTTCTAACTTCACAAGAGAGAAGGAGAATCGAGACCAACAGCCCAACGCTGATTCCCATGAGGTTGAGGTCAGACATGCCTTCTCTCTCTATCATTTTTACCAGTTCTGACACCAACTGACCCTCCCATGGCAATCTCTACTTCTCTGCTGGGTTTGATAATTCATTGCAATAGCCACACAGACCATACTCATGACTGTGGGGTTTACTAGGGAAGTAATAGGTTACAATTCAGGCTCAGGAACACTCAAGGATACAGCCTCTTCCCAGCTGTGCTTGCAGGCACGCCTCTCCCTGGGCCTAGGCCTCTGGCCAAGGGCACTCAGCTTTCTTACTCCATGGGCGGGGAAGCCCACTGCACCATCTACTGTGGGTCTGTCCTGCCAGTTTCTCCTTCCTTGGTAGTGGTGGGCTCTTCTCTCTTCTTTCCCGCCTCTGGGGTGGCTCATTTCAAGTGCAGCAGGATGGCAAAACTAAGCAATCCCTTTGGTGGGCCACAATTACCCTATCACACAGTCCTGCCCAATCACTTGGGTGGAAGTTACAAGACCATTTCTAGAAAGGTCACACAAAAGTGATCCGTTACAACGCAGCAGTGACAGATTACTTAGTCTCTCTGTGTCTCAGTTTCTCCATTTGTAAATGAGTATAACAATACTTTTTCATGGGCAGCTGTGAGGACTGAATAAATTAGTGTGTAAAGCAGCTAAGATATCGTCTGGCACATGGAAAGCACTCAATAAATATTAGTTATTATAATCTCATTTATCTCTCCCAGCAATCCTAGGAAGAAATATAGTCAGTAAGCTGAGAAATACAAATAGTAAGTCTTCAGAATTTGAGGATGAGGTAAGGAAAATGTCACTGTCTTGAGATGGAACTACCAAAAGTCAACATAAAAAAGCCTAAATTCAGCCAACAACTAAAGTAGGCCTTCCTGCAGGGATGGATTGGATCTAAACTGCTTATAAGGCTTTGGGAATCATCCAGACTAAGTGAGGTAGCAGGATGTAGTATCTTTGGACTCTAAGATTAAGTGAGATAATTAAGAGCACTTAGAAAAATCATAAGGTATGATACAAATGCTCATGGTGTGACTACTGTTATTATTAGTACAGTAATTCTATTACTCAACCAGCAGTATTGTAATCTGACTGTCTGAAGCAACACAATTGCCTGTAATTAGAAGAGCCTATTAGAAGTGCCGAAAAACCAAATACCCGGGAAGAAAGAAATTGTTAATGTTTACCCAGCACAAGCCAAACAACAGTAAAAGAGGAATGCTCCTGTGAGGCACAGAGGTCAAATTCGTGGGACAAAATATCCCCTGAGACCTTGCAAACACCTTGATTCTAATTGTCAATGCTCGTCAAGCAAGTACTATCCCTTGATCAGTTTTCCATGTACCAGGAAAAGGAGTAACTTGGATAGCAATCACTATAAAATTAATAAATGAATATTCATTCATTCAGTTATCAAATACTTATTGAGCCCCTTGGTGGTGCAACTGTTAAGCACTTGACTACTAACTGAAAGGTTGGTAGTTTGAATTCACCTATAGACACCTTAGAAGAAATGCCTGGTGATCTTCTGAAAGATCACAGCCTTGAAAAGCCTGTGGAGCAGTTCTACTCTGTACACATGGGGCCTCCAGGAGCTGAAATAGACTTGACAGCAACGGGTTTTACTCTCTGGCAGGCACTGGCCACATGTGATCGAGTAGGTTAGTAAGGGAGTGGTAAGTAGTCCCTGCCCTTGTGTTACAGTCCAGAGGTAAGACAGACAAACAAGTAATCACACACAAAAAACATAATTGCTTATTGTGTAAGGGCTATATTAGACTGGGAGATCAGGAAAGGCTTTTCTGAGACTGGAACCTTTACATGAAGCTAGGAGTTAACTGGGTGATGGGGTGAAGGGGAAATCATCAGGCAGAAGGTAGTAAAGAGATTGGAAGAGACAGAGAAGGAAGGGATCAAGGGAGAGAAGGGCACCCACAGAATGAGCTTGGAGAGGTAGGCAGAAACCAGATCACAAAGGGCCTTAGAGACCACTTGGAGGTAGTCCGGATATATTTCTAGTATAATGTATGAAGATAAGACTAGATTTGTCTTGTGGGATTTGTGCTTTAAAAAATGTCCTTCTAGTTGCTATGTAAATGGTGGGGTGGAGGGGGCGTTACAGTGGAAACGGACACACCAGTTAGATGAATTTTGCCATGGTCTAGTTAAACGATGGTAGCAGCAGACAGAAGTGGACCGATTTGTGATAATTTTAGGTAATTGGATTAATAGAATTTGGAATCGACTCAACGGCAGTGGGTTGGTTAGTGGGTTTGGGTGATAGATTGGATGAGGGGCAGGAGCATGAAGGAGCTGCCCCAGGATTCCGGCTTGAGCAAGTAGGTCCAAGAGGCGCCACTTATTCACACAGCTGAGCAAGAACGAGGACTAGACTGGCTATCGCGGGGGTGGGGTGTGGATGCTGTATGAGTGGACAAGAATTCAATTTGAATATGTTAGTTGGAGAAGCCCATGAGACCTTCCAGTGGAATTGTCAAGTGGCCACTCAGATGCATGGCAATGAAGCTTAGTAGACAGGGCCAAACTGAAGACACATTTGGGAGTTACTAGCATTTTAAGCCTTGGGATTAGACAGGTCACCTAGGGAGAAAATGTGTACAAGAAGTGAAGAGAAGCACAGCCTATTATGAACTGTATTCTCGTGAGTCCCATTCCTAATAAACCTGAAAACTTGACAATCATTTCTTTAGTGATGTCTCCACAAAACGAGCAGTAGACCACTCCATCGTTGACAACACTATTTTAAAGCACAATAGATGTTATTATCCCCCATTTTACAGAGGAAAAGTGAGACTGAGAAAGTTCATGTGATTTGCTGAAAACTGCAGAATCAGTGAGTGACAGCCAGGCCTGAGACGAAATTCAAATTCAGGGGATGAAACTGCAGCTAAGAGTTCTTTCCACCCTTCAGAAGTAAACCACTATAGTCATCACAAGCTTGTGAAAAAATACAGAAGTCTGTGATCCTGGTGGAAGGACCATAGAGCAAAGAAAGCCATTAGGGCAAAAGTAAATCATAAACCCAAGGGAAGGAGAAAGCGTCATAAATTCAGGTAGTGAGTAAAGAAAGGCTCGGTGAAGAGTAAGGAGGCCTGTGAGGAATAAAGAGGACTTAGGGTAGGTGACCACCACCTGTCAGTTTGTCATACTGTGGTGGCCTATGTGTTGTGGTGATGTCAGAAGCTATACCACAGGTATCGAAAATACCAGCAGGGTCAACCATGGTGCACGGTTTCAGTGGAGTTGCCAGACTAGGAAGAAACACCCAGCGATTAGCTTCTAAAAGGTTCCAGTCTATGTAGCCCAGTTCTACTCTGCACACGCAAGGTCTCCATAAGTTGGAATCAAATAGATGGCAGCTTAAAACAACAACATATAAGCAGATGTGCACAGTTCTGAAGTGACAAAAGAGCAGTATAGAGCTTCAACTTTCTCAATATAGAAGAAATCAGGCTCTTCATTTTGTTTGAATCTGCTGGCATCAGAATTTTTTATCTTACCTGGATTTTTTTTTCCCAGAAGAAAAATGAAAGGGGCAGTGGGGAGACTGAAGAGGAGGAGGAGTCGAGTCTGAGAAACTTTTCTAGCTATAAAAAGAGCCTCCATTGCAAAAGGACAAATATTGTATAAGACCATTATTATAAGATCTTGAGAAATAGTTTAAACTGAGAAGAACACATGTTTTTGTGGTTACGAAAGGGAGAGGGAGGGAGGGTGGAAGAGGGTTATTTACTGATTAGATAGTAGATAAGACCTACTTTAGGTGAAGGGAAGGACAACACTCAATACAGGGGAGGTCAACACAACTGGACTAAACCAAAACAAAGAAGTTTCCTGAATAAACTGAATGCTTTGAAGGTCAGCAAATCAGGGGCAGGGATTTGGGGACTATGGTCTCAGGGGACATGTAAATCAATTGGCAAAATAAAATCTATTAAGAAAACATTCTGCATCCCACTTTGAAGTGTGGTGTCTGGGGTCTTAAACGCTAGCAAGCAGCCATCTAAGATGCATCAATGAGTCTCAACCCACCTGGATCAAAGGAGAATGAAGAACACCAAGCTCACAAGGTAATTATGAGCCCAAGAGACAGAAAGGGCTACAGGAACTAGAGACTTACATCATCCTGAGCCCAGAAGAGCCAGATGGTGCCCAGCCACAACCGATGACTGCCCTGACAGGGAACACAACGGAGAACCCCTGAGGGAGCAGAACAGTGGGATACAGACCCCAAATTCTCATAAAAAGACCAGACTTAATGGTTTGACTAAGACTAGGAGAATCCCAGTGGTCATGGTCCCCAAAACTTCTGTTGGCCCAGGACAGGAACCATTTCCGAAGCCAACTCAGCAAACATGGATTGGACTAGACAAGGGGTTGGAGAGAGATGCCGATGAGGAGTGAGCTACTTGCACCATGTGGACACTTGAGACTATGTTGGCATCTCCTGTCTGGAGGGGAGATGGGAGGGTAGAGAGGGTTAGAAACTGGCAAAATGGTTATGAAAGGAGAGACTGGAAGGAGGGAGCAGGCTGACTCATTATGGGGAGAGTATGTAGTAAGGTATAAAAAAAAAATTTTTTTATCTTTAGTAAGGTATGTAAGTTTATATGAGAGAGACTGACTTGATTTGTAAACTTTCACTTAAAGCACAATAAAAATTATTTAAAAAAAAAGAGCCTCCATAATTTATTCAGTTATTGTTGTTGTTGTCAGCTGCGTCGAGTAGGCCCCCGACTCATGGAGACCCTGTGCACAGCCGAACTCTACACTGTTGAGTCCTGAGCCTTCCCTATGATCAGCTGGAGGTCAGACTATTGTGATTCATAGCATTTTCACTGGCTGATTTTCAGAAGTAGATCACCAGGCCTTTCTTCCTCTTCCATCTTAGTCTGGAAGCTCCGCTGAAACCTGTTCAACATCACAGCAACATGCAAGCCTACACTGACAGACGGGTGGTGGCCATGCATGAGGTGCAATGGCTGAATTGAACCATGGTCTCCTGCATGGAAGGTGAGAATTTTACACTGAACCACCAATGCCCCCAATTTATTTAACAATAGGCTTGGATTAACACAAATCATTTACAAAACAAGTGAGCAAATTCTGTTTCCCAATACAAACATATTCCATATTACATGTCCCACGGCTGAAGATTACATTATAGGGACTTTGTATTTAACAGGGATTTTTTTAAGTGCTAATAATTCCCCTCCTCAGATGAAAGGGGGGCATTGTGGATCATTGTGGATCTAAACATCAGGTCCAGAAGGAGCAAACAGGCTGTCAAGAATAGGTGTCATTCACATTTAAACACATATGGGGTCTGCATTTGATATTGCCAGAGGTTTCTTTGTTTTTCCTTGGTCAGGAGGAGAATCTTTAGGATTAGAAAAATCTGTTTGTACTTACTGGTGTATCAACTTAATATTCTATTCTTTAAAGTTACAAAATACAAACTCTATTTGTCTTTGAGTTAAAATTACTAATTTTGCTATTTTAGTTATATAACCCAGTGCCGTCGAGTAAAATAAGAATAGTTCCCTCTCTTTTCTTTGATTAATATTTAGTTAGCTCACATCAAAGAAACTTAATTACAGTACATACTATTTAAAAACTTGGATAATTCAATTCCCTTAAACATTTTAAACTGCATATGTAAATTTAATACAGTCTATTTTTACTTTAAGTATTCCATTAGCCCACAGAGCAAGCTTACAACCTAATAAACAAAACCTCTTCCAAGTACTTAAATAATGCTTATAAATCTTATACATTAAGTGTGTAACTATGGCAAATCAAATTCTCATAAACATTCCAATACCTTGGGAAAAAAGTCAAATGTCAATATTGAGAGAAATGGGGAAGTTGGAAAAACAGGGTGGCATGGTAGAAGCATGCTGCTGTGAGATCTTAAAGCTAGGCTTTACGAAATCAGTACGAAGAGGTCTGGAACGATGGTTCTAGAAGCCAGAATCTCCGGAGCCCTTCAACATACACACCAATGCCCCATCCATACCTCCTGAATCTCCATGTGCCAGGAATACTCTGAAAGGGTGCCCTGATTCCTAATGTTGCCCAATCTCCCATCCTCCCACCCTGACTGCACGTCTTACACCCTCTGCCTGCTGAGAATCTTAGCTTGGAGTGCAAGAAAAAGCTACCAGGAGAGATGCAGACTTGCCAGTACTCCCCCAGGGGTAGTAGTCGTCTCCTTGTGAGCAACTCCACCAGGATGGGTGCTCAAAGAGTAGAGCACCAAGGCTTGGAAGGACACCCATCCTTAGGGCACAGAAAGAAGAGAAGCCTAAAAAGGAAATGATAGACTTTTTAATTTATCTATGGAGTCCTCCGGTGGTGCAAATAGCTAACATGCTCGGCTAACAGAAACGTGGGACATTTGAGTCTACTCAGAGCGCCTTGGAAGAAAGGCCTAGCAATCCACTTCTGAAAAATCAGCCCCTGAAAACGCTATGGGGCACAGTTCTACTCTGACACACATGGGTTGCCAATGAATTGGAGCCAACTCAGTATCAAGTGGGTGGTTGGTTGCATATGTATATACCTTGGACAAAATAACAAAGTCACAAAACTTGCCTTTTGCATTTAGTACATAAGAGAAAGGAAGAGCTGGGTTTTATACACATACATACATACATGCATATATGGAAACCCTGGTGGCATAGTGGTTAAGAGCTATGGCTGCTAACCAAAATGTTGGCAGTTCGACTCCTCCAGCTGTTCCTTGGAAACCCTATGGGGCAGTTCTACTCTGACCTATAGGGTCGCTATGAGCTGGAATTGACTCGACAGCAGTGGGTTTGTTTTTGGGTTTATATGTATGTATGTGTATATATATATATATTTTAATCAAATGCCTTAGAGTAGGAATCTGGTACAGAACATCTACATTTGAATTCTGATAAGGATGTAATGAGTGTTTAAACAGTATCCCAATATTTACAGGTTCGTTGTTCATTTCAGGGTTTGGATAGAGACTTTTTCAGAGGGGTCCCTGCCCTGAATGACACAAAAAAATTCTTTTTTTTTTTTTTCACAGGAGTTGGTGTGAGCCTAGCACTGTGGAGGTTGTGGAAGAAACTCAGGTGAGGTTTCTTTCCTCCAAGCTGTGCATTTAACTGAGGAGATGAGACTAGCACACATAGGACAATAAGAACAATATAGGACAGTGTAGAAGCAAGTGCTAGGTGCAAGGTAACACTCTATAGATGAAGTAGGGATGGGAGAAGGAAGGTTTCTGGAGATGGCTGGAGAAAGCAGGCTGGGCTTTACAGAGATACAAAGATACATAAGCTGGATGTTACAGAACGGGTAGACCAGTAGCCCAATCCAGACACAGACGCCTCTAGGGGCCCTAAAGGAAAGGTCCACTAAGAAAATACTGAAAAGTATGGATAAGCTGGCCACATTTTCCATATAAATATCAGAACACATGGTCTGACACATGGTCTAACAACAGGAAAGAATATTTTTAATCAGGGCTGTCCCAGAAAATCTGGAACATAAGGTGACTGTTTACAGGCCAAAAAAACTCTCATTTGCAACTAAATAAAAGAGAAGGTTGAACTGACCAACCCTAGGCAGACAAGACAAAGCCAAGCCAACTGAGAAGCTGCTATTTCTCACAGTCATCAGAGTTTCTATTCTTTGTTAAGGCTTCCTTTAATATTTTCAGAGAAGAGGCCAGTGCCTTTAACAGCGAAAGAGAAGCTGGAGAGATTACCATATATTCAGATTTCTTCAGTTGCATTCTTTAATATTCTCTTAATTGTCTCAAATAATTTTTGTACTAGGTAGGGTATAAATAATGAATGCGAAGGTGTTTTTTCCACCTGGGGTAATAAAATAAAATCCAAATTTAAAATTTCCTTCCCTACAAGACAAAGCGGACATCAGTACCCTCTGACGTTCTCTGGCTTGTTATCAGAACCCTCATTCACACCGAAAAATGCATTTTAAACTAGCAAGATTGTTGTGTGTATTTTTGCCCTTCACTTCTATGATGTTTCGCTGTTTTTCTCATAATAGCTTGCCATCTAAAACAAAATACATCCCAGAGGCATCCCTATCCAATCTTGCAATTTAATAATCTCACCAATTATTGGGAAAGAAACAGTTTTAAGGGCTTTAACTCAAGTCTTGGCAAGTTAAAACATCTCCCACTTCACTCTTCTGTCCACCCCAGAGCTCAGAGATCACTTGCCAGCTCATTCTGAGCATTATCAAGGAAATGCACATTTTTCTCCTTTTATGGTCAGTGAATACATTGACCAAGATTATGTAGTAATCACCGCTGCAGGGCATCAGCAAAGCCACACATTTGGGCAACTCTTTTCCTTTGTTGTTGTTGCCTTTCAGGCGGCTCCGACTTACAGTGACCCTGTAGGACAGGGTAGAACTGCCCCATAGGGTTTCGAAGGAGCGGCCGGTGGATTGGAACTGCCAACCTTTTGGTTAGCAGCCGAGCTCTTAACCACTGCACCAGGGCTCCTCTTTTCCGTTAATATAAACAAAATCTTAAATGCTTCTTAAAATTCTACGCATTTCTGATAAAAGCAAAAAGGCTTATGTTTTTGATGAGATTTTCTTGGCACTACACTTTGGACTTCTTAGGAATCTTCCATTATTATTTCAGGCCTCAGAAAACTTGGGCACATTTAAAGACAGAGTCTGATTTTGATTAACTAGAGTTCTGGTGCAATGGTTAAAATGATGGGTGGCTAACAGAAACGTCAGCAGTTCGAAACCACCAGCGGCTCTGAGGGTGAAGCTGTGGCAGTCTGCTTCCGTGGAGATTTACAACCGTGGAAACACTATGGGGTCACAGTGAGTTGGAGTGGACTCCACAGCAGTGGGTTTTTAGAATTCCTAAAAAGTTGTTGTTGTGTGCTCTTGAGCCAATTCCAACTCCTAGTGACACTAGGACAGCGTAGAACTGCCCCATGGCGTTTCGTAGGCTGTGATCTTTACAGGAGTGGATCACCAGGTCTTTTCTCTAGAGGAGGAGCAACTGTGGGTTCAAACCTCTGTTCTTTCAATAACCATTTCATCACCAGGGCTCCTTTGCTAAAAAGTAGAAACACTTAAATGTGCAACAATAGAATGTTTTACTGGCATTAAAATAAAAATTACACTTCTGAAAAAACGTTTAGATATTTAGATTACTGGTTATTCACATGGATAAACACTCTCTGTTCCAATTCCCAGACCCAGGTCCAACGCTGACCAGTGAATTGTCCATGGACTTTGGAGAACTGAGTCACATTCTAAAAAAGTGCTCAATAAATGCAGGTGGCGGGGATGGTGCGAGAGTGAATTTCTTTGTCTCCTTGCCTATGGGGTTGGCATTACATTCTAATATCATTTTAAATAAACAATCTTGAGCGTTTATTGTGTACAGAGTATTGTCCTAAGTATTGAAATCTTCCCAACAACCTTAGGAGATTTAACGTATGAGGTAATCTGTCTCAGAGAAAAGGAGCCTTGATGGTGCAATGGTTAAGTGTTCAGCTGCTAACCAAAAGGTTGGCGGTTCGAACCCACCCGTGGCCCCACAAGGGAAAAGGCCTGGCGGTCTGCTCCTGTAAAGATCTGCAACCTAGGAAACCCTATGGAACAGTTCTACCCTGTCCTATAGGGGTGACTAAGAGTCAGAATAGACTTTATGATGGCACACAATAACAACAAGCCCTCAGGGAAATGAAGTAGTTTGCCAGCTGTCATGCAGCTTGAAAATGGTAGAGCTGGGATATTTAATCCCGCGAGTTTTGTTCCTGTGCCCACGCTTTAAACTGATAATCTAAAACAAGGCGTTTGAAGAACACAAGTGCCTAGTATAAGAAACAATATTTTCACAGGTAAGCCTCTTTGTTGATTCTTTCATTTGTTGGATGAATGTTTATTAAGCACTTGGTAGTGCAAAAGGTTAACACACTTGCCTGCTAAGCAAGAGGTTGGAAGTTCGAGTCCACAGAGAGGCACCTCAGAAGAAAGCCCTGGTGACCTACTTTCAAAAAAATCAGCCATTGAAAACCCTTTGGAGCACAGTTCTACTCTGACACACATGGGATCACCACCATAAGTTGGGGTCAAATAGACTGGCTGTTCCAGGCAATGTGCCAAGTGTTAAAGATTAATAAAAGTAATAGGATGTGGTCCCACCTTAAAGTGTCCCACCTCTAATAAGGTGGACAGGTAAGTGAAATGTACACCAGAAAGTGTGATAAAGAATACTGTGGGGACCACAGAGAGGGAGGGTTCACTTCGACCTGGAGCAGGAGGCTTTGTCTAGTTTTTCTCTTTGTATACTCTGGGAAATATTTGAAATGTTTAATATCAGTGGTTTGAAATATGAATAGATTGGCAACAAAGAAAAGTAAAACAGGTATCAAGATACTTGAAGATACAAGATACAAGAGGATAGAAAACACTCTATATGGTCTACATTAACATAGAGGACCAGCTAGAAAGGTTAAGTAACAAGTTAGAGAAGAATAACTAGGATTGGGAAAAAAAGTAAAAAGAACAACGAAAGCAACAAGCAATATTTAGTGTATGTGCTAAAATAGCAGGATAATCTACAAAACATTTAAGGACGTACTTTATTGTCAAGGAGCCTGCAATCTAACCAGGAGACAAAAGGCACATAATAAGAAACATATTTTCATGTAATAACTCATAGGGAAAATTAACAATAGAAAAGGTATGCAGGTATTAATCAGGAGCCAGGCAGAGGAATAAAAACTAGATCTCAGAGGTTTGGGGTCCAATTTGAAATAAGGGAGGGGTACAGTTGGTGAGGGGACACTGGTGGTTCAGTGGTAGAATTCCTACCTTCCATTCAGGAGACCAGGAACCCCTGGTGGTGCAGTGGTTAAGAGCTATAGCTGCAAACCAAAAAGTTGGCACTTCAAATCCTCTAGCTGCTCCTTGGAAACCCTATGGGGGCAGTTCTACTCTGTCCTGTAGAGTTGTGATGAGTCAGAATCAACTCGACAGCAGTGGGTTTGGTTTGGTTTTATGCAGGAAACCTGGGTTCGATTCCCAACCAATGTACCTCATGCATAACCACCACCTGTCAGTGGAGGCTGGAACAGGTTTCAGTGGAGCTTCCAGAATAAGACAGACTAGGAGGAAAGATCTGGTGATCTACCTCTGAAAATCAGCCAGTGTAAACCCTGTGGATCACAATGATTGTACTGGCAACCAATCATGAGGATGGCGTCGGAGCGGGCAGGGATTGCCATGAGTAGGGCGTGCTAACAACAACAAGGTTGGTGAAGGCAGACAAGGGAGTCGCAGACTGGGAATAGCCCAACAAAGCCTTGGAGATTGGAACAAAATAAGTCCTGGAGGCCTAGCACGATGACTTCAAGAGGAAGGAAGCAGTGACTACCTTACAGGTAACTATCCACAGATGACTTGAATGAATAAACACCAAAAAACATACTCCCAAAATTGCACTGAATAAAAAAATTTTTTTTTATTGTGATTTAGGTGAAAGTTTACAGAGCAAATTAATTTCTCATTAAACAGTTAATACACAAATTGTTTTGTGACATTGTTTGCCAACCCCGCCGTGTGTCAACAATACTTGTAATTGTACTCATTTTAATTTTGCCGGTCATAGAAACAGGGATCACTCCAATTGTGTGTGTCTAGTAGGGAAAAGTTCAAGTTCAGATAATTAAGTGGTCAAATAGTTACCTTATTAAAATGTGATCAGCAGACATGTTCGACGTTGTTATGGAGCACCTATCGTGACAGGGGGTTTGACTCTGAGCTCGATGTTGGATAACAGGCCAGAGCTAAGCCTGCAGCCAGGTGGGAAAGGGGAATGAGGGCAAGAGATCATCTGAGATGGAAAGTCTGCTCTGCCAAGTCTAATCAAGGCAGCTTGCATGTGCTGTGCGCTTCACTATGTGCCATGTGCCAAGGGCTCTTTGAAGATTCACTCATTTCACCTTCATGATCCTGCTGGACGTGAGAAGTGGTGGGGCTGCCTGCAAAATCCATGCCCTAAACCACTGGGCCACACAACCTATCTACTACCTCTCAAACGATTATGTAAAATCCTGTCTGTTATGATAATGTTGGGGCAATTAATTGTATGTGTGAAAGCGGTATAACAAACATCTTCAAATGTGATCTGTCTAGCCTCAAGAATCTGTTTTATTTTTGATGAATTTATAGCTTGCTCCATGCCATGAAGAATTTGAGTCCAAAAGAAATACATGCTTAAAGGAAGTAGATTATGAATTTTGTTAGGCTTTATATGTTATGGATTGAATTGTGTCCTGCCAAAATATGTCCTGTAAATCCTAACCCCTAAGCCTGTTGTTATAACCCCATTTAGGAATGGGTTCTCTTTGTTCCGTTAAGAGGTCATGTCAGTGTAGGCTGTGTTTTAAGCCCATCATCTTTGAATGTAAAAAGAGCAGATTAGACAGAGGAGCAAGCAGAGTTGGGGGAAGATAGGTGCCAAGCCACATGGAGATTTCCAAGGAGCCAGGAAACAGAAGCTGAAGAGGCAAGGACCTTTCCCCAGAGCCAACAGAGAGTGAAAGCCTTCCTCTCCAGCCAGTGGCCTGAATATGGACTTCTAGCCTCCTAAACTGTCAGACAATAAATTTCTGTTAAAGCCATCCACTTGTATTTTTGTTATAGCAGCACTAGAAAACCAAGACACTATATAAAAAAACCCACTGCCGTCAAGTTGATTCCAACTCATAGCGACCCTACTCTATCTGGTACCATAAAGAAGGATCAGTCTGAAATTTGAAAATCAGTGAGAACGAGTCTAGAGCAGGCATTAGACTGGACAGAGTTTATTGCTGAGACCTCTGTTTGTTTATAGCTGCAGGGACTTAAAAGGAGCCAAGCCCTTCTTGGGAATCAGGACATATGCTCATCTGGGAACTCAGCAGGTATCAACTCACAACCCAATCTGTTCCCTGAAGAAGAATGAATGACTTTGTAATGATGGGCATCAAAGAATAAATACTCATTTTCTGACACTCTGAAGTGAAGAAAAATTTAAAATATCAGTTGTATTTCATCATAATGAGATCAACATGTGCTTTTTTCCTATTAACTTGTTAAATAAACCACAAAACATTGGAAAAAAGAAGATTAACAGCAGTAAGTGTTGCAGAGCAGCAGACCACCACAGTTTTCTCTGGAAACCACCAGCGGTGCTGTGAGTCAGTGATAGTATTACAGTCTGTCTTCCTTTGGTATCTGCTTGTGTAACGACTGTGGCTTCACTAGTGTGTGAGTGTCCCCAGGGCCGGCTGGTGTCTGGGTTTCTTCTCCCCCCTTGTATCCCGAGTGCATATCGTCGGGTCTTAATAAATACTGTTGAATGAATAGCTGACTGCAGCTGGATGTCTTGGCCCATTTCACTAGAGTACAAGAATGTAACCATTACTAGAAATGGTAATAATTTTTCTTTCTTTTTCAAAAAATAATTTTATATCCTTTCTTTTGCAAAAAAAAAAAAAAAAACCCTTCATGTTTAGATCTTAAAAATAATGCCCATCATTTGCTTGTGGGTTGCTATGATGCCGAATAGATTTCAGTCGCACTTCCGGACTAAGACAAACAGGAAGAAAGGCCTGGTGATGTACTTCAGAAAATCACCAATGAAAACCTGTGGATCACAATGGGCTGATCCCATTATGTGTGTGATCTCCATGATTCGGGAGCCTACTCAGCAGTGACAACAATTGTGAAAAATGTCGTTAGGTGCCATTGTGCAACAGAAGGAAACACTTCCAGGTCCTGTACTATCTGCACAATCGTTGTTAGGCTTGAGCCCATTCTTGCAGCCACTGTGTCAGTCCATCTTGTTGTGGGTCTTCCTCTTTTTCGCTGACCCTCTGCTTTATCATGATGTCCTTCTCCAGGGACTGGTCTCCTGATGACGTGTGCAAAGTGTGTGAGATGAAGTCTCGCCATCCTCACTTCGAAGGAACATTCCTCCAGACAGATTTATTCATTCTTCTGGCAGTCCATGGTGTATTCAATATTCTTCGCCAGCGCCACAATTTGAATACATCAATTCTTCAGTCTTCATTTTTCATTGTCCATGTGAAAAACAGCAGTATAAAGAAGGAAAAACAATCACTTAAAACCCTGCCACTCAGAGATAACCACTTTTAAATTTTCAAACTTTCCAGTCTTCTTTTCTCTACATATACTTTTTTTTTTAAACATTTTTTGATAAATTAGTTGCAGTCCCTACAATGTGACAGCACACTCCGCCATTCCACCCTGAGTTTCTTGTGTCCAGTCAGTTCCTGTTCCCTCCTACCTTCTCATCCTGCCTCCGGACAGGAGCTACCCACTCAGTCTCATGTATCTGGTTGAACTAAGAAGCACACTCTTCATGGGTATGATTTTATGTTTTATAGTCAGTAGAAGGTTTAGAAGTCATAGTCGTTTGTCACTTACCACTATATCACTATCTAGTATCTTAACATACGTATTTCATATTTGAAAACCTCATAGTTAGACATTTAGGTGTTTCCGTTTTTCTTCCTATCATAATTAGCTTTGTCATGAATATCTCTGTGTGACAAAACTCTTATCCACGTTTTGAGTTCTTTAGAGGATGACATCCTAGCAGTACAATTATTGATTCAAAGGGTATGGTCATTGTTAAGGCTTTTGATACCTACTCTTCTATTGCTTTCTGAGATTTAACCAATTCATACTCACTCTCATGAGCAGCCCATGAGATTTCTTATCACACTCGACCCTTGAGTATTACTTTTACAAATCTTGCTAACTTAATAAGATAAAATGGTATCTGTCATTTTAATTTACATTCTTTGAATGGTAATTAAGTTTTCCATTTCCCCCGTGCTTTAGCCATTTATAATTTTGCTTTTTTGAATCGCCTACGTGTGCCTTCTGAAGGAAGCCTTTTCTGAATGTTTTTTATGAAGTAGTTTTCTAGCCAGGCCCCTGCTGCAATATTGCCTGCCCTTCAACTATGGCCTCTAAAATTCCTCTACCTCTGGTTAATTAGACTAAGCATCCCAGCTATCCCAGAGCCTTATCATGAGCTGATGCACTGTAATGAAGTCTTCACTGTTCTGAAGAGACAGAGAAGCAAACTTGTTCCAATTATTCACCTCCTGCTAACAAATCTTGATACAAGTGTATGGGAGTGCATTTAATTTGGCAATCTAAGTCTGAAATCAGTTTTTTTTTTTTCTTTGTGGAATGAGAAAAAAAAAAGTTCTCACTCCAAAAACACTCAGAACTTTGTGAAAAAAGGCAAACGACTCTCTACTTCTGACTTAACTTTGGCATAAATGCACCTATTTCTCAGCTGATTTATTAAATTCAGTAATTACAGGATATTAAAAATACGTTTATTTTCCAACTGATTTAGTCTAAAACTCACATCCATAGTAAAAAACAAAATGTGATTTGAATAAAGCTTTGTTGTTAGCTGCCATCAAGTTGGCCCCTGACTCACAGGGACTCCAAGCACAATGTATTGCAGTGATGGCTGGTCTTGGATTTTGTGATGTATTGGGTACTCCTTGGTTGGCTTTTGGAAGTAGGTCTTTGCCCTGGGTTCCTGCTCTCCATATTAGTTATTTGTTTATTTCTCCTTGACATTCTTGTCATTCTCCTTGACATTCTCTTTAACGTGGATTTTCCTGGGTTCCCTGGGTTCCTCCTCAGCTTCTTCTGCTTTCATTCTATATAGGCCCTGGAAACCTCATCCACTCCCAGGACAGAAGTATCACACCCATGCTGAAAATTCTCAAATCTGTATTTTTCGAACCAAGACCTCTCTTTGACCACAGTATTTGCTTTTAAACCATCATCTTTGGAAAATGAAAAGTGAGTAAAATATGAAACTTGTTTAAAAATATGGACACTGTTCACGGCTGGTGTTACTGGTCAGTGGCACCGGAGAGTGGAGGAGAAAGAGAAGACTGTCGCAGTGTTTAATTTAAAAGTATTAATGCTTTCAATTAGGTGATATGTGCTGTGCTAGCTGTACTCCCACCTCCCACTTATCACCCTCTATTCCCCACTTTCCACTAGTCATTTTATACCTTTCTTTGCTATGTTCTGAGTCCAGAAGGCTCACCTCTACCTATCACCTCACCCTTGCCTTCTGGCTATTGGGCATTGCTTTATTCCTCCACACAGGCAGTCCTTGCCTGCCTCATCATTTTTCTGGCATTGGCTGCTCTTCATTCCTCTGCCTTAGGGCTAGCTCACTCCAGGTTCTGGTACTAACATTTCCTTCCCCTCCCTCCTCGCCCCCTTACCCTTTCAGGCCTAGGGTTAGGAATGGCTACTTGATGTTGCTAGTCCCTGGATGCTTGCCATCATCCGTTTTTTGTTCCTTTAGCTTTGCCCACACCTTTGCAAATGTTGGTGTTGTTAGGTGCCCATTAAGTGTATCCCTAATTTGTTGTGATCCACACATCCTAACTGATACATATCTACACTGTAAAACACACATACACAGATAGAATTATACCATACTTAAACCAAGTGTTCACTCTGGTTCATGGCAACCCTATGTGTGTCAGAGTAGAGCTGTGCTCCATAGGGTTTTCGATGGCTGATTTTACAGAAGTAGATCACCAGGCATTTCTTCTGAGATGCATCTAGGTGAATTAAAACCTCCAACCTTTTGGTTAGCAACCAGGTGCGTGAACCATTCCCATCCATGAAAACTCTTAATACATGTAAAGCACCTAGCACAGGGTCTATACCATACATGCTGTACTGCAAATTGCTTTTTTCACTAAACAGTATATACTGAAAATTTTTCCAAGTAAGCACATTTAGCTCTGCTTCGTTCTTTTAAATAGTGCATAGTATTTCATGGAAGGAAAACATCATAGTTTATTTATCCTTTCTCCTATTCAAAAACATATAGGTTGTGGTTTTTTTCTCTATTACAAACAGTGGTATAATAACAGCCTTGTACAAATATTTTGGCATGTCAATATTAATATACACATAAGATAAATTCCTAGTGGAATTGCTTGGTCAAAACCCATACCCATTGCCATCAAGTCAATTCTGGCTCATAGTGACCCTATAGCACAGAGTAGAATTGCCCCACAGAGTTTCCAAGGAGCGCCTGGTAGATTCAAACTGCTAACCTTTTGTTTAGCAACTGAGCTCTTAACCACTGTACCATCAGGGCTCCCTTGAAAATCTGCAAATTCAAAATCGTCGTAAATACTGCCATATTGCCTTCCAGAAGGCTCTGTCAGGTTGTACTCCCACGAAAAATGAGTGAGTACACATATCTCTTCACACTCATGCCGACAATGGATATGATAAACACCTTAAGTCATTGGTAATCAGGTAGATGAAAATTTCATCTCATTAGTGTATTTTCATTTATGCATGCAGTCAAAACTTTTTTATGTGTTTTTTTTTTTGTGACCTATTCATGTCCTTTGCCCATTTTTCTTTTTTTTTTCCTTATAGATTCAAAGTAGCTCTTTGTATATTAAAAAAAAAAGACAGATGTTCTTTATCGATACTGTAACCTCTTTATTTTGTTTCTGGAATTTTTTTCATGAGAAGTTTTATGTAATCTAATTTATCAAGGATTTCCTTTACCATTTCAGAATATTATTTTGTGCTTAGAGTCCTTCCCTCACTCCAAGATGATTTTTTTTTTAATTAACCAATGTTTTCTTTCACTAGTTTTATGGGTTCCTTTTTATATTTAAATCTCTGATCCAAATGAAAAGTTTTTCTTTATACAAACCTGTACTCTTCCATTTTTTTTTGTTGTTGTTACAATGAGAATATACTACTATTGTAATTTTTAAAAACAAGGTCAGTAGCTAGTATAGTACAGACATATCTTCTTATGAAAATCTTGACAAAAACAAAACCAGTAACAGATGTAATTTGAAAAACATCAATATGGTAGAATGACACTATGCTTCCCAAATTTCACTATAAAACTTAAAAAATCACCATATGTGTGCCTTCCTCAGCTATTGCTCCATGTGTATACACTGTTCAGCACAGGAGGACTGCTGGCTTGTTATTTGGGGCTGCCCATCCTCAGGCTTGATTTCAATTTACAGGAAAAAAGTAAGAGAAGGAGTAACAGTATAAGATATAGTAAACTGTTGGAAACAGAATCAGCATTTAACTCTTCTGGAAATGTCTGGACTTCCCATTAATAATATTCATTTCTCAACTCCCACCCCATGAAAAAACTTTCCAAAGCCCCTAGCCTCTTCCGTCCATGGCCCCAAAGTATCTCCACTACACATGAGGTTAAGAGCACAGACTTGGGAGCCAGACTGCCTAGATTCACACTGGACACTACCACTCACCAGCTGTGAGAACATGGAACATCGCTTGAACATCTCTGCACCTCAGTTTCCTCACCTGTAAAATGAGGATAATAGTACCTCATGTAGTCATGCTGTGGAAGGATTACCTGAATTAATATATGTGAAGCACCTAGCACAGGACCTGGAATATATGGTGCTTAATAAACATTGGATATTGTTTTCATCAAAGGTCCCTGGGTGGTACAAATGGTTTATACTCTTAATCAAAAGACTGGCGGTTTGAATCCACCCAGTGGCGCCTGGGAAGAAAGGCCTGGAGATCTACTCCTGTAAGACCACAGTCATTGAAAACCCAATGAAGCACAGTTCTACTCTGACACACGTGGGGTCACCAGGAGTTGGAATGGACTTGATGGTCACAAGTTTGGTTTTGGTTACTATCTTTATCAGACACTAGTTAAGTCTATCTCAGCTGCAGGTCCAATGTAGAAGTCCAGGGGATATCAGAAAGTTAGGAACCATTAGATATTCCAGTCTTCCTTTTGTTTGACAGGTTTGGGAATATCATTCACCCTCTGCCTTTCTACTTTCCTAAGCTATAATGTGCAAATAATTAGTTACTTATTACATCTAACTACTAATTGCAAATGCAGTATACATGCTGTCATGGATTGAATTAGGTCCTCCAAAAATGTGTGTATCAGTTTGGCTGGGCCATGATTCCCAGCATCATGTGGTTGTCCTCAATTTTGTGATTGTAATTTTATGTTAACGAGGAGTAGGATGTAATTGTAACACCCTTACTAAGGTCACACTCCTGATCCAGTGGAAAAGGAGTTTTCCTGGAGTGTGGCCTATACCACCTTTTATCTCACAAGAGATAAAAGGAAAGGGAAGCAAGCAGAGAGGGGGACCTCATACCACCCATAAAGCAGTGCTGAGAGCAGAGTGCGTCCTTTGGACCCAGGATCCCTGCACAGAGAAGCTCCTAGTCCAGGGGAAGATTGATGTGAAGGCTGACAGAGGGAGAAAGCCTTCCCCTGGAGCTGACACCCTGAATTTGGACTTTTAGCCTATTTTATTATGAAGAAATAAATTTCTCTTTGTTAAAGACATCTACTTGTAGTATTTCTGTTGTAGCAGCACTGGATAACCAAGACACATGCACCTTGAAGACTATTATTATTAAAGTGGTTTTTATCCACCCGACTTGAGACATGCTACTTTTTTTTCTCCAACTGACTCAGTGTTCTACTCATGGCTACTGCACAGTAAAGTTAGAGAAAGTTATTGTATCATATTAAAACTGTTTATTGATGCTAAGATTCCCCTGTGAAACGCCAAAAAATATCTTAGTCACCCAGTCGGGCAATGGTAGCGTCACTGAAATGAAAGGAAATGCGTCTTACTTTGTAAACTATGCAACTGAAGTGTATCTTGCGATAATTCTCACAACAACTCTATGATATAAGTACTTTATGAAGCTGTCCTGTGAAGTCCCCCTCTTATAGAAAAGCAAACTACAACTGTGAAAGTTTTCATTACTGGCAGAGATCACGGGGGACCATTTTAGAAGACTACCTATGGCATTTATGTGTGGGTGCAAGTTTTTTACTTTTTTCAAGAAATATGTAATTTTTTTTTATTATTAACTTTTATTGAGCTTCAAGTGAACGTTTACAAATCAAGTCAGTCTGTCACATATAAGTTAATATACATCTTACTCCTTACTCCCACTTGCTCTCCCCCTAATGAGTTAGCCCTTCCAGTCTCTCCTTTCGTGAGAACTTTGCCAGCCTCCAACTCTGTCTATCCTCCCATCCCCCCTCCAGCCAGGAGATGCCAACACAGTCTCAAGTGTCCACCTGATACAAGTAGCTCACTCTTCATCAGCATCTCTCTCCCACCCACTGTCCCATCCCTTTCATGTCTGATGAATTGTCTTCGGGGATGGTTCCTGTCCTGTGCCAACAGAAGGTTTGGGGACCATGACCGCCGGGATTCCTCTAGTCACAGCCAGACCATTAAGTATGGTCTTTTTATGAGAATTTGGGGTCTGCGTCTCACTGATCTCCTGCTCCCTCAGGGGTTCTCTATTGTGCTCCCTGTCAGGGCAGTCATCGATTGTGGCCGGGCACCAACTAGTTCTTCTGGTCTCAGGATAATGTAGGTCTCTGGTTCATGTGGCCCTCTCTGTCTCTTGGGCTTTTAGTTGTCGTGTGACCTTGGTGTTCTTCATTCTCCTTTGCTCCAGGTGGGTTGAGACCAATTGATGCATCTTAGATGGCCGCTTGTTAGCATTTAAGACCCCAGACGCCACATTTCCAAGTGGGATGCAGAATGTTTTCATAATAGAATTATTTTGCCAATTGACTTAGAAGTCCCCTTGAACCATGGTTCCCAAACCCCCGCCCTTGCTCCGCTGACCTTTGAAGTATTCAGTTTATCCCAGAAACTTCTTTGCTTTTGGTCCAGTCCAGTCCAGTTGAGCTGACCTTCCATGTATTGAGTGTTGTCCTTCCCTTCACCTAAAGCTGTTCTTATCTGCTAATTAATCAGTAAAAAACCCTCTCCCTCCCTCCCTCCCTCCCTCCCCCCCTCGTGACCACAAAAGTATATGTTCTTCTCAGTTTATACTTTTTCTCAAGATCTTATAATAGTGGTCTTATACAATATTTGTCCTTTTGCCTCTGACTGATTTCACTCAGCATAATGCCTTCCAGGTTCCTCCATGTTATGAAATGTTTCACAGATTCGTCACTGTTCTTTATCGATGCGTAGTATTCCATTGTGTGAATATACCACAATTTATTTACCCATTCATCCGCTGATGGACACCTTGGTTGCTTCCAGGTTTTTGCTATTGTAAACAGAGCTGCAATAAACATGGGTGTGCATATATCTGTTTGTGTGAAGGCTCTTGTATCTCTAGGGTATATTCCGAGGAGTGGGATTTCTGGGTTGTATGGTAGTTGTATTTCTAACTGTTTAAGATAACGCCAGATAGATTTCCAAAGTGGTTGTACCATTTTACATTCCCACCAGCAGTGTATAAGAGTTCCAATCTCTCCGCGGCCTCTCCAACATTTATTATTTTGTGTTTTTTGGATTAATGCCAGCCTAGTTGGAGTGAGATGGAATCTCATCGTAGTTTTAATCTGCATAAGAAATATGTAATTTTTAAAAAATAATTTTTATTGTGCCTTAAGTGAAAGTTTACAAATCAAGTCAGTCTCTCACATAAAAACTTATATACATCTTACTACATACTCCCAATTACTCTCCCTGCAATGAGATAGCCCGCTCCCTCCTTCCAGTCTCTCTTTTCATTACCATTTTGCCAGCTTCTAACCCCCTCTGCCCTCTCATCTCCCCTCCAGACAGGAGATGCCAACATAGTCTCAAGCGTCCACCTGATGCAAGTAGCTCACTCCTCATCAGCATCTATCTTCAACCCATTTTCCAGTCCAATCCATGTCTGAAGAGTTGGCTTCAGGAATGGTTCCTGTCTGTAGGTTCTCTTTTTGCTCTTTTGATAAAGTCTTTTGATGAGCATAAGAGTTTTTGGAGGTCCTATTTATCAAATTCACCTTCTGCTGTTTGTGCATTTTTAATTATGTTTGGTATTCTATTCAGACCATATATTAGGATCCCTAGAGTTGTCCCCATTTTTTCTTACAGGATCTTTATTGTTTTAGATTTTGTATTTAGGTCTTTGATACATTTCAAGTTAGTTTTTGTGTATGATGTGAGTTATGGGTCCTGTTTCTTTTTCTTCTTTTTTTTTACAGTTGGACATCCAGTTTTGCCAGCACCATTTGTTAAACAGACTGTCTTTTCCCATTTAATGGACTTTGGCCCTTTGTCAAAGATCAGCTGCCCTAGGTGAATGGATTTAACCTGGGTTCTCAACTCTGTTCCATTGGTCTATGTGTTTGTCATTGTGACAGTACCAGGCTGTTTTGACTACCATGCCTGCATAGTAGATTCTAAGATCCAGTAGTGCGAGGCCACCTACTTTGTTGTTTTTCTTCAATAATGCTTTGTTTATCTGGGACCTCTTTCCTTTCCATATAAAATTGGTGATTAGTTTTTCCATCTTGTTAAAGAATGTTGCTGGAATTTGGATCGAGATTGCATTATATCTGTAGATCATTGGTTAATATTGACATTTTCACAATATTGAGTCTTCCTGTCCCTGAGCATGGTATGTTTTTCCATTTTTGTAGGTCTCTTTTGGTTTCTTGCAGTAGTGTTTTATAGTTTTCTTTATAGGTATATTCCTAAGTATTTTATCTTTGGGGGAACTATTATAAATGGCATTGTTTTCCTGATTTTCTTTTCAAAGTTCTCTTCTCTTTGAAAAAAAATTGGCTAAAACATATCCAACAAGGATCTAATCTCTAAAATCTATAGACTACTTCAACATCTCAGCAAAAAAAGAGAAGTAAATGCTCACAATCACAGCCATCTGAGAGACACAAATCAAAACTACAATGAGATACCATCTCACCCTGACATTACTGGCACTAATTAAAAAAACAGAAAAATAACAAATGTTAGAGAGGCTGTGGAGAGATTGGAACTCTTATACACTGCTGGAGGGAATGTAAAATGGTGCAACTACTTTGGAAAATGTTATGGCATTTCCTCAAAAAGCTAGAAATAGAAATACTATATGACCTAGCAATCGCACGCCTAGGTATCTACCCTAAAGTAGTAAGAGCCATGAGACGAATAGATGTATGCATACCACGTTCATTGCAGCATTATTTACAACAGCAAAAAGATGGGAACAACCTAAGTGCCCATCAATAGATGAATGGACCAACAATGGAATACTATACAATGATAAAGAGTAATGATTAATCTGTGAAACATCTCACAACATGGGTGAATTTGGAGAACATTATGCTGAGTGAAATAAGTCAATCACAAAAGGGAAATATTGTATGAGGTCACTATCATAAAGAAACAAGGAAAGGTTTACAAGTTGTATTAAAAAAAAAAAAAAAAAACTTTTATGATTACCAGGGATTGGTGGAGGAGGTAGGGAGGAAAAATTTTCAAATAGATAGAAGACACATGTTAATTTTGTGAAGGGAAAGCAATACACAAAATGGGGGAAGTCAGAAAAACATGACCAAGGCACAAGAGGACACTGAGAGGAACACAAGAAAAAAGGCAACAACGGTAATTACTGTAGCATAGACAATCCTGCAACAATAGTATTAACAAACACTCATTTATGAATGGATATATAGCTATATAGATATGACAAGATTTGTGGGAGGGTATAAGGGAACATACCAATCTGCAGATATAGGTCTGGTGGAGGATATTTCTACATACATAACCGTGAGTGGTGCTTATATATCAACGTAGACGATACAGCACATAAGGGCCACAGTCAGAGCAACTTCTTAGACACAACCAAACACCTTGCAGGATGAAATTCCTAGGCTGGAGAGTGAAGAACCATAGACTCGGGGGACATCTATATCAATTGGCACAAAGTAGTTCATAAAGACAAAGTTCTGCATCCTACTTTGGTGAGTAGTATCTGGAGTCTTAAAAGCTTGCAAGCGGCCATCTAAGATACATCTATCGATCACTTACCAACCGGAACAAAAGAGAATTAAGAAAATCAAAGACTCAAAGGAGCAATTAGTTCAAAGGACAAATGGACCACATGAACCACAGCCTACACGACCCCGAGACCAGAACACCTAGATGGTGGCCAGCTACCACTACCAACTGCTCTGACTGGGATTACAACAGAGGGTCCCAGATAAAGCAGGAGAAAAGCTGCAGAATAAAAAATCAAATTCATAAAGAAGACCAGACTTACTGGCTTGATAGAGACTGGAGAAATCCCCAAAACTATGGCCCTAAGACACCCTTCTGAACTGGAACTGAAGCCATTACCGGAGACCATCCATCAGCCAAACCATAGACCAAAAAAAAAAAAAAAAAGAAAAACAAAACTTGTTGTTCAGTAGATTCTGACTCATAGCGAGCGACACTACAGGACAGAGTAGAACTCCCCCACAGGGTTTCCAAGGAGTGACTGGTGGATTTGAACTGCTGACCTTTAGTTAGCAGTTAAGCTCTGAACCACTGCGCTACCAGGGTTCCATAGACAGGCCCATAAAATCAACAATAGCACATGAGAGGAATGTGTTCCTTAGAACAATACATTATATGAGATCAAAGGGGTGACACTTGCCCAAAAGCAAAGACGAGAAGGCCGGAAGGGATAGCAATTCAGGATGAAAGGAAATGGGGAACCTAGGACGGAAATGGGGTGGGGCAGGCACGTTGTAGGGAACGGAACCAATGTCATGGAACATGTGCACAAACTATCAAATGCGAAACTAATTTGCTATGTAAGCTTTCACCTCATGCAAAAACATCAACAACAAAAAAAGATTGCCAGCAACCACCAGAAGCTAGGAAGGCAGGGAACAGATTTTCAATTAGTGCCTCCAGTAGGAACCAACCCTGCCAACACCTTCATTTTGGACTTTTGGACTTTTAAAATGTCAGAAAATAAACTTTCTTTTGTTTTAAGCTGCTCATTTTGTGGTAATTTGTTATGGCAGCTCTAGGAAACTGTCATGGTTTGAATTGTGTCCCCCTGAAATACGTGTCAACTTGGCTAGGCCATGATTCCCAGTATTGTGTGATTGATTGTCCACAATTTTGTCATCTGATGCGATTTTCCTATGTGTTGTAAACCCTACTATTATGATGGTAATGAGGCAGGATTAGCGGCAGTTATGTTAATGAAGCAGGGCTCAATCTACAAGATTAGGCTGTGTTTTACATCAATCTCTTTTGAGATACAAAAAAGAGAAGCGAGCAGAAAGACGTGGGACCTCATAACACCAAGAAACAAGGCCCAGGAGAATAGCTTGTCCTTTGGACCCAGGGTCCCTGTGCTGAGAAGTTCCTTGACCAGGGAATATTGATGACAAGGAACTTCCCCTGGAGCTGACAGAGAAAGTCTTCCTCTAGAACTGGCATCCTGAATTCAGACTTCTAGACTCTTAGACTGTGAGAGAACAAAGTTCTCTTTGTTGAAGCCATCCACTTCTGATATTTCTGTTATAGCAGCACTAGGTAATGAAGACACTAACACAGTAATTTAAACATACTAATTTGTTACTGCAATAGTAGATTCAAACATAGCAATGATTGTGAGGATGGCATAGGACCAGGCAGCAGTTCATTCTGTTGTACACAGGATCGCTATGAATCTGACTCAACAGCATCTAACAACCCAACAACAGTTTATTCCTAATTCTTTTTTCATGCAGTACTTTCCACCTCTGTATTGTGACCTCCAAAACGGTTGAATTCTTGGCTCAATTCTTACAGTGCATTAAATGATTTAGGCTGGGTTCTCTAGACGAGCAAAACCAGTGAGGTATATATTTATAAATATATATACAGAGAGATTTATTTCAAGAAAATGGCTCACACGGTTGTAGAGGCTGGCAAGTCCTAAATCCATGAGTCAGGCATCAGGCTGGAGGCTTCTCCTGACTAACGTGGTTGAAGGGGCTGAAGTACCCCAAATTGGTAGGTCAGATTGCAGGCTGCTGGATCACGTCCCAAGAACCAGGGTTCAGAGGATGACAAGTCGGATGCAGGATTCAGAGAAAAAGAGAGATTTGCCAGAACATCTATGTATATTGGATACAGGCCACACCACAAAGGAAACTCCCTTTACATCAGATCACAAAATGGAGGACAATTCCATAATACTGAGAATCATGACCTAGCCAAGTTGACACATTATATTAACCATCACACTAATTTACTCTTTAATGCATCACTTTTGCCATTTGGTTCATCTACTGAACTTTTTATTTTTATTTGTTTTGTTGTTGCTGTTGAGAATATACATAGCGAAACATACACCAGCAGTTTCTATGTGTACCATTTAGTGACATGGATTACATTCTTTGAGCTGTGTAACCAGTCTCACCCTCTTTTTGTAAGTTGCTCCTCCCCCAATAAAAAATTCACTGCCCGCTAAGATTTCTATCTAATCTTTCCAGTTGCGGTTGTGAATTTTACCCCATATGTTGTTGTTGTTAGGTGCCGTCGAGTCGGTTCTGACTCACAGCAAGTTTATGTACAAAAGAACAAAACACTCACTGCCTGGTCCTGGGCCATCTTCACAATCATTGTTATACTTGAGCCCATTGTTGCAGCCACTGTGTCAAGCTGTTTTGCTGAGGGTCTTCCTCTTTTTCGTTGACCCTCAACTTTACCAAGCATGATGTCCTTCTCCAGAAACTGATCTCTCCTGACATGTCCAAAGTATGTGAGATGTAGTTTTGCCACCCTTGCTTCTAAGGAGCATTCTGGTTGTACTTCTTCCAAGACAAATTTTGTTCGTTCTTTTGGCACTCCGTGGTATATTCAATATTCTTCACCAACATCACAAAACAAAGGTGTCAGTTCTTCTTCGGTCTTCCTTATTCATCATCCAGCTTTTGCACGTATATGAGGCATTGAAAACACCATGGCTTGAGTCAGGCGAACCTGAGTCTTCGAGGTGACATCTTTGCTTTTTAACACTTTATAAGAGGTCTTTTTGTAGC
Organism: Elephas maximus indicus; assembly: GCF_024166365.1. Lineage (NCBI taxonomy): Eukaryota > Metazoa > Chordata > Mammalia > Proboscidea > Elephantidae > Elephas > Elephas maximus. The sequence goes on along the minus strand of NC_064832.1, from coordinate 30,769,869 downwards.
AGATTTGCCCAATGAAACATGCCCTTTGATGTCTTGACTGCTGCTTCCATGAGTGTTGATTTGTTTTCAAGTTAAATGAAATCCTTCACAACTTCAATCTTTTCCCCGTTTATCACGATGTTGTTTATTGGTCCAGCTGTGAGGATTTTTGTTTTCTTTATGTTAAGGTGTAATCCATACTGAAGACTGTGGTCTTTGATTTTCATCAGTAAGCAATTCAAGTCCTCTTTATTTTCAGTAAGCAAGGTTGTGTCATCTGCATAAAGCAGGTTGTTAATGAGTTTTCCTCCAATCCTGATGCCACGTTCTTCTTCGTAAAGTCCAGCTTCTCGAATTATTTGCTCAGCATACGTTTTGACTTTAAACCATGCAGTATTCCCTTGTTCTGTTCAGATGACTGCCTCTTGATTTATGTACAGGTTCCTCATGAGCACAATTAAGTGTTCTGGAATTCTCATTTTTCTCAATGCTATTTATGATCCACACAGTCGAATGCCTTTGCATGGTATTCTCTGCTTTCAACCAGGATCCATCTGACATCAGCAATGATATCCCTTATTCCATGTCCTCTTCTGAATCTGGCTTGAATTTCTGGCAGATCCCTGTCGATATACTGCTGCAGCCACTTTTGAATGATCTTCAGCAAAATTTTACTTGCCTGTGATATTAATGATATCATTCAATAACTTCCACATTCTGTTGGATCACCTTTCTTGGGAATAGGCATAAATATGGATCTCTTCCTGTACATTGGCCAGATAGCTGTCTTCCCAATTTCCTGGCATAGACAAGTAAGCACTTCCATCATTGCATCCGTTTATTGAAACATCTCAGCTGATATTCTGTCAATTCCTAGAGCCTTGTTTTTCAGCAAGGACTTCAGTGCAGCTTGGACTTCTTCCTTCAGTATCATCAGTCCTTGTTCATATGCTGCCTCCTGAAATGGTTGGACATTGAACAATTCTTTTTGGTATAAACCCATTGCCGTCAAGTCGATTCTGACTCATAGCAACCCAATGGGACAGAGGAAAACTGCCCCGTAGAGTTTCCAAGGAGCGCCTGGTAGATTCGAACTGCCAACCTTTTCTTTAGCAGCCATAGAACTTAACTACTACACTGCCAGGGTTTCCCTTTTTGGTATAGTGGCTCTGTATTCCTTCCCTTCTTTTGATGCTTCCTGTGTTGTTTAATACTTACCTGTAGAATCCTTCAGTATTGCAACTCAAGGCTGAATTCTTTTTTTCTTCGGTTCTTCCGGCTTGAGAAATGCCAAGCATGTTCTTTCCTTTCGGTTTTCTATCTCCAGGTCTTTGCACATGTCATTATAATATTGCACTTTGTCTTCTGGAGCTGCCTTTGAAATCTGTTCAGCTCTTTTATTTCATCATTTCTTCCTTTTGTTTTAGCTACTCAACGTTCAAGAACAAGTTTGAGAGTCTCCTCTGACATCCATTTTGGTATTTTCTTTCTTTCCTTTAATGAGCTTTCGTGTTTTGTCTTTTTAATAACCTCTTGCTTTCTTCAGGAGCCCTGGTGGTGCAGTAGTTAAGAGCTATGGCTGCTAACCAAAAGGTCAGCAGTTCGAACCCACCAGCCACTTCTTGGAAACCCTATGGGGCAGTTCTACTCTGTCCTATAAGCTCTCTAGTCAGAATTGACTTGACAGCAATGAGTTCAATGTGTTCGTGGTGCTTTCTTCATGTACGATGTCCTTAATATCACTCCACAGCTTATCTGGCCTTCAGTCATTAGTGTTCAGCGTGTGAAATCTATTCTTGAGGTCTCTAAATTCAGATGGGATCTCTTCAAGGTAGTATTTTGGCTCTCGTAGACTTGCATATGAGCAACTGATAGTCTGTTCCACAGTCGGCCCCTGGCCTTGTTGTGACTGATGATACTAAGCTTTTCCATCGTCTCTTTCCACAGATGTAGTCGATTTGATTCTTCTGTATTCCATCTGGCGAGGTCCATGTATATAGTTGCTGTTTATGTTGTTGGAAAAAAGGAAGACGTTATTGGTCTTGCAAAATTCTATCATGAGATCTCCGATATCGTTTCTATCACCAAGTCCATATTTTCCTACTACGGATCCTTCTTCTGTGTTTCCAACTGTCTTAGTCACGTAGCGCTGCTATAATAGAAATACCACAAGTGCGGGGCTTTAACAAAAAGAAATTTATTTTCTCACAGTCTAGTAGGCTAGAAGTCCAAATTCGGGGCGTCAGATCCAAGGGAAGGCTTTCTCTCTCTGTCGGCTCTGGAGGAAGGTCCTTGTCATCAGCCTTCCCCTGGACTAGGAGCTTCCTCTCACAGGAACGCCAGGTCCAAAGGACACACTTTGCTCCCAGCATGCTTTCTTGGTGATATGAGGCCCCCACTCTCTGCTTGCTTCCCTTTCCTTTTATCTCTTGTAAGATAAGAGGTAGTGCAGGCCACACTCCAGGAAAACTCCCTTTACAATGGATCAGGGATGTGACCTTACTAAGGGTATTAAAATCTTACTTTAACCTTCTTCAACATAAAATTACAACCACAAAATGGAGGACAATCACACAATATTGGGAATCATGGCCTAACCAAGTTGACACATATTTTTGGAGGACACAGTTCAATTCATGACATTCCATTCTTTGGCCCCCCAAAATTCATGTCCTTGCTACATGTAAGACACAGTCACCCCATCATATCATAGCAAAAGTATTACGTCAACTCCAAGTCCAAAATACAAAAATTTCTCTTCATCTGTGAAATCTAGAATACAAGTTATCTGCTTCCAAAGTACAATATCAGAGCAGGCACAAGCTAGACATTTCCATTACAAATAGGAGAAATCGGAGAGAAAGAAGGCAAAATAGGCACCAAGCAAGTCCGCAGAACACATTACATCAGTCCCAAAGGCTTTGAAAATAATCCTCTGTTCTCTGAGGTCATTTACACAATAGCCCTGCCCTCCAGACTCTAGTCATTGGCCACAGTCTCCAGATTCTGAGTGGAGGCTCCTTGGCCCTGGGCTTCAGCTCCACCTTCCAGGCCCAGTGGGACCACAACTCTGCCCCATTAGCTTCAGGTGCACCATTCTCCTAGTCCATCTGAATGGTGACTGGCCCCACCCTTAGAAACACTAGGAGCTTCTCTTCACAAGAACCCCAAGTCCAAAGACGTGCTCTGCTCCCAGCACTGCTTTCTTGGTGGTATGAGGTCTCCACTCTCTGCTTGCTTCCCTTTCGTTTTATCTCTTGTACGATAAAAGGTGGTGAAGGCCACACTCCAGGGAAACTCCCTTTACTTTGGATCAGGGATGTGACCCTAGTAAAGGTGTTATAATCCCACCCTAATCCTCTTTAACATAAAATTATAATCACAAAATGGAGGAGAACCATGGAATACTGGGAATCGTGGCCTAATCAAGTTGACACATATTTTGGGGGGATATAATTCAATCCATGACATCAACTTTTGCATTCCAATCACCAGTAATTATCAATGCATCCTGATTGCATGTTTGATCAATTTCAGACTTCAGAAGTTGATAAAATTCTTTAATTTCTTCATCTTTGGCTTTTGTGGTTGGTGCACAAATTTGAATAATAGTTGTATTAACTGGTCTCCTTGTAGGCGTATGGTTAGTATCCTATCACTGAGTGTTGTTCTTCAGGATGGATCTTGAAACGTTCTTTTTGACAATGAATGCAACACCATTCCTCTTCAAGTTGTCATTCCTGGCATAGTAGACCATATGATTGTCTGATTCAAAATGGTCAATACAGCTTGCTAATGCCTAGGATATCGATGTTTATGCACTCCATTTCATTTTTGACCATTTCCAATTCTCCTAGATTCATACTTTGTACATTCCATGTTCTGATTATTAACGGATGTTTGCAGCTGTTTCTTTTCATTTTGAGTCGTGCCACATCAGCCAATGAAGGTCCCAGAAGTTTGACTCCATCCACATCATTAAGGTTGACTCTACTTTGAGGAGACAGCTCTTTCCCAGTCGTATTTTGAATGTCTTCCAACCTGAGGGGCTCATCTTCTGGCACTATATCAGACTATGTTTTGCTGCTATTCATAAGGTTTTCACTGGCTAATTCTTTTCCAAAGTAGATTGCTGGGTCCTTCTTCCTAATCTGTGTTAGTCTGGAAGTTCAGCTGAAACCTGCCCTGCCATGGGTGACCCTGCTGGTATTTGAATACTGGTGGCATAGCTCCCAGCATCACAGCAACATGCAAACCCCTACAGTACGACAAACTGACAGACAAATGGGGGTTGACCCCATATAGAGAGTTCTTAAAAGAACATAATACTCGAGGCAAACATTTTTTACTAGTGAAATTAAACTGTTCTTTGGTTTTAAGAACAGTTCAAGAATATTTTTGGTTTAAGATTTAAGGATTATCTCAGGGCAATAGTTTCAGGGGTTCATTCAACCTTCACGGCTCCAGGAAGTCTAGAGTCCATGGGAATTTGAAATTTTGTTCTGCATTTTAACCCTTTTGATAAGGTTTCTTCTATAGAAACTTTTTTCAAAATGTTCGGTAATGGTAGCCAGGCACCATCCAGTTTTTGTCTCATGGCAAGTGAGGCAGTTGTTCAAGGAGGCAATTAGCCACACGTTGCATATCCTCCTCCTATTGCTGACTCTACTTCTTCCTCTGTTTCTCCAGGCCAGTAGAGACCAATTGTTGTGCCTTGGATGACCGCTTGCAAGCTTTTAAGACCCCAGTCACTGCACACTGAACTAGGAGGTAGAACAGAAGCACTAAACATTGTTATTAGGGCAATTAAAGGATGCCCCATGAACCCATGACCCTAAACTTCCAAACCAAGAATACAAATCCCATGAAGTTTTTGGTTGTACACAATCAGCCTCAGCAGCGACTCTTTTTTTTTTTGGTCATTGTTGTAAAGTTATCTATCACACAACTTTGCCAATTCAGATTTTGACAGGTGCATAACTTCTCGACAGCAATTACAATTATTAGGTGTGCAATACTACCCTGAATCAATACAATTTTTCCATCACCATTAATTCCCCTTTTCCCCTCCCTCCCATCCCTGGTAAGCACTAATAAACTTTGGTTTATCTATTTGCCTTTTCTCGTCTTTTTATATAAGTGAGATCATACAGTATTTGCCCTTTTGTGATTGACTTATTTCAATCAGCATAATGTCTTCCAGCCCCATCCATACTGTAGCATGTATCAAGACTTCATTTCTCCTACTAGCTGAATAGTATTCTATTGTATGTATGGACCACATTTTGTTTATCAATTCATCTGCTGATGGCCATTTAGGTTGCTTATACCTTTTGGCTATTGTGAATGGTGCTGCAATGATCATTGATGTACAAGTCTATTTTTGAGTCTCTGCTATCAAGTCTTTGGGGTATACACAAAAATATATATATATATATATATATACACATAGAAGTGGAATTACTGGGCCATACGGTACTCCTATTTTTAGTTTTTTGCGTAACTGTCACACTGTTTTCCACAAAGGCTGTACCAATTTGCATTCCCACCAGCAATGGGTAAGTGTTCCAATTTCCCCACGTCCTCGCCAACATTTTTTTTTTTTTTAATCTTAGCCATCCTAGTGGGAATAAAATGGTATCTCATTGTGATTTTGATTTTCAGCTCTCTGATGGCTAATGACACTGAGCATCTTTTCATATACTTGGTGGCCATTTGAATGTCCTCTTTGGTGAAATATCTATTCAAGTCCTTTGCCCATTTTACGATTGGGTTATTTGTCTTTTTGTTGTTAAGTTGCTGAAGTTTAATATATACTCTGGTTATTAGGTTCTTGTTAGATATGTGGTTTCCAAAGATATTCTCCCAGGAGATAACTTGTCTTTTCACTTTTTCGGTCAAGCCTTTTGATGAATAAATTTTTTTAGTGTTTATGAGGTTCCATTTATTTATTTTGTCTCTTGCTGTTTGTGCTTTTGTTATTATATTAGATAATCCATTGTCGAAAGCTAGGTCTGACAGTTTAATGCATTTCGAATTTCTTTTTGTGTATGGTATGAGGCATGGATCCTGTTTCATTTTTCTGCATGCAGAAATCCAATTTTCCCCAGCATCATTTATTGAAGAGACTCTTCTTTCCCCATTGAATGGACTTAGTACCCTTGTCAAAAATCAGTTGACCATAGATGTTTGGGTTTATTTCTAGACTCTCAATTCTATTCCATTGGTCTGTTATACCAGTGCCAGGCTGTTTTGATTACCATAGCTATATATTATGTATTAAAATCAAGAAGTGTGAGTCCTCCTACTTTGTTCTTCTCTTTCAACACTGCTTTAGCTATTTGGGGCCTCTTGTCATTCCATATAAAGTTAAGGACTGATTTTCTATTTCTGTAAAAAAACACTGTTTGAATTTTGATCAGGAATGCATTGAATCCATAGATAGCTTTGGGTAGTATTGACAATATTAAGTCTTCCAATCCATGAACATGGAATATCTTTCCATTTATTTAAATCTTCTTGAATCTCTTTCAGCAGTGTTTTATAGTTTTCATCATACAAGTCCTTCATGTCCTTGGTTAGACGTATTCCTAGGTATTTTATTGTCTTAGATCCTATTGTAAATGGAATTTTTCCCCTAATTTCCCTTTTAGATTTCTCATTGCTAGTGTGTAGAAACCCAGCTGATTTTTGTTTGTTGACCTTGTATTCTGCAACTTTGCTCAGTTCCTCTACCAGCTCCAGTTTTCATGTGGACTCTTTGGGATTTTCTAAATATAGGATCATGTCATCTGGGAATAGAGATAATTCTACTTCTTCTTTTCCAATCTGGATACCTTTTCTTTCTTTCTTTTTCTTTTTTTTTTATTGCTTTGGCTAGGGCTCCTAATACAATATCGAATAGACGTTATGAGACTGAGTATCCTTGTCCTGTCCTGTATCACTGCCTGGTCCTGCGCCATCCTCACAATCGTTGTTATGCTTGAGCCCATTGTTGCAGCCACTGTATCAATCCATGTCATTGAGGGTCTTGCTCTTTTTTCCTGACCCTCTACTCTACCAGTCAGGGATTGGTCTTTCCTGATAATTCTCTTTATTTCCATTGGGTTAATTGAAATGTCTGCTCTTTCATGTTTAATTTTGGTTATTTGCACCTTTTCTCTCCTTTTGTTTATCAGTCGAGCTAAAGGTTTGTCAATTTATCGATCTTTTCAAAGAACCAACTTCTGGTTTTATTAATTCTACTGTTTTTCTGCTTTTGATATTATTTCTCTCTGCTCTGATCTTTGTTATTTCCTTTCTTCTGGTGGGTTACCACTTAGCTTCCCCTTCTCTTTCTAGTTCTTGGAATTGTGAAGTTGGGTTGTTGATTTGAGATCTTTCTTCTTTCTTCATGCAGGCATTTACTGCTATAAGTTTCCCTCTGAGTACTGCCTTTGCTGCATCCCATAACATTTGGTATGTTGTGTTTTCATTTTCATTTGACTCTAGGAAATGTATGATTTCTTCTTTGACCGACTGGTAGTTTAATAGTGTGTTGCTTAATTTCCGTATGTTTGTGTGTTTTCCAGTTTTTTTTTTTTTTTTTCCTGTTATTGATTTCTAGCTTCACTCTGTTGTGGTCAGAGAAAATGCTTGGTATGATTCAAAACTTTTTCAATATACCAACACTTGCTTTGTGACCTAAGTTGTGGTCTATCCTTGAGAATGATCCATGTGCACCGGAGTAGAAAGTATATTGTACTGCTTTTGGCTCGAGTATTCTATGTATGTCTGTTAAGTCTAGCTGGTTTATAGTGTCATTCAAGTACTCTGTTTCGTTGCTGATCGTTCTAGATGTTCTATCCAATACTGAAAGTGGTGTACTGAAGTCTCCAAATATTATAGTACTATCTATTTCTCCCTTCAATTTTATCAGTATTTGCTTTATTTATTTAGGTGTCCCCATGTTGGGTGCATATATGATTGTTAAATCTTCTTAATTGACCCTTTTATAACTATATAGTATCCACCTGTATCTCTTGTAACAGTTTTTGTCTTAAAAGTCTATGGATCCCCAGGGAGATCTGCCTTGTTGCTATCAGAACCCCCCATAGTACGTTGGCTGTGGGTGTAGACTCCACTAAAGATGCCTGCTTCCTAGCACACAGCAGCCTCAGTCAGCAGTTCTCAGCACTAACTGAAAGGGGAGCAGAAAGACCTGACCTGATTCCCCAGGAGTCCTGCCTGTTGGTTTCAGAGGCCTAAGCTTTGGGGTGTGCAGAGAGGCAAGTAGAATGTTGACTATAAGAATAGACTCCACTGCACAGGCCTTCTGTAGCAATGCAAAGTAAGCTTGTGTTGTAGATTGAGTTGTGTCCCTCAAAAATGTGTGTCAACTTGGCTAGGCCATGACTTCCAGGATTGTGTGACTGGCCACCACTTTGTCAACTGATGTGATTTTGCTGTGTGTTGTAAATCCTACCTCTATGATGTTAAAGGAGCCCTGGTGGCATGGTGGTCAAGAACTTGGCTGCAAACCAAAAGGTCAGTAGTTCAAATCTACCAACTACTCCTTGGAAACCCCATGGGGCAGTTCTACTCTGTCCTATAGGGTCGCTATAAGTTGGAATCGACTCCACTTGAGTGGAGCAACATTATGATGGTAATGAGGCAGGATTAGCGGCAGTTATGTTAATGAGGCAGGGCTCAATCTACAAGATTAGGCTGTGTCTTGAGTCTATCTTTTTTGAAACATAAAAGGAAGAAGCAAGCAGAGAGACAGGAGGCCCTCATACCACCATGAAAGTAGTGTCAAGGGTAGGGTGTGTCCTTTGGACTTGGGGACCCTGTGTAAGAAGCTCCTAATCCAGGGGAAGATTGATGATGAGGACCTTTCCCTAGAGCTGACACAGAAAGAAAGCCTTCCCTTGGAGCTGGCACCCTGATTTCCGACTTCTAGCCTACTAGACTGTGAGAGAATAAATTTCTGTTTGTTAAAGCCATCCACTTGTGGTATTTCTGTTATAGCTGCATTTGATAATGAAGACAACTTGCAATTGACAGTGTCTGGGTGGGGGAGGTGCTGGTATACTTCAAGGGGACCCTTAAGAAGGTCTACCTTGTTGATTTTAGAGAAGAAGCTTGGGGTCTTGTCTCTTTGTACAGGCAACAGCTGTGGTAGTTAGGGAAGCAGGCTCTTTTGCTGGGACCACTGCCCCAGTTCACAGCAGTCAGTGGCCCATGTGGCTGGGGAAGGGGCAAGGATGGTGAGAGAAGTGACTTTTCGCACCATAGGCAACTTGTTGTTGATTCTGGCCTGTTTGCAATTCCCCACTGCTTTCCTCTGCTCCTTGATTCAGAGTCTCTCAAAGCTGAGCTTCATTTCTTTGTTGTATTTGTGGGGAAGGGTCAGAAGATGGTCTGTTTATGCCGCCATCTTCCCAGCAGATCTCTGGATTTTTTAATTTTGATGATCGTATTTTTTTAATTTTCAAGGTCATTAATTAACAGATCTTTTAGTAATTTTGAGGAACTAGGACAAGTGGGTAGGGGGATTGTTCTGTAGTCTTCAATCTCAATTAAATCTCTGGAAAGATAATGCTATAAAGCCACAAAGAAAGGCAGTGATAACGTGCATAGACTGCCATTTTAAGTTGTACCAGTGATCCTTCAACTTATTCCCCAATATTCTTCTAAATTCTAAAAGGCAAGCAGATTATTCTTAACTAAATATTTAACATTTTGAATTTTGAATAAATAGAATATTGCTGTTGTGTGCCATTGAGTCTATTCTGATCCATAGCGACCCTTCAGGACAGAGTAGAATTGCCCCATAGGGTTTCCTAGGCTTTAATCTTTACAGAATCAGATTGCCAGGTCTTTTTTCCCTGAAGGGCAACTGGTGGGCTTGCAACACGGACCTTTAACGGTTAAGCCAAGCAGTTAACCATCGTATCACCAAAAAAAAAAAAAAAAAAGCCCAACCAGTTGCCATCGAGTCGAATCTGACTCATAGCAACCCAGGCTCCTTAAATGGTATATACTACCCTATACATGGTACAGTCCACCACTTGTCTGTCAGTTTGTGGTGGCTTACATGTTACCGTATGCTACAAACTATGCCACCGGTATGTCAAATACCAGCAGAGTCACCACTGTGGACAGATTTCTTCAACAGAGCTTCCAGACTAAGACAGACTAGGAAGAAGGACCTGTCTCCCTACTTCTGAAAAAATTGGACACTGAAAACCTTATGAATAGTAGCGAAACACTGTGTGATATAGTGCCAGAAGATGAGACCCTCAGGTTGGAAGGCACTCAAAATACAACTGGGGAAGAGCTGCCTCCTCAAAGTAGAGTCAAACTTAATGACATGGATACAGTAAAGCTTTCGGGACTTTCATTTGCTGTTATGGCATAACTCAAAAGGAGAAGAAATAGCCGCAAACATCCATTAATAATCGGAACATGGAATGTATGAAGTATGAGTCTAGGAAAATTGGAAGTCGTCAAAAATAAAATGAAATGCATAAAAATGGGTATCTTAGGCATTAGTGAGCTGAAATGGACTGATGTTGGTCATTTCGAATATTACACCAGGAATGACAAAGAGGAATGCCTCACATTAATCATTAAAAAAAACACTTCGAGATCTATCCTGAAGTACAGCTCTGTCAGTGATAGGATAATACCTATATACCTACAAGAAAGACCAGTTAATATGACTATTATTCAGACTTGTGCACCAACCACTAAGGCCAAAGATGAAGAAATTGAGGATTTTTACCAACTTCTGTACTTTGAAATTGATCAAACATGCAATCAAGGTGCGTTGATAATTGTTGATGATTGGAATGCAGCTATACAGATAAGACACACCATTTATCTGCTCCTAAGATTGCTTTCAACAGAGTGTCTCTGTGTTTAGGTCACTTTATTAGAACCCGGAGGGAGCCCTGTGGGCACAAGAGCTTCACTGTTTCTCAATCCATTTTTTTTTTATTGTGGTAAATATATATGTTACAAAACATTTGCCATTTCAACATTCTCCACATGTATAATTCAGTGACATTAATTATGTTCATCATGTTGTTCAACCTTTACCATTTATCCATTTCTAGATTTTTCTGTCACCCTTAACAGAAACTCAGCGTCTCCTAAGCAATGAGTCTCCCTTCACTCCTCTCTCCTACCTGCCACTGGAGGCACTAATAAACTTTGGTCTTCATATGCTTGCCTATTCTAGATATTTCATATAATTGGGATCATAAAATATTCGTCCCTTTATGACTGACTTATTTCACTTAGCATAATGTTTTCAAGATTCATTCATGTGGTGGCATGTATCAGAATTTTTTTCATTATGGTTGAGTAATATTCCATTGTATGGATATACCACATTTTGTTTAACCATTCATCTGTTGATGGACACTTCAGTGGTTTTCATTTTCTGGTTACTGTAAATAGTGTTGGAATGAGCATTGGTATACAGGTTTCTGTTTGCATTCCTGCTTTCAGTTCTTTGGCGTAGATACCTAGGAGTGAAATTGCTGGATTTTTTTTTTTTTTTTTTTTTTTTTATGGGAAACATATGATTAACTTTTTTAGAAACTGCCAAAGTGTTTTCTACAATGGCTGTGCTATTGTACAATCTCACAAGCAATGGATGAAGTCAACCCACTTTCTTTTTTCCAATGGTTTCTTTCTTTGTTTTGTTTTTAAAACCAGGAAAGCAGCTTGCATTTTCAAGGTCATTAGCCCGCTCTTAGGTTTTTTCTTTTCGTGACTATTTTTTTTAAACCTGGAAAAAAACTCAACCACAAATGTAACGTTTATCTTTCAAAACAGCAGCTAAAAAAAAGCACAGGATGTGTGAGACTAAAAACACTGCCTTGGCTTCCTCTTCTTTTCTTGCGACTTTCTCAGGTTCTTCCCAGAGGGAGCCTGCTAAAAGTAACATTCTGCAGTTTGGCTTAGAGGGAAAAGTTTCCCAGCTGATAGCAGCATCACTTTAGGAACACAATCTTGTCTGTTCTGCCCATTTTGGCACTGGGAATCCTCAGTGGTACAAACGGCTAATACACTTGGCTGCTAACCAAAAGGTTGGAGGTTTGAATTCACTCAGTGGTGCCTCAAAAGAAAAGCCCTGGAAATCTACTTCTGAAAGAAAAAAAAAAAAATCTATTGAAAACTCTATGGAGCACAGTTCTGCTATTACAGGTGGGGTCACCATGAGCTGGAGCTGAATCCAGGAGAAGTGGTTTTTTATTTATTTTTTTTAAGCACCAGTTTAGCAATGATTCAACACTCTTTTGTCTTCCTCATTATTTTATGACTTCATGTGTATTAGCCTTGCCTTCTCTCCTCAGTTGTTTGAAAATACCTATCAACCATGAATACCAGAGCTTCTGAAGTATTGGCTTTCCTTGGGAGCTCTATAAGAAAAACTTCCTGGAAATCTGTCTTCAACCATCTGAGCTGTTCATTTTCCTTTTGAGTGGATTCCATTAGACAACAGGATTTATTAATTCAAATTCTTGCCTCACAGAGAGCTACTTGTTCTTAATGACACGTGTCCTTCTTCCACTTCTCATACCCCACCCCATTTGCCCAATTTCTCTCTCCCTTTATTTATTTAGCTATGTACAGTTTTCTGCAACCACCTAGCCACTAGCCATTAATAAAGGAACTTTCTTATCCCCACAATGACGGATGTGACTTTTATAAAGTGTATAGGCTCTGTGACAAAAGGTTTTTCAAAACACTGAAGTGAATTGCTTTAACTAAATGCCATTAAGACTCCTTGTCTACAATATACACGTTTGTTTCTGTTATATGCGTTTTAATTCTTCATATAATTAACTGCAATGTCTCGGAATGATGGCCACATTATTTCTTGGTAATAATGACTACAATGCAGCATTTTATTTTGCCTCCAAAGTCTCATCCTTCTCTTTTCAAAATGTAATTAATTTGCTTTTCGAAAGAAATGAGTATCAAAGTTTAGAGACTGGCTGTGGTGGTTTAGTGATAGAATTCTCGCCTTACCTGAGGGAGACCCAGGTTCAATTCTCAGCCAGCGCACCTCATGCCCAGCCACCACCTATCAGCGGAGGCTTGCATGTTGCTACAATGCTGAGCAGGTTTCAGCAGGGCTTTCAGACTAAGATGAACTAGCAAGAAAGGCCTGGCTATCTACTTCTGAAAATCAGCCAATAAAAGCCTTAAGGATCCTAGGCACAACTGATCATGGGGATGGTGCAGGACAGGACAGTGTTTCCTTCAGTTGCACATGGGGTCGCTCTCGATAGCAGCTAGCCACCACAACTCAAAGAAAGGAAAAAGTAGTTAAGATTTATTTACAGCAGCAAGCTCCATAGGTGGTTTTGACCCAAGAAATGGAAACACAAAAGTATTGAGGACACCAAGTACAACAAATGGCCCTCTTTCTAATGGTGTGTAGACACACTGAGGTATAACCCGCCTTTAGTGGTGTAAGGTGCTCTGAGTGAGCATAGACTGCGGTAAGTAAGTTTCTGAGTGCATGGACATTTCTGGAACCACTACCAATTTTGTTTCTTTTCTGTTGACTAGAGGTTCATTTGCAGTTCTAGGCAATTTTATTCTTTTGGATAGTGTCTTATTGATTTGGCTCCTTCAATCCTTCTATGCCTAAAAATCGGCCTTGAGCTTCACTTAGAAACGGGAAGAAGGTACTGTTTTTTTCTTCTTTGCTCTTTCCACAGTGAAACTAGAGGCAGACCACTTCCTCAGTATCTTTTAGCATCTTATCAGATTTTCTCTTATCATATTACTCCCTCTGTGTGGTCTCTATGAGTCAGAATTGACTCGATAGCAATGGGTTTGGCTTTTGTGTGTGTGTGATCTCTTAAAGCAAATTGCACTAAACATGCTGTTTCTGGTTTAGGTCGTTCAGTTTCTCTAAGATGGAGTTTATAGGCCTTTTATGCAGTGTGATCAACCAGACCAAGAATATCCTAAGGAGGAACTTCCATACATATAACATGACTAAATTTCCCTTGGCCTTCGAAAGGTATATCCTGACTCTGCTCTTTTTTTATCTGTCTGAAACATCCTTAAGGGAAATTAAAAAAAAAAAAAAATTTTTTTTGAAGTGCTGTTATGTAAATATTTGTATCTTGGTTTTCTGGAGTTTTAATAAGGCAAACCTTTTTTCCCCCCCACCCCCTTTCTTTAAATATGCCAGAGGAAAACTAAATGAAAGATTATACAGAAACATTTTCTTTAGATGTTTTCTGACTCAAAGTACAAACAATTTTCCCTTGGGTATAAGTCCTTACTTGTTATGCAATGATTCAAAGCAGAAGGAAGTTGATTATACCAGATTCAAAGTAAAAATTCAAATAGATTTCTTTTGCTTTGGTGGCTTTATTTGCATTTCCTATACTCTTTCACAGGCTGGTTAAGCTGGCCTGGGATCCAGGCAAATTTGTCCAAAATGGATTGGGGAATGAAATGACCTGAGTGCTTTGTAGGGAGCAATCTGTAACAAGGAAGCTCTTAAGTACACTCCTTTAAGGTCTCCTTTGGTCCCTGGTATAGGCCACATGGAGTCCCTGGGTAGTGAAAATGGTTAACATGCTCGGCTGCTAACCGCTGAGTCCAGCCAGAGGTGCCTTGGAAGAAAGGCCTGGTGATCTATTCTGAAAAATCAGTCACTGAAAACCCTATGGAGCACAGTTCTACTCTGACACACATGGTGCTACCAGGAGTTGGACTCAATGGCAGCCGGTTGGTTGGCTGGTTGTGGGCCATGTGGCACAGTTACTTTTATCCCACTTGGAGCTCCTCTGGTTATAACCTCTCAATTTGCCTTACAGCTATCACCTCATTAAAGGGATATATATTTTTAAAAGTTTTCTATCCAGCATGAAACAAATCTTAAAAAATTTAAAAGCAGAAAGTACTGGGGGAGAACCCAGGAAACCAGCTCTTTTCAACAGCCCAAAGATCTTGTATTATCACTAAGTTTGAGAAACATAGCTCTCAAGTCCGTGCCCTATCACTGCTTGACCTAGAAGTGCGACAGCAAGGAGCCTGATTTAAGCAACACACAGTAACTGTGTCAGATGCTTTTAAGAGTCTCTTTGTCAATAACTTGTGGTGAGGCCTGTCCCAGGTCTGTGTGTCTATTAAGGTCTGGGAATACAAGGGGCAGTGGTAGCTAGACACAGACTGTCATGTTGGTCAAGGAAGTGATCCCGAGTTAATACGAAACAGCCTCCCCAATAGTGTCTATGGCTGCGCTGCTCCGAGACCCAGAAGCCGTGAAGACTAAGTATGGAATGAAGGCCTTACTCTTTCCATCCCATTAATTATGCTGCTTTATGAATGCTTTTCTTGCTTAATGACTATTGCTAGATGCTATGTGTCTGTGGTCCAAAGTCGGAAAGGTCACTTTAGGGCCTGACCACCTACTGCTACAGGTGACCACAGTTCTGCAGGAGAGCAAGTCGTTCAAGTTTACCCTTGATTTTTGAATATTTTTTTTAAACGATCGTAAGAAAATTGTTGTGGTTTTAAAACATAAGTCTGTCTAAATAAGCATGACCTTCCCACTAGACAGGATTGCAATCTGTTCTTGGACTAAGCAGAGAAAGAATTATCAGAAGACTTCTTGCAGTCTTTTTCCAGTACTTTGATTCCATTAGCTAGAACACTGTTTGAACACAAGGCAAAGTCCTCTGGCTATGAAATCTGACAACATGAGGCTTCAGATTTATGGTTTTCAGAAATCAGAGTTTTCCAAGCCAGGCAAATTTTTTTTTTTTTTTTTCTACCCGGCACTTTTGTTTTCTATTTTGACCTACACATATTACACATATGCCTCAGATATTGAGTATATCTGAAATACAAGATACAAGATACAAAAATATTTAGAGAGGTGATACATCAAACCACAGTTAGAGTATCTCATTTTTATGGAGGTTCTAGACAAATTAATTCTAAAAGTTATTTAGTAGTTAGGTCTATGAATATATTTCTAGGAGATAATTTATATTACCATAAGCGTTATTTATGAATCTAGACTTGAAACAAAATTTTCAGAGTTACAGTTACATAATATTCTTTTTTTTTTTTCATTAAAATGTCAGAATGTTAAATAGGTCACTGGAACTCACAAAAAAGTTAGCACCATTTTTGTCCCAATAGTGGGAAAAGAGTTAAAAACAATCAGGAAGGAAAAAAAAAGACAAAACTTAAGAATCACATGGGGTGCTTTTAATTAGATCCCTGGGTAATTAATATCTTCTTCAAAAACCAGGGTTAGATGGAGTCTGCCTTAGGAAGCACTAACAGGCTCTCCACGCATCAGATTTAGCTAATTTTAGAAGACTGCAGAAAAGGAAGACGGTATCAACTTCCTCTGGAAATTCATTCCAGCATCTACAGCATCTAAGAAACTCCCTGAAAGAAACTTCTTAGTACTAACTTCAATTCCTCTTCTGCTATATTTAGTCCATTTCTTCATGATTTGAAGTAGCAAGCAACTACATCATTTTATGCTCCGCAGGTTTTCAATGGCGGATTTTTCCAGGCCTGTCTTCTGAGGGGAGCCCTGATGGCACAGCGGTTAAATATTTGGCTGCTAACCAAAAGGCTGGCAGTTCGAATCTACCAGTTGCTCCCTGGAAACCCTGTGGGGCAGTTCTACTCTGTCCTATAGGGTTGCTATGAGTTGGAATCAACTCGATGGCAATGGGTTTGGTTTTCTGAGGAGTCTTGTGGTAGATCTGAACCGCCAACCTTTTGACTAGCAGCTGACCGTGTTAACCACTTTCTCCACCCAGGGACTCCGCTATATTAATTGGAGGAATGATTCTGATAGAAACTTAAATAGGGTAAATTCTTGTAGTAAAGGCTGGCCAGAATAGAGTGGAGAGAGGATGCCCTGCGGGGAGAAGTTTGCCTCAGCAGGGTGGGTCCGGGTTCTACAGAGTCTAGAAAAGTGTGTAGAGGAGTTTAGATTACACACACACACACACACACATTGTGTGCATATGGATGTATGGATACAGTCATGACAGAGAAATATCAGTGCCTCCTCCCACAACCCATGTTGCCAGAACAATGGCTGTGACAACACCAACACCTTCATGCCTTTTGCCTGGAAGTTCTAAGCCTTCCTGGATGGAACCCAGAACCATACCTGGTACATTTTAACTGGAATAGGACAGACTTGTTATGAGATTATGCCAGTGTATGAAAGTCTTTTACCTTATGTGACTTATAAACACACACATACTCAGTCATAATGTTGGATTTATACTGTATCCTTTTTTGTGACATAAATGAAAGAACATTAGAAACTTAACACATTCATCCTCCTTTAAAAAAAGGAGGCAGTTTTAATGATTTTGAAATCGCCCTTTTGGCCTCTGGTGTTTCCTTCCAGTGGCTGTGGAGTCAACTCTGTGTGTCAGAGTAGAAACACGTTCCATAGGCTGATTTCTTCTCAGATCACCAGGCCTTTCTTTAAAGGGACCTCTGGTTAGGCTGGGACCTCCAACCTTTTAGGCAGCAGCCAAGAACGTTAACCATTTGCACCACCCAGGGACTTCTCCGTCTGTACAGTGCAGCCTTTTATTTACGTATTTATTTATTTTTATTGTGGTAAACATATAGGTAGCAAAACACTTGCCATTTCAACAATCTTCACATGTACAGTTCAGTGAGCCTTTTTTTTTTTGAGCTATTTTATTTGTAGGAAATTTTGGCAGTCCCCTTTAACCTGAAGGGGACCACTTATTCTAACACCCCAAGGAGATTTATGGCTACATCCTTCCTATCCGGCTGTATTTCCCTCCTTTACTTGGTGTACAAGGAACCTTGGTGGTGCAATGGTTAAGTGCTTGGTTGCTAACTGAGAGGTCAGTGGTTCAAACCCACCATCAGTTTCATGGGAGAAAGATGTGGGAGTCTGGTCCTGTAAAGATTTCACTTGAGGGAACCCTATGCGGCAGTTCTACTCTGTCTTATAGGGTCAGTTACTAAGGGTCGGAATCAACTTGAAGGCGCACAACAACACTCAGCATGTACCCTCCACCTGACGGAGGCTGCTTTTCCCTTTTTCAGGCTTCTCTGTCCAGGTTTTGGTGCTCCTCTTTTTGCTGTTCCCTTCACCTTGGCTGTTCATCCTCTTCATCCAAATCCTTTTGATTTCTCCAACTAAAATCCTGTATGTCTCCTGTACAAAAACTCACCAGGCCATTCCTGGTCCTTCTTAGACTCCAATATTATACGACGGACAGTCAGTGGTGAAATTATAAGGCATGGTGAGATTTAAGTGAAACTAGGCCTGGGTCTTCTGGGTGGGCTCTGCCTATTGGACAACTTGGGCTTTGTGTCATTTCTGTTTTGTTTTCTCATCTTTTCCCTCCCTCTTTTAAATACAAAGAAACCTAGCCTAAACATGGACACGCTTAGAAAGCCAAACTTTGGAGGAGGAAAACCAGGAGACGGCAACAAGAAGACTAAATTATCTAATGCCGAGCACATCTGGTCTTTTCACAATACAAACAAACAAAATTCCCACATGCTACATCAATCAAAGAGATCTGCATTCATTTTTAGAACACCTCCCAGAAGGTTTTGGTGTATTATAGCCCAAGATTCTGAGGGGGGAAAAAAATTCATCTAACCAGTTCACTAAGGAAAATAACATGGAATAAAACAAAATGATTTTAAAAAACAGGTGGTAATGAGGTACAAAGATGGTGATATAAACTTGGGAGGTAAGAAATTTAAGAAAAAATAAAGGATCCCTAAGGCTATGAAGGAAATCGTGGTGGCGTAGTGCTTAAGCAAAAGGTCCACAGTTCGAATCCACCAGGCGCTCCTTAGAAACCCTATGGGGCAATTCTACTCTGTCCTATAGGGTTGCTATGAGTCAGAACTGACCCAAAGGCAACAGGTTTGATTTTTTGGTTTGGTTAAGGCTATGAAGAGGAGCCCTGGTGGCGCAGTGATTGAGAGCTTGGCTGCTAACCAAAAGGTTGGCAGTTCAAATCCATCAGGCATTCCTTAGAAATCCTATGGGGCAGTTCTACTCTGTCCTATAGGGTCACTATGAGTCAGAACTGACTTGAGGGCAATGGGTTTGATTATTTGGTTTGGTTAAGGCTATGAAGAGGAGCCTCAGTGGTGCAGTGGTTAAGAGCTCGGCTGCTAACCAAAAGGCTGGCAGTTCGAAATTACCAGCCAGCAGCAGATTTTTTTTTTAAGGCTATGAAGAAGAGAAAAAAAATAATGCTCGCTTAAATCTGAAGAGAGGCTTTATGTGGCACCTAGAAGAAACATCTCTTCTATGAAAATTGAGACAAAGCCACAAGATGCCCAGCTCAAGCCACACATCGGGTCCAGAGAGGAACATTTCAAAGAGCATATTCAGTGATGCTGTTTCACCAAGAACTCCATGTTCACAAAAATATTTTCCAGTCGCCCTGCTAAACCTTAAGCTGAAGAAAAAACTGCTTCCTTAAGAAAGAGCAGAAATTATAGAGATGTAAAGAACCTAGAAAAGAAAACAAACAAAACAAAAAACCCTGTCCAGGCACATGACACAAACCCGAATGAACTAAGATTCTTGAATTTAGTTCCCTGACTCCATCTCATCCTCTATTCTGGCTAAGTACCAAAACCAAACCAAACCCAGTGCCATTGAGTCGATTCCGACTCCTAAGTAGAAAAACAAATATGGAAATCAGGTGAAAGGTAGTTCTAGGATCATTAAAAACAAATTTTTCTTGCTCTCTCCAAATCAACTTGGAAAAGGAAAACAAAAGCCTTCTAACATTTCCTTTACATTCAGCAATTAACGGTAACTTAAAGCAAACCAAATCTGTTGCCATCTAGACCATTCTGACTCATGTTGACCCTATAGGACAGAGCAGAACTGGCCCATAGGGTTTTCTAGGCTCTGAATCTTTGCAGAAGCCAACTGCCACATCCTTCTCCTGCAGGACAGCTGGTGGGTTCAAACTGTCATCCTTTGGTTGGCAGCTGAACGCTTTAACCACTGTGACACCCGGGCTCCTTAATGGTAATTTGCGACTATGTTTTTAACT
Source organism: Elephas maximus indicus (assembly GCF_024166365.1). NCBI lineage: Eukaryota > Metazoa > Chordata > Mammalia > Proboscidea > Elephantidae > Elephas > Elephas maximus. The sequence continues at coordinate 30,749,800 of NC_064832.1, read as the reverse complement.
TTCTTTTGTTGAATCATGACTCTCCTCCTCCCCCACCCCTTAGTTTCCAGGGTCAACGGGCAAGCTTTTCTAAATCATGAGACTGGGTTTGCTATGTTTGGTCTTGATCCAGGTTCTTCATTATCCCTGTTGTTGTGCACTACATAGTCCTGTAGACATAACAGATAAAATGGCGAAACAAAACCAGGAGATAACTGTTTACCAGCTCGCTGCTAGTCCACAAAATTGAGAATACTCTTTTACTGTGAACTTGTTAAAACAGAAACCCTGGGCAGGGGCCAGGGGGTGAGAGGTGACTTATTTCTGCTTCTGTCATAAATTCATTGGTGCTTCCTTTGCCTCAGTTTCCTAATCTGTTTAACAGTGGTGTTCAGAAAGGTTTTTTTTTCTTTTCTTCCCTAATTCTAAACCCATTACCATGGAGTTGAATTCCAACCCATAGCGACCCAATAGGACAGAGTAGTACTGCCTCATAGGATTTCCAAGACTGTAAATCTTTATGCACTTTAACCACTGTGCTACCAGGGCCCCTTCCCTAATTCTAAAAAAAAAAAAAAAAAAAAAAACCCTAATTCTAGCTAGTGCAAAATGTCTTAAGTATTTTTACACCATTTCATCAAAACAGAAACAGGAACAGGAACGATACATATATATATATATAAAATCCCACCAACCCACTGCTGTCGAGTGGATTCCAACTCATACCGACCCTATAGGACAGAGTAGAACTGCCCCATAGAGTTTCCAAGGAGTGCCTGGTGGATTCGAACTGCCGACCTCTTGGTTAGCAGCTGTAGCACTTAACCACTAGCCACTAGGGTTTCCATATATATACACAACCATTTATACATATATGTATAAGCTCTTGTTTCCACAATTCCTCAGTCTTCAGTTGTCTCTTGAAACCTCTGAAATTAGGTGGTCTGGAACAATTAGATGCCATTTGTATTATCAAATGTCAATTCATAGTCAACCCCACTGAGGGCTTCTCCTTGGACAAAAGGGGTGCCTGAGGAGTTTAAATAAGTTGTTTCAAGTCACATGACTAGTTTGTGTGAGAACTCAGCAGAACTGGAATCCAACTCTTCCCCTTCCCAAATGAACGGTATTTCAGAAGGCTTATGCTGACTTGCTGAGTCGGAATCAACTCTACTGCACCTGGTTTTGGTTTGGTTTTATGCTGAGTTGAGGTCTGTACTGGGTTTCTACCTCAGCCCAGGATGGTCCTTGAAAAAAACATATGATTTGGGGTCATTCCTTAATCTGAAAGATTCTGAAATATTGGGCTGTTCACCCGAGATTTGTGATACAGCATTCTATGGAAAGTCTAAGAGTCCATTTTAAACTGAATTCTAGGGGACACCATAACCCCGTTCTGAGCACAGCCAAATCCTTTGAGATCTCAGACTCAACCTACTTTCTTCGGGGTTGACCCAAGGCAGAGCTGACACATACTAGAACATTCTAGAGTACACCCACGTATCTGGTTGAACTAGAGGCCTGAGGGGGGTGGGGGGGAGAAGGGCACAAGATCAACCATTTACCCAAAGTACCAGCAGTTGACAAGACACTGTCATAAACCCATTATCAGTGCCAGCCAGTGTCCTCTTTCATATTGGCTGTTGATGAAATCTCTTCAAATGATAATTTTTGCCTTAACCTTAAATGACTTTTTCATTTTCAAGAAAACTAATTATGAATCATCACCAAGTACGTTGCCTTGAATCACAAAGCCTGGCGTGCATGTACGTTTTGTCCAAGCCTGCACGAGTGGAATATTTTGAGAGTATGAAATGTTTGAAACCCAAACAGATGCAAAGACTTCCTCAGAACTGCTCTGGGATTAGGCAGGGCAGGCATCGACCTCCGGAGGGAGTGGGAAAAAAGGCAAGACTGGGTCAGGTAACGCCCTTGGGTGAGGTCCATGGAAGATAAAGAGGTCAGATGGCAAGGATGCAGCAGGCGCTTTAAACAATTCTGTGCCTCACTGAGTTGGGTCCATAAGTGAGACATTGGAGGTGCGGACGCACAAAAACTCCACGACCTTTAGGGTCATGGCAGGGTCAGCGGGCAAAGAAAGGCCGGCCTGGTGCTGCCAGAGGTTAATCGGTTTAACGCGGCGAACCCAGGAAAGTTCACCTGGTTTTGCTACTAACCTGCAACCCTAGGCCCAGAGGTAAACTGGGCGGAAGCTAACTCAGAACTGGAAAATCCAGGCAGCCCAGAGAGACGACCTTCCCTTTCCCGCGCCCCCCGCACCCGGGGTCGAGGATAGGGTCGGGCGCAGCGCCGGCCCCGCCCCGCCGGGCCCGCCCCCGCCCCTCGCCCCGCCCCCGCCCCGCGCCCGAGCTGGGAGGCTGCAACAGCTGTGCTGCAGTCGCCGCTCCGGCGCCTCTCGAGCCGCTTGCTCTTCCTCAGCCGCCGCGGAGCCGCACCCGTAGCCCGGCCGAGGAGGCTGAACACGCAGCCGGGAGCCCGCAGCCCGCGTCTCCAGCCCGCCGCCGCCCTCCGAGGGCGCTCCAGGCCGCGCCATGGTTAAGGTGACGTTCAACTCGGCTCTGGCCCAGAAGGAGGCCAAGAAGGACGAGTCCAAGAACGGCGAGGAGGCGCTCATCATCCCCCCCGACGCCGTCGCGGTGGACTGCAAGGTCCGAGGGCCGGGGTCCGGGCTGGGCGCGGGAAGGCGCGGGGACCTGGGCGTCTCGGCCCGGCCGGGTAGTGCAGCGCGGGGCAGCCGCGCAGAGGGCGCGCGGGCGCGGGGCAGGAGCTCCGAGGAGGGTCCCGGAGCGCTCCTTCTTCTCGGGCTGCTCCCTTTCTTCTGCGGCCGCAGCTTCTTTCTTTGTAAGGAAGTGCGTGCGAAGGAAGCCCTGCCTGACGCGGGTCCGGGAGCTTGGGAGGCCGGGAGAGGAGGCTGGAAGAATGGTGCCGAGTTCGCTGTCATTTGTGCAGCCAGGGGTGGGTGCGTGGGGCCGGGACGTGGCTCGACCTGTAGACCAGCAGCGACATGCAAAACAACAACCGAGTTTGGCACTTCCTCTCCGGAATAAACATTGTGCCTAAAATGGCTGACATCATCGCAAACCTAAACCTCTGTTGCTTCCTACTTTCGTTTCTAGGCTGAACAGAACTTGGACTAAGTCCAGCAGCTGAAACCTCTTAATTTAAAAAGCGTTTTTCTTCTTTACCTCCTTTTGCCACGGCCAGTCGTTCTTGGCAGGTGAACTTCACCTTGGGGTCTAGGGAGGGGGCAAAGGAAAGGGAACAGAGGGGAGGGGAGACAGCAAGGTGAGGGCTCAGGGTAGGTTCTGGCTGTTGATTTTGTAATTAAAGCAGAAATATTCCTGAAAAAGGTCAGTAATTACTATGGGGATGTTAGCGTAAAACCAACAGTTGGCGCTTCAGTTCGTATCCCTTGAGGACTTTTTAGCTAAGTGAAACTTAACCTAAGAAATTTGCCCCCACGTCCGTTGTAATACCTTCCTTTATTTTAGGAAATTTCCGCCTTTAGCCTAAGTAAAAGAATGGAACCGTTACTGTTTTACTTCTCGTGGCTTACAATAATAGCGTTTTAAATGTAATTGACACAGAAGTTAAAAAGTTCCACAGCTTTTTTCTATCAGATCTTCAGGCTGCAAAAAGACAATCCGGCGGAAGTTAACTGTAGAAGTTATCTATGTTGCTTAGTTTATTGTTTTGTTGGCATTTTTCAAGACGTGGGTAAACTTAGTTTTAACTTAAAAAAAAAAAAAACCCAATAATTTGTGTGTCAGTTATAAGTAGTAAACCTTATTATTTATATTTTGGTCTAATGAGAAATAGACCATCTATATAGAAAATTTGAGCATATCATATTAATCTGCCTGCCGCTGTATTTATTTTCAGGAAATGATCTAGTTAAAGATGCAAACATTAGAGGTTAATTTTTAATGACTGCTTTACCTTGAGCTGATTGCCTAAATGGATTAAAGGGTGGTTTTCCCACATCCATTGCAAACAGTTTTGGTCTTAAAAAGAAAATGTTTGGAAAGCACAGACAGTAGTTCTTCTAGGAAATTATCTTACCTCTAAATTTATGTAACAATTATCGTACCTAAAATACATCGAGAGAGTCAGGTGCTCAGTCAAAACAGTTTTAAATCTGTATTTTAAATCCCGTAAACAAATACAACTCCTCCCACTTCAGAAAAGAGGTGGGGGGGCGGGGGGAGAAAGCCTCTGATGATGTCACTCCAGAACGTTTTCTTTCTATTCTGCGTTAGTGAAGGAGATATGAAAATCTTTGGACAGAAATCAGAATTAATATATCTGGTAGCTTTAAATCTGACTTAGGACAATTTTCAAATCATTTCTGTTCTGAAACTGACGTTATTTTCAGATCCTTAGAATTTCTCACAAGTTTACCATCTTCAAATATTGTGGTAATAGCAGCTATAAAAAAAATAAGCATTCATAGCTCTCTGCATTGTTTTCCGTTTCTATTTTCTCAGATCCCCATGTCCAAAGAACAATACTGGGACTAAGCAGCGAAGGCCAGTCTTCGTTTGTAAGACAAGCAGTCATGGATGAATTGGCAGATACAAATGACTAATTCTTTTTTCTTGCTGTAAGCTGAAAGACTTCTGTTCTACAGTGGGTGACAAAACATTGCTCTACGTTAAAAGTAGAATCCTTATAATTAGTTTCACTTAACAGGTGAATGAAGATCTTACCTAATGACAGACGTTTGTGAAAGAACTGATATCTTTGTCTTTGAGCTTGGGCAGTGATTATATAATAATTTCTAGCTCCCTGGTGGTGACCAAACAGGAAACACCGCTTCTGACTGCCTGGGCTTCTGCAGAATCGGCCTTCGTGTGTTCTGCCTGGGGCATTTTCTTCGTCTGGTTGGTTCAGAGGGTCACGTACGGTCAATTAGTTAAGCCCACAACTCCTGAGCAAGAATTTCTAAATACCCAAATCCTCTTCTAGACCACAGCATTCCATATCTCAACTGCCTAGACCAGTGTTCCTCAATTGTGCCTTTAAGGGCCACCTGTGCTGGTATCGTCTGGGACTCTGGTTTAAACACACAGATTCCACTACCTTATGCCTCAAGAATTCAGCTCTCTCCAGTCAGCTGGCTTATATAACATGCATTCCGGTACTTTTACACTGCTCCTGTCTTTAGCTATTTTTTTTAGCCTGTTTTCTCTCTCAGGGTAAGAACCCTCCGGAAGTGGCTTCATTGCCCTATTTTTCAATCTTGTGGTCTTTTCAGTAGCTTTTTAATCCCAAGAGCCATTTCTATCGATTATATTATCTCAACTAGCTTGCCATTTTCCACTTGACTGTTTTCATCTCCCTCCACCAGTTCCAGTGGATACAAGCTCTTAAAGGTATAGAAACAGCAGAATAAGACCTGGGTTTTGTGTAGAATAGGTGAATTTAAGATTCTATACATGTTTTATGTTGTAGGCAGCTATTCATTCATTTATGTTTATGTCTATAACTTAACCTTGAAAAATTGTTATATATATGCAGATTTCAAAAGACTTAATGGACTGAGCCAGAAGTCCCAGTTTTGTCTCATTACGTAACTACTTGATCTTGGGCTTAATTTTTTTAGTTTTCCTCTCTGTAAAATGAGAGGGTAGGACCAGATGGTCTGTAAGGGCTTCTCTAGAAGTTTTAAAATTCTATAAAGATGCCAGGATTATATAATTGTGTTTGGCAGGAATTAAATTGTTTTCATTGTGAGAAATAACAACTGCCTCCTCAGCCTAACCAAACTATTCCTTTTCTTTCTGTGTTTCAGTTTAACATATTACATTCCTTCCCTATATTAAATTACAACGGGCCAAAGAGAAAGTGGATAGAACTATTATGTAATAAACCACATTTTCATTTTCGGTTACCTCACTGTAGAACGGCAGTTGTCAACAACAACCTGCTTAGGAAACCCCTTCCTCAGTACCAGGCTTTGGAAGAGCTTGTTTGCCTCACAGGTATACCACAAGCCATTTTGCTGATGAATAGTGTTGCTTATACTAGCTACGTTGCAGATGTTCTTAAAAAAGAGGAAAGTAAAGTGCTTGTGTGGGGAAGAAGATAGGGTAGGATAAGAGCTGGAAGGAAAAAAGGATGCCTTATTCAGTAAGCTCTGAGTTCTCACTACAAAGTGGCTGCTGGGACTCTAGTTTTTTATAGCATCTGACTCCCTATTTGCACAAATAAAGCTGTGGTAATTTTAATTTTTTGTTGGTGCTGGTGGCTCAGTGATTAAGAGCTCTGCTGCTAGCCAAAAGGTTGGCAGTTTGAATCCACCAGCCGCTTCTTAGAAACTCTGTGGGGCAGGCAGTTCTACTCTTTCATATAGGGTCACTGTGAGTCAGAATTGACTCGACGACAATGGGTTGGGGTTTTTTTTTTTTTTTTGGTTTGGTGGTATTTTTGCTTTTTGGGTTTTTTTTTTTTTTTTGCAGGAACATAAAATGCATCCTGGACGTTTACTGAAATGTATTGACCTTTAGGATTGGGAGCTGGATTTTCTTTAACCAGAGTGCATCTTATTATTTAGTTATGTAGTTCACCACCAACACCAACTGCCATTCAAGTCAGCTTGGACTCTTGGTGACCCCATGTTTGTCAGAGTAGAACTGTGCTCACAGGGCTTTCAATGGTGATTTTCCAGAAGTGTATTGCCAGGCCTTTTTTCCAGGGCACCTGAAACTAACAGCCTTTCAGTTAGCAGTATAGCAAGTTAACCGTTTGTATCGCTCAGGGATAGTTAGATAATTTAGTGTTTGTAAACAGTGACCATTAAAAATTTTACAGCTGTAACTTTTGACTTTCCGTGAGGATATTTATCCTGTAGTGAGGGGTTAGTGCCGGGAAATAAATTAATATCTGCGTGCATCCCAGGTGCCTTGGCAGGACCCTTCTGTGCACAAGCCGTAAGAGGTGTTGCCACTGCAGAGGGTGGGGCAGGGCTGTGGATGGAGCAGTTGGAGGATAAGATACTGGCCTGTGGCCCTCCCATGTTTGTAGTGTTCCCATGTCATTTTTTTTAAAATATAAGTTTAAAAATTTTATTGGTGAGAATATACACAGCAAAACACACCAGTTAAACGGTTTCTACGTGTACAATTAAGTGACATCAATTACATTTTTTGAGTTGTGCAGCTATTCTCACCCTCCTTTTCTGAGTTATTCCTCCATCAACATAAGCTCACTGCCCCCTAAGATTTCTACCTAATCTTTCCAGTTGCTGTTGTCACTTTGATCCCATGTAGATGGTTCTTAAAAAGAGCGTAATAATGTTCACGCAGGTATTTTTTTTTTACTAGTTTATTGTTTGGTTTTAAGAATACTTTAGGGGGATATTTTTGTTTTAAAGATTATCTCAGGGAAATAGTTTCAGGGGTTCAGCCAGCCTCAGTGGCTTCAGAAAGTCTGGAGTCCATGAGAATTTGACATTCTCTGCATTTTCCCCCTTTTGATCAGGATTCCTCTATAGTATCTTTCATTTTTCCTGTCATCTTAAACATATTTGGTAATCAGGGAAGCATATTGCTCTGCCACATATCAGGTTAATGTGCTATCTCTCAGACATATTAATGGTACCAAACCAAACCTGTTGCTGTCAAGTTGATTCCACTTCACAGTGACCCTGTAGAACAGAGTAGAACTGTCCCACAGAGTTTCCAAGATGGTAATTTTTATGGGAGCAGACTGGCCCATATTTCTATCTCGGTGTTGCTTGTGGGTTCAAATCTCTGACCTTTTGGTTAGCAGCTGAGTGCTCAACAACTATGCCACTAGGGTTCCTTATTTATGGCACAAGCCTCTTTACGTTAGAATTTAATTTATGAGTTATTACAAGTTGGCTAACCCTAGGTTTGCACGTAAATCTGCATAGAAAGGCACACTGGTGGCGCAGTGGCTAAGCGCCCAGCTGCTAACCAAAAGTAGGCAGTTCGAATCCACCAGCCACTCCTTGGAAACCCTATGGGGCAGTTCTGTGTCCTGTAGAGTCACTATGATTTGGAATCGACATCGCAGCAACAAGTTTTTTTTAATGGGTGCATAGAAAAGATGTAATAAGTAGTAATTGTGGGGAATGCTGTGGCTTCTGGGACTTTATTATTATTATTTTTAGCTTTTATGATAAAAAAAAATACCATAACTTAAATATCTGGGTATCTATTAAAAAGCCATTTTTCCAAAAGAAAGTACTTTTTTGAATCCGTACTTTTAACTGAAGCTTCTTGAACTACTTTGTATAGCATAATATCAGTAAAGGAAAATCCAGGGAAAATGTGTATCCTTTCACGTATGGCATTGATGAATTCATCTTCTTGAACTTTTTGGCAAACTTGGCACTTTTTCTTGGAGCTTAGACTGAAGGAGGTAGAGACTTTGCCATCAAAGTATTTCTTCAGGCTTTAACTGCTACCTGTTAAAGGATTTGTCAGTTCTGAATTTCTGAATGAGGTGGTTTTTGTCTAAAAGATGTAGAAAATAGTAACACTAGAAACATGCTTTTAAGAGGCTTAGGTGTAAAGATAATTATTTTCCAAATCTTACTTTGTCTGCACAAAGCCTTTTAAAGGGAAGATGCCAGAAAGTTGAAAATTGGAAATTACATTTCAAGTATGACCTTAAGGATATCTTAAAAAAATGCCACTTCAAAAATATTTTTAATAGCTTTTAAGAAAATATACAGTATGTTCCCATTTTATTGGTATTACTAACAATTGACCGAAGATTATTTTAAATACAGATTTTTTAAGTTCTTTGATTATAGAAAAACTTTTTGTGGCATTTCTATAATTCTGTCCTCATTTGAGGAAAAATGAAAAATGAACAAACTATTTTTATTCTTAAACAAAACTTTGAATCTTGAGTTGTAGAAATGAGAAAAATTGTTTACTATTGTCTTTTAATTCTGATAAGTGCCCAGTAATAATTTTATGAGTAATAATTTTATGATGTATAGCTAATATAAATTATAAATGTTACTGAAGAGAAATTAATGTTGAAATAAAATTTATAGTTTATAAATAGTCCATTTTCAAATTTAAACATCTTGGAAATGTATTTGGGAGATTGACACAAAGTATGGTTTTTTTTTTTTTTTATGGTGTTATTTATTTGATACTTTGAAAATTTGAGATACTTGAATAAACCTTTTTTGGCATAGTAAGAATTTCATACTTCGTAAGAAACAAGAAGCTTTGTGTGATAGATTTTTGTATATTTGTATGTTTGATTTTTAATACCATAATTGAAAAAAGTGTTTTTCAGAATAAGTTAAGCATAAAGCCTAAACCTTGAATTATTTTTTCTGCTTTAAATGTGATTGTAATGTTTAAAATTATTTAATGTCAAAACCAAAAAGATAAGCTGCATTGTTAAACAAATCACTTGGGTTGCTGCAGCATACAAAAGACCCATATTTATAGTGGGAACAGTGATTTCCAGAGCTAGTTTCTGTAGGTCTGTATGTCTTAAAGTTCATTTTGTCAGCCAATTTTGTTAGTATTTCTGTTCAGCTATGTATACTACTCTCAGTTTTTATCTTTCATAACTTGCCCTTTCAATTCCATTAATTTCTTTCATTTTAGTACTAGGACATATGATTTCCCAAAATAAAGGCTAGACATGTTATGCAAAAACCAAACCCTCTGCTGTCGAGTTGATTCTGACTCATAGCGACCCTAGAGGACAGAGTAGAACTGCCCTGTAGGGTTTCCAAGGAGCGCCTGGTGGATTTGAACTGCCGACACAGAGGTGGTAAACTCATTGTTTCCTGGGGCCAGCCAGATTTGCCTGTTAAGCAATTAAAATATTCATCGTTTCCATTAAAGAATAAAGTGGGTTCAGCGTTGCCTGATTTTCCAGTTTTTAAAAGCAAGCTGGAAATCGGGTTTTATTTGAAATACAAATTTCGAATATTAAGAACTAATTCCTACAAGAATTTCAGGCAAAAACACTGAAGGTCTGCTTCAATCTTTGCAGTGGAGTGTAGGGTTGGCACATCATGTGGCCGTTACGGCCTGCCGTTGCTTCTGTACGGCCTGTGAGCTAAGGATGAGTCATAATTCAGGGTGCAGAACCTTGCTACCTCACTCAGCTGGCTTCTCACATCAGCTTCTGCATCCAGTCTGTTGTGATACCGCGTTAGTTTTGATAAACTCTACAGTACTGAATGAGAGGGAAGGAAAAAGCAAATGGTATCTAGTTTTATTATAACAATAGTTTTGATTGTGCAGACTCCCCTGAAACGGTATCCCTGGACCACATTTGGAGAATTTCTGCACTAAACATTTGTTTATGCTGCTCTGTCATGTTTTTGTTTGTTTGATGGATTGTAATTTTAAATATTACATATAGCCTTCCAAATACTGAAGATCAGTATTAAACTCTGTGTATTTACATACAGCACACATAGTTGTCTTCTGTTCTCCCAGTAGTTACAATAATTTCTGGTTAGGTTGATTTCAGTGTTTTTCTTATAGTTTACATAAACATTATTTACATTTGAGGAATGTAATATACTTTTATTACACATCTTTTCTTGAACAAAAACTTTATTTTCCCTGGATTGCTGCTTGGGTCAGGAGGGAAGGTTGCTTAATTTCCTCTGTGTTTAGAATTCATCCTCATTCACTAACAGCAGTATAATTGCTTTTCCGTACATTCAGACTCATCAGGTAAGCTGTCAAGCTTTATATTTTTGTTGGCAGTTTCCCACTTGCCATTTTTCAGCCTTGCAGTCAGGACTGTTGCATTCTAGGCCTGTTGCTGTGCGGATGTCCTGAGAATCTGTCATCATCCTGGCCTTCACCTACGTCCCATGTGGAATCTGCAGTTTTATGAATCCCAAGAAAAAGTGTCTGAGATAAAATTTTTGAATCCTTGCATGCCTGAGACTCTTTATTCTAACCTCAAACTTAGGACAGTTAACCTAGATATAAAATTCTAGGTTAGTATTTTTCTCTCAGCATTTTGATGGCGTGGCTCCATTATCTTCTGGTCTGATCATTCTGGTATTTTGTATGTGAAGCTTGGGATTTTCTCATTACGTCTTGGTGTTTTCCTTAAGCTTTCATTTTTGAAAATTTTTATTGACAAATTGTTTGCTGTCGTTCATTTCTGTCCTCTGGCATAAGGTCAGCAATACTATTGTAGTCGTTAACACATATGATGCTTACTGTTAGCATGGCTTGATTTAAGTAAACTCACTGTGCTAGCAGAATTCTGTATGAAGTCAGGATATGAATATTACATGTGTCATTTCACGTATTACCAGAGTCAACTTGCCTAAGCTGGTTGACCTAATAATTCCAGCTTGTCCTTCCCTAAGGCACAAATGGTTTCAGATGATATTTAGGCCCTATTTGCTCTGTGATGCCACACAAGTAATTTTACTTAACTTCTCTGGGCCTTACCATATTTATCTATAAAATGATGTATTGAACTAAATGATCTCTTATGGTATTTCCACTTAATAATTCTAGGAACTACCATAAGGGATCTTTGCTTTCTGAGAACTGCCCTGATTACGTCCTCAGAAGCACTGCTACATGGCAAGACACTGTAGGTAGGGATTAAAAAAGCCCCAACCCTCAAGAAGCATACATAGTGCAGCTGAGAACTAATTCTATAAGCTGTATTAATTATAGCCTACTTAAATGTCTGTATCTGCTTTCACTGGAATCAAGAGCTAGGAAAGGGATTGAGTAGGGAACAAGATTTCGACCCATAAAATTTTCCATGTGAGAGAGTAGACCTGGCCACAGGGTTTCCTGGGCCGATCACCAGGTCTTTCTCCTGAGGAGCAGCTGGGGGGTTCAAACCACTGACGTTTTAGTTAGCAGCTGAGTGCTTAACATTATTTTTCCAGGACTTCTTGGTAAAGGCTATTATTAACTGTAAATAACATTTGTTTATAATGCTGTTGACAAAACATCTACCTGCTAGTGCTAGTTTAGTCTTTGGCTACCCCAGTGCCTTTAAACTCAGCAGTATGAATTTGAAAATACGCTGCCATTTTTCTTGACAAAATTGTATCACTAGTACAGTTTTATACAGTGTAAATTGAATAAACACTATATAGAAATAATGGTTGTCCTTAAAAATATGTAGGAAAGTGAAATATTTTTAGAATGTTATGTTAATTTTCTGCTTTGCAGCAGGTATTCTGCCTGTTCTAATAATAAAAAAATGATTAAGTTATGGTCCAGCCCTAAGAGTGTTACAGCCTGATTTAGTCCTGACCTGTTTTTTTCTTTTTAACCTAGGCTTGTGCTAATTTTGTATGGTGCTAATAATTTGGTTCCAATTTCATAGATTTCTCATAATAGTTAAATTGTTACAGAATGGCTTTAATAATTGAATTTCTTTTTGTTTTTGTATTGCTGTTTGTATACTATTTTAAGATTTGTTAGCAAGAAAGTATATTAATGACAGATCTGTTTTGTAGTCATTGTACTTTGAGATGAAGCTCTCATCTTTTAAGCCTCCTCAATGCCAACTCCAGAATAACAAACTTTATTAATCAGAACATGTTGGCGTAATTCCCAGTTTTGACTCTCAGTACTAATTTACCTTAGCTGTACTTCCGTGGTGAATGAAATCCAATACTGACAGAAGGCCCGGGGACCTTGTGAAATCCCGTGCAATACTACAAACACCATAAGGAGCAGTTCTATTTCTGGCCGTAAAATACTAATCACTTAGAAAAGTGTGTTTTTCTTGTGTATGAAACAGAAAATTTCTCCTGTGGACTTTAGCACGGTTGACAGTAGCAATCCTATTTGAGAAGTCAAATAGATACTGATTTATGGGAATGAGAAAATGCAAACAAATGTTTATATTCATTTGGAAACATTTGCAAACATGTCTGTAGATGGTTAGCTTCTCCGCCAGAGATTTGTGCTTTGTGTTGTTGGTAGCAGCTGTGCAGTCAGACCCAGACTCATGGTGACAATGAGATGAGATGCTGCAGATCATTGGGATCCATTGGGTTTTCACAAGTAGATCACCAGGTCTTTTTTCCTAGTCTTAGCAAAAAAAAAAAAAAAATTTTTTTTGGAAGCTCTGATGAAAGATGTTCATTATCATAGCAACACAAAAGCTTCTACTGCCAAGTGTACAGTGGCAACGCATGAAGTGCATAGGCTGGGAATTGAACCCAGGTCTCCCGCATGGAAGGTGACAGTTCTCCTACTGGGCCCCCACTGCCCCCACTTTTATCTGTAGCACAGTATTTTTTGTAATCAGTGTTGTTAATAATAAGCAGTTTACTAGATAATATCTTTTTGATGCTTCAATATTAAGAGAAAGAAAGCTAAAGTGGAAGTCAGGTGAATAGGACATGTAGCAGTAACCTTTCTGTACCAGTATCATTGAATTAAAAAAACCAAAATCAAACTCGTTGCTGTCAAGTCAACTTTGACTCATAGCGACCCTCTAGGACAGTGTAGAACTGCCCCATAGGGTTTCCAAGGAGCGGCTGGTGTATTCAAACTGCCCACCTTTTTGTTAGCAGCCTTAGCCCTTTCCCACTGCACCTCCAGAGCTCTGTATCATTGAATAGCACTGGTATTTTACCAATACTACTATTGGAACAGTCTTTCACAAAACCATTTTTGTGGTTCTAAGGATATAGTTAGGAAATCATTTTTGGAATCTATTAAGTAGATCTTAAAAGGGTAACCACAGTTCTGTTTATTTTTTTTGCATGGGAATAGAAAGCTATTTCCTTGTGTCTTTTTTCAGCTGGCCTTTTCGGTATTCTGGGCTGGTTACTTCTTAACTGGCTTCAGCCCCAGCAGATACTTGTTACAGCTTCGAGGTGGTTTATTCTGGTTTGAACCCCTGCTGAGAATGTGCCTCTCCACCCCCAGGTATACTGAATCACAATCTTACAGTTTAACTAGATCCTCAGGTGATTCTTAGTTATAATAAATTTTGAGAACCACTGCTCTACTAGTAGTTCTCAGAATTGGTCCTTAACCAGCAACGTTAGCAGTTAGCATCGCATTGCCTGGGAATTGTCAGAAATGCAAATTTTCAGCAGGGGTTCAAACTGGAAGGAACTGTTTGAAGCCCTGCTTTTCCCAGCTAAGGCAGATGGCAATGGAAATGATAATAAAATATAATTTATTGAGCACTTACCGTTTACTATGTGCCAAGCAGTGGTCTGTGTATATCCTTTACATATATCTCCTCATCTGATTCCCACAACATTTCCGAGGTGGGTGCTATTACTACTACACGTTTTGTGATTAGTAATTGAGAGAGAGCAAGGATGGCAAGACTACGTCTCATATACTTTGGACATGTCATCAGGCGGGATCAGTCCCTGGAGGAGGACATCATGATTGGTAAACTAGAGGGTCAACGAAAAAGAGGAAGACCCTTAACAAGATGGATTGACCCAGTGGCTGCAACAATGGGCCCAAGTATAACAACCATGATGAGGATGGCACAGGCCTAGGCAGTGTTTTCATTCTGTTGTACATGGGGTCTCTGTGAGTTGGAACCAACTCGACAGCACCTAACAACAACTGAGAGAGAGGTTAAGATACCACTTGTCCAGCTGCTTTTCATCCTTCAGAATTTTGACACTTCTTGTCTATCATCTTTTTTACCCTTTTATTCTTCAAAGGATTATGTCTTTTTCAGCTTCTTTAGTATCATTTAATGAGGCTTAAAAAAAAAAAACAAAAAAAAAACCCTGTCCTTGCTCATAAATTTGGAAAAGGGGGGGATTCAAGTGTTATTTACACACTGAAAAAAATCACCCTTTGTAAGTGTGTATTTCTGTGAATTTTGACAGAAGTATCTAGTGATGTTTTTACCACAGTCAAGATAGAGAATATTTCATCACCTCAACATGTTCCTCATACCCCTTGGTAGTCAGTTCTGCCCCTCACCCCTGGCCCCGGCAACTATTGATTTGTTTTCTGTTCCTTTAGTTTTGCTTGTTCCAGAATGTCATATAGGTGTGTCAGGAATAAGGAGCCTTTTTTCGTTCTCATCATTTTTGTCTGTTGACACTTTGGTGAGCTCTTCGAAACAGCTCTTTGATTCCTACATGTGGTTTTCTCTGGGCTCTCGATTTTTGGTTTGCTGATGCCTTGTGTGTTTGGATTTGTTCTTTGCAAGAGAATGTTCTGTCATTTAAAGAATTAAGGTGCTTTATTCACTATATTAATCTAGTCTTTATAACTCAAAACTCCTTATGGGGAAGTGTTTTAGATTGGTGGTTTTATGAAATTAAGTAGCCAGAGGGAAACATACTGTCTGACAGCCAAATGTGAAGCTCAAGGTTCAAAACCAGGCAACACTTTAGAAAAGAACTTCATGTGTTTGTTTTTCATATAGGGAGGAAAAAAAAAATGATGGGAGTAGTTGAGAATTAGACATGTTCAGAAAATTACGAGAAATCTATTTTTTAAAAATGTAGAATCACCAGTTTGTAACTAGGTTTACTTCTGAAGGTTTAATAGCTCATGAGTTGGGGTAAATTGGTTCTTTTCTGTCTTTCCGTGCCCCCCCCGCCCCTTTTTTTTTGTAATAAAACTTTTAACCCTGAGAAATATTTTCTTCAGTAGTGTGGCTCTTAAAGCATTTTTGTTGGCTTTGCTGTAATTGAAATAGTATATCAGAGAACTTTGAAAAAAATTCTCTTAAAAGCTTCCATTCGTCCTGTAAAGAGGGCTCAAGTAAGAAGTGCCGAAGGATGTAAAGTGATTTGTTAGTTTGGGAACAGAATAAAAGTAGTATGAAAACCCATACATTTTATCTAAGTTGAGTTTATAATTGAAACACGGTTACTGAAGCCATAGGGAACTGATTGAGGTGACCTAATTCTTTTTTTATTGTGCTTTAAGTGGAAGTTTACGATTCAAGTCAGTTTCTCATACAGAAACTTACACAGACATGGTTATGTGATCTTAGTTGTTTTCCCTATAATGTGACAGCATACTCCTCCTCTCCACCCTGTATTTCCTGTGTCTGTTCAACCAGCTCCTATCCCTTTCTGCCTTCTCATCTCACCTCCAGACAGCAGCGACCCACGTAGTCCCATGTGTTTACTTGAGCTAAGAAGCACACTCTTCACCAGTATCATTTTATGTCTTACAGATCAGTCTAATCTTTGTCTGAAGAGTTGGCTTCAGGAATGGTTTTTGTTTTGGGCTAACAGAGAGTCCGGGGGCCATGTCCTCTGGGGTCCCTCTAGTCTCAGACCATTAGGTCCAGTCTTTTTACTAGATTTTGAGGTCTGCATCCCACTTTTCACCTGCTCCATCAGGGACTTTCTGTGATGTTCCCTATCAGGGCAGTGAGGTGACCTAATTCTTTCTTAACTAACAGAAGCACTAAAACAATTTATCTCAATTTGCTTAAGATATAATTGGTTAAATAATTTTACTTTATCATAGGATAAGATTTATTTGAAATTAGTAAGGTACAAGTGTGAGAAAGCTTTTGAAAGAAGTGTCTATTTGTAGATGTAGTGTTGAGGTGATTATAGGCCAGCGTTGTGCTTCAGTGTCTCATTTATAAACTGGGGTAAATACTTGAGGGTTTTAGAGAGATTAATGAGATGATAATTGTCCAGCACCTTTGGGAGTTGTGTGACTTTATTGGTATAATTTAAGGCATACCAGTTTATGGGAGTCCAAGAGGAGGAGATGTCTTTGCAACTTGTTTTAAATTAGGACAGGTAAGGCTCAAAAGGCATTTTCAGTGAGCAGCTCTTGCTTATGGGTGATTTTTCTTTTTGTTTTCCTTTTCTAATTATGAAATAGAGCATACAAAAATACAGAGAATATGTAGTACTGTTTTTTTTTAACTATTAAGTGTAATGCATACCACTTTGTGCAGCTTTCTTTTTTGTTGTTCAATATTTTTAAGATTTCTTTGAAAAGCAGCAACTCTAGTTGATTTGTTTCAGCTGCCTTATTGTCCGAATGTATAATTTTCCTCTTGAAGGTTGTGTAGGTTTTTTTCTTTTTTGTTGTTGTTACTTGCAATTTTGTAGTGACTGTTTTGTTAAGGAATCCCAAGGTGGTTTAGGAAACCCCGCTGGCGTAGTGGTTAAGTGCTGTGGCTTCTACCCAAAAGGTCGGCAGTTCGAATCCACCAGGCACTCCTTGGAAACCCTACGGGGCAGTTCTGCTCTGTTCTGTAGGGTCCTTATGAGTTGGAATCCACTCCGTGGCAGTGGTTTTTGGTTTTTTGTTTTTTGTTTTTTTTTTTAAGGTGGTTCAAACAATTACTGTAGTCAGCTGCTAACCAGGTTCAGGTCCACCCAGAAGTACCTCCGAAGCACGGCCTGGTGATCTACTTCCTAAACTTCACAGCAATTGAAAATCCCATGGAGCACAGCTCTGCTCTGAAACACGTAGCGTGTACTCTGAAACATGTAGCCATGAGTTGAAATCTACTGGTGACAGCTGGTTTTAGTGACTGTTGTCTGACATACAAAAGTTTATCTAGGGTTATATACCTAGGAATGGAATTGCTAGGTCATAAAAATGTAATCTTTAATTGCTATTTCCTGACCAGAAAATACCACAATGTATTTATCTATTCACTAGTTGGGTTGTTTCTAGTTTGGAGCTATAATGAATATCTTGTTCTGTCATTTGTGTGTTGGCTGGGATTGCTGTACAATGTGGAATAGAAACAGTGGGACAATTTTAGTGGCATCCCTTGTATTCCCAACTTTAGAGGGGATAGTGTAAGTCTAAAGTTTCACAATTAAGTATGAAGTTTACTGCAGGATTTTGATTATTCATTTTATTCAGGTTAAAGAATTCTATATTCATTGCTAAGAAATTGTATCATGAATAGCAGTTGAATTTTACCAAATGCTTTTTCTATCTATTTTGAGATGATCATGGGGTTTTTATCCTTAAATCTTACATATGTGACTTTTTTGTTGTTATTGTTTAAAGCTTATTACACTTTCAAGTGTTAAAACTCGAACATAAAAAAAAAAAACCTCTTTTAATAAATCTCTTAGGTTAAAAACTTCTGCCTCTTGAATGTGCTTTAATCCTGTCTCCATGACTCATCATAATACTAAACACCATTTATCCATCATATATAAAAAAAAAAAAACCTGTTGCCATCAAGTCGATTCCGACTCATAGCTACTCTATATCATAAAAAAACATAACGTTAATTCTAGCCTGTGAACTCCTCAAGGTATGAGCCATGTCTTGATCACGCTGAATTTTCCGCAGGCTCTAGTAGAGTACATAAAACCAAACCCCCTGCTGTTGAGTGGATTCCTACTCATAGCAACCCTATAGGACAGAGTAGAACTGACCCATGGGGTTTCCAGGACGCAGCTGGTGGATTCAAACTGCCGGCCTTTTGGTTAGCAGCTGAATGCTTTAAGCATTGCTCCTCATTGCAAATAAAACGCGAAACCAAACCTGTTGCTGTCGAGTTGATTTCGACTCATAGCAACCCCATAGGACATAGTAGAACTGCCCCATAGAGTTTCCAAGGAGTGCCTGGTGGATTTGAACTGCCGACCTTTTGGTTAGCAGCTATAGCTCTTAACCATTATGCCACCAGGGTTTCCCTCATTGCCAATAGCAGGCCCTTAATAAATGCTGAGCTGGGCTATAGCACCAAAGAGGCTGTCCTTTTTTGTTAAATGTCTCTTGTCCTTCTCGGATTCTTACGTTGTCTTTCTCCCTCTGGTTCTCCCGTCATGCTGGCTGCTGATGTAGCTGGTTTCTTGTTGGTATGCCTTCTTCCAGTAGTTGCTTCCTACCTTTCTACTTTCATGGGTCATCAAATTAGTCAATCTTCTTTTTTTTCAAGTATCCAAAATTTATTTATTTACTTATCAAATATTTGTTGAATGCCAACTAAGTGCCAAGCTTGGCTTGGAGCTACCAGTAATGCAAAATGAATATGAATGGAGATAAGACCTGTATGTAAATTCTTCTAATGCAGGATAGAAAGTGATCACTAGGAATTTAGAGATAAAAAGAGATTCAATAGACATTGAAGACCTGATAGCTCTTTTATGAAGTATTAACTGTGGTACATGGACTTAGGGTTTATAATTTGTCTCTTCAACAACTCTTGTTTATTTCCTGATTCTGAAGCCATGTTTCACATTGTCAGAGTGCCAAAAAAGTGACCTGTGGATTAGCGAAGTGTTTTATAAGCTAAATTCTTTGATATATGCTTATTTTTTTTCCATTATTATCCTGGAAAGTTTTTTTTTTTTTTTTTTTAACAAACATGAAAATTCAAACACAGCGTGGTTACAAAGGCCCTGTGTGATCTGGCACGCAGTTATCCCTCCGTCCTCATCTCTTATGCCCCTCCCTACCATATCCAGCTGTACTACTTGTCCTAGGAAATGCCTTGCATTCTGCCTCCATGACTTTGTTCATTCTTTGCGCTATGTATAATGTCTTAAACGCTGTCTTCTGCCTGGGTAATGAGTATTTGTCTTTCAGCAGTCCACTCAAGCCTTCTCTTCCCAGGAAAGTCTTCCTGCACCTCCACAGCCCCTCCTTGCTCTCTGTGCGTTCTCCTGTTAGAGCCTGTGCCATGTTTGTGCTCTGTGCACATTCTCCTCTTAGAGCTGGTGCCATGTGTGTGCTCTCTGCATGTTCTCCAGTTAGAGCCCGTGCCATGTTTGTGCTCTCTGTGCATTCTGTTAGAGCCTGTGCTGTGTTTGTGCTCTCTGTGTGCATCCTCCTGTTAGAGCCCATGCCATGTTTGTGCTCTGTGCACATTCTCCTCTTAGAGTTGGTGCCATGTGTGTGCTCTCTGCATGTTCTCTTGTTAGAGCCCGTGCCATGTTTGTGCTCTCTGTGTGTTCTCCTGTTAGAGCCCGTGCCATGTTTGTGCTCTCTGTGTGTTCTCCTGTTAGAGCCCGTGCCATGTTTGTGCTCTCTGTGTGCGTCCTCCTGTTAGCCCTTGCCATGTTTGTGCTCTCTCTCTGCTTTCCCGTTAGAGCCCATGCCATGTTTGTGCTCTCTGCACGTTCTCCTGTTAGAGCCTCTGCCACATTTGTGCTATTTCTCTGCGTTTCTCTCTCTTCTGGACTGATCAGATTGATTTCTTCCTTGGCAGAAGCTGTATTCCCACTGCCTCACATAGCTCTGGGAACATAGCAGAGATTTATAATTATTCGTGAAATAATTGTTGAAGAGTTAAAATGATATTTTAAAACGACAGTTGGGGCTGCATATTCTTTTACAGGTGTCTGCCTGGGCTCTTTGGCTATTCATCTTAGTGCTGCTCCAAGAAAGAGCCTGCCAAACAGGGTGGGTGTGGGCGCACATTTGGCTGTCTTGGCAGCTGTTAGCAAATGTTTTAGAAATGACCAGTTCGATCTGTCCTCTCCATCCCCACCTCCTCCACCCTACAGTTAATTGTGCTAGGAACTATTTCTTATCTCCTCAGATGTTTATGTTGGGCTCAAGCAAAACATGTATACTTTATCATTCAAGTTTCATAATACTTCATGACCCAGTGGAATTCTTGTAATGTTTTTCACAGATGGGATATCATATTACATGGCCTGATGAATTCTTCTAGGCTTATTTTCATTAAATAATACCTTTAGTGCACTCGTTTTAAGAATACACAGAGTACATTGACAGGTATGCCTGCTCCAGCAGAGTACAACGCTTTCACAGTTTTCTGATCCTTATGTCACTTTACATATTCAGCCTCAGCTTTTCATTCTTCCCTAACTGAATATCTTACTTTCCCTATGTCCATTGTCCTGGCCTAATACACCCACCCTGCTTTTGTGCCTTGATCATTTGGTTTTTCTTCTTGCTTCGTCTGCCTTCTCTTTATTTTCTGTTCCTCTATGGAGGCTTAGGCCAAGTCCACGTCCTATCTTAGGCCATCCCATATTGGGTTTTCCCCAGTAAAAGAAAGAATCCAGTTATGTGAGAGTCTGTGCATGTATACTGCAAACTAGAACACCTTTCATTACTATGGTTTCAAGCCAATTGAAGCCTTTTCTTTGCTGTCTGTACTGTTTCATTTGAGCCAGTAGTTACGTAGCACCAGCAACTAATTTCCCTGTCTCTGTCAGCTCTCTGCACATGAACCTGAGTGCAAATGAGAAATTACCTATAACTTGGTGAAGTGACAGAGAAGAGGGATTAAGTTAGAAGGGCAAAGGAAGCATCTAGGGACTCCAGATATCATGACCCCAGATGATATTCTAATCTGAAATTATTTCCTTGAGTGTGTGGAAATCAGAAATTCTCACAATTACATGCAGATTGTATGTCTCTTAATGTTACAAGTAAGTTTATTTCTTATTGAATCTTTCTTCATGTTCTACTACTACTCTTGTCTTAAAAATAAGATAAACTTTATCCAACTGGGATTCTTTTAGGGTGGGGTAGTGAAATTGTAGGATTACTTCTAGGTGATAAGTTAGTCCTCTTTTTTAGATTCTAATTGTTCAAAGAATTTTAATTTAATATTATTATGTCTTTATTTTTCTGTTATTTTCTTCTGGGTTGTTAGGATGGTTTATATCTGATATGAAGTACAAGCTACCTACAGCAATCTAGTACATAATTTAACTTAATTTTATAAATGATGTACTATAGAGATAGCCTGACTTTGTAATACACAGGACCCAGTGCCATAACATTGCATGACAGAGTTGTGTTGTAACCTTTTCTGAATTCTTTAATGTAAGAAGGTATTTTAATCACCAGAAATTGTGCACTCAAAACCAAACCCAGTGCCGTCGAGTCCGATTCCGACTCATAGCAACCCTATAGGACAGAGGAGAACTGCCCCATAGAGTTTCCAAGGAGCACCTGGCGGATTCGAACTGCCGACCCTTTGGTTAACAGCCGTAGCACTTAACCACTACGCCACTAGGGTTTCTGGAATTGTGCATAGAAAGCAGAAAATTTTGGTGTGTATTATTGCTTACGATATGGTTAGCAGATGGGGAACTGAGAGAAGGCAGAAGAAGCATTGTGATGATCCTGGTGCCACCATTAACCTTTCCTGGGCGGATATTGATTAGAGACCTGACATCCCTTGGTCTTTAAGTCTTCCTTTATAAAATTATAACCCTTAGGGTTTCTTTCAAACCTCAGCTTTCTGTGATTCTGATGAGATATGACCTTGATCGTCTGCCTTCTTCATGTTTTAGGACCCAGATGAAGTGGTGCCAGTTGGCCAGAGAAGAGCCTGGTGCTGGTGCATGTGCTTTGGCCTGGCATTCATGCTTGCGGGTGTCATTCTGGGAGGAGCGTATCTGTACAAATACTTTGCTCTTCAAGTAAGTGGGACAGTTCTAAGTACTGTTCTAAATACTATTCCATGCGTATTAGAAAACTGGCCCCCATGTGCCCTCAGCTTGTACTTTTGTCTGTGGTCTTCAGCAATAGCGGCCCCGATTCTAAACCTCTATTAAAAATCTGGACATTTTAGGTAATCACTAAAAGCAGAGTACCATTTTTTGAAATGTTGCTGACTAAAGGGTATAAATTGTTGGGTGATTTTTTTTTTTTCTTTTAAATTGACTAATCTTCATTTTCCTACCATAATTAATGGCTAAAGAGGTGTAGTTTTATCAATTGCCAGCTGAATAAATACATGAGCCGCAAATCCTGTAATGTTGATAGACTCTTAACTTGATAGCCAGTCTGGGCTCCCCACAAAATTCTCTTGGGCCCAGAGACACTGGTATCGTGTCCCTGTGCCTCTTTCCCACTTGGTGGTTTATGACCTAGAGAGGTCAATGGTAATGCCAATGGTTAAGACATAGATTTATTAGCTTTGTTTTGTGATATATTTCTCTTTGGCAACCAGATTTCACTAAAATATTTTACAGAATTTTGAAAGATTCTGCCAGAGGCTATAAATTTTTTTTTTTTTTAAGTTTTATTTATGCTCATTTTTATATCTTTTGGGATGATGGCATATTGGTAGAGAGCAGGGAAGTATAATTATTCAGATAACATTTTATGCTTCTATAGCAACTTTAGGAACCCTGGTGGTTTAGTGGTTAAGAGCTATGGCTGCTAACCAAAAGGTCAGCCAGTGTGAATCCACCAGGCGCTCTTTGGAAACTATGGGGCAGTTCTACTCTGTCCTATAGGGTCACTATAAGTCGGAATCAACTCAGCGGCAACGGGTTTTATAGCAACTTCCATCAATTCTTATCTAAATTCCTAAAACAGCAACTGAGTCACAACACAAGTACCCACTGGTGTTCTTTTTCATCGTTTGAATACTTTAGGCTTAGTAGAGCTTTGACCTCGTGTTGTCTTTACCAAGATAAGTGCTTTAACCTCCCTGATTATAAAATAATATTCATTAAAAAATACATAAAAGTATTAAATTGCACCAGTCAGAGGTAATAGCCTCAGATTCCTTCTTTAAAAACTAGTCATCTTTTTTTTAATAGAGTATTTTACAGGAAATATATATCCATATAGAGAGATATATACATATATAAAATGTAGAAAAAATGACTTGGAACTCCACTGTGCAGAGTTAACCTTCGGTGTCTTGATGCTGTATACCCCAAGTCTTTATTATGTGTACATTTATTTTCCTGCAAAAATGAGACCATATTATAAAGATTTATAATCTGGTATTTTCCACTGAATTGTGATTTTGTGTGTGTGGTGAACACATAAACACTTGCTTTTTCGATATATTTTACGTGTATTTGCTTTGTCAGTATTTTTCACGAGTACTTTTTACAGTTCAGGGACAGTAATTATGTTCACCATGTTGTGCATCTCTCATCACTATTTGTTTCCAGAATTTTCTGTCCCTTAACAGCAGCTCAGCGCTCCTTAAACAGTAACTCCTTTTCCTTCCCTCCTGCCCCTCATGTTCACTAACAAACTTTGATCTCTATGTATTTGCCTTATTTTAGATGTTTCCCGTAAGCAGAAGCATATGACATTTGTCCTTTTACATCTATTGCATCTATTTGACTATTTCACTCAGAGTTGTGATATATTTAAGGAGAAATCAGAACTACTTGCATACATAATAGAGATTTCAGAAAAATTATCAGTGAATCACATAAAAAGTTTATAAAGTGTGTTTTTTCAGAAAAACATAGTTTCTGAATTATATTCTTTTATTAAAGTAATGCCTACAGGTAGAAGGAGGCCTGTGTGTTTCTTCAGGTTTACTGTCACCAGAGGGGTGATTGCTTTTATATTCTATAGTTGTCAAATGCAAAAGGTAGAAAGGCAATCGGCTGCTTTTCTCATTTTTCTGAAATGGGTTTTTTTTTTTTTTTTTTTTGGTAATACTTCAGAACCTGGTTTTAAAGAATGTGTTAACTCCATAATTAAACTGTCTGGCTTGTCATCTAAAAGTAAGAGTTTGTAAGCAAAATGCTATTTAGAGGTCGCAGCTTAAGTAATACTTATATTTAAAAACCTATCTCCTACTCAATTGCTGAAATGGTGTTTAAACTCTGTATAGCCAGATGACGTATACTACTGTGGAATAAAGTACATCAAAGATGATGTCGTCTTAAATGAGGCTTCTGCCGATGCCCCAGCTGCTCGCTACCAAACAATTGAGGAAAATATTAAGATCTTTGAAGAAGACGAGGTTGAATTTATCAGCGTGCCTGTCCCAGAGTTTGCAGATAGTGATCCTGCCAACATTGTTCATGACTTCAACAAGGTGAGCCAGGTGTCCAGACTGCAGAAAGAATGCAGGTTCTTCAGTTGATGCCTTTTGTCATTTTAAATTTCTGTCTTTGCTAGTTTAACAACACATTATTTAAATTTGTTTGGAGTTTAGCTTTTACTTAAGAAAATGGACTTTTACTTAAGAAAATGGTCATAGACACATCCAGACTCCTGAGGAGCCGAGTTACTGGGCTGATGGTTAGGGACCATGGTCTGTGGGAACATCCAGCTCAGTTGGCATAAAATAGTTCATAAAGAAAATGCTCTACATCCTACTTCGGTGAGTAGCATCTGGGGTCTTAAAAGCTTGTGAGCGGCCATCTAAGGTACTCCACTGGTCTACCCTGACTGAAGCAAGGGAGAATGAAGCAAAGTCCAAAGGTTTAATGGACCACAACTACCACAGCCTCCACCAGACTAAGTCTAGCACAGCTAGATGTTGCCCAGCTATCACCACTGACTGCTCTGACAGGGATCACAATAGAGGGTCCCAGGCAGAGCTGGAGAAAAAATGTAGAATGAACTTGTAACTCACAAAAAGGGACCAGACTTACTGGTCTGTCAGAGACTGGAGAAATCCCAAGAGTATGGACACCCTTTTAACACAGTACTGAAGTAACTCCAGTCAAAGATTAGACAGACCCATAAAACAAACAGTAACACATGTAGTTCAGCCATATATCTGAGACTAAATGGGCACACCAGCCCAAGAGCAAAGGTAAGAAGGCAGGAAGGGACAGGAAAGCTGGATGAATGGAAATGGGGAACCTGAGGTCAAGAAGGGGAGAGTGTTGGCATGTCATGGAGTTGGCAGCCAATGTCACAAAACAATATGTGTGTTAATTGTTTAATGAAAAACTAATTTGCTCTGTAAACTTTGACCTAAAGCATAATAAAATAAATAACAAACAAAAAAATGGACTTGAGTTTCTTCTGCCCTCCAAGATAAACCAGCAACATTTGGTTGGCTGTTTTTTTTTTTTTTTTTTTACTTTAGATGAGGGTTTACAGAGCAAATTAGTTTCTCATTAAACAATTAATACACATATTGTTTTATGACATTGGCTGCCAACCCCACGACGTGTCAACACTGTGCCTTTCTTGACCTTGGGTTCCCCTTACCAGCTTTCCTGTCCCTTCCTGCCTTCTTGTCCTTGCCTCTAGGCTGGTGTGCCCATTTAGTCTCATTTTGTTTTATGGGTCTGTCTAATCTTTGGCTGAATGGTAAACCTCAGGAGTGACTTGAGTACTGAGTTAAAACGATTCCCAGGAACCATACAGTTGGTTCTGTTCTGAGTCCCTGAAGTAGACCCAGTGAACTGGTCTTCTCCCATCTTGTTAACTGTTCCCTCCCCCTTGAACCTACCTCACAATTGTTCCTCCTTTGCTGGTAAATTACTATTATTTCTCATGTGCTTCCTCTTTTTTTACAGATGAGAGTTGTTTTGTGTTCCCATTTCTGTGTAGCATTTTCAGGAATCAGTCATTTTAGTGCTGTCGTTTTGTTAACTCTATCTGATTTCTCCTTTACATGTGCCCCCAGCTTTTGAAGCTTTTTATACAATGCAGAAAAGTTGACAGGAAAATACAGTACCCCCCCAAATTTTCTATGTGGATCTAAAATTTTGTCACATTTGCTTCTTTGCCTTTTGTCTCATCTCACCCCTGAATACTTCAGCCAGTTTCCCTGAACAATGAGTACCATTTCTTGCATAATCACAGTATCATTATCACGTCTAAGAAAATTAACATGATAGTATAATATTTAACACCTGAGCCCTGGTGGTGCTATGGTTAAGCATTTGGCTGCTAACCAAAAGGTCAGCAGTTCAAATCCAACAACCGCTCCTTGAAAACCCTATGGAGCAGTTCTACTCTCCTGTAGGGTCGTTGTGAGTCAGAATTAATTAGATGGCAACAGGTTTGGCTTTGGTTTTTCATATTGATATTTCCCCAGTTCTACCAAGAATGTTTTATTTTTTTCAAAACAGAATTCAGAAGTTCACATATTGCCTGTGTTGTATATGTCTGTCTGTAAGTTTGCCATTTTGAATATTCGAACATACCAGTATGATTAGCTTTGTGAACTTTTGTGTAGCTGATGAATGTCTATAAGCCGGTTTTTTACGACTATTTGATGTATTTTAACATTTTAAAATCTGAAGAAATAGTTGACAAGTAGATCTTATTAGAATAAATAAGTAATTTTGGAACATTCTGCCAGAGGATATATATCCTCATTTTCTATATTTTTTGAGATAATGGCTTATCGCTAGATATCACTTCAGTTACTTCAAAATACTATATCCAAAGAAAATAAACCAAACCAAAAAATCCCATTCCCGTCAAGTGGATTCCGACTCACAGCGACCCTAGGACAAAGTAGAACTGTGCCATAGAGTTTCCAAGGAACGGCTGGTGGATTCGAACTGCTGACCTTTTGGTTAGCAATACATAATAGAGCTTCTAAAAATCTAAGTGTTTACATGGTTTAACTCTTTTTAATCCTCAAGACAATCCTATAGACAGTGTTTCCTAACTGGGGCTTTTCATCTGAACCACAGAACATAGAAAAGCACTTAAGCAACTGTTTTTCTAATTCATCTATGGATGGTAGTAACTAGTGCTGTCGTAGAAGCCTAGGAGAGAAGTTGATCATTACATACAGAGGATACGTGCCGTACTGGCCATTAGGACTGATAAGTGAGGTAATTAACAAAATCTTTTAACCAGATGACAGGTTATTTGCAGTTGACTTTAGTAAGTATTGTCACTCATTATTAGAAACAAGCCCTTGCTACGATTATCAATTATTTGTACAAATAATTTTTCCTCTCCCTTTCCTAATTACCGCCATCCTTATCCCACAATTCTTGATTTGTTGAAATGCAGGAGAGCAATTTACACATTCTAAAGCCCACCTATTTTAGTGGTACAACTTATTTTTAATAATACAGTTGCTGCCTATGTTAGAAATATTAGTTCAAATATATCTTTTTCTCCACAGAAACTTACAGCCTATTTAGATCTTAACCTGGATAAGTGCTATGTGATTCCTCTGAACACTTCAATTGTTATGCCACCCAGAAACCTGTTGGAATTACTCATTAACATCAAGGTATAAAAATATTTTCTTATTTTCCATTAATGATGCTGTTATAATGTCTTGGCATTCCCTATGGAGAAATTAGCCTGATAGCTAAATTTTACAAAAAGGAACTAAGACTGGGAATCTTAAGAGTCATTCTACTTTGTGGTTTTGCCTTAGGGATTTTGTTTTTAATGTCTTACATTTCAAAATTTTCTAGAAATACACACATTGGTTGACAAGCAAGGGACAGCAAAAGTTTTCTCAAGAAGTTCTTAAGAACTTCTAAAAGGTTCTTAGGAAGTTTCCTTAATGCCTTTAAAGGGCCAAAGAGTCAGTATTAGGTTTTCAAGCCATAAAAGGTCTATGCCTTATGGCTGTTAACTATGCTGCCATAGTATATAAAGGAATGGGCATGACTGTGCTCCAGTAAAACTGGGCAACCAGACAGCAGGCAGTAATTGACCAACCCCTGTCCTAAACTATAATTTCTAAGAATTCCATTTATTTTCCTAGTCTATCTGCTCAGTGTATGTTTTGAGATACTTATGTAATATATTCTTTTCCAAATATAGGCTGGAACCTATTTGCCTCAGTCCTATCTGATTCATGAGCACATGGTTATCACTGATCGCATTGAAAATGTTGATCACCTGGGTTTCTTTATTTACCGACTGTGCCATGACAAGGAAACTTACAAACTGCAGCGCAGAGAAACTATTAGAGGTAATGCTTTTTCGTGTTAAAATGTTGATAGAAGAGCGCATTGTTCCATTTCATTATGTTGAACTAGATTTTGATGAAGGCTAGTCATTGTTAACGTGCTTGCCAGGAATGAGGAGAATTAACTTGGTCACTGTTTAATTTCAGATTTTCAAGGAAGCGTCTTAATTCTAAATCCACTCTTGTAAGATAGAAAAAGTCAGGTATGACATGTCACTGCCTTGAAGTGTGCTGGTAGTCCCCCCATCCAGCTTCACATCCTCCCACTTCGGTTCAGCCATAGTTCAGGGCTTCTTTCTATCCAGAGGCTCTTAAGGTGTATGCTTAGGGGTCTGCGTTCTAAGCAGACCATTTATCTTTTGGGTTACGTTGAGGATAATCAGTCAGTTTAGTCGGAAAGGAATTTGTGCAAGTTATTAACAGTATCGACGTGACTGATGTTTTAGCTTTGCCAAATCGCTTCTGCCTTTGTATTCTCACTTGGAAAATAAGGACTACAGTATCTCCCCATTTCCTTCAAGATCTTGTAAAAATAAATGCAAGTATATATAAAAGTGCTTTAAAGTAAGATGTGCCATTCATATGCATTGTGGTGTGATTTCTTTGAAATTGTGGCACCCAGTAATACTACTTTCCTGACTTTTGTTAGCATTTTTAATATTACTTTTCTCTCACCTTGGACTGTATAAATTACCTGAAACCTGCTTCCATATTTCTTAAAATAAAATTCACCCTTTTTAGCATGTAGTTGTTTGTTTTCACAAATGCATATACAGTCATGTAACCATCACCACAGTAGTCAAAATACAGAATATTTGCAATACCTTCAAATTAATAAATTTGTAGGTAATCTGTATGCTATTATTGTTGATAAGATCCATTAAGATACTTAGAAAAGGGATAACAAATAGTTTCTCCAGTGTAAAAAAATTCAAACCATAGAAGTTTGTGGAATACAGAGTATTTTATTTCTATATGTCTAAATAATAACTAAGGACTAATGTGAATATTTATTACTAAAAACTTTTCTCTCTCACATAGGTATTCAGAAACGTGAAGCCAGCAACTGTGCTACAATTCGGCATTTTGAAAACAAATTTGCTGTGGAAACTTTAATTTGTTCCTGAACAGTCAAGAAAAACAGTATGGAGAGATTTAATACAGCAGCATAACCCCACCCTTTGTATTTTGTGCAGTGATTATTTTTTAAAATCTTCTTTCATGTAAGTAGCAAACAGGGCTTACCATCTTTTCATCTCATTAATTCAATTAAAACCATTACCTTTTAAAAATCTTTTCTTCTTTCCAAGTGTGGTGTCTTTTATATTTGAATTAGTAATTGGATGAAGTCATAGAACAGTAGTACATTTCACCGCAGATTTTAGGTATTGAGAAGAATTAAACTTTCTTTTAAATCATTTATGCAGATTTTTTAATTATGCATCCTGGAGAGAGGAGGGGCTTCCTAAAGTATAATCATACATATATGCATACCTAAAAGTGGACCACAGTGACTTATCTGTAGTTGTTAGTTGCTCTGCTACCTAGCTTGTTAGAGCCTTTGAACACACGTTTTAATTTTCCTCTAATTAAAATGTGCAGTATTTTCAGTGTCATTTTTAACTCTTCAGATCATGATTTCCAACTTGATGTTTTAATATCCCAGGCACCTGCTGTAATAATATTTTAGAAAATGTTTGGAATTTAAGAAATATCTTGTGTTACTAATTTGTATAACCCATATCTGTGCAGTGGAATATAAATATCACAAAATTGTTTGACTAAAGGACTGTGTGTTATTTTTCCCATGTTATAAAACCAAACTAATTTGGTTCTTCTCATCTAAGATCATCCATATAAAGGAAGAAACTATTTTGAAGGAATCCAGTTTTCTTACATAGTGGGTGAAATCAAAGATTTTCATTTACAGGCATACCTCGGAGATACTGCCAATTCAGTTCTAGACCATTGCAATAAAGCAAGTCACATGAATTTTTTGGTTTCTCCGTGTGTGTAAAAGTTATGTTTACACTATTCTGTAGTCTCTTAATTGTGGAGTGGCATTACGTCTAAAAAATAAGTACATACCTTAATTAAAAAACACTTTATTGCTAAAAATGCTAACCATCAGAGCCTTCAGCAAGTCCTAATCTTTTTGCTGGTGGAGGGTCTTGCCTCGGTGTTGATGGCTGCTGACTGATCACTGTGGTGGTTGCTGAAGGTTGGGGTGGCTGTGGCAATTTCTTCAAATAAGACCGCAGTGACGTTTGCCACATCAGTTGACTCTTCCTTTCACGTAAGATTTCTCTGTAGCATGTGATGCTGTTTGATAGCATTTTATCCACAGTAGAACTTGTTCCAAAATTGGAGTCCATCCTCTTAAACCCTGCCTCTGCTTTATCAACTAAATTTATGTTATATTCTAAATCATTTGTTGTCATTTCAACAGTGTTCACAGGATCTTCACCAGGAGTAGCTTTCATCTCAAGAAACCACTTTTTTTGCTCATCCATAAGAAGCAACTCCTCATCTGTTAAAGTTTTATCATGAGATTCCAGCAGTTCAGGTACACGTTCAGGCTCTGCTTCTAATTCTGGTCTCTTGGTATTTCAACCACATCTGCAGTTACTTCTTCCATTGAAGCCTTGACCCTTCAAAGTCATCTGTGAGGGCTGGAGTCTGTTTCTTCCAAACTCTTGTCAATGTTGATATTTTGATCTCCTCCCATGAATCACAAATATTCTTAATGCCATTTAGAATGGTGAATCCTTTCCAGAAGGTTTTCAGTTTGCTTTGCCCAGATCCATCAGAGGACTTAATATCTGTGGCAACTGTAACCTTATGAAATGTATTTCTTAAATAATAAGACTTGAAAGTCGAAATTACTCCTTGATCCATGGGCTGCAGAATGGATGTTGTGTTAGCAGGCATGAAAACATTAATCTCCTTATACATCTACATCAGAGCTCTTGGGTGCATTGTCAATGAACAGTAATATTTTGGGAGGAATCTTTTTTTCTAAAAGGATTTCAGTAGGTCTCAGCAGTGGGCTTAAAATACTCAGTAAGCCATGTTGTAAACAGATGTGCTATCATATAGGTTCTATTTATAGAGCACAGGCAGAGTAGATTTAGCACAGTTCTTAAGGGCCCTGGGATTTTCAGAATGGTAAATAAGCATTGGCTTCAACTTTTTTTTTTTTTCAACTTAGTCACTGGCTGTGTTATCTTCTAACAAGAGTCAAACTGTCCTTTGAAGCTTTGAAACCAGGCATTGACTCCTCTCTAGCTTTGAAAGTCCTAGATGACATCTTCTTCCAATATAAGGCTCTGTCATCTACATTGAAAATCTGTTTAGTATAGCCACCTTCATCAGTTAGCTAAATCTGGATAACTTGCTGCAGCTTCTCCATCATTGATGCACTTGCTGCTTCACTTTGCACTTCCATGTTATAAAAAAAAAAGTTATAGAGACTGCTTATTTCCTTAAACCTCATGAACCAACCTCTGTTACCTTCAGACTTCTGCATCCTCACCTCTCTGAGTCTTCATAGAATTGAAGAGAGTTAGGACCTTGCTCTGGAGTAGGCTTTGGCTTAAGGGAATGTTGTGGCTGGCTTGATCTTCTTTCTACACCACTAAACCTTCCTCCATATTAGCAATAAGGCTGATTTGCTTTATCACTCTTGTGTTCACTGGAATAGCACTTTTACTTTCTTTCAAGCACTTTTCCTTTGCATTCACAACTTGGCTAATTGGTGTACGGGCCTAGTTTTCAGCCTGTCTCAGCTTTCAGCATGCCTTCCTCACTAAGCTAAATCATTTCTAGCTCTTGATTTAAAGTGAGAGACATGTGACTTTTCCTTACACTTGAACACTTAGAGAGGGAGAGAGACAGGGGAATGGCCAGTCAGTGGAGCAGTCCGAATACGCACAGCATTTATCGACTAAGTTCGTTGTCTCATACGGGCATGGTTCGTGGAGCCCCAAAACAATCACGGTAGAAACATCAAAGATCACTGATCACAGATCATCATAACAGATATAATAATAATGAAAAAGTTTGAAATATTCTGAGTATTACCAAAATGTGACACAGAGACATGAAGTAAGCGCATGCTGTTGATAAAATGGGAGCCGAAAGATTTGCTCGACATGGGTGCCACAAACCTTTAATTTGGAAAAAACACAATATTTACAAAGCACAATAAAGCAAAACACAATAAAATGAGGTATGCCTGTAAATAAAAGTAGGCCTTTTTTAGTAACAAAACCAAATTCTTCATGCAAACTAGGACTCTACCTTAAATGATGCTGTTTTTTGATAAATTTAAAAGTAATGACTTTGTACGTAATAAAACCAAACAATTCATTGCTGTTGAGTCAATTCTGACACATAGTAACCACTATAGGACAGACTAGAACTGCTCCATAGGGTTTCCAGGGAGCAGCTGGTGGATTCAAACTGCCGACCTTTTGGTTAGCAGCCAGGCTTGTAACCACTAGGCAACCAGGGCTGCTTGTGCTTCATAAACCAAACCAAACCCATTGTACTTAATAGAAGGGCTATAAACCCTGACGTTTCCAAGTAGAATAAAATACAGTGCTTTTCTGAGAATGTCCCCCTCAAAATGGGGCATTTCAAGTTATAGTAGCCATTCTTAATGTTTCTATGTTTGCTTCCTACCCAAAGTACTTCAGAGTACACAACCAGTTAAAATAGCTAAGGGTGGCCCTGCTGTACTTTCCTAAGAGAGAAAATTAAGTTCTGACTTTAGGAAGTCATAATTTTAAAAACTCCACAGACCCATAAAGCATTTGGTCTAGAAACCAGTTTCAGTTCAAAAGGATATTTGTTTCCTGGCTTGCGGTTTCATTTTGGTAGTATTGTAAGCGTGTCAGGCCAGCTAGTCAGCCATTCAGGGATGGAGAATTTATTTTGGAAGAGGATATGTTCTGGTAAATTGAGAACTGCCTTCCCCTACCCTCCAGGCCTAAGATTTCATGATTTCTCAGGGGTTACAAACATTTAGGAGCACATTATTCATTCAGCAAATACTTACTGAGCACCCTTTATATGCTTGACACAGTGTTGAGTGTTGAAGATCCAGCTGGACAAGTCAGTCTAGGGAAGTAAATAACCAAGTAATAATACATTGTGGTAAGTATTGTGATAGGGGATGAACTGGTGTGCTTTGGAGGGACAGTGAGATTTTTAGAATACAAAGTTCACAGAGGACCTTGTATGCGATCTTGAGGACTTCATTTGACAGATTATGGGTCATTATTGAAGGTTTGTATTTTGGAACGAGCATTTTAGTTTCTGTTTTCCCACAGATTATGAAAGTCACCCTGTATTAGGGTAGATTAACTGCCCCACATCTCACTGGCTTCACACAGTAGAAGCGTGCTGCTTGCTTTCATCACAGTATGGCTGGCAGGTAGGCTCCAGGGACTCAGACATCCCTGTCTTGTGACAATGTGAGTGGAGTCTCCAGACGTGCCGTGGAAGAGGGGGAGTTGTGGAGCCTGTAGGGGGTTTTGTGGGCAGGCCTGGCAGGCACACATCACTTCTCCCCAGTTCCACCAGCCTGAACAAAGCCACGTGATCCCAGCCGAATGGGCAGGGACATGGGGAGATGTAGGATGTGGTCATCAGGTATGTCCAACAAGAGAACCAAGACAAAATTGCTGAACACCCAACATTGTTTTGGCACAAATGGACATTACGAATGAATGAAAATACAACTGGAAAGTAAAGAGCATCCACAGTTCCATCTTAGAAATAATCATAAGATTTTGTGTGTGTTTAATGACTTCTCTCATCTCCCTGCAATAGCAACACATTCTTGCTAAAATATTTGGAAAATGTATAAAAACACATTCTCTACCAATTGATCACTTGTTATACTTGACTTTATTCTATACATTTTTTAAAAATCTGGATCATAATAGTTTTTACTTAACATGTCACGAACACTTTCCCATTTCACTGAACATTCTGCATTTTATGGACTGCACAGGCTATAATTTTCAAATCAGTTTTCTCATTGGGCATTTAGGTAATTGATATTTTTGTCATTAAAAATGCTGTGCATTACATTCCTTTTTAAATAACCTTTTATACGTAGCCATGGAAACCCTGGTGGCGTAGTGGTTAAGTGCTACAGCTGCTAAGCAAAAGGTCGGCAGTTCGAATCCACCAGGTGCTCCTTGGAAACTATGGGGCAGTTCCATTCTGTCCTATAGGGTCGCTATGAGTCGGAATCGACTCGACGGCAGGGGGCCATGATTTGTTTGTTCTTGCAGTTATTTTTCCTTTTGCATTTTAATCTTAAAAAATTGCAAATATCATCAAACAAATGAATATATTTAGAAATCAAATAGTATTTCAGGGAACTGTTCATTTAAAAAAACTTTTCCACCCTTCCACCTGCTTCCTAGAGACAATCACTAACTTTAATTCTGAGACTTGCCTCTGTATTTCTCCTTTTCATGGTTATGCTATTTTAAATTCCCTTAAAGTATCATTTGCTTTTTATTATGACATAGAGGATTTGATTCTTATGTCCCTCCTTACACACGTATATATGCATAAGTATAAGCCCTCATCCTCACGGAGCCCTGGTGGTTCCGTGGTTAAGGGCTATGGCTACTAACCAAAAGGTTGGCAGTTCGAATCTACCAGCTGCTCCTTGGAAACTATGGGGCAGTTCTACTCTGTTTTATAGGGTCGCTATGAGTCTCCTTTTCATGCTTAGGCCATTTTTAATATCCCCTTTAAGTATTTACCTTTCATTGTGACAGACGAGGATTGAATTCTCCCTCCTTACACAGGTATAGACACATAAATAGAAGCTCTTATCCTCATACTCCTAGTAGAGCTGCGTGATGAATTTTAGTCCACTGGCAATCAGCATGTGTATTACTATTCACCTCAAAGCTAAGAAGAAATACTGTGATTATACTTTTGGCAAGTTGTCTCAATTTCGGTTTCATAAATTTTAATAAACCTAATAAAAATTTCAAGCTTCTTTATCTGATTGGCTGCTTGTTTTTGACTAGTTTTTATCTTTTTTTTTCAAATACTGAAACGTCATTTACCTCTTCCTGGAGACCTCTTTTCTAGAATGCTCAGTCCTGCTTCACTCAGCTCCTTTCCAGCAACATTTCACCCCCATCACACCGGCTGAGCGCAGAGCAGAGATGTCCGAAGATTAAAATTTTGTCAAGTTGTTAGGCCTCTGGTCGATTGCTCATTTCTGACACAAAATGAGAACATCTGCCTCAAGGTGGCTGAAAATTAACCTCGTGGATGCAAAAGCACTTTGTACAGCTCTGTACAACCATTGGCAATTTTGCTGCTTGTGAACCCCCTCACCACTGTGTTATAGGTTAGCAAGTAAGCTTTTTTTTTATATTTTTATGCATGCTATTTCATTTCCGCTTCTCATAGATTCTTTTTATACTCTCCACACCTGTGTTAGTGAGTGGGATGCAAAAAAAATGTACTCAGTGTTCTAAATGGTATCTCTCATAACAATCAGGAATGTAGAATTTGGGAAGAAGCTCAAAGGTGGTTTAATAACAAACACAAAAGCAAATGGATTACTGAAGGAATCCTCGTTTGAATTTGGCTGAGTTAATGTAAAGTTGATTGAATCCATAAGACACTGGTAGGTGCATGTTTAATAGTGCGACATTCTCCCCTTGTGCAATGTAGTTTGTTGCCCAGGATTATATACATTCTTTTCTGAATTTTAGACACCAATGCTGTTTTAACTTTTTTAAAAAATTGTGGTAAAAAAATATAAAAACTGTTTAACTCTTTGGGACATAGTTTCCTAGAGATACAGTTCAAATGTACTTATGTATAAAAAGGATGGCCTGTCATCTCCACAAGGCTACAGAGCTGTCAGCTTGTTGAATGTCTCATCCAGAGTCATCGCTAGCTTTCTTCTCTGTATCTTTCAGGTTAAATGTACCGCGTGAGGAAGAGGCATGGCTTAATCTCAGCTCTCAGGCTTTTGTTGAGAGAATGATTAAGGACAATTTAAAACTTTTTGAGATACTGAATTTTCAAAAAAAAAAATTTTTTTTTTTTAAACTGAAATATTTCCTGATAACCATCTGTGTAACCTTGATGTGGATCCCACACTTTGAATTCTTCTGACATCCTGTTACAGATGAGTCCTAACAATCAGAGTGGGTGGAGTGGGCTCTTGAGAGCTCAGAATCCAGTCCCAAGTGGCATAAAACAAGACAGTTCCAGTTCTGCTTATATTTATAGTTGGACAAAATTTCTGTATTTTTTTAAAATTTACATTTGTATTTACATTTCATTGTGGAAAAAAACATATAGAAAAGTGAATAAAAAATGAATGCCCCCTTTCTACCATCCTCTCTTCCCAGTCTTATTCCCCAAGGGAGATCCACTGTCAACAGTTTAATGTGTAGTATAATTTTTAGATGACCTCGTTCTGGCCCTGATGAAGAAGATGGTCAGATGTATGAGCTTACTATTCTGAACTGGGGAGTACGTTTTAGAAGTCCAAGCCAGAAACCCCCAAAGACTACAGAGTCACCACATCCTCCACTGGCCAACATCCTCCTGGTCTTCTATAATCACCACACCCGACTCTGGTTTTCTCCTACAATCCATCCTTCACATTACAGCCACAGCGATCTTTTAAAAGTATGAAATTGATAATGCTACACGTCCCCTCTTTCATGGCTCCCCCTTAGTCGTAGGACAAAGACCAAAATACTTAATGCTGAATGGTCTGGTCCCAACTCACACCTCTTCAACCCCAACCACCCTCTCCCTTGTTCTTAGCATCCTGCTACAGTGGCCTTACAGTTGCTCAAACATGCCATGCGCCTATCCACAGTGTCTCGGTAAATGCTGCCCTCTCTGCCTTGAATAGTATTATCATCAGTTCGCCACCACAACCTTGTAGTTAACTTCTATCTATCCTTCCGAATTTAGCTGAGATGTCCCTTCCTCATGGAAGCCTTTTTTTTAAAAAAATTTATTGTGCTTTAGGTGAAAGCACAATAAACTTGTTTGCTGAAAGTGAAGAGGACTTGAAGCACTTACCGATGAAGGTCAAAGACTACAGCCTTCAGTATGTGCACCTCAACATAAAACGAAAATCCCCACAACTAGACCCATAAGCAACATCATGACAAATGGAAAAAATATTGAAGATTGAATCCACAATCAACACCCATGGAAGCAGCAGTCGAGAAATCAAATGATGCATTGCATCGAGCAAATCTGCTTGCTGCAGAAGATCTCTTTAAAGTGTTAAAAAGCAAAGATGTTACTTTGAGGACTAAGGTGCACCCGACCCAAGCCATGGTATTTTCAGTTGCCTCATATGCATGTGAAAGCTGGACGATGAATAAGAAAAATTGAAGAAGAATTGATGCCTTTGAATTATGGTGTTGGCACAGAATATTGAATATACCATGCACTGTCAGAAGAATGAACAAATCTGTCTTGGAAGAAGTACAGCCAGAATACTCCTTAGAAGCAAGGGTGGTGAGACTTTGTCTCTCATAGCTTGGACATGTTATTGGGAGGGACTAATTCCTGGAGAAGGACATAATGTTTGGTGTGATGGTTAAGGTTGTGTGTCAACTTGGCTGGGCCATGATTCTCAGTGATTTGGCAGTTATGATGTAGTTTGGCAGGCAGAAGCCTCCAGCTTGACCCATGTTTCAGCCACATGAGCCATTTCCATAATATAAATCTCTGTATATATTTATATGCTTTACTGGTTTTGCCTCTCTAGAGAACCCAGCTTAAGACACTTGGTAAAGTAGAGGGTTAGCAAAAAAGAGGAAGACCCTCAACGAGATGAAATGACACAGTAGCCTTAACAATGGGCTCAAGCATAACAGTTGTGAGGATGGTGCAGGACTGGGCAGTGTTTCCTTCTGTTGTACATTGGGTCTCTGTGAGTGGGAACTGACACCTAACAACAACAGCAGCAGCAACAGGTGAAACTTTATAGCACAAATTAGTTTCTCATTCAAAAATTGATACACAAATTGTTTTGTGACATTGGTTGCAATCCCTTCAATGTGTCAGCACTCTCCCCCTTTCTGTTTATAGTTCAAGTTGCCCATGTCCATTCATTCAGTTTTCCGGTCTCTTCCTGCCTTCTTGTTTTTGCTTTTGGGTAGGTGTTGCCCATTTGGTCTCTTACACTTATTGAACTAAGAAGTACATTACTCACATGTGTTATTTGTTTTACAGAACTGTCTGATCTTTGGCTGAAAGGTGGACTTTGGGAGTGGTTTCAGTTCTGAGTTAGCAGAGTGTCCAGAGGCCTCATTTCTTATTTGAGTTCTTTGCTTCCTCTCCGGTTTTTTTTTTTTTTTTGTCAGTTTGACCAATGCTTTGTCGATTTTGTTGATTTTTTCAAAGGACCAACTTTTGGTCTTGTTGACTCTATTGTTTTTCTATTCTCCATTTCATTTATTTCTGCTTTAATCTTTATTACTTCCTATTTTCTGGTGCCTTTAGGCTTCTTTTGCTGTTCTCTATTTATCTGAGTTTTAGGGCTAATGTTTTGCTTTTATTCTGTCCTTCTTTTTTGATACATGCATCTATTGCTATAAATCAACCTCTGAGCACTGCCTTTGCTGTGTCCCAGAGGTTTTGGTATGAATCAAGGGAAGCCTATCTTGAACTGTCCAGAATGATTTGCCCATTTCATGATCTCATAGCATCGTGTATTTCTCTTTGGTGGCATGGAATGTGATTCTAATTTTACATTTGTTGTTGCTTACTTGATTAATACATCTCCCCCACTGCAGTGATTTGACTAATGCATCTCCTCCACTGTACTGATTTGATTAATATATCTCCCCCACTGTACTGAAAGCTCCTTGGGTCTGACTGGGCTGGTCATTCTCAGTATCATGATACAATGGTTTCTGGCACATAGTTGGAGCTATTATTTATTGAATGAATGATTCATTCTTCCCTGTACCACTCTAGTCGCACCTGTGTCACCTCTATTCTGAATAATATGACACGACCCAACTAGTCTGGATGTCTCTTACAGCATCTATGCTGGCTTTCTCTCCTTAAATTCATTCTCCACCTTGGACCTCATCTGATCATTCTAATCAGAATTAATCAAATCTGTGAGTGTTGCACTGTACTTAGCAAAAAATTCAAACTCCTTCCAAACCCTCAAATCCTGCACCATTTTTCTGTTTGTATTTTAACCTCTAGCCATACTGAACTTTTTCCAGTTCCCAGAAGCTGCAATTTCTTCTGTTTTGGCCCTCACACAAGCTGGTCATCCTGCCTGAAGCAGTTTTCAGTTTTCTTTCTGTCCTCTTTCCTCAGCCCCCTTCCCCCCACCCCCACCAAACAAAACACTTGGTTAACTCTTACTCATCTTTCAGTTCTCAGATTTAAAATTTCCTCAAGGAGGCCACCATAGCTCTTTCATTTCATATAGCTTCCAGGTTACTTTATTATCTGTCTCCCCGCCTCCTGCCACTAGACTGTAAGCAAAGCTTACTTGTCACTGTTTCCTTGGTACAGTACTTAACATTGGTCTTAATATTGATGGAATAAACTAACTTGTTGACCAACTGCAGCTAGAAAAACAAAAGTTCAAATCAACTTCACTAAAACCAAAATATTTTGTGGCAGACAATCTTCAGCATTCAAATGGACAACTCAACAGATATTTATTGAACAAATGAACTATATTTTGTGGATCAACTCATTCAGGTGGTAAGGGTTGTATTTGGAGGCTAGTTCCTCCTGCTAGCCTCACTGTGCAAGAGCATAGGCTCATTCTAAACAAAATATTCTGTGGGGGTCATATTATGATTTTTATATGACAGAAGTGGATGACTGATAATTGTTGGGTGCCGTCAACAACTATGAGTCGATTCTGATTCATAGTGACCCCAAGTGACAGAGTAGAACTGCTCCACAGGGTTTTCTAGGCTGTAATCTTTACGAGAGCAGACTGTGAGGTCTTTCTCCCACGAAGCTGCTAAGTGGGTTTGAACTGCCAACCTTTAAGTAGCAGCCGAGCTCTTAACCATTGTGCCACCATGGCTCCTTTTAGAAGTGGATGATGGATAATATATATCTCCATATATTTCAAACTAAGATTGTGTCGTCTTCTGTGCTCTGTGGGGTGGTATTTGGGGGCAGATGCTCTTACACATTCAAAAGGATACCAACATGCTTTTAAGTCTAGTGATTCTCAAACAGGGGTGGTGCTATACCTCTAAGTTAAAACATGTAGGGGAAATTTCTGGTTGTCACAAGGACTAAAGGATGCTAATTATATTTAATGGGTGGGCCAATCCCAAAATTAAACCCACTACCATTCAGTTGATTTCAACTCATAGTGACCATATAGGACAGGGAAGAGCTGCTCCATAGGGTTTCCAAGGCTGTAAATCCTTACAGAAGCAGACTGCCACATTTTTCTCCTGCTGAGTGGCTGGTGAGTTTGAACCAGCAACCTTTTGTTTAGCAGCCAAGCGCTTAACCACTGGGCCACCAGGGCTCCTTAGTGGGTGGGCAAGGGATGCTAAATGTCTTACAAAGTAGGGAATCCTGCACAACAAATTGCCCTGCCTAATTTGCCAATTATGTACTTGCTGATAAGCATGAACTGAGACCCAGAAAAGCTTCCTGAACACCAGGGATAAAGATCCTTTAAACCCCCAACTAGGCAGAGGCAGGAATGATTTTCCATTTGAGCACGAATATGGTAGTTTCTTAGAACATTTCTTATAACAAAACATTAGCCAAATACAAATTTAATAGCTAAACCTTACAGATCTAGTTTGAATCAACTCCAAAGGACATCTGCACTTCAGTTAAGTCCCAACTAGCTGATATCCTACTCCTGTGAAACCCTGCTGAGGTGTCCGAGAAGATGAGCCTGTGGAGTCTGAGAACCCTTTGGAACAAGTCTAGGTTCCATCCCTGCAGCTCACTGATGCTCAAGAAAAGTATACCTTGAATGCCTTCCTTTAGTCCCTAATACATATGCCTTCATAAAATCATGACTTAATGTTATTACTTTGACTTTTGTTGAGAATTATTAAAAAAAAAAAAAAAAGTCTAAAATGTTTCTTCTGCTTTTGTAAATGTGCTAACAATTATGCAATATTTAGTGCTTCGTGTCTAAATATTTGTAAATTTAGCACCAGGACAATTTTTTTTCTCTTCTGATACATGCTGATATTAGGTCATAATGCTAAATAATGTTTCCCTTTTGCCTTGGTTGCCAGAAAAGTCAGAACTACACTTTAGGCTCAGTTAGATTTACTTTCAGCCTAGGTTTTTCTACAGAGCTATCTGACTCCTTTCAGTAGTTGGCTCATGTTTTCTTGTGTGTGAGTGTTTGATGTAATTTACATGCAATAAGATGCACATATCTTAAGTGTCAAATGAGTTTTGGCAATTGTATACATCTGTGTAACGATCACCAGAACATTTTCACCACTACAGAAAATTCCCTTGTGTTCCTTTCCAGTCAATTTTCCCTACCCCTGCTGCAACGACTTTCTGATTTCTATGACTATAAATTTGTTTTTGCCTGCCCTTAAACTTTGTATGTATGGAATTATACAGTATGTAATCTTTTGTCTCGTTTTTCACTCAATACAACTTTTTTACATTTCTCCCCTGTGGTTGCATGAATCAATAGTTCTTTCTTTTTAATTGCTGAATAGTAGTTCATTTTTCTGGGAAACCCTGGTGGCTTAGTGGTTAAGAGCTACAGCTGCTAACCAAAAGGTCAGCAGTTTAAATCCACCAGGCACACCTTGGAAACTACATGGGGCAGTTCTACTCTGTCCTATGGAGTCACCATGAGTTGGAATCAACTCAACAGCAATCGGTTTGGTTTTTTATTTCATCTTTCTGGAATATACTGAAATTTCTCAATTTTCCTGTGTATGGACACTGTGGTTGTTTCCAATTTTGGGCTATTACAAGTAACGTTGCTATGAACACTTGGGTATAATTCTTTGTGGGCAGTTCATATTCTTCTATCTTTGTTTAATGATTATGAAATCTTTATTGTAAGCCTTACATTCTTTTTTTTTTTTTTTTGGACTTAGGAAAAGCATGGATAATAAATATATGCAAATATAGCAGTTCCAGTATTATATATTTGTTTCTCACTGTTTTAGAATTGAATGCCAAACCCAATATATAACTCATTCCTTCAAATAAACTTCTGCAATTTGGATACTGTCATGGATTGAATTGTGTCCCCCAAAAGTATCTGTCAGCTTGGCTAGGTCATGACTCCGTTGTATGGTTGTCCACCATTTTATCATCTGATGTGATTTTCCTATGTGTTGTAAATCCCATCGCTATGATGAATAACATGGATTAGCGGCAGTTGTACTGATGAGGTCTACAAGATTAGATAGTTTCTAAAGCCAATCTCTTTTGAAATATAAAAGAGAGAAGCCAACAGAGAGACATGGGAGCCTCATACCACCAAGAAAGCAGCGCCAGGAGCAAAGCGCATCCTTTGGACCTGAGGTTCCTGTGCTGAGATGCTCCCAGACCAAGGGAAGACTGATGACAAGGATCTTCTCCAGAGCTGACAGAGAGAGAAAGCCTTCCCCTCGAGCCGGCACCCTGAATTTGGACTTCTAACCTACTGGGCTGTGAGAGAATAAACTTCTGTTTGATAAAACCATCCACTTCTGGTATTTCTGTTATAGTAGCACTAGATGACTAAGACAGATAACTTCTCACTTAAATTTCTCTTAAGGTATTGGTTGATATCTTTTCAAATCCTTATTTTGCTTGTCTAGTAGGCATATCAAATTTAATATATTCAAAGCCAAACTTGATTTTCTTCCCCAAACCTAGGCCTCCCATGGTTTCCTTATTTTGACACCTTTTTCCAGGTGCTCAGGCTAAAAAATATGAGTCATCCTTGATTCTCCTCTTTCTCATAAACCTCACATCTAATTCATCAGCGAATCTGGCACACTCTACCTTCAAAATACGGAATCCAGTCACTTCTCACTGTCCCCACTGCTAATACATTAGTAGAGGCCATAGTCATCTCTGGCTTGACTTATTGCAATAGTCT
The DNA here is from genome assembly GCF_024166365.1 of Elephas maximus indicus. NCBI lineage: Eukaryota > Metazoa > Chordata > Mammalia > Proboscidea > Elephantidae > Elephas > Elephas maximus. The sequence goes on along the minus strand of NC_064832.1, from coordinate 30,706,170 downwards.
CCTTGCTGGTGTCCATGCTTCCCTTAGGGTCTATTCTAAACTGCAGCTAGAGCGAGCGATAGTTTCTAAGTCACAGGATGTCACTCCTCAACTCCAGCCCCAACAGTTCACTCAGAAAAGCCAAAGTTCTTACAATGGTCTGCAAGGTCATAAATAATCTGGCCTCCACAACCTCTCCTTACATCGTCTCCAGCCCCTCTCCGCCCTTCTCACTCCTCTCAGCTGCATAGCTGCCTCACCTTCCTTTGAACGTATTAAGAGCAATCCTGCCTCAGAGCCTTTGTACTTGTTTTTTGTAGGCCAGGAAGTCCTCCTCCCTCCGCACCCCCACATAACTCAAGGCTCACTGCCTTTCTTCAAGCCTCTGCCCAAATTGTCATTTCACTAGATAGGTCTTGACTGATTACCTTTTCTAAACTGAGCCCCACCCCCAACCCTGACAATGTCTATTTCTTACTTAGTTTCTGCCTCAGGCCAGTCCATAAAGACTGCTTCAAGTTTGAGGATGGGCAAAAATGATGGCCGTTTCTTGGTTCAGTATTCTTGAAACAGCTAACAAGCAGTGCAAAGAATAACTGTAAAATAAGAAATAGGTGGGGACAAGCTTTCCCACAGCCTCCCTTGTTTTCTCATGGAGGCTTCTCTGGAATCTGGTGCTCTCAACAGCCCAAACCGAAAACCCAAACTGTCAATTCTGACTCATGGCAGAGTAGAACTGCGCTCCACAAGGTTTTCAATGGTTGATTTTTTGGAAGGAAATTGCAGGCCTTTCTTCTGAGATACCTCTGGTGGACTCAAACTTCCAACCTTTTAGTTACCAGAGGAGCATAATATCATTTGTACCACCCAGGGACTTTCTCAACAGCCCATGTGTAGTGAAACGTCCACTAGGGCAGAGGAGCACAGCCATTCAACAACCAGAAACAACTTGCACTCCTTATCTTTCTGCACAGTGAGCCTCACGCCTGGGTGTCCTCATGGTTATGATGACCTCTCCTTATCAATACCCACGCTGCAGTAGGGTCTATGAGTTTTTCATTATGCTTAGGGGCCTTCCTGGCCGTAACCTACCACAACTCCTTTCTAGACATGGCCTGCCACACATTGTATGTGTTTATTGCCTGTCTCCCTCAGTAGGATGTAAGTTCCCTAAGAACAGAAACTGTTTTTGTTCACTGCTCTATCCTAAACAGCCAGAACAGCACCTGGTACATAATAGAAACTCAATAAATATTTACAGACTGAATTCTGTTCAATTATTATTGTTATTTTAAATTTTTGTTCAATTATTTAATATGCCTATGTATAGTCTTGGAAACCCTGGTGGCGTAGTGGTTAAGTGCTACAGCTGCTAACCAAAGGGTCGGCAGTTCAAATCTGCCAGGCGCTCCTTGGAAGCTCTATGGGGCAGTTCTACTCTGTCTTATAGGGTTGCTATGAGTTGGAATCGACTCGACGGCACTGGCTTTTTGGTTTTTTTTAATGTACAGTCTTGGTTTAAAAAATTGGCATCATTTTATAGATATCAGTGGGTGCTAATGTCAAACTCAAACAAACTTCCCTTTTTGCTTTTTTTCTTTCCTTTTAGTTTCAGAATTTTATTTGGGGGTTGGAATGGTCATGGGGATGCAAGCTTCCATACATTTCAGATTTGGAACAAGTTTAGTTGCCATACTAAGAAAGTGAGCTGGGCATTGCATCTTCGGTTGCCAGAGTAGAATAAAATCTATGACCTATAAGGTTCAAATTACCTCTAATACAGGGACCCCTTGAGTGTGAGAGTGCTGAATCACATTAGGGAAAAAAATGGCAAAGAATATATTAAAATTCAGACTGATATGCAAGGCCTCTTGAAGTGGAGACAACATTCTGAGGCAAGTCCTGCTTGTTGTTTAGAAGTTTGTGTTTTCACCCCCATAATATTGGTGCTAATCCAAAATTGCAACTTCGGTGAAGGAAGGACAGGACACAATACAGGGGAAGTCAGCACAACTGGACCAAAGCAAAAGCATAGAAGTTTCCTGTTGTTGTTTCGTTCCGTCAAGTCAGTTCTGACTCATAGCAACCCTATGTACAAACGAACGAAACACTGCCCAGTCCTGCTCCATCTTCATGATTGTTGTTATGCTTCAGCCCATTGTTGCATCCACTGTTTCAATCCATCTCATTGACGTTCTTCCTCTTTTTTGCTGACCCTCTACCAAGAATGATGTCCTTCTCCAGGGACTGATCCCTTCTGATAACATGTCCAAAGTATGTAAGACAAAGTTTCACCATCCTCACTTCTCAGGAGGATTCTAGCTGTATTGGTTCCAGGACAGATTTGTTCATTGTTTTTGCAGTCCGTAGTATATTCAACATTCTTCTCCAACACCGTAATCCCAAAGCATCGATTCTTCTTTGGTCTTCCTTATTCATTGTCCAGCTTTTACACGCATATGAGGTGAATGAAAAAACTGTGGCTTGGGTCAGGCCTAACTTAGTCCTTAAAGTGACATCTTTGCTTTTTAACACCTTAAAGAGGTCTTTTGCAGCAGATTTGCCCAATGCAATGTGTTGTCTGATTTCTTGACTGCTGCTTCCATGTGCGTTGATTGTGGATCTAAGTAAAACGAAGTCTTCGGAAACTTCAGTCTTTTCTCCATTTATCATGATGTTGCTTATTGGTCTAGTGTGAAAATTTTTGTTTTCTTTATATTGAGGTGTAATCCATACTGAAGGCTATAGTCTTTGATCTCCATTAGTAAGTGCTTCAAGTGCTCTTCACTTTCAGCAAGCAAGCTTGTGTCATCTGCATAGCGCAGGTTGTTAATGAGTCTTCCTCCAGTCCAAATGCCATGTTCTTCTTCATACAGTCCAGCTTCTCAGATTACTTGCTCAGCATACAGATTGAATAAGTGTGGTGAAAGGATACAACCCGGACATACACCTTCCCTGACTTTAAACTATTCAGTATCCCCTTATACTGTTCAAATGACTTTTTCTTGATCTATGTACAGGTTCCTCATGAGCACAACTAAGTGTTCTGGAATTCCCATTGTTAGAAATATTATCCATAATTTGTTATGATCTGTGCAGCCGAATGCCTTTGCATAGTCAGTAACACACAGGTAAACATCTTTCTGGTATTCTCTGCTTTAGCCAGGATCTATCTGACATCAGCAATGATATTCCTGGTTCCATATCTTCTTCTTGAATTTCTGGTAGTTCCCTGTCAACATACTGCTGTAACCGCTTTTGAATGATCTTCAGCAAAATGTTACTTGCATGTGATATTAATGATATTGTTCAATAATTTCTCCATTCAATTGGATCACCTTTCTTTGGAATGGGCATAAATATAGATCTTTTCCAGTCAGTAGGCCAGGTAGCTCTCTTCCAGATTTCTTGGCATAGACGAGTGAGCACTTCCAGTGGTGCATCCATTTGCTGAAACATCTCACTTGGTATTCTGTCAGTTCCTTAAGCCTTGTTTTTCACCAAAGCCTTCAGTGCAGCTTGGACTTCTTCCTTCAGTGCCATCAGTTTTTGAACATATTCTATCTCCTGAAATGGTTGAATGTCAACCAATTCTTTTTGGTACAATGAAGAAGTTTCCTAGACACATCCAAACACTTGGAGGGACTACAGCCCAGGGGCCCATAATCTCAGGGGACATCTAGGTCAGTTGGTATAAAACAGTTCATAAAGAAAATGTTCTACATCCTACTTTGGTGAGTAGCATCTGGGGTCTTAAAAGCTTGCAAGCAGCCTTCTAAGATACATCTATTAGTCCCGTCCCATCCAGAGCAAAGGAGAATAAAGAAACTCAAAGACACAAGGAAAATACTAGCCCAAAAGGCCTAAAGGACCACATGAACCAGAGACTCCAGCAGCCTGAGACCACAAGAGCCAGATGCCGGGTTACAACCACCGACTGCTCTGACAGGGGTCACAACAGAGAGTCCTGGGCAGAGCGGAAGAAAAATGCAGAACAGAATTCAAATTTATGAAAAAAGACCAGACTTACTGGTCTCACAGGGACTGGAGGAACCCCTGAAACTATGACCCTGGGACACTCTGCTAATTCAGAACTGAAGCCACTCCCAAAGCCCACTTTTCAGACAAAGATTAAACAGGTCTGTAAAGTAAAAAATAACACATGTGAGGAGCGTGCTTCTTTGTTCAATCAAATACACGAGACAAAATGGGCAACTCCTCTCCAAATACAAGAGAAAAAGGCAGGAAGGGACAGGAGCTGGATGAATGGACACAGGGAACCCCAGGGTGGAAAGGGGGAGTGTGCTGTCACATTGTGGGGATTGCAATCAATGGCACAAAATGATATGTGTATAAATTTTTGAATGATAAATTAACTTGAGCTGTGAACTCTCACCTAAAGCAGAATTAAAAAAAAAAAAGTCTATGTTTTGGAGGTGTTGGAGTGAGTTCGAATGGTACAGAGACTCACTATGGAAATTGTAGCCTTTCTCATCCATTCCAACAAATACTTTTATTAAGTACTGGCTTCAAAATGTAATCCTAACAGTGATCTACAGGCAGTCCCCAGATTACGAACAAGTTCCGTTCCTAAATCTGTCTTTAAGTCAAATTTGTACATAAGTCAGAACAGTTAGGTATGGCTCGGATCTCACGTCAGTTAGTTAAATGTTTGTCTTATTATATGGTATATAGTGTACCTTTCTATGCATAATAAACATTAAGAAACAGTTCCACATACACTAAAACATCCTTAACATAATAATACAGTAACAGTAATGTTTTGATGCAATTGAAAAGCAACACATGTCTGTTATCATGAACCATTTTATGTACCTTCTCCACAGTTGAAGAGATACCTACAGGACAACTATTACCCAAAATACTCAGAAAATTTCTGTCCTATAAAATCTTTGAGACCAATTATATACTTTATTATAGACCCTGAACTAAAAAAATCTATGTTGTACCACCGGGCGGCATTTTTGGTGGATTTTGAACCCTTCTCAGCAGAGGCTGGAGGGCTGCGGACGTGGGTAGTATGGTGCTGGTGCCAGATGGGTCATTCCCCCACCACGTCCTCACCAGACCTGTCAACCGCATGCACCAACTTTGAGGCCCCTGCCTTGGGTACAAGGGAGAAAGTGCCGGTCAGGACGTGATAAGAAGGAGCCCAGGACCCAAGGGAACACTTGGGAAAACCTAAGTCTAAAGTCATGCACAGACTCCAGAAACCATTTGGACATACAGAGGTCAGGAATCTAAGACTGCCCCCACTCCACCCCCTTCCAGCCACCAAAAGGCCAAGAACCACGGCAAGAATGAAATCCCACATGTGTAAGGTGGGAGAAACAGAAGCCCAGAGAGGTACTGCAATGGCCCTGGGCTGCACAGCAAAGAGGGCCCAGCAGGATGGGATGGGGCAGAGCTGCATAAGGGGGCGCAGCGGGGGCCCAGCCACTTGCCCAGCAGGACGCACTGACTGGTTGTACTCAGAGAACCGTAGATCAGGGCGTCTACAACCCAGCTGCCAGTGGCCAGCACCTATAGGCCCACCATGCGGAGTGGAGTGGTGGTGCTAGGGGCACATGGACAGTGGGGCTCTGTGGCGTCATTAAGGGGGTACAAGGGATGCAGACTGCACCAGATGACACTGTCAGAGGGGTGACACTGAAATGACTGTCTATAAAACCTTTGTGCAGTGTTTCAGGAGAAATTTATTAATTTTTATGAAAAATCCCTGTAGTTGGTTATAACAAAAAAATTATTTTCATAAGCCCAGCTTATATGTATGAATATACCTACAAGGCTAAAACTCTATGCTAACTTAACTTTTTGAACCTTCTAATGGGCTGAGGTCAGAGTTGTCATTATTACCCAATTACAACGACGCTTCGAGTCACATGGTTTTGTCTGCAAGCTACTACAAGCACGCACTACTGTTTTTGTTGCTGCTGGCATTTTTATAGTCACTGATTTTGGCAAAATTTCTAGGGTTTTAGCTACAATATTGTGGTAATTAACATGGGGGGGTGACACCACGAGATACTGCACTGGCTGACACCAACCCTAGTGATGCCACTGATGAGGCTGGGCGTTTCCAAGCTCCCAGGGAAGCTGGTGGGCTCTCCACTTGCTGCTGCAGGTTGCAGCTGGGTGTACCATGTCAAAGGGGGCTGCCCACGCCCAGTAGCCACCCAAGGACCTGCTACAGCACCTGCACACACGGGAGAAGCACAGCCCATCATGGGAGCCCAGGACCGAAACATCAAGTCAGTTTTTTCTTGATAGGTCTTACGGGGTTGGTTTGTAACTACAGGTTGCTCATAAGTCGGATGTTCATAACCCAGGGACTGCCTGTATCTTTTTTAAGTGAGCATTGTCACTATAGCTAAATATTTTCTACTAGGCGACTCAGAAAATCCAAGTCCATGGTGGTCAAAAAATAACATTTAGTGAGTACCCACCCATGTATGCAGGTTACGGCGAGAAGCTTTGCCCTACAGGAATTTCAATTTCTATCTGCCTAAGGGTTTTTGTTTTATCTGTCTAAGGGTATTGGAAGGAGCTCTTGTGGTACAGTGGTTAAAGTGCTTGGCTGCTAACAGAAAGGTCAGTGGTTCAAACCCACCAGCTGCTCCACAGGAGAAAGATGAGGTAGTCTGCTTCTGTAAAGATTATAACCTTGGAAACCCTATAGAATAGTTCTACTCTGTCCTATAGGGTCACTGTGAGTCAGAATGAACTCAGTGGCAGTGGATTAGGGTATTGGTTGAGAAGAAAATAATAAGCTTGAGTATCTTTCTCCACAAGTCACATCGCTTTCAGTGGAAGAAAAGATGTTAACTAATCAAACAGTGGGACTCATGCCTGGGAGGTTGTGAATCTTGTAGATCTTGCTCATCCTCCCCAAATGCCCAAATAGTATGGAAGATGGTTACTATGGCCATTGCAAGAGCAATTCCAGTCAGAAATAATAAATACGCAAACAGAGTAATCAGCTTGCTAAGTAGCCAGATATACATAAAAATTGAACCTCAAGCCCCAAGTTCATGTGAGGAGTGAAAACAAGTGAACACTAGGATCCTGTGAAGGGCTTGGCTAAGTTAAACAATTCTGATACAGATCAGCTCTAGGCACAAGGGGTTTCACCAAAGATGGGAAGGACCAGCTCTGGGAGATCACAGAGCACTGCAGATAAGGAGACGTCACAGATAGAAAGTTCAGACCCAAACAAAACAAAACAGAAACACAAACAAAGCTCCACATGAGAACACAAGACAACAGGCAGAAATGTTCTTAGCTCGGCATTGACACTGTCAGTACATTTCACTTAAAAGGATGAGCTTAAGATGACATGTCCCCTTTCAACTGCTATCTCACACTCAGTCCTCAGCCAGAAAAGGGAAGAGCCATTCTCCTGTAAGTCATCCATTACCCAGAAGGCTTGGGCTTCATGGAATGACTGCTAAAAATTCCAGATCTCCTGTCAATGACTTTGAAACATAATTTTCAATATTATCAACCCACCCAGCCGTTCCTAGATGTACAGGTTATATAGTTATGTGGTGTGTGACCACGACAAAGGCAAGGCAGAGAGCACAGCAGAGAGAAAGCAGGGACAGAAGAGAACTTGTTGCCCATTGACCACTCCTCTTTTTAAAATTGTGGTTTTATGTTGTTGTTAGGTGTTGTTGAGTAGGTTCTGACTCAGAGCGACCCCATATACAACACAATGAAACACTGCCTGGTCCTGCGCCTTCTTCACAACTGTTGTTATGCTTGAGTCCATTGTTGCTGCCACCGTGTCAATCCGTCTCATTGAGGGTGTTCCTTTTTTTTTGCTGACCCTCTACTTTACCAAGCATGATGTCTTTCTCCAGGGACTGGTCCCTCATGATAACATGTCCAAAGTATGTGAGATGAAGTCTTGCCATTCTTGTTTCTGTGGAGCACTCTGGCTGTACTTATTCCAAGACAGATTTGTTTGTTCTTCTGGCAGTCCATGGTATATTCGATATTCTTCACCAACACCACAATTCAAAGGCATCAATTCTTCTTTGGTCTTCTTTATTCATTGTCCAGCTTTCACATGCATAAGAAACGACTGAAAACACCATGGCTTGGGTCAGGCCCACCTTAGTCCTTAAAGTGACATCTTTGCTTTTTAACACTTTAAAGAGGTCTTTTGCAGCAGATTTGCCCAACACAATGAAATTTTGGTATCCATACAAATAATAAAACATTGGGCATTTCAACATTTTTACATATACAGTTTAGTAACATTAATTACATTCATCATGTTGTGCAACCAGCACCACTACCCATTTCCACATTTTTCCAGCACCCTTAACAGAAGCTCAGTGCCCCCTAGGCAATAACGCCCCCTTGCCTCCTGCCTCCCACTCCTGGTAACCACTAATATGCTTTGGTCTCTATACATTTGCCTCTTTCATATAAGTGGGATCACATAATATTTGTCCTTTTGTGACTGATATATTTCACTCAGCATAGTGTTTTAAAGGTTCATCCACCTTGTAGCATGTTCTAGGACTTCATTTCTCTTTATGGCAGAGTAATATTCCAATGTATGTATGTATGTGTGTATATATATATATACACACACACTATGTTTTATTTATCTATTCATCTTTTGAAGGACATTTAGGTTGTTTCCACATTTTGGCTATTGTGAATAGTGCTGTGATGAATATTGGAATAAAATTATCTGTGTTCCTGCTTTTAATTTTTTGGGTATATGCCTAGGAGTGGAATTGCTGGGTCATACGGTAATTCCACATTTAATGTTTTGAGGAACCACCAAAATTTCCATAGTGGCTGCATCAATTTATAATCCCACCAGCAATAGATGAGGGTTCCAGTTTCTCTAGAACCTCACCAGCACTTGTTGTTTTCCATTTTTCTGATCATAGTCATCCTGTTGCTATTGCTGTTAGTTGCTGTTGAGTCAATTCCTACTCATAATGACCCCATTTGTGCAGAGTAGAATTGCTCCTTAAGAGTTTTCAAGGCTGTGACCTTTCAGAAGCAGATCACCAGGCTTCAGCCCCGATAGTGTCATTTAACATGTTCCCTTACCCCTGTATTTTTTGTAAACTGGTAGTTAAACATGAAGGTGAGATTCAGGCTAATTATTTCTTTGGCACGAATACTTCATTGTCTGTGCTATATTATTCCTATTGTATCCCATCAATAGAAAGCAATGTCCAGCAAAAATCTTAATTGTGAATGTAATATGGTCATTGTAGAATAAATTAGAAAACACAGATGGCAATAACGAAGGCAATAAAAAGTAAGTGTATCTGTATTTTTATGCAAATAGTGTGGACCATCTACATTTATTTGCTAACGGAGCCCTCTCCTCATGAATGTAAGGGTTTGCTAATTTTTTTACAGCAACATGTAAAAAAAACTGGCATAGCGGCACATATAAAAATACCTCATGGGGCGGGGGAGGCACGGTTAGCAAACAAATGTAGAAGGTATGCGCTATCTGCATAAAAATATGATATCCCCATAATCCAAAACTGACTAGTGTTTACATCTGATATATGCCTTCCCAGGGTTTTTTTTTTTTTTTTTCTATTTTGGTTGATTAATCTTAAAACTTCCTTCAGTCTCTTCCTTATGGGAATTCAACTACTCGTTTATATATTATCCAGAATCGCTTCCTTTGGTTAAAAAATATTTCGGAATTAACTCAACAGCAATGGTTTTTTTTTTTTTTTTTTAATTTTAAATTGTTTTTTATGATTCTGGAAAAAAGGAAGTGGGAGAGGGAGAAAATAACCTCTGAGCACTTGCTATGTAGCAGTTGCTTTTACACTTTTTTCACTCTTCTTCACAATGGCCTTGTCATGGAGATACTATGTTCTCATTTTATAAAAGAGAAAATTGAGATGCAGAACTCTTGAGTTTTTTCACTCCAAGTCCCAAATCTTAACATTTATTTCTTTCCTAAATTCTGTGGTACCAATTTCAAACAAGACTATTCTGTTCAGTTAAGAATGGATTTAATTGGCATGAAAAAACTCAGTTGCTTAAAAGGTTTGAGAGATTTTATACTTAGCCAGGCAAATTCTTTCAGGGCATATGAAAACAAAGTACAGAAAATTCTTTACTTTTCAGAGATTAAATTTTTTTTTGAATATTTTCCATGTTCTGCTACATCTTTATTGTTAATCTTTTTTTGTAGTACAGGCAAATAGGGACTTTAACCGAAAGTAAAAAATTAGAAAGAGGACAAAAATCTATGATGGAAGAGATTGGGATTTGGGTTACCTATAAATCCATAAATTTTATGTCATATCAGTTCTTAATCATATGAGTTAATTCAAAGAAGCACAGAATTTTAGAACTAGAAGTTATCTTAAAGGTCATCTGCTGGGACACGCTCAGTATCTAATGAAGAATCCAAAGCCCCAGTGAGCGAATTACCTCAGGTCATACACTTCTTTGCTATCAAGGCATAACTTGAACTCAGTGTTTTTGACCTTCAGTTGTATATAGCCATTGTGTGAGTTTAACCCATTTCGAGAATTTTTCCTTCTATGAACAGAAGGAAATGCTTAAACAATCTTTTCATTAGACTTAGTGTCGGTACTACGCTTACCGGATTCAGAGGCACATCCTAGAGTTGTAAAACATGTGCCAAGAATGGTTTCCTACTATTGTAGAAGCTGAGGGCTAGGATACCAAGAGGGACTTCAGACAGGGAGAGAAAACACATTTTAAATAAGGCTATGATTGTATTTTTTTTCCCTAGAGTTTCCTTATTTCCACATAATCCTTTGCATAGATAAGTTTAAATAAATGTGCCTTTCAGAACCACTCAATTTTAATTCCAAAGCTTGTTTGTAATATTACAGATCACATTCTTTTTGTATAGAAATGCTTGACTATAGAAAACTACAAATATGTAAAACTCATTAGGGAAAAGTGAAGCAAAATCTTTCATCACACTATGCTTTAAAATGCAAATGTAAAGGTTAGAAATAAACAGCAGGAAACAGCTAATTGTTCCTTCAGCAACAGCTCTTGGGACAATGTTTTGAAGCAGCCAGATGATGTGCTTAGTATCCAGCTTCCTACCATTCTGAAGAAACATTGCTTTTCTGTTTCCTTCATGGATAAATTTAACCTTACAATCAGTCTCAGTGTCTCCAGTGCTGTCCTGTTTGTAGGGCAATAATCAGTCTACAGTATTTTTTGACACTTTGTGGCTGATGGGATATCTTTCAGCAGACAGTCATGTGCATTGGTTACCCATTTTCTAATGATCTTTCTGGCCTGCGTACACGGACGGATGGTGCCATATGCCATTCTGGTTTCTAAGCAACTGAAATGTGGAGAACTGCTTAGTTCCACAGTACCTAACAGAAGGGAACAGATTTGCTAGACGAGGCTGAAAACAACTATGTTACTGTGGGCTGAGAAAAAGATAGGCTTAAATGTAGTGTTCTTCCTGTATGTATGTTGCTGTTGTGTGTGCCACTGAGTCGACTGTGACTCATAGCAACCCTATAGCACAGAGTAGAACTGACCCATAGGGTGCTCTTGGTTGTAAACTTCACAGGAGCAGGTTACCAGGTCTTCTCTCCCACAGAGTGGCTGGTGGGTTTGAACCACCCACCTTTCGGTTAGCAGCCAAGTACTTAACTGTCGTGCCACCAAGGCTCCTTCCTATATTTATAACCAGTAGTAAAGAATATTATCAGACACCATGCACTTTCAAGCCAAAGAAGTATTTTTTAAAAATGGTAATGGAGAATAAAGAACTTAGATGTATCCACTAACTAGCTTCAATGATTGACTCATAGCCAATCCAGTTTCATCTATGCTCCATCTACTCTCCCACCCTGATTATATTAAAGCAAATTCCAGACATTAGTTTTATCCATAAATATTTTACTATTTGTTTTTAAAAGATGAGCACTTAAAAAAAAAAAACACAATACCATTATTATATTTAACAAGTAGACAAAAGATCACATAATGTCATCCATCAAATATCTAGTGTTGAGATCTCCCCAGTTTTCTCATAAAGATTCTTATTTTGTTTTCCTTTTAAGTTTGTTTAAATTAGGATTCAAATAAGATCCATACATTGCAACTGGCTAATAATGTTACTTAAATCTTTCTCTTCTTTAAATAATTTATTTTATTTTTGTTGTTGAGAATATACACAGCAGAACACCAATTCAAAAATTTCTACATGTACAATTCAGTGACACTGATTACACTGAGTTGCGCAGCCATTCTCACCCTCCTTTTCTGAGTGGCTCCTCCCCCATTAACATAAACTAAGTTTCCTATCTAATCTTTCAAGTTGCTGTTGTCAAACTCATCTCGTATAGGTAGATCTTAAAAGAGCACAACGCTCAAGGCAGACATTCTTTACTGGCTAAGCTAAACTAGTGTTTGATTTTAAGAAGATTTCAGGGGATATTTGGTTTAAGGTTTAAAGATTATCTCAGGGCTATAGTTTCAGGGGTTCATCCACCCTCCACGGCTCCAGAAAATAAGGATTCCATGAGAATTTGAAATTTCATTCTGCATTTTCCACCTTTTGATCAGGATTCTTCTATAGAATCTTTGATAAAAGTGTTCAGTAATGATAGCGGGGTATCATCTAGTTCTTTTGGTCTCATGGCAAAGTAGGGAGTTGTTTATGGAGGCAATTAGCCACACATTCCATTTCCTCCTCCTATTCCTAACTCTCCTTCCTCTGTCTCTCCAGGGGAATAGTGACCAATTGTTGTGCCTTGGATGGCTGCTTGCAAACTTTTAAGACCCCAGGCTCTACGCAACAAACTAGGAGGCAGAACTAAAGCACTAAACACATTGTTAGGCCAATTAGCTGAGATGTCCCATGACACCTCTTTTTTTAAAAAAAATAATTTTTATTGTGCTTTAAGTGAAAGTTTACAAATCAAGTCAGTCTGTCACATATAAGTTTATATACACCTTACTCCATACTCCCACTTACTCTCCCCCTAATGAGTCAGCCCACTCCCTCCTTCCAGTCTCTCCTTTCGTGACGATTTTGCCAGTTTCTAACCCTCTCTACCCTCCTATCTCCCCTCCAGACAGGAGATGCCAACACAGTCTCAAGTGTCCACCTGATACAAGTAGCTCACTCTTCATCAGCATCTCTCTCCAACCCATTGTCCACTCCCATCCATGTCTGATGAGTTGTCTTCAGGAATGGTTCCTGTCCTGGGCCAACAGAAGGTTTGGGGACCATGACTGCCGGGATTCTTCTAGTCTCAGTCAGACCATTAAGTCTGGTCTTTTTATGAGAATTTGGGGTCTGCATCCCACTGATCTCCTGCTCCCTCAGGGGTTCTCTGTTGTGCTCCCTGTCAGGGCAGTCATCGGTTGTGGCCGGGCACCATCTAGTTCTTCTGGTCTCAGGATGATGTAAGTCTCTGGTTCACGTGGCCCTTTCTGTCTCTTGGGCTCATAGTTATCGTGTGACCTTGGTGTTCTTCATTCTCCTTTGATCCAGGTGGGTTGAGACCAATTGATGCATCTTAGATGGCCACTTGTTAGCATTTAAGACCCCAGACGCCACATTTCAAAGTGGGATGCAGAATGCTTTCATAATAGAATTATTTTGCCAGTTGACTTAGAAGTCCCCTTAAGCCGTAGTCCCCAAACCCCCGCCCTTGCTCTGTTGACCTTTGAAGAAAAGTGTGTTTATCCCGGAAACTTCTTTGCTTTTGGTCCAGTCCAGTTGAGCTGACCTTCCGTGTATTGAGTATTGTCCTTCCCTTCACCTAAAGTAGTTCTTATCTACTAACTAATCAGTAAACAACCCTCTCCCACCCTCCCTCCCTCCCCCTCTTGTAACCACAAAAGTATGTGTTCTTCTCAGTTTATACTATTTCTCAAGATCTTATAACAGTGGTCTTATACAATATTTGTCCTTTTGCCTCTGACTAATTTCACTCAGCATAATGCCTTCCAGGTTCCTCCATGTTATGAAATGTTTCACAGATTCGTCACTGTTCTTTATCGATGCGTAGTATTCCATTGCCATGACACCTCTTTTAATCAACGTTTTCTCTCTCTCTGCTATTTTTTTTGGCTTGATTTTTTTGGCAAGAATACTTCACAGGTGATGTACCATACTTCCAGGAGGAGGTACATAATGCCTGGTTTTCTCTTTTGTTGTGATATTAGCCATCATTGAATGATAACTACCTAAATACTCTATAAGAGTTACAAAAAAAGATATATTTCAAGTCTATCATTACCTCTTATTTACTGGAAAAATTCCATATAAAGAAATTTCCTCTCATTAACTATTTGATTGTCTTAATTTAGAGGTTATATAGGAAGGGTAGATTAAATGCTTGATCCTTTCCTTTAACTGTTTTCAAAATAATGAGTTATTCCCCGAGTATCCTCCAACACTGACAAGTTTTCTTTTTTTAGTATCATTATGAACACATCATGAACTTATTATAAAAAATAATTTTTTTTGATGTATTTCAATTCACTTTAGTTATTAACTTCATTTGTGCACAAGTTGTTCTATCTCAGTGGGAGCCTCTTCAAGTTGATTCTTGACTTCTTTTGAAACAATCACATTAATCTTTGATAGCTTTCTTGCTTTCTGGAATGACAAGATGTTCCAGACTTGTCTTTAACATTTTCTCCTCCAGATCAAGAATCAGTCATTTCTCTGAGGAGCCTTGATTTCTTTACTTGAAAATGGTGTTGAGAGATCACAAACTGGGGTACAAGAGGTACTCACTGCTACTGAGCTGGCCATTGTGTATAGATCTTTTCAATAGACAGAACTAATAAATATGCATATATATGTAAAAGATTTAAATCTATGGATTCATTCTGACAGTACCAATTTAAAATCAGGACTACAAGATGTTTAGTCAACATAATTGATCTTATATCTGTATGCACTTTCTACCATAAACCCATTGCCATTGAGTCAGTTCTGACTCACAGCGACCCTATACGACAGAGTAGAGCTGCCCCAGAGGGTTTCCAAGGAGAGGCTGATGGGTTCAAACTGCTGACTTTTTGGTTAGCAGCTGTAGCTCTTAATCACTGTGCCATCAGGGCTCCCTTTCTACCATATTTTGCTTTATTTTCACAATACACAAACAAACCTCAACAAAACAATAGCAATATGACCTTCAATATGATTATTGAAAACAGTTCACAAAACGTTTTCTTAATTCTCTTGTCTTTGAAGTATATCTCACTAGGAATGTAAAGTCTAAGTTTATTTAACTTTAAATAACAGCTCTACTGAAATATAATTCAGATACGTACAGTTGACCCACTTAGAGTGTACATACTTAGAGTTGTGCAACCATTATCACAACCAATTTTAGAACATTTTTATCACCCCAGGAAGAAACTCTGTTTACATTAGCAGTTACTCCCCATTTCCCAACTCCCTTTCCCTCTCCAAAAACCCATTACCAAACCCATTGTCATGGAGTCAATTCTGATTCATATCAACCCTACAAGACAGAGGAGAACTGCCCCATAGAGTTTCCAAGGAGCAGCTGGTGGATTCGAACTGTTGACCTTTTGGTTAGCAGCTGAACGCCTAACCACAGTGCTACCAGGGCTCCTCCCCACCTCCAGACAACCCGTGATCCACTTTCTGCCTCTAAGGATTTGCCTATTCTGAACAATTCATACAAATGCAGTCATAGCATGGGATGCTTTGTGTCTGGCTTCTTTTACTCAGGATAATGATTTGGAACAAATCCTCAGTATCATACAATTTCTTTGGTAATTACTGTTTTTCAAAGTCATTTAGGATAGTTGTTCTTTGTGCGGTTAATATCATCAACTCTATACGCAGTTTGGTTCATTCATTCCTTTCTCTTTTTGGGTTTTTAGGGATTCCTATATTTGTTTTTTAGGCAAAATGAATCAAGTTTAATATATTTTCAAGACATTCAGTGATTTGGTAGTTTCTCATATTTTAACAAGCAGATGTCTTTCTGATATTGTTCCTTATGTTCTCAATTATAGTGTGTCAAAACTACATCTGAGCAATGAAACAAAGGTGAAAATTGCAAATAGTTTTGTTTCTTCAAAGCCAAACACCAATAAAAAATCTGATGGACCAGAGGCCAAGTCAGCACCACCACTCTCCAACTGGCCAGTTGATTAATTCTTGAGTGGACACAACCTTACTCTGCTCTGAGCATTATATTCAAACCTGATCAGTTATTGTTTTAATCTGTCCCATTTCTGAGCCAAATCCTCCAGCTTGTCTTTGAGATCATACTAGAATAATCTTACCTTGTTGCAGGAAAGTAGAGAAGAATGTTATAAGCAGATGAATAGCATATTATTCTTCAAATATTTTTGAAGACAGAGATTTTAACATGCTTCTCCAAGTAACTGATAAAATAAGTAGGAAAAAATCAGCAAGGATAGAAGATTTTGACCTCATGTTTAAGAAACTTTATTGCACCTAACAACTTCACCCAAAACATTCTTTTCAAGTACAGATGAAACATTTAAAAAAATGTATATTAGGTCATAATGAATACTTAAGTTTTGGCAAATATGAAAGGATTGAAACCATACAGAATAGATTCTCTAGTTACAATGAATTAAGCTAGAAATCAATAACAAAAAGAACCCTGGGAAATTCCCTATATGTTTTGAAATTAAGAAATGCCTTATAAATAACCCATTTGTCAAAGAAGAAATTAAAATGGAAGTGAGAAAATTCTTTTAATTGAAAAATAAGAAAGTACATGTTTAAACTTGTGGGATGCAGCTAAAGCAGTTTTAAGAGGGAAAATTTATAGATAGCATTTTTAAAAAGAAGAAAAGCTTAGACTTAATAAACTAAGTATCTCACAATTTAGAACAAGCAAATACAAAAGTGGAAATTAAATACAATTTTTTTTGTTTTTGTTTGTGAATATAAAAGCAAAGCCAAAATTATTTTTCAAGAAACTAATAAAATTGACAAATCTCTGGTGAACTGATAAAAACAAAGCCATTAGGAAGAAAAAAGGAGAACAACTTTAAATATCCTACTGATGGTATAAAAATAAATAAGAGGAGATGATAAATAATGTTATGCCAATATATTTGGAAAATTTAGATGAAAGGGACAGATGCCTGGAAAAACACAACTTATCAAAATGGACACAAGAAGAAATAAAAATCCAGAATAGTCTTAGGACTGTCAAATTGGATCCATAATTTAAAACTTTCTCTCTCTACCTCAAACACATACACATCTGTTGAGATATTGATTGGAGTTTTACTCAATCTGTAGATCAATTTTGGAAATCCTGGTGGCATAGAGGTTAAGTGCTACGGCTGCTAACCAAAGGGTTGGCATTTTGAATCTGCCAGGTGCTCCTTGGAAACTCTATGGGGCAGTTCTACCCTGCCCTATAGGGTTGCTATGAGTCAGAATCGACTCGACGGCACTGGGTTTTGGGTTTATAGATCAATTTAGGGAAAATTATTATCTTTGTGATATGCAATCTTCCAATTCATCAACACTGTATGAGTCACCATTTATTTAGGTCAGTGAATCAGAATTGCCTGGAAGGCTTGTTAAACACAGACTGTTGGGCCCCACCCTCAGAGTTTCCTGTTTAGAAGGTCTAACAATTCCTGGGTAATGCTAACATTGCTGGCCTAGGGATATACTTTGGGAACAATTGCCATGCAATTTTGGAGATTAGGAGAATTTGGTTTTTCTCAAATTAAAAGATTAAAAATGGAGTGTAAGATCATTTAAATTTGTCTTAGTTTCCCAGGTCCACAGTAACAAAATACCACAAAGTGGTGGTTTTAAAGAATAGAAATTAACTTTCTCACAGTTCTGGAGGCCAGAAGTCCAAATTCAGAGTGCTGGCAGGACTGTGCTCTCTTTCTCTGTCCACTTGAGGGGAGATTCTTCCTCATCTCCTCCAGATTCTGGTAGCCCCAGGTGTCTCTTGGTGTTCCTTGGTTTGTAGCTGTATCTTCACACGGTGTCTTCCCCTCGTGTGATTGTGTACGTGGATGTTCTCCCCTTTTATAAATCACCACTCAGAAGGGATTAGGACTCACCCTAATCCAGTATGATCTTATAAATTTCACTGATCACATATTCAAAGAAAGACCCTATATCCAAATAAGGTCACATTCACAGGTATAGGGGTTAGGACTTCAATGTATCTATTGGGGGGTACACCACTCAATTGATAACAGTAGGCTTCAGAACAAGGAGTTTTTTTTACTAGAGATGAAGAACACATTCTACATTGATTAAAAAAAGTTCAATCAGGAAAATATAACAATCTTAAATATGTGTGTATCTGTTATAGATTAAATTGGGTCCCCCCAAAATATGTCTATTAATTTGGCTAGGCCATGAATCCCAGTATTGTGTGATTGTCCAGCATTTTGTCATCTTATGTGATTTTCCTATGGTTGGAAATCCTATCTCTGTGATGGTAATGAGATGAGATTAGTGGCAGTTATGTTAGTGAGGCAGGACTCAATCTATAAGATTAGGTTGTGTCTTCAGCCAATGTCTTTGGAGATATAAAAGAGAGACGTGAGCAGAGAGGCAGGGGAACCTCATATCACCAAAAGCAGCGCTGGGAGCAGAGCGTATCCTTTGGACCGAGGGTTCCTGTGTGGAAAAGCTCCTAGACAAGGAAGGGAAGATTGTCAAGGACTCTTCTACAGAGCTGACAGAGAGAGAAAGCCTTCTTCTGGAGCTGGCCTACTGAATTCAGACTTCTAGTTTACTAGACTGTGAGAGAATAAACTTCTGTTCAATGAGGCCTTCCGCTTGTGGTGTTTCTTTTATAACAGCACTAGATGACTAAGACAGTATCTAACAAGATAAATTCAAAATTCATGAAGCAAAAATTGACAGAACTAAAGGGTGAAATAGACAAATCCTCAGTTATAGAGACTGTAGGACTCCTTTCTCAGGAATTGATAAAACAAATAGACAAAAATATTTGAGGATATTCTAGATATCTTTTTGTTATTGATCTTTAATTTCTATCTGTTAAGGTCAGAAAGGAGCCCTGGTGGTACAGTGGTTAGGTATTTGTCTGTTAATCAAAAGGTTGGCTGTTTGAATCCACCAGCTGCTCCTTGGAAATCCAATGGTGCAGTTCTACTCTGTCCTATAGAGTTACTATGGGCAGCAATGGGTTTGGTTTTGGGTTTTGAAGGTCAGAAAACATGTAGTATTTTATTTCAGTCCTTTCGAATTTATTCAGATTTGTCTCATAGCCTTGTCGATGGTACATCTTGATGAATGTCCCATGTGCATTTGAAAAGATGTGTTTTCTCTGTCTCTATTCTCCGCTTTTATAAGACACCACTCAGAAGAGATGCGGACCCAAGCAACTCCAGAAGGACCTCATTTAACTTAACTGATAACAAAAGAAAAAACCTATTTTCAAACAAGGTCATATTCACAGGTACAGGGGTTAAGACTTCAACATATCTTTTGGGAAACATAATTCAATCCACAACACAATTCTACTAAGACTTACTGTTGATACTTTAAATGATAGATATGTAATTTAAAAACCAAATATAGAAATACAGAATCAATAGGTGTTTCCTACTATATATACTTGCTTATGCTGTTTGTCAGTTAATGATTGAAATCAAGAGGCACAGAGCTGCAAATCAATCGATAGTTTTTGTGGCAGGGAAAATTTAAGGTCCTTTATCTCCCTCTAGCCTCTAATTCAAATTTTGCAGGCTGGACACATGCCACAAAAAAAGCAATTAGATTATTAAACTTTAGCATTGACTTACTGGGTAGAAAGAAGAATAAAGGGACATTTAAATAACATACAAATATAAAAGCTTATTTAAAGGTGGCACAAGTTAGGGGATAGTAAGGAAAAAAAAATTGGGTTTTTTGTTTTTGAGGAACGCTGAAGGAGCCAGGGGATGGAGGCTGGAAAGAAAGGTCATTGTCTCCTCTGCTCCATTTCTTCTTGATTTTAAATTCAATTGATCCCCCAACCTAATCCTCCCTTGTTAAAAAAAAAAAATTTTTTTTTTAGTAGATGAACAGTTCTAAACTATAGGGTTGGATCGAGAACACAAGAGGCAGGAGATGCTGCCACAGCACTTGTCCTTCCTAGCAGTAAAGGTCAATCGCTGCTCTTTCATAGGACCATGGCTGGAAATGGCAACCAGGAAAGCGATTCCACTCTCCCCTGATTTCTAGTGAGTATTCTGGGGAGGAAGTGGGATAGGTGCAACTCAATCTATACTTGGGCTGTTTGACTCAGGCAACATTTCCAGAACCACTCAGCTCCCATGCCCTTTAAATCTCTCATCACTGTAATGGAGATAATCTATTTCCACCATCAGCCTAGGACGGAGGTTCTCAAAGTGTGGACTGGAGATCCCTGGGTTTCTCCGAGACTCTTACAGGAAGTCCTTGAGGTCAAAAGAATTTTCTTGATAATACTAAGACATTATTTGCCTTTTTCACTCTCATTCTCTCATGAGTATACAGGGGAGTTTTCCAGAGGCTACATGGCATGTGATATTTCAACACACTGAATGCAGAAGCAGATATGAGAATCCAGCTATCTTCTACTAAGAGATTTGCTAAAATATAAAATAATGCCACTCTTCTTACTAAATATTTTATTTTGGAAAGTATTAATAAGAATATGCTATTTTTGTTAACATGTAATGGGTTTATTATCATTATTTTGAACAAATAAACACATAGTTTTTAATTTCCTCATTTTTAATTTCTAAAATAGTAAATATCAATAACGACTCCTTGGGTGGTACAATTAAGCGTTGGACTACTAGCTGAAAGGTTGGTAGTTCAAATGCACCCCGGGAAACCTCAGAAGACAGGCCTGTAGATCTCCTTCTGAAAAGTCATAGCCATTGAAAACCCAATGGAGTAATGCTCTACCCTGCATACACGGGGGTTGCAGTGAGTTAGAATGAACTCCATGGCAACTAACAATAACAGCAAATATCAATAGATATAACCTATGTAAACAAAAGCTATTTGGAGTCTTTAATCATTTTTAAGGATGTAAAGAGGGTCTAACAACAAAAAGTTTGAGAACTGCTGGCCTAGGATTCTTCAAGCCTCCCTGGGGGCATTTGCAAATTATCTTAAAGCTATTCAACTACTGCTCATCTTCGCACTAGGACCTTGTACTCAATTCCTGTTGTCAACCAGCCCTGACTATCAGGAGGCAATAGCTGTAGCTGAGCAAGAGTATATGCACAAGAAGTCTGAGTTCAAATCTCTCTTTACCGCTTGTTAGATTTGTAACTGAGAAAAAAAAAAAACACAAACCAGACCTGTTGCTGTCGAGTCAATTCTGGACTCATAGTGACATTATGGGACAGAGTATGACTGCCCACATAGGGTTTCCAAGGCTGTAAATCTTTAAGAAAACAGACTTACACATCTTTCTCCCATGGAGCTGCTTGTGGGTTTGAACTACCAACCTTTTGGTTAACAGCAGAGAGCTTAGCTACTACGCCATTGGGGCTCTTAGCAATTTAATTAGCCCCTCAAAAATCTCAATTTTCTCGTCTATAAAAAGGGTATAATAGTACTACCTATCTTATAACTTGTGAGAATTAAAAGAGAGGATACATAACAGACTATAAGATGAAATTTCTTACAGCTCTGTTTGTGATTATCTAATCATAAGGGCTGGAATCCTTGGGTGGTGCAAACGGTTAACACACTAGAAGTCTGGGTGGACCCAGAGGCACCTCGGAAGAAAGACCTCACCAGGTCTTTCTACTTATGAAAAATCAGCCATTGAAAACCCTATGCGGCACAATGGTCTGATCTACAACTTGTCAGGGGAATGACACAGGACTGGGCAGTATTTTGTTCCGTTGTCCACGGGGTCACTACGAGTCAGGGGCCAACTCGACAGCAGCTACTAACAACAATGAACATAACTAGAGTCCCTAATGGAACTTTTTACATAGATTTCTGCAAGAGTTTGATAATCTACCCAAACTAGTAAACAGTCCACAACTCCATTCAACAGGATTCTATAACCTTCATCTCCTGGCCCTAAACAGGGATTGGCATAAACTCTATGGTGTTACTAATTTCAGGAGTAATTCACTGACCTTATCCAGAGCAGTGGTAGCAACTTTCCCAACCTAATTAGGCAATAAAACCACTGGAGTGAAAGCTAGACATAAGTTCAAGTTTCCTTTATCCAGGGGCCTCAAGTTCTCAAGACTACTCTCTTAGTCTTCTGCAATGCACTGAGTTCCCAGGTTCTTACTGTGAAGGACCATTCGGAGCAGAGCAAACCAGATGCTGTTCTAATGGTGTGATCAATAGGCGTTTACTACTCACAGAATAAACAGGACAGGGATGAGCAGAACAGCAAACATCCTCATCAGCCAAGGTTCCCTCAAAGTTAGGCTCCCGTCCCAGGATGGGATCAGGGGAAGATTATCCAATAGGCAAGGTAAGCACGGTGCATACCTTGCTTACCAGATCATCTACAGTGAACAATTTCACATGGGTTTCATCACATCTTTGAGTTGCTCACTACAGGTTAGTTAAGTAAGCACAAGTAAGCCCATGCTTACCTTGCTTACTGGGTAATCCACACCTGTCAGGGATTGTAAATTTGAAAAGAGGATTTGATTCTGTAGGAAGGTGCCGTGGGGTTGGGAAAGAGACAGATGCCAGCCATACCTAGAAGCAGAATCTTTGATATGGTAAAAAAAAATATAAAATTGTTTACTACAGATGATATGGTAAGTAAGGGAAGCAGCATGCTTACCTTGCCTGTTGGATAATTGCCCCTGGATGGGATATTATGACCACATATACGTGTGACCCACTTTGGGTCTATGTACAGGTTCCACACGAGCACAATTAAGTGTTCTGGAATTTCCATTCTTCTCAATGTTATCCATAGTTTGTTATGATCCACACAGTCAAATGTCTTTGCATAGCCAATAAAACACAATTAAACATCTTTCTGGTACTCTCCGCTTCCAACTAAGGTCTATCTGACATTAGCAGTGATGTCCCTCATTCCACATCCTCTTCTGAATCCAGCTTGAATTTCTGGCAGTTCCCTGTTGATGTACTGCTACAACCGCTTTTGAATGATCTTCAACAAAATTTTACTTGCATGTGATATTAATGATATTGTTCAATAATTTCCACATTCTGTTGGATCACCTTTCTTTAGAATGGGTAAGTTACTTGGCCAACCAATTGGAAGAGATCCCTATTTGTGCCCCAAACTCCTTACAACTGGACCAATAAGCAACATCATGACAAATAGAGAAAAGATTGAAGTTGTCAAGGATTTCATTTTACTTGGATCACAATCAACGTTCATGGAAGCAGCAGTCAAGAAATCAAGAGACGCATTGCATTGGGTAAATCTGCTGCAAGAGACCTTTTTAAAGTGTTAAAAAGCAAAGACGTCACCTTGAAGACTAAGGTGCGCCTGACCTAAGCCATGGTGTTTTCAATCGCCTCACGTGCATGCAAAAGCTGGACAGTGCATAAGGAAGACTGAAGAAAAATTGATGCTTTTGGATTATGGTGTTGGCGAAGAATACTGAATATACCATCGGACTGCCAGAAGAACAAACACATCTGTCTTGTAAGAAGTACAACCATAATGCTCCTTAGAAGTGAGGATGGCACGTCTCACATACTTTGGACTTATCAGAAGGGACTAGTCCCTGAAGAAGCACATCATGTTTGGTAAAGTAGAGGGTCAGCAAAAGAGAGGAAGACCCTCAAGGAGATGGGCTGACACAGTGGCTGCAACAATGGGCTCAAGCATAATGATGATTGTGAGGATGGCACAGGGCCTGGCAGCACTTCCTTCTGTTATACATAGGGTTGCTATGAGTTGGAACCCGCTCCACGGCACCTAACAACAACAAGCTATAATGAATATGTGCTAAACGGCATGTACAGAAAGAGAATAGGGGAAGGAGTAATAAAAGGGGACAGTTACACTGTGGGCAAGGACACTTGTCCTTGTCTTAGGTGTGTGACCATCTCCTGATAGGCTATTATAGAATTACTGGTGAACAATTCTTCCTCTTTTACCCCACTAAGATAGGGAATAAATGTTTTTGGGTCTCAGGACAATCATCTCCCTCTATGGCACATACTTTGTGTCCATTAGCAGCTATTATGTCCATTAGTAGTTATGGAGATGGAGATGGTGGGAGGTGATTATAGTTAGTACAGCACACCTGTGCACTCGGCATCTCCTATCTCCAAGGGTTCCATCCTCAAAACCTAGCAGCCAGGAATGAGTGCAGTCAAGCTCGATCGCCCACAGGAGGTGCAGCTCTGTGTCTATCAAATGCTGCTGGATCCACCAGCAGGGGTCTCTGTCTCTCTTACGTCCAGCCATTTTGTCTTAGGCACTATGCTTTCTGCAATCCATATGCAGAGAGCCCCCTTATCCACACACATCATCAGAGATTTGCATGCACTGGGGGACTTCATTGACCAAACCAAGTCCTGCAAGACTGGTTGCCAACCAGCACAGGCCTGGCCCGGTGGCAGAGGGATCTCCTGAAGGGCCTTTCCTTCTTGTGAAGCCCATCATCCAGAAGACTTGGAGGTCCAGATAAGAAAGCATGTTGTGTTGTTGTTGTTAGTTGTTGTTGAGCTGGCTCCAACTCATGGCAACCCCATATACAACAGAAAGAAACGATGCTTGACCCTGCACCATCTTCATGACCATTGGTATGCTCAAGTCCATTGTTGCAACCACTGTGTACTTTGAGTGCCTTCCAACCTTGGGAGCTCATCTTCCAGCACTATATCAGACAATATTCTGTTGTGATCCATAGGGTTTTCACTGGCTAATTTTCGGGAGTAAGTTGCCAGGCCTTTCTTCCTAGTCTGTCTTAGTCTGGAGGCTCCACTGAAACCTGTCCACCATGGATGACCCTGCTGGTATGTGAAATACTGGTGGCATAGTGTTGGGGAAAATTCAGTAAAAACAAAATCTACTCCCAACTCAGAAAACGTCTCCACAAAAATAGAAGAGAAAGAAAAGTTTTATTATTGAGTATGCATTAAACCAGAACGTGATGCATCATAGGCAGTTGGCCAAGAGATCGCAAAGATGGAAAGGAATGTTATCCTTTAGGATAACTGAAGTTATGCAAAGCTCCTTATAGGAAACTGGGAGGTAGGAGTGATCTTCCTTGATGATTACATTTCAAAAGAGGGTGGTCCCCAAGCACTTGAGAGAACATTTTTGATTTAATACTTTTCAAAAGACAAAGAATTTACTAGTACAACTCATCTAAAGTGAATTCTGAAAATAAGGGAGCAACCTCTTCCTTTATTTTGAAGAGGGAGAATTGAAACTTTTTATTTTCAATTTTTATGTTTCCTTACAATAGCTTTCAGCATCCTAGCAACATGCAATGAGGATGTTCTTATCACAGGAGGCAGTAGTAATGCAGTGGCCTTCCTAACTGGCCTCCTTCCGTCCATTCTTTTCCTCTTTTCAACCTGTTCTCCACACAGCAGTCAGGAAATCTGGTGGTGTCCTTCCCTGTTCAAAAGCCTTTAATGTCTCCCCACATTGCTGTGCATGACCTTGTGCTGGCCGACTTCTCCATTCATCTCATGGCCCCTTCTTCCTCATGCACTGAGCTCTAGCCATGTAGAGTTATTTATTTATTTCAGCATCTTAGTGCTGTGCTTCCTCTTGCCTCAAGGTCTTTGCACTTGCTGTTCTCTTTAAGTCTTCAACTCTTTAATTCCCACCCATCATCAGAGATCAGCTCAGATGTCCCTTCCTCAGGGAAGCCATTCTTGAACTGCCAGATCAGATGCTCTCTGCCGTGATACTCTTTCATAGCTCTGCATCCCATTCGTTTGTAGTTTATCATTATAAATCTGAGTAATTTCTTCCTTATCTGCACCACCCCCATCAGCTCGTAAGCTTCATGAGGGTAGGATCCATGCCTATAGAGCCTCTCCTTATATCCTGAGTACTCACATGGTAAAAAAAAAAAAAAAAAAAAAATTGGGAGGGGGCCTGACAAATATTTCCCAGATGAACAAATTAACAAAAATAAATATGGAGAAGTTACCATCTTAGGTTTCACCAGCTGCTGAATATGGATGTGGTTCTATAACTTCATGCAGTTTTGATAGTTCTGTCACATTTGTGACAGCTGTACTTTTTTTTCCCTCTTTATTACATGCAGATATGAGACAGCTGCCAAAGAGGGCCGCTGGCTTCTCCTCCATTTCTTTCTTCTAGACCTTTTTTCCCTCTGCTCTAGTTCACCCCAAAATACTCACACAGGCAAGTAGGGGCGCATGTGTGAGCACACACGGGCACACACACACACGGCTTTTACAGTTTATAACAGCTAAGGCAGGATTAGAACTCTGGCTTTTTGAATCCCAGAGCAATGTTTTTCCCACTTTATTTCTATATTAAGCAAAGTTTATTGACTGAAAAAAAAAATCAATCAGAACATAACATAACCTTTCCTAAGATTCACTATGAAGCCCTGGTGGTGCGGTGGTTAAGAGCTAGGCTGCTAACCAAAAGGCTGGCAGTTTGAATCCACCAGCAGGTCCTTGGAAACCCTATGGGGCAGTTCTACTCTGTCCTATAAGGAATCTACTCGACGGCAATAGGTTTGGTTTTTTGGTGTTTAAGATTTGCTACATACTCAAGTCTTTAGCTTTCTGGAAACCTTATAAAAAACTTTCACTCATTTGCAATAATTTTCCAACAGCACATTTTCCACTCACTTCCTTATCTTGCCATTTAACTTTTCATCTATGTCTAGAATTTAGGAGCTCTGGCAGTGAAGTGGTTAAAGCACTCAGCTGCTAACTGAAATTTCAGCAGTTTGAACTCACACAAGCCACTCCTGGGGGAAAGATGTGGCAGTCTGTTTCCATAAAGATTACAGCCTTGGAAACCCTATGTGGCAGTTCTACTCTGCTCTATGGGGTCGCTATGAGTTGGATATGACTCGACAACAGTTGGTGGTGGGTCTAGAATTTGTTTTCTAAAAATATCATAAGCTGCTTGAGGAGAAGGTTTATGGTTCTTCTGCTTTTTAACTCCCTCCTGCCCTCCCCCCCTACATAAAAAAGTGCTCAACAGAAGGCAGGAAAGGACAGGAATTGGTTGAATGGACACAGAGAACCCCAGGGTGGAAAAGGGGAGCGTGCTTGTGGGGCTTGCAACTAATGTCACATAACAATGTGTATAAATTTTTGTAGGAGAAATTAACGTAAGCTGTAAACTTTAACCTAAAGCACACACAAAAAAAGTGCTCAACAAAATTTTCCTATGTTTATTTTCGAAAAGAGAAATTGAAAAGGAAAAGAACTCACCTTTAGAACAAGTTATTCCACTCTGTAATTATATTTCTGATTCTATGACAAGGAAAATGAAGGTGAGAAGGTAAACCTGTACTCTAGCTAGCTGAACTAGAAGCCATGTAAACTATGAAAATAAAAGTAATTATTCTAAGTCAAAAAGACGAGGTTCAGAAATTATCTTTTTAATGGAAAATTATTTCCACAAACTGCTCTGGATTTAAAAAAAAAAGCCTTAAAAATTCTATCATGGCCAAACTTAACGCCCATTTGATTTATTCATTGTCTCATTTAACCCTCATAAACCCTGTGAGGACTTATAAACCCTGTGAGGACTTCCAATGCGCAGACAGCCGATTTAAAAGAATGTAATGTGAATTAGAGAAAAGATTCCTGTCTTCACACGAAAGAGTCCCTCTAATGAGGGTAAGCGAAAGTCCAGATGGCAAATGGAACGACAGAACTTAGACTCTGGTGGGTTCCTGAAAAGGGCACTGACCCTGCCCAGTGAGGAAATGACAGAAACCCCAGGTAAGCTGGTAGGAACTGAGAGCAGAGGTGACCTAGATGTGTTCTCAGAAAATAAAGGGCTAGGTGGCCTCTGTGAGTCTAGGACAGCTTACTGGCTCCCTTGTGCCACAGTGTGCTATGGAAGCAGATGAATGGTTCTGTAGCCTGAGAGTGCCTCAGGAATCAGTGGGGTCTTAGGCAGCACCAGGAGTTCCCAAGGGTTGTCTGGAAATTGAAAGGGGAGTTGCCAGACCTGCAAGGACTTTTTAAAGGGATCCCAGGGACAATGCTGCAATCAACTGCATGTTCCAGTAAACAAGTAATCGAGGGCTAAATGGAAGCCAATGGCATAAACGACAATCAAGGACCTCATCTCCTGATGCTCTGACACGCCACAGGTAACCCAGAAATTAGATATATCCCGAGGGTATATGTTGACTACAAAATTTTTTCCCACTTAGAGGATGGGGGCTCCAAATATAAAATAAGTTGGAGAAAAATAAGGTTGCTAATTCTTACACATCCAGGTGTGTGGGCTGAAATTTGAGGCCATTACTCAATCTCTCTTTTAAAATGCTAATGTCCCTCATTCACATATTATTACATGAATAAAAGATTTCTTTTATTAATAGCGAGCTTTAGAGTCCCTGGGTGGTGCAAATGTTTAATGTGCTCTGCTGCTAACTGAAAGGCTGACAGTTTGAGTTCACCCAGAGGCATCTCAGAAGAAAGGCCTGACGATCCACTTCTGAAAAATCTACCACTGAAAACGCTGCAGAGCACAGTTCTACTTTGACACACCTGGGGTCGTCATGAGTCAGAGTTGACCCAAAGTCATGAGGGGGATGTGGGTTCTCCTAGCAGGAGAATAGAGGGCAATGGATGTTTTAGGTGGCACGATGGTCAAAGCTTTGTTCTAAACCAGGGCTCTGTGGGAGAAAGGACCTGGCAATCTGCTTCCGTAAAGATTATAGCTTAGGAAACTCTATGGGGCAGGTCTGCTCTATCCTATAGGGTTGGTATGAGTCAGAATGAACTCACTGGCATACAATGACAAAGGGGTTTGGGGGGAAGAAGGAAGCAGGAGAGGGATTGTGAAAGAATTTTCTAATAGGAAGAGAAGGAAGAGGCAGT
This sequence comes from Elephas maximus indicus, assembly GCF_024166365.1. Classification (NCBI taxonomy): domain Eukaryota; kingdom Metazoa; phylum Chordata; class Mammalia; order Proboscidea; family Elephantidae; genus Elephas; species Elephas maximus. Next base: position 30,677,153 of record NC_064832.1, on the reverse strand, counting down.
AAGAAAAAAGGAGGAAAAGAAAATAGCCAAATGAATATCCAATATCCCTTTGTTTTCACCGTGCTATTCATTTTTTTATTCATACTGAAGTCATGGGATTTCCTGTTTTTCTGGCATTTATGAATATTTTAACCTAAATCACTGAAATTGGAACTTTATCTGAGATGTGGGGAAGGAATGCTAGCTTTACCATCACAACCCAAGTTGGAATTCTGGCTTTGTCCTTTAGTAGATGAGATTACCTTGGGTAATCTCTTAACTACTTTGAACCTCAGTTTCTTCATATATAAAAAGGGTTTAGTAAAACGCGTATCATTGAACTGTTGAGAGAATTGAGCCAATATCTACAATAAAAAAAACCCATTGCCGCCGAATTGACTCTGACTCACAGTGACCTATAGGACAGAGTAGAACCTTCCCCATAGAGTTTCCAAGGAGCACCTGGTAGATCTGAATTGCTAATACTTTGGTTAGCAGCCGTAACACTTAACCACTACACCACCAGGGTTTCCTCAACATCTATAACAGAGCTTTGTAATTTGTAAAAAGCTGCACCATTTTGTGCATTTTGTGGTGGAGGAGAAAATGGGGAAAGAGATTATATATGCTAGAGGGCATATGCGGGTTGCCATGGATTGAATTGTGTCCCCCAAAATACCTGTCAACTTGGCTAGGCCATGATTCCCAGTATTGTGTGATTGTCTACCATTTTGTCAGCTGGTGTGATTTTCCTATGTGTTATAAATCCTATCACTATGGTTTTAATGAGATGGGTTAGTGGCAGTAATGTTGATGAGATCTATAAGATTGGATTGTGTCTTCAGCCAATCTCTTTTGATATATAAAAGATAGAAGCCATCAGAGAGACGTGGGGACCTCATACCACAAAGAAAGCAGTGCCAGGAGCAGAGTGCGTCCTTTGGAACCAGGGTTCCTGTGCGGAGAAGCTCCTAGTCCGAGGGAAGATTAATGACAAGGACTTTCCTCCAGAGCCAACAGAGAAAGCCTTCCCCTGGAGCTGACACCCTGAATTTGGACTTCTAGCCTACTAGACTGTGAGTGAATAAACTTCTGTTTGTTAAAGCCATCTACTTTTGGTATTTCTGTTATGCCACCACTAGATGACTAAGACAGGTGAAGGATGCCATTCTGGGGGGTATAAACAGACAACTCAGTATGAGGACATTAGGCTTACTAGAAAAAAGTGGTCCAGAAGAGAGAAAAAGGGGGAAAATGAGCTCTCTGTGCATCAGAGGCAAGCTTGGATATCCTAACTTGAGGTCTAGTAATTACAACGTTAAACTTTGACTTATGCTTAGTTGTCACAATCTCTTGCTTATTTACCTTAGAGGTCTACTGGCAATTAGTGTAAGGAACACTGCCCTGCACTAATAATTCCAGAAGAAGATAATCATTTCAATGCCTTCAATATAAGAAATTAGCAATAATCAGGGCTTTAGAAACCACTTGTTAATCTTTTCGACTACAAGAAATCCTTTTTAGTTATTGTCCTTACTACAAAAGCCCTTGGTGATTGGTTCAACTTAGTTGGTCTTGTTTCCTGAAGTCTAGCACTTATGGGCTAAGATCTTTGTGAGTACTCTTTGAAAACTGGGGATTAAGAAGCAGGCTTCAAATCTAGCTTCAAATAAGCATTGAAGTTAGAAATAGCAGTGATTTTTCTACTGTAATACATTGGTGGAGATCTCTAGTTGTAAAATGAAAGAAATTCCATTTCCCAGAATTCTTCTTGTGGAGTAGTGTTTGGTAGAAATATTTTGTTATATTACCTGAGGTTGAGGTGATATCTCAAAGACACATGCTTAGTTGCTCATGATGGTCAGTAAACTGTCTTCTCAGGAGAGTAGGCGTTGTTAACTGGCCCTTAAGTTTCATTAAACATTTCAGTGGATTTAGGATTGTGGGTTTGGGGGCAGAGGTAAATGCTTTAAACAATAGAAAGGAGACACAGTTAGAGAGGGAAAGACATTTTGTGGGAAACTCCAGAGCCATCAAAGCTGAAGCAGTATTGGGGAAAGGGCATTAAAGAGAGAATCCCTGGTGGTGGGGGGGCCCAGTGTGGAGTTTAAACAACAGACATGTTAATGGAGATTTCCCCAAATGTTTTAATTAAAAAAAAATCAGACCTTTAGAAAAGTTCTAAGAATAGTAGAATAAACACCCTGTACCCGTTATGGTCACCCACTGCCGACGAGTCAATTCCTACTCATACCGACCCTATAGGACAGAGTAGAACTGCCCAATAGAGTTTCCAAGGAGCGCCTGGCAGATTCAAACTGCTGACCTCTTGGTTAGCAGCTGTAGCACTTAACCACTACGCCACCAGGGTTTCCACCCTTTACATATACATACATATATAGAGAAATATGCGTATATACATATTTTATGTATAGAAAGCAGATAAATAAATAGATATATAGAGAAACTTGTATATACATACTTTTTTTTTTTTTCTGAACTATTTGAGAGCTGGTTGTAGATATCATGACACTTTCCCAGTAAATTCTTCAGCACGTGTCTCCTAAGAACAAGGCCATTCTACTATATAAGCACGATATCATCATCTCTATCAGGGACTTAAACTTGATACAATACAATATCTAATATTTAATTCATATTTAAGTTTCTCCATTGTTCTTATAATGTCCTTTATAATCGTTTCTTTTCTCCAATTTAAAAATAATTTTTAAATTGTCATGTTCATCATAAATGCCCTATTTCCCCTCCAAAATTATAAATAACAACTGCATTTCTCATAATAATTTCATGCCAGTAGTTTTTGGGGGGTAAATTTTAGATGTCTTGTATTCAGGTTTTCAGGAAGTGAATACAAGAATAATACGAGCTGGTAGAGGAGAGACTGGCTGGCAAAGACCACACTTGAAACAACTATTTGACGAGAAGCGGCTCTGTAGAGACAATAGGTAAGAGACAGATTTAAAACTCTTCTGTTCCGTTTTTGAATGATCTTCAGCAAAATTTTGCTCTTGTGTGATATTAATGATATTGTTTTATAATTTCCACATTCGGTTGCATCACCTTTCTTGGGAATAGGTGTAAGTATGGATCTCTTCAAGTCAGTTGGCCAGGAAGCTGTCTTCCATGTATGTTGGCATAGACGAGTGAGCACCTCCAGCGCTGCATCCATTTGTTGAAAGATCTCAATTGACATTCTGTCAATTCCTGCAGCCTTGTTTTTCGCCAATGCCTTCAGAGCAGCTTGAACTTCTTCCTTCAGTATCATCGGTTCCTGATCATATGCCACCTCTTGAAATGATTGAACATTGGCTAATTCTTTTGGGTATAATGACTCTGTGTATTCCTTCCATCTTCTTTTAATGCTTCCTGCATCATTTAATATTTTCCCCCATAGAATCCTTCACTATTGCAGCTCAAGGCTTGAATTTTTTCTTTAATTTTTTCAGCCTGAGAAACGCCGAGCGTGTTCTTCCCTTTTGGTTTTCCATCTCCAGCTGTTTGCACGTGTCATTATAATACTTTGTCTTCTTGAGCCGCCCTTTGAAAGTTTCTGTTCAGTTCTTTTACTTCATCATTTCTTCCTTTTGCTTTAGCTGCTTGACGTTTGTGAGCAAGTTTCAGAGTCTCCTCTGACATCCATCTTGGTCTTTTCTTTCCTATCTTTTCAGTGGCCTCTTGCTTTCTTCATGGATGATGTCCTTGATGTCATTCTACAACTCCTCTGGTATTTGGTCACTAGTGTTCAATGGGTCAAATCTATTCTTCAGACGGTCTCTAAATTCAGGTGGCATATACACAAGGTCATATATTGGCTCTCATGGACTTGCCCTGATTTTCTTCAGTTTCAGCTTGAACTTGCATATGAGCAATTGATGGTCTGTTCCACAGTTGGCCCCTGGCCTTGTTCTAACTGATGATATTGAGCTTTTCCATCATCTCTTTCCACAGATGTAGTCAGTTTGATTCCTGTGTGTTCTATCTGGCAAGATCCATGTGTATAGTCACTGTTCATGTTGGTGAAAGAAGGTATTTGCAACGAATAAGTTGTTGGTCTTGCAAAATTCTATCATTCGATCTCCGGCATTGTTTCTATTACCAAGGCCATATTTTCCAACTACCGATCCTTCTTCATTTCCAACTTTAGCATTCCAATCACCAGTAATTATCAATGCATATTCATTACATGTTAGATCAATTTCAGACTGCAGCCAAACCAAACCAAACCCAATGCCATCGAGTCGATTTCGACTCATAAAAAAATAGCAACCCTAAAGGACAGAGTGGAACTGCCCCATAGAGTTTCCAAGGAGCGCCTGGCAGATTTGAACTGCCAACCCTTTGGTTTGCAGCCATAGCACTTAACCACTATACCACCAGGGTTTCCCAGACTGCAGGAGCTGATAAAAATCTTCCATTTCTTCATGTTTGGCCTTAGTGGTTGGTGCGTAAATTTGAATAATAGTCGTATTAACTAGTCTTCTTTGTAGTTGTATGGATATTATCCTATCACTGACAGCATTGTACTTCAGGATAGATCTTGAAATTCAAAAATGGCTACAGCAGTATATTGACAGAGACCTTCCAGAAATTCAGGCGGATTTCAGAAAAGGATGTGGAACCAGGGATATCATTGCTGTTGTCGCATGGATCCCAGCTGAAAGCAGAGGATACCAGAAGGATGTTTACTTGTGTTTTATTGACTATGTAAAGGCATTCGACTGTGTGGATCATAGCAAATTATGGCTAACATTGCCAAGAATGGGAATTCCAGAACACTTAATTGTGCTCATGAGGAACCTGTACATAGATCAAGAGGCAGTTGTTCAGACAGAACAAGGGGATACTGACTGGTTTAAAGTCAGGAAAGATGTGCATCGGGGTTGTATTCTTTCACCATACCTATTCAGTCTGTATGCTGAGCAAACAATATGAGAAGCTGGACTATATGAAGAACGGGCATCAGGATTGAAGGAAGACTTGTTAACATACTGCATTATGTAGATGACACAACCTTGCTTGCTGAAAGTGAAAAGGACTTGAAGCATTTACTAATGAAGATCAAAGACCACAGCCTTCAGTATGGATTGCACCTCAACATAAAGAAAACAAAACTCCTCACAACTGGACCAATGAGCAACATCATGATAAATGGAGAAAAGATTGAAGTTGTCAAGGATTTCATTTTACTTGGATCCACAATCAACACCCATGGAAGCAGCAGTCAAGAAATCAAAAGACGCATTGCATTGGGCAAATCTGCTGCAAATGGACCTCTTTAAAGTGTTGAAAGGCAAAGATGTCACCTTGAACACTAAGGTGCCCCTGACCCAAGCCATGGTATTTTCAATAGCATCATATGCATGTGAAAGCCAGACAATGAATAAGGAAGACCAAAGAATTGACACCTTTGAATTGTGGTGTTGGCGAACAATACTGAATATACCACGGACTGCCAAAAGAATGAACAAATCTGTCTTGGAAGAAGTACAACCAGAATGCTCCTTAGAAGCAAGGATGGAGAGACTGCATCTTACATAATTTGGACATGTTGTCAGGGGGAATCAGTCCCTGGAAAAGGACATCATGCTTGGCAAAGTACAAGGTCAGCAGAACACAGCAAGACCCTCAAGGAGGTGGATTGACACAGTGGCTGCAACAATGAGCTCAAGCATAACAACAATTATAAGGATGCTGCAGGACTGGGCAGTGTTTCAGTCTGTTGTACACAGGGTCACTATGAGTCGGAACCGACTCGACAACACCTAACAACAACAACATTCCATTCCAAGGATGCTACTCCTTTTCTCCAATGGTATATTTTGTTCCTGTCCTTTCTTTCTCTTAGTCTTTTGTATGTGACAAATATCTTACAGTGCTTATCTGTCAGATCCTACCATTATATGAATAGCCTGCTCTCACAGGTCTTTTGTATAGACTTTACTTTTTTAGAGCACTTTTGTATTTTCAGAAAAAAATGAGAAGATAGTACAGAGAGTTTCCATATACCCCACAATGCAGTTTCCCTTATTATTAACATCTGACATTGTTTTTGCTGTTGTTACCTGCTGTCAAGTTGGCCCCCAACTTATGGTGACCTCATACCCAACTTAATGAAACACTGCCCCATGCCCATAATGGTTGCAGATAGGACTGTTGTGATCCATACAATTTTCATTGGCTTATTTTTGGAAGTAGATAACTACGCCTTTCTTCCTAGTCCATCTTAGTCTGAAGGCTCTGCTAAAACTTGTTCAGCATCATAGCAATATACAAGCCTTCACTGACAGATGGGTGGTGACTGCACATGAGGTGTACTGGCCAGGAATAGAATCAGGTTTCCCACATGGAAGGCAAAAATTTTACCACCGAACCACTGCTACTCCCAACATCTTACATTAGTGTGTGTCTTAGGCTGAGTTCTCTAGAGAAGCAAAAACAGTGAATTGTATATATGTGCATAAGTATATATGTGTGTGTATATATATACATAGACAGAGAAACAGACAGACAGAAAAGAGAGGAAGAGAAGAGAAAGTGAGAGAGAGAGAGAGAGATCTTCAGGAAACGGCTCATGCAGATGCAGAGGGTGGCAAGTCCCAAGTCCATGGGTCAGGAGTTAGGCTGGAGGCTTCTCCTTACTCACATAGTTGCAGGGGCTGATGAACCCAAGATCGGCAGGTCAGATGGCAGGACTATGGCTCACAGGCTGCAGAGGCTAACGAATCCCAAGATTGGCAGGTAAGCTGCTAGCTGAAGTCCCAAGAACTTGAGGTCAGATGATGATGAGCTGGATGCAGGATCCAGAGAAAGAGCCTTGCTGGAACACACATTTATGTGCTGGAGGCAGGCCATATCCCCAAGGAAACTCCCTTTCAACTGATTGGCTGCTCACAGCAGATTTCATCACGGAGTTGATTACATCATTACCTAAAAGCCAAACTACATAACTACCAAACCACTGAGAATCATGGCCCAGCCAAGTTGACACAAACTTAACCATCACGGTATGGTACATTTGCTGCAATTAATGAACTAATATTGATACATTATTATCTAAAAAGCCCATAGTTTATTCAGATTTCCTTAGTTTTTACCTAATGGTATTTTTCTGTTCCAAAATTCCATGCAAGGTGCCACATTACATTTGGTTATCCTGTGTTCTTAGGCTCCTCTTGGCTATGATAGTTTCGAAGACATTCCTTGTTTTTGATGAGCTTGACAGTTTTGAGCTGATAGGCCTTTTGATAATTTAATATCTGTATATTGGTTGGTATAGCACCACAACAAATATTATTTTGAGTTAATGTTTTCAATGATTGGTGAAAATCAAATCCTGTTTCATGTAGCTGCATGATAAGGATCAGGTTTGCCTGTTCTAGACAGTTCATAATTAGACAGTACATTTTGAAATAACTGCATATAATTGGAATCCTACAGTTTCTACTCTTTTGTGTCTAGCTTCTTTAGATTAGCACAACGTTTTTAAAATTCATTCATGTTTCCCACGTATCAACAGTTCATTCCTTTTTATTGCTGGGTAGTATCAATTTTTTTTTTTTCAGTTTTTGCCTATTTTAAATGAAGTTGTTATGAATAATCTTGTATAAGTCTTTTTTGTGGACCTGTTTTCACTTCTTTTGTGTATAGAATTGCTGGTCATAGAGTTGTTATATGTTTAATGTTTTAAGAAAATATCAAACTATTTTCAGTGTGGTTGTCTTATTTTATATTCTATATTAGTTATCTGTTGCTGCATAACAGCATTACCACAAGCTTAACAGCTTAAAAGAACATACATTCATTATCTCACAGTTTTTATGGGTCAGAAGTCCAGGTATAGCTTAGTTGGATCCTTTGCTAGGTTGGAATCAAGGTGCTGGCCAAAACTGAGTTCTTCTCTAGGGCACTATTGAGAAGGATCTGGTTCCAAAACTCATATAGTTGTTGGCAGAATTCAGTTTCTTGTAATTGCCAGGCTGAAGGCTTCAGCGTCTTGTTGCCTTTTGGTTGGAGGTTGTCCCCAGCTCCCAGAGACAGCCTTCAGTTCCTTATCATGTGAGCTTTCTCAACATGGCCATTTGTTTCCTCAAAATCACCAAAGGAACAAGAGACTTCATCAGGATGGGTGCTATAATCTTATGAAATGTAATCATATGATCATATACATATAATCACATATCTCTCATAACCTTTCCCACATTCTATTGATATATTTTATTAGCCACAGGTCCCACCCACACTCAAGGGGAACAAATCACATAGGGCATGAATGGTAGGAGGCAAGTATCAAGGAGGACCACCTTAAAAGTCTGTCTACTACATACTCCCACCATCAATGTATGAGAATTCTGGTTGCTACATATCCTTGCCTACCACAAAAACAACACTGTGTTGCAATCCACGAGAACAACACTGTGGTTTTGACTTGCTCTTTCCTAATATCTGATTATGTTGAACACTTCTTCATGTACTTTTGGGCCACTCATGTATCTTCCTTTGTGAAGTCTCTGTTTAAGTATTTTGCCTATTTTAAAAATAGAGATGTTTGATTTTTTATTAATGACTTGGAGAAGTCCTTTATATATTCTGGACAAAGGTTATTAGTCAGATATATTGCAAATATTTTCTCTTGGTCTACAGCCTACACGTTTTTTTTTTCTTAACAGCCTCCACTGATGAGTAGATGCTTTTAACTTTGATGAAGTTTAATTTGCCAATATTTTCTGTTATGGTTAGTGCTCCCTTTGTTCTGGTAAGAATATTCATCTCTCAGAAATTGATGCAACAATTAGTACATTTTGAAATAACTCATGGGACATAGAAGAAATCAGAGAAATAAGAAAATATTTGTATTGAATGTTAATAAAAACACAACATATTAAAATTTGAGAGATACAGCTAATACAGCTAAAGCAGGGCTCAGAGGGAAACTTATAGTTTTAAATTGCTTACACTATAAAATCAGTTATTGAAGCTTCCACTGTAAGAATCAAAAGGATGGGGGGAAAAAAAACAAAACAGCAATGAATCCAAAGAAAGTAGAAGAAAGGAAAAAATAAAGTTAAGGGGAAAAAAAATTAAACAGAAAACAAATCAACAACAGGGAAAATCAACATTATCAAAAGTTGGTTCTTAAAAAAGATCAATAAAAATTATAAAGTTCTAGCTAGACCAATCAAGAAGGAAAAGAAGATGACAATGACAACACAAACTAGCAATATCAGGAATTAAAGTTAAAAAATTACTACCTATTTCATAGATATTAAAATAATCATAAGGAAATATTATGAATGGCCTATGATGATAAATCTGATAAAAAGTGAAACACATTCCTTAAAAGATTCAAATTACAAAAACTGACATACGAATAAACAAAAACCATAAGAAATCTCATATCTATTGAAGAAATTGGATTTGTAAATAGAAGCTTTTCTACGAAGAAAGCTGCAGGCTCAGGTAGCTTCATTGGTGAATTCTATCACACATTTAATGAAAAAAAAAAAAAGAACATTACAAAAACTCATTCAGAATATAGAGTAGAAAGTTACACTTCCCAACTCATTTTAATAGGCTAGTTATTACCTTAATACCCAAACAAGACATCACACACACACACACAAAAAAAACTCTAGACCAAGGTTGTTTATAACTATAGACACAGAAATTCTCAACAAAATATCATCAATCTGAATCCAGCAACATATAAAAAGGATATACACTATGACCAAGTGGGATTTATTTCAGAAAGGCAAGGTTAGTTTATAATCTAAAAATCAATTAATGTAATACACCATATCAATAGAATAAAGGACAAAAACATATCTCAATAGATGTAGAAAAAGCATTTGAGAAAATCCAACATACCTTAATGATAAAACATTTTTTCAACAAACTAGGATAGAGTGGAACTTCCTCAACCTGATGAGGACATCTTCCAAAACTCACAGCTAACATTATACTGAATGGAGAAAGACTCAAAGCTTTCTCCCTAAGCTTTTCCCCCTTACCACTTCTACTCAACCTTGTACTGGAGGTTCTCGCGAGAACAATTAGGCAAGAAAATGAAATAAAATGCATCCAGATTGGAAAGAAAGAAGTAAAACTCTCTCTCTTTTCAGATGACATGGTCTTATATATAGAAAATTCTAAAGAACCTACAAAAAAAAAAAACTATTAGAACTAATAAACAAGTTCAGCAATATTGCAGGATACAAGGTCAATAAAAAAAATCAACTGTTATTTATGTGCACTAGCAATGAATGATTGAAAAATGAAATTAAGAACATAATTTTATTTATAATAGCATAAAAGGAAGAAAATATTCAGGAATAAATTTGACAAAAAGTGCAAAATTTATACTCTGAAAACTGTAAAACATTAATGAAAGAAATTAAAGAACACCTAAATAAATGAAGAAACATACTATGTTCATGTATTGTAAGACTTAATATTGTAAGATTTAATATTGTTAAGATGCTAGTACTTCCAAAATTGATCTAGATTCAATGTAATTCTCATCAATCTCTCATATGGCTTCACTGCAGGAACTGACAGGCTGATCCCAAAATTCTTACGGACATTCAAGGGACCAAGGACAGTCAAAACAATTCTGAAAAAGAAGAACCAAGTTGGAAGACTCACACTTCCTGTTTTCAAAATGTACTACAAAGCTACGGTAATCAAGACAACAAATATAAATCAATGCAACAGAATTGAAAGTCCATAAATAAACCCTGATATTTATTTAAGGATGCCAAAACAAGTCAGAACTAAAAACTATATAACCCTTAGAAGAAAACATAAGTCTTTATCACCTTGGGTTAGGCAAAGTCTTCTTAGATATGACATCAAAAGCACAAGCAATAAAATAAAAAATAAATTGGACTTCATCAAATGTTAAAACTTTCATGGTTTAAAGGACATCATCAATAATGTGAAAAGACAACCTACGGATGTAAGAAGATACTTGTAAATCATTTATCTGATAAGGGACTTGTATTCAGAATATATAAAGAACTCTTAAAACTCAACAACAAAAGACAACACAATTTAAAAATGGGCAAAGGATTTGAACAAATATCTCTCCAAAGAAGATATACAAATGGCCAATAAGCACATGAAAAGATGCTCAACATCATTACTCATTAAACGAAAACCAAACCCACTGCCCTCGAGTCTATTCTGACTCATACCAACCCTATACGACAGAGTAGAACTGCCACATACAGTTTCCAAGGAGAGCCTGGTGGATTTGAATTGCCGACATTTTGGATAGCAGCTGTAGCTCTTATCCCCTATGCCACCAGGGTTTCCATTACTCATTAGGAAAGTGAAAATAAAAATCACAATAAGATACCACTTTATAACCACTAGGATTTCTAAAATAAAAAAGACATTGACAAGTGTGGACAAGGATGTGGAGATACTGGAATCCTCACATATTGCTGGTAAGAATGTAAAATGTCACAGCCGCTTTGGAAAACTGGCAGTTCCTTACAAAGTTAAACATAGAGTTACCCTATGACCCAGCAATTTCAATCCTAGGCTTATATCCACGAGAAATAAAATACATGTGTTTCACAACACGTATGGTCAAAAACCAAAAAAAAAAAAACAATAACAAAAAACCCCACTGCCATCAGGTTGATTCTAACTCATAGTGACTCTGTAAGTAGAACTGCCCCATATGGTTTCCAAGAAGTGTGGATCCAAGTAAAATGAAATCCTTGACAACCTCAAACTCCTCTCCATTTATCAAGATGTTGCTGACTGGTCGAGTTGTGACAATTTTTGTTTTTTTATGTTGAGGTGTAATCCATACTGAAGGCTGGTGGATTCGAACTGCTGAGCCTGAGCTCTTAACCACTGCACCACCAGGGATCCATATATATGTTCATAGCAGCATTATTTATAATAGCCAAGAAGTGGAACAACCCAAATTCCCATCAACTGATGAACGGATAAACAAAGCGTGGTATATGCATACAATGGTATACTATTCATTCATAAAAAGGAATGAAGTTCTGATACATGCTACAGCTTTGATGAACCTTGAACACATTATGCTAAGTGAAAGGAGCCAGACACAAAAAAGCCACAAGTTGTATGATTCAATTTATATGAAATGTCCAGAAAAGGAAACTCTACAGAGACAGAAAGTGGGTTTGTAGTTGTCAAAGGCTGGGGGGACATGTAAACAGTCACACAGGAGAAGGTATTTTATGAAGATACATCTATAAGACAAGGAACGCCAAGAGACACCTGGAGCTACCAGAAGTTGGTAGTCAAGGGAGGATCTCCCCCTAGAGCCCACAGAGAGAGCATGGTCTTACCGGTGACCTTTATTTGACTCCAGAACTGTGAGACACTAAAGGCCTGTTCTTTAAAGCCACCCACTTTGTGATATTTTGTTATGACAGTCCTAGAAAACTAAGATGCCTACTTCCTTTTGTATTGAAATAGCCACTCCAATCTTCTTGTGATTAATGTTTAGGTATTTATTAATGGCATATTTATTTCTATCAGTGTACTTTAACCTAGCTGTGTTTGTACAGGAAGAAAAAAATGAAAAGAAGGACAGGTATGTACTTATGTATATATGTGTGTATATCGATGGCACTGGGTTTTTTTTTAATATATGTATATACACGGGTGTGTGTGTGTGTGTGTGTGTGTGTGTGTGTGTTTTAGTGATTGCTCTAGGAACTAGTTCTCAATTTTTTGTGGTATCGTAAAAATTAGAGGCCCTCAAAGACATTTTTGTATGTGGGTCACATCTATTGACATTTACCATATTAGCATTTAAAATTGAGAAATTATAAAAAAAGTCAAGTATGCCCAAATACACATTCCATCAGCTGTCAGAGCAGTGGTGACATGACCTCAGGAAATCTCCACTGTACTATCATGAGGGAATAAAAGTGGAAAAAAGTGTCTTAGTGTCGTTATGAAAATTGTTTTGACTTCATGGACCCCTCGTGCATCTTTCAGGGTTCAATTAGAGAAGCCGAGCCAGTAGAAGTTTTGTCCACCTATCCACCTATTTCCCTCCCTCCCTCCCTCCCTCCCTCCCTCCCTCCCTCCCTCCCTCCGTCCCTCCCTCCCTCCCTCCCTCCCTCCCTCCCTATCCACCCATCCACCCACCCACTCATCCACCCACCCACCTACCATCCACCCATCCACCCACCATCCATCCATCCATCCATCCATCCATCCATCCATCCATCCATCCATCCATCCATCCATCCATCCATCCATCCATCCACCAGCCCACCGATCCAACCATCCATCCATCCACCAGCCCACCCACCCATCCATCCATCATCTATTTACGTAAAACAAGGGATTTGTTGCATAGATTTGATCACACACAATTGTGAGAACTGGTTAAAGAGTCTCTGTAAGACTCATTTTTGATGTGATGCTGGAGCTTGAAGTCCTCAGGGCAGGCAGTGGGGAAGATGGATTTCAAAGTAGGGGAACAAAGACAAGCTGAAACTCCTGAGTAGGCACTGGAACCCAAGAGGATGGCCTCATATCCTATCAGTTTTGGCCTGGTTTCCTGGAGAGTAAAGCCTGAGGGAATAACTTATATACTACTACATTATTAGGGAGTACAATCTCTTGGAGGCTAGAGTCACAGCAAAAAGAACAGAGGCAGGAGAGCAGAAAGAATTGCTACAAGGTTGAATTACTTAGCTTGCCCTCACTTGGCATTAAATGCAACTGATTGGTCAGTCTCATGGGAGCATCATTTGATAATATAAATGACTCCAATCTCAGTAAACCCTGGTGGCATAGTGGTTAAGAGCTATGGTGCTAACCAAAAGGTTGGCAGGTGAAATCCACCAGGTGCTCCTTGGAAATCCCATGGGACAGTTCTACTCTGTCCTACAGGGTTACTATGGGCCAGAATTGACTCAATGGCATCGGGTTTAGTTTTTTTTTTTATCTCAGGAAAGGAGTCCTGGTGGCACAGTAGTTAATAGCTTTGGCTGCTAACCAAAAGGTTAGCATGTCTGAAACTCTTAGTTGCTCCTTGGAAACCCTATGGGGCAGTTCTACTCTGTCCTATAGGGTCACTATGAATTGGAATGGACTTGATGGCAACGGGTTTGGTTTTTGGTATTTTAATTGCAGGACAGAACTTCTGGAGGAAGAAGACAGAAGAATGTATCTGCCAGATCTCCTTGTTAAAGTTTTTTTTCCCCCCATGAATATTATCCCCTATATTTCTGGGTTGTGCATGTGTGGGTACTAACAGGTCCTACAGCATCTCATGCCTCATTGCCTGATAGCAGGAAAGCTCTGGAGCAGAAAGTGGAAGCCATATTATTTGGGTACAAGGTGAGCTACTGTTGAATTATGGTCATGTGATGTCTATTGCCAAGGCAGTGCAGTTCACAGAGAGTTGATTACCACAATGCTGGCTGGGAAAAAAAAAGCAAGTGGATAAAGATCCTAGCAACTCATGGTGACCCCAAGTATGCCAAAGTAGAACTGTGCTCCACAATGTTTTTAATGGCTGATTTTTCAGATGTAGATCACCAGGCCTTTCTTCCCAGGTGCCTCTGAGTGGACTGAAACCTCCAACCTTTAGGTTAGCAGTTAAACATATTAACTGTTTGCACCACCCAGGAATGAGCTGGGGTCAAATTGATGACAGTTTGTTTTAAGGAGTCTGGAGCAGCTGAGGCCAAGAACATATGAGGTGGTACATAAACTGAGTTTGAAGAAATTTACTGTTTGCACCACTCATGTCCATTCATGCCCTCCCATTATATTCTGCTCCCATACTACAACAGGGGCTCAGTTTTTGTGAGAAGATGATGCCATTATTTTACTCCCTGAGAGGAAAGGTACAAGTCTATTTTGTCACAGAATCTCTTTCAAGATGGTGGCCACCTATAATATCTGAAGAGACTTAAGAGGTTTAATGAAACAAAATATAGTACCTACTGATAAAGACAATAAAAAAATTTTTTTTTTCTTTTTTTTTACCAAGGCCTTAATTGATATTCTTCATCTCTCTTTCCTCTACTCTTTTGTATCTTCATGTGAGTTAATCACTGGCCAAGGTCTATGGTGGTAGGTGGGTCAGTGGTGGTGGGTCTGTGGAGGCAGTTCCCATTTGGCTGAGGCCAATTTTTAGCTAACACTCACAGCAGCTTGAGAATGGGTGTGCCAGTAGGTAAGGGGGATTAAGCAAAGCACTAATTGCATCCATTCACTTCAAGCAGCTAATCCTACTTCTACCCTTTATTTCCTGAACCCATCTATTCTAGCCCTCAGGGGCAATACCCATTTATTAACTGTCGGTTCAGTTGGTACAACATATACTGTACCTTGGAGGACAGTGCCCAACCCTGCAGGGTGAAGCTCCCAAGCTAGTCATTTATTGAGCCTTTAACAGGCCATTCTATGATTCTACAGACTTGTAACTTTTGGAAGGTGGTGTGGTAAATAAATTGCAACAACAGTCCCAGCTTTTATACTTTCTTGTTTCCATGCCCTTTGGTAGTACCCATCCACATTGACTCTGGACATGGCCATGTGACTTGTTTCAGCCAGTGAGACGTTAGCAAATAAGATACAATAGAGACTTTAAAAGTGCGTACAATCTGGACACATCTTAAAATCCTATCACTGCTATGAAAACAAGCCCAGGCTAGCCTACTGAAAGGAATATGAGAGTTATGTGGCTATTTTATATCAGTCAAACCCAGCTAACCATCTGGCTGCAGATACTTAAGTAAGCCAGCTGAGACCTGCAAGTTCAGCTCAGCTTAGCAGCTCAGTGAAATAGTAAATTCATGAGAAATCATAAACGGCTGTAATTTTAGGCCACTAAGTGGGATGGTTTGTTATGCAACAAGATCTAAATGATACAGATGAAGTGAAGTTACTGGTCATGTGTTCATTGTTTTCTCTTTTGTCATAAAATGGGTCCCTTGATCTGAGCCATTACTGTGATGGCTTGGATATCATGTCAATGTATCAGGCTTCTATAAATTCTAGAATGGTCGTGCTGGCAGATGCACTGAGGACAAGGTAGGCAAATTCATAACCAGATTAGCTATCAGTTTCAATAAGTGTGAATCACTGCTTCCTCTAAGATGGAAGGGGTCCAATGTAATCAATCTGCCATCAAATGACTGACTAGTCTTCTTAAAGAATAATGCCATATCAAGCATTCAGTGTTGCTCTCTACTATTGGCAGGTTAGTATTTCAACAAGGACAGTAGTCATCAATATAGCTAGGTCAGAATTGGCAAGAAGAAGCCCATATTTTTGAGCCCATGTAAGGCTTCCATCTTAGTCACCATGACCTCTCAATTCATGGGACCTTTTTTTTTTTTTTTTTTGGTGATAGCACTAGAGTGGCTGGAGAAAAAGGCTAGCTGACTCTTCGAGATGAGACATCTTGTTCACCTGCAGGCTGAGAGCCTTCTTTATGGTAGCTACTCTCTGGTGGGAATTAACAGGAGATATAAATGGTTTATTCTCACTCCCACAGGTCCAGTCACATACCTTTTCCCAGACTTGTCTGTAATATTCCAATCATGTTTCATTCAGGTCATGACCAACTAGCTAAGCCATTCATCACTGTGCAGTTGTATATCCATGCTTCATGCCACTTTTTTCCTCCTAAGAAGTGAGCAATCAAGTGTACTGGTCACAAGTCTGCCCAAGGGAGGATTTCCCTTTATCACTCCAAGTTACTCTTAGGTGGGATTGTAATGTCAGCAGTCAATTTTTGCTAGCACCTATATCTTATACCAATCCATATGTAAACTAGACTCAAGGTCTTTCATCCTCCATTAGTTGGTCTTAGAGAACTCCCTTTGATCACAGAATTGAGGGAGAGATGTCAGTACAGAGAGATTGGTGATACAAGAGTTTGGGTCATTTGTTCACATAACTTATTCATCTTTGCTTGGGCTTGATCCTAAATGTACTATGTTCATTGTACCATGAATTGTTACTGTGTCTGCCAGACCTTATGACTCACTGGATAATCATCAGATTGTGATTGTCCACTCCAAGTGTATAGGCACCTGGAGCCCCACAGTCAGACAACTCAGTCTCTACTACAGCCCAGTAGCTCTACAGGAGCTGATTTATCAAGTAGAGAGTAATTCTCTGTTGCAGAGGCAGTGCCTTGCTCCAGAGCCTTAGGGGTATAGCTCCTATTGTGGTTTGCCAGACATGCCATACAGCACTTTTCCACCTCAGGTACCTCTCGCACTATTGGATCTGCTAGGTTATACAGCTCAAGTGGCAGGGCAGCTTGAGCTGCAGCCTGGATCTGATCCAGAGATGTCTCTTATTTTGGTGCCCACTTGCAACTGGAAGCTTTCTAAGTCATCTGATATACGGGTTGGAACTGTATTCCCAAACACAGCATTTGCTGTTTTTAAATCCAAAGAGACTCATAAAATGATGAGCCTCTTTCTTAATGGCAGGAAGTGAAAGGTGCAACAACTTGACCTTTACATTAAAAGTGATGTTTCCAGCATGCGCAGTGCCTTGGAATCCTAAAAACTCCATTGATGTGGCAAGCCTTTAGATTATCTTAGAGTTTGTCTTCTACTCTTTGGCATACGTGTGTTTTCCTAAACCATCTAAAGCTTATTCTTTGGTCTTCCTTATTCATTGTTCCGGTGTTGGTGAAGAATATTAAATATACTGTGGACTGCCATAAGAACAAATGAATCTGTCTTGGAAGAAGGAATATAGCCAGTATGCTCCTTAGAAGCAGGATGGTGAGACTTTGTCTCACATACTTTGGACATGTTATCAGGAGGAACTAGTTCCTGGAGAAGGACATTATGCTTGGTAAAGTAGGTGGTCAGTGAAAAAGAGGAAGATCCTCAACAAGATGGACTGACAGAGTGGCTGCAACAATGGGCTCAAAATAACAATGATTGTGAGGACTGGGCAGTGTATCATTCTGTTGTATGGAGGTTCATTATGAGTCAGAACTAACTTGATGGCACCTAACAACAACATTTAAAGCTTATTACTCAAAATCTGGTCTATGGACTGGTGTTGGTTGGTAACTCTTGGTTACCAATCCAAGGAACATAAATTCAGAAACTAAGAATATGTGTTTAGAAACCTTCATAGCAATTCGACATTGCTGTGACAACCAGGCAAATCATTTGATCAGTTAGACTCATACAGGGTATAGAACACCTCAAGTGTTTTCAAAATCATATGGAGCAGGGTATATGCTGGTCGAGTTCAGTAGCTTCCAAAAATATTACTCTATAGCATATTGGGAAAAAAATAAATAAGCATTGATCTGCAAATCAATTTGACAAGCAAATTGATAATTGTTTGCCCCTTCATACTCAGCAGGAGAGAAAGCTGAAGAGTTAAAATAAACCTGGGCCTAGAAAGTAAATATATACTCCCACCATTCCTATTGGAGTCCCTGGTGGCACAAACAGTTAAGCAGTTGACTGCTAACCAAAGGGTTGTCAGTTCAAACCTACCTAGCTGGTGCCTTGGAAGAAAGGCCTGGCTATTTGCTTCTGAAAGATCCCAGCCTTGAAAATCCTATGGAGTGCAGTTCTACTCTGCAACACATGGAGTCACCATGAATTGGAATAAACTCAATGACAATTGGTTTCAGTTTTTGGCATCATTCCTGTGTAAAGGCAAACCGCTTTTGATCCTTCCTACTGATGGGAATCAAGAAAAGTATACTCACCAAATTAATTACTGCAGATCAAATGTCAAGTCTATTTTGATCTGCTCTAGTGAAGATACTGCTTGCTACATGGCAGTTTCTACTGTGGCTACCATGATTAAATTTATGGCAGTCTATTGTCATCTGCCATGATCCTATTTTTGCAGGGGTCAAACAGGAGAGTTGAATAGAGATGTAATGGAAACCACAACCCTGCACTCTTTGAACCTTTAATGGTGATGTAATCCTCTGCAGTTTTCTTAGGATGCTTCTGATTTACTATCCTTGATGGGGGTAGTAGTGGTGATTTCAGGGGCTTCTACTTGGCAACTCCGACATAATGGCTATCACAAGTCAGGAGTCACAGATCAGGGAACCAATGTGAGGGACGCCAGCTGTTTATACATTCAGGGACGAACCATATGTTATGCTGTTAGACTCTGAGGTGGTGTCTGATACACTGCCCTTCCTGATTCTTGGTTTTCTGCATTTCTTTTAATTCCATGTAGTATTCTTCCGATAACTTCTTTTTCTTCCAATAATTTTTTGCTCATTAGCCAGGGCATATCTGTCTCACGAAGCTATGAATTTTAAGTAATATGGCAAACCAAAAAAACCAAACTCACTGCTGTTGAGTCAATTCTGACTCATAGTGACCCTCTAGGACAGAGGAGAAACGCCCCATAGTGTTTCCAAGGCTATATATCTTTATGGAAGTAGACTGCCACAGCTTTCTCCCATGGAGCAGCTGGTGGGCTCAAACTGATGACCTCCTGGTTAGCAAGCTAGCGCTTTAACCACCGCACCACCAGAGCTCCTCAGTAATATGACATATCCTCCTTAATGGTCCCAAATTATTGTTATGTAAAATATTTGGCATATATGTATATTTGTATACATATAATAATTGGTGCTCAGTAAATGCTTGATTAACTGAAGAAAATTGTTTAGGGACTATATCACTTATCTACCGCTGCATAACAAATTGTCTCCAAAATTAATGACTAAAAACAATGATGATTAATTATTTCTCACAATTCTGTTGGTTAAGTGGTTTTTCTGCTGATCTTAACTGGTAGGTAGGTGGGATCTGGGCTCAGCTGGGATGCTAGGCCTCTTTCTCTGTGTGGTCTGTCATCCTCATGGGGACTAGTTTATGCTTCTTACATGGCAGCTGGGTTATAGGAGAGCATACCCTAAAGCACAAGCACTTATCAAGTTACTCTTCGCTTTACATTAGCTGATATCCCGTTGGTCAAACAAATCACTATGGGAGGAGACTACACAGGGCATGATATCAGTAGGTGTGATTCACTGGGGGCCATCAGTGTAACAGTCTTCCACAGAGACTGTGTCCAAGCATCCAGTTGATAGGTATTTACATTCCTACTTACGGCAAGGGCTGCTGGTTGTTTTCCAATAGCTGTTCTCCCTTGCTTCGTATTAACAGAATCCTGAATTTTAGCTGGTCACGTGGCCTCATAAAATAAAGAACACATTTTCCTGCATTGTCTGCATCCTGGTGTGGCTTTATGCCCATGTTTTCCTCAGTGGGATGTAAGTGAAAGTGTATTTTGGCAGTTTCCAGGAATTTCTCTTAAATGAGAGGTTGCATGGGCCCCTAGCTTTTTCTTCATCCCTTTCCCCATCCTACTGCCTAAAATGTGGATGTGAATTTTGGCTGTCATCTTGGACAATGAACATCACCCAAGGATAACAGAGTTGTGTGTTGAAGGTACCTGTGTTCCTGAGGACTTTGTTGAGTAGAACCTTCAGACCAGCCCTGGAATGTCTACCTTCAGATTTTCGGCTGAGATAACAGTAACCTTCTATATTGTCTAATCCATTGTCATTTTGAGTTCTGTTATTAGCAGCTAACTAATAATACTGTCACACTATTACGATACATCCTCTCTACACTTGTTTTAATTTTAATATCAAAGCTACATAGGTAGATACCAGTTGCTATCAAGTCAATTCTGACTAACGGCGACCCTGTGTTTGTCAGAATAGAACTGTGCTCCATAGAGTTTTCAATGGCTGGTTTTTTGGAAATAGATTGCCAGTCTTTTCTTCCAAGGTGCTTCTGGGAAAATTTGAACTGCATTGGTGGTCCAGTGGTAGAATTCTCACCTTTCATGTGGAAGACCCAGGTTCGATTCCCAGACAATGCCCCTCACACACAGCCTCCACCTGTCTGTCAGTGGAGGCTTGTGTGTTGCTATGATGTTAAACAGGTTTTGGTGGAGCTTCCAGACTAAGATGGACTAGGAAGAAAGGCCTGGTGATCAGCCACTGAAAACCCTAAGGATCACAATGGTCCTATCTGCATCCATTCAGGGGTGGGCATCGTTTCCTTCTATTGTGCATAGGGTCACCATGAGTCAAAGGCTGATTGGTCAGAAGCAGCAGGAACAACAGCAACAATCCTTGGTTTTGTTCCATGGTACACAATTTTTTACCTTCTGATCGCCTTTACCCAAAACACACTGATGGCTCTTATTGATCAAAAGAGAAGAGAAATGTATCAGTTTTAGTCGATAAAAATTGTATGGGCTAAATTAGTGAATTCTGGGAAGCATGCATAGTTTAACAAGCCATTAAGGAGAGAAGATAAAGAAGTGAAGACTGCAGAATGTCTGTATTCCTTCAACCACCAGAGACAAATTTAGAACAACGGTAGTGCCTAGCCAGATAGGGGAAAACTCTCAATAAAACCACGCTGCAAACCCCACTTCTGGTTTGCTTGGTTCGGGGCTCCCTCATGTTCATGATACTATTAATAGGAAAATACACATGCAAAGGAAGTAATTAGTTGTCTCTCGTTCATCTTGGAGGGTGATGGGGAGAACTAGGGAAATGTTTGTGCTTTAGATGAAGGTTGAGATCACGAGGGTTATAAATGAGACGGATGTGCCTCCAGGCACAGCAACTCTTTAGGTACCTACGTAACCCTGAGGATTCGGCTATAGTCAGTGTCAATAAACTGCCTTGGCTATTTTACCTAATAGCCATTTCTGCATGGGAGAAACCATCAGATTTGGAAGTGGAAGAATTTCTTCTCTTGGTACAGTGGCTTAAACTGTAGAAATTTAGTGGCTTGCTACTTTGGTCTCCTTCCTTGGCCCTTGCCCTGTCAAAGAGAATTCAACCTGTATTGGGGGCATTTGAATATGGGGCCAAACATTTTGAGGATTTTTTTCCTTTTCTTTGTTTTTTTTTTTTTTAACTCTCTTCCCATTGTCTTTACACCTCTGGGCCACCTGAAATATCTGTTAGAGCCTTAAGTGGTGGTTAAATTTACCTGATTATTTAATTTCTTCCCTCTCTGTTTTGAGAAATATCTTCCTTCTCAAAAAACCAAACCTGCTACCATCAAGTTGATTCTGACTCAGAGTTGAAAAGCTCTTTCAACATTCCTGCCCAAGGTATATTGTCTCCTTAGCTTATAACATGGGGAAATAGCACAAATGTACCTTGCTTTCCTCCTACAGGGAGGAGAAACTCCTACATCAGGGTACCTCTAATTCTACTGTAGGTAATATACTGTTACCACCAGAAAAGCTGTCTTCTCATGTCTTTTGCTTGTTGTTTCGGTATTCCTGTACTACACTAAAGAAGCTGTTTTCTAAGGCCTGGTTTCTGGACACAGTACAAAGTGGAGAAATATAGCACCAACTACCACGTAACGTTTAATAAAGATTTAGCAATTTCTATGAGCCCAGAGCTGGTGGTGTCTGGTTGCCAGTAGGGTAAAGTATGTGGCTGCTGTTGGCAGCACTAAAACAATGAAAAAACTATAGTAGCAATACCTTTTTGTTTACCAACATTTGCTCATATGATTCTGTTATTTCTGTGAGGTTGGCAGGGCAGGTACTACTATCTGCATTTTAAATTTTACAGCTTAAGAAACTGAGACCCCAAAGAACTAAGAGCTTTCCCAAAGACAAATCAGGGAATTATCAGCCATATGCAGCACATCGTGTTCTAAGTGACCACCATGCTCCCAGCCACCTTCTAAGTGAGCCTCTACCAGCATGTCCTTTCCCACAGTCATCATGATTATTATCAGGTGCACTTGCCATCCCTGTGACAACTGATTGGGCAGGGATCGGATGTGACCCAAAAGCTGTCTTTATAAGGTGGACAGAGGCCTCCCTCCAAAGTGACTTGGAACTGAGACATGAGTGCTCTGTTCAATAGAAACGCTCTCTACTGGATAAGGGTATCATTACTTCATTCAATAGGTATTTGTTGAGTGTCTACTATGTGCCAGCCACATGCTAGGCATGGGGACACCCTGGCTAGCAGTACAGATACAGACTTATTCCCATGGATAGGGCTGGCTTTATGGGCCTATGAGTTCTGCAGTCACACTGGGCCCTGTGCTAAGAACGCCCCAGGCTTGGTTTCATGCTCTGCAGGGACCGTCACAAAATCCTTAAGTTATGGACAAGGAGCCCCACGTTTTCATTTTGTTCCAGGCTCCACAAACCATGTAGTTGGTCCAGCTCATAGAATTTACTAAAGTTTAGTAGGGGAATCAATCATATTCTCTCTCCTGAGCGTATGAATTGGCAGCATGGAGAGGTCAGTGCAGCAGAAGCTGGATGAAGAGATGAGGATACCAATATTCACAATGGCAGGAAGGAGGGGGGTCTGCTGCTAGAGGGTCGACTGGAAGTGTGGCAGTAGGGACTCTTCTTCTTGCCCTCACCTTTCCCCCTTGAATTTATCATTGACACTAAATAATTCAGGTGAACTGAGCAAGTCACTGTTACTTCAGCCCTGAGAGAATCTAACACACGCGCATACGGAAAGTGATTTAAATCATGGCAATGAAACAGAGCAACAGGAGAGGAGAATTAAAGACTCTCTAAGCCAATTCTTCTCACACTATCTGCGAAGGAACTTATCTTTCTTTCTTAATTTCTAATTTGTCGTCGACTCATACTTCTGGAACATAAAATAAAAACAAGTTACTAGAAAAATTGAATGAAAACAACAAAAAACAACACAAACTATATTTTTTAGTATCTTAAACATAAAAATTAATTTTCAACAAATAATTGGAAGAACTGTAACACAGGATACAAGGAAAAAATATAAAAACTGCACATTGTTCACCGGAAGTGTGCATCTAGGTGATTACCATAGAGAATCGCTATTACACCCCTCATTTTTTGTCATTCCACAGCCATAACAAAGAAACAAGAATTTGTTTTTGTTGTTGATTTGTGACTTAGGAGACCCCATGTGTTACAGAGTAGAACTGCTTCATAGGGTTTTCTTGGCTGCAATCTTTAAGGAAGCAGATTACCAGGCCTGTTTCTTCTGTGGTGGTGCTCCAGGTGGGTTCAAAATGCCAACGTTTTGGTTACTGGCCAACTGGAAACTATCTGTGCCATGCAGGGACCTTTCTAAACAAGAAGTTGGGAGAGAAGTAGCAATTTCCCATACTAACTGCTATACAGTGTTTGTACGTCAATATTTAAAGTTTTTAACATGACAAATGAGTGTGCTTCTTGCTTGTTAAATTACCTAATCTAGGTTTAGATATATCTAGCAGTATATCTAAACTGCTTCTATGTTTTATTCTGATAACACTCAAGTAGAGAAGCCAGTCTCTCAAAGGCATGTTGAAGGGAGTGGAATAAGAGATTTTAAGGCAATTTCAGCAAGTTCAGGACATTCATTTTTAATTTCTATCCAAAATGAAACAAGAGATGCTTTATTTTCAAAATTCATCTCCAGTCCTTCATCAGTAGTGAGTTCCAAAAATTTGCCCTGTAAAGTTACAGTTACATTTAAATTCTGGATCCATGAATTTCCTGTGTGTGGTGATTACTTTGATGGAGAATCAAAATCAAAATGTTTTATCATATTTATGATAATATTTTCTTTATATTTTGTATGTAAATGTCCCTTAAGTTTGATGGATTCATTGCTTCATTAATCAGTCCATGGTTTTAGTACTTAACCAAAAGTTATGGCTACAGACTGAACAGACAGGGGATTATATTTCTGAGTAAAATTAATATAAACTCTTAGCTCTAATTCTTTGGAATGACTTCTCTGATCATTATTTGGTTTACTACTGGTAGTATTAATCCACTAGTGACATCTGTCTTTTCTTGACAAAACAGGCCAATGAGGCTTGTTTCATCATCTACGATTTAGGGTTAAAAATAAATGACACAAATTTTACTTCCCTAATTTAGCTATATATAAATAAAAAAAAGAGGCTTGATTAAAAATTAAAATGACTATAAAAACAACTTATAAAAATGAATAAATATTTACATCTTCATGGATTTTTAACACTTTGGATTACAATTGACAAGCTAACCTTAAAATTTTACTCATCGTAAATGTGGTCCTACTATGCATGACAAGGACACAGCCCTACCACCTGCAACTCACCACATAAATTGGAGAACACCTGAACTGGACTATACTCTTGCTTAGCTATATGCTTAGCAACAGATGTCCAATGATCATGTTCTTGGATGTTGCTGACATGTCAAATTGTCATAAACATTTCTAAGCACTCTTAATTTCTGTATTTATCATCATCTTGTGCAGTAAGGAGCCCTGGTAGCACAGTGGTTAAGAGCTACAGTTGCAAATCAAAAGGTTGACAGTACGAATCCACCAGGTGCTCCTTGGAAACCCTATGGGGCAGTTCTACTCTGTCCTATGGGGTTGCTGTCCATTCAACCAGTTCCTATCCCTTTCTGCCTTCTCATCCTGCCTTCCAACAGGAGCTGCCCATTTAGTCCCATGTATCTACTTGAACTAAGAAGTAAAACTCTTTGAGTATTATTTTATGTTTTATAGTCCGGTCTAATTTTTGTCTGAAGAGTTGGCTTCAAGAATGGTTTTAGTTCAGGGTTAACAGAGAAGTCCAGGGGCCATGGCTTCGGGGGTTCCTCTAGTCTCAGTCAGACCATTAAGTCTGGTCTTTTTATGTGAATCTGAGTTCTACATCTCCTTTTCTCCTGCTCCGTCAGGGACTCTCCATTGTGTTCCCTGTCAGGGCAGTCACTGATGGCAACCAGGCACCATCTAATTCTTCTGATCTAAGGCTGATAAAATCTCTGGTTTATGTGGCCCTTTTGTCCCTTGGGCTAACATTTTCCTTGTACCTTTGGCGTTCTTCATTCTCCTTTGCTCCAGGTGGGTTGGGACCAAATGATGCATCTTAGATGGCTGCTAGCAAGCTTTTAAGATGCCACTCACCGAAGTGGGATGCAGAACATTTTCTTAATAAATTTTGTTATGCCAATTGACCAAGATGTCCCCAGAAACCATGGATCCAGGCCCCTGCCCCTGCTACTCCGTCACTTGAGAAAACTTCTTTTAATAATCTATAGAACCTCTAACACTTCTTTGTAGTACAACAGAAAGCTGTGTAATGATTTTATTTACTCAAGTACTTCTGAGTTGTGTGTGAGGAAATCATATCTTAAAGCTACTCAGAAACATGGTAAAAGGAGTCCAAGGCAAAGATACACATCCTTTTGTAAATGGAGAAACCTCTCTTTGACTTATTATAATTGTGGTAAATCCAGATGTTGATGTAAACTGGGTTTAAATAGAGCAAGTCTACATATGTGGGGAGAGTTTACTTCAGTTCCCAGAACTTCCTTCAGTTCTCCTACCTATGCTCTCCACTCTCATTTTTAACAAATAAGTATCTACTGTGTGTCCAATACTGTGCTCAGTACTAAGGCTACAAAAATGCCTGAGATTTGGTCTCTATCCTGAAGTAATTCACAGCAGAAATATTATCAGTCATGATGCTTTCTGCTGCAAACAATCATGCAATTCAGCTCCAGGGTGTTCAAATCAGAAGCTAAGTTATGTCACCAAGGACCCAGATTATTTTCTTTTGATATTCCTACTGCCCTGTCCCCAGCATTTTTGCCTTATCCTCCGGTCTGCTGCATAGGTCACAATGGCTACAGCAACTACAAGTGTCATATCCTTATGACAACAGCTAAGGAGTAGAAGAGCTGTCATCTCTGTATCCCATTTTATCAGCCTTCCAGAATATTATCACCTTTCATCTTTAAAAGGTCAAACTGTATCCTGATCTGCTGCCTAAACTAGTTGTGGGCAAGATGAATGGGACTACCATTTTAATTGTATTCACTCTCAGTGGCCTGGGCCCTACCTCCTGACAAAGTCTTGGCCCCCAAGGTAGGATCCGGGGGGACTGTGTGTTGGGTAGGCCAATGCTTGCTAACCTTTTTTACATTGTGGCACATGTCATGGTCTACACAGAAAATGATAATCCATTGCACTACTCACTGGGATAAACTCACGAGACTTGCATCTATGACTTACCTGAAGGCTCCTGCTGCCTCACATGCTGCCCAGCTTTCCAAGAATGAGGGAATGTACATCAGAGCACAACTATACTTTATTCAAAGTACTTCAGTTGGGAAGTTCTGAGATGGGCAATCAAAAGTATCTGCCAAAGGAAGAAAAACATGTGCTAAAACTAGAAAATCAATTATAATAAATCAATACCAGGAGACAGAAAAGATACAGCTTCTAAGCCAATGTTTGGCGGCGATACCTCCAGAAAGCTTTTCTTCTGTTGATTTTGTGCCTGTACACATGCTATTTCTCTCTTTTTGGTGTTTTCTTCACCAGTATAATGTAACAGATAAGTCATAGCAAAATTACCTAGGTTCAAGTCCTCTGCTCATCAGATCTGTGATATTGGGAAAATTAATTAAGTCCTCTGAGCCTCATCTGAAAAGTGAATAATACTATCCATTTTAAAAGGTTGTTTCTGAAGATTAAATGAGATAATTATGTAAAGTGGCCAGCACATTTCCTGGGATCCAGCAAGTCTTCCTTAAATTTTAGATCAAGCTGGCAAACTTCTATTCAACTGCTACTTCTCCTCTGAAGATCTCTTTTACACATTTCAATGGTTCCTCCTGACTTTACACCACCATTAAGACTCAAAAAAATTAATTAAAAATAGACATTTTACTTTAAGAAATTTCTCTTACCCACACACACACCCGCAAGTATAAAAATACTTGACCCAAAACTGATCTTGCCTGCAGCTTCACTGGCTTGTTCTTTCACCCCAACTTCAACTTTGCAGCATGGTTAAACTTGTTTATCCCCCCAGCTAGAAGACAGCAGTCAATAAGAAATCAATCACCTTGTGATTTAATGAAAAAGACTGTGTGCTTCCTTGATTTTAATTTCAAGAGCTCTCAACTATAAATATGTAAGTTAACTCAGTAATCATTATTTCATCACAGTGGAAACTTGTATTTATCAAACAAAAATTTTTAAGTCTCTGTGAAATCTCCATTCTCTGGGAGTTTCTTCTTGCAGGAAGAGAATGTTCTCCCAATTTGAAAATTGTTTGTTAAATCATAGACCAATCAAATATTGTTATTCTTTTGAATTGATACAAAATCTTATTTTTAACGTTTATAAACAGTTTATAAACTGTTTACTTGTTCATTACCCACAGCCCCCTCCCTACCCTAACCAGTGATCCCCAAAAGGCCAATAATTGTCCTACATTTTGTTTCCCCCAGTGCTTGGTAAACTGGAGCACCGATTAGGTGTTCCAGAAACGTTTGCTAAAGGGATAATCGGCGGTGTTTTTGTTTTGGTAGACTGGCTTAACGGATTGGGTGGGCGAGGTCTCAGAAGAGGGAGGGTACCGCCCATGGAGAGAGGAGGCGTGACAGTGTAGGGTGCGCTTGCCTGATAGAACTTACAGGACCTGAGTGACAGTCCCTGATCAGACCCAAAGACAGAGATGACAGAGATGGGGCCCAATTTTGCCCCACAGACTCTTTTTGTTGCCCTATTACGGGCACCTCAGCCTGGAAGGAGAGCTACAGGTAGAAACAGGTCCCAGCAGCGGCGGCTACCTCAGGGAGGGCGCCTCCGCCAGGCCTGGTCTCCCGGCCAGCCCCGCTCGTCCCTGCGCCCCCGCCCGCGCGCTGCCAGGCGCCCCGGTGCCCGCCAGACGCCGGCTGGCCCGGGAGCCTCGCGGACGTGACGCCGCGGGCGGAAGTGACGTTTTCCCGCGGTTGGACGCGGCGCTCGGTTGCCGGGCGGGGAGGGCTTGTCCGGTTTTTCTCAGGGGACCTTCAAATTATTTTTGTAACGGGAGTCGAGAGAGGACGGGGCGTGCCCCGACGTGTGCGCGCGTCCCCCGGCCCTGCCCTCCTCCACAGCTCGCTGGCTCCTACCCTGTGAGGGCGTCATGCCGCCCAAAACTCCCCGAAGAGCGGCCGCTGCCGCCGCTGCCGCTGCCGCTGCCGCTGCGGCTGCGGCTGCGGCTGCTGCTGCGGCTGCCGCCGCCTCTGTGGAACCCCCGGCGCCGCCGCCACCGCCCCCTCTCCAGGAGGATCCGGAGCACGACAGTGGCTCCGAGGACCTACCTCTGGCCAGGTGAGTGAGCAGAGCCGCCCCCGCAGAGCGAACGCAGGAAGGGAGCCGAGGGGGCTTCGGGACCGGCGCCGCGGCATCTAGGCGGGGGCGCGTCTTTGCCCCGGATCCCGGTCCCGGCGAAAGAGGGTCCCTCCTTGCCCCCCACCACCGCGGAGGGTCTGGAGGAGGGTGACAGGGCTCCGGGATCCGGAGCGAGGGGAGGACAGCCAGGAGGGGTCGCGGCTCCAGGTTGACAGGTGTTGGGCGGGTGGGGCTCGGTTGGCTGAGCGAAGTGACAGGTGCTAGATCGGAGGCTGGAGGCGGCGGGTCATTTCGAGCTCCCATCAAATGCAAAAAATGACTGACGCGCGTGTGTTGAAGAGGAAGCGAGTTTTGTTCTTGTTAAATTGGTAGTACTCCCGTGCTCTTTGGCTTTCTGTTTGGTCTTCTGCGACGCAAGAGTTCCAAGTGTTCGCTTCTGGGTGTGCACTGCATCCAAAGCCCCATGCTGCGAGAGGCCGACCAGAAACGCCTTGGACGCCGCTGCAGGAGACGCCATCGGACCTTAGCGCAGGGTCCTGGGTGCCGGTTGTCCACAGGGTGCTTTGAGGCCTTGGGGTTCAAAGCCAGCTGTAGTAACTGGCGAAACAGAATGCTTTAGAGGAACTGGGCAAGTTTTGTGAGGCAATTTAGTGTAAGTGCCTAAAAGTTTCTAAACTTCTTTTTTTTCCTTTTGGATAAAACTCCTTGCAGGTTAGTCTGCCTCAGCATGTGCCATTATTTCTTCCATTTTGTTTTTTGACTTTACAATCAGGGATCTTGGTGACGCTTGTTTCTTTGTTTTGTTCTGTTTGTTTTTGGTAAAAAATTGGCGATGCTCTTGTGCTAACATCGAACTTTTTTTTTCCCCCCCTAAGTGAAATCTAAATTTAAGCAAGCCGTGTGGATGCGGTAGAATATGACAAAGAGCTATTTGTTGGATTGCAACATTTTATTTTTCTGGATTGTGATACTTTACGGTTAACTAGCTAAGACTGAAAAGTGCATATTTGTCCTTATTCCTTATTGTCAGCACTGGTTCTCTTTCAGGCTCTTTGTATACAGATCCATCGTAGGGGAATGGGACTGCTTTCTTCCCTCACCATTCCTTCTTCCATTCTGGTCCATCACCAAGTTCTGTTTTACCCTCACTGAATTGTACATATCTTTCCACTTCCCAGCCACTAACAGAGTTCAGGCCAAATTGTAAAAGATTGAAATGACCTGTGGAAGGATATTAAAAATTCATATATTTGAATGAACTGTCATATGGGTTAACTGAAAATCATACCTACTAGTTTAAAAAAAAATCCTTGGGTGGTGCAAACGGTTAATGGCTTGGCTGCTAATCGGATGATTTACTTGCAAAAAATTAGCTGATGAAAATGCTATGGAGCACAGGTCTACTCAGACACACATGCAGTTGCCATGAGTCAGGAAATCGACTTAACAGCTTAGTAAAAAACAAAACAAAAAACAGGCCTGGGGGATGTTTTGGAAGAAGACATCACACTTTAGTTTTTGATTAAACTCTAATGTGCCCAATACCTGAAAACTATTCTTTGGCAAGAGCAGTAGTATTTACTTTAAAAAATTCAGTGTTATCCATATAACTTTGAAAGCATTCTTGATTATTTTGTGATAATTAGAAATATTGAAGTTCTGACCATCACCTGGGAAAAGAAGAAATTTGTTTCTTTCATTCTTTTTTCCCCAACACATTATTTTATATACCTTTAAGTGATGGAATGATAAAAAATTCTTTGGGAACTCAAACCCTTGTACTTCAAAGCCATGCAAAATACAGTCTGCCTTTGATTATCCGTACTCACAATGGATTCCTTAGCATCTTCAATCAGACTCTACAGATTAACAATTTAGCAAGGGTAGGACCACAGCCTGGCAATCTGAGGCTGAGTAACCTGAGGCTGAGTAACCTGCTTAGGGATGGATTCAGGGCTCAGCTCTAACTGCATTCCCAGCAAGAACCATTTCTGCCCAGAGAGTTGAGATCACATTCTGTTGCATTTATCTCTGGCCTAAATGATGTGGTGGAAACCCTGGTGGCCTAGTGATTAAATGCTACAGCTGCTAACCAAAAGTTTGGCAGTTTGAATCCACCAGGCGCTCCTTGGAAACTCTATGGGGCAGTTCTACTCTGTCCTATAGGGTCGCTATGAGTTGGAATCGACTCGATGGCAAAGGGTTTTTAAATGATGAGGCTGGAAGGGAAACTGTCACTAGGAACAGCATACCACCTTCATTGTTGAGGTTATCAGATGTTAATTATGTTTTGAAAAAGGAGCTGGCAGTATAGAGTAGTGGTCAAGAGCGTGGATTATGGAGTTAGACTGTTGGGTTCATATCCTGGCTTACCACTTAGTACTGGCAGTGAGCTCAGGTGAATGCTTTAACTTCTCTGATTTCGTTTATTCTTCGGTAAAACAAGGATGATAAGGGTCCTTACATGGTAAGGCTGATGTGGAAATTCAGTGAAACCATGACATTTAAGGACTTTCTACAGGGTCATAGTAAATACAGGTAGTTCCCAATTTACGAAGTACTTGACTTACGACGAACCATAATGATGACTTCCTTTTTTGGTACATCGTATCCTTAGTAATGTGTACTGCATACAGCATTGCAGCATGTGATCTGCTGATGTTATTCTTAGGTGTTCACTTGCAGATGTTCAAAGATGGATTTATAAAGATACTGATAATGAAAACTAAAAAAAAGAGGTATTCGACTTACATTTTATGACAGAGTCAGAATAGAACCCTGTTGTAAGCTGGGACTGTCTACTTAAAAAGACAAGGAATTAACCGACCAGAATGTATTGAATGCCTATCTTGGTTAAGAAAGATTAAGAACAAGGGACTGAAATAAGCATAGCAATAATTTATATCAAGTTAATCATCATGTAAGAAGTGCTTCTAGGCAGAGAGATTATTTGAAAGTTTAGTAAGTGTAGACTACACTTTAGTAAAGGCACTGACACTGAATTGATTGTGTAATACTATCTATGGGCTGTTCTTGCTCTTGTCAGTATCCCAGTTTCCCCCCTCCAACCCCTGAAGCTATTGTACTTACTTTCCTTCACGAAGTTATTTTATTGGTCTGAAGTATATGTGATTCACCATGCCAGCAGACATTTTTTTATTGTGCGGTGTCCTTAATTTGGAAAGCCAGGGAATAAGATAAGCATGTGTTTAAATTCTAAGTGTAATTTTTTTCAAAGAAAAAATAGTATCTTAAAGAACTTAGTGATGCTGTCTTTCAGGATAGTGCTATTATGTACAAACTATTGAAACAAGTGTTTTGCTTCATCAGCTTGATTTGTAAGTGTGTGAGTATTTTATATATTTATACATTTGGCAGGCTTGAATTTGAAGAAACTGAAGACCCTGATTTTGTTGCATTGTGTCAGAAATTAAAGATACCAGATCATGTCAGAGAAAGAGCTTGGTTAACGTGGGAGAAAGTTTCATCTGCAGATGGTGTATTGGTAAGAATTTTCTTAAAAACTTTTTTCTCATTTTAAAAATAATTCTGAATCAATGTAGAAAATTAAGAAAATAGGAAAACATAAAGAAAATAAAAGCTAGTAATAATTACATTATTCAGAGGTAATTCGCCTCTGATAACATTAAAAAATTACATATATCCCCCTAAAACAAATCTTAGACATCATATCATTTTATCTATAAATACATCACTATGTATTTCTATGATATAGGGACTTTTAAAGGAACACAACCACACCTTATAAAATTATTTTTAATGTCTTCTAATATGCAGTCAATATTTAAGTTTCCTGATTGTCTCAGAATCAGTTTTGTTAGAATTCGGGATCTCTGATACTGTCTTGATGTATTCGTTTTTTATTTTTGGTGTATATTTGTGTATGTATAATAATAACAGTGAACAATTTCCTAGTACTTTATTTGTATGGCAGAAAAATCAATTGATTCTGACTCATGGTAACCCCGTGTGTAAGAGGATATTAAAGCATCTTGCAAATAACTCATTTAACAATCCGTTGAGATATGAAATTTTTACTTTGCAAATTTTTGTTTTGCAAATTTTTATTTTATGTATAAAATGTAGTTTCCATTTCACATGTAAAATAGTTATTTTGAATATAAATGTAAAATCTTTATTTCACATGTAAAATATAAAATCTTTGATTTACATGTAAAATTTTCATTTTACAGATGAAGAAGCTGAAGTAGGGTGAGGTTAAGTAACTAGACCAAGGTTGCTGGCTAAAAAGATCTCAAATACAGATTTGAGATCATAGACATATGTAATTTTGATCTTGCTTTTTTTTGTTTTGTTTTGCTTAACATATCAGCATTTTCTTATGTCAGTAAATATTCTTTGATAACATAGTTTCTAGTGGTGGTATAATATTTTGTCCTTTGTATGTATTTTAATTTGTTAACTCTTATTATTATGGACATTTAGATTTTTTTCAACTTTTTTATTCT
The DNA here is from genome assembly GCF_024166365.1 of Elephas maximus indicus. Taxonomy (NCBI): domain Eukaryota; kingdom Metazoa; phylum Chordata; class Mammalia; order Proboscidea; family Elephantidae; genus Elephas; species Elephas maximus. The sequence goes on along the minus strand of NC_064832.1, from coordinate 30,643,499 downwards.
GTAAAATAATGTGATAAACATCCTTAATCATAAGAATAATGCCAGGTACAAAGTAAGTCCTTGGAAATTTGTTAAATGAATCAACGAAAGAATCTTTATTTTCTTAGAATAAATTCTTACGCATTGAATTACTGAGTCAAAAGTTAGGAATGTTTATAAGATTCCGAATAATTATTGCTAAATTGCACACCGGTCAGACACATTTACTGAATTTACTTTCTGATTAGCATTGTATAAGAGCACATGTTTGTTTTCACTGATCAGATCACAGCAAAATGTGTTTATGTACATACCATAAGTGTTTAAAACTGTATGAAAAATCTCTAGTCATAAAAAGGGGAAAACAAGTGCCCACAATTCCAAAAATCCGAACATATTCTCAAAACTGTCTAAAGAAAGAGAGAACTACTGAAGCCTCCATGTGCAGATGAGGATGATTTCTTTACTATCCTAAATGAAATTATTTCAATATTATCATTCCAGAGCATTTGTGTATCTTTCCACTGCTTTGGGTACTCCGTGTACAAAGCTGTTTTTGTGCATCCACAGTTAAAAGGAGTCGTAGCTCTTTCACCTCTGTCTCTTCCTAAAATAATAGATTTTTAGTTTTCAGAAAGGTAGGGATAGATAACTCATATAAAGAGTATTGGTGAATATAGGTAATTCTCAATTTATAAGTGGGTTATGTTCCAGATTTGTCTGGAAGTATGATATGGTATGGTGTTAGGTTTTTAGACTAGTTCACGCAAAACTTTTTTTTGTATTGAAAAATAGCAATAATAGTTTTAATAGTAGAAGCCCTTCTGGACTTCTGAGTTAAATACACATGGGAAAATGTTACTAGGTACTTTTTAGGAGGGTCGCTATGAGTCAGAATCCATTCAATGGCAACAGGTTTGGTTTAGGTTTTTTTTGGTGGCCCACTGGTTAAGACCTGTGGCTGCTAACCAGAAGATCAGCAGTTTGAATCCACCAGCCGCTGCTTGGAAACCCTATGGGGGCGGTTCTACTATAGAGCACTCTGAGTTAGAATTGACTTGACAGCAATAGTTTTTTTTTGGTTGGGTGGCAAAAGCAGCTTGTGATTGGCTGCTAACCCAAAGGATGGCAGTTCGAACCCACTCAGCGTGTGTGGAAGAAAGGCTTGGCGAACTCTTCTTTTTTCTCCTCCTGTCTTTGTACCCAGCACCTTCCATGGGAACTGCTGCAGGTTAAATTTCATTTCATAATGGGATCATCGTGAAGACTAGGACTTGTGCCATCTTTCCTGGTTGTATGCTGAAGGAAGATAAGAAAGGAAACTCATGCTACCTGTGGAATTTAGCAAACCTTTCACTTTTGGGTGGGGGGATGGGGGGAGGGGTATGACAGAGGCGGATATTCTGCTGACCTGTTGTAATTCAATAGACCTTTTCCTTAGAAATATTATTTTAAGTGACCATTAAGTTTTTGAGGGATGGCCTGAGAATCTGACCTCTGTTTATACAATAATTTCTAAACGAGAATGTGATAGAGTGTATGCCGAGAAGGGGATATACAGTCTGCCTTCTGTATTGGCGGTTTCTGCATCCATGGATTCAACCAACCATGGACTGAAAATATTTGGGGAAAAAAAAGTTCCAAAATCAAAACTTGAATTTGCTGCATACCAAGCACCACACTGAATCCACACGAATGAAGCGATGTGCAGGCATACCCTGCTGTAGCCGCCCACCGTTTTCAGAGATCCTCAGTCTCTCTCCAGCACTTGTTGTTTGAGTATTCTTTGCTTCCAGTCTCATTTGTTCAATACTTGTGTGTACCCTTTGTTTCTGTGAAAAAATGGCTGCTAAAAAACAATGAAGTGGTCAAAGCAATCCCTCACAGGCTAAGTGTGAGGGGTTGAGGAGCGTGAGAGGAAGGAGTGTCAGTCTAGTAAGGGATGGCTGGCTAGCTCTGTGAACTGCTGTAGCCTCAAGAACTCCAAGATCAGGGGAGACTTGGACCAGGCAGCATCAGCATTCCCAGAAGAACTGAAGAAACACATAGAAGAGAAAGGCTACCTTCCAGAGCAAAACTTCAGTTGTGATGAAACAACTACATAGCATTTACATTGTATTAGGTGCTATAAGTAATCTAGAGATAATTTAAAGTATATAGGAGGATGTATGTAGGCTATATGCAAAATCTGTGCCATTTTATATAAAGGACTTGAGCATCCTTAGATTTTGGTATCCATGGGGAGGGGGGGTGTTCTGGAACCAATACCCCTCAGATACCAAGGGACAACTGTATTGACAAAATGAGCCTGTTTCCTATGCAGCTATTCTAGTGGCAGTTGGCTATCTCCATTGAAATAAGAATGCGACAACTTGGGCAATACTTTTTTTTTTTTTTATTTCATTGTGGCCAAATGTATATAACAAAATCTGCCATTTTTAAAGTTTAGGGGCATTCACAATGTTGTGCAACTATCACCGCTATCTATTTCCAAAACTTTTTCATTGCCTCAGACAGAAACTCTGTACCTATTAAGCAATAACTCTCTATTGTTCCTTTCCCCCAGTCCCTGGTAACCTCTGATCTAATCCGTCTCTGTGAATTTGCTTATTTCACTTAACATAATATTTTCAAGGTTCATGCATGTTATAGCATGTGTCAGAACTTCTTTGCTTTTTATGAGCTGAATCACTGTATGTATATTCCACACTTTGTTTATTCATTCATCTGTTGGTTCTGCCTGGAGTTTGTTGAGCTTCTTAAATGTGTAGGTTAGTGTTCTCACAGTTAAATACTAAGGAACTTTAATTAACACCTGTATTTGTTTTTAAAATAATTGCTGTCAGTGCAGATGGACACACAGAACCAAAAACTTACTGCCGTTGAATGGATTCTGACTCCTAGCGACTCTAGAGGCAGAGTAGAATTTCCCCACAGGGTTTCCAAGGCTGTAATCTTTACGGAAGCCGACCGCTACATCTTTCTTCTGCAAAGTGGCTGGAGGGTTCGAGCTCCCAACCTTTTGGTTAGCACGTGAGCACTTTAACCACTGTGCCACCCGGGGTCCTTAGACACACAGGAGGTCTAAAACCTTGTTTTAGATTTTTTTGGGGGGCCTTTTAAATTTATTGCTAGTTGTTTTTATGGTACAGCCTGTATTCTTTCTTGGTGGACTACTATGTCTAGTGGATAGATTCCCCAGTGAAACCATCTGCACCTGGAGTTTTGTTTGTGGGAAAGTTTTTAACTTCAAATTTTCTGTAATAGATAAAGAATTACTCTGGTTATTTATTTCTTTGTGAGTTCACATTAATAGTTTATGTTGTTCCTGGAGTTTGTTCATTTCATCTAAGGTACTGAATTTGTGGAAAGAAGTTTTCCACGTTTTCCCTCATCCTCCTAATGTCTGCAGGATGTGTAGTCATGTCCCTTCTAATGGTGGTGATTTGCTCTTTTTTTTTGATCTGGCTGACTAGAGTTTTATCAATTTTATTGATTTTTTTTTTCAAAAACTAAGTTTTTTTTGCTGTTGTTTTTCTGTTTTATTGATTTCTGCTGTTTTCTTTATTTTTTTTTTCTTAATACTTGCTTTGGTTTTAATTTCCTTTTTTAAATATTTTTGTAGTTTCTGAAGGTGGAAGATTAGGTCATTCATTTGAGCATTTTCTGCTGTAAACTTTCATCTAAGCACCACATGAGCTGTGTTCCACACATTTTGATATACTGTTTTCATTTTTATTTGATTGAAAATATTTTCTAATTTCTCTTGTAGCTTCCACTTTGAGTGGGTTACTTAGAAGTATGCTATTTAATTCCTGAATGTTTTCTGATTTTCTAGATATTTTTCTGTGGTTCATTTCTTATTTAATGCTAATCTTTTCTGGTCTTTTCAGCTCTTCTAAATTTGTTGAGTCTTGTTTCATGTCCCAGAAAATGGTCGGTCTTAGTGAATACTCTATGGGTATTTGAAAAGAACGTGTATTCTGCTGTGGTTAGGTACCCAGACAAAGTGCCCTTTAAGTGTTAATTAACGTCAAGTTGGATGATTACATTTCCCAGATCTACTGTATCCTTCTGCCCACTTGTTTTATTGACTGCTGACAGGAATGTTGAAGTCTCTACTAGTGGAGTTGCCTATGTCTTTTCAGTTCTATTAGTTTTTGATTAATGTGTTTTGAAGCTCTATTCTTAGGTGTCGAAACCCTAGTGTAGTGGTTTAGAGCCACGGCTGCTAATCAAAAGGTTGACAGTTCAGATTTACTAGGTGCTCCTTGGAAACTACGTGGGGCAGTTCTACCCTGTCTTATAGGGTCCCTATGAGTCAGAATCGACTGGACGGCAGTGACTCTGTGTGTGTGTTACTCTTAGGTTCATACATATTTATGGTGAATTGATTTCTTTGTCATTATGTAATGTTTCTCTTTATCTCAATTTACATTTTTTGTTCTGAAGTGTACTATGTGCACCTTTCTTGGATTAGTGTTTATATTGCATATTTTTTCCCCATCATTTTACTGTTAACTATGTCTTTATATTTAAACTATTTTTTTGCTTTGTCGTACAGTCAGCATTGGTTAAAACTTTTAATAGAATTCTCCTTACCAGCTTTTATGGTTCCCGTTGTCCCTTCCTTTTATGCTGTGCCACAGATGAGCCAGTATTCCTGTCCTTTCTCTCCTTGGAGGTTCCTGCCTTTCCTTAGGTTTCAGATTATTTGATTGCCCTGAGACCCCAGGTCTTTGATGGGTTCAAGAAAGATTATGATTCTATTGTTTATCTGGCTTTTTCCTGTTGTAGGGGCGGGAGCAGCACTCTGACTGCTTTGTGCATTCTAGGAGTAAGTGGAATTATATACTCTACCTTTTGCTTTCTGAAAATGTTTGCCTTGATAATTTGCATATTTAACATCTATCTGTAGGACTGATTGGCACTCTGTCAGGCCACTTCTGTTTTAAATCCATCCATTCAGCCTCAAGTTCTCTTTTTTTGCAGTGCCTCTCACATCTGTTCCTTCTTTCTCTGGTTACCAACAGTGCTGCTCTGACTCTTGCCTTGTGCTGTGCCATGTTGTCTTCTTCTGACTAGTCTCTCGTGTTTCCTCTCTCCAGTGTATCCTACTGCCTGACCACTAAAAAATACTAGTTTACACAGTTTGCCCCACCGTTTGCTTCAATTTTTTTTTTTTTTGTCAATGTTACAATCCCCTCTCAATCTCCTCCTCCATATTCTCTCCCCTCGCCCCCCAATTATAGACAGAATAAAGACCAAACTTATTCTGGTATTTGGAGTCCTTCATAGTCTGATACTTTAACCTTTTTGCCAGTCTGTTTTTTATTTTCTTTGATGGTCCCCAGTGCTTTGTGCTCTCCTCCCTCAGCATTTATATTTTTGCTAGCTTCCTCTTCTTAGAAGACCCTCACTTATTCCTTTGGCCCAAATTCTGCCTTTTTTAAGACTCACTTTAATGTTCTTTTTATGATAGTGCTTCCTAATCTCTTCAAGTCATCCTGACATCTCCTTGTTGCAGTAGGTGATTTACTCTTGATTCCACTCATTTGGAAGAGATAGGCAATATAGTAGAGTAGTTAAGACCATGGGAGCTGGAGCCAAAATATGGGTTTGAATTCCAACCCCACCACTTCACTAAGTTACTGTACCTGTTTTGCCTCAGTTCCCTCATTTATAAAATGAGAGTAATAACAACTATCTGATAAGTTTATAATAGATAATGTACATAAAGCATTAAAGAAATTCTGGGAATATTATTAGTAGTCAATGAATATTTACTAATACTGTTTTTTCATAATTTTACTTTTGGTCTATGTTTCTAAAAATTTATACATAGGTTCCTTATTTTAAATCCTAATAGTCCTTTTGAGTGTGTCCTGATTTTCAAAACCAAACCAAACCCAGTGCTGTCGAGTCGATTCCGACTCATTGCGACCCTATAGGACAGAGTAGAACTTCCCCATAGGGTTTCCAAGGAGCACCTGGTGGATTTGAACTGCCGACCCTTTGGTTAGCAGCCGTAGCACTTAACCACTACACTACCAGGGTTTCCTGTCCTGATTATAGTTTACTGTAATTTTCCAGTAGTGATATACCATTTCAAAAGGTTAGTTTGAATTCAAAGCCTTTTTTTTTTTTTTGGCATATATCTGGTCCAGTGAGTCAGTGTTGAAGCCTATGAGAACTGAATATGGCTGACTTCTCATCCTTAGTACGGCGCTGATAATTTTTGAAATGACAATGATGTTGATAAGAGGCAGATCATAAGCATTTTCACTTTACTTCCCTTCTTCCGTGTAACTAAATTAAGCAAATTTTCTTCAAATGTAGAAACAGTGTAAGCATCGGTTGCCCTTGGAGGTGATTACTAAAAAAATATTAACAGCTTTATTGAAATATAATTTATATATCATACAATCTAACATTTTTAAGCATATTCAGAGTCATGCAACCATCACCACAATCAATTTTAGAACATTTTTGTCACTCCCCCCAAAAAAAACTTTGTATCCATTAGCAGTCACCGCTAATTTCCCTCAAACCCTGCTGGCCCTGGGTAGCCACTAACCTGTTTTCTATAGATTTGCCTATTCTGGACATTTGATGTGAATGGAATCATAACAATATTTTGTGGTCTTTTGTGACTGGCTTCTTCCATATAACATGATGTTTTCAAAGTTCATCCATGTTGTGGCATGTGTCAGTACCTCATTCCTTTATATTCCTTTATATTTATGCACTCATCAGTTGGTAGACATTTGGGTTGTTTTTACCTTTTGGCTATTATGAATAATGCTGCTATGAACATATGAGTTTTTATGTGGACATATGTTTTTATTTTTCTTGGTTATATATACCTAGGAGTAGAAGTTGTTAGGTCATATGGTAGGTTTATGTTTAACCTTTTGAGGAACTGCCAAACTGTTTTCCAAAGCTGCTGCACCACTTTGCATTCCCACCAACGATGTATGTAGGTTTCAATTTCTTCATGTCCTACCAACATTTGATATTGTCTGTCCTTTTGATCACAACCATCCTAGTAATACCTTGTGTTTTGCATTTGCATTTCTCTGGTGGCCAGTAAAGTAGACCATCTTTTCGTGTAGTTATTAACCATTATATATGTATGTCAGTGTAGGAAAAATGTTCACATTCTTTTCCCACTTTTAATTTGGATTATTTTCTTTTTATTACTGAATTGTAAGGATTCTCTATGTATTCTGGATTCAAGTTCCTCCTGAGATCTATCTTATTTGCAAATATTTTCTTCTGTTCTGTGGCTTGTGTTTTACTTCCTTTTTTAAAAAAAATTTTTTTAAAGCTTCATTTTTAGATAAAACATAGTGGAGTTCTGATATTTGCTTCTTGGTCGACTCAATAATTTAGCTGTACTATAAGCATTCCATGGAAACCCTGGTGGCGTAGTGGTTAGGTGCTATGGCTGCTAACCAAAAAGGTTGGCAGTTCAAATCCGTGAGACGATCCTTGGAAACTCTATGAGGCAGTTCTACCCTGTCCTATAGGGTCGCTATGAGTTGGAATTGACTCGACGGCACTGGGTTTGGGTGGTTTGGTTTTATAAGCATTCCACTTTGGAGACGATTATTCCAGAATGGTTACTTTAGCAGCAGGATGAGCTTAGATCAGAGAAGCAAAAAGACTGATCAAGAAGCTATTGTAGTAACCTAGAACAAGGGACAAATTTAAGCAATATTTTAGGAAGTAGGTAGGATTTTTGTGATTGCTTGATACAAGGGTGAGGAAGAGAGAGGAATCAAAGGTGCAGGTTTCTAGTGTTAAAAAAAAAAAAGTGTTAGAGCCTGGCATATTCACAGCGATGGATGGCACTGTGAGGGAACACTGTGGGGGAACTAAGAAATTAGCCTAAAGGATTCTCAGCTATCGTTTCTAGAATGGGTACCATAAAAAGAGGAAAGGAGGTGAATTTAGGACAATAGCTCTACCATGGTAAATTTGAGTGACTGACATGCTTTTTTTGGAATGAATTAGATGCAGTATTGTAGTCAGTATCCTACTAAAGCCAAAGCAAGCAAAGCTTCTTTTTTTGTATTCCTCTTCTCTGGTCCTCCTTTTTCCTTTGAGATGAGTTTTACCAGTTTTTGGTGAATGTCGATCGATGAACTACAGTGAAGTAGGGGTTTGATTATTACTGTTAAGAGACCCTGCTACAACTTAGTAAAAAAGGACTTAGATTTTGGTTTTTACTCATTCTTTTCCTCCAGTCTCTCCTACACACACTTAAGGATTTTTATTATATCTAATTGAGATTTTATTATTTACACTTTTAAAACAATTTATTAGTAATGTTTTTGGAATAGCAATAGATTCACATGGTTCAAAATTCAAAAGAAACAAAAGTGTAAATAGTCAAGTCTTCCTCACATTTCTATCTCTAAGCCATTCACTTCCTTTCCCCAGGCACAACCAATAAAACAATTTCTAGTGTTTGCATTGTTCTGCATCTTGCCTTTTTCATTTAGGACTATATCTTGAAGGATGGCCCTCCCTTTGTGTTTATCTTAATCTTTTTAGATTTTATTTGGTCATGTCATGTATTTTCCATTTGTATATCAATTTATTTAACTATTGAGAGACATTTAGTTTGCTTTTGGATGTTTAATATGACAGACTACTGCGGTGAATAGCGGTGAATATACTTGTATGTAAATTTTAGTGCATAAATGAGAATACATCTGTAGTGTAGATTCCCAGAAGTGGAACTACAAGGGTCAGAAGGTATTCAAGATTTTTAAAAAAAGAATGTAATGGATTGCCTTTGCTCATAGAATAAAGCCTTTGCTCAAATATTACCTTTCAATGAAGCCTGCCTTGACCACTCTGTTTAGTACTGTAACTTGCCTCTACCTTTCCCTTGAATATTCTATCTTAAAACCAAAAAAACAAACATGTTGCTGTCGACTAGATTCCGACTCATAATGACCCTGTAGAAAAGAGTAGAACTGCCCCATAGGATTTCCAAGGAGCAGCTGGTGAATTCAAACTGTCCACCTTTTGGTTAGCAGCTGAGTCCTTAACCACTGAACCACCAGGGCTCCCTATCCATCTTACCCAGCTCTTTTTCTAACATAGTTTACGTTTATACTCTTTTTTGCCTTTCTTCACCTGCTTAAAACGTCAGCTCCAGGAAACAGGAATGTTTGTTTTGTTTACTGATAGAATAATACTTGGTGCTTGGTAGGCATTTAATAAATATTTATTGAATGAATGAAAAAATAATGTCTAAAATTATTCTCTCAAAAATGCACAATGTCTTTACCCACTTACTTTCGGTTTTATTTTGTCATGTTGCACATATTGTTTTTTAGATTTCTTTAATCTTTTCTAGTACAAGTTGGCATATAAATAATTAAATATTGAAAAGTCATAACATGGTTTCTTTTAAAAAACTAACCTCCAAAAAAACTCAAACAAAAAGCTAACCTTCCCTCTGAGTTGCCCACAAATGGCCATAGTGTCAACCCTGTTAAAATACTAGAAGTAGTTACAGAAAGGATACATGAGACACTGCTGTAACACCTCCTCCTCCATAGGATTGAAATGATGGTGGAGATTGTTATGGGCTGCTAAGTGAGCTGGGGTATCTTAAATGTTAATTTCATAGGATGAGGTGTTTTTCTGTGCTTTAAACATCTCTAAACCCTACATAAATTTAGATACAACAGATATAGTCTTGAAAAAAAAATGGTTGAAAATAAACTGTCAGTCAATTAATTTTTTTCTTATTGATCCTCATAATTTTAGAGACCTGATATTCATTATTATTGATCTTCACATTGGTAGTTAATTTCTATTATATATTCAGGTATAAAGAGATAATCAAGTTTATATATGAGACTCAGATTTTTAGTAGAGTTTGGGAGCGAATTAGTTTGTAGGACAAAGAATGTAAAACAAACATTCCTATCCCTATATGTTTCAATGTACTTCTTTAACATATGCCTTGATTTTTGTATTTTATACACTATTTTTTAGTGTAAGTTGAATTATGCTGGACTCTAAAACCACCACCCCTGTTAGTTTTTCCCTCAGTGAATCTGTTTCAGAAACTGTCTACCAAACTTTGTTATTAATTATTTTTACTAGTTTTGTTCGGGATGTACAAAGCTGCCAACCAGTATTTTTCATCAACTTAAGACGAATTAAGAATTTTTTTTTTTTTTCTGGGTAAGATGAATTATGTTTCCACACAGTATGAACTGATTCTTGCAAAAGAAAGTATTTGCCATTTTGGTTACTATGGACTTATTGAAAACAAACATGGGTTTTCCTTAGGTTTTTTAAATATTAAAAAATTTGCCAAAGACTATCATTATATCAGTTGAAATCCCCAGGCCACAGATTGTGACCCTTGGACTAGATGATTGAATGATCTCTTTCATTTGTCCTCCAACATGGAATTCTTTTACTCTAATGCCAACTCATTTATTCATTAATGGTATGTTATGTTTTTGAAACAGTATATGTGATATTGGTAGAAGGACTTGACATGCAAACTTCAGAAGATTTTTTATTCATGTAATTGAATTTGTATCGTGGATACTAGTCCCCTTCCGCAATATTTTTAAACCTCTTCTCCAAGAATGGTAGGCACCAGTTTTGTAGATGTTTTACAGAAAAACCGATTAGTGGCAGTTTGAATATGATGGCCGTTTTTTTCACCTTCGTGGTTGTCATATTGGATTGCTCATCTTTGGGCCTTGGGCTCAAACTAACCAGAGAGCTTGACCAGAAACTAAGTTCTCGGTCAGTTACTCATTATCTGTTTAGAAAATGAGGTCCGTAATGTCATATCTCTGTGTCATTTACCCTTGCTGATGCTCACTGGTTAGTCATCCATAGGTGAATGGGAGCGAAGGAACTATTCTCGTTGTTAGTTGCCTTTGAGTGGAAGCAACTGTAGTAGAACCAACGGTCTTTCCGTATACTTTGTACTAGTGGTTCAATTGCTGCTTGTTTCTCTGAGCATATTAAAAAAATAAAATAAAGGAAAAAAAAAAAAGCCACCACTCTATCCTGCATTGGAATATGGCCATTGCTACTGCTTTTAATTTTTTTTTTTTAAATAATTGCCCATTTAATATGAAGTTAGTTTTGGGCACTGTACTAGGCTTTTGGCATATAATAGTGAATTAGATATAATTCCCCTGCCTTCATGATGCTTACAGAGTAGCTGCAATATGGACAAATGAGAAAGCAAGTAAAACACAGTTCAATTAAGTGCTCAGATAGGCCTGTGCGTTGAATTCTGTGAGAGTTTTTAAGAGAGGGAGTTCCTGGGCTCATCTCTTGGGCAGAGGCAAGGGAAGTCTGAACTTGCCAGACATATGTTTTTTTTGGGTGTAAAATGAACTCCTGTCCCATGAAGGCATTTTGTAAGGGATAGCTGATTCAGGTGGGGTTTACCCCTACACTGTGTATCAAAAATGTGACACAGTACAAGCAAGGTTAGCTTTTGCATTCTTCTTAGCTATGCCACTCTTGCCTTTTACAGCTTCTGTGCATATCAAGGAATTATAACCAGACTGCGGTCAGCTGATATGCTAGTGAGAGGGAGGTATTTCGGGAATATTAGTATACTATCCTTTCTGTTCCTATATTTACTGGGTGAGGAGATCCAGTAGTAGTTGACAGAAGAAAGTTCTTATCCCTGCCATTCCTGTAATATGTTTAACTTGTAACCTTACTACTAATCAGTATAGTCCCATGAATCAAGTATAGGAATGTATTCTTTTTATTCTTAGGTAGGAAGCACATTTATTTTGGCTTATTTTCACGTTGGTGGTGTTTAATAAGGCAGACTAGAGATAATAGTACTTTTAACTTTTAAAATTGCAGTTTAAGTTCACATTCACTCACTCACTGCCGTCAGTTATCATAATTCTGATGTTTCCAAGATTATTTATGTAACCACTTGGTGGAGCTCTTTTATAAGTTAATGCATTGTCAAAAAACCAAGGAGAACCCGTTGCTGATTAGGGGTTGCCATTGTTGTTGACTGCCCGAAGTTGGCCTGACTCATGGTGACCCTTGCATAATGGAAGGAAGTGCTCCCCAGTCCTGCACTGTCACCATGATTAGTTGTGGATCGAACTGTTGTATCCCTAGGATTTTCTTTGGCTGATTTTTGGAAGTAGGTTGCCAGGCTTTTCTTCATAGTCTATCTTAATCTGGAAGTTCTGCTGAAACCTAGGCAGTATCATAGCAACACACAAGTTTCCACTGATAGATAAGTGGGGGCTCCGCGTGAGGTGCGTTCACCGGAAGTTGAACCGATGTCTCCTGCACGGAAGACAAGAATTCTACCACTGAACCCTTATTATTACGGCGGTTCAAATGAACTCAACTGCTTGGTAGTGCACCTACTTCTCACTTATTGACCATCTTGTTACCCAACAATTTGCATTTATGACAATAGTAAAAAAATCTACTGTCCAACAATTTTGCACATTAACGGTGTAAGTCTGGCAGTAATGAACGCTGAGGTGCTGTGAGGTGGGAGTAATGCTGGCTGTGATGGTTAAGGCTATGTGTCAACTTGCCTGGGCCATGATTCTCAGTGATTTGGTAGTTATGTAATGATGTAATTTGGCTGTTACGTAATGATGTAATTTGGCCATTATATAATGATGTAATTTGGCAGTTAGGTAATAATGTAGTCATCCTCCATTTTGTGATCTGATGTGGTCATCCTCCGTTTTTGCATAATGCTGATTTTTGCATAGTGTCCTGGTCTTTGGAACCTAACCATGTCGATAAGTGAAGAGTGGGTGTGTAATAGGTAGCCTTTTCAGGTGTTGGTTGTAGATTTTGATTTAAACTGTAATGTATTTGTCATGGATTGAATTATGTCCCCTCAAAATATGTGTCAACTTGGCTAAGCCATGATCCCCAGTATTGTGTGATGGTTCTCTGTTTTGTGACCTGATGTAATTGTCCTATGTATTGTAAATCCTAATATCTGTCTGTGGTTGATGAGGTAAGATTAGATTATGTTAAAGAGAATTAGGTTGGATGCAATAGCCTTAATCAGGTCACAGCCCTGATCCCACATAAGGGGAGTTTCCCTGGGAAGTGGCCTGCATCACCTTTTATCTTACAAGAGGTAAAATGAGAGAGAAGCAAGCAGAGATAGGGACCTCCTGCCTCTAAGAAAGAAGAGCCAGGAGTAGAGCGCGCCCTTTGGATCCAGGACCCCTGTGCTGAGAAAGTCCTAGACCCAGGGAAAGACTGGTGCCAAGACGTGGAGATTTCCAAAGAAAGGTAGGCCCACTGATGTTGAAAGGAGACAAGGAACCAACAGAGAGAGAAAGCCTTCCCCTGGAGCTGGTGCCCTCAGTTTGGATTTCTAGTCTCCTTAACTGCAAGAGAATAAATTTGTTTGTCAAAGCCATCCACTTGTGGTATTTGTGTTATAGCCACACTCTATAACTAACACAATATGTAATTAAAATTTTGGTATTTTAAGATTTTTCTTGAGATTATTTCTAATTTATTTCTTGTTTTATGAAAATTTAGAACTTTTTTTGTTGACTTAACTTTTTCCACTACTTTATCATTATAGATAATTTAGAAAATATATCCAGAAAAAAAAATTTTTTTTCATCCAGGATTAATGAAAATCATTCATAAACTTACTGCCTAGTGATAATCATTAACATTTTGATGTATTTTTGCCTTTTCTTCCTTCTTTTTTCTTTTACACAAAATTGTAATCAAAATATACACAGAATTTATCTTAACATTATAGCTTGAGTATTTTCACATATTTCTTGTAAATATGCTTTGAAAATGTTTTAAGTGTGAGTAGTATTCTATGTTATAAATCTATCGTAATTTAGCCATTCTATTTTAAGATATTTAGGCTTTCCCCAGTATTTTTTTGCTATTAAAAATCTTTGAACATCCATGACATTAAAGCTGGACTCACATCTATGATTATTTGCATTGGGTTAACTCTTAGATATAAAAGTATAGGAGCTATTTTAAGGATCCTGATGAATATTAACAAATTGTCCCTCACTTGGCATTCAGAAGTTTAGCACTTTCAAGTATGTTTATTGAAAAGTACTGTTTTTTCTTTTGAAAAATGCTTTTCTTGTCCTTTGCCCACTTTTTTCTTTGTGTTCTACTTTGTCTTTTGGTGATTCTGTTGGCTGAGTTGGAAGAATTATTTTTCTTCTGTTTTAGTAATTTTTAAGGTGCTGTTCTGAACCTTTTCATAATTCTCATTAAAATCTTAAAGAATACAAATCAGTTACAGATTTTAGGTTGTAAATTGCCACTAGGAAATAGGGCCTGGAGCTTGAGAGAGCAATCAGGGCTGGAAATTGGGAGGTGAAATATGAGAACCATCTGGCAGTGGATGAGATAGCTAAGGAAAAGCAAAAACGACAAGACCAGGTGCTGTCAAGTTGATCCAACTCATGGTGACGCTGTGTTTGTCAGGGTAGAACTGCGCCCCATAGGGTTTACAGTGGCTGATTTTTCAGAAGTAAATCTCCAGACTTTCCTTCCGAGATGCCTTTGGGTGGACTTGAACATCCAACCTATTGTTTAGCAGCCGAGTGCGTTAATCGTTTGCACCACCCAGGGACACTGAAGAGAAGGTAGAAAAAAGTGGTTAGGAAACACTAAAAAAAATTGTGAAGGAGAAAGAAAAGGGAATAAGGGTGTTAGAGTATTTCAGAAGCATAGGATAAAAAATTTCATAGAGATGTGGGGGAGTTAAATTTCAACGGTGTTGGATGCTGCGTAAGCGATCTTTGTAATTGAAACTGGAAAGGCCATTTGATATAGAAAGGCAGAGAACTTTGGAGACTTAACAAAGAGCCTCAGTAGGATAGTGTTTATGAGAGGGGTGTGAATGCGTCCGTTGGGTGCAGTATATGTGTGCTGTGAGAGTGTATAGTGAGGTGTGCATGTAGAGTGAAAGGGGGAGTGTGTGTGTCATGAGGACAGTAGCTTGATAAGGACCAGGGGTGGAGGGAGTTTTTTTTTAATTTAAGGTGATTTGATTTTGTTTGTAACCAGAGGGAAAGAAACTTTTAGAGAGAGAATGGTTAGAGCAATATAAAAGACAGAAGGAGGAATTAATATGTAAGGTCTTGAAGGAGATGGGAGCCCTGGTGGTGCAGCAGTTAAGAAATATGGCTGCTAACCAAAAGGTTAGCAGTTTGAATTCACCAGCCACTCCCTGGAAATCCTATGGGGCTGTTCTACTATGTCCTGTCCGGTTGCTATGAGTTGGAATCTACTTGACGGCAACAGGGTTTTGGTTTTTGAAGGAGATGAGAGACAATGTGGTCCAGAGTGGGGTTGGAGCCAGTTAGAGTTGATAAAAAGCAATCTTGATGAAGATAGAGATGTGATTTTAAATGGTTGTAAATTTGGTGGTTAGACTGATTTTTTCATTTAGGCATTATTTGTATTAAATGGTCTTGTGTTGAATTTTGTGGACTGTGTCCTGATAAAATCTGTTGTTTTGGAAAAAAATGAACAAAATATTTTATACAGTAGGAATTTGTAATAGAGTCTAGTATTCATGGTTATATAAAAAAGTTTCCCTTTAATAAATCTTGATGGCATCCAGGTATAAGCTTATCATGGGTTTTATTGGTTACAAACAAATGCAAGCCCTTCACATATATATAGAAATATTTTAATCTAGAGATTGCACTTCTAGGATTCTCTCCTAGGATACGGATCATTTACATTTGCTATGTGAATCATCCAGTTTTATACTATTGATTGCATCTATGTTCTGGTTCCCACTAAAGAACTAAATCAAACATAGGTGATTAAAATATCTAATATGCTTTTTTAAAAATAAGATTTTATTGTGTTTTTGGTGAAAGTTTACAAAGCAAATTAGGATCCTATTTAACAATTTCTATGTATATTCTTCAGTGATATGGTTACATTTTTCACAATGTGTCAACATTCTCATTATTTCCATTCTGGTGATTCTAGTTCCATTAATTTAGCTTCTCTGCCCTCACTTACCTTCTCATCTTTGCTTTTGGGTAAATGTTGACCCTAAATCTCATATAATGGATTTTTCTTTTTTTAAAGAGCACAGTACTCATGGGTGATACTGTTTATTTTATGAGCTTATCTGTTATTTAACTGAAAGGTGACCTCTGGAAGTGGTTCCAGTTCCAGGTTTAAAGGGTGTCTCAGGGTGACAGTCTTCGGGGTTCCTCTGCTCTCTATCAATTCAGTAAGTCTGGCCTTTGTTGAGAATTCACGTTTTCTCTATTTCATCTGGTCAGAACAGTCGACAGTGGTAGCTGGGCACCATCTAATTTTTCTGGTCTCAGGATAGGTGAGGCCATGGGTCATGTATACTATTAATCCTGTGGTTTCTTCTTTGTGTCTTTGGTTTTTTTCTTTATCTTTCACTCCAAGTGGGTAGAGATCAATAGTTGTATCTTAGATGGCCATTTGTAAGCTTTTAAGACCCCAGATGCTACTTGCCAGACTAGGATGTAGAACTTAAACTTTATGAACTGTGTTATGCTAACTGACTGAGCTGTCCCACAAGACTATGGTCCTAAGTCTTCAAACACAGTAAGCCAATCCCACAAGGCATTTGATTATATCTAGGAAGTATCTGTAACTGTGCCCATTACGTGCTTTATTGTATATATGAGTATATATACAGCACAAACGTGTATGAACCTATACATGTACACATATGTACACACATATGCCTTTTTATAGGTGTATATGCATACATATCTACCTGTGTAACCACACATATATTTTTTGGTTGATACTGCTGCTGTTGCAAAACTCTATATATTACAGTATTTTCCAATAATGTCCTTTATTCCTGAGTACTTCTTAGTGTCATCATTTGCCTTGGTCAAGTTGTGCAGACTTCACCTGCATTTGGTATTGCCTTTCCCATCACCAAAAATAACAAGTATCTGCTGTCTAGAAAGTGATTCCCCCTCTTCACCCTCCCATTCCTGGTAACCACCAAAGTATGTTGTTTTCTGTAAATATACCTATTCTTTTCTTTTGATAAAAGTGAGATCATTCAATATTTGTCCTTTTGTGATTGACTTATTTCATGCATAATGTCCTCCAGATTCATCCATGTTATAATGTTTCTCAAACACATCATTATTCTTTATAGCTGCATAGTATTCCACTGAATGTATGTTCCACAATTTGTTTATTTATTCATATGCTAATGGGCACTTAGGTTGTTTCTCATGTGCTTTTTAGTCTTAAGCCTAAAAGAAGATTTATTTTTCTTCTGTACATGAATGTAAATGAGTAAGGAAAAACACTTTATTCAAATGTGGAGTTAATTGAAATGTAGCTGCAACAACAACAAGCTTTATAAATCATCTGAAATAATTTCACATATTTGGCTATCAGAAATTCATCAGTTCCTAAAAAATAAGAGTCTATACGTTTCATTTAGGCAAATTATCATATCAAATGGCTTTGTGTAGAATTGTGTTGGCAGTGTGCTAAAAAAATTTATTCTTTGAGAAAAATGAACAAATAACATACACAAAGTTGACCACTTACTTGGTTTCTCAATCTTTAAAAGATTAAAAGAAAGACTGAAGTTGCTGAAAGCAGTTAGGTTGAACAGGTGATAGCTTGAGAGTAAGGAAAATAACTAAAAATATAAGAAGTAAGCATAAAAATTAAAAAATCAAGGCAGTTGGTGGTTGTTTATTGTAGACTGGAAGCACAGTGGTTAAGTACTTAACTGAAAGGTTGGCAGTTCAAACCCACAGCCATTTCATAGGAGAAAGATGTGGCGGTCTGCTTCCGTAAAGATTATAGCCTAGGAAATCCTGCTAGGCAGCTCTACTCTGTCCTGTAGGGTCACTATGAGTCAGTATCAACTCATTAACAATGGGCTTGGTAATTTACTATATAAAAACTCCTGAGAAATTGACATAAAATTGATGTTTATTAAAATATAGTATACTTAATAGTATATGAAACCAAACCCATTGCTGTCAAGTCAGTTCTGACTTATACTTTATATATATATATTTATATAGTACGTATAGTCTGAATATACTATATATTATAATAAAAGTCAAAATATAAGCATTTTAATTTAATAACTAAAACATAAAATCTACTATGTAAAATATATAGTATATATAATAAAAAGCCCAAAGCCACTGCTGTTGAGTTGATTCTGACTCATGGTGACCCTATAGGGCAGAGGAGAACTGCCTCATAGGGTTTCCAAGGCTATAAATCTTCATGGGAGCAGACTGCCACATCTTTCTCCCAAGGAGTGGCTGGTGGGTTCGAACTGCTGCCCTTTTAATGAAATGTGTATATGTATATATATGTATGTATGTATATATATAAACATAGCATATAAAAAATATAAGTAAAATATTATGGGTGTTAACTGCTGTTGAGTTGATTCCGATTCATGGCAACCCTGTGTGCAAAGCAGAACTGCTCCATAGGATTTTCAAGGCTGTGAGCTTTTAGAAGCAAATTGCCAGACCTGTCTCCGAGGTGCCTCTGAGTGGAAGTAAAATGTAGTTTACTTAAAAGTATAGTATATAACAATCAAAAAACATATACTTTGTTCAGTTTCAGTAATGGCAAGTATGTAGTATATTTTAAAATCAAATTTATTAAGGTATAATTTACGTACGCTAGAATTTAATGATGTTTTTAAAAAAAAAATTTTATTGTGCTTTAAGTGAAAGTTTACAAACGAAGTCAGTCTCTCGTACAAAAGCTTATATACACCTTGCTATACACTCCTAGTTGCTCTCCCTCTAATTAGACAGCACACTCCTTCCCTTCACTCTCTGTTTTCGTGTCCACTCGGCCAGCTTCTGACCCCATCTGCCCTCTCATCTCTTCTCCAGACAGGAGCTACCCACAGAGTCTCATGGGTCTACTTGATCCAAGAAGCTCACTCTTCACCAGTATCATTTACTATCTTGTCGTCCAGTCCAATCCCTGTCTGAAAAGTTGGCTTTGGGAGTGGTTCCTGTCTTGGGCTAACAGAAGGTCTGGGGACCATGACCTCAGGGGTCCTTCTAGTCTCAGTCGGACCATTAAGTCTGGTCTTTTTATGAGAATTTGGGGTCTGCACCCCACTGCTCGGGTCCTCTGTTGTGTTCCCTGTCAGGGAAGTCATCTGTTTTAGCAGGGCACCATCTAGTTCTTCTGGTCTCAGGATGACGTAGTCTCTGGTTTATGTGGACCTTTCTGTCTCTTGGGCTCATAATTACCTTGTGTCCTTGGTGTTCATTCTCCTTTGATCCAGGTGGATTGAGACCAATTTATGCATCGTAGATGGCTGCTTGCTAGCGTTTAAGACCCCAGACGCCAGTTTTCAAAGTGGGATGCAGAATGTTTTGTTAATAGATTTTATTATGCCAATTGAATTACATGTCCCCTGAAACCATGGTCCCCAAACCCCTGGCCCTGCTATGCTGGCCTTCGAAGCGTTTAGTTTATTCAGGAGCCTTCTTTGCTTTTGGTTTAGTCCAGTTGTGCTGACCTCCCCTGTATTGTGTGTTGTCTTTCCAGTCACCTAAAATAGTTCTTATCTACTATCTAATTAGTGCCCCTCTCCTTCCCTCCCTCCTGCCTTGTAACCATCAAAGAATATTTTCTTCTCTGTTTAAACTGTTTCTCCAGTTCTTATAATAGTGATCTTATGCAGTATTTGTCCTTTTGCACCTGACTAATTTCACTGATTATAATGCCTCCCAGATTCCTCCATGTTATTAAATGTTTCACGGATTCATCATTTTTCTTTATCAATGTGTAGTATTCCGTTGTGTGAATATACCATAATTTATCCATTCATCTGTTGATGTTCACCTTGGTTGCTTCCATCTTTTTGCTATTGTAAACAATGATGCAGTGAACATGGGTGTGAATAGATCTGTTCATGTAAAGGCTCTTATTTCTCTAGGATATAGTCCAAGGAATAGGATTGCTCGATCGTATGGTAGTTTTATTTCTAGCTTTTTAAGGAAGCGCCCAATTGATTTCCAAAGTGGTTGTACCATTTTACATTCCCACCAGCAGTGTATAAGTGTTCCAGTCTCTCTACAACCTCTCCAACATTTATTATTTTGTGTTTTTTTTTTTTTTGATTAATGCCAGCCTTATTGGCGTGAGATGGTATCTCATTGCAGTTTTGATTTGCATTTCTCTAATGGCTAATGATTGTGAACATTTCCTCATGTATCTATTAGCTACCTGAATGTCTTCTTTAGTGAAGTGCCTGGTCATATCCTTTGCCCATTTTTTAATTGGGTTATATGTCTTTTTATAGTTGAGTTTTTGCAGTATCATGTAGATTTTTTAGATCAGATGCTGATCAGAAATGTCATAGCTAAAAACTTTTTCCTAGTCAGTAGGTAACGTTTTTACTCTTTTGGGGAAGTCATTGGATGAGCTTAAGTATTTCATTTTTAGGAGCTCCCAGTTGTCTAGTTTCTCTTCTGCATTGTTAGTAATGTTTTGTATACTGTTTATGCCATGTATCAGGGCTCCCAGCATTGTCCCTATTTTTTCTTCCATGATCTTTATCATTTTAGATTTTATATTAACGTCTTTGATCCATTTTGAGTTCATTTTTGTGCATGGTGTGAGGTATGGGTCTTCTTTCATTTTTTTGCTGATAGATATCCAGTTATGCCAGCACGATTTGTTAAAAAGACTGTCTTTTCACCATTTAACTGACTTTGGGCCTTTGTCAAATATCAGCTGCTGCACATATGTGAGTGGGCTTATGTCTGGATTCTCAATCCTGTTCCATTCATCTATGTCTGTGTTGTTGTACCAGTCCCAAGCTGTTTTGACTACTGTGGTAATATAAATAGGTTCTAAAATCAGGTAGAGTGAGGCCTCCCACTTTGTTCTTCTTTTTCAGTAATGCTTTACTTATCCGGGGCCTTTTTACCTTCGATATGAAGTTGGTGATTTGTTTCTCCATCTCATTAAAAAATGTCATTGGAATTTAGATCGGAATTGGGTTGTATCTATAGATGACTTTTGGTAGAGTGGACATTTTTACGATGTTAAGTCTTCCTATCCATGAGCAAGGTATGTTTTTCCACTTATGTAGGTCTCTTTTGGTTTCTTGCAGTAGTGTCTTGTAGTTTTCTTTGTATAGGTCTTTTATGTCTCTGTTAGGATTTATTCCTAAGTATTTTATCTTCTTGGGGGCTACTGTAAATAGTATTGATTTGGTGATTTCCTCTTCAATGTTCTTTTTGTTGATGTAGAGGAATCCAACTGATTTTTGAATGTTTATCTTGTATCCTGATACTCTGCTGAACTCTTCTATTAGTTTCAGTAGTTTTCTTGAGGATTCTTTAGGGTATTCTTTGTATAAGATCATGTCGTCTACAGATAGAGATACTTTTACTTCGTCCTTACCAATCCGGATGCCCTTTATTTCTTTATGTAGCCTAATTGCTCTGGCTAGGACCTCCAGCACCATGTTTAATAAGAGTGGTGGTAAAGGGCATCCTAGTCTGGTTCCCAATCTCAAGGGAAATGCTTTCAGGCTCTCTCCATTTAGGGTGATGTTGGCTGTTAGCTTTGTATAAATGCCCTTTACTATGTTGAGAAATTTTTCTTGTATCCCTGTTTTACTGAGAGTTTTTATCATGAATGGGTATTGAACTTTGTGAAATGCCTTTTCTGCATCAATTGATAAGATCATGTGGTTCTTGTCTTTTGTTTTATTTATATGATGGATTACATTAATTGTTTTTCTAATGTTGAACCATGCCTGCATACCTGGTATGAATCCCACTTGGTCATGGTGAATTATTTTTTTGAGATGTTGTTGAGTTCTATTGGCCAGAATTTTGTTGAGGATTTTTGCATCTAAGTTCATGAGGGCTATAAAAAAAAAAAATTTTTTTTTTTTTCTATATTTCTATAATTTTCTTTTTTTGTGGTGTCTTTGCCTGGTTTTGGTATGGGGATATGCTGGCTTCATAGAATGAGTTTGGAAGTATTCTGTCCTTTTCTATGCTCTGAAATACCTTTAGTAGTAGTGGTGTTAACTCTTCTCTGAACTCTGCGGTGAATCCGTCCGGGCCAGGGCTTTTTTTTTGTTGGGAGTTTTTTTGATTACCTTTTCAGTCTCTTCTTTGTTATGGGTTTATTTAGTTGTTCTACCTCTGTTTGTGTTAGTTTAGGTAGGTAGTGTGTTTGTAGAAATTCATCCATTTCTTCTAGGTTTCCAAATTTGTTAGAGTACAATTTTTCATAGTAATCTGATATGATTCTTTTAATTCCAGTTGGGTCTGTTGTACTATCGCCCATCTCATTTCTTATTCGGGTTATTTGCTTCCTCTCTTGTTCATCATTTGTCAGTTTGGTCAATGGTTTATCAATTTTTAAAATTTTTTCAAAGAGCCAGCTTTTGGTCTTGTTAACTCTTTGAATTGTTTTTCTGTTCTCTATTTCATTGAATTCTGCTCTAATTTTTATTGTTTGTTTTCTTCTGGTGCCTGTGGGTTTCTTTTGTTGCTCTCTTTCTGTTTGTTCAAGTTGTAGGGATAATTCTTTGATTTTGGCCCTTTCTTCCTTTTGTATGTGTGCATTTATCGATGTAAGTTGACCTCTGAGCACTGCTTTCGCTGTGTCCCAAAGGTTCTGATAGGAAGTGTTTTCATTCACATTGGATTCTATGAATTTCTTTATTCCATTTATGATGTATTCTATAACCCAGTCTTTTTTCGATCAGGGTATTTTTCCGTTTCCAAGTGCTTGATTTGTTTTCCCTGCTTTTTCTGTTGTTGATTTCTACTTTTGTGGCCTTATGGTTGGAGAATATGGTTTGTAATATTTTGATGCTTTGGATTCTGCTAAGGCTTGCTTTATGATCTAATAAGTGGTCTATTTTAGAGAATGTTCCATGTGCTTTGGGAAAAAAAAAGTATACTTGGCTGCTGTTGGGTAGAGTGTTCTGTATATGTCTATGTGGTCAAGTTAGTTGATTGTGGCATTTAGATCTTCCATGCCTTTATTGAGCTTCTTTCTGGATGTTCTGCCCTTCACCGAAAGCAGTGGGTTGAAATCTCCTACTGTAATTGTGGAGCTGTCTGTCTCACTTTTCAGTGCTGTTAGAGTATGTTTTATGTATCTTGCAGCCCTGTCATTGGGGGCATAAATATTTAATATGGCTATATCCCCCTAGTATATTGCCCCTTTAATCATTATATAGTGTCCTTCCTTATCCTTTGTGGTGGATTTAACTTTAAAGTCTATTTTGTCAGAGATTAATATTGCCACTCCTGCTCTTTTTGATTGTCGTTTGCTTGATATATTTTTTTCCCATCTTTTGAGTTTTAGTTTGTTTGTGTCTCTAAGTCTAACGTGTGTCTCTTGTAGGCAGCATATAGACGGATCATGTTTTTAATCCATTCTGCCACCCTCTGTCACTTTATTGGTGCATTTAGTCCATTTACATTCAGTGTATTATGGATAGGTATGAGTTTAGTGTTGCCATTTTGATTCTTTTTTTGTGTGTTGTTGACAGTTTCTTTTTCCCCCTTAATTTTTTGTGGTGAGTAGCTTACCTTTATGTATTTTCTTTTCCTCTTATTCATTGTAGTTGATTTTGTTTCTGCTGACTCTCTATTTTTTTTTTTGTATTGTATTTTGATGAGTAGGATTGTTAGTCTCCTTTGTGGTTACCTTTAATATTTACCCCTATTTTTCCAAGTTTAAACCTAACTCTTATTTCTTTATATCACCTTGTCTTCCTCTCCCTATGAAAGATCTATGACTGCATTTCTTAGTCCCTCTTTATTGTTTTAATGTTGTCTTGTTTTACATAAAGACATTGCTCTTTCCCTGTTTTGAGCATTTTTTAAAATCTTGATTTATTTTTGTGATGTCCCTACCTGGGTTGACATCTGATTGCTTTGTCCAGTGTTCCAGTTTTGGGTTGATATCTATTATTATTGATTTTCTAACCAGAGAACTCCCTTTAGTATTTCTTGTAGTTCTGGTTTGGTTTTTACAAATTCTCCACACTTTTGTTTATCTGGAAATGTCCTAATTTTGCCTTCATATTTGAGAGACAGTTTTGCTGGATACATGATTGTTGGATAGCAGTTTTTTTTCCTTCAGTGCCTTCTAGCCTGCATAGTTTCTGCCTGGTACTCCGAGCTTATTCTTAGTGACTCTCCTTTGTAGGTGACTTTTCATTTGTCCCTAGCTGATTTTAAAATTCTCTCTTTATCTTTGGTTTTGACAAGCTTGATTATGGTGACTTTCTTTTAGAATCTATCTTATTTGGAGTTTGATGAGCATCTTGGGTAGATATATCTTCTCATCTTTCATGATATCAGAGATGGTTTTGCCAACAAATCTTCAACAATTCTCTCTGTATTTTTTGTTTTCCCTTCCTGTTCTGGTACTCCAATAACTTGTAGCTTATTTCTCTTGATAGAGTCCCACATGATTCTTAGGGTTTCTTCATTTTTTTTAAATACTTTTATCTGATTTTTCTTTAAGTATATTGGTGGCAAGTACTTTATCTTCAGTCTTACAAATTCTACCTTCCACTTGCTCAGTTCTGCTCCTCTGACTTTCTATTGATGAGTTGTCTAATTTTGTAATTTAATTGTTAATATTCTGAATTTCTGATTGCTATCTCTATGGATTCTTGCACCTTATTAAATTTTCCATTATATTCTTGAAGAACCTTCTTAACTTCTGAAACTGCTTTATCTTTGTATTCCTTGGCTTGTTCTGCGTATTGCCTGATCTCCTTCCTGATGTCTTGAAGAGTTCTGTATATTAATCTTTTGAATTCTGCATCCGGTAATTCCAGGAAGGCACCTCATCCAGAAGATCCCTTGAGTCTTTGTTTTGAGAGCTTGTTGAAGCGATCATGGTTTGCTTCCTTATGTGATTTGATATTGACTGTTGTCTCCGAGCCTTCTATAAGTTATTGTATTTGTTTATTTTATGTTTGCTTACTGCCTCCTAGCTTCTTGCTTTGTTTTATTTTGATATGCCCAAATGGGTTGCTTGAGTGGGCTAGCTTGATTATTTTCACCTTTGAAATTCTAACGTCCTCTCACCAGATGGCTAGAGCTGTTACCAGGTATATGAGCCTAAGAGTCCATTCACTTTTCTTGTATGGTTTTAGTTCAGGTGTCCAGGTAGTTGGTCATCAAGTGTGTGGTACAGGCTCTGTCATACAGTCTTAGGGGGCACGGGTGATTGGTATAGGTTCCAGTATCTGGTTGCAGCAGGGGTTTATGCTCTGAATAAAGCAGGGGTCTGAAAACCATCCCCCGAGTGTCTGTGGAGAAAGCGCATCCCTGTTTCCTAGAGCACATAAGTGGGTGGGTTCTGCAGATGGACCTTGGGCATCCAGTGCTTTTGGTTGTAAGGACTGGGAGGTACCAGTTATACTTGGACCCCAGTTGTGGGTAGCTGGATGACCTGAGTGGAGCCACCAGTCCTTAGGCCCCTGATGTGGGTAGGTGAGGAAACTGTTTAATGGGCAAAGTGGTGTCAGTCATCAAACACCCTGCTCTCCACTGCACAGCTGAAATAGCTGCAGTCTGCCAGCAAAGGCCTATTTTCCTGAAATAGGCCCACATAGGTGTATGCAGGGGGAAAGGTATTCAAAGTTATGGACCGTTTATGCCTGGACAGGAGTCGCTTCTGTCCTGAGCCCCCCAGGTTAGTGGAGCTGGCAGATTATCTTTTTACCAGTCATGAATTTATTCTGTCTCCAAGCCTGGGAGAATGGCTCAGGTCACGCAGCAGGACCTATTTCAGGCCCAGGGAAATTGACAGCCACTGAAGCTGGCTTCGGGACGGGGGATACAGTAAAATATATGTGAGTACTTAGCTTTTGCCAAGAGCGCTGTTCTTCTCTGGTTCTGGAAGTGTGAGTAGGCCGTGTGGTTGGATGTCTCTCCCTAAGGAAACTGCAGCCCGACACTACCACCAGCCTGCCACAGCCGCTCCCGGGAATGGTGCCTGAGGGTTCCCATCAATTCAGGTCCAGCAACTCCTTTCCGCTTCTGAATTGTCTCTCCCTCCTTCTGCCACTCAGTCTGTTTTCTAACTTTGCCTTTGATGTTTATGGTTTCTAGCTTGTCGTAAATATAATCTTTTCACTTGTTTTTTTGAATCTTATGTTGTAAGAGGGTTCACCGGAAGTGTCTGGCTGCTCCGCTGTATTGGCGCCCCCCCCGACCGATGAGTTTTGATAAATGCATTCACTGATGTAATCACCACCGTTAACATACAGAACTTTTCCATCATTCTAAAAAAGCTTCTCATTCCCCTTTGTAATCATTCCTCAACACATTCCCTCCTGCCCTCAAGCAGCCACTGATCTACTTTCTGACATTAAAGATTAGTTGTGCCTTTTCTAGAATTTCATATGAACAGAATCATACAGTATGGACCCTTTTGTGTCTGCCTTCTTTTTCTCAGCATAATAGTTTTGAGATTCACCCATGTTGTGTTTATTAATAGCTTTCCTTTTTTATTGTTGTATAATGTTACATTGTTTGGATATACCACAATTTGTATATGCATTCTCCTGTTGTTGAATTTTTGGGTTGTTGCCAGGATTTGACTATTATGAATAAAGCTGCTATGCACATTTGTGTACAGTATTTTCATTTTTCTTGGCTTAAGTATCTTTTTTTTTAAGTATAGGTAGTGGAATTGCTAGGTATGTTTAAGTTGGCAAACTTCTCTTCTAAATGTTTGTACCAGTTTACATTTTCACTAGCAATGTTTGAGTGTTCCAGTTGCTCTAAATCCTCACTAGCCCTTGGTATTGTCAGTTTTTAGTTTTAATTGTAAGGGAAATTTAAAAATATTTGTATCCCAAGTAGCTAAAATTAAGGAAAAGTTTAGAGTTGGATGATAGTAAGCTTTTTGTTATCCATAAAACTTGATCATCCAGAACAATTTTTTACTAAAGATTTTGTGTAATTGACATTTCAAAACAATGTAAAATTGCATCCCATACATTTCTTTTCAGCACTATTGTAATTTCCATTTAAGAGTAAGCAAATAGTTCCAACTATTTAGTAGAATTTCAGATAATTTGACATTTCTTTTGTTTTCAAATAATATAATTGTCTTAGTCATCTAGTGCTGTTATTACAGAAATACCACAAGTGGATGGCTTTAACAAAGAGAAAGTTTGTTTCCTCACAGTAAAGTAGGCTCAAAGTCCAAATTCAGGCCATCAGCTATAGAGGAAGGCTTTCTTTCTCTGTTGACCTTCTCATCAATCTTCCCCTGGACTAGGAGCTTCTCCACACAGGGACCCTGGTTCCAAAGGATGCTCTCTGCTCCTGGCACTGCTTTCTTGGTGGTATGAGTTCCCCCTGCCTCTCTGTTTACTTCTCTCCTTTATATCTCAAGAGGTTGCCTCAAGACACAATCTAATCTTGTAGATTGAGCCCTGCCTCACTAACACAACTGCTGCCCATCCTCCCTTATTAACATCATAGAGGCAGGATTTACAACACATGGGAAAATCACTTAATGGCTCAGCCAAATTGATATACACATTTTTAGGGGACATAATTCAGTCCTTGACAATAATACAATCTAGATTTTACCTAAAAAACTTACATATTTAGAAGCTGGTATACATTTTTAGGGGGAAAAAACCCCTTATTTTAATGATAAAGATGGCTGTCACTCATTGAGTACTAATTATGTACCAGGCACTGTCCTGAGTGTTTTATATACATGAGCTCATTTGATTGTTACAAAGGGAAATACGTATTATATCCATTTTACAAAGAAGCCATAAGGCACAGAGAGATGTGAATTCCACAGGGTTAACCAATACTTGAATGAATAAATTGATAAAAGAATGAATGAATTAGAGCAAAGGAAGGGTAATAGAATAAGACAGTGGGCCTTTTTTAAAAAAATTATATACTACGACTCTGAAATCTTTTAACTAAGGCATTCAGATTATAGAAAAATAGAATTATTTACTTTGAAGAACTGACTGGCCCCTAAATTTTCTATAGTAAGTTGTAATTTAACCTTTAGATCATTTTAATAATTTTTGGCCTTATAAAATTCAAGTGTTTCTTATTAGCGTAGGAGTAAAATGCTCTCAAGTATCTGTGGATCTAAGGATTTAAAAACATTTGTTATGCTGAGTGTTACGGATTAAATTATATCCTCTGAAGTATTGTTGCAAATCATAATTCCTATACCTGTCAAGAGCTTGGCTGCTAACCGGAAAGGTCAGTGGTTCAAATCCACCAGGTGCTCCTTGAAACCCTGTGGAGCAGCTCTACTCTGTCCTATAGAGTTGCACCTAATAACAACAACATACCTATGGCTATAATCCTATTTGGGATTGG
Organism: Elephas maximus indicus; assembly: GCF_024166365.1. NCBI lineage: Eukaryota > Metazoa > Chordata > Mammalia > Proboscidea > Elephantidae > Elephas > Elephas maximus. Next base: position 30,615,096 of record NC_064832.1, on the reverse strand, counting down.
GTTTCCTTTGTTATATTAATGAGGCAGTATCAGTGTAGGGTGTGTTTTAAGCCAGTTGTCTTTGAGATATAAAAAGAGCAGGTTAGGATAGAAATAAGCGCAGATGGGGAAAGATAGATGCCAAGCCACATGGAGATGACTACGGAACCAAGGAACAGAAGTTGGGAAGAGATAAGGACCTTCCCCCAGAGTGGACAGAGAGGGAAAGCCTTTTCCTAGAGCTGGCATCCTGAGTTGGGACTTACAGTCTTCTAAACTGTGAGGAGATAAATTTGTTAAAGTCACCCACTTGTGTTATTTCTGTTATAGCAGCACTAGATAATTAAGACACTGAGTAACAAAAAAAGTCATATATAATACAATTTTAACACAGTATCCGATGAGTGAATGACTTAATGAAATTTTTGAACCTTTTTTTTTTTTTTCTTCCCAGGAAGGTTATATTCAAAAGAAAAAGAAACTGTGGGGAATCTGTATCTTTATTGCAGCAGTTGACCTAGATGAGATGCCATTCACTTTTACTGAGCTACAGAAAAACATAGAAACCAGGTAAAATTTCTTACATAAATATAGGCCTCTACAATTAAAGTAAACTATTTCTTGACTTTCCTCTTAATAGACTTTGGGGAATTAGTGAGAAGTGCTAAAATTAAATAAAACAAAAAGGACTTGGGACATGGTAAATGCACTACCATTCTCCCATGGAGCCTTTAATGAAAGTGCATTTATGCTTTACTTGCTTAAAAATGTAGCAGTTTTTGTTCTGGAAAATATTTCCTCCTGTCTCTCAGTATTTATCTATAAACTTTCTTAATTGAACAGTTGGTAAAGTAGACAAAAATTTAAAGATTTTTAAAAAGTGGTCTATTATATATTGAAACCTTTATAAATGTAGTTTGAGACTATCTTAAAGAAGTTTAGATAAGATTTATTCATCTTAAGATTGTTTTAATAAAGTAGATAATATAATTACATACTTTTTTAGCCTGTATATTCAATTGTGCATTCAGTACAGTATTTGACCCAATAACTACTTAATAAACTTTCTTGAGCTTAAAAAAAAAACTTGAGCTTACAAACCTTATAAGAAGAGTTTATTGTTTTTTTAGCAATAATTCATAAACTTTATCTTGAGAAATCTTCTGACCTTTAGACTTTTCATATGCAGCATATAAATGAAGTGTAACAGTAAATTATCAAATAGGTAGTTGTGTGTGTTTATTCATGAATAAAGCCATCTGGAAATAAACATAATTGATGTTTTATTTAAATGAGATAGGTTATTACATTTTTATAATTTTTTTCTTACTACCTCTAAATAAAGTGTGGAAACAAAGGCCTTGTATATTCATATTTAACCTATTGAAATAGAATTAGTTCACCTCTCAGAGATTTCATTGTTTAAATTTATTAAATAATTAAATCCAAATAGTTTTATTTTGATTTAGCAGGAAAAAAATCTGAATATATAAGTAAATTTCTACAAATTTGTCCATTCATTCAGTAAACTTTTCAGTGGCCTCAAGAATAAATCTGAAAGAATACAGATTTTGCAGTTAAGATAGACTTTGAATTTAAATCTGGGCCCTTATCATTTTAGGAGCTATGTACTTTGGGGCAGATTGCTTAACCTGATTAAGTCTCAGTTTCTTCATCTGTGAAATGGAGATTATAGCTACTACATAGAATTATGAGAATTAGACCATTTACAATGGATAGAAAATTAGATATTTTATAGTCAGTGCCTGTACCACCATAGATGCTGACCAGATAATAATCTCTTTCCTTCTGTAAACTCATTTCTCCCCACCCGCCAACACAAAACAAAGCAAAAATAAGAAAGAATGAAAGGAAGAGAAGAAGGAAGGAAGGGAGGGAAAGAAAACAAACAACTACCAGATGCCATAGTACTGTGCTACATTCTAAGGATAGAGAGATGTGAAACAGTCTCTCACCTCAAGAAACTCAGTCCAGATAAACAGATCACTGCAAAACAGTGTTATATAACTGTACATAGGCTGTTAAATAAACATGACAGAAAATTTTAACTCAGGCTGTTACACCTTTTATCTATACTATGAAAGAATTTTCCTGGCAGAGCTTTTCCTAAACTTTTCCCTTGAGTATTCATAGAGCAACACTGATTTACATATTGGACATGTCATAGTCTCCGCATGATAAATACAGTAATGTGGTTGGTACAGTTTTTTCTTAGAGCATCTCTCCTTACTCTGATAACTATCCAGGAATTTATCTAGGCCACTGCTTCTCAAACATGCTGTGGTGAAGGATCAATCTTTTATTTCCACATGCCATGGACTAGTATTTAGAGACAACAACAAATGAATTACTGGAAAAATGAAATTTAAAAAAGGACATACTAAGCACAAGCCCTAATTTTAATTAGATTCAGCAGGTATAAAATTACTGTCAAATTGCCATAAAAATTTCTGAACGCTTACTCTCAGTTTATATACTTATTTATTGTGGACTGGTAACAAACAGTTGACAGACTGGTATCAGCCCATAGAGAATAGTAAATAACATTGTTCTAGACTGTGTGTTTTGATTATGGCTCTTTTAGATTATGGCTTTCTTCTTTCCTTTCTTCACCCCATCTTTCCTTCATTCCTTCCCTTTTTGGGGGGGGGCTGGAGGAGAAGAGCTACAGAAGGAATAGAGACTTAGTTAAGTTACCCCTAGAAAAAGAAGGCTTTCTTGTAACAATTCAGAGTTTTTATGGTGCCCTAAGGAGAGAAACTGCTGTACTGTATACCTTATATAAACTGGAACTGAGAGTGGCTCTTGAATAAAAGCTATTCAAAGATTGATTTCTTTTTCTCTGAACACAACTGTACATTTGCTTCATTCTCTTTTCTGTTCTAATCAGCATCCTGATCTTCTACCACATATCATCTCTGCTCCTTTATTTGCTTTTCTGCATAGCTTGTCATGCCTGTCCCAATCCCTTCTATATTATGGGAATTTCTTAATAACCTTCTTTTAAGTTCTGTGCCTCTGCTTGTTAGCTGAAGCCTTTGTTTTCCTATTCTTGAGATAAGTGTCTGGTTGGTCCAGCCTACCTTTCCAATGAGGGCTATAACTCACTGGTTGCTGAGCAGCCTATGGATGGGTGTAGGAACTCCCCATTGGTTCAGTTAAAACCCTTTGGTGACCCAAGTATTTTCTCCTTTGAATTTTTTGTTGATACCATGTGTTTTCAGTAATGGAAGGCATGCTGATTAAAGGACCAATTCAGAATTTTTATTATGATTTATGGATTTTAATACCCATTTTCTGGGGTCACATATGTCCCAGCGGATGCTGGACATGGTAAATGTTATTGATATGAGTCAATGATAAAATTGTTTAATTTATTTTATTTCTTGAAAATTTGTAAAACATGAGATGAAACACAAAGACACCTGGCAATGGCTGCACATACATTTTATTCTAGCCCCCTTCTTAGCCTTTTTATTATTTTTCATGAAACTTTTAGAAACATGGTACGATGCATTCTTCCTTATTGCAAAAGTAGCACTTACAGCCCAAATAAATGAAGCCAAGGGATTTTTTATCTCGGGAAAATTACCACTAAAATGCATTCTTCATTATAACAAAAGCAGTACTAACAGCTAAGAAGCAGAAGCAGCTGCCCTGGAATACTGCAGAACTGTTCACAGGGGTGCATTCCACCTGCTACACGTGGAAGCAGTGACTGGGCCGTAAGATTGAATGTGGGGGAAGAATAACCTTGAGGAGCTTGAATCCCTTGAAATGTACCACTGCAGTGCATTATTCCTCATTGCAAAGGCATTACTTGCTATTCAGAAGCTAGAAAAGCAGTCCCGAAAGATTGCAGAGCCAAGACTGAAACCAGAGCAGGGAGCCAGTAACACCTGGAAATGGTGAATGGCATCGGGGAGAAAATAGCCACTATGACTAAATGACAACTAGGAATAGTTTATTCTTGCAAGTAAGTACATTCTCATGAGAGGATAGTAACTGAGAAACATATTGAGGAGGCTTATCTCACAGAAATAAAGGCAAACCTGTCAAAAGTTTATAAAACTCAAACACCCAGGAAACATCACCTAACAGAATGCTCATTCTACACAATAAAGAGGCTTCAACTCAGGGCTCTTGAGTTTCACACATTTCAGAAGGCTCCCACCTTGAGGTTGAACATGTTAAAATCAGACTACCACCTTCGCAAAGAGCTCCAGAGGCATAAAAGGTGGTTGGGATACCCTATGTCCTATGAGTCACCAAAGGATTAATTGCTCTGGTATAATTCCTTAGACAAACTTGATTACAAGTAAGTGTGTGAGGTGCGGTTGATGATTGTTATCTTTAGTTCCCTATTTTTGAGTGGTGAAAGTATATGTATTAATGTCCAGATAGATTAATTTTTATAGAAAACTTAATGAAGGATGATTTAAAGTTAGATACTTAAATTATTTAAATAACTTAAAGATTTTAATCAGCTTTCCTCTTCCTTTCCCCCAAAATTCAGTCCCAAAACCAGTGGGGGTGGGGGGACCCAGAATGCAGGTATGTTTATCTGTGGGCAGGGATAGGGACAGGGCCCAGAGAAGGATGTCAGAGCCAAAATGCAGTGAGGAGGGTATCCACATGGGGGTGGGGGTGGGGGGCTGCTTGATGAGGATTGTCAGGGCCAGAATAGAGAAGGAATGAGGCCACATCGGGTGGGAGTGGGGGCTGAGTAGGATGAGGACATCTCCATGTTGGGAGGTAAGGAAACTGTCACAGGGAATCACAGCCTGAGTGGAATGAGGAGAAATGAGGAGAGTGTTCTACAGAGGTGTCAGAGCTTGAACAGGAGAAGGGGGCATCCACAGGTAGGCAGCCCATTACGGGAAGTCAAGCCTGAGTGGAGTGAGGAGGGCATCCCTGTGAAGGGCAGCCTGAGGTGAGTTTGCCATTGTCTATGTCTGTACGTAACTTTAGGTTTTTTCCTTAACATAATAATAATCCACTCATTTCCATCCTCCTTCGTGCCTCCCTTCCTTTATTCTCAGCAATAAATAGATGTAGGCATAAATAGACAGGTAGATAGGTAGGCAGGTAGATAGACAGATGTAAGAGTGTCAGTTGAAGACTTGTTGTTACTTGTCCTCTTTAAATTTTAGTAAAATGCAAAAAGTAATTCCCTTGAAGGGTTATGCTAGTGATTTGGTGTAGAGCTAATACTTTTTTGAATTTAAATGTCTATGCTTTGGAAATAAAATGATTTTTTTTTAAAGTTACTGATTTAACTTTTTCTGTTCTTTCCTTTGTAGTGTCTGTAAATTCTTTGACTTACTAAAAGAAATTGATACCAGTACCAAAGTTGATAATGCTGTGTCAAGACTGTCGAAGAAGTATAATGTATTATGTGCACTCTACAGCAAATTAGAAAGGTAAAGTTAAAATTTACTAGAGTTACGATCTGATTGTTCATGTTATTGGTCATGGTTAGAGTCCATGTGGGAACTATTATACCTATTAGTAAAGTTATTAAGTATTACACCTTAGATTTATGTCCCCTCTGCTGTTTTTTGTTTTTTTTTTTTTTGCTGTTAGTATTTTATTAATTCACAGTTTTCTTATTTACCAAGTTCTATGCATTCTGAATGCTTCTTCCAAAATTAACTGATTTAGTCTCCTTTCATGCCTCTCATTTGTTTTAGCAAACTTTAAGCTTAATTCCCACTTTAGCCTTCCCTTACCAGAACACTTCTGGTTCTGAATGGAAAACTTATCTGAATTTAAACCTCTCCCTTGTACTGGTATTTAGTTTAGAAAGAGAAAAAGTACTATCAATGGAAGGTGTATGTGATCTGTACTACTGAGCTATGATTTTTACTCCCAGTGGTGGTTTAGAAGACTTTTCACCAATACTTTTCAACTGGGAGAACGATGAAATTGAAATAAACTTGGCTTGAGTTTGTGATGTACTTTTCATCCAAATTGTAGCCCCCATACCCAATTTTTTTATATACCCAATGTTAAACCAGTTGCTATTGAGTTGATTCCAGCTCATGGCAACCTTATGTGTATTAGAATAGACCGTGTTTCATAGGGTTTTCAATGGCTGATTTTTTGGAAGTAGATCTCCAGGCCTTTCTTCTGATATACTTTTGGGTGAAGTTGAACCTCTAAACTTCCAGTTAGCAATCATTCTTATAAGCCATTTGTACCAGCTAGGAATTCCACCCCAGTGTTACAGCCGTTACTATGGTGTAAGTCATTTTACTATGTTTATTTTGGGGTGGGTTATGGTGGCACAGAGCTTAAGAGCTCAGCTGCTAACAAAAAGGTCGGCAGTTCAAATCCACCAGCTCCTCCCTGGAAGCCATATGAGGCAGTTCTCCTCTGTCCTGTAGGTTGCTGTGAGTCAAAATTGACTCTTTGGCAACAGGTTTGTTTTTTGGTTTTATGGTCAGGAAGTATGAAAGTTAATGTTTTAGCTAAATAGGCAGTTATGTAACAGAATGGGGAAGGGAGAAGGGGGACAGAGGCATGTCCTTAGGCTTTCTGAGAATAGGATAGTGGTAGAACTGGGGAGCATTTTCTCAGAAGGATGCCTCTATTTTTCCTTATTCCTGGTTGGCATGTCAGTGAAACTTCAGAGGTGTGATGGAGGATGAGAAACGTGGAGAGAAAACTCAGATTGGTGTAGGGCTTTTGAAGGGAATGCCTTTTTTTGCCCCTGGTCTTTAATTGTAATATGATGGCATTGGCTGTCATTATTTTCTTTTGTCCTTCCTTGAAGTGAGTAGAAGCACTTTGTACAGGAAAAAAGGACATTTTTTTTAATTATTAAAAAATAAATTGCATAAGTAATTTGTATAAGAAATGTGAGATAATTGTAGAACACTTACCAAATGCTTTTCTGCCCCTTAAAATTGCTTATAACCTTTCAACTCATATCTGGGAGCCAAGAATATGATTCTAAATACAAAAAAGGCTTTGTGCAGAGAGATTTTTATCACAATATTCCAAAAACCAAATGAAAATGAAACCTACCACCGTCAAGTCGATTTCATCTCTTAGCGACCCTGTAGGACAAAGTAGAATTGCCCCATAGGGTTTCCAAGGCTGTAAATCTTTATGGAAGCAGACTGCTACATCTTTTGGTTCACAGTCAGTGATTAACCACTGCGCCCCCAGAAACAACATATTTGTGAATGACTGATGTAAATAAAGTATTGTGAACATAATCTAAACATGGAACCCTATAAATGTAAAATAAAATTTGATGAGGAATAACAAAAACCTGAGAAAATACTTCTAATGTTAAATATATAAAGCAGGATATGTTATGACTGTAAATGTGTTTAAGGAAAAAGTCCAGACCACTAATGCATGAAATGAAATGACTGCAAAGAAGGACATCAAAATGTTCACCAGGTTTTGTTTGGAACTATGAGTACCTTATGTTTAAGAAGGATGTGTTACTGCTATAATAAATTAAGCACAAGTGTCTCTCAATTAATTTTTAAGAAACTTGTATTCTCTAAAGATTAGTACTTCAAAATTTATAGTCATCAAGTTATTTCTAGATACAGAGTTTTGGGGCTGGTCGGTGGGAGTGATTTGAAATGCAGTCCTGGTTTGTTTGGTTTTTTTCCTGCTGTAATAATTTTAACTGAATACTTAGAGGTTGTTTGCTCTACTGTGTAAGATCAGGAATCTGCTTGGATGTTTGTTCCTGTTTTACCTGTTTCCTTTCCCCATAACACCTCGTAGTGATTCACTGTATTTATGGATTATAAGGAAGAGCTAGAAGAGGAAGAAATGGAATAACCTTATAGATAATTACAGACTCTAATCATCTAATTCATTTAAATGGCTTACCACTTTGTTTTCCCATAAACAAAGAGCAATACCAGTAAATACACCCAATAACCGAAGTAAGCCAACCATTTTTTCTTTTTACCCACTGTCTTGGTTATCTAGGGCTGCTGTGACAGAAATACCACAAGTGGATAGCTTTAACAAAGAGAAGTTTATTCCCTCACAGTTTAGTAGGCTACAAGCCCAAATTCAGGGTGTTAGCTCTAGGGGGAGGCTTTCTTTCTCAGTTGGCTCTGGAGAAAGGACCTTGTCATCAATCTTCCCCTGATCTAGGAGCTTCTCAGGCACAGGGACCCTGGGTCCAAAGGACGTGCTCTGCTCCTGGTGCTGCTTTCTTGTTGGTATGAGGCCCCCCTGTCTCTCTGCTTTCATGTCTCTTTTATATCTCAAAAGAGATTGTCTCGAGACATAGTCCAGTCTTGTAGATTGAGTCCTGCCTCATTAACATAACTGCCACTTATCCTACCTCATTAACGTCGTAGGGGTAGGATTTACAACACCCAGGAAAATTACATCAGATGACAGAATGGTGGACAATCACACAATACTGGGAATCATGACCCAGCCAAGTTGATACACATATTTTTTGGGGGCATAATTCAATCCGTGATACCTACCATGTTAAGATTTTATTTAAAAAATATAAATTTGTATCTTTATTTTGAGGGGTAGAAGTAGTTAGTCTTGAAAGTTGGGGAGAAGAAAATTATAGAGAGTAGCCTAATAGAAAATTCAGATGCTAAAGTAAGAAAAGAAAGTTAAAGTTGAATATTACAACTACTATATACAAAAAAGTGAAAACTTTAATATATCGTATGGCTGATTCTGGAGTATTGAAGCTCTTCCTACCTCCCAACCAAACAAAAACCAAACCTGTTGCTGTCGAGTCAATTCCCATTCATAGCAACCCTATAGAATGGAGTAGAACTGCCCCATAGGGTTTCCTAGGAGCGGCTGGTGGATTTGAACTGCCAACCTTTTGGTTAGCAGCTGAGCTCTTACCCTCTATGCCACCAGGGCTTCTCCTACCTTCTGTTCCTCATGTTTTTCCTTTAGGCCAGTGTGAACACCAGTATTTCCAGTTTAGTAAATAGGACACAAAACCAGAGTTCCCAAACTCTGACATAATATCCTACAAAAAATTTTTAAAAAAGGCTATATTAGAGCTTAGTGAAGAGAACAGAAGCTTTTGAGTCAGACAGATTTGGATTCTAGTCTGGGCTCCAACACAATATCTGGGATCTTGGACAAGTTAGTTCAGTGCTGTGGTTTTCTAATATGTAAAACGAATTGGTAATAGTACTTACCCTGTTATATTTTTTAATGTTTTCAGTGAAATAATTCCTGAAAAGTGCTGAGTCCAGTGCCTGGCACATGTATAGTAAAGTTCCCATGAATATTAGCTTTTAAAACAAACAAACAAACAAACAAAAAATGGCCAAATTTTAGAAACATTGCTTACATATCCCCACCTTAAAGAATCACAATGTACATTAAACCCAAAAGTTCTGAGAAATCCTGTATAAGCAAATCTGTTACACTTTGTTGAGCTCAACATTTCCTAAACTTCTTAGGTTGCTTGTATGTATGTATGTATTTAATGTTAATTACAATCTTGGGGAACTAGTGTTTTGTGGAATATACTTTAAGAAACTTGACATTATGCCAGTTTTATTTCAAATATATTAACAAACCATAAGCAGCATTAACTAAGTGACTGTTAATGCCAGTCTGTTAGGTGCTAGAATGCACAAGCATGTGACAGTATAATCATCAAGCTGATAGTAAATAAATAATGTTTTTATAAGAATAAGTGCAGTAATGCACATGGTCATATGTTAAATGTAGAAGTTATATCGAAGGGAAAGTATTAAATTGTGTTTGTGTAAGGGTGGGGAGGGTAATCGTAGGGGTAGGATTTGGTCAGGAAAAAGCTGGACGAAAGCAGCGTCTGAATAGAATTTAAAGAATAAATAGGAATTCACCAAGTAAAATGAGTGGGAATGGACTGAGATCCTAGTCAGTGGTTAGCCTGTGTACAGAGTCACGTAGCCCTGCAGCAACATGATGGGCTTTGACATTGTAATGGCTGAAGAGGTAGGAAGAGATGAGATTAGTAATCTAGTTCTTGTGAAACTAGTAAGGAACTTAGCTTTTGTCCTACAGCTAATGGAGAGTCGTTGAAGTGTTTTAAACTGGAGAGTAACTTAGTCAGATTTAGCTTTAAGCAAGTAAAAAGCCAGTACCTTCATTTTTTCTTTCTCCGTCTTCTGTCCCCAGTGCTATTTGATCTCTTTTGCCTTATTATTCCCACCCCCCCCCCTTAAGTGGAACCCAGGCTGGTAAGCTTCAATGTTAGAGGGCCGGGGCCTTTGAAGCTTTTTCTCACTGAAAGGTAGTATTAAAGGACCTCTTGAAACCCTTCTTTCTGATGGTTTACACTGCCCCCATGTAACCTCTGCTCCTTCAGCCAAGGCCTTTCCCTCCTTCTGCTGAAGTGACTGAAAGATCCTAGTTACTAGAGGTCTTGCTGTAATTATTTTTTGCCAATAGCAAAGACACTAATGGTAGAACTATCTATCTGTGTCTGTACGTCTTTTTCTCTGAGAGGTGGGGAAGAGTATACTTTCCCATAGCACTATGGCAATGGGAGTTATATTCAGAATTGAACATGGAATTACTTTTTCCGTAGATACAGTATAAAGAACATCTAGGCTTTTTTTTTTTTAAACAACTTTGTTGTTGGTGTTGTTAGGTGCTGTCAAGTCAGTTCCGACTCATAGCGACCCTGTGTGCTATAGAAGGAAACACTGCCTGTTCCCATGCCACCCTCACAATTCTTGCTATGTTCGAGCCCATTGTTGCAGCTACCTTGTCAATCCATCTTGTCGAAGATCTTCCTCTTTTTCGCTGACCCTCTACTTTACCAAACATGATGTCCTTCTCCAGGGACTGGTCCCTCCTGTTAACATGTCCAAAGTACATGAGACGAAGTCTCACCATCCTTGCTTCTAAGGAGCATTCTGGCTGTATTTCTTCCATGATAGACTTGTTCGTTCTTTTAACAGTCCATGCTATATTCAATATTCTTTGCCATCACCATAATGGAAAGGCATCAATTCTTCCTTAGTCTTCTTTATTCATTGTCCAGCTTTCACATGCACATGAAGCAATTGAAAATATCATGGCTTGGGTTAGGTGCATCTTAGTCCTCAAGGTGACATTGCTTTTCAGCACTCTAAAGAGATCTTTTGTAGCAGATTGGCCCAGTGTAATATGTTGTTTGATTTCCTGACTGCTGCTTCCGTGGGCATTGATTGTGGATCCAAGTAAAATGAAATCCTTGACAACATCAATCTTTTCTCCATTTATCATGATGTTGCTTATTGGTCCAGTTGTGAGGATTTTTTTTTTTTTAATTCAGGTGTAATCCATACTGAAAGCTGTAGTCTTTGATCTCATAAATAAGTGCTTCATGTCTTCTTCACTTTCAGCAAGCAAGATTGTGTCATCTGCATATCGAAGGTTGTTAATGAATCTTCCACCAATCCTGATGCCACATTCTTCTTCATATATAGCCCACATTCTTGGATTATTTGCTCAGCAAATATTTTTTTTGAGATATAATAATAACTTTATTGACACATAATTTTTATACCATGCACTTGACTTATTTAAAGTGTGGAACTCAGTGTTTTAGCATATTCACAGAATTATGCAACCTTCACTACAATCAATTTTAGAACATTTTCCTCACTCCAAAAAGAGACCTCATACCCACTAGCAGTCATGCCTTATTTTTCCACAAACCTTCCCAGCCCTAATTAGCCACTAATCTACTTTCCATCTTTCCATCTCTATAGATTTGCCTATTCTGGACATTTCTTATAAATGGAATCATAAAATATGACGTCTTTTGTAACTGACTTCTTTCATTTAGCTGAATGTTTTCAAGGTTCATCTATGTTGTAGCATGTACCTCATTCTTGTTTTTTGCTGAATAATGATTTACCGTATGGCTCTACCACATTTTATTTATCCCTTCATCAGTTGATGGACATTTGGGTTGTATGCCTTTTAAAGAAGTTGAGAGTAGAAAGGAGAGCAAGTGTATGTTTATTGATTTTGCTGTATTAGTCTTATTTACCATTTCTTGTTCTTTTCATTTGTTCCTGTGGATGACAGTTACCATCTAGTATCATTTCTCTAATACAGCTTTGCTGTTAATCTTATTATATTGTATTGAGTCATTTTTCTCTGGCTGCTTTCGAGATTTTTCTCTGTGTGTTTGGGCGTGAATCTTTTTGCATTTATCCTACTTGGAGTTTGTTAAGTGTCTTCAATGTGTAGATTAAGTTTGTCATCAGATTTGGCAAGTTTTGGTACTCCCATTACACATACAGTGGTGCCCCACATTTCTTTAAGGCTCTGTTCATTTTTCACCATTCGTTTTTCTCTTTGTTCTTTAGATTGGCTAATGTTTATTGAGCTGTCTTCAGTTTTGACTGTTCTTTCTTCTGCCAGCTCAGATCTACTGTTGAGCGCTTCTAGTGAATTTTTCATTTATGTTATTGTACTTTTCAAGTCTAGAAATCCATGTGGTTATTTTTTATAATTTTTATCTTTTTATTGGTATTCTCTATTTGATGATACTTTGTTATCATACTTCTTTAAGCATGATTTCCTTTAATTCTTTGAACATATTTATAATAGCTGCTTTGAAGTCTTTGTTAAATCCAACATATGGGCTCTTCAAATGCAATATCTCTTGCCTTTGTTTGTTTAGGTGTTACCCTTTCATGTTTCTCTGCATGTCTCATAACTTTTTGTTGAAAACTGGATGTTTTAATGAAGATATTGTAGCAATCTGGGTACTGATTCTCCTCCCTCCTGGGACTTATTGTTAGCTTGTTTATTTGGTTAGTGACATGGCTGGACTATTTCAGTGAAGTCTATTTCCCCCACAGTGTGCAGGATCTGAGGTTGCTTCTCAGAGGGTACACTTTGGGCATGTGAATTGTCACTCTGAGGTGATAGTGATTTTTGCAGGGCTGTCTTTGATTGTCTTTTTCCTTGGTATCTCTGTTATGCTGTCTGCCTCTGTGGATATAGTACTCAGTTTTTAGACTCCACTAATTGCTGACTATACCATGTGGGGCAGTTCTTCTCTGTCCTGTAGGGTCACTATGAGTTGGAATCAACTCAATGGCAATGGCTTAAATGCTGACTGATTGCTGTATTGTTTTCAGAAGTACCCTGGATACTAATTGCTCCACAGTCTGATCCAATTAAAGCCTGCTGTCTTACATAGGTAGTCCTTGAGGCAAGTCTGTGAGTCTTTTTCTGACCCCCTGGAGAGCTCTTCTCAGCTGTCTCCTTCTTTGGTTCTCTCTGTTAAACTTCTGTATGGTCTCGAGTTTAGCTTGTTGCTCTCATGGCACGACTAGCATCCTCTTGATTACTTGCTGCCAAAATCTCCCTTAGACTTGAACTTTGCAACACTCTGTTCCAAATTAATTCCTTTGGGAGACCTTCAGAGATCTCTGTTCTTAATGCCTGTCTTTCCCCTGGGCAAAACTTCTGTGGCACTTCCCAAGAGATGGGGATGGGGAAAGTGGGAGAGTGGCTTACTCTTGGTATGACACGCTTGCTTTAAGAGTGGGACACTGGACAGAGATGATAGCCTCTAGTTTTCTTAGATTACTTCTCTTGGCCTGGAACCTCTGCCCTATGAGTGAAATGAGGCAAGGCAATTAGGGCCCCAGTATTCTCAGCTTGCTGTGTATGGGGCAGAACTTCACTCTGCAAGTAGGGGTAAAGTGGAAGAAGGGAGCCCCAGACTTCGTAGCTCCTCTTGCCTAGAATAGATCTTCTGCAGCCTGAATCTGGGGGTGATGGGAAATGCTGGAAGCCTGTCCGTCCCAGGGAGATACCTAACCTTAGGCTGGGAACTATGGAGAGAGAAAGCCCTGTGTCTCAACTTCACCCGCCTGGAGTAGAGTTTCATTATGCTGAACTGGAGGGGAGGATGGAAGAAAGTTTGACTTGAACTCCACAGACTGTCACAGTTTTTACTGAAATTTAGCAGTTTTTCTTGAAAAAATGTTTATTTGCTGTATGCCCTTAGGATAATTTCCAGAGACTTTAAATAGTTTTTTTTAAATCTAATTTTCACCAATTATGATTGTTTCACAGGAAGTGATTCATGAGGCTCCTCACTCTGCCATTGTGGAAGTTATTATCTGGAACAATGAAGTTTTATAGCACTTTTTAGTTGTGTTATATTAGTGAGACTATTAGTTAAATAGACATTTGTGGCCTGATCTGGAATTCTAACCAGATTTATTATAACTGGAATCAATTACAAATGTGCCTGAGTTCCAAAAAACTGAGTAACAAATGAAAATATGGAACCCACTCCTTTTGTAATTAGCTATTACAGTTATAGACATAAAGTATCTTAAATTAGAAACATCTACTTTAACTTTGTTTTAAAATGCTGTGTATATTTTGTTTTTAAAATTAATACTTCTTAAAATGAGGTGAATAAAGAGTGATAATATTGCTTTGATTTCTAAATTATGAAAAAATTTTTTGCATCATGATTTTTTTTTCTATTGTAAAAGCACATACAACAACATTTTGCCATTTTAACCATTGTTTATTTTTTTATATTTAATTTTATTTTTGGTGAAAATGTACATAGCAAAACCCACTTCCATATCAGTTTTTAGACACAGTAATCAGTGACATTGGTTACATTCTTCACATTGTGTCAACATTCTCGTTATTTCTCTTCTAATTGCTTCACTTCCATTTACTTAATCTTGCCTACCCCACCCCCTCATCCTTCTCATCTATGCTTTAAAATAGCTGTTAAACCTTTGTTCTTACATAGATTTTTTTTTTTTTTAAAGAAATGCAGTACTCAGGGTGATAACCTTTTACCTCTTGTTCTAAACTGTTACTTAGTTTAAAGGTGACTTCAGGGGATAATTTCAGTTCAAGGTTTGAAAAGCAACTGAGGACCATAGTCTTGGGGACTCCTTCAACCTCAGCAGGTCCAGTAAGTCTGTATTCTTTAAGAATTTGAAGTTCTTTTCCACATTTTTCCTCCCTTTTTATCAGGATTCATCTATTGTGTTCCTGATCAGAATGTTCAGTAGCGGTAGCCAGGCACCATCTAGTTCTTCTGGTCTCAGTGTAGACAGTCCTGTAGTCCAATACCTTCTCTGATTCTTGGATTTCCTTCTTTTTCTTTTGTTTCAGACACTAAAGACCAGTAGTTGCATATTAGATGGCTGCTCATAAGCTTTTAAGACCCCAGACACTACTCAGCATACATGAGAGATAGAGCATAAACTTTAAGATTATACGAATTGACCGGGTTGCCCCATGAGACCACGGTCTTAAACTCCCAAACCAAGAGACATAAATCCATGTGGTGATTATGTCTAATTCATATCAGCATCTGTAGTGCCCCCCCGCCTTTTGGGGGGATGATGTTGTTACAAAACCATACATGACCCAGTGTTTGGCCATTTATCCCTTTTCCCCACGTACAGCTTATTGACATCAGTTACATCAGTCATGCTATGCAAATTTCACCCATATTTGGTGCTGTCTTTCCTGTTTCTATGGAAACACCGGTGGTGTAGTGGTTAAGAGCTGTGGCTGCTAACCAAAAGGTCAGCAGTTCAAATCGACCAGGTGCTCCTTGGAAACTGTATGGGGCAGTTCTACCCTGTCCTATAGGGTTGCTGTGAGTCGGAATCAACTCAACAGCAACAGGTTTGGTTTATTTTTCCCATTTTTATATATAAAAATTGAGTACTAGCTAGGTATGGGTTTTTACTACCTAGGAATGTTTTCTTTCCTTCCCTACCCCCCATCCCTGTTAACCATTAATGAACATTAATTTCTGTATATTTACCTATTCATGTCATTTCATGAAAATGAGAGCATACTATACATATATATGTGTGTGTGTGTGTGTATATATATATATATATTTTGTGATACATTTCATCCAGCAGAATATCCTCTAGTTTCATCCACATTGTAAAGTGTTTTGGAACTCATTTTTCTTTATTGCTGAATAGTGTTTCATTGTATGTATGGACCATCATTCATCCATTAATGGGCACTGAGGTTGTTTTCATCTTTTAGCTATTGTGAATAGTGCTGCAATGAACATAGGTATGTATATGTCTGTTTGTGTCATTTCTATTAAATCCCTAGGGTTTTTACCTATGAGTGGAATTGCCGGGTCATACAACAGCTCTACCTCTAATTTTTTGAGGAACTGCCGGACTGTTTTCCACAATGGCTGTACTATTTTACATTCCCACCAGTAACAGATGAGTGTTCCAATTTCTCCACATCCTCTGCAGTGCTTGTTAGTCTCCGTTGTTTTTTTTTTTTTAATCTTAGCCACCATAGTGGGAGTAAAATGGTTTTGATTTGCATTTCTCTGATGGCTAATGATATTGAGTATCTTTTTCTATATCTGTTGGCCATTTGAGTATCCTCTTTGGTGAAATGTCTGTTTCATGTCCTTTGCCCAGTTTTTGATTGTGTTGTTTGTCTTTTGATTTTTAATTGTAGGTGTTTTCTTTATATTTTAGGTATTAGAACCTTAACGGTCATTTCATTCCTGAAGATTTTTTTCCCAGTCTGTAGGTTGTCTCTACACTTTGGATAAGGTCTTTTTGATTAACTAAGTATTTAACTTTTATGAGGTCCCAGTTATCTATTTTGGTTTCTGTTGTTATACATTCATTGTTGTGTTTGATAATCTATCATTGAAAAAAAAAAATGAGATCCCAAAGCTTTGCTCCTGTATTTTCTTTGAAGAACTTTGTGGTTTTAGCTTTAATAATTAGGCCCTCAAACCATTTTGAATTAGTTTTTGTGTATGGTGGGAACTGTGGATCTTATTTTATTTTTCTGCATGTGGAAATCCAGTTTTTCCAGCACCATTTGTTGAAAAGTCGATTCCTTCCCCCATTGAATGTATATGGCTCCCTTGTAAAAAAAATCAAGTGACCATAGATGTTTGAATTTATTTCTGGGTTTTCAGCTCTTTTCCATATGTCTATGTGTCTGTCATTAAACCGGTACTGTGCTGTTTTGATTACTGTAGCTGTGTAATATGTTTTGAAGTCAGGAAGTGTGAGGCCTCCTCCTTTGTTGTTGTTCTTCAGAATTGCTTTGGATATTTGTCTCTTGTATTTCCATATAAAATTGAGATTAATTTTCTGTAAAGAGTACTGTAGCAATTTTGATCAGGATTGTTGTATCTGCAGATCACTTTGATATTATTTAAGTCTTCTAGTCCATGAGCATGGAACATCTTTCCATCCATTGGACTTTAGTCTCTTTCAGTAGTGTTTTATAATTTTCATTGTGTAAGTCTTTCATATTCCTAGCTAAATTTATTCCTATATATTTTATTCTTTTAGATATTATTGTAAATGGAGTTGTTTTCTTAGTCTCCTTTTCAGAAATTATGAAAAAATTTAAAAGTTTAAAAAAAACTCTAATGTTAATATAATTATTTCTTCTTTTCCAGGACATGTGAACTTATATATTTGACACAACCCAGCAGTTCGTAAGTGGTTCAGTGCACGTTATTTTCCATTTTCGTATATGTAAATGTGAAATAGAATACGCAGGTTTTTCTGGAGTAATCTCAAGCATGTTGATAATATCAAGATTAGTTTGATTGATTATTGCATGCTACTTAATAAGGTAATAGATTTAAGCCCTATGTAGGTTGTTTATCTTCTCACAAAGGAAATAGTGTGCAATGAATGCCTTGACTACAAAGAGGGACTATAAAAGTTGAAGGTGATTTAGTGCAACATATACCAACTCTGGGAAAAATGCATATTTATTGATTAAATGTTTATTGTGGTTCTATTAAAGATACTTTATTAAGAATCTGTATAATTTTTGTGTAAGAATAAGTATGAAGATCAACATTGAAGTTTTTCAGTTTTTTAAAAAATGTAGAATGCATGTCTTAACAGTATATTCATGAAAGAGCTCTAGTATTCTTCTTTGGAAACAGAATGAGTTGTAAATGAGATTTTCTGCCTCACTGAAGTGGTAGTAGTGAAGGTGATATAAAGGAAAATATATACTATTAATTAGTTTTTATGAATCTGTTAATTCCAACAAGTAAATATCTATGGAAAATATTTTTTATCAAGGTGATGTGTTAAATTGGCAAACTAGAATCACTCTTACCTTCATTTTTCTGCTTAGAGTGTTGATTTGAATTAGAAAGCAAAGAGCATAAAAGTATTAAGGTAATTGGAAATCAAGCTCATTATTGTATACTGTTTCCTTTGCGTATTTCTAGATTAGAATTGAGATGCTCAATATTACTTTCATAAAATGTATATTACTTTTGTGGGCTTGAATACAGTATCTTGGGTAGAAACACTACACCAATTGAAACAAATTGAATTTGGGTGTAAAATGTGCATTTAAGATGGTCTATATATATTTTTTAATATATTTATATATTTTTTTATATTGTATAATTAACTCAGGTACGTAATTGAAAGTAACAAACAAAAAACAACCAAAAGGTATAGCTGTAAAATTTTCTGTCAGTGTTAAATTTTTCTTTTTCTTTCTTTTTTATTTATTTATTTTTCTTTTCTATTTGTCTACTAGGATATCTTCTGAAATAAATTCTGTGTTGGTGCTAAAGCTTTCTTGGATCACATTTTTACTAGCTAAAGGTAAAGTAATTGTGTTATATGTTGTATCAAATGTAGTAATTAATTAATAGTTCTTTTGGACTAAAGCCCAAAACTTTTTATTCAATTTAATGTACGTGTATTTTTCCCTCCAATTCTCTTATTAACTGCTGGTAAATTCTTGTAATTCTGGTACTGGGAGCAACCTTGGAAATAATCTCATTTTGTTTCTGTTTCTACTATCTATTCATCTTTTCTTTCTTCCTTCATTTCTTAATTTTTAAAATAATAATATTACTTTTTATGAAAGTGACATATGCGTATGATAAATAATTCAAACAATACAACAAAGAACAAAGAAAGATATAAAAACTTACCCAGAATTCATCCAGAAATAATCGTTATTAAAATTACGTGTTTGTCATTCCAAATATATTTCTATGCATACGTTATACTAAAAAGGTGGATGGATTAGGTGTATTCACAGAAATAATTTTATAAAAATAAGATCATACCATAATAAACCAAACCAAACCCTTTGCTGTTGAGTCAGTTCTGACTAACAGTGAACCTCTAGGACAGAGTAGAACTGCCCCATATGGTTTCCAAGGAGTGGCTGGTAGATTCGAACTGCCATCCTTTTGATTAGCAGCCGAATGCTTAACCACTGCACCACCAGAGCTCACATAATACTACCTTTAAAATTAAAAAAAAAAAATTTTTTTTATTTGAATTTTACAGAAGAAAAGAAACAAGAGAAATGGAAGCAGTTGCTTAAATTTAGATGTGCTTTGTCTCATTAAGAAGTATTATTTCCTAAAATATTTCTCTAAGATTATGAAAAAAGATAATGAAAAGATTAAGAAGTTAGAATCTTTGTTTTGACTTAAAACAATATATATTAATCTGCTTTGAAGAAAGAAAATATCAGTACTCTATACTTCGTGCCCTCTTCCCTCCCCCCATTCAGATTTGTTCATTTTATTCTTATATTATCCAAGATTATAATATTTACATTCTGTTCTGTAATTGTAATTATTACACTTATTTAGTCTGGATTCTAATCATTGTCTCTTTGTTATCACATCTCCATTTCTGAGTTCCTTATTTTGATTCTTCTCTAAGCTGGCTGGGTTTTACCATCAAGTTTTTCAAAAAAGGCTCTTTGATGTCGGATTCCCTATGTTTGGCATGTTCAAGAACCACGTCTGTAGGTTTTATACTTGAAGAAAACTTGGCTATGTATCCTACTCTTGGTTAAACACTTTGTCACATCCTATTCTTGGTCATGTTTTGTTTCCCTTAGGATACTTTTTTTCTGGCTTTGAACATTGCTGTTGAGAAATCTGAGGCTACCTTAATCCCCGCCCCCACTCCCTTCCTGAATACCTGAAGAATTCTTTTTTTTAATTTGAAGTTCAGTACTTTAGCCGGGATACGTCTTGATTTTTATCATTCTGTATCAGTTTTTCTTAAAACGCCAAAAAACAAACAAACAAAAAACCTATTTTCATCGAGTTGATTCCGACTAATAGTGACCCTATAGGACAGAATAGAACTGCCCCATGCTGTTTCCAAGGAGAGGTTGGTGGATTTGAACTGCCAACGTTTTGGCTAGCAGCCAAGCTCTTAAACGCTGCGCCACCGGGACTCTAATCTTAAAACGCGGTATCCCTTTTAAATCTAAGGGTTCTGCTCTTCATTTCAGAAACTCTAAGGAATCCCCGGTGGCGCAATACTTAAACCTGGCTGTTAACTGTAACGTCGGTGGTTTGAACCCACCAGCCTTTCTGAGGGAGAAAAGACCTGGATTACTCCCATAAAGATTGTTGTTGTTGTGTGCCTTGGAGTTGATTCTGACTCGTAGTGATCCTATAGGACCGCGTAGAACTGCCCCACAGCATTTCCAAAGCTATAATCTTTACGGAAGCAGACTGCCACATCTTTCTCCAGCAGAATGGCTGATGGGTTGGAACCGCAGACCTTTGAATTAGCAGTCCAGTGCTTAACCATTGTGCCACCAGGGCTCCTTCCGTAAAGATTGCAGCTAGGAAACCAAATGGGGCAGTCCTACTCTGTCACATAGTGTCGCTGTGATTCAGAACTGACTCCACAGCACACAACAACTTTCTGTTCTATTAGGTTATTCCGTTGTGTTTCAGGAGCATCAGCTACCTTATGGTGAATTGTTTTTGTCTTACATATCATCTTCTCTCATATTATTGTAATCCTTCGTGTTTTTCTTATGTATTAACTATTCCTATCATAAGCCTTTCTTTTATTTGAGCCAAATCATTTTTCGTAATGGTGTTATATTGGTGCTCAGTGTCTTCTTAGCTCTTTTGGCTCTTTGTTTTTATTTAATTTGTGTGCTTTAAGTTCTTCTTAGTACAAGGACTCACAGGGCACTTTATTCTGTTAGATTCTGAATGGGGGGAGAGGAGAGGTGGCAGGAAGTGTAAGAGTACTAATACTCTCTTTCTTCAAAGCAGATTAATATATATTACTTTAAAGTTAAACAAGGTAAAGATTTCAACCTCTTAATTGTTTCATAATCTTTTTTTCATAACCTTAGAGAAATATTTTAGGAAATATTTAGATTCTTTTTCTGATTATTTTCCTCTTTTTTGTTGTGATTCTTTTTTTTAATTTTCTGTAATATGTTTGCATAAATGCTGTACTTCTTTCTCCACATTGCCGGGACTCTTTGTGGACAACCCTGATCTGACATCTGTTTTCTCCGCTGTAGTGTGAGTGAATCCCCCTTCACTCACTTTCTATTTAATCTGTATTTAAATCTGTATTTAATTTGTGTTCCCTAAAGAGCTACCATATGAGTGTAGGCTTCTAGTAAGAGAGGAAACCCTGTGGCATAATGGTTAAGTGCTGCGGCTGCTAACCAAAAGTTCAGCAGCTTGTATCCACCAGCCACTCCTTGGAAACTCTATGGGGCAGTTCTCCTTTGTCCTGTAGGCTAGCTATGACAGCAGTGGGTATGGGTCTAGTAAGAGGGTGGGAGAAAGAGAAGGATTCATCTGGAGCAATGTAAACTTTTGTTGCTGTGAGATTTTTGTTAGAATGGGCTCTGAAACAGAACACTTCCAGTGGCAGTTATATGCTATTCCGTAACAAAACTGTGTTGGAATTCAAATTGTTCCCCAATTCAGCATGGTATACTGACGTCTCTGTCAGAAAGTTGGCTCTAATCATTTACTTCCCACATTTTACTTTTCTCTCATTAGCCATTTCTACTTCCTCTAAGTCAGAAGAGGAAAAAGATGAGGACACTCTCTGAGTCGGTGTTTCTCAAATTCAGTATTGGTACTAGTATTTAACCAGTGCATTTTTTTCTTTTTCATTTTATTAGGTATTGAAGGAGGGAGATTCTTTGACCTGATTTCACTCCAATATTTTTACCTAGAAATCCTTGATATCATTCTTTACTTCTGTGGTACTTTTTAATAGCTTACTTTTGAGTATATTGCAAAAGTGTTTTTGCACCACACCCATGAATCTAGAAAATCTACCTTATAAAGGTTTACCTGTTTTCTACCTAGTTTCTACGCCTTCAGTATTTGTTGGGATTATTGTTGGTTTAGCAGTCAGATACCTGGAAGATAGTGAGTCAAATTAAACTTCCCTTTTTAAAAAATAATATGTAACAGACAATAAGCAAATATGTAATAATTTTTTTTTTACCTTTGATTATGATTGGTGTGTTTTGTGTAGCCACATACTTCGTTTTCTCATGTATCTGTTATGTACATTTATTTCCTTACCCCCAAATGTATATTTATATATTACCTTTGAGCATTTTTTACTAATTACTTTGTAGACCTTATAGTTACATGCTAATTTTTTTTTTATTTTTAAATGACTTTGATTATTGTAATCCTGGGTGGGGGAAGGGTTAAAATTGAAAATATATGCGGCTTCATAAATAAATAGAATTAAATATTAAATATAGTCCAAAATTGTTTCTTTTCTGAAATAGTAAATTCTATAGCTCTTTCCAAAATTGGAAGTAAGTTAAAAAAATAATAATAAATCGTTCACCCTTAAAAACTTGAATTGGCAAAAGTTGTGTGATAGATATACTTGCAACAACGAGGAGAAGAAAAGGTAGCTGCTGAGGATAATCACATACCTCAAGGGAAACACCTCATGGGATTTGGTTCCTTGGTTTGGAGGTTTAGGGTCATGGTTTCATGGTGCATCCCAGTTAATTGGCCTAATAACGTGTTTAGCACTTCTGTTCTACCTCCTACTTTGTTGCATAGTGCATGGAATCTTAAAAGCTTTCAACCAGCCATCCAAGGCAAAACAATTATTCTCTATTTGCCTGGAGGAACAGACAAAGAAGGAGAATCAGCAATAGGAGGAGGAAATGGAATATTTGGCTAATTGCCTCCATGAACAACTGCCTCCTTTACTGTGAGACTACCAGTACTGAACATTTTAATCAAAGATTCTATAGAAGAATCCTGATCAAAAGAGGGAAGATACAGAACAGAAATTCAAATTCTCATGGACTCCAGATGTTCTGAAGGCACGGAGGCTGGACAAATCCCCAAAATGATTGCCCTGAGATAATCTTTAAACCTTAAACCAAAAATATCCCCTGCGGGGGCCAATATGGCAGAATAGTCAGATGCTTCCAGTGGTCGCTCTTACAACAAAGACCCAAAAGAACAAGTGGACCAATTATACATATGACAAGCTAGGAGACCTAAATATCAAAGGCAAAGTTAAGAAATTGGACTGAGCAGCAGGGGGAAGGAGAGATGGTTCAGAAGTGGCAAGGAATTGCCGGACCCGACTCAGCAGGAACCAGTGCCACTCAGGCTAAATCCCCTGGCGCAGCTATGGTGGGGCTGGTGGTAGTGTCTGAAGTGCGTTTTCCACAGTGAGAAAGAGTGAGCGGCACAGGGTCTACTTGCGCCTCTGGAATCAGCAAAGAACAGCACTCTTGGCAAAAGATATGTACATGTGTCTAACTTATCCTGTGGATCAAAAAGCACCCCTTGTGAAAGAGCTCTCTCCCATTTATCTGATCCCTCCTCTCCCTGCCCTAGCCCCTGAACCAGCTTCAGTGGCATTCGATTTCCTGGGGCTCAGATAGATCCTGCTGTGCATGCTGAGCCATTCTCCCGGCCTTGGAGAAGGAACAAATTAACAAATGGAGAAAAAATAATCTGCTGGCTCGCCTAGGCTGGGAACTCAGGGCTGAAGCAGCTCCTCTCCAGGCACAAACAGTCTGTGGACTTTTAATGCCTTTCACCCCTGCATGGACCTATATGGGCCCACTTCAGCAGCTTGAGGCTCTTGTTGGCACAGTGCAATGGTGTATGTGCCTGAGGTCTGACTTCAACTGTTTCAGCTGTGTGATGCAGAAATGGGTTTTTTATATTTGATACCATTCTGCCTATTAAGCAGGGTCCTCACCTTCCCACACCAGGGGCCTAAGGACTGGTGGCTCCACCCATGCCACCTAGCCACCCAACACATTGGTCCAAGGATAAGTGGTGTCTCCCAGTCCTTGCAGACAAAAGTATTGGGTGCCTATGGTCTGGCTACAGAGCCCTCCCAACTCTGCAGTCTAGGGAACAGGGACACACTATCCTCACAGACACTCGGGACGGTTGCCAGCCACCTGCCTTGCTCAAAGCATGATCCCGTGCTATAACCAGATACCTGTGCCTACACCAATCACCCTTGCTCCCCTAAGACTGTAGGTGAGAACCTGCACTATGCACTTGGCGAATGACTACTTGGACACCTGAGCTGAATCCATACAAGAAAGTGAATGGACTCCTAGGCTCATATACTTGGTAACATCTCTAGCCATCTGGTGACAGGATGTTAGAGCTTCAAAGGCACCAATAATTGAGCAACCTTACTCGAAGAGCCTATTTGGGCATATCAAAACAAAGCACAGCAAGAACCGAGGACATAGTAAGGAAACATAAAATAAATTAATACAATAACTTATAGATGGCTTGGAAACCCTGGTGGCATAGTGGTTAAGTGCTACGGCTGCTAAACAAAAGGTCAGCAGTTTGAATCCACCAGGCGCTCCTTGGAAACTCTGTGGGGCAGCTCTACTCTGTCCTGTAGGATCGCTATGAGTCAGAGTCGACTCGACGGCAATGGGTTTATAGATGGCTTGCAGACAACACTCAGTATCAAATCACCTAAAGAAGCAGACCAAGCTCTCAAAACACAGAATCAAGGAATCTTCCAGACAAAGAGATGTTCGTGGAAATACCACAGGTAGAGTACAAAAGATTAATATATAGAACTCTTCAAGAGCTCAGGAAGGAGATGAGGCAAAACACAGAACAAGCCAAAGAACACACAGATAAAGCAGTCAAGGAAATTAAGAAGGTTACTCAAGAGCATAATGACAAATTTAATAGGCTGCAAGAATCCATAGAGAGATAACAATCAGAAATTCAGGAGATTAACAATAAAATACAGAATTAGAGAATAGAAAGTCAGAGGAGCAGAATTGAGGAAATGGAAGTCAGAATTGGTGATACTGAAGGTAAAACACTTGACACCAATATATCTGAAGAAAAATCAGATAAAGAATTTAAAAAAATGAAGGAACCCTAAGAATCATATGGGACTCTTGTCAAGAGAAATAACTACAAGTGATTGGAGTACCAGAACAGGGAGGGAGAACAGAAAATACAGGGAGAATTGTTGAAGATTTGTTGGAAGAAAACTTCCTCTATATCATGAAAGACAAGAAGATACCTATCCAAGAGCTCATTGAACACCATACAAGGTAGATCCCAAAAGAAAGTCATGAAGACATATTGTAATCAAACTTGCCAAAACCAAAGAAAAAGAGAGAATTTTAAGAAAAGCTAGGGATAAGTGAAAAGTCACCTACAAAGGAGATTCAATAAGAATAAGCTTGGACTACTCAGCAGAAACCCTGCAGGCAAGAAGGCAATGGGATAACATATATAAGGCCTTAAAAGAAAAAAGTTGCCAGCTAAGAATCATATATCTAGCAAAACTGTCTCTCAAATATGAAGACAAAATTAGGACATTTCCAGATAAACAGAAGTTTAGGGAATTTCTAAAAACCAAACCAAAACTACAAAAAATACTAAAGGGAGTCCTCTGGATAGAAGATCAATAACATCAGGTAATAACCCAAGACTAGAACACAGTACAGAGCAGCCAGATACCAACCTAGATCAGGAAATCACAAAAATAATCAAGAAAAGAAGCACTCAAAACAGGGAAATAGTGATGTCATTATGTAAAAGATGACAACAAAAAAATCAATAAAGACGGATTTTTTTATATAGTCATAGGTGTTTCATGTGGAGAGGAAGTCAAGGTGATATAAAGAGCTAAAAGTTTGGTTTAAACTTAGAAAAAAAGGGGTAAATATTAATCACAAAGGAGACTAACAATCCTACACATCAAAGTAAAATACAAGAAAAACATAGACTCAGCAAAAACAAAATCAGCAACAATGAAAAAGAGGAAAAGACAATATATAAAGAAAAACTACTCAACACAGAAAAGTAAATGGAAAAAAGAAACTCAGCAACACACAAAAACAAACATCAAAATGACAGCACTAAACTCATGCTTATCCATAACTATGCTGAATGCACCAAATGCACCAACAGACAGAGAGAGGCAGAATGGGTTAAAAAACACAATCTGTTTTTATGTTGCCTACAGGAGACACACCTTAGACTTAAAGACACAAACAAAGTAGAATTCAAAGGATGGAAAAATCTATATCAAGCAAACAATTAAAAAAGAGCAGAGAGGCAGAGCCAAGATGGCAGAATAGACAAACGCTTCCGGCGAGCCCTCTTTACAACAAACACCCGAAAAAAACAAGTGAAACGAGTATATTTGTGACAAGCTGGGAGCCCTGAGCATCAAAGGCAAGCTTAGACAATGAACTGAGAGGCGGGGGAGGAAGAGACCGTTCAGAAGTAGAGAAGAGTTACTGGACCTGAACGCGGGGAACCCTCAGGCACCGTTCCCAGAGCGGCGGTGGCGGCGGGCTGGTACTAGCGTTGGGCCGCAGTTTCCTCAGGGAGAAGCAGCCAGCCACACAGCCTACTCACACCTCCAGAACCTGAGAACGGCGCTCTCAGCAAAAGCTAAGTACTTGCGTATATATTACCATGCCCCCACCCCCAAGCCGGAATCAGCGGCTGGATCCCTGGGCCTGAGGTCAGCCCTGTTGAGCACCTACAGCCATCCTCTCAGCCTTGGGGAAAGAAAAAATTTGCAACTGGGGGGAAAAGATAATTCGCTAGCTCCATTAACCAGGGGAGCTCAGGAGGGAACCAGCTCTTCTCGAGGCATAAACCATCTGTGAACCTTGAGCACCTTTCCCTTCTGCGTGGACCTGCGTGGGCCCATTCTGGAAGAATAGGCCCTTGTTGGCAAACTCCAACCAGTTCAGCTGTGTGGTGGAGAGGTGGGTGTTTGATGTTTGGCATTGCTTTGCCTATTAAACAAGGTCCTCACCTACCCACATCAGGGACCTAAGGACTGGTAGCTCTATTCAGGCCACCCAGCCACCCATGACAGGGGTCCAAAGATAACTAGTACCTCCCAGTCCTTACAACCAAAAACTTCGGGTGTCCATGGTCTGTCTGCAGAACCCACCCACCTGCACGCTCTAGGAAACGGGGACATGTTTTCCTCACAGACACTCGGGGGTCGGTTCTGAGCCCCCTGCCTTGTTTAGAGTGTGACCGCTGCTGCAATGAGATACCGGTATATACGCCAACCACCCCTGTCCCTCTAAGACTGTAGAACAGAGCCTGTAACACACCCTTGATGATCAGCTACCTGGAAACCGGAGCTGAATTCATACAAGAAAACTGAATGGACTCCTAGACTGATATACCTGATAACAGCTCTAGCCAGCTGGGGACAGGGCATCAGAGCTCCAAAGGCGAAAATAATCAAGCTAGCTCACTCAAGCAACCCATAGGGGTATACCAAAACAAAACAAAGCAAGCAGCTACGACACAGTAAGCAAGCATAAACTAATACAATAACTTCTAGATGGCTTGGAGACAACAGTCAGTATGAAGTCACATAAAGAAACAGACCATGATCATCTCAACAGGCTCTCAAAACAAGGAATCCAGGGTTCTTCTAAATGAAAGTGCATTCCTGGAATTACAGATGCAGAATACAAAAGTTTAAGATACAGAACCCTTCAAGACATCAGGAAGGAAATGAGGCAGTACACAGAACAAGCCAAGGAACACACAGATAAAACAATGGAAGAAATTAGAAAGATTATTCAGGAAATAATGAAAAGTTTAATAAGCTGGAAAAATCCGTAGACAGCAATCAGAAATTCAGAAGAGTGACAATAAAATTACAGAATTAGACAACTCCATATAAAGTCAGAGGAGCAGAATTGAGCAAGTAGATGCTAGAATTTCTGAACTCGAAGGTAAATCACTTGGCACTAATATATTTGAAGAAAAATCAGATAAAAGAATTAAAAAAAATGTAGAAACCTTAAGAATCATGTGGGACTCTGTCAAGAGAAATAACCTACGAGTGATTGGAGTACCAGAACAGGGAGGGATAACAGAAAATACAGAGAGAATTCTTTCAGATTTTTTGGCAGAAAACTTCCCTGATACTGTGAAAGATGAGACGATATGTATCCAACCAAGATGCTCATCGAGCTCCACATAAGGTAGACCTTAAAAGAAAGTCACCAAAACATATTATAATCAAACTTGCCAAAACCAAAGCTAGAGAGGATTATCACAGCAGCAAGGGATAAACGAAAAGTCACCTACAAAGGAGATTGAATAAGAATAAGCTTGGACTACTGGGCAGAAAACATGCAGGCAAGAAGACAATGAGATGACATATTTAAAAAATTGAAGGAAAAAAATTGCCTGCCAAGTATTATATATCCAGCAAAACTGTCTCTTAAATATGAAGGTGAAAGTAAGACATTACCAGATAAACCCAAGTTTAGGGAATTTGTAAAAACCAAATCAAAACTACAAAAAATACTAAAGGGAGTTCTTTGGTTAGAAAAATCAATAATATCAGGTATCAACCCAAGACTAGAACACTGGGCAGAGCAACCAGAAGTTAACCCAAACAGGGAAATCCAAAAAAACAAAAGCAAGATTATATAAAAAAAAAAAGCTCAAAACAGGGTAACAGCGATGTTATTATATAAAAGACAACATTAAAATAATAAAGAGGAACTAAGAAATGTAATCATACACCTTCCATATGGAGAGGAAGATATGGCGATACAAAGAAATAAAAGTTAGTTTTAAACTTAGAAAAATAGGGGTAAAAAATAAGGTAACCACAAAGGAGACAAACTATCCTACTCATCAAAATAAAATACAAGGGAAAAATACAGACTCAGCAGAAACAAAATCAACAACAACAAATATGAGGAAAGGACAATATACAAAGAAATTCTACTCAGCACATAAAATTAAGCGGGAAAAGGAAAACTGTCAACAACACACAAAAAAAGACATCAAAATGATAGCACTAAATTCATACCTATACATAATTACCCTGAATGTAAATGGACTAAATGCCCCAATAAAGAGACAGAGAGTGGCTGAATGGATTTAAAAAGAAGATCCATCTATATGCTGCCTACAAGATACACACCTTATACTTAGAGAAACAAACAAAAACTCAAAGAATGGAAAAAAATATATCAAGCAAACCACAATCAAAAAAAGAACAGGAGTGGCAGTATTAATTTCTAACAAAATGGCTTTAAAGTTAAATCCATCATAAAGGATAAGGAAGAATACTATGTAATGATTAAAGGGACAGTACACCAAGAAGATATAACCATATTAAATATTTATGCACCCAGTAACAGGGCTGCAAAATATATAAAACAAACTTTATCAGCATTGAAAAGTGAGATAGACAGCTCCACAATAATAGTAGGAGACTTCAACATGCCACTTTCAGTGAAGGACAGGACATCCAGAAAGAAGCTCAATAAAGACACAGAAGATCTAAACGCCACAGTCAACCAACTTGACCTCGTAGACATATGCAGAACACTCCGCCCAACAGCAGCCAAGTATACTTTCTTTTCTAGTGCACATGGAACATTCTCTAGAATAGACCACATATTAGGTCATAAAGCAAGCCTTAGCAGAATCCAAAACATTGAAATATTACAAAGCATCTTCTCTGACCATAAGGCCATGAAAGTGGAAATTGGTAACAGGAAAAGCAGGGAAAAGAAATCAAACACTTGGAAACTGAACAATAACCTGCTCAAAAAGACTGGATTATAGAAGACATTAAGGATAAAAAAAAAAGAATAAGGAAATTCAGAGAAGCCAATGAGAATGAAAACACTTCCTATCAGAACCTTTGGGACACAGCAAAATTGGTGCTCAGAGGCCAATTTGTATCAATAAATGCACACATCCAAAAAGAAGAAAAGGCCAACATCGAAGAATTATCCCTACAACTTGAACAGATAGAAAAAGAGCAACAAAAGAAACCCACAGGCACCAGAAGAAAACAAATAATAAAAATTAGAGCTGAAATAAATGAAATAGAAAACAGAAAAACAATTGAAAGAATTAACAAGACCAAAATCTGTTTTTTTTGAAAAAATCGACAAAATTGATAAAGCACTGGCCAAACTGACAAAAGAAAAATAGGAGAGGAAGCAAATAAGAGGGGCAATATTACATCAGACAAAACTGAAATTAAAAGAATCATATCAGATTACTATGAAAAACTGTACTCCAACAAATTTGAATACCTAGAAGCAATGGATGGATTCCTAGAAACACACTACCTACCTAAACTAACACAAACAGAGGTAGAACAACTAAATAGACCCGTAACAAAAGAAGAGATTGAAAAGGTAATCAAAAAACTCCCAACAAAAAAAGCCCTGGTCTGGACCGCTTCACTGCAGAGTTCTACCAAACTTTCAGAGAATAGTTAACACTGCTACTACTAAAGGTATTTCAGAGCATGGAAAAGGATGGAATACTACCAAACTCATTCTATGAAGCCACCATATCCCTGATACCAAAACCAGAGACCTATATCCCTCATGAACGTAGATGCAAATAAAAATCCTTCGCAAAATTCTAGCCAATAGAATTCAACAATGTATCAAAAAAAAAATAATTCACTGTGACTAAGTGGGATTCATACCAGGTATGCAGGGATGGTTCAACATTAGAAAAACTATTAATGTAATCCACTACATAAATAAAACAAAAGACAAGAATCACATGATTTTATCAACTGATACAGAAAAGGCATTTGACAAAGTTCAACACTCATTCATGATAAAAAATACTCAGCAAAATAGGAATGGAAGGAAAATTCCTCCACATAATAAAGGGCATTTATACAAAGCCAACACCCAACATCACCTTAAACGGAGAGAGCCTGAAAGCATTCGCATTGGGATTGGGAAGCAAACAAGGAT
This sequence comes from Elephas maximus indicus, assembly GCF_024166365.1. Taxonomy (NCBI): domain Eukaryota; kingdom Metazoa; phylum Chordata; class Mammalia; order Proboscidea; family Elephantidae; genus Elephas; species Elephas maximus. The sequence continues at coordinate 30,584,031 of NC_064832.1, read as the reverse complement.
GCCTTGTATCACCGCTCTTATTCAACATTGTGTTGGAGGTCCTAGCCAGAGCAGTTTAGCTAAATAAAGAAATAAAGGCATCCAGACTTGCAAGGAAGAAGTAAAAGTATTTCTATTTGCAGATGACATGATCTTATACACAGAAAACCCTAAGGAATCCTCCAGAAAACTACTGAAACTAATAGAGGAGTTCAGCAGACTATCGGGATACAAGTTAAATGTACAAAAATCAGTTGGATTCCTCTATATCAACAAAAAGAACATCGAAGACGAAATCACCAAATCATTGCCATTTACAGTAGCCCCCAAGAGGATAAAATACTTAGGAATAAATCTTACCAGAGATGTAAAAGACTTATACAAAGAAAACTGCAGTACACTCCTGCAAGAAATCAAACGAGACTTACATAAGTGGAAAAACATACCTTGCTCGTGGATAGGAAGATTTAACATTATAAAAATGTCTATTCTACCAAAAGTGATCTATACATTTAATGCAATTCCGATCCATATCCCAACAACATTCTTTAATGAGATGGAGAAACAAATCACCAAACTTCATATGGAAGGGAAAGAGGCCCCGGATAAATAAGGCATTACTGAAAAAGAAGAACAAAGTGAGAGGCCTTACTTTACCTGATTTTAGAATCTATTATACCGCCACAGTAGTCAAAACTGCCTGGTACCGGTACAACAGGTACATGGACCAATGGAACATAATTGAGAATCCAGACATAAATCGATCCACATATGAGCAGTTGATATTTGACAAAGGCCCCAAAACAGTTAAACGGGGAAAAGACAGTCTTTTTAACAAATGGTGCTGGCATACCTGAACATCCATCTGTAAAAAAAAAAAAAAACAAGACGCATACCTCACTCCATCCAGAAAAACTAACTCAAAATGGATCAAAGACCTAAATATAAAATCTAAAACGATAAAGGTCTTGGAAGAAAAATAGGGACAACATTAGGAGCCCTAATACATGGCATAAACAGTATACAAAACGTTATTAAGCATGCAGAAGAAAAACTGGATAACTGGGAGATCCTAAAAATGAAACACCTATGCTCATCCAAAGACTTCACCAAAAGAGCCAAAAGACTGGTTACAGACTGGGAAAAAGTTTTTAGCTATGACATTTCTGATCAGCACCTGATCTCTAAAATCTGCATGATACTGCAAAAACTCAACTACAAAAGGACAAATAACCCAATTAAAAAATGGACAAAAGATATGAATAGACACTTCACTAGGAAGACATTCAGGTAGCTAACAGGTACATGAGGAAATGCTCACGATCACTAGCCATTAGAGAAATGCAGATTAAAACTACAATGAGATTTCATCTCACTCCAACAAGACTGGCATTAACCCAAAAAACACAAAATAATAAATGTTGGAGAGGCTGTGGAGAGATTGGAACACTTCTACACTGCTGGTGTGAATGTCAAATGGTACAACCACTTTGGAAATCGATTGGGTGTTTCCTTAAAAAGCTAAAAATAGAACTACCATACGATCCATCAATCCCACTCCTTGGAATATATCCTAGAGAAATAAGAGCCTTTACACGAACAGATATATGCACACCCATATTTATTGCAGCACTGTCTACAATAGCAAAAAGATGGAAGCAACCAAGGTGCCCATCAGCAAATGAATGGATAAATTATGGTATATTCACACAATGGAATAGTATGCATCGATAAAGAGCAGTGAGAAATCTGTGAAACATTTCATAACATGGAAGAACCTGGATGGCATTATGCTGAGTGAAATTTGTCAGTTGCAAAGGACAAATATTGTGTAAGACCACTATTATAAGAACTTGACAAATAGTTTAAACTAAGAAGAAAAGATTCTTTTGGGGTTACAAGAGGGGGGAGGGAGGGAGGATGGGAGAGGGGCACTCACTAATTAGTAGGTAAGAACCACTTTAGGCGAAGGGAAGGACAGCACACAATACAGGGGAGGTCAGCACAATTGGACTAAACCAAAACCAAAGAAGTTTTCTGAAAAAATTGAATGCTTCAAAGGCCAGCGTAGCAGGGGCAGGGGTCTGGGGACTGTGGTTTCGGGGGACATCTAAGTCAATTGGCATAATAAAATCTATTAAGAAAACATTCTGTATCCCACTTTGAAGAGTAGCATCTGGAGTCTTAAACGCTAGGAAGCAGCCATCTGAGATGCATCAATTGGTCTCAACTCACCGGGATCAAAGGAGAATGAGGAACACCAAGGACACAAGATGATTACGAGCCCAAGAGACAGAAAGGGCCACGTGAACCAGAGACTACATCATCCTGAGACCAGAAGAACTAGATGGTGCCCGGCTATAACCGATGACTACCCTGACAGGGAACACAACAGAGAAGCAGAAGAGCAGTGGGATGCAGTCCTCACAGTCTCGTAAAAAGACCAGACTTAATGGTCTGACTGAGTTTAGAAGGATCCCGGTGGTTATGGCCACCAGTCCTTCTGTTGGTCCAGGACAGGAACCATTCCCGAAGCCATGTATTCAGACATGGAGTGAACTGGACAATGGGTTGGAGAAGGATGCTGGTGAGGAGTGAGCTTCTTGGATCAGGTGGACACTTGAGAGTATGTTGGCATCTCCTGCCTGGAGGGGAGATGAGAGGGTGGAGGGGGTTAGAATCTGGCGAAAGAAACATGAAAAAAGAGAGTGGAAGGAGAGAGTGGGCTGTCTCATTAGGGGGAGAGTAATTGGAAGTGTGTAGCAAGGTGTGTATGGATGGGTTTTTGTGTGAGAGACTGACTTGATTTGTAAACTTTCACTTAAAGCATAAGAAAAAGTATTAAAAAAAGCAGGAGTGGCAATATTATTTTCTGACAAAATAATATTTAAAATTAAATCCACCACAATGGATAAGGAAAGACTCTACATAATGACTAAAAGGATAATATACCAGGAAGAGATGACCATATTAAATATTTATGCACCCAATGACAGTGCTTCAAGATACATAAAACAAACTCTAACAGCATTGAAAAGTGACATAGACAGCTTCATAATAATACTTGGAGACTTCAGCTCACTGCTTTTGGTGGTGGACAGAACATCCAGAAAGAAGCTCAATGAAGACACAGAGGATCTAAATGCCACAATCAGCCAACTTGACCTCATAGAGATATACAGAAATTTCTACCCAACAGCAGCGAAGTTTACTTTCTTTTCCAACGCACGTGTAACAATCTCTAGAATGCCCACATATTAGGTCATAAAGCAAGCCGTAACAGAATCCAAAACATTAAAATATTACAGAGCATCTTCATTGACCGTAAAGTAGAACTAATCAATAACAGAAAAAGCAGGGAAAAGAAATCAAACATATGGAAACTGAGCAACACCTTGCTCAAAAACTACCGGGTTATGGAAGACATTAAGGACAAAATAAAGAATTCAGAGACTCCAATGAGATTAAAGCATTTTCTATCAGAACCTTTGGGACACAGCTAAAGCAGTGCTCAGAGGTCAATTTATAGTAATAAATGCACACATGCAAAAAGAAGAAATGAACAATAATCAAAGAACTATCCGTACAACTTGAACAAATAAAAAGAGCAACAAAGGAAACCCTCTGACACCAGAAGACAGGAAACAGTAAAAATTGGAGCAGAATTAAATGAAATAGCAGAAAAACAATTGAAAGAATTAACAGGACCAAAAAGTGGTTCTTTGAAAAGATGAACAAAATTGATAAACCTTTGGCCAAACTGACAAAAGAAAAACAGGAGAGGAAGGAAAAACCTGAAGAAGAAATAAGATGGGCAATATCACAACAAGCCCGAGTGAAATTAAAAGAATCATATCAGATTACTATGAAAAACTAAAATTGTACTCCAACAAATTTGAAAACCTAGAAGAAATGGACAAATTTCTAGAAACACACTATCTACCCAAATTAACACAAACAGAACAACTTCATACACCAAGAACAAAAGAAGAGATTGAAAAGGTAATCAAAAAACTCCCCCCAAAAAAGGCCCCGGCCCTGACGGCTTTACTGGAGACTTCTACCGAACTTACAGAGAAGAGTTAAGACCACTACTACAAAAGGTATTTTAGAGCATAGAAAAGGATGGAATTCTCCCAAAGTCATTCTATGAAGCCAGCATGTCCCTGATAGCAGAACCAGGTAAGACACCACAAAAAAAGAAAATTATAGACCTGTATCCCTCATGAACTTAGACGCAACAATCCTCAATAAAATTCTAGGCAATAGAGTTCAACGACATATCAAAAAAATAATTCACCAAGATCAAGTGGGATTTACCAGGTATGCAGGGATGATTCAACATTAGAGAGATAATCAGTGTAATCCATCGTATAAGTAAAACAAATACAAGAACCACATGATCTTATCAATTGATGCAGCAGAGGCATTTGCCATAGTCGAACAGCTATTCATCATAAAAACTCTCAGTAAAATAGGAATAAAATAGGAATAGAAGGGGAAAATTCCTCAACATAATAAAGGGCATTTATACAAAGCCAACAGCCAACATCATCCTAAATGGAGAGAGTCTGAAAGCATTTCCCTTGAGAATGGGAATCAGACAAGGATGCTCTTTATCACTACTATTATTCAATATTGTGCTGGAGGACTTAGCCAGAGCAATTAGGCTAGATAAATAAATAAAGGGCATCCACATTGGTAATGAAGAAATGAAAATATCTCTGTTTGCAGATGACATGATCTTATACACAGAAAATTCTAAAGAATCCTCAGGAAAACTCCTGAAACTAATATGAGAGTTCAGCATAGTATCAGGATGCAAGATAAACCTATAAAAATCAGTTGGATTCCTCTACACAAACAAAGAGAACGTCAACGAGGAAAATCACCAAATTAGTAGCATTTACGTAGCCCCCAAGAAGATTAAATACTTAGGAACGAATCTAACCAGAGACATAAAATACATATACAAAGAAAACTACAAGACATTACTGCAAGGAGCCAAAAGAGACCCACATAACTGGAAAAACATACCTTGCTCATGGATAGAAAGACTCAACATTGTGAAAATGTCTGTTCTACCCAAAGTGATCTATAGACACAATGCAACCCCAATCTAAATTCCAGCGACATTTTTATTGAGATGGAGAAACAAATCACCAGCTTCATATGGAAGGGAAAGAGGCCCCAGATAAATAAAGCGTGAAGTGAAAAAGAAGAACAAAGTGGGAGGCCTCACACTACCTGATTTTAGAACATACTACACTGCCATAGTAGTCAAAACAGCCTGGTACTGGTACAACAACAGATACATAGACCAATGGAACAGAATTGAGAATCCAGACGTAAATCTACACACCTATGAGCAGCTGATATATAACAAAGGCACAAAGTCTGTTAAATGGGGAAAAGACAGTCTCTTTAACAAATGGTGAAGGTATAACTGGACATCCACCTGCAAAAAAATGAAACAACCCATACCTCACAGCATGCACGAAAACAAACTCAAAATGGATCAAAGACATAAATATAAAATCTAAAATGCTAAAGACAAGTGTAAGAAAAAATAGGGACAATGCTAGAAGCCCTAATACATGGCATCAACGGTATGTAAAATATTACTAACAGTGCAGAAGAGAAGCTGGATAACTGGGAGCTCCTAAAAATCAAACACTGATGCTCATCCAAAGACTTTCACCAAAAGATTAAAAAGATTACCTACAGACTAGGAAAAAGTTTTTGTCTACCATAAATCTGACCAGTTTCTGATCTCTGAAATCTACATGATATTGCAAAACCTCAAGAACAAAAAGACAACCCAATTAAAAAATGGGCAAAAGACATGAACAGGCACTTCACCAAAGAAGACATTCAGTGGCTAACAGGTACATGAGAAAATGCTCATGATGAGTAGCCATTAGAGAAATCCAAATCAGAACTACAATGAGTTAACATCTCATCCCAACAAGGCTGTCATTAATCCAAAAAACACAAAATAATAAATGTTGAGAGGTTGTGGAGCGACTGGAACACTTGTACACTGCTGGTGGGAATGTAAAATGGTACAACCACTTTGGAAATTGATTTGGTGCTTCCTTGAAAAGCTAGAAAGAGAACTATCATGCAGACCAGCAATCTCACTCCTTGGCGTATGTCCTAGAGAAAACAGAGCCCTCACACAAACATATAGGCACACTCATATTCATTGCAGCACTGTTTACAATAGGAAAAAATGAAAGTAACCAAGGTGCCCATCAGCAGATGAATGGGTAAATAAATTGTGGTATATTCACATAATGGAATACTACGCAATGATTAGGAACAATGATCAATCTGAAACATCTCATATCATGGAGGAACCTGGAAGACATTATGCTGAGTGACATTAGGCAGTTACAAAAGGATAAATATTACATGAGACCAGTATTATAAGAACTCAAGAAAAAGTTTAAACACAGAACAAAATATACTTTGATGTTTACAGGGGTGGGGAGGGAGGTAGAGGGGTATTCCCTAATTAGATAATAGAGAAGAACTATTTTAAGTGAAGGGAAAGACAACACACAGTACAGGGAAAGTCAGCACAACTGGACTAAAACAAAAGCCAAGAAGTTTTCTGAATATAGCCTAACGCTTTGAAGGCCAGAGTAGCAGGGATGGGGGTCTGGGGACTATGGTTTCAGGGGACATCTAGGGCAATTGTCATAACAAAATGTATTAAGAAAACATTCTGCATGCCTCTGTGGCGAGTGGCGTCTGGGGTCTTAAATGGTAGTAAGCAGCCATCTAAGATGCATCAATTGGTTTCAACCCACGTGGAGCAAAGGAGATTGAAGAACACCAAAGACATAAGGCAAATATGAGCCCAAGAGACAGAAAGGGCCACATAAACTAGAGACTACATCAGTCAGAGTCCTCATGAACTAGATGGTGCCCAGCTACCGCCAATGACTGCCCTGACAGGGAACACAACAGAGAATTCCTGATGGAGCAGGAAAACAATGTGATGCAGATCTCAAATTCTCATCAGAAGACCAGACTTTATGATCTGACTGAGATTAGAGGGACCCTGGAGGTCATGGTCCCTGGACCCTTTGGTAGCCAACTCTTCAAACAGAGATTGGACTGCATTACAAGACAGAAAATAACATTGGTGAGGAGTGTGCTTCTTAGCTCAAGTAGACACATGAGACTATGTGGGCAGCTCCTGTCTGGAGGTGATATGAGAAGACAGAGGGCGACAGAAGCTGGCTGAATGGACATGGGGAATACAGGGTGAAGTAGAGGAGTGTGCTCTCTCATTAGGGGGAGGGCAGCTAGGAGTGTATAGCAAGGTATGTATAAGTCTTTGTGTGAGAGACTGACTTGATTTATAAACTTACACTTAAAGTGCACACATACACACACAGACCAAAAAAATATCCCCCGAAGTCTTCTTAAAACCGAACAGTAGCTTAGCTTAACTAGCAAAGAATGTCTGCCTAAGTATACTCTTTTAAGATCTGTCTATATGGGATCAAATTGATAACAGCAACTTGAAAGACTAGATAGGAACTTTAGGGGGCAGTGAGATTATGTTAATGAGGGAGGACCAAGTCAGAAAAAGGGGGTGAAAATGGTTGCACAACTCGAAGAATGTAATCACTGTTACTGAGTTGTTCATGTAGAAACTGTTGAATTGGTATATGTTTTGCTGTGTATATTCTCAACAATAACAAGAAAAATAAACTTATAAAAAACAAAATAAGTATAGACATGTCGTTGTTGTATGCCGTTTAGTTGATTCCAACTTACAGTGACCCTATATGACAAAGTAGAACTGTCCTATAGGGTTTCCTAAACTGTAAATCTTTGCAGGAGTAGATTACCAGGTCTTTTCTCCCATGGAGCCACTTGTGGGTTTTAACCACAGATCTTTTGGTTAGCAGCTGAGTACTAAATTATTGCACCACTAGTGCCCCTAAATATAGACATAGGGACTAAACTAAATATGAAATTTTTGGTGTAGCATTATACTTCATTTATAATTTCATGAGTTTATATATTTTTAATTTATATTTTTATATAAAGTCAGATGTTGATTTTTTACCAAAAAAAAAAAAAAAGTAACATACCTTTAATGATTGTTGAACAAATGAGTGTATGTATATACCCATACCCATAATTTTCCTTTACTTAAAGATCTCACTGAAAAATGTGAACCTTTTTTATTTTCAGGGGAAGTATTACAAATGGAAGATGATCTCGTGATCTCATTTCAGTTAATGCTGTGTGTCCTTGACTATTTTATCAAGCTCTCACCCCCTGCATTGCTTAAAGAACCATATAGTAAGTATTTAAATAATTTATGCCCCTTCTACTTTGTCATTGAACAGTTGTTTATTGAATGTCTACTAGGTACAAAGTATGATTCTAGACCTGAGAAGGTGATAAAAAATAAATCAGACATGAGCCCTGCCCTCAGTTAGCATCAGATATAAAAGGAAAGGTAAGATATGTACGCAGATAATTAGATGACATGGTAGAAAGTGGGCTGGGTCAAAATATAGCAAATGTTATGGGAGTCCAGGAGAGGGAGAAAATTTTTCTAACTGGGAAGACCAAGGAGTACCATTTGGAGGAGGTGGCATTTGAATTGAGCACTGAAGAGTACTTAGAATTTGAATGTTGCAGGACGTTGTGGGAGGGCATTCCCAGCAAAGAGAAAATCAAGAGACAAGGCACAGATATGAATAAAACTGCATGGGAAAGAGTGGCCCATTGTATAGAGACAGTAGCTCCAGTAAGTTTTTATTAGTATTGGATGCTATGATGACTATGTGACTAATTTTTTTTTTGTATATGAACTGCCATTGGTACAACTTCAGTGGGTGATGAGAGGGGAAATATATTTAAATAAAAATGGCAACTCTTACTAGAGTAATGAGATAGCATTAAGCAAAGATGCCTGTATTCCTCCTAGAATGGATTTGTTTGCTTTGATTTCAAAATTTCTTATGATACTACAGAAGAATGTAAACTTAACCAGCAGCAGGCTGATCCATTGCTCCTGAAGTTATGAAAGTTATAATAATAAGTTTAAAGATAATAGAGGACACAGATAAAAACATACAAGATTTAAAGGCTTTTGAAGTAACTGAAACGCTGAAGCCTAATTAATCTTTGTGAGCAATAAATTAGTGAAAAATGAAGCCTGGAACAGAATTTTGAAAATGTGTTGAACGTGGTTTGGCAAGGAAGTCAGGTCATTTAGCAGAAACCACCTGCGAAGTAAAAACCAAAACCAAACCCACTGCTTCAAAATTTACCATATCTTAAAAAAATTCCTTTTATATACCTTTCCTCACTTTTTTTCAGTGTTATAATTTAATAACCGATGTAGGATGTTAGATTGACAGGGTTTGTTCTTTTGGGTAATTCACATCTACATTTAATTCTCTAAGTGCTATGTTAAAGAGAAACCATGTTGAGGTGTTGAATTAACTGAATATGCTACACTTTTAATTATAGAGAATTGAAAATGAATACAGACATGCATAGTCATATAATAAACCTCCATGAACTTACCACCTAACTTCGTCAGATAAGTTGTGGTTAGCCTATAGCCCCTTCTACTGCCCCTTCCCCGAACTGTGTTATTTCAAAGCATAATTTTGCGTGCCATTTCATCCTTGTATATTTCAGTCTGTGTCTCTAAAAGATAAAGACTTTTACAAAGCATGACCATAATACCATTATCACACCTACAAATCAGTTAATAGTGATTCCTTAATATTATCAAATGTCTAGTAGTTTTAAGATTTTCAGTTGATTTACAAATGTAATTAAATTTTTTTTTACAAGTTGATTGAATCAGAGTCTAAGTAAGGTCCACACTTTGTGATTGGCTGATATGCTTTTAAGACTCTTAAAAGTTCTTCCTTCATCTCTCTCTCCTTTATTTCTTGTAATTTATTTGTTCAAATAATTAGGTGGTTTAACTATTGAGTTTCCCATGGTCTAGTTTTGTTTTTTTTTTTAATATTTTATTGTTGTTATTGAAAAGATACACAGCAGAACATATACCAGTTCAACAATTTTTCCATGTGTAATTCAGTGACATCGATTTTTCAAGTTGTGCAAGCATTTTCACCCCATAGTCTAGTTTTTGTTGATTGCACCCTGGTGTAATTTAACATGTTTCTCTGTTTCTCAATCACTTGCGTATTGGTGGTTGGATCTAGAGGCAGTAAATACTTTATATTTAATCATCTATAATCTCCTTAATCGCTGCATCCACATTCAATTTAAAGTGGGAATGCTCAAATAATCCAAGGGATTTAAAAAAATCATAGTTTATTATTACATTGTTATATATATATAAATATCATAATTTACTATGGTATTTGCTAAAAACTTTTAAAATTTATTTTTAAGGCATATCTGGAAATTGAATCTATAAATATTTGCTTGTTGTCTTTAAAAAAGAAAACATTTTTCCCTTTGGAGACTGAGCAGAATACCCTTTGAATTATATATTGACTATTTCCCTGGCTTTCTTCATGTTAGTCTGTGGGGCTTTGGGTGTTTTGTAGTTTCTTTATTGGGTTAGTTAGGGACAGAGGAGAAAAGGGATGACAAAAACTAATATAAAAATATAATTTATAGTAAATAGTCATTAAATAGATGAAACTGTTATCATTTTAATAAAGACTAATAAGTAAGAGTGTAGTCCCTGCATGGTGCAAATGACTAACACACCCAGCTAGCAACTGAAAGGTTAGATGTTAAAGGCTCCTTGGAAGTAAGGCCTGGTGATCCATTTCTGAAAAACCAGCTGTTGAAATTCCTTTGTATGACAACAAAAGCATGAGCAGGTAGAGACAAAATAAATAAATGGGACCTCATAAAAAATAAATACTTCGTTAATCAAAGAACTTTATCAAAAAAGTGAAAAGACAGATTGGGAGAAAAATTTCGAGAACCATGTATCTGATAAGAGCCTAGTAGTCAAAATATAAAAAACTGCTACAGTTTAACAACAGATAGACAAATAACCCAATCAAAAACTAAGCAAAGGACTGGAATAGACATTTCATCAAGAGGATAGTCGAATGGCCAACAAGCATATGAAAAGATGCTCACCATCATTAGCCATTGGGGAGATGTAGGTCAAAACTACAGTGAGATACCATCTTACCCCCATTAGAATGTCAGTGATAAAAACAACAACAACAAAAGGTATTGGTGAGGTTATGGAGAAACTGGAAACTGGAACCCTCGTCCATTGTTGGTGGGAAAGTAAAATGGTACAGCTGCTGTGGAAAACAGTTTGGCAGTTCCTCAAAAAGTTGAACATAGAACTACCATATGACCCAGCAATCCTAATCCTAGATATATACCCAGAAGAAGTGAAGGCAAAAACACAAACAGAAACTTGTACACCAGTGTTCATTGCAACACTTTTCCCAATAGCCAAAATATGGAAACAACTGAAATGTCCTTCAACAGATGAATGGATAAACAAAATGTGGTATATACATATAATGGAATATTGTGTTGTTAGGTGCTGTGGAGTTGGTTCTGACTCGTAGTGACCCTGTATACAACAGAACAAAACACTGAGCCATCATCACAATTGTTGCTGTGGTTGAACCCATTTTTGCAGCCACAGTGTCAATCCATCTTGTTAAGGGTCTTCCTCTTTTTAGCTGACCCTCTACTTTACCAACCATGATGTCCTTCCCCAGGGACTAGTCCCTCCTGATAACATGTCCAAAGCACTTGAGACAAAGTCTCACCATCTTCGCTTCTAAGGAGTATTCTGAGTACTAAGACAGATTTGTTTGTTCTTCTGGCAGTCCATGGTATAGTCAGTATTCTTCATGCATCAATTCTTTTTCGATCTTCCCTATTAATTGTCCAGCTTTCCATGGGTCATATGGTAGTTCTGTGAGCTGATTGAAAATCCTATGGCTTGGGTCAGGCGCATCTTAGTCCTCAAAGTGACATCTTTGCTTTTCAACACTTTAAAGACCCTGGTGGCGAAGTGGTTAAGTGTTATGGCTGTGAACCAAAGGGTTGGCAGTTTGAATCCGCCAGGCGCTCCTTGGAAACTCTATGGGGCAGTTCTGCTCTGTCCTATAGGGTCTCCATGAGTCAGAATCGACTCGACGGCACTGGGTTTGGTTTGGTTTGGTTTGGTTTTTGGTTTTTGTGGCAGATTTGCTCAATGAAATACATGTTTTGATTTCTTGGCTTCTGCTTCCATGGGTGTTGATTGTTGTAAAAATGTCCTGGGGGCAGCTTCTGACCTCCTCTAACTTTACAAGGGGGAAGGAGAATCCAGATCAACAGCCCAAGGCTCATGCTCATGAGGCCGAGGTCAGATATGCCTCCTTTCACCACCATCTTTATTAACTCTGATGCCAAATGTCCCTCCCTGGGAGGAAGATTACTCCCTTGCTCTGAACCTCACTCAAGGTATCAGCATAGCAGAACTTTTAAGGGACTTTATGTTCGACCACTGTACTTGAGTCCAGCAGTGCCTCCCCATTAGTTCACTCTTTCACAGTTACAGCTTTTGCAATTATAGTTTTTATAATTAGAACTAATCCTGTTAACAATCAACACTCACAACTGAATCGTATAATCCTATCAGCATCTCCCCCTACCCTCTCTTCCCCAGACCCATCAGGAAAAGAGGAAACAATTTTAGTGGGGATCCTTCCTTGTCCCTCTCATTTTGAATGTAAGCATACCCAAGAAAGCATGTAAGCCAGCCATTTCATGCCTTTATTCCCGCCCATTTTAGATAGCCAATTTCTAAATTGCCCGTCCCTATCAAACCAAACCAGCACTCTAAGGAGACAAGCTTGTTCCTTAGTCTGATGAAATATAACTTGGTGGCCCGAAATGAAACCTTGAGTGAGGCTCAGAGCAAGGGAATAATCTTCTCTCAGTTAAATTTTATCAGACATCAGGAAGGATGACACCAAGACAAACTTTGGAGGACCTGACCAGATCAGATGAACACCTGCGACTAGACCTGAATAGCTGGTACCTGAGTAACCTCACCCTGAGGATTTCTTGCCCTGCTACAGCACTAATTGTTAATGACTGTTTTGGACTGGTAAAATGATTGGGAGGGGGAAGTTATCCTCCAAATATGAAAGAACCATGGCTAGGAAAAAAAAAAAAAAAAAGGCCACACAAAAGTGATCCATTGCACCACGATTGTGAATCCAAGTAAAATGAAATCCTTGACAATGTCAGTGTTTCCTCCATTTATCATGATGTTACTTATTGGTCCAGTTGTGAGGATTTTTGTTTTGTTTATGTTAAGGTGTAATCTGTACAGGAGGCTGTAGTCTTTGATATTCGTTAGTAACTGCCTCAAGTCCTCTTTATTTTCAGTAAGCGAGGTTGTATCATCTGCATATCTCAGGTTGCTAATGCATCTTCCTCCAATCCTGATGCGCTGTTCTTCTTCATATAGTCCAGGTTCTTGAATTATTTGCTCAGCAAACAGATTAAATAAGTGTAGTGAAAGGATATTACTCAACCATAAAGAGAAATGAAGTCCTGATACATGCTATGATGTAGATGAGCCTTGAAAACATTATACTGGGCGATATAAGTCAGTTGCAAAAGGACAAATGCTGTGTGATCTCACTTATATGAAATAAGCAAATGTATAGAAACCAAACATTATTAGTGATACCCAGGTTGGGAAAGAAGGGAAAAAGGGAGAATTTTTGCATAGGGGGCATTGGTGGGGTGATGTTGTAAAGGATATTAATAAAGGTTGCACAAATGAAGAATGTAATCAGTGTCGCTGAATTATACATGTAGAAATTGTTGAGTTGGCAATATTTTGCTGTGCATATTTTCACCACAATAAAAAAGAAAGGAAGAAAACCCTATGGAGCACAGTTCTACTCTGACACACACACATGGGTTGCCATGAGTTAGAGTTGACTCCACAGGAATTGATAATAAGTAGTATAATATTACCAAAATTATTTCTGACCTTTTGAGTTAATAATTAGAATACATATGTAGTTTTTCTTATCTAACTTGCCATTTTTACAGAAACAGCTGTGATACCTATTAATGGTTCACCTCGAACACCAAGACGAGGTCAGAACAGGAGTGCACGGATAGCAAAACAACTAGAAAATGATACAAGAATTATTGAAGTTCTCTGTACAGAACACGAATGTAATATAGATGAGGTAATGTAACCTAATGATTTTTTAAGAACCGTTGAAGTAGATTTAGATGTTAATTCTACCTGGAAGTATATGCTTCTTTTGTGATGAGATGTAATTAGTTCCAACTCTTGCAGTAGCCAAATATTAAGAAAAAATTTCATTTTCATATTCAGTTACTTTGATTTTAAGAGTAGCTCCCTCACTCTGGAATCACTGAACTGTCCATCGTTAAAGCATTAGTTTTCAAATGTATTAGTTCTTTGATTCCTCTGAGGTCTGCTGAGACTCCTAAATGTTCTAAAGTACCCTGCTAAGAAAACCCTAATGTTTTGGCTTAGTGATAACTGACACCAACATCAAATTCTGTTCAGTCTTCTGTAATTATCTCACCTTCTAAACATCACACCAGATGCTAGTGGCTGGTAGAGAGTACACATGAAGATCCAGGAATTGCTTATTGTTCATAGGCTCTGGAATATTGAAACTGGTAGGAATCTTAACAAATAATGTACTCAGCCACCTTTTAGTATGAGTAAATAGCTTGCAGAGACTGATAGCTAATTCGTAACAGAGTCCAGAGTAGACTTTGGGACACCTGATCCCAGCACTCCTTTCACTCTACATGTTGTTTCTCTCATAGATTTTTATATTCTCCACAATTCACTACCACCACATAACCGTGTGAAATGCTACAGCTGTGACTTTAAAATGTCACTGTTAACTCTGGGGACAAATAGGAATATGGTCCCAACGTCTAGTTTAAGAAATATTAGCACTGTGGTTTTTGTTAATTTTGACAATTTAAAAATATACGTATATATGTACGTGTATGTATATATACACGTACATATAAGTGTATACACATACACACACACGCATATATAATTTTCCTAGTTTTCCAGAATCACAAATTACCTTTGCTAATAAACAGACAAATGTAGTTGAAATATTTCTTTTTACTCCAGTTCTCTAACATAGTCCATCAAGGTAATGAATAGGAGTAATTCCTGGATTTCTCTAGATTTTAGAACTACTTGTAAAATTTTGTTTTCAAGATTAAGAATCAATCAGTTTTTACTTTAATTTTAAAGAACTCATTAATTTAGAATCTTTTGTCTGCTAACCAAATGGTCAGCAGTTTCAATCTACCAGCTGCTCCTTGTAAACCCTATAGGGCAGTTCCACTCAGTCTTAAAGAGTTACTATGAGTTGGAATCTACTGGACGGCAATGGGTTTGGTTTTTCGGGAAGTTATAGTCATGATTTTAAAAGTATAATTGATTAAGAACTTTTTGATTAATTGACATTTGGTTATTTGCATAGAGCTTTTACGGTTATACAACTATTGGTTAATCACACTAATTGGTTAACCAGAACTACAACCTTATCAAATTCTAAGCAAATGGGAATTTATTAAAGAAAACAAAACTAATAAGTAATTCAGAGGCTTAATTCTTACAACTTATTTGTGAAGTAGAAGGTAGTAACAGATATTAAATTATGTCTACCTTAATAAATACAGACTCCAATTTTGGAAAAGAAAGTTAAATTAAGACGAGTTGTTTAAGATTCTATAACACATTTCGAGTATAGAATAAACCAGGAAGATAACTCCAGGTTTTCTTATTATGGTCTTTATTATCCATGTTAATTATAGGGTGCTTTGGTGTGAAACAATGCATAATTCCATGAAACATTTTTATTTAGCTTTGAAATGAATTATAAGGTATTTTTTTGTGTGTGTGTTAACTGTTTTATAAGAAAATAATTTATTTTCCTAAATCTGTGCAAAAAAAACTGAGTTTCCTGTTTCTGGTATCATCTGAGCATGTGTGTGAAGTAGCCCAAAGATATGCTCTGGGGAGAAATCAGGGGTAGTACAGAGAAGTGAAAAGAGCCATGGCTTTGGTGCTAGACAGACTGGGTTTTAATTCCGCCTCTTCCAATTCCAGTTGTGTGTAACTTTGGTCAAGTTGCTTAATTTCTTTGAGTCACCCATCTTTTTTATCATGTGTTAAATGTGGGATTTTGGAGCTGGTTTCAGTGGATTCTCTTCACTTAATTTCTATTTCATCAATAATTCCCCACTTCTCCATTTTAGGACCTGAAATCTGCCACATGTAAATTAAAAAATAAATCATTGAGTTAATTATAAAAAAGTATCGCTCTAGCTTGAATGTATGTCATTGATCAAAATATATCAGTTAGCACTGTCGTTCTAGTGTTAATGTATGACAGAGATTAATTTTGTTTTTAAAAAAATTTTAACGGTCATTTTCGAACTTTTTTTTTTAGGTGAAAAATGTTTATTTCAAAAATTTTATACCTTTTATGAATTCTCTTGGAATTGTAGCTTCTAATGGACTTCCAGAGGTAATCTGAAAGAAAACACATTTTAAAAAATTAATATATTTTGAGACTTTTAGGAGGGGGAAATAGTAGTCTAAATTCTTTAAGATCACTTTGCTG
Organism: Elephas maximus indicus; assembly: GCF_024166365.1. NCBI lineage: Eukaryota > Metazoa > Chordata > Mammalia > Proboscidea > Elephantidae > Elephas > Elephas maximus. Next base: position 30,567,385 of record NC_064832.1, on the reverse strand, counting down.
TGTATTAAATACTGTCTTGCCCAAGGGAAGGAATCTAACTACATAGAATTATTGTGAAACCAAGTTTTACATTGTTGTTGTTGGTTGCTGTCAGGTTGGCTCCAACTTTTGGTGACCTCATGTGTGCAAAGTAGAACTTCCCTAAGGGTTTTGAAGCCTGTGTATGACCTTTTGGAACCAGATCACCAGGCTTGTCTTCTCAGGTGCCTCTGTGTGTGTTCGAACTGCCAACCTTTTGGCTAGTCATCAAGCTCTTAACTGTCTGTGCCATAGCAACAAAAAAGCCTAAACCTTTTTGAATATAGAATGTGCTAAAAAATACGCAAAGAATCTTATACACTTGTAGTAATATTTTCCCTTAAAAGGGATTACAAATTTTAATACAGATCTTAAGAGAAACTTTATATTTTTCCCCAGTATTTTGTATATAGTCCTAATAGCTAACAATCAATTTATGATTAATAATTAGTTCTTTTTTTAATTAGTGCCTCATTAAGGCAGGGCAGGGAATCCCTAGGTAGTGCGAATGGTTAATACACTTGGGTGCTAACTGAAAGGTTGGAGGTTTGAGCCCACACAGTGGTGCCTCGGAACAAAGACTTGGAGATCTACTTCAAAAAAAATTAGCCATGGAAAATCCTATGGACCACAGCACTGACACACATGGGGTTGCTGTGAGTTGTAATTGATGTGATGGTAACTGGTAAGGTAGGACAAGAACAATGATTAAACTTATTTGCGCATGAATGACCGTTCTGCCTAAACAAAAAGTTTACATTTAACTGGATTTCTTCGTATCACTCCTTTTAGTGTGCAGTTTAGTTCTCTCGGGTCAGAAACACCTTAGCTTTAAAAGTCACAGCAGAAGGCATGCCAAATAGTTGTCTATTGGACATTGATTTTAAAGTTATAATTAGAAAACCATGGCTCAGAACTGATGTATCATTTACAGATTGTAGCAATTCAAAAAGTGTCCAAGATTAGGAACAAATCATACAAGTGTGTTAATTGGCTAATTAATGGAGCTAATTCTCTTGCCCAGGATACTTAGCTGAAGGAAGCTGGAAGGAACCAAAGGGTTTAGAAAAGATTGGCTGAATATATAATCAACAGAATTTGTTATAATGTTTGAAAAATGATTTATTGTATATTGATAAGTATACTAGAAGTTATTAAAAGCGAGGTCTATACGGTTCGTTTTTGAGTATCTTGACAACTGAGTGATTATAATACCTATTTCAAACTTAAATACTATTTTGTGGCATTAGTGATCTTTGTCTACATAAAATTCTAATAAATGTGTTACGTGGCATAAAATGGACTAAAAACTGTATTTGAAAAAAAAACTGTTTTCTATACTTTTGGATAGGCCTTATTTATACTGCTTGTGAACTCTGTATATTATAAAATTTTACAAAAATTTTTAAATTAAACCTGTGCTTCTGTGTGCTGAGAGATATAATGACACAAAAAGGATAATTCCAGTATTTTTTTCTTTTGAGGTTGAAAGTCTCTCTAAACAATATGAAGAAATTTACCGTAAAAATAAAGACCTAGATGCAAGATTATTTTTGGATCATGACAAAACTCTTCAGGCTGATCCTATAGACAGGTATTGTACATGGTATATCTCTGTTGTAAACTTTTGGTGTAGGTAGGTTTTTATATAGATAGGTTAAATAGACTTTAATTAAACTTGGTGAACTTTAAATATCGCTCATAATAAATAATGCTTTTATATGAAATTATATGCTTAGAATACTGTTAAGCAAAGATTAACAGTATTCTAAGCATATAATTTATTAACAAATAGGGAATTTGAATTGTTCTCTATAGCAATTATCTTTTTTCTCAGTTATCTGAATATGATTTGTAAAACGCTCACCCAAAGAAAATTGCTGAAGTAGTTTACTCAAGCAGTGGTCTGTGTTTTTCCTCCACCCTTTTATCTTTTATTGCTTGCCTCATTTATCTTTTTTTAAGTTAATACAACAGTATTTTCTCTTGAATTGTCATGTAGAATCCTTAAATAGGAATGATTAAGAGTAATTATAAAAAAATATTTTAAATAAGTAAAGTTAACTTTATGTCTTTAGTATGAGATTTGTTAATATGTAATTGAAAATACATGTAATTTGGAAACTAAACACAAGTAAAATGTGACTAATTTTATTTAATTGGTAATACATTTTTGGAAGGCATGATGCATTAAAAAATTTGAGCTTTGATATATTTTAATACTGAACAACTTGGATATTAATAGAATTCTTAAAGATTGATGTACCTGTTTGTCATAACCTAGTGAGAAGAAACCCACACTTGAAAACAGTGATGAAAAATAAAATTTATTCATTTAAGCAGCTTTTGGGTCATCTATTTTCTGTCACTTCTATTATTGGATTACCATTTTTATGATGTTATGAGGCAATAGAAGGTATTATATTGTTTTTTTCACTCATAAAACACAAATTGTAAATTTTCGATATTAATGACTTTGCTGAACGTTATTTAGCTTTGAAACACAGAGAACACCACGAAAAAGTAACCCTGATGAAGAGGTGAATATGATTCCTCCGCAGACTCCAGTTAGGTATGATTTTTTCTGTTTTTGTTTTTCATTATAATTATTTATTCAGTGCTTTAGGTTTGTTCGTTTGTTTCATTAAATATTCATGCATACATGCAACAAACATATATTATGTGCTCTTTGTGTGTCAGGTATTAGTTGCTGAGAATGCTATTAGATCTAGTTCTGTCTGTCCTTAAGGAACATAACTGTAACTTGTCAGATTCCCGAAGGACAAGAATCAGGATCACCCTAAAGCTGGTTCCTGTGAGGTGGACGTCAGACTTAGCTCCACTCTCCAACTTCTTCACCATTTCTAATATCAGCTGTTCCCCCCATGGCACTCTGTACTTCTCTGCTGGGTTTGATAATTCTCTGCAGAGGCCACACAGAACTCACAGACGACACTCACAGTTATATAGTTTATTAGGAAAGGAACAGGATACAGCTCAGGAAGCAGGATGTAGCTTGTCAATCAGGACAGCTTTCAACCAAGACAGCTCTCTCAGCTGCTTTCAGCCAGGCATGCAAACAGGCCTCTCTTCTTGGCTGTACACATGCCCTTCTTGGCCATGTATAGCTCTCTGCCTTTGGCTACCACCATGCTGCCCAGGAGGCCTGCATAGCTCCTGAGGCTTCTGCTCTGCCTCTGGGCCCTGCTGGTCATTGCCTTACTAATGGGAAGATTCCTGCAGAGGATCGCCCAAGCTGGTGCTGCTGGTCCCTTCTAGGCCTTAGGATTACAACTCTCAGCATAACTGGGACATCTCATGCAGCCATAGGCAGGCCAGCTCGGCCCCCACACTGCTGCTTGCTCTGCTAGGGCATTTGCCTACATGGGCCTGGACTGCAGCAGCTTCTCCTTTGGATTTTTTTTGAGACCTCCTGCCTGGAGGTGCCCAGCTCTGTTGGTGACCTCCTGCCTGGAGGTGCCCAGCTCTGCTCCACGGGCCAACTCACCCACCACTGCCATCTGCCAGTCTTATGGTTCCCATTGCTCATACTGCTACTGCTGTTTCTTTGTCACTTGGCTTTGTTGTCCTTGCTCCTGTTTCTCTACCACTTCTTGCTGTGTTCAGTGTTAACAACTCTCTTCTGGATCTAAGTGGGTTTCAGCACAGGGATTCTGGGTCCTAAGAATGTGCTCTGCTCCAGACTCTTCTTAATGGTAGTGAGATCTCCCCTCCACACTGTGGGGTTGGCTGCTTATGTAAGTAAACTCCTTGACAATTTCAAGGCATGGCCCTCCCAGCAGGACCACAAGCTGACAATCCCTGCAAGTCACTCAGTCCTGTTGGGTGGATTTTCAAGCCAGTACTCGCATGGCAAATTGACCAATCCCTGCAAGGTGTGTAAAATAGACCAATCACAGGGAAGACTGAGGGCCAACCAGTCACTTTTGGTAGAATTACAAATCCAAGGCCAGAAAGGCCATATATAGAGAAATCCATTGCACTGCAATAACCTAAAATGGGAATCTGTTCTATCATCATTTACTCTGCATACAGCCTGCAAGGATTAGAAACATTTTTTTAAGTCCTTTTCCTCACTTACTTTCCACATCTAATTTGTTACCAAGTCTTGCTGAATCTACCTCCAACGTATTTCTTGAATTCACTGTTGTGCTCCATTTCTACTCCTACTACCCTTGTTCAAGACATTTATCATTCTTTCAGATTTTTTGCAGTAGCCTATTAACTAATCTTGTGTTTTGGCTCTCATCGCTGATCCTATCTTCCCACCACCAAATCCATTCTTTACAGAGCCCATGGAATAATATTCTGGAAATGTAAATCTGATCATTTTCACCCTGTTGTTTAAAACTCTCTGATTGCTTACTATTATAATTGGAATACAATGAAAATTTCTTAACAATGGGTGTAAGTCCTTACATGACCTGGCTTCTGTTGCCTCTCCAGTCGCATCTTGTTTTGTCTTGCTCATTATGTGTTAGCCACATTGGCTTTCTTTAAGTTTCTTGAGCTTTCCACACTCTTTTGTACTTGAGGAACTTCACAGTTGCTATTCCCACTTCTTCAAACTCTTCCCTCTTTTCTTTCCGTGGATTACTCACTCCTACTCTTCCTTTAGGTTCAGCGCAAATACTGCGTTTTCTAAAAGATTTATTCCTCTTGGAAATATTTACTTTATTCTTCTTCCTCATAGCATTCTCTTCTATTCCTTCACAGCATGTATCACAACTTATAATTATAAATTTATTTGTGTGTTTGCTTGTTTTTTTTTTTTTTTTTACCAATACTCACAATAACCTTTATGTTTAATACCACATGGAACTTGACTTTTTTTCAATAACAATTTTTTTTAGTAATTAGGGCCTAGTACTTGGTACCCCACTGTCTGTCAGTTTGTTTTACTATGGTGGCTTGTGTGTTGCTGTGAAGCTGGAAGCTATGCCACTGATATTCAAATATCAGCAGGGTCATCTATAGTGGACAGGTTACAGCTGACCTTTCAGACTAAGACAGACTAGGAAGAAGGACCTGGTAGTCTACTTCTAAAAACATCTGCCAGTGAAAACCTTATGAATAACAGTGGAACATTGATGTAGTGCTGGAAGATGAGCCCCCCAGGCTGGAAGGCACTCAAAAGGCAACTGGGGAAGAGCTGCCTCCTCAAAGTAGAGTCAACCTTAATGACATGGATGGAGTCAAGCTTTCAGGACCTTCATTTGCTGATGTGACGTGACTCAAAATGAGAAGAAACAGCTGCAAACATCCATTAATAATCAGAATGTGGAATGGATGAAGTATGAATCTAGGAAAATTGGAAATAGTCAAAAATGAAATGGAATGCGTAAACATCAAAATCCTAGGCATTGGTAAGCTGAAATAGACTGGTATTGGCTATTTTGAATTTGACAGTCATATGGTCTACAATGCTGAGAATGACAAAGAGGAATGGTGTTACATTCATTGTCAAAAAGAAAGTTTCAAGATCTATCCTGAAGTACAACACTGTCAGTGTTAGGATAATGTCCATATGCCTACAAGGACAACCAGTTAATATGACTGTTATTCAAATTTATGCACCAACCACTAAAGCCAAAGATGAAGAAATTGCAATTTTTTACCAGATTCTGCAGTCTGAAATTGATCAGACATGTAATCAAGATGTACTGATAATTACTAGTGATTGGAATGGGAAAGTTGGAAATGAAGAAGAATCAGTAGTTGGAAAATATGATGTTAGTGATAGAAATGACACTGGAGATTGCATGATAGATTTTGCGAGACCAGTGACTTCTTCATTGCAAATACCTTTTTTCATCAACATAAATGGTGACTATACACATGAACCTCGCCAGATGGGAAACACAGGAATTGAGTCAACTACATCTGTGGAATGAGATGATGGAAAAGCTCAATATCGTCAGTCAGAGCAAGGCCAAGGGCTGATTGTAGAATAGACCATCAATTGCTCCTATGCAAGTTGAAGTTGAAACTGAAGAAAATTAAAACAAGTCCACAAGAGCCAAAGTACAACCTTGAGTATATCCCACCTGAATTTAGAGATCATTTTAAGAATAGATTTGACACATTGAATACTAATGACCGAAGATCAGACGAGTTGTGGAATGACATCAAGGACATCATGTGTGGAGAAAGCAAGAGGTCATTAAAAAAGACAGGAAAGAAAGAAAAGAGCAAAATGGATGTCAGAAGAGACTCTGAAACTTGCTCTTGAACGATGAGTAGCTAAAGTGGAAAGAAGAAATTATGAAGTAAAACAGATGAACAAAAGATTTCAAAGGGTTGCTTGAGAAGACAGAGTAAAGTGAAAGAGAAAAAGACCCTAAACGAGATGGATTGACTCAGCGTCTGTAACAATGAGCTCAAATGTAGCAACAATTGTGAGGATTGCACAGGACTAGGCAGTGTTTGGTTCTGTTGTACATATGGTCACTATGAATCAGAATTGACTTGAAGGCACCTAACAATAACAACAACGAATGGGTCTTTGTCAGGGAGCCTGGCACATTAGAAAGTGGGTACAGCATGTGCAAAGACACAGAAGTAGGAAACAACATGGTGTATCTGGAGAACCATTAACAAGACTGTGTTGATTGACTCTAAAATGGGAAGATGAAATTACAGGAGAGGAGGATGGTGGTATTAGATAATGAGGGACCTTATATGCCATAATCACAAGTTTGGACTTTAGCTTGAGCATGATATAGTGTGTGCTACAAATGAGTATTAAGCAGGGCTAAGGAAAAAAAGCAGGTATGATTGTTGAAAGTTTACATGCTCGTAGTTTGTGAAGGAGTGAATTAAGGAAGACAAGGTAAGAAATAAGAAGAGGTAATCTTTCATAGTGGTTTTTAACTGGGAGCACAAATTAAAATTACCTAGGGAGTTTGTTCAAAGTGTATGTTACTAGACCCTACTACCACAGGTACAGTGAGTCAAAGTCTTTGGACTGGAGTGATGTCATGCAAAATGGTAGAGTAGGAAGCTCTAGAGTTTGATCATTCCACCAAAACAACAACTGAACCAGAAAAAGCAGTCGAACCCCACTATTTTGGAATATTAGAACCTGATCAGACACTTAAACCAAACAAGTGAATGCCAGATGAAGGGAAAGTCTGCTAATCTTCTGTATGTGAGCCATGTGTGCCAACTGGCTACAGTCACCCCTTCCCATTCCTCAGCCCTACTACAATGGTGGGGATGGCTGCCTGTCCTCACAGAACGGCTGACTTGTGCCAGGGGACCTTGTTCTCCAAGGATTTGGGGCTGCACAGTTTGCACAGTTGGGTTGGTCAGGCTGTGCACTGAGAGAAGAGTGCAGATGATTGTGGTGGTTTCAACCCTTTTGTAATAGTGCTTCTTCCCAGTTTAAAGGGCCAGCATGCCTTTTTTCCTTTTTTTTTTTTTTTCTGTGTGTGTGTATGTGAAATCTGTTAGGTCACTGACTGCAGAGATAACAGAGCTCAAATATATACTTGGTAAAATAGATTGAAAAAAGTTGCCAGACAGTTGACTGTAGCCTTCATTAAGTAACAACAGCTATCTTTGAGGAGTGGGAGAATCAAATATTTTCTGTCCCTTATTTTTTGTTTTTTCCCTGAAGTACAAGGAAATTTCTTTCAAAACACTAGCTGGACACAAGCTGTGGAGCCAAGTCCTTGGTGTCCATGCATGTCTTGGAGGGCAGTTTTTATAAGAGTAGTTAAGGCAGGCTGCTGAGCAGATGAACTATTATAGTCTTTAAGAATTAAAAAAAATTGCAGTCCTTGGGGAAGTAGAAGAATATGAGTTCCAGAGTTACCACATTATGATTCAAATGTCCTAGTTTCAACAACAAAAAAAAATCACAAGGCATACAAAGAAATAGACAATGATAGCCCAATCAAAATAATAAAACAAAGTGACGGAAACGGTCCATAAGAAATCCTGGATATTGGACAGACTAAAAGACTTAAAACAACAATATTAAATATGCTCAAAGTCTAAAGGAAAGCACAGACAATGAACTACAGAACCTCAGGAAAACAATATGGGTAAAGAATGAGAATTTCACCAAAAAGATAATACTATAAAAAAGAGCCAAACAGAATTATTGGAGCTAAAAAATACAGTATCTGAAATGACAAATTCAATGGGGGGACTCAACAGCAGATTTGAACTAGTGGAAGGAAAAATCAGTGAACTAGAGAATAAAGTAGTTGATAAAATTATTGCATCTGAAGAGCAAAAAGAGAAAAGATTAAAGAAAACTGAGCAAAGCCTAACAGAATTACAGGACACCATCAAGAGAACCAGCATATGCATCATAAGAATTCCAGAATAAGAGAGAAAGGGGCTGTTTTATATATATATATATATATATATTTGAAGAAACAATGGCAGAAAACTTTCCAGATTTGACAAAGAGCAAGAATCTGCAAATCCAGGAAGCTCAATAACTGAAAGTTGGATAAACTCAAAGAGTTCCACACTGAGAAATGTCATAATAAGATCTCAAAAATCAAATATAAAAAGAATCCTGAAAGAAGCAAGTTGTCACATAGAAGGGATCCTCAATAAGGTAAGTGCCAGTTTCTTCTCAGAAACCCTGGAGGCCAGAAGTACTGAAAGAAAAGAACTGCCTACCAAGAATTCCATATCCAGCAAAACTGTCCTTTAAGAATGAAGATGAGCACTTCCTTCCACCAGAGGCCTACAGGCCACCACTGCTGCCACCACCATGTCTCTAGTGATCCCTGAGAAGTTCCAGCACATTTTGTGAGTACTCAACACTCACATTGATGGGTGGCGGAAAATAGCCTTTGCCATCACTGCTCATGTGGAGTTGAGGAAAGCAGACATTGACTTCACCAGAAGGGCAAGAAAGCTCACTGAGGATGAGGTGGAATGTGTAATCACCATTAATGCAGAATCCACTCCAGTACAAGATTCCAGACTGGTTCTTGAACAGAGAAAGATGTGAAAGATGGAAAATATACTCAGGTCCTGGCCAATAGTCTGGACAACAAGCTCCATGAAGACCTGGAGTGGCTGAAGAAGATTTGGGCCCACAGAGGGCTGCATCACTTCTGGGGCCTTCGTGTTCGATGCCAGCATACCACAACTACAGGCTGCTTCAGTCGTACTGTGGGTGTGTCCAAGAAAAAAAAAGTCTATAGGTCTTGCTACTAATAAATAGTTTATTAACCTTCAAAAAAAAAAAGAATGAGGATGAAATTAAAACATTCCCAGAGAAACAAAAAGTGAGGGAGCTTGTTATGGCCAGACCTGCCCTACGAGAAATGCTAAATAGCAGCTCAAAGTTTTACAAAGAAAAAAATAGATCTCTGGTAAAGGTAATTTCCTGGCAAATGTAAGGATGCATTTTACGGTATTTTTGGTTTGTAACTCTAGTTGTTATGGCTTAGGTAATTTAAAATGACAAATGCATAAAAAAGAATTCTAAATTTGTTTTATTATGCTAGTATATAAAGACATACAGTGAAACCTGTGAGAGCCTCAACTTGATAGGACTGCCTTGTTTTTCCGAGTCTTGCAAGTTTTCCGCCTTTGACAGGTTACAGTCTTGCCACTTTTCTATTACTCATTTTAGTGGAAAATATTTGAGTTTTCCTTCTCTGACAAGTTTCCATCTTACATAGGTTCTGGCTTTCACAGGTTTTACTGTATTTTGTGATAACGGTATAACCTGGTGGAGGAGGAGTATATACGGATAGAGTTTTTTATGTTACTGAAGTTAAATTAGCATCAATTTAAACTAGGTTATTATAATCTTAAATGTAATCCCCATGGTAACCACAAAAAAAATCCAAGAAATATGCATAAAAGGAAATGAAAAGTGTGTCAAAATGATTCACTACAAAAAATCAACTAAACACAAAAGAAGGGAATATTGGAGGAATCGAGGAACAAAAATGTATAAGACACAAAAAAAGCAGAAGCAAGCCCTTCTTTATTGGGAAGTTCTTCAATCAATATGCAGAGAATGGTAGACTGGATTAAAAAAACATGATCCAAGTATATGCTGCCTGTAAGAGACACATCTTAGGTCCAAGGACACAAGTATGTTGAAATGGTGGTAAAATATTCCATGCAAATAGTAACCAAAATAGAGCTGAGGTGGTGATTTTAATATCAGACAAAATAGACTTTAAGTCAGAATCTGTAACAAGAGACAAAGAAGGGCATTATATAATGATAAAGGAGTCAGTTCCTCAGGAAAATATAACAGTTGCAAATATACATGACCTATAGGGTCGCTATGAGTCAGAATTGACTTGATGGCACTGGGTTTGGTTTTTTTGGCTTAATATCAAAGCCTCAAAATATATGAAGCAAACACTGACAAAATTAAAAGGAGAAATAGTTCTACAATAATGGTTGAAGGCTCCAAAACACCACTTTCAATAATGAATAGAACACTTAGACAGAAAATCAGGAATATAGAGGAGGTGAACAACACTATAAACCAACTAGTTCTAGCAGACATATATTGAACTCTTGAATCAATATCAGCATTATACCTGTTCTCCAGTGCACATGGTCTTTCTCCAGGATAGATCATATGCTAGGTCACAAAACAAATCTCAATAAATTTAAAAAGATTGAAGTCATACAAAGTATCTTTTCTGACCACAGTGAAATAACATTACAGATCAATAACAGAAGGAAAACTGAAAATTACACAAATATGTGAAAATTAAACAACACATTATTAAATAACCAATACATCAGGAAGAAATGAAGAGGAATCAGAAAATATTTAGAGTTGAATAAAAATGAAAGTACAACATCCCAATAGAGGAAAATTCGTAGCTGTTAATGTCTACATTAATAACCCTTTCATGACCCATAGAACAAATAAAGACCACGTACTTTTTCCACCTCTGGGGGTTTATTGGGAAGCTACTTTTCCAGAGACAGTATGTGCTGCATGTAGGCAGAGACCTGCATAACAGTTTCAAATGGAAAAAATGTGTGTGTGCTGCAAATTACTATTTTTACAGAGTATTGTATGAGGCGGTACTGAACTAGTGTTTTTGGTATGAAAAATATGGACTTTTATAAAAAGTTATTTGGGACACATATGTTCCATTGGACTCTGGAGGCTAGAATTAGTGAGACACATAGTACCTACGAAAAATTCAAACACACTCAATGATTCAGTATGGTATCAACAAAAATTCAAAACAAAATAATTGGGTCTTTAGAAAAAGGAAAGATCTCAAACCAATAACCTACCTTTACAACTTGAGGAACTATAAAAAGAAGAGAAAAATAAAACAAAATTTAGCAGGAAGGAAGTATCAGAGCAGAGATATATGAAATAGAAAAACAACAAAGAATCAATGAAACCAGAATTTGGTACTTTGAAAAGACTAATAAAATCGACAAACCTTTAGCTAGACTGGCAAAGAAAAAAAGAGAGATGCAAATAACTAAGGTCTGAAATGAAAGTAAGGACATTTCTGTTGATCCTGTGGAAATAAAATGGATTATAAGGAATAATTGTATGCCAACAAATAAGATACCTAAATGAAATGGACAAATTCTTAAAAACACTACCTAAATTAACTTAAGAAGAAATAGGAAATCTCAGGAACCTGAAGTCAAAAACCTCCCATCAAAGAAAAGCCCCAGACCAGATGGCTTCATTGGGGGAATTCTGCTAAAGTAGAATTGATACCAGTCCTTTTCCAAAGCTTCCAAAAAATGGAAGAAGAGGGAACACTTTCTAACTTATTCTATGATGGTAGCATTACTCTGATATGGAAGCCAGACAAAGGCACCACAAGAAAATGACAGATCAATGTCCCTTATGAATATAGATGCAAAAATCTTCAAGAAAGTAGTAGCAAACTGTATCCAACAGCATATTAAAAGGATTATATACCACGACTAAGTGGAATTTATTCCAGGAATGCAAGAAGGTTCAACATAAGAAAATCAATGTAATACACCACATTAATAGAAGGAAAGAAAAGAGCCACATTATCATCTCAGTTGATGCAGAAAAGGCATTTGACAAAATTCAGCACTCTTTTATGATAAAAACACTTAACAAACTAGGAATAGGAGGAAAATTCATCAACATGAAAATGGGCAGTTATAAAAAACCCACAGCAAACAACATACTCATTGGATAAAGACTGAAAAGCTTTTCATCTAAGCTTAGGAACAAGACAAAGATGCCCACTTTCCCCTCTGCTTTCTAACACTGTACTGAAGTTCTAGCCAGAGTGATTAGACAAGGAAAAGAAAAGGTATCCAGATTGGAAAGGAAGAAGTAAAACTATCCCTATTCACAGATAACATGATCCTATATATAGAAAATCCCAAGGAATTCACAAAAAAGCTACTGGAGCTAATCAATGAATTCAGCAAATTTGCAGGATACAAGACCAACACACAAAAATCACTGTGTTTGTGTACATTGCAATGAACAATCTGAAAAGGAAATAAAACAATTATATTTATAATACTATCAAAAACCATAAAATAACCAGAAATAAATTTAACCAAGAAAGTGAAAAACTTGTACACTGAAAACTGTAAATGTTACTGAAAGAAATTAAAGGAGACTTAAATAAACGGAAAAATATCTGGTGTTCATGGATTGGAAGACTTAATATTGTGAAGATGTCAATACTACCCAAACAATATACAGATTCATTGAACTCCCCATCACATTTTAACATTTTTTTTTCAGAAATGGGAAAAATCAATTCTCAAATTCATGTGGAATTGCAAACGATGGGAGTAGCCAAAACAAGTCTTGAAAAAGAAGACCGAAGTAGGAGTACTCATATTTCCCTATTTAAAAATGTGCTATTACTGTAAAACTAAGGTAATCAAAATAGAATAGAAAATTTGAAAATAAAGTCATGTCTTAGGCTGGGCTCTCTAGAGAAGCAAAACCAGTTAAACATATGAATATATTTATACAGAGGGGTCTATATCCAGAAAATGTATTATAGTTGAGGCTCAGGAATGCTCAGTGATACAGTTCTTTCATCAAGACAGCCTTTTCTCACCCATGCTCACAGGCATGCTTCTTCCTGGCCCTAGGCCTCTCCCCACAGGCACTCAGCTTTCTCCATGGATTGGGAAGCCCACTCACTGTTGCTGTCTCCTGCTGCTGGGTCTCTGCTGTTGGGTCTCTCCGGCCACCACTTGTCACTGTTTTCAGGGTTACATCTTGTTCTCTCTTTGTCTCTTTCTTTTGGTCTCCTGCTTCCAGGAGATTCAAAGGACATACTCTCTGCTCCCGGCTGCACTTCCTTGGTGGTGGTAGGATCCTCCTCTCTGCTCTGGAATTGGCTGTCTTTTAAGACAAAATTGATCAGTCCCCTCTGTGGGCCACAAATTCCCTATCACACAGTCCCACCCAATCACCTGGGTGGGAGATACAAGACCATGGCTAGAAAAGCCACACAAAAGTAATCAGGGGCACCACAGGCCACCATCTGGCTTTTCTAGCCATGGTTCTTTCATATTTGGAGGGCAACTTCCCAATTATTTTACCAGTCCAAATAGTCATTAACAATCTTTCAACATGGTGAAAAGTCCACAGGGTGAGGCTACTCAGGTGTCAGCTGTTCAGGTCTGCTGCAGGTGTTCATTTGATCTGGTTAGGTTCTCCAAAAGTCATCTCATCTTCACTCTTTTCTGACCTCTGATAAAATTTAGCTGAGACCATTATTCCCTTGCTCTGAGCCTCACGAGGTATCAGCATAGCAAAACCTTAAGGGACTTTAGGTTTGGCCACTGTACTCGATTCCAGCTTTGCCTCTCCCTTAGTCTACTTGTTGCCGGGTAAAAACCCCAGGTTTTGTTTGGTGTGACTTGTTACAGCCAATAAACAAGAGGCCAAAGTGGGAGATGAGAAAGATGCCTTTATTTCCTTGTACGAGCGCAATCACGGCTGTTGCCTCTGACTACTTGCAGGCAGCTTGGGGAGGTGGGCTTTTACAGAGGGCAGACAAGGAAATGCAAATTTAATATTCAGGATTGACCTTCACGCAGGCACTCAGGACTTGGGGACAATTGTGCATTTTTTCTAGACTGGGGTTCTATTCTCTGGCGGAGTGCTTATATGTATTTTGTACTTAATGAGCTAATAGGTCACTTGAAGTGTTGAGATAGCATAAAAACCTGCTGAGGCCAGTTGAGGCCCTTTATGGCTGTCCTGTCAAGGACAATTTCTGGTCCGTTTTGTAGCTATCTTATCAAGGACAGCTTTAGAAGAATGTGTAGCCTATTTTGTTCGGTGAAGGAGGATAAACCAGAGCAGGTGTCTCATAGAAGTGCTGAGCTCTGAGGCTGCTTTTATCTCCTTGAAGTGTTGAGCTCTGAGGTGCCTGTCTTACACTCTTTCACAGTTACAGTTTTTACAATCACAATTAGCCCTGTTAACATTCAGCACTCACAGCTGAATCACATAATCCTATCAACACCTTCTCCCACCCTCTCTTCCCTAGACCCATCAGGAAAAGAGGAAACTATTTCAGTGGCAATCCTCCCTTGCCTCCTTCATTTAATGTAAGCATGCTCATGAAAGGATGTAAGCCAGCCACTTTATGCCTTTATCTCCCCCTTTTTTAGATAGCTAATGTTTAAATTGCCTGTCCCTATCAAACCAGTGGAAACCTGGCGGTGTAGTGGTTAATTGCTACGCTGCTAACCAAGAGGTCAGCAGGTCGAATCCGCCAGCCGCTCCTTGAAAACTCTATGGGGCAGTTCTACCCTGTCCTATAGGGTCACTATGAGTCGGAATTGACGGCAGTGGGTTTGGTTTAGTTACCAAACCTGTAGTCTGAGGAGACAAACATTTTCCTTGGTCTTGAAGAATCTTCTGGTTGGAACTTTGAGCATCTGCGTTCATAAGCAGTCCAGTCCAGAGCAATTCATCAGATTGCAGAAATCTGTACCAGCACAGTGTCAAGCGTCTTTCTCTTCATCTGATCAGGTTCTGGTCAGCTTATCCCTAGCTGGCCAAGCTGCATCACAATGGGTAGTTGCTTTAGGCTTGAGAGTTCACATATACCTCCCGGCACTTCAGACAGCCCCTTTACACACTCACATCCCTAGACCCCTTGGGCTAGGTCAACAGGTTCCACCGTTCCACCTGTAAACTTCAGGAGTCCAACAACTCCTTTTACTTCTGACCAGCCAGCCCTTCCTCTCACTCTCATCCCCAGCCCGCATGGACTGGGTTAACAGGTGCCAATGGATCATGTCCAAACTCAGCCCTTCTCTTCATTGCTGCACTGCCTCCACTTCAACTCATGAGTAGACCCAGGTGGTCACCACAAGCAAGCAGACCAAGCTGTCTACTTTCTAGCTCCCTTTAACTTCTAGTCTTAGAAGAGGGTTCCATCTGATGGGCACTGACTTAATCCTACCTCAGTGCATCCAACAGCAAACCACTTACTTGAAACTCAGGAAGCAAAACACTTTTTTTCTGCAGATCCTTGCTTCAAATGCAGATCTTCTGTTCTCAGCAGTTCTGGGTGGTTGCTGCATGTCTTTTCAAATGCAAATCTGGGTGGGGCTCAGGTTTTCAACTTAAGTCCCCACTCTGTACACAGGGCTGCTGTGTTCAAACCAACAGCCTGTTTCACTCAGGCAAATTCTAGTTACCCTTTTAACGTATCTAAAGTATTGGCTGAAGGCGGAGTTACATGCTCTCTATAATACCCAATATTCATTTCTAGCTCACATTTAGGTCTCCTTGGAAGCCCTGGTGGCACAATGGTTAAGAGCTATGGCTGCCAACCAAAACTTTGGCAGTTCCTATCCACCAGCCAGTCCTTGGAAACCCTATGGGGCAGTTCTGCTCTGTCCTATCACTATGAGTTGGAATCGACTCAATGGCTAGGTTTTTTTTTTAACAACATTAGGTAGGAGCAATATTCATACTATATTCAGATAAAGGCATAATCCTAAACACATAACCCTTTTAAAACATTCCAGTTTAGTCTTCTCCACAGCTTAACTGTCTTCCATTTGTATGTGTAAAGTCTTGAGCCTCTGGCTGGGTGGACCCAGAAGACCCTGGCTTATTTGGCCTGCCTTTTGCTCCAGGCCACTCCAGGAGCAGCTTTTCAGCCATTACAGGTAACAGCAACCAAAGCAACCATCCAAGAATCAAAAGTTTTACTTCCCAAGCCCTTTCATTTTTTCCTTTACAAAGTTCTATGCTTTCATGAATCTGGAGCCATTGCAAAGAATCCTGCTTCTGATGCCAACTTTAAAAACAGCTTGGAGGTGGTGTCTCACTTCTTCCAGCCTCATAACAGGGAAGGAGAACCAAGATCAACAGCCCAAGGATGATTCCCTATGAGGTAGAGGCCAGACACGCCTCCTCTCTTGGCCATGTTTACCGACTCTGACACCATCTGTCCCTCCCACAGCACACTCTACTTCTCTGCTAGGATTGATAATTCATGTCAGTGGCCACACAGAACTCACAGACCATACTCACAATTAACGGGGTTTATTAGGGAAGTAACAGGTTACAGTTTAGACTCAGGAATGCTCAAGGATAATTATCCAGACAACCTCTTTCCAGCAGTGCTCAGAGACATGCCTCTCCCTGGCCCTCAGCCTCTGCTCAGAGGTACTCAGATTTCTCTCTCCTTGGGCCAGGAAGCCTACCTCGCTATCTCCTGCTGCTGGGTCTCTTCTGCCACTACTTCTCACTATCTTCAGGGTTACAGCTTGCTGTCTCTCAGTCTCCTGCTTCTAGGAGCTTCTCAGCACAGGGATCCCAGGTCCAAAGTATGCACTCTCCAGTCCTGGCTGTTCTTCCTTGGTGGTGGTAGGATCCTCCTCTCTGCTCTGGAATTGGCTCTCTTTTAAGGCAAAACTGACCAATCCCCTTGGGAGGCCACGATTACCCTATCACATGGTCCTATCCAATCACTTGGGTGGGACTTATAAGACCATGGCTAGAAAGGCCACACAAAAATAATCAGTCCCGCTACAGGTACCAGGCCCATTCAATAGGGAAAGAATAGTCTTTTCAGTGAATGATGCTGGGACAAGTGAATCTTCACATGCAAAAGAATGAAGCTGGACTTGTACTTTGCATGAAAATTATTTGCATATATGAAAATTAGCTCAAAATAGATTAAGAATCTGAATATAAGAAGTAAAAAAAAAAATAGGAGTAATGCTTCAGGACCTAGTTTTTGACAATGGATTCTTAGATATAACAACAAAAGCACGTACAACAAAGGAAAAAATAGATAAAATAGACTCTATCAAAATTAAGAACTTTGGTTTATTAAAGAACTTTACCAAGAAAGTGAAGCGGCAACCTATAGAATGGGAGGAAATATTTGGTAACTATATATCTGATAAGGGTTTAATATCCAGAATACATAAGTAACTTATAAAACAGACAACAAAAAGAAAGCCAAAGAAAAAAATGAGTAAAGGACTTAAATAGACATTTCTCCAGAGAAGATATACAGATGACCCAGAAACATATCAAAAGATGCTCAACATCATTAGTTATTGTCGTTAGGTGCCGTTGAGTTGATTTTCAGCTCACAGTGACCCCATGTGACAGAGTAGAACTAGTCCATAGGATTGTTTAGGCTATAATTTTTATGGGAGCAGATTACCAGCCTTTCACCCATGGTGCTGCTGGGTAGGTTTGAACTGCCAACCTTTTGGTTAGCAGCCGAGCACTTAACCGTTTTGCCACCAGGGCTTCTTCACTAGTCACTAGGGAAATGCAAATCAAAACCACAAGATACTGTTTCACATCTGGTAGAACGGCTATTATCAGAAAAATGAAAACTAACAAGTGTTGGTTAAGGATGTGGAAAAATTGGAACCCTCATACATTGCTGGTGGGATTGTAAAATGGTATAGCCACTGTGGAAAAGTGGCTATTCCTCAAAAAATTAAACATAGAATTAATTACTATTTGACTCAGCAATTTCACTTAAAAGGAGAGACTCAAACAGTATTTGTACACCAGTATTCATTGCAGCATTTTTCACAGTAGCCAAAAGGTGGAAACAGCCAAGAGTCCATCAACAGATATTGGGTGAACTACGTGTGGCCCATAAACATACAGCAGAATATTATTCAATTATAAAGAGAAATGAAGTTCTGATAGGAATGAGCCTTGAAAACAGTATGTTATGTGAAATAAGTCTGACTCAAAAGGACAAATACCATAGGATTCCACTTACAGAAATCTCTAGAACAAGAAATGCGTCAACAGAATAGTTCACTGGTGGTTATCAGAGGATGGAGGGAGAGGGTTTATTTCTTAAGGGGTACTAGGTTTCTGTTTGGAGTGATAAAAATTCCTTTGGAAATGGATAGCGGTGATGGTTACAAAGCATGATGAATGTGATTAGTGTCACTGAATTGCACACTTAAGCCTGGTTGAAATAGCAAATTTTTTTGTGATATGTATTTTGCCACACACACATACACAAATCCCGGGATTGGTCTCTTACAGCGGTTCATTTGAGAGATGATGAAGATCTCAACCAAGAGAGTGGCAGTGGGAATAACAGAGAAAGAACAGGTTTATAAATATTTGATGAATTCATATTTAGAACGTTTTTCTGGAGGTATTTATGGGATATGAAGAAGATAATCTAGCAAGCAATAGAATGTAAGGATCTTACAGATTGGGGAATCATGGGGTGGTGGTGGGAGTGTTAAAAACCATCAAAATAGATGAGATTGACTGAACCTAGAAAAACCAAACCAGTTGCCATCAAGTCGATTCTGAGTCTTAAAGACTGTGCAGAATAGAACTGTGCTCAACAGGGTTTCGAGTCTGTGATCTTTTGGAAGCAGATCACCAGGCCTTTCTTCTGAGGTTCCTCTGAATAGGTTTGAACTACCAACCTTTTGGGACTCTCAGATTGCCTGGAATGAGGGTGAGAATGGGTGGCTAAGGGCCTAAGGAATGCTAGCTTTGATGGACTAGGTAAAGGAAGTTAGATTAAGGGGAATGAGAAGGTGTGGTAGGGGATCCCAGAGTGTGAAACCAAGAAAGTCAAGGAAGGGAATTTTAGGAAAGAGCTAGTCTTTCAGAGTGGCAAATGCTTCAAGGAGGTCAGGTGTGAGAATAAATAAGAAATGTCTTTTGGTTTTAGCATTTGGTCATTTGTGGCCTATAATGATTGTGGCTTGAGTAGAGAGGTGAGCATAGAAGACATAGAAGCCATGTGGCAATGTAACTGAAGATAGCAGGTTAGAGACGCTTGGCTCGTGACACTGAGCATGTTTTAAACATTCTACGGTTCCTCGCCTCATTAAACATTTCCTCAAATGTATTTTTACCCCAAAACGTTGACATTTACTGTATACCACACTTACACACACAAACACACAAAGTGAAATTATAGAATTAAAGAGATCTTAAGAGATTATCTTCATCATATGCTTGAACAATGGTGACTTTTAAAATTATCTAGAACTTTGAATGCTTTCTTTTAAAGATCTCTGCAAAGAAGAGTAACTTGATTCTTTACTTGAGTTACTAAATATCTTTTTGACTTTATTTGAAAGCTATTAATATTTAATTGTGATAACGTTTTCTTGAAAGAATACCATTTTGATGTCAGTTTATGTATTTTCTCCTAAAAATAATCTCATTAGTTTGACCAATTAATGCTTTACAGATACATAGTTTCATTAATAAGCAAGTGTACCAATTCTGTAATTATAAACTTACTGATTATGAACATGTCTTAAAGATTGAAATAAAATATAATTCTTTGTAAACAGCACTACACTGATAATTTCGTAAAGTCTTATTTAAGCAAACTTCTTAAACAGTAGACAATGAGTTTGAAGATACGTTTAACTTGTGGAATAAATACATTTTGTTTTTTTCCTTCATTGCTTAACGCTTCTTTCTGTTTGTTTTCTTTAGGGCTGTTATGAATACTATTCAGCAATTAATGACGATCTTAAATTCAGCAAGCGATCAACCATCAGAAAACCTGATATCCTATTTTAATGTAAGCCATAAATAAAGTATTATTTTTGATGATATCTTGGTGAAGATATTTGAAGTTAGAAGTTAACATCTGAGTATTTATTTAATTACCTGCCTCCCATCCAGCATGTTGTTGCTCATTATTTAATTTCTTGCTTTTTTAAACGCCCTCCATTAGATATTCTTATTGGTATTTTATTTAGTCAGTATTGTTTTTAGGTTTACTCATGTGTACAGTTAGTTGCCTTGCTTACCATTCCTTCTTGCAACTTAGACCTCACTTCTGAGATCATTTTCATTTTCCTTCAAATACGTTCTATAATAGTTTTAGCAAGGGTCTATGTGGAAAGACTTTTATAAGGTTTTTTTTAT
This sequence comes from Elephas maximus indicus, assembly GCF_024166365.1. NCBI lineage: Eukaryota > Metazoa > Chordata > Mammalia > Proboscidea > Elephantidae > Elephas > Elephas maximus. The sequence goes on along the minus strand of NC_064832.1, from coordinate 30,546,972 downwards.
TTGTTTGTTTTCTGTTTTTGTTTTTTTATCTGAAAATACTTTCGTCCTTATTTTTATAAGATAGGTTAGCAGAATGTCCAATTCTAGGTTGACATTTACTTTCTCTTAGAAATTTAAAGATATTGTCTTACTGGAGCCCTGAGGACGTAATGGTTAAGAGCTTGGCTGCTAACCAAAAGGTTGGCAGTTTGCATCTACCAGCTGCTCCATGGAGACCCTGTGGGGCAGTTCTACTCTGTTCTGTTGGGTTGCTATCAGTCAGAATCGACTCAGTGGCAACGGGGTTTTTGTTTGTTTGTTTTTAATCTTAGTACTTCCTGGCTCCCATTGTTGCTGTTAAGAAGTCTTCTGTCAATCTAATTGAAAAAGAACAGAATAATCTTCTGTTCTTCTATAGTTAATCTATCTTTGACCCTGGCCGTTTTTAAGATCTTTCCTTTGAATGCGATGTTTTATTGTTGGACTTGGTGTGAGTATCATTTTATTTATGCTGTTTTACATTTGTTCTGATTCCTTCATCTGAGAATTCTGAACATTATCAGTCATTAATACTTTAAATTTCAGGAGGTAGCATATGATTTCAGGAGGCAGCATATGATCAGGAACCGATGGTACTGAAGGAAGAGGTCCAAGCTGCAGTGAAGGCACTGGTGAAAAGTAAGCCTTGAGGAATTGACAGAATACCGATTGAGATGTTTCATCAAACGGTTACAGGGCTGGAAGTGCTCACTGGTCTACGCGAAGAAATTTGGAAGACAGCTACCTGGCCGGCTGACTAGAAGAGATTGATTTATGCCTATTCCCAAGAAAGGTGATCCAACAGAATGTGGAGATTATCGAACAATATCATCACTATCACATGCAAGTAAAATGTTGCTGAAGATCAATTGAACGTGGTTGCAGCAGGACACAGATAGGGAACTGCCAGAAATTCAAGCCAGATTCAAAGGGGACGTGCAAACAGGGTTATCATTGCTTATGTCAGATAGATATTGGCTGAAAGTAGAGAATACCAGAAAGATATTTACCTGTGCTTTATTGACTATGCAAAGGCATTCGACTTTGTGGATCATAACAAATTATGGATAGCATTGAGAAGATAGTAATTCCGGAACTTAATTGTGCTCATGTACATAGATCAAGAGGCAGTTGTTTGAACAGAACAAGGGGATACTGTGTGGTTTAAAGTCAGGAAAGGTGTGTGTCATGGTTGTATCCTTTCACCATATCTATTCAGTGTGTATAGTGAGCAAATAATCCAAGAAGCTGGACTATATGAAGAAGAAAGGAGCATCAAGATTGGAGGAAGATTCAATAACAGCCTGTGATATGCAGATGACACAACCTTGCTTGTAGAAAGTGAAGAGGATTTGAAGCACTTACGGATGAATATCAAAGACCACAACCTTCAGTATGGATTATACCTCAACAAAATAAAAATTCTCACAAGTGGACGATAAGCAACATCATGATAAATGGAGAAAAGATTGGACTTGTCAAGGATTTCATTTTACTTGGATCCACAATCAACACCCACAGAAGCAGCAGTAAAGAAATCAAAAGAAGCATTGCATTGGGCAAGTCTGCTCCAAGAGATCTCCTTAAAGTGCTGAAAAATAAAGATGCCACCTTGAAGACTAAGGCGTGTGTAACCCAACCATGGTGTTTTCAAGTGCCGTGTATGCATGCGAAAGCTGGACGATGAACAAGGAAGACTGGAGAAGACCGATGCTTTTGAATTGTGGTCTTTGTGAAGAATATGGACTATACCATAGACTGCCAAAAGAAGGAACAAATTTGTCTTGGAAGAAGTACAGCCGGAATGCTCCTTAGAAGCAAGGATGGCGAGACTGGGTCTCACGTAGTTTGGACATGTTATCAGGAATGATCAGTCCCTGGAGAAGGACATCATGCTTGGTAAAGTAGAGGGCCAGCAAAAAAGAAGAAGACCCTCAACGAGATGGATTGACACAGTGGCTGCAACAATGGGCTCAAGCCCATTGAATGATTGTGAAGATGGCACAGGACCAGGCAGTGTTTTGGTTTGTTGTACATAGGGTTGCTATGAGTTGGAACCAACTCGATGGTGCCAAACAACAATAAATACTTTAAATAGGAGCCCTTGTGACACAGTGGTTAAGTGCTCATCTCTTAACCAAAAAGTTGACAGTTCAAATCCACCAGCCACTCTGTAGGAGAAAGATGTGGCAGTCTGTAAAGATTCACAGCCTTGGAAACCCTATGAGGCACTTCTCCTCTGTCCTATAGGGTCATATTGCCTTTCTTTGATTCTGTTTTTTATCTTTTCTAAAAAAAAATCTTTTTATTGTGGAAAATTTCAAACATGTAAAAGTTGGGAGAATATGTAATGAAGCCTCAGCACATGTAAAAATGGCATGGAGGCAGTGTGTGACCTCCTCTAACTTCACCAGGAGGAAGGAGAATCAAGATCAGCCCAAGGCTGATTCCTATGAGGTGGAGGTCAGACACGCCTCCTCTCTCGACCGCCTTTACCAATTCTGACACAACCCTCCCTCCCATGGCACTCTCTACTTCTCTGCTGGGTTTGATAATTCATTGCATTGGCCATGCAGAACTTACAGACCATACTCATATTTATAGGGTTTATTAGGGAAGTAATAGGTTATAATTTAGGTTCAGGAACATTCACGATACAGTTCTTTCATCAGAACTGTCTTCCATCAGGACAGCCTCTTCCCAGTTGTGCTCACAGGCATGTCTCTGTCTGGCCCTGGGCCTCTGCCCAAAGGCATTCAGCTTTTTCTCTCCATGGGCCAGGAAGCCCACTATGCCATCTCCTGCTGCTGGGTCTCTGCTGCCAGGTCTTTGCTGTTGGTTCTCCCTGCCACCACTTCTCACCGTGTTCAGGGTTACGGCTCTCTCTCTCTCTCAATTTCCTGCTTCCAGGAGCTTTTCAGTTCAGGGATCCTGAGTCTAAAGGACATGCTGCCTCCTGGCTATTCTTCCATGGTGGTGATAGGATCTTTTTTCTTTCCCACTTCTGCAGTGCCTCATTTCACACCCAGTGGAATGGCAAAGCTGACCAGTCCCTTTGGTGGGCCACAATTACCCTCTCACACCCACTAACCCATTGCTGTCGAGTAGATTTCAACTCATAGTGACCCTATGTAGGACAGAGTAGAACTGCCCCATAGAGCTTCCAAGGAGCGGCTGGTGGATTCAAACTGCTGACCTTTTGGTTAGCAGCCATAGCACTTAACTACGGGGCCACCAGGGCTCCCCCTCTCACACAGTCCCACTCAGTTACTTGGGTGGTTGTTACAAGACCATGGCTAGAAAGGCCACGCAAAAGTGATCCATCACGCTGCAGTACATATTACCCAGCTCCAATGATTATCAGCTCATATTTTTTTTTATTTAACTATACCCCCACTCACCCCTCCATATTATTTTGAAGCCAATTGAGACATCATATCATTTTATTTATAATATCTCAATGTTTAGCTTTAAAAGAAAATAATTTTTTTTTAAGTTTTTATATTACTTTATTTACTGCTAATTAAATTGTAAGGCAGACGTTCATTCCCTGCCCTCTTGACAAGTGAGAAAACAGAGGCATAGAAACATGCCCAGCCAACCATAACTGGGAAATGATGGCACCAGGATTTGAGTCCAGGCAATTTGACTTCAGAGTCCATATCATGAACAGTCTAGATATATCTCATAAGGTTGCTTTTAGAATTAAATGAGTGCTATGAATTCAATATATGCAAATGAAATAATGTATGTAAGGGGCTTAGTGTATCTCCTGGCAGAAAAAGCACTACTTAAATATTAGCTCTCCTCCTTCCTTCAGAAACTTTAATGGGAAACTCTGAAAGCCCATATTATATAAAACTTAAAGGAAAGAAAATGACTATTTGGTAAAAGCGTATCCAGTTATCAACAATCTGATCAAATGATCTTTTATTGCAAATGTCATTGATTTGAACATGTGGACAAGGTGACTGCCTTTTACACCAAGCTGTGAGACTAAGAAGTGGTGAGATTTATGTTTCTCCCTAGGTTTGCTACAGCAGTGCTTGCCCAAGTAGCATGCCATAATAATGTTCTACCCTCTCTGATTTGCATTATGACCCAGTGAATTAAAATCTCTATATGTAGGTCATCTCTTCTAGCTTGAAAATGACACTGAGTTAACTCATGCCTGATATTGAAAGAATTATTTAATGCTATATGAATGATAAATAGCATCCGGGAAAATTTACCTCGGGTCTCTTCCCCTGCTGTTGGTTTATTTTTTTATTTTTATTGTGCTTTAAGTGAAAGTTTACAAATCAAGCCAGTCCTCATACAAAACCTTATATACACCTTGCTATATACTCCAATTTTTTTTTTTTTTATATACTCCTAGTTGCTCTCCTCCTAATGAGACAACACATTCCTTCTCTCCACCCTGTTTTTCTGTGCCCATTCAGCCAGTTTCTGTCCTCATCGGCCTTCACATCTCCCCTGCAGACAGAAGCTGCACACTTAGTCTCATGTGTCTACTTGATCCAAGAAGCCCACTCCTTGCCAGTATCATTTTCTGTCTTATACTCCAGTCCAATTCCTGTCTGAAGAGTTGGCTTTGAGAATGGTTCCTGTCTTGGGCTAACAGAAGATCTGGGGACCATGACCCCTGGGGTCCCTCTAGTCTCAGTCAGACCATTAAGTATGGTCTTTTTACTAGAATTTGGGGTCTGCATCCCACTGCCCTCCTGCTCCTTCTGGGATTCTGTTGTGTTCCCTGTCATGGCAGTCATTGGTTGTAACAGGGCACCATCTGGTTCTTCTGGTCTGAGGCTGATATAGTTTCTGGTTTATGTGGCCCTTTCTGTCTCTTGGGCTCATAATTACCTTGTGTCTTTTATGTTATTCATTCTCCTTTTCTCCAAGTGGGTTGACACCAATTGTTGTTGCATCTTAGATGGCCGCTTGCTAGCGTTTAAGACCCCAGACGCCACTCTCCAAATGGGATGCAGAATGTTTTCTTAATAGTTTTTATTATGCGAGTTGACCTAGATGTCCCCTGAAACCATGGTCCCCAAACCCCCGCCCCTGCTATGTTGGCCTTCCAAGCGTTCGGTTTACTCAGGAAACTTCTTTGCTTTTGGTATAGTACAGTTGTGCTGACCTCTTCTGTATTGTCTGTTGTCCTTCCCTTCACCTAAATTAGTTCTTGTCTACTGTCTAATTAGTGACTACCCCCTCCCACCCTCCCTCTCCCCTCTGATAACCATCAAAGAATATTTTCTTCTCTGTTTAGACCATTTCTTGAGTTCTTATAATAGTGGTCTTATACAATATTTGTCCTTTTGCAGCTGACTAATTTCACTCAGCATAATGCCTTCCAGATTCCTCCATGTTCTGAAATGTTTCACAGATTCATTGTTGTTCTTTATCGATGCGTAATATTCCATTGTGTGAATATACCATAATTTATTTTTCCATTCATCTGTTGATGGGCACCTTGGTTGCTTCCATCTTTTTTTTTTTTTAATTTTTAGTGTGCTTCAAATGAAAGTTTACAAACCAAGTCAGTCTCTCATATGAAAACTTATATATACCTTGCTATATACTCCTTTTTTTTATATATACTCCTAGTTGCTCTCCCTTTAATGAGACAGCGCACTCCTTCCCTCCACTCTCTGTTTTCATGTCCATTCAGCCAGCTTCTGACCCCCTCTGCCCTCTCATCTCTTCTCCAGACAGAAACTGCTCAGATAGTCTCATGTGTCTCCTTGATCCAAGAAGCTCACTCCTCACCAGTATCGTTTTCTATCCCATAGTCCAGTCCAATCCCTCTGAACACTTGGCTTTGGGAAGGGTTCCTGTCTTGGGCTAACAGAAGGTCTGGGGACCATGACCTCTGTGGTTCTTGTAGTCTCAGTCAGACCATTAAGTCTGGTCTTTTTACAAGAATTTGAGGTCTGCATCCCACTGCTCTCCTGCTCCCTCAGGGGCTCTCTGTTGTGTTCCCTGTCAGGGCAGTCATTGGTTGTAGCCGGGCACCATCTAGTTCTTCTGGTCTCAGGCTGATGTAGTTTCTGGTTTATGTGGCCCTTTCTGCCTCTTGGGCTCATAATTCCTTTGTGTCTTTGGTGTTCTTCACTCTCCTTTGCTCCAGATGGGTTAAGACCAATTGATGCATCTTAGATGGCCGATTGCTAGCTTTTAAGACCCCAGACGCCACTCTCCAAAGTGGGATGCGAAATGTTTTCTTAATAGATTTTATTATGCTAATTGACATAGATGTACCCTGAAATCATGGTCCCCAAACCTCTGCCCCTGCTATGCTGGCCTTGGAAGCATTCAGTTTATTCAGGAAACTTCTTTGCTTTTGGTTAAGTCCAGTTGTGCTGACCTTTCCTGTATTGTGTGTTGTCTTTCCTTTCAGCTAAAATAGTTCTTATCTATTATCTAATTAGTGAAAACCCCTCCCTTCCTCCCTTACTCCCCTATCTCGTAACCATCAAAGAATATTCTCTTCTCTGTTTAAACGATTTCTTGAGTCCTTATAATGGTGGCCTTATACAATATTTGTCCTTTTGCACCTGACTAATTTCACTCAGCATAATGCCTTTTCAGATTCCTCCATGTTCATTGTTCTTTATCGATGTGTAATATTCCATTGTGTGAATAAACTAATTTCTTTATCCATTCATCCATTGATGGACACCTTGGTTGCTTCCATCTTTTTGCTGTTGTAAACAGTGCTGCAGTGAACATGGGTGTGCATATATCTGTTCCTGTAAAGGCTCTTATTTCTCTAGGATATCTTCCAAGAGTGGGATTGCAGGATCCTGTGGTAGTTCTATTTCTAGTTTTTTAAGGAAGCGCCCAATCGACTTCCAAAGTGGTTGTACCATTTTACATTCCCACCAACAGTGTATAACTGTTCCAGTCTCTCCACAACCTCTCCAACAGTTACTATTTTGTGTTTCTGGATTAATGCCAGCCTTGTTGGAGTGAGATGGAATCTCATTGTAGTTTTGATTTGCATTTCCCTGATGGCTAACAATTGTGAGCATTTCCTCATGTATCGTTAGCTACTTGAATCTCTTCTTCAGTGAAGTGTCTGTTCATACCCTTTCCCCATTTTTTAATTGGGTTATTTGTCTTTTTGTAGTTGAGTTTTTGCAGTATCATGTAGATTTTAGAGATCAGGCGCTGATTGGAAATGTCATAGCTAAAAACTTCTTCCCAGTCTGTAGGTAATCTTTTTTATTTTGGTAAAGTCTTTGGATGAACATAGATGTTTGATTTTTAGAAACTCCCAGTTATCTGGTTTCTCTTCTACATTGTTAGTAATGTTTTATACACTGTTTATGCCATGTATTAGGGCTTCTAGCATTGTCCCTGTTTTTTCTTCCATGATCTTTATCGTTTTAGATCTTATATTTACATCTTTGACCAATTTTGCGTTAGTTTTTGTGCATGGTGTGAAGTATTGGTCTTGTTTCACTGTTTTGCAGATGGATATCCAGTTATGCCAGCACTATTAGTTAAAAAGACTTTTTCCCCATTTAACTGACATTGGGCCTTTGTCAAATACCAGCTGCTGATATGTGGATGGATTTATGTCTGGATTCTCAATTCTGTTTCATTGATTTATGTATTTGTTGTTGAACCAGTACCAGGCTGTTTTGACTACTGTGGCAGTATAATAGGTTCTAAAATCAGGTAAAGAGAGACCTCCCACTTTGTTCTTCTTTTCCAGTAATGCTTTACTTCTCCAGGGCCTCTTTTCCTTCCGTATGAAGTGGGTGATTTGTTTCTCCATCTCATTAAAAAATGTCATTGAAATTTGGATCAGAATTGCATTGAATCTATAAATTGCTTTTGGTAGAACAGACATTTTTACAATGTTAAGTCTTCCTATCCATGAGCAAGGTATGTTTTTCCACTTATGTAGGTCTCTCTTGGTTTCTTGCAGTAGTGTCTTGTAGTTTTCCATGTATAGGTCTTTTACATCTTTGGTAAGATTTATTCCTAAGTATTTTATCTTCTTGGGGGCTACTGTAAATGGCATTGATTTGGTGATTTCCTCTTTTGGTGATTTCCTCTTCGATGTTCTTTTTGTTGGTGTAGAGGAATCCAGCTGATTTTTGTATGTTTGCATTGTATGGTGATGCTCTGCTGAACTCTTCTATTAGTTTCAGTAGTTTTCTTGAGGATTCTTTAGGGTATTCTGTGTATAAGATCATGTCATCTGCAAATAGAGATACTTTTAATTCTTCCTTGCCAATCTGGATGCCCTTTATTACTTTATCTAGCATAATTGCTGTGACTAGGACCTCCAGCACAATGTTGAATAAGAGTGGTGATAAAGGGCAGCCTTGTCTGGTTCCTGAACACAAAGGGAATGCTTTCAGACTCTCTCCATTTAGGATGATGTTGGCTGTTGGCTTTGTATAAATGCCCTTTATTATGTTGAAGAACTTTCCTTCTATTCCTGTTTTGCTGAGAGTTTTTATTATGAGTGGGTGTTGAACTTTATCAAATGTCTTTACCGCATCTGTTGATATAATCATGTGGTTCTTGTCTTTGTTTTATTTATATGATGGATTACTTTAATCGTTTTTCTAATGTTGAACCATCCCTGCATACCTGGTATGAATCCCACTTGGTCACGCTGAATGATTTTTTCCATATGTTGTTGAATTCTATTGGCTAGAATTTTATTGAGGATTTTTGCATCTTAAGGGATATAGGTCTGTAATTTTCTTTTTTTGCGGTATATTTACCTGGTTTTGGTATCAGGGATATGCTGGTTCCTAGAATGAGTTTGGGAGTATTCCGTCCTTTTCTATGTTCTGAAATACCTTTAGTAGTAGCGCTGTTAATTCTTCTCTGAAAGTTAGTTAGAACTCTTCAGTGAAGCAGTCTGGGCCAGGGCTTTTTTTTTTTTTTTTGGTTGTTGGGAGTTTTTTGATTACCTTTTCAATCCCTTCTTTTGTTATGGGTCTATTTAATTGTTCTACCTCTGTTTGTGTTAGTTTAGGTAGTGTGTTTCTAGGAATTCATCCATTTCTTCTAGGTTTTCAAATTTGTTAGAGTACAATTTTTCATAGTAATCCGATATGATTCTTTTAATTTCATTTAGGTCTGCTGTAATATCATTTCTTATTTGGGTTATTTGCTTTGTCTCCTGTTTTTCTTCTGTCAGTTTGGTAAATGGTTTATCATTTTTGTTAATTTTTTCAAAGCACCAGCTTTTGGTCTTATTAACTCTTTCAATTGTTTTTCTGTTTTCTATTTCATTTAGTTCTGCTCTAATTTTTATTATTTCCTTTCGTCTAGTGCCTGAAGTTTTCTTTTGTTGCTCTCTATTTGTTCATGTTGTAGGGATAATTCTTTGATTTTGGCCCTTTCTTCTTTTTGGATGTGTGTATTTATTGATGTAAATTGACCTCTGAGCACTGCTTTGCTGTGTCCCAAAGGTTCTGATAGGTAGTGTTTTCATTCTCATTGGATTCTATGAATTTCTTTGTTCCATCCTTAATGTGTTCTGTAATCCAGTCTTTTTTGAGCAGAGTATTGTTCAGTTTCCAAGTGTGTAATTCTTTTCCCTGCTTTTTCTGTTACTGATTTCTACTTTTATGCCTTATGGTCAGAGAAGATGCTTTGTAATATTTCAATGTTTTGGATTCTGCTAAGGCTTGGTTTACGACCTAATATGTGGTCTATTCTAGAGAATGTTCCATGTGCACTAGAAAAGAAAATATAATTGGCTGCTGTTTGGTGGAGTGTTCTGTATATGTCTATATGGTAGATTTGGTTGACTGTGGCATTTATATCTTCTGTGTCTTTATTGAGCTTCTTTCTGAATGTCCTGTCCTTCACCGAAGGTGGTGTGTTGAAGTGTCTTACTATAATTGTGGAGCTGTCTATCTCCCTTCTCATTGCTGTTAGAGTTTGTTGTGTGTAACTTGCAGCCCTGTCATTGGGTATGTCAATATTTAATATGGTTATATCCTCCTGGTATATTGTCCCTTTAATCGTTATAGCGCATCCTTCCTCATCCTTTGTGGTGGATTTAACTTTAAAGCCTATTTTGTCAGGGATCAGTATTGCCACTCCTGCTCTTCTTTGATTGTTGTTTGCTTGATATTTTTTTTTCCATCCTTTGAGTTTTAGTTTGTGTCTCTACGTCTAAGGTATGTCTCTTGTAGCCAGCATATAGAAGGATCTTTTTTTTTTTTTTTTAATCCATTCTGCCACTCTGTCCCTTTATTGGTACATTTAGTCCATTAACATTCAGCATAACTATGGATGGGTATGAGTTTAGTGCTGTTATTTTGTTGTCTTTTTTGTGTGTTGTTGACAATGTGTTTTTCCTACTTAATTTTTTGTGCTGAATAGTTTACATATTGTCTTTTCTTTGTATTCATTTTTGTTGATTTTGTTTCTGTTGAGTCTCTGTTTTTTTCTTGTATTTTATTTTGTTGAGCAGGATAGTTAGTCTCCATTGTGGTTACCTTAATATTTACCCCTATTTTTCTAAGTTTAAACCTAACTTTTATTTCTTGTCCTCCTCTCCATATGGAAGACCTATTACAATATTTCTGAGTCCCCCTTTATTGTTTTAATGTTGTCTTCTTTTACGTAATGACATTGCTGTTTCCCTGTTTTGAGCGTTTTTGTATCTTGATTTATTTTTGTGATTTCCCTGTCTGGGTTAACACCTGATTATTCTGTCCAGTGTTGTAGTCTTGGGTTGATACCTGATATTATTGATTTTCTAACCAAAGAACTCCCTTTAGTATTTCTTGTAGTTTTGGTTTGGTTTTCACAAATTCCGTAAACTTCTGCTTATCTGGAAATGTCTTAATTTCACCTTCATATTTGAGGGATAGTTTTGCTGGATATGTGATTCTTGGTTGGCAATTTTTTTCCTTCAGTCCTTTATGTAAGTCATCCCATTGCCTTCTTGCCTGCATGGTTTCTGCCGAATAGTCCGAGTTGATTCTTATTGACTTTCCTTTGTAGGTGACTTTTCATTCATCCCTAGCTGTTCTTCAAATTCTGTGTTTATCTTTGGTTTTGGCAAGTTTGATTATAATATGTTTTGGTGACTTTCTTTTAAAAGCTACCTTATGTGGAGTTCAATGAGCATCTTGGACAGATACCTTCTCATCTTTCACGATATCAGGGAAGTTTTCTGCCAATAAATCTTCAACAATTCTCTCTGTATTTTCTTTTATCCCTCTCTGTTCTGGTACTCCAATCACTCGTAGGTTATTTCTCTTGATAGAGTCCCACATGATTCTTAAGTTTTCTTCATCGTTTTAATTCTTTTAACTGATTTTTCTTCAAATATATTGGTGCCAAGTGCTTTATCTTCAAGGTCACTAATTCTGCCTTCCACTTGCTCCATTCTGCTCCTCTGACTTTCTGTTGAGTTTTCTGATTGTGTAATTTTATTGTTCATCTTCTGAATCTCTGGTTGCTGTCTCTCTATGGATTCTTGCAGCTTATTTAATTTTTTTGTTACCATCTTGAATAACCTTTTTAATTTATACAACTGTTTTATCTATGTGTTCCTTGGCTTGTTTTGTTTATGCGTGATCTCCTTCCTGATGTCTTGAAGAGTTCTGTATATTAATCTCTTGAATTCTGCATCTGGTAATTCCAGGAAGGCACCTTCATCCAGAAGATCCTTTGATTCTCTGTTTTGAGAGCTTGTTGAAGTGACCATGGTCTGCTTCTTTATGTGGTTTGGTATTGACTGTTTTCTCCGAGCCCTCTATAAGTTATTGTATTAGCTTCTTTTATGTTTGCTTACTGTATCCTAGTTTCTTGCTTTCTTTTGTTTTGATATGCCCAAACGTGTTGCTTGAGTGAGCTAGCTTAATTATTTTCGCCTTTGGAGCTCTGACGTCCTGTCACCAGATGGCTAGAGCTATTATGAGGTGTATGAGGTTATGAATCCATTCATTTTTCTTGTGTGGATTCAGTTCAGGTGTCCAGGTAGCTGGTCCTCAAGTGTTGGTACAGCCTCTGTTGTATAGTCTTAGAAGGGCAGGGGTGTTTGGTGCAGGTACCAGTATCTGGTTGCAGTAGGGGGTCATGCTGTGAACAAGGCAGGAGACTGAGAACCATCCCCTGGGTGTCTCTGAGGAAAGCACTTCCTCGTTCCCTAGAATGTACAGCTGGGTGGGTTCTGCAGATGGACCGTGGGCACCCAGTGCTTTTGATTGTAAGGACTGGGAGGTACCAGCTATCCTTGGACCCCAGTTGCAGGTGGCTGGGTGCCCTGAGTGGAGCCCCAGGTACTTATGCCCCTGATGTGGGTAGGTGAGGGCCCTGTTTAATAGTCAAAGTGTTGTCAAATATCAAATACCCACCTCTCCACTGCACAGCTTAAACAGTTGCAGTCTGCCAGCAAGGCCTATTTCCTGAAATGGGCCCATGCAGGTCCATGCAGGGGTGTAAGGTATTCAAAGTCCATGGGCCGTTTATGCCTGGACAGGAGCCGCTTCTCTCCTGAGCTCCCGAGGTTAGTGGAGCTGGGAAGTTATCTCTTCCTCCTTTTGTGAATTTATTCCTTCTTCATGTCCGGGAGCATGGCTCAGGGTGCTCAAATGGGCCTATCTCAGGTGCAGGAAAATCAACAGCCACTGAAGTCAGCTTGAGGACAGGGGGCACAGTAAAATATTCACAAGTACTTATCTTATGCCGAGAGTGCTGTTCTTCTCTGGATTGGGAGGTGTGAGTAGGTTGTGCTGCTGGCTCCTTCTCCCTGAGGAAACTGTGGCCGAATGCTAGCACCAACCCACTGCAGCCATTCCCAGGAATGGAGCCTGAGGGATCTCAGCGATTCAGGTCCAGTAACTCCTCTCTGCTTCTGAACTGACTCTCCCTCCCCCTGGCACTCAGTGTGTTTTCTAACTTTGCCTTTGATGTTCAGGGCTCGTAGCTTGTCATAAATATAATTGTTTCACTTAATTGTTCAGGTCTTTGTTGAAAGAGGTATCACCGGAAGCACTGGCTATTCCATCATCTTGGCCCCACCTCTCCATATATCCCTACAGTCCCTTTTACCCTGTATCTAGCCCATTTTCATTCACGTTATTTGCCTGACGCTGTGCGCACTGCAGTTTGCAACTCTCAGCAGACCCTGAGTTTGGTATTTGAAGGCCTCAGTTTTCCCTGGCATATATATTGCCTGTTTCCTCCTTCAGTCCACATTTAAACTCACTGAAATGCTCAACTAGGGCATTAGGATAATGTCAGGAGACTTATTAAAATTTGACTTTGTTCCAGTAGCTATGTGTCTTCAGTATTTGTCAACAATTCATTTATTGCCAAAGTCTGTTTGTTATTTTGCCATGTTCTCTTGCCATCCTCCTGTTCATGTTCCCCTGCAGGAATTAGCAAATTAGTTTCTCTCATCATATTCGTAATTGTGTGGGCTCAGAACTGATTTTGTTTGTCCAACTTACATGAAGTTGCTTTTGTTTACGGGTTATCTGTAGTATAGATTATTTAACAAAAATATCTGCACAGTTACTGAAAACTTTTAGCAAGTGATGTTAAGGGAATCATAATCTCTGTTTTCTCAAATATTGTTTCGAATACTTCCTCCAACTTTTGTAGTATGTAGGATCTCTTTTTTTATTTTGAACTCTTTTAAAACCCATTGCTTTTGGGTCAGTTCTGACTTGTAGGGACCCTATAGGACAGAGTAGAACAGTCCCACAGGGTTTACAAGGAGTAGTTGGTAGATTTGAGCTGCTGACCTTTTGGTTAGCAGGCAGAAGCTTAACCACTGCACCACCAGGGGCCCATGAACTATTTTAGGTAGGTAGAAAAATTCTGCTTCAAAGACATTCTCTGTAGCTCAGTTTAAAGCTTAAGTTTAAATTAAGTTTAACAAGTTAACTTTAAAGTTTTCTGTGGACTACAAATTGCTTGTTGCAGAATGGGCATGTATAGAAGATCATTAAGTTTTCCCTTGTTTTTATTCCTTTATTCAGGTTTCTTCAATTTTTAAATTAGTCATTTCCCTTTTTTGTGTAAGTAAAATCTTAGAAGCTTTAGTGGTTGTTTTGGCGACAAAATTTTATGACAGGAAATGCTTCTTAGTCACTGTTTCTAAGTCTTGCACGCTATTTTCTTTCTGGACAATAGAATTATTGATATTCTAGAATGTGAAATTTTTGAATGACTGTACACATATCAAAGAAAATTATGATTTTAATTGAAGAAAGTTTATTTTCTAGTGTATAATATTTTGAATATATTTGGTGTATAAAGATTATAACAAAATTAATCTTCGGTTATAACTGATTAGAAGTTTATGATATATTTTAATACATCATAATATGAATTATAGAATATTTTAACACATCATAATCTGTATTTTAATACACCATCTTGTGATGCATTTCAATTGTTAAAGTTGATGTAACCCTGCCTCAAATGATATTATGTATTAGAACTTCTTTTATAACCCTGTCCCTGTCTTATGTGCAAAAATGTTGTTAAATAATTTAGTTAATTCTGTTTCTGCTTCTTTTTTTTTTTTAAATAGTGTTTTATTGTGTTTTCGGTGAAAGTTTACACAGAGCTTTAGGTTCCCATTCAACAATTTCTACATTACTTGTTCAGGGATGTTGGTTTCATTCTTCACAATGCGTGAGCATTCTCATTATTTCAATTCTGGTTATTCCATTTGATTTAGTTAATTCTTAACTCTTTCAAAGCACAATTTTAAGTTAGGAAATAACAAGGTCAAATTTTAGTTTTACTTCTTTCATTTGCTACCATGCATTCCAATGTAATTTTTAATTGAATATATTTTCAGAAAATTACAAGGCTCTTTTTGATGGGTGAGAGGGTAACAAATCTACACCTCAGTAGTTCTAAAAATGCATTGCCATTCAGCAGATTCCGACTCATAGTGACCCTGTAGGATGAGGCAGAACTGGCCCACAGGGTTTCCAAGGCTGTAAATGTTTTACAAAAGCAGACTGCCAGATCTTTTTCCCATGGAGCAGCTTGTAGGTTTGAACCGATGACCTTTCGGTTAGCAGCCGAGCTTTTAACCACTGTGCCACCAGGGCTCCTTCAGTAGCTTTAGGAGCAGAAAATTTAAAGAGTAAAGTTTTTTTGGTCACTAACATCCAAACATGAAATTCTTTGTTTGCTTATTTTTAATAGTTGTGGTTACCTAGTTATTATAGAAGTATTTCCACATGTTTATAAATAATTGAAACTTAAAAGTAATACATTATGGAACAGAAAATGTTAATTCTGGTTAAATCCTCAATGTTGATTTCTATTTATTCCTCTTAAATTAAAGAACTGCACAGTGAATCCAAAGGAAAGTATCCTGAAAAGAGTAAGGGATATTGGATGCATCTTTAAAGAGAAATTCGCTAGAGCTGTGGGACAGGGATGTGTTGAAATTGGATCACAGGTAATGTTAGTTCATTTTACTTAATGCCACTGTATGGTAAATAATTTTAGAGGCAGTATCTGTTCAACTAAATACAAAGCAGTTGCTATATCCTGCTGCCTGTGTTTGCTGCTATTTATAGGAAACTTTATGGGAATCCATTCCCTATTCCATCATAAAAAACAAAAATAAGCATGCTAATTACAGAAATTTTAGAAAAATACAAGTTAGAAAAAAAATAAAATCTTCGATGATTTAAGTATTTATGCTATTAAACTTAAGGTAGATAAGCTTTTTGCTTCTACATATATGAATACTCATATCTGTATATGCTTCTATGATGGTATCATAGTATACATGTCATTTCTCAGAGGTGGTATTATTGAGTGATATTTTTACTATTTCAGGAAATCAAAAACCAGTATAATGGGTAAGAATATGGGCCATGGAGTCTCATTCCTAGCTTTATTTCTGCCTTTAGCGCTTATGAGCTGTTTGACTTTGGACATGACATTTAACTTCCCTGAGATTCAAGTTTTTATATTTGTTGTGTGGCATTAATGAGGTCATATATAAAAACTGAAAACTGTAATCTACTACACACCTTTATTTCAGCATAGCCAAAAACCCAGTGCCGTCGAGTCGATTCCAACCATAGTGACGCTAGAGGACAGAGTAGAACTGCCGCATAGTGCAGGCAAATTTTGATGTCATCAGTGTTTTAAATAATTCTATTTAAAAGTTCTTTTTGGTTGTATATGAAGTATATTCTCATAATTCGAAACAAAGAAACACGGTTTTTGTGTGAGTATGTATTTATATGTAGGTATCTCTAAAATTTGGTCGTTCTTTCAATTGATGGTGACTGGTTATTTGGTTAAAACTTTTTGCTGATAAGGTCAGTTTGCCCGAATTTTGCCAATTTTACTAAGTTTTAAGGACAGAGACCATTCTCTTAAGTCTGGGCAGCAGTCTTGAAAATACATGTCCTAATAAATTTTTTTTTTTAAGTCATGAGAAGTATTACATTAAGTATTTAAAGTGCTTAGAATAGTACAGGACATATAATATATCCTTAGAACATGTATCTGTTGAATGATGTAGACTGAAATGGAGTGAAGGAAAACCAGGTACTAAACATACCCTCTTGATAATTTATTGGGAGTATTAACCACCGCTTTATACTTACGTCTTTTGAGTTTTAGACAGGGGTAGCTTTTGTGCTCCCTTGGTAGCCTTATTCCTAAAAAGGGTCAGAAGTCTGTTTCAAGAAAAGACTTATAGAAAATCAGTAATTGTGGTTTTTTAAAAGTATTAGGAGTTTATGCTTTTTGTTTTGTCTTGTTTTTTGTAGCGATACAAACTTGGAGTCCGATTGTATTACCGAGTAATGGAATCCATGCTTAAATCAGTAAGTTAAAAAAAAAAAATAGAAAAAAATTCAGTGCTGGCACAAATAAAAAACGAAACCCAGTCCCGTCGAAAATAAGGTCTCAGTTAAACTTTTTTTTTTTTTAACTTCTGTTTTAGGAAGAAGAACGATTATCCATTCAAAACTTTAGGTAAGTTTTTTAGTTTTAGTAAAAAAAAAAAAAGTCTTCCTTTTTATAAAAATAAATGGTTTGAGGTCACTTTCTTTTTCCTCTTTAGCAAACTCCTGAATGACAACATCTTTCATAAGTCTTTGTTGGCGTGCGCGCTTGAGGTTGTAATGGCTACATATAGCAGTAAGTTAAATTTTAATAAATAAACATTTCAGTTGAATTTGAAGTTAAGAGACTTCCTAAGGTGTGGTGTGTTTTTTGGGGGTAGGGTTAAGGAGAAAAAATATATGTATTATATTAATATATACTGAAGAATGTTTTGGTCATAAGGCATTTAAATGGCTTATTTTCTGAATTATTTTGGGTCATCTTAGAGATAGTATTTCACTAGGCTCCTATTTTGGGTGTACTGAATCCAGGGAAGGTACCTGTTGAAACCCATTCAGTACCTGTGTGATTGTAAAGCGCCAAAGGAATATTAAAGAGCAGCCTCTACTGATATGGAAGCTCTTCTGTAGACTGGTTGTGAGACCAAAGGTTGGAGCTAGAATTCACCAGATACACAGAACAAAGTTCATTAAGTGTTCAGGGGTTTTTGTTTTTTAAATATAATTTTAAACATGTATTATTTTTGTAAAAACAAAAGAGCAATAATTACCTAAGGATATAAATATACGGTTAATAAAAGAGGAATTTAAATTAGTAAACAAATACTGAAAACTGTGAATCCTCATTAATAACCATGAAATGCACATTTAAAAGAGATACCATTTTCTAACTAATCAAATTAGTAAAACCTTAGATAACCCTCCCTTCCACTCCTTACCCCTCCCAAAGGATTAATGGGTCGGTTAAAAAGGATGTGCTTTGCTGGCGTAATATTAAACTGGATAGGAACTGTGATACAAGTTTTAGGGTATTTAAACCTTTGAAAATTTGGTGAAATCTATGAGCCCTCTTTCTAGAAAAAAAATATGTGCACATACACCCAAAATTTGTAAGCCTATTTCCTAGGTGTCAGTGGCCTCCAAAATAAAAAATCCTGCCCTTAAAGGTTTTTTTTTTTTTTAGCCTTTCTACTGTTTTAAGTCTTTGTCCAACCTAAAAGTACCTGTTCAAGGCTTAACATTTCATGCCTAAGTTACATTTCTTCTTTCATTTTTAGGAAGTACATCTCAGAATCTTGATTCTGGAACAGATTTGTCCTTCCCCTGGATTCTGAATGTACTTAATTTAAAAGCCTTTGATTTTTACAAAGTGATTGAAAGTTTTATCAAAGCAGAAGCCAACTTGACAAGAGAAATGATAAAACATTTAGAAAGATGTGAACATGGAATCATGGAATCCCTTGCATGGCTCTCAGTAAGTAACTAGTGAAAATAATTAAAGATATTTACATATATGCATATGGTTAACAAATTATTAGGGACATTTGTTAAAACCTACTGCAAGAACAAGTATGCAATGTAATAAATAATGTGATTTTAGTGTTTAGCCCAAGAATCAAGTGGAATATTAGAATGGAATTTTATTCGAGCTTCCCAAGTCATCTGATATAGTGATTTATTTAAGAATAGGTTTTCTTAAAGCATGCCACCCTAAAACAAAGCAGAAGTCTTTAAAATATTTGCAAAATTTATTTAAAATAGAGGTGTCTTGTTTGAAAAGATAAATGCCTGCTCTTAAATTTCAACAAAATGATACAATTTTTTAGATTATGGTATTTAGCAGATTAAAAAGTATATTTTTTCCTCATTCAATTTAGTAGGATTCCTTTTGTCCTATTGTTACAAATAGTCCAAAACTATATAGTATTGTCCAATTATAGGTATTGTTTAAAGCATTATAGGAGCACACATCATATTCCCTAGGTATTCTACTTAGAGTATAGAATAAACTATTGATAAACTCTTGTTTTAATAACGGTGGCATTTCATATGTAGTAATAGGAAAATATTACTTCAGGTTTTTCTGTTAATGCTCTTCAAATCTGTGTAGTTAAGTAATACTTTGTGAATCATTAGATTTGTAACTATGTTACATGCTAAGCATATATCTTTTCCTTTATACCAGTATGTAGAAATGGCTTTTAAAAATTAAGACTTTAGTCACATTAGAGTCCAAATCTACTTGTATAACCTTAGTTTTAAGTATGAGATTGTTTTTGAAAACTTGATGGCTAAGAGATGACTTCTTTCTTAGTGTTTTCTTGTATTGCCGTGTTGTATAGACATAGTGGATACAGAAAAGAAGCAGGGAAAGTGTGTCACATTGCTATTACTGAATTTGGAAACCCCTCATATAAGGACCTTCCACTTTATAGGAATAGGAGTGGCTAGGAGAAAACTCTGATAATCTGAGGGATTAAATGAAAGTAGTGAAATTAACAATAATGAAGAATTAGAGGGTACTTTTCAGAGGCTGATATGTCACTTCCCCTGCCCCTCAAAATTTGAAATTAAGACGTTACAGTAAGATATGAAAGTGACTGTGCTCATTTCTTTTAAAGAATTAACTCTTTTTTCATCAGAAAACATTTATTGAACATTTCTTGGATACCTTGCATTGGGGTAGACATTGTGAGGATAAAGAAAAGACAAGGGCTCTGAAAAGTGACTAGTAGAAATTTACTGTTTAAAAACTGCTTGTACTCAAGCCTGTTTAGCTCAATTCCTGGCATTCTAGGATCCTAAATGATATTCCTTTATTTCTGAAAAAATCTGAAGAGAAAATAACATGCTCAAACTCTGGAAAAGGGTACAGTTTATTTATGGTAAGATGATATAGAAGTCATAAGCCTCTGAATTTAAATTCTAATTATATTATCTCTGGAGAACTTTTTTTACTCATACATTTTTAATGTTTCAACTTAAAAAAAAAAGCATATATTGCTTTTTTAATCAAAGAAAACAGAGTGATAGTGAGTAACTCTGTGAAGATCAGTCATGCCACATAAACAGGAGACTGTGAATTCTTCCTGTGAGAATGATTGGCATTATAGGTGGGCGCAGACCGTGCACATATCTGCGCTTTCTCAGACTTGAAAGCTGGGGGGGTGTGTGTGTGTGTGTGTTTTAATTAAGGTATGATATAGATAACAGAAAAGTATGTATTGCAAGTGACAGTTCAATGAATTTTTCACAAACGGAACACATCCATGTAACCCGCATCCAGATCAAGAATTAGAGCAAGCTTTCATAGTCTTTTGATTCTGTATCACAATAAGAAAAATTCATTAAAACTGTACATTAATGGGAAATATTCAAGCAGTGTTGACCTAGGGAAACATCAAGTGAGGTACTACTTACTCCCCCTCTCCCGAATAATTTAATGAAAGAAAGCACATCATTATACTTTTAAATATTGGATAAGAAAAGGGTTCAGCATCTTTACTTGTCAGTCTTAACAAATAATAAATTAAGAACACAATAACTTTAAGAAGGAGTAAGCAAGAAATTATGAGTTGGTTTAGGTTCTGCTATATGTATTCTCAGCAACAACAAAAATAAATTATATAGTAAAAAAGGAACGAGCACACCTTTGTTTATTTTAGTCTTAGAGAGTTTAGCAGGCGATACACGAGTGTAAAATGCAGAAACGATCTGTTGAGAACCATAATAAAATCTTATTTTCTGGAAATTTGAGGGATCAGAGGTGATCTGAAGGAGCCCTGGTGATGCAGTGGTTAAGCACTTGGCTGCTAACCAAAAGGCTAGCAATTCAAACCCACCAGCCGCTCTGTGGGAGAAAGATGTGGCAATCTGCTTCTGTAAGAATGGCGTAGCAGGGGTTTCTGACCTCCTCAAACTTCACAAGGAAGAAGGAAAATCAAGATCAACAGCCCAAGGCTGATTCCTATGAGGTAGAGGTCAGACATACCTCCACCCTCCAACATTTTTACCAGTTCTGACACCAACCTTCCCTCCCACGGCACCCTCTACTTCTCTGCTGGATTTGATAATTCGTTGTAACGGCCACACAGAACTCACAGACATTACCCACGATTATGGGGTTTCTTAGGGAAGTACCAAAGCCAAAACTAAACTTGTTGCTGTAGAATTAGTTCCAATTCATAGTGACCCTATATAGGACAGTGTAGAACTGCCCCATAGGGTTTTCAGGGAGTGGCTGGTGGATTCGAACTGTTGACATTTTGATTAGCAGCTGAGTTCTTAACCACTCCGCTACCCAGAGAAGTAACAGATTACAGTTCAGGTTCAGGAATGCTTAGGATACAATTCTTGGATCAGGACAACCTCAGCTGTGCCTACAGACATGCCTCTCTCTGGCCCTTCTGGCCTCAGCCTTGCTCAGGCGTGTTACAAAGCTCTTTTAGCTCCGCTTATAAGCGCCTGGAGGCACCCAACTCTGTCAGTAAGCCTCAGCCCAAAGGCCCCCAGCTGTCTCTTTCTATGGGTCAGTGAGTCTAACTCCAGCAAGTGCCCAGGGACACCCCACTCCTCCAGCAAGCCTCCTGATATTCTCCTGGTTCTGCTGCCTCCGCTGTTGCCATTTCTCTGCTGCTGCTTTTTGCAGTCTTCAGTGTTACAGCTCTCTCTGTCTGTCTCCTGGGTCTACGAGGGTCTCAGCACAGGGATCCCAGGTCCAAAGGACACGCTTCACTCCCGTCTTTTCTGGTAGCTAAGTAGTGAGGTCCCATTCGGCTCTGGAATTGGCTCTCTTTTAAGCCTAGTGGAGGGTGCCATGCACCTTATTTACATTATTAGCACACTGTCCAATCTCCTTGGGTGCCACAGACCTCATTGCATAGCCCCACCCAGTCATTTGGTGGGAGTTACAAGACCATAGTGAGAAAGGCCATATAAAAGTGACCCATCACACTGAAACTTCTGTAAAGATTAAAAAAGAAAAGATTACAGCCTTGGAAACCAAATGGGATAGTTCTGTTGTGTCCTATAAGGTCACTATGAGTTGAAATCAACTCAACTGCATGCAACAACAACAACAGAGGTGATTTAGGAGCCCCTGGGTGGCACAGGTGGTTAAGTGCATGGCTACTTACTGAAAGGTCAGCTGTTTGAACCCACCCAGAGGTGCCTGGGAAGAAAGACCTGGCGATCTGCTTCTGAAAGGTCACAGCCTTGAAAACCACCTATGGAGTACAGTTCTACTCTGACACACATGGAGTCTGCGTGAGTTGGAGTCAGCTTGACAGCAACTGGTCAAGCAGTGATTTAGAGTGAACCATATCGAAAGGTTAGATTAGATGACTTCTAGATGTTTGGAATATTAAATGGATGAGATGACATTTGAACATCTTTCTTTCAGTATTTTCAAAATTTATCAAGTGTTTTTCAATAAAATCTTTGTAAACCAAGGAATACCAAGTGCTTTATTCTTAAACAGACTCTCTTTCCTATTGATTAAGAATGTTTCCTATTGATTCCCCATATCCCTAGCCACCTTAAGACCATTTCTCTCACATCAGTCAGAGAGATCCTTTTATAGTGAAAATCTCATCATGTCAGTTCCTCAGGTTTATGCCCTTCTGTGGGGACACATGCTTCTGGTAATGATGGAGGATCACCATACCACATAACTTGCTTGCCAAAAAAAAAAAACTATAAAACCTGCACATGAAACAAAAAGCAACGGCCTGAAGTCATTGGACAGGGGAGAGCAGACAGACTCTCCTATGCCATTGAGTCGATTTTGACTCATAGCAACCCTACAGGACAGAGTGGAACTGCCCCATAGGGTTTCCAAGGCTGTAAACTTTCCGGAAGCAGATTATTAGTTTTTTTTCTCCTGCTTAGCAGCTGGTGTATTTGAACCACCAGCCACTCTATTAGCAGCCAAGTGCTTACCGTTTGTACCACTACCCCCCTCCAAAAACCAAACAAAAACAAAAAAACCATTGCTGTTGAGTAGATTCTGACTCACAGTGACTCTATAGTTCAGAGTAGGACTGAGCCATGGGAATCTCCTGTGGAGGGTGTGTTCGAACCACTGACCTTTGGGTTAGCAGCTGAGCTGCTTAACCCCTGCACCACCAGAGCTCCTTAACTCCTGCACCACCAGAGCTCCTTAAGACAGACTCTAGTCAAGTGTATACACTCTAGTTGAGAGGAAGAGCGCTGCAAGTTCTTCATGCCTCGAGCATTGGCCTAATGTCCCACAGTTACAAGGCTTTCCACCCTGGATGATGGAAATCAGAACTCTTCTGGCCCTGTGTCAGCTCCTACAATGGTTCTGCTGCTTCCAATGATTCTTTCCCACCTTTGGATAGTTTGCTCAGCTGAAGACCCGAGAGGAAGCCACTGCAGACCTCTGATGCCTTCTTTGTGCAGCTCCTTTCTGTGTAGCTCTCTACTCTGGTATTCCATTATGCTGATTGGTCCTTCATAATAGCTGGAAGGGTTTTGCACAGCATTTAATGTTTGATAAAATATTTACAAATATGTTTAAGAGAATATTTAGTATATCGTTTCTATTTTCCTGTATTAAATGTATCAGGTCTTCTGAGTAGTACTGTTTTGGAGGGGTACTTACATGTAGAGCACAGATATTTACTGTTTCCTTGTATTAAATTTTAATAAGTCACAAGAAAGTCGAGTCTCCTTTAAATGTTGTTAACATGTAGCTAACTCATAAGATTGGATTCTGTCATACTATTTTTCCGTGGTCACAAAAAATTAGCACGTTCCTTTATTCAGTTATACAAGTATTTGGCCAAAACACTTTTAAATAAAAGATTGAACATATTTGTTTTTCATCTTTTTCCCAAATTTTAAATGACGGGCTGTTTTGTATGTTCGTACAGGTATTGTGAATAGCTTGTATTTTTGGAGTCCTGATTTGGTGACAAACTTAAAAGCAAATTTTTAAGCTTCTTTGGTGTTCTTTTGAAATGTCAAACTAGACAGGAAGTGAACACAAAAGGGAGAAAAGCCTGTGGCTCTGAAAAAACCAAAGAGGATATCTGTTGTATGTTTATATGGTGGATCATGAACCTCTGGTGTACTTTGCACAAAGGTTTTAGTATTTACCATTACCCTTTGTGTTGAGTTAGTTTCGACTCATAGCGACCCTACAGGACAGAGTAGAACTGCCCCGTATGGTTTCAAGGAGCGCCTGGTGGATTCTAACTCTTGACCTTTTGGTTAGCAGCCATTTAGATGTTGTTTAAAATATATATGCGTATATGTTTTACCAAGAGCTAGGTCTCAGGAAGGTGAGTGAGTTGTAAGATAATGACTGAGCTGTATTTATAACTTTTTAAAAATGTGGGTAAGTATAGTGAAGCAGTATGATGCTATATATTACATTTACATAACACCATGCCATTATGGAAACCCTGGTGGTATAGTGGTTAAGTGCTATGGCTACTAACCAAAAGGTTAGCAGTTCGAATCCACCAGATGTTCCTTGGAAACTCTATGGGGCAGCTCTACCCTGTCCTATAGGGTCGCTATGAGTCAGAACCGACTCAATGGCAATGGGTTTGGTGTTTTTGGTTTTATGCTGCTATAATGAAAAATGAGTACGTTGGGTTTTCAGAAAGCCCCCATAAATTAAGACAACCATTTTATTTACTTTTGCCAGTAAGAAGACATACATATACCAAAACCAAAACCAAACCCAGTGCTGTTGAGTCGATTCTGACTCATAGCAACCCTACAGGACAGAGTAGAACTACCCCACAGAGTTTCCAAGGGGCAGCTAGAGGATCCGAACTGCTGACCCTTTGGTTAGCAGCCGTAGCACTTAACCACTACGTGTCCAGGGTTTCCATATGCGTATACATCCATCCATCCATCCATCCATCCATCCATCCATCCATCCATCCATCCATCCATCCATCCATCCATCCATCCATCCATCCATCCATCCATCCATCCATCCATCCATCCATCCATCCATCCATCTATATCTATATCTATCTATCTATATCTATCTATCTATCTATCTATCTATCTATCTATCTATCTATCTATCTATCTATCTATCTATCTATCTATCTATCTATCTATCTATCTATCATCTATCTATCTATCTATCATCTATCATCTATCTATCTATCATCTATCTATCTATCTATCTAATCTATCTATTTTTTTTTTTTAATCTGATGCTTTCTGAAAACAGCTTAAGGCTTTAGCTTTTCTCACTCTGACTTGGAGTGTTCCTGATATCCTGCTCCAACAGCTAAGTAGTAGCTTCTCAACTGGCTTAGATGACTTGACTTCACTATTCAAGGCTGAAATTATTTTGTTCTGAATACAGCTTAAGGAGCTCTGGTGGCACAATGGTTAAACACTTGGCTGCTCACCTAAAGGTGGCAGTTCGAATCCAAAAGCCACTCAGGAGGAAAGACTTGGCAATCTGTTCTGTAAAGATTTATAGCCTAGGAAAGAAACATGGTGCAGTTTTGCTCGGTCATATAGGTCATATAGGGTTGCTGTGAGTTGGAATTGACTCGTTGGCAACAGGGTTAGAGGTGGGATGGAGATGGAAATGAGTCGGAGTGGACTCAACAGCATACAATAACAAATACAGGCAGTCCCTGACTTAACAACATACTTGGATTTTTTTTGTGTGTACTTCATACAGTGTTGTAGCACGTAATTTGCTGTTATTATACTCAAATTTTCACTCGCAGATGTTCAAAGATCGGATTTATAAAGATATTGATAATAAAAGGCAGTAATAATGAAAACTAAAAAAAAAGGTATTCGACTTACACCAGAACTGACTTACAACAGAGTCCTTGTCACAAAACCCCATCATAAGCCTGGGACTGCCTGTACAACTTTGCTTCCAGATATCTCTACTTTTACATTACTTTTCAAGTCATCCAGGCTTGAATCCTGAGCATTCTCTCCTTTCTCTATAGTTTGATAATGCAGTCCTGTAATTAAAAAAAAAAAACACTCTGTCTCTCATATTTATTTAATTATTTAAAAATTATTTTCATTTACACTCCCCTGTATCAGATCATCACATTCTTACATTCAAACTATTATTAAGGCTCCTGTTTGGTCTTCCAGCTTTGGCAGTACTGATCATCTTATACTTTGGTGTGAAGTTAATCTTCCTTATTGCTTATATATGCCATGTTCCTGTTCAAAAACCTGTAATAGCTCCCTACTGCCTTTCAGAAGATTAAGCCTCTTCACTCTGGCATTCAAAGGTTGTGGTAATCTAGCCCTACCTTACCTTTCCAACCTTAATTCCACCGTTCCTCAAACTCTTATTATGCTCAGGCAGCAATTAGATCTCTGGGGCAAACTGTGTTTATCCAGCGAAGACAGCGTGGTATAACATGGGACATGGAATCAGAAGACTTGGCTTTAGGTTCTGTCTCCTCCATGTGCAAGTTAATATCTTTGTGTCTTAAGTTTATTCCTTTGTAAATTGAGACAATCAAACCGAAAGATTTGAATTTTCTAGAGGGAGTATTTTATGTTTCTACAAAACTATTTAAACACTAAAAATTATTTGCCGCTACGAAATGTGAATTCATATTTCTGTGGATAGCTTTGTGACTATAAAATACCAAACTAAACCTGTTGCCATCGAGGCAGCTCTGACTCATAGCGACCCAACAGGACAGAGTGGGACTGCTCCGTAGGATTTTCAAGGCTGTAATCGGTACATAAGCACACTGCCACATCTTTCTCCCATGGAACAGCTGTTGGGTTCAAACCAGAAATTCAAGCCAGGTTCAGAAGAGGACATGGAATGAAAGATATCATTGCTGATGTCAGATAGATCCTGGCTGAAAACAGAATACCAGAAAGATGTTTAGCTGTGTTTTATTGGCTGTGCAAAGGCATCCGACTGTGGACCGTAACAAATTATGGATAATGTTACAAAGAATGGGAATTCCAGAACACTTAATTGTGCTCATGAGGAACCTGTACATAGACCAGGAGGCAGTCGTTCGAATAGAACAAGGAGATGGATTGACACAGTGGCTGCAACAATAGGCTAAAGCGTAACAACAATTGTGAGGATGACGCAGGACCGGGCAGTGTTTCGTTCTGTTGTACACAGGGTTGTTATGAGTCAGAACCTACTCGACGGCACCTAACAACAACAACAAGCTCATAAATATAAATTACTTTAAATATGCTCTGTTGAAGATGACAGAAAAGAATGTATTCTATTTCAAGAATTCCCTCAAAAAATCATATAAATATATATATTTTAAATTAGTGCATAAAATTATTAGGCACATTTACTTTTGTATTATAATACCTCGTTTACCAGTAGAGCTAGTTTTCTATTTTTAACAAAGTTAGAAATCCCAATTGTATAACTTTAAAGACTAATATAGTACACATCAACCATTGCCGACGTTAGACCATAATTCTCCCACAACATGCCTAAGCTTTCCTCCTTTTATGCTTTTCCACATTTCCACCCCTGTTGCAAGTCTCTTCCCATCTACGTATGATCACTCCTTCCTTTGACCCCCAGGGCTTATCTAATCTTCCTTTGACCCTCCCCCACACAGTGCTTACTAAATCTCCTTTAAAGCTGGGGCTAGTTCTCATAGCATTATATATCTCATAGATGAAAATATAATCCTTTTTGTAAGGAGCCCTGGTGGTGCAGTGGTTAACTGCTCAGCTGCTATTCAAAAGGCCAGGAATTCGAACCCACCAGCTGCTCCTTGGAAACCCTACGGGGTACTTCTACTCTGCCTATGGGGTCTCTGTGGATAGAAATCGACTTGGGGGCAATGGGCTTGGTTTTTGTTGTTGTTGTTGTTAGTCTGTAATGAGTAGCAAGATTCTAGATTACTGATTCTAGACTACCTTACATTCTTATATGGCTATCAAATGAAATGCTCTTTGGTTCTTTATACTAACTCTGGAAAGTAGAAGGTGTAGACATGACTCATTTTGCATGTGAGGAGAGAGAGGCACAGAATATCTGCATCTTACTCAGGAGCTAATTAATGATTGGAGACAGAAATCTAGCATTTGTTGATGAAGCTGCAAATATACTGCGATCAAAACTATTTGCCCAATTTAATTCTCAGAATACTGTGAAGTTAATAATACTATTTTCATTTTATGAAAGTAGAAACAGTTTCGGAAGGTTGAATAATTTGCCCTAGTCACCCAGTTGATGTTTGAACCCATATTGGTTTGATTCCAGATTCCATGTTTTTTCCATGTTGATTTCAATAAAATGCTTATTTCATTGAACCACATTATTTCTGTTAAATCATTTATACTGTTTTTATTACCACCATATCATGTCATAGGCCCCTGAGTAGTGCAGACAATTTGTGTTTGATTACTGACTGAAAGGTTGGCAGTTTGGACTCACCCAGTGGCACTGCAGAAGAAAAACCTGGCAATCTGCTTCCATGAAGATTACAGCCAAGAAAACCCTGTGAAGCTCAGTTCTACTCTGTAACACATGTGGTCTACCATCAAGTTGATTTTGACCCATAGCAACTCTGTAGGACAGAGTAGAACTGCCCCATAGGGTTCCCAAGGCTATAATCTTTATGGAAGCAGATTGCCATGTCTTTCTCCCAAGGACTAGCTGGTAGATTCAAACTCGACCTTTCCATTAGAAGCTGAGCACTTAACCACTGTGCCACTATGTATATATTTGCTTTTGAATAACAAGCTAAGTGATTTGCTTGGAAACTAGTAATAAGAAAGAGGAAGAACATTTTTTGACCAGCTCCTTCATGCAGTGCTCTGTCAGTACTGGTCTAATTTATTTCTCATGATGAAAAGATTACAAGACTACAAAAAGGAACAAACCATATATTAAGAGAAAGTACTAGTACTTCATTCATGCAACACTTAGAAATGGGATTTTAATATAACAAGTGTAAGTGTTTTCAGAATTCATAGTAATTTAGAATTAATGAAATTGGATGTTTAGATCACACTTCAGGGAAACTGAAGGGAGGGGTTGAGAATGAGGTGAAATGGAAAGCTAGCTCTGTTTTTATAGACTGAACTGTTAGAACTGAATTTTCTCTTGGCTTTTACTAAAATCTCCCAGGTATGCTTAAAGTTTTCATACTTCTTTATAACACTGAAATAAAGTAAAGAGGGAGAAGGGAAAATAAAGGAAGCAATGTCTGAGGAATAAAATTTTTGATAGTGACCCTGGTTTTCTGCTCGTAAACTTTACTAAAAAGAATGTGAACATGAACAAATACAGTTTGTACTGAAAAAGTACAAACAAATAAAGATAGTAACTTAATTGATAGGAATAATTATTCCTACAGGTAATTCAGGATTGCTTAGCAAAGATTAAGAATGTAAGCTTAATTATTCTTATGTTCGTTTTTGTATTTGTTAAGGGTCAATAAGGCATTAAATGGGTTTTTATGTGGTTCCTCAGAAAACAGAAAACTCAAACAAGCTGAGATAACTTATAATTTAATGCAAGCTTTCTCCAGTATTGAATGCTTATAGTTAGGTGCCATAGAGTCGGTTCCCACTCATAGCAACCCTACGCACAACAAAATGTAACGCTGCCCAGACCTGGGCCATCTTCACAATCTTTGCTATGTTTGAGCCCATTGTTGTAGCCACTTTGTCAATCCATTTTGTTCAGGGTCCTTCCTCTTTTTCCCTGACTCTCTGCTTTACCAAACGTGATGTCCTTTTCTCCAGGGACTGGTCCCTTCTGATAGCATGTCCAAAGTAAGTGAGATGAAGTCTCTCCATTCTTGCTACTAAGGAACATTCTGGCTCTGCTTCTTATAAGACAGATTTGTCTGTCAGTTCATGGTATATTTCTGGCAGTCCATGGTATATTCAGTGTTCTTTACTAGCACCATAATTCAGATGCATCACTTCTTTTTCAATCTTCCTAATTCACTGTCCAGCTTTCACATGTGTATGATGCGATTGAAATACCATGGCTTGGTTCAGGTGCACCTTAGTCCTCAAGGCGACAGCTTTGCTTTTTAACACTTTAGAGAGGTCTTTTGCAGTGGATTTGCCCAATGCAATATGACGTTTGATTTCTTGACCGCTGCTTCCATGGGTGTTGATTGCAGATCCAAGTAAAATGAAATCCTTGACGATTTCAGTCTTTTCTTTATTTATCATAATGTTGCTTATTGGTCCAGTTGTGAGGAGTTTTGTTTTCTTTATGTTCAGTTGTAATCCATATTGAAGGCTGTGGTCTTTGATCTTCATCAGTAAGTGCTTCAAGTCCTCTTCACTTTCAGCAAGGAAGGTTGTGTCATCTGCGTATCACCGGCTGCTAATGAGTCTTCCTCCAATCCTGATGCCCCATTCTTCATCATATAGTCCAGCTTCTCAGATTACTTCTTCAGCGTACCGACTGAAAAGGTATGGTGAAAGGATACAAAGCTGACACACACCTTTCCTGATTTTAAACCATGCAATATCCTTTTTTTCTGTTAGAATGACTACGTCTTGTTCTATGTACACGTTCCTCATGAGCATAATTAAGTGTTGTGGAATTTTCATTCTTTGCAATATTATCCATAATATGTCATGATCCACATGGTTGAATGCCTTTGCATAGTTAATAAAGCACAGGTTTTAAACGTATTTCTGGTATTCTCTGCCTTCTGCCAAGATCCATCTGACATTAGCAATGATATCTCTAGTTCCATCTCTTCTTCTGAATCTGGTTTGAATTTCTGGCAGTTCCCTGTCGATGGAGTTACTGCTGCAACCACTTTTGAATGATCTTCAGCAAAATTTTACTTGTGTGATATTAATGATATTATTGGATAATTTCCATATTCCGTTAGATTGGCTTTCTTTGGAATGGGCATGAATATGGATCTCTACTAGTCGGTTGGCCAGATAGTTGTCTTCCAGATTTCTTGGCATAGAGATATGAGCGCTTCCAGCATTGCTTCAATTGTTGAAACATCTCAGTTGGTATTCTGTCAATTCCTGAAGCTTTGTTTTTCGTAAATACGTTCAGTGCAGCTTGGACTTCTTTCTTCAGTGCCATAGGTTCCTGATCATATACTTCCTCCTGAAATGGTTGAATATTGACCAGTTCTTTTTGGTACAGAAACTCTGTGCATTTCTTCATCTTCTTTTGGTGCTTCCTACATTGTTTGTTCTACATTTTGCCCATGGAATCCTTCAGTGTTGCAACTTGAGCCTTGATTTTTTTCTTCAGTTGTTTCAGCTTCAGAAATGTCATGTGTGCCCTTTTCCTTTTGGTTTTTTATCTCCAGGTCTTTGGACATTTCATTACAATACTTTACTTTGTCTTTCCTAGCCGTCCTCTGAAATCTTCTGTTCAGCTCTTTTACTTAATCATTTCTTTCTTTCAGTTTAGCTACTCTTTGTTCAAGAGCAAATTTTAGTCTTAGGTGCTTAGCTGACCCTAAGTTCTTGATCCAGATCTGTTTTTAGTTTTAAATGTAAAAACCTTTTATGTCTAAACCGTTGTTCAAGTGACTTCTAGTGTTCAAACGCCACGTTTTCTCTGCAGTTGGCCTCTTCTTTGATCCCGCAAACAATCTGACACACATGAGAAATTGCTAGAGGTCACTGTGGAGGACAGATATTCATGTCGTTGTTGTTGTTATTAGGTGCTGTCGAGTCGGTTCCGACTCATAGCAACCTTACACACAACAGAACGAAACACTGCCCAGTACTGTGCCATCCTTACAATCGTTGTTATGCTTGAGCTCATTGTTGCAGCCACTGTGTCAATCCACCTCATTGAGGGTCTTCCTCTTTTCCCCGACCCTGTACTTTGTCAAGCATGATGTCCTTCTCCAGGGACTGATCCGTCCTGACAACATGTCCAAAGTATGTAAGATGCAGTTTCGCCATCCTTGCCTCTAAGGAGCATTCTGGCTGCACTTCTTCCAAGACAGATTTGTTTGTTCTTTTGGCAGTCCATGGTATATTCAGTATTCTTCGCCAACACCACAATTCAAAGGCGTCAACTCTTCTTCGGTCTTCCTTATTCATTGTCCAGCTTTTACAAGCATTTGATGTGATTGAAAATACCATGGCTTGGGTCAGGCGCCACTTAGTCTTCAGGGTGACATCTTTACTCTTCAACACTTTGAAGAGGTCCTTTGTAGCAGATTTGCCCAATGCAATGCGTCTTTTGATTTCTTGACTGCTGCTTCCATGGCTTTTGATTGTGGATCCACGTAAAATGAAATCCTTGACAACTTCAGTCTTTTCTCTGTTTATCATGATGTTGCTCATTGGTCCAGTTGTGAGGATTTTTGTTTTCTTTATGTTGAGGTGTAATCCATACTGAAGGCTGTGGTCCTTGATCTTCATTAGTAAGTGCTTCAGGTCCTCTTCACTTTCAGCAAGCAAGGTTGTGTCATCTGCATAACACAAGTTGTTAATGAGTCCTCCTCCAATCCTGATGCCCCGTTCTTCTTCATATAGTCCAGGTTCTCATATTATTTGTTCAGCATACAGATTAAATAGGTATGGTGAAAGAATACAACCCTGATGCACACCTTTCCTGACTTTAAACCAATCAGTATCCCCTTGTTCTGTCCGAACAACTGCCTCTTGATCTATGTAAAGATTCCTCATGAGCACAATTAAGTGTTCTGGAATTCCCAGTCTTCACAGTGTTATCCATAGTTTCTTATGATCCACACAGTTGAATGCCTTTGCATAGTCAATAAAACACAGGTAAACATCCTTCTGGTATTCTCTGCTTTCAGCCAGGATCCATCTGACATCAGCAATGATATCCCTGGTTCCACGTTCTCTTCTGAAACCGGCCTGAATTTCTGGCAGTTCCCTGTTGATATACTGCTGCAGCCGTTTTTGAATGCTCTTCAGCAAAATTTTGCTTACTTGTGATATTAATGATATATTTCTATAATTTCCCCATTCGGTTGGATCACCTTTCTTGGGAATAGGCATAAATATGGATCTCTTCCAGTCAGTTGGCCAGGAAGCTGTCTTGCATATTTCTTGGCATAGACGAGTGAGCACCTCCAGTGCTGCATCTGTTTGTTGAAACATCTCAATTGATATTCCATCAATTCCTGGAGACTTGTTTTTTGCCAATGCCTTCAGAGCAGCTTAGACTTCTTCCTTCAATACCATCGGTTCCTGATCATATGCCACCTCTTGAAATGGTTGAATATCAACTAATTCTTTTTGGTATAATGACTCTGTGTATTCCTTCCATCTTCTTTTGATGCTTCCTGGGTCGTTTAATATTTTTCCCATGGAATCCTTCACTATCGCAACTCAGGGCTTGAATTTTTTCTTCAGTTCTTTCAGTTTGAGAAACACCGAGCATGTTCTTCCATTTTGGTTTTCCATCTCCAGCTCTTTGCACATGTCATTATAATACTTTACTTTGTCTTCTCAAGAGGCCCTTTGACATCTTCAGTTCTTTTACTTCATCAGTTCTTCCTTTTGCTTTAGCTGCTCGATGCTCAAGAGCAAGTTCCAGAGTGTTCTCTGACATCCATCTTAGTCTTTTCTTTCTTTCCTGTCTTTTCAGTCATCTCTTGCTTTCTTCATGGATGATGACCTTATTGTCATTCCACAACTCATCTGGTCTTTGGTCACTAGTGTTCAATGCGTCAAATCTATTCTTCAGATGGTCTCTAAATTCAGGTGGGATATACTCAAGGTCATATTTTGGTTCTCGTGAACTTGCTCTGATTTTCTTCAGTTTCAACTTGAACTTGCATATGAGCAATTGATGGTCTGTTCCACAGTTGGCCCCTGGCCTTGTTCTGACTGATGATATTGAGCTTTTCCATTGTCTCTTTTCACAGATGTAGTCAATTTGATTTCTGTGTGTTCCATCTGGTGAGGTCCATGTGTATAAAAAAAAAAATTTGCAATGAGGAGGTCATTGGTCTTGCCAAATTCTATCATCCGATCTCCGACATTGTTTCTGTCACCAAGGCCATATTTTCCAACTACTGATCCTTCTTCTTTGTTTCCAACTTTCACATTCCAATCCCCAGTAATTATCAATGCATCTTGATTGCAGGTTTGATCAATTTCGGACTGTAGCAGCTGATAAAAATCTTCTATTTTTTTATCTTTGGCCCTAGTGGTTGGTGCGTAAATTTGAATAATAGTCATATTAACTGGTCTTACTTGTAGGTTATGGATATTATCCTATCACTGACAGCATTGTACTTCAGGGTAGATCTTGAAACATTCTTTTTCACCATGAATGCAACACCATTCCTCTTCAAGTTGTCATTCCCAGCATAGTAGACTATATGATTGTCCAATTCAAAATGGCCAATACCAGTCCATTTCAGCTCACTAATGCCTAGGATATCAATGTTTAATCATTCCATTTCATTTTTGACGATTTCCAATTTTCCTAGATTCATACTTCATACATTCCAGGTTCCGATGGTTAATGGATGTTTGCAGCTGTTTCTTCTTATTTTGAGTCATGCCACATCAGCAAATGAAGGTCATGAAAGCTTTACTCCATCCACGTCATTAAGGTCGACTTGACTTTGAGGAGGCAGCTCTTCCCCAGTCATCTTTTGAGTGCCTTCCAACCTGGGGGGTTCATCTTCCAGCACTATATCAGACAATGTTCCGCTGCTATTCATAAGGTTTTCACTGGCTAATGCTTTTCAGAAGTAGACTGCCGGGTCCTTCTTCCTAGTCTGTCTCAGTCTGGAATCTCAGCTGAAACCTTTCCTCCATGAGTGACCCTAATGGTATCTGAATACCGGTGGCATAGCTTCCAGCATCACAGTAACACACAAGCCCCCACAGTATGACAAACTGACAAACATGTGGGGGAGATGTTCATGACTTGTCTATTTGTGTTCCTCCCCTTACCCCCTCTATAGGCCACACATTATCCATTGTTTTTGTTCATGAATTGGTAGAAGAGACTAAAGAAATCAAGGTGTGTCAAAAAAAATACAAAAGGAACATCCTTAGGGTGCGCATGGGGCCTTGGTTTAGGAAGCAGTGCTTTTAAAAACCTCATCTCTGGTTTACTTCTTTGGAATCTTTCCTGATCACCATTCAGACTGGCATCAAAATGACTCTCACTTAACATGTATGACATTTTGGTATAGAAATAATAACAGGTCATATGTTTGTGTGTGTGTGCTGTTGAGGCACTGTTAAAATTATTTAAATGTTTTAACTGAATTAATTCTGACAACTATGAAATAGACACTACCATTTTTACCATTTTACAGATGAAGAAACTGAGGCACAGAGAAATTGAGAGTTTCCCTTGGCCACAAAACTAGTTGGTGGCAGAGCCAGAATTTTAACTTCAGGCTGTCTGGCTCCAGAAGCTGTGACCTTAACCTCTGTGCTGCCTCTTGGTGCATTAGCTTAATATTTGGCATATGCATTGTCATGATTTCTTTCTCTACTTGTGTTTTATCTGTGCTCGTATCTTTCCCTTTGTGAGTGTTACCATGCTATAATCGAAGGAGTCTGGGTTTTGGAGCCACCAGATCTCATTTAATCTTCACAGAATCCCTGAAAGGTAAACATTGCTAGCCCCTGTTTTACAGATAAGGAAACCTGAGGGTTAAGATGTCATGTAACTTGCTTTGGTCCAATTCTGAGCAAGTTGTATCTCTATATTTCAGATTTACTTACTCATAAAAAGCAGGAATAATAATACTCTTCAGAGGTGTTGTAAGGAATAAATGCGCATTTATGAGAAGGGTAAATTTTAGAAATGTCACGTTAGTTCCTTTCACTTCCTCCCCTTTACTATACAGTGATTTGTTAAGAACAAAAAGTTGAGAACACAGTCAAACTGTATGGGACCTGTTTGTCCTGGCTTACTGTCTGTATATAGAATTTTGCTCTTCTCCATTGCTCCCTTTTCTTTCTCAAAATGGGAAAAGTTTAGGGAAAAAAAGGCCTCATTGAATGCCAGCAGTGTTAAATGTGGGCGGTGTTCATTGTTAGGCTGCAGTTGGAATTTTGTTATATTGCTTCAGTTATGAATCATGCCAGTAATTACCCTGAGGGCCGTGTTGGTTCACGATTCAAGTGCAAACAAGAAGGGAGATCGCAATTGTCAAAGAAGAGTTAGGAAATATTCTTCTGTACTTAATCTGTGGGAATGGAAGGACTTGTACACTTGTTCAGAGTCTTACACAAGGTCACGATGTTAGAGAATTTCTTGACTATAGTCTTGGAATTCTCAATTTCTAAATCTGAGTCATATCCCAACCACAAGAGTGAGGAAGGACTCCGCAATTCTGGATTCTCAAGAAAGAGAGTAGAAGTGTCTCATGAGATATCTATCCTAATTAACGTAGTTTCTGAATTTTCCCAGCAAAATAAGAGGGTGTTATCAATTAAGAAGTTCAGTACAATTTTAGAATCAGTCAAGAGCAGTTGTTCCTAAATCAGCTAAGTTCACATACCCTTAATTGTAAGATAGGACCAACTTTTTGGCCTTTATCTTTCCCGGGTGTTTATGGTGTGTTTTTAAAATTGTCAACTCTCACAACCCAGCCTGCTTCAAAATGCAGTTCGACGCCCTTGCGTGTATGGTTTCATTAGTTTGCTTACTGTTTTTTAAAAATTTTTGTCAGAAATGGCCAAATATCAGAAGTATTTTTGGTGTCTTCTTGTAAGTGGTCAATTTAGAACTTGATAAGGAAGTGTAGAATAGGAAACAGCTGTATTTTTTTTCTTACCTTTTCAAAAAAACTTATTATTCTTGCTAAATTTCAGTGTTTCTTGCTTCCATCAAAATATAACAAAGAGGAAGGGACTGGACAGTAGGTAGGAGAGAGATGCTGATGAAGAGTGGGCTATTTGTATCAGGTGGACACTTGAGACTGTGCATCTCCTGTCTGGAGGGGGGATGGGAGGATAGAGAGAGTTGGAAGCTGGCAAAATTGTCACGAAAGGAGACTGGAAGGGCTGACTCATTAGGGGGAGAGCAAGTGGGAGTATGGAGTAAGGTGTATATAAACTTATATGTGACAGTCTGACTTGATTTGTAAACGTTCACTTGAGCTCAATAAAAGTTAAAAAATATATATATATATAAATTTCTCTTTGAGATTTTGATTTTATTCTTTAAGAATTCTTCAAAGGATAATCTAAATCTGTTTTGCTGCCTTTTATTTAAATCCATTTCCTTTTTGGAGTTAAATCTGGTTATTTTTACCATTATACTTACCCTTTCCATATTTTAATATAATTTTTTAGAAGTTTTTCCATTACATATTAACTAATGCTGGTTTTTATATACTTAAGTTGTCTTTGCAGAATAGGAGCATTAGTTAAATCATTCAGATTTTTAAACATTAAAATGAGATAGGTGGAGAAGTGAAATGACTTGTCCTTCACTAATGCATGGGTCATAAACAAATATGAAGA
This sequence comes from Elephas maximus indicus, assembly GCF_024166365.1. Classification (NCBI taxonomy): domain Eukaryota; kingdom Metazoa; phylum Chordata; class Mammalia; order Proboscidea; family Elephantidae; genus Elephas; species Elephas maximus. Next base: position 30,509,689 of record NC_064832.1, on the reverse strand, counting down.
TAAGGTTCCCCCGACCAATGCTGAACTCTCTATTTATTCTTATAAATGTAAACTTTTGCATTACCTTTCTAATAGAAATATTGGACACTTTTAATACTGTGTGCTTTTGGACCAGAATCTAATTTAGTTGAACTCACATATTTCAACAGCAATTTCTCAAAATAAACTTTAACACAGTTCAATTCCAAAAGAAGACTAAATGGTCTGGGTGGGTGGAGAAGGATAAGATCGTGGGGATAATGCAAAAATGATATCCCTGACTTTGATCATCATTTTTCTGGCAACAGCTGGATAACCTCTTGTAGAAAAGCTGTTTATACCTGTCCCTTTCTATGTTTAAATAAATATCCATCCTTTTTTTTCTTATATAAGCTTACATTGAATTACACGTGTTTCAGCATTTTTCATCTGAATTCTTATAAGACCACAATATAAGCATAGCTATTTTTTCCCAGCCGTTTTGAAATCAGTTATTTTGACCATAAGCAAAAATTACATATGTGACGTAAGAGCCAAATGATGTAATTTTTTAATTCAGTGTCTTAATAAGTGTTAATTTTTAATTACACTTCTCTTCATCAAGTACTGTGCATAAAACCCTTTTCCCTGAAAAGCCTAAATTTTAGTACAGTGTGAATATTTTATGCTCATGTAATTAAAAGTCTGTATTTTAAAATAAATAATTTTAGTGATTTGTAGGTTTTTATATCCTATTAAAATATGAGATAACAATTAATAATTATTTAAAATGAATTGTAAAGTGATCATTTTAAAAGAAAAATAAATCGAAGGTTATGTTGTTCATAATATAAAGATTTTCTTTGTTTTAGTGAAAAAGCCCTTGTTATTTTTTAGCAGCAGTAAAATGGTACACGTAGTATAACATTTTCTTGTATGACTTAGATTCTGTAATTACTTTAAAAATTGAGAAGATTTCTGGTTCAAAATACCAGACTGACCACATACCTTTATCTCCTTTTTCTCCCTAAATCCTACAGAAGTGAAAGGAAAAAAAAAAAAAGGACACATCAGGGTAAAACCATAGCAGTCCTGAGACTATGAAGTGGAGAAACTATGATGTAAAGTGGGGGGGTTGATACTTTTTGAGGATAAAAAGTAAATGAGAAGTGTATTGATGGATACAACAAAGCAGAGAAAACCACAACTCAGAATACACACAGGAGATGCTCTGGTGGAAATGGGAGCCAGAGCCTCCAAGCTCAAAGTGAGTAGGTAAAGACGGCAATAGTTAGGAGAGTTCTCTAGAGAGCTATCTGGCAGTGGTTCTCAAACTTTAGCATGCATCAGAATCACCTGGAGGGCTTGTTAAAACACATATTACAAATGCCTGACCCAACCCCACAGTTCCTGGGGTAGGTCCAAGAATTTGCATTTTTAACAAGTTGCCAGGAAATATTGATGTTGCTGATCTGGGTACTACACCTTGAGAACTACTGGTCCATGGAATACTTACACCAGGCCATACCAGCCTATAAGAACCAGGGAAAATGCAGCAGCTCTAGGCTTAGTATGCAGAGTGTAGGCTAAGTCTCACATTTTATGCAGTACACATACCTGGCCCCACCACCCAAACTTCTCTGTATGCACTCAGAGGGCTAGGCTTTCCTGATGGTGCCTAAGAGGGAAGCAGAGCTAGGATGGAGGTAAATCCAGTTTTGTAACAGAATTAAAAAAAAATAAAAAAATAGGAAAGGTGATTCTGCCCAGGAGGAAAATACAGCAAACTGTTGTGTCCAGGTAGTTGGGTACTCAACTACTATTCCAAAGGTTGGTGTAGTTGGAATTGACTTGATGACAACTGTTTTTTTGTTTTTAATTTTGTTGCTAGGGTATAATTTTCCTTAATCTGATATTTTCGGGCTGCTCAGTCCAATGTCTGGCCATCTCCAAAAGAAACACTGGAGAAAATGGAGGGAAGAAAATAATGCAAGAACTACATAACAGAAGACAGATTTCCAAAGCTAGTGAAAGTCAGGAAGCTTCAGGTAGAAATGGCCCATAGTGCCAGGCTGGATGAATGAATGTGGATACATCTTGGTGAAAATTCAGAATTACAAAGAAGAGTATAAAGGCTTTCAGGTAGAAAAAGTAAGTTACCTACAGAATTAGATCCAGATTGGCATTGCAGTTCTCATCAAACATACAAGGACTGAAACATTTATCTCTTGACTATCCTTTTTAAAATAAAATTACTAGAGACCTGGAGGTAGAAAACCAAAAGGGAAGAACATGCTTGGCATTCCTCAAGCTGAAAAAACTGAAGAAAAAATTCAAGCCTCGGGTTGCAATATTGAAGGATATTATGGGGAAAATATTAAATAATTCAAGAAGCATTAAAGGATATAGAAGGAATACACAGAGTTACTATACCAGAAAGAATTGGTTGACATTCAACCACTTCAGGAAGTAGCATATAATCAGGCAGCGATGGTACTGAAGGAAGAAATCTAAGTTGCACTGAAGGCATTGGCCAAAAATAAGGCTCCAGGAATTGACGGAATACCAACTGAGATGTTTCAACAAATGGATGCAGCACTGGAAGTGCTTACTGGCCTATGCCAAGAAATTTGGAAGACAGCTACCTGGCCAACCAGCTGAAAGAGATCCGTATTATGCTTATTCCCAAGAAAGGTGATCCAAGTGAACGCAGAACTTATCAAATAATGTCATTAATATCATGCTCAAGTAAAATTTTGGTGAAGATCATTCAAATGCGGCTGTATCGGTATATTGACAGGGAACTGCCAGAAATTCAAGCCAGGTTTAGATGAGGTCATGGAACCAGGGATATCATTGCTGATGTCAGATGGATCCTGGCTGAAAGCAGAAAATACCAGAGAGATGTTTACCTGTGTTTTATTGACTATGTAAAGGCATTCAACTGTGTGAATCATAACAAATTATGGATAACATTGCAAAGAATGGGAATTCCAGAACACATAATTGTGCTCATGAGGAACCTGTATGTAAATCAAGAGGCAGTCGTTCCAACAGAACAAGGGGATACTGTGTGGTAAAGCCAGGAAAGGTGTGCATCAGGGCTGTGCCCCTCCACCATACCTATCAGTCTGTATGCTGAACAGATAATCCGAGAAGCTGGACTAAATGAAGAACAGGGCATCAGAATTGGAGGAAGACTTGTTAACAACCTGCGATATGCAGATAACACAACCTCGCTTGCTGAAAGCGAAGAGGACTTGAAGCACTTACTAATGAAGATCAAAGACCACAGCCTTCAGTATGGATTACACCTGAACATAAAACAAAAATCCTCACGACTGGACCGATAAGCAACATCACGATAAATGGAGAAAAGATTCAAGTTGTCAAGGATTCCATTTTACCTGGAACTGTGATCAATACCCATGGAAGCAGCAATCAAGAAATCAAACATTGTGTTGCATTGGGCAAATTCTCTGCAAAAGACCTCTTTAAAGTGTTTTAAAGCAAAGATATGTCACTTTGAAGACTAAAGTGCGCCTGACCCATGCCATGATGTTTTCAGTCACATCATATGCATGTGAAAGCTGGACGATGAATAAGGAAGACCGAAGAAGAATTGACACCTTTGATGTGGTGTTGGGGAAGAATATTGAAAATACCATGGACTGCCAAAAGAACGAACAAATCTGTCTTGGAGGAAGTACAGCCAGAATGGTCCTTAGAAGCATACTTTGGACATGTTATCAGGAGGGATCAATCCCTGGAGAAGGACATCATGCTTGGTAAAGTAGAGGGCCAGGGAAAAAGAGGAAGACCCTCAACAAAATGGATTGACACAGTGGCTGCAACAATGGGCTCAAGCTTAACAATGATTGTGAGGATGGGGCAGGACCGGGCAGTGTTTCCTACTGTTCTGCATAGGGTTGCTATGAGTTGGGACTTACTTGACAGCACCTAACAACAACAACAGAATAAGCTTCAGCAAAATGAAAAAGAAATCCAAGAATAGGGAAAACATGGGATCTTGAATCTATGTGCATAAACTAGTAAAAAAAAAAACAAAAAAAACTGAGTTTGTATCCTGGCTCTATGTTAACTTGTTATGTGACCTTGTGCATATTACTTAGCCTTTTAGCTCCTCAGCTTCCTTAACCTGAAGTGAAGTCGTTGCATCAAGTGACCTCTAGGCCCTCTCTGTTCTAAATGGTGAATGTACCAGGAGCTATTTTCATAGAAAGATACTGGAGCTCAATATATTGACTCTATAACTTGGTTATAAGTAGACAGTAGATATTTGTTTCTCACCCTTAACATTTACTTAAATTTTAATTAATTTCAAAAATTATTTATAGTATTTGAATCTATATGAGTAGAGCAACTTTTGAGTTTTAAAGCTGACTATTAAACTCATGAATTAGCCCTACTTCTGGAGTCCTGTCTCTTGGATTCTGTTTTTACAACACTGTTTTTCAGTGATGAAAGAGATAATTTTATACTCTTTTAAGAGGATATTGAGTGTTCTTTTTGAGGGAGCAAGGGTAGAGAAAGAACTTTGCCTGAAATTAATTTCTTATGCTTTTATTATCCTGGTCTCAGTTGCCTTATGTAATTGAGATTGTTTATATTTTTATAAAACTGTCAGGAAATGGGGAAAAGGTTTCAGGTGAAAAGATGAAGAAAGTGATAAAATAGAAATTTAAGAATTAGTGATTTTAAGAGTACGCATGTGTTGATCTTTGGAAAATATTGCTAATGTTGTTGGTTGTTAAATATTCTGGTTGATTTAAATGTGTTTTGTGTCCTTGGGTTTGTGCATTAGTCCTTTTCAATTTGGAATTTATTTCTTATAACTCATGTTATAAATGGGTAATTCATTTTTCAGGCCAGCACAAAAGAGATTTTAATTTTTATTGTGCTTTAAGTGAAAGTTTACAAATCAAGTCGGACTCTCATACAAAAATTTATAAATACCTTGCTGTGTACTCCTAATTGCTCTCCCCTTAATGAGACAGCATACTCCTTCCCTCCTCTATTTCTTTTCGAGTCCATTTGGCCAGCTTCCGACCCTCTCATCTCCCCTTCAGACAGGAGATGCCAACATAGTTTCATGTGTCTACTTGATCCAGGAAGCTCATTCTTCACCAGTATCATTGTCTATCCCATAGTCTAGTCCAATCCCTGTCTTAAGAGTTAGCTTTAGGAATGGTTCCTGTCTTGGGCTAACAGAAAGTCTGGGGACCATGACCTCCGGGGTAATTCAAGTCTCAGTCAGACCATTAAGTCTGGTCTTTTTATGAGAATTTGGGGCCGGCATCCCACTGTTCTCCTTCTCCCTCAGGAGTTCTCTGTTATGTTACCTGTCAGGGCAGTCATCGGTTGTAGCCGGGCACCATCTAGTTCTTCTGGTCTCAGGCTGATGTAGTCTCTGGTTTATGTGGCCCTTCCTGTCTCTTGGACTCATAATTACCCTGTGTCTCTGGTGTTCTTCATTCTCCTTTGCTCCAGGTGGGTTGAGACCAATTGATGCATCTTAGATGGCCACCTGCTAGCATTTGAGACCCCAGATGACACTCTCCAAAGTGGGATGCAGAATGTTTTCTTAATAAATTTTATTATGCCAATTGACTTAGATGTCCTCTGAAACCATGGTCCCTAAACCCCCACCCCTGCTACGCTGGCCTTGGAAGCGTTCAGTTTATTCAGGAAACTTCTTTGCTTTTGGTTGAGTCCAGTTGTGCTGAACTCTCCTGTACTGTGTGTTCTTTCCCTTCACCTAAAATAGTTCTTATCTACTATCTAATTAGTGAAAACCCCTCCCTCCCTCCCCCATCTCGTAACCATCAAACAATATTTTCTTCTCTGTTTAAACTATTTCTTGAGTTCTTACAGTAGTGGTCTTATACAATATTTGTCCTTTTGCAGCTGACTAATTTCACTCAGCGTAATGCCTTCCAGATTCCTCCATCTTATGAAATGTTTCACAAATTCATCATCATACTTTATCGATGCATAGTATTCCATTGTGTGAATATACCATAATTTATTTATCCATTCATCTGCTGATGAGTGCCTTGTTTGCTTCTATCCTTTTGCTATTGTAAACAGTGCTGCAATAAACATGGGTATGTATGTATCTGTTCGTGTAAAGGCTCTTATTTCTCTAGGATATATTCCAAGGAGTGGGATTGCTGGATTGTATGGTAGTTCTATTTCTAGTTTTTTAAGGAAGCGCCCAATCGATTTCCAAAGTGCTTGTACCATTTTACATTCCCACCAGCAGTGTATAAGTGTTCCAATCTCTCCACAGCCTCTCCAACATTTATTATTTTGTGTTTCTGGATTAATGCCAGCCTTGTGGGAGTGTGATGGAATCTCATTGTAGTTTTGATTTGCATTTGTGTAATAGCTAATGATCATGAGCATTTCCTCATGTTTCTGTTAGCTACCTGGATGTCTTCTTTAGTGAAGTATTTGTTCATATCCTTTGCCCATTTTTTAATTGGATTTTTTGTCTTTTTGTAGTTGAGTTTTTGTAGTATCACGTAGATTTTAGAGATCAGACACTGATTGGAAATGTCATAGCTAAAAACTTTTTCCCAGTCTGTAGGTAATCCAAAAGAGATTTTTAAATGCACAATTTATGCAATGACTTTAGACATGCCTAAGCACTGTTTATAAAGTTGTTTCTATTTAAGAGTTCATTCACAGTCCAGCTAAGAGCATCAGGTCGCACCTTACCTCCCATGTGACATTTGGGGGTAGATTGGCATGTGTTGTTGTTGTTATCATGTGCCATCAAGTCCGTTCCAACTCATAGTGACCCTACAGGACAGAGTAGAACTGCCCCATAGGGTTTCCAAGGAGTGGCTGGTGGATTTGAACTGCCGACCTTTTGGTTAGCAGCCTGAGCTCTTAACTACTTCACCACCAGCGCTCCAGATTGGCATGTAGGCACTAAAAAATAGTTTAGGTGTTGGGAGGTGGTAGATTCTTCTAGACAATAGTAACCTGTTGTTTATAAAAGGCAAGGCAGTTAGGTCATCCCAAAACCAAGACCTGTTGCTGTCAAGTGGATTCCGACTCATAGCGACCCTGTAGGACAGAGTAGAACTGTACCCTAGGGTTTCCAAGGAGCGGTTGGTAGATTCAAACTGCCAACCTTTTGGTTAGCAGCCGAACTCTTAACCACTGCACCATCAGGGCTCCAATTAGCTCATCAGGGTTCAAAATTACAGGACCAAAAAAGCAGTGACTTCAGGCTTTTACTAGCCACATGCCATTCATGAATCAAATATTTCTCAGTTGGGATATACATTTTGCTGCTGTTTCATTTTTTCTTTTATATTCCTCAACTGAGGTGCTAATTTCTTTAAAAAGTTAATATCTGTTATTAGAATTCTACCTCAAATTTACATTCAATATTTTAAATTTAGAATATTAAACTTTGCTCATATTCCCTAATAAAGTAGTATCTTCAACTTATTTAATTTTCTGTGGCAATACAGCATGCATATTTTCATACATTTTTGGGGGTGGTTACTTGGTATTTTCTCAGAAAAGATCATTTCTAGGTTTAGAATCAGTCATTAGGATACTGTTGTTTTTAGTTGCCATTGAGTCAGTTTCGACTCATGACGACCCCATGTGTGAAAAGCAGAACTGTCCTCCACAGGGCTTTCAAGGCCGTGACCTTTTGGAAGCACACTGCCAGGACTTTCTTCTGAGACACCTCTGGGTGGGCTTGAACCACCAACCTTTCAGTTAGTAGCCCAGCGCTTAACCGTTTGAGCCACCCAGTGACTCCTAGAATACTGTTTTCCATACCTGAAAACTTTTCTCATCATGCTCTCTTCCTTTGAAGGGGGTTACGTGGGAAGGAAGGTTAGTTAAATCATCTGCTGAGTGGGCACAGTTTCACTGAGGGAAGGGCATGGTACAGTCATTTCAAGGTAATAAAAAATGAAGTCCTCAGAGTTCTGATGTTAACACAGGGATTCTAAGCAAAGGCGAAAGAAAAAGCCCTTATAATGTATACCTGTAAGTGCAACACTAACAATGAAAAATAACTTTTAATTTTGTTCTGGTATTCTTTCTGTCCTTGTAGGTAAGATTCACCTAGGATTTGAAATTCTAAATGAGAAAACTAATATTTGTTACATATTACTTTGAAGAATTTTGCAAAACTTTTAACTCATGTATCTTCCTGTTAACAAAGGGGCAACCAAAACCCCAGTCATCCCAGTAGTAATATATAATATTACAGTAGTATGATAACTATTTTGTTTGTATTTGCAAGTAATATTCATGCTTTGATATCGTGCCGTAAGTTTTACTTACAGATCTTTGAGCCCATGAGAGTTCTGATAAATCTCAAAGGAATAAAGCTTACAAAACTCCCCACCCCTTTCCCCCAGATCAATGAGTTGTTAGTTGCTTTTCAACTCCAAATATACTTTGGATGCTAAGTTTTTTTTTTTTTTTTTTTTCTGAAGTGTGATATCAATCAAATAAAGGGACTTCAGGGTCAATTGAAGAAAACATGTTTACAGTGTTTGCTTATGTTTACTTTTTTTGGGTTATAAAGGACTGTGCTTAATTTTGCTACTAAAAAAAAAAAAATTTTGCCACTAGTGTGTGTTATTTAAAAGGTTTTCTTTTTTACCTTAAAAGAACTCAGGATCCCTTAAAGAAAACCCCCTCACTAGTATTTTATTGAAAATAGATTTACTTGTCTATTAAATGATTGTGATTTTTCTGAAATCATATACAAATTCAGACAGCAAAACTCAAATTTAAATCTCAAAGCAAAAACTCAGAGACAGCAAAACTCAAATTTAAATCTTAAGCATATTTGTCCAAAGTTGTATTCAGGACTTGAAAGATTCAGACAGTAAAAATCAGACACTAAATGCTAAAGCTAACAAAGTGCTGAATCCTTTAATTATGTGCCCTTTTTCTGCAATGGAAGCATCCTTTTTAGTTGACTTCAGAGATTAAAAAAAAAAAAAAAGATATTGGAAGATGAAAAGTTTTCGTGTAGTTGGTATTTCATATCTAAATTATAGCTTTATATTTAGTGAAATGAAAATGTAGTTGTGCTCAGTTATTTAGCCATATAGTGTTGCTACTTTTTATGTAAGTAACTGTCTCCTTACTTCATAATTTATTTTGACATAAGATAACATTTTGTTTATTTGATGTATTTCAGCTATTCACTATTTGGCTTAGACTTGTCAGGAAAGGGAAGTATTTTATATGTCTGTATCTGTCTGTCTATTATGTATCTATCTAATAACACTTTCTAAGCACCAAGTACTGTATTTCACTTGTTTAAAAAAAGACCTGTGGTGTTTTTTAGTTTCTCTGACCTAAAATGCTAGAATCAAGCTCTTTATTGCGACATAAATGTATGTTTAACATGTATCTCTGGGTGTATTTTATTTTTAAAAAATTTACTTGGCAAAATAGCATTCTATTAATTTCTTCCCTCTAAATTTTTGTAGCACGTAACATTCTGAAATTGAGTGTTGTTATATCCAAAAAATGGTTTGAAATCATAATTTATGAATTTACCATATGGTTAGATAGCATCTGCTTTTATAAATTGCCTACAAAGACAAAACCCCTAAGTAAGAGTAACTGTCCAAGATCCTCAAATAGTGTTAGTATGTTATCATTCTATAAAAACATTTTAAGCTATTTTTGGGAAAATATTTAAATATTGTTTCAAATTATCCTCCATTTTCATTTATGTTATTATAGTTTAAGAAACATAATCAGTAGTTTCAATTCAGATTTAAGTAGAAATTAAATATATGTTGAATAAAAATACTAAATACTTAAACAAAGCTTCTAATATGTATAAATCATTTAGTATACTAAGGAATTCAAAGACCATACAGACGGTCACCACATGATTTAAATCAGTCACTTTTAGATTTTGAGCAACGTAGGGATATTTTTAATGAAGAGGAAGGTAGAAATCAAAATGGCTCAAAAGAATAAAATGGAATGTATACAAGAATGAACTATGTTTTAATACTTAACACATTGAATACAATTTTTCTTTATACCAAAACCTTTAAAATGTCCGTGTTTTCATCTTCTCTTGGTGGTGGAATAATAGTCCAAGAAAACACTTTTCACAGTTGAAGGAGCTTGTAGGTCCTGTTTCAGTGAAGTCCCAGTAGTTTATTTCAAGCAGCTTATATTGTTGATTCATTGTCAAATATCTTGTTTTTTAAGGTCTGTAGGTTGTGTTGAATAAAGTTCTCGGTGCCATGAGCTTCAGAAAATCTAGAATCACTTCTTCTAACTGACCAATTTTTCATTTTTATTGAGTTCTGAATTGTGTCTGACGTAAAGTAGTAAATTATAGGGTCAAAACAACAGTTTGTAACAGCAATGCAGAGAGTGATTGGGTACATTGTCCTTACTGCGGCCACTACTGAGCAATTCACAAATGTTTGTGTTCGCATAAGAGAATATAAAATAAGGTTGATATTGTAAGGTACAAAACAGAAACAAAATATGACCAAATGTACAAAAATCATTTTTAAAATCTTAGTCTTGTTTATTTTGCTTCTACTTAATGTAACAGGTTTATTTAAAGTTCTTAGCACCATACTAGAACAAGTTACATTTAAAATCAGAGGAATAAAAAATCCCACTATTTCAATGAAAATTACAATCCTTGAGAGATACGTTTTCCACGTGGCTTCTGGAAAATTTTCAAAGCAGGCTTCTGAGGTATTGTTATCCTTAGAGTAGGTAGACTGAAAAAACACCGCTGGAGCACTTCCTCCAAGTACTGTGAGCCACACAGCAGTGCAGACAATTTTTGCATTTCGTTTGGTTCTTAGAGTCTTTGACTTAAAGGGGTAGAGGATGGCCAGAAATCGATCTGCACTAATGCAAGTTAAGAACAGAATGCTTCCGTACATGTTGGTATAAAACAGCATCACTGAAATCTTACAAAGTAAATCTCCAAAGGGCCAGTTCCGTGTTGCAAAGTAAAAAATCCTAAAGGGTAAAGTAAAAACAAAAAGCAAGTCTGACATGGCCAGATTAACCATGTAAGTTGTAGTTTCATTTCGAATTTTGAGTGTGCAGATGAAAACGTATATCGCAACACAATTGGATATTAATCCAAGCACAAACACCATACTAAATATGCACCCATACAAAGTGTACTTAAAGGAGTCATCATAGGAGCAGCTGGAGCTGTTAATGCTTACCATTATAAAGGCACTTCCAGTTTACAATGCTGAAGTCCCTTTGTCAGCTGCAGCCTCCTTCGGCATTCAGATTGTGACCACTTTATAACCTCCAATTTACTTGCAAATTCTTTGGCTCTTTGGGTGGTTTTATAAATATTTCCTTTTTCTCCGGAATCTCCAAAAGAAACATGAAATTTGTTGCCTTAAGGCTTCCGCTGGGTTCTTTAATGGGAAAACATTCTCATCTTCTCCTCCAGAAAATCCGTGAATCCAGGCCTTGGTTAACCGATGAGAAACTTTTAAAGAATGCAGTCAGTAAAGCCAACTCATGGGATTAAAGAAAAACTGTGTTCCGAGACAGCAGTAAAATCAGTTTTGTGACTTTGTATTTTGAAACTTGTAGTTTTGTAAGTTTGTAGTTCAGTAGTCAAGGCGAATGTTCCAAAATTAAAGTTTCTTTAAGCTCCGGAATGTTTAAATTGAAGTTACCAATCTTTGCTTTCCAGTGCAGAGTTTCAAAGACTTAAACATTCCCAGTTTGTTCTCATTTGCTTCGTGTTCTTTTTAAGTGAGGTTTACCTTTTTGGTATTCCTGCAGTGGATCCCAGATGGCGGTAAGTTGAAGTGTGTTTTAAAAGGTTCGGAATGAATTCCTGAGCGTGTTCACGCTTGCTGAACGGAGGCCTTTTCCTCAGTTGCCAGCTGTGTTGTGTGATTGGCTTTCTCTGAAGTGAAAAAGAAAGGCTTGCTAGGTTTGTAATATGACATCACAGAAGAAGAGGCTGGGCTTGGACAAAGAATGGCTTTAACCCAGTTTGTTTGCAGTTCCTTTAATCTGATAATGTGTCTGCTGGGACTATACCTAGGAGGCCTGCAGATGGTCGCTGACTGTTTAGCTGGCTGTCTGCCCCTTAACTCTTTCTGTGCAGAAATGCCTTCTGGGGTACTACTGGCAACCCCTCAGGGAGAGTGTGAGTTTTTTCCTGGTAATAATTGATAGGAAAAAAAAATCAGTGTTAAACCTATTTCCCTCTTTCTCAGTTGCTTTTGTGTTTGAGGTGGTACTAGTTTTTTGTTTTTTTTAATAAATGCACATGGGTATGAATTTATAAATTGAAATTGTTACTAGTTTTATCTTAATATAGCATTAAAAAAAACTGTTTAATGACTGTAAAGGAGAGAGATTTAACCTTTAGATATAAAAAAGATTTGATTGAGGGACCAGTGGTAGTTCTGCTACTCTTGGCTTCTGTTTTTCTTAATTAATGCTACTCAAGATTAACTCAATTTAAATGCTCTGATTGTGAGTAGCTCTAATTCTGGGTCTCTTTAGTTTTTTGTTTTTTTTTTTAGTTTTAAGGGCAGTTCTATTCTGTCCTATAGGGTTGCTATGAGTCAGAATTGACTCCACAGCACTGGGTTTGGGTTTAGTTTTAATAAACGATTTCTAATATTCTTTCCTATGAAATTGAATTAATATTTTAGAGCTGTTCTGGTTTTTAAAGATCCCTCCTCACAAAGAACAAATTCAAGAATTTTTATGTCTGGTCTGTTATTACTCTTACTTTATCCGTACATGTAGGCACAAAATGAGATTGTGTCTTTTTAAATAAAATCCCCTCCCCCCCCCACCCAATTGATTTAAATAAGTTTTAGAAAGTTAAAAAGTCTACTACTTGGCTAAAATTTAGGTTCATAATTTTAGTTTCATTCCTCCCATCCCTTTCCCACACCCCTTAATATGACATTAACTGTATATTGGAATGTGGTTCAGATTTTGTCTTCATTGAAAAGTTCCTGTGAGTGATTTCTCTATATATTTATATTTAAAGTATACTCACTTTTTTAAAGTGCAAAGAAATCAGAAGAAGAAAGTATATGTAGGGATGGGGTAGTTGAATGTATGTTATTTCCTTAAGGACTGAAGATACCACAACCTCTAAGACACATTTGTCTTGTTTTAAACTATCATTTTTCACAAAAGGCTAGATCTGATTGTGTTTAACTTTTTTTTTTAATTTGGTTTAGTTTTTACTGAAAATCTTCTTTGCAGGTATCAATTAAGGGAATTTAGGGAGTTTAAGGGCAATTCATTTTTCCTTCATAAATTATTTAGCTAATCTAAAAGTAATATGTTACAGCAACGTGTTTTGTATATGTTTTTATGCCTTTTTAATTTGGACTACTCATGTTCAGCAACTTTTGCATTTGTTGATGGATGTTCCCTGAATTGCAATCTATTTTTACTGCTTGAAGGAGGAAATTCATCTGTAAGCAAGCGACACACACAAAAAAATATGTGTTACTTTTAATGAATAAACTGAAAACTTTAAGTTGAAAGGATTGAGTTTCTTTATACTTTCACGTTTGGACCTGACAGCAGTGCCTTTTGTTTTTAAATCACATTTGGTATGGAAGAACAGTAGTATGTATGTGATTGTATTAGAAGCGTAGTGGGAACTGAGTAGTAAAGAAAACAGGAGTAGCTAATAAACCTTTTTCACTGGAGAAAAACTTTCTGTCATAGCTATTTTAAAAAATACAAAATTTTAGTAATCTTTCAAATTGACAGTCTCCTGTTTAGTCATCAAGACAAATCATCATTAAATAATGAACTGAAACAGTTTTATGGCCCAACTTTGTCTACTTTTACTTTTATTTTGAGCATGGAGTGTTTTCAGCTGAACAATTAAAACATATTAACTCTACATTTGAAATATTCTTCCATATGTTCATGTTGTTATTCACATGAAATGATTTTTCCCCCCCGGGAATAAATATACCTTAAGCGTTAATTTATAGCTTTTTGATGTTTGATCGATTGGTACTTAAAAAGAGATAAATGGTTAATTCACTATTTATCAAATTAAGCTTTTTTGCTATTATAGTATATTCATCCTTCCTTAAGTTTGTGTTTCTAGTTCTTAGCACAAAGCTTGACCCTTGTAGATGGCCACCTGTTGCTGATGAATGAATTTGAATTTTGTTGAAAGTTGTTGCTATTGAGGAGGAGCAGCAGCAGAGGGCCTGTGTTTCATCAGGAAGAAGATAATTGAATGCTGGGTTTTTCAAGATATTTAATGTTACATCTAACTAAGGAACCAAAGTAAAATTCGATACCTTGAAAAATCCATAGGATTGAAAACTGTAACTACTTACAGAGAGATTTAAATACACCCAGGGAATCAAGTATTTTTAATAGATGCTTGGATTAATACCATGATTTTTTTTTTGTTTGTTTTGCCTTGTTTTGTATTTAATAGACTGTCTGTACTTAATATGGTAAACTATTCAAGACCGTAACTGTTATTTTAATGTGGTATTTGTATATTTCTGGAAGTTAAATCTGGGAATCAATTTGTGTCTTACATGAAATTTTTTGGGGGGTGAAATAATTTGCACAACCAATTTGGAATACAGTGAATCTCATTATGCACCTCACATCACTTTTCAAAATTCATTTACTTAAAGAAGCCAGGTAAAGCTCTTGAGTAAATTGCTTGAGTTTTTGGGTCAATTTCTGCAATTGCTGTGGCTTTGAGGAGGCAGAGAATCTGACTCATCCATGCGTGATTCAAAATAGGCTTAAAATAAATATTTGTCAAATGAATAAAAAAACCTTTATTGAATACCCACTATAAACAAACACCATGTAAGGTGGGTTCCTCAACCATACTTCCTTCCTCTTCATTTTTGTACTGTTCATTTCTGGCCTTCACAGTAACATGTTTTTTATCATGCCCTTTCCTCATTCTCACTGCCACCTTCTTGGCCTATCTCAGTCACTCTTATCTGTGGTTGTTATAACATCTTATCTTGCCTCCCTATTTCTAATCCTACCCTCTTCCATTCCACCCCACCCCCTAGGCTGTCACAGAACAACTCTTGAATGAATCAACTAATTATTTATTCATTTATACCCTTCTTGCTTCCAATCAAAATTTAAAGCAGATTATAATTTTTTAAGTGAGCCTCCTGTCAAAGCTGATGGAACTAAACATTTAAGTTTTAGCATTTTGTTATACGTAAATTATACCTCCATAAAAAAAGGTTGAAAGAATGTCAGCGTCATACAGTTAAAACTCTAAAATGTAAGGAATGTAGAAAAATTATTCTAAGCATTATTTATATGCAGTATTCTAAAAATTATTCATTTCATATGTAGCAAATGTATGTGAAAACAAACAAACAAAAATTCTTAAAACATAAATCCATTAACACGTTAGTAAAAGAATAAGAGCCAAGAGCTCAGGGGCAGAGAGAAAGGTGGAACGGGTAGCATGTGAAATAATGATGTTAGAAAAATCTAGGCTAAGGGAAACTGCTGCATTTGACAGAGGCAAAAAAAAAAAAAAAAAAAAAAAGGACAGTATAGTGGATTATGTAGTTCTCATTTAAATAAAGGAAACATTTCAGATTATCAAGGGAAAAACTTTGCTTTACCTTGGAAATTGCAAATATTTATACATGAACCATTAAAAAACATGGCAGAAATATTTATAATTTGTTATTTCTTATTGGCCTTTAATTTAAAAACAGCAGCAAATGTCAGATTGTAGTTCTGGGAAAACATTTTGTTCATTGCTAGATTAATATAGTCTGATTGTATATGGTAATTTAGTTTAATGCTGGGTAAATTTGATAACCTAATGCAAAGGATCTCTGCCTGAGGACCTTGAAGCTTCTGAAACCCCTATTGTATATTTTTGATTCCTCTGGGACTGGGTTCATAGCTTTTATGAGATTCTCGAGTAAGACTGACTAAAAACAGTTAAGAAACAATTGATCTAAAGAAATGACTGATTAGCAAATCCTGCAGGCTCTTCCTCTGGAACATGTATCTGGATCCTTCATCTTGAAAGTTCTTCCACAGACTAGTAGGAATCAAGGCTTTTAGTTGCTAGTACAGATTCTTTATGAATGAAATAGTGAGTTGTTTTTATAGGTAGGCAATAACGTGTAAATCCATAAACTTTATTTTTGAATGAGGAAGTGTGGAAGTGTCATGTAAAGAGCACCAGGCAGGAAATCAGAGGAGCTTGGTAGGCAATCACATGATCTGTCTCAGATTCTGGTTCCTTGGCTGTAAAGTGAGGAGCTGGACTGTTCAAAGTTGCCTTCCTGCTGCTTTATTTGATTTTGATTCTTTGAATACTTTGCATGCTTAAGCCACCAGGTTGATTCTTTTTTCACTTTTAGGTGTGACAGATTAAGGAGTCACTTTTCATTCTTTATGCTTAAGGATTTCTAATTTTGAAACCAGGCTGTATAAGAAATATGTACAAGAAATATCTTTGTTTAAGCCAGAAGTCTAATAATTCAGGAAGAATTTTGTTAGTATCTTGTTATTCTGTAAATATTAAACTTTAAAAAAAAAAAAAAACCTCTCCTTTGTATTTCAATAGTATTTTTTAAAAGGCCCCTTTTTTCTAAAACATGCATAAGATATGATGTTCTTTTACTCTAAAATTAATAGAAGGTGAATTGATCTAAACCTTAAAGTTATTCTCTCATTTAAAGTTTTGATGGCCATAATTGGAAAAAAAAAAAAGAATTTTTTTTTTTTTCGTCCTTAAATAACAATGAGAATGTGGGAAATGTAAAAAAATACATGAGGGAGTATGTGAAATTTGAAACTAAAATAAATTTGTTCAAGTTTGATAGAAAGTGTGGAACAGTGAAATTTTAAAATTCTGAACTTATTTTATTCATTTTGAATACAGCAAGTGTTTGCCATGGTGAGATTTAATCCTTCTAGGTTGTTTTCAGCTCTGATTTACACTTACGAAGAAAAGTTTTTTTCCCATTTTTTTGAAGGCCCTTTATGATAAATTTTTGTTTAGGTTCAGAAACAAAACTTTTCTCGTTTCAGAAAAATGAACATTTGTAATTTATATTGATGAAATATAGTTATTTTCTATTAAAAATCTTTTAGTCTAAGAGGAAAATGTATTAAATTCTAGACAAATTTAGTATTATCATGGATCTGTTGATACAATTTTAATGTGGTTTACCTTCCTGTCATTGTAAACACTTAATAGTTTGTTACCTTTTACTGGAGCATGAGTCATCTATCCAAGTTTAAAGAAGGCTGAACAAGCTTATAGGGTTGGGTGGGAGTAGAAGAAGAAAGATTTAAAGGGTGACGAATGATAATTATAACGAAGTAAAAGTGGATGGGAATGATGGTCAAGCAGCTTGAAGCAAAGAGGGCAAAAGGAAATTAAGATAGAGCAGGAATGCTGTTTTGGTCTAAGAGTTAAACTTGGGTAAGCATTTATCTCCAACTTGACTAAAGTTTCCCTCCTTCCTTATCTTCTTTCCTATTTCTGCTGATCTTCCCTCTCTCGTCTCTACCTCTTAAAATACTACCACGTCTTTCAATGGAGTCTTCTCTAATCTCACCAGTTTCTTTTCTGAACTTCCACAGTACTCAGTTTGTCTCACTTTTAAGACATCCATATAATTCAACTAAGATTTAAAAATAATAATTTCCAAAAAGAACAATAGGTGTTTGTACAGCATAGAGATGGGAGTGAGAATCAACCAAGTCTGTAAAGGGCCCAAAGGAGATGATGTCTGATGGAGGGCACCCTTTAAAGTGGAATTAAAAAAAAGCCTGTTGCCCTCGAGTGGATTCTGACTCATAGTGACCTTAGATGACAGAGTAGAACTGGCCCATAGAGCTTCCAAGGAGCAGCTGGTGGATTCGAGTTGTTGACCTTTTGGTTAGCAGTCATAGTAGCTGTAGCAAAGCTCAGTGGAAGTTTAAAATTTCAGGTCTTGAAAGCTAGAGCCACGCCTGGTAAAAATGGGGTCCCATTAGGTGTAGTCATGTTGTGTTTCTCAGCCAAAGACACAGAAAATTATCTGACTGTTTTCTCAATTCTCCCTAGGTTGCTATGTAACTAGTCTCAACTCTAAATTCCTAGACGATTTAATTTATCTAATTAATTAATTTAATTAACTTCCTACAAGGAGTTAATTCATCACTTGCAGTGGATGCTTAGTGGCAAAAGGGCTTAATTTGGTCCTAGAATCCAGTTGAGAAAGGCTGGGTAGGTTGTAGTTTTCAGAAATCTTTCCCCTATTTTAGGAACAGCAAGGTGCAGGGAAAAGGCCAAGTTGACCAGGCATTAAGTGACCAGGATTCTAATCCCAGCAGTGCTACTAAAAATTAATGTGACCTTGAACAAATCATTTAACTTCTCTATAATAAATATTTGTAAAGGAGAGTATTGAACTGTATCTCTAGAATTCTTTTCAGCCGTTAGGTTTTTATCTAATTTAATCTTCACATGAATGTTGAATAGCAGAAAGACCATATATTTTTGTCTCCATTTTACAGATCAAGAAACTGAAATTCAGAGAAGTTGTGATTTGCCTAGGATTACAAGGAATTAAATGATAGAGAGTGATAGAACCAGAACTAGGAACAAGGAACTTACTAATAAGTACCCAACCCAGTTCCTTATAAACATTTGTCAAATGAAAGAATACAACTCAATGAATGCATTCACAAAGGGATAATGGAAAGAATTCTAATCTTGGGATCTACAGACTTTTTTTTTCCTTCCTCAGTGGGAATCTACATCTTGATTTCTAATCTCGCCTTTACCTTGAAGAAAGTCTAGCCTGAACCATAGAATGGATATATATGCCTTTCTGACCTTTCTGCTTCTCAGAACAAAATGAAACGGAAATTCATTTTGAAAGTAGAACTCTTTAAAAAGACACTATTATAGTTGAAGAAGTAGTCTAAGAAGACTAAAAATACATCGTAAAACTCTAGCATTTCAATTAGAGTTGTGCACATATATGTAACTGCATCTTATTTTCCCAGAGGTAAAGGTTGAATGGTGAAAAGGCATGGAGCAATGCGATGTCTGTTTTGTTTCCTTGACCAAATAATGTGCCTGTGTGTTAAGGAGGCCAGAAAAAGAAATGGACATTTGCTCTGCCCTTTTAGCATTGGTGATGCAGGGCAGGCTTAAATCTTCAAATGGGCACAGGCTTTGCTTATAAAAATCATATCTCTTTTTGAGTTAGTTTTCTTAGTAAACATGTTGTACTAGTCTTAATACCCTCTGATGCTAGAGCTTCAGAATAAAGTCCACCCACAGCCCATTACAACTTATATTCATTTTCTTCAGTAGCTCTGCTCTTCTTAAGTCACTCAAGCACTGAGCAAACTAAAATCCTGAGAAGTTAAGGTTTTTAACTGTAGCTGATTATAGCCAGAGCTGGAACTAGAATCCTAGTTCCTTGACTTCTAGGCAGGTTTTCCCACCATAACAGGGAGCTTCCAACCTTTTTATCTCACTGATGTAAAATAGGAACCTTGGTTCGTAGCTTAGGTGAATGTTAAGCAAAGAAGAGCTTTCTTTTTTTATGCTTAAAAATTGTATAGAAAGAGCATTTTTTTTTAGATAAATTCTAAAATTATAGTGGGAATTTACTCTTTTAAAGGTTTCCATCTGTCTGTAGACTGAAATAGTACTGCAACCATGCTTTATCTTTAACGATTAAAAAAAAATTGCATCTGTACATCACACTGTGCCAAGTTTCAAGCAGAGAAGGGAAATACCTGCTTCTCTCAAATAATTAGAAAAAGAGTTTTCTGTGAACAGTAAATTTAACTTTTTCCAGCATAGTTTATTATCAGAAATTCAGGAACTTTTTAGTTTATTTCAATAAGCATAAGCTTTCTACTTTTTACCTTTTACTGAGAATTGCTCTCTCACAATGCTCCTAGAAGCCAATTTCTTGCCATTAGGAAGCTATTTTATAGCACACCTGAGTTAATCTGTTCCCAAATTGTGAGTGATGAAAGTTAAAGTTACTCTCTCAGAAGTTTTGCTGGCCATAATTGGACTTGTACCCAAAATAACATTGAAAATATGGAATCTGCAAAAAATTGTGTCAGTGAATATGTGAAACTTAAACTGAAATAAGTTTGTTCCAGTTCAAAAGAAAATGTGGAACAGTGAAATTTTAAAATTCTAAGCTTATTTTATTCATTTTGAAGGTAGCATATGTTTGTCACAGTGAAGGACAAATGAAATAGTATGCATGTTAAAAAGTTAAGTGTGTTTGCTCCCAAATTTACATTTGCCAGTTGTACAAGTTAATGTAATATTATGAAATATGAAGACAAAAGATTTTTTTAGGATAACCGAGTTCGGTGTTTTGGATTATCTCAAAGGCCAGTTACTAAAAAATACTGTCAGGATGTGTACATTACTTCTGTAAAAGATAAGTGGAGGGGTGTAGAAACTAGGATTGACTTTCTAGTTCTCAGATTGCTTTGCATTTGTCTTTATGTCCTTGCTCTAAAAAAAAAAAAAAAACAACAGTGAAAATCACAGACAGCACACTGGTGGTGTGGTTTATAGAAGAAAAACAACTTGGAACTCTAGTTAAAAAAGAACCTAGGCCCTGCATAAAGAGATTTCTGAATGAATTTTTTTCATTTTTTAAGTTCAAGTAAAATGTTTTAGAGAATATGTGTATCACTTTAAGATGCTTTTCTGCTTTGCTTTTTTGATTAACTGATACCAGTCTTGTCAAATAAGAGGATTCCTATATCCTCTTATTTCTATATCCTCAATAATGGGAAAGAAAATGAAATGGAAAAAATCATTTAGAACAATAGCAAATAGTATGAAATATCATAGAAATAAACTTGATAGGAAAAGTACAGACTCTAGATGAAAATAAAACAAGACTACAAAATTTCAGTGAAGGCCATAAAAGAACACTTGAATATGTAGAGAGACATATGGATTTCCTGGGACAAATGGATAAGTTTAACATCACTCCAGTAAAAATCCCAATAGATTTTCAGTAAATATCCTCGTAACCTTGCTTACCTGTAGGACTGTATTTGTGGGGTATATAATCTAGCAGTTTCGTTCCTAAGAGAAATTGTCTTCCCCTCCCAATTTGTATTCCTATCACTAGTACTTATTTCCCCACATCCTCACGGAAACCAGGCTATTATTAGACTTTTAAATCTTTGCTAAACTAGTAAGTCAGAAGTGGTATCTCGTTTTAATTTGCATTTCCTTAATTGTGAGTGAAGTTGAGCCCAGAACTAGACTTTGAACATGGGGGAATTCATTACCGTTTCAAATCGGTGGGAAAAAATATGAATAATTCAGCAGATAATAGTGGGTCATATTGGTAGCAAATGTGGAAGAGAAAAAATAAAGCTGAACTTTAACTTACTTTTTCTAGAAAAAAAAATTCCAACTAGGACCATAATTTAAATGTAAAAAAAAAATGACTCCATGAAAGTTCTGGAAAAAAAATTATTGCGTTTAAAAAATAACAGTAGAAAAAAAAAAACAGCACTGTAAAAGAACAATTGCCATCTAGTCAATTCCAGTTCATAACAACTCTTTAGAACAGAACAGAACTGCCCCATGGAGTTTCAGACTGCCACATTTATAAATAAGGTTTTAATTTCATAAGATTCTGGGTGTCTACTTCTGATGTTTCTTTTGTATAACACTACATACTTCTAGGAGAGTGTAATCTTTCCTTAGAAGGAGCCCCAGGTTAATAACTCCGCTTCAAGTCGGATTCCACCCTGACTTCTGTCTCCCTCTTCAGTGATGAGCTTCATGCCTTATTATTCTTTGCTTAGCACACTGTTACCTCAAGGGACTGAATTTTCTGCTCCTGAGCTCCCTTTCTTTGATAGCAGAGGCACCTGACAGCTTATTAATGGCCTTCTTTGACTTCTGTCTCACCTGTGCTTGTATGAGCATCCAGAATCCTAAAGATACTTGTAACCCACCTGTCTTTTCCCTGTGATAAAATGCCATCCTACTTTAGGGTCTGCCTTCAGATTCTTGTCACTCTAGACCTTACTCTCATTCTGACACATGCTCATTACCCAGTTCTCCTGAGCTACCTGGAACCATGACTTCACCTTTCTCTGAACCAACTCCATTACTTTCTAAGTACATATGACATTATTTCATGAGGTTTTAAAATTTTCCCCTAGGATTCATTTTTTTTTTTTAATTTACAATGCAGGAGAGCCATTATTATTAGGACTCTTCAAAAGCAATAATAAAACTTAACAGAAAAAAATCAAAAGGAATAAAGATAACATAACCCTACTACTCTAATAAACTGTTTATGATTTTCCATGTTTAATTTCAAGCTTTACTGTTATGGTTACGTAATTGAAATCAGAGAATAATATCTTTAAGGTTTAGAAGAGAACACTGCATTTTGTTTTTATGTGCTTGTAATGGTTAAGCGCTCAGCTGCTAACTGAAAGGTTGGCAGTTTGAACCCACCAGCCTCTCTGTGGGAGAAAGATGTGGCAGTCTGCTTCCATGAAGATTACAGGCTTGGAAATCGTATGGGGCAGTTATATATATATCTTTTGGTAAGTTTCCAGCTGCACGAGAAAAAAAAAAAAAATGAATAATGTGGCTTATTCAGTATGTTCATCATCTTTATTCCTTCTTGAGGAGAAGCATATCTTAAAACTTTGTTTTTATTACCTCAATATTTATATAAAGGTTACAAGAAAATGTTCCTAAAATCTTGATAATAATGAGGAAATAACCACTTCAGTAATAATAAACCCATTGCCATCGAGTCGACCCTATAGGAGCCCCAGGTTAATAACTCCGCTTCAAGTCGGATTCCACCCTGACTTCTGTCTCCCTCTTCAGTGATGAGCTTCATGCCTTATTATTCTTTGCTTAGCACACTGTTACCTCAAGGGACTGAATTTTCTGCTCCTGAAACTCATAGCGACCCTATAGGTCAGAGTAGAAGCGCCCCATAGGATTTCCAAGGAGCAGCTGGTAGATTCGAATTGCTAATAACCTTTTGGTTAAGCAGCCAAGCCCTTAACTACTGCACCAATAATCGAAACCAGAAAACCAAGCTTGTTGCTCTCGAATCAATTCACACCAACAATAGCTTTGTATTGCATCATAAAAAAATTACATTTTAATGTCTAAAAATTCTATTTCAGTGAATCTGTTCTGGAATTTCGTCTTGATAATGAAAAGGGAGACCTTTCCTTCACAGATTATTTCACTGTTGCTCTCCTAGCAGCGTCTGGAAGTAGCATTCCTCATTTTGTTCCAGATGCTACCAACTGACACAGGTTATTACTTGGTGGTTACTTAGGTAGACTTGGAAGGTATCTGTTTTGCCTAGATCAACTTAAAATCTCTCTGAATAGATTTACAGTATTGTTTTGAGTAGAGGATTATACTAAAATAATTAGCCTGGAGGCTCCGTCTTTACTCTTGCTGCAAACACCCATGCTTGTTATGAATGGCAAACTTTTTATCTCTTGATAGCAAAGCTCTTTAAATATTTTATCTTTAAAGTTTCATGTAAAATAACATTACTTTTAGCTTATAAGTATGAATTGAATAATTAATGTGTGTGTTAAACATATAATTTTTTTGCAAAGAAAAATGGAAAGAATAAAATGAAGTTTCCTTTTTTAAAAAAAAATAATTTTTATTGTGCTTTAAGTGAAAGTTTACAAATCAAGTCAGTCTGTCACATAAAAGCTTATATACACCTTACTACATACTCGCATTTACTCTCCCCCTAATGAGTCAGCCCGCTCCTTTCTTCCAGTCTCTCCTTTCGTGACCGTTTTGCAGTTTCTAACCCTCTCTACCCTCCCATCTCCCCTCCAGACAGGAGATGCCAATACAGTCTCAGGTGTCCACCTGATACAAGTAGCTCACTCTTCATCAGCATCTCTCTCCAACCCATTGTCCAGTCCCTTCCATGTCTGATGAGTAGTCCTGAAGTTTCCTTTTAAAAGTAAATGAGTTTGATTGCCCAGGATGTTGAATTAGAAAAGTGAGAGTGTAGTGCTTTGGGGCTTTGTTCTTGCTTTTATTTATCTTTAATGAATCTGGAAGTCAGTTTAATTTTTTAAAAAGACAGTTTTAATCAATGGTATTTGATCATTATCACTGAAGGAAGTGATGTTTTAGTATTTACAAACATAGCGGCGTAGTGTTGTTAAAGGGTGGTTAAAAACTTGCATATTTAAAATTAAAAAGTAAAAATATACCAATTTAGCATGTTTTAAGGATTTCTTTTTTTTATTATTTTATTGTTTTTACCTATATTTATACTTACAGAACCTCAAAATGTTAATATAACTAATAATACTTTCGGATGATTTTGTTTCTCTGGTAATTTTGATGTAATATTTCTTAGAAATTTTGAGTTTCTTAAGTGACTTAAAGCAAACAAACAAACCCGTGGCTATTGAGTCGATTCTGACTCATAGCGACCCTGTAGGACAGAGTTGAACTGCCCCACGGGGTTTCCAAGGAGCACTGGGTGGATTTAAACAGGCGACCTTTTGATTAGCAGCCATAGCCCTTAACTACTATGCCACCAGGGTTTCCAAAGTGACTTAGGGCAAGTAAATACATGTTTTCTTGTTATTTATCATACTACCACTGGGTCCAACTGTATATGGTTATGTTAGAAACTTTTTCTCCTCTCCCCATTCTCATCTTTCCCTCCTTCTCTCTGTCTTTTCCTTCTTCCCCTCCTCTTTCCCTCCCTCTCTTTGTGTGTCTGTGTGTGTGTCTGTGTCATCCCATTGGAACTATAGCACACAAAATAGGCCTGCTAAAATAAAATAAAAGATTTAAATATTCTAACATAATAGACATAATTTTCAGGATACAATCAAAATACCTGTCAGACAGAAAACTAAGAAAATAATAACTTGAATGAGAAAAGATAATCAACTGATGCTAACACCAAAATTCTTCAGGTGTTAGAATTTTCTGAAAAGAATTCTAAAGCAGCTGTCATAAAAGTATTTCAACAATCAGTTACAAATCCTCTTAAAGCAAATGAAAAAATAGAAGATCTCAGCAAAGGAATAGATATTATTAAAAAGAGCCACATCAAAATTACAGAGCTGGAAGATACAATAACAGAAATTATAAACTCACTGGATGGGCTCAGTAATAGAGTGGAGATTACAGAGAATAGAATCGGTGAACTTGAAGACAGATCAGTAGAATTTACCCGTCTGAACAACAGAGAGGAAATAGACTG
The DNA here is from genome assembly GCF_024166365.1 of Elephas maximus indicus. NCBI lineage: Eukaryota > Metazoa > Chordata > Mammalia > Proboscidea > Elephantidae > Elephas > Elephas maximus. Next base: position 30,484,418 of record NC_064832.1, on the reverse strand, counting down.
AAAAAGTTTAGAGCCTCAGGGACCTGGGGGACAATAATAAAAGATTGAACATTATATCATCAGATACAAAAGTAGAAAGGGGTTGAAAGTGTATTTGAAGAAACAATGGCTAAAAACTCCCCAAATTTGGTGAATGACACCAATTTATAATCCTAGAAGCCGGGAAAGCCCCAGAGTAAACCCAGAGAAATTCATGCCAACATACATCGTAATTAAACTTTTGAAAACTAAAGACAATGAAAAATTCTTCAAAGCAGCTGGAGAGAAACAGCATATTACCTATAGGAGAACAGCATTTTGAATGACAGTGGATTATTCATCTGAAACTATGAAGGCCAGAAATAAGTGGGACAAAACTTTTCAAGTACTGAAAGAAAAGAACTATCAACTATAAATTCTATATTCAGTGAAACTACCCTTCAGGGATGAAGGGGAAATAAGGACATTCTCTGACAAAGGAAAACTAAAAGAATTTTCTCTTTTTTAGCAGCCCTACCCCTGAAAATTGGCTAGAGGAAGCTCTTCAGACAGAAAAGAAATGATTAAAAAAAAAAAAAAGAATCTTGGAGCTTTAGGAAGGAGGAAGAAACAACGGAAAGAGCAGAAGTATGGGTGAAAACCATAGTCTTGCCTTTTCCTCATGAATTTGAAAAATTATATTTGGTGACTAAATCAAAAGTTATAACACCATCTTATATTCAGGACAAAGATATTTAAAAGTGGGAAAGATAAGGTACCTAACCATTTTTCACAAGAGGTGGTTGTCATGGATTGAATTGTGTCCCCCCAAAATATGTGTCAACCTGGTTAGATCATGTTTCCCAGGGTTGAATGGTTGTCCTCCATTTTGTGATTGTAATTTTATGTTAAAGAGGATTAGGGTGGGATTGTAATGCCCATACTAAGGTCACATCCCTGATTCAATGTAAAGGGCATTTCCCTGGGATGTAGCCTGCACCATCTTTTAGCTTACAAGAGATGAAGGGAAATAAGCAGAGAGTTGGGGACCTCATACCACCAAGAAAGCAGTGCCGGGAGCAGAGCACGTCTTTTGGACCCAGGGTTCCTACATGGAGAAGCTTCTACTCCAGGGGAAGATTGATGACAAGGACCTTCCTCCAAAGCCTACAGAGAGACAAAGCCTTCCCCCTGGAGCTGATGCCCTGAATTTGGACTTCTAACCTACTAGATTGTGAGAAAATAAATTTCTCTTTGTTAAAGCCAATCCACTTGTGGTATTTCTGTTATGGCCTCACTAGATGACCAAGACAGTGGTAAAATACTGATAATAGTGGATTGTATTTTGTGTGTATTGTTATACTCACAGCAATCACTTTAAGTCTATGCAAAGATATAGACTCAAAAACACTGCAAATAAGTGAACATGAAATCCTAGAAAATGCTCAGGTAACCCACAAGAAGGAAAGAAAAGAAAAACAGGAAAACAAAAACCAAAGAAAGCAGAAAACAAATAATAAACAACAGAACTAAGCATTAATATATATATTAATAAACCAAACCAAACCTGTTGCCATCAAGTTGATTCCGATTCATAGTGACCCTATAGTACAGAGTAGAACTGTCTTACAGAGTTTCCAAGGCTGTAAATCTTTTTTGATTTTTTATCATGCTTTAAGTAAAAGTTTACAAATCAAGTCACTCTCTCATACAAAATTTATATACACCTTTTTTTTTTGTACTCCTAGTTGCTCTCCCCCTAATGAGACAGCACACTCCTCCTTCTCTCCACCCTGCATTCCCCATGTCCATTCAGCCAGCTTCTGTCCCCCTCTGCCTTCTCATCTCCCCTCTAGACAGGAGCTGCCCACATGGTCTTAAGTGTCTACTTGAGCCAAGAATCTCACTCCTCACCAGTATCATTTTCTATCTTATAGTCCAGTCCAATCCCTGTCTGCAGAGTTGGGTTTGGGAAGGGTTCCTGTCTTGGGGTAACAGAAGGTCTGGGGACCGTGACCTCCAGGGTCCTTCTAGTCTGACCATTAAGTTTGGTCTTTTTACAAGAATTTGGGTTCTGTATCCCACTGCTCTCTTGCTCCCTCAGGGGTTCTCTGTTGTGTTCCCTGTCAGGGCAGTCATTGGTTGTATCCGGGCGCCATCTAGTTCTTCTGGTCTCAGGCTGATGTAGCTTCTGGATTATGTGGTCCTTTCTGTCTCTTAGGCTCATAATTCCCTTGTGTCTTTGGTGTTCTTCATTCTTCCTTGCTCCAGGTGGGTTAAGACCAATTGATGCATCTTAGATGGCCACTTGCTAGCTTTTAAGACCCCAGATGCCACTCTCCAAAGTGGGATGCAGAATGTTTTCTTAGTAGATACTACTATGCCAGTTGTCTTACATGTCCCCTGAAACCATGGTCCTCAAACCTCCGCCCCTGCTACGCTGGCCTTTGAAGCATTCAGTTTATTCAGGAAACTTCTTTGCTTTTGGTTTAGTCCAGTTGTGTTGACCTCTCCTGTATTGTGTATTGTCTTCCCCTTCACCTAAAATAAAACTTATCTACTATCTAATTAAAGAGTACCCTCTACCTCTCTTCCTCCCTCCCCCTCTTGTAACCATCAAAGAATATTTTCTGTTTAAAGTGTTTCTCCAGTTCTTGTAATAGTGGTCTCATACAATATTTGTCCTTTTGCAACTGACTAATTTCACTCAGCATAATGTCTTCCATATTTTTCCATGTTAGGAAAAGTTTCATGGATTCGTCCTTGTTGTTTATCGATGTGTAGTATTCCATTGTGTGAATATACCATAGTTCATTTATCTGTTCATCTGTCTATGGGCACCTTGGTTGCTTCCAACTTTTTGCTGTTGTAAACAGTACTGCATTGAACATGGGTGTGAATATATCTCTTTGTGTAAAGGCTTTTATTTCTCTAGGATATATTCCCAGGAGTAGGATTGCTGGATCCTATGGTAGTTCTATTTCTAGTTTTTTAAGGAAGCGCCAAATCAATTTCCAAAGTGGTCGTACCGTTTTACATTCCCACCAGCAGTGTGTAAGTGTTCCAGTCTCTCCACAACCTCTCCAACATTTATTATTTTGTGTTTTTTGGATTAATGCCAACCTTGTTGGAGTGAGATGGAATCCCATTGTAGTTTTGATTTGCATTTCTCTGATGACTAATGATCATGAGACTTTCCTCATGTATCTGTTAGCGGCCTGAATGTCTTCTTTAGTGAAGTGTCTGCTCATATTCTTTGCCCATTTTTTATTGGGTTATTTGTCTTTTTGTGTTTGAGTTTTAGCAGAATCATGTAGATTTTAGAGATCAGGCGCTGATCGGAAATGTCATAGCTAAAAACTTTTTCCCAGTCTGTAGGTAGTGTTTTTACTCTTTTGGTGAAGTCTTTGGATGAGCATAGGTGTTTGATTTTTAGGATCTCCCAGTTATCTGGTTTCGCTTCTGCATTTTTAGTAATGTTTTGTATACTGTTTATGCCATGTATTAGGGCTCCTAACATTGTCCCTCTTTTTTCTCCCATAATCTTTATCATTTTAGACTTTATGTTTAGGTCTTTGATCCATTTTGACTTAGTTTTTGTGCATGGTTCCTATCCATGAGCAAGGCATGTTTTTCCACATATGTAGATCTCTTTTAGTTTCTTGCAGTAGTGTCTTGTAGTTTTCTTTCTACAGGTCTTTTACGTTTCTGGTCTTGTTTCATTTTTTTGCAGATGGATATCCAGTCCTGCCAGCATCATTTCTTAAAAAGACTGTCTTTTCCCCAATTAACTGACTTTTGGCCTTTGTCAGATATTAGCTGCTCATATGTGGATGGATTTATGTCCGGATTCTCAATTCTGTTCCGTTGGTCTATGTATCTGTTGTTGTACCAGTACCAGGCTGTTTTGACTACTGTGGTGGTATAATAAGTTCTAAAATCAGGTAGAGAGAGGCCTCCCACTTTATTCTTTTTCAGCAATGCTTTTCTTATCCGGGGCCTCTTTCCCTTCCATATGAAGCTGGTGATTTGTTTCTCCATCTCATTAAAAAATGTCATTGGAATGTGGATCGGAATTGCATTGTATCTATAGATGGCTTTAGGTAGAATAGACATTTTACAATGTTAAGTCTTCCTATCCATGAGCAAGGCATGTTTTTCCACATATGTAGATCTCTTTTAGTTTCTTGCAGTAGTGTCTTGTAGTTTTCTTTCTACAAGTCTTTTACGTTTCTGGTACGATTTATTCCTAAGTATTTTATCTTCTTGGGGGCAGCTGTAAATGGTATTGATTTGGTGATTTCCTTTTCGATGTTCTTTTTGTTGGTTTGTCTTGTATGCCGATGCTCTACTGAACTCTTCTATTAGCTTCAGTAGTTTTTTTGAGGATTCCTTAGGGCTTTCTGTGTATAAGATTATGTCATCTGCAAACAGAGATACTTTTAATTCTTCCTTACCAATCTGAATGCCCTTTATTTCTTTATCTGGCCTAATTGCCCTGGCTAGGACCTTCAGCACAACGTTGAATAAGAGTAGTGATAAAGGGCATCCTTGTCTGGTTCTCGTTCTCAAGGGGAATATTTTCAGAAGCTCTCCTTTTAGGATGATGTTGGCTGTTGTCTTTGTATAAATGCCCTTTATTATGCTGAGGAGTTTTCCTTCTATTCCTATTTTGCTGAGAGTTTTTATCATGAATGAGTGTTGAACTTGTCAAATGCCTTTTCTGTATCAATTGATAAAATCACATGGTTCTTGTCTTTTGTTTTATTTATATGGTGGATTACATTAATTGTTTTCTAATGTTGAACCATCCCTGCATGCCTGGTATGAATCCCACTTGGTCGTGCTGTATTAGTTTTTTGATACGTTGTTGAATTCTATTGGGTAGAATTTTGTTGAGGATTTTTGCATCTATGTTCATGAGGGATACAGGTCTGTAATTTCCTTTTTTTGTGGTGTCTTTAGCTGGATTTGGTATCAGGGATGTGCTGGCTTCATAGAATGAGTTAGGGAGTATTCCATCCTTTTCTATGCTCTGAAATACCTTTTGTAGTAGTGGTGTTACCTCTTCTCTGAAAATTTGGTAGAGCTCTGCAGTGCAGGCATCAGGGCCAGGACTTTTTTTTGTTGGGAGTTTTTTGATTACCTTTTCAATCTCTTTTTTTTTGTTATGGGTCTGTTTAGTTGTTCTACCTCTGTTTGTGTTAGTTTAGGTAGGTAGTGTGTTTCCAGGAGTTCATCTGTTTCTTCTGGGTTTTCAGATTTGTTAGAGTACGATTTTTCGTAGTAATCCGATATGATTCTTTTAATTTCAGTTGGGTTTGTTGTGATATCACCCATCTCATTTCTTATTCGGGCTATTTGTTTCCTTTCCTGTATTTCTTTAGTCATACTGGCCAATGGTTTATCAGTTTTGTTAATTTTTTCAAAGAACCAGGTTTTGGTCTTGTTAACTCTTTCAGTTGTTTTTCTGTTCTCTATTTCATTGAATTCTGCTCTAATTTTTATTATTCGTTTTCTTCTGGTGCCTGACAGTTTCTTTTGTTGCTCTCTTTCTGTGCATTCAAGTTGTAGGGACAGGTCTTTGATTTTGGCCCTTTATTCTTTCTGTATGTGTGCATTTATTGATACAAATTTACCTCTGAGCACTGCTTTCACTGTGTCCCAAAGGTTCTGATAGGAAGTGTTTTCATTCTCATTGGAGTCTATGAATATTTTTATTCCCTCCTTAATGTGTGTTCTAAAACCCAGTCTTTTTTGGGGAGGGTATTGTTCAGTTTCCAAGTATTTGATTTCTTCTTCCTGGTTTTTCTGTTATGGATTTCTACTTTTATGGCCTTATGGTCTGAGAAGATGTTTTGTAATATTCTGATGTTTTGGATTCTGCAAAGGCTTGGTTTATGACCTAATATGTGGCCTATTCTAGAGAATATTCCATGTGTACAAGAAAAGAAAGTATACTTTGTAGCTGTTGGGTAGAGTGTTCCTTATATGTCTATGAGGTCAGCTTGTTTGATTGTGGCATTTAGATCTTCCATGTCTTTATTGAGCTTCTTACTGGATGTCCTGTCCTTCAACGAAAGTGGTGTGTTGAAGTCTCCTACTATAACTGTGGAGGTTTCTATCTCACTTTTCAGTGCTGTTAGAGTTTATTTTATGTATTTTGCAGCCCTATCACTTGGTGCATAAATATTTAATATGGTTATATCTTCCTGGTAAATTGTTCCTTTAATCATTATATAGTGTCCTTTATCCTTTGTGGTGGAATTAACTTTAAAGTCTGTTTTATCAGAAATTAATATTGCCACTTCTGCTCTTTTTGATTGTTGCTTGTTTGATATATTTTTTTCCATCCTTTGAGTTTTTGTTTCTTTGTGTCTCTAAGTTTAAGGTGTATCCATTGAAGGCACCATATAGCTAGATGGCTTTTTTATGCATTCTGCCATTTTCTGTCTCTTCACTGGTGCATTTAGTCCATTTACATTCAGAGTAATTAGAGATAGTTATGAGTTTAGTGCTGTCATTTTGATGCCTTTTTGTGTGTGTGTTGTTGACAATTTCATTTTTCCACTCACTTTTTTGTGCTGAGAAGTTTTTCTTTGTAAATTTTGTGTCCCTCTTTTTCATTGTAGTTGAATTTTGTTTTTGCTGAGTCCTTATGTTTATCTTGGTTTTTATTTTGAAGTATGAGATTGTTAGTCCTCTTTGTGGTTACCTTAATATTTACCCCTATTTTTCTAAGAATAAACCTAACTTGCATCTCCCTGTGGAAACCCTGATGGTGTAGTGGTTAAGTGCTACAGCTAGTTACCAAAGGATTGACCGTTTGAATCCACCAGGCGCTCCTTGCAAATGCTACGGGGTCGTTCTACTCTGTCCTGTTGGGTCGCTATGAGTTGGAATCAACTTGACTGCAGTGGGTTTGGTTTTTTGGGGGCTTTATCTCCCCATATCGCCTTGATTTCCTTTCCATATGGGAGATCTATGCCTCCTGTATTTAGTCCCTCTTTATTGATTATTGTCATCTTTTGAGTAATAACATCAGTGATTCCCCGTTTTGAGCTTCTGGTTTTTTTAAATTAATTTTATTTTATTTTTGTGATTTTCCTGAGTTGATATCAGGATGCTCTGTTCTGTGTCCTTGTGTTGTGTTGTTATCTGGTATTATTGATTTTCTGACCAAAGAATTTCCTTTAGTAATTCTTGTAGTTTTGGTTTGGTTTTTGCAAATTCTCTAAGCTTGTGTTTATCTGTAAATGACTTAATTTTGCCTTCATATTTGAGAGAGAGTTTTGCTGGATATATGATTCTTGGCTGGCAGTTTTTCTCCTTCAATGCTATTTATATGTCATCCCATTGCTTTCTTGCCTGTATGGTTTCTGCTGAGTAGTCTGAACTTATTCTTATTGATTCTCCTTTGTAGGTAACTTTTCATTTATCCCTGGCTGCTTTTTCAAATTTTCTCTTTATCTTTGGTCTTGGCAAGTTTGATGATAATATGTCTTCGTGATTTTCTTCTGGGATCTACCTTGTATGGGGTTCAGTGAGCATTTTGGATAGATACCCTTTCCTCTTTCGTGATGTCAGGGAAGTTTTCTGCCAGTAAATCTTCAACAATTCTCTCTGTATTTTCTTTTATCCCTCCCTGTTCTGGAATTCCAGTCTCATGCAAGTCATTCTTCTTGATAGAGGCCCACATGATTCTTAAGTTTTCTTCATTTTTTAAAATTATTTTTTCTGATTTTTCTTAAAATATATTGGTGCCAATTGCCTTACCCTCCATCTCCCCTATTCTGCATTCCAGCTCCTCTGACTTCCTGTTGAGTTGCCTAGTTCTGTAATTTTAGTGTTAATCTTTTGAATTTCTGAATGCTGTCTCTCTATGGATTCTTGCAGCTTATTAAATTTTCATTATGTTCTTGAATAATCTTTTTAATTTATTCAACTGCTTTATCTGTGTGTTCCTTGGCTTTTTCTGTTCACTGCCAGATTGCATTTCTGATGTCGTCCCTGATGTCTTGAAGCATTCTGTATATTAGTCTTTTGTATTCTACATCAGACAGTTCCAGGAATATATCTTCATCCGGGACAGATCTTAATTCTCTATTTTGGGGGTTTGTAGAAGCAATCATGGTCTGCTTCTTTATGTGGTTTGATATCAGCTGCTGTCCCTGAGCCATCTATAGTAAGTTCTTGTAAAAATTCATTTTGTATTTGGTCACTGAGTTTTATCTTCTTGTTTTGTTTTGTTTCAATATACCTAGATGGGCTGCTAGAGTGTGCTAACTTGATTGTTGGAGGCTTTGAAGCACTTATGGCCTGTTAACAAATGGTTAGAGCTGTTACCAGGTATATGAGCCTATGAGTCCTTTCACTGTTTTTGAATAGAATCAGCTCAGGTGTCCTGATGGTCGGTCACCTAGTGTCTGGTGTAGGCTCTCACCTACCATCTTAGAGGAGTAATGGTGATGGTTGTATACACTGGTTTCTGGTAGCAGCAGGGGGTCACACTCCAAGGAGGGCAGGGTGCTGACAGCCTTCCCTCAAGTGCCAGTGAGGAAGGAGCATCTCTGTTCTCTAGATCGCTCTAGTAGTTGGGTTCTGCAGCTGTACCTTAGGCAACCAGTGCTTGTACCTGTAAAGACTGGTAGGCACCACTATCCTCAGACTCCTTTCACAGGTGAGTAGGTGGTGTGGATGGAGCCTCAGCCTTCAGGTACCTACTGTGGGTAGGTAAGGGCTCTGTTTAATAGGTAGAGTGGTAAGTAATATGTGTTTTGATACATATTATGTGGAACACATATGTCCTTCTGGACTCTGCGTTGCTTTCTAGATCCCATGACAGGGCCATACAATGTATGGCACCTGAAAATGTGGTATTTGCATGAACATGGAACCATTGTGAGAAACACAACTTCCAAATAATGCATACCAACCCAAACCCCCTGCTGTCGAGTCGATTCCGACTCATAGTGACCCTATAGGACAGAGTAGAACTGCCCCATAGAGTTTCCAAGGAGCACCTGGCAGATTTGAAATGCCAACCTCTTGGTTAGCAGCTGTAGCACTTAACCACTACGCCACCAGGGTTTCCAAATAATGCATAGGAACCTAGAAATACACTTACAAGGGTTATCTCACTGTTCAAAAGCCAGAAGAGACAAAAGTTTTGCACAGCCACATTGCAAGGATGCGCCAACTAATACAATATCCTGTAAAAACAGTAATTTGTGGCACACACCCATTTCTTCAGTTTCAAACAGTTGTACAGGTCCCCACCTGCCAGCAGCATGTACTGTTAGTGGGAAAGCAGCTTCCCAATAAATCCAAGAGGCGAAAAATATAGGTGGACACTATATGTCTAGCTGGTGTTAGATCAAAAACAATAACAACGTATTGTAAAGAATATAGAAGTAAACTGTATGACAACAATAGCATAAAGGCCAGGAGAGGAGAAATGGTCTTTGTTTTAAGTTTCTTATAGTATATGTGTATTAAAAAAAAAAAAAAAATTTTTTTTTATAATGTTACTTGAAGATAGACTGTTACAAGTTAATGTTATAGACCCTAAACCATCTAAAAAAAAAAAGTTATAGCCAATAAGCCTACTATGGAGATAAAATGGAATCATAAAATTACTCAGTTAATACAAAAGAAGACAGAAAAAAAAAGAACAGAGAATAGATGGAACAAATAGATGTAGAATTTAAACTAACCATATTAACAATTACGTTAAATATAAGTGGTCTGAACACCCCAATTAAAAGTCAGAGATTGTCACATTGGATAAAAAAGCAAGAGCCAACTATATGCTATCTACAAAAAAACCAATTTTACTATAAAGACAAATACATTAAAAATAAAAGGAATAAAAATAAAATGAAGGATCTTGAGAGTATATGCCTGACTGGAACAGAAGGTAACTGAGGATAATCTAAGATTTGTATTGTGGAATATTAGGTGGTTGATAACACAGTTAAGCAAAGTGGACATTGAAGGAGCCACAGTTGTTGGTGAGAAGGTAATGAGTTCATTCTTGAACATGTTAATATTTGAGATGTTTGCCAGATAGCCACGTAGAGATCTTTTAGCATTTAGGTGGATATAGATCTGGAGCCTGAAAGTGTGGTTCTAGTTTAAAAAAAAAAGTGTAGATTTAGGAGTAATATAGCAGCTGCGGAAACCCTGGTAGCATAGTGGCTAAGTGCTATGGCTGCTAACCTAAAGGTTGGCAGTTTGAGTCTGCCAGGTGCTCCTTAGAAACTGTGTGGGGCAGTTCTACTCTGTCCTGTAGGGTTGCTATGAGTCGGAATTGACTCGACAGCACTGGGTTTGGTTTTTTTTGTTTTTTATATCAGCTGCAGCAGTACCTCGACCAGGAACTACCAGAAATTCAAGCCAAATTCAGAAGAGGATGTGGAACCAGGGCTTGCTGATGTCAGATGGATCCTGGCTGAAAGCAGAGAATACCAGAAAGATGTTTACCTGTGTTTTATTGACTATGTAAAGGCATTCGACTGTGTGGATCATAACAAATTATAGATAACATTGCTAAGAATGGGAATTTCAGAACACTTAATTGTGCTCATGAGGAGCCTATACGTAGATCAGTAGAACGGGAGGATGCTGCGTGGTTTAAAGTCAGGAAAGGACTGTGTCAGGGTTGTAGCCTTTCACCACATGTATTGTCTGTATACTGAGCAAATAACCCAAGAAGCTGGACTATTTGAAGAAAAACAGGGTATCCGGATTGAAGGGAGACTCATTAACAGCCTGCGTGATGCAGATCACACAACTTTGCTTGTTGAAAGTGAAGAGGTTTTGAGGCACTTACTGAGGAAGATCAAAGATCACAGCCTTCAGTGTGGATTACACCTGAACATAAAGAAAACAAAAACCCTCACAACTGGGCCAATAAGCAACATCAAGATAAACAGAGAAAGTATTGAAGTTGTCAAGAATTTTATTTTACTTGGATCCACAATCAATGCCCATGGGAGCAGCAGTCAAGAAATGAAAAGATGCATTGCATCGGGCAAATCTCCTGCAAAAGACCTGTTTAAAGTGTTAAAAATTAACAATAGAGGATGTCACGTTAAGGAGTAAGGTGCATCTGACCCAAGCCATGCTGTTTTTAACCGCCTTATAAGCATTTGAAGACTGGGCAGTGAATAAGGAAGACCAAAGAATTGACAACTTTGAATTATGGTGTTAACCAAGAATATTGAATATACCATGGACTGCCAAAAGAACAAACAAATCTATCTGGAAGAAGTACAGCCAGAATGCTCCTTAGAAGCAAGGATGGCGAGACTATGTCTCACATACTCTGGAAATGTTATTAGGAGGGTTCAGTTCCTGGAGAAGAGCATCATGCTTGGTAGAGGGTCAGCGAAAAAAAGAAGGACCCCCAGAGAGATGGACTGACATAGTGGCTACGATGATGGACAAGGCAAAACTGTCCTATAAAATGATTTGGCTTAGGATAGTACAAAAACATTTCCTGTAATGTGCATCCAATAATATTCCTTAAAATACCCAGAAAACAATAGCAATTCCTGTCTTCCATTTCCCCTATTGTTAATTTTTCTAACAGCAGTGGAGACCTTGTACTTAGTCACAGTCTCTTTTAGGAGCACCTTGACTTGAGAGCCTTTAAGCCCTTCACTCTCTGGAGAAGTTTAAGCTTGCTTTAGAAATATATGCTAATTCTGGAAAATCATGTAAAATAAACTTTATCTTCTACTTTGTCTTATTATATATTCAGTGAGATTTATACTAATCTTTCGGATAGTAAAAGTCCGGCTTCCTTCACAAGATTAGGTAGCAAAACAGAGTGAAGTGTTGTACAGAGAACGATTATGCTGAGAGTTAATTTGAGTAGATAAGTAATGGCAGGAGACAGCTTGCCTGAGTCTAAGAGAAAACGGCTGCCTGAGTCCTGGATGGAAACACTGCTACAGAAATACATAAATTTTACTTTAAAAAATAAAGCATTCCTTTAAATCTTTTCTTTACAATTGTTTTAATAGTTATCTATTGCTGTATAAAAATTACCCCAGTACTTAGCAACTTAAAATGACAAACGTTTATTATCGCATATAATTTCTGAGGGTCATCAATCTGGCTGTGGCTTACCTGTGTGGTTTCGGCTCAGGGTCTCTCATGAGAGAGCATCAGGTCTGTACAAACTGAGGCCATAGTCATTTTTAGTCTTGATTAGGGTTGGAGAATTTGCCTCATTCATTCACGTGGTTGTTGAAAGGCCTCAGTTCTTTGCTGGCTGTTGACCAGAATCTTCATTTCTTTGCCATATGGCCTCTCCATAAGGGTGCTTACCACTTGACAGCTTGTGACCCCCTAAGCAAGAGTTCTGAGAGAGAGCGAGAGCCTGAAATGGAAGCTGCAGTTTCTTGTATACCCTAATCTCAGAAGTAGCATACCATCACTTCTGCCATATGCCATTGGCCACCCAGAATAACCTGGTACAACACAGGTGGGGTCTACACGAGGCTGTGACTAACTGGAGGCAGTAGTTATTGGTGCTGTTTTGGAGGTTGGCTGCCACAGCATTAGCAGATCATACCATTTTTCTTCTTTGTGCTTCACTGTTTTTAATTTAACCCACAATACGGCTATATTATATGATAACGTTCTAGAAATATTTATTGAGTGTCCATTATATGCTAGACACCGAAATTTTAAGAACATTGTGCCCTGATAGTGGCCTGCTTAAATTCCTTCCATGAGTTTGTCTCTTGCTACTTCCTTGCTGTGCAATCTGTGTTTTACCTTTATGAAACTAATAAATCTGTCTTAAGGGCTCATATGCTGAGTTCCATTCTGATCACTTTACATTTATCATCTCAAAACAACCCTCTGAGGAAGTATTACTTTTCTTACTTTATATGTGAGCTATGTGAGTTTTCTTTAGGGGCATATTTCCCCTTCTCTTGCTTCTGAGCCATCCATCCCTCTACTTTTCACTTAAAATAACTTACTTCTCAGCTCAGGCAAAACCTCTTCCAGGAAGCTATCCCTGATGAACCTGATCTGTGTTGTGTTTCCTTCTCTTGATTTCCATGGCACTTTGTGCATACCTTTATCATGGTACCACTCTGTATTGCTGTTTTTTATTCCCTTACCTGTTTCCTTCATTAGCCTATAAACTGTAGCATAGGGGTTAAAAACAAGGAGGTCTGGAGTCAAACAGCTTGAGGCCAAATCCAGGATCCACTACTTACTGACTGTGACTTTGGGCAATTTACTCTAAGCCTTTCTGTCTTCACTTGTAACGTGACATAAAAAATAGACCTTCCCTCTAATGTTTGTTGTGAGAATGAAATGAGACAATACAAGTAAAGTGCTTAGTGCTATACCTGGAATTTAATAAATATTGTCTGTAAACTCTTTGAGGTCAGAATGATTGAATGCTTATTATATGCCATGCACTGTACCAGACTGTCTATGTAGGTTATTTCATTTACTTCTCACAGCAGTCCCATGTGGTGGGTACTGTTGCTAATGCTGTATTCCTCTTAGCATCCCTAGTGCCTGTCACAGAGTGTATTTATTGAATGGGTGGATGAATGAATGATAAATGATGTTGTGGACAGTCAATTGTAGGGGCAGACAACAACATGGAATCATGGTTAAAAACATGACACAAAATGATGGAGAAAATAAGCAGATAAACATGACTAACATAGTAGTGTACTACCTAACAAGGAGCCCTGGTAGTGCAGTGGTTAAAGTGCTCTGCTGCTAACCAGAAAGTCAGCTGTTAGAACCCACTAGCCATTCCATGGGAGAAAGATGTAGCAGTCTGCTTCTGTAAAGATTAGATCCTTGGAAACCCTATGGGGCAGTTCTTCTCTGTCCTATAGGGTCACTATGAGTTAGAATTGACTTGACGACAATGAGTTTGGTTTTTGGTATAGTATCTATTATGGAATGAGTTGTGTCCCCCCAAAAATGTGTCAACTTGGCTAGGCCATGATTCCCAGTATTGTGTGATTATCCACCATTTTGTTATTTGATGTGATTTTCCTAAGTGTTGTAAATCCTACCTCTATGATGTTAATGAGGCAAGATTAGAGGCAGTTAATGTTAATGAGGCAGGTCTCAGTCTACAAGATTAGGTTGTATCTTGAGTCAGTCTCTCTTGAGATATAAAAGAGAGAAGTGAGCGGAAGTAGAGGGACTACATACCACCAAGAATGAAGAACCAGAATTAGAATATGTCCTTTAGACCCCGGGTCCCTGCACTGAGAAGCTGCTAGACCAGGGGAAGATTGATGACAAGGACCTTCTCCCAGAGCCAATGGAGAGAGAAATCCTTCCTGTCCATAGGCACTCTGAATTTGGATTTCTAACCTCCTAGACTGTTAGAGAATAAATTTCTCTTTGTTAAAGCCTTCCACTTGTGGTATTTCTGTTGTAGCCGCACTGAGTGAATAAGACAGTACCTAACAGCACAAGTTCTAGAAACAGGTAGACTTGGGTTTAAATGTATACCTCTTATTAGCCATATAACACAAGGCAAATTTCTTAACTTCTGTGTCTTAGTTTCTTTATCTCTAAAATGGAGATAATAATATGTATTTTATAAAGTTGTTATGAGAATGAAATGAAATAATATATGTAAAATATTTAGCATAGAACCTGGCACACAGTAGATGCTCAAAAAGCATTAACTAGTAAGGGTTCTGGGTTAGTAAATTAAATTGAGAAAATCATGAAGAAAGAATTTTAGTAGTGAAGAAAATAAAATCAGATTATGAAGTATGTGGTAATGACTTTCAATCATCATCATCATAGTTATCAAAATCAAGTGTGAAAAAAGGAAGCTTAGGGGGCTATTCTCTCCCTTATACTATAGTACCCTCACTAGCCAACACCAAATTTTGGCCTAGTGGCTCTGAGGTAAAGTTAAGAATTAGTCCTCATAAACTAAAGTAATGAAATGTTTCTAATATTCTGCCTTCTTATTCTATCATCACTTTAGTGCAAATGCTGGGAAAATGAGAACCAAAAGTCTTCTGCCAAGGATTAATTAACTATGTTATGATTTAGAAACTTTCTGAGTTTTGCAATACTGTACTTTTTACATCTGGCAAACCTCAAACTTGCCCGGGTTATTAGTACTCTAGAAAATAGAATTTTGGGGAAAAGCCTGAAAGGAAGCCTCTTGAAATGTAAGAAGGCAAGAAATGGAGTTGTTACAGCAATATTGCTATTTTAAAAAGGATAGATCCTAATGATTCACTTTTCAGAAATTTATATCATAATTAGAAAAATAAAGGTAGCGGTTTTTAAGGGTGGCAGAGGAGAGAGATATTGGGGAGAGGTGGCAGGGTTAGAGTGGAAGGGAGATAGGATGGTAGGATTGGGTTAGGATCGGCTGAGAAGATGCTCTCCCTTCCTGAACATACCAGGGGAGACCCGGCATGTTTATTTAATAAGGCTTCCTTTAGGGACTCTGATATGTGCTGCCCCCCAACTAAATTACAGACTATGTCAGAAAGTAGGAATTTACCTTATAAAATATAATTGAAAACTAAAGTGACATATTTTAGAAAATATTAACTTTTTCTTGGAGTCCTGAGACAGCAGTGGTTAGGATTTGGGAGACAACTTGAACTGTGTTCTCTTAGGCAAGGAGGGGATGATGAAGACATCTTGATGTACAGTTTTGTTTCAGTGGGCCCTGTTTATTGTCATTTGCTTATGGACATATAGCTAATGTGTATTTTTAAGTCATGTTCAAATGTTTGCTATTATTCATATGCCTAGCTTGATGGGATTGTGACCTAAAGCTTAATTTTTTGGTCAAAATTAGTATTTTTACTTTATATGTACACATAAAGACTGGGTTAAACTGATCCATTTTGCTTTTCTCCACTGTGTCAAAAAAATTATGATCAAAGACCAGACTCAATATTAATTCAATAGTTTATTTTAACTAATAAGAAACATCATTTAAAAATAAAATTGAATTCATAGGTACAGGGTTTTTTCTTTGTTTCCAAAGGGGGGGGGGGAGGCATTTTCAGACTTGCTTAACTTTTCATTCTTTTTAAATTTAATATATTCATATTAAATATAAAAATAAAAGGGCTTTAAAAAGCAAGCTCATCTGATCATTATCAAAGAAAGCAGTTATACATTTCCTATGATTTTAAACTTGGTCTGTATTGCTAAGAAAGGAATAAATACCCTACCTATTTTAAGAAATAAGAAAAAGGAATCTTAACAGATGCCCTAAGCATGACCTATGCCACTGATAGTCTAGGCTTGAAATTAGTCATTTGAATACATAGATTTTGTTATAAAAGGTTAATGATCAAATTTATTATAGTCTCTTGGTAGACTTTTCATTTAAATTAAGTACAAGAATTAGCCTGTCAGGTTTATACTGATGTGCTGAAACAAAATTGTGCATGGAAAGTTTTAATGTTACCTTTTCATGCTAAATCACTATTTTACCTGTATGTAATCTGTTAGTGTCAGACCTCGTCTAACTTCAGGAGGAGGGATGAGAATGAGGATCAGCCCAAAGCTGATTCTTATAAGGTAGAGGTCAGACATACCTCTACTCACAAAATTTTTCACCATTTCTGACACCAGCCGTCTCCCCTTCCCCACCTTCAACTCTCTACTTCTCTGCTGAGATCCATAATTTGTTGCAATGGCCACGCAGAACTCACAGACCACACTCAAGATTATGTGGTTTACTAGGGAAGTAACAGGCTACAACTTGGGATCAGGACCAACTTGGAAGTAACAAGATACAACTCAGGAGACAAGATCACTACAGCTTCCAACCAAGACAGTGGATGTGCCTGCCACTGGGCCTTCTCTCGGTTGCCTGCTGCTGGGCCTTCTCTTGGCCATGCCCACCACTGGGCCTCTGCCCTGCTTGGGCAAGTGTTACGCCTCTTTTGGCTCTGCCAACAAGTACCCAGAGGCACCTGCTGAAGGCACTCAACTCTCTCTCCCCACATTGGTCGGCAAACCCACTGCAGCTGCCTTGCGCCAGTCTCCTGGTTCTTGCCACCCTCATACTGCAGCTGCCATTTTTCTGCTGCCAGGCTCTGCTGTGGTTATCACTGTTTCTCACCATCTCACACCATTTCCAGTGTTACAGCTCTCTCTATCCTGTGTCTAGGAGGTTCTCAGCACAGGGACCCTGAGTCCAAAGGACACACGGACCTCATTGATAGTAATGAGGTCCCCCTTAACATCTGTGAGATTAGCCCTTATGAAAACCCATTTCTTGTCAGTTTCAAGGCATGGTACTTCCACCAGGACCACTAACTGAGCAATCCCCTTGGTGGGCCACAGGCACTTAATTTACATAGTAATTGACCAATTCCTGAAAGGTTGCTTAATCCTGTTCGATGGTTTTACCCATCCTGTTTGCATGGTAGACTGACCAACCCCTGCAAGGTGTGTAAAATAGATCAATCACAGGGCAGGCTGCGGTGCAACCATTTATTTTTGACAGAATGATAAACTGAAGGCCAGAAAGGCCATATATAAGAGACAGCCATTGCACTGCACCGTATTTAGCCAACCTTGATTTTAAGACTTCAAGGGAAGGAATGGTCAAGGGGTTTCCGAAGCCAGAACAAGTATAGAAATGTTAATATATGCATATTAACAAAAAACAATTGCAAGGAACCTAACCCCACACAATAAGCCTATTACTGCTTACTCAGATCTACTTTAGATTCAGAGCTGGAAACATTAAGGATTATGAAATTCTGGGAACTCTGTGTAGGTCCACTTAAAAGTAGACACAACAAAGCCCCACAACCAATAAAATCTTTGAACAATGTTGGCTTAAGTTTCTAAGTTTGTCTTATTTTTTTGAAAACCATACAATGTTCAGTTATTAAACAATTTTTGACAAAACTTTGGCACTATGAATAGGTTAAATTTGCTACAATATTTACTGTCATAGAATATCATATATGAGTAAAGGGTATATGGGTAAAAGATACTAGTGGGAGCCCTGGTGATGCAGTGGTGAAAGTGCTCATCTGCTAACCATAAAATTTGACGTTTCAAACCCACTAGCCGTTCCATGGGAGGAAGATGTGGCAGTCTGCTTCTGTTTACGTGGTTTACAGCCATGGAAACCCTATGGGGCAGTTCTACTCTGCCCTGTAGGGTTGCTGTGAGTCAGAATTGACAGCAGTAGTTTGGGTTTGGTTTTTTTTTTTTTGGTTTTGAAAAGAGTGTTAGATTCCCATAATGAAAATGTAGTGACTGTTTTGATTTTCCTCAAATAATTCCTGCCTCTTAACCTTTAAGTAGAGGCCCTGGATAAGAGGCAGGAATTATCTGAGGAACATGATCTTAAGCGTGGTCATTAATCATAGGATATGTTTTTTTTTTACTTCTTTACAAATCTTAGCCGTCAGCATTATTAATAGATAATTTGATTCTCCCTCACTTCAGCAGGGCAAGCGTGTTTTTTCCTGACCTTTGAACTCTAATCTACCCTTCTCGTGCTTTTCTGTCCTGTCATAACCCTCTCAAATGTGTAAAAACATCCTTGACTTTCATCATCTTCAGACATACTGGCTTCCTTTCAAGAACTTTCATATCCTATTCTTCCTTTAATGTCTGTTTCTCACACTGGATTAGTTCCCTTTATAGTACTCTTTCCTCCTACAGTATGGATTTTTATTCATTTCACAAATATTATTGTAGGTATTTCTGTCTTACTTAGTGTTTTTTACCTCATCCTTTCAGTTAGAATAAGATATTTTCTTTGGATTAGGAGGAGTAACTTTCCCACAGTACCTATTGTAAATTCTCCAATTAATGACTGCTGAACAAGGTTTTATCTTTTTTTTTTGTTGTTGTTATTAGAAAGGAGGAAGAACCTCAGTGGACTCACTTGTGGGGTGGTTGAAGACAGTACTGATGGGAGTGGACTCCCTATAATACTTCATTCGGATAAATGACTCTTTTGGTTTAATTACATGAATTTTGTTATCTCCCTTTGAGCTGCCTCCAGAGCAACTATGTCAAACATTATCAAGTAAACCCTGACTCAGTTTTAGAAATCTTGGCTAATTTTGTGTTAGGAATTCCTTTTTTAAAACAATACTTAAAAATTACCAGAACTTTGTACATACGAAAAATGTTGAAACAGCAAATGTTTGGTTAAAGATATACTTACCACAATGAAAAAAAAAAAAAAATTACCAGAACAAATGCAAAATACATTATTTGTGAGTTAGGTTTTTAAAAAATATTAAAAAAAAAAAAAAAGCCACTAACACAAAGTAACTTAGTTGGAAATAAAGAAAATAAAAATATTTTTAATAAGACCTAATAAATTGATATACTTCTCCTTATTTTGAAAATTTTGACAAAGATAACAATTTAGGAAATATATTTTGAAAGCCATTTTCAGGTGGTTTGTGTGTGTAACTGCTGTCACTGTACCTGCATGGCATATTCTTCAGCCATATTGGGGCTAAGGGAGTTGGAAATTGATAGTAAATTGTATCATTTATAACAGAGCTAAGGCAAGAGCTACAGCTGCTAACCAAAAGGTCGGCAGTTCGAATCCACCAGGCGCTCCTTGGAAACCCTTTGGGGCAGTTCTGTCCTGTGCTCTAGGGTTGCTATGAGTTGGAATCAACTCGATGGCAGCGGGTTTGGTTCTTTTTTAAGGCAGTATTTTTTATAGGTAATGGTGAGCCCTATCAGAATACTTCGCTGAAAGCAACACAGCAGGTCGGTTATTCAGCAAACATTCTAAAACCCTAATTCTCTGCTAGGTGCTAGGGAGCAAAACACAATTGAACAAGTTATCTCTATATTAGAGATTTATGACAAGAAAAATCTTTATCTTAAGATATATTCTGTTTTGTTATAGGTTTCCCATTTCTCTTAGAATAAATATCCAAGCTTTTTAGCATGATCTTTAAGATGCTACACAATCTGACCCGTATTTACCTACCTTATCTAGCCTTTTCTGTAGCAACCTCCCCACTGCAGCACATCCACTTTGCTTCAGTTCCACTGGCTTTTTCCATTTCCTACAAGAATGCCAGTTTCTTAGCACATGCTCTTCCCTTTTTGGGGAAACCTCTGTCCCCTACTCCTTCAAAGCACAGCCTCTGTCTCATATGTCAGGTCTTGGCATCCATGTTACCATCTTAGATAAGTCTCCTTCTTGGGTCTCCTCTTTTTTCTTCATGAGAGAACTCTTTTCTTTCATAGCACTTTTATGAATGATTTCCTTGCTTGTTTATTGTCTGCATCTTCCTGCTAGATTCTAAGCACGTGTAGGTAGGAGCTGTATCTGTTTGCTCACCACTCGCTCCGTTGCCTAGTACATAGTAGGTATTCTGTAAATGTTTGATGCTTAGTGGATAATGTTTCACAGATAAAAATAATTTTTAGTTTTACTCCAGATTGCCTAAATACTCCACTGCACTTCACTATTAAACAAAAAAAAAACTTCTAAATAACAGACATTCTGAAACAGTGTATACTTTCCTTATAGCTAAGGTACAGGTGTTATGTTTGACTAATATTTGAAGAAAAAACCATGGGGGAAAGGAGTAGATAAAACATATTCTGTTTTTAAAGGACTTAGGGCATATATAACTAAGAAACTTTATTTTTAATCTTATCCTTACTTTAAGACAGAATTAGCATCAAAGAACTTTGAGCCCTTTAACCTACTCACTTTATTCAATCAACAAATGTTTATTGAGCTCCTACTGTGTGCCAGGCAGTGTTAGACATGGGGGTATAGTTGTGAACAAGACAAATAAAGCCTATGCCTTCCTGCATCGTACATTCTAGCAAATGAGACAGTTAATAAACAAGTAAACAAATAAATATATAATTTCAATTGTCTTTTCTTGCCTATTTTCCATCTCTGTCATTTTTGTTTTGCTCTCAGGGAAATTTCCTTAACTTCAATTTTTAACTCTTCCATTGAGTGCCTATTATTTTTGCTTTCAATTTAATTTCTAAGATATCTTTGTTGTGTATTGTGTGAATGCTCCTTTTTTTCTAGAGCATTCTGTTCTTGTTTCATAAATACAACCTCATCCCTCTTAGGGTTTTTTTTTGTTTTTTTAATATTCTCGTGGTTGAATTGTGTCCCCCAGAAATATGTGTTGATGTGGTTAGGCCATGATTTCCAGTATTGTGTAGTTGTCTTCCATTTTGTAATTGTAATTCTATGTTAAAGAGGCTTGTAACATCCTTACTAAGATCACATCCCTGATCCAATGGAAAGGGAGTTTTGTTGGAGTGTGGCCTGCACCCCCTTTCATCTTACAAGAGATAAAAGGCAAGGGAAGTAAGCAGAGAATGGGGACCTCATATCACCAAGAAAGCAGCGCTGGGAGCAGAGCACATCCCTTGGACCCCGGGTTCCTGTTCGGAGAAGCTCCTAGTCCAGGGGAAGACTGATGACAAGAACCTTCCTCTAGAGCCAACAGAGAAAGCCTTGCCCTAGATAGAGCTAACACCCTGAATTTGGACTTGTAGCCTACTAGACTGTGAGAGAATAAACTTCTGTTTGTTAAAGCCATCCACTTGTGGCATTTCTGTTACAGCAGCACTAGATAACTAAGATATGTACTCTTTTTTTTCATGACCTTGGTTTCTTTACCCACAATATGTCAGCACTCTCATTTCCACCCTGGTTTCCCCATTTTCTCCGATCCTGATTTTCTATCCCTTCCTGCCTTCTCATCTTTGCTTTTGGGTAGATAACACCCTTTTGATCTCGTATAATTGAAGAATATTAATTATAGCTGTTCTTTTTCTGTCTTTTAGATTATTTCTCCCTGCATAGTTTCTCTTGTCTTCCAAGTTGCTTTTTTGTTTGTTTAGTTTTGGCTACTGCCTTTTATATTAGACATTGCTGAAATATTTGATTATCACTCATATATGAGTAAGTCATTAAAAATTAGTTAGAGGCTCTGTGTACCTGGATGGAGTTCATCAAACTTTTATGATTTGGTAGTGTGATTCCTTAGGAGACCCCATTTAATATCTTTAGGTCTTTTCTCTTAGACTTCTCAGACTACTCAGATATAACTCTTCTGGTTTCATGCCTGGAGGATACGATCATGGCAGCAAATATTCTGGGATATAGAGACAGGAAGCAGTCTGAAGTACTCGATATTCATTACATAAACTTTCTCTTAATGCTGTTATTTTCAGTATGGTAGTCCAGACAATGCTGTTTACTCTCTCCAAAGAATAAACCTTCAGTTTTCCCATTAGTAAAGAGCAGGGGAAAGGAGGGGCATATCTGGAAGTCTCATTCATTCTTAAGTGGTCTTTCAACCAATCTAAGCTCTGCTTTTACCCCACTGTCAGAGGTGCCACCATGTATCACCACTCCCTGACCTTTTTGGATGGTTAAGATTTCATCTGGTTTGCCTGTTGGCTTTCCTCACTGCTAGCTTTCCATTCAGCTTTTGCTCATCTGCTGACTCACTACCCCTTTCCACCTTTAAAAATTTTGGTTCTGACATCCCCCCTCCCATTCTCTTATAAGTTTGTGCCTTCTGAGATGGATCTGTTTACCACATCTTAGGAGGGTTTTAAGACAGAGAAGGAATTAATATATGTATTGAACTTGCCATCCAAAACCACTATTATTTATCTTTTAAAGACATAGTTTAGCTTAGTTTATTGTGGTTTTAGTCATATGGAAGTTTTTAATTTTTATGTAGTCAGATACGCTCATCTTTTTCTTTATGACTTCTGGGTTTTCATCAAACCTACAAATTCCTTCCTTATCACAAGATTATAAACATACTGCCTTGTATTTACTTCTAATTCTTTTTCTGTTTTGTTTTTTACATATAAATAATTTATTTTGTGTATATTGTGACAGTTGTAATGAACTTTTTTCCAATTACTAGTTAATTTTTCCAACAATCTTTATTGAATTCCTATTTGTTTTAAATCTACTTATAGTTTACAGGGTTTTGCATTTTTACGTACTGTTGTGCCCTTTCCCAGCAATCTGTTTTCCTGAATTTTTTAGTTTAGGCACTAAAAGACTAGAATATGTATGAATGCCATTGTATATACTTGCTTTGTAGAAATCAGTCACCTCCAGAAAATTAAGTTTTTGAACTAATGCTTTTAATGATTCTAACTGCTGCTCCTACTTTTTTGTCAATGGCATTTATTTAATTATATTTTTAAACTTTTTGCTTGAAAAATAGAAATGTGATTCATTTTTTCATATTGATCTCATATCAGCAGCCTTGCCGATCTCTCTTATTCAATTAATTTCTCTGTAGAAATTAATTGAATTTTCGGATTGGCAGTCAAATTACCTGTGAATAATGATATTTTTGTTGTTTCTTCCCTTCCGAACCTTTGGTCTTTTCTTTCTTTTCCATGTCATATTCAGCTGATTGAAACTTTCAGTACAATGCTGAATAGAATGCATGATAATGGGCATCTTTCCCTGTATCTGATTTTTAATATTTAAATTTTTTTAATATTTCACAATGACAAACACAGTTAGCTATGAGTTTTTTTTGTTTGTAGACACCATCTATCAAATTAAGAAGTACCCTTCTGTTTCTGGTTTACTAAGAGTTTTCTTTTTTAAATAATTAGAATAGGTTTTTTAATGAAAGCTTTTTCTTGATTGATTTCCCAATAATATTTTTCACCTTTGATTTGGTAATGAGGTGAATTGCATTCTAAATTATCTAATATTAAACTAATCTTGCATTTCTGGATAAACTCAATGATGTATTCTCTTTTAAAGAACTGTTGAGCTGGGTTGCTAATATTTCTATTTAGGCTTTTTATATTTCTATTCTTGAGAGAGAATGGCCTGTAATTCTCCTTTTTGTAATGTTCTTGACAAGTTTTTATATCAGCATCGTACTAGCCTCATGAGATGAGATAAGGAATGTTCCTACTTTTTTAATTCCAGGAAAAGTTTGAGCAAAATTTATCTGTCTGTTTAATGTTTGCTAGGATTCACTGGTAAAACGAGATGGGCTTGGTGTTTTCTTTGTGGAGAGACTTTTAGTTACTGATTTCAGTTCTTCAATGGGACTATTCAAGTAGTTTTATTTCTTTTTGCTTGAGTTTTGGTAATTTATATATTTTTGTGGGATTTTTCCACTTGGTCTGAGTTTTCCTATTTACATAAAATTCTAAGTCTCCTATTACTAACCTTTGTGATTAAGTTTCACTTTTCATTCCTAATAGTGTTTATTTGTGCTTTTCTGTTTCTTGATCAGTTTGGCTAGAGGTGTGTTTAACTTTTCAGAAAACCAACTTTTAGCTTTATTGATCAAACTGTGTATTTTATCTTTGTTTTCACTTTCATTAAGTTCTGCTCATATCTTCATTTCCTTTTCTTTTTA
Source organism: Elephas maximus indicus (assembly GCF_024166365.1). Lineage (NCBI taxonomy): Eukaryota > Metazoa > Chordata > Mammalia > Proboscidea > Elephantidae > Elephas > Elephas maximus. The sequence goes on along the minus strand of NC_064832.1, from coordinate 30,460,056 downwards.
TTTCTTCCTTCTTTGGGTCTTGTATGTGTCTTTTTTTCTAACTTCTTTTCTAATACAAGCATTTAAGGTTATACACTGTCCCAGTCTTGTTTGTGGGTAGTACAAAAATTGGCAATCAGTATTTTCCAAGTAGAGAAAAGGATCTTATTCTGACTATAAATTTCCACTGTCAATTGTGACTGAAATTAATAGTCCTCACCATGATTTTCATATGTACATGAGAGAATCATACTTATTAATGTTGTTATGATATCATCTCGTTTCATTTAGGATTCACCTTTATTTGATCTTATTAAACAATCAAGGGACCGAGAAGGACCAGCTGATCATCTTGAACCTGCTTGTGCCCTCAACCTTCCCCTCCAGAATAACCACACTGCGGCAGATATGTAAGTGGGGCGTATGTCGTATCATCCATTCGATCTGCAAAGAGATTTGGAGCATCAGTGTAATGCAAGCAACGTGTGTGGAAGCTGTGAGGAATGTAATTTTGAGTAAAATACTGGTCCTGCTTTCAAAAAGCAGAAGATAACATACATAAACTAAATAAAGTTTATGTAAAGTGGTGCAGAATGCTACTGAAATCATTCAGGTTTGGGGTAATGAGGTCAGTTTTCATGCCAGAAATGGGAATTTAGATAGGCCTTTAAAGCTGAATCAGATTTCAACATGGAGACTGGAGGCAGGGAAGGAGACAGCAGAGTGTTCCAGGAGTCAGAAGTGGAATGAACCCAAAAGCGTAAGAGCGAGGAAAGCAGGAACATTTTTTCAGAGCGTACAGATGAGTCCATTTGGAGTGAAGACAGGCTAGTTGTAGGGACTAGACTAAAACGGTTGATGAGTGCATGATGATGGAAGAGGAAGAAGCAGCAAGAGCTAACGTTTATAGAGGATGGGCTTTGTGCTGGGCAGTTGCCAAGTTCTCCAGATTTATTTTTTTCACTCAGTCTTCATAACAGCCCTGTAAGGTAATAAGTACTGCTGTCAACCTTGGTTGCTTGTAAAATGGGAATTAGAGAAATAAAGTAACTTGTCTAAGTCAACAGAAATCAAACTCAAGCAATCTGACCCCAGAGCCCATGCTCTTAATCACTGAAGCTACTCTGCCTTTCACAGACGTGTACCCATGTTTCTCTTTCGTTCTGTGCAGGAATTGACATTACGGTGTCTTGTGATCTCATTCATTTTGTGCAGATGTCATTTCCATGCTAACTGTACCCAAAGCATTTGTAGAATATGAAGACTCCGCTTTTACGTATAAATTTGTTTGCTAGGTAATGTTTTTGTATAAATAAGTCAGGCCTTATATTTTCTTTAATTCAATGAAAAGTTTCTGTTGAGTGCCAGAAAGTCTTCTAGGCACTGGGACTAAAGGTATGATGGACTTGGCCCTTCTCAGAGAGCTTACATTTTGGAGAGAGGAAACAGACAGTGTGAACAAGTAAACTTATAAATAAGATGATTTTAGAGTATAATAAGTGTTCCAAAGGAAATAAGCAGAGGAATGTGAAGGAGAGAAACTGAGAGGATGACAGGATGTTTAAGAAAGCTTTTGCTGAGATATTTTGACCTGAGACCCCAAGGACAAGTGGATGCTGGCCAGGCAGAAACCTGCACAATGTGCATTCCAGGCAGAGCACATAGCAAGTGCCAAGGTCCTAGGGCAGATTGAACTTGACTGATTTGAAGAACAAAAAGAAGCCTCAGTGCGGCTGGAGTATAGTGTACAAGAGGAGAGTGGTACTAGATGAGGTTGGAGAAGCAAACTGAAGCTATCCCATCGGCCATAGTCAAGACTTCAGATATTAGGAGGGTGGTGGGAAACAATGAGAGGTTTTAAGCAGGGTGTAGCTTGCTGTGATTTGTATTTTTAAAGGGCCACTCTCTGGCTACTATTTGGAAAACAGATGGGGCTGAGGAAGGAAAGGAACAGGGCAAGGAAGAAAGTGGGGAGACCAGTTGGGAGACTGTTTCAGTAGTGGAAGTGAGAGATGTAGGTGACTTAGTCAAAGATGTGGCGGTAGAGATAAGAAGAAATGGAAAGATTTGAGAGGTAGACTTAATAGGACTTAGTTTTGCATTGTATGTGAGGAATGAGGAAACAGGAGAAAATAAAAATGGCTTTTAGGTTTTTGACATAAGAAACTGGATGTAATGTGGAGCCATTTACTGAGACGGAGGAAGACTGGGGAAAGGAATCTAGAGCTTCGTTTTGACCTTACTAAGTTTGAGATTCAAGGAGTGATATCAGTTAGATAATTGTATATTTGCATCTACAACTCAAGGAATCCTAACTTTTGCCCAGGTTAAGTCACTCTGTACAATGCTGCCAGTTGGTGAACTGCAGAGACACTCCAAGGTGGAGAGTAGATCAGACACTGGTACTTATAAATCGTGTGATAGGGATTCCCTTTCTCTGGTGTGCTAATTAATATAGTAGGTGTAGTAGAAACGACTTAGAAACGACCATAATAAGGTACATACCTGTTCACAGTTCAGAATTATTTCTTAGCTATTGAAACAAAATCAGAAAGTAGATTTGGATTATTCTGTTAGAAGGCAAGACGAAGCAGTAGAACTGTCAGAAATTGAGAGAGAATATTTACTATTATCTCTGCTTTGATTTACGCGTGACATGTTTAGTATACAGCTGTCAATCTGCCTTGATAATGTTATCTGAAGTATTAATTCATGGAATTCTTTATTATATAATCAAGAGGTGAGCATGTGTATATGTGTATATGCCTGTGTATGTAACTTATCTTTTTATCATATATGTGAATCATAATTATCAATAAAAATTTTTTAGAGGAGAATCAGAAATATGGTAACACTATTTTGGTATCAGTAACTTTTTCTTCTACGTTGGTGTCATTTTGTGGTTTCAGTCCCACTGTAATTATTAAAATTGAACATATGTACATATACTGCTATTTTTTTTTCCAATAAGGCAATAGTTCCCAGGAAAAGCAATTTATCAAAATGAAGTTAGACATGATGGTGACAAGCTTAGTATTCCTATTAAGCTATCTTTCACAGTTTGTATTTAAATAGCCTGCTTAGGGAATTTGGTACAGTGTACCAGATTAAATGAACAATATGTTTTTGGGTGTATGTGTATAAGTGTGTGTGCGTGCGTGTGTGTGTAATTCTTAGCAATCTTCAAATAAAGAATTTTCCTTCGAATATATCTAGGTATCTTTCTCCTCTAAGATCCCCAAAGAAAAAAGGGCCAACTCCGCGTGTAAATTCTCCTCCAAGTGCAGAGGCACAAGCAGCCCCAGCCTTCCAGACTCAGAAGCCGCTGAAATCTACCTCCCTTTCACTCTTTTACAAAAAAGGTTAGTAGGTGATTACTGTCGAAGCCCGGACCCTGAAACCAGGCCGACTGGGTTCAAATTATGGCTCTCCTTACTTACTAGGTGTGACCTTGGACAAGTCATTTAATATCTCTGTGCCTCAGTTTCCTCATTTGTAAATTGGAACTGACAATAGTCATTATCTGCCTTTTAATAATAATGCTTATTGGGTTTTTGAAATAATTAAATGAATTAATACATATAAAATGCTTTCAACAGTAAGCACTTAGAAAGTGTTAGATGTTGCTGCTGCTGCTACCGTTACGCTTTCAAATTAATGTTTGGAAATATTTGCCCCTGGCCATAGGGTCACTGGAGCCCTGATGGTGTAGTGGTTAAGCCTTTGGCTGCTGACCAAAAGGTCAGCAGTTCGAATCTGCCAGGCACTCCTTGGAAACTCTATGGGGCAGTTCTACTCTGTCCTATAGGGTCGCTATGAGTTGGAATCGACTCGATGGCACTGGTTTTTTTTTTTTTGGTTACAGTGGCTATGAGTCAGAATCGACCCGAAGGCATTGGGTTTGGTTTTGTTTTTTGGGTATACGGATGCTATGAGTTGGAATCAATTCGACAGCAATGGGTTTGGTTTTGGTTTTATGGGACATTACTTCGGCTGTTGGGTGTGAATGTAGGGTTGACATTACAGTATGCTGTAGCCTAGCCCAGACACATTTCTTGGATATTTTCAGGACATTTAAGAAGGCTAGACACCAGGTTGTAGAGCATTCTCAGGCTGTGTGTGTGTAAGAGGTCGGGTGGGGAGGCTGGTGTGTGTGCATGTGCACATGCAAGTGTATATCCCTTTGGAACTCCTTGAGAGAAAGTGAAATGCCAGACTCCCCTGTGATAAATCTTCTTCCTGATTTTGTCCAAGTCAGACATACACTGAACTTCACAGACATACTGTAAGACTTAGCCCTTAGGTTGAAGCAGTGGTTCTCAGAGTCTCAGCCTCTGAAAAGTGTTTGTTGTTGTTGTCAGGTGCCGTCGAGTCGGTTCTGACTCATAGTGACCCTATGCACAACAGAACGAAACACTGCCCAGTCCTGCGCCATCATTACAGTCGTTGTTATGCTTGAGCTCCTTGTTGCAGCCACTGTGTCAGTCCACCTCCCTGAGGGACTTCCTCTTTTCTGCTGACCTTGTACTTTGCCAAGCATGATGTCTTTCTCCAGGGACTGATCCCTCCTGACAACATGTCCAAAGTCTGTAAGACGCAGTCTCGCCATCCTTCTTCTAAGGAGCATTCTGGTTGTACTTTTTCTAAGACAGATTTGTTCGTTCTTTTGGCAATCCATGGTATATTCAATATTCTTTGCCAGCACCACAATTCAAAGGCATCAGTTCTTCTTCAGTCTTCCTTATTCATTGTGCAGCTTTCACATGCATATGATGCGTTTGAAAATACTATGGCTTGGGTCAGGTGCACCTTAGTATTCAAGCTGACACTTTTGCTCTTCAACACTTTAGAGAGGTCCTCTGCAGCAGATTTACCCAAAGCAGTGTGTCTCTTGATTTCTCGACTGCTGCTTCCATGGCTGTTGATTGTGGATCCAAGTAAAATGAAATCCTTGACAACTTCAATCTTTTCTCCATTTATCATGATGTTGCTCATTGGTCCAGTTGTGAGGATTTTTGTTTTCTTTATGTTGAGGTGCAATCCATACTGAAGGCTGTGGTCTTTGATCTTCATTAGTAAGTGCTTCAAGTCCTTTTCACTTTCATCAAGCAAGGTTGTGTCATCTGCATAACGCAGGTTGTTAATGAGCCTTCCTCCAATCCTGACGCCCTGTTCTTCTTCATATAGTCTAGCTTCTCGTATTATTTGCTCAGCATACAGATTGAAAAGGTATGGTGAAAGAATACAACCCTGATGCATACCTTTCCTGACTTTAAACCAATCAGTATCCCCTTGTTCTGTCTGAACAACTGCCTCTTGATCTATGTAAAGATTCCTTATGAGCACAATTAAGTGTTCTGGAATTCCCATTCTTCCCAATGTTATCCATAATTTGTTATGATCCACACAGTCGAATGCCTTTGCATAGTCAATAAAGCACAGGTAAACATCCTTCTGGTATTCTCTGCTTTCAGCCAGGATCCATGTGACATCAGCAATGATATATCCCTGGTTCTACGTCCTCCTCTGAAACCGGCCTGAATTTCTGGCAGCTCCCCGTCAATATACTGCTGCAGCCACTTTTGAATGATCTTCAGCAAAATTTTGTTTGTGTGTGATATTAATGATATTGTTCTATAATTTCCACATTCGGTTGGATCACCTTTTCTGGAATAGGCATAAATATGGATCTCTTCCAGTCAGTTGGCCAGGAAGCTGTCTTCCGTATTTCTTGGCACAGACAAGTGAGCACCCCCAGCACTGCATCTGTTTGTTGAAACATCTCAGTTGATATTCCATCAATTCCTGGAGCCTTGTTTTTCATCAGTGCCTTCAGAGCAGCTTGGACTTCTTCCTTCAGTACCATCAGTTCCTGATCATATGCCATCTCTTGAAATGGTTGAACATCGACTAATTCTTTTTGGTATAATGACTCTGTGTATTCTTTCCACCTTCTTTTGATGCTTCCTGTGTCGTTTAATATTTTCCCCATAGAATCCTTCATTATTGCAACTCGAGGCTTGAATTTTTTCTTCAGTTCTTTCAGCTTGAGAAACGCCAGGCATGTTCTTCCCTTCTAGTTTTTCATCTCCAGCTCTTTGCACATGTCATTATAATACTTTACTTCTCGAGCTGCCTTTTGAAATCTTCTGTTCAGTTCTTTTACTTCATCAATTCTTCCTTTTGCTTTAGCTGCTTGACGTTTGAGAGCAAGTTTCCGAGTCTCCTCTGACATCCATCTTAGTCTTTTCTTTCTTTCCTGTCTTTTCAGTGACCTCTTGCTTTCTTCACGTATGGTGTGCTTGATGTCATTCCACAACTCGTCTGGTTTTCGGTCACTAGTGTTCAGTGTATCAAATCTGTTCTTGATGGTTTCTAAATTCAGGTGGGATGTACTCAAAGGCATATTTTGGCTCTCGTGGACTTGCTCTGGTTATCTCCAGTTTCTGCTTGAACTTGCATATGAGCAATTGATGGTCTGTTCCACAGTTGGCCCCTGGTCTTGTTCTGACTGATGATATTGAGCTTTCCCATCGTCTCTTTCCACAGATGTAGTCAATTTGATTTCTGTGTGTTCCATCTGATGAGGTCCATGTGTATAGTCACCGCTTACGTTGGTGAAAGAAGGTATTTGCAATGAAGAAGTCGTTGGTCTTGCCAAATTCTATCATTCGATCTCCAGCATTGTTTCTATCACCAAGGCCATATTTTCCAACTACTGATCCTTCTTCTGTTTCCAACTTTCACATTCCAATCCCCAGTAATTACCAATGCATCTTGATTGCATGTTCGATCAATTTCAGACTGTAGCATCTGATAAAAATCTTCTATTTCTTCATCTTTGGCCCTAGTGGTTGATGCATAGATTTGAATAATAGTTGTATTAACTGGTCTTCTTTGTAGGCGTATGGATATTATCCTATTACTGACAGTGTTGTACTTCAGGATAGATCTTGAAATGTTCTTTTTGACCATGAATGCAACACCATTTTTCTTCAATTTTTCATTCCCAGCATAGTAGACTATATGGTTGTCTGATTCAAAATTGCCAATACCAGTCCATTTCAGCTCACTAATGCCTAGGGTATCGATGTTTATGCATTGCATCTCATATTTGACAATTTCCAATTTTCCTAGATTCATACTTTGTACATTCCAGGTTCCAATTATTAATGAATGTTTTCAGCTGTTTCTTCTCATTCTGAGTCATGCCACAGCAAATGAAAGTCCCAAAAGTTTGACTCCATCCATGTCATTAAGATCGACTCTACTTTGAGGAGGCAGCTCTTCCCCAGTCATCTGTTGAGTGCCCTTCCAACCTGGGGGGCTCATCTTCCAGCACTTTATCAGACAGTGTTCTGCTGGTATTCATCAGGTTTTCATTGGATGATTCTTTTTCAAAGTAGACGGCCAGGTCTTTCTTCCCAGTCCATCTTAGTCTGGAAGCTCAGCTGAAACCTGTCCTCCATGGGTGATGAGTGACCCTGCTGGTATCTGAATACCAGTGGCATAGCGTCCAGGATCACAGCAAAACACAAGCCCCCACAGTATGACAAACTGACAGACATGTGGGGGTGAAAAGTGGTAGAAAGGAGAATTGGGGGTCCCATCTCAGACCTACTCAATCAGAACTCTAGAGTGGAACCAGCAATTCTTGTTTTAACAAGCCCTCCAGGTGAGGTGCGCTTGAGTTGAGAACCACTGGGATAAACTGTTACTTTTAAAAGTCTTTGAGGTATATTTTAAACCAGAGCCTTTCAAGTAAATGGAGGAAAATTCAGTGTTGTGGATTCCTTTTCTCCAAACCTGTATTTCCAGTAGTATTTTTTAAAATGACTTTAAATAAATTTTATATTACAGTTATGTTACCACTTGGGTAATCTGCAATACTACCATTTTTCTACAAAGTATGCGTCATTGGTATTTCATAGAGAACTATGCTGTTTGATTTGATTTGATTTTTTTTTTAAGGTGGGAAAAATTCAGAGACACTGGGCAATTCCATTATTTTTTAAAATAACTACCTCTCTTAAGTATCAATAGTGGGAATTTTCAACATCTGTGATGAGTGAGTGATTGGAGCCCTGGTGGAACAGTGGTTAAGAACTCAGCTGCTAACCAAATGTTGGCAGTTTGAATCCACCAGCTGCTCCCTGGAAAACCTATGGGGCAGTTCTACTCTGTCCTTTATACAGGGTCACTATGAGTTGAAATCGACTCGATGGCAAGGTTTGGTTTTGGTTTTTTGTGATGCGTGATTACCAAGGGAACTGAAACAGATCTAGTTCGGCTTGTCTAATTTCACAATATCTTGGGGCCTTTTCTCCTCTCAGCCCTCCACTTCTGCCTGATCTCATGCTATAATAGTTAACGGCAAGTAGTATTGTTGTGCTTTCTGTGTACCTAGCACTGGGCTGAGACTAAGATTCATTTATTCATAAGGGAAATAGTGGTAGAGGAGGGGCTACTGTTAAGTGCTTTTGACAGCATTATGGTTATAGCAATTTATGATGATGAAAAAATCCACTGGTAATTAGAAATGAACAGCAGGCATCACCAGTTTCTCTTATCTCCACAGTATACAGGCTAGCATATCTCCGCCTTAATACCCTGTGTGCGCGCCTTCTGTCTGACCACCCAGAGCTAGAACACATCATCTGGACCCTTTTCCAGCACACCCTGCAAAATGAGTATGAACTCATGAGAGACAGGCATTTGGACCAGGTAAGAAAATGAAGCATTTCAGCTTTTCTTCTCCTGCTTATTTGTTAACTAAGTACTGATTTCTTGAAGAAAAGATTCAATTCTAAAGAGAAACTAGATTGGTTTAATATATTCACTTGTTAGCTACCATTTATGTTTTTGCTATAGTTCTTAACAAATTAGAACTTTAGAGTTTAAACTTATATTTTAATAACTATGTATTTAATGACCTGAAAGATCTTATTTGCAAAAGGGAATTGAGCTCACCTGTATAACCAGCGCCCAGATCAAGAAATAGGATATTTTCAACAATTCAGAAGACTCTCTCTTGCCTCCTTCCAGTCACTGCACCCCCTTTCTCACCACTACGACTAAGTATCTCCAATATTATTTTGTATTTTTTCAAATACTTTGAACCTTTTTCACGTGTGGCTTTCTTGAACGTGCTAGTTATACAGTAATTTGATTCCAGTTTGAACTTTTCTGCAGACCATTTAGGGAGCAGAAGCCCAAGTTAGGTGATTTGTAAGCCAGATGATCAGTTCTGAATAATCAAGAGTTGGCTATTTGCATTTTGTTCTTACACCCAGTGTGTTAAACATCTCATATAAACTTTCAAACTGAGCTCTGAGATGGGAAAAGATAACCCTGTAGGAATTTAACTTTCCATTTTGTTAGGCCAAAAGAAAAGTAACAGAGTGCTTTCTAGAACAATACCATGTAATAAAATTCTGACTTTTTACATCATATTTATTTACTAGATCATGATGTGTTCTATGTATGGCATTTGCAAAGTGAAGAATATTGACCTTAAATTCAAAATCATTGTAACAGCGTACAAGGACCTTCCTCACGCTGTCCAGGAGGTAGGTGGTCTTCGTGGTAAAAAAATTTTTTTTAAACCTGGATAATTTCAGTCATTAGTTAGATCATATATCTTGACCTTATCATATAAATTCACAAATCGATTTTTTACTTTTATATTATTGAATAGTTTTTGGTAACGACGTTGGAATTTGGAAAGCTAGGTTTGAATTCATATTTCATATCTTCACTATCCAAATTCATATTTTATACTTAATAGGGAATACTATATCTCTTCAGTAAGCAGGATATTTATAATAAACTTGACATAAGTAATAGGGCATTAGATTTTTTTTTTTTTAAGTTATTTGTATTACTTTGTAGGAAAAGCCAGTGTCAAGGCAGCCTAATAACTAAGTAGTAAAAATGTCCAGTAGAAACAGGTGTTTCCAGTTTACCTTCCCTTCAGAGAATCAGTCATAGTAAAATATACTTGGTGTGACACACAATTCATACTCTCCAGTGGCAGGTGAGTCATGCATTATTCTTCCAGTTTATGATTTGGATTTTTCAAAAGTAAAATGAACCAGCTTATTTTTTTTTTTTTTTTGTAAATTTGAAGTTATTTGCTAAATCTAGTCATTTAAATTGTTTATATCAGAGGCATTGTATAAAGCCCCTATGCTTTCACCTAACTAAAGTCTGAGTAAAATCTACCTCTCAGGAAAATAGAATGCTTTTCCTAAGTGTCTGCTTCTTGTGATGGAGTCATTCACGCTTCCTGAACCCCTGTAGATTGTCGGGTGGGGGTGCAGGAGCACTGCAGGGAAGTGTAGACCAGAGGATGTAAATACTGAGGGACGGTGTCGTTGGCTTTTGCTGAGTTCTGGCCTTCGAGCCCCGTACTGCTTTCATCCTGCCAGCCTGGACGCTCCTGTCTGACAGCCATCAGCTCCACTGCTCCCAGCCAGCCCCGTCACTGCTGCCTGGCAGCTGCTCTGGATGATTCTGTGACATTTCCATTCTGTTACAGCAGCTCTAACCCAATCCTAAGAAGCCTTTTTCAGATTACATTTCCCTGAATACTTGGTGCTTCTCACTACTTAAAAACTATTATGACCTGTTAGAAAAGAAACCTAAAGAAATTAACAAATTCATTTAACAAGTTTTTTACTCTTCTTCCTCAGACATTCAAACGTGTTTTGATCAGAGAAGAGGAATATGATTCCATTATAGTATTCTATAACTCTGTCTTCATGCAGAAACTGAAAACAAATATTTTGCAGTATGCTTCCACAAGGGTATGTTACAAGAAATCTTTTGATTGGGAAAATCTGATTATAAAGCTATGGGTCGCACTAAAATATTAAATAAGTAATCTATTTTTTTGATTCTAGCCCCCTACCTTGTCACCAATACCTCACATTCCTCGAAGCCCTTATAAGTTTTCTAGTTCACCTTTACGGATTCCCGGAGGGAACATCTATATATCACCCCTGAAGAGTCCATATAAAATTTCAGAAGGCCTGCCAACTCCAACAAAAATGACTCCAAGATCAAGGTTTGTGTTTTCTCTTTAGGAAAGTGGTAGAGAATAGGAGGGGATTATTTTCAGCTAAGTGTAAAAATATAAAGTTTTCTTTGTTTAAAATAGGATAGACTCTTTAGTCTCCAATTTGCTTGTGTATGTTAAGTGACATGGTAAGGGTTATGGGGGCAAGAAAGATAATCTGTTTACTTGGATGGGTTTGCAAATTTAGTCATCATCTTTCCTGGCTGCTGAGGTCTGTTCTTTTATAAACAGTCTGAGAACCAGTTTGGTTGTAGGTTTCAAAACACATTCATATTTTTCTATATAGCCAATCTGCTAAACAAAGTAGATTAGTTTTGGTTAAGAATTTTGCTTCTTTAGTTTATTGGATATTCTGTAAACTCTTTCTGTGGGCTTTGATCATTTTGCTTTGTTATAAAAAGCAGTGTCATTAAATATAGATACGAATTAAGTTAGAGTTCTAGCCCTGATTCTACCTGTGGTCTCCTTATATTACCTTGGGCAAGTCACCTCTACTTCAAAAGGATGCTGTGGGTCAGGGAAATGATGAGTGTGAAGCTGTTTGAAATTTTCAGATGAAAGGTTCTGTGCAACCAGAAGTCATTATATTATTACCCACATCCAACCACAAGTGCTGTCTGGCTTTGAAGTGCCTCAATTGACTCATTACATGTTATCATGGCCTCTTTGAAACTGACTTTTATTTGTATAAAGTGGGAGGCAGATGAGCTAGTATAGTTAATGTGCATCTCAAAAATGATCAGCCCAGATAGTCGGACTTAATGGGCAAGAAAAGCAAACAAAGAGAAGGAGAAATAGTAACCCTTTAGAAAACACTTGTAGAGTGTGTTCCTTTATACAAGTCATTCACACTCATGATAAAATTTCAAACTCTACAGAAAAATACATGGTAAAAAATAATTGGCAGTATGGTACAAATGCTGGTATGTGTTCCTGTACCATCCTTTATTTGGTATTACAGTCATGTATCAGTGTACTGGTATCTGCAACTTACATTATAAGGTGCTAAGATGCCACACCATGTCTGTTTAGTTAAATTTACATAGTCCCACGCTGAAAATGTATACTTAGGCAATTTTTTAATGATGATAATTAATCCACTTATACAGATAATGATATAACTCTTGCTGATATTAGTGAAATCAATTCTGGGTTGGGGTTCTTTAGCAAAAAAGTCAAATTCTGAAAACCCTAACTGATAAATTGTTGATGAAGCATTAAGAGAGTGTCTTAACACTATTTATCCCGCATATTCAGTTATTCTGGTTAATCATATATATATGGAATGAATGGCCACATATCAAAGAATTGGAGGATAATAAAATTCATGTATCTACTAGTTCCATGTGTATATGCTCCAGATCTGAGTTGAGTTACATCAGGCTAATGCTGTTCTTCAGCTTTATTATCAAGAACTTAAATGGTTCAAACAAGGACTAGTAGAGATTTCTGATTCTACCATTTGTAATAAATAGCTTTTACTATGTATCAGAGATATTAATTAGAATTCTAATATTGAATACTGTAAGTTCTTTCAAATGTAACTTGAATTTAGAAGAGAAAATGTGAAATTTTAATTGCTAACTTACCCATTGGTTTATGAAGAACCAAATAGGGGTAAACTTAAAAGGTTTCCCTTCTTTAAATGTGGACATTGGCAGAATATGTTCTGCAGACCTGTATTTCTAAGTAGCTTTTGTTTAAAAAATCTAAGAGAGCAGCTCAGTACATGAATGTATTAGCACTAGTATGGGATAAGCCCCTAATGAGTATAGTTTTTCAGTGTTTCTGGGCTAGAGGAAAATTTTCCTTTGGTGTTCTTGATACTTAGAATGATGTGTATGTGTTCATCTCTACACATTTCTACACTATTTTCATTACGAATTAATTTGTATTTCATCTTGACAGAATCTTGGTATCAATTGGTGAATCATTTGGGGTGAGTATTTTCTTTGTATGAAAAGTAATGACATGCACTTGTAACTATAAAAGAAATTGAAGAATTTCTATAATTTGAGTTTACACCTCACCCAGGCATGCTGCATAGAATTTAGAAGATATGTTTGTGTGTGTCTTTAGAAAACAGTTTTGAAATTCACCAATTATGCATACAATTTGAATTGAGATACTCCAAAGTGTAACCATCACATCCAAATGTCACTAGCCAGTCCCTACGTACTGGCCTTCTCCTTCCACGTATATATACTTTTGCTTATCCTTCCACTCTCAGACTTGTCAGGCTTCTAGGATATTCTTTCTTGGGTATATTGATTACAGATTGGTTACACGAGACCCTGCTGCAGTATAAATGGCAGGGCTTATGTGATGGTCTTTGTTCCAGAGAGATCCAAGGGAAAGCTTAGCTTTGAAACAGTTACCCTAGGCTGGCAACTCACTGCTCTAGTTGGCTTTCCATTAATGTCACTAATTCAGCAGGCCCATATTCAGTGGTCATTACCCCTCCGTAGAGGTTATATTCTTACAAGAGTGGGAAGACTGCCTGTATTATATTTTTTGTTGTATAATAAATTATCCCCAAACTTACTGACTTAAATATTTATTATCAAATTCATGTGGCCTTCCCTTCTGGTTCTGCCTATGCCCTCAAAACAAAACAAAAAATCTGTTAAAAACAAGGTTCCAGAAAGCTCTTCCAACTTTGCATGCATCTGGGAAGTAGTCCTGGCTTCGTGCGTGAGTCCTGAAAAGACAGAAGTGAGACTTCCAGGGTAGTAGTCAGAGTTGCTGGAGGAAGAGCAGGAGCCTCACGGGAAGAGACAGGAGGATTTCAAAAGGGTAAGCATTTAACTGGTGCAGAGTTAGGTGCAGTTACTCTGCTTTTGAGATTTTTCATCTCTTATTTGGTCAAATGAAGCAGAAAAGTAAAATGACGATGCTACTGTGCTTGATTTTTGACTCACCTCAAACTATAAAGCAGGGTTGCTAACTACAAAATGGCCGTGTTGAATGATTTAAAACAAATAACTCTGCAATTCATAGACTTCTGAGAAGTTCCAGAAAATAAATCAGATGGTGTGTAACAGCGACCGTATGCTCAAAAGAAATGCCGAAGAAAGCAACCCTCCTAAACCACTGAAAAAACTACGCTTTGATATTGAAGGATCAGATGAAGCAGATGGAAGGTAGGAACAAGTTAGAATGTTCCCAGTAGCTCAGCAGGTCATCTGGAGAACCAGACTCAGCTCTGCTCCTGGTTTCCACGAGTACCTTTCAGGCCAATTTTATTCACAAGTTGTGAGGATTTCTCAAACCATAGGTACGAATGTACCCTGAACTTAAAAGAACCATACAAATAATACGCCATCTATGCCTAAATTCAGTGAAGGTATCAGATGCTAAAAACCTGACCATATATTAAAAAAAAGCTATTGCTAACATTGTTAGTTTTAATATTAAATTTAAAAATGCCAGTTTTCGAAAACTGTTAACTACTGTGTTTTATAAAAACCACTGATAGTGTATAGAATCATATATTTGTAACATTTATATTTTAGATGATTAGTTTATAAACCTTTGATACTAAAAGTAACTAAAAATTTCATAAATCATTGAAAGCACCATAGTTAATGGAAATTTGGGTTTTTCATTTACATATATAAACATGAAATGTTTTGCATTTTTAAAATCTGCAGTAGACATCTCCCAGGGGAGTCCAAATTTCAGCAGAAACTGGCAGAAATGAGTAAGTACTTACCATTACACCTTATGTAGTTAAAAGAAACAGTTGTCTACATTGCAGTCTTTTCACTTTATAAAAGAATACAAACAGACATAATTCCTTTAACTGGCGGGCTTTCTTATGCATTTAAAATACAGTTCAATTGAGAATATATTATTTACCTACAAACAATCTGTGATGCAAAGTGAAGGTCATTTTCACCCTTTCTAGACTCTTTCGTGCAGGAAGTGAAACACTGCTTGGCCATGTCTTCAACATGAATGGCTGTGGTTAGAAAATACTTCAGGATAGCAGAGTTATAATGAGGGGCTCTGCAAGAGTGGTAAATACAGGAAAAGGCTTTATAAACCTAGCATATGTAGGTATCATCACCTTCTTTTTAAAAATATTTAATATTTTTTATTCTGCTATTGTTGAACTTTCCTGATCTGTAAGTTTTTAAATTAATTTCAAACAAGTTTCCCATTACTAGATATCAGAATTATGGTAAAGAACACCAGATTACTTTCCAAGTTATACGGAGAGACCTGATTTTGGTATGTTAAAGCAAATGGAATTCTCTCGTAAGCCACTCTGAGACTATAAAAGATTAACCCGTGTATAGTGAATGGAAAGCACGTTCAACAACTGCTGCTGAGCTGTCTTAGCCGTAGCGATGATAATGAAGGTGCCATTTTTTGGTCTGTGGTGCCTGATCCATTAATATGAAAAGGAGCTGGGACTTGGAAAGAAGAAAAATATTTAGGAGTTAAAAGGTATTAAAACTCTCGCTCTGTCCTACAGTCTTAGAGGGGCAGGGGTGATTGGCACATATACAGGTATCTGATTGCAGCACAGGGTCACGCTCTGAACAAGGCAGGGGACTGAGAACCGACCCCCAAGTGTCTCTGAGGAAAACATGTCTCTGTTCCCTACAGCGTGGTGGTAGGTGGGTTCTGCAGAGGGACCATGGGCACCCAAAGTTTTTAGTTGTAAGGACTGGGAGGTACCAGTTATAGGATGTATCAATAGGCATGATACCAATTAAAATGTGACAAAAGGGTTTCTCTCAACAAGTCTTTGTAGGTACTAACTTTGAAATATAATAAAAGGAATGGTGTTGTTTTTTAAGCCATTTTTTTCCTTGTGTGTATTATTTTGAAGAGTAAAACACTAAATATACCATAATTTTATGGTTATAAATGAATCTCTTTTTAGATATTACTTTGACTAATATACTCCTATTTTAGCTTATAAATAGTTGTGGCTTCTCCCCTTCCCCAGTACATGAAGGTAAACATGAAGCTGATAAGAAAATCCTGCCTTGAAAACATGTGGAAGCATTTTGGAACCCACAAATATGCATTTTAAAAGGCACAGAAAGTTGTAAAAACATGCATTTATGTGTTTTCTTAAACAAGAATTCATTTGCTGTAGTCAGTACATTTCCCAGTGGCCCACTTAGCTGTGACGGAGCCTCCCCTGCCAGGCCTGTGTGAGGGACCTCTGTGCAGCGGAAACACTGTCACTTAGCTGTGACGGAGCCTCCCCTGCCAGGCCTGTGTGAGGGACCTCTGTGCAGCGGAAACACTGTCACTTAGCTGTGACGGAGCTTCCCCTGCCAGGCCTGTGTGCGGGCCTGTGTGCAGCGGGAACACTGTCACTTAGCTGTAACGGAGCTTCCCCTGCCAGGCCTGTGTGCGGGGCCTGTGTGCAGCGGGAACACTGTCACTTAGCTGTGACGGAGCTTCCCCTGCCAGGCCTGTGTGCGGGGCCTGTGTGCAGCGGGAACACTGTCACTTAGCTGTGCCGGAGCTTCCCCTGCCAGGCCTGTGTGCGGGGCCTGTGTGCAGCGGGAACACTGTCACTTAGCTGTGCCAGAGCTTCCCCTGCCAGGCCTGTGTGCGGGGCCTGTGTGCAGTGGGAACACTGTCACTTAGCTGTGCCAGAGCTTCCCCTGCCAGGCCTGTGTGCAGCAGGAACGTTGATTGGAGAGCAGCAGCAGGAGTCTTAGCCCCTAAGGCTGAGGCATCCTCCAGGATACTCTCAGCTCCTCAGAGAACTACATTCACAAAGGTCAGCACACAAGGCTGGGTAGCTCAGAGTAGAAGAGCTGGGAGAGAAAACTCCGTTTTTCTCTTCCCAATGTGAATATTCTTTGTGTTTCTTTATAAAGAGCTCTAAAAATTTCTAAGTAGTTTAAGTGTCCTACTTTTGTCTGTATTGTAATTAATAAACTGCTTTTAAAATATCCATGTCAAATTAAGTGATGTGTGAGCTGATGTCTTTGCAGTACCTGGAAGACACTTCTGAACACAAGGGAATCCCCTTGTTTTGTAATGGTCATCAAGCCCTTCGGCAGATCCAGTCTGGGCCAGCTCAGGATTCTAGTAGCTCGTGTGCATCCCAGACTCACGATCATCTTCTCTAGATCACTGGTGTACGAAGTGGTACAAGACCATCTTTAGGGGCACATAAAGAAAATATTAAAATTTCTATTAATTTTTATCTCATCTCTTTTTAATTTGTTTGGGGTGTGTGTGTTTTATAATTAGTCCAACTGTAAAACCAAAACCAAACCAGTTGCCGTTGAGCCAACACCAACCGATGGTGACCCCATGTATGTCAGAGTAGAATCATGCTCCTATAGGGTTTTCCATGGCTGATTTTTTAGAAGTAGGTTGCCAGGCCATTCTTCCAAAGGGCCTCTGAGTGGATTCAGGGCACCAGGTAGCACCCAAGCACGTTAACCATTTGTACCACCCAGGAACTCCAGTAAATTGTAGGTACATGTAATTTATACATACAAATATACAAAATCCATATTTCATATATTTTGGTGATATGTGTTCAGAAAAAAAGTTACTGACAGGGATATGTGATCGAAAACATTTGCAGATCACCTGCTTTTGAAAGGCTCTGAGAACACTGATTTGACATGAGCATAACACATATGGCACCCCCTTCCCAGCTTACCCAGCACCATCAGGGCTATTTACAACTCTTCTTCCTTTTTCCAGCATCTACTCGAACACGAATGCAAAAGCAGAAAATGAATGACAGCATGGATACCTCAAACAAAGAGGACAAATGAG
Organism: Elephas maximus indicus; assembly: GCF_024166365.1. Classification (NCBI taxonomy): domain Eukaryota; kingdom Metazoa; phylum Chordata; class Mammalia; order Proboscidea; family Elephantidae; genus Elephas; species Elephas maximus. Next base: position 30,442,223 of record NC_064832.1, on the reverse strand, counting down.
GATCTCAGGACCTTGGTGTGGGCACTGTGTTCACCGCTGGCTTCATTGTCTCTCCCAGACTGACCGTATAATTCTCCCAAGTTCTGTTTACGGCCACAGTTAATACTCAGCTTCAGTTCTTCTTGTGGATATAAAAGGATGTGTGCAGATGCGAGTTGAATTTGTGCGTGGGATTCCTAAACCACTTGCACTGTTGTAGTCATTGTTATCGTACAAGATTGAAAATCTTGTGTAAATCTTGCCATTTAAAAAATCGGTATCAGATTGTTTCCATTTCCAAAGCGTAAGTGCTCTGCTTCCCAAATGGTGAGGACACCTGGAGAGCGTGGGTCCTGACAACCATGCCTATCTTTCTAAGTACTTTGCCTTCCCTTTTGCATATGTGTGATGTTTGCTACTGTTTTTATTAATTTATATATGTATTTTTTATTTAACATGAACGCCCTCAGAAAATGTGTCTTGTCTTCCAAATCCAATTTGGATGACTACTGATTTTCACCCAGATTATCCTGAACTCTTCTGTTAAAACAAATATTAGAAACTAGAAAAAAAAAATTACTAATTTTTACACATTACATTTTACTTTACTTTTGGAATCTGATGTCCTGTGTGTTTGTTTTATAAATTTTAGCTTTTGAATGCAGGCAGAAAACAAAGTGTAGACATGATACTGTCATACTACTGACACAGATTTCATACCTCAGAACTAGTAGGAATTTCTGACTGATTGTATCCTTCATCCAACTCATGCTTTACAATGAGGGTTAATAGTACTTTTGGTTTTTATACTATTCCGATCACTGAAGTTATAAAGTACCCCTTTAGTACTTGAAAAAGTGAAGTGTTCAGGCTAGACCTTTGCTATAGAGGACCCTAATACAGTAGACTCCAAGTGCACTTTCTAAGGTTTCTGGGTCCTAAAGAATCAAGATAGAAATTAATTGTACCTTATAAGCAGGCTGTTAACTATAGGAGCCTTAATTTTTTTTTTTTTCCCCTAGAGATTTGTCAAGTTGCATCTCAACAATTATTCTGCCCTCCTAAATTTAGGAAGGTTTGTGTTTTCTCTGGAATGGTACATGTCTTCCATGTATCTTTGGAACTGGCAGTCGTCTGTTTATCTTTTACTTTTTTAAAGCCAGTATGGGCTAACACTGGCACATTCAAAGCCAGATTATTTCTAGTCCAAAATTGCAAGTAATCAAAGGTCTCTGCGGGTTAGGCATTATTGCTTCTGATTTTGTACGAAAGCTTCAAGTTAAAGTGGCTTCATTAGAAGAGGCGCTTTTTCCCCTTGGCACCTAAAGGTGTATTTAAACTATCTTGTGTGATTAAGTTATTTAGAAATGGTATAATTTAAATAGGTGGTATTTAAGTTAGCATCAACTTAGCGTTTAGGAAAATAATTTTGTCTAAATCCAGAATTCTTTTTAAAAAGAAATCTGATCTCGTTTGTTAGAAAACCAAAAAATTTTTGGCTCAATTAAGTTTCAAACTCATTATTTTGACAGCTATCTGGGTAACAAAGGCACTAGACAGCTTGACTGCATTTCCTCTCTAGTTTCGCATGACTAGCTTACAGATCATTTGGCTTGTAGGTCAGGGCCTGCCATGTTTCCACATCCTTTGCTAATATGTTCATGTCAGAATTAGTGCCAGAGCTTTAGGAACTTCAGAGATTTCTTAAGGCTTCAGATACTGCTTTTTGTATTGGTTAAAACTGTACATTTAAAATTGCTATGTTCTATTTTCTACAATTCATAGTTCACCTATTTTAAAATAAATTAGTTAAGAGTCTTAATGGTGTGATGTTGTGGTCTTTGTATTAAGTGTACTAATGCCCTGTTCTACTAAACTTGTTCCTAGTGTGAACTCATCCGTTCTCGGCCTTTAAATGGGATCTCTGTGCTGATGCTCCCGAACTTACTTCTCTAGCCCTGATGTTTTCACTGAGGTCAAAGTTCTCTTAGCCAACAGAACTCTTGGTTCCTACCCCTTTCCCTCATCCCCACATACTTCTCAAAATATAAACTAGAATCAAACAAAAATACTGTGTTTCTACCCTGGACTTCCCCGTTTTACTAAACTCTTGCTCAGCCCCAAAACCTAGGCATCATCTGTTAACTCCTGTCTGGACCACTGTTATCAACTTCTAACTGGTCTCACTGTTCATTCTCTTCGTCTTTACCATCCAACTCCAATAAAGAACAATACTGTCCTTGAAAACTGGAATTTGTTCACATTGCTCCTCTACCTGAAGTACCCAGACTCCTTCTCACGGCCCACTGAGCATTTCCTGATCTGGCCCTGACCTCCTTCTCCATCCTCATCAGGTACTACCTTCCCCCCTGCCCACCACTGTAGCCACACTGACCTTCTTTAGCAATGCCACACCTGTCCCTGCATCAGGCTTTTACACTCCTTCTCCTTCTGCCTGGAATGCTCTTCTCCCAGAATTTTGCACAGCTGGTTACTTTCATCTTTCAGGGTTTAGCTCAGAGACCCTTCCTAACCACCCAAGCTAAAATCATCACTCTGTATTGTATCACTCTCCTTCAAAATTGTACCAGCATTTATCACAATCTGAAATTGCCTTATTTGACCTGCTATTTACTGCCTATCTCCCCATTCCTAACCCCTTCCCCAAATTGTGAGCATCAACCTAGTGGTATTATCCACTACTATAGCTCTAGCACCAAGAATCCATTAATTAAAAAAAAAAAAAAAAGCAGAATCTGTATTTTTCCAAGTATGTGAAAGCAAACAATACTTTCTTCCTTTTTAAAATGTCAGTATTTTCATTCTATGATTTGAAAGCATTACCATAAATATACACGTGTGTACATATATATATATATACACATATGTGTGTGGGTATTTCATTCAAATATTTACTGAGTTCCTACTAGGTTCTAGATACATACAAGAAAAAAAAAAAAAAAAAAAAAGACATACAACCATGACTAAATAAAACTAAAATCTCCATCTTCATGGAAGTTACATTCTATTTGTAGGGAAAGGGCAAGCAAATGGATAAAATAAATAAAGAAAATACATATATGTCAGACTGTGTGGGAAAAAATAAACAGGGAGTTCTGGGAGGGGGGTTTTAACATTTAAAACAGAGTAGACAGAGAAGGACCCAGTGAGGGGATATTTGAGCAGAGACCTGAAGGAGATGAGGGAGTGAGCCATGCATTAACAGGAGCAGAACATTCCAGAGAGAGGAAAAGCCAATGCTGTGAGTTGGGACTATGTCTGGTGTGTTTGAGGAACAAGGAGGTCACAGTTAAATGGAGAGTTACAAGAGAAAGAGTGGGAACTCTTTTCATCTAACACAAAGTTGATATTAAAGGCCTTTCCTCCGAAGCGTCTTTAATATACAAGTCCACAGCCCTTAACCTACAATTCTAAAATCCTTTGAAAACCAAGTGGTTCTATAACTTTGTTTGGTGCCAAAAGTAATGTCACATCAAATCTTATCTAAACGGGCACAGAGCTATTTCTATATGCATGATTATCGGAAGCTGACCCAGCCCTGCTGAGGTGTTACCTATTATGTGTATGTACCATGTTGCCATTCTAAACTCCAAAAAAATTATGAAACACATCTGGCACAAAGGGATTCAGATAAGGAATTATCTTGAGTTCAAGTAGTATGTCTTAAAAACAGGCGGCCAGTGAAATGCTTTCCTTGAACACCAGTATGTTTACTCCCGAAGGAAGAAAGGCAAATAAAGGGGGTACAGCAGGCAAAGCAGCAAGCGTCACCTCTACAGGCTGTAGTGAGGGTAGATGGGAATCTGAAATGAAACGCAGGCTCTTAGGGCGAGTCAAACTCCATCAGCCTTTATGACACTACAAAATTTTAGTCTGTATGACAGAAAATTGATAATTTCCAGAGATTTATTTAGAATTCCATTGATTGAATTAGCTCTTTAAGGTATAATAAACGGGACAAGCTCAAATTGATACATTTATTTACTTTTCATTAGTTTTCTGGGGGGAAATGGGAAAAGCAAAAATAAAAACCTACATACTAGTTGTACATACTAGTTCTATTGCCACCTGGATGACTTCATGATGAATTGCTCTTAGAAGCTGGTTTTTATTCCTCATTATAGGGCCAATGTAGCATTCATGGCATTGGTAAGGATTTGGCAGAATTCTCCTTGGACTAAATATTTTACAGGACCAACCTGAAACCTTGCGTCTAGAAATACTACATTTCTACCACAAGTATAGCTTTTTAATAGAAATATGTTATAGTAACACTGTAATATCTGAATGAAAGGATTATAACAAGCTCTTAACATGAAGCTGAGGTAGTTATCTGTTCTCATAATTCCTTTTTTGTGTCCATTTTAGCACTATATGTAACTAATTTAATATTGACACATGTAATCATGACAATTTAATGTGAAAGTTTAAATTTATTCCATGGACCAATATCAGTTGCTCCCTAAATACATAATGTTATGATTTTAACTAAATCTACTGAGAGGAAATTAGTATGGCTTGTGAACCTTCAAAGTGTTTGTATGCTTTGGCAAATATTGCATTAAAAGAAACAGTAAGGTGTGATTTTTCCTCTCTCTTTACAATTCTTCCAATCCATTTGTTGTGATAAGAGCATGCAGGAAGGCTAGAAAGACAAAAAGATTATGTTGTAGTTGCTTTTCTTTTCCCCTTTTTTAAAAATTTTGTTGTTGAGAATATACATAGTATATCAATTCAACAGTTTTCTACATGTACAATTCAGCAACACTGATTACATTCTTTGAGTTGTGCAGCCATTCTCACCCTCCTTTTCTGAGTTGTTCCCCATTATCATAAACTCACTGCCTCCTAAATTTCCTAATCTTTCAAGTTGCTGTTGTTACTTTGATCCCATATAGTTATTAAAAGAACATAATGGTCAAAGCAGACATTTTTTTACTATTTTAGCTAAACTACTATTTGGTTTTAAGAAGACTTCACGGGATATTTTTGGTTTAAGGTTTAAAGATTATCTTGAGGCAATAGTTTCAGAGGTTCTTCCATGCCCCATGGCTCCAGAAAGTCTGGAATCATGAGAATTTGAAATTCTGCATTTTCCCCTTTTTGATCAGTATTCTGCAGAATCTTTGGTCAAAATGTTCAGTAATGGTAGCCGGTCATCATCCAATTCTGTTCTCATGGCAAAGGAGGCAGTTAGTTGGTTCATGGAGGCGATAAGCCACACCTTCCATATCCTCCTATTCCTGACTCTCCTTCTTCCTCTGTTACTCCAGGAGCATAGAGACCAACTGTCATGCCTTGGATGGCTGCTTGGAAGCTTTTACAATGGCAGACACTATAAAACAAACTAGGAGGGAGAAGAGAAGCACTAAACCGTTGCTTCTTTTCATTATCACTGGGCAAAAATTCTGGCTCTAAACACAGCTCACCATGTTATGGTCCAGAAATGACTGGCAATTTACAGTAGCTCTAAGCTAAAGACTATACATAACATTCTTAACCTTTGTTTTTTAAAAAAGCAGTAAATGGCATCTTCACGAAACCTCAATCAGCAGTTGAGAATACTACTTCATTCATATAAAATCTTCACCTTTTCTGTGTAAGTTAGAGTAAAATCATTGGAAGCACTAAAACTTTGAAACTTTCTTGTGCGAGCATGGGAGGAAAGCTAGAAAATTTAACATAAACTTATGGAAAAGGAAGGGTCCACTGATTTCTGATGTATCATTATGAAATGTAATTTTTATCTCACATATTAAAAAGAACTAGGTAATAGAAGAAATCAAGAGAGAATAAAAAAATTCCTGGCATCAAATAAGAATGAAAACAAATCATACCAAAACCTTTGGGACACAGCAAAGGCAGTGCTCAGAGTTTGACTTATAGCAATAAATGTACACATCAAAAAAGAATGAGCCAAAATAAAAACATTGGCCCTACAACTTAAACATATAGAAGAAAACAGCAAAAGAATCCCACAGCCACCAGAAGAAAGGAAATAATAAAGATTAGAGCAGAAATAAATGAAATAAAGAACTGAAGAAAAATATAATTAAGACCAAAAGTTAATTCTTTGAAAAGATCAACAAAATTGACAAAGCACTGGCCAAACTGACAAAAGAAAATCAGGAGAGGAAGAATATAACCCAAATAAGAAATGGATGGGTGACATTACAACAGACCCAACTGAAAGGATCATAACAGAACACTGTGAAAAACTGTACTCCAACAAATTTGAGAACCTAGATAAATGGACAAATTTCTAGAAACACACTATCTACCTAAAATGACACAAACTGAGGTATAAAATCTGAACAAACCCCTAACAAGAGAAGAGATTGAAGAGGCAAAAAAAAAAAAAAAAAAACTCCCGACAACAAAAAAATCCCTGGCCCAGATGACTTCTACCAAACATTCAGAGAAGAGCTTATACCAGTACTACGCAAACTATTTCAGAACATAGAAAAGGAGGGAGTACTTTCAAATTCATTCTATGAAGCCAGCATAAACCTGATATCAAAGCCAGGCAAAGACACAACAAAAAAGAAAATTACAGGCCAATTTCTCTGATGAATATAGACACAAAATTCTCAACATAGTTCTAGACGATAGAATTTAGCATCATATAAAAAATATAATACACCACGACCCAAGTGGAATCCATACCAGGTATGCAAGGATTGTTCAACATTAGAAAATCAATCAACATAATCCACCACATGGACAGAACAAAAGAAAAGAATCACACGATCATCTCAATCAGTGCAGAAAAGGCATTCGATAAAGTCGAACACCCATTCCTGATAAAAACTCTCAGTAAAATAGGGATAGAAGGGAAACTCCTTAACACAGTAAAGGGCATCTATACAAAACCAACAGCCAACATCATTCTCAATCAACGAAGAGAGGCTGAAAACATTCCCCCTGAGAACAGGAACAGGTCAAGGATGCCCTTTATCACCACTCCTACTTAACATTGTGCTGGAAGTCCTAGCTAGAGCAATAAGGGTAGAAAAAGAAATAAAAGGCATCCAAATTGGAAAGGAAGAAGTAAAACTATCCCTCTTTGCAGATGATATGATACTATGTATAGAGAACCCCAGAGATTCCACAAGAAAATTACTGGAACTAAGAGATTCAGCAGACTAGCAGGATATAGGATCAACATGCAAAATCAGGTGGATTCCTACATACCACAAAGAGAACTTCGAAAAGGAAATAAGGAAAACAATATCATTTATAATAGCCCCTAAAAAGATAAAATACTTAGGGATAAATCTAACCGGGGACATAAAAGACCCATACAAAGAAAACTACATAACACCACTACAAGTCAAGAGACCTACATAAATGGAAAAACATACTACACATAGACAGGAAAACTCAACATCATGAAAATTTCAATTCTACCCGAAGTAATGTACAGACATAATGGAATCCTGATCCTACATACCAACAGCATTCTTTCACAAGTTGGAAAAACCAATCACCAACTTTATATGGAAAGGAAAGAAGCCCCGGATAAGCAAAGCGTTCTTGAAGAAAAAGAACAAAGTAGGAGGCCTCATGCTACCTGATGTCAGAACCCATTATACAGCTGCAGTAGTCAAAACAGCTTGTACTCGTACAACAACAGACACATAGACTAATGGAACAGAATTGAGAACCCCAAAATAAATCCATCCGCCCATGGTCAGCTGATTTTTGACAAAGGACCAAAGCCCATTAAATGAGGAAAAGACGGTCTTTTTAACAAATGGTGGTGGCAAAACTGGATGTCCATCTGTAAAAAAAAAAATGATGCAAGACCCATACCTCACACCATACACAAAAACTAACTCTAAATATAAAACCTAAAACGATAAAGATCATGGGAGAAAAAATCGGGACAAGGCTAGGGACCCTAATACATGGCATAAATGCAATATAAACCATAACTAACAATGAACAAGCACCAGAAGATACATCAGGTAACTGGGAGCTCTTAAAAATTAAACATAAGTGCTCATCAAAACACCTCAGCAAAAGATTAAAAAGAGAACCTACTGACTGGGGAAAATTTTTTGGCTACAACACATAGGAAAAGGGTCTAATCTCTAAAAAGTTATAGAATACTTCAATACCTCAATAACAAAAAGGCAATTAATACAATTAAAAAATGGGCAAAGGATATGAACAGACACTTCACCAAAGAAGATACTCAGGTGACTAACAGAGACACATGAGGAAATGCTTGAGGTCATTAGCCATTAAAACCAAACCTGTTGCCATTGAGTGAATTCCAGCTTACAGTGACCCTATAGGACAGAGTAGAACTGCCCCATAGGGTTTCCAAGGAGCACCTGGTGGATTCAAACTGCCAACCTCTTGGTTAGCAGCTGTAGCACTTAACCACTATGCCACCAGGGTTTCCTGTATGAGACCAGGATCATAAAAACTCAAGAAAAGGTTAATACACAGAAAAAAAACAATCTTTGATGGTCACTGGGAAGGTGAAATCACCAAGTAGATAGTAGACAAGTGTTAAATTTGGTGAAGGGAAAGCCAAAACAAATACAGGGAAAGTCAGCACAACCTGACCAAGGCAAAGTCATAGAAGCTTTCTAGATACATCCAAACAGCTTGAGGGACCGAGTTACTGGGGCTGATGGCTGAGGACCACAGTCTCCGGTCAACTGGCATAACACAGTTCATAAAGAAAATGTTCTACATCCACTTTGGTGAGTAGCGTCTGGGGTCTTAAAAGCTTGTGAGTGGCCATTTAAGATACGCAGATTGATCCCATCCCATCCAGAGCAAAGGATAATGAAAAAAACCAGACACGAGGAAGGTATTAGTCCAATGGACCACATGAAACACAGCCTCCACCAGCCTGAGCCCAGGAGAACCAGATGGTGCTGGGCTACCACCACCAACAGCTCTGGCAGGGATCACAGCAGAGGGTTCCAGATAGAGTGAGAGAAAAATGTAAAACAAAATTCAAATTCAGAAAAAACGACCAGACTTACTTGTTTGACAGAGCCTGGAGAAACCCGAGACTATGGTCCCCAGACACCCTGATAACTCAGAATTGAACCCACTCCCGAAGTCCACCTTTCAGCCAAAAAGATTAGATAGGCCTATAAAACAAACAACACACATGAGGAACGTACTACTCAGTTAAATCAAATATGCGAGAGCAAATGGTCAACATCTGACCAAAAGCAAAGATGAGAAGGCTGGAAGGGACAGGAAAACTGGACGAATGGACACAGGGAACCCCAGGTGGAAACAGGGAGAGTGCTGACACATTGACCTATGTCGCAAAACAATTTGTGTACAAATTTTTGCATGAGAAACGGAATTGCGCTATGCACTTTCACCTAACATATAATAACATTAAAAGAAGAAGAACATTAGTAGTTACCAGGAGCTGGGGGGCAGGAGGGAATGGGGAAGTTGAAAAATAAGTGTCTTACCAATAAAAAGTAATGAAAGACAATAATATGACCAGTAATTAAGTTGTTTATAAGCCATTCATGTTTTAGGGTGGGATTTGCAATGAGCCCTTATGTGAGTAACTGCTTCAAAAACAAGCTTATCATATATCAAACGGACTTATGCACATCTAAAAGACATGAGGTTATTTTATAATTGTGCCGCTTCTTGGGAATAAAAAAACAACACATTTGTTCTATTATCTGCAAACAAGCACTTTATTATCAAATACTTCAGCATCAGAGCAAGATTTCTAACTCCAAAAGTTTTGCCTTTACACAGTATCATACTGTCAGACACATATTAGAGGAATCTGATGCTATAATGCCATTCCTGCCTCTCTTCTGCAGCTGGATAACTTGTTTTGATCTAAAAAGTATAAATTTATTTCATTGTTACTGCTAGTACTTTTTAATTATACTGGATGTCAAGTTAAGAGAACTGTTTTATGGTGACATAAAAGTCAACTTCAAGAAAATCACGTCATCTTCTTAACTTACAGATAGATGCAAATCCCTCTTAACCCAGAGAAAAACAAAGGGCATTATGCAAGGATGTAAGGCAGATGAGCCCAGAAATAACATTCATCCAGAGATAGGGCTTCATATTCAATAATTCCATATGAGAAATTAATGACTTGGAGTAAATAGTTAAAATCAGGCCATGGGCCTTGGACATGTTTAATTGCCAAGGCCTTTTGTGAATTTTAATTAATGCTCTTTCTCAGAACACTTTACCAGAGGAATCTGAATGTCAGTAATTACAGGCTGTTAATTCATTTTGTCTAAGCTGTTCCTTCACTGGTACCCTACAATTAAAGCTGTTCTGAAGGCATACTTAAGACTGGTAATACATTAACGGAGTGCCTACTACACGCAGGGCACTGTGCCGTGCTGGGGGCTGAGGGCACTGCCGGTGCAGCGCTCCATGTGATGCCAGCCAGGTGGAAAATGGCACATTTGGCCAGAATAGCATATGTTGAGACCAGTGTACCAAAGGTGTCTGACTTCAGTGACTCAAAAGAGAAAATGGTAAGTATAGTAACATTTTAAAGTGCTTCCCCTTGAGCTTAGTCACATCTCATCAGAGCCTTTAATGCTGTCTGTATAAACTTGGGATTTCGGCAGATGGAGAAGACTGACCACCATCCTTCTTTTGACCGGACGTAAGTATTCAGCTAAATGTAGCTTACCAAATGTATCATTTGCTGTTGTTGTTAGGTGCCGTCGAGTTGGTACCGACTCATGGCGACCCTACAGGATAGAGCAGAACTGCCCCACAGGGTTTCCAAGGAGCGGCTGGTGGATTTGAACTGTCAACTTTTGGTTAGCAGCCAAGCTCTTAACCACTATGCCACCAAAGCTCCAAGTTTATTGTAAGTAATACTAATTAAAAAAAAAAAATTTCTCTTCTCTGGCTTTTGTGGGGCAAATGGAAAGGCTCACAGATTCTTTCCTGCAGATGGTGATCAATTTTTAAAAGCTCCGACTCGGCTTGCCTTACTGATAAAGTTCTTCAGAAGGTCATGGTCCATTTCTGCAAAGCCTGAAGTTTGTGTTACTACAGTCAAATGGTTTATGCAAAATCTGAAGCAGAATTCTTCTAAATCCTAGGAAGAACAACAACAAAAATGGTTTAACAAATTAGTGTTTCCTAAAGCAATGCAATACAATGCAACATAGCATGGATATTCCTAAAAGTAGTAGGCAAATGTCCTTGCTAGCCAACAGGAAGAAATGTTGTCATGACAACACCTAAAGAACACTTATATAACTATCTAGCACGTGTGAATCCATGCTTGTAAAAATTCAAACCATGCAAAATAAAACGTAAAAGTTCCTCCCCACCAACCAACGCGAAGGACCTTACTTTTTCTTCCCAGAGAAAGGCCCCTAAGTATAAGAATACTCTGTACATTTTTCTACCGACAGGATTTGTTTATTCCACTTTTAGTATCTGTTAAAAGCACTGTGTTCCTCTTTTATATTTCCCCGGGTGCTTTAAATATTTGTAAGTATAAAGAGTTTGTGGAAGGAAAGAGTCAGCCATAAAAAAGAGCAACGCTGGAAACTGCTTTTCTGAAGCCATCACCAGGCCCCTACTCTTCTTTTGCCTTCACAAGAAGACAACAAGAGCAGTGTGTGCTTGGATTTCATCGGACCACATATACCTGCTGTAATCTTACCCAGGAAAATGCTTTTAAGAAATCCTTTCAAGGCTCTCTGGTAAGAGAACTCCACAGATTGGAGTTTTCTGGCTTACTGTAATGTATTCTGGGACAAAGAAAAATCCTGTAGTAATTCTCTTGATTATAATTATTAATCTGAAGATCAGAATGAAGGTAGCCCTGAGGAGCCTAGGGTCAAAGCGAGGCCTGCCTGCTGAGACCTCCTGTATACCTCAGACCCTGGCTATGTTGCCTTTTTGACACAAGGTGCTGCTGGGTGGTGGTCAATTTTTTTAAAGTTCCCTCTCTGTGTCGCTGAAGCTAACTTATAAAAATAAAGCCAAAAATAATTTCCAAGCAACTATATATGCACACTGCACACTGTAATTTTTTCTTCTTTAGATAACACATCAACCAGCTGCCATGAAGTCAACTGTGACTCATGACGGCCCCATGTGTGTCAAAGTAGAACCGTGCTCCACAGGGTTTTCAATGGCTGATTTTCTGAAAGCAGATTGCCAGGCCTGTCTTCTGAGGCTCCTCTGGGTGGGATCAAACTGCTAACCTTTCAGTACTTAACTATTTATGCTACCCAGGGACTCCTTAGATAACACAAGTTACAGCCAATGCTAAAGATGAAAAAAATAGACTAAAAAATAAGCAATACTGATAGACATCCCAATGTACACACAAATCCACAGTACATTTTCTTTTAAGCAAAGAAACAAAATTCATGAAGAGAGCCTGTTTATTTTATCCCTAAACACAGCTGGGCAGGCCTTTAGGGTCGCATCAGCAGTGGCGAGTGAGCCTGAGTGATGGAACCAGTAAACTTCCACATGCCCACCTGATATCACAGCATGTCACTATACATAAAGAATGTGGTTCATTCATAAAAAAAAAAAAAAAAAAAACCCAGTGCCGTCGATATTCATAGATGCTCAATACACCACCATCTATTTAAAATCACAGATTCTTGGCTACATTTTTAGAAAGGACTTTTTTTTTTTTTTGCCAGCAGTACCTGAAAGTGAAATAAGACAGAGACCCAGCCCCTTTGGCTGAATTCTACAGAAGGGAATGGAGAAACTCGTCTGTACGCTACACACATTCAAATATGTCTGTAGTTAGTGTAGGTACCATCACCTCACGCTAGATTATACAACCTCCTAACTAAACCTCCTCCCCAGCCCCCACAAACTATTTTCAACACACCAGCCAGAGTAATTATTTTTAAATGGGAGTCAGATCATATCTGAACCTCTCAAAATCCTCCCATGGCTTTTCAGCTCATTCAGAAAACTCAAACTCCTTAAATTTGTCTCCTGGGCTCTGCAGGTGATCTGCCTCCATACCCTGGCCCGCAGCAGGGTCTCTCTGACTTCAGCTACAACTTTCCTCCCCTCACTAGACTCCACTCTCACTCACCTTGCTGTTCCTACCTCACGACCTTCTCACTTGCTCCTCCTTTTACCTGCCTCTTGATCTGCTTCCAAAAGGGCACAGCCTTGAAAACCCTGTGGGGCAGTTCTGCTCAGCACACATGGGGCTGCCATGAGTTACAGTTGAGCTGACAGGAACTAGTTTGGTTTTTCAGTTTGGTTCCTTTTTTCCTGGCAGGCATCCAGCCATACATCTTCAAGGCTCATTCCCTCAGCTCCTCCAAGGCTTTGCTCAGTCACTGGCCTTCTCTGACTTCAAGTTATAATTTCTACTTTACCTCAGCCTGGCACTCCCCACCTCCCTTCCCTACCTACTTACCTAGTTTCCACATCACCTGTTACCTTCTGACATACTACATATTGTATTTATTTATTTATTGTTCATCTCCCCTCACCAGAAAGTAAGTTCCATGAGGGCAGAGATACTGGTCTGCTTTGTTCACCTACTGTGATGGTTAAGGTTGTCAACATGCCTGAGCCATGATTCTCAGTGCTCTGGCAGTTATATAATGATGAATCACCTCCATGATGACATCTGATATAATGTAATTATCTACATGATGCAATCTGCTGTGAGCAGCCAACCAGTTGAAAGAGTTTCCTTGGGAGTGTGGCCTGCATCCAAAATATATGGACTCTTGGGTGTTGCTCACTCTGGATCCTGCACCCAGCTCATCATTATCTCACCTCCAGTTCTTGGGACACAAGCCAGGTGCTTCCTATATTGACTGCCGATCTTGGGATTCTCTGGCTTCTGCAGCCTGTGACCTAGCACCCTGCCATCTGACCCACCGATCTTGGGTTCATCAGCCCCTGCAGTGACATGAATCAGTAGAAGCCTCCAGTCTGACTCCAGACCCGCAGACTTGGGACTTCCCAGCCTCTGTAACCATGTACCTGAGGCAAATGCCTTATATGACAGTGAGGAATGTTCTCAAAACACATCCCCACCACCAATTTTTGCTTCTAGACCTATAATTAGACTTAAGTCCCAGCAAGCCCCAAAAGGTGAAGTACAAAATGACACAGGAAGAGGAATGCTACCCGCCAAAAGAATGGCTTGACTAATATAGATAAAAACAGAAACCTGGGGAATATGTGCTGTTGTTGTTAGGTGACATCGAGTTGGTTCCAACTCATAGGAACAAAACACTGCCCAGTCCTATGCCATTTCTCACAATTGTTGCTATGCTTGAACTCACTGTTCCAGCCACTGTGTCAATCCATCTCATTAAGGGTCTTCCTCTTTTGCACTGATTCTCTAATTTACCTAGCATGATATCCTTCTCCAGGAACTGATCCCTCCTGATAACATGTCCAAAGTATATGAGACAAAGTCTCGTCATCCTTGCTTCTAAGGATCTTTCTGGTTGTACTTCTTCCAAGACAGATTTGTTCTTTCTTTTGGCAGTCCATGGTATATTCAATATTCTTCTCCAACACCACAATTCAAAGGAGTCAATTCTTCTTGAATCTTCCTCATTCATTGTCCAGCTTTTGCAAGCATATGAGATGATCGAAAACACCATGGTTTGAGTCAGGGACACCTTAGTCCTCTAGATGACATCTTTGCTCATCAACACTTTAAAGAGGTCTTCCTCAGCAGAAATGCCCAATGCAATGCATCACTTGATTTCTTGACCTCTGCTTCCATGGCCTTTGATTGTGGATCCAATTAAATTAAATCCGTGACAACCTCAATCTCCTCTCCGTTTATCATGATGTTGTGTGGGTCCAGGTGTGAGGATTTTTGTTTTCTTTATGTTGAGGTGTAATCCATACCGAAGGCTGTGGTCTTTGATCTTCATCAGTAAGAGTGACAAGTCCTCTTCACTTTCGGCAAGATTGTGTCATCTGCATAACACAGGTTGTTAATGAGTCTTCCTCCAATCCTGATGTCCCATTCTTCTTCCTATATTCCAGCTTCTCAGACTATTTCCTCAGCATACAGATTGAATAGGTATGGTGAAAGGATGCAACCCTGATACACACCTTTCCTGACTTTAAACCATGCAGTATCCTCTTGTTCTGTTTGAATAACTGCTTCGTGATCCATGTACAGGTTCCTCATGAGCACAATTAAGTGTTCTGGAATTCCCATTCTTCAAAATATTATCCATAATTTCTTATGATCCACACAGTCAAAGGCCTTTGTATAGTCAATAAAACACAGGTAAACATCTTTCTGGTATTCTCTTTCAGCCAGGATCCATCTCACATCAGCAATGATATCTCTGGTTCCACGTCCTCTTCTAAATCCAGCTTGAATTTCTGGCAGTTCCCTGTTGATACACTGCTGCAGCCACTTTTGAATGATCTTCAGCAAAATTTTGCTTGCATGTGGTATTAATGATATTGTTTGATAATTTCTGCTTTCGGTTGGATCACCTTTCTTGGGAATAGGCATAAATACAGATCTCTTCCCATCGGCTGGCCAGGTAGCTGTCTTCCAAATTTCTTGGCATAGATGAGTGAGCCCTTCCAGTGCTGCATCTGTTTGTTGAAACATTTCACTTACCATTCTGTCAATTTCCGGAACCCTGTTTTTCACCAATACCCTCAGTGCAGCCTGGACTTCTTCCTTCAGTACCATCGATTCCTGATCATATGTTGCCTCCTGAAATGGTTGAATGTCAATCAGTTCTTTTTGGAATAGTGACTCCGTGTATTCCTTCCATCTTCTTTTGATGCTCCCTGCATCTTTTAATATTTTCCCCCTAGAAAATCCTTCAGTGTTGTAACTCGAGGCTTGAATTTTTCTTCAGTTCTTCCAGCTTGAGAAATGCAGAGCATGTTCCTTCCTTTTGATTTTCCATCGCCAGGTCTTTACACGTGTCATTATAATACTTTGTTTTCTTGAGGTGACCTCTGAAATCTTCTGTTCAACTCTTTCACTTCATCATTTTTTCCTTTTGCTTTAGCTACCCAATGTTCAAGAGCAAGTTTCACAGTCTCTTCTGACATTCATTTAGGTCTTTTCTTTCTCTCCTGTCTTTTTAATGACCTCTTGCTTTCTTCATACACGATGTCCCTGATATCATTCCACAACTCATCTGGCCTTCGGTTATTAGAGTTCAATGCATCAAATCTATCCTTGAGATGGTCTCTAAATTTAGGTGGGATAAACTCAAAGTCGTATTTTGGCTCTCAACAAACTGACAGACGCGTGGGGGGTGGGTACGTGTAGGTATGGCTATTATGGGTGTCTTAGTTATCTAGTGCTGCTATAACAGAAATACCACAAGTGTCTGGCTTTAACAAAGAGAAACTTATTCTCTCACATCTAGTAGGCTAGAAGTCAAAATTCAGAGCATCAGCTCCAGGGGGAGGCGTTCTCCGTCAGCTCTGGAGGAATATTCTTGTCATCAATCTTCCCCTGGACTGGGAGCTTCTACGTGCAGTAACCCTAGGTTCAAAGCTCTACTCCTGGTACTGTTTTCTTGGTGGTATGAGGTCCCCCGTCTCTCTGCTGGCTTCCCTCTTTTATATCTCAAAAGAGACTGGCTCAACACACAATCCAATGTTATAGGTTAAGCCCTTCCTCATTAACATAACTGCTACCTATCCCACCTCATTAACATCACAGAGGTAGGATTTACAACACATAGGAAAATCACATCAGATCCCAAAACACCGGACAATCAAACGATACTGAGAATCATGGCCCAGACAAAGTGACATACATATTTTTGGGGGACACAATGCAATCCTTGACATTTCACCCTTTGGTCCCCCAAAATTCATGTCCTACCCCACATAAAACATATTCACCCCCACCATATCATAGCAAAAGTCTTAATCCAAGTCCAAAATCCAAAAATTCCTCTTCATCTGTGAAATCTAGAATACAAGTTATCTGTATCCAGAGGTACAATGGCAGAACAGGCACAACGGAGACATTTCCATTACAAAAGGGAGAAATTGGATGGAAAAAGGATAATGCACTAAGCAAGTTAGCAGAATACATTACATTAGCCCTCAATGTTTTGAAAATAATCCTCTGTTCTCTGAGACAATTTACACAACGGCCCTGCCCTCCAGACTCTAGGCATTGGCTTCAGCTCCACCCTCCAGGCCCGCTAGGACGGCAACTCTGCTCCCTCAGCTTTAGGTATACCATTTTCCTAGTCCATCTGAGTGGCGACTCCACCTTTAGAAACACCAGAGGCCATGGTTCCACCCTTTGAAACCCCAGAGGTTGTGGCCATGCCCTTTGAGACAGAGGCAGCTTGGCTTTCTATGTTCCTTGTCTCTTCAGCTTCTGCTTCCTGGTTTCTTGGCCTCTCGGCCCCTCGAGCCTCTCTGCTCGCCTCTGCCCTGCTAGTGTTCCAAAGCTCCTTAGCTCCATAGATGAGTGCCTGGAGGTACCCTACTCCATCAGTAAACTCCAGCCAGAAGGTACTCAGCTCTCTTGCTCTATGGGTTGGTCCCAGCACTGTCTGGCGTTGGTCTCCTGGTTTTGCTGCTGCCAGTTCTCTGCTGCTGCTTCTCACCATCTGTGCCATCTCCATTGTTAACAGTTCTCCTTACTTCCTTCTGAGTCCTCTATCCATTCACAGTTTTAAAACTGGTTCCACATTTTAGGTATCTGTTATAGCAGCACCCCATACTCAGTAGAAAATTCTGTCTTAGTTATCTAGTGCTGCTATAACAGAAATACCACAAGTGGATAGCTTTAACAAAGATAAATTCATTTTCTCACATTCTTTTTTAGTAGGCTAGATGTCGAAATTCAGAGTGTCAGCTCCAGGAAAAGGCTTTCTCTGTTGGCTCTGGAGGAAGATCCTTGTCATCAATCTTCCCCTTGACTAAAGCTTCTCTGTGCCAGAACACCAGGCCCAAAGGATGCATTATGCTCCTGGTACTGCTTTCTTGGTACTATGAGGTCCCTCTGTCTCTCTGCTCACTTCTCTTTTACACCTCAAAAGAGATTGGCTCAAGACACAATCCAATCTTGTAGATTGGGTCCTGCCTCATTAACACAACTGCTGCCTATCCCACCTCATCAATATCATAAAGGTAGGATTTACAACACATAGGAAAATCACATCAGATGACAAAACGGTAGACAACCACACAATACTGGGAATCACGGCCCAGCCAATGTGACACATATATTTTTGGGGAACATAATTTGATCCATGACAATGGGTATGGGATAATGGTGCAAGGAACATTAAGTTGGATTAGTCTAAGTTTACTGAAGGCCCACTAAGCACAGATTCTTCATTCAGTGTTTCAGCTCAGTATGTTAGAAAAGGATCTAATAGTTTATTTGGTTGGTTCACTGATGCGTGGATTATGTGGTGGCCTACACTAAATCAAGGCGAAGTACCAGAATTTGGTATACTGTAGAAAAAGGCATCCAAAACCTTAGGGAAACTGGAATGTTAGAGTGGATTTATCAGGTTGGACCACAGAACCACACATGGAATGCCCAAAGAACACACCTTTTACCACAATGGTGAGGAACAAATTTATGAAGAGAGCCCTAGTATCCTTGCAGACTGCTGTGATTGCTATTTTATGTGAGTTAGATTTGACAGTGGGAACTGCCTGACTTGAAGTAAGACAATGGGGCTGACTGGAACCCATGGCAGTAGGGGCCAAGAGCAGCATTCAGTTGACAAAGACAAGGTGGGCATGGTTACTGTCCCTAATGGACAGTGGAGTAAAAGCTGTAATCAAAATAATCTGACTCATATGGACTTATGGCATTGGCTACTTAGTCAAGGCATCCCTAGGAGTGAAACTGATGGGAAATCTACTAAATATTTACTTCATCTGTACAAGTGGAAGAATTCTAGGTCGAGGGAACAGCAGGCTAACTTGAATCGCCAAAATAAAGATTCACAGCCCATCAATCAATTCCCAGACTTCAGCCAGTTTACAGATCCACAACTCCTTGAATGAAGGCGATGCCTGGACCCCCTAAGGAAGGACCCCAATGCACTGCCAAAAATTTATACTGTTGATCTTTCTCTCAGTCTTCCCCAAAGGGATCTACATCCTTTTATCAGTGACTGTTTATTGGGAAAAAGGAAATAATTATATCTTGGCGGGGGGGGGGGGGTTACTTGACACTGGCTCTGAGCTGACACTAATTCCAGGAGACCCAAAACATCAGTGTGGCCTACCAGTCAAAGTAGGGGCATAAAGAGACCACGTTATTAATGGAGCTTTAGCTCATGTTTGTTTCACAGTAGGTCCACTGGGTCCCTGAAACCCATCCTGTAGTAATCTCCCCAGTTCCAGAATGAATAATTGGAATAGACATACTCAGCAACCGGCAGAACCCCCATTTTGCACACCTGACATGTGGAGCAAGGGCTATAAGAGTAGGAAAGGCTAAGTGGATACCACGAGAACTACCCCTAACTAAGAAAATAGTAAAACAAAATGCAATACTGCATTCCTGGAGGGATCGCAGAGGTTACTACCACCATTAAGGACTTGAATGATGCAGGGATGGTAATTCCCAGCACATCCCCATTCTATCTGGCCTGTGCAGAAAACAGATAGATCTTGGAGAATAGCAGCGGATTACCGAAAACTTAACCAGGTGATGACTCCAATTGCAGCTGTTGTTCCAGATGTTTTTCCATTGCTTGAGCAAATTAATACACCTCCTGGTACCCGTAAGCAGCTATTAATCCAGCTAATGCCTTTTTCCTCCATATATTTTGAAAGACCACCAGAAGCAGTTTGTCTCAACTGGCATAAGTAGCAGTACACCTTTACTATCCTACCTCAGAGGTATATCAACTCTTTAGCCCTACATCATAATTTAGTCCACAGGAACCTTGATTCCTTTCCCTTCCACCCTGGTTCATTATATTGATGACATTATGCTTACTGAACCTAGTAAGGAAGCAGTATCAATGCCTCTAAACTTTTTGGTAAGATGTATGCTAGAGGGTGGGAAATGTACCGTACAAAAACTCAGGCGCCTTTCACCTCAATAAAATTTCTAAGGTTCCAGTGGTGTGGAGCATGTTGATATATTCCTTCTGGAGTAAAGAATAAGCTGTTGCATCTGGCCCTTCTTACAACTAAAAAGGAGGCACAACACCTGGTAGGCCTCTGTGGATTTTGGAGGCAGCATATGCCTCAATTGGGTGTGTCACTCCAATCTATTTATCAAGTGACTTGAAAAGTTGCTAGTTTTGAGTGAGGCCCAGACCAAAAGAAGGCTCTGCGACAGGTTCAGGCTACCATACAAGATGCTCTGCCACTTGGGCCTTGTGATCCAGTTGACCCAATGGTGCCTGAAGTGTTACTGGCAGAAAGAGATGCCGTCTGGAGTTTTGGCAGGTCCCTATTGGTGAATCACACTGTAGACCCTTAGGATTTTGGAGCAAAGCCCTGCCATCCTCTGCAGATAACTACTCTCCTTTTGAGGAAGAGCTTTTGGCTTGTTACTGGGCCTTAATAGAGACTGAACACTTAACCGTGGGCCACAAAGCCACAATGGGGCCTGAGCTGCCTATCATGAACTGAGTCTTGTCTGACCCACAGAGCCATAAAGGTAGATGGCACAGTAACCCTCCATAATTAAATGGAAGTGGTATATAGGTCACTGGGCCCAAGCAGGACCTGAATGCACAAGTAAGTTGTATGAGGAAGTGGCCCAAATGCCTATGGTCTCTACTCCAATCACATTACCTGCCCTCTCCCAGTCTGCATCTATGGCCTCATGGGGAGTTCCTTAAATCAGTTCACTGAGGAAGAGAAATCACTTGCCTGCTTTACGGAGGGTTCCGTGCAATATGCAGGTACCACTTGGAATTGGATGGTGGCAGACTGCAGCTCCTTCCTGGGACCTCTCTGAAGGACAGTGGTGAAAGGAAATCCTCCCAATGGGCAGAACTTCGAGCAGTGCACCTGGTTGTTCACTTTGCTTAGAAAGACAAACGACCAGATGTGTTGGCCGTTCATGGGCTGTGGCTAATGGTCTGGCTAGATGGTCAGGGACTTGGAAGTAACATGACTGGAAAACTGGAGACAAGAAGTATGGGGAAGAGGTATGTAGACAGACCTCCCCAGATGGGCCAAAGAAGTGAAGATATTTTGTGTCTAGTGTGAATGCTTACCAAAGGGTGACTTCAGTAGAGGAGGATTTTAACAGTCAAGTGGATATGATAATACGTTCTATGAAAACCAGTCATCTTTTTACCCCAGACACTCCCGTCATTGCCCAATGGGCTCATGATCAAAGTAGTCATGGTGGCAGGGATGGAGGTTATGCATGGGCTCAGCAACATAGACTTCTACTCACCAAGGCCAACTTGGCTACAGCCACTGCTGAGCGCTCGATCTGCCAGCAGCAGACACCAACACTGAGTCTCCAATATGGCACCCATTCCTTGAAGTGATCAGCCAGCAACCTGGTGGCAGGTTGATTACATTGGCCCACTTCCATCATGGAAAGGGCAATGTTTTGTTCTTATCAGAATAGACACTTACTCTGGATATGGATTTGCCTTCCCTTCACACAGTGCTTCAGCTCAAACTACCATCCGTGGACTTATGGAATGCTATACACACCACCACAGTATCACTATGGATCAAGGGACTCACTTTGCAGCAAATGAAGTGTGGCAATGGGCCTATGGTCATGTAATTCACTGGTCTTACCATGTTCCCCATCATCCTGAAGCAGTTGGCTTAACAGAATTATGGAATGGCCTTCTGAAGACATAATTACGGTGCCAGCTAGGTGGTAACTTTGCAGGGTTGGGGCAGTGTTCCCCAGGAGGCTGTATATGCTCTAAACGAGCATCCAATATATGGTGTTATTTTTCCCATAGGCAGGATTCATGGGTCCAGAAATCTAGACGTGGAAATGGGAGTGGCACCACTATTACCCCTAGTGACCCATTTGCACAAATTTGTTTCCTGTCCCCTTAACCCTATGCTCTTTGAGTCTAGAGGTCTTATTTCCAAAGAAAGGAATGCTCCCAATAGGATACACAACACTGATTCCACTGAACTGGAAGTTAACAATGCCACCCAGCTACTTTGAGTTCCTTATGGCTCTGGATCAACAGGCAAAGAAAGAAGTTACTGTATGGCTGGTGTGACTGATCCTGATTACCAAGGGGAAACTGGATTGATAACACATAACAGAGGTAAAGAAAAGTACATCTGGAATACAGGAAATCCCTTAGGGTGTCTCTTAGTAATACCGTGCCCTGTGATTAAAGTCAATGGAAAACTACAGCAACACAATTCCAACATGAATACTAATGGCCCAGATCCTTCAGGAACGAAGGCTTGGGTCACCCCACCAGGCAAGGAACCATGACCAGCTAAGGTGCTTACTGAGCGTAAACAAAATACAGAATGGGTGGCAGAAGAAGATAGTTCTAAATACCTGCTAAAATCAAGTGACAAGTTGCAGAAACGAGGACTGTAATTGTTATGACTATTTCTTCCTTGCCTATGTGCAACAAATATTTTTGTTTTCTTCACCTTAAAATGTAAGATGTAAACAAGGCTAGTGCGTTTTTAGTTGTACATGTGTTAGTTGAATCATGTTAGGCAGAAAGTATGACCATTTATTTTGAGATTACATATGGTTTAAAGAGATGTATACAGGTGGCAAGTTAACAGTTGGTGGAATATGATGGTTAAGGTTCTGTGTCAACTTGGCTGGGCTATGATTCTCGCTGGTTTGGCAGCTATGTAATGATGTAATTACCTCCATGATGAAATCTGGTATGATGTAATCACCTCCATGATAAGATCTGCTGTTAGCAGCCAATCAGTTGAAAGGAAGTTTCCTTGAGGGTGTGGCTTGCATCCAATATATACAGACTTTCTGGCAAAGCTCTGTGGCTTTTGCTTGCTCTGGATCCTGCAGACTTGAGCCCACAGCTTGCCATACTGCAAGCCAAACTTGGAATTGGTTGGCCTCTGCAGCCTGTGATCCAGCAGCCTGCTGTCTGACCTGCCAGTCTTGAATTCATCAGCCCCTGCAGCTACGCGAGTGAGGAGAAGCCTCCAGTCCTGATGCCTGACCTCTGGACTTGGGACTTTCCAGCCTCTACAACTGCATGAACCATTTCTTTGGTATAAATCTTTCTCTCTCTCTCTCTCTCTCTCTATATACATACACATGCTTCACTGGTTTTGCTTCTCTTGAGAACCCAGCCTAAGACACTTACTGTACTTTTAGTGCCTAGAATAGTGCTGTGTGTATAAGAGACACTAAGTGAATATTTGTTGAATCAATGAATGAATATTGCTGATTTTAAAATATGGGAGACAACAGAGAATTATAATTAAAAGTGTGGTTTTGAAATCTCTCCAATTTTGGATTGAGTTCCAGCTTCACAATTTACTAGCTTACTAAGAATTTACTTAATCTCTCCAGACCTCAGTTTCCTCATTTGTAAATCAGAACTGATAAAAATGCTTATACCTTATAAGGTTGTTTCGAGAATTAAATGAGACTTGAACTGTGCTTAAAACAATCCCCGGGTCATGTTATGTACTAAGTGGTAGTCATTATTTTAGCACATCTAGCATAAGGGACAATAATTTGGTAGCTCAAAGAGCCCATTTCTTGCATGATTATTAGTCATTAGATGAATATAATTAAACACACTGCTCTTTATTTTTGTTGCTGCTGCTGTTAGGTGCCATCGATTTTTGACTCACAGTGACCTCATGTGACAGAGCAGAACTGCCCCATAGAGTTTTCTAGGCCATAATCTTTATGGAAGCAGATCAGCAGGTTTTCTCCTGTGGAGCAGCTGGTGGGTTCAAACTGCCAACCTTTCAGTTAGCAGTGGCATGCTTAACCATTGCACCACCAGGGCTCCTCTTTATTAAAACTTTTATTTTATATTAAGAATATATGCAATTTTTTACTTATAGTCTATTATACTAATTTAGGGTACAATAATTAACTGGACAAGTGGTAGTACAATAAAAAAAAAAAGTGTCTCTAAAAGACAGTGTCTCTATTTCCAAAGTTAAATATGCATTAAACAAACATTTAATGAGCGTCCACTACGCATCCCACTACGCTAGGCCCTGGAGATATGGTTTCGAACAAAACAAAGTTCCTGCCCTCCCTCAAGAAGCTTACATTCTAGAAAACAGAAGGGTGCAAGGTAACCATACAAATAATTCACATAAATAGGGAATATAGAAAAGTCTTAGAAATCAATCCTGCTTTGGTGGGAAATGATGAGTGCCACCATCTCGACATCTGAAGTATCCCACCAGAGTATTATCATGCCTATGACTTTAAAGAACAAACTCCAGAAAAGCACATATATTTTACCTGGCCAAGAAGCATTCTGCTTGAAAGTGGCCAATGTATTATTACCTTGATGAAATACAAACACACTACACTATGCTTTTAAATATCACTGTTTCAAGGTGTTATTATGTAGTCATCAAAATTTTTCTTTCCAGATTTTTTTAAATGTTAAGTAAAAAAAACCTGAACTTCAAGTATTTAGAGATATATACATATCATAACCTAGAAAAAAATCAGAAGCTGTATGAAAATGTTCACGCTCTCTGGTTGATAGGTCACTTCCTCCCTAAGAGTTTTTGTATTTTTCCACATTTTCTCTAATAAGTATATTATTATTTATATAACCCCTAAAATGTCCCTGTTTTTTGACCATAGTAAAACATATCCTTACAACCAAAAGGAAAATGACTGATAACTCCAAGAAGTGATGGCCTGTTTCCTAAAGATTTGTCTCAAAGAAAGGTTTTCTTTCCTTTCTTCTCTATTAAAACAATACATGGTCACTGTAGAAAGCTCAGAAAATACAAACAAGAGAGGGAAATAAAAATCATCCATAATCCCACTACAGAGAGATAACCACTGACTATACTTTTTAATCTTTTTTTATGTAGATAATGAATTTCAGACTTTTTTTATCTAGGTATTTACAGTAAAAAAAAAAAAAAAAAATCATAGTTTTTTACTTAATGATGTATCTTGAGTAGCTGCCTAATTTCATGGTACTGACATTCCACAGTTTAAATAGTTCTCTACTGTTCGCATTGACTTTTTCTAATTTTTCAAAATTATAAACAATAGTGCAGTGAACATCTTTAAAGTCAAATCTTTGTTCAAATTCATGATTACTTCCTTAAGATAAATTCCTACAAGTGAATTCCTTAGTTTAAAAGTGTTACATCTTTTAGGCTTTTAATACATATTACCAAATTGCTCTTCAGAAAGGCTGTACCAATTTGTACTCTCCTACGCAGTTTATATTTATATAAAAGTCTGAGGAAGGAAATGACTCATCAACCAGAGAGCATGAGCATTTTCATACAGCTTCTTCTGATAAAGAAAACAAAAATCCTCACAACTGGACCAATAAGCAACATCGTGATAAATGGAGAAAAGACTGAAGTTGTCAAGGATTTCATTTTACTTTGATCCACAACCAACACCCATGGAACCAGGGGTCAAGAATCAAAAGATGCACTGCACTGGGCAAATCTGCTGCAAAAGACCTCTTTAAAGTGTTGAAAAGCAAAGATGTCACCTTGAAGACTAAGGTGCACCTGACCCAAGCCATGGTATTTTCAATCGCCTCATATGCATGTGGAAGCAGGACAATGAATAAGGAAAATTCAAGAAGAATTGACAGCTTTGAATTGTGGTGTTGGCGAAGAATAGTGAATATGCCAGGGACTGCCAAAAGAACAAACAAATCTTCTTGGAAGAAGTACAATCAGAATGCTCCTTAGAAGCAAGGATGGTGAGGCTACATCTTACATACTTTGGACATGTTATCAGGAGGGATCAGCCCTCGGAGGACATCATACTTGGTAAAGTAGAGGGTCAGTGAAAAAGAGGAAGACCCTCAACGAGATGGATTGACACAGTGGCTGCAACAATGGGCTTAAGCATAATGACAATTGTGAGCATGGCACAGGACTAGGCAGTGTTTCGTTCTGTAGTACACAGGGTCGCTATCAGTCAGAACCGACTTGATGGTACCTAAAAACAACAACAGGCAGTTTAGGAAAATACCTATTTTTCTGATCCTGTGGTGCAATGGTTAAGCACTCAGCTGCTAATCAAAAGGTCACCAGTTCCAACCCACTAGCAGCTCTAAGGGAGAAAAGATCTGGCAACCTCTTCCCATAAAGATTACAGCCTAGGAAACCCTATGGGGCAGTTCTACTCTGTCACGTGGGGTCACAATGAGTCAAAATCAGCACATAAGAACATATTTCTAAATATATATTCCATGGTTTGACAAATGAAAAATTATACCTTGTTTTCACTAACATTTTTTATTTGTTGATACAGCCATTTGTTCTTTGCTCCATTTTTTCAAACGATCTGTTCATTTTTTTTTTAAGAACTATACATTAACTGTGTTAAACCTGCACCATTGTATACTGTAATATTTTTCCCAGTGTATCATTTACCTTCTAATTTTCTGATATCATCACTTTCTCACTTTCTCTATGGTATTATTTTTTGGTGTATACAGGTTTTTGGATAGATGTTCTTCTAATCTTTTTGAAATGAGATTTCAAACCCTTTACGGTTTCTCCCACGACGGCCACCCTAAAATATAAGTATTCACTTACATTTTTTCTAGTACTTTTGTTAATTTTTTATATTAAATCTTTAATCTACCTAGGGCTTACTTTAGCTTAAGTCGACCTGTGACTTTATTTTTCCAGAAGGTAAGTTAGGCAACAGAGTGGTTTCCTCACCTGAGCCTCGTATTTCACAGCGGCAGAGAGCAGAGCAATGGCATTCTCCTCACAGATTCCTTGCTTGATGGTTTGTTGGCAGAGCTTTTTCAAACGATTTTCTCTATAAAATGTCGCCAAATCTAGCAATCCTGGTGGAAAGAGGTGTTTATTAGGAAGAATGATTTCCAGCATCCTGATTTAAACTCTCAACCATTTACAGATGGTTTTTAACATTATTTTTAAAATAATACTTAACAAAGAGCTATGTAAATTCAATAAAGACTGGCACTGACTTACACTCTGAGTGTTTGCTTTTACCCGGGAACACAGCAGAAGTGAGCTAATACAGTACACGAACAACTAATCGCTGAAAAATAGGGGCACATTGAAAATGGCTGTAATATTTTTCTTAGAAAATAAAGAAAAGGGGTGCTCCTCTAATTATCCCTCATCTGGGGTATTAGTATGTCCTCATATGGTCACTTCCATCAGCACATACACAAGCGGTAACAGCACCCATCTTTAAAAAAAAGAAAGAAAAACCTTTCATGGATGTATGTCCGCCTCCTACTGAAAAAAAAAAAAAAAAGAAGTAAACCAGTTGCTGTGGGCCCAATTCCAACTCATGGTGACTCCATATGTGTCAGAGTAGAAATGTGCTCTATACGGTTTTCAGTGGCTGATTTTTCTGAAGGAGATCACTAGACCTTTCTTCCAAGGTGCCTCTGGGTGGACACAAACCTTCAAGCTTTTGGTTAGCAGCTGAGCATGTTAACTGTTTGCACCACCCAACGACAGTAATTAAGTAAGAACGTTTTGACATTTCATCTATCTCGTACTTTATCTACCAATCTTTTTTTTGGGGGGGGGGGGTTTGGTATTTTATTTATTTATTTTTTTACTGATGAAGGTTTACAGAACAAACTAGCTTCTCGTTAAACAGTTAGTACACATATTGTTTTATGACGTTGGCTAACAACTCCATGACACGTCAACATACTCCCTTCTCAACCTTGGGTTCCCTATTACCAGCTTTCTTATCTGCTCCCACCTTCTAGTCCTTGCCCCTGGGCTGGTGTGCCCCTTTAGTCTCATTTTGTTTTATGGGCCTGTCTAATCTTTGGATGAAGGTTGAACCTCAGCAGTGACTTCATTACTGAGCTAAAAGGGTGTCCAGGGGCCATGCTCTCAGGGTTTCTCCAGTCTCTATCAGACCAGTAAGTCCAGTCTTTTTTTTGTGAGTTAGAATTTTGTTCTACATGTTTCTCCACCTCTGTCCAGGACCCTCTATTGTGATCCTTGTCACTGCAGTCAGTGGTGGTAGCTAGGCACCATCTAGTTGTACCAGGCTCAGTGTTGTGGAGGCTGTGGTAGTTGTGGTCCCTTAGTCTCTTGGACTATTCTTTCGCTTGTATCTTTAGTTTTCTTCATTCTCCCTTGCTCCTGAAGGGGTGCGACCAGTGGAGTATCTTAGATGGCTGCTCACAGGCTTTTAAGACCCCACACGCTACTCACCAAAGTAGAATGTAGAACATTTTCTTTATAAACTATATTATGCCAATTGAGCTAGATGTCCCCGAGACCAAAGTTCCCACAGCCCTCAGCCCAGCAATCTGGTCCCTCAGGGAGTTTGGATGTGTCTATGGAGCTACCATGACCTTGCCTTGTACAAGTTGGGCTGGATTCCCCAGCATTGTGTACTCTCTTACCCTTTAGTTCTACCAGTCAATCTTTGTATGAAGACATAACAGGGAAAAGGGTGGGTTCAACACACAGAAAAAACACTACTCCTGTGATTATCCCACAGTGACCTTCTTTTAAGGCTCTGAGAACCCATCTTGTCAGTTTCTCAACATTTTGCCCATTCCTCAGTAGGATCATGCAGTCATTACCTATAGCCTCCCCGGGAGAGAGGCTGATGCTGTCAGTGTACAGGTATTCCAGGAAAGCTCGGTAAACAGGGTATGAAAATTCACTCATTTCTACAATCTCATCCTCATTGTTTTCCAGCGAAGAACGAAAATGTTCACACCTTAAGGAAAAAAGAAACATCAAATCCTAGCATCTGGGCAAGAGCCAGAGGCCTTCCTCAGAGGGCTTAAAAAAGCAGAAAACTAAGAAGTAGAGGAAAGGAAAAACACCAGCATCATTCATGATTTTCACAAGCTGCACTTTCATTTCCTCATCCTGCCTCCTCCCTTTCTTTGTGTTGAAGTTTTAACACAATCATTTATCCACTGAAGTCTTCAAATGCAGCCTGGAGACAGGGCCGTTACCTCCTGGCACAGCCCCCCCACCACATCTATCAGCCTTTGTAGAAAGCAATGGAGTTTATTTTTATAAACTCTGAGTAATTTTATGTCTTTGACCCCTCTTCATGAAGGTTTCTGTCCTGTAATAACAGTGAACAAATATTGCATAGGCTGACCTTACAAAGAGGTGAACTTGAGACTAAAATGCATATTGAGTTTGCAATTCACTGACTTAGGATTCAAATATCTGTTATACAATGTGAATGAATTTCAAAAACACTGTGCTAAGTCAAAGAAGCTAGATGCAAAATACATGTCATCTGATTCCATTCATAGAAAATGTTAACTCATCACCAGTGGCAAAGGCAGATCAGTGGCTTCCAAGGCTGGGGGTGGAGGGAAGGATGGACAACAAAGGAGCATGAGGGATCTTTGAGAAGTGATGGAAAAGTTCGCCATCTTGATTCTGGCAGTGGCTTCACAGGCATGTATGTCTGTCAAATCTCGTTTAACTGCACACTTTCAATGGATACAGGTGATGGCACATAAATTATACATCAATACATTTGATTTTTCAAAAATCTCTAAAGAATAAAGTAGGAGACATCACACTCCCCAATCTCAGAACCTACTATACATGCACAGTAGTCAAAACACCCTGCTACTGGTACGACGACAGACACAGAGACCAATGGAACAGAACTGCGAACGCAGAAGTAAATCCATCCACCTATGGACGGCTGATTTTTGACAAAGGGCTGAAGTACATTAAATGTGGAAGAGAAAGTCTCTCTAACAATTGGTGCTGGCAAAACTGGATATCCATTTGCAGAAAAATGATACAAGATCCTTACCTCACACCATACACAAAAACTAACTCAAAATGATGTGAAACCTAAAACGATAAAGATCATGGGAGAAAAAACAGGGACAACACTAGGGGCCCTAATGTACAGTAAATAGAATACAAAACATAACTAAAAGTGCATAAATACCAAAAGATAAACCAGATAACTGGATCTCCTAAAAATTAAACACTTATGCTCATCAAAAGATTTTACCAAAAGAGTAAAAAGAGAACCTACAGACTGGGAAAAAATGTTTGACTGTGACAGGTTTAATAAGGACCTAATCTCTAAAATCTATAGAATACTTCAACACCCCAACAACAAAAAGACAAATAATCCAATTAAAAATGGGCAAAGAACATGAATAGACAACTCTACCAAAGAAGACATTCAGGTGGCTAACAAACACATGAAGAGACGCTCGTGATCATCAGCCATTACCCAGAACCCAGTGCCGTTGAGTCGATTCTGACTCATAGTGACCCTATAGAGAGATGCAAATCAAAACTATAATGAGATACCATCTCATCCCAGTAATAAAATAGAGAACAACAAATGCTGGCAAGATTGTGGGGAGATTCGAACTCTTACACACTGTTGGTGGGAATGTAAAATGATAGGACCACTATGGAAAAACAGTATGGCACTGCCTTAAAAAGCTAAAAACAGAATTACCATACGATCTACCAATCCCACTCCTAGGTATATATCCTAGAGAAATAACAGCCTCAACACAAATAGGCACATGTTCACTGTAGCATTATTCACAATAGCAAAAAGATGGAAACAATCTAAGTGCCCATCAATTGATGAATGCAAAATCAAACTGTGGTACATATACACAATGGATACTACGCAATGATAAAGAATAATGATGAATCTGCAAGACATCTCACAAAATGGATGGATCTGGAAGACATTATGCTGAGTGAAATAAATCAATCACAAAAGGACAAATAATGTACGAGACCACTATTGTAAAAAGGCAAGAAGAGGTTTACACACAGAAAGAAACATTCTTTGATTGTTACCAGGGATGGGAAAAGGAGGACAGGAGAATCACTAACTAGATAGTAGACAAGTGTTAATTCTGGTGAAGGGAAAGGCAATACACATATGGGGGAAGTCGGCACAACGTGACCAAGGCAAAGGAAGACACTGTGAGGTATGCAAAAATAAAGGGCAATTACAGTAAATTCTATAACACATACAATCCTGCAACAACAGTAATAACAAACAATAATTTGTGAATAGATACACAGGTTAATATGTATGCTAAATACATGAGGGAAGTCATATGAGAGTATACCCACGTACATATATAGGTATGGTTGTGGATATTTCTACATATATATTTGTAAAGGCTAAGGACCATGGTCTCAGGGGATATTTAGGTCAACTGGCAGCACAGCTCATAAAGAAAATGTTCTACATTCTAGCCTGGTGAGTAGTGTC
Source organism: Elephas maximus indicus (assembly GCF_024166365.1). Classification (NCBI taxonomy): domain Eukaryota; kingdom Metazoa; phylum Chordata; class Mammalia; order Proboscidea; family Elephantidae; genus Elephas; species Elephas maximus. Next base: position 30,410,881 of record NC_064832.1, on the reverse strand, counting down.
TGGGGTCTTAAAAGCTTGTGAACAGCCATCTAAGCAGCAACTATCAGTCTCTTCTCGCCTGGAAAAAAGGACAATGAAGAAAACCAAAGACTCAAGGAAGCAATTAGTCCAAAGAGCCAATGGCCCACACCAACCACAGCCTTCACTAACCTGAGACCAGAAGACTAGTTGGCGCCAGGCTACCACTACCCACCACTCTGACAGCGATCACAGCAGAAGATCCCGATTAGGATGGGAAAAAATGTAGAAGAAAATTCAAGTTCAAAAAAACAAACCAGACTTATTTGTCTGAAAGAGACTGGAGGAACCCTTAACACTATTGCCCTATGACAATTTTCTAACTCGAAACTGAAGACACTCTCAGAGACCATCTTTCCCAAATAATAGATGGGGCTATAAAACAAAAACACCCTTGAAAAATGTGCTCCTTAGAACAATCAACTGTACGAGACCAAAAGGGTAACATTTGCCTAAAACCAAAGATGAACAAGCAGAGAGAGGCAGGAAAGCCGGAAGAATGCAAACAGGGAACCCAGGTAGGAAACAGGGAGAGTGTTGACACACTGCGGGGATTGTAACCAACATCATGGAACAAGCTGTATAAGAACCATTGATTGGAAAACTAATTTGCTATGTAAACTTCCACCTAAAGCACAATAAAATGTTTAAAAAAAGAAATTAAATAGAATTCAAACTAACAAAAAAAAATCTCCAGATTAGCTTCACCTAAGACCTTGATGGTCTAACAAAGCCATCTTGTTTCTTTGTTTTTGTTTTTTCTTTCTAAAGCATCTGTAAGTTCAGTATCCCACAGCTGATTAAGAATAGGGACTATCATGGGCTGAGTACAGGTCCCAGTTAGGGACGCTTCCTGATGTTGAAGAACTAAATACAGCATTCACTATACAGAACATGCTCAAAAAATGCTAGCTTCTGCTCTCCAATGCCAGAGTGCACATGTTCTTTTTAAAGTCCTCTTGATGAATGAACCACGAATGAGTGAATGAATGGTTATGGCACTTTCCCCTGAACCATGGTCCCCGCGCATGCCACATGGCCTGTATTTTCTTGTTTCGTGTGTAACATACTGCCTCTAGCTTCACTGCACGCTCATTATGGGGAAAACAAGGCTTTACGTTTTTCAAAATTACTGAAGTGCTTAGCATTGTTTCCCAGACATTTAGAAAATAATTACTGAATCAATGGATTTAGCCCAATTCTCAAAAAGAAAAAAAATATATTTCTTACCTAATTTTGAGAAGGACTTTGTGTGCATAAATATACTTTCCATCAACTAAAAATTTCAGGTCTGCAGTGTCGGGGTTGTCAAATTCCCTTTTCAGTGACTCGGCCACTGTGAGGTGCCCGTCTGGTTCTAAGGGAGTGACGAGAATGGTTTTAGAATCAGCTGTGGACACAATGAAAACGCAGACCAGACACAACACTGCCGGCTGCTGCCTGTGAAAATGCCCATTCACTGAAATAAGTGTAGTCACGACCACATACTAACGACAACATCGCAATAATGCCTCTTCTCCCCCAAATAGATTAGCATCTCTGTAATTATTAACGAAAAGAACCTCACATATCTGCTCATGAATTTGACAAAACAACTAAAGTCCCAGACTACTTCACAAAAGGAAATTCTTAATACTTGAGCAAATATATCAGCTAAAAATAAAATACATAGTTTTGCAGTAAGATTAAAAAGCAGTGAAATAAAATGACTTTTAATTTGGTATGGGTGCTTGGTTTCTCATACCTTTAAGAAAATTAATCAATCAACTTAGTTGCCTTTCACAGAAGCAGAGGGTAATGCGTAAGATGAAAAAGCACTTAACCCCCACCCTGACTATGAAAATAAAAGCACCAGGGTTCCCATCCTAGTTTTCAGGTCATCACCAGACAGACAACCATCAGCTCACCCACGGAGAGGAGGCGCCACGTGACGGCAGGAGTGGCAAAGCAGGCGAAGACATCGTCTGTGCAGGAGAAGCGGGTGAGGTGAGGCAGAGTGACTGACTGGCCACGACACTGGCCCCACATGTACACGTTCCCTCCCTGGGTCTTGGCAGCAGAGGTGTGGGTGGAGTGACAGGCTGCAATCTCGATAATTCTAAGGTCACAAACAAACATCAAGTAAACACAGGGGACAGAAACAGCACGTTGACTTCTCTTTCCCTAGGCTTAACTGATTTAGGGCATCATAAACTTAACTTACACCAAAGAAAAAAGACCTATGCACCTAAGCCCGCTGATGTGTAGTCATGTCTGACTCATAGCGATCCTACAAGACAGAGCAGAACTGCACCATAGTTTCCAAGGTGCAACTGGTGGACTGGAATTGCTAACCTTTGGTTAGCAGCTGCTCCTTGGAAACGCTAAGGGGTAGTTCTACTCTGTAGTATAGGGTTGCTATGAGTCGGAATTGATTCAATGGCAACAGGTTTGGGTTTTTACGTACCTAGTCTTCCAAATTTGCAGCCACCAGACCATAATTTACATTTAAATCCTAGTACAATGGCATTTATGTCTCAGGAAGATCTGCCTGTTAACACTTTTAGCCAGTAGGCCTACAAAATATGCACCATCCCATTTTGGAATAATAGTACAATCAAAGAAACTGGAGGAAAAAACAAAACAAAAAAGGTGATTTCATTTTCTTTCCTAAAGGCATTACTTATTGAAGTCGATAATGAAGATGTGGACCATCCTGACCCAGGGTCAATAAATTAAGATCTGAATCAAACTTCTGCCTATCTTAGGGTTGAACAGAGCATCATGCTGTGGGTGGCACAGCGGCCTCAGTAGTTCCACCTCCCTGGGCTGTGTCCTCTGAGCCCCCAGAGTGGTGTGCTGAGACCACCACATGGTGGACTCTACTGCTCTAAGTTCATGGTTGGCTGAAAGGTAGTTCTAAAACACTTCCTCATGGGGAACACTGGGGCATTGCTTCGGAAATAAGTAACTTCTCTATGAGAATAAACCACCATACAGACTCAAAGAAGACAGTCCACACTTTATTTTCCCCCAAGCAAGGTCCCCATCTTGATTTTGCCACAGTAGGAAACAGTACCAGCATCCTCAGTGACTTAGGCTCAGAACTTCAGAGTCACCTTTGACTTCTTACTCTCCCTCCCCACCTACTAGTTTCTACAAAATACCAATTGACAAATAACTTTCTTTGTAATGTCTCCCATCTGCCACTTCTCTGCCACCACCGTAGGTTAGGCAGACCCCACTGAAACAGCCGGCTAGGCTTTCCGTGCCTTAGGCTTTTCCTCACCTCTGACCCACGCTGCACGGTACTGGTAGGTTAATTAATCATGCTCCTGAAACACCATTCTCATCAGTGCTTTCAACCCTTCAGCGGCTTCCCACAAGAAAAAGTCCAGACACCCGGCATTCCAAGGCCTTCTGTAACTTGGCTTCCCCGATCTCCAGCTTTCTCTCAGATCACTTTTGTCCACGCACCCTGTGTCCCACAAACACATGAGCTCACTGCCCCTCAGTGTCTTTACTCACAGTTAATGTCTGGGCAAGCTCCCTGCCTCACAAATCCCAGCCATTTTTAAGGCACAGTTCAAACAGCCCTGAAGCAAGAGGCCTCTCGCTCACGTGAGCTCTTGTACCACTTCCTGTCCACACCTCTCCAGCCCGGCCCTGTTACCTTTTCAGGGGCATGTGTCTTACCCATTCCGCTAGATCACAAGTTCTTAGCAGGTAGAGTCACTGGCTTTTTTCTCGCTCCTTAAGCACCTAGCGGAAACCCTGGTGGTGTAGTGGTTAAGTGCTACGGCTGCTAACCAAAAAATCGGCAGTTCGAATCCACCAGGCACTCCTTGGAAATTCTATGGGGTAGTTCTACTCTGTCCTATAGGGTCACTATGAGTCAGAATCAACTCGATGGCAACAGTTTGGTTTTTTTTTTTCTAAGCACCTAGCATGATGTCTTACTACATACAGATTTGCAAGTCATTTTATTAACTAGTTTGGGGAAGACTCAACAGCGTAGAACAACTGAGGATAGCGTAAGATCTCACTGGCCAAGGGGTTACAATTGAAGGGTAGAGCTCTTTCTCCACTGCCTGTGTTAATAAGGATGTTTTCCAGTAAATGAGGGAGGTGGTCATCACACAACCTGGAGATGATAGTGTCATCTTGCCTCTTTCTCTCATGTGTGGCCCAGTAATTTCACTGATTTATCACAGGACAACTTTAAGCTCTTGAAAACCACCAAAGCACTGGAGGGAAGAGGCTCTGACGTATCACAGTGGGCAGCAAGGGCTATGGCATCACACAGACCTGGGTTTCATTCAAACTGTTTGAATCTTACTCTACCATCCGGCCATTTGGCCACGGGAACGTTACTTAGCCTCTATGAGCCTCAGTTTCATCACGTTACAAGACTGCTGTGTGAAAATTAAATAATAAAATGGCTGCTAAGAGCAAGTACGACGTCTTGTATTGAATAAGAATAGGGTGTTCTTTTTATTTGTTGTTTTATTGTGGTATAAATAGTATTGTCTGTTGTTGTTAGCTGCCATCAAGTCAGCCCCCGACTCATGGCAACCCCATGCACAGCAGGATCGGACAGTTGTCATCCACATGGTTTTCACTGCCTAGTTTTCAGAAGCAGATTGCCAGGCCTTTCTTCCTAGTCTATCTCAGTCAGGAAGCTCTGCTGAAACCTCTTCAGCTTCATAGCAACACACAAATCTCCACTGACAGGTGGGTGGTGACCGCACATGAGGTGCACTGGCTGGGAATCAAACCCAGGCCCCCTGCACAGAAGGTGAGAATTCTACCACTGAACCACCACTCCCTGGGTAAAAATAGTAGGAGGTTCTTAATATTACTACTACTATTCAGCATTTAAAGTGACAAAGCCCTCCTTATGTAGAGACTGTACATTTCTAATGACCAATTCAGATTAGGAAGACCTCCCCAAGAAGAGCCCTTTCATGGCATTTGCATGGCTACGTCAGTCAATTGGCTCCAACCTCAAATACAGTGCTTGCAAAAGAGCCCTGCCCAGAGGGGAAAAATGGTTGATACTGTTTGGCATCTTAATAAGCACGTTCTTTTCATCAAATAAAGAAAAGGGGGGGGAGAGGGGCAGGAAACAGAATAAATACACTGATTCAAAGAAAAGACCAGCTACTAGAACCACTGATTTTACTGACAGCTCTCACCATCACACCCACATATGAGCGGGAGCAAAACAGTTCATTTTTGGGTGCCTGGCGCAGTGGAGGAAACCCTGGTGGTATAGTGGTTAAGTACTACAGCTGCCAACCTAAAGGCTGGCAGTTCGAATCCACCAGGCGCTCCCTGGAAACTCTATGGGACAGTTCTACCCTGTCCTATAAGGTCACTAGGAGTTGGAATCGACTTGACGGCAATGGGTTTGGGTTTGGTGGGTGCAGTGGACAGGAATGGGCTGGGAGTCAGACAGCAGCTTTGAGAGGCCAAGTTACTGGAACACTTATAAACCAGTCTCCTTGTCTGTTTTACAAAGAAGGTCAAGAGAGCAGAAGACCAGGCAGTGATTACCTCACAGGCCTGAGGTGAAGAGGAAACAAAAGCCGGCGCCCAGCACAGTGTCCGGGCATTCAAAACCTGCTTCCTTCCTAGGCTGAAATGCTTAACAGCTGTGGCTGGAGATCTGCGGCCCGCCCTGCGGAGCTCATGATCTAGCTGGAGAGAGAAGCTGCAAAGCTGCGAAATTACAGACAACTCCCAAATAGCCTCAGTGTGTGCTCCGGGAGTGAGGGAAACCAGCTGGGGGCTCCTCAGGGAATGTTTACCACAAAGGGAGCGTAGCTGGACTGCAAGTGCTTTGGAACGGACACAGAAACAGAGTAGAGAATATTATGCAGAAAGAAATGCGTGAGCAAGTGGGGAGGCACAGGGTAGCCACAGCAAGACTAGGGAGAGGGTGTAACACCAACAGGGCCTAATTGTGGGGAGCAGAGAGCAATAAGGTTTTGAGGGCCAGTGGTGTCAGTCTTGATTCCGAGGCTGAAGATTTGATCTGACTTGACAGGCAAACTGGTAACACCTCTGCAGCCAAGGCCACGATGTGAGAAAAATGGTGTTCTCAGAAAGATTAATCTGGCAACAGCGTGCAAGATGAATTGAAAGGGAGAGAAAGAACAGCCTGGAAGGTCAGCTGGGAGAGGCTGATGGGTATGGAGACGTCACATCCAAGCCACAATGCCAAGAATGATGGTGGCCTTTGAGGTCAATGCAGAGGAAGGAGAGGTGTCAAAGACTGCCCCAGGAGTACGAGTCTACGAAAACACAAGTCTGATGGTACTGAGGGATTGGACACAGAGCTGGTCTGATGGCGGGGCTGGGGGTTCAACATACAGGTATCTAAGCAGTTAGATAAAAGAAAAAAAGATCTATATTTTAACCACTTTAGTTCTAAAAGAATCTGGTATACTCTGGGGGGTTAGTACAGCCCAACAAACAATGTTTAGATAAATATTAATTAATTAATTAATTAATTAATTAATATTGCCCTCTTCATATCTAAGCACTTATACAATGACTTACTAGACACAGGTTTTTAATTCTTTGAGTAAACTTTATGCCCTTTGAAAGACCACTTAAAATGATAGAAACTATCCTCATGGTGACCCCATGTGTGTCAGAGTAGAACTGTGCTCCACAGGGTTTTCAATGGCTGATTTTTTGGAAGGGGATCACCAGGTCTTTCTTCCAAGGTGCCTTTGGGTGAAATGAACCTCCAACCTTTCGGTTAGCAGCTAAGAGCGTTAACCATTTACACCACCAAGGGATTCCAAAATGATGGATAGCCTCCCTTTTTCCTGAGATTGTTCTATGAAAAACGTAACTGACTAGAATACAATAGAGCCCTTCTGCTAAACTACCCAACATAAGAGAATCAAAATAATTTAAACCTAGGTGCTGTGCATACACACTCTTCCTATGTCCACTTCTGAAATGCTTACTATTATTAGTCTTTTGAAGGGAAGCAGCCTTGGCCAGCACAGGAGCTGGTGAGCCTGAGGCAGAGACACTGTTGAGGAGAGTGGCTGCGGCAGGCAGGGCAGAGTCAGGGCGCCGGAGGCAGCACCACAGACACGCAGCCTTTCCTCAGCTGGGATGTTTACCTGGAACACCTAGCTCCACTGGGGAAGCCAGGGGTGGGGCACAGGCGTGGCTGACCACAGCAGCTGCTACAGGAAGGAGACTGCAGAGAGTTTAGAGGAAACCTTCAGGTCAAAGCTCAGAGCTGGGGACACTGCCTAAGGCCGTCTTCTTTTCCATCTGACTCACACCAATGACCAGATTCTGAAGGCAGCTTTCCCAGTCTGACGTGCAGTCAGTGGCTGTAAACTGAGCTAACCTTTACTGCCAGGCTATCTGGCATATTTCATACCTTATTTTGTAGCCAATCTTGAAAAATGACTACGTGTTCATCACAAACATGTCTGCTTTGTGCCACCTGAAGGGAATGATCCACAACCACAGAGCTTAGCGGCGGTGAAGTACTAGAAACAAAGGAGCAACAGCGTGAGAGAGAGTGTAGACAGGAGACAATGACAGGGTGAAAAGGGAAAAGGCAGTTTGTGAGGGAGAAGAATGAGGTAGAAGAAACAGTGGTGCTAAAAAGGCCCAGAGCAGCCAGTCCCAATCTGAGTTTTGTAACAAACCAAATTTTTGCCAATTACCTCAGAAACTCAAAAACAATTACCTCAACAAGTCACAAAATTCTCAAAAATTCAAGGCAAAGCTAGTTTTAAATCAGTTTAACTTTTTTTAACAGAACTTTAAGAACAAAGACACAAATGCTGGTAAATCAAATACCAAGGTATTGAAACTTCAAATAGACTGGGAATGATGAGGTTGTTAGAAGACAATCACTAAACTAACCATTTTAAGTATTAAAAATTAAAATTTATGTGAACACAAATTGCTGACAAATATTGTTCATCATAAATACACCTCTCTAAAAAAGATTTTTAAAAGATTTTCCTTGGGTTGTTGCTTGAGCAAAGACTCCGGTGTACGTAGATTTTTATTCTCCACCTTCCTGTGAAAAGGCAAGTAAGAACTCAAGATCCACCCCAGCCCAAATTCAATCCTATTGTTACTAATAGAGCTTTCCCATAATGGGTCCCAAAAGAGTCAGAAGTAAGGTTCCTGCCAAGATAAATCATAACGAATTCGTAAGACTTCAGTCACTGAAAAGGGTGCATGGCTGCAGAACAAGTCTTAGTGAGACTTACACACTCCTCCCTTGAAAAGTGTGTGTGACAGGGCTGGACGAAAACTGCAAGCTCAGAAATCGCCACGTGAAAGTGAACTGAGAAAAGCAGGAATATTTCACTCAAAACATTCATCTATAACTTCTATAGCCCAAGTAAAGTTTATGTGAACAATAAGAACCTAGTTCTTTCTACTTTTTGACATTTATTATTAAAAATAATTACCCTCTGCTGCCAGTTAAGGAAGCTGGCCCTCACAGAGCTCACTGCCCTGTGGCTCTGCCTTTCTCCCACCTTGCTACCCTACAAGTCCTTGAAGTGGATGGAGTCTGAAGACCTGGACTGTCATTCTCCATCAGTGACTAGCAGGGTAACCCGAGGCAAGTCCCCCATTGGGCGGATGGCCACAGACTCTGAGAGTCCAGGCCAGATGAGTTAAAGTTTATGGTAAGTGTGAAAGAACCATAAAAATGGTAACCAGCTGCCACAGAGTCAATTCCCACTCATGGCAGCCCCATGTGTGTGAGAACAGAACTGTTTTCAATGGTGGATTTTTTGCAAGATCGCCAAGCTCCTTCCCAGGCACCTTTGGGAGAACTTGAACCTCCAACCTTTTGGAGAGCAGCCAAGTGAGTTAACCCTCTGCACCACCCAAGGACTCCTATGGTAGCCAAATAAAAACCAAACCTGTTGTCGTGGAGTCAATTCTAACTCATAGTGACCCTACAGGATAAAGGAGAACTGCCCCATAGGGTTTCCAAGGACGGTTGGTGGATTCCAACTGCCAATCTTTGGGTTAGCAGCAACAGTTCTTAACCACTATGGCAACTACCTTAATATACAGTTTTTATTTGCTCCTTTAACACTTCTTGATTCTTCAGTCTAAGTATAAAACACCCCTAGTGACTGGATTTGCTAGCCTGAGGCATTCTTCTGATTATTCAAAGCCTCAGGGCCATCCCTCCTCTTTTTATTGAGAACCTCCGAACTACCTTTCAGAAGAAATGCAAATGGCATGCTGCATTTACCTGTGCCAGTTCCTGACCCACAGCTACCTCCCATCAACTCCAATTCCTAAGAGGGCAAGGATCTTATTCTAAAATTTTGGGGGGAAAAAAAACAAACGTTTTATTTGACTTACTTAATATAAACTAAATAAAATCAGCCAGGTTCACAATACTCAAATGAAAACCAAGTACTGTGGCTGAAAAATGACAATCTTGGCTCCTCACTTTCACTACATAATCCAATGGAAGACCATCAGAGAACTGCATATAAATGCAAGATAACTGATTTATCCACGTATTTATTTTTAAATCAAATATAATAAAAACTGGTATGTGAAATAAAACAAACCAAAAACCCATTGCTGTCCAGTTGATTCCGACTCATAGCCACCTTACAGGACAGAGTAGAAATGCCCCATAAGGTTTCCAAGGAGCAGCTGGTGGATTCGAACTGCCGACTTTTTGGTTAGCAGCCAAGCTCATAACCACTGCACCATCCGGGCTCAGTGAAATAAAAATAGCAGTATTAATTTCTAAAGTGACTGCAACCCTGGTTTAAAAGAAAAGATAATGGAATGTTTTTGCTCCTTACTACAGTGTCAGCAAATGAATATGGCCATGCTTGGGAAATTCAAAAGCTCTTCAAAAATTTTATTAGGATAATTTGGAAAATAATTACTTACCACAACCTTGTGAACAAAACTAAGTATGAACTTTCTAGTCATTTTACTCTTCCTCATAGGGACAGTTTGGGAGTTAAAGTAATGAAATAATCCTATGCTTTTTAACTGGCAAATTTCCTAAATAGCTGAGTGACTTCCTTTATACCCCTTCTGAGGTACTTTCCTCAGGATAACTGTGCTACAGAAGACAGAGCTCAACCATTATCAACTTCCTCTTAGGAATGTAAATCAGAAAACACAGATGAGGGAAAGGGGGACTGTGTGAGGGAGAAGTGTCACCTACAACAGCTGCTGGCGGCTTAGTCATCCCAGTTTATGTAGAGTAGCTAGCTGTTAAGAGGTATAGATATGTGTAAATGAAGAATAGAATATTTAACATATAGTCAACCTCCCCAACAATTCAAAAGCCAATTTTTAATAAAGAGTGAATGTTCTATTAAAGCAAGAATATTATAACACCAGCAATAAATTTCCCACAACTCTGTATCATGTCTACGTTCTGTTTATTCCCTGACGAACACTGCGGTTATTGTGAAAATGCGTGCATTACCTGTCCTTTTCCACACTGATAGGGGTAGGGTAGGACTGGTTGCTTTTATTGCCAGTGCCCAACTGGCCATAAGAATTTGCTCCCCAAGCATACACTTGGCCTTCATCTGTTAATACTAATGTGTGTGCGTAGCCACAGGCAACCTGGGGGGAGAAAAACCAAGTCCGCTCAGGCCTGCAAATAGAAGGAAATAATGCTTTCACAGGGTAGGCTAAGACTCCAACATGAGAGCAAGAAAGGTACGGCAATAAGTTAACCAGTAACCCTACAGAACTCTAGCTTTGGCCACAGATCTTGCCAGAATTACAGTAAGATCAACGTGAGCATCTTGCTCAGACCCACTTGACTCGGCTTTAATATGGCATCCATTATCCTGACATGGGTCAAGAGGCGTGTGAGGTGAATATAAACCAAAAAAACTACAACAGTTGCCACTGAGTCAACTTCAAATCATGGTGACCCCATGTGTGTGAGCACAGAACTGTGCTCCATAGGGTTTTTAATGGCTGGTGTTTTGGAAGCAGATAACCATGCCTTTCTTTTGAGGCACCTCTGGGCAGATATGAAATGCCAACCTTTCAGGTCATAGCTGAGCACTTAACCATATGTGCCACCCAAGGACTCCATGAGGTGAATAAATACATGACATAAAAAATTTTATTTTTAAATTATTATTATTTAATAAACTTTTTTCTGATTATAAAATAAAATATGTTCCAAGTGAAAAATATAGAAAACTACAAATAATTAAATAATCTCAAGATCGACAAATAGCAATCCTCCAAAGTATGCCAAGGTTTTTTCTCTATTTATATATGGATATAGAAATACGTACCTATATCTTTTTTTAATTGTGCTTTAAATGAAAGATTACAGTTCAAGTTAGTTTCTCATACAAAAATTTATACACACATTGTTACATTACCCTAGCTGCTCTCCCTATAAGGTGACGGCGCGCTCCTCTTTCCACCCTGTATTTCCTATGTCCCTTTCTGCCTTCTCATCTCACCTCTGGACAGGAGCTGCCCATTTAGTCTCATAAAAATTTTTTTTTTTTTTTTATCTACTTGAGCTAAGAAGCACACTCTTCACCAGTATCATTTTATGTCTTATAGTCCAGTCTAATCTCTGTCTGAAGAGTTGGTTTCGGGAATGGTTTCAGTTTTGGGCTAACAGAGAGTCCGGGGTCCATGTCTTCTGAGGTCCCTCCAGTCTCAGTCAGACCAGCGAGTCCGGTATTTTTACTAGAATTTGAGTTCTCCATCCCGCTTTTCTCTTCTTCCATCAGGGACTCTCTGTTGCGTTCCCTATCAGAGCGATCATGGTGGTAGCTGGGCACCATCTAGTTCTTCTGGTCTCAGGCTGATGGAGTCTCTGATTTATACCTCTTATGCTCATATTTCCCTTGTGTCTTTGGTGTTCTTCATTCTCCTTTGCTCCAGGTGGGATTGGGAACAATTGATGTATCTTAGATGGCCACTTGCTAGCTTTTAAGACCCCAGATGCCACTCACTAAAGTGGGATGCAGAAAATTTTCTTATACCAATTGACCTACATGTCCCCTAAAACCATGGTCTCCAGACCCCTGCCCCTGCTACTCTGGCCTTCAAAGTGTTTGACTACTCAGGAAACTTCTTAGCTTTTGGTTTAGTCCAGCTGTGCTGACTTTCCCTGTATTATGTGTTGTCCTTCCCTTCACCTAAGACAATTCTTGTCTACTGTCTAGTTAGCGAATACCCCTCTCTCTCCCTCCCCAAACTCGTAGCCATCAAAGAATGTTTTCTTCTGTGTTTAAGCTTTTCTTGAGTTCTTATAATAGTGGTCTCATACAATATTTGTCCTTTGCGACGGACTAATTTCACTCAGCATAATGCCTTCTCGATTCCTTCATGTTATGAGATGTTTTGCGGATTCACTGCTGTTCTTTGTGGTTGCATAGTATTCCATTGTGTGAATTTGTTTATCCATTCATGTGTTGATAGGCACCTAGGTTGCTTCCATCTTTTTGCTATTATAAAGTGTTGCATTGAACATGGGTGTGCATGTATCTGTGTGAGGGCTCTTATTTCTCTAGGATATATTCCAAGGAGTGGGGTTGCTGAATCGTACGATACTTCTAACTTTTTAAGGACACACCAAATCAATTTCCAAAGTGACTGTACCATTTTACATTCCCACCAGCAGTATATACCTGTTCCAGTCTCTCCACAACCTCTCCAACATTTATTATTTTGTGTTTTTGGATTAAGGCTAGCCTTGTTGGGGTGAGGTGGTACCTCACTACAGTTTTGATTTGCATTTCTCTAACGGCTAATGATCGTGAGCATTTCCTCATGCATCTGTTAGCCTCCTGAATGTCTTTTTTGGTGAAGTGCCTGTTTGTATCCTTTGTCCATTTTTTAATTGGGTTATTTGTCTTTTTGTTGTTGAGGTTTTGCAGTATCTTATAGATTTTAGAGATTAGACCCTAATCAGATTTGTCATAGCCAAAAAATTTTTCCCAGTCCGTAGGTTGTCTTTTTACTATTTTGGTGAAGTCTTTGGATGAGCCAAAGTGTTTAATTTTTAGGAGCTCCCAGTTATCTAGTTTCTCTTCTGGTGTTTGTGCACTGTTAGTAACGTTTTGTATTCTGTTTATGCCATGTATTAATGTTCCTAGTATTGTTCCTATTTTTTCTTCCATGGTCTTTATTGTTTTAGATTTTATATTTAGGTCTTTCATCCATTTTCAGTGAGTTTTTGTGCATGGTGTGAGGTATGGTTCTTGTTTCATTTTTTTGCAGATGGATATCCAGTTATGCCAGCACCATTTGTTAATGAATATGTCTTTTCCCCAATTAATGGACTTTGGACCTTTATCAAATATCAGCTGCTCATAGGCTGATAAATTTACATCTGGATTCTCAGTTCTGTTCCATTGGTCTATGTATCTGTTGTTGTACAAGTATCAGGCTGTTTTGACTACCGTGGCAGTATAATAGGTTCTACAATCAGGTAGAGTGAGGCCTCCCACTTTGTTCTTCTTCTTCAGTAATTCTTTATTTATCTGGCCTCTTCCCTTTCCATATGAAGTTGATGATTTGTTTCTCCATCTCATTAAAAAATGCCACTGGAATTTGGATTGGGATTGCAATGTATCTGTAGATGGACTTGACAGAACAGACATTTTCACACTGTTGAGTCTTCCTATCCATGAGCAAGGTATGTTTTTCCATTTACGTAGGTCTCTTTTGGTTTCTTGCAGTAGTGTCTTGTAGTTTTCTTTGTATAGGTCTTTTACATCTCTGGTTAGATTTATTCCTAAGTATTTTATCTTCTTGGGGGCTACTGTAAATGGTATTGTTTTGATGATTTCCTCTCGGAAGTTCTCTTTGTTGGTGTACTAGTTTTTTTTTTTTTAATAACCATATTGTAAAATCAGTTCTGTACCTTGTTCTTTTTTACTTAACATTACATATAGCACTTTCCCATATCATTAAAAATTCTCTGTAAACATCATTTTTCTGCCTGGACAATATTCAATCATATGGTTGTGGTATAATTTATCGGATCATTAACTTATTATTTGATTAGATAAACTATGCTACATCTGTTGTTCTGTGATTAAAGTTATCAAATTTTTGCTATATTTATTAACTAACTCTTTAAGTGACTTTCTCTTTGGTTCCTTTAGGACAATTCCCTAGGAGTGGAATTACAGACAAAGGATATGAATATTGTTAAGGCCCTTGATACATACTGCCAAATTTTCTTTGGGCGAGGTTGTAACAATTTATGACTGCGTACGACAGTGGCCTAGAAATATAAATTTTCTGAACGTGCACAACTGAATTCAGGGAAAAGGAGCTTTAAGCTTTACTCCAATAAAGACATCCAAGCAGCTAAACTTCTCATCCTGCTATCTTTGTTTGTCCTGCAGACTTAAACACACACACACACAGAAACCAAGAGTGGACGTACCCGCTGGACATGAATGCCTTGCAAAGCTGCTACTCTACAGGGGGTTGGCTGGTTGCCACTGCTGCCAAGTCCAAGCTGCCCATTTCCATTGTAACCCCAGACATAGACCTGCGAGAAAACAAGAAACTTAATGCCCAAGAAAGATAAGAGCAACCAAGTTCTATGTTATGAGAAACACGCCATGCTGGCACGACACAGATAAGCAAATATTCATTAAACAATTAATGAAAATAACTATCTTACCTCCCCAGCATCCACTACTGCCATGGAGCACATCTGCCCACATGCTATGTTCACGACTGCTTTGTTCTGTAAGCAGCCAGTGACTCTTCGAGGGATTGGCTGATTTGCTGTGGATCCAGATCCTACCTGTCCAGAGTTATTATAACCCCAGGCAAATACCTATTAGAAAGACGAGAGAAACAAGTAAAACACATCATCTTAGAAAGTGTCTCAACTGGGTACTAACAGACACGACACCTCCCCTTTCCTCGCAAAGTGTTGCATATACATTAATTCTTACAACAAAGGCAGAGAAATTTTTATAAAATTCTTTCTTACATAATGGGCTGTTTTACAAAATCAAGTTATAGTGTTATCTACACAAACTAGCAGTAATAATTATTGTCAGATATCATGTAACACTTGTAAAAACATCTTGGACTCAGTCATATTTTCCAGCACCTTGGGGTTTTCTTTTTGCAAACAACTCCCTTCCACTATAGCAATATGGAAAGAAAAATACACCTTTTTAAATTTTAGTTATTTAAATCCTTACTACATATTGGAAACACCATAATATAAGCACCATCGCTATTAATTACTACCAAAAATACGAGTGAATTTGAGGGACATGGTTATTCTAATCAAATGATATTTCCGGGACTACTACAAGAATCTATATAATCTTAATGAAACAAAAATCAGCGATATTTTTGCTGACTAGTCTCACCTCTCCATCAGACGTTAGCACCAGAGAATGGTAGGATCCACAGGCAACTTCAATGACTTGTTTGTTTGACAAGTTAGTGGAGATGTAAGAAGGTACTAAGCCATGGTTAGTTGTCCCATTGCCCAGCTGGCTATAAGCATTGTGACCCCAGGTAAAGACTTCTCCTTCTGAAAATAAAGACAGCCAGGTAATCATTATACAAATATGTATATAGTTTCTACAAATGGAAACTAAAAATTCAGATTCAAAAAGCTAATCAGCTGCCCTATTCCACCAAACTCATTCTATAAAAGAATACATTTGGGAAGTTTAAACTGCATTCTACCTCAAAGCACCAAGATGAAATTTAAAAGCAGGCAGCTATAATGGCTGGATGATAGGCTTTTAATGAACAGCAGAGAAAAGGCTGCTCAAAATGATGGAAAAAAGTATTAGATTGAAAGTAAAAGATTGTAAGGTCACTTAATCTCCTTGGGCCTTAATTTTCTTCTCTTATAAAAGGATCACAAGGTAATTCTAAAAATCGTTATTATATTATTTATTGTACAATATACACTCAAAAATGGAAACCCTGGTGGCGTAGTGGTTAAGTGCTATGGCTGCTAACCAAAAGGTTGGCAGTTCAAGTCCACGAGGCTCTCCTTGGAAACGCTATGGGGCAGTTCTACTCTGTCCTATAGACTTGCTATGAGTCGGAACTGACTCAACAGCAACAGGTTTGTTTGTTTCTTTACATATTCAGAAAAGTTCATAAAACATGTATGTACAGTTTCATAAATAATTATAAGGCAAACATCCATGCAATTATCACCAGGTCAAGAAAAAAACCCTTATGGTCACCCTGAAGCCCCTGACATATGTATCCTGAATAACAGTCTAGTTTTTCCTTCCTTCTCTCCTTCTTCCCTCCCTTCCTCCCTTTTTCTCTTTCTTTCTCCCTGCTTTGCTTAGAGTCAAGGTGTTCCTCTGTCCAGTCCCCTGGAGATGAGGAGAGTGTAGCCCTTTGTGACCCCAGCCTCACGTGAGCAGTTTTCTATTGCAGCAATGTTAAGCAGAGCTTTGACTGTGACCCCCTCCCCTCATCAGTCCATCCAAACCACAACTCAGTTTAAGTGGACAGGGAGACGCTTTTAAGGCAAAGGTACTTCAAGTTCCCTTCTAACCTCTTACTTAGTTCATTAAAAAGAAAAAAATAAAAACCCAATTGCCTTCTAGTTGATTCCAACTTATGGCTACCCTATGTGTGTCAGAGTAGAACTACGCTCCATAAGGTTTTCAATGGCTGGTTTTTTGGAAGCAGATCGCCAGGCCTTTCTTCTGAGGTGCCTCTGGGTAGACTTAAACCTCCAACCTTTCGGTTAGCAGCCAAGTGCATTATCTGTTTGCACCACCCAGGGACTCCATGCTTCCTCTCAAATTTAGCCTAATTCCTTCCTACCTTGTAAGTGCTCTGATGCCTTTATAAAGCCTTTCAAAAATATTTTATCTGGAATTTTTAGTTGTTTTCAATGAAGATGTGCTCTATCTCATCTAACAAGCCATTACCAGAATTCAGAAATCCCTAAAACTTACTTTTTTAATGTGAAATAAATACATAAAAGTATTTATAAAATTTATTTACCGTTTAAAGAATACTCATAAAACGAATACTCAGCTTAAGAAAAACTCTAAGGTATGTTTCAGTTCAAATCTCTTATTAGTCTAAGTTCAGGAAACAGGCATGAGAATGTTTAATTCCACAGACTACTAATACCAACTTCAGCATTAAGAACCATAGAAGGTTAAGAGCTAGAAGGGCTCCTGGAACCTAGCTTTAGTCAGGAATCTAAAGTATAAAAAAGAGACTTGCCAAAGTCCAGAGTGAATTCAGAGTTCTAATTTATAGTAATTACACTTATAACGTATAAACAGAGGGGTGTTCACTGCTTATGGCTTGTCATTCACACACTGAAAGTGCCATTAATTGCTAGATTCCATCTGCTACATTATCCTACTATGACATTCAGGTATATTCATATCTCACTTTGAAATTGAGCTCAAAGAGCAGAGCCAGGAGCTCTCACTCAGTCAAATGGCAGGGTCTCAGTTTAAGGGGAAGTCCTGGTCTTCTCAACAAACAAGGCAGGAGCTAAAATCCTCCACTGTGTTCCTAGGTTACCTGTTGTGGCAAGGACAATATGCGGGCCGCTCCCGTAGCTGAGGCAGGCTATTTTTTTGCCACTTAAAGAATCCAGTCTCCGAGGTTCAATGGTGCTCTGGACATCCCCTAACCCAAGACAGCCACAGCAGTTTGTGCCAAGTACAAAAATCTGTGAGAAAAGCCACTGATGGTTAACACCATTCTATTTCTGACAGATCTATAAATTACATTAAAATGGGCACAGTGCTCCTATAACAAAACAACTTCAGTACAAAATAAGTAAGACATCTATGTCCCACGCTCTTTTTACCTTAATTCCTGACTTTTCCCAAGTTCTTCAATTTAGCAAATCCATTACTAAAAATGTGCGTGGTTGAAGTGTTCCCTTCAAAATTACCTCATTGTTTACTGTGGTGTATAAAACTTCATTGCCGGCACTGCCAAAGACACAAGCCTGGCGAATTAACTGCAGTTCTTCCTCAGAACAAAGGGAAAAAATTGGCCACTTTCCCACATCTACCATCTTCAAAGATGACACAGTAGCCTGCACTGGCTGAAAAGGAAAAAAAAAAAAGAGAAGCAGTCAAGTAAATTTTCTTTGCCCCCTTACTTCTGTACAAGAGGGATAATTAACACTGTTTTAAGGAGGAACAAGCTGCATCTATTTCTGAGAGGCCTCTCACAATGGCAGCAACTGCCTCAGTACTGTTTCCAGCAAAGGAATCGCTTCAGTTCTGCCCTCACAGAAACCAGCACCAGAGGCCCTCGGTGGAATCAGATGTCACATAGTAATTTTCCTCAAGGACATGGGCGTCATCCAGGCCAGAACTGTGGGGAGCTAAATGTCTACAAGTACCTTAAATGTTGGGTATGTCTTAAGTGTAGTTCTGAAAACCAGAGTGGTGGTAAAAGCAGGGGAAAAGAGAGAAGGCTGCTATTTCATCTGCTGCCTAGTCTTCATTTCAGGCAGTACATTAAAGAGGGAAATAAAAGGTCACAACAAAAGCAAGTCTTTGGAAAAGAACAACGCTAAAGGTGACATCAGGGAAATGGTCTAAAAGTTTCAGTTCCCAGGCAAGTTTCTTCACCTGACCTTCAGTGTGAGCTGTTGGTGGGTCTCCCTCACCTCCACTCAGTGTTGGGGATTGGATCATGAGAATGAGCAGTCCCACAAGAGTGTTATGGATTGACCTGTGTCCCCCTAAGTTATCTGTGTCCCTATACCTGTGGATGTGATCAAATCTAATGGAATAGAATCACCTTCCGTAATGCAGGGCTTGAACCAGTTGTAAACGGTTCAGTCACAGCCCACGGAAGCAAGTCAAGGCTTTGAACCGGTTCACAGCGGTTCAGAAACGACCCACAGGAACAACGGCAGTATATGCATTGCATAGCAACCAAATCTCTTGCACTTCAGCCCAAGAAGGACACCAGTGGCTGTGACTCACTCAGAGATGGCGGCCAACAGCACTGCTTTGAATGTGTGTCACTCTCCACAGTCTATATATTACTTTTGTAAACTACTTCTGGACTTTCCTACCAAACCAAAACCAAACCCTCTGCCGTCGAGTCGATTCCGACTCATAGCAACCCTGTAGGACAGAGCAGAACTGCCCCATAGAGTTTCCAGGGAGAGCCCGGTGGATTCAAACCACCAACCTCTTGGTTAGCAGCCATAGCTCTTAACCGCTACACCACCAGGGTTTCCGACTTTCCTACGAGAGCTGAGAAATGTGAGCTAGCACACATCACAGCAGTTTAATTTCAGAAGCTTTGTCATCTCTGTACACCAATGCTGGCTTTGTATAACCGCTGGCATCTTTTATTGCAATCTGCCCTTATTTTATTAAAAATGAGTGGAAAACAGAAAATGAAAATCAACAGTGATAGTTAATATTAAGCTGTTAACAGTGATGAGCAGATTTTTGTAAATTTAATAAAATTAAGATGAAAATGATTATACATGCTGTAGGCTGTGAAACTGTTAACATCATTTGGACACTGACTGTATTTAAGCTGGCTGGCTGTAATCTCCAGATGTGATGGAAAAGAAACAAATAATATCTATGATGAATTAGGAACACGTCATAAGAATAGGTATTTAAGAATTTTTTTTTTTTTTTTAAATATCTGAGAATGGAGTCTCCCTCTTAATCCAGTACTCCCTTGTAAACATTGTTCAATTCAGGCCCTTTGGCAGGAAAGCATTATCCGTGAAGAAGCTGGTCCTCAACAAGCTCAAAAGCCATCTTCTTTAGGAACCGTTTCAGACCCCTCAGACAATATCGATAGGTCCCTGCAGGGCCCTTTAACATTCTTCATACTCAAAATAATTATCTGTTGGCATCTTAGTCACTGTTCTGTGGGCCCCTCAAAGACAGATATTATCTCATTTATCTTCCTGTCAAGTGACTACTAGATGTTTGATGAAGTATGTCTCATGCAACAGAAAATACATGCTCATAATTTTTTCTAACCTTGCCACTTTCTCCACAGGAAAGAGGAAGTTCTTCTTCCATATGGACTCAGTCCTGTGCAAACCCTGAGGAAAAGGATGTGGTAAAGTCAGGATGCCATACATCAGATTAAACTAGGCACATTAAAATCACTTCACTTTTTGTTAACAGAGAAAATAAACTAAGCTCAAAAATGGAGAAGGGAAAATAAGGGACACAGGCTTTAGGTATGGGAGTTAACAGCCACAAAAGCCAAAGGTATTTTAACTGATCTGGAACTACGGTACAGGAACCCTCCTGCTGAGGTCTGGGAAAGTAACCTCAGGATAATTGTAGGTTCTGAAATCTAAAAGGAAATGAACAGAAAATGTTGATTTCAGAGGTGACTTCCTTTGGGTAGGGAAAAATACATTTTAGACCTTGGCCAACTTTTCCCTGGGATTGAAAAGTTCCAAATCACTGTGAAGAGCAGATTGTTCAATTCTCAGCTCCACTCAAGAGTATATGATTTGCTGAGCTGGAAAAAGGAAAAAAAAAAAAAAAAAAAGGAGGAATGAATGAAAAAAATGAATGAATATGGCTTTGTTACGGGTTATAACAAAAAATTTGAAAAAGCAGCCATCAAGTATGTAGCAACAGCACTGAACTTTCTTGTCTTAATAACTATCTTCAAAATAACTACTTTGCATCATGTAGAAGTAACGGCAGAAGCAGCCCTATCAGAAGATAATGAGTATGTCTGGACTGTGGTTTAAATGTTACACAGTTACATATCTCCACACTAAAATCAAATACATAAATAAAATATTCTCTCTCCCCAAAAAAGAAATGTAATGAAACTGAGGTTAGTTATGTTAATTTTGCTGGTTTATTAGGTTGGTTCCTACTTACTTAAACACAGTCCATATTTCAAACACTAACATCAGGAACATTTTGACATTACTTATAACAGAGTCTTAAAACAGACAGATTAAAACAATAATCAAAAATAAGGTCAAGTTCTAACAGTGCTCCTTATCAATCAGCATTTTGTATTTATCAGTGTTTTGCACGCCCTTGAGGATACTGATCATTTTGTTTTCTCAGCTGTAAAAAGGTTTCTCAGAATAGAAGCATCATATATATCAAAATCGTTATAGCCCTTAAACTGCAGCAATCTAATAGCAAATTGCGATTCCTATTGTTTGGAAACAGACCCAAGAGACATGTTTGTTTTTAAAAGGAATGCTTAGAATTTCGTCACTTACCACTTTATAAAACTTGATCTGGTTGCCAATATGGAAAGATGTCTTGCCATATTTAATAAATACATAACCACATATTATCTACTGTTTTAGTAGATTTGTTAAAATCCTAATTATTCTCTAAAACCCAGCATGACTCCTACCGAGCTCCACGTTGACACCGTTCCTGATTACCCAAGTGGCCGGGGACCCTCCTCCTCTGTACTTCCATGGCACTTGTTCTTTTGCCTTTACTTATAGCACTTTTCATAGTCTCCCTCTGTGGCAGTTACTCCTACATGGTCTGTCCTCTCCATGATTTGTTCATCACTGCAACAACCACAGCACATGGCTCGTTGCAGACACAGTGTATTTGCTGAAGGTACCCTTAGAATACGGCTTTTGGTAAACTGGAAACTGCCTACACTGAGGATTTTTTCTCTTGCCTTTTCATGTCCACCCAAAGTTTAATGGAATAGAAAATAAGAAGAAAGGGGAAGAGTTGCTGCTGTGGTTATTTTTAGGTGTCATCCAGTTGGGAAAAAAGGAAACAAAGAACAGAAGGAGAAGGGACCCGAGCAGAGATGTGACTCCCCTCAATAGATTCAAGCCACTTTTGTTCCTAGTACGAGGCTCATCTTGCTAATACATTGACATCATGGAATAACAGTTCCCTGGGTTTTTAAATGGGGTAATAAATATAGCTCTTGTAATGCCTTTAATCAATTTCAAGTATAATAAACTCTTTAAAAATCAGAATGGTGGGAAAATAGGCAATCTTGTTTATCCGAATAATCAAATTAAGATATAATTGCATGTATGTCATATGGAAATTACCATACTCAAAGAAAGAGCATTCAGTAAGATTCAATTAACACTAAGTGTAAGATTAACATAATTTCATTTTTGTTGATCAGAAAGTCCTTGAAGATTTAAAAACGATTCAAGATTAATTACCGTTTTACAACACTATGAAAAAATTCTGTTGAATTCTCTAGCACTGTGGAAAATTAGAATTGACTATTTTTTTTTTTTCACATTATTCCAATGCAATACATACCAGACCAAACCACTGCCGTCGAGTTGATTCCGACTCAACCCTATAGGACACAGAACTGCCCCATAGGGATTCCAACGAGTGGCTGGTGGCCTCGAACCGCCAGTCTCTTGGTTAGCAGCTGGTCTCTTAACCACTATGCCACCAAGGCTTCAGAGGAAACTAAACCTTTCCCAATTTGCACTATTTGAGGATATAAAACCAAAACCAAACCCAGTGCCATCAAGTCGATTCCGACTCATAGCAACTCTATATAGCTTGTGGAATACATGTGCGGAGAAAAGTTATCTTACCCTATTCTCCATGTCGTTCTACCAGGCTATTATTAGTAGTATATCAACATGTACTTTAAAAAATACACACATTGTACAGAAAGAATACCACATTCTTGATATAATAAACATATTTTAAATAACAAGAGCAACAACAATAACAGCTGCAATAAAATTTACCCTGTGCAAAGCACCAAGCACTTTACATCATCTCCTTTAATCTTTATAACGTCCATATGAAACAGGAACACCACTGCCTCCATTTTACGCACATGTTTCAACCACCTGACCAATGGTCACCAGCCAGTCTGGATCAGAGCCAGTATCTGAATCCAGGACCAATACCAAAGCCCTTGCTCTTGAAGGATTCACTATATTGTTGGGATATTCCAATTTTTCTCAATGTACATTCCAAATAGCTTTATTTTGTAACGATAGGGAACATTCCCTCCAAAAGTGTTTATACCTGATTATTTTAAATTTCTAGTGCCCAGTATTCAGTCATCTTTAATCCCATTCTGTCTCCATTCTTTTAAAGTTGTTCGAGAGCAAGGTTAATGTGGCTGAAAATATAAATACATAAATAACTTCCATTAGAGAAAAACAGAGAAGGAAAGGAATAACACCATCTTGCAACTTTAACAAGCCATTATTTATCTGCAAAAATTACAATTTAAAAAATTGTATCACCTGTATTTTTTATTTTAAAAAAAGTCAGCACAGGCCCATAAAACAAAATGAGACTAAATGGGCACACCAGCCCAGGTGCAAGGATGAGAAGGCAGGAAGGGGCAGGAAATCTAGTAAGGGGAACCCAAGGTCAAGAAGTGGAGATTGTTGACGTGTCATAGGGTTGGCAACCAATGTCACAAAACAATATGTGTATTAATTGTTTAATGAGAAACTAGGTTGCTCTGTAAAACTTCATCTAAAGTACAATTTAAAAAAAGACCAAAAAAGTCAGCAGTAGAAGTGATCAATTATTTTAAAAATTGTAAAATTTTAACTTTTTGACATTATACTCTACAAGTTTCAGGTGAGGGCTTGAACAATTTGGACACTGAAACATATGAGAGAACACACACAAAACAAAATTCAAAGCTACAGTATTTCAAGACAGAAAATGAAAGGGAAGTCTCCTGGAATGCGAAAAAAAGCAAAACTTTTAGAAGAATATATTAAAAATATCTTTATGACTTCAGGGGAGGTAGAGGTGCTTTTTTTATTTGTTTTGTTTAGCTTTTCTTTAATAAGACACAAAAACATAAACCACAATGAAAGGATTGGTAAATTTTACTATACTAAAGCCTAAAACATTGGGATAAAAAATACACAATCAACAACGGGAAA
Source organism: Elephas maximus indicus (assembly GCF_024166365.1). NCBI lineage: Eukaryota > Metazoa > Chordata > Mammalia > Proboscidea > Elephantidae > Elephas > Elephas maximus. Next base: position 30,386,988 of record NC_064832.1, on the reverse strand, counting down.
AACAAGCCACAGAATGGGAGAAGATATTAGCAACATACATAACTGATAGTTAGCAAATGATGACTACCCAGAATATATATAAAGAATGCCTACAAACCAATAAGGAAAAGATAAACAACCCAATTAAGAAGTGAGCAAAGGACAGAGGAAACTCACAGAAAAAAATACCAAAAGATGTTCAAATTCACTAAAGAACTTATTATGGGAACACAAATTACTACCACAATAAAACAGACCACATGCATCAGATGTGCAAAAATTAAAGGGGACAATATTCAGCACTGATGAGGCTGGCTGTAGATCAAAGGGAACACTCATATATTACTAGAAGAAATGGAAAGCTGGTACAACCACTGTAGAGAGCAAGTCAACAGTATTTAGAGCAGATGCTACGGATTTAATTGTATTCCCCCAAAGAAGATTAAGTTGAACTCCTAACACCTGGACCTGTGAATGTGATCTTGTTTGAAATGGGGTATTTCTTTTGGTATCTTAGGGGTCACAGGGACATAGAGAGGGTCCTAAACCTAATCACTTCTGAGTGGTTTTGTAGTAATAGGGAAAACAGACAAGGAGAGACACACAAAAGGAGGAAAGAGACCTTTTGTGAGGAACCATCTACAAGCCAAGGAATGCCCAGGGCTACTGACAAGGAAGAATTCTCCCCTAGAGTCAATGCTCTAATTTAGATTTCTAGCCTCCAGAACTGTGAGACGGTAAATTTCTGTTCTTCAAGTCCACTCGCTGGTGGTGTTTGTTATTATGGCAGTCCTAGGACACCAGGTCTGAGAACAGTGGTTGTAATCTTTTTGATGCATATAAATAACCAAGATAGGAGTTTCACAGAATACTTACTACATGAGATGCTGGTGATACCTTTTTTTCTATTTTATTCTACTCTACCGTACCCTATCCTAATCTATCCTATTCTATTTCATTTTAAAGAAAAATGCTGGTCTCAGCCCACTGAATTGATTTCAAGATCGCTAGTACGTAATCCTGGAGTGTGGAAAACGCTGCCCGTGCTGAACCCCAGAGCATGTGCACAAGAGGACTGGTACAAGAACGTTCATTTGGAAATTGCTAGCAACAGCAAAAATAAAACAGCCTAAGCTCCGTCAAGAGGAGAACTGATAAACTGCAGCATATGCACACTATACAGCAATTAAATAAATTATCTAGAATCAACACAGATAAATCTCCAAAACAACGTGATAAAAAAATCACTAAGTCACAGAATGCTATGCACGGCATACTATTTGATAAACTCTTAGGGCACGCAGAAAACACTATTTTAATGAATTCAATGGCACTGGTTTTTGGTGGGTAGACACCGATATATGCACGGCTAGCCTCTGATAGGAATTTTTCTCAGTAAAATTCTGATGGAGGTAACGCCAATAATAAAATGTCCCATGTAATTCTATCAATGAATTGGTATGTATGGCTTTTCCACAATAGAATTTTTAAGATTTTAAGCTTAAATTAATAATATGGGAGGATACCCGTTAAAACCTGAACCCGTTCCCGTTGAGTCGATTCCAACTCATAGCAACCCTATAGGACAGAGTAGAACTACCCCAAAGAGTTTCCAAGGAGCATCTGGTGGAATCAAACTGCCAACCTTTTAGTTAGCAGCCGTAGCTTTTAACCACTACTCCACCAGGGTTTCCATATGGGAGGATGGGGTTGACTAAAATTAAGGAAAACAAAACCAAAGACTCAAAACACAGCCATTTTAATTTTGCCTCTACCACTGGCACACAAATTGAATAAAGGTTTGATAACAACAACCCATAAGTGAACCACAACTTCTTTTCTCATCTGTAAAATAAAATTTTATCAATACCATAGAAAGACAATGACTAAATAACATAGGCAAGGTATGCTATTTTAAATGTCATGGAAGCAAAAACTGAAATAAGGGAAAAATTGATATCAGTATATTAGAATAGCAAAATGTGACTTCTACTCTGGTTTAAATTTGTTTACAAAATTCACCCTTCCGTGCACAGGAAAACCAGTTGCTATCAAGTCTATTCCAACTCATGGCAACTCCATGTGTGTCAGAGTAGAACTGTGCTCCACAGGGTTTTTAATGACTGCTTTTTTGGAAGCAGATCACCAGGTCTTTCTTCCAAGGTACTTCCGGGTAGACTGAAACCTCCAACGTTTTGGTTAGCAGCTGAGCACATTAACTGTTTATCACCCAAGAACTCCTCTTTGCACTGGAGGGTTGTCAAAATTCCTTCTGGGCCTAGGTGAGAAGCTAGCATTTGTACTGGAAAGATCTTCATACACGCAGTGTCATGACATAAGATTGCCCATATGTTCCTAACTACATGTTACTTTACTAGTTTTTCCCTTATATTTTGTTTGGGGATATATGATTTGGCTCATGTATACAGCTAATTACCCATATCGAAAAGTGCCTTGTGCTTGGCAAAATACTTTCTTTTATTTCCTCATTTGGTTTAAACATAATAACAATAAAAACTAAACAATTATGGAATTTTACTGTATAGATATTTGCCCTACAATAAAGTAGAAAATGGGGTATAAGTACTTCTCAAGCAGAAGCTCCTGCCATGGTTCTCTGCTTTTAGAGGCTGCAAAGTGGACACACAACGGCTAGGGATTCATGTTTTCACAAGAATAATTTTTCAAAACCAATATATATCAACTAAAGTAATCTTTTGTGTGTATTTCCTATTTTAGCCGTTTTCCTAAGCTTGCATAATTCAGTAATTTCCAAGTGACCTCTGTTTGGGACAGATAACTCCTTATTTTTACATATTGTATTTTGAGAGTTTTCTCTATTTTTAATAACTACACAATTGAAGATTAGTGGACAAGAAGGCAGTCTTTGATGATTGAACATGATAAATCCAATTCTCATCCTCAATGGAATAGGTCAAATAGTTCGTTTCCTTGTACAGGGCATATATATAGGACAGTTTCTACAAATTATAATTGGTAATCAGTGTATCTGCGACACAATGTGTCATATTACTTGGTAATACCTCTGACAAAATAATGAGTTAAACTGATTACAGGACACACATTCATTCACCTGATTCACCCAATTCATCCAACAAACACTGACTTAGCGTCTGCAGGAGGCACGGTGCTGGAAGCAAATACATAAAAACAAAACGAAACACACATACGAGACAATGGGGAGCAACGAATATCCAGCTCTTTCGTGGCTTGTGCCACTGATATTCATGGGCCTTCAGAGCTAACACACTAGACACACTGTATCCATGGAAACTGATAGTTTGCAGCTTATCAGGAGCTTCTAAATGCTGATAACCACGTTCTAGAAGTGATTCCAGACAAAAAAATGGAAAAAATCAGGAATTTCTGCAGAGAAAGACACCGTGTTTTGGATTTTCTTTTCAACTTAATACAAGGTCAACTCTAAAGCTATCCTGGAGAAACATTAACATATAAAAATGTTTTCTTGCAATACAGAACTCAATGCTTTTAACAGATGTCCCCATCTGGGCAACACATTTGATGATGCTCTTATACTCAAAGAAAGAGAAAATTAAAGAAAACCCATGACTTTGAGGAGACGAGCAGACAGTTTATAGCAGCAGTGTGTTTAGAAGCTCCAGATCAAGTAAAGGTCAGTGGGGCAATGTGGTTTCTAACTCTCTGCTGAGTCGTTAGATGTATCTTTAAAAGCTTTTTTTAGTGTTGTGTTTAATATAAAATAATAAACATCATCTGAACTATCATTTGTGAAAAAGGATGATGTTAGCTGTAAGCTAGCTCCACTTACAGAAACCCACACAGCTGCTAACTACAGTGGGACAATTATAAACAGGATGGATGAAACTCTTAACTAAAAGCACAAATTCAAAGGAAATGGTATTTACCATACGTTTATGATAAACAGCGAACTGACTTGCAGAACAGGGAAACAGAGTTGCTCTTTTAACTGTAAAAAGAAAGGTTTCCAAATTTTGCCCAGAGTGATGAAGCAGATCAAAGTAATACTTAGTCTGAAGAGATTACTAAATACACCAATGCCTGTCTTTTCTGCCACATACAGCAAAAGTGTCACTTTCAAAGATGAAAAATAACACAAACTATGCAAATAGTTTTAAGTTGGTATACTAGCTAAAAAGAACTGGTATTTGAGGCTCATCTGTAAAGCTATTTCAGATTTATATCCTTATTAAAAAAAAAAAAAAACCAAACCCAGTGCCGTCGTAGAGTTTCCAAGGAGCGCCTGGTGGATTCAAACTGCCGACCCTTTGGTTAGCAGCCATAGCACTTAACCACTACACCACCAGCGTTTCCTATATCCTTATAGATGTACTGTAATTTTTAAAAAAAATACTAACATGCCTGATAAATAAAATTCTAATTGTTAAAGACCTTTGCTCCACAAGGTGAACATGGTAGGCCCTCTTGGCCTTGGCTCATTTCCATCTGTAATTCGTGTTGTTCAGTATCACATACAGTTCAGCATATTATAGACTATATTATGATGCAGTCACAATTTATCATTTACTCACATACCATCATCCACTGGTACTTGTGAGCTCAGGAGGGAGAGATGTATAGTAGATACTACCTCGGGTTAGATTAGCAAGGCTGAAGACATTACAAGACACACCCTCCAATGTCTGATTAATGCTGAAAAATACTATTACAGCTTACATTTCCTGGAGACTTTCAAGTTATCAGGATAGCCTCACCATGCAAACTAAACACATGTCCCTTCTGGACAGTGAAAGCTGGAAGAATTCTATCAGTCTTCCGTTGATAGATACTATGAGTATCTGTTTCAGGGAAATAAGCCATCTGCCGGTTTGAGGCAGATATCTCCAAGTGACCCTCTATCGCCATTCTTCAGCAGGAGCCCTTGATGTTACTCTGCAACCTTCATAACTTCCTCATGGCCTCAAATCTCCCTTGCCTGGACAATTTTGATTTGTAGTAATTCAACTCCTGTGAAACCCGCAAAGTAGCGGTATCTCAGGGGCATTTTAATTTCATTTTACCTAGTGATAAGATCAAAACCGAGTATGACAATCTCCTAAAGACATAAGCAAATCGCTTGGGTTCCCTCCGTTTATAGTTCCAGATTAATAGTTTTTGATCTATGAAATTAAAGTGTTTGGAATCTACTTAAGTGAGGGACCTGAGGGGAAACACATTGTTCCTTCTAAAATCATTTCTCTCGTCTGCCTCTTCCTCTAAGCCTCCTTTAATTATGGGCTGAAATGTGGTTAGGCCAGTCTGGTTTGTTCAGAAATCTCTAAGAAAGGACTAATTTAATGCCTTAAAGCATGATGTGATTTAAGCTCCTCTTCTACACAGTTTTAAATTACAAAAGGCAACATCACTCTTGAAAAGACCTTCATTAGTCATCCATTGCGGAAGGAGTGCTAGGAAGCAATTGCAAAGCACAGTCAGCTATGGAGAAAATACACAGTTTTTCTCAGCACATCTGTCGTGTCCATCTGGTCAGTCTCTTCCATTTAATACTCCAGTCTCTTCAGTTGATGTGCTGAACTCTAAAATCCTGAAAAATTTAAATTTGGAAAAAAGTTCCATTTATGATAAAAAAAAAAAAAAAAGGTGGCATTTGTTACACGGTCATTCAGTGGGCCCCTACAAAAGACATATTAGAGAATGCCAAAGAACATTTTTTCCCCAGAAGGATATTTAATTCTAAAAAAAAAATTTCTTCATCAGAGCATCACCTTCAGTTCAACCTTCAGAGGCAAGGTAACTGAGCTGTTTAAAAACATATCCCACACCTGCACTCCCAATCCTCCTCCCCTCTTTCACCACTTAATTGTTGTTAGCAGTCTTCCAGTTGGCACAGGGCTCATGTTGACCCCAAAGATGGTTGTGATCCACAGGGTTTTCACTGGCTGATTTTTGGAAGTAGATCGCCAGGATTTTATTCCTAGTCCGTCTTAGTCTGGAAGCTCCACTGAAACCTGTTCAGCGCCACAGCAACACATAAGCCCCCGCTGACGCAGCGGCAGTGCCTATGCATGAGGTGCCTTGGCTGGGCATTGAAGCCGGGTCTCCCACATGGAAGGGGAGAATTCTCCCACTGCCCTCACCAAACCCACTGCCGTCGTGTCAATTCCGACTCATAGCGACCCTAGAAGACAGAGTAGAACTGCTCTACATAGTTTCCAAGGAGCACCTGGCGGATTCCAACTGCCGACCTCTTGGTTAGCAGCCATAGCCCTTAACCACTACACCACCAGGGTTTCCACTGCCCTTACAGCACTGATAATTTTATAGCATAATAAATAACTAAATATGCTGAATTATCATTCTTTGCTAGAATGTAAGGTCCAAAAGGGCAAGGATTTTGGTCTATTTTGTTCAGATACATCCTAAGCACCGAGGACAGGACCGGGCACAAAGTACACTCAATAAATAATATCTGTTGAATGAATGAATCCACGCTGAAAGTTCAGTACAAAATCTCTCAGGAGTGAGTTAGATTCCAATTTTATTTACACTGTTAACAAATATCTACTGAGCTGTGCTTACGGAAGAGACAAATCATACTCAAATCTGTAGTACCAGACAGTGACAGTGCTTTGAAGTATAATAGCGTAGGGTAAAAGGCTGGGAGAACAGCAGCTGTTTTAGAGAGAGTAAGGTCGCTGAGTAGGAACTGACTCCATGGCACCTCTCTAGGAGCCCTGGTGGCACAACTGCTAAGTGCCTGGCTGCTAACCCCGAAGGCTCGCAGTTCGACCCCACCAGCCACTGCATGGGAGAAAGACTTGGCGATCTATTCTCACAAAGATTAAACAACAACAACAAAAAAAACCTCCGCCATGGAGTGGATTCCGACTCATAGCGACCCTACAGGACAGAGTAGAACTGTCCCACAGAGATTCCAAGGAGCGCCTGGTGGATTCGAACTGCCGAACTTGTGGTTAGCTGCCGTAGCACTTAACCACTACACCATCAGAGTTTCCCTCATAAAGATTACAACCTAGAAAATCACATGTGCTTGCTATGAGGCAAAATCCACTCCAAGGCACCCAACTGCCTGGTGCCCTGGGAAATAAAGATACTACACTTCACCTGGAGAACTCAGTTGTCAGTTGGCACACCCTAAGCAGCTCTTGAATTCCAGCCTCCGAAATGTCTGTATCCGCATATGTGATTACAAGGCACGCAGTAATAACATCGTTAAAAACTCTTAATAATAGCCCTAAAAGCCACTTGTCTGATGTAACTAAATGCCACCGCCCCAGTAAGGAGCAAAGCCAGGCAGGAGTTTAGCAGCAGGAAGGTGCACAGCCAGGAGGTTCAAAAGACACTAAAATAGTGGCTGTCCCTTCAGCCAGGGGAAAAAGAGCATCATTCCAACGTACTGTTTGTGAACTCAACCACTTTTATTCAGCTCTGACAAACATTAGGTCGCGAAGGCAACTCTACGACATACATTTCGTGGCAGTCTTGAGCGCGAACTGTCTCAACATTTTATGCAAAGAGTTGGTTCTTAATCGCTGCCAAACCAGGTAGGAAGGACGGCGCGCTTGGAAAGTTTTCAAGGTCTGAAGAGCTCTATTTCTGGGGCTGAGAAGAACACTATCTTTTCCGGCTCAAAATAAAGATTTATGGCGACTTCTCCCCAGCCCCACAAAGCAGTTCCACAACAGTTTCCACTAGCTTAGTTAAACTTCCCGCGATCGCCCTCGGTATCAGGACCAAACTAGAAAAGCGTACTGATTAAGGAGCTAGCGAGCCGGTTTGGGTACCAGGTTCGGGCAGGGTAGAGGTGACAGATATGAAAACATCAGCAGCCGCGCGCAGTAAAGAGCCGGGAAGCAGGAGGGGAGGCGGGTCTCCAATCAACACGTAAATCCTGGAGCCCTAAGACAAAGCCAAACACGACCCCACCAGAGCGCGGCAGCCCCCGGCCGCGAGCTCGCGCATGCGCGCCGACATCGGCCCGCGGCCTGGGCGGAGGTGTAGTGCCAGAACCTCGCGCCCAATCCCCGTTATTGGACTCGCGCACGCGCAGCGCCGCCTTCGGCCGCAGGCGGGCGGGAGTGTAGTCCCCATAAGCCGCAGGCCCAGCCCCCGCTAGCGAGTTTGCGCAACCGCGGCAGCGCCTGGGCCCGCGGCCAAGGCGGGGGTGTAGGCCCCAGGACCGCTCCTCAGCCGTCGCCGCGTCCCGGACCTCAGGCCACGGGACGGGGGAGGTCACCCGCGGCGGGGGGCCCTGAGAGCGGCCTGTTTCACGTTCGGCGCGCCGATGGGCCTCCCACGCCACCCTCGATCACCTTACCTCAGCGCAGGCGGGAGGTGCGTCCGCTCCGCCTCCTGGGTCGCAGTTACTGCTCGGTCAGGGGCCCGGCGCCACAACTCGTTGGCGCCTCCCCTTGAACCGGCCCGGCCTCGGCGGGATGCTCTCGGGTGCCCGGCCGGGGTGGGGAAGGAAGGACAGCGCCGTCGAGGACAGAGGCCGGCGGCGCGCCTAGCCCCTCCTCTCCTCCCCGGCTGCCCACTGCTGCCCCCCTCCTCTGGCCGCGCCTCCCCCACGCAGCTCCAAGGCTGCCGAGCGGACCCCCAGGGCTGGACCCCGCCCCTCCAGCTCGGTCCACTTCCACGCTTTTCCCGGGAATTCCCCTGTGGGGCACCTCCCCCGCCACCTTCTCCAGAGTTCGGGTCCCCAAAGTCTTGGGAATACGGAGGTGGCACTGTGGTTTAAGAGCTTGTGGCGTGCTATGGCTGATAACCAAAAGGTTGGCAGTTCAAAACCACCAGCCGCTCCTTGGAAGCCCTATGGAGCAGTTCTGCTCTATCTTATAGGATCGCTGTGAGTCAGAATCGACCGCAAGCAATGGGTTTTGACCTGGCAATCTTTTCCCCCGTCTCTCTCCCCCAGCCTGTCCCTGCTTTTTCTAGTGGTGGCCCATGCATCTGGGAGCTCAGGTCGCTTCACAACGTTTCCTTTGCTTTCATCTCACTGAATGGGGCTGGAATCCTGTACCCCTCTGTATTACAGAGAAAGTATGAATGCTGGCATAATGAGCATCTTGTGCAGGGACGGCCTGAGTTACCATGGGGCTAAGATATTCTGGAACAGCCACGAAACCAAACACATTGCCGTCAAGTCAATTTTGACTCATAGTGACCCTGTAGGACAGAGTAGAACCGCCCCATAGGGTTTCCAAGGAGCGCCTGGTGGACTCGAACTTGGTTAGCAGCTGTAGAACTTAACCACTCACTACTCCACAACAGTTTCCATATGAAGTAAATTGGTTGTTTTTATACTATATTTTTAAATGAGATGGATTCAGCTTTTAAATGATTTGCCAAAAGGAGCACAACCAGATAGAATAACTGAGATTCCAACGCAGAGCGACAAGGTCAGTCTTTTGTTTGGTCTGGCATTTGTCATTTCGTTGAAAAAAAGTCACTCCAGAATGTTTAGCTGCCTTCATCTTTAGCTGCTACAGTTGGTAGACATGTCTGTTATCAGAGCATAGCTCACTGAGCTGCAGAAAGAGGCATTTATCTAATTTTACAGGATATTACATGCATGTTATTACCTAAGACAAACTTTGTGCCTGAAATAATCAGATACCCTTGGGCCTTTGGATATAAACTCTGACGTACCCATAACTGAAAGGACAGCTTGGAGTATTGATTAAAAAGGGATAGTCAGCAGTATTTATCTGAGAGAGAGGGTGTCGCAGGCTAAGAAAAGCAGTCAGATGAGGTGAGTTTGTCACTGTATATACCTTCCTTGTACTACAATTACTTGCGATATTTCTATCTTGAGGGCGCAGTTTAATTTATCTTCCCACAGAATGCTTAATAAATGTTTGTGAACTCAAATTACAATGATTGCGATTATTTGGTTCCTCAAATATTCTTTCATATACTGAATTCTGAGACCTAAATGTTACATAAATCCATGGTCTTCTCTCATCTTGGATGATTCGCACCAGTTCTGGGCCTAACAGCCTGGGTAAACTGACTTCTCAGTGATAGCTATCTGATTCAAAAAGACTTTAAACCACGTTTTCTTAGACCCTGATCAGCTTTCTCCTTCCTCCTCTCCTTGTGGCAAAGCAGCACAACTCTGATTCTGCATAAGCCAACAACTGATTTATTTTTCTGTCCAGGAAAGGGTTTTCCTCTGATCACGACTGAAGCTAAACTTACTCGTCATCAAACAAGTTTAGAGTTGATTTATTAAGCATGAATTGTTTTTAATTCAAGCAGTCAAAATCCCCTGCCACTTTTCTATTTACCCAAACTGCTTGTGTTTAAGTCATTTTAATGAATTTGAATCACAGTTCAGAGAAGACAATTATAGAAAACCTCTTTCATACAGAATGTAACATAATTTACGTATCAAACTATATAATCCTTTTCCTGCAGGAACGATATTCCTTTACAAATGAGTATTTTTTTTCTAAGATTTAGATACATAAAAACAAAACATACTTTTAAAAGATCCTGAAATTTTCCTAAAAGATAAAAAAAACAGGAAGACATTTCTGCAGCATACACTTTCTCCAGATTCCTACCACTGATGCATATTGCTAATGGAGAACCTAGGGTGTGATTGGAGCAAGAGTAATCAGGGCAGAGGATTCCTCAGGTGTAGTCCCCAGAATAAAGAAGGGGAAACTTCCTGCAGCAAATCTGACTGCTAGAGCAGTTGAAATGTGGGAAGAAACTCTTAGACTAACTATTTTTATTTAAATTAAGGAATCGGACTTTACTAATACTTAACATGTAAATTGACAGTAGTGCATATTAATAAGTATGCTGGATAGTTTTTTAGGAATGAGATCAACAATGTTTGGAGACCGCTTCCCTGGAGAACATCAGTTCTGTAAGCAGGCATAAAATTTCAATACATGCTTTAAATGTATGTAACACTATAATAATTTGGATTTACATGCCATTTAAAGATAGCAATCAAAAAATATATAATGTTTTTAATTTTGCCATTACTATGCAATGTGGTAGATGAATGTTTATTCTTCAGTCACTTTTAGCATGACATTTATTTAGCAAATCTTGGTAATTTAAATAATGTTTCTTTGAATTAACTGTTCCTTTGTACCATCTTTACAAAATCACAGAACTGAGAGAGATTAAACACAACCCCCTCATTTTACAGATGCCCAGAATCATGAAATAACTTGTCTCAAGTCTTTAGATTCATAATCCAATGTTTTTTCAAATACATCATCCTGCCCATAGGAGAAAATGCAGTATTTCATTATCCATGAAATGAATGATAGCAGCGATGCCATTGTACGAGTTGGGAAGGTGTTAGTATTTCTCATAGAGCTCTAAATGGAAGAAAAGTTTTTTAACTTTTTAGTTTGAAATAAATGTAGTTTCACCGGAAGTTCCAAAGGTAGTACAGAGAGGTCCGTTTTGCCCTTTTTCCAATTCCACCATGTTGATGCATCTTATAAACAACAGAAGTTTGTGAGCTAACACGTTTCCTCTCCAAAAAAGCTCAAAAGTGTAGATTTAATAGAACATCGGTGGTTCAGTGGTAGAATTCTCACCTTCCATGAGGGAGACCCAGGTTCGGTTCTCAGCCAATGCACCTCATAAACAGGTACCACCTGTCCCTCGTGGAGCCTTGTGTGTTGGTATGATGCTGAACAGGTTTCAGAGGAGCTTCCAGACGAAGACAGACTAGGAAGAAAAGCCTGACAATCTTCTAAAAATCAGCCAGTGAAAACCCTATGAATCTCAAAGCTCTGATCTGGGAACCAATCATGGGGATGGCACAAGACCAGGCAGTATTTTGTTCCATTGTGCCATGCAGTTGCCATGAGTCAGGACCTACTTGATGGCAGCGAACATCAACAACGATGGGGACCTAGCCATGATAAGACAGTCTTCCCTTTTTAAACCCCTAAAGAAGAAAGAATTCATCCCACTTTTTTCCTTTGAGATAACCAGGCCCCAGACTCCAATCACCAAAAAGAAAAAAAAAAAAAAACTCAATTTTTTTCTTAGGAACTCAGAAAAGCCTAGTTACTCTCCAGTAAAGAGGAAAATGTTTCGTTCCTCCTTGCTGAGTCTCCAGCAGCAAAATATTAAGCATGAAGAAAATTCTCCATAGATCTCCTTGTTACAAATTGAATGAATGAGTAAATAAATGAAAAAAACCTGCACTTAGATGTCCCATGTGCCATTGATTAGGTGAACAACCTTGGGAAACAGCTTACCCTCCTTTATGAAAGTGGCAATTTGTGTTATATTTCTAAGTTTCCTCTTCTAGGTTCAAAATAATATATACTATATACAGCAAATCAAACGATGTATTGCATTGGCAAATCTGCAAAAGACCTCTCTAAAGCGTTAAAAAGCAAAGGTGTCACTTTGAGGACTAAGGTGCCCCTGATCCGAGCCATGTATTTTTGGTCGCCTTATACACATGGGAAAGCTGGACAATGAATAAGGAAGACTGAAGAAAAATTGATGCATTTGAATTACGGTGTTGGTGAAAAATATTGAATATACTGTGGACTGCCAGAAGAATAAACAAGCCTGTCTTGTAAGTACAGCCAGACTGCTCCTTAGAAGTGAGGATACTTTGGATGTGTTATCATGAGGGACCAATCCCTGGAGAAGGACATCATGCTTAGTAAAGTAGAGGGTCAGTGAAAAATAGGAAGACTCTCGACGAGATAGATTGACACAGTGGCTGCAAAAATGGGACTCACACATAACAACGATTGTAAGGATGGCACAGAACTGGGAAGTGTTTTGTTCTGTTGTCCATGGGGTAACAATGAGTCTGAACTGACTCAGTGGCAACTAACAACAACAACAATAAAAATACAGCAAAAGCTCCAAGATAAACCAAATCAGCTGACCAAACTTTGGGAAAGCTGAGAGGTCGGAAGCCGAAGGTTGAAAAGGACTGGTTTGGGGTAAGGAGCCTGGCTGATGGGAGCAGTTCTGTAGAGGAGCAGGAAAAAAAGAGAAAGAAGAGTAAACACTTTCCTTCTCAGTACAGAAATGATAGCCTGTATTTTTTTTTATACCAGACAGGCATTTTTCTTTTATGCTTCTATTTTTTGTGTGTATTAATTCAACATTTCAAAATTCTTTTCAAATTTTATTCCAGATAGTGTCATTAACTATTGTAATTTATATTTCAGCAGGCTATAGCTTGGAAATAGAAGTAGGTCAGCATAAAAATAACAGAAAACTTTCTCTGAGTCAGTGCCTAGCGGCTGCCTTGAAGCAACATTGTTGTTAGCTGCTGGTCATTTTCAGAAGTAGACCACCAGGTCTTTCTCCCTAGTCTGTCCTGGTCTGGAAACTCTGCTGAAACCTGTTCAGCATCATAGCAACACACAAGCCTCCACTGATAGACGGGTGGTGGCATGAGGTGTCATGGATTGAATTATGTCCCCGCAAAATATCTATCACCTTGGCTAGGTCCTGATTTTCAGTATTATATGATTATCTACCATTTTGTCATCTGATGTGATTTCCCAATGAGTTGTAAATCCTATCACTATGATGTTAATGCGATGCATTAGTGGCAGTTATATTGATGAGATCTACAAGATTAGATAGCGTCTTAAGCCAATCTCTTTTGAGATATAAAAGAGAGAAGCCAGCAGAGAGACAGGGGGACCAATATCACCAAGGAAGCAGTGCTGGGAGCAGAGCACTGCCTATGGGCCTGGAGCTCCTGTACGGAGAAGTTCCTACACCAAAGGAAGATTGATGACAAGGACTTTCCTCCAGAGCTGATAGAGACAGAAAGCCTTCTGTAGCTGGGGCCCTGAATTTGGACTTCTAGCCTACTAGACTCTGACAGGATAAATTTCTGCTGGTTAAAGCCATCCACTTGTGATATTTCTGTTATAGCAGCACTAGATAACTAAGACAGAATCTGGTACCAGGAGTGGGGTGCTGCTGTAACAGATACCTAAAAGGTGAAAGTGGTTTTGAAACTGTAAATGGATAGAGGACCGGCGGCAGCAAAGGACCGACAGCAGCAGAGAACCAGCAGCGGCAGAGAAGTGTCAGTGGCAGAGAACCGGCTGCAGCAGAACCAGGAGACCAGCACCAGACAGTTTTGGAGCTGCCCCATGGAGCTGAGTTCCTTTGCACAGGAGGCTTCCTGGCAGAGTGGGGTGCCTCTGGGCACTTAGCAGTGGAGCTACAGAGCTTTAGAACACTTGCCCCAGCAGGGCAGATGTGGTCATGAGGTCCAAGGGCTGAGAGGCCAAGGACCCAGGAAGCAGAAGTTGAAGAGAAAAGGAACACAGAAAACCAAGCTGCCTCAGTCTCAAAAGGTATGACCAGGACCTCTGGAGTTTCAAAGGGTGGAGACATGGCCTTTGGTGTTTCTAAGGGTGGAGTCAACACTTAGATGGACTAGGAGAATGGTGGGCCTAAAGCTGAGGAAAACAGAGTTGCCATCCCAGTGGGCCTGGAAGGTGGAGCTGAAGCCCAGGGCCAAGGGGCCTCCACTCAGAATCTGGAGAGTGTGGCCAGTACCTGGAGTCTGGAGAGCAGGGCCATTGTGTAAATGGTCTCAGAGAGCAGGATTATTTTCAAGCCTTGAGGGCTAATGCAATATGTTCTGCTGACTTGCTTGGTGCTTGTTATGCATCTTCCCTCCAATTTCTCCCATTTGTAATGGAAATGTCTAGCTTATGCCTTTCCTTCCACTGTACTTTGGAAGCAGATAACTTGCATTCTAGATTTCACAGATGAAGGGCAATTTTTAGATTTTGGACTTGGAGTTGATTTAAGATTTTTGCTATGATATGATGGGGTAAATGTGTTTTACATGTGGCAAGGATGAGAATTTTGGGGGGCCAAAGGGTGGAATGTCATGGATTGAATTGTGCTCCACAAAAATATCTGTTAACTTGGCTAGGTCCTGATTCCCAATATTGTATGATTGTCTACCATTTTGTCATCTGATGTGATTTCCCTATGTGTTGTAAATCCTATCACTATGATGTTAATGAAATGGATTGGTGGCAGGTATATTGATGAGATCTACAAGATTAGACAGTGCCTTAAGCCAATCTCTTTTGAGATATAAAAGAGAGAAGCCAGCTGAGAGACAGGGGGACCCATACCACCAAGAAAGCAGCGCCGGGAACAGAGCACGTCCTTTGGACCCAGGGTTCCTGCACGGAGAAGCTCCTAGACCAAGAGAAGATTGATGACAAGGACCTGCCTCCAGAGCTGACAGAGAGAAGGCTTTTCCCTGGAGCTGGCGCTCTGAATTTGAACTTCTAGCCTACTAGACTGTGAGAGAATAAATTTATCTTTGTTAAAGCTATCCACTTGTGATATTTCTGTTATAGCAGCGCTAGATACCAAAGACAAGGTGCCTTAGCTGGGAATCAAACACAGGCCTCTTGCACGAAAGGTAAAAATTCTAGCACTTAACCACCATCGCCCCTTTATGGAAGTACTGAAAGAAACAGGGTCGTTGTCAAGTCAACTCGAACTCATCGCGACCCCATGTGTGTCAGAAGAGAACTATTCTCCATAGGATTTTTAGTAGATGAGTTTTCAGAAGTAGATTACCAGGACTTACTTTCAAAGTGCCCCTGGGTGGACAAAAACCTCCAGCTTTTTGGTTATAAACCAAGCTCATTAACCGTTCACACCACACAGGGACTCTATGGGAATTCTATCCCTCTTTAAATCCCGTAGGGGCCGGAGGGTGGGGGTGTTCCTGGTGAAACTCTCTGGAGACCATGAAGTTTCCTCCTCCCTTGCCACTTCTGTGACAGTACAGGTGACAACCCTGGGCACCCCACCACTCCCAGCTACTGCTGTGTGGTGGAGGGTAGGTGCCCAGATTGCTATAGCTATGTAAGGTACAAAAGCAGCAATGCCCAGCTTCTGTATTTTATGGAGATATCAGTGATACTGCTGCTCTACTGACACTTGCTCTTTACAATGATATATAGCATTGTGCTTCCTGGCATGGTGTTAGAATACAAAGTGATAAAAAAGAAGATAATAGGTGCATGTAAGTATTACTATGGCAACACAGGAAGTACAGCAAACTCTACCAGAATGAGGGCATGTAAGGCTTCACAGAAGAGAGAACTTTAGAGTTCAGTTGTAAGAATACGTACGGGTTGATTAAGCGTAGGAAGGTTTGGGCGAAAGTTGTCATGGATTGAATCGTGTCCCTCAAAAATATCTCAACTTGGCTAAGTCATGATTCCCAGTATTGTATGATTGTCTACCATTTTGTCATCTGATGTGATTTCCCTGTGTGTTGTAAATCCTATCACTATGATGTAGTAAGATGGATTAGTGGCAGTTATATTGATGAGATCTACAAGATTAGATAGTATGTCAAGCCGATCTCTTTTGAGATATAAAAGAGAGAAGCGAGCAGAGTCCTCATACCACCAAAAAAGCAGCGCCAGTAGTAGAGTGCGTCTTTTGGGCCTGAGGTTCCTGTGCTGAGATGCTCCCAGACTAAGGGCAGACTGATGACAAGGACCTTCCTCCAGAGCCAACAGAGAGAGAAAGCCTTCCCCTGGAACTGGTGCCCTGAATTGGACTTCTAGCCTACTGGAATGTGGGAGAATAAATTTCTCTTTGTCAAAGCCATCCACTTGTGGTATTTATGTTATAGCAGCACTAGATAACTAAGACAAAGGTGTTAGAGAAAGGATTCATTCTAGGTAGAATAAGAAAAAGAATGCCATGTTTGAGAATTGTAAATTGCTCAGTATAGGGATTAATATATTTCTCCATAATAATAGGTCAAAGGCATGGGAATGTTTTTATTTATGCTGAGAGCATGTTTGATAAAATTTAATACTCAGTAGTCACTTTTGATAAAAGAAATCTTTAGTAAATGACTACGTAACACACTGAAAGCTAGCCTTCATGCTTAATGGTGAAATACAAAGAGCATACTCATTAAATACTGGAATAAAACAATGGTACCTGTCTTAGGCTGGATACTCTAGAGAAGCAAAACAAGTGAAGCATATATACGTGAAGGGAGAGGGAGATTTACCTCAAGGAAATGGCTTATGTGGTTGTACAGGCTGGCAAGTCCCAAGTCCATGGGTCAGGCATCAGGCTGGAGGCTTCTCCTCACTCACGTAGCTGCAGGGACTGATGAACCCAAGATTGGCAGGTCAGATGGCAGGCTGCTAGCTCACAGGCTGTGGAGGCTGATGCATCCCAATATCGGCAGGCAGTACAGCACGTCACTGGCTCAAGTCTCAAAAACCAGAGATCAAACCAGAGGTCAGATGATGACAAACCAGATACAGGATCCAGGGCGAGAAAAAGTCAGCAAGTTTTGCTACATTGTCCACATATATTGGACGCAGGCCATACCCTTGAGGAAACACCTCTTACAATTGATTGGCTGATCACATCAGAACACATCATGGATGTGATTACATTATATCACGAGATGGAGGTTATGGCAGTTATATCATTACATAACTGCCAAACTAAATCATTATGTAACTGCCAAACCACTGAGATTCATAGCCCAGCCACACACCCTGACACATAACCTTAACCATCACAAGCCATCCCCTTTCAACTTGGGACCTGTACAAATCAATTTAAACCATACACAATCTCTAATTAGAGACAATTACAGTCATATATGCACGTAAAATGATACAACTAACATGCGTACAATTGAAAACACACTTGCCCCTATTACGTCTTATAGTTTATAAGTGAAGAAAACAAAAAAAATTGATGCACACATACAAGGAGGAAATACTCATAATAATTACAGTCTTAATTTCTACAAATGGTCATGTGGTCATAGCCGGTATTTACAACTAACTTCTTCCACCACTTCATATTCCCTTTGCCCTCAGCAAGCACCTCAGTTGGTCGTGGCTCTTTGCCTGGTGGGGTGACCCAAACCTTCATTCCTGAACGGCCTGGGCCATTAGTATTTATGTTGGAATTGGGTTGCTGTAGTTTTCCATTGACTTTAATCATAGGGCATGGTAGTACTAAGAGACACCCTAAGGGATTTCCTGTATTCCAGACACACTCTTCTTTATCTCCATTATGTAATATCAATCTGATTTCCTCTTGGTAATCAGGATTAACCACACTAGCCAATACAGTAACTTTCATCTTTGCCTGTTGATCCAGAGGCATGAGGACCCAAAGTGGCCAGGAGGCATTCTTAACTTCCAATTCAACGGAATCATTGCTGTGTCTCCTGGTGGAAGCATTTCTCCCGGTGGAACTAAGACCTCTAGACCTGCAGAGCATATGGTCTAGGTGACAGGAAACAAAAATCTTGAGAGTGGGTCACTAGGGGTAAAGTGAGTGGTGCCACTCCCATTTTCACTCCTTGATTCCTGGACCCATGAATCCTAACTATGGGAGAAATAGTTCCATATACTGAATGCTAGTTTAGAGCATATACAGCCCCCTGGATAACATTGCCCCAGCCCTGCAAGGTACTGAGACCTAGCTGGCATTATAATTGTGTCTTTAGAAAGCTATTCCATCATTCGATCAAGCCAGATGCTTCAGGATGATGGTGAATATGCTAAGACCAATGAATTTCATGCATATTGGCCCATTGTCACCCTTCATTTACTGTGAAGTGAGTCCCTTGACCTGAAGCAATGCTGTGTGGGATACCATGATGGTGAATAAGGCATTCTGTTAAGTCCACGGCTGGCAGTTTGTGCAGAAGCGTTGCGTGCAGAAAGGCATATCCATATCCAGACTAAGAGTCTATTCAA
Source organism: Elephas maximus indicus (assembly GCF_024166365.1). NCBI lineage: Eukaryota > Metazoa > Chordata > Mammalia > Proboscidea > Elephantidae > Elephas > Elephas maximus. The sequence goes on along the minus strand of NC_064832.1, from coordinate 30,368,230 downwards.
GTAAGAACATAACACTGACCTTTCCCTGACGGAAGTGGTCCAAGTGTAATCAGCCTGTCACCAGGCTACTGACTGACCACCTCAAGGAATTGTGCTATATCAGGGACTCAGTGTTGGTCTCTGCTGCTGGCAGATTGGGCACACAGCAGTGGCTGAGGCCAAGTAGGCCTTGGTGAATGGAAGGCCATGTTGCTAAGCCCATGCATAACCTTCATCCCTGACACATGACTACTTTGTTCATGAGCCCAATGAGCAATGAAGGGAGTAGCCGGGAAAAAGAATTACTAGTTTCCACAGAACATATCATCCTACCCATTTGATTGCTGGAGGTCACCCTTTGGTGAGCGTTCACATGAGACACAAATATTTTCATTTCTTTGGCCCATTCAGAGAGGTCTATCCACATACCTCTTCCTCATACCTCCTTGTCTCCAATTTTTCAATCATATTCTTTCTAAGTGCCTGACCGTCCAGCCAAACCATTGGCCACAGCCCATGAATCAATATACAATCACACATCTGCCCATTTCTCCTTCCAAGCAAAGTGAATGACCAGGTGCACTGCTCAAATTTCTGCACGTTGGAGGATTTCCCTTCACCACTGTCCTTCAGGAAGTTCCCAGAAGGGGGCTTTAGTGCTGCCACCATCCACTTCTGAGCAGTGCTTACATGTTATGCAGAACCATCTGTAAACCAGGCACAAGTTTTCTCTTCCTCAGTCAACTGATCATAAAGAACTTCCCATGAAGCCATAGATACGGAATAGGAGAGGGAAGGTAATATGACAGGAGTGGAGACCATGGGTATTTGGGCCACTTTTTCATGCAACCTACTTGTGGCTTCAGGTCCTGCTCAGCCACTTCTGTTTAATGATGGAGCACTATTGTGCACATCCATATTTATGGCATTCTTTTTTTCAAGTTTATGATATCCAGTTCATTATGGGCAGCTCAGGCCACATAGTGACTGGTGGCCCATGGTTAAGCATTCAGTCTCTACTAAGGCCAAGTAAGCCAAAAGCTGTTACTCGAAAGTAGAGTAATAGCCTACAGAGGATGGCAGGGCTTTGCTCCCAAATCCTGAGGGTGTTCGCTATGATTCACCAATAGAGGTCTGCCAGAGGCTAAACAGCATGTATGTCTGCCACTGGCACTTCGAGAAGCATTGGATCAGCCATATCATATGGCCCAAGGTGCAGAGCAGCTTGCTCAGCTTTCTGAACCTGTTGCAAATCTTTCTCCTGGTCTGGGTCCCACTCAAAACTAGCAGCTTTTCAAGTCACTTCATAAATAGGCTGGTGTAGCACACCCAAGTGAGGGATATGTTGCCCCCCAAATCCAAAGAGGCCCACTAGGCATTGTGCCTTTTTTGGTTGTAGGAGGGGCCAGATGCAACAGCTTATTCTTCACTTTAGAAGGAATATCTCAACATGCCCCATGTCACTGGTGGCTTGGATTTAAATAAAATCTTGGAAACATTATGCTAAGTGAATCAAATATTGTATGATTCCACTTATGTGAAATATCTAGAAGAGGAAATATATACAAGCAAAAGCTTATCATTGGTTACTAGGGGATGGGGGTGGGCGGAAATGGGGAGTTATTGCTTAAAGAGTATTGGGATTTAGTTTGAGGTGATAAAATTTTCGGAAAAAGTGGTGACAGCTGCGCAGCATGGTGAGTGTGACTAATGTCGCTGAATGGTACCCTGAAGACTACCTGAAACAACACATTTTTTGGTATATATTTTAGTACAAAGAAAGCCCACACATTGCGATTGATCAATATGTCTGTTATGTCTCTTTTATTCCATAGGTTCTCTCTCCAAATCCTTTTTTCCCCTTGTAGTTTATATGTTGGAGAAACCGTGTTATTTGTCCTATAGATTTTCCAAAGTCTGTGTTTTCCTGAATACGTCATCCATATTTCCTATACATTGGTTATTGGCTCTAGAGTCTTGATCAGATTCAGGTTCTACATTTTTGGCAAGATGACATCACAAATGGCGTGTCTTTCCATCAGGAGGCATATAATGTTGGTCTTTCTGTGATGCAAGTAGCTGTCTGGTGCTCAATGCCTAGATCAATTAATTCATTAAAACCTGTTGTTGTCGAGTCCATTCCAACTCATAGTGACCCTACAGGACAGAGTAGAACTGCCCCATAGGGTTTTCAAGGCTGTAATCTTTACTGAAGCAAACTGCCATATCTTTCTCTTGCAGACCAGGGGGTGGGTTTGAACCACCGGCCTTTCAGTTAGCAGCCAAACACTTAGCCACTACATCATCATTAGTTGTTATAAATGGTGATAGTCTATCATTTCTTCTTCAGTTATTAACCAGAATATTTTTATAAGAGGAAACTTCCTTCTTCAATGATTTGGTTTTCCAGTGATATGGGAAAGCAGGACAAGCATTTGATTCTTTCCCTCTATTTGCCAGCATTCAAAATAATGAGTTGGGTTCGCTAGTACCCTCTAGTAGTGACCAACTGAGTTATTTATTGGTTGGCGTCATTATGAATTCATAGATTCAAACTTACTTCCTCTGTTTTACTCCCTTCTTTCTTGCTAACAGCACACTAATTTTTTCTCAGGTAGTAGTGCAACCAGCTACAGAGAAGAAACCCAGGCTTGACTGAGCCAGTCATATCAATCCATCTCATTTGGCAGTGTCTTCTACAGGGTCTCTATAAGTCAGAGCTGACTCAACGGCAACAGGTTCGGTGTTTGGCTTGGCTCTGGTGTGGGCATGTAACTGGTTCTGGTGGTAGACAAGAGGAAGTCTCTTACGTGAGGCTTAAGACTTAAGAAAGACCTCACCACCACCACCACCGCCCAGATGGCAAAAGAGTCCTCCCTTCTTCACTTTCTGCTTTTTCCACATTGTCACATGAGGATTTGATGTTTGGAGAGTTGCTGCTGAAGCTGGGAACACCCCCATGGATACATGTGATACATTTGGTTTGGATGCATAATAAAGGACACTGATACTGTAGATCAAGACTTATCACAGGGAAAGATGCCAGCGATACATTGCTGATACAGCATATATGATGTAACTGTATTTCTTGAACATTGAACACAAGTGTGCATATTTACACTGAGACCTGCCTGGAAATATATTCATTTAAATATTATGAGTGGTTATATCTTAGTGGTGAAATATTGACTAATTTTTACCTTTGTTCTTGGATCTTTCTATCAAAACCTGTTGCCATCAAGTTTTTCTTTCTATAAGGTTAACGTTTTTCATATGAGTAATGAAATTTTTTTTTAAAGTATAACTCTGGGTGACTCCCATTTATCTTGTGTTAATTATAATGGATTTTTAAAAAATAAATACATCCCATCATAAAACTTCTTTTTATAGGACCCCATTGCTGGCATCGCATAACTTTCTCCATGGCATGACCATCAGACAGGAAATGTTTTGATTCTGAAATAACATTTCCTGATAAACATTTTTCAGAAACAGTTAAGCATTTCCTGATCTGAAAATTTTGTGTTTTTTCTTTGCGTAACCTATTGTTATAATTAACAATACTCTCTAGCCCAGTGGGACATAATTATCTTGCCGGAGGAAAAAGTTTCAGGGAAAACATGAACTTTATTAGAGAGACATTTTTCACTCAACAAAAATTAGTTTGTTATATTTTTCACTTAGTAGTAAAAACAATAAGTAGTCTCCCTTTAGCCTCCGTTTAAGAAATCTCAGTTTCTTTGGTCCATTTAATTCTGCAAAGAAACTTCATAGTCTTAAAACCAAAAAGATATCAACAGAAAAAGAATTCTAAGTCTCCAGAGTAAAATTGAAAAAAGGTCTCTTTAGTTAATTACCCTTTGGATAGTGTTATGGATTGACCTGTGTTCCCCCAAAATATGTGTTGGGAGTCCTGACCCCTACACCTGTGGATGTAATCCCATTTGGGAATACGGTTTTCTTTGTTGTGTTAATGAGGCCACATCACCTTAGGGTGTGCCTTAATCACTTTTTAGATATGAAAAGAGCAGCATAGGCTAGAGACAAGCAAGCACAAATGGAGGAAAAAATAGCTGCCACATGGAGGTTGCCAAGTTACCAAAGAATGCTGGGGCTAAGAAGCTAAGACAAAGATTTTCCCCCAGAGCTGACAGAGAGCCTTCCCATAGAGTCAGTGCCCTAAATTCAGACTTCTAGCCCCCCAAACTGCAAGAAAATTAATTTCTGTTCCTTAAAGCCACCACCGTGGTATTTTTGTTACAGCAGCACTTGGAAACTAAGACACACGGCTGGACCTGCCAGGTCGTCAGCCCAGGGAGCCTGGGCCAGGCAGACTATCACAGTGGATAAAGGAAGTAGAAGTAACAAGTATCTACGGCCCATGTGCCATGTGCTATGCGTTGTAAGAGGTGTTGTGGCAAATTCAGAGTGGGAGATAACCTTGCTCTCCCCAGCCTCAGAATCTAAAGTGGGAGGATACCAAGAAGACTCGTGAGGAGGTAAGTCTAGAAAAGCTCCCCCTTTGGGGCATTGCTGAACTTCATCAGACAAGGTCTGGAGGATGGCGTAAGGGATCCAGATTGGATGCAGGAGTTCAGATGAGAAACAACTTGAGTTTGAGTTTGGCAGTGGTTTTGAGATGGAAAGGAGACTTACATGACAGTCTGTCTAGTCATTTTTTCTCATCTTTTTTGCATCAGTGGGGTCTTCAGAAGAATTTAATTTATCTCAGCTGGACTAAGGGAACCTGAGAACAAGGTTTTCTCTTTCCACCTGTGGGTCACAGCCTAAAGGAGGAGCATCTTATTCCTAGCAGCCGACATGGAAGTGGTGAAACTCAGAGTGCCATGTCATCTGCAGGCTTGTTTTAGTCCAATAGACCCATTCTTCACGTGAGTGACAGTAGGAATCACCTCCCCATACAGATAGGAATGAGGCCCTGACTCCAGTGCAAACACAGGAAGCCATCGTTGTTGATAGCTGCCATGGAGTCGGCCCCCGCCTCATGGTGACCCCATGCACAATGGACCAAAACACTGCCCAGTCCTGTGCCATCTCTACGATTGGTTGTGGATCTGATTGTTGTGATCCATAGGGTTTCCGGTGGCTGATTTTTGGAAGTAGATTACTACGCCTTTCTTCGTAGTCCATCTTAGTCTGAAAGCTCCACTGAAGTCTGTTCATCATCACAGCAACGCACAAGCCTCCACTGACAGATGGTGGTGGCTGTGTGTGAGATGCATTGGCTGGGAATCGGACCCGGGTCTGTTGCGTGGAAGGTGAGAATTCTATACACCAGGGCCATTATTATCGCCACGATATCCTCTTCCTGTTCTACCCTCATGGTCTTTGGTGAAGTGGAGTTTCTCACACCCTCACTTTGGGGGTTCAGGAGCCTTTCGCACTTTCTCATAACTTCTGGGAAGGACCTTCCTGCAAAACTGGCTCTTCACCCAAATTGCCTTTTGGCGACCGTCCTAAACTCTAGCCAAAGGTCAGGCAAGGTCTCCCTAAGGCTTCTCTGGAACAGCAGGAGCTCAGAACTGACCAGCCCCTCCAGCTTGAGCCTATGTGGGTCTGGAGAAGGTACTGCAGCAAATCTGAACTCAGAGGAAAGGCTGGAACTCTCGCCCCACCAAGCTGTTCAAGATTCAGAATCTCTGGACCAGGAATGCCATTGCAGCTGACGAAATTACAAGGCATGGGTCAGTGAGAGGGTTTAAGAACCCCCATCTAGAAGAGACTGCAGAGGCTCTATGATATAGTACCAGTGTCTATTTAATCCTCACCCCCTTCTGAGATTCGTATCTGGTGTGCTAATTCTAGACAGCATGTGTGTCTCAGATCCGATCACTAGAGAAAACTTGGAAGCCAGTTCACGGTCTCAGTTTTTGCAAAGCCTGGGGTAATATTTCTGAACTAAGGGCCTCGTATGTATTATAGTGGGATGAGGGAAAAAAATGAAATTCCTCACTCTTTTTGTACATTAAAAAAATTACCCATGTCATGGGCTGAGGTAAGCCCAGCTTCAGGGCTTCCAAAATAGGAATTGGGAAAGGGGTCTGTAGAAAATTTCTAGCCTTGCCCCCTAGAGTTACCTAGCCTGGGGTCTGGCCCAGGCACTGAACCCCTGTCCCAACATCACCACTCAGATGACTATAGATCCTATTTTTAGGGGACTTTCTAAGGAGCAGGGAGAAGGAGAAATAAAGGGTAAGACTTTAGGCAAACTAGGATTTAATTATCAGTTAGTTGTTCACAACAGCAAGAGGACTGCAAAAGAGGCAGGCCATACATGACTGTCTCAGTCACTTAGTGCTGCTATAACAGAAATACCAGCCGTGAATGGCTTTAACAAACAGAAGTGGATTCTCTCACAGTCCCTTAATCTAAATCTAAATGTTTTTTAAAGAGATTATTTGTTTAGATGTCTGTAGTTACATTTTTTTTTCTTTTTAATTCCTCTACCATAACTAAAAAAAAAAAAAAAGGACTTTGTTAATTTGGAGGGAAAGATTAGAGATACATAGATAAACTTAAAAAAAAAAAGGATCAGGAGTTCAAAAAAAATCAAGCAATTTGATTAAAAAAAGAAAAACCTTTTGGATTTTAAATGGTCCATAAATTAAACGATAGCAATTCAAAGTTTGTTTTTAAATTGAGTATGTTGCCTTTTCAACATTTTAGGAGTGCTTTAAGGTTTTGGTTGTTATGACCTGAAAACCACAATGAGATCTCACCCACACTGAAATCTCAAGTAGACTCCTTCATGTGAGGTTTCCCGTGTTTGTCAACCTGGCTTGTCATTCCACTCTTGCGATGGTTTCACTACGTCCCTGTGGAATGGAATCACATCATCGTTATTCCCCACAGAGCTCAGTACCCAAATCATCCACAGCCTAACTGGGTGTCCTTCCGCCCTCCTTTTCCATCCCCTGCTACTTTCTGCTGTTGCTACTCCTTGGTACCTATAGTTGTCATTTGGGAGTAGGGGAAAAAAAAATCAAGTTTAATCAGTTTTATCTGGGTTACTGATGTGGTTCAAACAGTTGAATGAAACTGGGATTTTAGAATTTCTGTGAATTTCAAATGTCCGTGTTAGCTTTGGTGTCATTTTCTAAGAATAATTGAGAACCAGTTTTTTTTTTTTTTTTTAAATTTCAAACATGTTCAGCAAATATTTCTAGAAGTCTCTGAAGGTAAGATCATTTAATTTCTTCAACTTGATTAAGTGAAACATGGTATTTTCAGAACCACCACTAGAGTGGATTTTATTCCCCACACAGTATGTGCACGATTATGAATCTGCCCCTTCTATCCTTCCCTCCCTCAAGGTCAAAAATACATTTAAGATTGTAACTCCATAAACTTCCATCACAGTGGCCTATACTTTTTGGATAACATATTCTGGCCTTTGTTTGAAGACACAGGCATAGCTGAGTAAGAGTGTCTGTCTTTTCAGACACAGTTGTGTCATGTGTATCTGAACCTTCCTTGTTTAAGTCATGTGTGTGTGGTGGGGGAGAAATAGAATGGTGCTCTTACCTCTCTTAACTTTTAAAAAAAAATTTAAAAAAAACAAATAAGCAAAAAAAAAGGTGATTTTCAGTTCTTTCTGATCTGGCATTTGACAGTAGCTCTTCCCTGGCCCAGGCCTGGGCTTCAGTGCCCTAGAATACTTTCCCTCCAAACCCTTGTAGCTCAGTAGGTCTACCTGACAGCAGGTCTACCTCTTATGATCTACCCCTGTGACCCAGCATTTCTGCCTCCTTAATTTTTAGAATGTCCAGGCCCTAGTGTTACCAGTCTTCCTGGTCCCTGTGGCCCCAAATCTTCCTTCTCTTTCTTTTCCCAGTGGGGCTGCTTGAACTAGTTCATGGCTTAGAGACATCTCCCACAGCTCCTTAAAATCTCAGAAAAATTCTGCTCCAAACAGGCAATCCTCAGAAATCCCACTGGTCCCCTATTTTTGTCAGTGCTTGAAACTTGAGGATGCTTATTCGGGTGCCAGGATAGCTTTTCTAGCCCTGGTCAGAGGATACAGGTCTATGGAGCCCTGTGACTGCATCCATCATAGAAAGGAGAGTTGTGCTCTAGTGCTTGTCTTAATTACCTGGCACTGTTGTAACACAAGTGAGTGGCTTTTAAAGAACAGAGATTTATTTTCTCACAGTTCTGGAGGCTAAAAGTACAAATCAGGGTCTTGGTTATGTTGATTCCTTCCTTGTTGGTAGGCCTGGGCTTTCTTTGATCCATTGGCTTGTAGATGGACCTTCACATGGCATCTGTCTGTGTGTTTCTGGGTCTATTCTGGTCTTTTTATAACTCAGCAGTGATTAGGTTTAGGATCTATCATATACTGGTATGATCTCAACTGATCGACTGATTACATTATGTTAGATTGCATTGTGGAATGTGATTACATTACATTAGGTGTAAGGCCATTACTTTATATTAGGTTACATTGTGGAAGGTAATCTTTTCTACCCAAGGCTGACTGATTTAATCTCATGTTTAAACCATAATAGTATATGGCAAGGATTTCAATACATATTTTTTGGAGACACAATTTAATCCATAACAATGATCATGGCAGAAAGTCCACACCACTGTGTCATGCAGTTCCCTTCTGTTCCAGAGTATATGATATCGTGTCAAAACTATATGAGACAAGGAACACCAAAACCTTTGCCCTGGAATACTCTTCAAACCTTGAAACGGAACAATTTCCTAAAGTCATCTTTAAACAAAAAACCAGTTTAACTCAAAAAGTGTAGAATGTCATTCATAAGTATTGGCTTAAAAAACAAATTATCTTTATGAGACCAAAAGGAGAACGGTAACTCTAAAACATAGATGAGAAGTTTAGGGGGCAGTGAGTCTAAATTAACAGGCATGAAACAATTAGGGCAGAAATAATGAGAATGTTGACACAATGTGAAAAATGTAACCAATGTCACTGAACAATACATGTAGAAATTAATAAATGGGGGCATGTTTTGATGTGTATATTTTCACCAAAAATAAAGCAAAATAAAATATTAAAAAAGCCTATATTGTACACTACATTGATGTTTTCAGCATTGCCCCCCCCCACCCCCCCAAACTACATCTCCAAGGAGATGTCTTGGTGCATCTCCTTTGCACTGAGCTGATTTTACTTTGGAATATAAATTAGTGAAAACAAATGTACACAAAAAGTTATGAAATGTGTAGGTCCCCGCGACAAGGACATCTTAAGGAGAAAAGGAACTAACATTTATTGAGTATCTACTGGGTACCAGGTACCATGTACAATTAATAATAATGATGATAATATTCATTGCAGGCTTATTATGCATCAGGCATTGTGCTAAGCCATCACACAGGATCTAATTTAATCCTCACAATAACTTTTTTCTTGATTAGACTTGACACAGGTTTGTCTGTTTTATTGCTCTTTTCAAAGAATCAGCTTTCAGTATTGCTGATCAACTCTACTCCCCCACCCCCCATTTTATTATTTTCTGCTTTTATCTTTATTGATTTCTTCCTTCAAATTTCCTTAAATTTATTTGGTTGTTCTTTTTTCTAGCTTCTTGAGTCAAAACTTCAGTTCATTTATATTCTGTTGTACCTGTTCTAGTACATGCATTTAAGGCTGTATGTTTTCCTCTGAATGCTGTTTTGGCTACTTCCCTAGGATGTTCTCATTTTTAACATTTCTGAAGTGTTTAATCTCAATTTTGATTTCCTCTTTAGCCAGGAGTTATTTAGAAATAATTTTAAGTTTTTTTTTTTTTTTTTTAGGGAGCAATACCTAACCTTTGATTATTTGTTTTTACTCAAGTACCTTCATAATTAAAATGGCAATCTGTTTCTGATATTACGGAAAATATGAGTGTCTTAGGCTGGGTTCTCTAGAGAAGCAAAACCAGTGACACACACACACGTAGATATAGAGAGAGATTTATCTGAAGGAAATGGTTCATATGGTTGTAGAGGCTGGCAAGTCCCAAGTCCATGGGTCTGGCAACAGGCTGAGGCTTCTCCTGACTCAGCTGTGGGTGCTGACAAACCCAAGATTGGCAGGCAAGATGGTAGACTGCTGGCTCAAATCCTAAGAACCAGAGGTCAGAAGATGATGAACTGCATGCAGGATCCAGCGCAGAGCAACAACCAGCGAGCTTTGCCAGAAAGTCCATATTTATTGGATGCAGGCCACACCCCCAAGGAAACTTCCTTTCAACTGATTGGCTGCTTATAGCAGATCTCATCACAGAGGTGATTATATCATTACATAACTGCGAAACTACATCATAACTACCAAACCACTGAGAATCATGACCCAACCAAGTTGACACACAGCCTTAGCCATCACAATGATGCTACATTGAATTTTGCTGTTTTCATGTGCTTTGTTCTATTAATTGCTTCTTTTTCAGTAAGAAGGAGAAAAACCATAAAGAAAATCATTTTGTGATCCATTTCTATATTATTTGTATAGTTTTCCCTACCCCCTTCTTTTGGTCACAGCATTTTGTTTCTCTTGGGGAACTCTTTCCCAACTCCATACAATCTGGGTGGTGATTTCAATCATATTGTCCATCACTCTCTGGACAATGGAAGTGGTCATGTGATCCAGACTGGGTCACTCATGGTTCATTGTATGCTTGGTATACTGATTGGCCTAAGAATTGGCACATGATTCAAGCAAGAACAGTGTCTTCCTTTGGACTGATATACAAATGCGAGAAGAGGCATGCTTTTACGTGACTCTGCTTCATGTGAATCTGAGGCTGCCAGTGGGTGCCTTCCCTAGTTGCACAGAGGAGGTTTGTCTTCAGTGGCAAGGAAAAGAGTGAGATTAACAGACAGGATAAAGAAGAGGAAGATGCTAAGAGAGATAGAAAACAGTATTATTTACTATGCCCGAATCCAAATTCATCCCTGGACTTCCAGTTTTAAAAGCCACCTCTCCTCTCCCCCACCTCTTTTTCTCTTCCTTAAGTTAGTTTTGGGTTTTTGAACTTACAAGTGAAAGAATTCAGACTGCCAACTGTCTCTTCCTCCTCTTTGACTCTCACCAAGAATCTACTCATGTAAACCCTTAGTGAGCAATATAAAGTTTACTGCTAATTTCATAAGAGAGAAAAAAGAGAAGGTTTACATGGTATGTACCACACACACAGCCTACGAACCCCTCTAGGCATTTCTCATCTGTCTGTTACCCTGTCTTGCTGCAAGTGGTTTCCTTTTGATTTTCCACCTTTGCCTCTAGCCCCTTTGATTCCTTCTACTATGTAGAGCAATTTAGCTACCTTTTTTTTTTTTTTTTTATTACTAGAGCATTTCTTTTAAGTTCTGACTTTATTCCAGGTGGAAACCTTGGTGGCGGAGTGGTTAAGAGCTATGGCTGCTAACCAAATGTCAGCAGTTCAAATCCACCAGGTGCTCCTTGGAAACCCTACGGGACAGTTCTATGCCATCCTATAGGGTTGCTATGAGTTGGAATGGGTTTGATTATTCCAAGTAAAACAAATACATCCATTTTAAGTATTAACTGGACTTAAGCCCGTAATCCTTTAGGCATAACTTTATGCTAAAGTGGAAGAGAGCATGTGATTCACTGCCCATGGTGCTTCTACTTCTCCCCCTTATCCCAAACCAGGCCCCCAGGCAACTGCTGCCACTGGAGAGCAAGAAAAGTACACAAACACTTGTAAGTGAAGAGAAAAAGACCATACAGGAGATGGCTGGGTGGTTTCTCACAACAACTCTTGATCCGTTTACCGGTCCAGCTGCCTGGAAAGAGAACATGGAGAAGCACATCCAAGACAGGGCTACATTCATGCATCCAGGTATGACCGTTTCACTGTGCCATGGCCCTCCTCAAGAGTAAGCATGACCCAATTGCATACCTTTTCATTCTCTTAACTGTCTTTCACAGAGCAGATGTTTCTAACTTTAATGAAGTCCAACTTAGGAATTTTTATTTTTGGATAATGCTTTTGATGTTGTATCTAAAATAGTCACTGCCAAACCCCAAACTATTTAGATTTCTAGAAGTTGTATTATTTTGCATCTTACATTTGTATCTATAATTCATTTTGGGTTAATTTTTGTGAAAGATTTAAGCTGTGTCTAGATTCATTTTTTTTTTTTTTTTTTTTTGCTAGTGTTTATCCAGATTCCTAGCACCATTTGTTGAAAAGACTGCCCTTTCTTAATTAAATTGTCTTTGCTCTTTTGTCAAAGATCAGGTGATTGTATTTGCGTGAGTCTATCTCTGGACTCTCTGTTCTATTCTGTTGATCTTTTTGTTCCTTCGCCAATACCACACTGCCTTGGTCACTGTAGCTTTATAGCAAGTCTTTTTTGTTTTAAGTAAAATTTATTTTTAGAGCAGTTTTCAGTTTACAGAAAAATTGTGCAGAAAGTACAGAGTTCTCACATGCTCCACTTCCACCCTGCAGTTTCTCCTATTATTAGCATCTTGCATCAGTATGTTACAATTGATGAACCAATCAATATACATTACTTATTAACAAAAGTCCACAGTTTACGTTAGAGTTTACTCTTTATGTTGTACAGTTCTGTGGATTTTGACAAATGCATAATGTCATGTGTCCACCATTACAGTATCATACAGAATAGTTTCACTGCCCTGAAAATGCCCTGTGCTCAGTCTATTGACCCTCTCTCCCCCTGAAACCCTGGAAAACACTGATCTTTTCACTATCTCTATAGTTTTGCATTTTCCAAAATGCTGTATTGTTGAAATCATACAGTATGTAGCTTTTTCAGACTGGCTACTTTCACTTAGCAGTATGCATTTAAGGCTCCTCCATGTCTTTTCTTAGCTTGCCAGCTCATTTCTTTTTGTTGTTCCATTGTATGGATGTACCACAGTTTATCTGTCCATTCACCTATTGAAGGCCATCTTGGTTACTTCCCAATTTTTGACAACTATGAATAAAGTTACTATAAACATTCAAGTGCAGATTTTTATATGAACATACGTTTTCAACTCATTTGGGTGAATACCTAAGAGTGTGATTGCTGCATCGAATGGTAAGCCTGTATTTTGCTTTGTTAGAAACTGCCAGACTGTCTTCCAAAATGGCTGTACCATTTTGCATTCCCACCAGCAATGAAGAGAGTTCCTGTTGTTCCATGTCCTCACCAGCTTTTTGTGTTGTCACATGCAGTCTTTTCACATCTCCTTTTTGTTTCTTTTATCCATCAGTCCTGAGTTTTCACCTCTGGTCAGAGCTAGGTTTTATTTCTTTCATTCATTCATTTGTTCATTCATTCAGCCAGTAGTCACTTATTGAGCACCCCTGGGTGCCAACCACTGCTCTGGGCACTCAAGTTATATCACTGAACAAAACAGACAGAACCCCCGCCCTCTTGGAGCTGACATTCTTGTGCTGTAGACACTGTCGTTGTTGCATGCTGTCGTGTAGATTCCAGCTCACACTAACCCATTGTCATCAAGATGATTCCAACTCATAGGGATCCTAAAAGACAGAGTAGAACTGCCCTATTTCCAAGGCTGAAACCTTTTTTTTTTTTTTCGAATTGTGTTTTAGGTGAAAGTTTACAGTGGAAATTATTCTCATTCAAAAATTTATATACAAATAATTTTGCGATATTGGTTGTAATCCCTGCAGTGTGTCAGCACTCTCCCCCTTTTCCTTTACACCCGGGTTCCCCATGTCCTTTCATCCAGGTTTCCTGTCTCTTCCTGCCTTTTCATCTTTGCTGCTGGGCAGGTGTTCCCCATTAGGTCTCCTATACTTGACTGAAGTAAGAAGTACGTTCTTTACATGTGTTATGGTTTGTTTTATAGGCTTGTCTAATCTTTGCCTGAAAAGTGAACTTAGGGAGTGGCTTCATTTCTGAGTTAGCAGGTTGTTTGGGAGCCGTAGTTTTGAGGGTCCCTCCAGTCTCTGTCAGAACAGTAAGTCTGGACTTTTCTTTTGTGAATTTGAATTTTGTTCTTTATTTTTCTTCGGCTGTGTCCAGAACCCTCTATTGTGACCCCTGCCAGAGCAGTTGGTGGTGGTAGCTGGGCACCATCTGGTTGTGCTGGATTCAGTCTGGCGGAGGCTGAGGTTTAGGTGGTCCTTTAGTTCTTTGGACTGATATTTTCCTCATCTTTGGTTTTCTTCATTCTCCTTTGCTCTGAACATGATGGGACCAATAGATGTATTTTAGATGGTCACTCGAAACTTTTAAGACCCCAGATGCTACTTGCCAAAGAAGGATGTAGAGCATTTTCTTTATGAACTACAGTATATGCCAAAGACCTAGATGACCCCCGAGACCATGATCCGCAGCCCTCAGGCCCAGTAACTTGGTCCCTCAGGGTGTTTGGATGTGTCTATGAAGCTTCTATGACTTTGCCTTGGTCCAGTTTTGCTGACTTTCCCTATATCGAGTGTTGTCTTTCCTTTCAACAAAGTTACCACTTGTCTACCATCTAGTTAGTGATTTCCCCTCCCTACCTCTCCCCTCTTCGTAACCATCAAAGATGGTTTCTTTCTGTCTGTAAACCCTTCCATGAGTTTTTATAATAGTGGCCTCATACGATATTTGTCCTTTTGTGGTTGACATTTCGCTCAGCATAATGCCCTCCAGATTCATCCACGTTGTGAGATGTTTCACAAATTCATCATTGTTCTTTATTGATGGGTAGTGCTCCGTTGTGTGTATGTACCATAGTTTGTTTATCCATTCATCTGTTGATAGGCACTTGGGTTGTTTCCATCTTTTTGCTATTGTGAATAATGCTGCAGTGAACATGGGCGTGCATATGTCTATTCATGTGACGGCTCTTATTTCCCTAGGATATATTCCTAGGAAAGGATTGTACGGTATTTCTATTTCTAGCTTTTTAAGAAGTTGCCGTATCATTTTCTATAGTGGTTGTACCATTTTGCTTTCCCACCAGCAGCGCATAAGAGTTCCAATCTCCCCAAAACCTCTCCAACATTTGCTATCTTCTCTTTTTTATATTCATACCAGTAATGTCAGGGTGAGATGGTATCTCACTGTGATTTTGATTTGCATTTCTCTAATGGCTAGTTGTCTTGAGCATTTCCTCATGTGTCTATTAGCTGCATGAATGTCTTCTTTGGTGAAGTGTCTGTTCATATCTTTTGCCCATTTTTAAATTGGATTATTTATCTTTTTGTTGTAGAGGTGTTGGGTTTTCCTGTAGATTTTAGAGATTAGACCTTAGTTGTATATGTCGTAGCCAATTTTTTTTTCCCGGTCTGTAAGTTCTGTTTTTACTCTTTTCGTGAAGACTTTTGATGAACATAGGTGTTTAATTTTTAAGATTCCAGTTTCTACCTTATCTTCCAGTGTTTTTGAATTGTTAGTTATGGTTTGTATCTGGTTTATGCTGTTTATTAAGGCCCCTAGCGTTGAGCCTGTTTTTTCTTTTATGATCTATATAGTTTTTGGTTTTATATTTAGGTCTTTGATCCATTTTGAGTTAGTTTTTGTCTGTGGTGTGAGGTTTGGGTTCTGTTGCATTTTTTTTACAGATGGACATCCAGTTTTGCCAGCACCATTTGTTGAAAAGACTGTCTTTTCCCTATTTAATGGACTTTGGCCTTTGTCAAAGATGAAGTGACTGTAGGTGGATGGATTTACATCTGGATTCTCAATTCTGTTCCATTGGTCAATGTGTCTGTCATTGTACCAGTACCAGGCTGTTTTGGCTACTGTAGCTGTATAGCAGGTTCTGAGCTCAGGTAGTGCGAGGCCTCCTACTCTGTTCTTCTTCAATAATGCCTTTTACTTATCTGGGGCCTCTTTCCTTTCCATATAAAGTTAATGATTAGTTTTTCCATCTCATTAATGAATGCTGTTGGTTTTTGGATTGAGATTGCCTTGTATTTGTAGATTGCTTTGGGTAGAATTGACATTTTCACAATGTTGAGTCTACCTATCCACGATCCTGGTATGTTTTCCCATTTATGTAGATCTCTTTTGGTTCCTGCAGTGGTGCTTTGTAGTTTTCTTTGTTTAGGTCTTTTACAACTCTGGTTAGATTTATTCCTAAATATTTTATTTTTTTAAGGGGTTATTATAAATGGTATTGCTTTCCTGATTTCCTTTATTGGTGTGTAGGAATCCCACTGACTTTTGTGTTTGTCTTGTATCCTGCTACTCTGCTGAATCTTTCTATTAGTTCCAGTAGTTTTCTTGTGGAGTCCTTTGGGCTCTCTATGTCTAGTATCATATCATCCATGAATGGGGATAATTTTACTTCTTCCTTACCAATTTGGATGACCTTTATTTCTTTTTCTTGCCTTACTGCTCTAGCTAGAGCTTCCAGTACAATGTTAAATGGAAGTGGTGTTAAAGGGCATACTTGCCTTTTTCCTGTTCTCAGGGGGAATGTTTCCAGCCTCTTTCTGTTGAGAATGATATTAGCTGTTGGTTTTCTATAGATGCCGTTTATTATGTTGAGGAATTTCACTTCTATACCTATTTTATTGAGAGTTTTTATCACAAATGGGCGTTGAACTTTGTTGAATGCCTTTTCTGGGTCAATTGAGACGATCAGGTGATTCTCTTCTTTTGCTTTATTTATGTGGTGGATTGTGTCGATTGATTTTTTTATGTTGAGGCATCCTTGCATACCTGGTATGAATCCCACTTGGTTGTAGTGTATTATTTTTCTGATATGATGCTGAATTCTGTGGGTGAGAATTTTGAATCTATATTCATGACAGGTATTGGTCTTTTTTTTTGGATGGTGTCTTTGCTTGGCTTTGGTATAGGGTTATACTGGCTTCATAGAATGAATTTGGGAATATCTTTTCCTTTTCTATGTTCCGAAATAGTTTGAGTTGTGCTGGTATGAGCTCTTCTCTGAATGCTTAGTAAGATTCTCCAGTGAAGCTGTTTGGGCCAGGACTTTTTTTTCTGCTTTGCTTTTGGGAGTCTTTTTATTACCTCTTCTATTCTCTCTCTTGTTATAGGTCTGTTCAGATTTCCTATCTTGGTTTGTGTTAGTTTAGGTAGGTAGAGTGTTTCTAGAAAATTGACCATTTCCTCTTGGTTTTCAAATTTGTTGGAGTATAATTTTTCATGGTATTCTGTTATGATCCTTTTTATTTCAGTTGAGTCTGTTACCTTATTTCTTATTTGTTTTATTTGCTTCCTTTCCTGTTTTTCTTTTGTCAGTTCGGCCGATGGTTTTTTGATTTCGTTGATCTTTTGAAACAACCAATGTTTGGTATTGTTGGTTCTTTCTATTGTTTTTCTGTTCTCTATTTCATTTATTTCTGCTGTAATCTTTATTATTTCCTTTATTTTTGTGGCTGTGGACTTCTTTTTTCTGCTCTTTTTCTATTTGTTTGAATTGTAAGGCTAACACTTTGATTTTGGCCCATTCTTCTTTTTTTGATGTATGCATTTATTGGTATAAATTGAACTGTGAGCGTTGACTTTGCTGTGTCCCAAAGTTTTTGTATGATGTTTTTCATTTTCATTCATTCTAAGAACTTTTTGATTCCCTTTTTGATCTCTTCTATTACTCAGTTTTTTTTTAAGCAAGGTGTTATTCAGTTTTCATGTATTTGAGTTTTTTTTCCCTTGTTTTTCATGTTATTGATTTCTACTTTTACAGCATTGTGATCAGAGAGAATGCTTTGCATTATTTCAATGTTTTGGATTTTATTGAGCTTTGCTTTATGTCCTAAAATTTGGTCTATTCTGGGAAATGTTCCATGGGTGTTAGAAAAAGATGTATGCTTTGGAGCTGTTGGGTGGAGTGTTTTATATATATATATCTATGAGGTCAAGTTGGTTGATTTGTGGGTTTTCTTTTCTTTTTATACATTTTATGTGTACTGAGACTTTTTCTCCTTTTTCCTCTGATGAGTGGGTTTGTTAGGTCTCTTTATGGTTACCTTGAAATTTACCCTTACCTTCCTAAGTTTAAACAGTCTTTTATTACTTGATGTTGCCTTAATTTCTCCTCCATTTGAAAGTTCTGTACCTACACTGTTTATTTCCTCTTTTAGAGTTTTGACATTGTTGTCATTTACAGACTGGTGTCTGTGTTTCCTGTTTTAAGTCTATTAGCCTTGTTTTATTATTGAGAGTTCTTTACCTAGGTTAGTATCTGTCTGATGCTGTCCTGTGTGCTAGACCCCAGTTGTTGTTTGATGTTGTTGGTTCTCTAACCAAAGGTCTTCCTTTAATATGGTTTTAAAATTTGGTTTGGTTTTAATGAATTTCCTTAAATTCTGTTTATCTAGAAATGTCCTAATTACATCATTGCAATTGAGAGATTTTTGCAGGGTATATTATTCTTGTTTGCCATTTTTTTTTCTTTCTTTTCATATGTCATCCCATTGTCTCCTTGCCTGCATTGTTTCTGCCAAGTAATCAGAGCTTAGTCTTATTGTTTCCCCTTTGTAAGTGACTTTTCATTTTTCTCAAGCTGCTCTCAGAGTTCTTTCTTGGTCTTTGGTTTGGCAAATGTGAATATGATATGTCTTGGTGAGTTTCTTTTGGGATCTGTCTTAGGCTGGTTCTCTAGTAAGGCAAAACCAGTAAAGTATTTAATTATATAGAGAGATTTATATCAAGTAAATGGGTCACATGGTTGTGGAGGCTGTAATGTTCCTAGTCTGTGGGTTATGATGGAGGCTTCTCCTCATTCACATAGCCACAGGGCCTGGCAAACCCAAGATCGGCAGGTCAGAGAGCAGGGCTCTTGCTCACAGGCTGCAAAGACTGATGAATCCCAAGATCAGCAGGCAAAATGGCAAGTAAACTCCTGGCTTAAGTCCCAAGAATCTGAGGTCAGATGAGCAGGAGCCAGCTGAAAGATCCAGAGGAAGCAAAAGCCCATGAATCTTGCCAGAGTCCACCTATATTGGATGCAGGCTACACCCACAAGGAAACTCTCTTTTGACTGGCTATTCAAACAGATCCCATTGTTGATGTGATCACATTATATCATATCTCATCATGGAAGAGATCACATCATCATATGGCTTCCAAACTACATCATAACTGTCAAACCACTGAGAATCATGGCCCAGCCAAGTTGACACACGACCTTAACCATCACAGGGTCTATCCTATATGGAGTTCATTGAGCTTCTTGGATGGTCAGCTTTTCTTCTTTCATGATACTTGGGAAGTTTTCTGCCAGCAAATTTTCAACAATTTTCTCTATGTTTTTCATTTTATCCCCCTGTTCTGGAACTCTGATCACATGCAAATTTTTGCTCTTTGATTGTGTCCTTCATAATTCTTAGGTTTTCTTCATTCTTTTCTCTGATTTCTCCTCAAAGTAGCGTCCACGTATTTGTCTTCAGTCTTGCTGATTCTGTCTTCCATTGATTCAAATTTTCTCCTAAAACCTTCTACTGAGTTGTCAATTTCTGAAATGTTATCTTTGGATTTCTAGTTGCCGTTTTTGTATTATTTCTAATTCTTTATTCATTTTGAAGTTTTGTTCTTGAGTTTTTTTTCCTGAAGTCTTCTATTGTTTTGTGTTTTCCCTGATTTTGCCTGTTTTTTTTCCATGTTCTCCATGATTTTGTTTGTTTTTTCTTTGGTTTGGTCTGTGCTTTACTTCATCTCTTTCTTAATCTGTTGGAGAGCCCTAAATATTAGTCTTTTGCACTCCATATTAGGTAGTTCCATTCTTTGTCTTCCCTTGGTTGGTTATCTGTTTCTTTCTTTCTTTTTTTGCTGGAGCCACATTGCCCTGCTTTTTTATATGTTTTGGTATTGTCTGCTGCCTCCAAGACATCAAGGTACGGTTTTCTGTATTTATTGATTGTGTGTTTGTTTGTTTCATCCTGATCTTTGTTTTTGTTTTTTTTTATATGTCAGGGTGGGCTGGCCAGGCATGCTTTGCCAGTTGCTCATCATGGACACAATAACTGTCACCACCTTGTCTGGCTGGGCAGAGCACTAGCATGTATTGTGAGCCCACTTTGCTGTACACTTGTTTGGTGAGGTGCTGAGGGCAGACTGGGGGGTGCTGTCTACCCCTGGTGTTGGTCCAGCGATGTGAGAGCATTCACAGTCCTTTGCGAGAGAGGTGGGAGTGTCAGACAGGAACTCGTTCAGCAGCTGGTTGGGTGGCAAAATGGGAGGGGCAGTGTAAGTCCATTGCATTGGTGGGCCTGAGGCAAGCATGCTTTAGCCATGGCAGCACCACAAGGGCCAGTAAGAAGAGGGGGCTGGTGTATGGGGCTAAGTAAGGGAAATAAAGAAAAGAAAAAAAATGAAAGGGTAACTGGAGTGTGGGCTTGGGGTGTACCTGGGGCCAGTGGAAGTGGGAATGAAGCGTCTTACAGGGCTAGCTGGGAGAGAGAAAGAAAAAGAAGAAAGGAAAGAAAAAGAAGAAAGGAAAAAAAATGGCACAACAGGAATTGGTGGGTAGAGTTGGGGCGGACCTGGAGTGATGGCAGACTAGTAGCTCTCTAGCTGAGAGGCACAGCTTTGCCTGTTGGGAAGGGGTTGGGGTGGTGTAGGGGGCTAGGCAAGAGGGAGAAAGAAAGGGAAGAGAGAGAAAAATATTGCACAACAGTAGCTGGTGGGTGGGGTGGGGCAGACCCAGGGTGATGGCAGGCCAGTAGCTCTCTAACTGAGTGGCACAGCACTGCCCATCTGGAAGGGGTGAGGTTGGCATATGGGGCTAGGTGGGAGGGAGAAAGAAAGGGAAGAAAGGAAAAAATAATGGCACGACAAGAGCTATCAGGTGGGGGTGGGGTGGACCCAGATGATGGCAGGCCAGTAGCTCTCTAGCTGAGTGGCATGGTGTGGCCTGTCAGGAAGGGCTGGGGGTGGCATACAGGGCAGAAAGATGAGGAGTGGGAAAGCGTGTTTCTCTGGTTACTGGGTGCTCTGTCTCCTGTTGCGAGCTCTGTGGAGTTACCGTCCTGTACTTCCTGTCCAGGATCTTTGCTGGCTGTGCACCAAGATCTAGTTGTGCTGGACTCAGTCTGGTGGAGGCTGTGGTAGTTTTGGCCCATTAGTCCTTTGCACTAATCTCTCCTTTGTGTCTTTGGTTTTCTTCATTCTCCCATGCTCCTGACGGAGTAAGACCAGTGGAGTATCTTAGGTGGCTGCTCACAAGCTTTTAAGACCCCAAACGCTGCTCACCAAAGTAGAATGTGGAACATTTTCTTTATAAGTGTGTTATGCCAGTTGAGCGAAATGTCCCCCGAAACCATGGTTCCCAGCTCTCAGACCAGTAATTTCATCCCTCAGGGAGTCTGGATGTGTCTGTGGAGCTTCCATGACCTTGCCTTGGACAAGTTGTGCTGGCTTCCTAAACAGAATGCTTTTAATATTTCACCGATGAGTATGATGTTTGTGGTAAGTTTTTGATAATATCTTTTACCAGATTAAGGAAATTCCCTTCTGTTCCTAATAGCTTAAGTGTGCTTTTTGTTTGTATCAAAATCATGAATGTATGCTAAATTTTATTGAATGCTTTTTTGGTTATATATTGAGATAATCATGTATATCTAAAAATTTTCTTAATGTGTTAAATTAATAGGATTTCATGTCTTAAAACATCCTTACATTGTTGAAATAAACTCTAGTAAGTCACGATTTTTTTTACACATATTGCTGAATTCAGTTCCCTAATATTTTGCTTATGATAATTACATTCATGTTCATACCTAAGCTTGACATACAAATTTTTCTTCTTATACTTTCTCTCCTTTTTTAGTTGAGAAGTAATTCTTCTTTTTCTATTATCTGAAACAGTTTGTATGGGTAAAGAGTTATCTGCTCCTTACAGTTTTGGTAAAACTTGTTTCTACAGTCTTCTGAGCATAGTGCTTTCTTGGTGTGTAGATTTTTGGCTTCTGATTTAATTTCTATTACAGATATGGTTGGGTTTGACAGTCATTCATTACCAGCAGTAAGTCTCTACCAGTTATTTGCAGCAATTGTCTGTTCTCATTTTTTTGTCATTTGGATTTATCATTCCCCATCCCTATACCCATTGTGAATGTTTTTTAATATCCCTTCTGGACTCATCTTGAGTTACTTTAGATAATTTACATTTAACCAAAACCAAAAACTCTATTTGATCAACGTTTTAAAATGCATTATCATGAAATTATTCAAAATATTTAGTTAAAATTTTAACAATCTTGACAGTAAACCCTTTCATTCCTAATATGATTTATTTGTGGCTTCTCTTTTTCTTGATCACATTTGCCAGGAGTTTACTTAGACTTTATTTATGTTTACATAATTCTAATTGAGGAGGGGGTTGATTCTATTGTTTTTCTCTAAATTTTATTTTGAATAGTGCTGCAGTGAACATTGGGGTGCATGTATCTGTTCATGTTCTGCTTTCAGGTCTCTTGGGTATATATCTAGGAGTGGAATTTCTGGGTCATATGGTAGTTCTACATTTAACTTTTTGAGAAACCAGATATTTCACCAAAGTGGATTTTCAAAAGGCCAACAAGCACTTCAAAAAAATGTTCAACATCTAATGATTGTTGTTATTGTTAGGTGCCGTCTAGTCAGTTTCAATTCATAGCAACCCTGTGTACAATAGAATGAAACACTACCTGGTTTTGCACCATCCTCACAATCATTATTATGCTTGAGCCCATTGATGCATTAACCATTAGAGACATACTAAGGATGGCTAAGATAAAAGCAAAAACAAACAAAGAAGAATGGAAAATAACAGAGGTTAGCGAGGATGTGGAGAAATTCGAACCTTTATTCGTTGCTGGTGGGAACATAAAATGGTTCAGTTTGCTTTAAATTTTTTCCCTCATTATTCTTGTTATGATGCAGATTCACTAGGATGTATAAAAGAGGAATTTATATTTATTTTTTTGCTCCGAACTCATACGGAGAACTTATACTCAATCTGAGTATTCTTTCATCAATTCAGTTCTTTTAAGCTCTAAGGCCACAGTCTTTTTTACTCTCTAGCTTTTTGGTACACTATAGTCATACTTTATGGGAGACATGCAGTTATGGAGATTTTGCATTATTAAAAATTCATTTAAATCAAAACTAATCTTTGGAGGCGGAGCCAAGATGGCAGAAGAGACAGATGCTTCCATCGAGCCCTCTTTACAAAAAAGACTCAAAAAAACAAGCGAAACCAGTATATTTGTGACAAGCTGGGAACCCTGAGCATCAAAGGTAAGCTTAGACAGTGAACTGAGGGGCAGAGGGAGGAAGAGACCGATCAGAAGCAAAGAAGACTTACCAGACCTGAATCACAGGGAGCCCTCAGGCACCATTCCCAGAGTGGCGACTACAGCGGTGGCGGCGGGCTGGTCCTAGCGTTCAGCTGCAGTTTTCTCAGGGAGAAGCAGCCAGCCACACAGCCCACTCACACCCTCAGAGCCTGAGGAGAAGGGCGCTCTCGGCAAAAGCTAAGTACTTGCGTATATTTTACTGCACCCCCCACCCCCAACCCAGCTTCAGCGGCTGAATCCCTGGGCCTGAGATAGACTCTGGTGAGCACCTGGAGCCGTCCTCCTGGCCTTGGGGAAGGAAAAAATTTGCAACTGGGGGGAAAAGATAATTTGCTAGCTCCATTAACTGGGGGAGCTCAGGACAGAAGCAGCTCCTGTCCAGGCATAAACTGTCCATGGACCTTGAGCACCTTTCCCTTCTGCATGGACTGTGTGGGTCTATTTCGGGAGAATAGGCCCTTGATGGCAAACACCAACCATTTCAGCTGTGCAGTGGAGAGGTGGGTGTTTCACATTTGACATTGCTTTACCTATTAAACAAGGTTCTCAACTACTCACAACAGGGACCTGAGGACTGGTGGCTCCACGTGGGTTGCCTAGCCACCTGTGACAGGGGTCCAGGGATAACTGGTACCTCCCAGTCCTTACAACCAAAAACTTTGGGTGCCCATGGTCCCTCTGCAGAGACCATCCACCAGCACGCTCTAGGGAACAGAGACATGTTTCCTCAGAGACACTTGGGGGTCAGTTCTCAGCCCCCTGCCTTGTTCAGAGCGTGAGCCCCCGCTGCAATCAGATACTGGTATATACGCCAATCACCCCTGCCCCTCTAAGGCTGTATGACAGAGCTGGTACCACACACTTGACATCAGCTACCTGGAAACCTGAGCTGAATTCATACAAGAAAACTGAATGGACTCCTAGACTGATATACCTGATAACAGCTCTAGCCAGCTGGAGAAGGGAAACCAGCGCTCCAAAGGTGAAAATAATCAAGCTAGCTCACTGAAGCAACCCATAGGCGTATACCAAAACAAAACAAAGCAAGCAGCTACGAGACAGTAAGCAAGCATAAACTAATACAATAACTTATAGATGGATCAGAGACAACAGTCAATATCAAGTCACATAAAGAAAAAGGCCATGATCACCTCAACAGGCTCTCAAAACAAAGAATCCAGGAATCTTTTAGATGAAAGTGAATTCCTGGAATTACCAGATGCAGAATACAAAAGTTTAATATACAGAACCCTTTAAGACATCAGGAAGGAAATGAGGCAATATGCAGAACAAGCTAAGGAACACATAGATAAAGCAACTGAAGGAATCAGAAAGATTATTCAGGAACATAATGAAAAGTTTAATAAGCTGGAAAAACCCATAGACAGACAGCAATCAGAAACTCAGAATATTAAAAATAAAATTACAGAATTAGATAACTCAATAGAAAGTCAGAGAAGCAGAACTGAGCAAGTAGAAGGTAGCATTTCTGAACTCGAAGATAGATCACTTGGCACTAATATTTGAAGAAAAATCAGATTAAAGAATTAAAAAAAAAAAAATGAAGAAACCTTAAGAATCATGTGGGACTCTATGAAGAGAAATAACCTACGAGTGATTGGAGTACCAGAACAGGGAGGGATAACAGAAAATACAGAGAAAATTGCTGAGGATTTGTTGACAGAAAACTTCCCTGATATTGTGAAAGATGAGAAGATATCTATCCAAGATGCTCATCGAACTCCATATAAGGTAGACCTTAAAAGAAAGTCACCAAGATATATTATAATCAAGCTTGCCAAAAGCAAAGATAAGGAGACAATTATAAGAGCAGCGAGGGATAAAAGAAAAGTCACCTACAAGAGAGAGCCAATAAGAATAAGCTCAGACTACTCAGCAGAAACTATGCAGGCAAGAAGGCAATGGGATGACATATTTAAAAAACTGAAGGAAAAAAATTGCCTGCCAAGAATCGTATATCCAGTAAAACTGTCTCTTAAATATGAAGGTGAAATTAAGAAATTTCCAGATAAACACAAGTTGAGGGAATTTGTAAAAACCAAACCAAAACTACAAGAAATATTAAAGGGAGTTCCTTGGTTAGAAAACCAATAATATCAGGTATCAACCCAAGACTAGAACACTGGGAAGAGCAACCAGAAGTCAACCCAGATAGGGAAACCCCCCCCCAAAAAAAGCAAGATTTGAAAAAAAAAAGCCTAACACAGGGTAATGGCAATGTTATTACATAAAAGAAGACAACATCAAGACAATAAAGAGCAACTAAGAAAAGTAGTCATACACCTTCCATACGGAGAGGAAGATATGGCGATACAAAGAAATAAAAGTTAGTTATAAATTTAGAAAAATAGGGGTAAATAATAAGGTAACCACAAAGGAGACAAACTATCCTACTCATCAAAATAAAATACAAGGGAAAAATACAGACTCAGCAGAAACAAAATGAACAACAACAAATATGAGGAAAGGACAACACATAAAGAAAATCTACTCAGCACATAAAATCAAGTGGGAAAAAGAAGTTGTCAAACACAAAAAAAGACATCAAAATGATAGCACTAAATTCATACCTATCCATGATTACCCTGAAGGTAAATGGACTAAATGCGCCAATAAAGAGACAGAGAGTGGCAGAATGGATTAAAAAACAAGATCCGTCTATATGCTGCCTACAAGAGACACACCTTAGACTTAGAGACACAAACAAACTAAAACTCAAAGGATGGAAAAAAAATATATCAAGCAAACAACAATCAAAAAAGAGCAGGAGTGGCAATATTAATTTCTGACAAAATAGACTTTAAAGTTAAATCCATCAGAAAGGATAAGGAAGGACACTATATTATGATTAAAGGGACAATACTCCAAAAAGATATAACCATATTAAATATTTATGCACCCAATGACAGGCCTGCAAGATACATAAAACAAACTCTATCAGCATTGAAAAGTGAGATAGACAGCTCCACAATTTTAGTAGGAGACTTCAACATGCCACTTTCAGTGAAGGACAGGACATCCAGAAAGAAGCTCAATAAAGACACAGAAGGTCTAAATGCCACAATCAACCAACTTGACCTCGTAGACATATACAAAACACTCCCCGCAACAGCAACCAACTATACTTTCTTTTCTAGTGCACATGGAACATTCTCTAGA
This sequence comes from Elephas maximus indicus, assembly GCF_024166365.1. Taxonomy (NCBI): domain Eukaryota; kingdom Metazoa; phylum Chordata; class Mammalia; order Proboscidea; family Elephantidae; genus Elephas; species Elephas maximus. The sequence continues at coordinate 30,341,843 of NC_064832.1, read as the reverse complement.
ATAGACCACATATTAGGTCATAAAGCAAGCCTTAGCAGAATCCAAAACACTGAAATATTACAAAGCATCTTCTCTGACCATAAGGCCAAAAAGGGAAATCAATAACAGGAAAATCAGGGAAAAGAAATCAAACACTTGGAAACTGAACAATACCCTGCTCAAAAAAGACTGGGTTATAGAAGACATTAAGGATGGGTTAAAGAAATCCATAGAATCCAATGAGAATGAAAACACTTCCTATCAGAACCTTTGGGACGCAGCAAAAGCAGTCCTCAGAGGCCAATTTATATCAATCAAAGCACACATCCAAAAAGAAGAAAGGGCCAAAATCAAAGAACTATCCCTACAACTTGAACAAATAGAAAGAGAGCAACAAGAGAAACCCAAAGGCACCGGAAGAAAACAAATAATAAATGTTAGAGCTGAACTAAATGAAATAGAAAACAGAAAAACAATTGAAAGAATTAACAAGACCAAAAGGTGTTTTTTTGAAAAACTCTACAAAATTGATAAACCACTGGCCAAACTGATAAAAGAAAAACAGGAGAGGAAGCAAAAAACCCAAATAAGAAATGAAATGGGTGGTATTACAACAGACCCAACTGAAATTAAAAGAATCCTATCAGATTACTATGAAAAACTATATTCAAACAAATTTGAAAACCTAGAAGAAATGGATGAATTTCGAGAAACACACTACCTACCTAAACTAACACAAACAGAGGTAGAACAACTAAATAGACGCATAACAAAAGAAGAGATTGAAAAGGTAATCAAAAAACTCCCAACAACAACAAAAAAAGCCCTGGCCCCAATGGCTTCACTGCAGAGTTCTACCAAACTTTCAGAGAAGAGTTAACACCACTACTACTAAAGGTATTTCAGAGCATAGAAAAAGACGGAATACTACCAAACTCATTCTATGAAGCCACCATATCCCTGATACCAAAACCAGGTAAAGACACCACAAGAAAAGAAAATTATAGACCTATATCCCCATTAATGTAGATGCAAAAATCCTCAACAAAATTCTAGCCAATAGAATTCAACAACATATCAAAAAAATAATTCCCCATGACCAAGTGGGATTCATACCAGGTATGCAGGGGTGGTTCAACATTAGAAAAACAATTAATGTAATCCACCACATAAATAAAACAAAAGACAAGAATCACATGATTTTATCAATTGATGCAGAAAAGGCATTTGACAAAGTTCAACACTCATTCATGATAAAAACTCTCAGCAAAATAGGAGTAGAAGGAAAATTTCTCAACATAATAAAGGGCATTTATACAAAGCCAACAGCCCACATCACCTAAGTGGAGAGAGCCTGAAAGCATTCCCACTGAGATCGGGAACCAGACAAGGATGCCCTTTATCACCACTCTTATTCAACATTGTGCTGGAAGTCCTAGCCAGAGCAATTAGGCTACATAAAGAAATAAAGGGCATCCAGATTGACCATGAAGAAGTCAAAGTATCTCTGTTTGCAGATGACATGATCTTATACACAGAAAACCCTAAGGAATCCTCCAGAAAACTACTGAAACTAATAGAAGAGTTCAGCAGAGTTTCGGGATACAAGATAAACATACAAAAATCAGTGGGATTCGTCTACACCAACAAAAAGAACATCAAAGAGGAAATCACCAAATCAATGCCATTTACGGTAGCCCCCAAGAAGATAAAATACTTAGGAATAAATCTTGCCAGAGATGTAAAAGACTTATACAAAGAAAACTACAGTACACTTCTGCAAGGAACCAAAAGAGACTTACATAAGTGGAAAAACATACCTTGCTCATGGATAGGAAGACTTAACATTATAAAAATGTCTATTCTACCAAAAGCAATCTATGCATTTAATGCAATTCCGATCCAAATCCCAATGACATTCTTCAATGAGATGAAGAAACAAATCATCAATTTCATATGGAAGGGAAAGAGGCCCTGGATAAATAAGAAATTACTGAAAAAGAAGAACAAAGTGGGAGGCCTTACTTTACCTGATTTTAGAACCTATTATACCGCCACAGTAGTCAAAACAGCCTGGTACTGGTACAACAACAGACACATGGACCAATGGAACAGAATTGAGAATCCAGACATAAATCCATCCACATATGAGTAGTTGATATTTGACAAAGGCCCCAAAACAGTTAAATGGGGAAAAGACAGTCTTTTTAACAAATGGTGCTGGCATAACTGGATATCCATCTGCAAAGAAATGAAACAAGACCCATACCTCACTCCATCCACAAAAACTAACTCAAAATGGATCAAAGCCCTAAATGTAAAATCTAAAACGATAAAGATCATGGAAGAAAAAATAGGGACAATGTTGGGAGCCCTAATACATGGCATAAACAGTATAGAAAACATTATAAAGAAAGTAGAAGAAAAACTAGATAACTGGGAGCTCCTAAAAATCAAACACTTAGGCTCATCCAAAGACTTCACCAAAAGAGTAAAAAGACTACCTACAGACTGGGAAAAAGTTTTTAGCTATGGCATTTCTGATCAGCGCCTGATCTCTAAAATCTATATGATACTGCAAAAACTCAACTGCAAAAAGACAAATAACCCAATTAAAAAAATGGGCAAAAACTATGAATAGACACTTCACTAAAGAAGACATTCAGGTAGCTAACAGATATATGAGGAAATGTTCGTGATCATTAGCCATTAAAGAAATGCAGATCAAAACTACAACGAGATTTCATCTCACACCAACAAGGCTGGCATTAATCCAAAAAACACAAAATAATAAATGCTGGAGAGGCTGTGGAGAGATTGGAACACTTCTACACTGCTGGTGGGAATGTCAAATGGTACAACCACTTTGGAAATCGATTGTGTGCTTCCTTAAAAAGCTAGAAATAGAATTACTATACGATCCAGCAATCCCACTCCTTGGAATATATCCTAGAGAAATAAGAGCCTTTACATGAACAGATATATGCACACCCCTGTTTACTGCAGTACTGTATACAATAGCAAAAACATGGAAGCAACCAAGGTGCCCATCAACGGATGAATGGATAAATAAATTATGGTATATTCACACAATGGAATACTACGCATCGATAAAGAACAGTGAGGAATCTGTGAAACATTGCATAACATGGAGGAACCTGGAAGGCATCATGCTGAGTGAAATTAGTCAGTTGCAAGAGGACAAATATTGCATAAGACCACTATTACAAGAACTTGAGAAACAGTTTAAACTGAGAAGAAAACATTCTTTTGTGGTTACGAGAGGGGCGAGCGAGGAATGGCAGGAGAGGGATATTCACTAATTAGGCAGTAGATAAGAACTACTTTAGGTGAAGGGAAAGACAGCACACAATACAGGAGAGGTCAGCACAATTGGACTAAACCAAAAGCAAAGAAGTTTTCTGAATAAACTGAATGCTTCGAAGGCCAGCGTAGCAGCCACAGGGCTCTGGGTACCATGGTCTCAGGGGACATCTAATTCAATTGGCATAATAAAATCTATTAACAAAGCATTCTGCATCCCACTTTGAAGAGTGGCGTCTGGGGTCTTAAACGCTAGCAAGCAGCCATTTAAGATGCATCAATTGGTCTCTACCCACCTGGATCATTGGAGAATGAAAAACAACAAGGACACAAGGTGATTATGAGCCCAAGAAACAGAAATGGCCACATGAACCAGCTACTACATCATTCTGAGACCAGAAGAACTAGATGGTGCCCGGCTGCAACTGATGACTGCCCTGACAGGGAACACAACAGAGAACCCCTGAGGGAGCAGGAGAGCAGTGGGATGCACACCCCAAATTCTCATAAGACCAGACTTAATGGTCTGACTGAGACTGGAAGGACCCCGGTGGTCATGGCCCCCAGAAATTCTGTTGGCCCAGGACAGGAACCATTCCCGAAGCCAACTCTTCAGACATGGATTGGACTGGACAATGGGTTGGAAAGGGATGCTGATAAGGAGTGAGCTTCTTGGGTCAGGTGGACACTTGAGACTATGTTGGCATCTCCTGCCTGGGGGGGAGATGAGAGGGTGGAGGGGGTTAGAAGCTGGCGAAAATGACACGAAAAGAGAGAGTGGAGGAAGAGAGCAGGTTGTTTCATTAGGGGGAGAGTAATTGGGAATGTGTAGCAAGGTGTATATGGGTTTTTGTGTGAGAGACTGACTTGATTTGTAAACTTTCACTTAAAGCACAATAAAAATTATTTAAAAAAAAAACAAAAACGAATCCTTGCCACAACATTGAAAGAGTTTAGAAATAATAGAAAACAACAACATGGGTTCTTTTAAAAGTTGAATTCAGGTTGTCAGTTGTTGTCTTAGTTACTTATTGCTACCATAATAGAAATGCCACAAATGGATGGCTTTAAAGAATGTAAGTTTATTTTCTCACAGTTCTGGAGGTTAAAAGTCCAAATCTGGGTCTTGGTCGTGTCGGCTCCTTCTGTAAGCCTATCTCTTAGTTCTGGTGTCTGCCAGAGATCCTTGGTGTCCCTTGCTATCTACCTTTCCCCTGTGTGTGTCTCTGTACCTATTATGGTCTTTTTATAATTTAGAATTGTTTAGGTTTAGAATCCACTCTACAATGACATGCATAACAAAACATAACAAAAGAAAAACGCTGCTTCAAAACAGGGTTACATCCATAGGTACAAGGGCCAAGAATTCAACATGTTTTAGAAGAACACAACTCAATCCATAACAGATGTGAAAGAGGGGTTAGCTAGCAAAAATATGAACAGTCTCTTCAGGCTAAGATTTAATGAGAAAAAAAGTCTTTTTTTGAAAGAAGTTTTTTTTTTTTTTAGGTTAGAAAATAGTTTCAAGATTTTGTTTCAGTCATTTTTAGATTTATTTGAAATAAAAAATCTTGAAACTTTTTTAATTGTTGTTACTTTTTTCTCATAAAACGCTAAAAATTTTTCCAAAAGCTCTATGCTTATTGAATATGTGAACAAGTACATGAAAAATAAACAAGTAGCCTAGGTTTTCTGATTGAAAACACTTTACTCTCTCCTCTCAGGAACTGACAAAAGTAGTAGACTGAGAATTAGCAAAGATATAGAATATCTGAACAACTCAATCAAACAACAGGATCTAACCAACGTATCTAGAACACTCCAGAAAATGACAGCTGAATACGCATTTTATTTTTCAAATTCTCATGGGACATTTACCAAGATAGGCCATATCTTAGACCATAATAAAGAAGCCGCAACAAATTTAAGAGAATCGAAATTATACAGAGTGTGTTCTCTGACCATAATAGAATCGAACTTGAAATCAGTAATGGAAAGACAGAAGGAGAATCTCTAAACACATGAAAATGAAGCAGTATACTTCTAAATAATCTGTAGATCAAAGAGGGAGTCTCAAAGGCAAAAAATACATAGAACTAAATAAAAAATGAAAAATATTATATCAAAATACCTGGGATGCAGCTAAAGTAGGGCTAAGAGGAAAATGATAGCACTAAACGTGTACATGGGGGAGGAGGAAAGCTTCTATCAATCACTTAAATTCTTTCCTCAAGAAACTAGAAAAAGAAGATCAAAATAAACTCAAAGAAAGAAGGAAATAATTAAAATAAGAATAAAAATCGATGAGAAGGAAAATGAAGAAAATCGATGAAACTAAGCCTGTTCAGTGAAAAAATCAAATAAAATTAATACACTTCTAGCAAGACTGACCAAAATAAAACAAGGCACAAACCACAATATCAGAAATGAAACGGGTGTTACGAGTCTGGAGCTATTAAAAAGATAATAAAGGAATACTACAATGGCTTTATGCTTATAAATTCAACCACTTAAAGAAATGAATCAATTCCTTGAAAATTATAAACTACCAAATATCAACAAAGATAAAATAATCTGCATAGACTGTAACCATTAGAAAAATTGAATTTTTAATACAAAAACTCCTGAAAAATAAATCTGCAGGCACAGATGTTTTCATAAGCAAATCCTACCAAATATCTAAAGAAGAGTTAACACAATTTTACACAAATTCTTCCAGAAAATAGGAGAGATGGAAATACTTTTTAACTCATTTTATGAGGTCAGTATTGCCCTGACACTAAAACCTGATGAAGGCAATAAAAATGAAAAAAAAAAAGGAAAGAAATTAAAAAAGAAAACTATAGATGGATGTCTGTCATGGATTTGAATCTGACTTCATGCACACAATTACAAAATGAACTCATTTTGTGGAGTATTATCCAAAAAAGGAAAGATAATAGTAAAATGGGCAAATGTGCTCCAACTAACAAACCGTAAACAGGCCATTCTTGGTTCTGGTGGTGGTTTTTTTGTTTTAATTTTGGCTGAGTTAATCCTATTAAGTATCATCTTCTTTAATTAAAGGAGTAGAGTTGTAAAGAAGACACTTCTTAGGATGTGGTCAGGCAATTCTTTCTTTGATAATGAAGTGGTTAAGACCTTTTGTTCTTAGAATTTATAGTGCGCACAACATCATGGAATTGAAGGAGCTTATCTCTTCGAGTCTATCTGTTCTATCTTCCTACCACTGCAGAATTGTTCTGTGTGCTGCACTCGTAATAAACAATGATTACTATTATTAATGCTAATAGTCCCAACACAATTATGCAGTATAATGTCTCCAGTGATTATACGGAGAGGTTTGATAGGAATTATTTTCCTGAGCTCATCCTAGAATTTCTACTTGCTCAATATTCTCGTCATTTCTATTTATTTCTCTTTTAAAATGCCCTACCTATTTCCTCCTCTGTAATTATCAGCTCACTGGGGTGAGGCTTTTTCAAATTTGGTTTCCCCTTCACAGCCTGGAGCATTGTTGACACTCAGTAAAATGCTGTTTCACTTTGGATGTGACATCTTCAAATAGAGACAGGTCGATTCACGAGTTAGGACACTTGTTGCAGCAACCAGGATTAATTTGATAATTTGCTTCAAGATCATTACAATATTGGCTCCCCTCCACACAGCTTGATTTTTGAAAGATTAGTTCTGATACTCAGGCTTCTTCATTTTTCATGACTTTGGAAATCCAGTCCCAAAACTTTAAATTGTTTTTTGTGGCTCCATTTTTTTTTTCTTTTTTTATTGTGATTTAGGTGGAAGTTTACAACTCAAGTTCACTTCTCATACAAAAATTTATACACATATTGTTTTGTGATATTGTTTTCAATCCCCAAAATGTGAAAACACACTCCCTCTTCCCATCCAGGGTTTCCTGTGTCCATTTGTCCATTTGCTGTCCCTTCCTGCCTTCTCGTCCTTCTTTTGGACAGGACCTGCCCATTTGGTCTCGTGTATTTGATTGAACTAAGAAGCACATTCTTCACTTGTGTTATTTTTTGTTTTATAAGCGTGTCTAATCTTTGTCTGAAAAGTGGGCTTCAGGAATGGTTTCAGTTCTGGGTTAGCAGAGCATCCAGGGGCCATAGTTTTGGAGGGTCCTCTAGTCTCTGTCAGGCCAGTAAGTCTGATCTTTTTAAGTGAATTTGAATTCTGTTCTACATTTTTCTCCTGCTCTGTCCGGGACTCTCTGTGGTGTTCCCTGTCAGGGCAGTCCTTGGTGATAGCTGGGCACCATCTAGTTCTTCTGGTCTCAGGCTGGCGGAGTCTGTGGTTCGTGCGGTCGTTTAGTCCTTTGGGCTAGTATTTTCCTTGTGTGTTTGATTTCCTTCATTCTCCTTTGCTGCAGGTGGAATGAGACCAATAGATGTATTTTAGATGGCTGCTGCCAAGCTTTTTAAGACCTCGGATGCTACTCACCAAAGTGGCATGTAGAATGTTTTCTTTGTAAACTATGTTATGCCAATTGACTTAGATGTTACCTGAGACTATGGTCCCAAGAACCAGCCTCAGCTACTTGGTCCCTCAAAGTGTTTGGATGTGTCTAGGAAGCTTCTTTGCTTTTGCTTGGTCTGGTTGTGCTGACTTCCCCTGTATTGTGTGTTGTCCTTCCCTTCACTGAAGTTGACACTTGTCTACTATCTAGTTAATGATTTTCCCTCCCCGTCCATCCCCACCCCCATAACCATCAAAGAATGCTTTTTTCTGTGTGTGAACCTTTTCTTGAGTTCTTGTAGTAGTGCTCTCATACAATATTTGTCCTTTTGTGACTGACTTATTTCACTCATCATAATGCCCTCCAAATTCATCCATGTTGTGAGATGTTTTACAGATTCATCATTATTCTTTATCATTGCATAGTCTATGACTCCATTTTGTTCTTTTTTTTAATTGTACTTTAGTTGAAGATTTAGAGAACAAACTAGTTTCTCATTAGGCAGTTAGTACACATATTGTTTTATGACATTGGGTAACAACCCCACGGCATGTCAACACTCTCCATTCTGAACCTTGGGTTCCCTATTACCAGCTTTCCTGTCCCGTCCTGCCTTCTAGTCCTTGCCCCTGGGCTGGTGTGCCTCCTTAGTCTTATTTTGTTTTACCGGCCTGTCCAATCTTTGGCTGAAGGGTGAACCTCAGGACTAACTTCATTACTGAGCTGAAAAGGTGTCTGAGGACCATACTCTCAGGGTTTCTTCAGTCTCTGTCAGGCCACCAAGTCTGGTCTTTCTTTTTGAGTTAGAATTTGGTTCCACATTTTTCTCCAGCTCTGTCTGGAACCCTCTGTTGTGATTCCTGTATGACTCCATTTTTTGCAGTGATATTTAATTTTAAAAATACATAAGGTCATGATAAGGTTGACATTTGTCAATGAAACATTGACAAATATTGGCATTACTATTCCAGGTTTATTGCCAATATGTAGCACCGACCCATAACCAGATTAGCATCTGAATCAGTGAATTCACAAACTCTGAAGCAAGGGAATAAACCGTATTAAAAAATTAGCTAACCAGAAATTGCACCACTTACTGTGCTGACGTTTTTGAAAAAGGAAGGAAATGACTGAGAGACAAAATTGCTTAAGAAGCCTGCAGAAATATATCTAAATCATAATAGCATGTGATATGTGTTAAATAAACTAGATATGCCTGAAAAGACCATATTTTCTACAGTACCTGTCAGAACAGTGAGCATAATGAGGGTGTTTCATTGAACTGGATTCATGGACCAAAAGTGTACACAAACCTGTAGTTGAAAAAAAATTTATAATGATGATGATGGTGATCAATCAGAAAACAAATATACTACCAATAGAGTTTATGTTGACTAGCTTCTTCTTTAGGTCCCTGAGTGGTGCAAACAGTTAAGCACTTGACTACTAGCTGAAAGGTTTGCTAGTTCGAACTCTCTCAGAGGCACGTTAGAAGAAAGTCCTGGCAATCTGCTTCTGAAAGGTTACAATCTTGAAAACCTTATGAGGCAGTTCTACTCTGCACATGTGGGGCCATAAGTCGGAATCAACTGAACAGCAACCACCACCACCAACAATTTCTTCTTTGCTGAATGTTATATGCATAGAGAAAGTGATAAGTTCTGGCTTAAGATATTTAGCATTAACTGCAAGAAGCACCATTGACGTCAGAGAACAGAGGGAGAGATCCAGTAAGAGGCACTGAGAACTGAGCTACTTTAGCAGTTATTCATAAGAAATGTGGTTTAGGTTTGGACAACCTGGGGGATTCCAGGTGTGGGCTTCTCTTCTGCCATGTAATCGGCTCCTTAGCCTGAAATTGCAGATCCAGAGTTGGAAAATCAATTTCTCCAGACCAACTAAAAGAGTTGGTGCCAATTTTAAAACCATGATACATAAATGAAGGGCATATTATATACCTAAACTTGGATAAACTATGGGGGGAATAACTAAAAATCAGAAAAATGGTTCCTTAACTACAATGGGAAAGGAGCCTAAGGACAGTGGTGTAACCTAGGGTGAAGGTGGGCAAGGTTAAGATAACATGGAGGGTGTGGCCTGAGACTGGGAACCAGAGGATGTGAAAGGCGGCTCCTGACCACTCTCCCTGCCCTGAGCAGCTTAGATACTAGGGAGCACTGTTTTCCATCTCTGTCTGGAATGACAGGCCTTTTCAGCCACAATCATATCTTTGCCTTAAATTATTCCTATTAGATCTGTTTTTCAGAGGTGTATCTACTCAAGATTGCTGAAACCAAGAGCACTGAGCAGAACCTTTTTATTCCCAAACATATTTGACTACTTCTTTCTTTGGCCAAAATCATTTTAATACAATTCATTCTTCAATAAAACTGGAAGAATTTGAATTTGGTTTTCTTCTGAATCTCTCACTGAACTTAAATGTTCCCTATAGTTTCAGATCCTCAGAAATCAGTATTTAAAGCCTAGCGCCATATGCTCTTTGCCCAGGCCTCTGCATTGCAAACATCTTTCTAGGAGATGTGTATAATACCCAGGACCACAACTGTAATAAGGATACAACCTAATTAATGAATATATTCATTTATTAATAAAATGTCCAAAAATAATGTAAAGCAACTAGCTAACTGCTGCCCTTAGATGAGTTAGTGGGCCTCCCTGGTTTCCAGATTCCTCATCCGTAAAACAAAGGGATTGGTCTAAATAACCCCCAAAGTCCTTTCCTGCTCTAACATTCCCCAGTTCTACCTACAGCTTGCCGTGTGAAAGTAACCTTTTCCCTGATTATTCTATAAAGTTTCCAATTATCCCTCCCATTCTTCTGCTTGCTTTGCATGCAAATCTAAATTTCTTTAATTGTTCAGGGATAATTATCACACTTAAACACAGGTGCTTGAACTGTAGGAACTATGGCTAAAGACACCTTAACAGAAGGCATGTTTAAGCCTTCATTTAATTAAAAAACTTCCTGTTTCTGCTTCATCAGCTATCAACACAGAAGTCATCCAAGCTCGCACTGGCCTTGATATGCTTTTAAGAAGCTATGTGACTCACCAGGAAAGCAGAGAGGTTTTCTGTTAATGTTTTAGACTGTTTGCTGGTCAAAGATGCCCCAGGGAAGACATAATACACAGTTGCCACCTAGCATCTTGGGAAGAGATTGAAAATGGAGTTGCAACCACAAAGGCAGAGACAAACTTATTGTCCTCAAGCTTTTTATGTAGAAACAAAGGATAAAAAATGAATGCTACCCATTTCCTGGGGTATCAGTGATAATGACTCATGAAAAAAATATTTGTATTATCACAACAAAGAATAAGTGGTGATATTAAGAGGCCCTGGAAAACAGAGTAGGATGTTTACATGGTTTAAAAAAGATCATCTTTTCCTGTCTGTTTCACTTCCTCTTCGGGGTGCTGATCTGCTCATTATGACAGCGATAAGTGGCCCTTTGAGGGGTTTCATAAATACTGACTCTGCAACTGGTAGTTGTCAGTATCCTTGGCCCTATGCTCCTTAATTAGACAAAAGGAAATGAAAACAAATTGTGCAATAGAATGTTTATCTTAGATTTGGGTATTGTGGGCAGAAAAGAGGACCTAAAAAGTTTCAGATACGCTTGATTGGGGGCAGTAGGGATGTAGTTTAAAGAAGCAAGAGTATGATAGCCCAAACTGTCATGATGACTCAGTGTTTTCTGCTTTTTTGTGCAGTTGATACCTGCATTACGAAAGCTGCCTACTGGTAAGCATGAAATGGTTAAGACTATTATAGACAATTTCTCTCAGGATAGTGAAACCCAAGAGGGTTATTCAACTGGTGCACTATTAGTCACGTACATCAGTGCTTCTCAGTCAGGGTGATTTTGTCCCCCATGGGCCTTTGGCAAGGTCTGGAGGCATGTTTAGTTGTCATAATATGGGGTTGGTGGTGCTGCTACTGGCAGCTAATAGATAGAGGTCAGGGATGCTGCTAAACATTTTACAACACACAGGAAATTCCCCCCAAACAAAGAATTATTTAGTCCAAAATGCAGATAGGGCCAAGACTGAGAAAACTTCATGTGCATTATAAGAATAAATTAAAGAATGTATGGTGTGACCTGATGGCTTGTGTGGTATGCCCCTTCAAGGAAGGAAAGATTCTGTTCATAGAGAATTAGAAAGTTAACCGGATGATTAAATGCTTCGGTCTAGGGTCTGGAACTTCCTGGTTGAAACATGATTTAAGGTATCTGATCCAAAGTGCATGACCAGCTAGTCAAGCAGTATCTGAGTATGGGAAGACTCAAGAATGGGGTCACCTATCGTAGGTAGAGTATAAGAAACACCTGCAGTCACTTGTTCAACAAGAAGGAGGAGGATTCTAGGCTCTTTCTCCTGTCCACACACAGAGAGACAGAGCTGTGGCTTTCTTTAGGCAAGTTAGCAGAGGCTCAGATCAGGCAACGGGCAGTAGTGCCGCTGAGGAAGAGGCTGTACACCAGCCACTTGATCAGCCAGAGCAGGGAAGGGAAAATGTGTACGTGATGAGTGTGTACATGAGTGTGTGTGTTTGTGTGTCTGTATGTTGGTGCATGGGTACCAGATAAAGTACCTTGGGGAAGAAAGCCTTCTAAGGACCACAAGATTTGGCCCAGGGACAGGGTGAAGCATCAGATTTTTATTTCCGTAAACACTTCTGGTTACATTCCCCTCTACTGTTGCTGTATTTGATAGGTGCTCTTGCAGATGAGAACATGAGCAGTGAGTGGGTTCTTGGGATTTAATGTGGTTCATTTGAAGCGACCACAGCAAATCAAAATGTCTTCTTCTCAAAAGCACTACACGGGGTCCTCCAGATTTCTGAGTAAGTGTTAGAACAAGTTTGTCAAGGATACTTCAGCCTTTCATACCCCAAGGTCTGTGATACATAGTTTCCTTAGGTTTTATGAGGCTTTAAGTCATTTTGGGGGGGTGAGGTTGAAGGTGATGCATAGAGAAACTTTATGGGTTTAATTCAGTTGCACTCATTGTTAAACTTCATTCAGTATATTATTTATACCACAATATAAAATCTAAGGTGATGTCTGAATAATATATTAACAAATTGCAATATGTATTGGAACTTTATTATACTTTTCTATCAAAGTGATTATCTAAATGCATTTATAAACTCCATATATCACCATTGCAGTTTTCAGTTCTTCTTATATAGTCTGTTTTTGCTTATATATATATATAGTATGTTCTTTGCTTTAAGGAAATCTAGTATAATAAAATCTGAAGTTGAAAAACAGAAAACCCTCAAGGCAATTATTTATATTACCAAAGAATTTTTACTTTCCAAGAAGTCCTTCTATATGGGGGGGAGGGAAAAAAACTTCTAAATGGGAATAAAATTCATAAACATAAAGTCAGCATCTTATTTTATAAGGAACAAAGAAAAGAGTAAGTATACAAAGATAAGGAGGATTTATTTTTGGTCCTTAAGACTTTAGGGTGTAGTTCAAATGGCTTCAAAAGCATCCATGTGCATATCTTTCACCATCTGACTGTATGGTGAACTTGAGTTTGTCCCTCATCTTCCTTCCTTGGGGAAGCCACACTTCCCTACCTGGATATGGTCATGCTGGAGCTGTCAATCACAGTGCCTTGCCAACCTAGGGTGGTGGCCATTTGAACCAGGCTGGGCCAATTTTTCAATCTTTTCTACCTGGTCACAGTGAAGAGTTCTGGGCAATAAGAGTTTTCCTTGAGTTTCAGTGTATGTACTCTGGGAAAGAGTGGGGCTCATTCCTTTTGGAGAGGGAGCTGTGAGTCTATAGGCTTGGGGGTGTCAGTGGCCAGAGGTGGGAAAGAGCCTGCCTGAGAGTGAAGACAGAGCAAGAAGGGTGGTAGAGCCAACTGACAGGCAAGGAGTCAGAAGAATCCGTATGATATTATTTGGACTTCTGGACCTAAGATCTGTGATCTCCTTGTTCCATGAGACAGACAATTCTTTTTTTTTTTTTTTTGGTTAAGCTTTTTTGAGTTGGGTTTTTGGCACTCAGAATCAAAAATGTCCTGAGTAATAAACAAGGAATCTGAGTAGGAAGAAGAATGAAGAAAAAGACTTGGCATCTTCTGGTAGCAGAAATAAACTAGAAGTCTTAGAAAATGTTATAGGATTTATAAACATCTGAGAGGATGGACTTAAACCTCAGAGTGGCTCTAGAGTTTTCCAGATGCTAGGAATCATCCAAGATAGAGTAAATATCCTGGAATTGCCTCAACTTATCCTCATATACTGTGATTCACTTAAATAGGTGAATAACCATACCTTAGACCAAGGGAATGTATTCTCTCCGGATTTCCAAGATCCCCCCTCTAAATACCATCTTTCGTTAATTCCTGAAAAGGGTGAAGGGATGATGATTACTCTTGGTTTATATATAAGACTTTTGAGGACAGGAGAATTGAAATAACTTGCTTACTATTTACCATTAGCAAACACAGGGGCCCTGCAGGCTCTCTGAGTACTTGGGTTTTAATTCTTCGAACTTCAGAGGCAATTCAGCAACTGGATTCTGTTGATTCCTGAGCTGGGCTCCACATTAACAAGCCTAAGAACATTTAGAGTGAATTGGTTGATCAAATTACTTTTGCACAATTTTTAAACAGTTCTAACCTACAGAAAAATGAAAAGAATAGTACAATGAAAACTTTCCCTTAGATTTACCAAATTATTAACATTTTGCCACCTTTGCTTTAATATATGTGTATATTCACCCCAAGATCCTTCAGCATGTAGCTAGCTTCTAAGAACAAAGACATTCTCCTCCATAATAACCACAGCACCGTGATTACATTCAGATAATTTAACACTGATACAATTCTATTACCTACTACGCGATCCATCCTCAAATTGACCAATTTTCCCTAAGATGTCCTGTATATTTGCTTTTTCATTCTGATAAGAAGTTCAATCGAAGTTTGTGTTTTCCATTTAGTTGTCATGTCTCTTTTTAAAAACCAAACCCACTGCCATACAGTTGATTTCTGCTTATAGTGACCCTGTAGGATGGAGTAGAACTGCCCGACAGAGGTTCCAAGGCTGTAATCTTTACATGGAAACCCTGGTGGCATAGTGGTTAAGAGCTATGGCTGCTGACCAAAAGGTCGGCAGTTCTAATCCGCCAGGCACCCCTTGGAAACTCTATGGGGCAGTTCTACTCTGTCATATAGGTTCGCTATAGGACAGAAATAACTGGACAGCAATGGGTTTGGGTTTTTTTTTTGGCTAATCTTTACAGAAGCAGGCTGCCATAACTTTCTCTTCCAGAATGGCTAGCAGGTTCAAACCACTGACCTTTCAGTTAGCAGCCGGGCACTTTAACCACATTGCCACGGTAGCTCCTTTGTGTCACTTTACTCTCCTTTAATCTATAATACTTCAGTTCCACAGCCTTGTTTTTCTTGTCTTTCCTTGTCATAGTGGCCCTAGCGTGTCTCAATGTCACACTGACATTTTTTTTAAAGAGTCCAGGCCAGTTTTATAGAATGTCTACCAATTTTGATTTGTCTGACTGTTTTCTTATTGTTAAAACCAGGTTAAACATTTTAGCAGGAATGCCACATGGGAGATACTTGGTCCTTAGTGCGCCTCACCAAGAACCACATAATATCAGCTTGTCCTTTCATTGGGAAAAAGATTGTTTTCTTGATTAGGATGGCATCTGTCTGTATAATTATTTAGTGTGGGAGTGAAACTTTAAGATTATGTGACTATTCAGTTCCTCATTAGTTTTTGACCCAATTATTTTATCATCCATTAATTATTCTTTCCTGAATCAATTTGGTTTTAAATGGTAATTTGCACCATTTCGCCTATATTTATTAATCAGTATTCTTCTGTAGAGAAGAGCTTTCCTTTCTCTTTTCAACTTTTTATAATTTTTAAATTTAGTTATCTGTATAGACTAATAGGTAATTTTTAAAATCCAGTGTGTTACATTCCACCTCCACCATTAATTATTTGTCCAATGGAGTCCCTTCAGGCTGACTTCTGTCTTTTCTTTCCCTTTTTTTTTTTTTAATAGTTTTTAATTTTAGAATAGTTTTAGTTTTCCAGAAACATTGCAACGATAGTATAGAGTTCCCACATCCGCACACCCAGTTTCTCCTATTATTAACATTTTACATTAGTATGGTGTATTTGAAGAGCACTGGTGGCTCAGTGGTAACCCTGGTGGCATAGTGGTTAAGTGCTACAGCTGCTAACCAAAGGGTCAGCAGTTCAAATCCACCAGGTGCTCCTTGGAAACTCTATGGGGCAGCTCTACTCTGTCCTACAGGGTCGCTATGAGTCGGAATTGACTTGACGGCACCGGGTTTGGTTTTTTTGGTTTGGTGGTGGCTCAGTGGTTAAAACACTAGACTGCTAACCAAAAGGTTCGGTGTTCAAACCCACCAGCCACTCCTCAGTAGAAAGATGTGACAGTCTGCTTCTGTGAAGATTACAGCCTTGGAAACTCTATGAGGAAGTTCCACTCTGTCCTATAGGGTCACTGTGAGTTGGAATTGACTTGATGGGAAAGGGTTTGGATGTTTTGGGTGGTACATTTTTGTATCAGTCAGGGTTCTACTGGAGAAACAGAACCAGTAGGGGTGCCACTGTGATTCACCTATAGAGACCTGCCAAAGGCTCCAAACAGCATCTCTAGCTGCCATTGACACTTCAAGCACCACTGGATTTGTTGAATCAGATGGCTCAAGTGGCTGCACGGCAGCCTGGACCTGTTGCAGAGCCTCATTTTTCTGGGCCCCACTCAAAACCAGCTGTTTTTTGAGTCACTCAAATGGTTCAGAGAAGCACACCCAAATGAGGACTATGCTGCCTTCAAATCCAAAGAGGCCCACTAGGCATTGGCCCCTTTTTTGGTTGTAGGAGAGAGGCAATAGAACAACTTACCCCCCACTTTAGAAGGGATAGCTCAACATGCCCCACACCACTGGACTTATAAAGATGTCTAGAGTAGTTTCTACTTTCTGCTCACGAGGTTCAATCAGCACAACAGCATCAATGAAATGCACCAGTGTAATATCTTGGGGAAGGGAAAGGTGATTAAGGTCACTTGGGACTAAATTATGGCATACAGCTGGGGAGCTGAGATATTGCTGAGGTAGGACAGTGAAGGAGTACTGCTGGCCTTGCCAGGTGAAAGCAGGCTGCTACCAATAGGTATTGAGAAAAAAGCATTTGCCAGATTTACAGCTGCATACAAGGTACCAGGGGATGTGTTTATTTGCTCAACCAATAAAACCACGTCTAGAAAAGCAGCTGCAATTGAAATCACCACGTGGTTAAGTTTATGAAAATCCACTGTCATTCTCCAAGATCCGTCTGTTTCCTGCACAGGCCAAACAGGTGAGTTGAATGGGGATATGGAGATATAAGGAATCACCACCCTTGTAGTCTTCCAGTCCTTCATGGTGACAATGATCTCTGCAGTTCCTCCAGGAATGCATAGTGCGTGTGGCTCACTATTTTCTTAGGTAGAGGCCATTCTAGCAGCTTCCTCTTGACCCTTCCTGTCATAATAGCCTTCACTTCACAGGCCAAAAAAACAATGTGAAGATTCTATCCTTCTCTCCCACATTCTTTCATTAATTCATGCTTTTGTTTATATCAACATGGACTCACAGATATTTATTTTGTACTTTGGGTTATCATCTAATACTACTTCATTTATTTTATTGCTTAAATTTTTCCAACTTTAGCCATTGGAAGCTCTTTCAGTTGACTTCTGTGTTCCTTTTACACATCCTCATTATTGTATGGGTGTATGGTTTTTTTTTCTAAGCTCTTCCTTACTTTATGAAACCTTGTATATTTTCTACCCTAGTCCTAGAGTCAGCCATTTCTCCAAGAAGCTCTGGTTCCTTTTATTGGAGAATGGTATTAGAAACCAAGATTTGGGTGCTTGTTGGTACTGAAGTATCATTGTGTCCAGGCCCTCTTTGCTGTGTGTGTATACCAACCCATATATAAACACATGTCTATAAATACTTCCATATGTAACAATCTATATCTTTATTAAGCTAAACATGAGTTCATACTGATGTTTCCAACTCTGATACAGTAATACACGGATCATTATAGTCTTTTCCCTTTGCTTATCTGAATCCTCTCATTCCCACAGTGAGAAATCTGGCCGCCACCATCTCCCATTCATTTGCTTAATTGTTTAATTCCAGTTATACACGTACACTGGTTTCAGAATTATAAATCCATATTCCTGTGGGAAGTAACTTTATCAACTAGAGTACAGTGCTTCTGCACAGTTCATTTTGCCTTTAGTCTCACAGACTCCACTGATTTCCAGAGTTACTTAGGGCAGCACCTTTTCCTTCCATTCCCTTCAGTGAGGCTATTTCATACATTTGTAATACACTTAGATTCTTTTGCCACATTCCGCCTTCTGTCTTAGGATCTTCCAATCCCCTAAATGATATTTTAAAAATTTGCATACATTAACGTTCATTCTTTGTGCTACAAAGTTCCATCAGTTTTGACAAATGCATAGTATTATGTATCCACCATTACAGTATCACACAGGATAGTTTCACCATCCTAAAAAATTCTCTGTGCTTCACCTATTTAATCCTCCCCTCCTCAACCTGAATGCCTGGCAACTATTGATCTGCTTATTATCTCTACAGTTTTGCCTTTTCCAGAATGCCACATAAATGGAATTACACAGCACGTAGTCTTTTCAGATTGGCTTCTTCCATTTAGCAAGATGCATTTAAGATTTATCCATGTCTTTGTGTAATTTTATGTCTTTTTTAACAAACCCCTGAAGTGTTTCAGGTACAGCAGAGGATCACCTTCTGCTTTACCTGTGTCAGCCTTGACACTAGCCCTTTTCTCCAAGGAGCCTAATTAAATGGTATTTAGAAACCAAGATCTGGGTACCAGGTGTGTTTATTACTATTGCTTGTAAGTCTCTTTAGTGGAGTGGACAGAGTTGTTGTTGCTGCTGGGTGCCGTTGAGTCAATTCCAACTTATAGCAACCCCATCTTACAGGGTAGAACTGCCCCACAGGGTTTTCATAGCTGTAATCTTTTCAGAAACGGATCGCCAAATCTTTCTACCACAGAGCCACTCGGTGGATTTCAACCACCAACCTTTCAGTTAGCAGCCTTTTTGCTCCACCAGGGTGCTTTCTCTCTCTCTAGATATGTAATATCCTGACTTCACAAAATTCTCTTTTTCCAATCCAAAACCACAGTGTTCTTCCTTTAATGAAAGGAGATTCTTCATTCACTAGCTCAAATCACTGATCTCTATTCAGGAAGTGCTTCTTGTTTTGTATTCAAGCTTTGGACCATTTATTTTTTATTCTGCTGAAAGCTGATTAGCTTTTATTGTGACCCCTTTTCCTAAGCAGCATATGATAATTTCTATTCCTTTTGCCTAGCTCTAAAGGCACAACCTATTTATTTTAGTATCATTTTTTGCTAAGACAACTTCCAAAATCCTAAGTACTTTGCATATCTCTAAGGTTCTGAGGACAACCCAAGTTGTAGAGCTTTCTCTAAGAAGAGCAGAGCGTGGAAAATAGGACAAGGGAGCGACTGTCTCATGATCTCTGACACTCTACCTTTGTATCTCTTCCTACTTGGAATCCTGAGACTAAGAGAGCTGTATTTCTGCCACCCATCTGTTAGTTTGTCATCCTGTGGTGGCTTGTGTGTTGCTGTGATGCTTGAAGCTATGCCACCAGTATTACAAATACCAACAGGGTCACCCAATGGTGAACAGGTTTCAGGAGAACTTCCAGTCTAAGACAGACTAGGAAGAAAGGCCTAGGAAAACACAGGAGAGTATTGTTTGATATACTGCCGGAAGATGAGCACCCTAGGCTCCAAGGCACTCAAAATGCACAGTAGCCACAACAACAGACTGGAGCATACCAATGATTGCAAAGATAGTGCAGGACCAGGCAACATTTTGTTCTCTTGTACCTTGGTTGCTGTGATGGTTAAGATTGAGTGTCAGCTTGGCTGGGCCATGATTCTCAGTGTTTTGGCAGTTATATAATGTTGTGATCACTTCCCTGTTGAACTTTGATATGTGATCACCCCTATTACTGAATCTGCTGAGCAGTACTTCATCTCCCTGCCCTCCGTTGCCTACTTCCTTCCTGCTCACCTTGCCAAGGTTTTTGGCTTATTCTGCATCCAGCAGCTGTCTCTTGTCATCTGACCTCTAGGGACTTGAGCTAGCACCTTACCTGTCGATCTTCGGATTCGTAGGTCTTCACAGCCTGTAAGCAAGAGTCCTGCTTCCTGGCCTGCTGATCTTGGGTTCACCAGCCCCTGCAGCTACATGAATCAGGAGAAACCTTGTGGTCTTGCCTGCTAACCTTGGGATTCCTTGATCTTCACAGCTCTGCTCTCCAACCTGCCACCTTGGGTTCACTTGCTTCTGCGGCAGCGTTAATTGGGAGAGGCCTCTATCCTGATCCAAGGACTTGGGATGTTCCAGCCTCTACAAGAGAGTGAGGTGTTTCCTTGATATAAATCTCTCTCCTATATATTTATACGCTTTACTGGTTTTGCTTCTCTAGAGAATCCAGCCTAAGACAGTTGCCGTGAGTCAGTGCAGACTAAATGGCAACTAACAACAACAGCCATCTGAACTATCCTTGTATCCTCCTTCAAGTCAGTGGTGCTCTTCGCAGAATTTTGCTGAACTTTGTATCTTCATTGGCTTAAGCAGCTGCCCTATTTTATGAAAAGAAAGTTGTTTTTCCTAACAATGTTGGCTTAATTTTCAAGTGGAATTGCATAATTATAGCAACATAATTAAAATGGTAGAAATGCAGGTTCCTCTTTTTTTCCTGCAGATTTCTACGAAGTCAAAAAGGAACCAAAATAAGATACAAATGGAAGCTTTCTGTCTTCCTCCTGCTGAGTTTTGTCTGAGGTTCCAGATTCAACAGGCAGGTAACATGATCAGGGCACAGCATAGTTTTCAATAGCTGCAGCCAGGATTAACTGTACGGTTTTGTCCCTTTGCCAAGTCCATTCCCGAACAAAACTGAAACAGGTCCTGTAGCTTCATAGTCTTTGGAAATGAGGCAGAGTGCATGGCGTGGAAAGCTCTGGACTTGGGAAAATCTGGGCTTGGGGCCAGTTTTGCCATTTTAGGGCCATGTGGCCTTCAGCAGGGCACTGGCCCTCTCTGAGCCTGTTTCCTTCTCTGCAAAATAGGCATAAAAGTCAGTGCCTTGCTTACCTCATGCAGGTGTTTGAGGCTGAAATTAAATGTGACAATGTCAAGGAGCTTCGTGAACTCTAAAGAACAGTAAATGTCAGATGTCATTAGAAATGGTTGAAAGTAAATGATGAGACAGCTTAATTTAAGTGATTTCAAATGCCTGAGGGTAAAACATCACTGTTTTAAGTAGAGCTGTGTGAGGCAGGACCATCACTTTAAAAAATATTTTTATTGCGCTATGATAAAAGGGGAGAGGGCAGGGCCGGTATGTGAAAGGGGGTGTTTACTCCTCTCCCCCAGGTAAACAGCGGCTGTAATTGAAACACTTTCTGGTGAAGGCATGAAACATCACATGGGTTTTGAGAATGCTAGTATTATGATGCCACCACCCTTCTGTCAGTTTGTCATATTGTGGTGGCTTCTTGCATGTTGATGTGATGCTGGAATCTATGCCACTGGTATTTCAAATACTAGCAGGGTCACCCATAGTGGACAAGTTTCAGTAGAGCTTCCAGACTAAGATGGACTAGGAAGAAAGGCCTGGCAATCTATTTCCAAAAATCAGCCATTGAAAACCCTATGAATCACAGCAGAATATTTACCACTATAGTGCTAGAAGATAAGCCCTCCAGGTTGAAAGATACTCAAAATACACAATGGCCACAACAAAGAGCTTGAGTACACCAACCATTGTGAAGACGGTACAGGATCAGGTGATGTTTTGCTATGTTGTACATGGGATTACCATGAGTTGGAGTCTATTTGACAGCAACTAACGATAGCAACAATGGTTATGAGGTCCAGGGTTTAACTAAAAAGATAGAGAAGGATGGTAGGAGGAGCTAGACATATTCCGGAAATAGCAGGAATGGACCAAAAGATGATGCATGAAATGGAAAAGAAAGGAGAAGTTGAGACTGATAACGGGCAAAAAAGAGGGGCAACTGTCTATGGCACCCAATCAAGGCTGTCCAGTAGAGCTGTGTGAGACAGGACCATCACTTTAAAAAATATTTTTATTGCGATAAAAGGGGAGAGGGCAGGGCCGGTATGTGAAAGGGGGTGTTTACTCCTCTCCCCTAGAGGGAGGGTTGGAAAGAAGGCTTTTCCAGGCTTAGGGCCAAAAGAATGGAGCCCCAGGGTGCCAATAACCCTAGGTGCTGAACATGGAGTTTCCATTGGAAATGTGCTTCATCTAGACCCATGGTCTCCAGCCATTTAGAGATTTATTTATTCTCATTTATGAGTGCCTTCTGTGTGTTGGGCACTAGAAAAGGGGCTCTGTTTTCAAACAAAATCTTACACTGAATCCCAATTATATAATAGAAAGAATTGAAGCTGTCTGTTATAGTGAGGCTCAGGTTCCCTCTGAAACCCTTTAGCGGCGACCAAGGCACTTCAGCAGGGAGCTAAGGCTTGACTGAGTAAAAAGATCACGTAGCCTTTGTCTATCTCTAGCATCTAACACATAGTTGTTGTTGTTAGCTGCAGTGGAGTTGGTGCCCTGCTGACGGCGACCCCATGCACAACAGAGTGCAATGCTGCCCAGTTCAGCATCATAGCAGTGCTCAAGCTTCCTCTGACAGATTGGTGGTGGCTGTGCATGAGGGACATTGGCTGGGAATTGAACCTGGGTCTCCCACTTGGAAGACGAGAATTTTACCACTGAACCACCACTGCCTGCAACACATAGTAGGTGTTCAGTATTTCCTGAATGAATGAATAACTACATGACTGAGGGCCTGCAGGTACAGAAAGGCAGAGTCTGGGTGAGAACTCAGATGAATGGGTTCAGTGGACGCTGGAACCACATAGTGAGGCTGCAACTTACCAACCCCACGCAGTTTATATGTGAAGGCTTCTCAAGCTTTGAAAACAGAATGGTGGGTGGGTCACTGTGGCTGGCTTGCTGTAAGGGGAGCTCCCTAAGCGGGAGTGTGTGGCCAGACACACGGGTCAGAGCTGTAGAGGATAAGACAAGTCAGAACAAGGAAACTCCCAGTGAGAATATCTTGGGCATTTCATCACAAAAACACTACCAGCCTGGTGCTCTGTTCTTACACAGTGGGGCAGGCTGTCTTTAGAATCACAGATGACATTCAAGGCAGCTGACATTTATTGGGTGCTGATGACTTGCCAGGCACAGCAGTAACCCCTTTATGGTGTGGTGGGCGGAATCATGATACCCCAAAGGTATCCATGTTCTAATCCCTGGAGCCTATGAATATGTTACATGATGTGGCAAGGGGGATCAAGGTAGCAGATGAAGTTAAGTTTGGTAATCAGCTGACTGTGAGATGGGAAGGGTATCCTGAATTATCAGGTGGGCCTGATATAATCACAAACATCCTTACAAGTGAAAGAGGGAGGCAGGAGAGTCAGAATCAGAGGAGAGAGGTGATGTGGTGGGGACTCAATCCACCATTGCTGGCTTTAAAGATGGAGGAAGAGCTACAAGCCAAGGAATGTGGGCAGCCTCTAGAAGTTGGAAAAGGCAAGGAAACAGATTCTACCCTAGAGTGGCCACGATGGACTCAGCCCTGCTAACACCTTGATTTTAGCCCAGTGAGACCTCTTTCAGACTTCTGACCTCCAGAACTGTAAAAGTTTATGTTGTTTTAAACTTCCAAATATATGATAATTCATTACAGCAACCGGACAAAAAAAAAAAACCCAAACCCGTTGCCATTGAGTCAATTCTGACTCATAGCAACACTATAGGATGGAATAGGGCTGCCCCATAGAGTTCTCAAGGAGTGCCTGGTGGATTCAAATGGCCAACCTTTTGGTTAGCAGCTGTAGCTCTTAACCACTACTCCACCAGAGTTTCCACAGCAACCATAGGAAACTAATAAACATTCTCAACCCACCTTCACAACAGCCCTACCATATGACACGGATCATCGCCATTTTGCAGATGAGGAAATTTAGGGTTGGGGAGGTTGAGTCACTTGATCCTGTAGTACAGCAGATGGCCCGACACCAGAGTCGGCTCTCTCAATCACTCTGCCATCTGAAAATGGCTTTATTTCCTTATTTCACAAATGCAGAAACTGAGACCTAGAGAAGTGTCCCGATTTGCCCCAGTTCACACCGACATTGGAGACAAAGCTCAAAACCATGAGAATGGTGCAGACCAAGCACTTCACAAATTTAAACATGCACCTGAGTCCCCCAGAATCTTTTGGGAATACAGGCTCTGATTCAGCAGGTCTGGGCTGGGATTCAGGATCCTGCATTTATTGGACGTGGAATCACAAGGTTACAGACATTCCGAGGCCCTGCATTGGGTATGCTGAGCAATCCAGATCCATCAGAAGAGCCTGCGGCACATAGTGGGATGAGTGGGTACTAGGCAGTGAGGGCGGATGCTTAAAAAACAGAGGCACCAGCTGCAGGTGTGTCACAGGTAGTGGAGAATGAGATTGAGGTCTCACAGGGCAAGGTCAGGAGTAAAGAGAAGGCTCTAACTCTGTGCTCCCCTTGAGAAAGATGTCACCGAATGTAATGATCATTTTTGTCATTTGAAGAATCATCCAAAACAGACAGGTATGGGACTGCATTGTGATTGACTGACACAACACACACAGGTGGAGGACATGCTTTCTCTACCCATCAGCTGCTGTTGAGTCAACCTGACTCACGGCGATCCCAGACGTGTCAGACAGAGCGAACTGTGTTGCATGGAGTTTTCAATGGCTGTTTTTTCAGAAGTAGATCACCAGGCCTTTCTTCTGGGTAGACAAACTGCCAAGCTTTTAGTTAGCAGGGGAGAGCACTAACCATTTACACCACTCAGTAACTACGAGGTCTAAATATTTCAAAGTTATAAAGCAAGCTAAACAGTTGCTGTCGAGTCCGTTCTGACTCATGGCAACCCTGCTTGTGTCAGGGTAGAACTGTGCTCCATAGGGTTTCCAATGGGTAATTTTCAGAAGTAGATCACCAAATCCGAGGCATCTCTGGGCGGACCTGAACCTCCAGCCTGTAGGTTAGCAACTGAGCACGTTAACCACTTGCGCCATCCAGAGGCTCCAAACATTTGTGATTGTGGGAGAAAAAGCAAGTCTTCCTTTCCTATCATGTGTTTCATTTATTTATTGTTTGAGAAAAAGAGACTACATATTCTTTGAGAAACCTCTCTAAAGCACCGACAGAGCCAAAAGGCTCGTGCGCCAGGCCCCTTCCTCTCAGCACCAACCCACCTACTCGGATGATGGATGATGGTGAACTCGGAGCAGGAAGGTGGTTCAGAGAGCCTGTAACTGCAGGCATACTTCTCTGAGTCTTCCTTTTGTCCTTAAATTGTTCGTGGGGGAGCTGCCAAGAGATTTCTTCTTACTTTCACTGCAGCTGCAGAGTTTTCAGCTGTTTGTGGTGACAGGAGCTGCCTGTAGGCTGTAACAGTTCTGGTTTCATTTTGAAACAACTCCCAGGCATGCAAGCAAGAAATATCAGCTTTCATTTCAGATAAAACGTGAACTCAGAGGAAACGAATGTTTGGCTTACTATTTCCTAGGGGTGTAGAGTGAAAAATATGTCTCCGTTTATTTACAGTGGCTTAAAAATTGGAGAAATTTCTTACATTTTTTACTTATCAGGCTCAACACTATTAACCTTTAATACTCCTTTAATGTACAGTTTGCAAAGTGGAGTTTTAAAGTATTTCCAAAATAACCTTTCTACAGAAATATTATATGATCCCACTTGTATGAAATATCTAGAATGGGCAAATGTAAAGAGGCTTAAGTTTGTTAGTGGTCACCAGGAATGAGAGGGAGGGGAAGGGAAGGACTCATTGCCTGGGGGACAGTGAGTTACTGTTCATGAGGATGGTTGTACAATGTGATGAATGTAATCAATGTCACCGAATTGTACACGTAAAATGTTGAAATGGAAAACGTTTTCTTGTGTATATACTTACCACACACACATACACACACAAAGCACTGAAAATAACTTTTCTACAAACTCTCTTAGCTTTAGGGTTTTCTTCTAAAGATAATGGTAATTTTCCTGCAAAATGGGTTGATTCGTTTTAACTTTTCTAAATGAACCAGCAAGCACCGAGGAGCTCTATAACGGGCAGGACAAGGAAGGTATTGAGCTAAGTTCTAGAGGAAAACCTTTCTTTGCTTTCTAGTCAGGGTTCTGGTGCTCAAAGTGTGACAAGTCCAGACACCTAGCCCTTTAATGGGGCAGACTTTGGCCATCCTGGGAATTTTACCATTAGGGACAGTTTTCAGTCCTTAAACTGTGGAAACACATGGCTTGAGAATCAGACAACCCTCTTGCTAAGACAGGCCACTATGCTTCTCCTTGCTATACTTCTCCACTATGTGAATAATAGCACCTCCTGTCAGCATTACTATGGGGGTTACAGGAGATGCCAGGAAGTCGACCCAAACCAAATCCTCTGCCTTGGAGTCGATTCTGACTCATAGCGACCCTATAGGACAGAGCAGAACTGCCCCATAGGGCTTCCAAGGCTGTAATCTTTATGGAAGCAGACTGTTGCATCTTTCTCCCACAGGGCAGCTGGTGAGCTCAAACTGTCGACTTTTTAGTTAGCAGCCAAGTGTTCAACCACTGCTCCACCAGGGCTCCTTTAGGTTCCTGAAAATGTTCATTCCTCCAGGAACCAGAAGTAAACTGAGATTTTCAAAAGTAATATCTGTTTGGTTATGGAATATATTATACAATCTTTCTGCCTTAAATAACCTTCCTCATTATATTTTGCTTGATCTACCAGTAAAATTAGTTTTCATTCTTTTGCAGATAAAACTGATAATGAGAGAGACAAATCCAAAGTACACTTTGTGGCAATCCATTGTGGTTATAATCCACAGAATGCATATTGCTGTTAGCTGCCGTTGAATCAGCCCTGATTCATGGTGACCCCATGTACAACAGAACAAAATGTTGCCCAGTCCTGTGCCATCTTCATGATTGTTGGTATGTTTGAGTCCACCGTTGCTTTCCAATCTAGGGGGCTCATTTTCCAGCATTATACTGAACAATATTATGTTGTGATTCATAGAGTTCTCATTGGCTGAGTTTCGGAAGCAGATCATCAGGCCTTTCTTCCTTATCTGCCTTAGTCTGGAAGCTCTGCTGAAACCTGTCCACCACGGGTGATCCTGCAGGTATTTGAAATACTGGTAGCATAGGAATAGGTAAGCCACCACAGTACAACAAACTGACAGATGAGTGGTGGATAGAATGCATAAACACACACAAATAAAGGAGAGATGGCTATTTTTAGGGGGAAAAAAAAGGTAGTAAAGGAATTACTTGATTATCTTGGTGATGTGAAACCAAGACTCAGTGCCGGAAGAGACATTCATTGATGTTTACCAGTAATTATTGGAGACCAGAAGAGTTAGACTGGTTTTCCTTTGTTTCCTTCCTGCCCCGCACAACACACACTTGCACATGCATGTGCACACTCCTCCTTTGCCAGCTGCAGAGAAGGCACTTCCCGGGTGATGCTGATGTGACTGCTCCTTTCCTTCCCCTCTTCTCACCACTTTGATCCTCCCAGAGCCCAGCAGATCCTCAGGGCAGGGGGTTGTAACTGTTTCATGTTTACCATCATGGCTGAAGGACTGAGGTAGTGGCCTGGTAAGCACTCGGCTGCTAACCGAAAGGTCTGAGGTCTGAACCCACCAGCTGCTCCATGGGAGAAAGATGGGGCAGTTGGCTTCTGTAAAGATTGCAGCCTTGGAAACCCTATCAGGCAGTTAGTTCTCTGTCCTATAGTGTTGCTATAAGTCGGAATCAACTCCACTGCAATGGGTTTCTGGTTTGGCCTAAGGGCCCGAAAATAGCCCATTGCTGTCAAGTTGATTCTGATTCATAGAGACCCTATGGGACACAGTAGAACTGCCCCATAAGGTTTCCAAGGAGCACCTGGTGGATTCGAACTGTCAACCTTTTGATGAGCAGCCAAGCTCTTAACCACTGTGCCACTAGGGCTCCACCTAAAGGCCAGTCAAAGGTAAAGGAAGCTTAAGCTGCAGGGCCCCTCACTTGCACTAAAATTCTTTTTTTTTTTTCATATAAAAATTGTATTTTTAGTATAGCTTATATCATTCTAAAGCCACACTTTTGCATTTTAAATCCTAAGGACTCACCAGATCAGACTAACTCTCCCCACAGATTTACCAATCATAAGTAGGTTCTCTCTAGACAGCACTTTTTTCTCAAGTCACAAGTTTAGAATAGGAAAAGAATATACATTTGTTATGGATTTAGTTATGTCCCCCCCCAAAACACATGTGTTGTAAACCCTAACCTATATGGCTGTGGTTATAATTCTATTTGGGAATGGGTTGTCTTTGTTATGTTTATTAGGCAGAATTAGTGTAGGATGTGTTTTGAGTCAATTTCTTTTTTTTTTTTTTTTGAACATTTTATTGTTGTTTAGGTGAAAGTTTAGAGGGCCATCTATTTATACACAGCTTGTTTTGTGACATTGGTTACAAACCCCTGAGTGTGTCAGCACTCTCCCTACTTCCTTCCTGGGTTCCCCGTGTCCATTCGCCCAGCTTTCCTACCCCTACCATCCTTCTGAACTTTGCTTTTGGGTAAATGCTGCCCTTTAGGTTTTTGAGGTCTCATGTAGTTGATTGTTCTGAGATGTACCTTCCTCACCAGTGTTATTGTTCATTTCATAGGCCTGTCTATTGTATGGCTGTAATGTGGTCTCTGGGAGTGACTTCGGTTCCAAGTTCAAAGGGTGTCTAAGGGCCATAGTCTTGTGGGTTCCACGAGTCTCTAGGAGACCAGTAAGCCTGGCCTTATTTATGAGTTTGAATTTTCTCCTACATTTCTCTCCCACTCTGTCCATGACCTACTACTGTGATCCTGGTCAGAGCAGTTGGTGGTGGTAGTGGCCGCCTTCTAGTTCTTCAGGGCTCAGGCTAGTGGAGGCTGTGGTTCATGTGGTACATTAGTCCTTTGAATTAGTTGTTTCCTTGAGTCTTTGGTTTTCTACATTCTTCTTTGCTCCAGTTGGGAAGAGACCAATTGTCGTATCTTAAACAGCTGCTTACAAGCTTTTAAGATCCCAGTTGATACCTACCAAGGTAGGATGTAGAACACTGTCTATATAGATTATGATATGCCAATTGACCTGGATGTCCACCGAAACTATGATGCCTAGCCCTCAAGCCCAGTATCTCAGTCCTGGGAGACCTATGGTTATGGCTAAGAAGTTTTCACGACTGTGTCCCTTCTGTATGCTATTGCATACATGGGTATATTTGCAGCATGTACACATATATATGTACGTGGGTGTACTTCCATATGCCCTCCCACCCCTGTTCAGCTTACATATCTACCTGTGTATCCACTTGAACATTATTGTTTGCTATTACTGCTGTTGCAGGTTTGTATGTATATTAGTATTTACCCATTGTTGCCTTTTACTCTTTGTTTTTTTCTCTTTATTGTACTTTAGATGAAGGTTTACAGAGCAAACTAGCTTCTCATTAAAGAGTTAGTGTACATATTGTTTTATGATGTTGGTTAACAACACCACAACATGTCAACACTCTCTGTTCTTGACCTTGGGTTCCCTATTACCAGTTTTCCTGTCCCTTCCTGCCTTCTAGTCCTTGCCTCTGGGCTGGTGTACCCATTTAGTCTCATTTATTTTATGAGCCTGTCTAATCTTTGGCTGAAGGGCGAACCACAGGAGTGACTTCATTACTGAGCTAAAAGGGTGTCTGGGGGCCATACTCTTGGGGTTTCTCCAGTTTCTGTCAGGCCAGTAAGTCTGGTCTTTTTTTGTAAGTCAGAATTTTGTTCTACATTTTTCTCCAGCTCTGTCCGGGACCTTCTATTCTGATCCGTGTCAGAGCAGTCAGTGATGGTAGCCGGGCACCATCTGGTTGTGCTGGACTCAGTCTGGTGGAGGCTGTGGTACTTGTGGTCCATTAGTCCTTTGGACTAATCTTTCACTTGTGTCTTTACTTTTCTTCATTCTGCCTTGCTCCCGAAAGAGTGAGACCAGCGGAGTATATTAGATGGCTGCTCACAGGCTTTGAAGACCTTGGATGATACTCGCCAAAGTAAAATGTAGAACATTTTCTTTATAAACTATGTTATGCCAATTGAGCTAGATGTTCTGAGAATGTGGTCCCCACAGCCCCCAGCCCAGCAATTCCGTCCCTCAGGGAATTTGGATGTGTCTATAGAACTACTTTGACCTTGCCTTGTGCAAGTTGTGCTGGCTTCCCCAGTATCGTGTACTGTCTTATCCTTCACCAGAGTTACTACTTATCTATTGTCTAGTTAGTGTTTTTCCCTTCCCACTCTTCCCCTCCCTTACAACCATCCAAGATTGTTTCTTTTTGTGTGTAAACCTTTTCATGAGTTTTTATAGTAGTAGTCTCATACAATGTTTGTGCTTTTGTGACTGACTTATTTCACTCAGCGTAATGCCCTTCAGATTCATCCATGTCAGGAGATGTTTTGCAGATTCTTCATTGTTCTTTATCGTTGCATAGTACTCCTTTGTGTGTATGTACTACAGTTTGCTTATCCATTCACCTTGGTGGGCATCTAGGTTGTTTCCATCTTTTTGCTATTGTGAACAAGGCTGCAATGAACATGGGTGTACATAGTTTGTTCGTGTGATGACTCTTATTTCTCTCAGATATAGTCCTAGGAGTGGGATTGCTGGATTATCGTATTTCTATTTCTAGCTTTCTAAGGAAGCACCATATTATTTTCCAAAATGGTTGTATCATTTTGCACTCACACCAACAGTGCATAAGAGTTCTGATCTCTGTGCAGCCTCTTCAACATTTGTTATTTTCTGTTTTTATTATTATTATTATTCATGCCAGTAATGTTGGGGTGAGATAATATCTCATTGTGGTTTTGATTTGCATTTCTCTAATGGCTAGTGATTGCGAACATTTCCTCATGTGTCTGTTAGCCACTTTAATGTTTTCTTTGGTGAAGTGTCTGTTCATTTCCTTTGCCCATTTTTTAATTGGATTATTTGTCTTTTTGTTGTAGAGGTATTGGATTTTCCTGTAGATTTTAGAGATTAGACCTTTGTCCAAGTGGTAATAGCCCAAAATTATTTCCCCAGTCTGTAGGTTCTCTTTTTACTCTGTTGGTGAAGTCTTTTGATGAGCATAAGTGTTTAATTTTTAGAAGATTCCACTTATCTAGCTTATTCTCTGGAGCTTGTATGTTGTTGGTTGTGGTTTGTATCCTGTTAATGCCATGTATTAGGGCCTCTAGCATTGATCATATTTTTCCTTCTATGAACTTCATAGTTTTTGGCTTTATATTTAGGTCTTTAATCCATTTTGAGTTAGTTTTTGTATATGGTGTGAGGTATGGGTCCTGTTTTTTTTGCAGATGGACATCCAGTTTTGCTAGCACCATTTGTTAAAAAGACTGTTTTTTCCCTCTTAATGGGCTTTGGGCTCTTGTCGAAGATCAGGTGACCATAGGTAGATGAATTTACATCTGGATTCTCAATTCTGTTCTCTTCGTTCATGTAGCTGTCATCGTACCAGTACCAGGCTGTTTTGACTACTGTAGCTGTGTAGTAGGTTCTGAGGTCAGGTAGTGCAAATCCTCCTACTTTATTCTTCTTCAATAGCACTTTAGTTATCCAGGGCTTCTTTCCTTTTCATATAAAGTTAGTGATGAGTTTTTCCATCTCTTTAAAGAAGGTTGTTGGTATTCAGATCAGTATTGCATTGTATTTGTAAATCGCTTTGGGTAGAATTGTCATTTTCACAATGTTGAGTCTACCTATCCATGAGCACGGTATGTTTTTCCATTTATGCAGATCTCTTTTGGTTTCTTGCAGAAGCATTTTGTAGTTTTCTTTGTATAAGTCTCTTACATCCCTAGTTAGATTTATTCCCAAGTATTTTGTTTTTTTAGGGACTATTTTAAAGGGTATTGTTTACCTGATTTCCTTTTCATCATTCTCTTTATTGTTCTATAGGAATCCAACTGATTTTTATATGTTTATCTTGTATCCTGCTTCTCTGCTGAATCTTTCTATTAGTTCCAGTAGTTTTCTCGTGGAGTCTTTTGGGTTTTCCGTGTATAGTATCATCTCATCTGTAAATAGGGACAGTTTAACTTCTTCATTACCAATTTGGATACCCTTTATTTCTATTTCTTGCCTTATTGCTCTAGCTAGGACTGCCAAAACAATGTTAAATGGGAGTGGTGATTTCATTACCAATTTGGATGCCCTTTATTTCTGTTTCTTGCCTTATTGCTATAGCTAGGACTTCCAGCACAATGTTAAATAGGAGTGGTGATAAAGGGCATCATTGTCTTGTTCCTGTCCTAGGGGAATATTTTCAGCCTCTCTCCATTAAGAATGATGTTGGCCGTTGGTTTTGCATAGATTCCCTTTATTACGTTGTGGAATTTCCCTTGTATACCTATTTTATTAAGCGTTTTTATCAGGAATAGATGTTGGACTTTGTTGAATGCCTTTTCTATGTCCATTGAGATAATCATATGATTCTTTTCCTTCCTTTTATTTATGTGGTGGATTACGTTGATTGATTTTCTAATGTTGAACCACCCTTGCATACTTGGTATGAATCCTTCTTGGTCGTGGTGTATTATTTTTAATATGATGCTGAAAATTCTATTGGCTAGAATTTTGTTAAGAATATTTGCATCCATATTCATAAGAGACATTGGTCTGTAATTTTCTTTTTTGTGATGTCTTTACCAGTTATGCTGGCTTCATAGAATGAATTTGTAAGTACCACTTCCTTTTCTATGTTCTGAAATAGTTTGAGTAGTACTGGTGTAAGCTCTTCTCTGAACGTTTGGTAGAATTCTCCAGTGAAGCTATCTGGGCCAGAGCTTTTTATTTTTTTTGCTGGAGTTTTTAAAATTACCTCTTCAAACTCTTCTCGTGTTATGGGTCTGTTCAGATTTTCAACATAATTTTTTAATAGTTTGGGTAGGTAGTGTGTCTCTAGAAATTTGTCCATTTCCTCTAGGTTTTCGAATCTGTTGGAGTATAGATTTTCATAATACTCTGTTATGATCCTTTTTATTTTAGTTGGGTCTGTTGTAATCTCCACCATTTCATTTCTTATTTGAGTTATTTGTGTCCTCTCCTGTTTTTCTTTTGTCAGTTTGGCCAGTGGTTTGTCGATTTTGTTGATCCTTTCAAAGAACCAACTTTTGGTTTTGTTGATTCTTCCTATTGTTTTTCTATTCTCTTTTTCATTTATTTCTGCTCTGATCTTTATTATTTCCTTTCTTCTGGTGGCTGTGGGCTTCTTTTGCTATTTTCTTTCTATTTGTTTAAGTTGTTTAGCTAATGTTTTGTCACTTTCTTCTTTTTCGATGTGTGCTTTGATTGCTATAAATTGGCCTCTGAAGAACTGCCTTTGCTGTGTCCCAAAGGTTTTGGTATGATGTGTTTTCATTCTTGTTTGAGTCTAGGAATTTTTTTATTCTATCTCTGATTTCTTCTATTACCCAGTGTTTTTTAAACAGGGTGGGATTCGGTTTCCGTGTAATTGATTTTTTTCCCTTGCTTTTCCTCTTGTTAATTTCTACTTTGATGTTGTGATCAGAGAAAATACTTTGTACTATCTTAGTGTTTTAGATTTTGTTGAGGTTGCTCTGTGACCTAAGATGTAGTCTATTCTGGAGAACATTCCATGTGCATTGGAAAAGAATGTGTACTTTGCAACTGTTGGGTGGAGTGTTTTATATATGTCTATGAGGTAAAGTGGACTGATTGCGTCCTTTAGATCTTCTGTATGTTTATTGAGTTTCTTTCTAGATGTTCTGTCCTTTACCAAGAGTGGCTTGTTGAAGTCTCCTACTATTACTGTGGAACTGTCACTTCCTCTTTTCAGTGCAGTTAGAGTTTGTTTTATTTATTTTGGAGCCCTGTCATTGGGTGTGCAAATATTTATTATGGTTATGTCTTCTTGATGGATCGTCCCTTTAATCATTATATAGTGCCCTTCTTTGTCTTTAATGGTGGATTTTGTTTTAAAGCTTATTTTATCTGAGATTAGTATTGCCCCTCCTGCTCTTTTTTGGTAGTTATTTGCTTTATATATTTTTTCTATCCTTTGATTGTTAATAAATTTGCGTCTTTGTTTCTAAGGTGTGTCTCTTGTAGACAGCATATTGATGGGTCCTATTTTTTTATGCTTTCTGTCACGTGTCTCTTTATGGGTGCATTTAGGCCGTTTACATTTAGTGTAATTATTGATACCAAAAAAAAAAAAAAAAACCAAACCCACTGCTGTCGAGTAGAACTGCCCCATAGAGTTTCCAAGGAGCACCTGGTGGATTCGAACTGCCAACTTTTTGGTTAGCAGCCGTAGCACTTAACCACTACACCACCAATAAACACACACTTATTATTGATAGGCGTGTGTTTATTGCTGTCATTTTTTTTTAGTATTCTGAAGAATTTATTTTATTTTTTTAAATAGTTTTTATTGTGCTTTAAGTGAAAGTTTACAAATCAAGTCAGTCTCTCACATATAAACTTATATACACCTTACTACATACTCCTACTTATTCTCCCCCTAATGAGTCAGCCCGCTCCCTCCTTCCAGACTCTCCTTTCAGGACCATTTTGCCAATTTCTAACCCCCTGTACCCTCCCATCTCCCCTCCAGACAGGAGATGCCAACATAGTCCTAAGTGTCCGCATGGTGCAAGTAGCTCACTCCTCATCAGCATCTCTCTCCAACCCATTGTCCAGTCCAATCCATGTCTGCTGAGTTGACTTTGGAAATGGTTCCTGTCCTGGGCCAACAGAAGGTTTGGGGACCATGACCGCTGGGATTCTTCTAGTCTTAGTCAGACCATTAAGTCTGGTCTTTTTATGAGAATTTGGGTCTGCATCCTACTGTTCTCCTGCTCCCTCAGGGGTTCTCTGTTGTGCTCCATGTCAGGGCAGTCATCGGTTGTAGCCGGGCACCATCTAGTTCTTCTGGTCTCAGGATGATGTAGTCTCTAGTTAATATGGCCCTTTCTGTCTCTTGGGCTCATAATTACCTTGTGACCTTGGTGTTCTTCATTCTCCTTTGATCCAGGTGGGTTGAGACCAACTGATGCATCTTAGATGGCCGCTTGTTAGTGTTTAAGACCCCAGACGCCACACTTCAAAGTGGAATGTAGAATGTTTTCTTAATAGAATTTATTTTGCCAATTGACTTAGATGTCCTCTAAAGCCATAGTCCCCAAACCCCCGCCCTTGCTCCACTGACCTTCGAAGTATTCAGTTTATTCAGGAAACTTCTTTGCTTGTGGTCCAGTCCAGTTGTGCTGACCTCCCCTGTATTGAGTGTTGTCCTTCCCTTCACTTAAAATAGTTCTTATTTACTATCTAATCAGTAAATAACCCTCTCCCACCCTCCCTCCCTCCCCCCTCTCGTAACCACAAAAGAATGTGTTCTCAGTTTAAACTATTTCTCAAGATCTTATAATAGTGGTCTTGTACAATATTTGTCCTTTTGCATCTGACTAATTTCACTCAGCACAATGCCTTCCAGGTTCCTCCATGTTATGAAATGTTTCACAGATTCATCATTGTTCTTTATTGATGCGTAGTATTCCATCGTGTGGTTATACCGTAATTTACTTATCCATTCACCTGTTGATGGACACCTTGGTTGCTTCCAGCTTTTTGCTATTGTGAACAGTGCTGCAATAAGCATGGGTGTGCATATATCTATTTGTGTGAGGGCTCTTATTTCTCTAGGGTATAGTCCAAGGAGTGGGATTGCTGGATCGTATGGTAGTTGTATTTCTAGCTTTTTAAGGAAGCACCCAATCAATTTCCAAAATGGTTGTAGCATTTTACATTCCCACCAGCAGCGTAGAAGTGTTCCAATCTCTCCACAGCCTCTCCAACATTTATTATTTTGTGTTTTTTGGATTAATGCCAGCCTTGTTGGAGTGAGATGGAATCTCATCGTAGTTTTAATTTGCATTCTCTAATGGCTAATAATCGAGAGCATTTCCTCATGTATCTGTTAGCCGCCTGAATATCTTCTTTAGTGAAGTGCGTGTTCACATCCTTTGCCCAATTTTTAAGTGGGTTGTTTGTCTTTTTGTGGTTGAGTTTTAGCAGAATCATATAGATTTTAGAGATCAGACGCTGGTCAGAGATGTCATAGCTGAAAATTTTTTCCCAGTCTGTAGGTGGTCTTTTTACTCTTCTGGTGAAGTCTTTAGATGAGCATAGGTGTTTGATTTTTTTTTTTTAATTAACTTTTATTAAGCTTCAAGTGAATGTTTACAAATCCAATCAGTCTGTCACATATAAGTTTACATACATCTTACTCCGTACTCCCACCTGCTGTTCCCCTATTGAGTCAGCCCTTTCAGTCTCTCCTTTCGTGACAATTTTGCCAGCTTCCCTCTCTCTCTATCCTCCCATCCCCCCTCCAGACAAGAGCTGCCAACACACTCTCAAGTGTCCACCTGATATAATTAGCTCACTCTTCATCAGCATCTCTCTCCCACCCGCTGACCAGTCCCTTTCATGTCTGATGAGTTGTCTTCGGGAATGGTTCCTGTCCTGTGCTGACAGAAGGTCTGGGGAGCATGGCCGCCGGGATTCCTCTAGTCTCAGTCAGACCATTAAGTATGCTCTTTTTATGAGAATTTGGGGTCTGCATCCCACTGATCTCCTGTTCCCTCAGGAGCGCTCTCTTGTGCTCCCTGTCAGGGCAGTCATCGATTGTGGCCAGGCATCAACTAGTTCTTCCGGTCTCAGGATGATGTAGGTCTCTGGTTCATGTGGCCCTTTCTGTCTCTTGGGCTCCTAGTTATCGTGTGACCTTGGTGTTCTTCATTTTCCTTTGCTCCAGGTGGGTTGAGACCAACTGATGCCTCTTAGATGGCCGCTTGTTAACATTTAAGACCCCAGACGCCACATTTCAAAGTGGGATGCAGAATGTTTTCATAATAGAATTATTTTGCCAATTGACTTAGAAGTCCCCGCAAACCATGTTCCCCAGACCCCCGCCCCTGCTCCGCTGACCTTTGAAGCATTCATTTTATCCCGGAAACTTCTTTGCTTTTGGTCCAGTCCAATTGAGCTGACCTTCCATGTATTGAGTGTTGTCTTTCCCTTCACCCAAAGCAGTTCTTATCTACTGATTAATCAATAAAAAACCCTCTCCCTCCCTCCCTCCCTCCCTCCCCGCTTTGTAACCACAAAAGTATGTGTTCTTCTCAGTTTTTACTATTTCTCAAGATCTTATAATAGTGGTCTTATACAATATTTGTCCTTTTGCCTCTAATTTCGCTCAGCATAATGCCTTCCAGGTTCCTCCATGTTATGAAATGTTTCACAGATTCGTCACTGTTCTTTATCGATGCGTAGTATTCCATTGTGTGAATATACCACAATTTATTTACCCATTCATCCGTTGATGGACACCTTGGTTGCTTCCAACTTTTTGTTATTGTAAACAGAGCTGCAATAAACATGGGTGTGCATATATCTGTTTGTGTGAAGGCTCTTGTATTTCTAGGGTATATTCCGAGGAGTGGGATTTCTGGTTTGTATGGTAGTTCTATTTCTAAGTGTTTAAGATAATGCCAGATAGATTTCCAAAGTGGTTGTACCATTTTCCATTCCCACCAGCAGTGTATAAGAGTTCCAATGTCTCCGCAGCCTCTCCAACATTTATTATTTTGTGTTTTTTGGATTAATGCCAGCCTTGTTGGTGTGAGATGGAATCTCATCGTGGTTTTAATTTGCATTTCTCTAATGGCTAATGATCAGGGGCATTTTCTCATGTATCTGTTGGCTGCCTGAATATCTTCTTTAGTGAAATGTGTGTTCATATCCTTTGCCCACTTCTTGATTGGGTTGTTTGTCTTTTTGTGGTTGAGTTTTAACAGAATCATGTAGATTTTGGAGATCAGGCGCTGGTCTGAGATGTCATAGCTGAAAATTCTTTCCCAGTCTCTAGGTGGTCTTTTTACTCTTTTGGTGAAGTCTTTAGATGAACATAGGTGTTTGATTTTTAGGAGCTCCCAGTTATCGGGTTTCTCTTCATCATTTTTGGTAATCTTTTGTATTCTGTTTATGCCTTGTATTAGGGCTCCTAGGGTTGTCCCTATTTTTTCTTCCATGATCTTTATCGTTTTAGTCTTTATGTTTAGGTCTTTGATCCACTTGGAGTTAGTTTTTGTGCATGGTGTGAGGTATGGGTCCTGTTTCATTGTTTTGCAAATGGATATCCAGTTATGCCAGCACCATTTGTTAAAAAGACTATCTTTTCCCCAATTAACTGACACTGGTCCTTTGTCAAATATCAGCTGCTCATACGTGGATGGATTTATATCTGGGTTCTCAATTCTGTTCCATTGGTCTATGTGCCTGTTGTTGTACCAGTACCAGGCTGTTTTGACTACTGTGGCTGTATAATAGGTTCTGAAATCTGGTAGAGTGAGGCCTCCCACTTTCTTCTTCTTTTTCAGTAATGCTTTGCTTATCTGGGGTTTCTTTCCCTTCCATATGAAATTGGTGATTTGTTTCTCTATCCCCTTAAAATATGACATTGGAATATGGATCGGAAGTGCATTATATGTATAGATGGCTTTTGGTAGAATAAACATTTTTACTATGTTAAGTCTTCCTATCCATGAGCAAGGTATGTTTTTCCACTTAAGTATGTCCTTTTGAATTTCTTGTAGTAGAGCTTTGTAGTTTTCTTTGTATAGGTCTTTTACATCGTTGGTAAGATTTATTCCTAAGTATTTTATCTTCTTGGGGGCTACTGTGAATGGTATTGATTTGGTTATTTCCTCTTCGGTGTTCTTTTTGTTGATGTAGAGGAATCCAAGTGATTTTTGTATGTTTATTTTATAACCTGAGACTCTGCCAAACTCTTCTATTAGTTTCAGTAGTTTTCTGGAGGATTCCTTAGGGTTTTCTGTGTATAAGATCATGTCATCTGCAAATAGTGATAACTTTACTTCCTCCTTGCCAATCCGGATACCCTTTATTTCTTTGTCTAGCCTAACTGCCCTGGCTAGGACTTCAAGTACGATGTTGAATAAGAGCGGTGATAAAGGGCATCCTTGTCTGGTTCCCGTTCTCAAGGGAAATGCTTTCAGGTTCTCTCCATTTAGAGTGATATTGGCTGTTGGCTTTGCATAGATGCCCTTTATTATGTTGAGGAATTTTCCTTCAATTCCTATTTTGGTAAGAGTTTTTATCATAAATGGGTGTTGGACTTTGTCAAATGCCTTTTCTGCATCAATTGATAAGATCATGTGGTTTTTATCTTTTGTTTTATTTATGTGATGGATTACATTAATGGTTTTTCTGATATTAAACCAGCCTTGCATACCTGGTATAAATCCCACTTGATCATGGTGAATTATTTTTTTGATGTGTTGTTGGATTCTATTGGCTAGAATTTTGTTGAGGATTTTTGCATCTATGTTCATGAGGGATATAGGTCTATAATTTTCTTTTTTTGTAATGTCTTTACCTGGTTTTGGTATCAGGGAGATGGTGGCTTCATAGAATGAGTTGGGTAGTATTCCGTCATTTTCTATGCTTTGAAATACCTTCAGTAGTAGTGGTGTTAACTCTTCTCTGAAAGTTTGGTAGAACTCTGCAGTGAAGCCGTCCGGGCCAGGGCTTTTTTTTGTTGGAAGTTTTTTGATTACCGTTTCAATCTCTTTTTTTGTTATGGGTCTATTTAGTTGTTCTACTTCTGAATGTGTTAGTTTAGGTAGGTAGTGTTTTTCCAAGAATTCATCCATTTCTTCTAGGTTTTCAAATTTGTTAGAGTACAGTTTTTCATAGTAATCTGAAATGATTCTTTTAATTTCATTTGGTTCTGTTGTGATGTGGTCCTTCTCGTTTCTTATTCGGGTTATTTGTTTCCCTTCCTGTATTTCTTTAGTCAGTCTAGCCAAAGGTTTATCAATTTTGTTAATTTTTTCAAAGAACCAGCTTTTGGCTTTGTTAATTCTTTCAATTGGTTTTCTGTTCTCTAATTCATTTAGTTCAGCTCTAATTTTTATTATTTGTTTTCTTCTGGTGCCTGATGGGTTCTTTGCTTGCTCAGTTTCTATTTTTTCAAGTTGTCGGGACAGTTCTCTGATTCTGGCTCTTTCTTCTTTTTGTATGTGTGCATTTATCGATATAAATTGGCCTCTGAGCACTGCTTTTGCTGTGTCCCAGAGGTTTTGATAGGAAGTATTTTCATTCTCGTTGCATTCTATGAATTTCCTTATTCCCTCCCTGATGTCTTCTATAACCCAGTCTTTTTTCAGGAGGGTATTGTTCAGTTTCCAAGTATTTGATTTCTTTTCCCTAGTTTTTCTGTTATTGATTTCTAGTTTTATTGCCTTGTGGTCTGAGAAGATGCTTTGTAATATTTCGATGTTTTGGACTCTGCAAAGGTTTGTTTTATGACCTAATATGTGGTCTATTCTAGAGAATGTTCCATGTGCGCTAGAAAAAAAAGTATACTTTGCAGCAGGTGGGTGGAGAGTTCTGTATAGGTCTATGAGGTCAAGTTGGTTGATTGTAGTAATTAGGTCTTCCATGTCTCTATTGAGCTTCTTACTGGATGTCCTGTCCTTCTCCGAAAGTGGTGTGTTGAAGTCTCCTACTATAATTGTGGAGGTGTCTATCTCACTTTTCAATTCTGTTAAAATTTGATTTATGTATCT
Source organism: Elephas maximus indicus (assembly GCF_024166365.1). NCBI lineage: Eukaryota > Metazoa > Chordata > Mammalia > Proboscidea > Elephantidae > Elephas > Elephas maximus. The sequence continues at coordinate 30,301,092 of NC_064832.1, read as the reverse complement.
TGCAGCCCTGTCATTGGGTGCATAAATATTTAATATGGTTATGTCTTCCTGATCAATTGTCCCTTTTATCGTTATATAGTGTCCTTCTTTATCCTTTGTGGTGGATTTAAGTCTAAAGTCTATTTTGTCAGAAATTAATATTGCTACTCCTCTTCTTTTTTGCTTATTGTTTGCTTGATATATTTTTTCCATCCTTTGAGTTTTAGTTTGTTTGTGTCTCTAAGTCTAAGGTGTGTCTCTTGTAGGCAGCGTATAGATGGATCGTGTTTCTTTATCCAGTCTGTGACTCTCTGTCTCTTTATTGGTGCATTTAGTCCATTTACATTCAGCGTAATTATAGATAAATAAGTTTTTAGTGTTGTCATTTTGATGCCTTTTCATGTGTGTTGTTGGCCATTTCATTTTTCCACATACTTTTTTGTGCTGAGACGTTTTTCTTAGTAAATTGTGAGATCCTCATTTTCATAGTGTTTGACTTTATATTAGTTGAGTCGTTACGTTTTTCTTGGCTTTTATCTTGAGTTATGGAGTTGTTATACCTTTTTGTGGTTACCTTATTATTTACCCCTATTTTTCTAAGTAAAAACCTAACTTGTATCATTCTATATCACCTTGTATCACTCTCCATCTGGCAGTTCAATGCCTCCTGTATTTAGTCCCTCTTTTTGATTATTGTGATCTTTTACTTATTGACTTCCATGATTCCCTGTTATGTGTATTATTATTATTTTTTAATTAATCTTAATTTGTTTGTTTTTGTGATTTCCCTATTTGAGTTGATATCAGGACATTCTGTTTTGTGACCTTGTATTGTGCTGGTATCTGATATTATTGGTTTTCTGACCAAAAAATATCCTTTAGTATTTCTTGTAGCTTTGGTTTGGTTTTTGCAAATTCTCTAAACTTGTGTTTATCTGTAAATATCTTAATTTCGCCTTCATCTTTCAGAGAGAGTTTTGCTGGATATATGATCCTTGGCTGGCAGTTTTTCTCTTTCAGTGCTCTGTATATGTCGTCCCATTCCCTTCTTGCCTGCATGGTTTCTGCTGAGTAGTCTGAACTTATTCTTATTGATTCTCCCTTGAAGGAAACCTTTCTTTTCTCCCTGGCTGCTTTTAAAATTTTCTGTTTATCTTTGGTTTTGGCAAGTTTGATGATAATATGTCTTGGCGTTTTTCTTTTTGGATCAATCTTAAATGGGGTTCGATGAGCATCTTGGATAGCTATCCTTTCGTCTTTCATGATGTCAGGGAAGTTTTCTGTCAGGAGTTCTTCAACTATTTTCTCTGTGTTTTCTGTCCCCCCTCCCTGTTCTGGAACTCCAATCACCCGCAAGTTATCCTTCTTGATAGAGTCCCACATGATTCTCAGGGTTTCTTCATTTTTTTTAATTCTTTTATCTGATTTTTGTTCAGCTATGTTGGTGTTGATTCCCTGGTCCTCCAGATGTCCCAGTCTGCATTCTAATTGCTCGAGTCTGCTCCTCTGACTTCCTATTGCGTTGTCTAATTCTGTAATTTTATTGTTAATCTTTTGGATTTCTACATGCTGTCTCTCTATGGATTCTTGCAACTTACTAATTTTTCCACTATGTTCTTGAATAATCTTTTTGAGTTCTTCTACAGTTTTATCGGTGTGTTCCTTGGCTTTTTCTGCAGTTTGCCTTATTTTGTTTGTGATGTCTTGAAGCATTCTGTAAATTAGTTTTTTATATTCTGTATCTGATAATTCCAGGATTGTATCTTCATTTGGGAAAGATTTTGATTCTTTTATTTGGGGGGTTGGAGAAGCTGTCATGGTCTGCTTCTTTATGTGGTTTGATATGGACTGCTGTCTCCGAGTCATCACTGAGAAACTAGTTTTTCCAGAAAATCCGCTAAAAAAAAAATGCAGTCAGATCCCTATCAGAGTTCTCCCTCTGGCTCAGGCAATTCGGATGTTAATGAAGCCACCTGGGGAGGGTGGGGGAGGGATCAGAGAGATAGGAGAGTAGCACCTCAGAATATAGCCAGAGTTGCTTGTCTTGCTTGGAATGACTATTATATCTGAGATTTCCGCGGGGCGCGTCGCCTATGTGTGCTGGCTGTGTGGAGATTGCCCCCGGGGAGTCTGGCCTGCTGGAGTCACAGTCAGATCCTCCGCTGCCAGCCTGGGACGGTGCACTCCCGACTCCAAAATCAGTCGCTGCCTCCCGGGGACTCCCTGTCCCGCCTGCTGCGTTGCTGCGCCGCCCTCGAGAACCGGCTGGGCTCCCCCCCGGGGTCAGCTCAGGCGAGCAGAGCAGCTCCCTGCGCCTGCACCGCGACTGCGCGTCCCAGCTGGGACGCCACTCTCTCTGCTCCAAGACCTGTCACTGTCTCCTGGGGACTTCTCCCACCGGCTGCGTCGCCACGCCGCCCGCGCGAACCAGCTGGGCCCCCCGCCGGGGTCAGTTCAGGGGGGTGGAGCTGCTCCCCGCGCTTATGCCGTGCCCACAGTGCGTCAAAATCCCGGCGGGACGGCTCCCCGGCTGGGACGCTGCTCTCCCCGCTCCAAGACCTGTCACTTCCTCCCAGGGACTTCTCCCACCGGCTGCGCCACCACGCCGCCCACGTGGACCGGCTGGGCCCCCTCCCGGGGTTAGTTCAGAGGGGTGGAGCAGCTCCCCGCGCTTGTGCCGTACCCGCTCCCCTCCTAAATCCTGGCGGGACGGCTCCCCGTCTGGGATGCTGCTCTCCCTGCTCCAAGACCTGTCACTGCCTCCCGGGGACTTTTCCCATCGGCTGCGCTGCCACGCCGCCCACGCGAACCGGCTGGGCCCCCTCCTGGAATGAGTTCGGGGGCCAGGGCTAGGCCCCTCGTTTGTGCCGTCTGCCCCCCGGGCTCTGCCCCAAATCGGGCGCCGAAGATCACCTGACTGGTACGCTGGCTCCAGGCTCTGAAAACAATCGCTGCCTCCCCGTATTTGTTCGTTCTCCGTCTTTAAATCTGTGTTTGTTGTTCAGGGTTCGTAGATCGTTATGTATGTGATCGATTCACTTGTTTTTCTGAGTCTTTGTTGCAAGAGGGATCCGCAGTAGTGTCCAGCTAGTCCGCCATCTTGGCCCTGCCAGGTGTTTGATTTTTAGGAGCTCCCAGTTACATGGTTTCTCTTCGTCATTTTTAGTAATATTTTGTATTCTGTTTATGCCTTGTGTTAGGGCTCGTAATGTTGTCCCTATTTTTCTTCCATGATCTTTATCGTTTTAGTCTTTATGTTTAGGTCTTTGATCCATTTGGAGTTAGTTTTTGTGTATGGTGTGAGGTATGGGTCCTGTTTCATTTTTTTGCAGATGGATATCCAGTTATGCCAGCACCATTTGTTAAAAAGACTATCTTATCCCTAGTTAACTGACACTGGTCCTTTGTCAAATATCAGCTGCTCATATGTGGATGGATTTAAATCTGGGTTCTCAATTCTATTCCAGTAGTCTATGTATCTGTTGTTGTACTAGTACTAGTACCAGGCTATTTTGACTACTGTGGCTGTATAATATGTTTTAAAATCAGGTAGAGTGAGGCCTCCCACTTTCTTCTTCTTTTTCAGTAATGCTTTACTTATCCAGGGCTTCTTTCCCTTCCATATGAAAAATGTCACAGGAGTTTGGATCAGAAGTGCATTGTATATATAGATGGCTTTTGGTAGAATAGACATTTTTACTTTGTTAAGTCTTCCTTTCCATGAGCAAGGTATGTTTTTCCACTTATGTAGGTCCCTTTTAGTTTCTTGCAGCAGTACATTTTAGTTTTCTTTGTATAGATCTTTTACATCTTTGGTAAGATTTGTTCCTAAGTATTTTATCTTCTTGGGGGCTACTGTGAATAGTATTGATTTGGTGATTTCCTCTTCGATGTTCTTTTTGATGATGTAGAGGAATCCAAGTGATTTTTGTATGTTTATCTTGTAACCTGAAACTCTGCCAAACTCTTCTATTAGTTTCAGTTACTGCTGTCATTTTGTAGTCCTTTTTTGTGGTGGAGACATTTTCTTTGTTCCTCTTATTCTCCTGCGCTGAATTCCTTTTTTGTGTGTGTGGATTTCTTTTTCATTTCTTTTGTTTTTGAAGATTTTTTTACTGAGACTTTACGTTTTTCTTCTTTATTGTGATGAGTAGGTTTGTTAACTTTCTTTGTGTTTACTTTGAAATTTGCCCTTATCCTCCCAGGTTTAAACCAGTCTGTTATTACTTGGTATCACTTTGCCTCCCTCTCCATTAGCAAGTTCTATACCTACACTGTTTTCTCCCTCTTTTATTGTTCTGACGTTGCTTTCATTTACAGATTAACCTCTCTGGTTCCCTGTTGCCATTATTTTGGTTTTGGATAGTCCATGAGAGCTCATTTTCTAGGTTGGTATCTGGCTGGTGTGATCTTGTGTCCTAGATTCAGGCTGTGGTATGATGTTGTTTGTTCTCAAACCAAAGGACTCTCTTTAATAATTCTTGTAATTTTTGTTCGGTTTTTACATATTCCCTTAATTTCTGTTTATCTGGAAATGTCCTAATTTCACCATCGTATTTGAATGGGAGTTCTGCAGAATATACTATTCTTGGTTGGCAATTTTTTTCTTTCAAGGTTCTATATATGTCACCCCATTGCCTTCTTGCGTGCACGGTTTCTGCTGAGTAATTAGAGCTTAGTCTTGTTTTCCCTCTGTATGTGACTCTTTGTTTTTCTTGAGCTGCTCTCAGGATTCTTTCTTTGTCTTTGTTTTTAGTGAGTATGATTATGATATGCCTAGGTGATTTTCTTTTGGGGTTTTTCCTACATGGGGTTCATTGAGCTTCTTGGATGGTCAGCTTTTCATCTTTCATGATATTAGGGAAGTTTTCTGTCAGCAATTCTTCAATGACCCTTTCTATATTTTCCGTTTTCTCCCCTTGTTCTGGAACTACTATCACTCATGGATTTTTCCTTTTGATTTTATCCCATGTAATTCTCAGTTTTTTTTTTAATTCTCAGAGTTTGTTCATTTTCCTTTGTTCTTTTTCCTGATTTTTCCTGAAACAAATTTGTATCCAAGTGTTTGTCCTCAATTTCAGTGATTCTGTCTTCCATTGTTTCAAATCTGCTTCTCAGACCTTCTATGACACTGTCCATTTCTGAAACTGTGTTGTTTATATTTTGGGTTTGAAGTTGTTGTTTTCGTATGATTTCTAGTAGTGAATTTATTTTGACATTTTGTTCTTGTAATATTTTCCTGAATTCTACCATTTTTTATCTGTATTTTCCATTTTTTTGGTCTGACTTTTCCACGAATTTGTCTATTTTTCCTTATTTTTGTCTGGTTTTTGCTTCAACTCTTGGATAGTCTGAATATCAAAGATTTAAATCCCCTACCAGGTAGTTCTAGTGCCTTTTTTCCTACTGGAAAGTCATCTGGTGTTTTGTTTTGGATGCCTACTGGAGCCATTCTGTCCTGTTTTTTTACATGTTTTGATATTGTCCCCTATCCTTGGTACATTCAGTAGTTATTTTCTTTGTTTATTGATTGCAGATTTGTTTGTTTTGTCCTGCTTTTTTGTTTTATTTTGTTGTGTCTAAGCAGGCGGTCTCTGTGTTCTTTGTTACTCATTCATCTGTGGGTATGATACTCTTCACCTCCTTGTACAAAGGGCAGGGCCAGTCGCTTAGCTATGGTGCCACAGGGCACATCCAGCTGAAGGGGAGGGGCTGGAATGGGTTGTTTGTGGCACATACTAGGGCTGACAGGATGGGTCATGGATCAGTTCATGCAGGTTCCAGTAGGCATCCTGTGCTGCTTGGGGTTTTGATGTTCAGTGCATGGTGCAGGCAGGCAGGAGGGAGGGAGGAGGTTGTGATTTGTGAACTAAGATGGGTATAGGAAAGAAGAGAGAGAGGAGAGAGGAACGGTAGCCAAAGAAACCAAAAAAAAAAAAAAGTGCTGAGGAAACTTGCCATTGGAGTGGAGAGACAGGAAACAGAGAAGTGGAGAAAAACAGAAAGGAAAAAATAAAAAGAGAAAAAATAAATAAAAATTATAAAAAAAGAAATGTCCCCAGCAATCCCACTGGTGACTGGGGAGGTGGCTCCCAAGCCACACGGTACAACCCAGCTAGAAGGAACAGAGATGGCACACAGTGTCTGGTATTCAAAGACAGGAAAAGAAGGTAAGTATAGAGAGACAAGAAATTCAGAAATGAAGAAAGACAAAAAGAAAAAAAAAAAAGAGAAAAAATGCCCCCAGGGATCCCACCTTTGCGACCGCACAGACTAGGGAAGTAGCTCCCAAGCCGGCCAGTACAGGCTGGCTAGAATGTGTTCCCAAGGCACGAAAAGAAAAAGAAAACAAACTAATAAAACAAAACAAACTACAAAAAAAAAAAAAAAAAAGACCCTGGGGGATCCCCCCAGCATGGTGGCGTGGACTGGGGAAGTGGTTCCCCACCTTAGCGGCACTTCGCAGCCTGTCAAGAAGAAGTAAAGATGGCACACGGAGCCAGGTGTTTGAGAGAAAGGAAGGGAGGAGGTGAGAGGCAGGGAAGAAACCAAAAGAAACCAAAAAGAGCAACACTAGCAACAAAGAAATGGCCCTTAAGGAGCTGGCTGGTGTGGGTGGGGCAAATTCATGTGGCACAGAGCTGGTGCCTCCTGGCCCTGGCCTAGCGACCACAGCCAGCTAGGAAGTGGTGAAGTCCGAGTGGGGGAGGAAGGGTGGGGGGTGGGAAAGTGTATATTGCGGGTTACTGGGTGCTCTGTCTCCTGCTGGGAGCTCTGTGAAGCTGCTTTGCTGTACTCCCTGTCCACTGATCTCTGACAGGAGCCCAAGGTGGTGAATCCGTGCTGCATTAGCTGATAGGGGACCTCTGCTCATATCTCTCCTTGCTCTCTGTTCTCTGTCAGTGTCTTATTCCATTAGGTTTTTGGCTGAGTTCTGTATCTTTTCATTTGACACTTATGATTCCAGGATTGATGTTTGTCTCTGTTTTACTTAGTTTTTGGGTCTTTGCTGTGAAGGGACGGTGTGGTGCTTTGGTCTATAGTGCCATGTTGGCTCTGCCTCCACCTTTTAGTCTTGTGTACATTTCAGTGTCTTCCTTTACCTTGATTATGTTGTGCTGACTTCCCCCACATTGTGTATTATCTCTCCTTTCACCAAAGCTAATGTCTACTGTCTAGTTAGTGATTTTTCCTCCCCCCATCCCTGATAACCATCAAAGAATGTTTCTGTCTGTGTGAAAACCTTTTCTTGACTTTTTATAATAGTGGTCTCATACAATGATTGATTTATTTTGCTCAGCATAATGTCCTCCAGGTTCATCCATATTGTGAGATGTTTTGTGGATTGGTCATTATCTTTAACGTTCCATAGTATTCCATTGTGCGTATTTACCACAGTTTGTTTATCCATTCATCCGTTGATGGGTATTTAGGCCAGTTTCAACGTTTTGCTATTGTAAGTAATGCTGCAGTGAACATGGGTGTGCATGTGTCTATTCATGTCACAGCTCTTATTTCTCTGGGATATATACCTATGTGTATGATTGGTGGATCACATTGTATTTCTTTTTGAGGAAGAACCATATCATTTTCCATAGTGGTTGTGCCATTTTATATTCCCACCAGCAGAGTATGAGAGTTCCAGTCTCCCTACAGGCTCTCCAGCATTTGTTATTTTCTGTTTTTTTTTTTGTTTTTTTTTTAATCAGTGCCATTATTACCAGTGTGAGATGGAATCTCATTGTTTTGATTTGCATCTCTGTAATGGCTAAGGATCACAAGCTTCTCTTCATGTATTCATTGGCTACTTGGATGTCTTTGGTGAAGTGTCTGTTCATGTCCTTTGCCATTTCTTTTTGTTGTTGAGTAGTTGGAGTTTTTAAAATAAATTTTAGAGATTAGATCCTTGTCAGATATGTCTAAGCCAAAATTTTTTTTCCCACTCTGGGTTCTCTTTTTCCTATTTTAGAAAAAAATGCCTTTTGATGAGCATAAGTATTTGATTTTCAGGAGGTACCAATTCTGCTGTTTGTGACTTTTTAGTTATGTTTGATAGCCTATTTATGTCATAAATTAGGGCTCCTGGGTTTGTCCCTATTTTTCCTTCTATGATCTTTATCGTTTTAGGTTTTATACTTAAGTCTTTGATTCATCTTGAGTTAGTTTTTGTATATGGTGTGAGGTATGGATTCTTTTAATTTTTCTGTGAATGGATATCCAGTTTTCCAGCCCACCATTTGTTAAAGAGACTATTTCTTCCCCCGTTTAATGGATTTCGACCCTTTGTTGAAGATCAACTGTCCGTACGTGGATAGCTTTATTTCTGTGTTCTCAATTTTGTTCCATTGTTCTATGTGTCTACTGTTGTACCAGTATGAGGCTGTTTTGACTACCTTGGCTGTATAGTGGGTTTCTGAGATCAGGGAGTGTGAGGCTTCCTACTTTATTCTTAGTTTTCAGTAATGCTTTACTTATCCAGGGCTTCTTTCCTTTCCATATAAAGTTAGTAATTAGTTTTTCCATCTTGTTAAAGAATGTTGTTGGAATTTGAATCAGGATTGTATTATAACTGTGTATCACTTTGGGTAGTATTGTCATTTTCACAATGTTAAGTCTTTCTATCCATGAGCATGGTATGTTTTTCCATTTATGTAGGTCTCTTTTGGTTTCTCGTGGTAATGTTTTGTAGTTTTCTTTGTATAAATCTTTTATGTCCCTAGTTAGGTTTATTCCCAAGCATTTTATCTTCTGCGGGGCTATTGTAAATGGTATTGTTTTCCTGATTCCCTTTTTCGAGTTCTTTTGGTTAGAGTAGAGGAATCTGACGGATTTTTGTATGTTAATCTTGTGCCCTGTCACTTTGCTAAATCCTGTTAGTTCCAGTAGCTTTCTTGTAGAGTCTCCGGGGCTCTCTCTATATAGGATCATGTCATCTGCAAAAGGCATAGTTTTACTTCTTTTTTACTAATTTGGATGCCTTTTATTTCTTTGTCTGGCCTTACTGTTCTAGCTAGGACTTCCAGTACAATATTGAATAAAAGTGGTGATAAAGGGCATCCTTGTCTAGTTCTTGTTCTCAAGAGGAATGCTATTCTGTATTGAAAATAACATTAGCTGTTGGTTTTGTATACATGCCCTTAATTGTGTTTAGGAATTTCCCTTGTATTCTTATTTTGCTGAGAGCTTTTATCAGGAATGGGTGTTGGACTTTATCAAATGCTTTTTCTGCTTCAATTGAAATAATCATGTATTCTTTTCCTTTGTTTTATTTATGTAGTGAATTACATTGACTTTCTAATGTTAAACCATCCTTGCATACCAGGAATGAATCCCACTTGGTCATGGCATGTTATTATTATTATTTTTTTTTTGATATGCTGTTGAATTCTGTTAGCTAAGATTTTGTTGAGAATTTTTGCATCTATATTCATGAGGAACACTGGACTATAATTTTCTTTTTTAGTGGTGTCTTTGCCTGGCTTTGTTATCAGGGTTATGCTGGTGTCATAGAATGAATTCAGGAGTATTCTTTCCTTTATCTATGTTCTGAAACAATTTGAGTAGGGTTGGTGTCAACTCTTCTCTTTAGGTTTGGTAGAATTCTCTAGTGAAGTAGTCTGGGGCAGCGATTTTTTTGTTGTTGGGAGTTTTTTTTTTTTTTTAATCTCTTCAATTTCTTCTTTTATTATGGGTCTGTTTAAATTTTCTACTTCAGTTTGTGTTAGTTTAGGTAGGTAGTGTGTTTCTAGAAATTTGTTCATTTCTTCTAGGTTTTCAAATTTATTGGAGCACAGTTTTTCATAGTATTCTGTTCTGGTTCTTTTTATCTCAGTTGGTTCTGCTGTAATGTCATCCATCTCATTTGTTATTTTGGTTATTTGCATGTTGTCATTTTTTCCTTTGTCAATTTGGCTAGTAGTTTGTCTACTTTATTGATCTTCTAAAGAACCAACTTCTAGTTTTCTTGATTCTTTCTACTTTTCTATTTCATTTATTTCTGCTCTAATCTTTGTTATTTCCTTTCTCTGGTGACTGTGGGCTTCTTTTGCTGTTCTTTCTCTATCTTTTTGAGTTGTAGGGCAAGCTGTTCATTTTGGCCCATCATTCTTCCTTTTTGATGTGTGTATTCTTTGCTATGACTTCTTCTCTGAGTACTGCTTTTACTGTGTCCTGCAAGTTTTGGTCTGTTGTGTTTTCATTCTCATTTGAACCTAGGAATTATTTTATTTTCAATTTCTTCTATAACCCAGTGGTTTTTCAGCAAGGTATTATTCAGTTTTTATGTATTTGGCTTTTTCCCCTATTCTTCCTGTTTTGATTTCTAGTTTTATAGTGTTGTGGTTAGAGAAGGTGCTTTGTGTTATTTCGATGTTTTTGAAATATGGTCTATTCTGGAGAATGATTCATGTAGGTTGGAGAAGAATGTATACTGTGCTACTGTTGGGTGGAATGTTCTGTGTGTGCCAATGAGTTCAAGCTGGTTAATTGTGTTATTTAGATCTTCTGTATCCTGGTTTAGTTTTTTTCTATTTGCTCTGCCCTTCATCGAAAGTGGTTTGTTAAAGTCTCCTACTAGTATTGTGGAACTGTGAATTTCTCTTTTCATTACAATTAGAGTTGGTTTTATGTATGCTGGAGCTCTGTCACTGGGTGGATAGATGTTTATTATGATTAAGTCTATTTTATCCGAGTTCAGTATTGCCACTCCTGTTCTTTTTTGGTAGTTATTTGGTTGATATATTTTTTCTATCTTTGATTGTTAATAAATTTACATCTTTGTTTCTAAAGTGTGTCTCTTGTAGACAGCATATTGATGGATCATGTTTTCTTTTTTTAACCCACTCTGTCACTCTGTGTCTCTTCATGGGTGCATTTTTTTTTTCAGGCCATTTACATTCAGTGTAATTATTGATAAGTGTGACTTCATTGCTGTCATTTGTAGTGCTTTTTTTTGTGTGGTGCTAACATTTTCTTTCTTCCTTCTTTCTTTATTATGGTTATGTCTTCTTGGTGGATTGTCCCTTTAGTCATCATATGCTGTCCTTCCTTGTCTCTCATGATGGATTTTGATTTAAAGTCTATCTTATCAGACATTAATATTGCCACTCCTGCTTTCTTTTGGTTATTGTTTGCATGATATATTTTTTTCCATCCTTTGATTTTTAACCTATTTACGTCTTTGCATCTAAGGTGTGTCTCTTGTAGGCAACATAGTGATGGGGCATGTTTTTTTAATCCATTCTGCCACTCTCTGTCTTTTGACTTGTGCATTTAAACCATTTATGTTAAATGTGATTATCGATAGATATGAATTTATTGTCATTTTGTTATGCTTTTTCTTGGGCTGTTGCTCTTTTATTTGTGCCACTTAACTTTCTGTGCGGAGTTCTTTTTGTTTATGTGTTTTCTTTTCATTTCCTTCACTGTTGCTGATTTTGTGTTTACTGAGTCTTTATGGATTTCGTCTGCTTTATTTTGGTGAGTAGGTTTATTAACTTTCTTTGTGGTTACTCTGGCATTTACCTTTACTTTCCTCAGTTTAAAACTTTCTGTTATGTATTGATATCACCATGAGTTCCTCTCCATATGGGTGTTCTATATTCATATCATTCATTCCCCCTTTTTGTTTTGAAGTTGTCATCACTTACAGATTGACATCTCTCCTTCCCTGTTTTCAGTTCTGTAGCTTTATTTTACTTTTGAGATTTCTCCCTCTGGGTTGGCATCTTGATGATGCAGCCATGTGGTTTACCCTCAGGTTGTTGTTGTTGGTTCTCTATCTGAAGGGCTCCCTTTAATATTTCTTGTAAGGATGGTCTGTTTTTTATAAATTCCCTTAATTTCTGTTTATCTGAGAATGTCCTAATTTCACCATCGTATTTGAGAGTTTTTCTGGGTATATCATTTTTGGTTGACAATTCTTTTCTTTTAGGGTTTTATATATGTATACCATTGCCTTCTTGCCTGCATGGTTTCTGCTGAGAAATCAGAGTTTAATCTTATTGGAATTCCTTTGTAGCTGATATTTTACTTTTCCCAAGCTGCTGTCAGAATGCTCTCTTTATCTTTGGACTTGTAGAGTTTGATTATGGTGTGTCTTAGTGACTTTCTTTTTGGGGTCTATCTTGTATGGCATTCATTGAGCTTCTTGCATGGAAATCTCATCTTTCACAATATTGGGGAAATATTCTTCCAGCAGATCTTCAAAAATTCTCTGTGTGCTTTTTTTTTTTTTTGTCTCCTCCTGTTCTGGAATTCCAATCATGCACAAATTATTTCTCTTCATAGTGTCCTACATAACTCTTAGGTTTTCTCAAAATTTTTTTTTCATTCTTTTTTCTGATTGTTCCTTGAACAAATCTGTATCTTGGGATTTTTCCTCTATTTTGCTAATTCTTCCTTCCTTTGTTTGAATTCTACTTTCATGCCCTTGGACTGAGTTATATACTTGACATTTTATTGGTAATCTTCTGGATTTCTAGTTGCTGTTTTTTATGATTTCTAATTGTTTATTTAACATGTCCTTTTGTTCTTGTATTGTTTTCCTGAATTTTTCTAGGGTTTTGTCTGTTTTCCATGATCTCTTTGAGGACCCCATATATAAGCCTTTTGAATTCCTTATCAGGCACTTCCATTACTATCTCCTCCTCAGGAAGGTTTCCTGTCCCTTTATTTTGGCCACTTGGTTGAACCATCTTGTCTTCTTTCTTTATATGATTTAATATTATCTACTGTCTCTGAGGCATTAAGGTGTTATTTTATTTATAATTTTGTTTTGTTTTGTTTTGATGTATCAGAGCAGATGCTCTCTCCTGCTAGGTAGCGGTGGGGCAGGCAGCCAGGGGTCACACAGGTGCTCTCTTCAGTGGGGGGTGGGCAGATGCCCAAGAGCTGCACAGGTATTCTCTCCAGCAGGGTAGGGGCAAGACAGGTGGCTAAGGGTGTGAAGGCACTCTCAGGTGTGGGAGTTGAGAGGTAAGTGGCAGGGGAGGGGTAGAGAGAAAAACAAAACAAAACAAAAAAGCAGGGGGCTTGTCTATTGTGCTGTTTTCCACCTGCTCTACCGGTCATATCCTGGTGATAGAGGGTCACCCTGTTCTGGGTCCTGATTTCCTCTCTGCTGTGTATGCCAGGATCCCTGAAGCTCTCATTCTCCTTCCTGTACTTTCTCTCCTTAGCTCCAGTTCATGTCCTGCTCACCTTGCTTCACTCTGTGTATGTCTTCACAGTTTCTCTGTCTCCTATTGGGATTTCCTTGATGTTGTCTTCCTATGCTCCTTACCCAGGGTTCCTACTGGCGTTGTCTCGGAATGGCCCTGTTGTGCCAGACTGGCTGGAAGGGCACCTTCCCTCTGTATCTGCCCCTGTAATTGTTGACCATTTTGTCCCATAGATGATTATTTTTTAGAAGAAATGCAGTACTCATGAGTGATATTCTTTATTTTGTGAGCCAATCCATTATTTAGCTAAAAGGGCTAGTTACAGTTCAAGGATTAAAGACTATCTCAAGGCCACAGTCTCAGGGACTCCTCCAGTCTCAAACAGTCCAGTAAGTCTGGATTTTTTAAAAAAGAATTTCAGGTTCTTTTCCACATTTTTCTCCCATTTTATTAGGGTCCGTCTATTGTGGCCCTGATCAGAATGGTTGGTAGTGGTAGCCAGGCACCATCTAGTTCTGGTCTTAGGGTAGATAAGGCCATGGTTCATGTAGACTATTAGTTCTGTAGACTAGTTTCTTCTTTGTGCCTTTGGTTTCTTTCTTTCTCCTTTGCTTCAGATGAGTAGAGACCAATAGTTCAATCTTCTCTGTGGGCATTTTTGGGGATGTTGAGTTCAGATACATTTAGTTTGAGTTTAGTGGGCTGTATGTCTGTATTTTTCATTCTCTTCCATGTATAGTGAAGATGTTGCTAGGGTTAAACCTGATAGCCACTGTGCTGCCTCACTGTGAGTTGTGGCAGGAATGGAGGGAGCAGAGGTCACTTCATTATGTCCTAGGGCATCTAGCACTTAAATATGAAGAGAGTGGAGGAGAGACAAGACTTGAAATGATCAGAGCCAGAAGATAGTCCATGGAAGATTCTTCCAATCACCAGAAAGTGGAGGGTTCAGTTCTTAAAGGTGCCTAGTCAAAATGGACATTTTTTGCTGTGAGGAACTTATTTGAATATTCAGCACAGACAGTTACACTGCATTGTATTATACAGTAAAACCTGCAAAAGCTGGAATTATCTCTCTGTAATCTGCCAGAGAAGGAAAACTCAAATATTTTCCACTAATAGAGATAAAAAGTGGTAAGAAGGCAGAGCAAGATGAAGTGAGCGACACTCCCATTTACACCTTCAGCAAATAACTCACTGAACAAAGAACAAAAACAAGCACAGATTGAGACCTCAGAACTCCAAACAGCAGCTGAGGTATTGGAGAGTTGGGGTGAGTCCAGAAGTGGGGGAGAGGAGGAATGGTGTTGGTACAGAAGCTGGGAGGTCTTAACCACTAACACTGGGAGTGCTCACTCATCACAACCATTTTGGGACTGGGCTGCATAATGTGCCAAACAGGGAACCCAGAAAAGGAGTTAACCTGAGGAAGCTGTAGCCAGATTGTTTTTAAAGTGGTGCAAATTTGCTGTGTGAGTTTGCGGGCTGTGCAACTGATTGGGGGCAAAGGAAGGCAGTGGTGCTATGTGCGAGTGCTGTTGAATCCCACTGAAGCCCAGGGTGCACAGGCTCTAGGACTGGGAGATGCTGCAAGGGCAGCAGGGTGAAGGGAATACTTTTAACTGACAGGTGACACAGAAAACAGCCCACAAGGGGACACCATGAGAGTACTGTGCAGAAGCACCGATGACGGAAAGACCTAGAGAGCACCCCACCAACACAACAGAGAAGTCAAGCCCCACCACTTACATCAGCATCTCTGACCAGCTACCTGCTCCCCTCCTGTGCATTGAATTTCAGAGATCAGGCATCTAGAACTCCTGAACCAGCACTGTAAGAAAACCTGATGATAAGAGTGCCATCTAGTGGTTCACAGAAAAAGATACCAAGCCTGCTACACTGGGTCATTCTGACTCATAGTGAATCTGAGGGGCTAAGAGAAGCTGCCCCATGGGGTTCCCAGAGCTGTGAGTCTTCGTGGAGACTGCTGCATCTTTCAGCCATGGAGCACCTGGTGTTGCAGGCCCTGGCCTCTTGGGTGGCAGCTGGATGCTTGGGCACTGCACCACCAGGGCACCCAATTAGAAAATTTTCCAATAATAAACAGAATACAAAATTCAAACAGAAAAAAAGATAACAAAATGGCCCAAGTTCATCAAAAGATAGTAGAACACACAAAATCACAAGAGAAGAAGGAACAATCAAAAGTAAAACATGAAGAAGAAGAAGTCTCTCCTATGGAGACCAGAATAATGGAAAGAATTGATAATTTTCAGATGATGGTTCTAAATATGTTTAAAGAAAGCAAAAAGCACGCAGAAAACGAACTAGCAGAGATTAGGAAACATATGGAGGAAAAAAATGAGACACTTAAAAAAGAAATTGAAAACACACACAAAAAAGAGAGAGTTACTGGAACTGAAGAATAAAACATCTGAATTAGAAAAAGCAAGAGAAACACTCAACAATAAAGTCGAACAGACAGAAGATAGAATAAATGAACTAGAAGACAAAAAAAAAAAACCTGAATTTAGTAAGCCTCAAGAGAAACAAGAGACAAGAACAAAGAAAAGAGAACAAAACCAAAAGGAAATGTGGGATTCAACTAAGAAATATAACATCAGAATTATCGGAATCCCAGAGCACCATGACAACAATAAATTCACAGAAACAATTTCCAAAGAGATAATCAGAGAGAATTTCCCAGACCTAAACAGAGAACCAAGCCTGCAAATACAGGAAGCTACATGAACCTCAATCAGAAGAGACACAAAAAGATCAACTTCGCTCCATATCCTACTAAAATTCAAGGAGAGAATTCTAAAAGCAGGAAAAGAAAAATACAATATAACATACCGAAGGTCTTTCATAAGAATCAGTGTGGCTTTCTCTCCAGAAACTCAAGAGGTCAGAAGACAATGGAGTTACATATACAAAATACTGAACCAAAACAATTACCAACCAAGAATTCTTTATCCAGAAAAGTTGTCATTCAAAAATGAGGAGGAAATCAAGATATTCCCAAACAAACAGAAGTTCTGGGAATTTGCCACTACCAGACCAGCTTTGCAAGCATTACTCAAGGGAGTACTCCAAAGGGAAAGTCAAGAGCATCAAGAAGAAATAAGTACAAAGTAAACTTTTCAAATATAGGTTGTATATTGATGTCAATGGAGACACAACAGCAGAAATAGGGGAGGGAAGAGCCTATTGGGAATAGATTTATTGTTAAGGTTGAACGTTAACTGTAGTTGTTTGTTAAACGTTGTTGTAATTGTAAGTTGTGTAATGTAATATATGGGGTAACCACTAAGAAATTACCAAGAAGAAACATTCAGAAGAAAAGAAGGAAGATAACAAAAAGGTTCATCACAAAAAAGCAGTCAAATAAAAACAAAAAAAGAAAAATCAGAATAAAAAAAACAAAGAAGATATGAAACACTCAAAAAGCAAATAGCAAAATGAGTGGGGTGGATAATTCATTTTCAGTAATAACCTTAAATGTAAGTTATCTAAATGCCCCATGCAAAAGGCAGAGGGTGGCAGAATGCATAAAACGCATGATCCGTCCTTTTGCTGTCTACAAGAAACACACTTTAGACATAAGGACACAGATTGAAAATAAAAGAATAGAGAAAAACGTTCCATGCACCCAGCATTCTGTTAGAATCATTTTCATTTCAGTTGTGTCTGTTTTAACTTGCCCTATCTCATTTCTTATTTGGGTTATTTGCTTCCTCTTCTGTTTTTCTTTTGTCAGCTTGGCCAATGGCTGGTCGATTTTGTTGATCTTTTCCAAGAACCAACTTTCGGTCTTCTTGATTCTTTCTATTGTTTTTTCTGTTCTCTATTTCATTTGTTTTTCCTCTCATCTTTATTATTTCCTTTTTCTGGTGCCTGTGGACTTCTTTTGCTGTTCTCTTTTTATTTATTCAAGTTGTAGGGCCAATGTTTTGATTTTGACCCATTCTTCTTTTTTCATGTGTTCATTTATTGCTATAAATTTACCTCTGAGCACTGCCTTTGCTGTGTCCCAAAAGTTTTGGTATGATATATTTTCATTCTCATTTGATTCTAGGAACTTTTTTTTATTTCCTCTTTGATTTCTTCTATTGCCCAGTTGTTTTTGAGTAAGGTGTTTTTCAGTTTCCATGTATTTGATTTTTTCTGCTTCCTCTTCTTGTTATTGATTTCTACTTTTATGGTCTTGTGATCAGAGAGAATGCTTTGTGTTTTGAATTTTATTGAAGTTTCCTTTGTGGCCTAAAATGTGGTCTGTTCTGGAGAATGTTCTATGTGCATTCGAAAAGAATGTGTACTTTGCTGCTGTTGGGTAGATTGTTCTATACATGTCTATGAGATCAAGTTGGTTGATTGTTGCTTTTAGATTTACTGTATCTTTGTTGAGATTCTTTCTAGATGTTCTGTCCTTTACCAAGAGTTGTGTGTTGAAGTCCTCTACTATTATTGTGTAACTGTCTGTTTCTGTTTTCAGTACTGTTAGAGTTTGTTTTATGTATTCTGAAGCCCTGCCATTAGGTGCATAGATATTTATTAAGGTTATATCTTCTTGGTGCATTGTCCATTTGATCATTATATGTCCTTCCTTGTCTTTTATGGTGAATTTTGTTTTAAAGTCAATTTTATCTGAGATTAGTATTGCCACTCCTGCCCTTTTTTGGTTACTGTTTGCCTGGTATATTTTTTCCATCCTTTGATTTTTAATGTATTTACTTCTTTGTTTCTAAGGTGTGTCTCTTGTAGGCCTCATATTGATGGGTAACGTTTTTTAATCCACCCTGCCACTCTGTGTCTCTTTACAGGTGCATTTGAGCCATTTACATTCAGTGTGATTATTGATAGGTATGAGTTTATTGCTGTCATATTCTTGTGCTTTTTTGTGGTGCCGACAATTTTTTGTTGTTGTTCCTCTTACATTCTTGTGCCGAGTTCTTTTTCTTTGTGGATTTTATTTTCATTTATTTCATTAATATACATTTTGTGTTTTCTGAATCTTTGTGTTTTTCTTCTTTTTTATTTTGATGAATAGGTTTGTTAACTTTCCTTGTACTTACCTTGAAATTTATCATTTTCTAAGTTTGAACAAGTCTTTGTTTCTCTGTTTCAGTTTTTCATTTATTTTTACTTTATTGCATTTTAGGTGAAAGTTTACAGCACAAATTTAGTTTCTTATTCAAAAATTTATGCACAAATTGTTTTGTGACATTGGTTGCAATCCCTGCATTGTGTCAGCACTCTGTGCCTTTCCCTTTCCACCTTGGGTTCCCTGTGTCCATTTATCCAGTTTTCCTATCCCTTTCTGCTTTCTTGTCTGTGCTTTTGGGGGGCTGTTGCCCATCTGATGTCGTATACTTGACTGAACTAAGAAGCATGTCCCTCACAAGTGTTACTGTTTGTTTTATAGGCCTGTCTAATCTCTGGCTGAAAGGTGGACTTCAGGAGTGGCTTCAGTTCTGAATTAGCCGAGAGTCCGATGGCCAGAGTCTCTGATTTTTCCTCATACTAAGTGGTGCCCATGTAGTATTTGTCTTCAATCTTGCTGATTCTGTCTTCCATTGTTTCAGACTTGCTCCTAAAACCTCCTACTGAGTTGTCCATTTCTGAAATGTTGTTTATCTTTTGGATTTCTAGTTGCTGTTTTTGTATGATTTCTAATTGTTTATTTTGATGTTTTGTTATTGTATTATTTTCCTGAAGTCTTCTTTTGCTTCGTCGGTGTTTTCCCTGATTTAGACTATGTTTTTGTTAGTTTTATCTGTTTTCCAAGATTTTTTCTATTTTTTCCTTGGTTTTATCTGTGTTTCTTTGATCTCTTTCCTAATCTCTTGGAGAACCCCAAATATTAGTATTTTGAATTTCATATCAGGTAGTTCCATTGTGTTTCCTTCTACCTGAAGGTCATCTGATTCTTCATTTTTGTCATTTATTAGAGTCATATTGTCCTTTTTTTCACCTTAAATATGGGCTGCTGTCTACAGTAATACATAAGTGTATTACTTTCTTTTTTTATTTATTGTATATTAATTTGTTTCATCCTACTTTTTTGTTTTATTTTGATATATTGGGGGCAGGCCAGGTGTGCTTTGCTGCTTGCTTGTCTGTGAGTACTCTCACCACCTTATCTAGGTGGGCTGGGCAACAGCAGGCAAGGTGGGCCCATTTCACTGTACACTGGTTTAGTGAGGGGACTGAGGGCAGACTGGGAAGGTGCTGTCTGCCTCTTGATGTTGATCCAGTGGTGTGGGGGGGTTTACAGCCCCTTGTCAGGTGGGCGGAGTTTCAGACAGGGAGTGGTAGGGGCTTGATTCCCATCATTCAGCAGCTGGTATAGTGGTGGGAGAGCAGGGACAGTGCAGGCACAGTGTGGCAGTGGACCTGAGCACCAGGGGTACTCTAGCCATGGTGGCATGGTGGGGACCAGCAGAAAGGGTGGCATACAGGGTTAGTGGGAGGGAGAAAGAAAAGAAAAGAGAGAGAGAAAGAGAGAAAGAAGGAAGGAAGGAAGAAAAAAAGAAAGAGAGAAAAGAAAAAAGGCAGTGTGTTGGGAGCCAGCTGGTGTGGGTGGGTTGGACCTTGAGGTTGGTGAGAAGTGGGGGGTAGGTGGTGTACAGAGCTAGGTGTTAAGGAGAAAGAAAAAGAAAGGAAAAGAAAAAAATAACTGAATTGGGGGTTTGTAGGTGGGGGTGGGATGGACCTGGCAGTGGCAGGTTGGCGTGCTGGTGACACTCTATGCATGGTGGCACTTTGAGGACTGGTAGGAAGCGGAGAGTTGGTGTATGTGGCTAGGTAGGAGGGAGAAAGAAAAGTAAGGAAGGAAAAAAGTGAAAAAAAAAATAATGGCAGCATGGTAAAAACCAAAAAAAAAGGCAGCATGGTAGGGGATGTCAAATGAGGATGGGACAGACCCAGGTACTGGTGGAAAGGGAGAGGAGGTGGCTGATTGTGCTAGGCGGGATGGAGAAAGAAAAAGAAAGGAAAAAAAAATAATGGCAGCATGGCTGGAGCCAGTGGGTAGGTGTGGGGTGGACCTGGGGTGATGAAAGGTTGGTGGACAGCAGGGGCTGGTGGAAAGAGGGTGAAGTGGTGTACCGGGTTAGGTGGGAGGGAGAAAGAATAGGAAGAAAGGAAAAAAAATATGTGATTCTGTTGGGGTGGGTGAGTGTGGACAGGGTGAACCTGGGGGTCAGTAGGGAGGGGAGATGGCATACAGGGTAGGTGGGAAGGAGAAAGAAAAGGAAAAAAGAAAACGAAAAAATTGTGATGGGGCAGGAGCTGGTGGGTGGAGGTGGGGTGGATTTGGAGTGGGAGCGGGCCAGTGGCTCTCTAGCCATGGCAGTGCAGCAGGGACTGGTGGGAAGGGAAAAGGTGGTTTATGGGGCTAGGTGGGAGGGAGAGAGAAAAAGAAAAAAAATGGTGGCATGGTGGAGGCCCTTGAGCAGGGGCAGGGCAGACTTGGGAGATGGTGGGAAGGGAGACGGCGTGGTACACAGGGCTAAGTGGGAGGGAGAAAGAAAATAAGGAAAACAAAGAAAAAATAGTGGAATAGTGGGGCCAGCATGTGGGGGCAGGGTCAACCCAGAGGCTGGTATGGAGGGGAGGTGGCATATGAGGCTAGATGTATGGGAGAAAGAAAAGAAAGAAAAAAAATGGCGGTATGACAGGAGCGGGCAGGAAGGGGGGGGAGTTGGTGTATGAGGCTAAGTGGGAGGGAGAAAGAAAAGGAAGAAAAAGAGAAAGGGGGAAAAAAGCAGCAAGGTCAGAGGGGTGAGGTGCACCTGGTGGTTGGGGGTGGAGGCTTGTATTGTGGACCTCAGTGGTGGGGGCTGCTGGGTTGGGGGCATTCTTGCTTCTTCTCACCAGAAGGGTGAGGGATGGGAATGTGTGGATTCCTGGTTACCAGGTGCTCTGTCTCCTGTTGGGAGCTCCGTGAAGTCACCTTCCTATATAGTCTCTGTCTGGGGCCATTGCTGGCTGTTTCCACATGGCGATGCTGTGCCATGTGAGTTGGCAGGGGGCCTCCACTCTGTATCTCTCTTCCTTCTGTCTTTTCCACCAGTTTCTTCTTCGATTCAGTATTTGATCTAGTTCTTTATCCCTTCATTTGATGCTCAGGTTTCCAGGGTTGACAGTTGTATCTGTTTTTACGCAGTTTTTTGCATCTTTGCTGCAGGGGAATGGCGTGGTGTCTTTCTGGGGTGCCATGTGGGCTCTGCCTCCTTATTGTTGAGTTTTAAGAGTTCTTTGTACATTTTGGACACAAATTATTTACCAGATACAGGGTCACTATGAGTCAGAATCAACTTGACAGCAACGGGTTTTTTTTTTGTTTTTTTTTTTTGGTGTTTTCTAAATCTTACTCTCAGTCTATGATTTTTCTTTTCAATCTCTTAACAGTGACTCTCACAAAACAGAAGTATGTTAATTTTAATAAAGTCCAATTTATGAATTTATCTTTCATGGCTTGTGCTTTTGGAATTGTATCTAAAAAGCCATTGCCAAAATCACCTAGATTTTCTCCAGTGTTACCTTCTAAATGTTTTATAGTTTTGCGTTTATATTTGGGTAAATATATTCCATTTTGACTACATCTCATTACACCTGATCCATTTTGAGTTAATTTGCGTGACAGGCGTGAAGTCTGATTAGATTCACTTTTTTTTGTTCCAGCATCATTTGTTGAAGAGACCTTTTTGTCTTTTTGCTCTACATTCTGAGAGATTTTCTCATCACCAACAGAAATCCCTTTAAGTTATCCATCTTGAGTCCGAGTAGTTAAAAAAACAAAAACAAGAGAAACAAACAACAAAATGGCACTATCTCAGCCACGGGATGAGTGGATCCATGGCTTCATCACCTTCCTTTAGTGCTTCAGCATCAACAAGCATTTCTATCAACACCTCATGGTCATTATGTGGCCTCTACCCAGCTGGCCTCCACCCTACTTCCTACTCTGTGCTTAGTCACACTTGCAGATATTTTCTAGGGATGAAAATTCCAGGGTGTGGAGAAAATTGTTGATTTAAATCCAGCCCAGATATAGGGCCTTAGACTTCCTGTCACAGGGCATTGCTAAAAGACAGGAAAGGGCGCTCGTAGACTCATGGATAGTTTAATAGTTCTAAGCATAGACAGTCTTAGTTCAGGTTCTGGCTCTGCTTCTTATTAGCCGTGAGACCTTGGATAAGACATTTAAACCCTTCTTGCCTCAGTTTCCTTATCTCTAAAGTAGAGGTAATAATAGACACTTCTTCATAGGGGCGTTTGAGAATTAAATGGCTTATTTTATACGAAAGGTTTAGAACAATACTTGACACACAGGAAGAACTGTAAACACACCTGCTGTTGTCATTACTACCTGACTAAGCATCTGAATCATCACAGACTCAAAATCAAACTTTCAGTCCCTTATGCACCATCATTGTTCACCTGAAGACAAGCCGGGGCTGGAACCTCAGGAGTGGTTGAGTAAGTTCAGTTCTTCAACCCTCACCAGTTTCACATTTCAATGCTAATGATACCTGCATCAATGATAAGTGGAAGAGCGTACACTGGTTTAGCAATCCATTCAATTTTTTTTAATTGTGAGAAAAATATATATAAAACAAAACATTTGCCAATTCAGCATTTTTAATATGTACAATTCAGTGGCGTTGATTACCTTCATTTTGTTGTGCAACCATCACCACTAATCCTTTTCCAAATTATTGCACCAACATGAACAGAAACTCAGTGACAAGCATTGAATTTAGATGGTTTCCCAGAAGCATCAGGACTCCAACTAACTGGTCGCAGGAACCAGGGCTGCTGAGTAAGGTAACCATTTGATTTTGCTGCCTCTGTACTAGGCCAAGAAAACTAAATCTATGTACTGGGGAAACATCTGGTCCTTCCGCCCTAACCTAACCCCACTCCCATGCTTTGTCCCTATCACTTCACCACCCCCACCACCTCTGGTCCCAGCTCCCACCTCCAAAAGCAATGTTACCGAAACCCCTACCTGTTTCCCCAGGAAAAGACTCTGGTTTTCACAATTAGAATCTGAACTTCTATTATGTTCAGAGACTGACAAGCTCCCAAGGGTGTGGGATCCAGTCCATAGTATTAAGTTAAAAGAAAATAATACTCCTCTTTATAATACCATCTAGCAACCAGAAAAAGTAAATTTATTAGGGAGACATTCTGGGAGAAAAAAGTAAAACAATTTTGTGAGGAGTTCTTAGATTTTTTCAAAATTTCTCTAAAGGCTTTTCTTTTCTCCCCACTCCTAATATATCTCTTTTGTACTCTGAATTTGGAGTATAATCGAAATCTCTAGGCTTGATTGCTGGAAGAAAGACACAGCCAATTTAGGGTGTATAAAACACGGGTCTCTCAGAAATTGTGGCTAACTCTTAGTTCCTGGTAGCAAGGTCTCAAAGAAAGGAAAGTGTGTTGATCCTTTAAAAAAGCCTAGAGGAGCAGTTTGAACAGCTTAGTAAGGCCAAGACTCTTGGAAGCTTTGTGTGGGAACTCATCACTTGATCTTTAGGACACAAGGAGGTGATGATGATGGTGATGATGTTGGTGTATCGTGCTTGCATAAAGCCTTTCATCTGTAGGCCTCAAAGTGCACTACAACCACTAATTAATTCTGAAACCAAGTTAGGCAAATACCATTATCTGCAACTGACAGGCCAGGAATCCAGGCAGGAGGACATTAAGCTCTGTGCCCAAGGCTATCTGAAAGTGATAATGAAAAGTCCCTGTCTCCCTACTTTCCACTGACCACCCTAGAGGTAGACATAGAAAGGCTTTCTTTTATGCCCTTCTAAGTAGTTTTTGAATCATTATCCAGTATGAGGCACTGCAGGAATACAAAAATTACCACAGAAGGCAGCAAGTGATTAAGCGTCAAAATGGAATGTAAAGAAAAAACATTGGGGATGGAAGAGATGGATGAGGGTCTGAGAAGGCTTTGAGCAGGAGGAGGCTTGAATTAGGATTCAGAGCTTGAATTCCGGTGGGAAACTGTTATCAGAGGTCATCTGCTATGGGCTCAGAGCATCCTTGCACATTCCTGCTGGGTCTGCCAAGAATGCAAGCCCCTGACGCTTTTTTTTTAATTTTTGTTGTTGTTGAGAATATACACAACAAAACATCCATCAATTCAACAATTTTTACATGTACCATTTGGTGACAATGATTACATCCTTCAAGTCGTGCAACCATTCTCATCCTCCTTCACTGGGTTATTCCACCTCCATTACCATAAATTCAATTCCCCTGCTAAGGTTCCTATCTAATCTTTCCAGTTGCTATTGCCAATTTGATTCCATATACATAGGTCTTAAAAGAGCATAATGTGCAAGGCAGACTTTTTTTTTTTTTTTACTAGTTTAATTAAATTATTATTTGGTTTTAAGAAGACTTTGGGGGATATTTTTGGTTTAAGGTTTAAAGATTATCACAGGGCAACAGTTTTAGGAGTTCATCCAACCTTCATGGCTCTAGGAATTTAAAATTTGAATATGAAATTCCATTCTGTATTTCTCCCCCTTTTGATCAAGATTCTTCTATAGAATCTTTGATCAAAATGTTCAGTAATGATAGCTGGGCACCATCCAGTTCTTCTGGTCTCACGGCAAAGGAGGCAGGTGTTCATGGAGGCAGTTAGCCTCCTTCCTCTGTTGCTCCAGGTGAATAGAGACCAATTGTTGTCCTGACTACTCTTTACCTTGGCTTTTCTCAGTGTTGTGCTTACAGTGAATAATCTCAAGGGACAAGGTAGCATCTGCCCCAGACAAGCAGCAGACTGGCTTACCACCTGCTAAAAAAGAGGTGAATTCCCCAAGCTCAGGGTTCCTCCCCTATATTGCAAACCTCTATGGGCACAGCATTTACCTGGGCCCTCTGTCTCCCAGGTGGGACTGGAAGGAAGGGAAACGATGCAAATATGATGCTCATACTGCTGGTTAGCTGTGAGCTACGGAGCCCTTTGTCTATGACACAGGAGTCTCATGTTTTCTGTCAGCATCCATGAAACCACAACAGGCTAACCCACTAGCTCGTTCATACGTACCCATTGCCGTCAAGTCAACTCCGACTCATAGTAGAACTGACCCATAAAGTTTCCAAGGAGAGCCTGGTGGATTAAAACTGCTGGCCTTTTGGTTAGCAGTGGTAGCACTTAACCACTACACTACCAGGGTTTCCTACTAGCTTGTAAATAGGGTAAAATCTAAGCCCAGAGCTGACAGGAACAGGCTGAGTAGTATCAGGTGTGCCTGTTCTGTATGTCTGAAGCACCTATTACTCCCCAGCCATGACATTGAACAGCTTCCAGTGTTATGACTTGTTTAATTTCTATATCCCCCTTCAGGCTAGAAGCTTTGGGAAGGAAAGGATATTGTATTTCTTGTGCTTAGAAAAATGCTTGACATATAGTAGGTTTTCCTTAAGTATTTATTGAAAAGGTAAATACATGAATATAGCCTGTTTAGAGGGTACAGAATAAACGAGTCCATCAGCAGGAGAGAGTTTTGTAGGGGGAGAGAGACCGTCCCCCTCCATGTCACCTCTGAGGTTCCTCCCCACCCCTGGGACGGATGTACTCACCCACAGCCGAGGCAGCTTCTCGCTGCATTCACACTTCCCTTTACAGAGCTCACTGAGGAAAAGGAAGAGACATAGCACATTGATGTCTTAATATGGAATGATTTTTGGAGCTTCTACTTCTGTTCCTAACCTGGAGGCAGAAGTGTGGATGGTATGCATAAACCACTATAATCAACTTAGAGGCAAGAACTATGGCTTACACTGTTGCATCACCTACAATGCCCAGCATAGAGTCTAGCCATGTTGTTGTCAACTGCCATTGAGTCAGCCCCCAACTCATGGTGAGCCAATGCATCCCACACACAACAGGATTGGACTGTTGTGATCCATAGAGTTTTCATTGGCTGGCTTTCAGAAGTAGATTATTGGGCCTTTCTTCCTAGTATGTCTTAGTCTGGAAGATCTGCTTAAACCTATTCAGCATTGCAGCAACATGTAAGCCTCCACTGACAGACGGGCGGTAGCTACATATGAGGTGCATTAGCTAGGAATTTAAACCAGATCTCCCGCATAGAAGGCAAGAAATCGACCACTGAAACACCACTGCCTCCGGAATCTAGCTACAGGTCTTTATAATTTTGGTTATTTCTTGATCCAAAAAAAACCCCAACCAATTGCTGTCAAGTCGATTCCGACTCATGGCAACCCCAGGTGTTACAGAGTAGAACTGTTCCATAGAGTTTTCTTGGCTGTAATCTTAATGAAGGGGCCCTAGTGGTGCAGTGGTTAAAAGCTCAGCTGCTAACTGAAAGGTCAGTAGTTTGGATCTACCAGGCACTCCTTGGAAACCTTGTAGGGCAGTTCTACTCTTGTTCTATACGGTTACTATGAGTTGGAATCGACTCAACAGCAAAAGGTTTTTTTTTTTTTGGCGGGGGGAATCTTAATGGAAACAGATCATCAGGCTTTTCTTCCGCAGCACCACTGGATCCATTCGAACTGCCAACCCTTAGGTTAGTAGTCGAGCACAACCTGTTTGAGCCACGCAGGGACCTTCTTAATTGATAGTCCTATTCTTTTGCAAAGAGAAGAAATATTTCTCTTTTATCTAAAGTCTATTTAATTAGTTTAATTTTTCTTTTCCGAGAAAGAACTTAGGGAGTGTGGCAGAGACAGTTATCTGACCACCAATGACTTGTGTTCCTTTTCCCTAGTGTAGAGTTGTTGGGAAGTGGCAGTCCAGCTGGGGGCAATATATCCTGGTAGCTTTTCATCTAGGTGACTACTTCTGGCCAATGGAGTGTGAAAGAAATGATGCATGGCATTTCCGGGCTGAAGTAGTTAAGTGTTTGATGTGCTTCCCACTTTTCTACCTCATGTAGTGACTATAGGGCTACATGCTGATTATGGCAGAGCTATAAGATATAAAGAACCTGGGTTCCTGTGTCTCCATTTAGGAGGAAGAACCAAAGAACACCCACATTAGACTTAGGGTAAGTGAGAGGTGAACTTTTCTCATATTGAGATTTTCGGTCATTTGTTACTACAGTTAGCCTACTCTGACTAATCCAGGGAGACTTTGGGATACATCCAATATAATAAACAATGACCTGGAGATGAGGAAATTAGGACAAAAGGAAAGCAAGGGTAGGAAAACAAGAAGAATTCAAGTACTAAGTAAGCACAGAAAATGCACGCTAGAAGGTACTATACAAGTTGCTAGAAATGAGTAACAAATTTGGCTTTTAGCTTCCTTGCATCCAAAGCAAAGAGGGAAATGCTATGAGTTACAAGACTCAACAATATCCAGATGAGAAAATATGCTGACTCTCAGGAGAAGTGCACATTTTTCTGGTTCTTCAAACTGAGGGACCTTTCCCCTAAGAGCCCTGGGAAAGGGGATTGAAACTGTCAGCCACATGGGTCACATCCTCAATAGCATGCTACAGTGACATTGTTGTAGTGGATACAACTTCCCTTGATGCAACAAGTATCAGAGTATGAAAAGGTAGTTCAGAAACAGCACTTTTATGAGAGGCCGAGAAATCATGCTGCACAAAAGCAGCTTTCAGATGGTCTGGCTTTATCCAGCCTCCAAAGACCCCCAAAGAATGACTTCCCTCCTCTGGCACAGACTGAGGTTTACCGCTTGTGAATCAAAACTGCATTTGCTTCTGGGTGAGCCATGACATACAAACACAACCACACCAATCTGCAAGAAAACAACCTGTTCCACTGGACCGATGCCCTGGTTGCCTCCTCCTCTGGCCAGATGTGCCAGAGGGCAGTCCAACCCCTGACTTGATGTGAATTGAGAAAGATCCCCTGCCCTGCCCTGGTTGTTTGGGTGTCTGGCCTTCATCCAGTTTCCACATCTCAAGAGCTGCGGTGGGAAGGGCTTTAAGGCTGCACCTACTGAAATCACCTTCAGTTCCCTGAGGCACACAGGTGTGGATGAGCCACCTCAGCCATAATTCCCTGAGCGAGGACTCCAGCCAGGTCAGCAGAAAAGGAGAAGGGGTGGTAGTTGCACAGTGTGGAGAATGTAGCTGATGCCACTAACCATACATGTGAAAGTGGTTGGAATGTTTTGCTACGTTTATCTTACCACAATAAAAATTGAAAAAAAAAAAAAAAATGAAAGAAAAGGGGGAAAACTCCTTTTTATTCCGGCCAGTGGTCAAGTTGTCAGGGTTTGTGGAGCAATTAAATGTTTCACATACCTGCCCTGCCAAGGCATCTCAGGGTGAGGATGGTTACATCTCAAATTCCTAATCCCTTCTGAGCCAAGCAGAAGCCCTGTGGCATAGTGGTTAAGTGCTAAAGCTGCTAACCATGAAGGTCAGGAGTTCAAACCCACCAGGCGATCCTTGGAAACTCTATGGGGAGTTCTACTCTGTCCTATAGGGTTCCTAGGAGTCGGAATCGACTCAACAGCAACAGGTTTGGCTTTTTGGTCTTCTGAGCCAGGTGCTCCCCACCACAGGGAGGGACAACATATTTCCTTCCGAGGGAAGCAGCCCGCTGTTCTTGGGAGAGCCATGCACCATGGGGAACGGCTTGACTTGTCTCCCAGAAACCACATCCTCCGTTTGACCAGTGGGAAAGAGAGGTGGACACATGCCCACGACGTCAAGGCCATTCTCACTCATGTCCACTTCTCTCGCCTTTCTTCTGCCTTCCCTTGCTCCCTTTAAGCACAATGGAAATGCACACTGACTATAACCATGGGTATTGATATTACTAGTGATTTTTATTTACAAGGCTGATATCAACAGGCTGCAATATCTTCATCTTTTTATTTTTAACATTATCCATATTTTTATTAAAAAAATTACTTGTTAATAACTATCTTTGGGTGGTGAGATTACATTTTGGTATATAGCTGTAATCTATCAGCATCATCAACATTTTTCTGTCAGTAGATACAGAATTGCATTATGATTTATAATAGCCAAATAGTTTTCCAGGGCACGAGTATCCTATACTTCATTTAACTCCCTGTTGTTGAATATGTAGGCGTGATACATATCCTTGTACAAACCAGTAAACCAGTTGCCGTTGAGTGGGCTCCATGTGTATCAGAGTAGAACTGCGCTCCATAGGGTTTTCAATGGCTGGTTTTTTGGATGTAGATCACCAGGCCTTTCTTCCAAAGCACCTCTAGGTGGACTCCAACCTCCAAACTTTCAGATCGCAGCTGAGCATGTTAACCCTCTCCACCACCCAGGGCCTCCTATCCTTGTACACTCAATTATTATCTTATGTAATTATTTTGTTGGTATAAATCCTTAAAAATGGAATTTCTGAGTCAAAAAGAATGTATATTTTAAAACCTCCCTCCCCCCTATGTTTTTGTCTTCTTGTTTGAAGTGTTCCATGGGGTCATTCTTTTACTTGACAAATGTTTGTGGAGCCACTACTCTGGGCCAGTCCAGGGAGTTGGCACAGCAAAGTTGGTTAAGAGCACGGGTTTCTGGCTCGACAGATGTAGATTTGATCCCATTGGATGTTATAGCTGTGTGACTTTTGGCAAACCCACAGCCTTGCTAAGCCGCAGTTTCCTCAGTGCTTGCCTGTGACGTCTAGGAGAGCTGATGTACGCAGAGTGCTCCCTGTAGTGCTTGGTAGGTAGAAAGCTCTGAGTAGTAGGAACTGAGGATGCTACTGATAAGTGTCGTTTTTCCCCAATTCCTGCACCTAGAAATCAGATTCCTGGTCTTCAAGGAATGGAATCACTTCGTTATGGTTTTTTACACAAGAAAAAGCCTTCTCTGTCTTCTTCTGAAAATGTGTGAAGACATAGATTAATTTTTCTAAAGATGGCAAAATAAAATTGGTTTACTTTAAGAACTTGGGTGAATTCTAGATTCTCTTTCAGATCGCAAAGGAAATCACGGATATCTGGAAACCAAACCAAAATAAAAAACCAAAGTAAGAATCAAAACTCTAAGTGAAAGCAATCCCTGTGTCTTATCTCTTTGATAGCTTGTATTCTTTGGAGCTCCTTCCAAGACCTTTAATTCTTACAGTGGGATGACATTTTTCCTTTTCAACTAATTTCGCATTCCCATCCACAGCCCATCATGGGGATGGTACAGGATGGAGCAGTGTTTTGTTCCATTGGACATGGGGTTACCATGAGTTGGGGGTTGACTTGACGGCAGCTAACAACAATAATGGTTTCTAACCATTATCATCCCTAAAGTTCACCAAACCTTCCTGGGTCTGACCCACTGAGGAAGTCCCAGGCATGGTGGCTTCCTGGCTGGGTAGTCAGGGTCTCATCCTAGGGGCGTAGGTTATCCTGGATGGTACCTGGTCTTGCTGCTGCTGAGGCATAGGATGTAGGTTTAGACCTTGCAAGTTACCTCCTGAGAGCCTTACATGCCCGTCTCTGGCATGTCTGGGGTTAATCCTCTAGAATACTCTGTTTATTGAGGGGTAAGAGTGGTAAGTAAAAATGTCACTGAACATAGAAGGTAGTCCTTTCCTCTTCCCTCGTTCTCTCATCCCGTGACTTACAGAGCACACGGTCAACACCCCCATTTTAGGGCAGGTTACAGCTGAATACGGCTGCTACCCAAGAGGTCGGCAGTTCGAATCAGCCAGGCGGTCCTTGGAAACTCTATCGGGCAGTTCTACTCCATCCTATAGGGTCACTATGAGTTGGAATTGACTCGACGGCAGTGGGTTTTGTTTGGTTTTTGGTTAGGGCTGAGTTTTCCAGTTCAACTTTTCAGTGCCAGGACCAAAGCACTGGTTTTGGGACACTGAAACCGAAGTAAAATAAACACCATCCCTACCTGGGTACCAGGCTCTTGGTTTTACCATCAGAAAATAGGACACCGGTCGTGTGGGCCATGGTAGCTAAGGATTGAGCCTGGAATAAGCCAATGCCAGAATAAGCCAGTCTATGTCCTTGACAAGTGAAGAAATAGGGCACAGCTACGGCACTGGGTTTTTTCTCGGTTTTAAGACCACCCAGTGTTATGCAGTGTGGACACTTGTCTCCTGTAGATTCAACCACAGAATGAGTGTGTCTTTATTAATTTACTCAACTGCTGTTTTCTCAGTCCATCTTTCTTCCTGCAGAAGTGCCCATGTTGGTGTTTCCTATACATTGCCATCTGTCAGTTTGTTGTGCTGTGGTGGCTTGTGTGTTGCTATGATGCTGGAAAAAATGCCACTGGTGTTTCAAATACCAGCAGGGTCACCCATGGTGGACAGGTTTCAGTGGAGCTTCCAGACTCAGACCGACTAGGAGGAAATGACTGGTGAGCTACTTCTAAAAAGTAGCCAATTAACACCTTAAGGATCACATCAGAATAATATCTGATATAGTGTTGGAAGATGAGCCCCCTAGGTTGGAAGACACTCAAAACACGCAGTGGCAACAACAATGGATTTAAGCATACCAACGACTGTAAAGATGGTACAAGACTGAGCAATGTTTCATTTTGTTATTCATGGGGTTGCCATGAGTCGGAGCCAACTCCGTGGCAACTAACAACAACAACATATTTTGTAAACAAATAGAGCTGGGGGCTGTTTTGCTTATGTTCAGGGAAATGTCTTTTGAATATGGGTGTTTAATCAATAACTGCTTGTCTTTAGTGGTGGAGAGGATTTATTCTTTCCTGGAGAGGTATCATGAATTGAATTATGTCCCCTCAAAAATACGTGTATCAACTTGGTTAGGCCATGATTCCCAGTATTGTGTGGCTGTCCTCCATTATGTAATTGTAATTTTATGTTGAGAGGATTAGGGTGGGATTGTAACACCACCTTTTCTCAGGTCACCTCCCTGATCCAAGGTAAAAGGAGTTTCCCTGGGGTGTGGCTTGCACCACCTTTTACCTCTCAAGACATAAAAAGGAAAGGGAAGCAAGCAGAGAGTTGGGGGCCTCATACCGCCAAGAAGGCAGCACCGAGAGCAGAGAGCATCTTTGGGCCTGGGGTCCCTATGCCTGAGGAGCTCCTTGACCATGGGAAGATTGAGGACAAGGACCTTCCTCCAGAGCCAACAGAGACAAAAAGGCTTCTCCTGGAGCTGATGCCTTGAATTTGGGCTTTTAGCCTTCTTTACTGTGAGGAAATAAATTTCTCTTTGTTAAAGCCCTCCACTTGTGGTATTTCTGTTATGGCAGCACTAGATGACTAAGACAGAATTTGGTACCTAGAGCAGGGTGCTGCTCTAAGATACCTAAAATGTGGAAGCAGTTTTGAAACTGAATGGAATCAGGAACCACAGCAGCAGAGGACCAGCACAAGAGAGAACCTGCAGCAGCAGAGAACCAACAACGGCAGAACCAGGAGACCAGCACGAGACAGCACTGGAGCCAACCCAAGGACCCAAGGAGTGAGAGAGCCAAGTGCCTGCATGCAGGAGGCTTCTTGGCGGAGTGGGGTGCCTCTGGGCACTTACCGGTAGAGCTAGGCTTGCTGACCCATGGAGTGAGAAAGCTGAGTGCCTGTGCACAGGAGGCTTCCTGGCGGAATGGTGTGGCTCTAGGCACTTATTGGTGGAGCTACAGAGCTTTGGAACACTTGCCCCAGCGGGGCAGATGCGGGTGTGAAGCCTGAGGAGCCGAGAGGCCAAGAAACCAAGAAACGGAAGCTGTAGAGACAAGAAACACGAGAAGCTGAGTTGCCTCAGTCTCAAAAGGTATGGCCATAGCCTGTGGTGTTTCTAAGGGTGGAGTCGCCACTCAAATGGATGAAGAGAAGGGTGCACCTAAAGCCGAGGGAGCAAAGCTGCTGTCCCAGTGGGCCTGTAAGGTGGAGCTGAAGCCCAGGGCGGAGAGGCCTCCACTCAGAATCTGGAATGTGGCCAATACTTGCATCTGGAGGGCAAGGCCATTGTATAAATTGTCTCAGAGGGCAGAAAATTATTTTCAAAGCTTTGAGAGCTAATGTAATGTGTTCTGCTGACTTGTTTGGTACCTGTTATGCCTTCTTTCCCTTCGGTTTCTCCCACTTGTAATGGAAATGTCTAGCTTGTGCCTGTTCTGCCATAGTACCATTAAAAAAAATTCTTTTTACAGCCCAGTAAATTTTTACCAAGGAGCCCTGGTGTCTTAGTGTTTAAGTGCTCAGCTGCAGCTGAAAGTTCAGTGGTAAGAACCCTCCAGCCATAAACAATGTGGCAGTCTGCCTCTGAAAATATTTACAGCCTTGGAAGCCCCGTTGGGCAGTTCTACTCATCCCTAGAGGGTAACTTTGAGTCTATGAGTTGGAATCCACTGGACGAAGGCTTTATCATTTTACCAATGCTGCCCTCTGCAGAGCAAAACTAGAATTTCACTTCCAGCAGCAGTTTGTAAAAACTTGCCAGCTGTTTTGAGATGTGGCCTTGAAGACCCAGTGGTCTTCAGTGATCTTCAGACTTATTTGCTCACAATTGTGATCATGTGCCTCCTTGCACATTTTAAAGTTGACTTTAAATTTTTATCATCGGCTTAATAGTTGTACAGCATGTACTTTTCCACACATCTTTTGTGCTTTAAATAGTTCTCGTTTATGGAAAATGTCCTCCATATCCAGACATTGGTTGTTCAATGGTAGAATTCTCACCATCCATGCAGGAGACCCAGTCTCAATTACCCGCCAATGAACTTCATGCACAGCTATCACCCATCTGTCAGTGGAGGCTTGCGTGTTGCTGTGATGCTGAACAGGTTTCAGCAGAGTTTCTGGACTAAGACTAGGAAGAAAGGCCTGGCAATCTACTTCCAAAAATCATCCCAGTGAAAACCCTTTGGATCACAATGGTCCAATATGCAACCAATCACGAGGATGGCACAGGACTGGGCAGCGTTTCGTTCCTTTATGCATGCGGTCACCACAAGTTGGGGCTGATGACTAGTGGGTAGCTAACAATAACAATAACTTTAAGGCAGCTCTTTGCTTAAATTGAGGAGTCAAGAGCCAGGCAAAGCACCAGGCTGAGAATCTCCTGTACTTGAGCTCCAACCTAATAGCCGTGGAATGTGCTTTCCAAAACACCCTCTGCTGTCCCTTCATCTGGCTTGTCCTCACCCTCATCTTTGTCAAAATGCTTTATCTCTCAAGACAAAAATACTATCTCTTGATTACTCCCCAACACAAGCGTCTCTTCTCCCTCTGAATCATTTAACTATGTCTCATGTCCCATGGGGGAGAGAGGGTTAATTTCATTTTCACATTTCCCAGCTGTCTAGCATAAATAGGTACTCAGAAAGTATTGCAGATCCCTGTTTTACCCCCATACTACTGTTATGTGGATTTGTAGAGTATACTTTCTATTACTGGATGGTGAAATAAATACCTGCAAATCAGTTACTATGGAATCACTCCTGACTCCTGGCAACCCCATGTGTGTCAGAACAGAACTGTGCTCCACAGGGTTATAATGGCTGATTTTTCAGATGTAGATTGTCAGGCCTTTCTTTCAAGGCAGCCCTGGGTGGACTTGAGCTGCCAACCTTCTGGTTAGAAGCCAAGCGTGTTAACCATTGGCACCACCCAGGGACTCCAGAAAATAAATACGGAATCTGTTTCCTCAAAGCACGCGCTCCCTTTCATTACCTCTGTGAAGAACAACAGGATGAACACTAAAACCTGGTAATTTCTTCTATAGTTCCAGCAAGAGGTATCATGAGGGTCAGGGACCTGTGGGCACAATCAGGGATTTGGGCATGGATGAAGGCACACCTTTGGATGCCTTTGTAAGGCACTTCCTGGGGCTTCAGGGTCAACAGCCCCGGGTCCAGTGATGTCCTTGCTGTACTGTGTATCAAAGGACAAAACAGGAAACTCGTCTGGGATCCCGCATTTTTTCCCCTCTTACAGGATATATTCTTTTCAAGACCCAGATTCATTTGTTGGTTCAGGTGGTTTTGAAACATGCCACGTACCCAAAGATCTTTGGAAATGTTTCCAAATGTTGTCAAAGACACGGAAACATAAATAGAACAGATACAAAAATAAATAGAAATCAAACTTGATGGTAACTTCCTATGCATACTCCACTCCCTAGCCAAATGTAAGGCTTAATTTTAAATGATGGGTCCTGTACCATTACATAATTGGGAAAAGGCAAATTAAAAAAAATAGAAAAAGGGAAGAAAGAGTTCTACTTACATCATATCTGAATTGATGGGGCCCAAGCTCATTTGGGTATTCACAAATCTGCAAATAAAATAGGAGGATTGTCAGAATGGTTCCTTCAACAAATCAATCCAGGCAAAACAAAAGACCGAGAAAACAGGGGCTGTGTCAATTGTCTTGTACACAATGCATACCTCTGGAAAAATGTGGTTTTATTTTATCCATTAAGAATGTATGCATCTTAGACATCAAATGAGAAAGCAAATTCTTGGATGAAAGGGTACATCATTTTCTTGCCTGGGTCCCTGGGTGTTGCAAACTATTTGCATTCAGCTACTAACCTAAAGGTTGGCAGTTCAAACCCACTCAGCCATGGCATGGAAGAAAGTCCTGGCAATCTGCTTCCGTAAAGATTATAGCCAAGAAAACCTATAGATCTCAGTTCTGCTCTGTAACACTGCGGTCACCATGAGTCAGAACTGACTCAGTGGCAATGGGTTTGTTTTTTGTTTTTTGTTTTTTACCCAGGAACTTTTTGCCCCAGCTCTCTCTCCCAGCTGAGTGAACTTGGCTGAAGATCTGTCCACGTTTATAATTTAAAAATTGAACATCGATCCATGAAGCCATGGAGGAGCACTTTGTGTTGCTAATTAGTTTTATAAAAGAGTCACTCATTCTTTAGACTCTGAAATTTAGGGGATTTATCTACCATGTCTCTCCTTACTGAGCACCTACTACAGGCTCTGCACAGCTGGCACTTGAAAATGTCTCCAAGGAGTTGGCAGGGAGGCTGTTCCCATGGAAACCAGTTCTACTCTGAGGTTTCCAATCTGGCTGTAAATTGGGGTTAGTGAGACCAGCCTCCACCCTGCTGAAAAACAAAGCCCACGTTTCAAAGGAGCAAGCAGCTAGAACTTGACTGCATGTTTTTCCAGTATGCTGTATAAAAATCCTTTGTGGTCATTGCTGGGTGACCTGTCACTGACCTTTCTCTTGTGTTCTACGTGCCATTCTCATGCCAAGCTCGACCAGAGTTTTCATTTTCCATTCTTCCTGCAATAGTAGGGTTGCAGATTTAGCAAATAAAAACACAAGATGCTCACTTAAACTTGTATTTCAGATAAAACAATGAATATTTTTTCTACTTATTCTAAAAATTATTCATTGTTTATCTGAAATTCAAATTTGACCCTATGTCCTGTGTTTTACCTGGCCATTCTAAACTGTCCTAATTTGCATACCCACTAGAACATTTGTTTCTTCTCTTTATCCCTCTCTATTAGTTTCTTAGGGCTGCCATAAAAAAGTGCCACAAAGTGGGTGGCTTATAAGAACAGTAGTTTATGGTCTCACAGTCCTGGAGGCTGAGAGTCCCAGTTCAGGGTGTCACAGGACCATGCTCACTCTGAAAGCCCTACGGGAAGATTCTGTCTGTCTCTCTCAGCTTCTGGTAGCCCCAGGCAGTTCTTGGCTTGCATTGCAGTGTCACGTGGCCGTCTTCCCTCTGCATCTCTGTGGCTCTCTGCTTTTACAAGAATACCACCCATGAGAGGTGGGGCCAAGATGGCAGAATAGACAGATGCTTCCAGGGAGCCCTCTTACAACAAAGGTCTGAAAAAAACAAGTGAAACATCAAAGGCAAATTTAGAAAAAGAACTGAACAGGAGGGGGAGGAAGAGACGGTTCAGAAGCAGAGAGGAGTTACTGGACCTGAATCACCAGAAGCCCTCAAGCACCATTCCCAGGAGTGACTGTAGCAGGCTGGTACTAACATTTGGCAGGGAGAAGCAGCCAGCCACACAGCCTACTCACACCTCCAGAACCAGAGAAGAACGGCGCTCTTGGAAGACGCTAAGTACTTGGGTATATTTACCGTGCCCTCCACCCCCAAGCAGGCTTCAGTGGCTGCTGACTTCCCCGGGCCTGAGATAGGCCCTGTTGAGCACCTACAGCCATCCTTCTGGCCTAGGTGAAGGAATAAATTTGCAGTTGGTGGAAAAGATAATTTGCCAGCTCCACTAACCGGGGGAGCTCAAGACAGGAGGAGCTCCTGTCCAGGCTTAAATGATCCATGGACTTTGAGTGCCTTTCCCCCCTGCATGGACCTGTGTGGGCCTATTTCAGGAGAATAGGCCCTTATTGGCAAACTACAACTGTTTCAGCTGTGTGGTGGAGAGTTGGATGTTTGATGTTTGACACCACTTTGCCTATTAAACAGGGTCCTCACCTACCCACATCAGGGGCCTAAGGACTGGTGGCTCCACTCAGGTCACCGAGTCACCCATGACAGGGGTCCAAGAATAACTGTTACGTCCCCGTCCTTACAACCAAAGACTTTGGGTGCCAATGGTTGGTCTGCAAAACCCACCCACCTGTACGCTCTAGGGAAGAGGGGCCTGCTTTCCTCAGAGACACTTCTGGAATGAGTCTCAGCCCCCCATCTTGTTCAGAGCATGACCTCCTGCTACAACCAGATACCAGTACCTACACCAATCACCCCTGCCCCTCTAAGGCTGTAGGACAGAGCCTGTACCACACACTAGATAAGCAGCTACCTGGAAACCTGAGCTGAATCCATACAAGAAAAGGGAAGGGACTTCTAGACTGATGTACCTGATAACAGCTCTAGCCATCTGGTGACCAGACATCAGAGCTCCAATGGTGAACATAAACAAGCTAGCTCACTCAAGCAACTCATTTAGGTATATCAAAACAAAACAAAGCAAGAAGCTAGGATACAGTAAGCAAACACAAAATAAGCTGATACAATAACTTATAGATGGCTCAGAAATAACAGTCAATATCAAGTCACATAAAGGAACAGACCATGATAGCTACAACAAGCTCTCAGAACAAAGAATCAAGGGGTCTTCTAGATGAAAGTGCTTCCTGGAATTACCAGATGCAGAATACAAAAGATTAATATACAGAACCCTTCAAGACATCAGGAAGGAAATCAGGCAATATGCAAAACAAGCCAAGGAACACACACATAAAGCAGTTGAAGAAATTAAAAATATTATTCAGGAACATAATGAAAAATTTAATGAGCTGGAAAAATCCATAGACAGACAGCAATCAGAAATTCAGAAGATAAACAATAAAATTACAGAATTAGACAACTCAATAGAAAGTCAGAGGAGCAGAATTGAGCAAGTGGAAGGCAGAATTGGTGACCTTGAAGATAAAGCCCTTGGCACCAATATATTTGAAGAAAAATCAGATAAAAGAATTAAAAAAAAATTAAGAAACCTTAAGAATCTTGTGGGGCTCTTTCAAGAGAAATAACCTACGAGTGATTGGAGTACCAGAATAGGGAGGGATAACAGAAAATACAGAGAGAATTGTTGAAGATTTGTTGGCAGAAAGCTTCCCTGATATCATGAAAGATGAGAAGGTATTTATCCAAGATGTTCATTGAACACCACATAAGGTAGATTTTAAAAGTCATCAAGACATATTATAATCAGACTTTCCAAAACCAAAGATAAAGGGAGAATTTTAAGAGCAGCTAGGGATAAACAAAAAGTCACCTACAAAGGAGAGTCAATAAGAATAAATTCGGACAATGTGGCAGAAACAATGCAGGCAAGAAGCCAATGGGATGACTTGTATAAAGAATTGAAGGAAAAGAATTGCCAGCCAGGAATCATATATCCAGCAAAACTGTCTCCCAAATATGATGGTGAAATTAGGACATTTCCAGATAAACAGAAGCTTAGGGAGTTCATAAAAACCAAACCAAAACTGCAAGTAATACTAAAGGGAGTTTTTTGGTTAGATATTCAATAATATCAGGTATCAACAGAAGACTGGAACAATGGACAGGGTAATCAGATTTCAACCCAGACAGGGAAATCACAAAAATAAATCAAGATAAAAAAAGCTCAAAACAGGGGAACAGCGATGTTATTATGTGAAAGAAGGCAACATTAAAACAATAAAGAGCAACTAAGAAATGTAGTCATAGATCTTTCATATGGAGAGGAAGAGAATGTGATATAAAGAAACAAAACTTAAGTTTAAATTTAGAAAAATAGGGGTAAATATTAAGGTAACCACAAAGGAGTCAAACTATCCTACACATCAAAATAAAATACAAGAAAAAAACAGACTCAGCAGAAACAAAATCAACAACAATAAATATGAAGAAAAGATAATATATAAAGAAAAATCACCCAGCACAAAAAATTAAGTGCGAAAAAGAAACTGTCAACAACACACCAAAAAAGACATCAAAATGACAACACTAAATTCATTTAAAAAAAAAATTTTTTTTTTTAATTCATACCTATCCATAATTACGCTGAATGTAAATGGACTAAATGCAGTAATAAAGAGACAGAGTGGCAGAATAGATAAAAACAAGATCCATCTATATGCTGCCTACAAGAGACACACCTTAGACTTAGAGGCACAAACTAACTAAAGCTCAACACTAAAACCAAATCCATTGCCGTCGAGTTGCTTCCGACTCATACCGACACTATAAGACAGAGTAGAACTGCCCCACAGGGTTTCCAAGGGGCGCCTGGTGGATTTGAACTGCTGACCTTTTGGTTAGCAGCTGTTGCACTTAACCACTACTACACCAGGGTTTCCAACTAAAACTGGTGGCGTACTGGTTAAGTGCTACAGCTGCTAACCAAAGGGTCAGCAGTTCAACAAGCGCTCCTTGGAAAGTTTATGGGGCCATTCTACTCTGTCCCATAGGGTCGCTATGAGTCAGAATTGACCTGATGGCAACAGGGTGACTAAAACTCAAAGGAAGGAAAAAATGTATCAAGCAAACAACAATCAAAAAAGAGCAGGGGTGGCAATATTAATTTCTGACAAAATAGACTTTAAAGTTAAATCCACCACAAAGGTAAGGAAGGACACTATATAATGACTAAAGGAACAATATACCAGGAGGATATAACCATATTAAATATTTATGCACCCAATGACGGAGCTGCAAGATACATAAAACAAACTCTAACGGCAGTGAA
Organism: Elephas maximus indicus; assembly: GCF_024166365.1. Classification (NCBI taxonomy): domain Eukaryota; kingdom Metazoa; phylum Chordata; class Mammalia; order Proboscidea; family Elephantidae; genus Elephas; species Elephas maximus. The sequence goes on along the minus strand of NC_064832.1, from coordinate 30,260,816 downwards.
AAGTGAGATAGACAGCTCAACAATTATAGTAGGAGACTTTAATACACTGCTTTCAGTGAAGGACAGGACATCCAGAAAGAAGCTTAATAAAGACATGGAAGATTAAATGCCACAATCAACCAATCTGACCTCGTAAACACATACAGAATACTCCACCCAACAGCAACCAAGTGTACTTTCTTTTCTAGTGCGCATGGAACATTCTCTAGAATAGACCACATCTTAGGTCATAAAGCAATTCTTAGCAGAATCCGAAATATTACAAAGCATCTTCTCTGGCCATAAGACCATAAAAGTGGAAATGAATAACAGGAAAAGCAGGGAAAAGAAATCAAACACTTGGGAACTGAAGAATACCCTACTCAAAAAAGACTGGGTTATAAAAGACATTAAGGATGGAATAAAGAAATTCATAGAATCCAATGAGAGTGAAAACGCTTCCTATCAGAACTTTTGGGACACAGTGAAAGCAGTTTTCAGAGGTCAATTTATATCAACAAATGCACACATGCAAAAAGAAGAAAGGGCCAAAATCAAAGAATTATCGCTACAACTTGAACAAATAGAAAGAGAGCAACAAAAGAAACCCTCAGGCACCAGAAGAAAGCAAATAATAAGAATTAGAGCACAATTAAATGAAATAGAAAACAGAAAAACAATTGAAACAGTTAACAAGACCAAAAGCTGGTTCTTTGAAAAAATTAACAAAATTGATAAACCATTGGCCAAATTGACAGAAGAAAAACAGGAGAGGAAGCAAATAACCCAAATAAGATGAGCTTGGTGATGTTACAACAGACCCAACTGAAATTAAAAGAATCATATCAGATTACTATGAAAAATTGTACTCTAAAAAATTTGAAAACCTAGAAGAAATGGATGAATTCCTAGAAACATACTACCTACCAAAAATAACACAATCAGAGGTAGAACAACAAAATAAACCTGTAACAAAAGAAGAGGTTGAAAAGGTAATCAAAAAACTCCCAACAAAACAAAGCCCTGGCCTGGACGGCTTTACTGCAGAGTTCTATCAAACTTTCAGAGAAGAGTTAACACCACTACAACTAAAGGTATTTCAGAGCATAAAAAAAGGACTGAACACTCCCAAACTCATTTTATGAAGCCAGCATATCCCTGATACCAAAACCAGGTAAAAAAAAAAAAAACAAAAACAGGTAAAGACACCACAAAAAAAGAAAATTACACACCTATATCCCTCATGAACTTAGATGCAAAAATCCTCAACAAAATTCTAGCCAATAGAATTCAACAACATATCAAAAAAATCATTCACCATGACTAAGTGGGATTCATACTAGGTATGCTGGGACAGTTCAACATTAGAAAAACAATCAATGTAATCCATCATATAAGTAAAACAAAAGACATGAATCACATGATTTTATCAATTAATGCAGAAAAGATATTTGACAAAGTTCAACACCCATTCATGATAAAAACTCTCAGCAAAATAGGAATAGAAGGGAAATTCTGCGATATAATAAAGGGCACTTATGGAAAACCAACAGCCAACATCATCCTAAATGGAGAGAGTCTGAAAGCATTCCCTCTGAAATTGGGAACCAGACAAGGATGCCCTTTATCACCACTCTTATTCAACATTGGGCTGGAGGTCCTAGCCAGAGCAATAAGGCTAGATAAAGAAATAAAGAGCATCCAGATTGACAAGGAAGAAGTCAAAGTATCTCTATTTGCAGATGACATGATCTTATACACAGAAAAACCTAAAGAATCCTCAAGAAAACCACTGAAACTATTAGAAGAGTTCAGCAGAGCATCAGGAGACAAGATAGAGATACAAAAATCAGTTGGATTCCTCCACACCAACACAAAGAACATTGAAGAGGAAATCACCAAATCAACACCATTTACAGTAGCCCCCAATAAGATAAAATACTTAGGAATAAATCTTACTAGAGAAGTAAAAGACTTATACGAAGAAAACTACAAAACACTACCGCAAGAAACCAAGAAAGACCTACATAAGTGGAAAAACATACCTTGCTCATGGATAGGAAGACTTAACATTGTAAAAATGTCTATTCTACCAAAAGCAATTTATAGATACAATGCAATTCTGATCCAAATTCCAACGGCATTTTTAATGAGATGGAGAAACAAATCACCAATTTCATATGGAAGGGAAAGAGGCCCTGGATAAGCGAAGCATTACTGAAAAAAAAGAACAAAGTGGGAGGCCTCACTCTACCTGATTTTAGAGTCTATTATACTGCCACAGTAGTCAAAAAAGCCTGGTACTGGTACAACAATGGACACACAGACCAATGGAACAGAATTGAGAATCCAGACGTAAATCCATCCACATATGAGCAGCTGATACTGACAAAGGCCCAAAATCAGTTAAATGGGGGAAAAGACAGTTTTTTTAACTAACGGTGCTGGCATAACTGGATATCCATCTGCAAAAAAAATGAAACAAGACCCATACCTCACATCGTGCACAAAAATGAACTCAAAATGAATCAAAGACCTAAATACAAAATCTAAAACAATAAAGATCATGGAAGGAAAAATAGGGACAACATTAGGAGCCCTAATGCATGGCATAAACAGTATACAAAACATTATCAACAGTGTAGAAGAGAAAGCAGATAACTGGGAGCTCCTAAAAATCAAACACTTATGCTCATCCAAAGACTTCACCAAAAGAGTAAAAAGATTACCTACAGACTGAGAAAAAAGTTCTTAGCTATGACATTTCCAGTCGGCACCTAATCTCTGAAATCTACATGATACTGCAAAAGCTCAACTGCAAAAATACAAATAACCCAATTAAAAAATGGGCAAAAGATGTGAACAGGCACTTCAGTAAAGAAGATATTCAGGTACCTAACAGATACATGAGGAAATGCTCACGATCATTAGCCATTAGAGAAATGCAAATCAAAACTACAGTGAGATTCCATCTCACTCCAACAAGACTGGCATTAATCCAAAAAACACAAAATAATAAATGTTGGAGAGGTTGTGGAGAGAATGGAACACTTATACACTGCTGGTGGGAATCTAAAATGGTACAGCCACTATGGAAATCGATTTCGCGCTTCCTGAAAAAGCTACAAATGGAACTACCATACGATCCAGCAATCCCACTCCTTGGAATATATCCTAGAGAAATAAAAGCCTTTACAGGAACAGACATTACGCACACCCATGTTCATTGCAGCACCATTTACAATAGCAAAAAGATGGAAGCAACCAAGGTGCCCATCAACAGATGAATGGATAAACAAATTATGGTATAGTCACACAATGGAATACTATGCAGAGATAAAGGACAGTGAAGAATCTGTGAAACATTTCGTAGCATGGAGGAATCTGGAAGGCATTATGCTGAATGAAATTAGTTAGTTGCAAAAGGACAAATACTGTACAAGACCACTATTATAAGAACTGGAGAAACAGGTTAAACAGAGAAGAAAATATTCTTTGATGGTTAAGAGAGGTGGGAGGGAGGGAGGGAGGAAGGGAGGGAGGGAGGGAGAGGGGTATTCACTAATTAGATGTAGATAAGAACTATTTTAGGTGAAGGGAAAGAGAACACATAGTACAGCAGAGGTCAGCACAACTGGACTAAACCAAAAGCAAAGAACTTTCCTGAATAAACTGATTGCTTCAAAGGCCAGCGTAGCAGAGACAGGGGTTTGGGGACCATGGTTTCAGGGGACATCAAATAAATCAAGGGACATAATAAAATCTATTAAGACAACATTCTGCATCCCACTTTGGAGAGTAGCGTCTGGGGTCTTAAACACTAGCAAGCAGCCATCTAAGATGCATCAATTGGTCATGACCCTCCTGGAGCAAAGGAGAATGAAGAACACCAAAGACGCAGGGGAATTATGAACCCAAGAGACAGAGAGGGCCACATGAACCAGAGACTACATTAGCCTGAAGCCAGAAGAACTAGATGGTGCCTGGCTACAACTGATGACTGTCCTGACAGGGAACACAACAAAGAACCCCTGAGGGAGCAGGAGAGCAGTGGGATGCAGACCTCACAGTCTCGTAAAAAGACGAGAAGTACCCCTGTGGTCATGGTCCCCAGACCTTCTGTTAGCCCAAGACAGGAACCACTCCCAAAGCCAACACTTCAGACAAGGATTGGAGTGGACAATGGGACAGAAGATGATACTGGTAAAGAATGAGCTTCTTGGACCAAGTACACTCACGAGACTATGTTGGTATCTCCTGTCTGGAGGGGAGATGAGAGGGCAGAGTGGGACAGAGACTGGCTGAATGGACACAGGGAATACGGGGTAGAGAGAAGGTGGGTGCTGTCTCATTGGGGGAAGAGCAACTAGGAGTATTTTGCAAGCTGTATATAAATTTTTGTATGAGAGACTGACTTGATTTGTAAACTTTCACTTAGAGCACAATGAAAAAAAAATAAAAAAGAATCCATCCGGACCCAGATGTCCATCAAGAGATGAACGGATAAACAAAATGTGGTGCATACATAAAATGGAATATTATTTAGCCATAAAGAGAAATGAAGTCCTGATACATGCTATGCCATGACTAAACCTTGCAAACATTATGCTGAGTGAAATCAGTCAGACAGAAAAGAACAAGTATTGTATGATGCCACGTATATGAAATATTTAAAACAGGCAAATGTGTGCAGACCAAAGGTCAGTAGTAGTTACCAGGAGCTAGAGGGAGCAGGGAACAGGAGTTATTACTAAGGGGTGCTCAGTTTCTGTTTGGGGTGTTGGAAAACTGTTGGGAATGGATAGTGGTGATGGTAACACAACATGGTGGATGTAATCTGTCAGTGAGTTGTACTGCCTTCTGCATAAAAGAAATCAAATACAGCCACAGGAAACCCCCCAGGAAAAGAAATTATAAGAGCAGAGAAGCCAGAATCGAAGGACTTGAGTCCCCCACTGAGCTCTATTAGTCTCAGATTCTTCATGTGAAAATGGGGGAAATTATAATATTTATACACACACACACACACACACGGTCACACCAGGAAGATGAAACTGATGCTAGATGGAAAAAGTACTTTACACATTTTTTTTTTTCACTTAGACCTTTATCTCTAAACTCTCTAACTTTATGCATAACAAGTTTAAGTGCTGTGGTCCCAAACAAAAATTGCTCTCCTAGAGTCACAACAGGCATTCTGTTTGAAATAAAATCAAGCGATTTACTGAGAGAAAAGGCAGCTCGAGCAGGGGATGTACTGCATTCTCACAAAGGGAAATCAGAGCTCCACTGTGCAGAAGTCAAATAGCCAAATTTATGCAGTAAAACCAGGAACTTTAAGGTGCAATATTCTGATTGGTGCTTGGTAAGGGGAGGCAGTGGAGGGCAGGCTCTCTGGAAGAGGCTTTTGATTGGTTTGCAAAGTAAGTGTGTGTTACGGGGATTGGATACAGTGACTTGCTTGCAAGGGGGTCTCGAGGTGCTCACAAGCTGCTAACCTGTTGGATTTTCTGAGAACAAATGGTCGAATATCTTACACAATAGTTTTTGTTTTGAGAACAGGTGGTAAAGATTAACTTCTTAAGGGAAAGTTCTTTTGAGAACATTTTACACAACGGGTTTTGTTATCTCCCTCCCCCTGGTTTGACGTAATGTACTTTTGTCATTGATAGCCTAGCTACAGTTTATAAGAAAACTGCGTTCGAGCATTATAAAGAATAGAAAAATAGAAATCTCGCTAAGACTATCGCAAGATCAGTAAGCCATGACTGTGAGATCTCTGGAGTGTTGGAAGCGGGACATGGTCATTAATCTTCGATTGTTTTCTGAAAGAATAAGTTTCAAGTGCTTCCTTGAGCCTGGTCACCTAAACACAATTATGTGAAACTGGACAAGCTGCTTCCAAAGGTAGTTACAGTTTAAGGAGCAAAACACTTCCTTGGTGTTTTGGTAGCCCGGACAAACAAAATGGAGTCTTAAAAGACACAAGATGGAGTTGGACTTCAACCTGAGTCAGCCCCCCGCAGAAGTACCAGGCACTTTGCCAAGGGACTTTCCTTCAGGGTGTGTCCTAGGCAGTGGCTAGTGTTAGGAGCTGGTGACAAAGCTCCCAGACTGATGGACAGCGGGCCTGTCACATAAACATATGCACACACAGTCATCGCTGAGGGAAATGTGGAGCTGACAGCCTGACAGTCTGACAGCCTCACCTAAAGCAGAGTGAGGTGGCAAAGAGTACAAGACTGGGTTCAAGGGGTTATGGATTGAAGCGTGTCCCCACAAAAAGAGGAGAGTTCTAACCTCTGTACTAGGTCCCTGGGTGGCACAAACAACTTGCACTTGACTATTAACCGAAAGATTGGTGGTTCTAAACCACCCACTGGTGCCATAGGAAAAAAAAAAAAAAGCCAAGAAAACTCTACAGAGCTGTTCTCCTCTGCAATGCATGGGGCCTCCATGAGTCGGGATCCATTCAATGGCAAGAGGTTTGGTTTTGGCTTTTCACCTCTGTACCTGTCAATGTGACTCAGTTTGGAAATACTGCAGGAGTTTCCTTTTGTTATGTTAATGAGCCACACCAGAGTGGGGTGGGTCCTAAACTAACTACAAAAGCAGAATAGACACAGAGGAGCACACAGATGGGAAAACAGAGGCCATGAGAAGATCTGCCTATAAGGCAAAGGACTCCAAAGAACCAAGTAATACCTGGGTCTACCGACAAACAAGGACCCTCCCCTTGAACCAGTGCCCCTGATTTGGACTTTTTCAGCCTCCAGAAGTATGAGAAAGTAAAATTCTGTTCATTAAAGCTAGGCACATGTGGTATTTGTGTTAAAGCAGCACTAGGGAACTGAGACACAAGACCATGTACTGAAAAGGAGATGACATCCTGTATGAGGAGAAGGGGCTAAGAGGATTGGTCACATAGCAGTGAAAATGAAGGGCAAAGAGGGAGAGGGGCAGCGTACAGCACACAAAAAAAGGTCAGACCCCGCCAAAGCAAAATTCAGCGCCTGGCAACATTCTGAGGAGAGCTAAAAAAAAAGTTGCCGTGGAGTCGATTCTTACTCATAGAGACCCCATAGGACAGGGTAGAACTGTCCCATAGGGTTTCCAAGGCTGTAATCTTTATGGAAGCAGACTGCCACATCTTTCTCCTGTACAGTGGCTGGTGGGTTCGCACCTCCAATCTTTTGGTTAGCAGCACTTTAACTGCTACACCACCAGGGCTCCTTTGCTGAGAGAAGGTCCTCTCTTAATTCTAGGGGTCAAGCTGAACGGTCACTGAACTCTAGTTTTGCCTTGGTTTTTTTCTCACCTCAGCCCCTGTCGCCACTCAAAAGCTTAACCATCGCACACACTGGCCACCTTGAAAAGTGAGGGTGGGGCAAAGGGAGAATCTTGGGGCAGAAACGGTCACAGCAGCAGGCTCCAATGGGACATCCACAGTTGGATGGGGTGGGGACACCTCCCAGGGATGGGCCCAGAACTCTGCAAACAGAAGCTGACTGCAGAGAGATCATTTATGCCACCCTTGTTGCTCCAATGAGCAGCATACTATCCCCCCCGCCAGAAAACCCAGCCCATTGCCACTGAGTCAATTCTGACTCATAGCAATGCTATAGGACAGAATAGAACTGTCCCATAGGGTTTCCAAGGCTGTAATCTTTATGGAAGCATACTGCTAGATGTTTCTTCTTTGGAGTGGCTGGTGGGTTTGAACCACTGACTTTCCAGTTAGCAGCTGTGTGCTTTAACCACCATGCCACCAGGGCTCCTGGGGTGAGCAGCATAGCAGGAACTATAATCCCAATTGCTGCATTTATTAATAATTTGCTACTCTGGAAAAATGTGTTTTATCAAGCCTGGATATATTGGTTTTTGGTGTCAAAGGAAGTTTATTACTTAATCCTCTCTCTTGTGGAATGAGAAAATGGGCTAAGAAGACAGCCTGGCTGTTGGCAGGCACCCTACTGTGCAAAGGGGAGACTCTGATAAATGCAGTCTCTGCCTTCTGGTTGGTCTGGCTCAATGCGTTCAAGCCATGAGAGAGAATAGAAGTTGTACATAAATTCATAGGCTGTGTTTTGAAACGCATGCAGGCATAACGGTTAAAAAATGCCTGACAAGTATTATTAGTGTTACAGCATCCCAGTGGTGAGAGGAAAAGGTCCAGCTCTTTGAGTTTTTGCTGAGTAACACACTATGAGTCTGCTTCCTGCACTCCATACATCACCCTAGAAGTGGTTGTATGGCAGGATACCTCCTCATCATGGCTCTTCTTGGAGGAGATGAAGGAGGAATGAGTTCTGAGACCCAGCTAAAGAAAACATTATTTTTTTGTAATCCTGTTTTTGTGTATATGCTGGAAAAATATATGGTCTTTGTTTAAAAAATATTTCAAACCTCCAGGAGAATATAAAGTGGAGAAGAATGTCCATACCTCCGTCTGCCTTCCTCTCATCCTGCTCCCCTGAGGTAACCACTTAGTGAACAGTTTTGGCCCAACCCTAACAGTTACTCCACATAGTCATCTTGGAGCTTTCCATCTTTGTCAGATCTCTGCCTCAGGCCTGTCTTTCCTCCACTTAGTGATTTCCTCACAGCCTTCCACAGGGAGCTCTGAGAAGCCAAAGGTTATGATTGCTGATGTCACGCCAGCTCAGCGTGTGTTCACTACCTCAGGGCCTGGCTCTCTGCCTCAACCTGTCTATGGGTTGGGTATTCAACTACTCTTTGACAGATATTTTAGATTTCTTATTTAAAAAACCGATTGCTGTGGAGATGGCTCTGATTCACGGCAATCTTCTGTGTGTCAAAATAGAGCTGCTCCATAGTTTTTTGTATAGCTGATTTTTTGGAAGTAAATCACCAGGTCTCACTTTCAAGATGTCTCTGGGTGGACTTGAACCTCCAACCTTTTGGTTAGCAACCAAGTGCTTAACTGTTTGCACCACCCAGCAACTCTGGTTTCTCACTTAAGAAGTCTACACTTCAGGAAAAGTCTCTTTTCCTGAGGATTTTTTTCCTTTTTAATCATGGCGTACTTTTGCTTGGAGAGTGGTTATAGAGGTGGATAGAAGAGTGGAAACGTGAATCATCTTGTTGGAATAAACGAATGAAGTATTTCTACAGGGAATAATTTCCACAGGTGACAGGCTGTGAGCTTCAGGAGGTTTGTTGTGAGACTGCACTGTAGCCTGAATCATCACTTCAAACAAGGCACACCAGGCTTCAGCTTTCTGGCTTCCGCTGAGGGATTTGTCAGGGTAGTTTAGTGGTTTGATTAATTAGCTTAAGCTGGGATTCTATATAAATGCAAATTGTCACCTTCCCCCTCCCCGCTGAGTCACTCTCTGACACATAAACGGGTAAAAGCTGAGGAAAGGGAGGTAGAGTTGGGATTGCAGGCTGATGTGGCTTCCTCTGATTTTTCAGCTCTGTGGGAGGGTCGCAGCTTGATCAAATACCACACCCGAAGTCACAGCCGTCAGAGAATGCCTCCACCTGAGGTTAAGGCTAAAGCTGCACCACCCAGACAGGCCACACAATGTTAATAAAACAGGGACGTGGGGAACAGGCGTCAACGAGGAGTTTTGAATTGGAAGGGAAGAAATGCCACGAGAACTCTGATCTTTGTAGTAAACCCAGTTGCCATAGAGTTGATGCTGACTCATGGCAACCCTATGCGTTTGAGAGTACAACTGTGCTCCACAGGGCTTTCAATGGCTATGGTCTTTTGGAAGTAGATCTCCAGGCCTTTCTTCTGAGGTGTCTCTGGGTGGACTTGAACCTGCAACCTTTCAGTTAGCAGCCAACCATGTTAATCATTTACACTCCTTAGGGAGTCCTTGTAGATACAAAAGAACATGTACTTAGGGAATTTTTAAAGTACTTCAGGTCCTTGGATGGTGCAAACGGTTTGCAATTAACTACCGATGGTTTGGAGGTTTGAACCCGCTCAGTGGCACTGAGGAAGAAAGGCCTGGTCATCTGCTTCCATAAAAACTACAGCCCAAAAAATCCTATGGAGCAGTTCTGCTTTTCACATGGGGTCACCAAGTACTGGAGAATGGGTTTGCTTTTTGTTTGCTTTTAAAGTACTTCGGATCCCAGACTTCACACTTATAGGTCACCGGTGTTTATTTTCCATGCAACGCGGAGTGTTCACGGGGGAAAGCGTCCGTGTGTCGGCTGACAACAGGCAGACGAGGCCCCACCCCGCCCCAGGACAGCGGCTGGTCGCACAGCGTGGACAGGCAGTGGGAGGAACCAGGCTTGGCAGTAGCAAGCACCTGGTTGCCAGTGACTGCGTGGGTGAACTTGGGCCAGAAACCTGACCTTGGGGGCCACGCGACCTCCGTGGACAAGAGCCCAGCCTCACAGGATGGCGGTGAGGATTCCGCGAGATGTGTTTGCAAATTGCTTAGCGCAGAGCATATAATAACTGCTGAACAAACACCAGCTAATACTGTAACTGTTAACTTTGCCCCGTCTTGGGTTTATAATTTCTTTGCTTTGGACACTTTCCCCTGCAGCGGGAGGCAGAATGCTTCTCAGCACCGACTCACAGCTTTCCCTTCTCCCCAGCCAGGCTCTCAGGGCCGACTTAGCCTTTAGGCACCGCAGGCGCCGTGCCCAGGGGAATTTGGGGGGCCGTGGAAATATTTTAATTTCAATTTCTTTTAATATCAGAAGAAACATACAATATTTATGCAATATTAATGAACATCTAATAATGAAGCCAGCCTGTTTTATAGTCAGCTTTATACCAACACAGTCGTCAAATATGATTTTAATTTAATTTTTTTTTTTTTTTAGGGAGTAAGGGCCACAAAGACAACAGTGCAGTGGATCACCGAAGTCAGAACGCGGTGCTGCGGGTTCTGGAAATCACTTTGGAGGCACGGGCTGGAGGGGCCGAGCGTCCAGGGTCCCTTGTGTAAGGAGATTTAGGAGACCCCGTTGGCCTCCATCAGCTCTGTAAAGCACTTGCTTTTCTGTGGGAAAACCCGCGTGCGCCAAGATGTGCAGCGTTGACTTTGGCACTGAAGAAGCAGAGTGGAAAGAAGGCATGTGTGGAGGGCGTGGGAGCGGCTGGTTCCGGGCAGGAATAAAGGCCGCTGCAGGGCAGTTTTTAGTTAGCTGGAGCTTCCTGTTTGAAAGGCTTGATGGTTGCTTGTTGATGCTAACCATTATTTTGGAATTTTAGGCATCTTTATTCTTTCTCTCTTCTTTTATTGTACTTTAAATGAAGGTTTACACAAAAAACTACCTTCTCAGTAAAGAGTTAGTACACATATTGTTTTATGACATTGATTAACAACCCCACGACTCATCAGCACTCTCCCTTCTCGACCTTGGGTTCCCTATTGCCAGGTTTTCTGCCTTCTAGTCCTTGCCTTGGTGTGCCCCTTTTGTCTTGTTTTGTTTTATGGGCCTGTCTTACCTTTGGCTGAAGGTTGAACCTGTGGAATGACTTCATTACCGAGCTAAAAGGGCATATGGGGCTGTACTCTTGGGGTTACTCCAGTCTCTGTCAGATCAGTAAGTCTGGTCTTTTTCTGTGAGTTAGAATTGTGTTCTGCATATTTTCTCCACCTCTGTCCAGGACACTCTACCATGACCCCTGCCAGGGCAGTCAGTAGTGGTAGTGGGGCACCATCTAGTTGTACTGGACTCAGTCTGGTGGAGGCCTTGGTAGATGTGGTCCATTAGACCAATCTTTGCCTTGTATCTTTAGTTTTCTTCATTCTCCCTTACTCCCGACTGGGTGAGACCAGTGGAGTATCTCAGATGGCCGCTCACAGGCTTTTAAGACCCTGGATGGTACTCACCAAAGTGGAATGTAGAGCATTTTCTTTATAAACTATGTTATGCCAATTGAGCTAGATGTTCCCTGGGACAGTCTTCAGCCCAGCAATTCCGTCCCACAGGGAGTTTTGGATGTGTCTATGGAGCGTCCATGACCTTGCCTGGTACAAGTTGTGCTAGCTTCCCCAGTGTTGTGTACTGTATTACCTGTCATCAAAAATTACCACTTATCTATTGTCTGTTTAGTGTTTTTCCATCCCCCGCCCCCCGTAACCATCCAAGATTGTTTCTTTTTGTGTGTAAACCTTTTCATGAGTTTTTACAGTAGTGGTCTCATACAATATTTGTCCTTTCATGATTGACTTATTTCACTCAGCATAATACCCTCCAGATTCATTCGTGTTATGAGATGCTTTGCAGATTCATCATTGTTCTTTATCATTGCATAGTAGTCCATTGTGTGTGTGCAGTTTGTTTATCCATTTGTCTGTTGATGGTCATCTAGGTTGTTTCATGTTTTTGCTATTGTGAACGATGCTGCAATGAACATGGGTGTGCATATGTTTATTTGTGTGATGGCTCTCATTTCTCTAGGGAAATGGGATTGCTGGATCATAGGTCATTTCTATTTCTAGCTTTCTAAGAAAGTGCCATTTTTTTTCCAAAATATATGTATCATTTTCATTCCCACCAGCAATGCGTAAGAGTTCCAGTCTCCCTGCAGCCTCTCCAATATTTGTTTTTTTGATTTGTGCCAGTACTGCTGGGGTGAGATGGTATCTCATTGTGGTTTTGATTTGCATTTCTCTAATGGCTAGTAATCTCAAGCATTTTCTCATGTGTCTGTTAGCCATTTGAATGTCTTCTTTGGCCAAGTGTCTGTTCATTTCCTTTGCCCGTTTTTTAATTGGATTATTTATCTTTTTGTTGTAGGGGTGTTGGGTTTTCCTGTAGATTTTAGAGATTAGACCTTTGTCCGATTTGTAATAGCCAGAATTTTTTCCCAGTCTGGAGGTTCTCTTTTTACTCTTTTGGTGAAGTCTTTTGGTGAACATAAATGTTTAATTTTTAGAAGATCTCAGTTATCTAGCTTATCTTCTGGAGTTTATACATTGTTAGTTATGGTTTGTATCCTGTTAATGCCTCTAGTGTTGATCCTATTTTTTCTTCTATGATCTTTATAGTTTTTGGCTTTATATTTAGGTCTTTGATCCATTTTGAGTTAGTTTTTGTATGGTGTGAGGTATGGGTCCTGTTTCATTTTTTTGCTTATGGACATCCAGCTTAGCCAGCACCATTTGTTAAAAACACTGTCTTTTCCCTATTTGATAGGTTTTAGTCCCTTGTGGAAGATCAGGTGACAGCATGTAGGTAGATGAATTTACATCTGGGTTCTCAATTCTGTTTCATTGGTCAATGTATCTGTCGTTGTACCAGTACCAGGCTGTTTTCACTACCGTAGCTGTGTAGTAGGTTCTGGGGTCAGGTAGTGTGAGTCCTCCTATTCCCTTCTTCTTCTTCATCAGTGTCTTACTTATCCGAGACGTCTTCTCTTTCCGTATAAAGTTAATGATTAGTTTTTCCACCTCTTTAAAGAATGTTGTTCTTTTTGTACCACTTAATGATTCTTCCTAAATAGTCCAAGTAATCTGTAAAACATGATCAAATGCGTCAGGTAATTTATCTGTTGTATTCTACTATCTGACTATACCCTGGTGGCTTAGTGGTTAAGTGCTAAGGCTGCTAACCAAAAAGTCAGCAGTTTAAATCTACCCGGTGCTCCTTAGAATCGCTATGCGGCAGTTCTGCTCTGTCCTATAGTGTTGCTATGGGTCGGAATCAACTTGATGGCAGTGTTTTTTTTCTGCCTCAAGTGAAAATTTACAAATCAAGTCAGTCTCTCATACAGAAGTTTATATACACCTTGCTATATACTCCTAGTTGTTTTCCCTCTAATGAGACAGCACACTCTTTCCTTCCACTCTCTATTTTTGTGTCCATTCGGCCAGCTTCTGACCCCCTCTGACCTCTCATCTCCTCTCCCGACAGGAGCTGCCCACATAGTCTCATGTGTCTCCTTGATCCAAGAAGCTCAGTCTTCACCAGTATCATTTTCTAACCCATCGTCCAGTCCAATCCTTATCTGAAGAGTTGGCTTTGGGAATGGTTCCTGTCTTGGGCTAACAGAAGGTCTGGGGACCATGACCACAGGGGTGCTTCTAGTCTCAGTCAGACCATTAAGTCTGGTCTTTTTACGAGACTGCGAGATCTGCATCCCACTGCTCTCCTGCTCCCTCAGGGTTCTCTGTTGTGTTCCCTGTCAGAGCAGTCATGGGTTGTAGTCGGGCACCATCTAGTTCTTCTGGTTTCAGGCTGATGTAGTCTCTGGTTCATGTGGCCCCTTCTGTCTCTTGGGCTCATAATTCCCTTGTGTCTTTGGTGTTCTTCATTCTCCTTTGCTCCAGGTGGGTTGAGACTAATTGATGCATCTTAGATGGCTGCTTGCTAGCGTTCAAGACCCCAGACACCACTCTCCAAAGTGGGATGCAGAATGTTTTCTTAATAGGTTTTATTATGGCAATTGACTTAGATGTCCCCTGAAACCATGGTCCCCAAACCCCTGTCTCTGCTCCACTGGCTTTGGAAGCGTTCAGTTTGTTCAGGAAACTTCTTTACTTTTGGTTTAGTCCAGTTGTGCTGACCTCTTCTGTATTGTGTGTTGTCTTTCCCTTCACCTAAAATAGTTCTTATCTGCTATCCAATTAGCAAAAACCCTTCTCCCTCTCTTCCTCCCCACTCTCGTAACCGTCAAAGAATATTTTCTTCTCTGTTTAAACTGTTTTTCAAGTCCTTATAATATCGGTCCCATAAAATATTTGTTCTTTTGCAACTGACTAATTTCACTCAGCATAATGCCTTCCAGATTCCTCTATGTTAAGAAATGTTTCACACATTTATCACTGTTCTTTATCGATGCGTAGTATTCCATTGTGTGAATATACCACAATTTGTTTATCCATTTATCCGTCGATGAGCATCTTGGTTGCTTCCATCATTTTGCTATCGTAAACAGTGCTGCAATGAACATGGGTGTGCATATATCTGTTCCTGTAAAGGCTCTTATTTCTCTAGGATATATTCCAAGGAGTGGGATTGCTGGATCGTGTGGCAGTTCTATTTCTAGTTTTTTAAGGAAATGCCAAATTGATTTCCAAAGTGGTTGTACCATTTTACATTCCCACCAGCAGGGTATAATTGTTCCATTCTCTCCACAACCTCTCCAACATTTATTTTGTGTTTTTTTGGATTAATGCCAGTCTTGTTGGAGTGAGATGGAATCTCATTGTAGTTCTGATTTGCATTTCTCTAATGGCTAATGATCATGAGCATTTCCTTATGTATCTGTTAGCTATCTGAATGTCTTCTTTAGTGAAGTGCCTGTTTATATCCTTTGCCCATTTTTTAACTGGGTTATTTGTATTTTTGTAGTTGAGTTTTTGCAGTATCATGTAGATTTTAGAGATCAGACAGTGATCAGAAATGTCGTAGGTAAAAACTTTTTCCCAGTATGTAGGTAAATCTTTTTACCCTTTTGGTGAAGTCTTTGGATGAGCATAGGTGTTTGATTTTTAGGAGTTCCCAGTTATCTAGTTTTTCTTCTGCATTGTTAGTAATGTTTTGTATACTGTTTATGCCATGTGCTACGGCTCCTAGCATTGTCCCTATTTTTTCTTCTATGATCTTTATCGTTTTAGATTTTATATTTAGGTCTTTGATCCATTTTGAGTTAGTTTTTGTGCATGGTATGAGGTATGGGTCTTGTTTCATTTTTTTTTTTTTTTGCAGATGGATATCCCCTTATGCCAGCACGATTTGTTAAAGAGACTGTCTTTTCCCCATTTAACTGACTTTGTGCCTTTGTGAAATATCAGCTGCTCATAGGTGGATGGATTTATGTCTGGATTCTCAATTCTGTTCCATTGGTCTATGTATCTGTTGTTGTACCTGTACCAGCCTGTTTTGAGTACTGTGGCTGTTTAATAGTTTCTAAAATCAGGTAGAGTGAGACCTCCCACTTTGTTCTCCTTTTTCAGTAATGCTTTACTTATCTGGGGCCTCTTTGCCTTCCATATGAAGTTGGTGATTTGTTTCTCCATCTCATTAAAAAATGTCATTGGAATTTGGATGGGAATTGCATTGTATCAATATATCGCTTTTGGTAGAATAGACATTTTTTACAATATTAATTCTTCTTATCCATCAGCAAGATATGTTTTTCCACTTATGTAGGTCTCTTTTGGATTCTTGTAGTTGTGTCTTGTAGTTTTCTTTGTATAGGTCTTTTACATCTCTGATAAGATTTATTCCTATGTATTTTATCTTTTGGGGGCTACTGTAAATGGTATTGATTTGATGATTTCCTCTTCGATGTTCTTTTTGTTGGTATAGAGGAACCCAACTGAGTTTTCTATGTTTATCTTGTATACTCTGCTAAATGCTTCTATTAGTTTCAAGAGTTTCCTTGAGGATTCCTTAGGATTTTCTGTGTATAAGATCATGTCATCTGCAATTAGAGATACTTTTTTTTTTTATTAACTTTTATTGAGCTTCAAGTGAACGTTTACAAATCAAGTCAGTCTGTCACATATAAGTTTAGTTTATATACATCTTACTCCATACTCCCACTTGCTCTCCCCCTAATGAGCCAGCCCTTCCAGTCTCTCCTTTCGTGACAATTTTGCCAGCTTCCAACTCTCTCTATCCTCCCATCCCCCCTCCAGACAGGAGATGCCAACACAGTCTCAAGTGTCCAGCTGATATAATTAGCTCACTCTTCCTCAGCATCTCTCTCCTACCCACTGTCCAGTCCCTTTCATGTCTGATGAGTTGTCTGCGGGGATGGTTCCTGTCCTGTGCCAACAGAAGGTTTGGGGACCATGACCACCGGGATTCCTCTAGTCTCAGTCAGACCATTAAGTATGGTCTTTTTATGAGAATTTGGGGTCTGCATCCCACTGATCTCCTGCTCCCTCAGGGGTTCTCTGTTGTGCTCCCTGTCAGGGCAGTCATCGATTGTGGCCAGGCACCAACTAGTTCTTCTGGTCTCAGGATGATGTAGGTCTCTGGTTCATGTGGCCCTTTCTGAATTAGAGATACTTTTACTTCCTCCTTATCAATCTGGATGCCCTTTATTTCTTTATCTAGCCTAATTGCTCTGGCTAGGACCTCCAGCAAAATGTTGAATAAGAGTGGAGATAAAGGGCATCCTTGTCTGGTACCTGATCTCAAGGAGAGTGCTTTCAAACTCTCTCCATTTAGGATGATGTTGGCTGTTGGCTTTGTGTAAATGCCCTTTATTATGCTGAGGAATTTTCCTTCTCTCTTTTTTTTTTTCTATTTTGCTGAGAGTTTTTATCATGAATGGGCGTGGAACTTTGTCAAATGCCTTTTCTGCATCAATTGATAAAATCATGTGATTCTTGTCTTTTGTTTTATTTATGTGGTGGATTACATTAATTGTTTTTCTAATGTTGAACCATCCCTGCATACCTGGAATGAACCCCACTTGGTCATGGTGAATTATTTTTTTGATACATTGTTGAATTCTATTGGCTAGAATTTTGTTGAGGATTTTTGCATCTATGTTTATGAGGATGAGGCATACAGGTCTCTAATTTTCTTTTTTTGTGGTGTCTTTACGTGGTTTTGGTATCAGGGATATGCTGGTTTCATAAGAGTGACTTTGGGAGTATTCCACCCTTTTCTATGCTCTGATATACCTTTAGTAGTAGTGGTGTTAACTCTTCTCTGAACGTTTGGTGGAACTCTGCAGTGAAGCCATCAGGGCCAGGGCTTTTTGTTGTTGTTGTTGTTGGGAGTTTCTTTGATTACCTTTTCAATCTCTTCTTTTGTTATGGGTTTATTTAGTTGTTCTACCTATGTTTGTGTTAGTTTAGGTAGGTTGTGTGTTTCTAGAAATTCATCTAATTCTCCTAGGTTTTCAAATTTGTTAGGGTACAATTTTAGTTTTTCATAGTAATTTGATATGATTCTTTTAATTTCACTTGGGTCTGTTGTAATATTGCCCATCTCATTTCTTATTTGCGTTATTTGCTTCTTCTCCTGTTTTTCTTCTGTCAGTTTGGCCAATGGCTTATCAATTTTGTTAATTTTTTCAGCTTTTGGTCTTGTTAACGCTTTCAATTTTTTTTTCTGTCCTTTATTTCATTTAATTCTGCTCTAATTTTTTATTATTTGCTTTCTTCTGGTGCCTGAGGGTTTCTTTTGTTGCTCTTTTTCTATTTGTTCAAGTTGTAGGGATAATTCTTTGATTTGGGCCCTTTCATCTTTTTGTATGTGTGCATTAATTGATATAAATTCACCTCTGAGCACTGCTTTTGCTGTGTCCCAAAGGTTCTGATAGAAAGTGTTTTCATTCTCACCAGATTCTATAAATTTATTCCTTCCTTGATGTCTTCTAGAACCCAGTCATTTTTGAGCAAGGTATTGTTCAATTTCCAAGTGTTTGATTTCTTTTCCCTGCTTTTTCTGTTATTTACATCTACTTTTATGGCCTTATTGTCAGAGATGATGCTTTGTAATATTTTGATGTTTTGGATTTTGCTCAGGCTTGCTTTATATGGTCTATTCTGGAGAATGTTCCATGTGCACTAGAAAAGAAGTTATACTTGGCTGCTGTTGGGTGGAGTGTTCTGTATATGTCTGTGAGGTCAAGTTGGTTGATTGTGGCATTTAGATCTTCCTTGTCTTTATTGAGCTTCTTTCTAGATGTTCTGTTGTTCACCGAAAGTGGTGAGTTGAAGTCTCCTACTAAAATTGTGGAGCTGTCTATCTCACTTTTCAATGCTGTTAGAGTTTGTTTTATATATCTTGCAGCCTTGTCATTGGGTGCATAAATATTTAAAATGGTTATATCCTCCTGGTATATTGTCCCTTTAATCATTATGTGGTGTCCTTCCTTATCCTTTGTGGTGGATTTAACTTTAAAGTTAATTTTGTCAGAAATTAATATTGCCACTCCTGCTCTTTTTTGATTGTCGTTTGCTTGATATATTTTTTTCCATCCTTTGAGTTTTAGTTACTTTGTGTCTCTCAGTCTAAGTTGTGTCTCTTGTAGGTAGCATATAGATGGATCATGTTTTTTATTCCATTCTGCCACTCCCTGTCTCTTTATTGGTGCATGTATTCCATTTACATTCAGCATAATCTTGGATAGGTGTGAATTTAGTGCTGTCATTTTGATGTCTTTTTTTGTGTGTTGTTGACAGTTTCATTTTCCCACTTAATTTTTTGTGCTGAGTAGTTTATCTCTATATATTGTCTTTTCCTCTTTTTCATTGTTGTTGATTTTGTTTCTGCTGAGTCTATATTTTTTTCTTGTACTTTATTTTGATGGGTAGGATTGTTAATCTCCTTTGTGGTTACCTTAATATTTACCCCTATTTTTCTAAGTTTAAACCTAACTTTTATTTCTTTATATTGCCTTGTCTTCCTCTCCATATGAAAGATCTATGACTAGATTTCTTATTCCCTCTTCATTGTTTTAATGTGGTCTTCTTTTACATAATGACATTTGTTTCCCTGTTTTGAGTTTTTTTTTTTAATCTTGATTTATTTTTGTGATTTCCCTACCTGGGTCGACATCTGATTCCTCTGACCAGTGTTCTAGTCTTGGGTTTATATCTGATATTATTGATTTTCTAACCAGAGAACTCCCTTTAGTATTTCTTGTAGTTTTGGTTTGCTGTTTATAAATTCCCTAAACTTCTGTTTATCTGTAAATGTCCTAATTTCACCTTCACATTTGAGAGACAGTTTTGCTGGGTGTATGATTCTTGGCTGGCAATTTTTTTCCTTCAATGCTTTATATAAGTCATCCCATTTTCTTCTTGCCTCCATGGTTTCTGCTGAGTAATCCGAGCTTATTCTCATTGACTGTCTTCTGTAGGTGACTTTTTATTTATCCCTAGCTGCCCTTCAAATTCTCTCTTTATCTTTGGTTTTGGCAAGTTTGATTATGTCTTGGCGACTTCCTTTTAAGAACTAGCTTATGTGGAGTTCGATGAGCATTTTGGATAGGTATCTTCTCATCTTTCACGATACCAGGGAAGTTTCTGTCAACAAATCTTCAACAATTCTCTCTGTATTTTCTGTTATCTCTACCAGTTCTGGTATTCCAATCACTCATAGGTTATTTCTATTGATAGAGTCCCAGATGGTTCTTAAGATTTCTTCATTTTTTTTTAATTCTTTTACATGATTTTTTTCAAACATTTTGGTGCCAAGTGATTTGTCTTCAGTCTCACCATTTCTGCCTTCCACTTGCTCAATTCTTCTCCTCTGACTTTCTATTGAGTTGTCTAATTCTGTAATTTTATTGTTAATCTGAATTTCTGTTTGGTGCCTCTGCACGGATTCTTGCAGCTTAATAAATTTTTCATTATGTTCTTGAATAGCCTTTTTAATTTCTTCAACTGCTTTATCTATGTGTTCCTGGGCTTGTTCTGTGTATTGCCTGATTGCCTTCCTGATCTCGTTCCTGATGTCTTGAAGAGTTCTGTATGTTAATCTTTTGTTTTCTGAATCCAGTAATTCCAGGAATGCACCTTCATCCAGAAGATCCCTTGATTCTTTGTTTTGAGAGCTTGTGGAAGCGATTATGGTCTGCTTCTTTATGTTACTTGATACTGACTATTGTCTCCGAGCCATCTATAAGTTATTGTATTAGTTTATTTTTACTGTATCTTAGCTTCTTGCTTTGTTTTGTTTTGATATGTCCAAATAGGTTGCTTGAGTGAGCTATCTTTATTTTTTTCACCTTTGAAGCTCAAACGTCCTGTCACCAGATGGCCAGAACTGTTATCAGGTATATGAGCCTAAGTGTCCATTCACTTTTCTTGTATCGATTCAGCTCAGATGTCCAGGTAGTTGATCATCAAGTGTGTGGCACAAGCTCTGTCCTGCAGTGTTAGAGGGGCAGGGGTGATTGGTGTAAGTACCGGTATCTGGTTGCAGCAGGTGGTCATGCTCTGAACAAGGCAGGGGGCTGACAACTGTCCTTTGAGTATCTGTGAGGAAAGTGCATCCCTGTTCCCTAGAGTGCACAGGTGGGTGGCTTCTGCAGACAGACCATGGGCACCCAGTGCTTTTGGTTGTAAGGACTGGGAGGTTCCAGTTATCCTTGGACCCCTGGTGTGGGTGGCTGGGTGATGTGAGTTGAGCCACCAGTCCTTAGGCCTGTGATGTGGGTAGGTGAGGACCCTGTTTAATAGGCAAAGCTGTGTCAAACATCAAATGCCCACCTCTCCACCGCCCAGCTGAAACAGTTGTAGTCTGCCATCAAGGACCATCTCCTGAAATAGGCCCTCGCAGTCCATGCAGGGGGGAAAGGTATTCAAAGTCCATGGACTGTTTATTCCTGGACAGGAGCTGCTTCTGTCCTGTGCTCCCCAGAGTAGTGGAGCTGGCAGATTATCTTTTCCCCCAATTGCGAATTTATTCCTTCTCTAAGGCTGGGAGAATGGCTCAGGAGGTGCAACAGGATCTATTTCAGGCCCAGGGAAATTGACAGCCATGGAAGCTGGCTTGGGGGCTGAGGGCATGGTAAAATATATGCAAGTACTTAGGTTTTGCCAAGAGCACCGTTCTTCTCTGGTTCTGGAGGTGTGAGTAGGCTGCACAGCTGGCTGTCTCTTCCTGAAGAAACTGTGGCTGAATGCTACCACCAGCCTGCCACAGTCGCTCACTCCCAGGGATGGTGCCTGAGGGCTCCTGGCGATTCAGGTCCCGCAACTCCTCTCTACTTCTGAACTGCCTCTCCCTCCGCCTGCCGTTCAGTCCATTTTCTAACTTTGTCTTTGATGTTCAGGGGTCCTAGCTTGTCATAAATATAATTGTTTCACTTGTTTTTTGGGGTCTTTGTTGTAAGGGCATTCACCAGAAGTGTCTAACTACTCTCCCACCTTGGCCCCGCCTCCTCAGTGGTTTTTTAAATTTATTTCCAAGAAGACCTCTGTTGAAACCATCTGTTTCCTTCTCGAAAATGGGTAGGTGATCCCACCATCTCCAGATAGGCAACCCCACTGGGATTCTGGGATCCCTTCTTGCTGCTCTCCTGTGTGGGATTGATAATTTTCTAGATCTGCTGTTTCCCCCATCTTCCTGTATTTACTCTTCCCCTTTCTTCTTATATTTATGCTTTTGACTAATTACACACTCCGGTAGCTTCTTGAGAAAGCATATGTATGAGAAATAAATTTTTGAGTCATTGTGCATCTGAAAATATCTTAATTCTACACATTTGGTGAATAGATTGTCTTTCCTTAGAATTTTAAACCATATCTCCATCATATTCTAGCTTCCAATGTTGCTGAGAAGTCCAAAGTTATTCTGATTTTTGATCCCTTACATGTGGTTACTTTTCCTTTCTGGAAGGTTTTAGGATGTCCTCTCTATACCTGGAAATCTGAACTTTCATGGTAATGTTCTGTGGTGTGGGGTCTTTTTCATTCATTGTGTTGGACATTTGGTTAACTTCTTATTTCCTTCAGTCCTGTACAATGTTCTTGTACTCTTCCTTTAAAATTCCTTCCCTCTATTGTTTCAATTCTCCCTTTCTGTCTCTCCTATTAGTCAGATTTTGTACTATCTGACATTGATCCTCTCATTTTCTAACCCCTCCTTCCTGTTATCCATCTCCTTTTTTTATTGTGCTATTTTTCTTGATCATTTCATTACATTTATCTTGAAAATGTTCTGTATGCAGGTAAGTACCTGAATCTCCAAAATCTTTTGCCCTCTTCTAAAACTGTTGGCATTTCTTGTCCATCATTGTCTCCTCTTGTGTTCTCTTTATCTTGTGAATTTATACCTTTTAAATTCCTTGATTGTCACCTTGGTGGGGGTTTGCAAAAGAAGGATTTTCAGAAGTGGTGTTGGTGGGGAAGGAAATACAGTAGAGTTTCTGTACTGGGGCTACCTGGTGGTTCTGTTCCTACCTTGTTGCTGACCTACTTATCCCATGGGACTTGGACACCTGAGTTCAGTCACTATCCCCCCCTTAAAGCTGACCCTTAAGCAAATCCCCACAATTTAAAGATGCAGAGGGTATAATGGGAAGATTTCTTTATTTGAGTCCTACAAAGTCAGCTCAAGTCTCCTTTCTGCACTTTATTAGCTGTGCCACCCTGGTCAAGTTACTTAACCTAAGTGCCCCAATTTCCTCTTACACCCGTACCTATGGCAGGTGGTTATTATGAGCATCAGATGAAAAGATATCATGTATAAATGTGTGAGTAAACTGTAAAGCATTGTTGTTGTTGTTAGATGCTGTTGAGTCTGTTCCAATTCATAGTGACCCTATTTTTCAGTCCCCAGGGGATGATGTGCTATCCTCACAATTGTTATTATGCTTTCGCCCATTGCTGCAGCCTCTCTGTCAATCCATCTCATTGAGGGCCTTCCTCTATTTCATTGGCATTCTACTTTACCAGGGACTGATCCCTTCTGAGATCATGTCTGAAGTGTGTGAGACATACTGTCGCCATCCTTGCTTCTAAGGAGCATTTTGGCTGTACTTCTAAGATTTGGAAAAAAAATAAAGCATTACACATTGTTAGAGTTGGCAGTGAATGGGTAGAGCTGAGAGCTAGCTGCTGAGGGGAGTCCCCACATTTGAGGCAGAACACAGGGTTTCTGCTCTTTCCATGACTCCCTCTGGATGTTTTCTATAGACTATGTTTAGGGCATTGGGAGCCTTGAATGTGGAAACTCAGTTGCCTTTTTTGGAGGAAACAGGGATGAATCAACGTGTGCCGAATAAAACTCCCCCCAAGAAATACAAATGGGCAGTGGGGAAGGCTTTGGCTCACACACCTTCAATTAAGGTGACCAGGGTGTCAAAGTGTAGTCAGCAGGAGGAGTGATTGGAAGGTGGGTGTAATGGATTGAATTATGTCCCCCCCAAAAATGTGTGTAATCAACTTGGTTAGGCCATGATTCCCAGTATTCTGTGGTTCTTCTCAATTTTGTGACTGTAACTTTATGTTAAAAAGATTATGGTGGGATTGTTACGCCACCCTTACCCAGGTCACATCCCTGATCCAATGTAAAAGGAGTTTCCCTGCGATGTGGCCTATACCACCTTTTATCTCTCAAGAGATAAAAAGGAAAGGGAAACAAGCAGAGAGTTGGGGACCTCATGCCACCAAGAAAGCAGCACCAGGAGCAGAGCATGTCCTTTTGACACAGGGTCCCTGCACCCGAGAAGCTTCTCAACCAGGGGAAGATTGAGGACAAGGACCTTCCTCCAGAGCCGACAGAGACAGAAAGCCTTCCCCTGGAGCCAACTGCCTGAATTTTGACTTGTAACCTACCAGACTGTGAGAGGATAAATTTCTCTTTGTTAAAGCCATCCAGTTGTGGTATTTCTGTTATAGCAGTACTAGATGACTAAGACAGTGGGTGTCACAGGGAAAGTTACAACTGGCTGGCAATTTGGCTAAAGAAAGAATGTGCTAACCCAAGGGCAGACCTGTAGAGTAAAAGGGAGGTCAAGAAACAGAAATCTTGGCAGGTTCTTCAGGACCATCCAGTGGAGAGGATGCCAGTGGAGTGGACATTTGCTTGGTAGCTACATTTTCTTACCAGAGATGGCTCCATCAGTTCACATAAGCTTATTAGCACCAATAGGACTATAAAACAAATTCCCCTCCATTCATTCATTTATTCAGCAAATATTCACTGAGCACCTGCTATGTGTCAGACACTTTTAGGTGCTTGAGATACAGTAGTGAATAGGACAGGCCAAGATCCCTGTCCTCATGGAGCCTGTTCTCCATGAAACAATAGGTTTTGGTGACGATTTCATTCACTGTGCTAGGGGTTGGAGTGGCAGCATAATAAGGCTAAAACTGGCTCTCTAGGGGCTCACAGTTAATAGATGTGGCTTCCTAATTAGATTTTTCCAGAGAGAGAATGATTGACTAACTGATTCAAATACTCAATCCCTTCGGCACATTGTAAATTAATTGCATTCTGGTCTCTGATGAGTTTGGTTAGCTTCAGGTAGTTCCTAACACTGAACTATGAGTGCACTATCAAAATCAAGTTTCCAAACCTGAACAGCTGTTGAAAGCACTGTCCCCATGAATCTTCCTAAGCAACTAACCAACCAAACCAGTTGCTGTTGAGTGCAGAGTAGGGTTTTCATGGCTGGGACTTTTCGCGATCAGATCTCCAGGCCTGTCTTCCCAGGCACCTGTGGGTGGGTTCAGACTACCAGCGTTTCAGTTAGTAGCTGAGTGTTTAACCATCTGTACCATCAGGGACTCCTTCCTTAGCAACACCAGGCCTGACCCTTCTATAATTTCTCTATTGCACCCCTCTACCCCAGTCTCAACAGGGACGTTTATTTTGGCATCCACAATCATTCTGCCTCTTGCAGAGTACATCTAGCAACAGATAAAAGTGAGTCATTCATACATTCATTCCTCAAGTGTCTTTTGAGCACCTACTATGTGCCAGATACTGTGCCCACGAGATGAACAAGACAAGTGTCTCCCCTCAGGAGCTCAATGTGTGCTGATGAAAGGGGACATGGTAGAAAGCTCTCCAATGCACAGAGTTCAGTTCTAGTCCTGGGTCTGCTACTAACTTGGGTGAGTGGCCTCTGCTTTCTGGGCCTTAATTAGCTCACCTGCAATCAAGAAGTAGACTAGTTGATCTTCTGGCTCTCCGGGTTAATTCTTCTGTGTCAAGGAAGATGCACAGTATGACTCTTTGGAAGATGACTGTGAGGAGAAACAAGGTGTAGTTTGGCAGGGAAGGGGAGAGGAGGAAGGATATGTGGTTTGGCCTTTTCTGTATTTTTCCACCCCCAGAAATGTTCACCTTTTCTCGGCAGTACTAGGTGAGTCACAGAGCACCTGCCTCCCTTTGCCAACAACTGCTGAGCTCCTTAAGTGGTAAAGCTAGCAGGGCTTTCAGGCCCCAGCAACACATTTCCAGGGAGTGTCATGAGCTCAGCCAGAGGACCCCAGGCAGAGACCAACTTGAGTCTGCAGATGGGTGTGGTGCTTGGTAGTGTTTCTCTGCACCCTTCCTGAGGCTAGAACTGCATTCTTAGCATCTTGGTCGGGAAGGAAAACAGTTTCTTACTGCATTCACACTCAGCGGTGTCACTCCTTTCATTTGCTGCTCCCTTCAAATTCCATTTTCTTAAAAAGGGCAGAAAGAGGGGAGATCCTTTTCCTTGAAGTACAACCACTGCCAAATTAACCTTCTTTCTGTACCCTGGGAAACCCTGGTGCCATAGTGGTTAAGTGCTACAGCTGCTAACCAAGAGGGCAGCAGTTTGAATGTACCAGGCACTCCTTGGAAACTCTATGGGGCAGTTCTACTCTGTCCTATAGTGTCGCTACGAGTCAGAATCAACTCGATGGAAGTGGGGTTTTGGGTTTCTGTACCCTGACCCCCAAACACACTCACACATCTTTAACCAACATTGTTGTTGTTGTGAGCTGCCATTGAGTTAGCCCTGACTTATGGCTACTGCATGCACAATGGGACAAAATGCTACCCAGTGCTACTCCATCCCCATGATCAGTTGTAGCCTGTTGTGATCCATAGGGTTTTCACTGGCTGATTTTCAGAAGTGGATCTCCAGGCCTTTCTTCCTAGTATGTCTTAGTCTGGAAGCTCTGCTGAAACCTGTCCAGCATCACAGCAACTCACAAGCTTCCATGACAGACAGGTGGTGGCTGCACATGAAGTGTGTTGGCTGGGAATTGAACCCAGATCTCCTGCATGGAAGGTAAGAATTCTACCACTGAACCATCAATGCCCCAACCAACAATATAGCAAAAGGAAATGTTTATTTATTCATTCAATGAGTATTTGTTAAGTTCCTACTGAGTGCCAGGCGGTGTTCTAGACACTGGGAATTCTTGGTGAACAAAACAAAAAAATTCCTGCCTTCATGGATTTTACCAGGAATAAATAAACAAAGAAATATATAATGTTTGGTTGTGACAAGTGCTTTGAAACAAAAGAAAGCACGTTAAGGAGACAAGGAATTGATGCTGTAGGTGAAGGCTAGATGAGGTAATCAGGGAAGGCCTTTAGCCTCCCCAGGTGATGTTCCTTAAGGATGAGTTTTTCCAATTTCCAAACCATAACTCTTTAGATGCCAAACAAATTTTTATTCTAACTTTGACCAAAAATTAATTGAAATGCATTGTACACTTCTGCCTTATAACACAGGAACCCAACATAAACTGATCTTTTCTTAAAGATTCAAGGTTATTATTAGGAATACTTGCTAGTGCCCTGAACTATAACACAGCCAGTGGTTCTCCAAGTGTGGTCCAGGGACCAGCAGTATCAGCATCCCCTGGGGACTTGTTAGACAGGCAAATTCTCAGGACCCATACCAGACCTCCTGAATCTGAAACTCTAGGGTAGAGCCCAGCCATCTGTTTTAATGTTTAATCACATGCAGGTGATTCTTATCCATAAGGTTTTCATTGGCTAATTTTTGGAAGTAGGAATAAACAGACCTTTCTTCCTAGTCTGCCTTGGTTTGGAAACTCTGCTGAAATCTGTCCACCATGGGTGACCCTGCTGGTATTTGAAATACCGGTGGCATAGCTTCCAGCATCATAGCAACAAGCAAGCCACCACAGTACAACAAAGTTTTTTTTTTTTTAATTTTGTTTATTTTGTTGTTGTTAGAATATACACAGCAAAACGTACACCAATTCAACAGTTTTTACGTGTACCATTTAGTGACATTGGACAAATTGTCTTTTCAATCACCTTATATGCATGCGAAAGCCAGGCAATGAAAAAAGAAGACAGAAGAATTGGTACATTTGAATAGTGGTTTCGGCAAAGAATATTGAATATACGATGGACTGCCAGAAGAAAGAACAAATCGCTCTTAGAAGAAATACAACCCGGATACTCCTTAGAAGTGAAGATGGTGAGACTTCGTCTTGCTTACTTTGGACATGTCATCAGGAAAGACCAGTCCTTAGAGGACATCATGTTTGGCAAAGCAGAGGGTCAGTGAAAATGAGGAAATCCCTCAATTTCATAATAACCTAAAATATACCAGTCATCATGAAGATGGTACAGGACTGGGTAACGTTTCATTCTGTTATACATGGGGTCACCATGAGTCAGATCTGACTCAACGGCTACTAACAACAACAACCAG
The DNA here is from genome assembly GCF_024166365.1 of Elephas maximus indicus. NCBI lineage: Eukaryota > Metazoa > Chordata > Mammalia > Proboscidea > Elephantidae > Elephas > Elephas maximus. Next base: position 30,232,783 of record NC_064832.1, on the reverse strand, counting down.
ATGATTCTGACGCCCACTCAAGTTTGAGAAGGGCTGCTATAGGATACCCTCCAAGGCAGTGGAGAAGGGCAGTGTCTTTGTCTCCTCCCCACAGACTGCCTTCATTTTTGAGTTCCTGCCACCTTTGTGTAGGTTCTGTCTCCCAGCAGGCTGTCAATGTTTATTCCTCAATGATGTCATCAGCATGTCTCTATCTAATTTGTATCTCCTTCTAATTTGTTGCTTCTAATCTCCATACTGGGAAACCAGACAGCAGCCTTAATTTCATTATGTACAATGTAGGAATAAATTCCAGTGCTGCTGGGATCTTGGTTAGTATTTTGGTCTTTTGCCCTCCAGACATGTGGTGCAGTAGAAAGAACACAGGCTCTGGGCCCCACAGACTGGACTTCAGTCTGGACCTACCATGTGATCTTGTGAGTTCAAATGAGAAGTGCCTGGCACCAACCAGGTGCCCAACAATTGCTGGTCGTTGGGCCAGAGGGTAAAGATGAACCCTCGTGATATTTTTGCACCAGTGATTGCCTTTTGGAAAACTCCGCTTAAAAAAAAAAATTTTTTTTAAACCTTACCCATTTTTAAAAACAGCTTTATTAAGATATAATTTTCTTTCCATACAATGTACCCACTTGAAGTGTAAATTCAATGGTTTTTTTTATACTCACAGAGTTGAGTACCCATCATCACAATTTTGGAACATTTTTGTTATTAAAAAGAAACCCCATACTTCTTATCTATCCTTCACTTCCCATTTCTTCTAGCCCAGCCCTAGGCAACTACTAATCTACTTTCTGTTTATATGTTTTGTTGTGGGGTGCCATTGAGTCAATTCTGACTCATAACGACCCTACAGGAGAGAGTAGAACTGCCCCATAGGGTTTCCAAGAAGTGGCTGGTGGATTCAAACTGCTGACTTTTGGTTAACAGTGGAGCTCTTAACCACTACGCCACCAGGGGTGCCTTGCTTATTTTGGAAATTTCATATAAGCAGAATCCTACACTATGTGCCCTGTGTGACAGCCTTCTTTCATTTAGCAAAATGTTTTTCAGTTTTATCCATGTTAAAGCATGTATCAGTACTTAATTTATTTTTATTGTTGATTAATATTCCATTGTATGGGTACGCCACATTTTGTTTATCTATTCATCAGCTGATGGACATTTAGGTGTTCCTGCTTTTAGGCTATCCTGAGCATTTGTGTACAAGTTTTCATTTCTTTTGGCTATATGCCTAGGAGTACAATTGCTGGATCATATAGTAACTATATATTTACTCATTTGAGGAATTGCCAGCATGTTTTCTAAAGCAGCAACACTGTTTTACATTGCCACCAGCAGTGTGTAAGAGTTTCAATTTCTCCACATCTTTTCCAACACTTGTCATCATCCTTTATTATTATTATTATAACCATTCTAGTGTGTGCAAAGTGGTACCTCATTATGGTTTTGATTTGCATTTCCCTGATGGCTAATGATGTTGAGCATCTTTTCATATGCTTTCATATTTGGCTGCCTTCTTTGGAGAAATGTCTATTCAGGTCCTTTGTCCATTTTTAAACAGCATTATTTGTCTTTTTATTATTGAGTTGTGTTGTTTATATATTCTGCATACAAGTTCCTTATCAGATATATGATTTGCAAATATTTTCTACCATTCAGTGGATTGTCTTTTTCCCTTTCTTGATGATGTTTTTTATTTTGATGAAGCCCCATTTATCTGTTTTTTCTTTTGTTGCCATGCTTGTGGTACCACATATAAGAATCCCTCACTAAATCCAAGGTCATGAAGATTTAGCCCTATGTTTTTATTCTAAGAGTTTTATATTTTAAGCTTTTATATCTTTAATCTATTTTGAGTTAATTTTTGTATATGGTGTGAGGTAGGGGTCTAGGTCCATTCTTTTGCATGTAGCTATCCAGTTCTACCACCACCATTTGTTGAGAAGACTGATCTTTCTCCCATTGAATTGCCTTGGTGCCCTTGTCAAAAATTAATTGACCTGCAGATTTTGTTTCTTTTTAAAATTTTACCCCTAATAACTTTGCTGGTGAAGATATTAATGAGAAAAGCAAACAGTTGAACAAACAGACACACTGAACAAAAGTAAGCAGTACAAAGTACTCAATTTCCATATGACAGCAGAGTATGACTTCCTTCTAAGTTTGGCACTTAGAGTGTCTGCTTTAGTGAACACTGGCCGATCTGTCCATCAGCTTGCTGCTTGGCATCATGTGCTAAAAGGATTTTATTCTCTCTCAAAGCAAACAAAACAGACTCCTGAGAAGTACGTTACATCTGAAAAATTGGATAGACCCAAACATTTGCCACAATTTGACCACTCACCAGCCTTATTTTTTCTAAGACTAAAGCTTGACTACTCTAGAGTCCATTAAAGTTTTAGTTGTAACATAAATAAGCTGTTGAGGACATTGCTGCTTTTCTTGCAGCTCCGTGCTATCTATTTCAAGGCTCCAATTTAGGGAGTTGCTCATCCCCAGAACTGCCTTTCCACTAAACCTCTTGATTCAGGAAACCTGACCACTTATAATGGTGTAGCGTCACTACATGTCTCAGAAATTGCAGAAGCTATAATATGAATACTGTTCATTACAAACGGAGAGCTCTTACTATATAAATAGAATTGTACAATATGTGGCTTTTTGTGACACAAAGGTGTATGTGGAAGAGAAGAAGGAATGTATCTTCCTTAACAACTGGAGGTCAGCTCAGACATGCCAGTCTTGCCCAGGCTGCAGCTCTATCTGCTGAGCCACTGAAGCAGAGAAGAGAGGCTTGAAGGAGAAGAACCACCTTAGAAGTTTGTCATTCATCCATCAAACAAAGCCCAGAACTCTCCTCTTGAGTAAGCAAGAAACAGCGAACAGTGAAGCAGAAGGACTCAGAGTTTACAAAAGCCTCTTACTCTCCATCTGAACTGGGGGAAAAGATAAAAATAAAACTTCTTTTCCCAGGAAAAGAAGACAACTGACAAGGCACTTGTCCTCAAGCCAGTTACAGGTCCACGGTTGAATCTCACTTGGAAGAGTATTTACAGCAATGCTCACTAGTGGCCTGAGAGGACGATGTGAGTCAGCTCTGGTTATAGGAGGTTCGTCCTCAGAATGAGAATTCATATCAGAATTCAATTCCATTTCCCTTTGACTCTCATTGAGCCCTTGGTATATGAGAAGTACCGTATGTGGCTGTAGTGAAGTGGGGAGAGCAGGGCATAAAGATGAGCATAGAAAAGACAACCCTCACTATAATGAAGCTTACAATTCACCCGGACATTGAGTGTTGAAGAAATCATGTATTGTTAAAAAAAGTTATGTACTTTTATTAAGGGTGTCCTCAGTTTTTTAGTGATTTTCTAGAAGGATTCACAGAACTCGGCAAAGCTGCTATACTCATGGTTGTGGTTTATTACAGCAAAAGGATACAGATTAAAATAAGTAATGGAAGAAGGCATGCAGGGCAGAGTCCAGGAGAGCCCAGGCACAACTGCAGAGTCCAGGAGAGCCCAGGCACAACTGTCCAGGTGTCCTCTCCCAGAGGAGTCACACAGAGTGTGCTTAATTCTCCCAGCAATGATGTATGGCAACACACACAAAGTATTACCAACCAGGAAAGCTTACCTGAGCCTTGATGTTCAGGATTTTCACTGCAGTCAATCACATAGGTATTCTGATTGTTCATGTGGCTGACCTTAATCCAGCCCCTCTAGTGGTCAAGCTGATACAACATGGTCTAAGATTCCCACCATAAGTCATAAACTCATCTGGTATGGCCCAAGGCCCCCAGATAAACAGACACTCTTATCAGGAAGAATATTCTAAAGGCTTCGAGGCTATCTTCCAGGAGCCAGGCAAAGGCCCAAACTTTCTTTGGAATGTACAGGGGTTGGAAAGCCCAGATTTGATGAGATAATACACAGTACCCAAGTGCATTATTATTGTTTAAAAAATTCATACATTACCAAAAGATCTAAAAAATTCCTCTGCAGTGTTCACCTGAGTGCTATTGCTGGAAGCTCTGTCATAGTGCCTGTTGTGATTCTCTCTCAGAACAGCCTCAACATCTTGTAGGAAGAGGGATGTTGCAAGCAGTGACATTACTATGGTTGGTGTTACCCAGTATGGTGACTCATGGTGTCACCCATTCCACATGTTAATTACCACAATATTGTAGCTAAAACGCCAGAAAATTTGACAAAATCAAACACCAGCAGCAATGAAAACAACAGCACACGCTTAATAGTATGTGGAGATGAAACCACATGATTCGAAACATCACTGTAATTGGGTTACAATGACAGATATGATGGGAGTGTATTAGAAGCTTCAAGAAGTAAATTAGCAAGAGTTTTATCCTTGTAGGTATATTTATACATGTAAGCTAGGCTTAAGAAAAAATTTCGTTGTTCTAACTAACTACAGGGATGTTTTTATAAGAAATAATAAATTTTTGCTGAAACACTACACAAAAATTTTATAGACAGTCATTTTGGTGTCACACCTCTGACAGTGTCACCTGGTGCTGTCTATACACCCCTAGTGACTCCACAGGGTGCAAGGCATACTTAGCATGCTCATGAACTCCCATACACGTCCAAGGAATTCTCAAAAAGACTCAGAGTTTACAAAATCTGCTTACTATCCGTTTGAACTCAGATGAACTATGGGAAGAGCTAAAACTAAAATTTTCCTCTCAGGAAAGAAGACAACTGAAGGGGCACTTGTTCTCAAGTAAGTTACGTATCCAGAGTGGCTTCCGCTGTTTCCTCTGGATCAACAGGGAAGGCAGAATAAGGACGAAATTTAGAATGATGCTTAAATACAGCAGAATCAGTTTTGAGTCCTGGCTTTGCCACTTGTCAGAGAACTTGTGCAATTTTCTGAACTTATCTAGTCCATAGTTTACTCATCTGTAAAATGGTAATAGCCACCTCCAGACAACCCTATGTGTTTCAGAGTAGCATTGTGCTCCATGGAGTTTTCAATGGCTGTAGTCTTACAGAAGTAGGTCACCAGGCCTTTCTTTGACAGCACCAATGGGTGGATTAGAACATCCAACATTTCTGTTAAGTCGTTGTTGTTAGGTGCTGTTGAGTTGATTCTGACTCATAGCGACCCTGTCTACTGCAGAAAGAAACACTGCCCAGTCCCGAGCCCTCCTCACAATCGTTGTTATGCCTGAGCTCATTGTTGCAGCCACTGTGTCAATTCACCTCGTTGAGAGTCTTCCTCTTCTTTGTTGACACTGTACTTTACCAAGCATGATGTCCTTCCTCAGGGACTGATCCCTCCTGATAACATGTCCAAATTGTGGAAGATGTAGTCTCACCATCCTCGCTTCTAAGGAGTATTCTGGTTGTAGTTCTTCCAAGACAGATTTGTTCAGTCTTTTGGCATTACATGGCATATTCAATATTCTTCTCCAACACCACAATTCAAAGGCGTCAATTCTTCTTCAGTCTTCCTTATTCATTGCCCAGCTTTCACTTGCACATAATATGGTTGAAAATACCATGACTTGGGTCAGGTGGACCTTACTCTTCAAGGTGACATCTTTGCTTTTCAACACTTTAAAGAGGTATTTCACAGCAGATTTGCCCAATGCAATGCATCTTTTGATTTCTTGACTGCTGCTTCCATGTGTGTTGATTGTGGATCCACTACTAACAGAAGGGTTTTGCTATTATGAATAGAATCATGCAACAGAATCAACCTAACAGCAGTAGGTTTGATTTGTAAGAATTTTTTTTGGTTAGCCACTTCCTGAGAGGATTACATGAGATAATGTATAAATACATAAATAAGGGTACATATATATATATATATATATATATATATATACATATATAAATAAGAGTATATATATGAATAAAAGCATATATAAATAAGAGTATACATATATAAGAGTATATATATAAATAAGAGTATATATATATATGTGTGTATATATATATTCACTACATGTCTATCAGTTTGTTGTGCTGTGCTGGCTTGCATGTTGCTGTGATACTGGAAGCTTTGCCACTGGTATTTCAAATACCAGCAGGGTCACTCTTGGAGGACAGGTTTCAGCTGAGCTTCCAGACAAAGACAGACTAGAAAGAAAAAAAAATTGGTCAGTGAAAACCTTATGAATATCAGCAGAATATTATCTGATATAGTACCAGAAGATGAGCCCTTCAGGTTGGAAGGAACTCAAAATATAACTGGTGAAGAGCTGCCTCCTCAAAGTACAGTTGACCTTAATGATGTGAATAGAATCAAGTTTTCGGGATTTTCATTTGCTGATGTGGCATGACTCAAAATGAAAACAAATAGCTGCAAACAATCATTAATAATCTGAACGTGGAATGTCTGAAGTATATTACAAACATTAATATCCTAGGCATTAGTGAGCTGAAATGGACTGGTATTGGCTATTTTGAATCAGACAATCATATGGTCTACTACTCTAGGAATGACAAATTGAAAAGGAATGGTGTCATGTTCACCATTAAAAAGAACATTTCAAGATCTATCTTGAAGTGCAATGCTGTCAGTGACAGGATAAATATCCATATGCCTACAAGGAAGACCAGTTAATACAACTGTATTCAAATTTATGCACCAACCACTAATGCCAAAGATGAGGAAACTGAATATTTTTACCAACTTCTGCAGTCTGAAATTGATCAAATATGCAATCAAGATGCATTGATAATTACTGATGATTGGAACGTGAAAGTTGAAAATCAAGAAAGATTGGCAATTGGAAAATACGGCCTTAGCGATAGAAATGTAGAAACAACGCTGGAGACGTGTGATAGAATTTTTCAAGACTAAGAACTTCATTGTTGCAAATACCTTTTTCCAACAATATAAACAGCAACTATACAAGTGGACCTCGCCAGATGGAATGCACAGGAATCAAAATGACCACATCTGTGGAAAGAGACGATGGAGATGTTCAATATCATTAGTCAGAACAAGGCCAGAGGCTGACTGTGGAACACACCATCCATTGCCCATATGCAAGTTCAAGCTGAAGTTGAAGAAATTTAGAAGTCCATGAGAGCCAAAGTACGACCTTCAGTATATCCCACCTGAATTTAGAGACCATTTCAAGAATAATTTGACACATTGAACACTAATGATGGAAAACTAGATGAGTTGTGTAATGACATCAAGTACATCGTACACAAAGAAAGCAAAAGGTCGTAAAAGAGACAGGAAAGAAAGAAAGAAAAGACCAAAATGGATGTCAGAAGAGGCTCTGTAACTTGCTCTTGAATGTAGAGTAGCTAAAGTAAAAGGAAGAAATGATGAAGTAAAAGAGCTGAACAGATTTCAAAGGGTGACTTGAGAAGACAAAGTAAAGTGTTATAATGAAATGTGAAAAGACTTGGAGATAGAAAACCAAAAAGAAAAAACATGCTAGGCATTTCTCAAGCTGAAAGAACTGAAGAAAAAAATTCAAGCCTTGAGTTGCAATATTGAAGGATTCTTTGGGGGAAAATATTAAAAGATGGAGGAAGCATCGAAAGAAGATGGAAGGAATACACAGAGTCACTGTACCAGAAAGAATTGGTTGATGTTCAGTCATTTCAGGAGGTAGCATATGATCAAGAACAGATGCTACTGAAGGAAGAAGTCCAAGCTGCACTGAAGGCATCGCTGAAAAACAAGTCTTCAAGAGTTGATGGAATACCAACTGAGATGTTTCAACAAATGAAAGCAGCTATGGAAATGCCCACTTGTCTATGCCCAGAAGTTTGAAAGAAAGCCAACTGACTAGAAGAGATCCGTATTTGTGCCCACTCCAAAGAAAGGTGATCTAACAAAATGCAAAAATTATCAAACAATATCATTAATATCACACGCAAGTAAAATTTTGCTGAAGATCATTCAAAAGTGACTGCAGCAGTACTTCGATAGGGAACTGCCAGAAACACAAGCTGGATTCAGAAGAGGACATGGAACGAGGGATATCAACGTTGATGTCAGATGGATCCTGGCTGAAGGCAGAGAATACCAGAAAGATGTTTACCTGTATTTTGTTGACTATGCAAAGACATTCACCTTTCTGTATCATAATAAATTATGGATAACATTGTGAAGAACGGGAATTCCAGAACACTTAATTTTTGTGCTCATGAGGAACTTGTACATAGATCAAGAGGCAGTTGTTCAGACAGAACAAAGGGATACTGAGTGTTTTAAAGTCAGGAAAGGTTTAAAGTCAGGGTTGTATTCTTTCACCATACCTGTTCAATCTGTATGCTGAGCAAATAATATGAGAAGCTGGACTTCCTCTCACATACTTTGGACATGTTATCAGGCGGGACCAGTCCTCTGAGAAGGACATTATGCTTAGTAAAGTAGAAGGTCAGCAAAACAGAGGAAGACCCTCAACATGATAAATTGACACAGTGGCTGCAACAGTGGGCTCAAGCATGAGGATTGTGAGCCTGTCACCTGACTGGCTAGTGTTTGATTCTGTTGTACACAGGGTCACTGTGAGTTGGAACCAACTCAATGGCACCTAACAACAACTATATATGTGCGTATATATATATATACACACACACACACACACACATATATATACATATGGAAAACCTGGTGGCGTAGTGGTTAAGAGCTACAGCTGCTAACCAAAAGGTCAGCAGTTAGAAGCCACCAGGTGCTCCTTGGAAACTCTATGGGGCAGTTCTACTCTGTCCTATAGGGCCGCTATGAGTCGGAATTGACTCGATGGCAATGGGTTTGGTTTATACGTATGTATGTATGTAGCAGCTGAGAGCTTAACCACTGCGCATATGTATGTATATGTACATGTATATATAAGAAGCCCTGTGGCACAGTAGGAGTACTGGTGGTGCAGTGGTTAAAGTGCTTGACTGCTAACTGAAAGGTTGGCAATTCTAAGCTGCTTCAGTGGAGAAAGACGTGGCAGTTCGCTTCCATAAAGATTTATAGCCTTGGAAACCCTATGGGGCGGCTCTACTCTGTCCTACAGGGTCATTATGATTTGGAATCGACTCAATGGCAATGGGTTTGGGTTTTTGTTTTTGTTTTTGGTGGCACAGTGATTAAGCTCTTGGCTGCTATCCGAAAAGGTTGATGATTCAAATCTACCAACCACTTCGTTGGAGAAAGATGTGGCAGTCTGCTTCCATAAAGATTATAGCCTTGGAAATTCTATGGGGCAGTTCTACTCTCTTACAGGGTCACTATGAGTCACATTTGACTTGACAACAGTGGGTTTGGGTATATGTATATATACACATACATAAATTAGAAAAAAAATTAGACATATAATTTGTAATTATATATGTGTGAATAAAAATGACTTCTTTCTAATTTAAAATTTCTATTTCTATAGAAAATTTCAAGTGTTTCATCAACATACTGCTTCCAGGAATTCCAGGGTGTGCATTTACATTCCATTGACGTTATAACGATGGACTCAATGGAGGATTAACTCAGAAAACGGTTTTATAAAATTTAGCATTATTTCAATATAAAAGATTATCCCAGTTAATTGGCCTAATAACATGTTTAGTGCTTCTATTTTACCTCCTAGTTCATTACGTAGCGCCTATGATCTTAAAAGTTTGCAAGTGGCCATCCAAGGCACAACAACTGATCTCTACTCACCTGGAGCAACAAGGAAGAAGGAGAGTCAGGAATAGGAGGAGGATATGGAATGTGTGACTAATTGCCTCCGTGAATAACTACCTCCTTTGCCGTGAGACCAGAAGAACTGGATAGTGCCTGGCTATCATTACAGAAAAATTTTATCAAAGATTCCAAAGAAGAATCCTTATCCAAACAGAGAAAATACAGAACAGAATTTAAAATTCGTATGGACTCTAGACATTCTGGAGTCATGGAAGGTGGGTGAACCCCTGAAACTATTGCCCCGAGATAATCTTTAAACCTTAAACCAAATATATCCCCTGAAGTCATCTTAAAACTGAACAATAGGTTTAGCTTAACTAGTAAAAAAGGTCTGCCTTGAGCATTACGCTCTTTTAAGAACTATCTATATGGGATCAAATTGACAATAGCAACCTGAAAGATTAGAAAGGAAACTTAGGGGCAGAGAGTTTCTGTTAAAGAGGGAAGAACGGCTCAGAAAAGGACAGTGAGAATGTTTGCACAATTGGAAGAAGGTAATCAGTGTCACTAAATGGTACATGTAGAAACTGTTGAATTGGTATATTTTTGCTGTGTACATTCTCAGTGACAACAAAATAAATAAAATTTAGAAAAAAACAAAAAAGAGTAAGACAAGAGAAATGTAAATTGGAACATTGTCAACTAGCTAGGCTCTCCCTTTGCACTGCTGGCATCAGCCTCTAAAAGGCCTATGATGGACAAATTTAAAAGTGGGGTGTCATGGATTGAATTATGTCCCTCCAAAATACATGTATCAATTTGTCTAGGTCATGATTCCCAGTATTGTGTTATGGTCCACTATTTTGTCATCTGATGTGATTTTCCTAGGTGTTATAAATCCTATCTCTATAATGTTGATGAGGGGAGATTAGCAGCAGTCATGTTAATGAGGCAGGACTTAATCTACAAAATTTGATTGTGTCTTGAGCTAATCTCCAAGAAAGCGCCAGGAGAAGAAAGCATCTTTTGGACTTGGGGTTCTTGTGCTGAGAAGCTCCTCTACCAGGGAAAGATTGATGACAAGGACCTTCCTCCAGAACTGACAGAGAGGAAGCCTTTCCCTGGAGCTGGCACCCCGAATTTGGACTTCTAGCCTCCTACACTCTGCGAGAATAAATTTCTCTTTGTTAAAGCCATCCACTTGTGGTATTTCTGTTACAGCAGCACTAGATGACTAAGACATAAAGTAAGAGCAATAAACTCTCCCGGAGGTGCTTGACATCCTCCATGTCTCCTTCCACTAACATTACCATTGCCAAGTGGCTGTACTCCCTCCTGGTAAGTTGGAAGAGCTGGGCCTCCAGAATAGGAGATGGTGGTTAAGATGCAGTACATGGTATAGAGTTCAAGCCACCACTTCATACCTCTGGGTCCTACGGTGTTCACACTGTACCTTAGCATAAAATGCCAGAATGCATGGAGGATCGAGGACAAGATCATCAATAGTAGAAATCATGCCCAGATGGAGACAAAAAGTCTGTTCATGCCAGAGTCCAGACATTCTATAACTACCTTGATGGCTCTGCTTTCCCTCCTTTCAGCTTGCTGGCAAGCCTGGAAGAAGTCTCTGGTAGAGATGCTGAGAGTACCTGCTGCTGTGGGCCTGTCTTAGCTATCTAGTGCTACTATAACAGAAATACCACAAGTGGATGGCTTTAACAAATAGAAATTTATTGTCTCACAGTTTAGGAGGCTAAGAAGTCCAAACTCAGGCACCAGTTCCAAAGGAAGGCTTTCTGTCTGTCAGCTCTAGGGGAAGGTTCTTGTCAACAATCTTCTGCTGGTGTAGGAGCTTCTCAGTGCAGGGACTCCCGGGTCCAAAGGACATACTCTGCTCTTAGCACTTCTTTCTTGGTAGCATGAGGCCCCCCTCCTCTCTGCTAGATTTTCTCTTTTATATCTCGAAAGAGATTGACTCAAGATACAATCTAATTCTGTAGATTGAGTCCTGCCTCATTAACATAACTGCCTCTAATCCTGCCTTATTAACATCATAGAGGCTAGGATTTACAACACATAGGATAATCACATCAGATCACAAAATAGTGGACAACCACACAATACTGGTAATCATGGCCTAGCCAAGCTGACACGTATTTTGGGGAGCACAATTCAATCCATGGCAGGGCCCCAGATCTTCTGTCCCTGTTCATCAGAAGTATTCATACTAAAAAAGCCCCTGACCCACCCTTCCAGGATAATCAAATCCCATTCTTATGGGATAGTGGACAGGAAACTTAATAGGCACCTACTCTGTGCCAGGGGGTCCCTGGGTGGTGCAAAAAACTAACACGCTAAGCTGCTAACCAAAAGGTTAAAGGTTTGAGTCCACCCAGAGGTTTCTCAGAAGAAAGGGCTGGCAATCTACTTCTGAAAAAAATCAGCCACTGAAATTGCTATGGAGCGCAGTTCCACTCTGCAACATGGGGTAGCCATGAGTCAAAACCAACTTGTTGGCCACTGGGTTATATCATAAAACTATTCCTGAGACCAGGGCTGGATTAAGGCATGTGAGGGCCCCAAACATTGATAATATGTGGTGCCCCCGCCTTCACTTACTCATGCATTTGAATGGGTAATGTGAATTTTATGAGATGAACTGGATTATTAAATTTTTAGTGGACGTGGGGTACTGAGATTTTTACCATATGCCATATTTTCTGCAAAAAGAATATTTCATGTATCGTACAAGAAAGAAAATGAGTCAGTGAACTTAGTTGTTTCAATAATCAATGTAAAATTCTGCTGATTGCCCACAACAAAAAATTGACTTTCACCAATTTACTTTAAATGGCTCATACTTCAATTTTGATGCATGTTTTGAAGTAAATGCTGTAATTATAAATGGACAAATTAAAAGAAAAAGAAAATTTAATGATCTGAAAACAAATATTACAACAAATTACTGTATTTTATTTTTAGATGGATCTTTCATTTCTAACATCATTTCTAACATGTTATAATTAAAACAATTTCTTTCTATTCTTTGCTCTCACAAATTCTTCAAGGATTTTGTCACAATTAAGCTCCTGAACAATATCTACTTCCGTACTTAGTAAGGATAGTTCATCGAGTCTTTCTTGAATCACTGTTGTACACTAAGGGTTTTTGAGTCTCTTTAGGGATGAAAATGAGTGTTCTGTTGTGCAGTTTGTAATCATTAAAATTAGTAATATGTGTAAAGCAATTTCAATATTGAGAAACATGCATTGTATTTTACCTTCTATTATGAAATTATACATGCCTACTTTACATGAGTAGGCTGTAGTTTCTAAATCAGCAGACATTGATGTACAAGACTGCTCTCTCAAAATGGGTCAGAGGCCTGTTATCTAGTAAGACAATCCATCCTTGCCCAGTAACTGCTCATGTTGGATCTAGTTGAATATTGGGTGAATGTAGCAAGAGTTAGATTCGGCAGCCCACCCCCACCTCTCATTTATTAGAAAGAAACAGTATGCTCCCAAAAGACCTGCCAAGATAAGAAGTTTCAGTTACACAGGAGGGGACTGTAGGAGACATATGTCAATGAAGGTACTGAAGTGGTAGAGCCTCATTGCTTAAACAACCTTGCTCGTGGGCACCCTCATGACTCCGCATGAACTTTATTTCTGGCTGGCACATTCTCGCACACTGGAGCTGGTATCAGTTTCATTTAGTGCTCTGCCAGTTCCCTTCCACTGCAGCACTCACTTTTCCTTGTGTCTTTTCTGCTTAGTATCTATGGTTCTTTCCTTTGGACAACTGGCACACCTATTTTGTTGATGCCCTACAAACCAAAAACCAAACCCAGTGCCATCGAGTCGATTCCAACTCATAGCAACCCTATAGGAAAGGGTAGAACTGCCCCATAGAGTTTCCAAGGAGCGCCTGGCGGATTTGAACTGCCAACCCTTCTGCCAGCAGCCGTAGCACTTAACCACTACGCCACCAGGGTTTCCTGTTGATGCCCTAAGCATGTGCTTATCTTGCTTGTTGGGTATTCTGTCCCTGCCTGAGACAAAGAACACTAAATGGGTCACTGAGGTGTGACTTTAACCTCAGAAGTGTTCTGGTTTGACACAAAGAGACAGCAGCAATCCTCTGGCCATGCACTCTGACCACTTCTGGGAAGGCCTTGATGCCTGCTCCCACAGTCTCTGTATAAGGGGGTCACCGTATTCAGGACAGTGTCCTTGATGCAGCCTGGCCCAAGTGCTCTGCACCCACCACAGGACCTCTGCTGGGTGTGGCTGACCAGCCCCATCAGAGCCTCCCTTGGAAGGCTGGACTGCAGGACCTACAGAGACAGCCATCAGAAAGAAGAGCTCCAGAAGCTGAGAGACTCTGAGACTAGGCAACAGCAGATGCTGTGGGGTTAGAAGACAGCAAGAAGCCAGTCCTCCAGAGCAGCATAGGGTGGAAAACCACTGTGTCACCACAACAGTAGAGCAGGAGGTCAGAGAACAATCGCTCCTGCTCTCCTGACCTGAATGACTTTCCATGAGCTACTGAGTTGGTTTCCAACCTCCCTCACTTCCTCCGTCTACCTTATTTTTTCAGCTGAGTTAACCTTCCTATGTTCCTCTTTCTTCCACTTCTTCAGAGGTAACACAGGTATTGCCAGTTGTATGTGAGGGTCAGAGTCCCTTAGTGGTGCAAACAGTTAATGCACTTGGTTGGAGGTTTAGGCCCACTCAGAGGCACGTCCGAAGAGAGGTCTGGTGATCTACTTCCAAAAAATCAGCCATGAAAACCCTATGGAGAACAGTTTTACTATGACACACATGGGGTCACCATGAGTCTTGGTCAATTAAAAAACAACTGTCGGTGGTGGATTCTGTGTCAGGAACAGTGTCAGTGGAATTTGCATACATTTTCTCATTTAATTCTCATTAGATTTAACCTTGGCAAGATCCTAGCTTAAATTGGGTATGCGGGATATGATCTGAAGATAAAATGACCAAGAAATTCAGTCAACTGTTACTCAGCTTCTACAGCAGTATCGATGGTATGCACTGGCTTATTGAAAGCAGATCTATTTCTATTCATTCCTTTTTTGGAGAAACTTTCTGTAAAGGCTTTGTTGCTTGGTTGGCCCCCATACTCACTCTCCTTAGAACTCCATAGCCCTGTTCACGCTTCAGAAGATGACCCACGATTAGTGTGTCCACAAAACCCCAGGCTTCCAGCGATCACTCCTGAATGATGCTCAAAATGGGATTTTGGGGGGGCCCTGCCACAGTTGTCGAGGGCTTGGCTGCTAACCAAAAAGGCAATTCAAAATCCACTGGATGACAACAAGTTTGGTTTGGGTTTTATTTATTTACTTATTTTCATTTTTAGGAAGTCAACAGCTACAGTCAGAGTTGGCCGATTTTTTCATTTCCCAAAGAACAAATATCTTGGCCTAAATATGGCAAAAATGGACTACATGAGCATGTTTTTGGAAGCACACTAACTCTGGGCTCCACTCCAGAAGAAACTTCTCCTAACATTAACTTTGACCTTTCTGCATGTGGAGTGCTCCCTAGTCCTCTAATGTGCTCATACAGAGTTCTGGGAAACAAGAACCAGTCAGTAGGCTTCGTTTCCTCTCATCCTAACTCCGAGGTTAAAGGAGCTGATTCCTCAAACAGAAAAGGCCTTCTGTGTGAAATGTAGCCTAGCGAACCCTTTACAAGGTAACCCCTCTTCCTGCCCATCAGGGTCTCCCCGAGAGTGGAGGAGTGACCTGGAGCGCCAGGTGCCGATGGCAGGAATCACACCTCTGCTTCCTTTGTGTGTCTCACCAAGGAGGGTGCCTTCTTCCCAGAGTGTCCTCGGCCACTGTTAACAGACAAGCTGCCTGTGGAGCAGGCATGAGTAACAAGAAGTAAAACCAGAATTAGCCAGCAAATGTGGCTGAGGGAGTGGTGACAAGAAGGGAATCCTGCTTTTGTGGTTAAAATAGGGCTTGTGATGAATGACCCTGTGCAAGTGCTTTTGTCCAGGAGGCAGACATGGGGGAGTTTATTTTTTTGTGGCAGCCCAGCGTTTACATTCAATTTTTTGAGAAACTGCAAAATTAGTTCTCACAGTGGTTCAGCATTTTACTTTTCCACAGCAATGTGGGAGGGTTCAAATTTCTCTACATCCTTGCCAAAAGTTGTCTACTTTCACGTGGTTATAGCCATCCTAGCCAGTCACATCTCAGTGTGACTGTAAGCACTTTTAACACAATGTTCTCACACACATTAGACCTGTGGTTTGCATAAAGGAGTTCCTCGCACTCCGTAGTCTGTTAGAGAACCTCAGCCATTCACTCATTCAACCCATATAAGGAAGAATCTGCTTGGCTCTCATAGAACTTATATTCTCTGAAGACACTAAAGAAACAGATTAACCAGTGAATAAAATGATTGACGATTGCAAAGAGCCCTTTGAAGGATGTAAATTAAAAATAAATAAATAAATAAGGGCTGAGGTAAATAATAACCATGTATGTGGAGGTCCACAGTAGATGGCGATTAGAAAGGCTACTCTGCGGAGGTGATATTTAGATTGAGTTTTAAAGGATGAGAAGAAATTGACATTCACAACTTAGAGAACTTTCTCTACAGTTCTTCAGTCACCTCTCAAATGGGATTTCTCTTCCTTCTGACACATGTGTTACAGATTGAATTGTGTCCCCCCCCCAAAATATGTGTCAATTTGGCTAAGCCAAGATTCCTAGTATTATGCAGTTATCTTCCATTTTGTGATCTGATGTTATCATGCTCTGTATTGTAAATCCTACACTAATCCTATGTTAATAAGGCAGGACAGAATCTACAGGATTAAGTTGTATCTTGAGTGAATCTCTTTTGAGATATAAAAGAGGGAAGTGAACAGAGAGGAGAAGGACCTTATGCCACCAAGAAAGATGAGCAGAGAATAAACTTGGGGTCACTGTGCTGAGAAGCTCCTAGACCAGGGGAAAAATGATGACAGGGACCTTCCCCCAGAGTCAACAGAGAGAGAAAGCCTTCCGCTGGAGCTGGCACCCTGGATTTGGATTCTAGCCTCCTCAACTGTGAGAACTTGTCATTGAGGTCCGTAAACAAACAGAAGAGAACCTGGTAGCATTAAGTGACAGCGGGTCAATCACCTTTCTAGTCAAAAGCTAATCAGCTGGGTTCCATAGAGAATGATTTTATCCACTTTCCCAGCTGGACACCAAGGCAGGTTTCTAAGGAGAGCAGTGCAAAAAAGGCACATCTCAAAAATTCCAGGGCAGAAGGTTGATACCTCAAGGATTCACCTAGTCATCGCCTCGGAAGACTAAAGTGAAAAATTATGCTTGATAGGGATGCAACCTATTTCTAAAAAGATATAGTATGTTGTCACAAAAGGTCCCTGGGTGCCACAAATGGTTTATGTTCCACTGCTGTCCTAAAGACTACAACTTGGCTAGGGTGGTCAGGGAAAGTTTCTCTGAGATGACTTTTGATCTGACAGCTGAGCGATGAGAACGAGGCAGCCGTGGGAAAATCCAGGGGAAGCATTCCAGCCAGAGAGGCCCTGCAATGTGAATGAGCTTGAAGTATTCAAGTGCCATAAATAATTAAATGTGGCTGGAGGATGAGGAAACAAGAGGAAAGTTGAAGGAGATGTGGAGTGGTAAGCACAAGTTATGGTGAAGTGGTGAAGAGCTACAACTGCTAGCCGAAAGGTCAGCAGTTCAAATTCACCAGCCGCTCCTTGGAAACCTTATGAGGCAGCTCCACTCTGTCCTATAGCATCACTGTGAATCAGAATCGACTCAACGGCAATGTGTGTTTTTTGGTAAAGAACTTTGGGTTTTATTCTAATCATAAAGTGAAGGCTTTGGAGAGTTTGGGGTTGTGATATGATCAGATTTATGAAATAAAAAGATCATTTTGGCTGTCAAATGAAGAATGGAATGTAGGGGCAAGTGTGGCAGCAGGGAGACCCCTCCAGCGGCAGTTGCAAGAAACCAGCTGAAAGATGGTAGTAATTCAGGTCAGGGTTGTAGGAGTGGAGATGGTGAGAAGGGATCAGATTTGGACTACATTTCAGAGTTCAAGAAGATTTACTGATAAATTTTTTGTGGAGAGTAGTTAGAATTATATTCGGCTGTACCCAAAAGTAAAGGATAGAAGTAAATTCTTCTCTTAAGTCAAAGTCTGTGTAGGAGGGCCATGGCCGGAGAAGCACACTTGTGCCAATTATCAGTCTGTTGCGTCTCAGCTCCAAAACCACTCTTCATTGCCTTGTTTGTGGCACTGGAGCTGGACTCTGTAAGCATTGCTCCTTTGCCAGTTGGTGTGATGTAAACTTTGTCAGCAGGTGGCTGCAGGCGGAAGGAGCTTCTCTTTTTGGCTATGGTATGCTTTTTCTCATCTTCTTTCCCCCACAGGATGACTGCCAGTGGTGTGCTTATGTGACATTCAATGACACTCACTTTTTAGCAAGTTGTTGCCAGTTTCAGCCCACAGTCCCCTGCCCATCAGTGGTCAGTGTTAGGTATTGCTAAGGGTGAGGAAGATGAGAACAGAGAATTGGCCATTGGATTTAGCAAAATAGTGGTCACTGGTGATCTTAAGAGATCACTCAGTGGATGATGAGGATGAAAGCCTGGTTGGGAGGGGTTGTGTAGAGAATGAAGGGTGAAATCCTTAAGGTTATATGTCCACTTGGCTGGGCCATGATTCTCAGTGGTCTGGCAGTTATGTAATGATGTAATTCGTTGTTGTTTTTTGGGTTCATCTTTCAATTTAGTTTAGACTTTTAAATTATAACAATGTTTTACATATTTAAAAAAGAATATTAATTCCCCAGGTACGTAGTTGTTGTTAAGTGCTGTCCAGTCACTTCCGACTCATAGCGACCCCATGTACAACAGAATGAAACACTGCCATCCTCTCAATCATTGTTATGTTTGAGCTCACTGTTACAGCTACTGTGTCAATCCGTCTCGTTGAGGGTCTTTCTCTCTTTTGCTGACCCTCTGCTTTAGAAAGCACGATGTCCTTCTCCAGGGACTAGTCCCTTCTGATAACATGTCCAATGTAAGTGAGACAAAGTCTCACCATCCTCACTTTTAAGGAGCTGTACTTCTTCCAAGACAGATTTGTTCATTCTGGCAGTCCATGGTATATTCAATATTCTTTGCCAATGCTGTAATTCAAAGGCATCAATTCTTTTTCGGTCTTCTTTATTCATTGTCCTGCTTTCACATGCCTATGAGGAGATTGAAAATACCATGTCTTGGGTCAGGGGCACCTTAGTCCTTAAAGTGATGGCTTTGCTTTTTAATATTTTAAAGAGGTCTTTTGCAGCAGATTTGCCCAGTGCAATGTCATTTGATTTCCTGACTGCTGCTTCCAGTAATGATGTAATTTGACAGTTATATAATGATGTAGTCATCCTCCATGATGTGATCTGATGTGATCAGCCAATCAGTTGTAAAGGGAGTTTACTCACTGGTGTGGCCTGCATCCAATATGTGTGTGGACGTTCTGGCAAACCTTGCTTGCTTGCTCTGGATCCTGTATCCAGTTCATCATCATCTGACCTGCCTATGTTGGGTTTGTTAGCTTCTGGAGCTACATGAGCCTCGAAAAGCCACCAGCCTTATGCCTAACCCGCAGACTTGGAACTTGCCAACCTCTACAACCATGTGAGCCATTTCCTTGAGAGAAATCTTTTTATGTATACATATACTGTTTATGATTTTGCTTCTGTAGAGAACCTAGCCTAAAATAGAGGGCAAGGGAGTGGAAAGAGAAAGACAGATAACTTTTTTGACTTTTTCCTTAAAGGAAAACAGAGAAATGGTGCAGTAGCTGAAGAGGGACATGGAGTCAAATGATTTTTTTTTTTAAATGGGTCATATTAAGGCACATTAATAGGCTAATTGGAATAATCCAGCAAGAGAGAAATGTAGAAGCAAGGCCCTGTGTAGGGGAATGGTGGTTGAGTGGAGAGCACAGGAAGGGCTGGTCTTAGAAAGGAGGAGGGATCTTTCTCCCTTTGCATTAGGTGAGAAGGCAAAAATCTGGATCCAGTCTTAGGCTTCTGGGTTTGGTGGTGGGAAGATGAGGTACAGTAGTTCTCATTTAATTGTATTTATTTTCTCAGTGAGGTATGATGTGAGGTCTCTAGCTGAAAGTGTAGAAGGAAGATTCTTGGAGGTTTGAGTCTGAGAAAGAGGGAACTGGGTTTACCAGGGAAATGTAGTGTCCCTTGGAGAACTGTCATACATTTAAAGTAAAAAATAAGCAGTGGGACTGTTTGATTTTCTTCACCCAGTTTCAGTTGCTGGGATGTAGGCATGAGGTCAGTGGACAGTTGGATCAAATCAGAGTTGGAGTTTTGCCAGGTGAATTTAATGACAGGAGAGAGGAGCTAGGGGATTGTGGGTGTTTGTAGGAGAGTGGTTAGAGTGCTGGACCACGGACTGTAAGTTAGAGAAGGAGAGAACTGAGTGAATGGCTCTGTGGGGTGTGTGTGTGTGTGTGTGTGTGTGTGTGTATGATGGTGATTAGAGGTACTTGTGAGTTTGAGGTGCAACTGGAGTGGGGAACGTGAGTGAGTGAGCCAGCAGGTGAGGAGGTGGTAGCCAGAGAGTGAGCAGGATGTTTGAAACAGAGAATTTGCAGGTAATGTGGTTTTTGGTGAAGACAGAGTCCAAGTTGTGCCCATGGGGGCAGACGGCTGAGGTGGGGTGAAGAAAGTGACCACTGTAGTTACAGAGACCAAGACACTGAAAGCTTGGGATTCTGTCCCTTTCTTCTTGCACCAGGTCTCATGGACAGAGCTCTACATCCTTAGTAAGTGTTGACTAAATGTTCGGCATGAGGATGGGTATAGAGGGGAAGGGGGAGCAGGAGCAGGATTTAGTAATGCAGTGGGGGGGGAGGGGAAGCAAGAGAGGTAAGAACAGGTTTTTTGTTTTGGTTTTGCCTTTTTTTTTAAATAATATTTAATTGTATTTTTGGTGAAAGTTTACTCAGCAAATTAGGTTCCTATTTAATAATTACTACACAAATGGTTCAGTGACATTGGTTACATTTTTCACATTGTGTCAGCATTCTCATTAATCCCATTCTGAATGTTTCCAGTAATCTGGTTTCCCTGTCCCCTGTAAGAACAGTTTTTAAATGATCTCTCATGCCCTTGGGTCTGCCTAGAACCCTGCCATTTTTGGGGGTTTGATAATACTTTAATGCTCTAGTGGAGTGTGGTGGTTACATCACACTCCACTAGATTGTGTGTCAACTTGGCCATGATTCTCAGTGTTTTGGCAGTCATATAAGGTTATAACTTCCATGTTGAGATTTGATATGTGATCACCCCCATGATGGGATATGCTGTGAGTAACCAGTCAGTTGAAAAGGAGTTCCCTTGGGTGTGTGGCCTGCATCGAATGTTAAGTGGACATTCTGGCCAGGCTCAGGGGCTTTTTGCTTGCCATCGATATTGCAACAGACTCCTATTCATCTGACCTCTGGTTCTTGGGACTTGAACTAGCAGCTTACCTGAGGTCTTGCCTGCCTATCTTGGGATTCGTTGATCTTCACAGCCGGTGAGCAGAAGCCCTGCTCTCTGACCTGCCAATCTTGGGTTTGCCAGTCACTGTGGCTACGTGAATCAGGAGAAGCCTCTATCCTGATACACTGACTTGGGACATTCCACCCTCTACAACAGCATGAGCCATTTCCTTAGTATAAATCTCTCTCTGTATATATTTATAGGCTTTACTGGCTTTCTTCTCTAGAGAACCCAGGGTAAGACATGGAATAGTCTGTGGCCTGAGAGAAAGTATGTTCAACTCAATTCAATTTGACCAAAGTTTATTGAACACCTACTGTGTTTAGACTAGGAAGAAAGTCCTGAAAATCTGCTTCCAAAAATTAGCCAATGAGAACCCTATGTATTACAACAGAATATTATCCTCTATAGTGCCGGAAGATGAGCCCCTGGGTTGGAAGACACTACACAATGGCTGCAACAATAGATTCAAACATTCCAGTGATCATGAAGATGGCACAGGACCAGACAATATTTTGTTTCATTGTACATAATGGAGTTGACTTGACGGTGACTAACAACACCCATGCTTAGAATAGCAGGCTAGCTACTCAGAGTACCTCAGAAAGCTTGCAATCTAGGTGGAGAGAGGGCATTGTATTGTAAAATCAAAAATTTCAAATGCTGCCTTCATGTCCTTCAGCCTCCTGTTAAAAAAAAACTCATTGCTGTCGAGTTGATTCCAACTCATAGCGACCCTATAGGACAGAGTAGAACTGCCTGGTAGGGTTTCAAAGGCTGTAATCTTTTGGGAAGCAGGCTACCACATCTTCCTCCCAAGGCATGGCTGGTGGATTATAACTGCAGACCTTTCAATTAACAGCGAACGTTTAACCAGTGTGCCACCAGGGCTCCTCTTTGAGCCTCACAGGGCCCCAAAAGCCTAATCTAGAGCTCTCCTGCTCTTGACAGGTATGCCCCCCCCCCCCAATGGGAAAGTCTCCCTACCTAGCTAGTTCTCCTGTCAGCTGGCCAGCTGCACTCCACCTGGTCCTCAATCTACTAGGTCTCACTTCCCTGACAGGCCATGGATTTATTCAAACAAGCTAGTCACATATTCCTGTGGGAACCAGGAGGCACCCCACTCTCTTGTTACTATAAAGCAATTCCTACAGCCCTAGCTGGTTAATTCTATACTCATATGGCCCTGCATGGTGTACAGTGTCCTTTCTTTTTTTTTTTTTTTTTAATTGTGCTTTTGGTGAAAGTTTACTCCCCAAGTTAATTTCTTATACAAAAATTTATACACATGTTGTTTTGTGACATTTGTTGCAGTCCCCACAAAGTGACAGCACACTCTAGCTTTCCACCCTGGGTTCCATGTGTTCATTCAACCAGTTCCTATCCCTTCTTGCCTTCTCATCTTGCCTACAGACAGGAGCCGCCCATTTGGTCTCAGGTATCTGACTGAACTAAGAAGCACACCCCTCATGAGTATTATTTGCTTTATACGCCTGTCTAATCTTTGAAGAGTGGGCTTCAGGAATGGTTTTAGTTCTGGGTTAACAGAGCGTCCAGGGGCCAGAGTTTTGGGGGTTCCTTCAGTCTCTGTCAGACCATTAAGTCTGGTCTTTTTACGTGAATTTGAGTTCTGCTTCATGATTTTCTCCCACTCTGTCTGGGACTCTCAGTTGTGTTCCCTGTCAGGGTGGTCATTGGTGGTAGCCAAGCACCCTCTAGTGCTTCTGGTCTCAGGCTGGTGGAGTCTCTGGTTTATGTGGCCCTTAGGCTCTTGGGCTAATATTTTCCTTGCATCTTTGCTGTTCTTGGTTCTCCTTTGCTCCAGTTGGGTTGGGACCAATTGATGCATCTTAGATTGCCGCTTGCTATCTTTTAAGACCACAGGCGCCACTCACCAAAGTGGGATGCAGAACATTTTCTTAACAAACTTTGTTATGCCAATTGGCCTAGATGTCCCCCAAAACCATGGTCCCCAGCCCCCAGCCCTAGCTATTCTGTCTCTCAGAGTGTTTGGAGGTGTTTAGGAAACGTCTTAGTTTTTGCTTTGGTCAAATTGTGCTGACTTTGCCTGTATTGTGTGTTGTCCTTCCCTTCAAGGAAGAGGATCCCTCTCTACTACCTAGTGAATTTCTCTTCCCCTTCTCCCCACCCTCATAACCATCAAAGAATGTTTTCTTCTATGTTTAAACCTTATCTTGAGTTCTTTTAATAGTGGTCTCATACAATATTTGTCTTTTTGCGACTGACTAATTTTACTCAGCATAATGCCTTCCAGATACAACCATGTTAAGCCAGCATTATTTGTTAAAGAGACTGTCTTTTCCCCATTTAATGGACTTTGGGCCTTTGCAAATATCAGCTGCTCATAGGTGGATGGATTTATGTTTGAGTTTTCAATTCTGTTCCATTGGTCTATGTATCTGTTGTTGTACCAGTACCAGGCTGTTTTGACTACTGTGGCAGTATAATAGGTTCTAAAACCAGGTAGTGTGAGGCCTCCCACTTTGTTCTTCTTCTTCAGTAATGCTTATTATCAGGGGTCTCTTCCCTTTCCATATGAAGTTGGTGATTTGTTTCTCCATCCTGTTAAAAAACGCTGGTGGAATTTGGATCGGGATTGCATTATATCTGTAGATTGCTTTGGGTAGAATAGACACTTCAATGTTCAGTCTTCCTATCCATGAGCATGGTATGTTTTTCCACTTATGTAGGTCTGTTTTGGTTTCTTGCAATAGTGTTTGTAGTTTTCATTGTATATGTCTTTTATGCTTCTGGTTAGGTCTATTCCTAAATACTGTATCTTCTTGGGGGCTATTGTAAGTGGTATTGATTTGGGGATTTCCTCTTTGAAGTTCTCTTTGTTCGTGTAGAGGAATCCAACTGATTTTTGTATGTTTATCTTGTATCCAGATTCTCTGCTGAACTCTTCTATTAGTTTCAGTAGTTTTCTTGTAAATTCTTTGGGGTTTCCTGTGTATAAGATCATGTCATTTGTTAATAGGAATGCTTTCACTTCTTCTTTACGAATTTGGATATCCTTTATTTCTTTTTCTAGCCCAATTTCTCTGGCAAGGAACTCCAACACAATGTTGAATAAGAGTGGTGATAAAGGGCGTTCTTGCCTGGTTCCTGTTCTCAAGGGAAGTGCTTTCAGACTCTATTAGAGAGATGCTGGCTGTTGGCTTTGTATAAATGCCATTTACTATGTTGAGGAATTTCCTTTCTATTCTTATTTTGCTGAGAGTTTTTATCAGAAATGTGTGTTAGACTTTGTGAAATGCCTTTTCTGCATCAAATGATAAGATCCTGTGGTTCTTTCATTTTATTTATGTGATGGATTACATTGATGGTTTTTCTAATGTTGAACCATCCCTGCATTCCTGGTATGAATTCCACTTGGTCATAATGAATTTTTTTTTTTTTTGATATGTTGTTGAATTCTATTGGCTAGAATTTTGTGGAGGATTTTTGCACCTATGTTCATGAGGGATTTTAGTATGTAATTTTCTTTTTTTGTGGTGTCTTTACCTGGCTTTGGTGTAAGGGTTATGCTGGCTTCATGGAATGAGTTTGGGAGTAGTCTTATGCTCTGAAATACCTTTATTAGTAGTGGTGTTAACTCTTCTGTGAAAATTTGGTAGAATTCTCCAGTGAAGCCATGAGGATCAGGACTTTTTTGTTGTTGTTGGGAGTTTCTTTATTACCTCTTCTTTTGTTATGAGTTTGTGTAGTTCTACCTCTGTTTGTGTTAGTTTAGGTAGGTAGTGCGTTTCTAGAAATTTGTTTCCTCCAGGTTTTCAAATTTTTGGAGTACAATTTTTCATAGTATTCAGTTATGATTCTTTTTCATTTCAGTTGGGTCTGTTGTGATAGCACCCATCTCATTTCTTATTCAGGTTATTTGCTTCATCTCCTGTTTTTCTTTTGTTGGTTTGACCAATGGTTTATTGATTCTGTTGATCTTTTCAAAGAACCAGGTTTTGGTCTTGTTAATGCTTTCAATTGTTTTTCTATTCTCTATTTCATTTATTTCTGCTCTAATCTATATGATTTCTTTTTTTCTAATGCCTGAGGTCTTCTTTTGCTACTCTCCTTCTATTTGTCCAGGTTGTAGGGTTAATGTTTCTATTTTGGCCATTTCTTCTTTTTGAACATGTGCATTTATTGCTATAAATTGACCTCTAAACACTGCTTTTGCTGTGTCCCATAGGTTCTGGTAAGATGTACTGTCATTCTAATTTGATTCCATGAATTTCTTTATTCCCAGTAGTTTTTGAGCAAGGTGTTGTTCAGTTTTCATTTCTTTGATTTTTTTTTTTTCCTTGTCATTTCTGTTATTGATTTTTACATTTATATCTTTGTGGTCAGAAAAACTGCTTTGTAATATTTCAATGTTTTGGATTCTGTTAAGGGCTTGCTTTGTGGCCTAAAATGTGCTGTATTCTTTGAAGAACACCAAAGACACAAGGAAAATATTAGCCCAAGAGACAGAAAGGGCCACATAAATCAGAGACTCCATCAGCCTGAGACCAGAAGAACTAGATGGCGCCCGGCCACCACCAATGATGGCCCTGATGGGAAACACAACAGAGAATCCCTGACAGAGCAGAAGAAAAGTGGGATGCAGAACTGAAATTCTAGTAAAAAGGCCAGACTTAATGGTCTGACTGAGACTGAAGGGACCCTGGAAGACATGGCCCTAGATTCTTTGTTGGACTAAAGACATTCCCAAAGCCAACTCTTCAGAGAAATATTAGACTGGACTATAGGACATAAAATGATACTCCTGAGGAGTGTGTTTCTTAGCTCAAGTAGATACCTGAGACTAAATGGGCGGCTCCTGTCTGGAGGTGAGATGACAAGTCAGAAAGGGACAGGAGCTGGTTGAATGCACATGGGAAATTTGGGGTGGCAAGGAGTAGTGTGCTGTCACATTGTAGGGGGAAGAACTAGGGTCACATAACAATGTGTGTCTAAATTTATGTATGAGAAACTAACTTGAACTGTAAACTTTCACTTAAAGCACAATTTAAAAAAATGTGGTCTATTCTAGAGAATATTCCATATGCCTTGGAAAAGAAAGTATGCTTGGCTGCTGTTGGGTGGAGTGTTCTGTATATGTCTATGAAGCCAAATTGACTGTGGCATTTAGATCTTCTGTGTCTTTATTGAGTTTCTTTCTAGATGTTCTGTCCTTCACTGAAAGAGGTGTGTTGAAGTCTCCTAGTATTATTGTGGAGCTGTCTATCTCTTTTCAATGCTGTTAGAGTTCATTTTATGTATTTTGGAGCCCTGTCATTGGGTGTGTAAATATTTATTATGGTTATGTCCTCCTGGTGATTTGACCCTTTAATCATATATAGTATCCTTCCTTATTGCATTGTTTGTAGTATCGTTCCTTATTGCATTGTTTGTGGTGGATTTTGCTTTAAAGTCTATATTGTCAGAGATTAATATTGCCACTCCTACTCTGTTTTGGTTGGTGTTTGCATGATTTATTTTTTCTCTCTTTTTTTAGTTGTCCTCTAAGTCAACATTTATACTTCAAGTTAGTTTCTCATACAAAAATTTATACACACATTGTTATGTAGCCCTAGTTGCTCTCCATGTAATGTGACAGCACAGTCCTCCTTTCCACCCTGGATTTCCCAAGTCCATTCAACCAGCTCCTACTTGAGCTAAGAAGCATTCTCTTCAAGAGTATCATTTTACGTCTTATTGTTCAGATTAATATTTGTCTGCTGGGTTGGTTTCGAGAATGGTGTCAGTTCTGGTCTAACAGTGAGTCCAGAGATTATGTCTTCCAGGGTCCCTCCAGTCTCAGACAAACCATTAAGTCTGGTCTTTTTACTAGAATTTGAGTTCTGCACCCCACTTTTCACCTGTTCCACCAGGAACTCTCTGTTGTGTTCCCTGTAAGAAAAGTTATTTGTGTTAGCTGGGCATCATGTAGTTCTTCTGGTCTCAGGCTGATGCAGTCTCTGGTTTATGAGTCACTTTTTTCTTTTAGGTGAATATTTTCCTCATTTCTTTGGTGTTCTTTATTTCCTCTGCTCCGGGTAGATTGGGACCAATTAATGTATCTTAGATGGCTGTCCACTAGCTTTTAAGACCCCAGATGCCACTCACCAAAATGGGATGCAGAACATTTTATTAATAAAGTTTCTTATGCCAATTGACCTAGATGGCCCCTGAAACCATGGTCTCCAGACCCCCACCCCTGCTACACTGTCCCTAGGAGTGTTTGGTTTTATTCAGGAAACTTCTTAGCTTTTGGTTTAGTCCAGTTGTGCTGACTTCCACTGTATTGCGTATTGTCCTTCCCTTCACCTAAGATAATTCTTATCTACTATCTAGTTAGTGAATATCCCTCTCCCTTCCTCCCCACCCTCATAACCATCAAAGAATGTTTTCTTCTGTGTTTAAACCTTTTCTTGGGTTCTTATAGTAGTGGTCTCATACAATATTTGTCTTTTTGCAACTGACTAATTTCACTCAGCATAATGCCTTCCAGATTCATCCATGTTATGGGATGTTTCACAGATTCATCATTGTTCTTTTTAATTGTGTAGTATTCCACGTGTGTGTGTACCATAATTTGTTTATCCGTTGGTCTATTGATGGGCACCTAGGTTATTTCCATCCTTTTGCTATTGCGAACAATGCTGCAGTAAACATGGGTGTGCACTTATCTATTCGTGTAAGGGCTCTTATTTCTTTACGATGTATTCCAAGGAGTGGGGTTGCCGGATCCTATGGTACTATTTCTAACTTTTAAGGAAGTGCCAAACTGTTTTCCAAAGTGATTGTACCATTTTACTTTCCCACCAGCAGTGTGTAAGTGTTCCAGTCTCTCCACAACCTCTCCAACATTTATTATTTTGTGTTTTGGCTAATGATCGTGGGCATTTCCTCATGTATCTGGTAGCCACCTGAATGTCTTCTTTTGTGAAGGTCCTGTTCATATCCTTTGCCCATTTTTTAATTGAGTTATTTGTCTTCCTGTTTTTGAGGTTTTGCAGTATCTTGTAGATTTTAGAGATTAGACACTGATCAGATTTGTCATAGCCAAAACTTTTTCCCAGTCTGTAGGTTGTTTTTTTACTCTTTTCCTGAAGTCTTTTGATGAGCATAAGTTTGATTTTTAGGAACTCCCAGTTATCTAATTTCTCTTCTGGTGTTTGTGAATTGTTACTAATGTTTTGTATTTTGTTTATGCCATGTATTAGGGCTCCTAGTGTTGTCCCTATTTTTTCTTCCATAATCTTTATGGTTTTAGATTTTATATTAAGGTCTTTGATCTATTTCGAGTTTGTTTTTGTGCATGGGCGAGGTATGCATCTTGTTTTGTGTTTTTGAAGATGGGTATCCAGTCATGCCAAGATTGTTAAACAGATTGTCTTTTCCCCATTTAACGTACTTTGGGCCTTTGTCAAATATCAGCTCCTTCTAGGTGCTCATAAATTCTCATGTCTGGATTCTCAGTTCTGTTCCATTGGTCTATGTATCTGTTCTTGTATCAGTACCAGGCTGTTTTGACGACTGTGGCAGTATAATAGGTTCTAAAATCAGGTAGTGTGAGGCCTGCCATTTTGTTCTTCTTCTTCAGTAATGCTTTACTTATTCAAGGCCTCTTCTCTTTCCATATGAAGTTGGTGATTTGTTTCTTCCATTCATTAAAAAATGCCATTAGAATTTGCAGTTGAATTGTATTGTATCTCTAGATTGCTTTGGGTAGAACAGACATTTTCACAATGTTGAGCCTTCCTATCCATGAGCAAGGTATGTTTTTCCACTTATGTAGGTCTTTTTTGGTTTCTTGCAGTAGTGTCTTGTAGTTTGCTTTCTATAGGTCTTCTATGTCACTGGTTTGATTTACTCCTAATTATTTTACCTTCTTGGGGGCTATTGTAAATGATATTGATTTGGTGATTCAGTGTTCTCTTTGTTGGTGTGGAGGAATCTGACTGATTTCTGTATGTTTATCTTGTATCCTGATATCTTCTATTAGTTTCAGTAGTTTTCTTGTGGATTCTTTAGGGTTTTCTGTGTATAAGATCATATCATCTGCAAATAGAGATACTTTTACTTCTTCCTTACCAATTTGGATGCCTGTTATTTCTTTTTCTTGCCTTATTGCTCTGGCTAGGACCTCCAACACAATGTTGAATAAAAGTGGTGATAAAGGACATCCTTGTCTGATTCCTGTTCTCAAGGGGACTGCTTTCAGATTCTCTCCATTTAGGATGATGTTGGCTGTTGGCTTTATATAAGTGCCCTTTATTATATTGAGGAATTTCCCTTCTGTTCCTATTTTGCTGAGAGTTTTTATCATGAACGTGTATTGGACTTTGTCAAATGTCTTTTCTGCATCAAATGATAAGGTCATATAGTTCTTGTCTTTTGTTTTAAGTATGTGATGGATTACATTGATTGTTTTTCTAATGTTGAACCATCCCTGCATACCTGCTATGAATTCCACTTGGTCGTGGTGAATTATTTTTTTTTGATATGTTGTTGAATTCTACTGGCTACAATTTTTTTAAGGGTTTTTGCATCTATGTGCACGAGGGATATAGGTCTGTAATTTTCTTTTTTTTGTGGTTTCTTTACCTGGTTTTGGTATCAGGGTTATGCTGGCTTCATAGAATGAGTCTGGGAGTACTCCATCATTTTCTATGCTCTGAAATACCTTTAGTAGTAACGGTGTTAACTGTTTTCTGAAAATTTGGTAGAATTCTCCAGTGACACTGTCAGGGCCAGGGCTTTTTTCTTGTTGGCAGTTTTTAAATTTCCTTTTCAATTTATTCTTTTGTTATAGGTTTATTTAGTTGTTCTACCTCTGTTTATGTTAGTATAGGTAGGTAGTATGTTTTCTAGAAATTCGTCCAATTCCTCTAGGTTTTCAAATTTGTTAGAGTACAATTTTTCATGGTATCCTGTTATGATTCTTTTAAATTCAGTTGAGCCTGTTGCGATACTGTCCATCTCATTTCTTATTTGGGTTATTTGCTTTCTCTCCTGTTTTTTTTTTTTTTGTCAGTTTGGCCAAGGGTTTATTGATTTTGTTGATCTTTTCACAGAGCCAGTTTTATTGGTCTTATTAACACTTTTGATTGTTTTTCTATTTCATTTAATTTTGCTCTAATTTTTTTTTTAATTTGCTTTTTCTGGTGCCTGATGGCTTCTTGTTCTGCTCTCTTTCTATTTGTTCAAGTTGTAGTATTAATGTTTTGATTTTGGCCCTTTCTTCTTTTTGTATGTGTGCATTTATTGGTATAATTTGACCTCTAAGCACTGCTTTTGCTGTGTCCCAAAGGTTCTGGTCATATGTGTTTTCATCCTCATTTGATTCTTTGAATTTCCTTATTCTGTTCTTAGTTTCTTCTATAGCCCAGTAGTTTTTAAGCAAGGTGTTCTTCAGTTTCCATGTGTTTGATTTTTTTTTTTTTACTTGCTTTTTCTGTTATCAATTTCTACTTTTATGGCTTTATGTTCAGAAAAGATGCTTTATAACCTTTCAATGCTTTGTATTGGGTTAAGGCTTGCTTCATGGTCTAATATGTTGTCTATTCTGGAGAATGTTCCATGTGCGTTGGAAAAGAAAGTATACTTGGCTGCTCTTGGGTGGAGTGTTCTGTATATGTCTATGAGATCAAGTTCAGTGATTGTGCCGTTTAGATCTTCTGTGTCTTTATTATCTTTTTAGATGATCTCTCCACCAAAAGTAGTGTGTTGAAGTCTCCTACTATTATTGTGGAACTGTCTATTTCTCTTTCCAATGCTATTGGAGTTCATTTTATGTATTTTTGAGCTCTGTCGTTGGGTGCATAGATATTTATTATGGTTATGTCCTCCTGGTGTATTGACTCTTTAATCATTATATAGTGTCCTTCTTTATCATTTGTGGTGGATTTTGCTTTAAAGTCTATTTTGTCAGAGACTGATATTGCCACTCCTATTGTTTTTTGATTGTTGTTTGTTTGATATATCTTTTCCATCCTTTGAGTTTTAGTTTGTTTGTGTCTTTGAGTCTAAGGTATGTATCTTGTAGGCAACATATAGATATATCGTGATTTTTTATCTATTCTGCCACTCTCTGTCTCTTTATTGTTGAATTTAGTCCATTTATCTTCAGTGTAATTTTTGATAGGTATGAGTTTAGTGCTGTCGTTTTGATTTTTATGTGTGTATGTGTGTGTGGGAAACCCTGGTAGCATAGTGGTTAAGTGCTACAGCTGCTAACCAAAGGGTTGGCAGTTCAAACCCACCAGGCGCTTCTTGGAAACTCTATGGGGCAGTTCTACTCTGTCCTATAGGGTCACTATGAGTTGGAATTGACTCGACGGCACTGGCTTTGGTTTGGATGTGTGTGTGTGTGTGTGTGTGTGTGTGTGGTGTTGACAATTTCTTTGTTCCACTTAAATTTCTGTGCTGAGTTGTTTTTCTTTATGTATTTTCTTTTCATCTTTTTTATTATTGTTGATTTTGTGTTTGCTGAGTCTTTATGTTTTTCTTCTGTTTTATTTTGATGGTAGATTTGTTAGTTTCCTCTGTGGTTACCTTAAAATTTACTTTTATTTTCTTAAGTTTAAACCAATCTTTTGTTTCTTCGTATCGCCTCAGCTTTGTCTCCACATGGAAGTTCCATGTCTATACTATTTAGTCCCCCTTTTTTGTTTTAATGTTATCGTCATTTACATATTGATGTCTCTGTTTCTCTATTTTCAGTCTTTTAGCTTTGATTTATTTTTGTGACTTCCCTACCTGGGTTGATAATCTGATTGTTCTGTGTTCTAATCTTGGGTTGTTGTCTGATATTGTTGATTCTCTAGCTGAAGTACTCCCTTTAATATTTCTTGTAATTTTGGTGTTTACAAATTCCATTAAATTCTGTTTATCTGGAAATGCCCTAAATTCACCATCATATTTGAGAAACAGTTTTGCTGGATATATAATTCTTGGCTGGCAATTTTTTTCCTTCAAGGCTTTATGAATGTCATCCCATTGCCTTCTTGCCTGCCTGGTTTCTGCTGAGTAGTCAGAGTTTAGTCTTATTGGTTCTCCTTTGTAGGTTACTTTTTGTTTCTCCCTAGCCACTTGCAAGATTCTATCTTTATCTTTGATTTTGGCAAGTTTGATTACAATATGTCTTGGTGACTTTCTTTTGGGATCTACCCTGTGTGGGTCTTGTTGAGCTTCTTGGATAGATATCTTCTTGTCTTTCACTATATCAGGGAGAATCTTCAATAATTCTCTCTGTATTTTCTGTTATCCCCTGCTGTTCTGGTACTCCAATAACTTGTATTTTTTTCTCTTGATAGTGTCACATAATTCTTAGGGTTTCTTCATTTTTTTTAATTCTTTTTCTGATTTTTCCTTGAATAAATTGGTTTCAAGTGCTTTATCTTCAATATCCCTAATTCTGACTTCCATTGCCTCAATTCTGCTCCTATGACCCTCTATTCAGTTGTGTAATTCTGAAATTTTGTTGTTAATCTCTTGACTTTCCAGTTGCTGTCTCTCTGTGGTTCCTAGTAGCCTGTAAAATGTGTTTTTCTATTCTTGTATTGTTTTCTTGAATTTCTCTTTTTCTTTGTGCATTCGTTGGCTTGGTCTGAGTGTTGTCTGATCCCCTTCCTGATCTCTCGAAGAGCTCTGTATATTAATCTTTTTAATTCTAACACCGGTAATTCCAAAACTTTATCTTCCTCCAGTAGGTTTCCTGGTTCTTTATTTTGGTCACTTGCTGGAGCCATCTTAACCTCCTTCTTTATGTGATTTGATACTGTTGTGTCTCAGCTATCAATAAGCTATTATATTTATTTATTTATTGTATGTTTGTTTACTGTGTCCTAGCTTTTTGTTTAATTTTGGTATGCCCAAGTAGGCTGGGTATGTGAGCTACTTTGGTTATTTGAGTCTTTGTAGCTGTCACATCCTGTCACCAGGTGGTTAGAGCAGATACTAGTTGTGTGAGCTGAGGGGTCTGTTCACTTTTCTCATGTAGATTCAGCTCAGGTGTCCAGGTCGTCGGTCCCTGACTATGTAGTGCAGACTCTCACCTACAGTCCTAGACAGGCAGGGCTGCATAGGGGTGTTTGGAGCAGGCACAGGTATCTGGCTGCAGTAGGGGGTTATGTGCTGAGCAAGGCAGGGAGCTGACAGCTGCCCCCAAGTGCCTGGGAGGCACAAGGACACATCAGTTGGGCCCTGAGGTATAAAGACAATAGCTAGGACAATCTTAGGAAACATTTTTTAGGGAAACTTTCACATAAATCATAAAACACATCACAAATTGCCCACACACTTTTCATTCTCATCTTTTTTCATTAGGCTTTTTTTAGTGAATAGTAAGATTTGTTGGACCAATGAAGACCCTCTTGACTGTTGTTACTGAAACCTGTACCAATGATTGTTAAGAAAGACGATTCAAAATGTAGGATCACGGTTTCTAGCCAATCTGTGAAAAGGTGAAGCTTTCAGTGGTTTTGCCCATTTGTCATGTTAATATATACTGATGATTCTGTAACATTCCTTGGATTTGGCAGACATTAACTGGCAGCATGCTTGTCTGCTTCCCACTTTTGCCTTTTTGAATATACACCAAATAAAACTTTCTTTTTGCTTTACTAAACTTTGTGTTTTTACCCTACAACATAGGTTGACTTGATTGATTGATTTTCATTTCTTTTTATTGTGGTAAAATATATAAAATGAAACATTTGCCATTTCAACCATTTTTATGTATGTATGCAGTTCAGTGACATTGATTATGTGCACTGTGTTGTGCAACCATCAGCACCATCCGTTTCCAAATTTTTTCATCACCCTAAACAGAAACTCAATGTCTCTTAAGCAATAACTCTTCCTTCCACCCTCCTACCTGTCTAAGCTTTATTTTTACCTCATCTTCTTATCCTCTCCCAGCCTAGCACAAATCTGTATGTTATCAGGCCCTGTGTTAAGCACTTCATGTGCATCAACCTCCAGAACAATCCCACTGTGCTGCTACCTTACTGTTACTGTCATTTCACAGGCAGCACAGGCTCAGAGGGGTAAGTAACTTGCACAGGGACACAGAGCTGGAAATGGTGCTGCTAGGAGTAAAGCCCAGGCTGGGCTGATGCTCAGGTCCACAAGGCTTTGCAAGTAGAATGCCCTGGCATTTCTCCTGCCAGTCCCCCTGCCAGGAAAGCCCTACCTCCTCCTGGGCACCTGCTTGTCTCCCAGTCCCAGTTCATGTCTGCTGCGTCTAAGAAGCCTTTCCTGATGCCATCTCTCCCTGGTAGAGGTGACCAGGGCCAGCCAGAACAGCAGTGCCAGGTGTGACCTGTACCAAGGGGGTTGGTGGTAGTGGTGGCTCCAACTCATGGCGACCCCATGTATGACAGAACGAAACATAGCCTGGTCCTCTGCCATCTTCACCATCGTTGGTATGTTTGAGACCATTGTTGCAGCTGTTGTGTCAATCCGTCTCATAGAGGGTTTCCACCATTTTACCTGACCCGCCACTTCACCAAACATGATCTCCTTTTCTAGTGATTGGTCTTTTCTGATGATGTGTCCAAAGTAAGTGAGTCAGAGTCTCACCATCCTTGCTTCAAAGGAGCATTCTGGTTGCATTTATTTTAAAACTGATTTGTCCATTCTTTTGGCAGTCCACTTTGTATTTGGAAATCCAGCCCCTGTCTTACTAGCAACTGGAGCCCTAGCCAAGGGCTGCAGCTAGCCAGGGAAGGGCCACCTTTTTGTAATTCTAATACCCTGAAGGGTTGCCTTTCTGCAAGTCATTTGCATCCTTTGTAATTCACACAGAGGCACCTGTAGGTGTTACCTGGGACCTGGAACTGATGTTCCTTCCTCCGGGCCCCACCTGCACAAGTGCTCCGGAATGTTCACCTCCTGCCTCTCTCCACCAGGTGGGGACACTCTTGAGGGCAGGAAGCATGTATTAGGTGCCATTGTATATCCCTTGTCCAGCCCAGAGACTGGCACACCTCTGCTTAACGTTTGTCGAGTAAATGGGTAGAAGGAAGAAAAGGGGAAATGAGGAGCCTAGATGCATTACCTGAAGTTGACAAGATTACTTCATTCATTTCATTATCCATTTGACAAATATTTATTGAACACCTACTATGTGCCAGCCACAGTGTAGACAGCGGGGAAACAAAGACACCTTAGATAGTATGATTCTGGCCCATAAGGAGAAACCCATTCATTCTTTCCTGTAAGTTTATACAGAGGAGGAAAACAACAGCCTTATGTCAAGCCTACTACTGTGCTAGGTTTCCTGAGATTTTATATTTACAGGCTCCTAATTACTTTTTTTTTTTTAATTACTTAAAAAAATTTTTTTTTTTTAATTACTTAACATGTTCAAAACAGGAGAAAGAGTCTTTTTATATACACCATGGGAAGGAATATATAAAAATCAACATCCCTGGAGTGTGGGAAATTCTAACTTCTGAATGCCTTTTCTACCACGTTTCCCATCTGTTTTTTCCAGAAACACTCAATCCATTGCCAAGCCTGCCTCCTTCTACCCCATCATACTGGAGCCTAAGCAGGTCTCCCAGGCAGAGTCCTTCCTTCCGCTGCATGTCCCCTCCCTACCAGAGCAGAGGGAGCACTAATTGCACCCTGGACTGTCATCAGCAGGAGCTTCATGACTACTCATCAGTGAGAAACGAAGTGAATTGGCTAGTCTGGGCGATTCCCAAATGGCGTGGTGCTTAGGACCTCTCCCAAAAGACTTGCATGAAGCAATGCAATTTCATGGGCTCCCTGAAATTCTGAAGTCTCCAGCTATTAAAGGAATTGCAAATTACTCTTTAGATAGTAAATGCAAAACACATTTTGTGTTATCATTTCATTGGGTCATTAGCTTATGTCCATTCCATTGTACATACTCAGCTTAAGAGGCCCCTGCTGCCACCATCTTCAGGGCTGTTAAAATGGAGAAAAACCCTAATAAACTGAGGAAACAATAATGCCAAATTCATGTGAGCATCATGTAAATGTTAAGCGGTAGTAGCAGGAGCCCTACAGTTTCTGTTAATAAGTAGAAATGCCCTAATGTGGGTGAGATGAATTTGTGATGTCAAAGGCATCTATGGTTTGTATCCCCAGCATTTGCTTGTGGTAAGAAAATGCATAGTTACTTAGCATCTCCGAAATTTCGGTTCCTCATCATATAACCAGTTGCTGTCAAGCTGATTTCAACTATGACAACCCTATGTGTGTCAGAGTAGAATTGTGCTCCATAGGGTTTGAGATGCCTGATTTTCAGCATTAGATCACCAGGCCTTTCTTCTCAGACACCTCTGGGTGGATTTGACCCTCCAACCTTTCAGTTAGCAGCCAAGCATGTTAACTCTTTGTACCACCCAGGGACTGTCCTCATCATTTAGACATTGTCAAATGGTACAATAGCTAACGCAGAGGACCATTGCCATAATGACATATGTGTGTAGGAGTACCTATCATGGCTTTAGCATGTGGGAGGTGCCTGGTGACCAACTGTTGGAGCATTTGAATATGGTGAACATGTGCTCCTCATACATTTGAGGAGTTCACCAGAGTAGCCCATCCCTCAGATCACAAGGACCTTGTTGGTATGGTTACCAGAGTCCAACCAGGAACACAGAAGCCACTCTGAATGCTTAAAGTAGACAATGTTTACACAGGTGATGAATGAGCTGAGAGACGAAGCAGGGGACAGTGAGGTAACCCAGAGAATAGCACAACAGGAAACCATTACCACTCCTGGGTTGGAGGGACAGAAGGAGTCAGCTCTACCCAAGCCCAGGGGTCACCAGCAGAAGGTGGAACCATGATAGGCCAGTCTGGCAGGAGCTGCAGCCACAGAGGAGACTGAGATGCTGCCTGAAGACCTGATGGACAGAAGGACCCTGGCTTCTCCCTTTCTCCCACAACCCCACCTCCCACCAGTGCTTCTGTTTGGCCAAATCCAGCTGAGTCAACAGAGGAGTCTAAGCTGTGCAGCCTTTAGAGGCAAGCTCCACCTAGCTCATTACGACAGACAGGCCCCAGATCAGTGCTATGGTCTTTGGAGCCTTGGTGATTGAGGTACCAAATGAAATCATCTGACTTGGGGGTCTTCATCTGGTGTGTTATTTTGTTTCCAATCTATCTATCTATCTCCTCTCTTTCTGCTCTTGCCCCCAACCTCCCCCATGCCTTTCTCTTATCAAATGTCCCTGTGGTTTTGTCCTTAAGTTGGGTCATTCTCCTTGCCTACAGATGGAAAAGGAGGAGAGACAGTGGCCCCATTGTGGCAATCCCTCCTGCCATTGTTAGTTGCTGTCCAGTCGACTCCGACTCATGGCGACCTTAAGTACAACAGAACAAAACATTGTCCAGTCCTGTAGTATCCTCATGATCACCGGCATGTTTGAATCCATTTGCTGCAGCTATTGTGCTAACCTATTTCTCTAAAGGTCTCCCTCACCTTCGTTGGCCCTCTGCTTTAGCAAACATGATGTTTTCCTCCAGTGATTGATCCTTTCTGATGACATGTCTAAAGCAAGTAAGTGGGACAATATTCTGTTGTGATCCATAAGATTTTAACTAAGTTTTGAAAATACTTCACCAGGCCTTTCTTCCTAGTCTGATTTAGTCCGGACGCTGTGCTGAAATGTGTCCTCCATGGGTGACCCTATTGGTATTTGAAATATTGGTGGCATAGACAAACTTACTTGGAGGGCAGTCAGGGGAAAACTGTGTTCCTGCCTCTGGGCTGGTTCAGCCTACCCATGCACTCTGTCCAGAACTAGGATGAAATCACTGGCCCACTCTCACAGGAATCCCAGTATGCTTTGGCCCTGAACCTGACCATGGGATATGATATCAGAGGAAGCCACCTGCATTAGTTTTTAAAGCTCTGGCTGCAAACTCAGACTCAACCCAGGAAAGGTAGAGAACAGAACATTCTTTAGGAGTTTTTGGTAGCTCAGTTGCCATTTTTCATGAGTCCTTTCTTCACCTGATGTGTTAAACTTCATGTGTGCAAACTCCTTCCTTACATTCTATTATGGACTGAATGGTGTTCCCCAAAAAGATATGTTGAAGTCCTAATCCCTGTACCTGTGAATGTGACCTTTTTTGCAAATAGTCTCTTTGAAGATGTGATTGCTTAAGTTAGCACGAGGTCATACTGGAGTAGGGTGGGCCCTAATCCATCTAAGTGAGAAGAAACAGAGATACAGACGAAAGATGACCATGTGGCAATTCATCTACAAGCCATGGAATGCCTGGGGCTACCGGAAACTGGGAGAGATAAGAAGTATCTTCCCCTAGAGACTTTGGCTAGAGTTCGGCCCTGCCACACCCTGAATTCTGACTTCTAGCCTCCAAAACTGTGAGGAAATAAATTTTTATTCTTATAAGTCACCCACTTTATGGTACTTTGTCATGGCAGCCCCAGGAAACTATGACATATTCTATTACTAGAACTAACTGAGAGGCATCCACAACAGTGCATCATCCTAAATTTAGAAAAAGCTTCAGGCTCAAGGGGAAAAATAACAAAGAAGCTTATTCTCCGAACTAAGGTGCATCCTCTGGATGGAATATAATTCAGCCTTTAAAATATTTGTGCTGATGTGGGAAAACATTTGTGTTACCATGCAAATGAAAACAAGCAGGATGCAAGTTTATGTCAAACAAAAGAAGCAACCAGAGAGCAAACAACTGCACTGGAAGATGCCCTAAATAGAATGCATCAAAATGTTGTCTTTGGGGAAATGTTACAATGACTGATTTTCATACAAAAACTGAGTTTACTCCAAACATTCCTTGTGTTCAGGAACTGATCTTACTTATCTTTATATCCTCTCCTCTCCAATCCCCAGAGCCTTGCATATGCTATTTCTTCAAATATGGATAAATATTTCTCTTAAACAAAATAGTTGCACATTATAATGACTCCAAGGGGGTCACATGTGCTTCCAAGGCCACACAACCAACCATGCTGAGGCAGAAAGAGACATTCTCTTGACTGTCAGTTCAGTATTCTTTCCTGGCCTTTCACTGGGGGTGGAGCACGGAGGTGGGAATGAAGAACGTACACATCAGTCAAGACCAAAGATGCAGGAGCAGCACCGCTGACAGGGAGGGAGGTCCAATCAAGCAGGGCTCACCACAATTGGGTGTTAGGAAGAAACCAGAAAGGAATGATGAGGAATTACAGATTTGAAACTAAACTGATAAGTTGATTGCCAGGCCTTTCTTCTGAGGCATCTCTGGATGACTTGAACCTCCAACCTTTTGGTTAACACTAAGTGCATTAACTATTTGTACCACTCAGAAACTGCTATTCTTATGGTGCAATGGTTAAGTGCTTAGCTCCTAACCAAGATATTGGAGGTTCGAACCCACCAGCTGATCTGAAGGAAAAAAGATCCTGGTGAATTGCTCCCATAAAGATTTCAGCCTAGGAATTCTATGAGGCAGTTCTACTCTGTCCTATAGAGTCACTATGAGTTGGAATCAACTTGATGGCACACAACAAGTTTGCTGTAAGGATGCTTAGGTGATGCAAATGGCTAAGCACTTGGCTACTAACCAAAAGGTTGGTGCTTCAAACTCCTCCCCCTGAGGCTCCTTGGAAGAAAGGCCTAGTGATCTGCTTCCAAAAGGTCACAGCCTTGAAAACCCCATGGAGCACAGTTCTTCTACTCCATAACACATGGGGTCGCTAGGAGTTTGAATCAGCTCCACGGTGGCTGGTTTGTTTTTGTTTAAAGTTTGCCTAAGGTCCTTAGATGGCACAAACGGTTTACACTTGACTACTAGATACTAGTGTGAAAGTTGCTGTTTTGAGCCCACTCAGGGGTACCGTGGGAGATAGGCCTGATGATCTGTTGTTGTTGTTAGTTGCTGTCAAGTAGATCCCATTAAGACTACAGCCAAGAAAACCCTATGGAGCAGTTCTACTCTGTTATACATAGGGATGCCATGAGTTGGAATCTACTAGATGGTAACTAACAACAACCACAAAGTGACTTGACCAATCAGTTTCCTCTGGACAGGAAAGGCCTTGGCTTGGCAACAGGGGATTGTATGGGTCTCAAAAAGGGGAAGCTGCGTGTCTGAAGAGGGAGTGAGGGCATGAAGATAAACTTGGCCTCCTTCCACATGTTTATGTCCTCCAAAAAGAATGCTCTACCTAACCCTATTACATAAGTCCTACCACGGGAAATGGGTTTGCTCCCTCATGAAGGCTGTTGGCTGGGTCTCTTTGCATCCAGACCTGGAATCTTCTGACTGTGAAAGAAGAAAATCTTGTCCTCTGTTAGGAGTGAAAGAAAAGGAGTTTTATTGAGGAATAATGCAACTCGAGCTGGACAGTGCTAAGTAGAAATACAAAGCAGTCCATCATTCCAGTGAAGAGGGAAGGGTCTATATACACAGAGAACAAAGGAGAGGTAGGGGGTTAATGATTGACTGTAGATAAGACCAGATTCAGCTTGAAGTCCTTTGAAATGTAAAGATCAGCCACTTGGCTAGGGAGGAGTGTATTAACACCTAGGTAAGTGGTGCCAGCTGGTTCAGTTCCACATGATTATAGTCTGCTATACATGATTGTAGTCATGAACACATGTTTTTCCCCAAGAACAAATTGTTTACATCTGGGCCATTCTTCCCAAATGATTTACATCTTGAACTTTTGTTTCCTGGGAATGCATTTTGACCCCATCATTCTTACATCTGACATCAGGCACTGAGCCTTTAGTTTGAAACTTTTCTATTTTACATTTCCCGCTTTTGATTAAGCCTCTGCCAGGGGGCAGTGATCACCCACAACGGAGTAGCTTTTATTCTGCAAAGACTTTGTTTTCTTGAGGAGTTTTGGTTAATAAAAATTATTTACTTCACCTTGCCAAGCTAATAGGCCTCATCTTCAAGGTGAGTAGGTTTTATAAGGAACATTTTAACAGACAAGGCCACATTCAAGGAACAATTCTCAGTCAGGACAGAATGACAGAAGTCAAGATGAAACATACCCAAGGAGAAAAAAGGGAGGTGATTAAACAACAAGATCATCAGTGAAAGCCTGTGAAATCAGCATGATTTTATGTGAAGGATCAAATGGTTTTGAAGTACAGCATTTCATGAATAAAATGCGTTGAATTAAAGCATAAACAGCATTTTATAATTACAGTAATAGAAATGAAGAATATAAAGATTCCAAAATAAAGTAGTATTTTTTTCCACCATCTGGATGGGTATGATGTTTTC
This sequence comes from Elephas maximus indicus, assembly GCF_024166365.1. Classification (NCBI taxonomy): domain Eukaryota; kingdom Metazoa; phylum Chordata; class Mammalia; order Proboscidea; family Elephantidae; genus Elephas; species Elephas maximus. Next base: position 30,191,323 of record NC_064832.1, on the reverse strand, counting down.
AAGAAGTTTCTTCGTTACAAAGTCCACAGTAGCATGATGGTGGGAAGCCTCCCACCCAATGTGAAAATCTAGAAATCATTACTAATACATATTTATAACCATTTAATGGTGGAAGCTGAATAAAATCTAGCTGCCATTCAAGCAAAGGGCCTGAGGGTAAAGGATACTGTCCAGTTAGGACTTAGGTGTTTTCCAGGATTGTAGTGAGGGCAAATAGGACAATGAGTGGAAACGTGTTCGGCAGCATCAAAAAATTTTTACCACTAATATTTTTTCCAGGTCTCAATCATTTTATCTCATCCCATGTGGGAGCCCTCATGTAAGATTTGCATCATAAAAACAGGCAGAAAATTGCATAAGACAGTTTTTTTATTAGGCCCAGTCCACAATTTAGTGGCAGTATCTTGGTAACAGCCTGCCTTTTTCCATGTCTTAATTTAATCTGTTTGGGCTAATTGCTGATGTTTTAAAAGTTTTTCTAAAGTTAATTCATGAAGGTTGAAGTTATCAATACACAAATTTGGGGAGTCCCTTTATTTATCATAAGTACAAAAACAACTTGAGAGACTGCTTGGTTGACTGAGATATCAACAAGATTATTTCCTTTCATTTCTTCAGTTTGGGGTACTCCTTTTTGTTGGTGACCTTGTATTTTTATGACAGCAATTTTAGAGGGAAGTAATAGAGCATCTAAAAGTTCTGCTACTAAAGCTCCATTTTTTTTATAGCATTTCCAGAAGAGGTTAAAAATCCTCTTGGTTTACATAACATGTCAAAATCATTTACAATTCCAAAGTAGTATCTACTATCCATAAGAATAGTAACAGATTTTTCCTTGGTGAAATTTTACAAGCTCTAGTAAGGGCAATTAATTCAGCTTGTTGGGTTGAAGTGACTTCAGGGAGAGTCTGACTTTCAAAGACTTCAGTAAAAAATGTAACAGGGTATCCAATTTGATAGTGAGGACTAATAAGATTAGGCTTTAAATAGGAATAATCCACAAACAAAACTAAATCTTTCCAAGAGATAAAAAATTGCTCAGTCAAGACAATTATGTGTAGGATGGTTGTTCTCATTAGCTGTGGGGAGAAGAGTAACTGGCTTTAAACAGGCCACAGAGTGTGGTCTAACGTTAGACACAGCCAGGAGAAGAATTTCATGGGAGGAGAGCCTATTGGTAGAAAGATATTGGGTCAATTAAGTAAAGCAGACACAGCATGAGACACATAGACATCTAAAAAGTCTACCAGCACCACAGCTACTGTGGCTTTCACTAGTTTGGCAGTAGCAGCCATAGTTGTAAGACAGGGAGGGTATCCCATGGCTATAGGGTCAAGCTGTAGGCTATAATAACCTATATTTTTGTTGTCCTTCATGTTTTTGAGTTAGTATCCCTATCCCTAGAGTCCCCCAGGTGTCTGTCAGTTTGTTGTACTGTGGGGGCTTGCGTGTTGCTGTGATGCTGGAAGCTATGCTACCAGTATTTAGATACCAGCAGGGTCACCCATGGAGGACACCCAGACTAAGACAGACTAGGAAGAAGGACCCGGCAGCCTACTTCTGAAAAGCATTAGCCAGTGAAAACCTTATGAATAGCAGCAGAACATTGTCTAATATAGTGCTGGAAGATGAGCCCCCCAGGTTGGTAGGGACTCAAAGGATGACTGGGGAAGAGCCGCCTCTTCAAACTAGAGTCGATCTTAATGAGGTGGATGGAGTAAAACTTTCGGGACCTTCATTTGCTGATGTGTCATGACTCAAAATGAGAAGAAACAGCTGCAAACATCCATTAATAATCAGAACCTGGAATGTAGGAAGTATGAATCTAGGAAAATTGGAAATCATCAAAAATGAAATGGAACGCATAAACATCAATATTCTAGGCATTCATGAGCTGAAATGGACTGGTATTGGCCATTTTGAATCAGACAATCATGTAGTCTACTATGCTGGGAATGACAACTTGAAGAGGAATGGTGTTGCATTCATCTTCAAAAAGAATGTTTCAAGATCAATCCTGAAGTACAATGCTGTCATTGATAGGATAATATGCATATGCCTACAAGGAAGACCACTTAACACAACTATTATTCAAATTTATGCAACAACCGCTAGGTCCAAAGATGAAGAAATAGAAGATTTTTTATCAGTTGCTGCAGTCTGAAATTGATCGAACACGCTATCAAGATGCATTGATAATTACTGGCGATTAGAATGCAAAAGTTGGAAACAAAGAAGGATCAGTAGTTGGAAAATATGGCCTTGGAGATAGAAACAATGCCAGAGAACGAATGATAGAATTTTGCAAGACCAACGACTTCTTACTGCAAATACCTTCTTTCACCAACATAAACGGTGACTGTACACATGGACCTCGCCAGATGGAATACACAGAAATCAAATTGACTACATCTGTGGAAAGACACGGTGGAAAAGCTCAATATCATCAGTCAGAACAAGGCCAGGAGTCGACTGTGGAACAGACCATCAGTTGCTCATATGCAAGTTCAAGCTGAAACTGAAGAAAATCAGAGCAAGTCTACAGGAGCCAAAATATGACCTTGTGTATATCCCACCTGAATTTAGAGACCATCTCAAGAATAGATCCGATGCATTGAACACTAGTGACTACAAACCAGATGAGTTGTGGAATGACATCAAGGACATCATCCATGAAGAAAGCAAGAGGTCATTGAAAAGACAGGAAAGAAAGAAAAGGCCAAAATGGATGTCAGAGCAGACTCTGAAACTTGCTCTTGAACATCAAGCAACTAAAGCAAAAGGAAGAACTGATGAAGTAAAAGAACTGAACAGAAGATTTCAAAAGTCAACTTGAGAAGACAAAGTAAAGTATTATAATGACATGTGCAAAGAGCTGGATGTGAAAAACCAAAAGGGAAGAATGCGCTCGGCATTTCTCAAGCTGAAAGAACTGAAGAAAAAATTCAAGCCTCACGTTGCAATAGTGAAGGATTCTATGGGGAAAATATTAAACGACACAGGAAGCATCAAAAGAAGATGGAAGGAATACACAGAGTCATTATACCAAAAAGAATTCGTCGATGTTCAACCATTTCAAGAGGTGGCATATGATCAGGAACCAATGGTACTGAAGGAAGAAGTCCAAGCTGCTGCGAAGGCATTGGCAGAAAAGCAAGGCTCCAGGAAATGATGGAATATCAATTGAGATGTTTCAACAAACAGATGCACTGCTGGAGGTGCTCCCTCATCTATCCCAAGAAATATGGAAGACAGCTTCCTGGCCAACTGACTGGAAGAGATCCATATTTATGCCTATTCCCAAGAAAGGTGATCCAACCGAATGTGGAAATTATAAAACAATATCATTAATATCACATGCAAGCAAAATTTTGCTGAAGATCATTCAAAAATGGCTGCAGCAGTATATTGACAGGGAACTGCCAGAAATTCAGGCCATTTTCAGAAGAGGACGTGGAACCAGGGATATCATTGCTGATGTCAGATGGATCCTGGCTGAAAGCAGAGAATACCAGAAGGATGTCTACCTGTGTTTTATTGACTATGCAAAGGCATTTGACTGTGCGGATCATAACAAATTATGGATAACATTGTGAAGAATGGGAATGCCAGGACACTTAATTGTGCTCATGAAGAACCTTTACATAGATCAAGAGGCAGTTGTTCGGACAAATTGGTTTAAAGTCAGGAAAGGTGTGCGTCAGGGTTGTATTCTTTCACCATACCTAGTCAATCTGTATGCTGAGCAAATAATCCAAGAAGCTGGACTATATGAAGAAGAAAGGGGCATCAGGATTGAAGGAAGACTCATTAACAACCTGTGTTATGCAGATGACACATCCTTGCTTGCTGAAAATGAAGAGGACTTGAAGCACTTGCTAATGAAGATCAAAGACCACAGCCTTCAGTATGGATTGCACCTCAACATAAAGAAAACAAAAATCCTCACAACTGGACCAATGAGCAACATCATTATAAACGGAGAAAAGATTGACGTTGTCAAGGATTTTGTTTTATTTGGATCCACAATCAACAGCCATGGAAGCAGCAGTCAAGAAATCAAAAGACGCATTGCATTGGGTAAATCTGCTGCAAAGGACCTCTTCAAAGTGTTGAAGAGCTAAGATGTCACCTTGAAGACTAAGGTGTGCCTGACCCAAGCCATGGTATTTTCAGTTGCATCCTATGCATGTGAAAACTGGACAGTGAATAAGGAAGACTGAAGAAGAATTGATGCCTTTGAAATGTGGTGTTGGCAAAGAATATTGAATATACCATGGCCTGCCAAAAGAACGAACAAATCTGTCTTAGAAGTACAACCAGAATGCTCCTTAGAAACAAGGATGGCAAGACTGCATCTTACATTCTTTGGGCATGTTGTCAGGAGGGATCAGTCCCTGGAGAAGGACATCATGCTTGGCAGAGTACGGGGTCAGTGGAAAAGAGGAAGACCCTCAATGAGGTGGATTGACACAGTGGCTGCAACAATGAGCTCAAGCATAACAACGATTGTGAGGATGGTTCAGGACTGGGCAGTGTTTCGTTCTGTTGTGCATAGGGTCTCTATGAGTCAGAACCTACTCGAGGGCACCTAACAGCAACAAGATGCCTAAAGTGTTTCCAGATACTTCATGTACAAATAACGAAAAATCCAGGTGGTGATTAGGAAAACCTAGCTTGGTTGTGTTAATTAAAGCACCTTTTAATTGAACTATGGCCTCTTGTTCTTCTGGTACAATTTTGAATGAATCCAGCTCAGAGGCTTTTAAATATTTGTATAGAGGTTGCACCAACAAAGAAAAATTGTGAATACAGGTTCAACAATAGCCACAGAATCCAGAAACCTCTGTAGCTGTTTCTTTGTTTCAGGTATAGGAAAAACAGAAATAGCTTCTTCCCATTTAGGATCAATAGTGATGCCATCTGCAGAAGTTAGATGGCTAAAATATTTAACAGAAGGCTGAGCAAAGTGTAATTTTTCTCTGGAAACTTCATGACCACCAGCAGCCAGATGTTTTAAGAAAGCTACTCTGTCATCAAGGCAGATTTGCTGGGAGGTTAAGCAAACTAGCAAATCATTAACATATTGCAGCAATGTGGATTTGTTTGTAAACTGTAAAGGCTGCAAATCCACATGCAGAATCTGAGAAAAATGGGATTAAGTAAATCCTAGGGGCTTTTCAGTCCAGGTAAATTGTTGATTTGTCCAGGGAAAAGCAAACAAATATTGACTTTTGGAAAGCACAGCAATACTGAAAAAGACACTGCAAAGATCCATAACCATAAAATGAGTTGCATCTGAAGGGATATTGGAAAGTAATAGATGAGGATTGGGGACTACTGGGAATCTAGGAGGATCCCTGGTGGTACAGTGATTAAAGCACTTGACTGCGAACCAAAAGATCGATGGTTTGAACCCACCAGCTGCTCTGTGGGAGAACGATGTGGCAGTCTGCTTCTATAATGATTACAGCCTTGGAAACCCTATGGGGGCAATTCTACTCTGTCCTATAGGGTTGCTGTGATGGAATCAACTTGATGGCGATGGGTTTTGTTTTGTTTTGTTGTTTTGAGAATCTGAGAATAATATGGTTGATTGCATGCAAATTTGAACAAATCTCCAACCTCTGCTATTTGGTTTTTTAACTAGAAGAATAGGAGTATTACAAAAAAATTTTTTTTTTTTTTTTATTACAAGAGCTGGTAAAAGGGACAAGTAAACCTTTAGAAAGGAAATCTTATATGATGGGAGCTAGTTCTTCTTTTGCTTCTTGTTTGCCTGGATACTGGGAAATTTTTGGCAGAGGTTTAGATAAATCTATTTGAATTTAGGACTCAGCTGACAAAACTCATCCTACATCTGTGGATGTGGTGTCCCACAAGGTTTCAGGACTAGAGAAAAGATGTCCAAGGGAGAGGACTAGGTTAAGTTGAATTTTGAAGAGGCATTACAAGTGCTTGCATATAGCAAATGGCTTCCTCTTCCTGAATATTTTCTAATTCAGAGTCTTTGCTATTAGCTTAGGGTTATCAGGCAGACTCGATAATATTTCCCCCTTTTCATTAAATTGTAAATGGCAATTCCATTTGGGTAAAAGATGTCTTCCCAATAGATTGACAGGGGTATCAGAATTAAGCAAAAATGTAGGTAAATCTTCAATAGGACCAAGAGAATTTGGAACAGGATGAGAATGAATCAACATTTAAGACTGAATAGTTACCGCCACTACTTTTGTGGTTTCAGTACTCCAGGGAAGGGTCTTTGTAAACAGGTGGGGTTAAGAGCAGACTTGTTGGCTCAGTGTCAATTAAAAATTGACAAGTTTGTCTATTAATAAGTAGTTCCTCCTTGTGGCTTAAGAGCCACCACAGGAAAAGTCCCTGTTTTGTCCCCAGAGCACCTTCATTTTGAATCAGATTATGGGATTTTTTAAAGGGGAGCTATGCCAGTCTTTTGTTTCTTTTTTAACTTATACCATTTATTTTTCCAGTGGCTAGCTTTTTTTACAGTAGTGACAAATACTTAACTTTGTGCCTTTAGAAGGTTTAGCATTTTTCTTTTGATTGTGATATTTTCATTGTTGTAACTAAAGGGCCATTAATTTATTAGCCTTAGAAACTCTTTTGATTTCAAGAGCCTGGGAAAGTCTGTAAGCTAAATTGGTTACCTCAACAACAGGAGATGTCTCGCAGTCTAATCAATATTGCTTAACTAAAGCTGAGATCTCAAGTTTAAGACCAGATATGAAAACAGCATTGAAAGCTCCAGAAGCATCAGGTGTGGTCAAAGAAAGCCCAGAATATTCAGAAAACTTTTGGAGCAGCCAAGTCTGATAATCACAAACAATTTCATCTTTACTTTGTTTACAAGAGTGAATTTTAGTCCAATCAATTAGTGGAGGGAAGGCCTTTGGGGTAGTGTCATGGATTGAATTGTGTTCCCCAAAAATATGTGTCAGCTTAGGCCAATGTGTGTGGTTGTCCTCCATTTTGTGGCTGTAATTTTATGTTAAAGAGAGTTAGGGTGAAATTGTAACACCCTTACTAGAGTCACATCCCTGATCTAATGTAAAAGGAGTTTCCCAGTGGTGTGGCCTCCACCACCTTTTATCTTACAAGAGATAAAAGGAAAGGGAAGCAAGCAGAGAGTTGGGGAACTTATACCTCCAAGAAAACAGTGCAGGGACCAGAGTGCATCCTTTGTACCTGGGGTCCCTTTGTAGAGAAGCTCCTAGTCCAGGGGAAGACTGATGAGAAGGCCAGCAGAGAAAGAACGCCTTCCCCTGGAGCTGACACCCTGAATTTGGACTTTTAGCCTATTTCACGGTGAAGAAATAAATTTCTCTCTGTTAAAGCCATCCACTTGTGGTATTTCTAATACAGCAGCACTAGATGACTAAGATAATTTTTTGCTTATGACCCAAGAGTCTTCCAACAGCTTGGTGGCCATTTTATCAATATTTAAGGCTAAACTGTCCTTGGGGCCTTTCCATTCTGCCTGATCTAGCAATAACTGGGCTTCCCCTGGGCCAGTAATTAGGTGAACAGGCACTGGTATAAATCGGGGAACCCAGGCTAGTAGGCTTCAACAAGTATTTTAAATTCTTCAGAAAATTTGTAGGGGTCTTTATGGAGTTTATGAAAATCTTTCACAATGCTATGTAATTTTGAGCACGTCCACAAGGTAAAAGTGATAAGAGTGGAATCTTCAACTTCACCACTGAGGTGAATTTTAAAGTGTATTTCAGGCAAGGGTTTATTTGCTGGTTTTTTAGGGAGAATGGGAAGTTCAGATAAAGTGTTATCAGAGGAGTAGCAAGACAAAGAAGGGTATAAAGTGGTAGTAGCCGGCAGGGAAGCAGAAGGGGTTGGAACTGAAATTTGACATTGTAATTCTTTATTCTGCTTAGTTAATTTAGAAACAATGTCCTGCAGGGAAGCAATTTTACTGCCTTGATGTCTTTTAGAGACCTCGCTATGCCAGTGAAGATAGGCATCCCACCAGGACTCTTTAATCCAGGAGCCTTGGTTCTCTAACTTACTGCACAGAGAAGTTAACTTGGAGAGACCAAAAGAACCCCAAAGTAGCCAGATTTTCCAAACTGTTTTGAGTGAGGTTATGCCAGACAGACAAGAACATGCACAATAAGGGAACATAATGCTTGTTCATGTGGTGAGCAGGAGTCCAAGAAGGTGGCTCCGTCTTTCCTTTAGACATGGAATTCCCAATTTTAAAATGATAGTTACAATAAACAATTTTTTACATGCAAAAACCAAAACAAATCCACAGTAAAACTCAAAGAGTTATCAACGCAAGGGACCAGGGCTCAGATTCAAGAGGTTTTTTATTACCTTAAATGATTCCTGAGAATTCATGGAAGCAGATAGCCCAAAGCGGCTCAGCAGGTACTGCGTCTGTGACCTTGATGCCCTAGGGATTGTAAAAGATAATGCACCTTCAAAATCCCACTTCTGACACCAGAAATGTCAAGGAAAAAAATCTCATGCACTGTTAGGAGTGACAGAAAAGGTGTTTTATTGAGGAACAATGCAGCTTGAACTGGATGGTGCTAAGTAAAAATACAAAACATTCCATCATTTAAGTGGAGAGAGGGGTCTATATACATAGAGAACAAAGAAAATGTAGGGAGTTAATGATTGATTGTAGATAAGATCAGGTTCAGCTTGAAATTCTTTGAAATGTAAATGTCAGCCACACTAGTCTAAAGGTCAGCCACTAGTCTAGGAAGGAATTCTTAACACCTAGATGAGTGGCACTGGCTGGTTCAGTTATACATGATTGTAGTCATGAACACACTTTTTTTCTTCTGGGAACTAATTGCTTACATCTTGATACCTTCTTCCAAATGGTTTACATACTGACCTTTTGTTTCCTAGGAATGCATGTTGGTGCCATCATTCTTACGTCTTACAGGAATGCCTCTAGTTTGAAGCTTTTCTGTTTTACACGATTCATTGTCATGAAATGATCAGCAAGAGATTTCCTGTTTCAATTTGTAACTTGGCAACTTACCACCAATTTGTTCAATGCATCTAAAAAGCACTTTGCAAAGAGCTAAGTAGTGTGTGTGTGGGTCCTGTGGCTGACTTACACTATAGTTCTCCACCAGGCCCCCCTCTCAACTCTGGTTGGACTGGGGTGCCCTTCAAAACTCACTCCAGTCTCAGTACCTCTCCAGAAAGCTGTCATTGCTTGGGAAGCTACATTATTTTTGAAGGGTTAACTAAATATGAGAGACTGAAAATCTAAACAAATTAAAGTAAAAGGACACAAGCTCATTATGAATTAGCTAATCCTATTTGGACAAGTCCTGACAACTGATTGCTTTCTCCCTCAATTTTAGGTCCTTATGGTTGGATAAGGTAGGTGTCTTTGTTTCCTAGGCCTGTTGTAACAAATGACTATAAACCTGGTACCTTGAAACAACAGAAATTTATTATTTCAGAGTTCTAGAGCCAGAAGTCTAAAATCAAGGTGTCGGCAGGGCCAAGGTCTCACTGAAAAAAAAAAAAAAAGAAGGCTCTAGAAAAGAATCCTTCCTTGGCTCTTCTAGCTTCTGGTGACTCCAGGTGTTCCTTGGCTGTGGCAGCATCACAGCGGTCTCTGGCTTTGTCTTCACATGGCCTTCTCTGCACGGATCTGTCAAAATCCCCTCCCCTCCCTCTTACAAGGATACCAGACCAAAAGAATAAAACCAGTTGCTATTGAGTCAACTTCAACTCATGGTGACCTCACGCTGCCGTTATTTGTTTTTCTCAAAGTCATCAGCAGCAAAAAATTAGATAATGTGTTGATTCATTTCTCTGGTCCCTCAGGATTATCTCCTTTGTAAAGTCATCAACCTCTTCCCTATCTCTTTTACACATGCAACTTCATTCCTCCATCCTAGCAAATCTGATTAAAATGAGATTTCATCTCTTTATATCACATGGCTGAGTTGTACAAACAAAGAGTTTCTAATGGCTACTTCTCAGGGAAGTTACTGTCTGTGGAGGGCCTAGAAATCCCAGGCTGCTCTGAAAATAAAAGAAAGCCTTGAAGAGATTTCTCCTTTCCCTGAGGTTTAGATTCAGAGGTAGAAAAAAAGGTTTTTTTTTTTTTTTTTTTTAATCATTATCTTTCTAACATTCTTGAAACATGCCATGTTTCTTCCCCTTGAAAACACAATATGCAAGCATTAGCTCTGGGAGTGTGGGATTGAATTTTTTTCACTTTGCTTATTGTCATGAGATGGCCATTAGTCAATTTATTGGACTTTGAGGGGCATGAAAACCTATAGTGCTTGATCATTTGTAGACTTAAATGTACTTTCAAGCTCTTTTTCCCCTAAAAAGTGAGAATGGTATCAGAAACCAATTGCCATTAAGTCAATTCTGGCTCATGGCAGCCTTGTGTGTGTTAGAGTAGACCTGTGTTTCATAGGATTTTCAATGGCTGATTTTTTTGGAATCAGATTGCCAGGACTTTCTTCTGAGGTGCCACTGGGTGGAGTTGAACTTCCAAACATTTGTTTAGCAGCCAAGCATATTAACCATTTGCACACCCCAGAGACTCTGTCAAAATGGTAATATCCTAATATTTGTATACTGTGAATTTCCATTTGGGCTAATCAATATAAGAATTAGAGTCCTAGGCCTGGGAAGAACTTCGTCAGCAGAGCCCTAGCCCCATTTCGATAGCTCCACAAATAAGAAGCCCCAGAGAACTGCCTACTTATTTCAAGTCCTGTGATGTGGAGGTGAGGTCACTGCACTGTGCTGGCCATGGTCACACCCAGCAAATGATGGGATGTGGCTACAGTGGTTCCAGGAGCCTTCTTTCTCTTCATTTCACAGTAAGCGGTAGCCCAGAGCTTGTGAGGAAGAACTACTTTTCATTGCTTCCAAGTTTCAAGATTTGGAGCTTTTGTGGGAGCTACAGATGGGTAAGGAAGGATTCACATGCTTGGCTCTTGGCTCCAGGCCAGGTTCAGAGTGGGGAGGGAATGGAGCAGGGGCTGTAGAATCAGTGGTTTCCAGGGTTGGAGGAGACATTGGACGTGGGTGTCACTGGAGCCGGTGCTGTCTTTCTATGGCCTTTGGGCCAGGAGAGGACACTGAGAGTGGGGTGGGGCTATTAGCAAGGGTCTCAGGACCCTGTGCTGGGTTCTGGGAGTCCCTTAGGTAGCACGAACAGTTAAGGGGTTAAGGACTCAATTACTTTCTGAAAGATTGGCAGTTTGAACCCACCCAGAGGTGCCTCAGAAGATAGGGCTGGTGATCTACTTGGGAAAAATCAGCCATTGAAAACCCTATGGAATGCAGTTCTAATCTGACACACATGGGCCACCGTGAGTCAGAATCGACTCTATGGCAACTGTTTTTTGTTTTTTCAGCCCTGGGTTCTGGGCGTGAGGAGACTCAGACAAGCTGTGTGTCCATGACTGAGTTGCTCATCAGGTCTGAGTGTCCGTTTCCTCATATGTATCATGAAAGGATCTGACTAGATAATTTCTAAGGTCTGTTCCAGTTCCAGAAAACAAACTATGAATAAGCAAAACAAACAAAACCTTCCTCATTTATTTTTAAGGGATCCTTTGCTAACTTCTACCCCATGCAAGTATACTCCTTATTGGTTATCATTTTGTGCTCTCCTCCGGGCCCAAAATAGTGCTTTTTTATTTTTGAAGGTGGATGACTAATTCAGTTTGACTGGAATGTAGGGAGGAAGGAAGAGGGCAACTAGCAGGAGATGTGGCTGAAAGGGAGGCTGGGCCAGACCACAAAGACAGAACCACTCTTAGACAGCCATGGGGGGGTATGTCCTGGGCATGGTCCTCCTCCAACCCTGTCCTGCTCCACGGGGGAGGAGAGTCCTTGGGGAGTACTTGCATATCTCAGAATTCCCTGCTTCAGTGTCTCTAAGGGCTATGTGGACTCACGCCCAGGTGAGTCAGAGCATACAATCTGTGTGGTCCTAGGCCCTAGGAGGAGTCCTTGAGGGGTACAAATGGTTAACTTGCTCAGTTGCTAACCAAAGGGCTGGAGATTCAAGTCCACCCAGAGGCATCTTGGAAGAAATGCCTGGTGATCTACTTCCAAAAAAGTAGCCATGAGACCCATGTGGAGCACACTTCTACTCTGATACACATGGAGTCACCATGCAGTGGAATCGACTCCATGGCAGCTCGTTTAGGTCCTAGGGTGGCCAAGGGTAGCTATTTGCAGGTGGGGACATGGGCATGAGGAGTGGAGTGTTCACATGTCTAAGCTTGGGGCTCCTCATAGTGCAGAGGGAGTCAGGGGTGGGAAGAGAATGAGGGCCATCTGCAGATTTTTCCAGAGGCCAAAGTTCGTGCTTCTGGTATGCAGCATTCCAGCCTGAACTCTAAGGAGTTTGAGAACTCCAAACAGACACATAGTACTGAAGCATAACAATTTACAAACAAATACTATGAAACCTGTGAGAACCGGAACTTGATGAGACTGCCTTGTTTTTCCAGGTCTCACGAGTTTTCTGCCTTTTACAAGGTGCAGTCTCACCACTTTTCTATCACTCTGTATTAGTGGAAAATATTTGAGTTTTGCTTTTTGATGTTTTCTGCCTTACACAGGTTCCAGCTTTCATGGGTTTTACTGTAATATTATAAGAAGTAGTGATGGTGATAGGTGGGGAGGGAGTGTGTGTGTGTGTATGTATGTATGTGTGTACGAGTGTGTGTGAGGGTGTATGTGTGTGAGTGTGTGTACATGAGTGTGTGCATGTGTGTGTGAGTGTGTGTGTGTGTGTGTGTGTGTGGTGGGAGCTCTTTTAGAAACTGAGGCCAGGGAAGTTATCTCTGAGGTGGTGGCGTTTAAGCAGAGGCTGAACAAAGTGAAGGAGTGAGGGAACAAGGGCATTCTGGCAGAGGGATCAGGAATAGTAGTGGGGAAGCCTGTGTGCCCAGAGAGGAGTGGGAGGTGAAGCTGTATGGACCAGGCCAGGCCACTGTAGACCATGATGAGAATTTTTATTCTGAGGATGATGGGAAGTCATCACAGGAAAATGACGTGATCTGATTCTCTTTAAACACGTGACAGTAGATCAGCAAGAGTAGAAACTGAAAGACAATTAGGATATTACTGTAGCATTCTAAGAAATTTTTTGACTGGCATTGGGGAGGCGGGTAAGAATTGGTTGTATCTGGGGCCTATTTTGCAGGTAGAACAAGTGGAGTTTGTTGGTTTGGACATGGTTGTGAGAGGAAGGGAGTAGTTAAGGATGACTTCGATGCTTGTGGTGGGGTTAATTGGCTGAATCGTCATGGCGCCATGTGCTTAGATGGGGTAGGTGGGCAAGTGTAGGCTTGGATGGGAAGGGAAGAGCTCTGTTTCAGCCATGTTAAATTTAGTTGTGGGTGTGCAGACCCATTGTCATCAAACAATTCCCACTCCTGGCAAGTCTCTGTGTTACTGAGTGGGACTGCTCCATAGGGCTTTCTTGCTTTAATCTTTATGGAGGCAGATCACCAGGCCTTTCTTCTGAGGTGCTGCTGGGTGGGTTCCAAACACCAACCTTTCAGTTAGTAGCTGAGTGCAGAGTGCAAACCATTTGGGTGTGGATAAGGTAGACAAAAGCAAGAGAGGAGGAATGGAAGAGGGTAGAAGACAGATGTTTGGGGAAAGTTCAGAATTAGTAAGGAGGTGGAAGAAGAGGCATCAGGAAGGGAGACAGACATGAAGCAATGGAGGAAAGCCAGGGAAACAGAGAGGAGAAAGTTTCAAGAAAGTGACAATGGTTAACCATGCAAAGAAGATGAGAACCAAGAAGAAATCTTTTAAATGAGCAATGAGGAGGCCATCGGTGTCTGTGATGGTCAACATTATGTGTCAACTTGGCTAAGCCATGATTCTCAGTCTTGGGTGATTGCCCTCCATTTTGTGATCTAATTGTCCTCCATTTTGTGGTATTGTGTAATTATCCTCCATTTTATATGTCGTAAATCCTAAACCTCTATACGTTAAGGAGGCAAGATTAATGGGTGTATCTTGAGTCGCACTCTTACTCAAGTCACCACCTTACTCAAGTATCTCAGGTAAGGGGAGTTTCCTTGAGGGCATGACTAATACATATGGATGCTTTGGCAAAGCTCTCTCTTGCATCCAGTTCATCATTATCTGACCTCCAGTTCTTGGGACTTGAGCCGGCAGCCTGCCATCTGACCTGCTGATTCTGTGATTCACCAGCTTCCACAGCTCTGTGAGCCAACAGCCTGACTCCCAATTTAGGGATTCATCAGCCTCTGCAGCCCCATAGGACAGCAGTCTGTCATCTGACTTGCTGATTTGGGATTCATCAGCCCCTGCAACCACGTGAGTCAGGAGAAATTTCGAAGCTGATGCCTGACCCACAGATTTGGGACTTGCGAGCCTCCACAACCATGTAAGCCTTTTCCTTGAGATAACTCTTTAGACAGATAGATAGATAGGCAGGCAGGCAGGCGGGCGGGCAGATCTATATCTATCTATCTATATATATATATATACAAAAAAAAAAAAAAAAAGCAAAGATTAAATGCCCTCCTGAAGGTTTCTTCTCATTTTTCCAGTGGGTGATGGAAACCAAAATCAAACCCACTGCCATCGAGTCGATTCCGACTCATAGTGACCCAATAGGACAGAGTAGAACTGCCCCCTGGATTTTCCAAAGAGCACCTGGCGGATTTGAACTGCAAACCTCTTGGTTAACAGCCGTAGCTGCTCTGAAAATGCTAATAAGTGCTGTCCACGTAAGGCAGTGCTAATACTACTGTTGTTAGGGAAACAGAAGTCATTTAGGAGAACTAACTGCCACTTAAACTCTGACTTTAGTTCATCACATCCTCGTGATCTGTTGGCCAAAGCACTGATAAAAACAGTCATAAGCGAGGCAGGTCTCTTCCTTTCAGAGGTGGTTCCTAACTGGAAAACTTGCCCTTTCTTCCTGCAGGGGGACACAGGCACCCAGACCTACAGTAAGTCCTGCAGAGCCAGCCGCCCAATGACCAAAGTTCCTGATTTCCTTGCCATTGGCTGACACTGTTGATCAAATATAATTAGCTGCTTCACTTTTCTTTTAAAGGAGCCTGCTGAATTACTCATTTAAAAGAAGAAGGCAGGCGAGCTGGAGGAGACGGAAGCCAAAGCAACTGAGAAGAAAAAACCCTCAGGTGGGCCTTTAATTTTGCTTTGTTAGTTCAGCACCAAGAATTGTGCCTTGCTTTTCTCATAGTAAGAGCAATAACTTTTGAAAAATAAGATGATTTAGCCCTACTATAAATTCATCTTTTCCATATGCATGGTAATTCAGAAAACATTGAGAAAGTACAAAAAAGTAGAAGGAAGCAAAAACCATTGGCGAGAAAGCCTCTACTGGCATTTTTGGAATATTTCCTTCCTCTTTTTTGGTCTGTGTGTATAATTTTAGTTTGATTTTCATAGTTGTGTTCGCTCATACAAAATGTACTAATTTATATTCTTTTTTTTCTATTAGAGCATATGTGTTTTCCACATTGCTATAAATATTCTTCATAAGCACAATTTTAAATTGCTGCATAACATTGCCTTGAGGAAATTTACTGTATGTTACCCAACCATTCCTCTCTTTTTGGTCATATAGAATCTTTCCTACTTTTCATAGGCTCTGTAATTTTTTTCTTTTTTTGTGTTTAACTGAATATTATAATTGTACTTTAGATGAAGGTTTACAGAGCAAATTAGTTTCTCATTAAACAATTAACATGCTATTGTTTTGTGATACTGGTTGCCAGACCCGCGACATGCCAACACCGTCACTTCTCCACCTCAGGTTCCCCATTACCAGGTTTCCTTCTCCTCCTGCCTTCTCATCCTTGCCCCTCGGCTGGTGTGCCCATTTAGTCTTCTTTTCTTTTATGGGACTGTCTGATCTTTGGCTGAAGGGTGAACCTCAGGAGTGACTTCAGTATTGAGTTAAAAGGGTGTCTGAGGGCCATACTCTGAGTTTCTCCAGTCCCTGTCAGACCAATAAGCCTAGTCTTTTTTGATTTAGAATTTTGCTCTACATTTTTTTCCAGCTCTCTCCAGGACCAGTAATTAAAAAAAAAAAAAAAAAAAAAAAACGTATACTTTTTTCCATTCAAGGTCTTGTCTTTTCGGGGGGAGGTTAAATCTGAGAAAGCAGATTTTAGTAGTTTCACTCATGGGCACAATGAGAGTGTAAGAACGAGTGTAGGAGGCAAGCCTGTGTTTACCTGTTCACTGCCCCTTTCGGGACCTCCCTTAATGGTTCTCAGTTCCAGCTGCATGTTCAGTCACAATCACCTTATTCTGAGGAGATTAGAAAAATACCCCTAGAATAACTGAAACTTAATTTGGGCATGAGCTGGGCATCTGTATGTGTTTTCAAAAGCTTCGCTGGTGGTTGTAACGGATGGCCAGTGTAATCACAGCTGACCCGGCTCATTTGAAGGAGTCCCTGGGTGGCACAAATGGTTAAGCACTCAACTACTGACGGAAAGTTTAGTGGTTTGGGCCCACCCAGAAGTGCCTCAGAAGAAAGGCCAGGCAATCTGCTTCTGAAACGTCACAACCTTCAAAACCCTATGGAATGCAGCTCTATTCCGCACACATGAGGTCACCATGAGTTGAAATTGACTTGGAGGCACTGGATTAGAGGTCAGTTAGATTATGTCGTTCAAAATATTTTCCTGTCTCTGACACACACTTGAGGGTAATACATTAAGGGAAAGATAGGTACAGTTTTAGGCAAGCCACCCAAACCTCCCCTTCAATACTATATAAGTAATATAAAATTTGTGGGAACCTTAAGACTTCTAGACATTTCTATCATCCACTTCAACCACATCTTAGTGAGACTCTTCTTGGGAGCTTCAATTTACTAATACTTTAAAGAAGAAGCTCTGATAGCACAGTGGTTAAAGTGCTCCATTGCTAACCGAAAAGTCAGTAGTTTGAAGCCACTAGTTACTCCGAAGGAGAAAGATGTGGCAGTCTGTTTCTGTAAAGATTACAGACTTCGGAACCCTATGGGGCAGCTCTACTCAGTCTTATCAGGTCTGTATGAGTCGAAATTGACTCAATGGCACACAACAGTGATTTAAAGAAATGGATTTGCTTCCAGTGCTTTGGTGGTTAGAAGTTAGAGAGGGCAAGAGACTCCAGAATGCTCTAAATGTATCAAAATTAAGCCCAGCATCTGCAGGTATTCTGCCAAGGTAGACAGACTTCTTTAAGGTTTTCAAGGATCAAACACAAGGTGGGCACTGCCCAGTCAGAACCACACCACATGTATGGCAAAGACAGATGGGGCTGGGTTTGGAAGCATGAGGTAGCTTTCCCTGGCTTTCCAGGAACACCACAGACATAGTGTCTACCTCCTCTCAACCCCATGTCCCCATAAGGAAACAGACAGAGCTTATACTGGAGCTGTGCTCTGGTTTCTCCATTCAGGAATCAAGAACAGACCAAAGGCAGTTGTCTTGGTTACCTACCGGGCTGTGACACACATACCACACATGGGTGGCTTTAAAGAACAGACATTTTTTCTTAGTTCAGGGCTCCGACTGCTGGCTCTGGGAAACGATCCTTGTCTCAGCTTCCGTAGCACCAGCATTCTTCGGTTCCTTGGAGAACTCCACGTGGCGTCCATCTTCCCTCATTTGTGCTTGCTTGACTCTGGGTCTGTACTGCTCCTTACAACTCAGAAGTGATTGGGTTTAGGACATATCCTGCACTGATATGGCTTCATTAATATAACAAAGAAAACCCTACTCCCAAATAGGATTACATCCACAGGTTAAACCAAACCTGTTGCCATCTAGTTGATTCAGACTAATGGCAACCAGAATTCCAACATGTATTTGGGGGGGATACAATTCAATCCATAACAGCAGCTGTTCAAGTAAGACTTATGGTTGAAAAATTTCAGCCAAAAAATTTTATTTTCTCTGCCTCGCCCCTCTTTGGGGTGCTGCTGCCTTCCAGCCTATAGTAGGGTTGCACTTCTTCTGATTCAAACTCTCTCTTCAAGAGCATGTTAACCAAATGTCTTCTGGTTCTGACTCAGTGGAGGACACCTGGTGAGCACCTCCCTCCACGAACATAAACACTGATGCAGTACTTTACCATTTACAGGACACGTTGAATTTATCAGTTCATTTGATCCACATAGTAGCTTTGAGAGCTGGAGGGTTTAATTCTTATCTTAAAAAATGGAAAAGGTGAGGCTCAGAGAAGGTAGGATCTTTCTGAGGTAGGACCAAAACTGGGTCAGCTGGGTTGAGCCCAGAGCACATGGCCTCTTCCTTATAACTTGAGTAATGGTTATTGTAAGACATCGGAAAGAAAAATAATAATAACAAATAAAAACAACAACAAAAAAGAGAAACAAAGAAAACCCACACACAAATTGGTTAAGAAAGTTTATGTCTATACAATTGAATGGAAACTCTGGTGGCTCTTTAGCCATTTAAATGATGACATTGGTGGTTATAAATTAGCACAGAAAGATGATCACGACACAGTGATAAGAAAAAAGCAGAGTACAGCAACATCAGAATATGCACCCATTTTGTTATGATGTTTATATATATATTTGAAGAAAGATTAAAGGAAGCATATACAAAAATTTAGATATGTATTTCAGCTTCCATCATTTTCTTTTTACCACAAACATGTGTTACTTGTGTAACAGAAATGTAAAGCAAATTAAATACAATTGCTCTTGTCTTTCTGGTTGGCTCTTCTCCAGATGAAATTGTCCCAACTCCTTTCACTTGCCCAGAAAGAAGCCTACTATTTAATTCTGTATGAGTTTTGTACATTATTGCCACAAATCTTATGGTTGCTAGCTAGCATTTACTGAATTAGCATCAAGTTCATCACTTTACATCCATTGTCTTCATCGATTCTCACTTCAGTCCTACTGGAGGGTGTTGTATTATACTCCCTTGGCAGATGAGGGCTCTGAAGCTCAGAGCATGGTGAAGTAATAAGAGCAACCAACAGAGCTAAGACTTGAACCTGGGTCTTCTCTGACTCAAAACACCTGTCTTCATTCATGATCCCATTCTGCCTGCTCATCCCATGGTGCCTAAGCAACTCCCATTTTAGTGCAAAGATGATACGTTTTTGCAATATATTCATTTTTATGTGTGAGGATCACTGTGGCCATTTTTAGTATCTCATGTGTACTCCAGGCTCAGTGACTCCTCCTACTTGTCTAGTTTGTCTTGCTCTCCTGTCCTCCAAGGCTAAGCCTGTAAGATAAAAGCCTAACAAGGGGCTGTGCAATAACCCGGTTGCTGTCGAGTTGATTCTGATTCCTGGTGACCACAGTGAGCTTTGGTTCACACAGCAGCCAAGCTGGATATTGCAGAGAAAGGCAAGCCTGGGTTGCTCAACTTTGCTCTGAGCCTTATCAAATCGATATCAGAAATCCTGTAGTACTTGGTCAGTGCTTTTCTCAGGGCACTGACCACCGTCCTCTTTGTATTGAAATCACTATGTTTCAGTCTCACCCCTATACTGGACCAAGAGTCCCTGAGGATGGAGTCCTTGCATAAGACCCAGTACAAGAATTCCATGAAAACGAAGTGGGAGTCCTTAATAATCTATCAATGAATGGGGATTTGAGGTACAGCTTACATTTGTGCCTATTCAGCCTGTTAACTTATGTATATTAATTGATCTATGGGGAAAGTGATGTAAATCTTTGACAATATTTAAAGGAAACCAAAACCAGTTGCCGTTAAGTCGGTTCTGACTCCTGGTGACCCCACGTGTGTTAGAGTAGAACTATGCTCCATAAGGTTTTCAATGGCTGATTTTTCACAGAAGCAGATCACCAGGCCTTTCTTCAGAGCCACTTCTGGGTAGACTCCAACCACCGATCTTTTGTTTAGCGGGGACTCTATAATTAAAGGAAGACCTTTCATATTGGATTGATGGCACAAGACTGGCTGGGCGGCAGTATGGTCTGGCTCCTTTGCAAAGAAGTCTGGTTATTCCATGAAGGCCCAGTAACAGGAGCCTGAGCAGTGAGTTTGACTCAAAGAATGCCAAAGTTGGAAGGATCCTTGGGGAGAGCTGGGTCATACACAGAAACCTTTTTCATCTTTAGTACAAAGTCTTCAGGGGAGAGATTTCAAAGATGGGGAGGGTGGAGGTGGGAAGGAGATGTAGTGGAGAGAAGGGAAAGAGAGGAGAGGGAAAGGGAGAAGGGTGAAGGAGCCCCAAAGTAGAGCCTATTTGCCCTGAAAGTTTAAAAGCTAATTAAGCTGGGAGAATTTGAAAGAATCCAGCCCACCATTAAAACCTCATGGTACGAAGTGGGGGGCCAAGATGCCTGACTAGGCAGACGCTACCTCGGATCCCTCTTGCGACAAAGCCTCGGAAAAACAAGTGAATCGATCACATACATGACAATCGACGAACCCTGACCATCAAACACAGATCTAAAAAGTTGACCTGAGTGACAGGTGAGCGAAAAGCTGCGTCCTGAACCAGCCACCGCTTCTGGAACCCGCAACCCACCCCACAGCCTTGAGCCCCCGCG
Source organism: Elephas maximus indicus (assembly GCF_024166365.1). NCBI lineage: Eukaryota > Metazoa > Chordata > Mammalia > Proboscidea > Elephantidae > Elephas > Elephas maximus. The sequence continues at coordinate 30,170,748 of NC_064832.1, read as the reverse complement.
GTACCCTGGTGCCGAGTGGCGGGGCTGATTGCGGCTTGCTGAGGTGGGGCAGACACGGGACACAGCCCTAACCCCTAACCCCCTGGGGTAACCTCCATAGAGATTCAGCCAGCGCAAGCAGGCTGCACACTGATGGGGCGCACGATGGAATGAACAACCACGGGGAAGCAGCGACTGTTTTCGGAGCCTGGAGCCAGCATCCCAGTCAGAAAGCCTTGGCGCCGGGCTTTGGACTGGGCGCAGGGGAGTTGAGCACGGCATCCTGAGACAGCGCAAACACGGGACGCAGCTCTAGCCCCCAGAAGTGACCTCGGGGGAAGCCTAGCCAGTGCACGCAGAGAGCGCAGCGACGCGGCTGACAGGAGGAGAAGTCACTGGGAGGCAGCGACTGGTTTTGGAGCTGGGAGTGCAGCGTCCCAGCCGGGGAACCTTGGCGCCGGGCTTTGGACTGGGAGCAGAGGAACTAACCACGGCTTCTGAGACAGCGCAAGCACAGGATGCCGGCCTGACCCTCGGGGGCAATCTCAACCCAGCCAGCCCACACAGTCGATGCTCCCCTGGGAATCTCAGATAAAACAGTCATCCCAAGCAAGATAAGTAACTTCGTCTATATTCCGGGGTGCTACTCTCTCCTATCTATCTGACCCCTCCCCTCCCCTTCCCAGGTGGCTTCATTAACATTGGAATTTCCTAGGCCAGAGAGTGAAGTGCTCTGCAGTTTTTTTTTTTTCTTTGTTTTGTCCTTTCCTAATCCATTCTCCTGGCTTGAGAGAAGCAGCTACAAAAAACCCCGGGGACCAAGAATCCTTCCCTGACTTCCCAAAATTGGATTAAAAATACAGAACCAGCTCCAGCAGTCTTGGGCTTTCATCCCTACAGGGAACAAGGTGGCTATTATAATGCAAAGGCAATTCTGATAGGTATCTGACTGTAATTGTTTTAGCGGATTACTGGAAAGACAAGTTGTCCAGGTCTGATATCTCTACCTATTCAACAGAGCCCTCACTGACCCACAACAGGGAACTGAGGGCTGAAGCTCCACCCAAACCACCTAACCTCCTGCCATAGGGGTCTGAGGATAGTGACATCTACCAGTCTGTAGAGGTACATGCATTGGGTGCCTAAAGTACAGCTACAGAGCCCACCCACCAAAGTGCTTTAGGAATAGAGACACACCTACCTCACTGGCACTTGGCGGAAGCCTGTCAGCATCCTGCCCCCCCGGAATGTGACCTACTAGAATCTGGTGCACATAACTATCACCACTACTTCTCTAAGCGAATAGGTGACAGTCTACCCCACACACTTGGTGACCCAAAATCAGATTCTACTCAAGAATAATGAATGGACTCTTAGGCTTATATTTCTGGTAACAGCCCAAACCAGCTGGTAAGAGGACATAAGTGATTCAAAGCCTGCAACAATCAAGACAGTACAATCTAGTAGCCCATCTACATACATTGAAAGAAAACAAAACAAGATAAGACTCAGTGAGCAAATATAAAATAAATCATTATAATATCTTATAGATGACTCAGAGACAGCAGTCAATATCAAAACACATAAAGAAGCAGACCATGATTGCTTCTACAAATCCCCAAATTAAAGAATCAAAATCTTTCCCAAATGAAGATACAATCCTGGAGTTGCCAGATACAGAATATAAAAAACGAATATACAGAATGCTTCAAGACATCAGGGATGACCTCAGAAATGAAATAAGGCAATCTACAGAAAAAGCCAAGGAACACACTGATAAAGCAGTTGAAGAAATCAAAAAGATTATTCAAGAACATAGTGGAAAAATTAATGAGCTGCAAGAATCCATAGAGAGGCAGCATTCCGAAATCCAAAAGATTAACAGTAAAATTACAGAATTAGACAACTCGATAGGAAGTCAGAGGAGCAGATTCGAGGAATTGGAATGCAGAGTAGGGGAGTTGGAGGATAAAGCAATTGACACCAATATAGCTGAAGAAAAATCAGATAAAAGAATTTAAAAAAATGAAGAAACCCTAAGAATCATGTGGGACTCTATCAAGAAGAATAACTTGCGTGTGATTGGAGTTCCAGAACAAGGAGGGATAACAGAAAATACAGAGAGAATAGTTGAAGATCTGTTGGCAGAAAACTTCCCTGACATCACGAAAGACAAAAGGATATCTATCCAAGATGCTCATCGAACCCCATATAAGACTGATCCAAAAAGAAAATCACCAAGACATATTATCATCAAACTTGCCAAAACCAAAGATAAAGAGAAAATTTTAAAAGCAGCCAGGGATAAAAGAAAGGTCTCCTACAAAGGAGAATCAATAAGAATAAGTTCAGACTACTCAGCAGAAACCATGCAGTCAAGAAGGCAATGGGATGACATATATAGAGCACTGAAGGAGAAAAACTGCCAGCCAAGGATCATTTATCCAGCAAAACTCTCTCAAATATAAAGGTGAAATTAAAACATTTACAGATAAACATAAGCTTAGAGAATTTGTAAAAACCAAACCAAAGCTACAAGAAATACTAAAGGAAATTGTTTGGTCAGAAAATCAATAACATCAGATAACAACACAATACAAGGTCACAGAACAGAACATCCTGATATCAACTCAAATAAGGAAATCACAAAAACAGATTAAGATTAATTTTAAAAAGAAAAAAATGCTCAAAACAGGGAATCATTGAAGTCATTATGTAAAAGATCACAATAATCAAAAAGAGGGACTAAATACAGGAGGCATAGAACTGCCATATGGAGAGGAAAACAAGGCGATATAGGACGATACAAATTAGGTTTTTACTTAGAAAAATAGGGGCAAATATTAAGTAACCACAAAGAGGTCTAACAATTCCATAACTCAAAATAAAAACCAAGAAAAACATAATGACTCAGCAAACATAAATTTGACTACTATGAAAATGAGCAACACACAATTTACAAAGAAAAACATCTCAGCACAAAAAAGTAAGTGGAAAAATGAAATTGTCAACAACACACACAAAAAGGCATCAAAATGACAGCACTAAACACATTCTTATCTATAATTACACTGAATGTAAATGGACTAAATGCACCAATAAAGAGACAGAGAGTCTCAGACTGGATAAAGAAACACGATCCATCTATATGCTGCCTACAAGAGACACACCTTAGGGACACAAACAAACTAAAACTCAAAGGATGGAAAAAAATATATCAAGCAAACGACAATCAAAAAAGCGCAGGAGTAGGTAGCAATATTAATTTCTGACAAAACAGACTTCAAAGTTAAATCCACCACAAAGGATAAAGAAGGACACTACATAATGATTAAAGGGACAATTGACCAGGAAGATATAACCATATTAAATATTTATGCACCCAATGACAGGGCTGCAAGATACATAAAACAAACTTTAACAGAACTGAAAAGTGACATAGACACCTCCACAATTATAGTAGGAGACTTCAACATACCACTTTCGGAGAAGGACAGGACTTCCAGAAAGAAGCTCAATAGAGATACGGAAGACCTAATTGCTACAATCAACCAACTTGACCTCATAGACCTATATAGAACACTCCACCCAACAGCTGCAAAATATACTTTTTTTTCTAGTGCACATGGAACATTCTGTAGAATAGATCACATATTAGGTCATAAAACAAACCTTTGCAGAATCCAAAACATCGAAATATTACAAACCATCTTCTCAGACCACAAGGCCATAAAAGTGGAAATCAATAACAGAAAACTCAGAGAAAAGAAATCAAATACTTGGAAAATGAACAATACTCTGCTCAAAAAAGAATGGGTTATAGAAGACATAAAGGAGGGAATAAAGAAATTCATAGAATGCAACGAGAATGAAAACACTTCCTATCAAAACCTCTGGGACACAGCAAAAGCAGTGCTCAGAGGCCAATTTATATCCATAAATGCATGCATACAAGAAGAAGAAAGAGCCAAAACCAGAGAACTGTCCCTACAACTTGAACAAATAGAAAGTGAGCAACAAAAGAATCCATCAGGCACCAGAAGAAAACAAATAATAAAAATTAGAGCTGAACTAAATGAAATAGAGAACAGAAAAACAATTGAAAGAATTAACAGTGTCAAAAGCTGGTTCTTTGAAAAAATTAACAAAATTGATAAACCACTGGCCAGACTGACTAAAGAAATACAGGAAAGGAAATAAATACCCCAAATAAGAAACGAGATGGGCCACATCACAACAGACCCAACTGAAATTAAAAGAATAATATCAGATTATTACGAAAAATTGTACTCTAACAAATTTGCAAACCTAGAAGAAATGGAAGGATTCCTAGAAAAACACTACCTACCTAAACTAACACAATCAGAAGTAGAACAACTAAATAGACCCATAACAAAAAAAGAGATTGATAAGGTAATGAAAAAACTCCCAACGAAAAAAAGCCCTGGCCCGGACAGCTTCACTGCAGAGTTCTACCAAACTTTCAGAGAAGAGTTAACACCACTACTGCTAAAGGTATTTCAAAGCATAGAAAATGATGGAATACTACCTAACTCATTCTATGAAGCCACCATATCCCTGATACCAAAACCAGGTAAAGACATACACAAAAAGAAAATTACAGACCTATATCCCTCATGAACATAGATGCAAAAATCCTCAACAAAATTGTAGCCAATAGAATTCAACAACATATCAAAAAAAAATAATCCACCACGACCAAGTGGGATTTATACCAGGTATGGTTTAGTTTATGGTCCAGTATTAGAAAAACCATTAATGTAATCCACCATATAAATAAAACAAAAGACAAAAACCACATGATCTTATCAATTGATGCAGAAAAGGCATTTGACAAAGTCCAACACCCATTCACGATAAAAACTCTCAGCAAAATAGGAATTGAAGGAAAATTCCTCAACATAATAAAGGGCATCTACAATTTTTTTTTTTTTTTTTATACAAAGCCAGCAGCCAACATCATTCTAAATGGAGAGAGCCTGAAAGCATTCCCCTTGAGAACGGGAACCTGACACGGATGCCCTTTATCACCGCTCTTATTCAACATTGTGCTAGAGGTCCTAGCCAGAGCAATTAGGCTAGACAAAGAAATAAAGAGCATCCGGATTGGCAAGGAAGAATTAAAATTCCCTCTATTTGTAGATGACATGATCTTATACACAGAAAACCCTAAGGAATCCTCCAGAACACTACTGAAACTAATAGAAGAGTTCGGCAGAGTCTCAGGTTACAAGATAAACATACAAAAATCACTTGGATTCCTCTACATCAACAAAAAGAACATCGAAGAGTAAATCACCAAATCAATACCATTCACAGTAGCCCCCAAGAAAATAAAATACTTAGGAATAAATCTTATCAAAGATGTAAAAGACCTATACAAAGAAAACTACAAAGTACTAGTGCAAGAAACTAAAACAGACCTACATAAGTGGAAAAACATACCTTGCTCATGGATAGGAAGACTTAACCTAGTAAAAATGTCTATTCTACCAAAAGCCATCTATACATACAATGCACTTCCAATCCAAATTCCAATGACATTTTTTAATGTGATGGAGAAACAAATCACCAACTTCATATGGAAGGGAAAGGAGCCCTGGATAAGTAAAGCATTACTGAAAAAGAAGAAGAAAGTGGGAGGCCTCACTCTACCTGATTTTAGAACATATTATACAGCCACAGTAGTCAAAACAACCTGGTACTGGTACAACAACAGGCACATAGACCAATGGAACAGAATTGAGAACCCAGATATAAATCCATCCACATATGAGCAGCTGATATTTGACAAAGGCCCAGTGTCAGTTAACTGGGGAGAAGATATTCTTTTTAACAAATGGTGCTGGCATAACTGGATATCCATTTGCAAAAAAATGAAACAGGACCCATACCTCACACCATGCACAATAACTAACTCCAAGTGGATCAAAGACCTAAACATAAAGACTAAAACGATAAAGATCATGGAAGAAAAAATAGGGACAATGTTAGGAGCCCTAATACAAGGCATAAACAGAATACAAAACATTACTAAAAATGATGAACAGAAACCAGATAACTGGGAGCTCCTAAAAACCAAACACCTATGCTCATCTAAAGACTTCACCCAAAGGGTAAAAAGACCACCTACAGATTCGGAAAAAATTTTCAGCTATGACATCTCTGACCAGCGCCTGATCTCTAAAATCTATATGATTCTGTTAAAACTCAACCACAAAAAGACAAACAACCCAATCAAAAAGTGGGCAAAGGATATGAACACGCGCTTCACTAAAGAAGATATTCAGGCAGCTAACAGACACATGAGAAAGTGCTCTCAATCATTAGCCATTAGAGAAATGCAAATTTAAGCTACGATGAGATTCCATCTCACTCCAACAAGGCTGGCATTAATTCAAAAAACACAAAATAATAAATGTTGGAGGGGCTGCGGAGAGATTGGAACTCTTATACTCTGCTGGTGGGAATGTAAAATGGTACAACCACTTTGGAAATCTATCTGGTGTTTTCTTAAAAAGTTAGAAATAGAACTACCATACAACCCAGAAATCCCACTCCTCGTAATATACCCAAGAGAAATAAGAGCCTTTACACGAACAGATATATGCACACCCATGTTTATTGCAGCACTGTTTACAATAGAAAAAAAGCTGGAAGCAACCAAGGTGTCCATCAATAGATGAATGGTTAAATAAATTATGGTACATTCACACAGTGGAATACTACCCATCGATAAAGAACAGTGACGAATCTGTGAAACATTTCATAACATGGAGGAACCTGGAAGGCATTATGCTGAGTGAAATTAGTCAGATGCAAAAGGACAAATACTGTATAAGACCACTATTATAAGTTCTTGAGAAATAGTATAAACTGAGAAGAACACACTCTTTTGTGGTTATGAGAGGGGGGAGGGAGGGAGGGAGAGGGTTATTTACTGATTAGTTAGTAGATAAGAACTACTTTAGGTGAAGGGAAGGACAATAATCAACACAGGGAAGGTCAGCTCAACAATGACTCTGTTCTCTTGTAAATTTTCTGAGAGATTTGAAGGAGACTCACTTTGTTAGTTGTAACAGGCAGGCATCCCTGCTGGGAAAGTGTTGGTGCAGAGACAGGCAATTTGCTAGCCTCAGAGATATAAATAGGGTCACTTGCTACAATGTGTACAGCAGAGCACCATTTGGGCCCTTTTTGTAGTTAGGTCCCCACCCTCACACCGTTGACCTGTATGCTTCTCCTCAGATCCCAGATTTGAATGTCAGACTTTTTTGAAGTTTACAAGGAAAAATGTACTAATGTCACTTTGCTGTAAAAGACCACTGGGAATTTTTTTTTTTCCCTCAGAACATATTTATTGTGAGACATAAAATGATCCATAAAAGGCCCCAAGCCTGTTGTTGAGTTGATTCTGACTCATGGTGACCTCACGTGTTAGAGAGTAGAATTGCTCTGCAGGGTTTTTTTCTTCACTGAAATAGATCACCGGGCCTTTCTTCTGAGGTCCCTCTGGGTGGGTTCAAACTGCCAACCTTTAGGTAGTAGTTGAGCACAAACCATTTGTGTCACCCAGGCAGGAACAGATTACCCAATAAGCAAGGTATGCACAGGCTTACTTGTGCTTACTTACTAACCCGTAGTGACCAATTTCACCTGTTTCAAAGATGTGGTAAAACCCATGTGAAATCGAGTCACTGCAGATTAGTAAGTAAACACAATTAATCCTGTGTGTACCTCATTCACTGTAAGCAGATAAGTGCCTTGCGTATTCGTTAATCTGCCCCTGGGACCTTGGCATAAAACAAGGGGGTTGGATAATAGCTTCATTTTCTCACTGATTGATCATTTATTTGAGCACCTTGATGTGCCACAGCTGTGCTAGGGCCTGGGGCTACAGCAGTAGACAAGTCAGACCCCTTCCGGTGGGTGGGGAGAGACAAGGGCCAGTTCTGCCCCAGGGGGTAAGTGCTAAAACAATAAGCTCGTGGGGCTGAAGGAGCACTTGGTGCAGCAGCCAGCCTAGACCTGGAGGGGTCTGCGGCTTTTTCTGGAGGAAGTAATGTCTAGAAAGAAATCTAACACTGGGAAGAGCTAGCCAGGTGATGAGCTGGAGCATTGAGTGAGGAGACGAGAGACCTGATGTGTTCAGGCACTGAAATAAATTCCGCAAGGCTGAAGCGGATTCCACTTGGGAGCAGGGGAGAGGGAAGACCTTGGATACAAGAGCCATACTGGAAGAGGCTGGAGTTTGCACTCCCTTCTGAGATGATGATGGGTTTTAAGCAGAAGAGTGGTGTGGCCAGATACGCATTCCAGAACAATCACTCTGGCCACTGTGTGGAGAGCGGACTAGAACAGCAAGAGTGGAGGAGGAGCGCTATTTGGGAGGCTATTTCTGTTGTTCGGATGAGACGTGGCAGCTTGAACTAGCATGGCCGAGGTGCAGGCATCTTGAGCTGAGCCGTGTGATGGGGAGGGAGGCTGATGGAGAGCTTTGGGTAATGAGACCACGTCTGCCGTGGAGGAGCCACTGGGCAGCAGGACAGTTTGGGGAGCCCATGTTTGTGCCCTCATGCCACCGCAGCTGCCTACAGTACTTTCCTGGGCAACTCCACTGGTTGTCCATTTTTCCAGACGTGTTAAAACATCTCTCCTCATCTGTTTCTTTCTTACTATCCTATACGTTAATGTAAAACAAAACCAAACCCATTGCCATCGAGTGGATTCCGACTCATAGCAATCCAAGGAACAGCTAGTGGATTTGAACTGCCAATCTTTTGGTTAGCAGCTGAGCTTTTAACCACTGTGCCGCCAGATTAACTTAGGACACTAAAAAATTCTTAGACATTTCTTCCCTTAGCAACAGATAGAGTGGCAACAAGAAGGATAATCACTGACCGCATACGCATGTCAAGCTGTGTTTGATACTCTCACCTGTGTTTGATGCTGTCACCTGCGTTCCATGCACTTACCTGTGTTTGATGCTTTCACCTGTGTTGCCTCCTTACTACCGCCAGTTGCATTTTAGTCAATTCCAACTCATGGCGACCCCATGGGTGTCAGAGTAGATCTGTGCTCCCTAGGGTCTCCAATGGCTGATTTTTCAGAAGTAGATTGCCAGGTCTCTTTCTTCCGAGGTGCCTCTGGGTGGACTCAAACCTTCAACCTTCTGGTTAGCAGCTGAATGTGTTAACCATATGCCCTACCCAGCACTCCATTGCTTCCTTAGGTACTCTCCATAAGTCAGAGAGGTGAATTACTTGCTGATGACCACATGGTTAGCAAGAATTTAGATCCAGTTTGGATTTACTTCAGAGGTTTTCCATGACATCATGCTGCCTCTATATCATTCCAGGAAACACGCGATGCTTGACACACTACTTTTGTAAGTAATTCCTTTGCTCTAAGAAGTGACTCTAATGGTGGAGTTTGAAATGTGCAGCCTGAGTCACATCACTCATCACTTAGATTGTGCAGAGGGAAGTCCCAGTGCTGACACAACCCTTTGGGAATTATTGGGATAAGTAGAGACAATACTTGCTGATCTTCTATCCTTCTGTCTTCTGCGTGGAGCTCCGATTTGGGAATCAGAGACGCAGAGGCAGAGCAGCTCCATGGCCTTACTTACGTTGGAAACGGAATTAATAATCAGGTACCGCCAATCTTCCTTAATACGCTGTTGAAATGTGTTAGAAAATGACAAAAAAGTGTAGATATTTTCTATAAAATTAAATCTATTAGCAGCATCATAGACTCATATTAATGTTAACCTAGCAGAGCTGAGAAAAGTTATGAGAACCAGAGAGATGATAGCGCTTAGTCAAAACAATGCCGTTAGAGAAAAGAAGCAAAGCCTTATCTCTGAGGAGCTCACAGCGGTCCTTACACTTTAAGTTTTCTTTGTGTTGAATTTGTGCCTGTTTGTTTATTGTGGTAGCTGAGCCTTAGAAGCTAGGATGAAAATGGAAGAAAAGCTAGCTTTTGGAGAATAGTGGAATAAGAGACATGAGGATTTAGCAAAGGCAGATGGAAGGAAGTGTGTCAGAAATAATGGCACACCCTTGGTGGCCGGGAGATACCCCTCATGTGTTTGGATGCCGATCTTCTGCTAGAGTTTAGCCTCTGCTACATTTCCAACCCCCCCACCCCAGATGGTGTAAATGGTTATGTGCTTGGCTGCTAACTGAAAAGCTGCTAGTTCCAGTCCACCCAGAGGTGCCTTGAAAGAAAGGCCTGGCAATCTACTTCTGGAAACTCAGCCACTGAAAACCCTACGGAGTACAGTTCTACTCTGACACATATGGGGTCGCCCTGAGTTGGAGTTGACTCGATGGCAACTGTTTTTGTTTTTTAACACCCCTGGGGATGAATTTTTCTTGGGGATTATTTGTCCCCTCAAAATAACACAAGAAAGCATGAAATTCTGCAAAGACTCGAGTTTCAAGGGGTAGTTAGCCTCAAATGTGTCCTGTAACCCATAGACACCTTTCTGCACAGGGAAATTTTCAAGGAAGTAACTTCTGTGGAGAATGTGCAAACTGACAGGTCCAGTGAAGAGAGGAAAAAAGTTTGTCAGCAAAGGAAAGGAAAAAGGCAACACTGTTAAATCATCTGTCCAACGCTGAACTCTTTCCAAACTGTCATTTTTCACCCAAGCACACCTCTGCCCTAATGGCAGCCTAGGCAGGACACATCCTCTAGGGGTACCTCTTCCTCCATTTATCCACATACATTTGTGGTAGTGGACGTCACGTCACTACATGTTCCCTGTGGTCTGAGCAAAGTTCTCCTTTCAGGGGAGGAAGGTCACAGCCAGTACTCCTGCCTGTCCAGCCCTACCCCATACTAGGCCTAAAAGTCCATGTTCATGAAGTCACAGAAGCCTGAGACAGAATCCAGGCAAGGAGCTGGTGGCTCCAGGGAGTTCACAGGAGTCAGAGAAGGTGCTGGAAGGAGAGGGAGGCAGATGCAGGCTGAAGAGCACAAGAGGTGGCTCAGTTGTTGTTAGTTGCTGACAAGTCGGTTATTACGGAAAAAAAATGTTGCCCGGTCCTGCACCATCTTCATGATTGTTGGTATGTTTGAGCCTGTTGTTGCAAATATTGTGTGAGTCCACCTCATTGAGGGTTTCCCTCATTTTCACTGACCCTTGACTTTACCAAACATGATGTCCTTCTCTAGCATTTGGTCTTTCCTGGTGATGTGTCCAAAGTAAGCGAGCCATCTTCACTTGTAAGGAGCATTCTGAGACTGATGTGTTCGTTCTTCTGGCAATCCAAGATATAGTCAATATTCTTTGTCAGCACCACAGTTCAAATGCAATCAATTCATCTATCTTCCTTGTTCATTGTCTAGCTTTTGCATCATCTGAGGTGACTGAACAGACTACGGCTAAAAAGCTGACACCCAGCTACTATGATTTCAAGAAAATCTTGGAGTTGGAAACTTTAATGTCATAGGACATGGTCTTTAGAACTAAAATAAGAAATCAAGATAATGAAATTCAGTAGTTAGTTTGAGGGTTTCTGAACTTTCTCTGAGCTTTGTGGGTTGTGATCAGGAAGGGGGCCAGAGGGACCCACTAATAGCCCAACATTTCACTTCTTACTGACCCCATTCTGGTGGATTCCTGAGGAAGCTGAGGAGAGATGGTGAAGGGTGGCTGGGAAATTTGCTTATAAAAGAAGCCAATTAGATTATGCAATTACGGGGAGAAACTGCTCAGTGCATTTGGTTCCCACAGAAGCCCTCTGCCTGCTGTGGCAATTACACTTTGAAGCCAGCCCATCCTTGCCACAAGGGTTCACTCAGATCTTTCCGCTAATGAAAACAGAAACTCAGCACGCCCGCTGCTCCTCAGGGGCTTGGAGTACAAATAATTAACTCATACTGGTTTATACCGAGGTCCATGGGCAGAACAGTTTGTGCTTGACCACTAACCTGAAGGCTGACAGTTCGAACCCACCCAGTGGTCGCAAGGAAGAAAGGCCTGACAATCTGCTTCCATAAAGATTACATGCAAGAAAACCCTATAGAGCTGTTCTACTCTGTAGCACATGGGTTGCTAGAAGTCAGGATTGACTTGATGACTAAGGGTTAGTTTTGGTTGAGCTTTGGTTTACAGCAGAGTCCCTGGGTGATGCAAACTGTTGATAACCAAGGTTCGAGTCTACCCAGAGGCACCTCAGAAGAAAGGCCTGGTGATCCACATCTGAAAAACCAGCCATTAAAAACCGTATAGAGCACAGTTCTACTCTGACACACATGGGGTCACCATGAATCTGAATCCACTCATGGCAACTGGTTACTGATTGGTTTATAGCAGATTTGTAAGCACCCCTTTCACCAATGGGTGGTGGTACTGACTTCACAGTTCTGAGGCATGGGGAAATGATTGACATTCAAGAGGCAAATGGCCATTAGTCTGGTGGCCTGTGAAGTGTCTTGGGGCACCTTAGAGGAGGCAGAGTGGAGGAAGATTGGAGCAGCAAAATGCCCTGAGGTGCTGGATCTGTGGAAACAGAGACTGTGTGGTTCTTCTTCCATCCCCACTTATTCTGGAAGCCTAGAGACCAACTCAGTTCCTCATTCCTAATGTGTTGCCATTTCAGTTCTTCTGTGTTTCTGTCTTGATCTCCAAGAACTTGATTCACTTCATCCCTTTAAAAAATTTCCTAATGCTCAAGACCACTCCTGAGAGGCCAGAAAGATCTACAAAGGCTTGCATTCCTACTATGACATTTGAGTCCTGTTACATCTCAGCTTCAAGCCAGCAATCTTGGATTTCAAGAGCTTGACCTCAATAATACTTCCCTCTGTTTTGGAGAGCATTTACAACACTCTGGGGCCTCTGCAGTTTTGTGGGGCATAAGCATTGTAGAGTTTTCCACTCCGCAGTGTCACATCATCTGGGTACAACCTGAGAGAGCTAAACATGTGAGCCTTTTTAGTAACCCCAGCTAGCACTTCCATGGTGCATCCCCAGGGCTTTCTATGCTCCTGGCCCTCATCTGAGTCATTCACATACTATCTCATTTAAGCCTCACAGCAGCCCTGTGAAGGCAAGGCTGAACTGAGGCGCAGAGAAACAAAGTCACTTGCTCAAGGTCTTAGAGCTAGTAAATGAATGAAAAACAAATGTTGCTGTCGAGTCGATTCCAACTCATAGTGTGACCCTTTAAAAAAAAAAATTTTTTTTTTTTTTTCTTTAGAACAGAGTAAAACTGCCCCCTAGGGTTTCCAGGGAGCAGCTGGTGGATTCAAACTGCCAACCTATTGTTTAGCCGAGTAAATGAAGGAACTGGGATTCAAATCCAGAGTATGCCTTTTTAAAAAAAAAGTATGCCTTTTTAACTGCTCCTTAATTGCCACACTGTAGCAAAGAACAACTAGTGTTATGCTTTTCTCAGTTTTTCATATTAAATCATCTCTCAGCCCATGCTTTTATATTTTTCCTAATGCCCTGAGATCATTTTTGCCTCCTTTTTTTTTTTTTTAATCATTGTCTAAGTTCCAAATTTGAAGTTAAACGATAGTGATCATGACTGAGTGCTCACCCTGTGTTAGACACTTCACATTCATTCCGCCATTTACAGATGAGGAAACTGAGGCTCAGAAAGGGTAAGTGGCTTGTCCAAGATTCCACAGCTAGTAGGTGGCAGGCTTGGCTCATTCTCTCACCAGCTGCCTCCTCTGAACATTCCTATTACAGTAACAACAACCACCACAGCAAAAGTGTGTCCTACTTGCCATTCTGCAGTATGGAGTAGTTCTGGAGCTAAAATCCCAGTTATACTCTGATGTTATCAGATGAATTGTCAGTGTTGTTAGCTGCCCTTGAGTTGGTCCCTGAGTCATAGCGACCCCACGCACAACGCGACAAAATGAGGCCCGGTCCTCAGCCATTCCCAAGATCAGTTGGGGATCGGATTGTTGTGATCCATGCAGTTTTCATTGACTGATTTTCAGTAGGAGATCACCAGGCCTTTCTTCCTAGTTCATCTTAGTCTGGAAGCTGCACTGAAACTGTTCTGCATCATAGCAACGCACAAGCCTCCACTGACTGTGCACGAGGTGCATTGGTCAGGAACCAAACCCGGGGCTCTAGCACGGAAGGCGAGAATTCTACCATTGAACCTACTGGGGGGAAAGTAGGATGGTTGGGCATTAAACCAGGTCTACTGGACTTCAGGTACCGTGTACATTCCACTCCATCATGCTTCAGGTATATATCTTTGAAGAGAAAGGAAGGGAAGTAGACAGAGGACTGAAGCAGGACTTCAAACCGATTAGTTTCAGTTCAAAATCCAGCTGAGAATTTGCATTCCTAACAAGTTCCCAGGAAGTTATACATAAGAATCACCTGGGGATCTTATTAAAATGTAGATTCTTATTCAGTATATCTCGGGAGAAATGCAAAGTCTCAGTGAACATTGACTTAGTGAATCCTGAGCCATTGCCCCAGGGCAAATACAGGCCTAGGTTCCCAGGAGCCTCCAGTCACAACATTTTTGTCAACTGATCAATGCATAACCTTTATTTTATGTTTCCGTTTTTTTTTTTTAATTTACTTTTTGTTATTGCTTTATTAACGTGGAACTCACGACCAGCAGCGTTGTGTCTCATGCCTGAGCAAGCATAGCTAACACACGTATTTCCTCCCTACTACAGTTGAGGGCTGTTTTAAACAGCAAAATCACCAACAAAAAGCATTAAATGAATGCGAAAAACGTGGCACTGCACAGACCAGGAAAAGGACGCTTGTTTACAGCATGAGAGCAAACACAGGAAGACAGAGTGTCATTTTGTTTGAACTCAGCTGGGAATGTGCACAATTTCACCCCTCTGTGTGTGTCCACAAATGATTATGAAATCACCAAGAGGATTGATTTGGGGTTACGGATCAATTTAGGTGAATTGCAAATATGAAATCAGCGAATAATGAGAATCAGCTATCTATGCTGACTCAGAGAGGTAGGAAGGTATGTGATTAAGAGCTAACAACGGGGTTCAAGTCCCACTCCACCACCAACTGACTGTAAACTTGGGCAGGCAAGCTGGTGCACCTCCTTCATCTATAAAATGATCAAACCAGAGTACCTGGGGCTATTATTAAGGAGTCCTGGTGGCACAGTGGTTAAAGCGCTTATCTGCTAACTGAAAGGTCTGCAGTTCAAACTCACCTAGCAGCTCCATGGGAGAAAAGACCTGGCAATCTGCTCCCCTAAAGATTACAGTCTAGGAAACCCTATGGGGCAGTTTTACCCTGGAGCCCTGGTGGCGCAGCGGTTAAGAGCTTGGCTGTTAATCAGAAAAGGCTGGCAGTTCGAATTCATCAGCTGCTTCTTGGAAACTCTATGGGGCAGTTCTACTCTGTCCTATGGGGTTGCTATGAGTCAGAATCAACTTGACAGCAACAAGTTTGTTTTGTTTTGTTTTTGTGTAGGGTTGCTGTGAGTCAGAATTGACTCAACAGCACACAACAACAAAGGTTATTACTGAGGTCTCCGAGTGGTGCAAAGGGTTAAGTGCTCTGTCACTAACTGAAAGGTTGGTGGTTTGAATCCACCTACAGGTGCCAAGAAATGAAGTGACGCACTGCATTGGACAAATCTGCTGCAAAAGACCTCTTTAAAGTGTTAAAAAGCAAAGATAACACCTTGAAGACTAAGGCGCACCTGATCCAAGCCGTGGTATTTTCGGTTACCTCATAGGTAGCCAGACAATGAATAAGGAAGATCGAAGAAGAAATAACGCCTTTGAATTGTGGTGCCGGCAAAGAATATTGAATACACCATGGACTGCCAAAGAACAAACGAATCTGTCTAGGATGAAGTACAACCAGAATGCTCCTTAGAAGCAAGGATGACAAGACTACGTCTCAGATACTTTGTACATGTTATCAGGAGGAATCAGTCCCTGGGGAAAGACATCATTCTTGGTAAAGTAGAAGGTCAGCAAAAGAGAGGAAGACCCTCAATGAGATGGATTGACACAGTGGCTGCAACAATGGGCTTGAGCATAACATTGATTGTGAGCACGGTGCAGGACCAGGCAGTGTTTTGTTCTGTCATACATGGGGTTGCTATGAGTCAGAACTGACTCGATGGCACCTAACAACAATAGCAATCAAATACAAAAACCTTGGGCTATTATCAAATAAGAGTTCCTGGGGCTATTTTGTGGGTTAGTTGAGTTAATGTACACAGAAAGCCTGGCAGAGTGCACAGAGGAAATTCAGTACAAGTTGGCTGTCACTCCTTGTTGAAAGACTGAATGTCTGTGGCTTGAGGTAGGGGTAGGTCCATAGAAGCAATGTGCTTTCTCAGAGCCTCAGGCAGATTTAGCCTGTGCGGGTAGCTGATACAATCACACAGCAAGGGCCCTGATGTCAATTTACCAGAAGGATTTTCAGTGTGGGAGCCAAGAGTTCCAGATACAGTGGCCCAACACAGGGATTGAAATGTAGCAGCCAGATAATCTGAGCCACTGCAGGTTGACCAGCTCTCTTTCCAACAAAAGCTGGCAAATTAGGTGCTGTTGATCTCTTCTTCAGGGTCACTTTGCACAAAAGCCCATCGTTAGTTCTTTGTAAAGATGATGCAAGGAGTCCCTGCTAACCAAAAGGATAGCAGTTCAAGTCCACCCAGATACACCTCAGAAGAAAGGCCTGGTGATCTACTTCCAAAAAATCAGCCACTGAAAACCCTATGGAGCACAGCTGTACTCTGACACACATGGGGTCCCCACAAGTAGGACTTGACTTGATGGCTACTGGTACTGGTAAAGGTGATGCAAACTGCACGGCCTCGATTCTCCGGAAGATTATCCGCTCTTATTTAGCAATTTACCACAATGTCGTGGCAGCTGGTTGTCTAACTGTGACTCGCTTGCTGCCGCTTTGGATATGATTTATGTCCGTGTGGCTGAGTCTTCTGAGTTCTGAGGGCAGTATTCAGGCCCACGACTGAGAACCAGTTAAAATCTGAGGAGGACGCATAGCTGACATTGACGCTTAGACTGTTTTCATGGTCACAGCAGAGCTGCAACCCTCCAGAACCCCACAGAAGCTATTTTTATTCACACTTACAGAAATTACCTCTTAATGCATTCCTGTGGAATTTTCAGACATTGGTACAGGTTTGGTTTTCGTCATCACTGAAATATGAAATCTCCATCTGCTGCTGCTTCTTTTTTGTTGTTTAATTACCAGAAAAGCTGCCGGAAATGAAGCCTCATTTCTTTCTTTGTTCCCAGCCCCCTTTCAGTGCGGTAAGCTGTTCACATGCTCACTCTCCTCTCCTTTTAGGGCGCTGAAATTACGTTGTCAGCGTGTTGCTCACTCTCCGCTGACTTACCCTCTTCATGCATTTCTCAGATCCCTGTCACATTCTTAATTGGTTTGGCTGATTTTTATAGTCACATCTAGCAGGTGATTTTTTTCTCTTTCTTTCTTTTTCTTTCTCTCTTTCCCTTCCTTCCTCCCTTGACCTTTCCCTCCCTCCGGTCCTCCCTTCATTTCTTTTCTTTCTTTCTCTATAATCTTATGAAAGGTTGTGGTATGATATAATCAAATGTATTTTCTATGGGTGGGAAAGAATGATCAAAATATTTTAAAGTTTCTCAAGAGAAAGAGTTGAGCTAAATGGAATTTTGAATCTGGGCTAGCCCAGTTTTTAGCCAATGGCCATTAGCTAAGTGAAGTTTCTAGGCTGGGTGCCAGTGTGTTTTCTTTCTTTAGCTTCCCAGGGATTAGGACACTCTTGGTGTGGAAGTCCCAGCTTCTGCTGTGATTCACTCCTGCAACAAATGGGGCCACTTGAGAACATCGACCCCTCCCACTGCCCCGCCCTGCACCAGCCCCACTGCAGAGCCTAGGACCAGCCTCCAGCTCAGGCTGAGGAACTGAAGCAACTCTGGGACTCAGTGTTACCCCTGTGGTGATCTGACCCTGAGCTTGTGCTCCAGCTCTGACACTGGGCTTGTCTTTTGTTCCTAAGATTCCGTCCACCTCACGGCTCTGGGACATGGATGTCTGTCCCGGGCTGTGTGGGTCTGAGCCCCCGTGCCTGAGACAGAGTCTAACACTAGGCTCACCAGGACTCAGGGCCTGCCTGCACTGGCCAGGCCTTCCTCCAGCTCAAAAGCTCTCTCCTTCCACTGTGGCCTGGAGTGTGGGGCTTGCTGCTTGCATATTGACCCTCCCCAGTGAGTTCTGCCTTCCTCCTCAGTTGCTGAAGGAGTCTTAGTGATCTAGTGCTGCTATAACAGAAATACCACAAGTGGATGGCTTTAACAGAAATTTATTCTCTCACAGTCTAGGAGGCTGAAAGTCCAAATTCAGGGTGCCAGCTCCCGGGGAAGTCTTTCGTTCTCTGTTGGCTGTGTGGGAAGGTCCTTGTCATCAATCTTCCCCGGCTGAGGAGTTTCTCAGCACAAGGACCTGGAATCCAAAGGACACACTATTCTCCTAGTTCTTGTTTCTTGGTAGTATGAGGTCCCCTGTCTCTCTGCTGGATTTTCCTTCTTATGTTTCAAGAGAGACTGATGTAAGACACAATCTAATCTTGTAGATTGAGTCCTGCCTCATTAACATGACTGCCTCTAATCCTGCCTCATTAACATCACACAGGTAGGATTTACAACACCGGATAATCGCATCAGATGACCAAATTGTGGGCAATCACAATACTGGGAATCATGGCCTAGCCAAGCTGACACATATTTTTGGGGGACAAAATTCAGTCCATAACAAGGAGCCCCTGTCTGGCATCTGTTGTTGTTCCCCCTCTTCCCTCCTTCCCTGGTGGACCTCTCGTCTGTGGTCATGCCTGCGGGGCTCCATGTTCTGCAGGAGGACTTTACCCAGCATCTGTAGCTGAAGGTTTGCCATAGGCCAGTGAGGGAGGAGTCCAGGGCTGGTCCCTGTCCTTCCCAGGCGCCCTTCTTGGTCTAGAGGTAGGACAAGTGGTAGTCATGGTCAGAGAATTTAAGGACTTAATAACTGCTTTGAAATCCATTTCTACTTTTTCGCTCCTTTCCTTGGCCTCTTAGATATAAGCTAGTCTTAAGATTCTCTCAAGGTTCCTGGATGGCACAAATGGTTTGCTCTTGTCTGTGGCAACTAACAGCAAACTCACTTAAAGTTTGGCTGTTTGAACCCATTCAGCAACGCCACAGAAGAAAGTCTTGGTAGTCCAGACTAGCTGTTTCTAGAACTTGCGTATAACGAGTGAACAACTGTTTTGATGAGTTAATCTTTAGTTTCCCAAGAGAAGGGGAAAGAGAAGATGAGAAACAGAAAAAAATTCAAAAGGCACCTGCTTCAGACAAATATAAAATTAACAGTGTAAAAGGCTAATTACATTCCTTCTGAAAGGAGAGGGAAAAAGGTTTATATATGGAAAAAACAGATTTTGAAACATACACATACAAAAAAAGGTACCGTTAAAATCGGTTTAGACAATAACTCAGGCCCTTGGCAGCTTTATCACTGTCTGACTAAAAAGCCGGCACTTACTGATCCCCAAAGCATGGAAACAAGAACAAGGTAGATCTTCTACATTAAACAGAAGGATCACTCAAGACAAACCATCACTTCTTGAAGGTTTCTACACTTTTTTGCTCTAAAGTACCTCTGAAATTAACAATCTTGTTTATGTCAAAAGTTCCCAGTGTGGCCGTTGCAGTTCCACAGAGTCCCCTGTGAAGCTGTCCAGTTATAGAGATAAGCATACTTATTTGCACTGCAGTGAGAAAGCCTGGAAGAAGCAGGTATCTGGCCTGGAAGAGGTGCAGTACTGGGTTGAGAAGGCACCATGAGAGCTACAATGATCTGGAAGGATAGTGCTTGTCTGACCTTGTGTCTTGGAATTTAGGCAAAAGTCAAATTGTCTTTGACCCCAACCCAAACCAAACCCACTGCCATTAAGTTGATTCCAACTGACAGTGACTCTATAGGACAGAGTAGAACTGCCTCATAGAGTTCCCAAGGCTGTAATCTTTATGGAGGCAGACTGCCACATCTTTCTTCTGCGGAGCGGCTGGTAGGTTCAAACTGCTGACCTTTCATTTAGCAGCCTATTGCTTAACCACTGCACCACAGGGCTCCTTTGCCTTCGGCCAGGGCTGAAAAAAGCTAAACAGAAACAGTTCTCAGAGTCACAAAGATAAAACAGAGAAAGTCCCTACAGGTTTTGAAATGACACAATGTGTACCCAAAGGACAAAGTTTGTCCATGGAATTCTTGTCCTTCTGAACTCCTCACCCCTGGAGCCATCTCAGAGACAGACACGCTGGACTTCTGCTTGTCCTTTCCCTAAAGACTTTTCCTTTTATAGACAACACAACACTCAAGACAATAGACCATAAGAACAGGTGCTAGAAGGTTAGAATATAATTTCCCTGAGTTACCAGATTTATAAGTCTGATCAGATAACCAAGAAGTCTCAGAGAATTTATTCCTAAGAAAACAAAATAAACACACCACTGAAGGTTCTCAACAAAATAACCAGTCCAACCGGTTGCTATGGAGTCAAACCCGACTGAGGGCGACCCCAAGTATGTCTGGGTGGACTCAACCTCCACCTTCTGGTGAGCAGCTGAGTGAGTTAACCATTTGGACCACCCAAGGGCTCCTCTCAACAAAATATCAGAGCTCAGTTCAGTGAGACTTTATCTCCATGGGCAGGACTTTCAGGCATGGGAGCTAGTATTGAGGGTACTTGTTCAAGGTGGCAAGGGCTTCAGGTCGATCTTGGTGAGCCTCCATTTTGTCAATGCCCTCAGCCAAAGACCACAAACACACCTGTAATTGAACAAGTTGGGTTTATCTCCTTGGAACAAGGTTCCTGAGAGCCTCCTCCCATCTTCCCTGACATCACCTCTCCACAGTTGCCAAGGAACATTTCCCAATTTTGTTCTGTAATTTTATTCAGAGAGTCCTTTTTTATCTTTGACCCTTCTTCCTAAGTGTGTACAGTGGCAGTGAAATTGTGTATGTGAGGAAGGGGGGCTTTCGCAACAACAACAACAAAAGCCTGTCTAAGTATTCCCCTAGGTACAAGAACTATTGAGCGATTAGTTCTAGATGGAATTCTGTAGTCATCCTAGGGCATCCTGCTCAAACCATACCTAGCCTTTTTTTTTTAGTTAACCTTTTAATTTTCGGAAACCCTGGTGGCATAGTGGTTAAGTGCTATAGCTGCTAACCAAGAGGTCGGCAGTTCAAATCCGCCAGGTGCTCCTTGGAAACTCTGTGGGGCAGTTCTACTCTGTCGTATAGGGTCGCTATGAGTTGGAATTGACTCGATGGCTGTGGGTTTTTAATTTTGAGATAATTGTAGATTCACATGCAGTTATAATAATAGAGAATGAAACCCCTCAGTGGTAACATCTTACAAAGCTATAGTACGATATCACAGTTATCACAGTTAGGATATTAAAATTGATATAGTCAAGATTCAGAACAGTTCCATCATCACAGAGATCCCTCAAGTTGCCCTTGTATAGACACACCTACTTCTCTCCTACCCCCCCATCTTCTTAATTCCTGGCAACCAATAATGTGTTCACCTCTATAATTTTATATATATATTTCAAGAATGT
This sequence comes from Elephas maximus indicus, assembly GCF_024166365.1. Classification (NCBI taxonomy): domain Eukaryota; kingdom Metazoa; phylum Chordata; class Mammalia; order Proboscidea; family Elephantidae; genus Elephas; species Elephas maximus. The sequence goes on along the minus strand of NC_064832.1, from coordinate 30,149,139 downwards.
TATATAAATGGGTGAAGTCATATTTTCTGTAATCTTTTGAGATCAGATTTTTTTTCACTTAGCATAAATCATTGGAGATTCATCCAAGCTATTGTGCATATCAATAGTTAGCTCTTTTTTTACTGCTGAGTAGTATTCCATGGTATGTACATACCACACTTTGTTTAACCATTCACCCACTGAAGGACATCTGAGTTGTTTCCAGATTTTAGCTACTAGGAATAAAGCTACTATAAACATTTATGTACAGGTTTTGTGTGAACATAAATTTCCATTTCCCTGCAATAGATGCGCAGGAGTTCAATTTCTGGGTTGTATATTTTGTTTTTTAAGAAACTGCCAAACATTTTTCCAGAATGATGGTGCCATTTTACAGTCTCACCAGCCATATATGAATGATCCAGTTTCTCTTCATCCTCACCAGCATTTGATGTTGTCACTATTTTTTATTTTAGCCATTCTAGTAGTTATATGGAATTCTTGATTGGTACAAACAGTTAATGTGCTCTGCTGCTAACCAAAAGGTCGGAGGTTTGAGTCCACTCAGAGGTGCCTCAGAAGAAAGGCCTGGCAATCTACGTCTGAAAAATCAGCCATTGAAAACCTTAGGGAGTATAGTTCTGCTCTGAATCTGTGGGGTTGCCATTAGTCTGAGTTGATTCTCAGCAACTGGTTTAGCAGGTGTAGAAAGATATGGTGGTTTTAACTTGCATTTTCCCAATGGCTAATGATGTTGAACAACTTTCATGTGCTTATTTGCCATCCATCTATCATCTGAAATGTCTGCCCATGACTTTTGCCCGTTTTCTAATAGAATTTTTTTTTTGACTGTTGAGTTTTGAGAGTTCGTTATGTATTCTAAATAGTAGCCCTTTGTTGGAAATGTGGTTTGCAAATGCTTTCTTCCAGCCTATAGCTTGTCTTTTCATCCCTTAATAGAGTCTTTTTTCTGCATCGTTTTTCAGGTGTCAAGTCTAAGAAGTCTGCCTAATCCTAGATCCCGAAGATTTTCTCCTCTGGTTTTTTAAAAAATGTAATAGTTTTATATTTTAGATTTAAGTTCATGATCCAAGCAAAACCAGTTGCCATTGAGTCACCTCTGACTCACAGCAAATTCATGTGTGTCAGAGTAGAAATGTACTCCCAAGGGTTTTCAATACCTGATTTTTCAGAAGTAGATTGCCAGGCCTTTCTTCCAAGACACCTCTGGGTGAACTTGAACTTCCAAACTTTTAATTAGCAGCTGAGAAGTTAATTGTTTGCACCACCCAGGGACTCCGGACAGCATATGGTTGTATCATATTTTTTATTCCAGTCTACAATCTCTGTGTTTTAATTGGTGTATTTAGATCACTTATATTTAATATAATTATTGATATGTTAGGGATAAATTTGCCATTTTATATTTTGTTTTCTGTTTGCATTCTCTCTTTTCTTGCCTTCCTGTCAGTTACCTGATCATTTCTTTAGAATTCCATTTTGATTTGTCTCTAGCATTTTTTAAAATTTTGTTGCATTTTAGGTGAAAATTTACAGTGCAAATTAGTTTCTCATTCAAAAATCTTATATACAAATTGTTTTGTAATATCACTTGCAGTCCCTGCAACATGTCAGCCCTATCCTCCTTTTCTTTCCACGCCGGGTTCTCAGTGTCCATTCATCCAGTTTTCCTGTCCTTTCCTGCCTTCTTGTCTTTCCTTTTGGGCAGGTGTTGCCCATTTGGTCTCATATATTTAATTGAACTAAAAAGCACATTTCTCACGTGTGTTATTGTTTGTTTTATGGGCCTGTCTAATCTTTGGCTAAAAGGTGGATTTCAGGAGTGGTTTCAGTTCTGAGTTAGCAGGGTATCCAGGGGCCATAGTCTCAGGGCTTCCTCCAGTCACTTTTTGACCAATAAGTCTGGTGTTTTTTGTGAATTTGAATTTTGTTCTGCATTTTTCTCCTGCTCTGCCTGGGACCCTCTGTTGTGATCCCTGTCAGAGTAGCTGTTGGTGGTAGCTGGGCACCATTTAGTTCTTCTGGGTTCAGGCTTGTGGAGGCTGTGGTTCACATGGCCCATTAGTTCTTTGGACTAATAATTTCCTTATGTCTTTTGTTTTCTTCATTCTCCTCTGCCCTGAATGTGCTGGGACCAATAGATGTATCTTAAATGGCCGCTTGCAAGCTTTTAAGACCGCAGGCACTACTCACCAAAGTAGGTTGCAGAACGTTGTCTTTATGAACTATGTCATGCCAATTGACCTAGATGTCCCCTGAGAGCATGGTCCCCAGCCCTTAGCCCCAGTAACTGAGTCCCTCAAGGTATTTGTATGTGTCTAGGAAGCTTCTAGGACTTTGCCTTGGTCAAGTTGTGCTAACTTCCCCATATTGTGTTTTGTCTTTCCCTTCACCAAAAGTAACACCCTTCCCTTTCCTCCTAACAATAAAAGATTGTTTTCTTATGTGTGTAAAGCTTTTCCTGGGTTTTTATAATAGTGGTCTCATATGACATTTGTCCTTTTGTGATTTACTTATTTTACTCAGATTAATACCCTCCAGATACATCCATGTTGCGAGATGCTTTGCAGATTCATCATTGTTCTTTACTGTTGCGTAGCTTTCCATTGTGTATATGTACCATAGTTTATCCATTTATCTGTTGATGGACATTTAGATTGTTTCCATCTTTTTGCTATTGTGAATAACGCTGCAATGAATATGGGCGTGCAAAGGTTTATTCGTGTGATGGCTCTTATTTCTCTGGGGTGTATTTCTAGGAGTGGGATTGCTGGATCATATGGTATTTCTATTTCTAGCTTTTTAAGGCAGCACCAAACCATTTTCCTAAGTTGTTCTGCCATTTTACATTCCCAGAAACAGTGCATAAGACTTCCAATCTCCCCACAACCTCTCCAACTTTTGTTATTTTTTTGTTTTTTAATTAGTGTTAGTAATTTTGGGGTGAGATGGTATCTCATTGTAGTTTTAATTTGCATTTCTCTAATGCCTAACAATCACAAGCATTTTCTCATGTGTCTGTTAGCCACCTGAGTCTCTTCTTTGGTGAAGTATCTGTTCATATCATTTGCCCCTTTTTTAACTGGATTATTTGTCCTTTTATTGTAGAGGTGTTGGATTTTCCTATAGATTGTAGAGATTAGGCTTCATCACATATGTCATAGCCAAAAATTTTTCCAGGTCTGTAGATTATCTTTTCACTTTTTTGGTGAAGTATTTTGTTGCACCTAAGTGTTTAATTTTTAGAAGATCCCATTTATCTAGCTTGTATTCTAATGTTTGTGTATTGTTATGCTTTGTATGCTGTTTATGCCATATATTAGGGCCTCTAGCATTGACCTGGTTTTTTTCTTTCATGATCTTTATAGTTTTTGGTTTTATATTTAAGTCTTTTGAACCATCTTCAATTAGTTTTTGTGTATGGTGTGAGGTATGGATCCTGTTTCCTTATTTTACAGAGGGATATCCAGTTTTGCCAGCACTGTTTGCTAAAAAGACTGTCTTTTCTCTATTCAATGGATTTTGGGCCTTTGTTAAAGGTCAGGTGGCTATAGGTAGATGATTTTACATCTGGCTTCTTGATTCTGTCCTACTGGTCAACATGTCTGTTGCTGTACCAGTACCAGGCTGTTTTGACTACTGTAGCTGTATAGTAGCTTCTGTGGTCAGGTAGCGCGAGGCCTCCTACTTTGTTGTTGTTCTTCTTCAATGGTGCTTTACTTCTCCGGGGCTTATTTCTTTTCTATATAAAGTTAATGATTAATTTTTCCATCTCATTAAAGAATGCTTTTGGTATTTGGATCAGGATCGCATTGTATTTGTAGATTGCTTTGGATAGAATTGACATTTTCACAATATTGAGTCTACCTATTTATGAACATGGTACATTTTTACCATTTGTGTAGGCCTCTTTTGGTTTCTTGCAGTTGTGTTTTGTAGTTTTCTTTTTATAGGTCTTTATGTCCCTGGTTAGATTTATTCGTATTTTATTTTTGAAGGGACTATTATAAATGGTGGAGCCCTGGTGTTGCGGTGGTTAAGAAATATACCTGCTAACCAAAAGGTCAGCAGTTTGAATCCACCAGCCACTCCTTGGAAACTCTATAGGGCAGTTCTACTCTGTCCTACAGGGTTGCTATGAGTCAGAATCAACTTGACAACAACTAGACGGGATAAATTGTATTTCTTTCCTGATTTCCTTTTCATAGTTCTCTTTATTGATATATAAGAACCCTACTGATTTTTGTATGTTAATCTTGTGTCTTGCTGCTCTTTCTATTAGTTCCAGTAGTTTTCTTGTGGAGTCTTTAGAGTCCTCTATGTATACAATCATATCATTTGTGAATAGGGATAGTTTTACTTCTTCCTTACCAATTTGGATGCCCTTTATTTCTTTTTCTTGCCTTACTGTTCTAGCTAGGGCTTCCAGCAAAATGTTAAATAGGAGTGATCATAAAGGGCACACTTGTCTTGTTCCCATTACTAGGGAGAATGTTTTCAGCCTCTGCCCCTTGAGAATGATTTTGGCTGTTTGTTTTGTATAAAAAACCCAGTGCTGTTGAATCGATTCCGAATGATTTTGGCTGTTTTGTATAGATGCCCTTTATTATGTTGAGGAATTTCCCTTCTATTTGCATTTTATTTGAGGGTTTTTTATCAGTAATAGGTATTGGACTTAAATGCCTTTTCTGCATCAGTTGACATGACCATGTGGTTCTCTTCTTTTGCTTTATTTATGTGGTGGATTATGTTGATTGATTTTCTAATGTTGAACCATCTTTGCATACCTGGTATGAATCCCATTAGGTTGTTGTGTATTTTTTTCTTTTTTTTTTAATGAGGTGCTGAATTCTATTGGCTAGAATTTTTTCATCTATATTCATGAGAGACATTGGTCTGTAATTTGTGTGGGTGTGGGTGTGTGGTGTCTTTGCCTGACTTTGATACCAGGGTTCTGCTGGCGTCATAGAATGAATTCAGAAGTATCTCTCCCTTTTCTATGTTCTGAAATAGTTTGAATAGTAGAATTCTCCAGTGAAGCCATCTGGGCAAGAATTTTTTTGTTGTTGTTGGGAGGGTTTTTATTACCTTTTTAATCTCATCTCTTATTGTGGGTCTGTTCAGATTCTCTACCTCGGTTTGTGTTAGCTTATGTAGTTAGTGTGTTTCTAGATATTTGTCCATTTCACATTTGTTGGAGTACAGTTTTTCATAATACTCTCTTACGATCCTTTTTATTTCAGTTGGGTCTGTTTCAATGCCCCTTATTTCATTTCTTATCTGACTTATTTGCTTCCTCTCCTGTTTTTCTTTTGTCAGATTGGCCAGTGACTTTTCTATTTTATTGATCCTTTCAAAGAACCAGTTTTAGTTTTGTTGATTCTTTCTATTGTTTTTCTATTCTCTATTTCATTTATTTCTGGTCTAATCTTTATTATTTCCTTTCTTCTGGTGGCTGTTTTTTTTTTTTTCTTTCTTTCTGCTTCTCTTTCTTTTTGTTCAAGTTGTAGGGCTAATGTTTTGATTTTTTTCCTTCTTTTTGCTCTGTGTGCCTATTGGTATAACCTGACCTCTGAGCACTGCCTTTGGCTGTGTCCCAAAGGTTTCCATATGATGTGTTTTCATGTCATTTGATTCTAGGAATTTTTTTAATTTCCTCTTCGATTTCTTCGATTACCCAGTTGTTTTTAAGCAAGGTGTTATTCAGTTTCCATGTATTTGATTTTTTCCCTTGCTCTTCCTGTTATTGATTTCTATTTTTATGGCATTGTGATCAGAGAAAATGCTTTGTATTATTTTGATGTTTTGGATTTTATTGAGGGTTGCTTTGTGGTCTGCTCTGGAGAATGTTCCATGTGCATTGGAACAGAGTGTTGGCTGCTGTTGGATGGAGTGTTCTATATATGTCTGTGAGGTCAAACTGGTTGATTGTGGCCTTTAAATCTTCTGTATTTTTGTTGAGTTTCATTCTAAATGTTCTGTCCTTTACCAAGAGTGGTGTGTTGAAGCCTCCTACTGTTGCTACGGTGCTGTCTATTTCTGTTTTCAGTGCTGTTGGAGTTTGTTTTATGTACTTTGGGGCCCTGTCGTTGGGTGCATAGATATTTTTGAGGTTATATCTTCTTGGTAGATTTTCCCTTTAATCATTATATAATGTCTTTCCTTGTCTTTTATGGCATATTTTGTCTTAAAGTCAATTTTATCTGAGATTAATATTGCCACTTCTGCTCTTTTGTGGTTACTGTTTACTTGATATATTTTTTCCTATCCTTTGATTTTTAATATATTTATGACTTCGTGTCTAAGGCGTGTCTTTTGCAAACAGCATATTGGTTGGTTGTGCTTTTTGATCCATTATGCCCTTCTCTGTCTCTTTACAGGTTGTTCAAGCCACTTATATTCAATATGATTATTGGTAGCTATGAGTTTATTGCTGTCATATTGTGCATTTGTGTGTGTGTGTGTCTGTGTGTGTGCGCACTGCTGACATTTTCTTTGTTCCTCTTACTTTCCTGTGTGGAGTTCCTTTTGTTTGTGGATTTTCTTTCCTTTTGTTATTATATTATATTTTTCTTCTTTTTTTATTGTGATGAATATGCTTGTTAACTTTCTTTGTGGTTATCTTGAAATTTTCCCTTATCTTCTAAGTTTGAACCAGTCTTTTATTACTTTTTTTTTTAATTGAGCCAATCTTTTATTACTTGATATTGCCTTGAATTCTTCTCCTTTTGAAATTTCTATGCCTACACTGTGTTTTCCCCTTTTATGGTTTTGACATTGTTTTTATGTACAGATTGATGTCTCTGTTTTCCTATTTTAAGTCTTTTAGTTTTGTTTTATTGTTGAGAGTTCTTTACTTAGGTTGGTATCTGGCTGATGCTGTCCTGTGTCCTAGACTCCATTTGTTGTCTGATGTTGTTGGTTCTCTAACTGAAGGACTCCCTTTAATATTTCTTGTAAGTTTTGTTTGGTTTTTATGAATTTCCTTAATTTCTGTTTATCTGTAAATATCCCAACTTTGCCATCATATTTGAGTGAGAGTTTTGTAGGATATATTATTCTTGGTTCACAGTTTTTTTCTTTCAAGGTTTTATATATGTCATCTCATTGCCTTCTTGTCTGCACAGTTTCTGTCGAGTAATCAGATCTTAGTCTCATTTCCCATTTGTAACTGACTTTTTGTTTTTCTCAAGCTGCTCTCAGGGTTCTTTATTTGCCTTTGGTTTTGGCAAATGTGATTATGATATGTCTTGGTGACTTTCTTTTGGGTTCTATCCTATATGATGTTTGTTGAGCTCCTTGGATGGTCAGCTGTTTTGTCTTTCATGATATTTGGGAAGCTTTCTGCCAGGAAATCTTCAACCACCTTCTCTGTGTTTTCCATTGTCTCCCCTGTTCTAGAATTCTGATTGCATGGAAATTTTTGCTCTTTATCGTGTCCCATGTAATTCTCAGGTTTTCTTGATTTTTCTTCAGTCTTTTCTCTGATTTTTCCTCAAACAAAGCGGCATCCATGGATTCATCTTCAATCTTACTGATTCTGTCTTCCATTGTTTCAAACTTTCTCTTAAATCCTCCTGTTGAATTGTCTGTCTCTGAAATTCTGTTGTTGTTCTTTTGAATTTCTAGTTGCTGTTTTTGTATGATTTCTAATTATTTATTTTGACATTTTGTTCACGTAGTATTTTCATGAATTCTTCTGTTGCCTTGTCTGTGTTTCCTTGATTTGGGCTATATTTTTGTTGATTTTGTCTGTATTTTCCATGTTTTTGTCTATTTTTTCCTTGCTTTTGTCTGTGTTTTCCTTGATCTCTTCCCTAATCGCTTGGAGAGCCTTAAATACTGTTGTTGTTGTTGTTGTTAAGTGCCGTCGAGTCAGTTCTGACTCATAGTGACCCTGTGTACAACAGAATGAAACACTGCCCAGTCCTGTGCCATCTTCACAATTGTTGTTATGCTGAGCCCATCATTGCAGCCACTGTGTCAATCCATCCTCTTTTTTGCTGACCCTCTACTTTACCAAGCATGATGTCCTTCTCAAGGGACCAAGCCCTCCCGATAACATGTCCCAATTATGTGACACGTAGTCTCGCCATCTTTGCTACTAAGGAGCAAAACATTAGCCTTTTGAATCCCATATCAGGTAGTTCCACTGCCTTTTCTTCTGCCCTAAGGTCATCTGATTCTTTAATTTGGCCACTTGCTGGAGCCATGTTGTCCTACTGTTTTATATGTTTTGACATTTCCTAATGTCTCTGAGACATTAAGGTATTATTTTCTTTATTTATTGATTGTATATTCATTTGTTTCATCCTGCTTCTTTGTTTTGTTTTGATATGTCTGGTTGGGGAGCTTGGCGTGCGTTGCTGCTTGCTTATCTGTGGGCATGATAGTACTTACCTTTTCCAGGTGGGCAGGGCAGCAGTAACAAGGTGACCCGACTTCGCTGTACACTGGTTTGGCAAGGTGGATGAGGGCAGACTGGGTGTGGGCTATCTACCTTCTGATGTTGGTGCAGTGGTGTGGGAGCAGATAGGCGGGGTGTCAGACGGGGAGTGGTATAGGCTCACTTCCCTCCTTTCAGCAGCTGGTCGAGTGCTAGGTGGGGAGGGGCAATGTGAGCTCTGTGCAGTGGCAGGCCTGAGCTAGGGACGCTCTAGCCATGGTGGCACAGCAAGGGCCAGCAGGAAGTGGTGGTGTGGTACAGGGCTATGTGGCAGAACAAAGATAAGAGATAGAAAAAAACAGGGGCATAGCTGGTGGATGGGGGCAGGGTGGACCTGGGAGCTGGCAGGAAGGGGGTGAGATGATGTATGCGGCTAGGTGGGAAGTAGAAAGTGAACAGCTGGTGGCTCTTTTTCACAATGGTGCAGCATTGCCCAGCAGGAAGGAGGGGGGAGGTGTTTTGTGGGACTAGGTAGGAGGGAAAGAAAAAATAAATTAAAAATTGCATGGTGGGGGCTGGCAGGTGGGGGCAGGTGGGACCTGCCATGGTGGCATGCCAGTAGCTCTCTACCCACAGTGGTACAGCGAGGCTTGGCAGGAAGGGGTAGAGGTAGCATACAAGGCTAGGTGGAAGGGATAAAGAAAAGGAAGAAAGGAAACAAAGAAAAAAAATGGCACCGCAGGAACCAGCATATGGGGGCAGGGAAGACCCAGGCTGGCAGTGGGCCAGTGTCTCTGCAGTCAAGGTGATATGGCGTGCCCCAGCAGGAAGGGGTAGAGGTGGAGTACTGGCCAGGTGGGAGGGAGAAAGAAACAGAGGATAGGGAAAAAGAAAACAAAATGGCATGGCATGAGCTGGCAGGTGGGGGCAGGGCAGACCTGGGCTAAAGGTGGGCCAGTAGCTCACTAGCTAAGGTGGCTCAGTGTGGCCCATTGGGAGGGGTGGAGGTGGTGTATGGGGCAAAAGGGTGAGCAGTAGGAAAGCATGTTTCCCTGGTTACTGGTGCTCTGTCTTCTGTTTGGATTTCTATGAAGTTGCCTTCCCATACCCACCCCCCGGGGTTGTTGATGACTGTGCTCCAAGAGAGCGATGCTGTGCCGCATTAGTTGGCGGGGACCTCCACTCCATATCTCTCCTTGTTCTCTGTTTTCCTTCGGTGTCTTCTTTCATTTGGTGTTTGATCTATTTCTTTATCCCTTCATTTGATGTTTAGGGTTCCAGGATTGACATTCGTGTCTGTTTTACTTAGTTTTTTGGGTCTTTGCTGCAGAGGGACAGCATGACGTGTCTATCTAGGGCCCCATGTTCTGTCTGCTTCCCCTATCTATAGCATTTTTGAGTGTATCTCTTTGTATAGCTTTTTAGTGGTTGCTGTAGGTATTACATTATGTGTGTGCGTATACATGTGTATATATATATATATATATATATATATATATATATATATATATATCAATCATAGTCTACTGGTACCGTCCTTTTACCAGCTCAAGTGAAGTGTAGAAACTTCACCTCTCTTTATGTCTTTTTACCCTCGCCCATTTATGATATAATTGTCTTAAATGATTTCTCTGCATCCTTTAGAACCATACCAGACAGTATTATAATTTTTACTTTAAACATAATTTAGAAGCATGAAAAGAAAAAGACAAGCATATTATATTTATTCATATTTTTGCTTACTGTCTTAGGCTGGGTTCTCTAGAGAAGCAAAACCAGTGAAGCATATATATATACATACAGTTGGAATTGACTCAACGGTGACAGGTTTGGTTTGGTTTTATATATATACATAGAGAGACAAAGAGAAGGACAGACAGACAGAGAGAAACAGATTTATATCAAGGAAATGGCTCTTGAGGTTGTAGAGACTGGAAAGTCCTAAGTCCATAGGTCAAGCATCAGGCTGGAGGCTTCTCCTGACTCACATAGCTGCAGGTGCTGACAAATCCAAGACTGTCAGACTGCTGGTTCACAGGCTGTGGAAACTGATGAATCCAAGATTGGCAGGTAAGATGGCAGGCTTCTGGCTCAAGTCCTAAGAACTGGAGTTCAGGTAATGATGAGACGAATGCAGGATCCAGAGCAGAGCAAAAGCCAGTGATCTTTACCAGAAAGATCATGTACTGGATGCTAGGCCACACCCTCAAGAAAACTCCATTTCAACTGTTTGGCTGCTCATAACAGATCTCATCAGGGATGTGATTACATCATTACATAACTACCAAACTACATCATAACTGCCAAGCCACTGAGAATCGTGGCCCACACAAGTTGACACATAACCTTAACCATCACCGTTACCATGCTATTTCTTTGTTTTTAATGTTCTGAGATTCCTTCTTTTGATGTTTCCTTTATGTTTAGAGAACCTCATTTAGTGGTTCTTTTAGGGCCTGGCAACAAATTCTTTTAGTTGTCCTTCATATGAGAATGTCTTGATTTCCTCTTCACATCTGAAAGATATATTTACTGGATATAGGACTCTAGGTTAACATCCTTTTCTTGCAGCACTTAAAAAATGCTGTGCCACTTCCTTCTGCCCTCCATAGTTTCTAAGGAGAAATCCAGTATCGGTTAGATTTAGGTTGCAGCGTCACAGGGAGGTACTCATGTCAACATGGGTACTAAGTCAAATGTTCCCTAAGTTTGAGTCTTCAACTTCTGCCAAAGAATTTAATATTTATTGTACATTCTTTAAATTAGGAAATTTATCATGTAATATATTGCAGCATATAACCAAAAAACCAAACCTGTTGTCATCTAGCTGATTTCGACTCACAGCAACCCTATAAGGCGGAGTAGAACTGCCCCATAGGGTTTCCAAGGGGATGCTGGTGGATTTGAGCTGTCAGTCTTTTGGTCAGCAGCCATAGCTCTTAACCACTACACCACCAGGGCATATAGTAAAGACTTAACCATTATTTTTCAACTAAAGTTTCAAAGAAAAACTAGTGCTTCTTCCTATCTTATTGAAACCTGGCAAAATGCGAGCAGGAAGGAGTAGGGCAATGCACAAAATAACTTTGTGTCTGTTTCTTTTTAACCCAGCGTGGAGAGAAAACCTATGTCCTTGCCTCTATCCACCTCCAAAGCAGAAATGGAACAAAATGTTAACTTCAGCGATAGCAACAACAACAGTAACTGCACAATTGAAAACTTTAAGAGAGAATTTTACCCCATCATGTACCTGATAATCTTTGTCTGGGGAGCCTTGGGAAATGGCTTTTCCATATTTGTTTTCCTGCAGCCATATAAGAAGTCCACGTCTGTGAATGTTTACATGTTAAACCTGGCCATTTCTGATCTCCTGTTCACGACCACACTGCCTTTCAGGGTTGACTATTACTTCAGAGGCTCCAACTGGATATTTGGAGACTTGGCCTGCAGGCTCATGTCTTACTCCATGTATGTCAACATGTACAGCAGCATCTATTTCCTGACTGTGCTGAGTGTTGTGCGTTTCTTGGCAACCGTTCACCCTTTCCGGCTCCTTCATGCCACCAGTATCAGGAGTGCTTGGATCCTGTGTGGCATCATATGGATTCTTATCATGGCTTCCTCAACAGTGCTTCTGAAGAGTGGGGTTGAGCAGGAAAACAATGTCACTTTATGCTTGGAGCTGAATCACAATAAAATTGTTATACTGAAGGCCTTGAACTACATTGCCTTGGTGGTGGGCTTCTTTCTGCCGTTCTGCACTCTCAGCATCTGCTACCTACTGATCATCCGAACTCTTCTAAAGGTGGAAATCCCAGAATCAGGACTGCGGGGTTCTCACAGAAAGGCATTGACCACCATCATCATTGCCTTGATCATCTTCCTCTTGTGTTTCCTGCCCTATCACATACTGAGAACCCTCCACCTGGAAAAGTGGGATATGTGCAGAGCCTCACTGCATAAAGCCGTGGTCATCACACTGACCTTGGCGGCAGCCAATACCTGCCTCAACCCTTTGCTCTATTACTTTGCTGGAGAGAATTTTAAGGACAGATTAAGGGTTATCCTTGGAAAAGGTCATCCACATATGACAAAGATCAAAGGCAGATTTCCTGTTTGTATGTGGTCGAAAAAGGAAACAAGATTGTAAGGAGTCATTAGGTAAGGCCTTCTCTTGGGTACTTGCATCCAACTTCATTCACACATAGCCTCCAAGTGACCTTGTACTCACACCATTTTGTCAGTTTTAAATATCTAACTGCTCATGACTTTATGTTAATAAGACCTACTTCAAAAATTTCACTAGTTGTATTTTCAGTGGTTGAGTCTAAATGAGGAATGTAGGAGGAAAAATCCCTATTAGAGCCTCACATTCTGAAATAATCAGATTGGGAAAAAATTCTGAGTCCAGTGGATGCTGGTTTTCACCAGCTGTACCAGGTGCCTAACCCACCAAAGATTCTAAAATTTCAACTTTAAGACTGCTCCAATTTTCCCAGATTCTCCAACTCCCCTTCCTGCTTCAATACCCTGAGATATAGCCAATTAACAAAGCTACTGGAGGACCCAGAGACGATAAGAAGTACATCCTAAGAATTCGGGGGAAAGACTTTGACTGTGAAGAGGAAGGCTGTCTGGTTACAGAGCAGAGTAATGGCCCTAAATAAATACAGTGAAAGAAAAGGGGAGAAGGATTGAGGCAAGAGAGAGCTGATGAGAAGTAGGGGGAACAATGGGCTTCAATTTATACTGGGGGAAGGGCTCTAGCACACCGAAGGCAACAAATGTTTTCTTTGCTTCTCTCTTGGCAGAGGATAAGGAAGGACAGAAAGAGGAGGAAGTGAAGCTGGGGCATTACTCTAGGGAACAGGGGTTATGTAGGGTTGACTTCACTGCAGTTCTTACTCCTGCCATTAGCTCACTGGAATGGGGGCCAAAATAAAGACAATGGCTCTAAGGGTTTGGGCTGCGTACTCAGGAAGATGGTGGGGTAGAAGTCAAGTTACAGAGGTGGTTGTACCCGAGACATTCTATTAACATTTCGTAGACCATGACATGGTGCTGCTTTCCCGTTTGAGAGAGTGTAGAAAGCACTGGATAGTGGGAGGGAGTCCTTCTGTCCACTGAAACAAGGCTCAGGGCACTACCAACTACTGTTGTAGCTGTAGTACTGTACTGCCAACCACTGAGTGTTTTCCCCATGCTGGGCAGACTGTGCTAGGTACATTATATTCATTAACCCCCCTTAACCCTCACACCAAAGCTCTGCATTTCCATTTTGCAGAATAGGTAACTGAAGCCCAGAGAAATTAAGAAATTGGTTCAAGTTCACGCAGCTAGTGAGAGTTTTAAAAACCACTGTACGGGAGTGTTGGCTGGGTGTTCTCCCTCCTGTCCAACTCTGAAAGGAAGATCGAATGAAAGTCTAAATAAGAGCTCCCCTCCTCCATCAGGCACCTGCCCCTCCTCAACTTTCATTAGGAAATAGAGATTTCCTGTCTGGAGTTGTTGACCCCAGCCACAGCAAACAGTGGGAGGGAGGTGCTATTATGAAGTTAAAAAAACTAAAAGCCAGTTTCCGTTGACTTGACTCCAACTCACAGCAATCCCATGTGTCAGAGCAGAACTGTTCCCCAGTGGGGTTTGCATTGGATGATTGTCAGAAGTAGATCTCCAGGCCTTTCTTCCAAGATACCTCTGTGTGGACTTGAAGCTCCAACCTTTTGGTTCCCAGTCAAGCAAATTGTTTGTACCACTCAGGGACTGTTACGATGCTAGGGAAGGATTAAGTGAAAGTGTTCATATTAAACAAGAACCCCAGTGCCCTTCTCTCACTCAGGAGTCTGCGGGATCCTCCTATGGGAAAACTGCCTAATTCAAGAAAAAAGACTGACAGATATAGACATTTGGGGATCCCCCAACACAATAGTTGCATGCCTGCCCTAGTACCCACCTTACAATGAAGGCCACAATGCAACTCGCCCCTTCCACTCACAGAGCATCTAACCAACATTTTAGAGCCTCATTTGTAATTATCAGCAATAGTCAATGATTACCACACGTTTGGGGAAAAAGTTCTAATATGAAAGACACCCATAAATAAATGTGAGGATAGAGATACTACATTTTTATCTCCCTTGTACTTTTTTTTTTTTTTTTGTACTTTTTATCAGGATGTGCTCCTCCAAAATGAGAGATTAAACCAAGACAGAAGAAAACATGACATCCAGGAAAGGAAGAATCCAACACGGGAGAAAAGTGAAGAGAATTCCCAGGATGTTGGTGTGCAGCAGGCCCAGAGAGCAACTTTTCCATATAGGAGTGGGAATCTCAGAGGACTCCAGGAGACATATCACCTAGAAAAACAAGAAACTAATTGCTTTGCACACATTGAAAGGGATTTCTATCTCTCTTGGAGAGCTTGGGATGAATTAGTGATAAATACATAGACAACTAAGCAAATGAAAAGACAGTGATATTGTTAAATACTAGGGAAAAAAACTGTTATACAAGATATTAAAGGTAACCATAATACACTACATGGCTCAGTTGTAAATAATATTTACATAGAGAATAACATAAACAGTAAAATGCTGTGATATAACTTCTTTCAAGGAATGAGGGGAGAGGAAGTTTATGTGTGTGAGAGAGAGACAGAGGTGTAAGAAACCTAGAGTCCTGTCTTCCATCACAGAAAATACATAATAACTAAAGTGGAAAAATGATATAAAGCTGTGTAAGTATGTTATTTAGCAATAAAAACTAAATACCAGAAGAAACAGCTAAAGGAATTGTCAGGGATTGTCTCTGGAGGAAAGTTGGGAGTGGGGGAATAGAACGAAATTTATCTTTCCCTTTTAAGTACCATTTAACTGTCTAACTTGTGAATATGTATTGCCGACATAAAATAAAAGTTACGTTAAAATTCAATTTGAAAATTCAAATTAATTCTGAGTTATTAAAAAAAAAAAAAGAAGACGACGAAGAAAGGCCACCAGAAATGAAACCTGAATGCCTACAGGAGAAAGGAAAGCCCCATGACTCCATTCCTGCCTGGTAACAAGCTGAGTGCAAGAGCCTGGGTCCACATGCTTCCTTCCTTATATCCAGGAGAAGAAAGAGGGTGTCTCCTACCCATACCCTCTAACAAAAGTCCTGGGTTTCATTTTCATTAGACATACTCAGCTCACACACCATTCTTAAACTAAGCCAAGGACAAAGGGATTACTCTGAATGAAAACAGAGTCCACGCCTGGAGTGGGGGATGGGGTTAACCCCACTGAATACTCAGGCCTACTAACTGGTACAGGGGTGAAATGGGGCCTGCAGAGGCCATATAATATCCGCACCACGTGAGGTGGGGGCAAGACCTGCTAGGCAGCTGGGGATCTAGCTGGGTACCTGAACAGCATGTCCAGCAGGTCAGGGTGCGTGCGGTCAGATGGGCTTTAAGGAGGAAGGGGGAAGCTAAATTATGAGGTTATATTGCTAAGTCATAGGGATTTGAAAATGAAATCTGGTAGGATAGCACAGTTAAGCCCAGGTCCTTTAGGTGTGTTCGGAGGAGCTGTGAAAAGGATTCTGCCAAAGATGTGTGTTATTAGTGTCTGTTATGGATTGTGTGGTATCCCCCAAAAAGATACCGAAGTCCTAACCTTTGTTCCTGTAAATGTGGCCTTATTTGGGGAAATAGGACTTTGTTTGCTTTTTTTCTTCTTAAGATATGATCGGTTCCATTAACAAGATCATACCAGAGTAGAAAACCAAATCAAACCCATTGCCGTTGACTCCAACTCATAGAGATCCTATAGGACAGGGTAGAACTACCCCATAGGGTTTCCATGGCTGTGATCTTCACGGAAGCAGGCTGCCGCATCTTTCTCCTGGAACAGCTGGTGGGTTCCAGATGCCTACCTTTTGGTTAGCAGCTGAGCGCTTAACCACTGTGCCACCAGGGCTCCTTTGCCAGAGTAGGGAGGGCCTTAACCTTAATCCCTTCTGAGCAGTGTCTTATAAAAGAGGAGAACAGACACGGGAAGCAGAGTCACAGACCGGTGCCATGGGAAAATACTACAAACAGCAGAGGAACGCCAAGGATTGCTGGCAGTCACTAGTAGCTAGGAGAGGAGTGTGGATCAGTTTGTCTTTCAAGACCTTCAGAAGGAATTGAAAAAATCAATACCCTGATTCAGACTTCTAGTCTTCAGAAGTGTGAGACAATAAATTTCTCTTCTTTAGAGCCATCCACTTTGTGGTATTTTGTTATAGAAGCCCTAGGAAACTAAGACAGTGTCTTAAATCTGTGGGGTGTGTGTGTGTGTGTGTGTGTGTGTGTGTGTGTGAGAGAGAGAGACAGAGACAGAGAGACAGAGAGACAGAGAGAATGACTTACTTTTTCCTTTTCCAAGGTGTTTCCTTTCTCCAGCCAGGGTGGAGACTCTCACTTGGTGAAATATGTTGCCCTTGGGGAAGGAAACTAAATAGAACTGTTTATTTACCAAAGTGAAAGCCAAGTGTGTTCCAGGTTTCCAGATACAGTTCCTTTTGTTTGAGAGATTAGATCTTCCCTCGAGCAAGTATGTAAATTGTTCAACTGGGAGAAAGAATTTTGTTGTGTAAACGTTGGTAGAATTATGATACTGGAACTGTGATTTTAAATGTGTGTCTCAGAAGCAAATGAAACAAATGCCAGTTTATTTTTGTGATGATTTTAAGTGATGAATTCTGTTTTCATATTTAATTACATTGATTTGTAATTTATTCTCAAATAGAGAGGATGTTAAACCCGCCAAAAATGGGGTAGGAGGGGAGATTGGCAAAGGGGATGGCTTTCTAAGGAGAATTTTTTATTCCTTCTTAGAAAAGTGCTTGAAAATAGAGACCCTTCTGTGGTGGGAGAATTAGAGAGTAAGAAGGGGGTAATCTGATTGATAATGGTGGTGGGAGATCCTTATTGCAAGGACATTTCATGCCTAGGTAAATAGAAGGCAGCTACTTGTTGTCATTGCTATTGTTGTTAGCTGCCCGACACACGGCTACTCTGTGCACAATGGAACAAATTGCTGCCATGTCCTGTACTATCCCCATGACTGGCTGGGGATAGGAACGTTGTGATCTATCCACAGAATTTTCATTGATTGATTTTCGTAAGTGGATCGCCAGGCCTAGATGGTCTTAGTCTGGAAGCTCCAGTGATACCTGTTGAGCATCACAGCAACACACCTGCTTCCACTGACCGATGGGTAGTGGCTGCACAAGAGATGAAGTGCCTGGGGATCAAACCCAGGTCTCCTGCATGGAGGACAAGAATTCTACCACTAAATCACCATGGCTCAAGGCAGTGGCTAATACAACCCACAGGAAGAAATGTAATGAGAGAGGACTTGTTAAAATGTTGGTATGTGTTTTAGAGCTCTAACAATAGTGCTGGCATAGGAATCCACCCAAACATCAAAGAAGCATAGCCTGAAAGCTCAGGGTAATTGGAAAGGCCTCAGAAGAGTTGGAAAGGCCTCAGAAGAGTTGGAAAGGCCTCAGAAGAGTTAGCTGCATGGTGTGCTGAGGAGGCAGAATTCCAAGTCCTGCAAAGCCTCCTGCGTTCCCAGTGGGGCATGGACATAGCAGAGCCTGCTGGACATGAAGGGGACATGCTGGCTGGGTCAGTGGACCAGTGTGGACCGGGGCTGAGACCAGACGGTCCTCCTGATAGCTGGTCCATGTAGGACTGTTGCCGGAATTGAATAAGGTTCTTGCCTCTCACTGGTCAAGAACGAACAGGTAAGGCACAAAGAGTTTTCCACACAGGCAAAGCTTTATTGAAGAGGCTTTCAAGTGGAGACAAGGAGGGCCTAAGCAACACGTACCCCTGTCTCACAGAATGAAGGACTCGTCTGGGTTTTTAAAAGTTCTTGGGTGGGAAAAGATTCATGCTTATTCATAGGCACAGGTGGGAATATGTTAACTACAGTGCGTGTGCAGCAACTTTCTAAGATGGCTCCTGTTCCGGAGGCCTCTGGGATTTGTAGCAGGACTTATTATGGGGTGTCGTGCCTACGCAGTCTCTCACTCCCCAAGTTCGATTCCCCGGCTGCTCCTGCAGCCCTTCACTGCCGCTGGTGGAAGGTCACACAGTGGTCACGGGTGGATGTTCTGCACACGTCCCTGGGGCGGGTTTTATCCAGCTGCTTCTGAAAGACAACTTTAAAGAAATTTGCCAACTATTTTCTGATACCCTGCCCCATGGTTCTGGGGAATGGCTTTGTTTCTGTGCCCTGGCCTATTTCTTGTTACTTTGTTTGCAGATTTGGGGGCCCCTCTGTTCCCTGTCTTAGGACCCTCAGGACTTTTGTATAACTCTCAAGTTAGGGAAACCGTTGTATAAGTCCCAATCGGGGAAACCCTGTAGTGACCAAGGCTGAATTTCCCATCAGCCTGATGGGATGAGTACTTCAAGTCTGATATAAATTAATTGCCTTAAAAATAAATATAACTTGCTCATCTGAGTCTGTAGAATAAGAGACACTTTCTACAATATTCTATATACTGTTCTGCACCTTGCTTTTCATATACATACGTGTGTGTATATATACATATATATATACACACACATATCTTGACCCTATGTGACAAAGTAGAACTGCCCCATAGTTTTCTTGGCTATTATCTTTACAGAAGCAGACCACTGGACCTTTCTTCTGCTATGCCACTGGGTGGGTTTGAACCATCAACCTTTCAATTAGCAGCCGAGCACTTAACCCTCCATGTGGGAGACTTGGGTTCAAATCCTGGCCAATATACCTCATGTGCAGACACCACGTACCTGTCAGTGGAGGCTTGCATGTTGCTATGATGCAGAACAGGTTTCAGCATAGCTTCCAGACTAAGATGAACTAGGAAGAAAGGTCTGGAGATCTACTTCTGAAAATCAGCTAGCAAAAACCCCATGGATCACAACAGTCCATGCGTGCAGCAGATTGCGGAGATGGCGCAGGACCAGGCAGGGTTTTGTTCTGTTGTGCATGGGGTCACCACGAGTAGGGGGCCTACTGGACAGCAGCTAACAACCACAGATATATGAAAGAGAGGTAAATAGATAAATGATAGACTTTTCTCCGTCCTTCTAACAGCTGCATGTAAACATGCGTAACGTAGATAACTCCTCTCTCACTAGATATTTAGGTGGTTTCAATTATTTGCAGTTGTTGCAATGAACATTTTGTGCATATATTTTTGTTCACATACGAATATGTCTGAAGGATTAATTTCTTTGAGTAGAGTTTCTGCATCAATATGTATTTACACGTTTGATGGGTAACTGTCAGATCCCCAACAGATATGTAATATCGACAGTGCATGGGAGTGCTGTTTCTCCACACCATGTTGTTCTTTGGATCAGAAAAGAAGTACACATAATTTGGAAAAGAAAGTCACATAGGTGGGGAGGAAGGGGAAGGGTACTCAAAGTGAGGTTAGAATGGTAATTAGGTACTTTCCCTTTTGTTATCTGGAGCAGAGCAGGGAATGAGTCCTCAGCGTTGCTTTCTGAAGGAAGCCAGCATTTCCATTCGGTACATCTACCACTGTTACTAGATACCTGTCTTCAAGACCTAGAATACCATTCAGACCTGCCATATGATCCAGCCATCTCTCTCCTAGGTATTCACCCAAAGAAAAAGAAAGCATGTGTCTGTACAAAGGCCTATACACAAATGCTCATTGCAAATTTATTTGTAATAGCCTGAAACTGCAAAAAAAAAAAAAACCCAAATGTTCAATAGGCAAACGGATAAGCATAATGTGGTACATTTGTATGATGGAATACTACTCAACAGTCAAAAGAAATGAACTATTGATACATGCAACAACATGGGTGAATCTCAAAGTAATTACTTCTAGCCATTCTAACAGGTGTGCAGTGGTATCTCATTGGGGTTATAGTTTACATCTCCTTAATGACTAATGATGTTGAGCACCTTTTCATCAGTTATTTCTTTGGAGAAGTGTTTGTTTAAATCATCTGCCCCATTTAAAATCTGGTTATTTGTGTTCTTATTATTGAGTTGCAACATTTCTTTATCTACAAGGTAGTCCCTCAACTATAAACGAGTTCCATTTCTAAGTCTTTGAGTCAAATTTGTTTGAAAGTCAGAACAGTTCTGTACAGTTCGTATCTAACATCAGTTAGTCAAATATTTGTATTAGTATATAGTAAATAGTGTGCCTTTCTATGCATGAAAAACATTAAAGAAACACTTCCAAGTACACGAAAACATCTTTAACATAACGATACAGTAATAATAATAATAACGTTTTGATGTGTGTTGCAAAGTAGTGCCCATCTGTTATGATGAACCACCGTACGTACCTAGAATTTTTAATATAATAGGCTTTATGGGGATTGGTTCTTAACTACGGGTTATACTTCATTCGAATTTATGTACAACCCATAGTTCCAACCCAAGAGTACCTGTTTTCTACATACTAGTTCTTAATCAACTATATGTTGAAAATACTTCTTCATATGTGTGGCTTGTCTTCATTTCCTTAACAGTCTTTACAAGAATAGGACATTTTGATTTTAATGAAATCCAATTTATCAGTATTCTCTTTTATGATTCGTGTTTTTTGCATCCTAAGAAACCTTTGCTTAACCCACGATTACAGGGTTTTTCTCCTGGGTTATCTCCTAGAAATTACATAGTTTTATATTTATGTCTATGATTTATCTTGAATGCATGGGACGCAATGTACAGGTTGAGGTGTTTTTACTGCTTGTTTGTTTTGTGTGTGTGGATATCCAACTGTTCCAGCATCCTTTGTTGAAAAGACTATCCTTTCTCCATTGAATTGCTTTGGCCACTTTGTCTAAAATCGATTGACCAAATATGTGTAGGTCTGTTTCTGTACTAATACCACAGCGACTTTTCTGTAGTGTTACAGCAAGTCTTAAAATCAGGTAGTGTGAGTCCTCCAATTTTGCATTTCTCCTCTCATATTTTTTAATTCCTGTTTTTTTTGTGCTGCATTGTAGGTAAATTCTTAATGCAATTTTCCGTGTCTCTAATTCTCTGCTGAACTATGTCCAATCTTCAGTTTTTCCTGTTCAGAAACTTTTTATTTCTATGACTATTATCTTTTTATTTCCAAGATTTCCAATTAGTTCTTTCTCAGATCCAATTGTTCTTGTGTCATTTTTCTGATTTACGTTACATAATTTCTTGCTTTTTTACAATGGAAACTTCATTTACCTTTTTTAGCCTCTTAAATATACTTTTTAAAAGAGTTTTTGCGTCCTCAAATTTTGTTTCATAGAATAATTTCATTTAGACTTCATTCATGATCCAGTTGTTGATCTTCCTAAGTTGTAGAATTGACTTCAGGCTTGTTTTGAGTGGAAAGTGTGTGTCGGTGTTTGCTTTCATTTTGTTTATTGGTTTGTCTTTCTGTCTGTCTCGCTCTTCCCTGGGCTCATTCTACTCTAATGCTATCAGTCGAGCCACTGTCTCTCCTTCCAGAACCACGTTTTAAAGTAGCATTCTCATATTCAAGGAAATATTGGAGGTATTGCAGGTCCAGTCACCAAAGCAGCCCATGATTTAGTCCAGATCCTGCCTCAAGCTGGTATCATTGCTTCTCACTTCTCTAGGTCACTATTAAGTAACTCCATAGCCTCAAGCAGTGTTCCAAAAGGTTTTTTTTTTCAAGTTAATTCTTATTTTATAAGCTGAGAAGCTGACACACTAAACATCTGTATTAATCCACCTAGCTCTGTCAGCATCTTAAGTCCCTTTACATGGCAGGAGTCAGACTCCCATTTTCCATGACCTACGTCTGACCCCAGGGCTAATTAGTTTGCTTTTGTGTTCCATTTCTAGTCTGTAAAGATGTTTATCTTGCTTTTGAGCCTATTTGTCTTTTTTTGGTTTTCTATTTTATGTGTTAGTACCACATGTTGGAGCAGAAAAGGCCTATTAAAGAATGATGTTTTGGAGCTGTTTTGACTAGAAGTTCCCATATCTTTTTTTTTTTTCTTTTTAATTGTGGTAAAAATATATGTAACAAAACATTTGTCATTTCAACATTTTTTACATGTACAATTCAGTGATATTATTTACATTCTTCATGCTGTTTAACTATCACCATTATCCATTTCCAAATTTTTAATCACCTTTAACAGGAACTCAGTGTCCTGTAAGCATTGAGTTCCCCTTTCTCCCTCCTTCCAGTAACCCCTGAATTGAACTTTTAGCCTCCAGAACTGTGAGAAAATAAATTTCTGTTCTTCAAAGCTGCCCACTTGTGGTATTTGTATTGTAGCAGCACTAGGAGACTAAGACTAAGCACTAGAAGTAAGCCATGGTCTAGCAAGGGACCTGAAACACATACACAGAACACCAGGACATAAGTCAGAAAGTGCTGGATGTCACAGAGAGGTACACAGGAAGTACCAGCAGAGCATGGAGAAGGGGGAATCCCAGCTCAAGTGAGGGCTTCATGGAAAACAGGCTGTTCAGCTTGACCCTTAAAGAAGGGGAAGAATTTAGCACATAGAGACTGAGGAAGGGGAAAGGATATGGATTTCAGTTGAAGGACATGGACAAAGATCCAGACAAAATATAATGCTTTTCTAAAAACTGTAAGCACTCTCTTACAGACTGGTGGACTTATAGGTTCCTTGATAAGGTAGCATATAAAGCATATAAAGACTGTAAGAGCACGTCGGGCTAGATCATGGGGGACAGTGAATGCCATGCTGAGGGCTGTGCAGTGATTCAGGAGGCAATAGGGAGCCACAGAAGATTTCTGAGGGGAGTAGTAAACTGTCTAGAGCCTTGTATCAGGACATTACTCTAGAAGGAACAGACAGGCTGGATTTTCAGTATACACATAGAAACAAGCTCTAAAGCTAAACAGAATTTGTTGTTGATAATCTTCGATTTTGTATGATTCATTCTCTCTCCTCCGCTAAAGGAAGTAAGTACAAGTCAATTTTATTAGGCTTGCCTGCAAGGAAATGGGATGACTCTTTGAGCACTGGGACCATTCACTTTGAAAATCTGTGCCTCACTCTGGCCATACCTGGACTCCGATTTTCACTTTGGGCTGAATAAATTTTTTTAGCTTAAAAACATACAACTGGGAATTCTTCCTGAATGTATTTGTGATCTGGCCTGATCATCTGTGTTTTTTAAAAAGCCCCATTATAGGTTCTGATGGAGTGTGTTTTTATATTTTCTATTCAGAACTTTACAAATCTCCAACTCCTTTCTTTGTGAGAAGTCAAATTATTTTTTACAAAAAATTCTCCATTTCAAAATACTTAGAAGTAGCTTCTAACTACCTGAGTTCTCTATCAAGGAAAGACATAATTCTGGAAAAAAAAAAAAAAAAAACATGCTCATAAAGGAAAGAATGTTTTGACAAGGAACAGATAAGTTGAAATCTAGCCCTGGCACCGACACTGCCCACCTACGACCTTGGCAAATGACTTAGCTCTTCTCACGTTAGTTTTCTGGTCTGTAAAATGGGAACACCAATACTTGCCCCATCTATCTTCCAAAGTCATTGTCATGGGCTAAATTATGTCCCCCCAAAAATGTGTGTACCAATTTGGTTGGGCCATGATTCCTGGTATTGTGTGATTTTCCATCCAATGTGATTTTCCTATATGTTGTAAATTCTGCCTTTATGATGTTAATGAGGAGGGATGGGCAGCAGTTGTGTTAGTGAGGCAGGACTCAATTTACAAGATTGGATTGTGTCTTGAGGCAATCCCTTTTAAGAAATAAAAGAGAAAAGTAAGCAGAGAGAGGGGACCTCATACCACCAAGAAAGCAGTGCTGGGAGCAGAGTGTGTCCTTTGAACCCAGGATCCCTATATGGAGAAGCTCCTAGTCTGGGGAAAGATTGATGAGAAGGCTGACAGAGAGAGACAGCCTTTCCCTGGAGCTGATGTCCCGAAGTTGGACTTTTAGCCTACTTTACTGTGAGGAAGTAAACTTCTCTTTGTTAAAGCCATCCACTTGTGGTACTTGTGTTATAGCAGTGCTGGATGACTAAGACAGTCATCACTAGGATCAAAAAAAAATTTGAAAAAAAAGTCAAATCCTTTTGAAATCTATAAAACCCCACAGCCATGCAAGCTATTCTACGCTACTAGATACTTTGTATAAATAGCATTTTTATTAATCAAATTGCCATGCAAACAGAATCATCAGTAAATCTTCACTTAAAGCAAAGAATTATTTTGTGTTCAGAGTTGTTCCCTAACCGAATTGCTGGGCTGAGGGCTGTGGGGACCACGGTCTCGGGGAACATCTAGCTCAACTGACATAACATAGTTTATAAAGAAAATGTTCTACATTCTACTTTGGTGAGTAGCGTCTGGGCCTTAAAAGCCTGTGAGTGGTCATCTAAGATACATCATTGGTCTCACCCCTTCAGGAACAAAGGAGAATGAAGAAAACTAAAGATACAAGGGAAAGATTAGTCCAAAGAACTAATGGACCACATCTTCCATGGCCTCCACCAGACTGAGTCCAGTACAACTAGATGGTGCCCGGCTACCACTACTGACTGCTCTGACACGGATCACAATAGAAAGCCCTGGATAGAGCTGGAAAAAAATGTAGAACAAAATTCTAACTCACAAAAAAGGACCAGACTTATTGGTCTAACAGAGACTGGAGAAACCCTGTGAGTATAGCCCCTAGACAACCCTTTAGCTCAGTAATGAAGTCACTCCCAAGGTTCACCCTTCAGCCAAAGATTAGACAGGCCCACAGAATAAAACAAGACTAAAGGGGTGCACCGGCCCTGGGGCAGGGACTAGAAGGCAGGAGACGACAAGAAATCTGGTAATAGGGAACCCAAGGTTGAGAAGGGAGTCTGTTGACATGTCGTGGGGTTGTTAACCAATATCATAAAATAATATGTGTGCTGTTTAATGAGAAGCTAGTTTGTTCTGTAAACCTTCATCTAAAGTACAATAATAAATTTTTAAAAATTATGCTAACTAAAAGAAGCCAGACACAAAGGACTAGACACTGCATGACCCATTTAGATGATAGTCCAGAAAAGGCAGAACTATAGTGACACAGAGAGAATCAGCAGTGCCTGCAATCAGATGTAGGGCAAGTATAGTGACTGGAAAGGGAAATAGGGAAACTTCTTGGGATTATGGCAGTGTTCTGTATCTCGAGTGTAGTGTGGTTACATGAGTGCATGTATTTGTCCAAAGTCATTGAGCTATACACTGAAAATGTACAGATTATTAAATTTACAATCAATAAAACTGCTTTAAAAATTGCCCTAAAAAAAAAAGAGTTGTACCCTAATTTGTCTGTTCTTTGTGCTTTAATGTTGTTATTTCAAGTTGCTGGAAAAGGGCATAGTCATGTTCCTACTTAAGAGATTGCAAAGATTATGCTGAGTTTAACGTGGTGTTAGAAGGAGCTCGGAGGTTGGCATTGTCCATGTGATGAGGAAAAGCAAGTATCCCTGCAACTCCTCCCACCAGCCCCTCAGGGCTTCAGGAACCAATGACTTCATTTCTCTAGGCATCAGAAGTCATATCACAGAGCCAGACTTATTATGACTCAAAGCAACTCTGGGTCTCCTTACCTCCTCTCAAAGCAGACATCTATAAACAGCTTCTTACTCAAATGTATTTGCTAACTTCTAGAAATATGGGAATAAAGCCATCATCTCAAAAGAGAAAAGTTGGACTACAAAAGTTGTGTGCTTGGAATAGAGAGCAACCTGAACTTGGTTGAACTCAGTCCTGGCCACCTGTTCTTTAGGGATGGTTGAAATCCATTACCTTAAACTAAAGGTTAGGGGCTTTATTTTGTGTGTGTTTCACTTTACCTGAAAGCTGCAAGAAAGAGAAAATCACAGAATTGTGAGAACAAGGCTATGGGTACAGCAGGTAGGATGGGACTGCCATGTCATGAGAAGAATATGTAGGGCTAGGGCTTCTGGGAAGCCCTTTAATTCAGTGGAGAAGCCAGGGCCGTGGACTCACAGTCTGGGAGATCCGCACTTGAACTCTGGCTCCAGAGTCCTCAGGCAAGAAACGTGATCTCTCTGAGCCTCAATTTTTTCATCTGTAAAATTGAAAATATTAAAATCCACTTCACAGTGTTGTGAAATGAAATAACATATCTAAAAGCACCTAGTAAGTGCTAGGTACAGAGTTGTTGGGTGTTGTAGAGTTGATTCCAACTCATAGCAACTCCATGTGACAGAGCAGAACTGCCCATAAGATTTTCTTGGCTGTAATTTTTATGGGAGCAGATCACCAGGTCCGTCTCCTGCAGAGCCACTGAGTGGGTTCCAATCACCAACATTTTGGTTAGCAGCCAAGCACTTAACCATTGCACCACTAGGGCTCCTTGGGTACAGAGGAGGAACACAATATATTTTGCTTATTTTAATAGGAAGTGTTACACACTGAATTGTGTCTCCCAAAAATATGTGCTATAAATTCTAACCTCTACACCTGTGGTTACAATCCCATTTGAGAATGGGTTGTCTTTGTTACATTAATGAGACAGGACTAGTGTAGGATGTGTCTTAAATCAATCTCTTTTGAGATACAAAAGAGATTAAAAAAGCAAGGGAGAGAAGCAGAGACGGGGAAGACTGATGCCAAGCCACATGGAGATCACCAAGGAACCAGGAAACAAGCTGAAGAGACGAGGGCCTTCCCCCAGAGCCAACAGAGAGAAAAAGCCTTATCCTAGAGCTGGCATTCTGAACTCAAGCTTCTAGCCTCCTAAGCTGTGAAAAAATGAATTTCTGTTTGTTAAAGCCACTCATTTATGGTATTTCTGTTATAACTAAGAGAACTTGGTACCAGGAGTAGGATGCTGCTCTAACCAGATACCTAAACTGTGGAAGCAGTTTTGGAATTGCGTAAACAGTAGAGGCTGGAAGAGTTTGATGGTGCTTAATAGTAAAAACCTAGATTTCCTTGAAGAGATTGTTGATAGAATTATGGATATCAAAGGCAATTCTGGTGAGGGCTCAGAAGGAAGCAAGGAGAGGTATAGATAAAGTGTTTATTGTCTTAGAGAATACATATGGTACCAGCAAAAGAATGTTGCTAGAAATGAGGATGTTAGATGTGCTTCTGGTGAGGCTTTAAAAGAAAATGATGAATATGTGATTGGACAAGGGAGGAAGGGTAGTACTTTTTATGCAGTGGCAAAGAACTTGTCTGAATTATGTTCAAATGTTTGGTGGAAAGTAGCACTTGTAAGTGAAGAACTTGGATACCTGGCTGATGAGTTTTCTAAGCAAGATCTTAAAGAGGCCACACGGTTTCTTTTTGCTGCTTATAGTAAAATGTGAGAGGAAAGAGAAGGACTTAAAAATGAACTGTGCAAAATGAAAACAGAACTTAAAGATTTGGAAAAATCTGTTGTACAAACTAAGGACACCTGTCCTAGAATGTTCACCAAGGACATGGCTACAAAATCTTTTGTTAATGAAATTAAGCTTGTGCCTGATGGACCTAACCAACCTCCACAGCAGAAAACCTGTCAGCTCAGACTGAAGGTTGTTGTTGTTGTTAGGTGCCACTGAGTCACTTCTGACTCATAGCAACCCTATGTACAACAGAACAAAACACTGCCTGGTCCTGTGCCATCCCACGACCATTGCTATGCTTGAGCCCATTGTTGCATCCACTCTGTTATTCCATCTTGTTGAGGGTCTTCCTCTTTATCCATGACCCTCCACTTTACTAAGCATGATGTCCTTCTCCAGGAACTGGTCCCTCTTGATAACATATCCAAAGTATATGAGACAAAGTCTTGTCATCCTCACTTCTAAGGAGCGTTCTGGCTATACTTCTTCCAAGACAGAATTGTTCTTCTGGCAGTCCATGGTATATTCAACATTCTTTGCCAACACCATAATTCAAAGGCCTCAATTCTTCTTGTCTTCCTTATTCATTGTCCAGCTTTCGCATGCATGTGAGGCTACTGAAAACACCAGGGTCAGGTGCACCTTAGTCCTCAAAGTGACATCTTTGCTTTTTTTTAACACTTCAAAGAGGTCCTTTGCAGCATATCTGCACAATGCAATGTGTCATTTGATTTCTTGACTGCTGCTTCCATGGACATTGATTGTGGATCCAAGTAAAATGAAATCCTTGACAACTTCAATCTTTTCTCCGTTTATCATGATGTTGCTTATTTATCCATGACCAGTTGTGAGGATTTTTGTTTTAAGTTAATGTTAATCTATCCTGAAGTCTTTGATCTTCATCAGTAACCGCTTCAAGTCCTCTTTACTTTCAGCAAGCAAGGTTGTGTCATCTGCATAACTAGATTGTTAACAAGTCTTCCTTCAATCCTGATGCCCCATTCTTTTCATATAGTCCAGTTTCTCAGATTATTTGCTCAGTATGAAGATTGAATAAATATAGTGAAAGAATACAACCTTTCCTAACTTTAAACCAGGAAGTATCCCCTTGTCCTATTTGAACAACTGCCTCTTGGTCTAAGTACAGGTTCCTCATGACCAGAACTGAGTGTTCTGGAGTTCCCATTCTTCACAATGTTACCCATATTTTTTTTGATCCACACAGTCAAATACCTTAGCATAGTCATTAAAACACAGGTAAACATCTTTCTGGTATTCTCTGCTTTCAACCAAGATCCATCTGACATCAACAATGATATCCCTTGTTCTGCATTCTCTTCTGAAACCAGATTAAGTTTCTGGCAGGTCCCTGTCAATGTACTGCTGCAATCACTTTTGAATGATCTTCAGCAAAATTTAACTTAGACTAAAGGGTACAGTGAAATAACAGAAGGGAAGAATGCTGTCTGCCTCTTGGATTTCTACAGACAGGAAATAGGCCAAAGGAGTAACATCTGTTTTCCTCCAAGAAAAGAAAAGGACCATCCCTTAAGCAGCTCAGAGATCTAGAAGAACTGTTGTAAGGAGCACGGGAAGCAGGGCCTTCTGGGTTTCAAAGGGTGGGGCCATGGTCTCCTAGGTTTCAAAAAGTTGGATCTTCACTAATTCTGTTCTGGAGTGTGGGGCTGCCATTAAGGTATGCCAGGGGGAATAGGGCCACCACCCAAAACTTAGGGGGTGGGGCTGCTATGCTCAAGGGGCAGAAGAATGGAGCCCACCGGGGCTGAAGGGGTAGGGTTGCCATTCAGATGGACTCAGAGAATGGGACCGCCCAAACCCAAAGGGGCAGAGTTGCCATCCCAGTGAGCCTGGAGGGTGGAGCTGAAGTCCAGGGCTGAGGGGCCTCCACTCAGAATTCAGGGGGCCAACACCCAGAGTCTGGTGGCAAGGTTATTGCCCAGATGGTCTCAAGGGAACAGAGGATTCTTTTCAAGCCTTGAGAGCTAATACAGTTTTTTCTGACGGGCCTTGGACTCATTTGGCAGCCATTATCCCTTCTTTCCCCCAATCTCTTCCATTTGTAATGGAAATGTCTACCTTGTGCCTGTTCCACCACTGCACTTCAGAAACAGATAACTTACAGGCTAGATTTCACAGGTTCACAGATGAAGAGGAACTTTGCCCCAGGATGGAATACACCTAAAGTCTCACCCATATTTGATTTAGAAGATGATATTTTGAACTTGGAATTGATTTAAGACTTTTGGGATGATGTGAGGGGGTGAACGTGTTTCTCATGTGACAAGGACATACATTTTGGGAAGTCAAAAAGTGGAATGCTGTGGGTTGAATTGTATGCCCCCAAAATATGTGTTGTAAATCCTAACCTCTATTCCTGTGGTTATGATCCCATTTGGGAATGGGTTGTCTTTGTTATGTTAAGGGACAGGATTAGTGTAGGGTGTGTCTTAAATCAATCTTTTTAATTTTTACTGTGCTTTAAGTGAAAGTTTACAAATCAAGTCGGTCTCTCCTACAAAAATTTACATACACTTTGCTATATACTCCTAGTTGCTCTCTCCCTAATTAGACGGCACACTCCTCTCCACTCTCTATTTTCGTGTCCATTCAGCCAGCTTCTGATCCCTTCTGCCCTCTTATCTCCCCCCCAGGAGCTGCCCACATAGTCTCATGTGTCTACTTGATCCAAGAAGCTCACCCCTTACCAGTATCATTTTATATCCCATAGTCCAGTCCAATTCCTGTATGAAAAGTTGGCTTTGGGAATGGTTCCTGTCTTGGGCTAACAGAAGGTTTGGGGGGACAATGACCTCTGGGGTTCTTCTAGTCTCAGTCAGACCATTAAGTCTGGTCTTTTTACAAGAATTTGAGGTCTGCATCCCACTGCTCTCCTGCTCCCTCAGGGGTTCTCTGTTGTATTCTGTCAGGGCAGTCATCGGTGGTAGCCACGCACTATTTACTTCTTCTGGTCTGAAGTTGATATAGTCTCTGATTTATGTGGCCTTTTCTGTCTCTTGGGCTGATAATTACCTTGTGTCTTTAGTGTTCTTCATTCTCCTTTGCTCCAGGTGGGTTGAGACCAATTGATGCATCTTAGATGGCCGCTTGCTAGCGTTTAAGACCCCAGACACCACTCTCCAAAGTGGTATGCAGAATGTTTTCTTAATACATTTTATTATGCCAATTGACCTAGATGTCCCCTGAAACCATGGTCCCCAAAACCCCACCCCTGCTATGCTGGCCTTTGAAGCATTCAGGTTATTCAGGAAACTTCTTTGCATTTTGTTTAGTCCAGTTGTGCAGACCTTTCCTGTTTTGTGTGTTGTCTTTCCCCTCACCTAAAATAGTTCTTGTCTACTATCTAATTAGTGAATACCCCCTCTGTCCCTCCCTCCCCACTCTTATAATTATCAAAGGATATTTTCTTCTCTGTTTAAATTATTTCTTGAGGTCTTGTAATTGTGGTCTCATACAATATTTGTGCTTTTGCAACTGACTAACTTCACTCAGCATAATGCCTTCCAGATTCCTCCATGTTATGAAAATACTTCACGGATTCATCACTGTTCTTTATCACTGTGTAGTATTCCATTGTGTGAATATACCATAATTTATTTATCCACTGATCCATTGATGGGCACCTTGGTTGTTTCTATCATTTTGCTATTGTAAACAGTGCTGCAATGAACATGGGTGTGCATATATCTGTTCGTGTAAAGGCTCTTATTTCTCCCGGATGTATTACAAGGAGTGGGATTGCTGGATTGTATAGTAGTTCTATTTCTAGCTTTTTAAGGAAGCGCCAAATGGTTAAATCAAGATATAAAAGAGATTAAACAAGCAAATGAAAGAAGTGGAGATGGGGGAAGATTGACGCCAAGCCACAGGGAGATCCCCAAGAAACCAGGAAACAATTTGAAGAGATAAGGACCTTCCTCCAGAGGCGACAGAGAGAGAAAGCCTTCCCCTAAAGCCAGCACCCTGAATTTGGACTTTAGCCTCCTAAACTGTGAGAAGATAAACTTCTGTTTGTTAAAGCCACACATTTATGGTATTTCTGTTACAGCAGCACTAGATTACTAAGACAGGGAGGAACCACAGGATCAGAAGATTTGAAAAATTATGTTCTAAGAATGTAAAATAGTAATGAGAGGGGAACTGAGGAGCATCTTCAGCTCAGTGTATGTGTGTGTGTTTGTCTGTGTTCCTCTGTAGATCAAAATGGAAACAGTATTTCAAGCACTGGATGGGAGTTATAGCTGAAAATCTGTGTAGTCTTTCTGAGATACTCTGATCTAAATACTCTCATCTTTCACACACAAATCAATTTGGACACCATCACTCTCTCGAGATTTTAATTTTAGTCTACCAGTATTTCACAGAGGGAAGACTTTGGGTCTATTTGGATGTGCTGCAAAGACAGCTGCTCAATTTTAACAATTCCATGCTTTTACCTTGTACATTTATTCCTGTAACCTGTGTGAAGTCAGGCAGTCTTACGGTCCGGTCATAGCATGGGGTCCCATTCAAAGAAATGCAGCCTGACCACCAAAGAATAACGAATAGCAATTAGGATCTTCGCTGAATTCAGGAGGAATTGCATTCTTAACATAATAACACTTTCCCCATCTTTCTCCGTCTTTGTCTGGCAAACACGTGGCGCTGCCTCCAGTCTCTCCGCGCCCCCACTTCTCCCTTGGAGAGCCCCTCCCCATCCCTCGTTACCTGGGGGTAATGTGTGATGTGTTAACTGTATGCATGCACTTATGAAATGATTAAAATTTCTTTGAACATTAAACAATCCTACACTCCCAAAAGTTTAATTAAAACTTACAAATATACCATATTAAAAACAAGCAAACAAACTAGTTGCCATTAAGTCTACTCCAACTCATGGTGGTCCCATGTGCATCAGAGCAGAACTGGGCTCCACAGAGTTCTCAGACATTGCTTTTTCAGAAGTAGATCTCCAGGCCTTTCTTCTGAGGTGCCTCTGGGTGAGCTTGAACCCCTAACTTTTTGGTTATCAGCCAGGCGTGTTAACTGTTTGCACTACCCAGGGAGTACATGCCTCATTAAACCAAACCTAAACCCCTGCCATCAAGTTGATTTAGACTCATGGCAATTCCTCGTGTTACAGAATAGAAGTGAACCCCACAGGGTTTTCTCGGCTTTACAACTCTTTCTTCCATGGCGCCACGGGGTGCGTTCGAACTGCCAACCTTTTGATTAGCAGCCAAGCACAAACTATTTACATCACTCGGGATCCCCACACCATATTAAAGTCTTGTAAATGTTTTAACACCTGAAGAGGCAATACTTACAACATTGCAATGATTACAAAACTAATCAGTACATTTACATTAAACAGGTTGCAAGATTACTAATATTATGGGGAAAAAATTCAGTAAAAAAAATCACACCCCCAAATGCTCTCACAACTGTTTTACACACATGCGTTATCATTTAGGAAATGTTCTGTAGGGGACACAAGGGCATTCACCTTTGTACCCTTCCCAGTACAGTATGTTATCCACAGATGTTGTCAGCAACTACTTACTGAATTGAATTTTATTTTTGAAGCTTCCTCCAGTGCACTGGTATTACCACCCACATTTTATAGATGAAGAAACAGAGGCATAAACAATTTAGAGCATCTTGGATCCTAACCCCCCCGACCTACCAGCCCTCTTGCATCAGAGAGACCCCTCCTCTCCAATGTGATGTCGAGGTAGGCCACTGTTACGGATTCTGTGTTGTGAATCCTAACCCCTATATCTGTGGACGTAATCCCATTTGGGAATAGGGTTTCTTTGTTATGTTAATGAGGCCATATCAGTATAGGTTGTGTCTTAAACCTAATGACTTTTGAGATATAAGGAGCAGCATAGACGTGGAGGCAACCAAGCACAGATGGGAGAAAGACAGATGCCACATGAAGATCTCTGAGGAGCCAAGGAAAGCTGAGGCTAAAGAAGCTGTACAAGGATTCCCCCCAGAACTGACAGAGAAAGACTCTCCCTCTAGAACCAGTTCCCTGAATTCAGACTTTCAGCCTTCTGAATTGCGACAAAATAAAATTTCTCTTTCTTAAAGCCACCCATATGTGGTATTTCTGTTACTCAGGACTAGGAAATAAAGACAGTCACAGTCAGGTCAGCTGGGGACTCAAGGATACAAAAAGGAACAGAACACAGAAGTCAGTCAGTGGAGTGCAACAACACAGCCAGGCAGAGACCCAAGGGTAACATGGCCCTCCTCAGCCTGGGCAGAGACCCAAGGGTGACATGGCCCTCCTCAGCCCAATGCTGTGAACACAGGAGCCTGTGGTAGATTCCTCACTCCTAGTGGGCCCCTCCTAGTGGGCTATGAGGACCTAGAACTTTGGATACACCTCTGTGAGGAATGAGAGAAGTTTTGTCACTTGTGTTCCTGTTCTTGTCTATAACTTTTGCTCTGCTTTTTGGTTGGTTTTCAAGTAAACTGAAGGAAAAACAAACATCAAGAGAGTTCAAACCATCATTTTTGTCAGTTTTTAAAACTGAACTGTTTTATGACTCTCTGAAAAGGCAGCATGGTGAAGTAAAGAACACTATATTCGGAGTCCTGGGTTTAAATCCCATTGCTTACCGTGGGCCATAAGCCCCCATGTGATTAGGGCCCCGGTTCCCCTACCCTAACAACCCCACTCCTTACCCTGGTCTCTCTTAAACTTCCTCCAGCAGTGAGGGCTTCCTGCTTCTACACCAACCCAACAAGCATTCTCCCACCTCCAGGATTTTGCAAGAACTGTTTTACCTGCCTGGAATGTTCTCCCCTAGATATTCGCTTGGATCCCTTTCTCACTTCACTTAATACTTTCCTTTAATGCCACCCCTCCTCAAAAGCCCTTCTCTGAACACACTGTCTAAAATGGCTCCCATCCCTCACTACCATCACACTATCCCCAGCCACTGCTTTGTTTCTCTTTATGATATTTATTGCTGTCAGAAAATATATCTGTTTATGGTTTGTCTTTCCCCATATATTGTAATCCCACAGGGTAGGAACTTTGTTAGTCTCATCCATTGCTGCTTTCCTTGCCTAGAATAGTCCCTGAATAAAGACACTCAATAAATATTTTGAATGAACTGAATGAATGCATGAGTATGAATGAATGGGGTACATAACCTCAGTTTCCCCTTCTATAACTTGGCTCCTCTTTACTCAGGACTGGCTCTCAGGGGTCACTGGGCAGAGCCCCAAGGGGCCAGCACTCTGTGTCACACCACCGCCATGCTAGCTTTCTGTTTTCAGCAGACAGTGAGGGGCACGGCAGCTGTGAGGAAGTGAGGAGTGCCAGAAATGCCAGCATCCCTGAAATGGCTGCTTCCCCACGTGATGGTCGCTGTGCCCCTGGGTGCCTCAGGACAAAATGAGGGGGGAGGGCAGGCAAGCTGCCCTGGAAAGAGGAGAGGTGGGGAGGGATTTGCCAAAGACAAAGCACATCTTCGTCAACATTTTGCCCAGGCCATACCTGCCCCAGATAAAAGTGTTCTGGGGATAAAGGAAAAGACAGCAGATGAGGTGGAGGAGCCTGAAAGAGCCCAAATGTCAATGCAGAAAGGAAGAGCTGGAAAGCACCATGAGAGAAGGCTCCCTCCCTGCTCTGCCCCGAGCCTGGAGCAGTTCCTGGCACATCACGGGTGCTCAGTGAGTG
This sequence comes from Elephas maximus indicus, assembly GCF_024166365.1. NCBI lineage: Eukaryota > Metazoa > Chordata > Mammalia > Proboscidea > Elephantidae > Elephas > Elephas maximus. The sequence goes on along the minus strand of NC_064832.1, from coordinate 30,113,659 downwards.
CGTCCTCTACCGGCGGAGGCACCTGGAGGATGCAGTGGAGGCATGTGGGGGTGAGACCTAGCAAAGGTGGCACATTGAAGAGAACAAGAGTAGCAGCAGTCAACGAAGAAGGCACACACCTAAGAGACATGTCTGTGATGAGGTGGAAGGTCAGTCAGCCATGAAGTCTACCCTGGTCCCATCGGTGACTGGCTGTGGGAACCTGGGCAAATTATTTAATTCTTTTGTGCTTTATTTTTCTCATCTGAAAAATGGATATAATGCTACTTACTTTGCAGATTGTGTATTAATGATAAGCATGAGAGGCCAGCATGGCCCTGCACATGATGGGCCATCAGTGAACCTTGTCTACCATAACGCAGGTGAGAGAGGAGGAAGGGAGAGGAATAGGACTGGACAGGGAGAGGGCAGTGAGTCAGCGCAGAGAGGACTTGGGCTGGGCAGACAGAAGGGCTTCTTCCCTCAGCACCATTGGTTCCTGATCATGTGTTAACTCCTGAAATGGCTGAACATGGACCAATTCTTTTTGTTATAGTGACTCCGCATATTCCTTCCATCTTCTTTTGATGCTTCCTGCAACATTTAGTATTTTCCTCATAGAATCCTTCAGCTTGAGAAATGCTGAGTGTGTTCTTCCCTTTTGGTTTTCTATCTCCAGGTCTTTGCACATGTCATCATAATACTTTACTTTGTCTTCTCAAGCCGCCCTTTGAAATCTCCTGTTCCACTCATTTATTTCATCATTTTTTTCCTTTGGGTACTCAGCATTCAAGAGTAAGTTTCAGAGTCTCTTCTGACATCCATTTAGGTCTTTTCTTTCTGTCCTGTCTTTTTAATGACCTCTTGCTTTCTTCATGTATAATGTCCTTGATGTCATTCCACAACTCATCTGGTCTTTGGTCGTTAGTGTTCAATGCATCAAATCTATTCTTGAGATGGTCTCTAAATTCAGGTGGGATATACTCAAGGTCGTACTTTGGTTCTTGTGGACTTGTTCTAGTTTTCTTCAGTTTTAACTTGAACTTGCATATGAGCAATTGATGGTCTGATCTGCAGTTGGCCCCTGGCCTTGTTCTGACTGATGATAGTGAGCTTTTGCATCATCTCTTTCCACAGATGTTGTCAATTTGATTCCTGCGTATTCCATCTGGTGAGGTCCACGTGTGTAGTCGTCGTTTATGTTGATGAAAAAAGGTATCTGCAATGAAGAAGTCATTGGTCTTGCAAAATGCTCGTTTCTATCACCAAGGCCATATTTTCCAACTACCGATCCTTCCTCTTTGTTTCCAACTTTTGTATTCCAATCACCAGTAATTATCAGTGCATCCAGATTGCATGTTTGATCAATTTCAAACTGCAGAAGTTGGTGAAAATCTTCAGTCTCTTCATCTTTGGCCTTAGTGGTTGGTTCATAAATTTGAATAATAGTTATATTAACTGGTCTTCCTTGTAGGAGTATGGATATTATCCTATCACTGACAGCGTTGTACTTCAGGATAGATTTTGAAATGTTCTTTTTGACGATAAATGCAATGCCATTCCTCTTCAAGTTGTCATTCCCAGCATAGTAGACCATATGATTATCTAATTCAAAATGACCAGTACCAGTCCTTTTCAGCTCACTAAAGCTTAAGATATCAATCTTTTATGTGTTCCATTTGATTTTTGACAATTTCCAATTTTCCTAGGTTCATACTTTGTATATTTCAGGTTCTGATTTTTAATGGATGTTTGCAGCTGTTTCTTCTCATTTTGAGTCATATCACATCAGCAAATGAAGGTCCCGGAAGCTTGACTCCATCCACGTCATTAAGGTCGACTCTACTTGGAGGACACAGCTCTTTCCCAGCCATCTTTTGAGCGCCTTCCAACCTGGGGGGCTCATCTTCCGGCACTACATCAGACAATGTTCTGCTGCTATTCACAAGGTTTTCACTGGCTAATTCTTTTCAGAAGGAGACTGCCGAATCCTTCTTCCTAGTCTGTCTTAGTCTGGAAGCTCAGCTGAAACCTGTCCGCCAAGGGTGACCCTGCTGGTATTTGAATACCGGTGCCATAGCTTCCAGCATCACTGCAACACACAAGCCCCCACAGTCCAACAAACTGACAGATGCATGGGGGACTCTGTCTTATAAAACCAAAACCAAACCTGTTGCCACTGAGTCAATTCTGACTCATAGCGACTGGACAGGACAGAGTAAAATGGCCACATAGAGTTTCCAAGGAGTGCCTGGTGGATTCGAACTGCTGCCCTTTTTGGTTATAGCTGTAGCTCTTAACCACTATGTCACCAGGGTTTCCATTCTGTTCTATAGGGTGGCTATAAGTCGGAATTGACTCCATGGCAAGCGGTTTGGTTTTTTTGGTTAGGATGTCCTAGGTGGTGAAGCAGGTAAGTGCTTGGCTGCTAAGTGAAAGGTTGGAGATTCAAGTCCACCCAGAGGCACCTCAGAAGAAATGCCTGGTGATCTGCTTCTGAAAAAGTGGCCACTGAAAGCCCTATGAAGCAGAGTCCTACTCTGACAAACATGGACCTGCCATGACTCAGAGTCCACGCAAGAGCAATTGTTTGTTTTTGTTATATTTTAGGATGTGGCCTGGGAAGCCTCTGTGCCCACGTGGATACTGAGAGATCTGGTGGGCAGACAGGGCAATTCAGCCCCAGGAAAGACAGGAAGGTCCCAGCAGAGGCATGGGTATGTTAGCCCAGGATCTGGCAGGCTAGGATGCCTGCTGGGAGGAGACTGAAACACAGTAAATGTATCTCAGCATCAAAATCAGGAAGGAAATTAAACATTTTGGAAGTCATTGAAAAGCAGAGTTTATGTTAATTTGAAATGAAATGTTTGGTTAACAACTGCTCTCAGAGTGACTTCTTGGTTTTGTATGCCCCGACAGATTTCAACTTGGAATACATTAAAAGGTCCATGATCTCATGCTTCTTCCAACTGTGAAATGCCTTTGATTTACCATCAGGTTCCCCCCATGTTGAGCAAAACCTCTCATGACTCTCAGTCAGCCACGTTTGCAAAGGACCAGGGTGCCTCCTAGAGTGGCCTATGCCACCGGCTGGAGCTGCCACCCAGAAATTTGGGATGAGCCACTCCTGTGGCCTGCCCAACTGTCATTTATAAATCCACAGGGAGCAATGTAATCACTACCGCTTACTGAGTACCAGTTGCCGATAAGCCGAATTCAACTCATGGTGACGCTATACGTATCAAAGTAGAACTGTGTTCCATAGGGTTGTCAAGGGCTGATTTTTGGAAGTAGATTGCCAGGCTTTTCTATTGAGGTGCCTCTGGGTGGACTTGAACCACCAGCCTTTCAGTTAGCAGCTAAGTGTTTACCCATTTGCACCACATTTAGTGGTAAAGACCCACAATATATGTAACTTGCCTCAAATACAGAAACAAAATTATGGAGAGAAAAAGCGCAAAAGATAAAGCCAAGGGAATAAAGTGCTAATAAAGGCAAATCTAGGTTCTAGTTACCAGTCACCATCCAGTCAATTCCGACTCATGTCATCCCCATGTGTGCAGAGTAGAACTGCTCCATAGGGTTGTCGGAAGCAGATTGCCAGAGCTGTCTTCAAAGGTGTGTTTGGATGGGTTCAAACTGCCAACCGTTCAGTGAGCAGCCGAGAGCTTAACTGTTTGTGCCACCCAGCTTTATTAAGTGCCGAGGTCAAAACTATTTTCATAATATACTAAGAAGTTACTTGCATTTTTCACTCCCACCCTTTCATGAGGCTACTTGATGGGTGACTAACAACAGATGGATGCAGGCACAGATGGGGGACCCAGCTATCCTCTATTAAATCAGACATTAAAAGAGATTTGTAAAAATGCGCAGAACTGTCAGTCTTCTAATGAAACTTCTTTTGGGGGGGTTGAAAATAAAATTATTTTTCCTAATTTTTTTTTAAGTTTAACATGTAATGGGTTTATTATTACTTTTTATTAACTAAATATTTTAATTAGAAATTGAACTGGAAAGTAAATTTAAGTTTTAATGAGGTAAATATTGATGGATAGACCCACATAAACGAAAGCTCTTTGGGATCCTCATTATTTTAAGAGTCAAAAGGTGGCTCAGGATCAAAACGATTGCAAACTGCTGTTCTACTTTGTGCAAAACCATGTACTTGCCTTTTACGTATATTCTTTTTAGTCTTCAGAACAAACCTGCAATACAGAGCCGGTCGTCCTCAGATCACAGAAGACAAAACGGAAGCTCAGAGAACACCCCGCCTCTGTTAAGGAACAAAGCCGCGGCTGGGCCTGCTCACTTTCCCCGCTATACCCACTTTTCTGCGCTGCCCCCTTGACATCGCTGTAGCAAAAAGAAGTTTAATGTAACAGAGAGGAAACCACAATCAGCGATTTTCAAGGGGCAAACTTCACCCTCCAATGTTTTCTGAAAAATGTTCTCTGTGTTACTTTGTCTCAAGAGAAGGAAACTAATTTAGCTCAAAAAGAGATTCCTCCCTGACTAGCCCTGGGCTGCAGAGGATGCGGATGTGGGAGTTGGTGGATCTGTGTGGTCAAGGTCCTTAGGAAGATCAGGGCTCACCACTTCTGCACAGCGCCCTCTGCTGGCTCCTCTCTGCTCCAGCCACTCAGTGGTCCAGTACGGCAGGCTTAGACGTTGCGCCCCCTTCTGGTGAGAGCCATCAGCACCCAGTGGCATCTTACAGGGGCTTGGGAATTCCTCCACGGGAAACCGGTCTTTTATATGACTAAATTAAGTTGCCTCCAAAAAGAACCCTCCCTTGGGGCCTGTCCTGGTTTGCAGCTCCATTTTTTTCTACATTGTTTGGCACATCTGGAGCTCAGAACAAACCAAGGAACCACCCTCTCTACTTACTGTCATTTAAAGAGATAGCTGGTATGAGATCTGGATCCACACAGACCTGGATTTGAATCCAGGTTCTTCTATCTGTAGTTAGGCAAGTTACTGAAATTTTCTGAAACCCACTTTTTTCATTTTTAAAATGGAAATGCTAATATTTACCTTGGAGTCCCTGGGCGGCGCAAATGATTAACATGCTCAGTTGCTAACTGAAAGTTTGGAGGTTCCAGTCCACCCAGAGGTGCCTCAGAAGAAAGGCCTGGAGATCTATGTCCAAAAAAATCAGCCGTTGAAGATTCTGTAGCACAGTTCTATTCCAACATACATGGGGTCACCATGCATCAGAATCTATTCAATGACAACTGTTTGTTTGTTTGTTTAGGGCTATTGGAAATCTTAAGCAAGAAAATACGTAAGTTTTTTGCCCAGGGCCTGTGTGGAACACGGTGGTTTACAGTTCCCCACTTCCATTCTGGCTGCAGGAGGGCCAGCACATTGGAAGGGGGGGCACTGTTACCGAAGGCTACGTGGAGCCTCACCACAACCCTGGCTTCCTCCCAGCCTTTGGTCATGGATACAGTCCCACTTCGTACCAGGCACTTCTGAGGCCCTCAGGATATAAAATTGAAGGAAGTTATGGTCTTTTCAGTTTGTTTCCTTGGCCCCAACCTTTTCAAGGACATTTCTCAGACCATTATCCCTTAACAGACTTTCGAAAAGGCTAAACTGGATTTCTCTCCTGGGAGAAAATGCACCTGCTAGTCTGGCCCAGATAAGTGCTCACGGAAGCTTTGTCACCAGTATTTCAAATACCAGCAGGGTCACCCATGGTGGACAGGTTTCAGCAGAACTTCCAGACTAAGACAGACTAGGAAGAAAGCCTTGGTGGTCTACTTCTGAAAATTAGCCAGTGAAAGCCTTGTGGATCACAACAGAATATTGTCTGATACGGTGCTGGAAGATGAGCCCCCTAGGTTGGAAGGCACTCAGAATACACAGTGGTTGCAACAGTGGAGCAGACCAATGACCCTGAAGCTGGAAAAGGACCAGGAATGTTTTGTTCTGTTGTACGTGGGGTCTCCGTGATTTGGAGCCAACTTCATGGCAACTAACAACTGAGTGAAGAGCATAGCAGGTAATCTCTCTTCAGCCTGGATGGAGTCATCAGGCCTGTGTCTCATCTCAGGAACCCCAAGGCAAGGAGACCTGTTTGGGTGGCCCTTGTGGTGCCTCTTGCTTCTCAGCCCGAGGAAGCAGATTCTTCAGAGCTTTTTCATAGGTGGAGCACTGTGATGGGCAGCATAGTGTTCCCCGCCCCAGTATGTCCACACCCTAATCCCTGGAGCCTGTGTGTTATGGATTGGATTGTGTCCCCCAAAAATGTACGTCAGTTTGGCTAAGCCACGATTTCCAGTATGGAGTGGTGGTCCACCATTTTGTCACCTGATGTGATTGTCCTATGTGTTGTAAATCCTAACCTCTATGAAGTAGGATTAGAGGGAGTTATATTAATGGGCAGGATTCAATCTACAGGATTCGGTTGTATCTTGAGTCAACATCTTTTGAGATATAAAAGAGAGAATCGAGCAACAAAGAAGCACTGGGAACAGAGCATGTCCTTTGGACCCAGGGTCCCTGAGTTGAGAAGCTCCTAGACTAGGAAAGATTGATGACAAGGACCTTCCCCCAGAGCCAACAGAGAGAGAGAGTCTTCCCGTGGGGCTGGCACCCTGAATTTGGACTTCTAGCCTCCTAGACTGTGAGAGAATAAATTTCTTTTTGTTAAAGCCATCCACTTGTGGTATTTCTGTTATAGCAGCGCTAGATAACTAAGACTCTGTGAAATGTGATCTTACATGGCAAAAGGAACTTTGCAGCGGTGATTCAGTTAAGGAAGCTGAGATAAGGAGATTATCCTGCCTTATCCAGGTGGACCCCATATAACCACAAGGGTCCTTATAAGTGACAGAGGGAGGCAGGTGAGTCACAGGAGATGTGATGATGGAAGTAGGGGTCAGAGTGATGCCATTGCTGGCTTTGAAGATGGAGGAGGAGGCCATGAGCCAAGGAATGTGGCATTCTATAGACCTGGGAAAGGCAAGAAAGTGGATTCTACCCTAGAACCTCCAACAGGAATGTAGCCCTGCCAAACACCTTGATTTTTGTCCAGTGAAACCCATTTCAGATTTCTGACCTCTGGAACAGTAGAACAATAAATTTGTGTTGTTTTAAACCACCAAGTTCTTGCTAACTTGTTACAGCAGCCACAGGAAACTAATGTGGACAGAGAGGTACGAACTCCATGGTTGGCTGGAATGTGAGCACAAGCCCAGTGGGGAGGAGGAGAGGCAGCAGCCCAGTGGGTGGGGACTTCAAGGCATCAGCAAGGGAAGATGGCTGAACTGTGTGAGGTCATGGAAGGCCTCAGCATGGGCCCTCGGGCTGTGGGATGACTCTTGGCTCTGTTGGAGAGTTTGATTAGCTGTGATGGCCACAACTGAGGTACTGTGGTGTCAGTGACCTTGGGCCACTCCCAGCTAAGCAAAGGTGTAATTAATGCTGCAGTAAGGTGGTGATAAAGCCAAAGGTGTTGGAGGGATCCTGGAGTTCTCAGAGGTGACGGTATCAGGGTGAAGTCTCGGGAGGAAGCAGGAGGTGGGTGGGAGGTAGTACTGTGTAATAATGGCGTAGTAATTGCTAATGTTTACTGAGCATTTGCTATGTGCTATGATTAGTCTCATCTGACTGGTGAAGAAACTGAGGATTACAAAGGTGAATTTTGCCATTGATCAAAAACTAGCAGGTGGAAGATCTTGATTTCTTACCCAGATTTGTCTACTCAACACAACTACCCTCATTGTTTTTTTGTGTTTTGCTTCCCTTTAATCAGCTGTTATAAAAGAATATGAATTTCAATAGGGCAAGACTTATGTTCATATCTAGTTCCACCGCTCTGTGACCTCAGCCTGGTTACTTAACCTCTCTGAGCCTCTGTTTCTCACTGTACAACGGTGAAAATAATTCTCTTCAGGTGAAGTAGAGTGTTGTTAAAAATGCAGGCCTGTGAGTTAAGTCTGATAAGTCTGCCTTTGAATCCTAGCTCAGCCTTTTATAAGTCACGTGAAACGAAGGAACATATCCCATCTCTCTGTACCTCAGTTAACTCATCTGTAAAATGAAGATAATAAAAATTCTTACCTAGTAACATTGTTATAGGAAACATGGGTGATATAAATGATATGTTTTGTTGTTAACTGAAAGACTGGAGGCTTAAGTCCACCCAGAATTGCCGCAGAAGAAAGGCCCGGTGATCTACTTCCAACAAATTAGCCATTGCCAACCCAGTGGAGCACAGTTCTACTCTGACACGGGGGTCGCCATGCACTGGAATTGCCAACCCAGTGGAGCACAGTTCTACTCTGACACGGGAGTCACCATGCACTGGAATTGCCAACCCAGTGGAGCACAGTTCTACTGTGACACGGGAGTCACCATGCACTGGAATTGCCAACCCAGTGGAGCACAGTTCTACTCTGACACGGGAGTCACCATGCACTGGAATTGCCAACCCAGTGGAGCACAGTTCTACTCTGACACGGGAGTCACCATGCACTGGAATTGCCAACCCAGTGGAGCACAGTTCTACTGTGACACGGGAGTCACCATGCACTGGAATTGCCAACCCAGTGGAGCACAGTTCTACTCTGACACGGGAGTCACCATGCACTAGAATTGCCAACCCAGTGGAGCACAGTTCTACTCTGACACGGGAGTCACCATGCACTGGAATTGCCAACCCAGTGGAGCACAGTTCTACTCTGACGCGGGAGTCACCATGCACTGGAATTGCCAACCCAGTGGAGCACAGTTCTACTCTGACACGGGGGTCGCCATGCACTGGAATTGCCAACCCAGTGGAGCACAGTTCTACTCTGACACGGGAGTCACCATGCACTGGAATTGCCAACCCAGTGGAGCACAGTTCTACTCTGACACGGGAGTCACCATGCACTGGAATTGCCAACCCAGTGGAGCATATTTCCACTCTGACACGGGGGACACCAAGCACTGGAATTGCCAACCCAGTGGAGCACAGTTCTACTCTGACACGGGGGTCGCCATGCACTGGAATTGCCAACCCAGTGGAGCACAGTTCTACTCTGACACGGGAGTCACCATGCACTAGAATTGCCAACCCAGTTGAGCACAATTCTACTCTGACACGGGGGTCGCCATGCACTGGAATTGCCAACCCAGTGGAGCACATTTCCACTCTGACACGGGAGTCACCATGCACTGGAACTGCCAACCCAGTGGAGCACAGTTCTACTCTGACACGGGAGTCACCATGCACTGGAATTGCCAACCCAGTGGAGCACATTTCCACTCTGACACGGGAGTCGCCATGCACTGGAATTGCCAACCCAGTGGAGCACAGTTCTACTCTGACACGGGAGTCGCCATGCACTGGAATTGCCAACCCAGTGGAGCACAGTTCTACTCTGACACGGGAGTCACCATGCACTAGAATTGCCAACCCAGTGGAGCACAGTTCTACTCTGACACGGGGGTCGCCATGCACTGGAATTGCGAACCCAGTGGAGCACAGTTCTACCCTGACACGGGAGTCGCCATGCACTAGAATTGCCAACCCAGTTGAGCACAGTTCTACTCTGACACGGGGGTCGCCATGCACTGGAATTGCCAACCCAGTGGAGCACAGTTCTACTCTGACACGGGGGTCGCCATGCACTGGAATTGCCAACCCAGTGGAGCACAGTTCTACTGTGACACGGGACTCACCATGCACTGGAATTGCCAACCCAGTGGAGCACAGTTCTACTCTGACACGGGGGTCGACATGCACTGGAATCTATTCGACAGCAACCAGTTTTAGTAGAGTTGTTAAAAAACAAAACTCACAGTGACCCCATGTGTGTACAGTAGAAATGCACACCATAGGGTTTTCCAGGCTGTGACCTGTGGGAATCAGATTGATTGCCAAGCCTTTCTTCCAAGGCACCTCTGGGTGATTTTGAACCGCCAACCTTCTGATTAGTAGCCAAGCATTTAACCAACTGCATCATTCAGGGATTCCATGTTTGTCATAAGGATTATATTGCATAGTACACGAAGCATGGTGAGCATTCAGGGATGAAATGTAAGGGAGAGGGAATATGACTGACCTGGAGCAATCCTGGGAGGTGCTCCCTCCATAGTAGCTGAGGCTGCTGTTCTTATCTGTGGTGGGTGGGAAGCAGCCCCAAGATGAGGCCAGAGCACAGACTCCTGGGCATGGGGTGGGAGAGCTCCTCGTTTTGGGTGGCACTGTGTCTGATTGCTGGAAAGGGCTGGTGAGCACAGAGGAGACGCAGAGCCACAGAGAGACTCCGGGAAGCCCAACCCACCCAGTGCCATTGGGGAAGCAGCAACCTGGAAATCCAGCCAGGGCAGGGATCTGGCAGTGCTCAGCTGTAGCCACTAGTGAGGGGAGCTGCATGAATGTCCCAGATTACATCTCCTCGGCGATTGGATCCAGCAGCTTGGGGCAAGGGGCACCTGTGACAAGGGCTGTGGATCTGGCCCCCATCCCTGGTTAGCATGCCCTAGAGCCAGAAACGGGGTTTACATTATCACTAATACCATTTGCTTTGTAAACTTGGATTTTTGCATTTCAGCAATCCTCAAAATGAGGCACCTGTAGCATAGAAATTATTGCTTTCCTTACATGAGGGGTTATTTATCATATTATCCTTTCTGAAGTGATTACTCTCATTCATCAAATTCAATTTAATTAATTTTCATATTTCAAGGGCTTGATAGCTGTAACTATATCCACTTGGCCAATAGCTCCACAAAACAATCTGTGTTTTCTCTTCTGCGTTTATTTGCATCCTAAAAGGCTGTATTTACTTCTCTAGAGGAAAACTGCTCTGAGTACCAGGCCATATGGGCAAGTTCCCAGGAGGGAAGAGAATCCCCTAGTAAAACACAGCCAAAGAACTTGTGGCAAATAGATGAACACGGAGAACACTGTTCCAGCCAATGGAAGTGGCCAGAAGAGAGAAGGCCTTCTGTGAAGGACGCAGTGCCTCTCCCTTTAGGCTCCACGTGGGTCCTGCCAGGGGGTCTGAACCCTGGAGCACAGACAGTAGAAAACGGTGCTGTCAAGCTGACTCACGGCCAGTCCCTGAGTGTCGGAGTAGCACTATGTTCTGTAGGTCTTTCAGTGGCTGGTTTTCTCAGGAATAGACCACTAGACCTTTCTTTCAAGGTTCTTCTGGGTAGACTTGAACCACCAACTTTTGCACCACTCAGAGCAAACAGCATCAGCCTTGCAGATGACTTCAAAGGAATTTTCCACTCTCCAGCGTCTATTTCTGAACTTAATTGTCTGGGGAACCTTGGCAAATGGCTTTTCCAGATTTGTTTTCCACCAGCCTTAGAGGAAGCCCGTGTTTGTGAATGCTTTCCTGCCAACCCATCTGTTTCAGATCTCCAGCTGCCTTCGGGGCGACCTACGACCTCAGGAGCTCCATCTAGGTGTTTGGGGACTCGGCCTGCAGGGCTACATTTTGTTTTTGTGTGTCAACATGTATAGCAGCATTTATTCCCAGACTGGCCTCAGGTTGGTGCTGGAAAATGTTTCAAAACAGAAAGATGTGCACGCTGCTGGACTTATGGGTGCCTGGGTGCATAATTAGACCAAAATCTATCATATCATGTATTAATGCACATGCCTATAAAGTTTATACAGATATTTGCACTAAATGAGGGTGCCACAAACGGTTAAGTGCTCGGCTACTAACCAAAAGGTTAGTGGTTCACGCCCACCCAGAGGCGCCTCAGAAGACAGGCCTGGCAATCTGCTTTCAAAAGGCCACAGCCTTGAAAATCCTGTGGAGCAGTTCTCCTCTGCGCACATGGGGTCGCCACGAGTTAGAATCAACTTAGTGGCAACTGACAAGGACAATGTTATCGATCAGCCATTTTCACTTTAGTATATATATTATACTACATGTAATTTGTATAGGTATTTGCCTTTTGCTACATTTCTAAGTATAGAATGAGAGGACTAGTCCTTTGTCAAAAGGAAAAAAAAAATAATGAAAACATCAGGAAATAAGTACCTGTTGCTGTCAATTCTGACTCATAGCAACCCTGTAGGACAGGTTGGATTTCCAAGGAGCACCTGGTAAATTTAAACTGCCAACCTTTTGGTTAGCAGCTGTAGCTCTTAACTACTGCGCCACCAGGGTTTCTAGGAAAAAAAAGTAGAAGAGTGTATAGAGAGCAGAGAAGATCCCTTGATGTCTGAAAATCACACAGCAGAGCTGGCCAGCCCAGAGGCTGCTAGTGACACTGCTTCACATCTCCAGAGTGACAAATAGGCTCATCTGGGAAGGTTGCACTCAGCAGTGCAGCAGAGAAATCATGAGCTCCAGAGGCAGAACACGTGGGTCAGAGCGAGGCTGCCCTCTATGAGCTGTGTGGCCTTGAGAACTTCCTACCCTATCTGGTGCTATCTTCCTTGAAAACCCGGGGGGTTAACTTAGATAATGTGCCTGTGAATTGCAAGGCAAAAAGGGAAGCTATTTTTGCACATTCTTTTCAAGAAAGTCAAGGCTCCCTTTACCCTTGGCTGAGTGACAGCTCTGAATAACAAAGGAATAGCTGCCAAGGTATGCACACAATAAGCTGCTTCCCTGTGCTGCAGTTCCCAAGGGTTTGGCTGCCTCCATAGACCTGTTATTTCCCGCATGCGCTTCGAAGTCTCTTCACTGAGAAGCTACCTTCCATGTTTGCTGTTTGTGCTAAGAAGCGACTTTGCTAATCACAAGCCTGGCAATCTGTTCTACAGGCCCCAGGGGCACCGACAAGGAAGCCTACAGGTAGCGCAGATTCTCAGGAACCAAGTTACAGGATGGAGGTGGGCTTCAAGTGCAGTTTTAGAGTCTCCCAAATGCAAAACTGGCCATGTTTGCTTAGTGTCCTCATTTGTAAAATGAAGGTAACAATGTCCACGTTTTGGGGCTCCTATAAGGCCTTTTTATAAGGACTGCTCCACCACCTGTCTGTCAGTTTGTCACACCATGGTGGCTTGTGTGTTGCTATGATGCTGGAAGCTATGCCACCGATATTTCCAGTGCCAGCAGGATCCCCCATGGTGGACAGGCTTCAGCGGAGCTGCCAGACTAAGACAAACTAGGAAGAAAGGTCTGGAGATCTATTTCCAAAAATTGGCCAATGAAAACCATAAGGAACAGAACAGAATATAGTCCAATATAGTGCTGGAAGATGAGCTTCCCAGATTGGAAGCCACTTAAGACACACAGCGGCCACAATGGACTCACACGGGCCGACCATCCTGAAGACGGTGCAGGACTGGGCTACAGTTTGTTCTGCTGTACGTGGGGTGGCCATGAGTAGGAGCCGACCAGATGGCAACTAACAACAACAAATAAGGAGACAGAAAATGTTAATACAATGCCGACCACGAGCCTGGTATGTCATGGGCATTCAGTAAATGTGCTCTCTCCTATTCCCCCTCCAGCCCTTCCTCTCTTGTGCCCACGTTTTGAGGCTCTCCTTTCTGATGGACGTGCAGGCAGAAGTACCTCCAGTCAAGACTCTGAGAGGCCCTCCCTGGGCTCTGCCCCACTGTGAGAGCCACCTGGGATCACCCTGTTCAGATATTCCACCCAGACATGTTCTTCAACTCGGGCATCGATGAAGGTGACAAAGGGAATCAAGAGCTGAACCTACATATGTTAATGAGCGCAATCTTCAGGCACCTCTGTGTGCTGAGCCCTGCTGGACTGGGTGTCAGTTTCCTCCTTCTCCTCCCTAAGGACGGTGGCGTGGAGCTACCGTAGAAGCCACAGCTGGTGCTTGTCTACCACATTCACGGGACCCTCTTGTGTCTCCTGTCACGTTTGGCCTCATTGCCTCTTCCTGGAACGTCCTCTTTCTGCTGCAGGGCTTCAGGCTGAGTTCTTAGTTTTGCTTATGCAATTGCTGAAAGGGCAGCTTTTATGTTCTGTGTCTTTGTCAAGTTGCTTTCTGCAAAAGGCCTAGCTTCCTGCGCTCTGCTCTGCAAACGCTGGCTGGTGGCTTCCCTGCTGGGTGCATGTGGAGCGCATTTCACAGAACCTTGGCACTTCCCGAGAAATGCCGCTTAAACCACCCCCAGGAAGCAGCAGCTAATCAGCATGACTGTTAATACCTTCATGTCCAATCTTCTGTGATTTCATTCTAGTCTGTATGACTTGGACCCAATGTTAGAGAAACAATGAAACACAGTGAAGCGATTTACACCAAGATAATGGCCAGGATTCAGGCGTACAAGCAACCCAGTGGCATATCCTGAGCTCTGGTCACATGCAGGGGACTGTGCTAGGTGAGGTGCGGAACGTGTGTACACATGGCATGGTCATATGCATGACATAAGGTATTCCATGGTATGTATGTACCACAGTTTAACCATTCACCCACTTAAGGACATATGGGTTGTTTCCAGTTTTGGGCTATTACAAGTAAAGCTGCTATGAACATTTGTGTACAGGTTTTTTTGCGTGTGTGGAAATAGTTTTTATTTCTCTGAGATAGAAGAGTGTGATTTCTGGGTCATAAGGTAAGTGTATGTTTTGCTTTTTAAGAAATTGCCAAACTATTTTCCAGAGTAACTATCATTGTACATTCACACCAGCAATGCATAAGAGACCCAATAGCTCACAATCCTTGACAAAATTTGGTGTTATCACTTTCTTTTCTTTTTTTGGGGGGTGGGGGACGGGGGGGTTAGCTATTCTAATAGGTGTATAGTGATATCTCATTGTGGTTTTATTTATTTACTTAATTTTATTGTGCTTTGGGTGAAAGTTGGTTCCCTGCTGGCACAGTGGCTAAGCATTAGGCTGCTAAACAAAAGGTTGGCAGTTTGAATCCACCAGCTGCTCCTTGGAAACCCTATGGGGCAGTTCTACTCTGTCCTATAGGGCCACTATGAGTCAGAATCGACGACAACAAGGATTTTTTTAGGTGAATGTTTACAGCTCAAGTTAATTTCTCATCCAAAAATGTATATGCATATTGTTTTGTGTCATTGGTTGCAATCCCCACAGTGTGCCAGCATGCTCCCCCTTTCCACCACGGGTTCCCTGTGTCCATCAGTCCAGTTCGTGTCCTTTCCTGCCTTCTCGTCTTGCTTTTGGACAGGAGTTGCCCATTTGGTCTCATGTATTTGAACTAAGAAGCATATTCCTCACATGTGTTGTTTTTTGTTTTATAGGCCTGTCTCATCTTTGTCTGAAAAATGGGCTTTGGGAATTGTCTTAGTTATCTAGTGCTGCTATAACAGAAATACCACAAGTGGATGGCTTTAACAAAGAGAAATTTATTCTCTCACAGTCTCGGAGGCTAGAAGTCCAAATCCAGGGTGCCAGCTCTAGGGGAAGGCTTTCTCTCTCTGCTGGCTCTGGGAGAAGGTCCTTGTCATCAATCTTCCCCTGGTCTAGGAGCTTCTCAGGGCAGGAACCTCGGGTCCAAAGGACACACTGTGCTCCCAGCGCTGCCTTCTTGGTGGTATGAGGCCCCGCTGTCTCTCTGTTTGCTTCCCTCTTTTATATCTCAAAAGAGACTGGCTTAAGACATAACCTAATCTTGTAGATTGAGTCCTGCCTCATCAACATAACTGCCGCTAATCCATCTCATTAACATCATGGGGATAGAATTTACAACACAGAAAAATCACATCAGATGACAAAATGGTGGACAGTCACACAATACTGGGAATCATGGCCTACCCAAGTTAGCAGATATTTTACAGGGACACAATTCAATCCATGACAGGAATGGTTGCAGTTCTGGTTAGCAGAATGTCTGGGGGCCATAGTCTTGGGGATTCTTCCAGTCTGTCAGACAAGTTTGGTCTTTTGTGTGTGTGTGTGTGTGTGTGAAATTGAATTCTGTTCTACATTTTTCTCCTGGTTTGTCCAGGACTCTCTGTTGTGATCCCTGTTAGAGCAGTCAGTGGTGGTAGCTTGGCACCATCTAGTTCTTCTGGTCTCAGACTAGTGGTGTCTCTTGTGGTCCTCTAGTCCATTGGGCTAATATTGTGTCTTTGGCTTTTTACATTCTCCTTTGCTCTGGACGGGACAGGACCAATAGATGTATCTTAGATAGCTGCTCACAAGCTTTTAAGGCCCCAGACACTACTCACCAAAGTGGGATGTAGAATATTTTCTTTATGAATTATGTTATGCCAATTGACCTAGCTGTCCCCTGAGACTATGGTCCCTAGCCCCCAGCCCCAGCTACTCGGTCCATCAAAATATTTGGATGTGTCTAGGAAACTTCTATACTTTTGCTTTGGTCCAGTTGTGCTGACTTCCCTATATTGTGTGTTGTCCTTCCCTTCACCAAAATTGACACTTGTCTACTATCTAGTTAATGTTTTCCCCTCCCCACCCTTCCCCACCCTCATTACCATCAAAGAATATTTTTTTCTGTGTGTAAACCTTTTTTTGAGTTCTTATACTAGTGGTCTCATACAATATTTGTCCTTTTGTGACTGAGTTATTTCATTCAGCATAATGCTTTCCAGATTCCTCCATGTTGTGAGATGTTTTGTGAATTCATCATTGTTCTTCATTGTTGTGTAGTATTCCATCGTGTGTATGTGATGGCTCTTATTTCTCTAGAGTATATTCTTAGGAGTGGGATTGCTGGATCATATGGTATTTCTATTTCTAGCTTTTTAAGGAAGCATCATATCATTTTCCAAAGTAATCATACCATTTAACATTCCCACCAGCAATGCATGAGACTTCCAATCTCCCTGTAACCTCTCCAATATTTGTTATTTTGGATTAGTGCCAGTATTGTAAGGGTGAGATGGTATCTCATTGTAGTTTTGATTTGCATTTATTTTTTAATGGCTAATGATCACAAGCATTTCCTCATGTGTCTGTTGGCCACTTCATTATGGTTTTAATTTTGCATTTCCATATGGCAAATGAGTCCCTGGGTGGCACAAACAGTTAAGCACTTGACTGCTAGTCAAAAGTTTGGCAGTTTGAACCCAGCCAGAAGTGCCTCGAAATACAGGCCTGGCAATCTGTTTCTGAAAGGTCACAGCTTGCAAATCTTATGGAGCAGTTCTACTCCGCACATGGGGTTGGCATGAGTTGGAATTGATTTAAGGGTAACTAACAACAAAAAAAAAAAAATTTTTTTTTTTTTTTTTAACAACAACAACAATGGGTAATGATATTGAACAGCTTTTCAAGTTCTTTGTCATCTGTATATCATCTTTGATGAAATGACTGTTCATGTCTTTGGCCCATTTTCTAACTGGATTGTGATTTTTTTTTTTAATTTTATGGTGTTTTAGGTGAAAGTTTACAGCACAAATTAGTTTTTATTCAAATATTTTATACACAAGTTATTTTGTGACATTAATTGCAATCTCCATAATATGTCAGCACTCTCTCCCTTTCCCTTTCCACCCTGGGTTCTCAATGTCCATTCATCAAATTTTCCTGTCCCTTCCTGCCTTCCTTTGCTTTTGGGCAGGTGTCAACCATTTGGTCTCGTATACTTGATTGAACTAAGAAGCACATTCCTCACATGTATTATTGTTTGTTTTATAGGTCCGTCTAATCTTTGGCTGAAAAGTTTCTGAGTCTTATTATTGAGTTTTGGGGCTTTTTATATATTTTAGATATAAGTCTACAAATGTGGTTTGCAAATATTGTCTCCCAGTCTGTAGCTTGACTTTTCATTCTCTTAACAGGGTTTTTCACAGAGTAAACGTTTTTCATTTTGATGAAGTCAATTTATTGATTTTTTTTGTTATGAATCATACTTTTGATAACATGTCTAAAAACTTTTCACCTAGGCATAGGTCCTGAAGATTTTCTCCTTATGCTTTCTTCTAAAAAGTCCACGGATCTATATTTCTATCCCTTTGTGAACACCGCACTGATTATTGTAGTATGTAGTAAGTCTTAAGATTGGGTGGAGTGATTCTTTCCACTTTATTATTCTTTTTCAAAATCATTTTAGGCATTCTCATTTCCTTTGCCTTTTCATGTAAATTTTATAATAAGCTTATCTATACTACAAAAATTCTTTCTGGGATTTTAATATGAATTACATTAAATCTATACGTTAATTTGAACAGAATTGCTATCTTTATTATGTTGAGTCTTCCAATTCATGAGCACAGTATATCTGCATTTATTTAGATCTTTGATTTCTCTCATCAACATTTTGTAGTTTTCAGCATACAAGTTCTTTGCATGTTTTATTTTTATTCAAAAAATTCAATAAAATAATTTTAAGTCATTGATATAGATGTTAAGTACAGAGACAGAGATGTTTTGAAATAGAACCAGAAGCCAAAAGCAAATGCTGCATACTTATCTTTTCTCCCCCAAGGTGACAAGAAAGAAGAGAAAGGATAAAGAGCTGCCAATAGTGAGGCCAACAGCCAGAGGCTCTGGGCAGCCAGAGACACCACAGGAGAAGAAAGCCCAGAACAGAGCAAAGGGTCCCTGAAAGGGATGTGGGAAGGTACCCCAGACGGCCTTTACCCATTTCATGGTACTGCCGGGGTCACTGCCAGCTCAGAGTGAGGCATGGAGGCTCATGATCTTTAAAGCAGGAGTCTCACTAGTCCTTTTACTAAGGAGATCTTATATGAGATTCCAAGTTTCTCAAGCAACTATGGAAAGGTTGTTGTTGCTAGGTGCTGTCAAGTTGGTTCTGACTCATAACAATCCTATGTACAACAGAACAAAATACTGCCTGGTCCTACGCCATCCTCACAGTCATTGTTATATTTGATCCCATTGTTGCAGCCACTGTGTCAACCCATCTCATCGAGGGTCTTCCTCTTTTTTACTTATTGTCTACTTTACCAAGCATGATATCATTCTCCAGGGACTGGTCTCTCCTGATAATACGTCCAAAGTATTTGAGACAAAGTCTCACCACCCTCTATTCTAATGAACATTCTGGCTGTACTTCTTCCAAGATAGATTTGTTCATTCTTCTGACAGTCCATGATACATTCAATATTCTTCTCCAACACCATAATTCAAAAGCATCAATTCTCCTTTGATCTTCCTTATTCATTGTCCAGCTTTCCCATGCACATGAGGAGACTGAAAATACCGTGGCTTGGGTCAGGTGCACCTTAATCCTCAAAGTGACATATTTGCTTTTTAATACTTCACATAGGTCTTTTGCAGCAGATTTGCCCAGTGCAATACATTGTTTGATTTCTTTCTTTCTTTTAATTTTTATTGTGCTTTAAGTGAAAGTTTACAAATCAAGTCGGACTCTCATACAAAAATTTATAAACACCTTGCTATATGCTCCTAGTTGCTCTCCCCCTAATAAGACAGCATACTCCTTCCTTCCACTATTTCTTTTCGAGTCTGTTCAGCCAGCTTCTGACCGTTTCTACCCTCTCACCTCCCCTTCAGACAAGAGATGCCAACATAGTCTCATGTGTCTACTTGATCCAAGAACCTCATTCTTCACCAGTATCATTTTCTATCCCATAGTCTAGTCCAATCCCTGTCTGAAGAGTTAGCTTTAGGGATGGTTCCTGTCTTGGGATAACAGAAGGTCTGGGGACAATGACCTTCGAGGTCACTCTAGTCTCAGTTAGACCATCAAGTCTGGTCTTTTTATGAGAATTTGGGGTCTGCATCCCACTGCTGTCCTGCTCCCTCTGCGGTTCTTTGTTGTTTTCCCTGTCAGGGCAGTCATTGGTTGTAGCTGGGCATCATCTAGTTCTTCTGGTCTCAGGCTGATGTAGTCTCTGTTTTATGTGGTCCTTTCTGTCGCTTGGGCTCATAATTACCCTGTGTCTTTGTTGTTCTTCATTCTCTTTTGCTCCGGGTGGGTTGAAACCAATTGATGCATCTTAGATGGCTGCTTGCTAGATTTAAGACCCCAGATGCCACTCTCCAATGTGGGATACAGAATGTTTTCTCAGTAGATTTTATTATGCCAATTGACTTAGATGTCCCCTGAAACCATGGTCCTCAATCCCCTGCCCATGTTATGCTGGACTTCAAAGCATTCAGTTTTTTCAGTAAAATTCCTTGCTTTTGCTTTAGTCCAGTTGTACTGACCTCTCCTGTATTGTGTGGTCTTTTCCTTCACCTAAAATAGTTCTTATCTACTATCTAGTTACTGAAAACCCCTCTTCCTCACTACCTCCCTCCCCCGTCTCGTAACCATCAAAGAATATTCTCTTCTCTGTTTAAACTATTTCTCAAGCTTTTATAATAGTGGTCTTATACAATATTTGTCCTTTTGCAGCTGACTAATTTTACTCAGCATAATGCCTTCCAGATTCCTCCATGTTATGAAATGTTTCACAGATTCATCATTGTTCTTTACTGATGAGTAATAGTCCATTGTGTGAATATACCATAATTTATCCATTCATCCGTTGATGCTCACCTTTGTTGCTTCCATCTTTTTGCTATTGTAAACAATGCTGCAATGAACATGGGTGTGCATATGTCTGTTCCTGTACAGGCTCTTATTTCTCTAGGATATATTCCAAGGACTGGGATTGCTAGATAGTATGGTAGTTCTATTTCTAGTGTTTTAAGGAAGTGCCAAATCGATTTCCAAAGTGGTTGTACCATTTTACATTCCCACCAGCAGTACATTAGTGTTTCAGTCTCTCTACAACCTCTCCAACGTTTATTATTTTGTGTTTTTTGGATTAATGCCAGCCTTGTTGGAGTGAGATGGAATCTCATTGTAATTTTGATTTGCATTTCTCTAATAGCACTGGGGTTGGTTGGGTAATGGCTAATGATTGTGAGGGTTTCCTCATGTATCTGTTAGCTACCTGAATGTCTTCTTTAGTGAAGTGTCTGTTAATATCCTTTGCCCATTTTTTAACTGGGTTATTTGCCTTTTTGCAGGAGAGTTTTTGCAGTATCATGTAGATTTTAGAGATCAGGTGCTGATCGGAAATGTCATAGCTAAAAACTTTTTCCCAGTCTATAGGTAATCTTTTTACTCTTTTCATGAAGTCTTTGGATGAGCATAGGTGTTTGATTTTTAGGAGCTCCCAGTTATCTAGTTTTTCTTCTGAGTTGTTAGTAATGTTTTGTATACTGTTTATGCCATGTATTAGGGCCCCTAGCGTTGTCCCTACTTTTTCTTCCACAATCTTTATCATTTTAGGTTTTATATTTAGATCTTTGATCCATTTTGAGTTAGTTTGTATGCATGGTTTGAGGTACGGGTCTTGTTTCATTTTTTTGCAGATGGATATCCAGTTATGCTAGCACCATTTGACGGTCTTTTCCCCATTTAACTGTTTGGGGGCCTTTGTCAAGTATCGACTGCTCATATGTGGACGGATTTATGTCTCGATTCTCAATTCTGTTCCATTGGTCCATGTATCTGTTGTACCAGTACCAGGCTGTTTTGACTACTGTGGCGGTATAATAGGCTCTAAAATCAGGTAGAGTGAGGCCTCCCACTTTCTTCTTCTTTTTCAGTAATGCTTTACTTATCAGGGGCCTCTTTCCTTTCCGTATGAAGTTGGTGATTTTTTTCTCCATCTCATTAAAAAATGTCATTGGAATTTGGATGGGAATTGCATTGTATCTATAGATGGCTTTTGGTAGAATAGACATTTTTACAATGTTAAATCTCCCTATCCATGAGCAAGGTATGTTTTTCCACTTATGTAGGTCTCTTTTGGTTTCTTGCAGTAGTGTCTTGTAGTTCTCTATATATAGGTATTTTATATCTCTGGTAAGATTTATTCCTAAATATTTTATCTTCTTGGGGTCTACTATAAAATGGTATTGATTTGGTGATTTCCTCTTCAATGTCCTTTTTGTTGGTGTAGAGGAATCCAACTGATTTTTATATGTTTATCTTGTATCCCAGTACTCTACTGAACACTTCTATTAGTTTCAGTAGTTTTCTTGAGGATTCTTTAGGGTTTTCTCTACAAAAAATCATGTCATCTGCAAGTAGAGACACTTTTACTTCTTCCTTGCCAATCTGGATACCCTTTATTTCTTCATCTAGCCTAATTGCTCTGGCTAGGACTTCCAGCACAGTGTTGAATAAGAGTGGTGATAAAGGGCATCCTTGTCTGGTTCCTGTTCTCAAGGGGAATGCTTTCAGACTCTCTCCATTTAGGATGATCCTGGCTGCTGGCTTTGCATAAATGCCCTTTAGTATGTTGAGGAATTTTCCTTCTGTTCCTATTTTGCTGAGAGTTTTTATCATGAATGGGTGTTGAACTTTGTCAAATGCCTTTTCTGCATCGATTGATAAAATCATGTGGTTCTTGTCTTTTGTTTTATTTATATGATGGATTACATCGTTTGTTTTTCTAGTGTTGAACCATCCTTGTATACCTGGTATGAATCCACTTGGTCATGGTGAATTGTTTTTTTGAGATGTCGTTGAATTCTATTGGCTAGAATTTTGTTGAGGATTTTTGCATCTAAGTTCATGAGGGATATAGGTCTGTAATTTTCTTTTTTTGTTATGTCTTTACCTGGTTTTGGTATCAGGGATATGCTGGCTTCATAAAATGAGTTTGGGAGTAATCCATTATTTTCTATGCTCTGAAATACCTTTAGTAGTAGTGGTGTTTACTCTGAAAGTTTGGTAGAGCACTGCAGTGAAGCCGTCTGGGCCAGGGCTTCTTTTTTGCTGGGAGTTTTTTTGATTACCTTTTCAATCTCTTCTTTAGTTGTTCTACCTCTGTGTTAGTTTAGGTGGGTGGTGCGTTTCTAGGAATTGGTCCATTTCTTCTAGGTTTTCAAATTTGTTAGAGTACAATTTTTCATAGTAATATGATATGATTCTTTTAATTTCAGTTGGGTCTGTTGTAATATCGCCCATCTCATTGATTATTCGGGTTATTTGCTTCCTCTCCTGTTTTTCTTTTGTCAGTTTGGCCAATGGTTTATCAATATTGTTAATTTTTTCAGAGAACCAGCTTTTGGTCTTGTTAACCCTTTCAATTGTTTTTCTGTTTTCTATTTCATTTAGTTCTGCTCTAATTTTTATTATTTCCTTTCTTCTAGTGCCTGGAGGTGTCTTTTGTTGCTCTCTTTCTATTTTTTCAAGTGCTGGAGATAATTCTTTGTTTGGCCCTTTCTTCTTTTTGTATGTGTGCATTTATTGATATAAATTGACCTCTGAGCACTGCCTTCGCTGTGTCCCAGAGGTTCTGATAGAAAGTGTTTTCATTCTCATTGGATTCTATGAATTTCTTTATTCCATTCTTAATGTTTTCTATAACCCAGCCTTTTTTGAGCAGGGTATTGTTCAGTTTCCAAGTGTATGATTTCTTTTCCTTGCTTTTTCTGTTGTTGATTTCTACTTTTATGGCCTTATGGTCAGAGAAGATGCTTTGTAGTATTGCAATGTTTTAGATTCTGCTAAGGCTTGCTTTATGACCTAATACGTAGTCTACTGTAGAGAATGTTCCGTGTGCACTAGAAAAGAAAGTATACTTGGCTGCCGTTGGGTGGAGTGTTCTGTATATGTCTATAAGGTCGAGTTGGTTGATTGTGGCATTTAAATCTTCCATGTCTTTATTGAGCTTCTTACTGGATGTCCTGTCCTTCTCCGAAAGTGGTATGTTGAAGTCTCCTACAATAACTGTGGAGCTATCTCACTTTTCAGTGCTGTTAGAGTTTGTTTCATGTATCTTGCAGCCCTGTCATTGGGCGCGTAAATATTTAATATGGATATATCTTCCTGGTATATTGTCCCTTTAATCAATATATAGTGTCCTTCCTTATCCTTTGTGGTGGATTTAACTTTTAAGTGTATTTTTTTCAGAAATTAATATTGCCACTCCTGCTTTTTTTTGATTGTTGTTTACTTGGTATATTTTTTTCCATCCTTTGAGTTTTAGTTTGTGTATATAAGTCTAAGGTATGTCTCTTGTAGGCAGCATATAGACGGATCATGTTTTTTATCCATTCTGACACTCTCTGTCTCTTTATTGGTGCATTTAGTGTACTTGGTACTGGTAACATTCAGTGTACTTATGCATAGGTAGGAGTTTAGTGCTGTCATTTTGATGTCTTTTTTGTGTATTGTTGACAGTTTCTTTTTCCCACTTAGTTTTTTATGCTGAGTAGTTTATCTTTATATATTGTCTTTTCCTCTTATTTGCTGTTGCTGATTTTTTTTTCTACTGCATCTCTATTTTTTTTTCTTGTATTTTATTTTGATGACTAGGATAATTAGTCTCCTTTTGTGGTTACCTTGATATTTATCCCTACTCTTCTAAGTTTAAACCTAACTTTTATATCTTTATATCGCCTTGTCTTCCACCCCATATGAAAGATCTATGACTACATATTTTTTTTTATTTATTATTTTAATGTTGTCTTCTTTTACATAATGACGTTTTTTCCCCGTTTTGAGCATTTTTTTTATCTTGATTTATGTTGGTGATTTCCCTGTCTGGATTAACATCTGGTTGCTCTGCCCAGTGTTCCAGGCTTGGGTTGGTACCTGGTATTATTTATTGATTTTCTAGCCAAAGAACTATCTTAGTATTTCTTGTAGTTTTGGTTCGTTTTTACGAAATCCCTAAATTTGTGTTTATCTGGTAATGTTCTAATTTTACCTCATATTTGAGAGACAGTTTTGCTGGATATATGATCCTTGGCTGGCAATTTTTTCTTCAAAACTTTATATAAGTCATTCCATTGCTTTCTTGCCTGCATGATTTCTGCCGAGTAGTCTGAGCTTATTCTTATTGACTGTTCTTTGTAAGTGACTTTTCATTTATCCCTAGCTGCTCTTAAAATTCTCTGTTTATCTTAGATTTTGGCAAGTTTGATTATAATATGTCTTGGTGACTCTCTTTTTTAAAATCTACCTTATGTGGAGTTCGATGAGCATCTTGGATTGATATCTTCTCATCTTTCACAATATCAGGGAAGCTTTCTGCCAACAAATCTTCAACAATTCTCTCTGTATTTTCTGTTATCCCTCCCTGTTCTGGTACTCCAATCACTTGTAGGCTATTTCTCTTGATAGAGTCCCACATGATTCTTAAGGTTTCTTCATTTTTTAAAATTCTTTCATCTGATTTTTCTTCAAATATATTGGTGCCAAGTACTTTATCTTCAAGGTCCCCAATTCTGCTCAATTTTGTGCTCAATTTTGCTCCTCTGACATTCTATTGTGTTGTCTAATTCTGTAATTTTATTGTTAATCTTCTGAATTTCTGATTGGTGTCTCTCTGCGGATTCTTGCAGCTTATTAAATTTTTCACTCTGTTCTTGAAAACCCTTTTTAATTTCTTCAAATGTTTTATCTGTGCATTTCTTGGCTTGTCCTGTGCATTGCCTGATCTCTTTCCTTGTATCTTGAAGAGTTCTGTATATTAATCTTTTGAATTCTGCATCCAGTAATTCCAGGAAGACACCTTCATCCAGATGATCCTTTGATTCTCTGTTTTGAAAGCTTGTTGAAGTGATCATGGTCTGTTTCTTTACATGGTTTGATATTAACTATTGTCTCTGAGGCATCTGTAAGTTATTGTATTAGTTTAGTTTATGTTTGCTTACTGTATCCTAGTTTCTCGCTTTGTTTTGTTCTGATATGCCCAGATGGGTTGCTTAAGTGAGCTAGCTTGATTATTTTCACCTTTGGAGCTCTGATGTCCTGTCACCAGATGGCTAGAACTATTATCAGGTATATGAGCTTATAAGTCCATTCACTTTTATGGTGTGGATTCAGCTCAGGTATCCAGGTAGCTGGGCATCAATTGTGTGGTACAGGCTCTGTCCTACAGTCTTAGAGGGTTAGGGGTATTTGTTGTATGTACCAGTATCTAGTTGCAGCAGAGGGTCACACTCTGAACAAGGCAGGGGGCTGAAAACTGTCCCCCAAGTGTCTCTGAGGAAAGCATGTCCCTCGTCCCTAGAGTGGGCAGGTGGGTGGGTTCTGCAGATGGACCGTGGGCACCCAATGCTTTTGGTTGTAAGGACTGGGAGGTACCAGTTATCCTTGGACCCCTGTCACAGGGACTCGGTGACCTGAGATAAGCCACCAGTCCTTAGGCCCCTGATGTGGGTAGATGAGGACCCTGTTTAATAGGCAAAGCTGTATCAAATATCAAACACCCACCTCTCCACCACACAGCTTAAACAGTCACAGTCTGCCAGCAAGGTCCTGTTCTATTGGAATAGGCCCACACAGGTCCATGCAGGGGAGAAGGTATTCAAAGTCCACAGACTGTTTATACTTGGACAGGAGCCACTTCTGTCCTCAGCTCCCCTGGTTTGTGGAGCTGGCAAGTTATCTTTTCCCCGTGTTGTGTATTTATTCCTTCTCCAAGTCCAGGAGCATGGCTCAGGGCTCTGAAATGGGCCTATCTCTGGCCCAGGGAAATCAACAGCCACTGAAGCCAGCTTGGGGGCAGGGGGCACGGTAAAGTACATGCAAGTACTTAGCTTTTGCCAAGAGCGCCATTCTTCTATGGTTCTGGAGGTGTGAGTAGGCTGTGGAGCTGGCTGCTTCTACCTGAGAAAACTGTGGCCGAACGCTGCCACCAGCCCTCCGCAGCCGCTTCCAGGAATGGTGCCTGAGGGATCTCAGCGATCCAGGGCCAGCAACTCCTCTCCACTTCTGAACGAGCTCACTCTCCCCCTGTCACTTAGTCTGTTTTCTAACTTTGCTTTTGATGTTCAGGGCTCCTAGCTTGTCATAAATATACTCATGTCACTTGATTTTTCAGGCCTTTGTTGTAAGAAGGATCACCAGAAGCATCTGGCTATTCTGCCATCTTGGCCCTGCCTCTCATTTGATTTCTTGACTGCTGCCTCCATGGACATTGATTGAGGATCCAAGTAAAATGAAATCCTTGACAACTTCAATATTTTCTCCATTTATCATGATACTGCTTACTGGTCCAGTTGTGAGAATTTTTGTGTTCTTTGTGTTGAGGTGCAATCGATACTAGCCCGGTGCAATCCTCCAGCCCAGGGAACCACACCATACCATCCCTGTGCCCTGCACAGGTGTGTGTGGTAGATGGTGTGCAGACTGCTTGCTAGAGTGTGCCACCAGATACAGGTGGTGGCCCAAGAAGCCCCCCAGTGAGAGGGCCCCTAAAGGTGTCTTCCTTCTAGCAATGGAATGCCCTGGGTCCTGGGTGCAGCTGTAGGGGAGGCTGCGGGCCCTGAGCCCTGTACATGAAGAAGGCTGCTCCACCCTGACTGTTCCCCATGCCCTGCTGTGTCCCTAGCCTGTGCAGTACCAAACAGGAACCTGAGTCTGGAACCAACACTAACCCACACTCCCACCTTCCTAGCGTTGATCTTCATCAGTAAGTGCTTCAAGTCCTTTCCAATTTCAGGAAGCAAGTTTTTGTCATCTGCATATCATAGTTATTAATAAATCTTGAATGAAATACTTGACAACTTCAATCTTTTCTCCATTTATCATGATGTTGCATATTGGTCCAGTTGTGAGGATTTTTGGTTTCTTTATGTTGAGGTGCACTCCATACCGAAAGCTGTAGTCTTTGATCTTCATCAGTAAGTGCTTCCAGTCCTCTTCACTTTCAGCAAGCAAAGTTGTGTCATCTGCATAACTCAAGTTGTTAATGAGTCTTCCTCCAATCTTGATCTTCTTCATATAGTCCAGCTTCTCAGATTATTTGCTCAGCATACAGATTGAATGAATATGGTGGAAGGATACAACTCTGATGCACATCTTTCCTGACTTTAAGCCACACAGTATCCCCTTGTTCTGTTCAAACAATTGTCTCTTGATCTATGTACAGGTTCCTCACAAGCAGAATTAAGTGTTCTGAAATTCCCATTCTTCACAATGTTATCCGTAATTAGTTATGATCCACACAGTCAAATGCCTTTGCATAGTCAATAAAACATACGTAAATATCTTCCTGATAGTCTTTGCTTCTGGCCAAGATCCATCTGACATCAGCAATGATATCCCTGGTTCCATGTACTCTTCTGAATCCAGCTTGAATTTCTGGAAATTCTCTGTTGATGTACTGCTGCAACTGCTTTTGAATGATCTTAAGGAAAATTCTACACGTGTGTGATATTAATGAAATTGTTCAATAATTTCTGCATTCTGTTTGATCACCTTTCTTTGGAATGGGCACAAACATGATCTCTTCCAACTGGCTGGCCAGGTAGCTGTCTTCCAGATTTCTTGGCATAGACAAGTTAGCACCTCTAGCGCTGCTGAAACATCTCAGGTGGTATTCCATCAATTCCTGGAGCCTTGTTTTTGGCCAATGCCATCAGTGCAGCTTGGACTTCTTAATTCAGTACCATTGGTTCTTGATCATAGGCTACCTCCTAAAATGGCTGAACATGGACCAATTCTTTTTGGTACAGTGAGTCTGTATTCCTTCCATCTTCTTTTGATGCTTCCTGCCTCATTCAATATTTTGCCTATAATATCCTTCAAAACTGCAACTCGAGGCTTGAATTTTTTCTTCAGTTCTTTCAGCTTGAGAAATTCTGAACATGTTCTTCCCTTTTGGTTTTCTAACTCCAGGTCTTTGCACATTTCATTATAATACTTTACTGTGTCTTCTCAAGCCATCCCTTGCAATCTTCTGTTCAGCTCTTTTACTTTATCTTTTCTTCCATTCACTTTAGCTACTTTATGTTCAAAGGTAAGTTTCAGAGTCTCTTCTGATATCGATTTTGGTCTTTTCTTTCTTTTCTGTCTTTTCAATGACCTTTTTCTTTCTTCATGTATGATGTCCTTGATGTCACCCCCAACTCATCTGGTCTTCAGTCATTAGTGTTCAATGTGTCAAATCTACCCTTGAGATGGTCTTTAAATTTAGATGGGATATACTTAAGGTTGTTATGTATATGAATTTACCCAACAATTAGAGACTCAATCCTAGAAAGCGTATCCATGACAACCTGCTCAGATGTCAGATTCACTGTCCCAGTGTCCTCTTCTTTACCAGTTCAGAATGTTTCTCCTTGTTGCCAAGGTGAACAAAGATGGAGACAGAGTTCAGTTACTTTCCATCTCACCAACTGCAAAGTCCCCAGGTCATAGCTTCCAGTAAAATTTATTCGGGTCCCTTCCACAGGGCATAGAGCCGTATGAGCTAAAATTAAGAAAGGTCATTTTCTCTCTAACACTTTTGCAAAGATAAAAGCAAAATGGCCTCAAATATCAAGTTTTTGCCTTAAATTCTCCTTCCCAGGATAAAAGAGAGAACTATACTATCAAAACTCAGAAAAACAAGGATAAAAAAATTTAATGTCCATGAAGAAAAAGACAAGTTCAATGATATCATACCTCAAAGAAATAGAATTTTGTTTTCAAGACAAATATCTTTCTCCAGCAGGAAATAATATTAGGCTCTTTTGCTACAAACAAATCACTAAAAAGCAGTAGTTTTTTTTATTATTGCACAAAGCAATTCCTGAAGAGAAGGAAACGATGAGTGTGCAGGGCCATGGCAGACTTTTGTTCAAGCTTATGGAATA
Organism: Elephas maximus indicus; assembly: GCF_024166365.1. Taxonomy (NCBI): domain Eukaryota; kingdom Metazoa; phylum Chordata; class Mammalia; order Proboscidea; family Elephantidae; genus Elephas; species Elephas maximus. The sequence continues at coordinate 30,084,263 of NC_064832.1, read as the reverse complement.
TCTTGAAAATCACCAGGCTAGCTGTCTATCCAAACTCCATTCAGAAACTCACTAGAATGGACACACAATAGAATATTGGTCTTTAGGAGCACACACTTTAAAAACTTGAATGAAAAGCTATTTAATATAAATTAGTTTTACCTACTGCTCGAGACAGCTTAAGAAGGTTCAGACCTAATACTAGAAGAAGAAACAGCCACAGCAATCACAACAGTCCACAGCTGAGCATTTGGAAGAAGAGCTCAGAGAAAGAGTGTGATTCTGTTGAGTAGGAGGAGTGAGCTGGGAGCCAGGGTACACAGGGGCTTTCCTGCTTCCACAGGGACTTTCTTGAGTCTTGGGCAAGTCACTGTGAAGTAATGCCACTTCCCGAATGAACTTCGTGAAATTCTTGGCAACCTGCTGCTCTAGGCAAATGTTATCTAAATAAGACATGGGGGAACAAATGATGATTTGATCAAGGTTGGAGAGGCCACAGGAAGTAGTCAGAAGAAAGAGCAGTAGCTGACTAGAGGAAGCAGTCAGTAGTGTTACTTTGGGTCATGCACTGTTCTTTGCAGTGCTGTAAGTTTGCCAGCTCATTAGTTCTCAGGACAACCCCATAAACTAAGCACTATTATGATGCCATTTTACGGGTGAAGAAAATGAGGCACAAAGAATTTAAATGAATTGCTCTAAATTATTCAAATTAGTCATTGGCAGAACTTGAGTCCATGTTCTTAACCACCACACTATGACAGAAGTTTAACAGGATACTAAATGCCAGACAAGGGGCATTGGTATTTCAGTGGTAGAATTCTTGCCTTCCAGGGGCGAGACCTGGGTTTGATTCCTGGCCAATGTGCCTCATGTGCAGCAGCCACCACCCATCTGTCAGTGGAGGCTTGCGTGTTGCTATGATGTTGAACAGGTTTCAGTGGAGCTTTCAGACTAAGATAGACTACCATGAAAATCAGCCAATGAAAAACCTATGGATCACAATGGAACTGATCCATAGTTGATCATGGGGCGGCACAAGAAGGAGCAGCATTTTGTTCTGTTGTGCACAGAGTCAACACAAGTTGGGGGCCCACTAAATGGCAGCTAACAACAAAAAACGACAGGCTGAGAATAGGATAATTGGTGCCAAGTCTTCCCACCCTCAAGAGCAAGGTGCCAGGTATCCTGTGTTGGACTAGTAACGTGGCACTGCCACTGCTGAGACTGAAAGAATCCCATTGTAATAGTGTGTTCCAAAGACCTAAACAGAGGAAGCAACCACTGAGGGACACTTTCTTCAGGAAAGAAAGGGTCTGGGAGGGAAGATTCGATTAAGATACACACAGCAAAATGCTGAAACCACAGCACGCTGGGCTTCAGGAGGCGGAGGAACCACCAATTCAACCTGAAGCAAAGAATTAAGTACGGAAAGCCTAACAAGAAAGTCTGAAGTGTCTCCAAGGGCCAGGATGAACCATTAGCCTGGTGGTGAACAAGAGAGACAAAAACGATCAGGCAACAACCATTCATTATGTGAAGCCAAATCCAGCTGACATGAATAAGCTGCAAACCTATAAATTACCTTCTTCCTGCTTTACTCATAATTTGGTAAAATGGCTTCGCCCATTAAACATCCGACTAAGAGTGTTTGTGCTGAAGACTTTTAGAAGGATGGTACCACGGCGAAACAAAGGGGAAAGCTAATCCTCCCAAGGTCTTGTTCTTTAGAGAGCGGCCCCTGGTTCCTTCACGCCACCAGTGGAAGGTGCTAGCTGTACCCAACAGGGAGCCTTCTCATTGGTCCCTTCATACAGTGGTTTCCTACTTCTCTGTCATTGTGTTTAATAGGAAAACAAAATTCATCCTCCCAGATTTCGGCTCTGAGACAGCACTGCGGCGAAACATGCGGCACTGGGATGTTTTGACCATGTGACACTGGCCAGTCCACCAGATGTGCCATGGCTGACACTGGGCTTTATGACACAGCATCATTATCAGGCATCTCAGGGCTTCCCACTGGGGTCAACACACCACTCACATGTCCATTGCATGGCTGCAAAGTAGGGGAGGAGGAAGGACTTTTTTCTTCTAAGGGCTTCTCCTTTGCAAAATCCAAAAAAATCCAAACCCATCGCCGTGGACTCAATTCTAACTCATAGGAACCCTATACGACAGAGTAGAATTGCCCCTAGAGTTTTCAAGGAGCATCTAGTGGATTCAAACTGCCGGCCTTTTGGTTAGTAGCCACAGCTCCTAACAACTACGCCACCAGGGTTTTCTCTACAAAGTAGCGGTCATTTTGGAATGAGGTAGACCACACCCTACCACGAAGAGAAGACAAAAGTCAACTCCAAATACAGCAACTCCTTAGCCCCTCCCTGATGCTCTTTAGTCATAAGGGTGTTTTCCCAGGACTCAGCACCCACCTGGGACCTCTGGCCCCTCATACCTGCTGCTTATTCTGCCTGAAACATCCTTCTCTGATCCCCTCCTTCCTCTCTAGGAAGTTTACCTTGACCACCCCAAGGTCACACCACATACACACATGGCTCCTGTACTCACCCCACTGCAGCATTAATTAAGCTGTATTGCAACTGCTTGTTACTATTCCTTTTCCTCCCAGGAGGCTGTAACCTCCATGAGATAGGAGACTGTGTGTGGGTCAAGGCTGGTAACCAGTGCTAAACAGAGCACACATTGCAGACCTGGAAAAAGGCCTGTGAAAACGAGCTGATGTTGGAACCTGGTGGGTGTAGAGAAGTGAGGAACATCATTTGGGAATGGAGTGGGCAGGAACATAATTGCTGGTGTCAGACAGGTCTGGGTTAGAATTCCAGTTCTGTCCCTTAGCTCACTAAGCAATTTTAGACCAATCTAAGTCTTAATTCTCTCATTTATAAAATAACAATCACAAAAATAATTAAAAAAAAAAAAAAAAAACTTGCCATCAAGTTGATTCCAACTCATGCCAACCCCATGTGTTTCAGAGCAAAACTATGCTTCATAGAGTTTTCAATGGCTGATCTTTCATAAGTAGATCTCCAGGCCTTTCTTCTGAGGTGCCCCTGGGTGAGTTAGAATCACCAGCCTTTCAGTTGGCAGCTGGGCACATTAACTGTGCCTGTAGGGATGCCACAACAATAATAATAAATAATAATTATGATTTGTTTGTTCAACCATTTCAGGAGGTAGCTTGTGACCAAGAACTGATGATACTGAAGAAAGAAGTCTAAATTGCAATGAGGGCATTGGTGAAAAACAATTCTCTAGGAATTGACAGAATACCAATTGAGGTGTTTTAACAAATGGGTGAAACACTGGAGATGTTCACTTGTTTATACAAAGAAATCTGGAAGACAGCTACCTGGCCAACTGACTGGAAGAGATCCATATATATGCCTATTCCCAAGAAAGGTGATCCAACAGAATGCAGATATCATTGAACAATATCATTAATATCACAAGCCAAAAAACCAAACCCAGTGCTGTCGAGTCGAGTCCGACTCATAGCAACCCTACAGGACAGAGGAGAACTACCCCCATAGAGTTTCCAAGGAGCGCCTGGCAGATTCGAACTGCCGACCCTTTGGTTAGCAGCCGTAGCACTTAACCACTACGCCACCAGGATTTCCCATTAATACCACACACAAGTAAAATTTTGCTGAAGATCATTCAAACGTGGTTCCAGCAGTACATCTACTGCCAAAAATTCACGCTGAGTTCAGAAGAGAATGTGGAACCAAGGATATCATTGCTGATGTCAGATGGATCCTGGCTGAAAGCAGAGAATACCAGAAAGATGTTTACCTGTGTTTTATTGACTATGCAAAGGCATTTGACTGTGTGGATCATAATAAATTACAGATAACATTGTGAAGAATGGGAATTCAGAACACTTAATTGTGCTCATGAGGAACCTCTACATAGGCCAAGAGGCAGTCTTTCCAATAGAACCAGGGGATACTGCGTGGTTTAAAGTCAGGAAAGGTGTGTGTCAGGGTTGTGTCCTTCCTCCATATACATTCAATCTGCATGCTGAGCAAATAATCTGAGAAGCTGGACTGTATGAAGAAGATCAGGACTGGAGGAAGACTCATTAACAACCTGGGATATGCAGATGACACAACCTGGCTTCACTTTCAGAGGACTTGAAGCACGTACTGATAAAGATCAAAGACTACACCCTTCAGTATGGAGGGACTAGTCCTTGGAGAAGGACATCATGCTTGGTAAAGTAGAGGGTCAGTGAAAAAGAGGAAGACCCTCAATGAGATGGATTAACACAGTGGCTGCAACGATGGGCTCAAGCATAACAGCGACTGTGAGGATCGCGCAGGACCGGGCCGTGTTTCCTTCTGTTGTACATGCGGACGCTATGAGTGGGAACTGACCGGAGGGCACCTAACAACCACCTCAGAACTGAAATAAAGGTTAAACACAATATTCTAAGTGCTTAAAACAGAATTTGGCGTATTCTGAAGGCTTGGCAAATATTCGTTTCCCTGAATGCTGTATAGCCCTTCCTCTGCTAGGATGTTTTGAAGGGAAAAATTAGTAATATGTTTAGAAAACCTGGAAACTTCTCTTTGCTGAAAACGAAATGGAGATTTTTTCCCCAGAGACAGCCTCCTATCTGCCAGAAGCACTTAAACAGTCGCGTTGTACAAAGCTGAGTAAATACCTATCACCCTGTCATCCCGGATGACTCACAGAAACAGAGGGTCTCCTTTCCAAGGGCGCACTTGAATTGTCTCTCGGGAGCCATTTTCACTGACCGCAAAACTCACCATTAGGTGGCAGCCGAGCCAGGACCTCCGTAAGCGCCGGCCGCAGAGGGAAGAGGCCTTAACGCTTGAAGGCAGAGATGTTTCCTGAGGCAACGCTGCTGAGAAGGTAACCTCTGAGTCACCCGGGCAGTGTTAGCCCAGAAGATGACAACGGCGTCGAAAATATAACATCCCTGGGTCTAGGGAAGTACAAAAGACACGGTAAGGCTTGACTGTTATCTCCCCAGAAATAGAAGCATTAAGGTGGTTGACAAATGGAGACATAAATGCTTACAAACTGTTTTAGGTGCTTGTAGTAAATTTGATCCCAAGATAATTGTTATTGCAAGAAGCCTCCACTAGTCATGTAGCTCCCCCCCCCCCCCCCCCCCCCCCGCCAAAAGCCTTCAAGGACATCCATTGGGTTTCTCCACCAGTGGGGGTAGGGGGTGGGATGGGTTGGTGGAGAAACTGGTGTCAGAATGTCCAGACAAATGTACAAAGTTTGAAAAAAAAAAAATGTGCCTACTGTTTTCATACGACAAACTGCAAGAAGTAAAACTTGACGGAGTCTGTATAGTGCCAATATGCGGAAGAAAAACCAAACCAAACCCAATGCCATCAAATCAATTTTGACTCATAGTGACCCTGCAGGACAGAGCCAAACTGCCCTGGTAGATTCAAACTGCTAACCTTTTGGTTAGCAGCCGAGCTGTTAACCACTGCACCACCAGGGCTCCATATGCAGAAGAAAGAATGAAAATGCATTGAAAAAAATCAAAACCCCGATGAGGTGCATCAACTTGACTTGGACTCATGGCAGCCTCATGTGTCAGAGTTGAAATGTGCTCCATAGGGTTTTCAGTGGCTGATTTTTTGGAAGCAGATCATGTCTTAGTCATCTAGAGCTGCCATAACAGAAATACCACAAGCGGATGGCTTTAACAAAGAGAAATTACTTTTCTTACAGTCTAGTAGGTTATAAGTCCAAATTCAGGGTGTTAGCTCCAAGGGAAGGCTTTCTTTCTCTGTTGGCTCTAGAGGAAGGTCCTTGTCCTCAATCTTCCCCTGGTCAAGGACCTTCTCAAGCACAGGGACCCGGTGTCCAAAGAACGCCCTCTGCTCCTGGTGCTGTTTTCTTGGTGGTATGAGGTCCCCAACTCTCTGCTTGCTTCCCATTCCTGTTATCTCTTGAGAGATAAAAGCTGGTGCAGGCCACACCCCAGGGAAACTCCCTTTACCTTGGATCAGGGAGGTGACCTGAGTAAGGGTGGTGGTACAATCCTACCCTAATCCTCTCAACATAAAATTACAGTCACAAAATGGAGGACAACCATACAATACCGGGAGTCACGGCCTAACTAAGGTGATACACACATTTTTGGGGGGACACAATTCAATCCATGACAGATCACCAGGCCTTTCTTCTGAGGCATCCCTGAGTAGGTTCAAATCTCTAACCTTTCAGTTAGTAGCTGAGCGCTTAACCGTTTGCACCACCCAGGGACTCTGAAAATACACTGAAGGAGCGTGGATTTTTTTAAAAAAGATATCAGAGACACTGGCATAATAACAACAGTAACTGCTAATCTACAGTTTGGCAGTCTGAACCCACCCAGCAGTACCGTGGGAGAGAAGGCTGTCTTCTTTCTCTTTCTCTGGTTCTAAATAGCTGGAGATTCTTCCCCAGAGGAGACCAGGTCACAACAGACTTGGTTTATTCACGATTAACTTTCAGGCTGTTTGTCTTTAGCTGTGTGGGTGTAGGGTGATAGCTCACACCCACTCTCCTATATCCCTTGAGGATATAGATGTGAACTTTTGCACACTTTTAAACTATAGAGATGTAGCACTTTAGTGCCAGGTCACTGTGCATGGTGTCAATTTAGTGCTCTCCATGGACACAAAGCCACCTCGGCCATCTTGCTGGCCCACAAGAAAAACGTTCTAATCAGCCCCTCCTAACTCTATCCTCCAAGCTTAGAGGAAGTTTCTAGCATGCCTCCTATAAAGGCAAAATAAAATGCATATTTCCCAGTCTTCTCTTGCCAGAGATTTAAAAAATACATTGTGGCTATTTTATGCTTACAGTAAAGACAGCAATACGACAGGCATCTGTCGCCACCACCCAGCTTTGTCACGTGTTCACATCCTGCCACGTTCCCAGATTGTTTTGTTTTTTTTTCTCATTCAAAAATTTACGCACAAATTATTTTTGTGACATTGGTTGCAATATGACATTGGTCGTGACAGTACTCTCCCCCTTTCCCTTTCTACCCCAAATTCCCTGTGTCCATTTGTCCAGTTTTCCTGTCCCTTCCTGCCTTCTCTTTGCTTTGGGGCAGGTGTTGCCCATTTGGTCTCATATACTTGATTAAACTAAGAAGCACGTTCCTCACATGTGTTATTGTTCATTTTATAGGCTGTCTAATCTTTGACTGAAAGGTAGACTTCGGGAGTGGCTTCAATTCTGAGTTACCGGGATGTCCAGGGGCCATAGTCTCGGGGGTTCCTCCAGTCTCTGTGAGACCAATAAGTCTGGTCTTTTTGTGCATTTGAATTTCGTTCTACATATTTTCTGTCATTCTGTTCGGGACTCTCTATTGGTGATCCCTGTCAGAGAAGTAGGTAGTGATAGCCAGGCGCCACCTAGTGCTTTAGTCCCTTGGACTAATATTTTCCTTATGTCTTTGGTTTTCTTCATTCTCCTTTGCTCCAGATGGGATGGGACCAATAGATGTAACTTAGATGGCTGTTCACGAGCTTTTAAGACCCCAGACACTACTCACCATAGTAGAATGTAGAACATTTTCTTTATGAACTATGTTATGCCAGTTGTCTTAGACATCTCCTGAAACTATGGTCCCAGCTCTCAGTCCCCGTAACGCAATCTCTTAAGGTGTTTGGATGTGTCGAGGAAGCTTCCATGACTTTGCCGTGGTCAAGTTGTGCTGACTTCCCTTATACTGTGTTGTCTTCCCCTTCAGCAAAGTTAACAGTTGTCTACTATCTAGTTAGTGATTTCCCCTCTCCACCCCTCCCCTCCCTCTTAACCACCAAAGATTGTTTTTTTCTGTATGTAAACCTTTTCTTAGGTTTTTATAATAGCCATCTCATACAATATTTGTCCTTTTGTGGTTGACTTATTTCACTCAGCATAATACCCTCCAGATTCATCCATGTTGTGAGATGTTTCTCAGATTCATTATTGTTCTGTAGTATTCCATTGTGTGTATGAAACCATTATTTCTTCATACATCTGTTGATGGGCATTTAGGTTGTTTCCATATTTTTTGCTATTATGAATAATGCTACAGTGAAGATGGGTGTGTACATGTCTATTCATGTGACAGCTCTTTTATATCTCTAGGATATGTTCTTAGGAGTGGGGTTGCTGGATCATATAGTATTTCTAGCTTTTTAAGGAGACACCATATCATTTTCCATAGTGGTTGTACCATTTTACATTCCCACTAGCAGTGCGTAAGAATTCCAGTCTCCCAGAAACCACTCCAACATTTGTTATTTTGTTTTTTTTTTTAGTGCCAGTAATGTCAGGATGCGATAGTGTCTTAACATAGATTTGATTTGCATTTCTCTAATGGCTAATGATCGAAAGCAATTCCTCATGTGTCTGTTAGGTGCCTGAATGTCTTCTTTGGTGAAGTGTATGTTCATATCCTTTGTCCATTTTTACATTGGATTATTTGTCTTTCTGCTATTGAGGTGTTGAGGTATTCTATAGATTTTAGAGATTAGACCCTTGTCGGATATGCCATAGCGAAAATTTTTTTCCCAGTCTGTAAGTTCTGTTTTTACTTTTTGGCAAAGTCTTTTGATGAGCATAAGTGTTTAATTTTTAGGAGCTCCCAGTTAGCTAGTTTATCTGCTGGTGTTCGTGCATTGCTGGTTATGGTTTGTGTTGTATTTATTCCATGTATTAGGGCCCCTAGTGTTGTCCCTATTTTTTTTTCCATGATCTTTATCATTTTAGGATTTATACTTAGGTCTTTGATCCATTTTGAGGTAGTTTTTTTTTTTTTGTATGATGTGAGGTATGGATCCAGTTTCATTTTTTTATAGATAGACATCTAGTTTTGCCGGCACCTTTTTTTTTTTTTTTTGCCAAACACATATTTATTTATTTATTGTACTTTAGATGAAGGTTTACAGAACAAATTAGTTTCTCATCAAATAGTACATGTACTGTTTTATGACATAGGTTAACATCCCCACAATATGTCAGCGTCTTCCCTTCTCACCCTTGGGTTCCCTATTACCAGCTTTCCTGTTTCCTCCTGCCTTTTAATCCCTGGGCTGTTGTACCCTTTTAGTCTCGTTTTGTTTTATGGGCCTGTCTAATCTTCGGCTGAAGAGTGAACCTTGGGAGTGACTTCATTACTGAGCTAAAAGGGTGTCTGGGGGCCATGCTCTTGGGGTTTCTCCAGTTTCTGTCAGGCCAGTAACTCTGGTCTTTTTTTGTGAGTTAAAATTTTGTTCTACGTTTTTCTGCAGCTCTGTCTGGGACCCTCTATTGTGATCCCTGTCAGAAGAGTCAGTGGTTGTCAGCACTAATTGTTAAAAACAAAAAACTGTCTTTTCCCCATTTAATGGACTTTGGTTTTTGTCAAAGTTCGCTTGACCATAGGTAGATGGATTTATGTCTGGGTTCTTGATTCTGTTCCATTGCTCTAATGTGTCTGTTGTACCAGTACCAGGCTGTTTTAACTACCACGGCTGTGTAGTAGGTCCTGAGATCAGGTAGTGCGAAGCCTTCTTCAATAATGTTTGCTTCTCCGGGGCCTTTTTCTTTTTCATATAAAATTGGTGATTATTTTTCCCATCTTGTTAAAGAATGATATTGGTATTTGGATCAGGATTGCATTATATCTGTGGATTGCTTTGGGTAGAATTGACATTTTCACAATGTTGAGTTTTCCTGTCCATGGATGGTATGTTTTTCCATTTATGTGGGTCTCTTTTGGCTTCTTGGAGGAGTGTTTTATAGTTTTCATTGCATAGGTCTTTTATGTCCCTGGTTAGATTTATTCCTAAGTATTTTATCTTTTTAGGGGCTATTATAAGTGGTATTATTTTCCTGATTTCCATTTTGAATTTCTTTTGGTTGGTATATAGGAATCCAACTGATTTTTGTATGTTGGTCTTATATCCTGTAACTCTGCTGAATCTATTAGTTCCAGGAGCTTTCTTGTGGAATTATAGTTCTCAGTTTTTTTCTATATATAGAATGGAAACCTTGGTGGCGTAGTGGTTAAGTGCTACAGCTGCTAACCAAAAGGTCTGCAGTTTAAATCCGCCAGGTGCTCCTGGAAACTCTATGGGGCAGTTCTACCCTGTCCTATAGGGTCGCTATGAGTCAGAATCAACTCGATGGCAGTGGGTTTTTGGTTTTTATATATATAGGATGGAAGCCCTGGTGGCACAGTGGTTAAGTGTTTGGCTGTTAACCAAAAGGTCGGCAGTTCAAATCCACCAGCTGCTCCTTGGAAACCCTGTAAGGCAGTTTTACCCTGTCCTATAGGGTTGCTGTGAGTCAGAATTGACTGAACAGCAGTGAGTTTGGTTTTTGGTTTTTATGTATAGGATCATATCATCTGTGAATAGGGATAGTTTTACTTCTTCCTTATTTCAGTTTGGGTGTCCTTAATTTCTTTTTCTTGCCTTATTGCTTCAGTTAGGACTTCCAGCACAATGTTAAACAGGAGTGGTAATAAAGAGGATCCTTGTCTTGTACCCATTCTTAGGGGGAGGCTTTCAGTCTCTCCATTGAGAATAATGTTGCCTGTTGAGTTTATATAGATGCTCTTTATTATGCTTAAGAGTTTCCCTTCTATTCCTGTTATATTGAGAGTTTTTATCAGGAATTGGCATTGGACTTTAGCAAATGCGTTTTCTGTATTGATTGAGATGATCATGTGGTCCTTTTTTTTGTTTTATTTATGTGGTGGATTACACTGGTTTTCTAGTGTTGAACCATCCTTGTATACTTGATATGAATCCCACTTCGTTGTGGTGTATGATTTTTTTTTATATGATGCTGAATTCCATTAGCTAGAATTTTGTTGAGAATTCTTGCATCTATATTCATGAGAGAAATTGGTCTGTAATTTTCCGCTTTTGTAGTATCTTTGCCTGGCTTTGGTACCAGAGTCGTGCTGGTTCATAGAATGAGTTTGGGAGTATTCCTTCCTTTTCTATGCTCTGAAATATTTTGTGTAGTGCTGGTGTGAGCTCATCTCTGGATGTTTGGTAGAATTCACCAGCGAAGCCATCTGGGCCTGGGCTTTTTTTTTGTTGGGAGTTTTTCTTATTACCATTTCAATCTCTTCCCTTCTTACAGGTCTGCTCAGATTTTCTATCTCAGTTTGTGTTAGTTAAGATAGGTAATGTATTTCTAGAAATTTGTCCGTTTCTTCTAGATTCTCAAATTTATTAAAGTACAATTTTTCATATTATTCTGTTATGATCTATTTATTTCAGTTAGGCCTGTTATAATGTCCCCCATCTCACTTGTAATTGGGTTATTTGCTTCCTCTCCTGTTTTTCTTTTGTCAGTGTGGCCAATGGTTTGTCAATTTTGTTGATCTTTTCAAAGAGCCAACTTTTGGTCTCATCGTCTGTTGTTTTTTTTGTTCTCTATTTCATTTATTTTTGCTCTGATCTTATTGTTTCCTTTCTTCTTGTGGCTGTGAGTTTCTATTGCTGTTCCTTTTCTATTTGTTCAGATTCTGGGCTAACATTTTGATTTGGAGCTGTTCTTTTTTGGTGTGTGCATTTATTGCTATAAATTCACCTTTGAGCACTGCCTTTCCTGTGTGCCAAAAGTTTTGGTATCATGTGTTTTCAGTCTCATTTGATTCTTTATTGTGTTTCTTACCAAGAGTGGTGTGTTGAAGTCTCCTACTATTATTGTGTAAGGGTCTATTTCTCTTTTCAGTGCTGTTAGAATTTGTTTTATGTATTTTGGAGCCTGTTGTTTGGTGTGTAGGTATTTATTAAGGTTTAATCTTCTCAATACATTATCCTTTTAATCATTATGTAATGTCGTTCCTTGTCTTTTATGGTTGATTTTACCTTAAAGTATATTTTATCTGAGATTAGTATTGCTTCTCCTGGTCTTCTTAGGTTCCTGTTTACCTGACATATTTTTTCCATCCTTTTATTTATTTATTTTTTAATTTTTATTGTGCTTTAAGTGAAAGTTTACAAATCAAGTCAGTCTCTCACACAAAACTTATATACACCTTGCTACATATTCCCAGTTGCTCTCCTCCTGATGAGACAGCCCACTCCCTCCCTCCACTTTCTCTTTTCATGTCCATTTCTCCACCTTCTAACCCCCTTTACCCTCTTATCTCCCCTCCAGGGAGGAGATGTCAACATAGTCTCAAGTGTCCACCTGATCCTAAAAGCTCACCCCTCACAAGCATCCCTCTCCAACCCATTGTCCAGTCCAATCCCTGTCTGAAGAGTTGGCTTTGGGAATGGTTCCGATCCTGGGCTAACAGAAGGTCTGGGGGCCATGACCACCAGGGTCCTTCGAGTCTCAGTCAGACCATTAAGTCTGGTCCTTTTTACGAGAATTTGGGGTCTGCATCCCACTGCTCTAATTTTTATTATTTGTTCTCTTCTGGTGCCTGAGGGTTTCTTTTGTTGCTCTCTTTCTATTAGTTCAAGTTGTAGGGATAATTCTCTGATTTTGGCCCTTTCTTCTTTTTGTATGAGTGCATTTATTGATATGAATTGACCTCTGAGTACTGCTTTCACTGTGTCCCAAAGGTTCTGATAGGAAGTGTTTTCATTCTCACTGGATTCTATGAATTTCTTTATTCCATCCTTAATGTCATCTATAATCCAGTCTTTTTTGAGCAGGGTATTTTTTTTTTTATTGTTCAGTTTCTAAGTGTTTAATTTCTTTTCCCTGATTTTTCTGTTATTAATTTCTACTTTTATGGCCTTATGGTCAGAGAAGATGCTTTGTAATATTTCAATGCTTTGAATTCTGCTAAGGCTTGCTTTATGACCTAATATGTGGTCTATTCTAGAGAATATTCCTTGTGCACTAGAATAGAAAGTATACTTGGTACCTGTTGGGTGGAGTGTTCTGTATATGTCTATGAGGTCAAGTTGGTTGATTGTGGCATTTAGATCTTCTGCGTCTTTATTGAGCTTCTTTCTGGATGTCCTGTCCTTCACCAAAACTGGTGTGTTAAAGTCTCCTTCTATTATTGCAGAGCTGTCTATCTTATTTTTCAGTGCTGATAGAGTTTGTTTTATGTATCTTGCAGCTCTGTCATTGGGTGCATAAATATTTAATATGGTTATATCTTCCTGGTAAATTGTCCCTTTAATCATTATATACTGTCCTTCCTTATCCTTTATGATGGATTTAATTTTAAAGCCTGTTTTGTCAGAGATTAATATTGCCATTCCTGTTTTGGGCTCTTTTTTGATTATTGTTTGCTTGATATATTTTTTTTTCCATCCTTTGAGTTTTAGTTTGTTTGTATCTCTAAGTCTAAGGTGTGTCTCTCGTAGGCAGCATATAGACGGATTGTGTTTTTTAATCCATTCTGCCACTCTTTGTCTCTTCATTGGTGCATTTAGTCCACTTACATTCAGCGTAATTATGGATAGGTATGAATTTAGTGCTATCATTTTGATGTCTATTTTGTGTGTTGACATTTTCTTTTTCCCATTTAATTTTATGTGCTGAGTAGATTAAATATTGTCCTTTCCTCATATTTGTTGTTGTTGATTTTGTTTCTGCTGAGTCTCTATTTTTTTCCTGTATTTTATTTTGATGAGTAGGATAGTTTGTCTCCTTTGTGGTTACCTTATTATTTACCCCTATTTTTCTAAATTTAAACCTAACTTTTATTTCTTTGTATTGCGTATCTTCCTCTCCATATGGAAGGTCTATGATTACATTTCTTAGTCCGTCTTTATTGTTTTAATGTTGTCTTCTTTTATATAATAACTTCGCTGTTACCCTGTTTTGACTTTTTTTTTTTTTTTTTCCCTGTCTGGGTTGACTTCTGATTGCTCTGCCCAGTGTTCTGGTCTTAGGTTGATACCTGATATTATTGATTTTCTAACCAAAGAACTCCCTTTAGTATTTCTTGTAGTTTTGGTTTGGTTTTTACAGATTCCCTGAACTTCTGTTTATCTGGAAATGTCCTTATGTTACCTTCATATTTAAGAGACAGTTTTGCTGGATATATGATTCTTGACTAGCAATCTTTTTCCTTCAGTTTTTTAAATATGTCATCCCATTGCCTTCTTGCCCCCATGGCTTCTGCCAAGTAGTCCAAGATTATTCTTGTTCGCTCACCTTTGTAGGTGACTTTTCGTTTATCCCTAGCTGCTCTTAAAATTCTCTCTTTATCTTTGGTTTTGGCAAGTTTGATTGTAATATGTCTTGGTGACTTTCTTTTAACGACTTCCTTATGTGGAGTTCGATGAGCATCTTGGATTGATGTCTTCTCATCTTTCACAATATCAGGGAAGTTTTCTGGCAACAAATTTTTCAACAATTCTCTCTGTATTTTCTGTTATCCCTCCCTGTTGTGGTACTCCAATCACTTGTATTATTATTTCTCTTAATAGAGTCCCACATGATTCTTAAGGTTTCTTCATTTTTTTTTAATTATTTTATCTGATTTTTCTTCAGATATATTAGTACCAAGTGATTTATCTTCAAGTTCAGAAATTCTGGCTTCTACTTGCTCAATTCTGCTCCTCTGACTTTCTACTGAGTTGTCTAATTCTATGATTTTAGTGTTAATCTTCTGAATTTCTGATTGCTGTCTGTCTATGGATTTTTCCAGTTTATTAAAGTTTTCATTATGCTGCTGAATAATCTTTCTAATTTCTTCAACTGCTTTATCTGTGTGTTCCTTGGCTTGTTCTGCGTATTGCCTCTTTTCCTTCCTGATGTCTTAAAGGGCTCTGTATATTAAACTTTTGTATTCTGCATCTGGCAATTCCAGGAATGCACTTTCATCTAGAAGATCCCTGGATTCTTTGTTTTGAGAGCTTGTTGAGCTGATCGTGGTCTGTTTCTTTATGTGACTTGATATTGACTGTTGTCTCCGAGGCACCTAGAGGTTATTGTATTAGTTTATGTTTGCTTACTGTGTTGTAGCTTCTTGGTTTGTTTTGTTTTGATATGCTGAAATGGGTTACTTGAGTGAGATAGCTTGATTATTTTCACCTTTGGAGCTCTGACATCCTGTCCCCAGATGGCTAGAGCTGTCGTCAGGTATATCAGTGTGGATGTCCATTCGCTTTCTTATATGAATTCAATTCAGATGTTCAGGTAGCTGATCATCAAGTATGTGGTACAGGCTCTGTCCTACAGTCTTAGAGGGCAGGGGTGATTGGTGTAGGTACCGGTATCTGGTTGCAGCAGGGGGTCACACTCTGAACAAGGCAGGGGGTTGAGAACCGACCCGAGTGTCTCTGAGGAAAGCACATCTGTGTTTCCTAGAGTATGCAGGTGGGTGGGTTCTGTAGACGGACCATGGGCACCCAATGTTTTTGGTTGTAAGGACTAGGAGGTACCAGTTATCCTTGGACCTCTCTCGTGGGTGGCTGGGAGACCTGAGTGGAGCTACCAGTCCTTAGGTCCCTGATGTGAGTAGGTGAGGACCCCGTTTAATAGGCAAAGCAATGTCAAACATCAAACACCCACCTCTCCACCACACAGCTGAAATGGTTGGATTCTGCCAACAAGGTCCTATTCTCCTGAAATAGGCCCACACAGGCCCGTGCAGAGGGGAAAGGTGCTCAAAGTCCACAGATGGTTTATGCCTGGACAGGAGCTGCTTCTGTCCTGATCTCCCCCAGTTAATGGAGCTGGAAAATAATCTTTTCCCGCAAACGCAAATTTTTTCCTTCTCCAAGGCCAGGAGGATGGCTCTAGGCACTCAACAGTGCCTATCTCAGGCCCAGGGAATTCAGCTGCTTGAGCCGGCTTGGGGGCGGGGGGAGGCGGTAAAATATACACAAGTACTTAGCTTTTGCCGAAAGCACCGTTCCTCTCTGGTTCTGGAGGTGTGAGAAGGCTGTGTGGCTGGCTGCTTCTCCCTGAAGAAACTGCAGCCAAGCGCTAGTACCAGCTTGTTGCTGCCACTCCAAGAATGGTGCCTGAAGTCTCCCCACGATTCAGGTCTGGTAACTCCTCTCCACTTCTGAACCGTCTCTTCCTCCCTCTGCCCCTCAGTTTGTTTTCTAAGCTTGCCTTTGGTGCTCAAGGCTCCTAGTTTGTCATAAATATACTCGTTTCATTTGTTTTTTGGGTCTTTGTTATAAAGAGGGCTCGCTGGAAGCGTCTGTCCGTACTGCCGTCTTGGCTGTGCCTCTCATCCTTTTATTTTTAATAAATTTATGTCTTTGTGTCTAAGGTATCTCTCTTGTAGACAGCATATTGATGGGTTGTTTTTTTTTTAACTGATTCTTCCACTAACAGGTGCATTGAAGCTTTTTACATTCAGTGTGATTATTGATAGGTATGAGTTTATTGCTGTCTTATTGCTGTGCTCTTTTTGTGGTATTGACATTTTCTTTGCTCCTCTTACTTTGCTGTGCTGAGCTCCCTTTGTTTGTGGATTTTCTTTTCTTTCCTTATTATAGATTTTGTGTTTATTGAGTGTTTATGTTTTCATTCTTTTTTATTTTGGTGAGTGGGCTTGTTAACTTTCTTTTTAGTTACTTTAAATTTACCCTTATCTTCCTAAGTTTGAATCAGTCTTTTATTACTTTATATTGCCTTAAGTTCCCCTCCATCTGAAAGTTTTACACCTACACAGTTTATTCCCCTTTTTATAGTTTTGACCTTGTCATTTACAGATTGACATCTCTGTCTTGGAAGTACAGCAGCCAGAATGCTGCATAGAAGCAAGGATGTTGAGATTTGATCACATGTATTTTAAACACATTATCAGGAGGGACCAGTCCCTGGAGAAGGACATCATGCTTCGTAAAGTACAGGGTAAGTGAAAAAGAGGAAGACCTTCGGTGAGATGGGTTGATACAGTGACTGTAACAATGGGCTCAGATGTAGTAATGATCGTGAGGATGGCACAGGACCAGGCAGTGTTACATACTGTTGTACATGGGGTGGCTATGAGTCGGAAATGACTAGATGGCACCTTACAACAATGTAGTGGACATTTGTGGGGGAATGGTGGGTTGGTGGTAGAATCCTCACATTCCGTGCAGGAGACCCAGGTTCAATTTTAGGCCAGTGCACCTTACGCACAGCCTCCACCTGTCTGTCAGTGGAGGCTTGTGTGAGGCTATGATGCTGAACAGGTTTCAGTGGAGTTTCTGGACTAAGACAGACTAGGAAGAAAGGCCTGGTGATCTACTTCTGAAAATCAACCAGTGAAAGCCCATGGATCACAATAGTCCAATCCCCAATTGATCATGGAGTTGGCACAGGACCAGGCAGAATATCCATTCCATTGTGCATGTGGTTGTCATGAGTAGGAGGCCAAGTTGATAGTAGCTAACAACAAAAATAGTAGATGTTTGTTGCTCGTGTCTCCAGCACCCTCATCACTTTTATTCATCTTAACAGTATCTTAAATCTCAGCCATGTGGTTTG
The DNA here is from genome assembly GCF_024166365.1 of Elephas maximus indicus. Classification (NCBI taxonomy): domain Eukaryota; kingdom Metazoa; phylum Chordata; class Mammalia; order Proboscidea; family Elephantidae; genus Elephas; species Elephas maximus. The sequence goes on along the minus strand of NC_064832.1, from coordinate 30,066,884 downwards.
GGTTGGATTGACTACATCCCAGCTCTAGAGGTGACCCCCGTTTATTTAGTCCAATCAAGTATCTCATGTTATTAGCCAGTCAGACCAATGACAGGCAATAGAGCTTAATTCAGGAGGCTCAGTTTGCATCATTGAAGATTGGACTGTTGTTTCCTGGAGGTGGTGAATAAGAATACTTGCAGCCTCAGGAGTTGCAGGCTGTCATCACAGAACCACTAGGGAAGCCAGCTGTATGAGGAAGCCAATTCCACAGAGGACAAAATGGAGGCATGGAATGAAACTGATCCTCAGTGACATGATTGAGCTGCTGGTTCAAGCCTCACCTGAAGCTTGACTTATCACCCTATATCTTGACTTCTTAGGAGCCTATAAATTTGCTTTATTTTTCAGGCTATGAATTTTACATAGGGCTCCTGCTGTTTGCAACCTAGAGTCTAACATTACCTATTGCCATTCAGTCAATTCTGACTCATATCCACCCTATAGGACACAGTAGAACAGCCCCATAGGGGCAGCTGGTAGATTTGAACTGCTGACCTTTTGGTTAGCAGCCAAGCTCTTAAATGCTGCTCTACTAGGGCTCCAGAGTCTAACAGAGAGAACCTGAAAATGGATTTGTGACCAGTTCCTCTTCTTTAGGCCATACCGTTCCAAGTGAATCTGACTCTAGGTCCTTACCTGTTGTAGTGGGTTGAATGGTGCCCCTCCCCGCAGAGGATGTGTTCACCTGGAACCTGAAATTATGACCTTATTTGGGAAAACGGTCTTTGCAGATGTAATTAATTTAAGGATCTTGAGATAAGATCATCCTTCATAACTCAGTTGGGCCCTAAATCCACTGACAAGTATCCTTATAACAGACAGGAGTGGAGAAGACACAGACAGAGAAGAGAGGAAGACATGTGAAAAGGAAGGCAGATATTGGAGTTACACCTGGATCCACCACAAGCTGGAAGAGGCAAGGAAGTACTCTCCTTTAGAGCCTTCGGAGGGAGTGCAGCCCTGCCAACACCTTGATGTTGGACATCTGGCTTCCAGAACTGTGAGAGAATAAATTTCTATTGTTTTAAGCCACCACATTTGTGGTAAATTTCAGCAACCCTGGGAAACTAATGTGCACATCTTAGGTAGGTAATTTGCAGATCTAGAGCTGCCAGGACCAGGGAACCCTCACTTCCATGGACCTCCACCCTGCAGAGGAAAAATTGCTCGAGTATATTTCTTCACAGCTTCTTCTTCACTATACTTCTTCCATTTATGTCTATAAAACATGATTATTTTCTGTGTTATCAGGTTTTGAAATTTTATCTAGGCCATTTTTCTCCTTTTCTATCAAAATTCAAGGCAAACTAGGGTGCCCATATGTGCTGTTTTGCCTGGGACTGTTGCCGTTTATGCCTAATGTCCCAATGCTATTTATTAATAACACTCATTTCACTCTCCAGAGTGTTGTGATTTCGACAGTAAATGAAATTATTGTTAATAAAATCTGTCAGCCTCTGCCAAACTCATTGTGCTTGAGATACCAGTCATCCCCTTCCTACTCACACTGCCTGAGGCATATGCTGTGCTCAGAGTCCTGGTCCCTCTGTGGCCAGGAACACATGCTTCCCTCACTGTGATGAACTTGGGTGGCCACCTGGCTCAAATGGATCTACTACATAGGCTGGTTAGTAGTGGGTGATTGCTATGACCTGGCTCAAAAAGATGAGCTGGATCTATAAATTCCTCTCTTGGAAATTTGAAATTGGGAAACCAAGAAACTTGGATAGTTAGGAACATAGCCATAATGAAAGGGCATGGTGCAGCATTCAAGACTTTAAGTAACAATATACACATTCCCCAATAAATGACGGTGAGAGTAAAAAAAAAAAAAAAAGCAAACCATTGCTATCGAGTCAATTCCTACCCATAGCAGAAAAAAAAAAAAAAAAAAACGTTGCCATCAAATAGATTTTGACTCATAGCGACCCTGTAGGACAGAGTAGAACTGCCCCACCGGATTTCCAAGAGTAGTGGTGGTGAATACAGCCAAGGTGTTACACATCTGGAGTGGTGCTCCAGGGGGTGCCATTCACACTGAGCACCTTATGACTCTGTGCTCCCTGACACTGTGCAGTGTGGTAGCCCTGACTCTCTTGCTTCTTGACATCTCTCTGTTTCAGTTCCAGTTGGTATATATTATGGATTGAATTATGTCCCTCCCAAAAGATGTTGAAGTCCTAACCCCGGGTACCTGTGAATGTGACTATGATGGTTAAGATTGTGTGTCAGCTTGGCTAGGCCATGAGTCTCAGTGTTTTGGCAGTTGTATAATGTTGTGGTCAATTCCCTGTTGAAGTTTGATACGTGATCACCCCCATGATGGAATCTGCTGAGTGGTACCAGGAGGGGTGGGGCCTGTGGCGGCTCATCAGCCCCTCAGCCTTTATCTCTCCACCTTCAGCTGCCTACTCCCTTCCTGCTCACCTTGGAAAGGTTGTTGGCTTGTTCTGGATCCACCAGCTGTCTCTTGTCTGACCTCTGGTTCTTAGGACTTGAGCTAGCAGCTACCTGCCCATTTTGGGATTTGTCGATCTTCACCACCTGCGAGCAAGAGTCTTGCTCCCCAACCTGCCTATCTTGGGTTCACCAGCCCCTGCAGCTATGTGAACCAGGGGAAACCTTGAGGCCTTGCCTGCTGACCTTGGGGATTCCTTGACCTTCATAGTCTGTGAGTGGGAGCCCTGCTCTCTGACTTACTCATCTTGGGTTTGCCAGCTTCTGCAGCTCTGTGAATTGGGAAAGGCCTCTATATTGATCCAAGGACTTGGCATGTTCCAATCCCTACAATTGTGTGAACTGTTTCCTTGATATAAATCTCTTTATATATATTTATACACTTTACTGGCATTGTTTCTCTAGAGAACCCAGTCTAAGACAGTGATCTTGTTTGGAAATAGGATTTTTGAAGATGTGATCATCTAAGTTAACAAGAGCTCATACTACAGTAGGGTGGGTCTTAAGCCAGTATGAGTGGTGTCCCTATAAGAGACACAGAGAGACAGACAGAAGAACGACAGCCACCTGAAGATGGATCAACAAGCCAAGGACCCCTGGGGCTACCAGAAGCTGAGAGAGACGAGAAAGGATCTTCCCCTAGGAGATTTTGGAGGGAGTATGGCCCTGCCAACACATTGAACTTCTGGCCTCCAAACTGTGAGACAATAAATTTCTGTTTTTATAAGCCATCCAGTTTGTGGTATTTTGTTACGGCAGCCCTAGGAAACTAATACTGTGTATATCTCTACCAGTGATCCTCAAACTTTGCTGTATATGAGAATTACCTGGAAACTTTTAAAAAATGCTAGTGCCCAAGTCACACTCCAACCTAATTAAATCAGATCTCAGTAGTTTGAAAAACTCCTCAGGTGAAGCCAATCAGCAGCCAAGTTTGGGAATCACTGATTCTCCATTTCCCTCTGCGAGGCCACTTGAGTGGGTATCTGTTGCAACTGTTGTTGTTAGTTGCCCTTGAGTCATCTCCAACTAATGATGAGCTTACGTGTAACAGAACAAAACATTGCCTGGTCCTGTGCCAACTTCACAACCATTGGTATGCAAGAGTTCATTGTTGCAGCCACTGTGTATTTTGAGTGTTTTCCAACCTAGGGGGGTCAGCTTCCAGCAGTATATCAGACAGTATCCTGTGGGGATCCATAGGGTTTTCACTGGCTAATTTGCAGAAGTAGATCACCAGGCTTTTCTTCCTAGTCTAGAAGCTCCACTGAAACCTGTCCACTATGGATGACACTGCTGGTATTCTAAATACCAGTGGAAGAGCTTCCAGCATCATAGCAACATGTAAGCCACCACGGTAGGACAAACTGACAGATGGGTGATAGTCTGTTCCAACTAAAAGACCCTTAATACATCACCCTTCCCAGTCTCTGATATTTTCCTGGTATTCTAGATGGTCGGATACAGTCTATGACAGTCTTAATTGACCAGCTGTCATAATCCTTCTCCGGAAAAGCTTGTGCACTTTGCCTGATACTCTAAATAGTGAGGTAGTTAAATTGCTGGCTAATTTCATGAGCTGTTTGAATAGCTCATTGTGTGGAGATGAGAATTATGTAAAACAGAATCTTGTTTTTGTCCCTCTCTCCTGCCTCATTCCCCTCGGTTCTTCTGTCACCAAGATGAGTCATCTCTCAGCTACAGCTACACTGGAGTTTCCTTTAAAATACACAGCAAAAGTTGATTGTGTATTTTTCTCCTGGTGTTTCTTCTTATTGGCTTCAGTCTGCTTATTTTCTACCACGTTTTTGTCTCTATTTGGATATAAACATTCCTGTTTCAGCAGCAGCAGCTGGCAGATGCCTGTGGCTTATAGAAGACTACAAGGGACATAAGAACTGTATGATAAATGGATTCATGTTTTGGAATTTTCTTTAGTATATGGGCATGGAGAACAACCTTTCTGCCCACTAGGAGAATTACTCCTATATTTGCTGGAAGGATCATTGGTCATTGGCAGTTATTAGCAGTATCCAGCCACCCAGCACCTGAGTATGACTTTTAGAAATGAGGTTAAATCATCTGATTCCAGAGAGAAACATCTCTTATGATTAATAAGTGACAGGACTTATTTACAGTCAGACACAGCTTAGTTGTCCCTGTGAAAAGGTACCAGTTGCCACTGAGTTGACTCTGACTCATGGCCACCCCATGTGTGTCAGAGTAGAACTGTGCTCCATAGAGTTTTCAATGGCTGATTTTTTCAGAAGTAGATCTCCATGCCTTTCTTCTGAGGTGCCTCTGGGTGGACTCAAATGTCCAACCTTTCAGTTAACAGCCGAGTGTGTTAACCATGAAAAAGTAACAGAAAGAAAAGTATGAGTTAAGCGTTTTCCAGGTGGACTTGAAGGTTTGGGCTCATTCACTGAGCTCCAAACTCTAGTTTGCAATGGGCATTAACAATTCTTGGCCTCAATGCCCAGAGATTTGAACGTGGATGCCAGCCAAAGGAGTGACTGGGCCAGAGAGGAAAGAGAAATGCCCATCAGCTCTAGAGCATACCATGCTCTTTCTGTCTTTGCTTTTACACTTGCTCTCTTTACCTTCTGATCCTTCAAGACCTAGCTGAAGTGACACTTGTGTGATGGCTTCTCCAACTGCCCCTGCCCAGATCAGCGTCAATACCTCCTCTTCTGTGGACTCTGGACATTATGTCTTTACTGCACTTGTTGTTCTCTTGAGTTCACAATGGTCTGTCTGTTTTTCTCACTAGACTAAAAACCCTTTGGAAGTGAGTCTGTCTTATGTGTCCTCCTATCCTGCAGCCTGTAAAAGGGTCTGCTGGCACATAGTTGGCACTCAACAAATAGACGGTCAATTCAGGGGACTGTGTAGATGACACTAGACACCACCAAACATTATTTAAGGATGTACTACTTCGGCTTCCTTACTTTGGACACACCATCAAGAAAACCAATTGCTAGAAAAGGACATCATGGTTGGTAAAGTAGAGCATCACGGAAGATGAAGGAAACCCTCAATGAGACAGAATGCCACATTAGCCTCAACAATGGACTCAGATATACCAATGATCATGAGGATGGCACAGGACCAGGCAACATTTTGTTCTATTCGTAAATGGTCACCATGAGTCAGAGCCAATTTGATTGCAACTAACATTATCTCATTAAGTCCTAACAACCCTATGAGGTATATACAACTGTGGGAATATTAAGGCTCAGAAATATTAAGAAGCGAGGCTGGGATTCAAATCTGGGTATCTCTGACTCCCAGTCACGTTCTTTCTCTACTCCATGAGAGCCTGAGTTACATTAAAATCCTCTTTAAAAATGAAACTATATATTCCTTTTTCTTAAAAGGAGGATGCTAATGAGTGCAATTCACTTCATTTGAAAATTGCCATTTTGAAGATATTAACTTAATTTTAGCCTCTTCTTTGAAAAGTGTAGGTATCCTCAAGTGCACAGGGAAATGATTTTTTTCAGGAAAAATTTGAACATGACTCATGTATTCAATGTAATCATTAAATTAAAAGCACCAAGTGGCTTCATGAGATGGAAATTTGCATTATGGTAGGTTCATTTTAAAGGGCCAGTTTGGGAATATAGCACAGAATATGTTAGATACCACCTCTCAAAAGAAGACACATCCTGCTGTAATAATCACAAAATGATCTCAACCTAGCAAGGACTCTTAGCTTCCAGGCAGCAGACCGGGGTTCCATTCCCAGCCAAGGCACCTCATGCACAGCCGCCAGCCCTCTGTCAGTGGAGGCTTGTGTGTTGCTATGATGCTGAACAGGTTTCAGTGGAGCTTCCAGACTAAGACGGAGTAGAAGGAAAGGCCTGGTGACCTACTTCTGAAAGTCAGCTAATGAAAACCCTGTGGTCACAACTGTCTACTTATCCACAACCGATCGTGAGGATAACACAGGACCAGGCAGCATTTCGTTCCTTCGTGCATGGGGTTGTCATGAGTCAAGGGTCACCGTGAGTCAGGGGCCAACTCGAGGGCACCTAACAACGACAACAATTATGGACTGACAAAAATGTCAAAAGCCACGTTTCAAAATGTTACATGTAATTATTGTGGGTATTTTCCTTGTGGTTCCTTTTTGCATTTTCCAAATTCTCCACAGTGAGTATGCATTACTTTTATAATCTGAAACACAGTAAATTTGCATTTTTAAAAAGAAGCACATATGACTTTCTCATCATCCTCATCTTCTACCAGCTTTTCTGCCTGTGGTTTTGAATTTACAGTGCTCAATTTCAAGACAAGAAGTTACTCTCTGCTCTGCCTGTTTCCATCTTGCTCTCCATGTCAGAAAGCATTTTATTTCTGTTGAGGACAGCTTGCTCCTCCCCTCCAGCTCCTTATGCCTGTAGCAGGGTAAGATTAGGCTATTAGAGATGGAGAATTTTTGGTTAGTAATCAAACACTTAACCATTTGCACCATACAGGGACATCCTTCAACTTCTTAGAATCTGCTGGGGTTTTTTTCTTTTTTTTTTTTTTATCTGTAAGGTGAAGATAATAATACACCGTTGATTTAGTTATCTAGTGCTGCTATAACAGAAATACCACAAGTGGATGGCTTTAACAAACAGAAATTTCTTCTCTCCCAGCCTGGGAGGCTAGAAGTCCAAATTCAGGGCGCCAGGTCCATGGGAAGGCTTTCTCTCTCTGTCAGTTCTGGAGGAAGGTCCTTGTCATCAATCTTCTGTTGGTCTAGGAGCTTCTCAGTGCACAGACCCCAGGTCCAAAGGACTCACTATTCTCCTGGCTCTTGTTTCTAGGTGGTAAGATATCCCCATGTCTCTCTGCTCTCTCCTCTATTTTATATCTCAAAAGAGATTGGCTCGAGACATGATCTAATCTTATAGATTGAGTCCTGCCTCAGCATAACTACGACTAATCCCATCTTATCAACATCATAGAGATAGGATTTACAACACATAGGAAAATCACATCAGATGACAAAATGGTGGACAATCGCACAATACTGGGAATCATGGCCTAACCAAATTGAAACACATATTTTTTGGGGACACAATTCAATCCATGACAACCATAAACCCAAAAAAAGCCAAACCCATTGCCTTCAAGTTGATTCTGACTCATAGTGATCCCATACAACAGAGCAGAATTGCCCCATAGGGTTTCCAAGGGACAGCTGGTGGATTTGAACTGCCAACGTTTTAGTTAGCAGCCGAATGCTTAACCACTGAGCCACCACCTGTATATCAAAGTGATTTGTAAACTGTAAATGTTATTTTTGGCTGTTTTTGTGATGATGATGACAACAATGATGAAAAACGGTTTCTTTTAGAAGACAATGGTTGAAGTGGCAAAGTATGCTGTAGAGATATCTGTGTGTGGAACAGGAGTGGATGTGCTGACAAAAAGAAAGGTTTAGAGACGCTGGAGACTCCCACCTAGGATTTTGTTCATGTGGTTACATAATCACTGCCTCTGTGTGTGTGTTGGTTTTGACTCAAAGATTGTTATTGTTAGTTGCCGTTGAGCCAACTCCAATTCATGACAACCTTATGTGGAATGGAATGAAATGTTGCTCTATCCTGCACCGTCTCCATAATTGTTAGTATTCTCGAGCCCATTGTTGAGGCTATTGTGTCACTCCATCTCATTGAAGGTTGTTCATTTTAGTCAGAGTGTCTTTTGCTTCTGCTTGTTCTCCATGAACCTTACGTAGTATGTACATTGCTCACAGCAAGCAGTAAACACCTGTTGGATAAAAGAAATGAATGAATGATTTGATGAATGGTAACATAGCTGCAGTGGCCAAAGAGAAATGAGAATATTAGTTGCTCCTTGAAAGTAATTTGTGTAGGCAGAATTGAAACTGATCTTGTCACTCCCCAGTTTAAAAATTCTGTTGGCTTTTTATTGCTTAGAAGATAAAGTCTGAGTGTCATAAAAGGTCCTTCATAAACTGGATCTAACCTATCTTTCTGGTCTCATCTCCTCAACCCCTAATTCCTCCCACAGCTATTTTTACTCCCTCCTACATTACTTCATAGGGTACCCTGGACTTGCCAAGTCTTTTCACAGGCTTGAAGTACTCTTGTGCATCCTTCAAGACATAGCTTAAATGCTGTTTGGTAAAGTGCTCCCTGATGTCCCCAGACACTTATTCAGTCATAAAACCAGTGTTTCCTTAGCAACTGCTATGCATCAGGCACTGTTCTAAGACCTGGACACTGCAGTGAACAAAATAGACAAGGCCCTCATAGCACTTTCTTTCTAATGGGGCAGGGGGGTTAAAAACAAAATAAATAAAATCAATATATACTATGTTAGGAGGACAGGGTGTTGGGAAAGGGGAATGAGGGTGCTACTTTATATAAGGTGGTTGTCTTAGTTTCCTAATGCTGCTGCTACTCAAATACCACAAGTGGGTGGCTTTAAAGAACAGAAATTTATTTTCTCACAGTTAAAAAACAAAAACCATTGCCATTGATTCCAACTCATAGTGACCCTATAGGACAGAGTACTGCCCCATAGGGTTTCCAAGGAGCAGCTGGTGGATTCAAACTGCCAACCTTTTGGTTAGCAGACGTAGGTCACCATAGCTCTTAACCACTGTGCCACCAGGGCTCCTTCTCACAGATTAGGGGACTCAAAGCCTGAATTCAGGCTGCTGGCTCTAGGTGAAGGCTTTCTTTCTCTCATTGGAAACTCTGGGAGAAGATCCTGGGGTCTTTCAGCTTCTGTAGCCCCAGCGCCCCTCAGATCCTTGGCAATTTGTCACATGGTGCCTATCCCCCCCCCTCCCCATTTGTGCTGGTTTCTGTGTTTAATCTGCTCTTTTTATGTCTCTGGAGTGATTAGGTTTAGCACACAGCCTATTCTGATATGGCCTTATTAACATGACAAAGAAAACTCAATTCCCAAGTAGGATTACATCCGCAGGTTAGGATTCCAACACCTATTTTGGGAGAGACACAATTCAATCCGTAACAGTGGTGTATCAGTCAGGATAGGCTGGGCTATGTTGTAATAACAAACAATGCCCTACAATCTCAGTGTTTTATAACAGTGAAGATTTGCTTTTGGCTCATGCTACTTGATCATTGAAGGTCAGTTAGAACTTGGCTCCACACTCCTCATTCCGCAGATAGGCTCAAGCAAACATTTCCAATAGCCCTGTATACTGGGTTGAATGGTATCTGCCCAAAAATTCATGACCACCCAGAACCTGTGAATGTGTTCTTATTTGGAAAAGGGTCTTTGCAGATACAGTCAAGTTAAGATGAGGTCATACTGGATTAGGATGGGCCCTGATCCAATGACTGGTGTCTTTATAAGAGAAAAGAGGGGGCGATTTTAATAGAGACAGACACAGAAGAGGTATGCACAGAGGAAAGACAGCTATGTGAAGACGGAGGCAGAGATTGGATTGATGCAGCTACAAGCCAAGGAACCCCAAGGATTGCCAGCAAACACCAGAAGCTGGAAGAGACAAGGAAGGAGCTTCTCCTAGAGCCTTCAGAGATAGCATGGCCCTGCCAACACCTTGATTTTGGACGTCTAGCTTCCAGAACTGTGAGACAATAAATTTCTGTTGTTTTAAGTCACCCAGCTTGTGATACCTTGTTACAGCCGCCACAGAAAATGAATACACCCTGGCAGATGGTAACGAAAACGTGCTGAAGCATGTGCCCAGCTTTTAAGGGTTTCAACCAAAAATTGCATGTCATGTCTACTCACATTTCATTTGCCAAAACAAGTCACACAGTCACACCTGAGTTAAATAGGACATGGGTGTGTAACACGTGGTCTGGGAAGGTCTCTCTAAAAGTGAGACCAAAACCAAACCAAACCACCTGTGTGTCAAAGTAGAACTGTGCTCCATAGCATTTGCCATGGTTGATTTTTCAGGAGAAGATTGCCAGACCTTTCTTCCAAGGCATGTGTGGATGGACTCAAACCTCCAATCTTTCAGTTAGGATAAAGGAGCCTTTGAAGAGAAACCTGAAGAAAGTAGGGAGCAAGCCATGTTATTAGCTGATAACTACCTGTTGGGATATCACCCCTTCTTGCTTCTGAAGCCAAACAGTTAGAGTCACCCTTGACCCTTTCTTCTCTTTCTTTTACAGCCCACATCCAATCTATCAAAAAATTCCTCAGCTATACCTTCAAAAGGAGCCCTGCTGGTGCAATGGTTAAGCACTCGAGTGCTAGTGAAAGGTGGGCAGTTCGAACCCACCAGCTGCTCCTCCGGAGAAAGATGTGGCAGTCTGCTTCCATAAAGATTTACAGCCTTGGAAATCCTATGGGAAATTTCTACTCTGTCCTATTAGGTCGCTGTGTGACAGAATTGACTCGACAACAACAGGTTTCATTATACTTTCAAAACACATCCAGCCTGACCACTGCTCACAGGCTGCCTCTGGCTCAAGCCTCATCCTCACCTCTGGGTTATGGCAGCAGCCTCCTCACTGCTCTCACCACCTCTGCCCATGCTCCTGCGGTCTGCTCTCCTCACAGCAGCCAGAGGGATCTGTATAAAATTTAAGTCAGATCATGACACAACTCTACTCAAACCCTTTGTCTTAGTCACCTAGTGCTGCTATAACAGAAATACCGCAAGTGGATGGCTTTAACAAAGAGAAGTTTATTTCCTCACAGTAAAGTAGGCTAAAAGTCCAGATTCACGGTGTCAGCTCCAGGGGAAGCCTTTCTCCCTCTGTCAGCATTCTCATCAATCTTCCCCCGGACTAGGAGCTTCTCTGCGCAGGGACCCCGGGTCCAAAAGATGTGGTCTGCTCCTGGCACTGCTTTCTTGGTGGTATGAGATCCCCCTGTGTCTCTGCTCCCTTCTCTCTTCTATATCTCAAGAGATTGCCTCAAGACACAATCCAATCTGTCCTGCCTCACTAAGACAACTGCTGCCCATCCTCCCTCATTAACATCATAGAGGTGGGATTTACAACATATGGGAAGATCACACAATACCGGGAATCATTGCCCAACCAAATTGATAAACACATTTTTGGGGGACATAATTCAGTCCATGACACCCTCCAATGGCTTTTCATCTTTCTCAGAGTAAAAGCCAAAGTCATTACAGGACCCCACACCCTGCCCACCCAACTCCACCCTATAACCTCTCTGACCTCATCCACAACCCCACTTCTCACTCATTTTTCCTCAAAGTCACACTGACCTCTTTGGGGTTTATTCATTCAATCTAGTCAGCAAGCACTTGAGTGCCTGCTCTGTGGTAGGCATCATTCACGGTACTAGAAGTATAACAGTGAAAACATTCAAAAATACATGCTCTTTATATTATTTACACCTAGTAGGATGAAACAGAGGATCCCTGGTGGCATAGTGGTTAAAGAGCTCAGTGCTAACCAAAAGGTCAGTGGTTCAAACTCACCAGCTGCTCCTTGGGAGAAAAATATGGCAGTCTGCTTCCCTAAAGATTTACAGCCTTGGAAACTCTATGGGGCAGATCTACTCTGTCCTGTAGCATCACTATGAGTTGGAATCGAGTCAATGGCAGTGGGTGTGGTTTTTGGTTTAGGGAGAAACAGGCACTGAGTAAATAAGTAAATGATGTGTCAGATGATGATAAATGCTATCGAGAAAAATAAAGCAGGGGAATGAGTTAAGGAGCGCTGGGGTGATGATCAAGGATGGACTCACTTAGCAGGTGACATTTGAACAGAGGCCTGAAGGAAGTAACAGAGTGATCCGTGCAGATATCGAGGGAAGAGCTTTCCAGCCAGAAGTAATGGTGCTTCCGTGTAATATGGAAAACCTTTGGAGGGTTTTGAGAGCAGGAGTGATGTGATTTAGCTTATGTTTTAAAAGACTGACTCTGGTATGGAAAAGAAAGCTGAGGAGAGCCTGACAAAGAAAGAGGCCAGATAAGAGGCTATCGTGACCCCACCAGTAGGAGTGAGGACAGCTTGACCATGGTGGCCAATGGTTTTTTGATATAATTTGAAGATAAAATTGACAGAATTTGCTGGTGGATTGGATAACGGGATGTGAGAGAAAAAGAGAAGTGAGGCAAAGATGACTTCAAGGTTTTTTGCCTGAGCAGCCAGAAACGTGGAGTTGCCATTTACTAATATGGGATGTTGTCTTAATTATCTAGTGCTGCTGTACCAGAAATACCACAAGTGGATAGCTTTAACAAACAGAAATTTATTTTCTCACAGTTTGGGAGACTAGAAGTCCAAATTCAGAACGCTTGCTCTGGGGAAGGCTTTCTTTCTCTGTCAGTTGTGGAGGAAGGTCTTTGTCTTTTCAGTATCTGTTTCCTTGGAAATCTCCATGTGGCTCTGCATCAATCTTCACCCATCTCTGCTTCCTTGTTTAATCTTTTTTATATCTCAAAAGAGGTTGACTCAAGATACACCCTACACCAATCCTGCCTCATTAACATAACAAAGACAACCTATTCTCAAATCGAGTTATAACCACAGGCATAGAGGTTAACATTCACAACACCTCTTTTGGGGGGACACAATTCAATTCATAACAGATGTCTAGGGGAGAATCAGGTTGGGAGTGACAGAATGAAATAGTTTTGGTTGTGTGAAGTCTGAGATGTCAAATAGACAGGGTTGGTTGCTCTGTTCTCCATGTTCCTTTGTTCATACTTCCTACACTATACAGTAATTAATCTGTTTACTCACCTGTCTCCCCATTATACTATTCATGTTTTCATGTTATCCATCTGGGTATCTCTGTGCTAGGCACAGTAAATGATTAGTTAAGTGTTAGAGTGTAGGAAGGGCAAGTGAGTGGACAGATAATAACAGATGATTGGCAGATAGATAAATAGATGGATGGATGGACGATAGATAGAGAGTGAGAGAAAGAGAGAGCTAGACAGACTTACCCTTATTGGAACTGTGATGTGCTCTGGGTTTCTCTGAGCTGATGATAGATAGATAGACAGACCGACCGACCGACCGACCGACCGACCGACCTAAACAGACCTAGACAGACCTAGACAGACCTAGACAGATCTAGACAGACCTAGACAGATCTATCTATCTGTCTGTCTATCTATCTCAGCTTCTAACAGCTGAGATCATTGCAAGGAAAGGCTGACAGCAGAGGGCTCTCTGAATTTGCTCAGCATTTTCAAAGAGACTATAAAAATGAACAAAAGTCTTTCTTGTATGAAAAACAGGCCCAGACTTGAAACAATTTAGTCTTGCTAGATAAGTCAATCCTAGGAAAAAAACCACAGGCTCAGGTGGTAAACCACAGGCCATTTACATACCCTATGGTTTGACTTGTATTTGGGGGAGAGGAAAGAAGATGGATTGATGAGATCATACATAAAAGTAACATACTATCCAAAATATTAGAGAAGACTATATTAGGGTCCTGTGCTGAAACTGCTTCAAGGCCTTATTTAAAATAAGACTTATAAATTTTTTGTCTAAAACTTGTGGTTAAAATCCTCAAATGTGAAGGTATAATCTTTCTGCTCCCCTTCGTGGATTTCAGAGAACTCAAGTGACCAGAGTATATACCAGAAGCAAGTTTGTGCAAATGGCAGGTTATAACTTTGGTTGCTGAGAGAAATGCTAATAAAAACAGTTCATGCAGGAAATACCAAAAGAGATTCTCAAAATGTTGGAGATGATTCCTTTTCAGTTTAGAAAGAAGAAAAATACTCTCCTCTGATTGGGAGGACAGCCATGTGGTTTTACTGTATTTCATGGAGATGAGGCTTTGTGGTTTGCTCCCCTTCTGTCATCTTCAGCCCCATGAATGGGAAATTTGCTTTCCTAGTGTTATTTGAAAGGAAGATAGACATAGCCGTTAGGAATGTGGGGAAGCAACCAAGTAAGTAAGTCCTGGGCATCCCAGGCATACTGGTAGAAACTTCGTAGCCTACCTCCATTAACGTGTTCAGTGATGAGGGAGGACCTTGAACAATCAAGATTGTTTTAGATCTTCAACAGTTCTTACAAGTGAGGAAATTCATATCTTTCCCCAAAATGGAAGATGTTATGGATTGAATTGTTTTCCCCCAAAATATCAGCTTGGCTAGGCTATGATTCCAGTATTGTGTGATTGTCCACCATTTTGTCATCTGATGTGATTTTCCAATGTGTTGTAAATCCTACCTCTATGATGTTAATGAGGCAGGATTAGAGGCATTTTTGTCAATCTCTTCTGAGATATAAAAAAGAGAAGCGAGCAAAGGGATATGGGTGCCTCATAGCACCAAGAAACCAGAGCCAGGAGAATAGCATGTCCTTTGGACCTAGGATCCCTGTGCTGAGAAGCTCCTAGACCAGAAGAAGATTGATGACAAGGACCTTCCCCTAGAGCCAACAGAGAGAGAAGGACTTCCCCTGGAGCTGGTGCCCTGAATTTGGACTGTTAGTTAGCCTCCTAGACAGTGAGAGAATAAATTTCTCTTTGTTAAAAGCATCCACTTGTGGTATTTCTGTTATAGCAGCACTAGATGACTAAGACAAAAGATATACTAGGTAACAGCATGTCATCATCTAGCAATAATTTGTATTTCTCAACAAATATTGACATGCTTATATAATTATGTATATTATTGTGTGTATAATCTCTAGTTGTGTCTCACAATCCAACTGGTTGTAAGTTCCGGATTAGAAAGGGTCATATTGTATACTTTCCACATCCTATTAATGGCATTTATAGGGTTGAGTACTCTGTAGATTAATATATGCCTATCGAATTAATTAATGCATAGAATTGCCATAGAAAGAGAATAGCGAGGATGAAGAGCTGCTATAATACATTGATTTGTCCTTTTTAGAGAAAGATAATAGTTTTTGTACCATAAAAACCCACTGCCATCGAGTCGATTCTGACTCAAAGCGACCCTATAGGATAGAGTAGAACTGTCCCATAGAGTTTCCAAGGAGCACCTGGTGGATTCAAACTGCTGGCCTCTTGGTTAGCAGCTGTAGCACTTAACCGCTACGCAACTAGGGTTTCCTTATGTACCATAGACACCTATTTATTTGTTTTTATAGTGTCAACAACACACAAAACTTTGGAAAATATCCTTATTTGCTCTGCAAAGAGCAAACTAAGGAAAGAAATCTTTTGTGTTTCTAAGTTTCTGAAAGGACAGTATAAGCAGTAGGGTCCGTCAGTGAGTTTCAAATGAAGTGGCCATGTAAATTAAGTGACAATTTCAGCTTAAAAGACTGAGGTGGCTCCTAGAACAAAGTCATATAGTGGGAATTGAGAGCAAACTTAAAAGCAATGAAACCACATTGCTCTGCACACAACTGAACAACCTAGAAGGTTGAGGCTTCTTCTCCATTGCTCTCAGACAAAGCCCTTTCAATGAAAGGTTTATCTTCATGAGAATTTTGTCCCTTTGGTGATTTGTATAACTCCCTACTGTCTACTTGGCAATAAGTCATCTGTGGACAAATGAAACGGTCTCTCACTAGGTAATACAGAACCCTTTTAAACCAACTTGCATCTCTAATGTTTCACTGTTCTGTGTTCTGGAATGAGTGAAATCTCCCGCATTACACACAAGCTCAGTGTGACACTACCAGGGTGCTGGCAAACACCACTTTTTTGTTGTCGTTGTTGACTACATTCACCTTTGTTTGCATCTGGCAACCCTAAAGTTACATGAGAATAAAAATCAAAGACACCAGACATCAAAGCAAATACAACTAAGAGGCTCAAAAAACCAAAACCCCAAACCAAAACTACTAGCAGAAGACACAAGCTATAGAAAACCTTGAGTCACCTAGGAACAAATTACACATATTTAGGTCCCCTCTGTAATCTTCACAGGTGATTGCTGTGGGCAAGGATGGAGTTAGATCCATACATAGGACATTCACTCCATAGATGTGGCTCCTTTGGATTTAGTGAACAAGGCCACCACACTCTCTTCAGGAGGCTAATCTAGAAGTCTGTCTTAGTTATCTAGTGTTGCTATAACAGAGATATCACAAGTGGATGGCTTAAAACAAGAGAAATTCATTCGCTCACAGTTTAGAAGGCTAGAAGTCCGAATGCAGGACACCAGCCTCAGGGGAAGCCTTTCTCTCTCTGTCAGCTCTGGAAGAAGGTTCTTGTCATCAATCTTCCCCAGTCTAGGAGTGTCTCAGCGCAGGTCCAGCTCTGTTTTCTTGGTGGTAGGAGGTTCCCCTGTCTCATTGCTTGCTTCTCTCTTTTATATCCCAAAAGAGATTGATTTAAGACACAACCTAATCCTATAGATTGAGTCCTGTAGTTAAATCCAAGTCCACACCTTTCTGGAACATTGAAGCTTATTAGGGGCTTTGGACTGACTGATGCTGCAGGCAAGTTAGCAGTGGTTATAGCCAGGATAGCTTTGGTAAGGGGAAGCCAATATTGTTGAGCTGATAAATAACCTTGACCTTACCAACCTAACCACTGTATTTATAAACCCACTGAACAAAAATTAAAATAGGAGTAAAAAGTGGCTGAGTGCTATGCACAGGATAAGTCAGCTTCCTGTTCTTGACTCCATGACCATTAGTTTTTAATAGAGCCCAGAGATGTTTTTCAAAGCAGAAAAGCTCCTTGCTCCAAAACCCTAGGAATCTCCTGTATGATAGATAATCATTTCTGTAGGCTTCATTCACCGTCAGAATCCTTTGATTGTGCCACAAATATCTTGAGCATTGTTGTTCTACTACTACAATAGTGGCCAATTGGAAGCCATGCTTTTTCTCCAGGTTCTACTCAAAACTGCCTGTCTCTCAAGTTACTCAGTGTTATGGATTGAATTGTGTCCCCCCAAAATATGTGTTGTTGTAAATTTTAACCTCTGTGCCTGTGGTAGAAACCCTGGTGGCATAGTGGTTAAGTGCTACAGCTGCTAACCAAAAGGTCAGCAGTTCAAATCCACCAGACACTCCTTGGAAACTCTATGGGGCAGTTCTACTCTGTCCTATAGGGTCGTTTTGAGTCAGAATAGACTCCACGGCAATGGGTCTTTTGGTTTTATGCCTGTGGTTGTAATCCTACTTGGGAATGCATTGTCTTTGTTATGTTAATGAGACAGGATTAATGTAGGGTATGTCTTGAGTTAATCTCTTATAAAGTATAAAAGGAGCAGATTAAGGAAGCAGAGATGGAGTAAGATAGATGCCAAGAGACATGGAAATTTCCCAGGAACCAAGAAGCAGAAGCTCAAGAGACAAGGACGTTCCTCAAGAGCCGACAGAGAGAGAAAGCCTCCCCCTAGAGCTGGCACCCTGAATTCGGACTTCTAGCTTCTAAACTGTGAGAAAATAAATTTCTATTTGTTAAAGCACCTACTTGTGGTATTTCTGTTATAGAAACACCAGATAACTAAGACACCCAGTAAATGGGTAGAAGCAGAATATCCAAATGTGGTATGTTTTCTATAAAATTCAAACATGTCCACTAAGCATTTTGCTTCTATCTCAGTGGTAGGGGTTATAAGATGCAGCAACCAGTCATTGGCTTTTAAGGTTTTCTCAGTGTGCCCTCAGACTACTGGACCCTCAGAAAAGTTCACTGAAGTATTAGGCCTAGTATTTTCATGAGATTTGTCTCTCAACATCTGGCACCCTCAGTTATAGAAATGCATCTTGGGTTCCAGCTACTTTTTGTTCCCCAGGTAGCTATCTCATTAATCTGGTAGAACAGCATGCTTTTCTATGAGATGACAAGATAATCAAGGTTGCTGCAGACTAACATGTGGCACAAATCCAGGGCTTTCCTGTAACTCTGAGGTAATACACTGAAGGTATGCTGTTCTCTGCATTATATGAAAGTAAACTAACAGGTGTTTCTGGTATTTTCTGCTTTTGGTATAGCTGCACACCAGATGCCGTGAGATATGTATATCTGCTCCAGTAAAGTGACCATACCAGGAAGAGTAGTTGCATTTGGAATCCTTCAATGATTGAGCTTACAATAAATTGCTGTCATTATCCAAAACCTATCAATTTTTAATACTGACCAAAATGGCAATCAAATGTAGATGTGAAAGTAATCCTGCGCCTACGTCTTTTCAGGTCCATAATAATGGCATTTATTTCTTCAGTTTTACAAAGGATGAAGCACCGTTTTTGATTTACTGTTTTGGTGGGGACGGAAGAGCCGGGGGTTTCCAATTGTCACTTCCAACTATAATAGTCCTTATTCATGAGTCAAGGATTCAGTGTGGTAATTTGGCAGAATGATGATACAATAGGTCGATGATACAATAGGTCGATGATACAATAGGTCAATGATACACTCAGTACCTGGGGAAGTAACTCTGTGTTTCTATGGGATTTGGGGTCTTACTGAGCCTGCTGTGAGATGAAACTCAGCCTACATCTCCATTTATCACATAACACTCATAAGCCTCCACTCTGACTGGCACATAACAGTAGCATTCTGGGTCCCTGGAAATTAGTGTTGCTCAGAGACAGTGTCCAATAATTCCTGAAAAGACTGGGTATTTCTATTTCCTCTAGTAAGTGACCATAGGATACCTGGGTGGTGCCAATTGTTAATGTGCTCAGCTACTAACCAAAAGCTGGTGGTTTGAGTACACCCAGATGCACCTCAAAAGAAAAGCCTGGAGATCTACTTCTGAAAAGCAGTCAATGAAAACCCAAGGAACACAGTTCTACTCTGATACACATGGAATTGCCATGAGTCAGAGTCAACTTGATAGCGAGGTGGTGATGGTTGTAGTAAGTGACTTCAGGACCCTTTGGAGAGAAGGTAAGCAGAGTGATACACAAAAAAATACACGTGAGATTGTTGCAAGGTTTTCCCGTAAGTGGTTGCAGCCTACCTCCTTTCAAGGGGCTCTGGCCAGTAAATTGACTCAACTGGGAACTGGGTGAGCAACAATAACTCCTCTGTAGGGGCTCATGTAAGGCCTTTGTTCATAATTCCTGAAGTTTTGGGGGTTTTACAAATTAAGTAGGATCTTTATGGATCTGACTGCTCATCTATACTGGTTCTCAGGATGCCATATCAATTAGATAAATGGTTTTCAAAGTGTGATTCCAAAAGCAGCAGCAGTAGCATTACCTGGGAACTTATTAGAAATGTGAATTCCTAGATTCCATTTCCCAAAAACCCACCTACTGCTGTCAAGTCGATTCTGACTCATAGTGACCCTATGGGGCAGAGTAAAACTGCCTTGGAGGGTTTCCAAGGCTGCAAATCTTTACAGAAGCAGACTATCATATCTTCTTTCTGCAGAGTGGCTGGTGGATTCAAACTGCCAACCTTTTGGGTAGCAGCCGAATACTTTAACCACTGCACCACCAGGGCTCCTTGATTCCATCCCAGGCATACTAAATCAGAAACTCTTGAGATAGAGCCCAGTTACCTGTGTTTTAACAGGCCCTCCAGGTGATTCTAATGTACACCAAAGTTTGAGAACCACTGAGTTAAAAAACCAAACCAAACCCCTTGCTGTCAAACTGACTCTGACTCATAGTGACTCTATAGGACAGAGTAGAACTGCCCCATAGAGTTTCCAAGGAGTACCTGGTGGATTCGAACTGCTAACCTTTTGGTTAGCAACCGTAACACTTAACAACTACGCCACCAGAGAGCTAGTTGCTTAAAGGGATTATTGCTTGTTAGATTATCCCGGCTTACACACTGACTGAGGCCTATAATGGTAAAAACCTGCTTTACCTTTGATGGTTAAGCAGTGCTACACGGCCTGTGCTCCTCCAGTTTCCTGGTGTTCCCACTTCAATTTCAGTATTTCTCATTAGAATTCTTTGCCTACAGTTTATAGCTCCTATAGTACTTTTCAAGTGCACTGACACAATCCTCACTAATCAATATGTTTTCCAATGCCTGGTGAAGGGACTGATTTCTGAGACATCTAGAGAATATATTTACAGTGTGTGTGCGCAGGTCACACACTTTAGATACCTTCCAACATTCCAGTTTCCCTAAGCCTTTGGCTAGCATACCTATATCAAAGAATCTCTGGCCTCTCAAGTTCAATAAATGAAAAACCAGTTACCTTTTTTTTTTTTTTTTTTTAGTTGCTGTCGAATCAATTCCAACTCATGGCTACACATGTGTTTTAGAGTAGAACTGTTTTCCACAGAGTTTTCATGGCTGTGATCTTTCAGACAGATTGCCAGGTCTTTTTTCTGAGTCAACTCTGGGTGCATTCAAATCACCAACCTTTTGTATGGGACTCCTTTAAATTGAAGTTTTAGTCAACCAGTGAAGCAAACATTTAGAAATACTTCCAGCTGCTTAAACTAGTAGATTGAATTCAGAGTCTCTGCTAAGTGATACTGAAATGTAGAGAAATAAATTGCTCTACCTCAGTATTCTCGAACACTGATTACTGAAGACCAGACAAGTTGTGGGATGACATCAAGGATATCATACATAAAGAAATCAAAAGGTCATTAAAAAGACAGGAAAGAGAGAAAAGACCAAAATGGATGTCAGAAAAGACTCTAAAACTTGATTTTGAACGTAGAGCAGCTGAAGAAATGATGACGTAAAAGAGCTCAACAGAAGATTTCAAAGGGCAGCTCCTGAAGACAAATAAAGTATTATAATGGAACATCAAAGACCTGGGGTTGGAAAACCGAAAAGGAAGAACATGCTCAGTGTTTCTCAAGCTGAAAGTATGAAAGAAAAAATTCAAGCCTTGAATAGCAATTTTGAAGAATTCTGTGGGCAAAATATTGAATGATGCAGGAAGCATAGAAGAAAATAGAAGGAATACACAGAGTCACTGTACCAAAAAGAACTGGTCTATGTTCAATGATTTTAGAAGGTACATATGATCAAGAATCAATGGCATTGAAGGAAGAAGTCCAGGCTGCACTGAAGGCACTGGCAAAAAACAAGTCTCCAGGAATTGACGGAGTATCAGTTGAGATGTTTCAATAAATGGATGCAGCACTGGAGGTGCTCACTTGTCTATGCCAAGAAATTTGAAAAACAGCTACCTGGCCAACAGGCTGGAAAAGATCCATATCTGTGCCCATTCCAAAGAAAGGTGATCCGACAGAATGCAGAAATTATCAAATCATATCATTAATATCACATCCAAGTAAAATTTTGCTGAAGATAATTCAAACATGCTTGTAGCAGTACATTGACAGGGGACTGCCAGAAATTCAAGCTGGATTCAGAAGAGGACATGGAACGAGGGATATCACTGCTGATGTCAATGCTGTGTGGGATGCCATGATAGTGGGTAAGGTACTCTGTAAGTCCACGGATAATAAGTTTAGCAGAAGAATTGCATTCAGGGAAGGCAAATCCATATCTAGAGTGTCTATTCCAGTAAGAACAAAACTCTGCCATTTCCATGATGGAAGTGGTCCAGTGTAATCAACCTTCCACTAGGTTGCTGGCTCATCACCTCAAGGAATGGTGCCATATCAGAGACTCAGTGTTGGTCTCTGCTACTCACAGATTGGGCACTCAGCAGTACCTGTAGCCAAGTCACCCTTGGTGAGTGGAAGTCCATGTTGCTGAGCCCATGTATAACCTCCATCCCTGCCACCATGGCCACTTTGTTTATGAGCCCCCTGGGCAATGACAGGAGTGGCTAGGAAAAGAGGATGACTGGCTTCCACAGAGTGCATCATTGTATCCATTTGATTGTTAAAATCCTCTTCTGCCAAGGTTACCCTTTGGTGAGCATTCACAAGAGATACAAATATCTTCACTCTTTGGCCCATTCCGAGAGGTCTAGTGACATACCTCTTCCCCACACCTCCTTGTCTCCAATTTTCCAATCATATTTCTTCTAAGAACTTGACCATCCAGCCAAACCATTGGCCATAGCCTGTGAATCAGTATACAATCACACATCTGGTCACTTATCCTTCCAAGCAAAGTGAACAACCAGGCTCACTGTTCAAAGTTCTGCCCATTGGGAGGATTTCTCTTTACCACTGTCTTTCAGGGAGGTCCCTGAAAGGGGTTGTAATGTTGCCACTGTCCACTTTTGAGTGATGCCTGCATATTGTGCAGAACCATCTGTAAACCAGGTGTGAGTTTTCTCTTCCTCATTCAACTGCTTATAAGGAACTCCCCACGAGGCGATAGGTGCAGAATAGGAGAGAGCAGGTAATGTGACAGGAGTGGAGTCCATGGGCATTTGGGTCACTTCCTCATGCAACTTACTTTTGCCTTCAGGTTCTTCTCGGGCCTTATCTCATGTATGCCACTTCCATCTAATGGTGGGGTGCTGCTGTGCACATCTGACTTTGTGGCTCTGTGGGTCAGACAACACCAAGTTCATGAGGGGCAGTTGAGACTGCATGGTGACTTGGTGGCCCATGGTTAAGCATTCAGTCTCCACTAAGACCCAGTAACAAGCCAAGAGCTGTTTCTCAAAAGGAGAGTAGTTATCTGCAGAGGATGGAAGGGCTTTGTTCCAAAATCCTAAGGGTCTGCTCCGTGACTCACCAATAAAAACCCAAAACCAAACCCACTGCCCTCGAGTCGATTCCAACTCAAAGCAACCCTACAGGACAGGGTAGCACTGCCTCATAGAGTTTCCAAGGAGCACCTGGTGGATTTGAACTGCTGACCTCTTGGTTAGCAGCCATAGCACTTAGCCACTACGCCACCAGGGTTTCAAATAGGGCCTGCTAAAGACTCCAGACAGCATCTGTATCTGCCACCGACACTTCAAGCATCATCGGATAAGCCAGATCATAAGTGGTAGAGTTACTTGCATGGCAGCCTGAACCTGTTGTAGAGCCTTCTTTTATTCTGGGCCCCACTCAAAACTAGTAGCTTATCAAGTCTCTTGATAAATAGGCTGGACTAGCACACCCTAATAAGGGATATATTGCCTCCAAAATCCAAAGAGATGCATCAGTCGTCGTGCTTCATTTCTTAGTTGTGGGAGGGGCCAGATGCAATAACTTATCTTTCATTTTAGAAAGAATATCTTGACATGCCCCACACCACTGGACCAATAGAAATTTCACTGAGGTGGAAGGCACCTGCATTTTTGTGGAATTAATTCCCCACCATTAGCACACAAATGTTTTACCAATAAGTACAGAGTCATTGACACTTCTTCCTTCCTAGGGCCAAGCAGCATAATATCATCAATGTAATGGACTAGCGTGACATCTTGTGGAAGGGAAAGACGATCAAGTTCCCTGTAGACTAAATTATGACACAGGGCTAGAGAGTCGATATAACTCTGAGGTAGGACAATGAAGGTGTATTGCTGGCCTTGCTAGCTGAAGGCAAACTGCTTCTGGTGATCCTTTGAAACAGGTATAGACAAAAAGGCATTAGCTAGATCATTCGCTGCATACCAGGTACCAGAAGATATATTAATTTGCTCAAGCAATGAAACCACATCTGGAACAGCAACTGCAATTGGAATCACCACCTGGTTGTTTTTGATAATCCATTGTCATTCTCCAGGATCCATCTATGTTTTGCACATGCCAAACAGGAGAGTTGAATGAAGATGTGGTGGGAATCACCAACCCTGCATCTTTCAAGTCCTTGGTGGTGGCAATAATCTTTGCAATTCCTCCAGGACTGCAGTATTGCTTTTGGTTTACTATCCCAGGCAGCAGAAGTTCTGATGGCTTCCATTTTGCTTTTCCTACTTCATAATAGCCCTTGCTTCATTTGTCAGGAATCCAATGTGAGGATTCTGCAGTTATTGAGTATATCTATTCCAATTATGCATTCTGGAACTGGGAAAATCACTACAGGATCAGGTCGGGGAACCACTGGACCCACTGTGAGATGAACCTGAGCTAAGACTCCATTAACTACTGGATCTCCATATACCCCCACTCTGACTGGTGGGCACAGTGACATTTCAGGTCTCCTGGAATTAGTGTCAGTTCAGAGCCAGTATCCAGTAATCCCCCAAAAGTCTGATTATTTCCTTTTCCCCAATGAACAATCACTCTCATAAAAGGCCATAGATTCCTTTGGGGAAAGCTAGGAGAAAGATTAACAATGTAAATTTTCGGCAGTGTAGTGGGGTCTTTCCTCAAGGGGACCTGTCCTCCCTTTCATTCAAGGGGTTGTGATTCGGTAAACTAGTTCAAGTCTACGAATTGATTGAGGAGTTGTAACTCTCTATGCTGGCTATTTAAATTAGACTGCCATTCACTTGACCAGAACTATTCCACTTGTATAGATCAAGTAAATATTTAGTAGATTTCTCATTTATTTCACTCATAGGGACACCATAACTAAGTAGCCAACGCCATAAGGCCATAGAAGTCAGGCTATTCTGATTACTGTTTTGTCTCCACTGTTTGTTATGGTAACTACAGCCATCTTGTCTTTGTCTACTGAGTGCTGCCACTTGGCCCCTAGAATCATGGGGTCTAATCAGCCCCATTGTAGTTAGGTATCTTAATTCAGCTAGGACAGCTGTCATTGTCAAATCTGACTTACATAAAATAGCAATCACAGGAGACTTCAAGGATACTGGGGCTCCCTTCAAAAATTTGTTCCTCACTGTTGTGGTAAAAGGTGTGTCCTCTGGGCATGTGTCAATCTGTTGGTCTAACCTGATAAATCCACTCTAACATGCCAATTTACCTAAGCCTTTGGATACCTTATGCTACAGTATATCAAGGCAGGTCTGGTACTTCAATTCGATTTAGCGTGGGGAACCACATAATCCATGCTTTGGTGAACCAACTAAATCTTTTTACATCTTTAGATCTTTTCCTAACTTCTCATGCTGAAACTTGGAATGAAGACTATGTTTAGTGGGCCCATATCAATAAATTCATACTGATCCAACTTCATGTTCCTTGCATCATTATCCCACGCCCTTAATAGCCATTCCCACACATATTCCCCAGGTTTCTGTTTGTACATACCAGGAAAGTCAAGCAGTTCTTTTTGGTATAGTGTACCTCCTCCTGGAGCATGTTTTGTACTTCACCTTTTGGGGCTCACTGGAACTTAAGTCTAGTTATAAGTCTAGAAGCAAAATGGGTGGTGAGGATGTGTTTTGAGAGCATTCAGCAAGGTCTTCTAAGGCCTTTGCCTTGGGTGGTGCCCCAGGCAGTGACTCAGGCATCTCCCAGGTGATGACTCAGATGCCACCCCAGGATATCTCTGACAAAGGCTTTTCAGACACAGCTGCATTATCTCATTGGATGGTGGTAGAGGGGCCAATGGTTTTTTGGCAGGAGCAATTCAATGGTATGTAGGGGCTCAGAATCCCCAGATTCCTGATTATCTACCCATGTGAACCCATCTCGAGTTTCAGGATCCCATTTCTTCCCAATCAATGCTCTCACTTTCAGTTTGACACCGTTTGAGGACGAGGATTCAATTGGCATTGTACTTCAGCCACTCTTATGATAAGGCTCCAGGTTTGGTTTTCAGCAATATTAGCTCAGTTGCTGAAGAAATAAGGTTTTCTTTCAGGGCATACGTGGCAACTTTGAGGTCATTTATATGGTGCTTGAGCTTTGACTCTGAAGCCCTGAGCTCATCTCTTTCACCACTTTATCTAGCAAAAGTAGGACCAACCAATCAGCTTCCTTATACTTCTCATTCTGACAAAATTGTAGAGAAGTATTAAACATGCGATCACCCAGATCCTTGCCTTCCACCAATTCTTAATCTTTTTGGTGGTGATATTTTGCATGTTACTATTGCCACCTCATGTGCATTAGCAGCGCCCTCTTTACTAATGGAAGCAGAGTCATCAACATCTTTAAGACTAACTAGACTTAAGAACCAATTGAGAAAAGTCATTCTTACAATTTTGTTTCTCTAGAACCCTAGCAACAATCTCAGTACCAAGTGTTTTAGGCTGGGCTCTGTAGAGAAGCAAATCCAGTGAAGCGTATATATACAGAGACAGAGAGATTTATAGCAAAGAAACGGCTCACGCAGTTGTTGTTGTTAGGTGCCACTGAGTTGGTTCTAACTCAAAGGAACCCTATACGACAGAATGGAACTGTCCCATAGGGTTTCCAAGGAGCAGCTGGTAGATTTGAACTGCTGATCTTTTGGTTAGCAGCTGAGCTCTTAACCACTGTGCCACCAGGGCCCCACGCAGTTGTAGAGTCTGGAAAGTCTCCGGTCTGTGAGTCAGGCATCAGACTGGAGGCTTCTCCTGTCTCATGTAGCTACCGGGGCTGATGAACCCAAGTTCGGCAGGTCAGACAGCAGGCTGCTGGCTCAAGTCCCAAGAAATGAAGATCAGATGGTAACAAACCGAATGTAGGATCCAGAGCAGAGGAAAAGCCAGTGAGCTTTGCAAGAAGGTCTATAGGTATTGGATGCAGGCTACGCCCCCAAGAAAACTCCCTTTCAACTGATCGGCTGCTCATTAGCAGATCTCATCATGGATGTGATTACATTATATCAGATCTTCTCATGGAGGTGATAACATCATTACATTACTGCCAAATGATATCATAACTGTAAAGCCACTGAGAATCATGGCCCAGCCAAGTTGACACACAACCTTAACCATCACACAGAGAATACCAGAAAGATGTTTACCCGTTTTATTGACTATACAAAGGCATTTGACTATGTGGATCATAACAAATTATGGATACCATTGTGAAGAATGGGAAGTCCAGAACACTTTATTATGTTCATACAGAACCTGTAAATAGACCAAGAGGCAGTCATTTGAACAGGACAAGGGGATACTGCGTGGTTTAAAGTCAGGAAAGGCATGCATCAGGGTTGTATCCTATCACTGTACTTAATCTGTATGCTGAGTAAATAATATCAGAAGCTGGACTCTATGAAGAAAAACAGGGCATCAGGATTGGAGAAAGATCATTAACAGCCTCTGATATGCAGATGACACAACCTTGCTTGCTGAAAGTGAAGAGGACTTGAAGCACTTACTGATGAAGATCAAGGACTACAGCCTTCAGTATGGATTACAGCTCACCCTAAAGAAAACACGAACCCTCACAAGTGGATCAATAAATAAGATCATGATAAATGGAGAAAATATTGAAGTCGGCAAGGACTTCATTTTACAATCAACACCCATGGAAGCAGCAGTCAAGAAATAAAATGATGTATTGCATTGGACAAATCTGCTGCAAAAGAACTCTTTAAAGTGTTGAAAAGCAAAGATGTCACTTTGAGGACTTAGGTGTGCCTGACCCAAGCCATGGTATTTTTCAGTCACCTCATGTGCATGCAAATGCTGGACAGTGAAAAAGGAAGACCAAAGAAGAACTGATGCCTTTGAATTATAGCATTGGCAAAGAATATTGAATATACCATGAACTTCCGGGAGAACGAACAAGTCTGTCTTGGAAGAAATACAACCAGGGAGATCCTTGGAAGGGAGAATGGCAAGACTTTGTCTCACTTACTTTGGACTTATTATCAGGAGAGACCAGTCCCTGGATATGGACATCATGCTTGGTAAGGTAGAGGGTCAGCAAAAAAAGAAGATCCTCAACGAGATAGATTGATACAGTGGCTAGAACAATGTGCTCAAACATAGCAACAATTGTAAGGATAGCATAGGACCCGGCAGTGTTTTATTTGGTTATACATGAGGTCACTATGAGTTGGAGCTGACTCGACAGCACCTAACAACAATAACAAGAATCAAGATCAGCACAAAGCAGGCTCCTATGAGGCAGAGATCTGGTATAGTTCCATCTTCTACTTCTCCATTATTTGACACTAGCAACTCCCTCTACAGCACTCTCTACTGCTCTGCGGTGTTCCACAATTCATTTCAATGGCTACACAGAACTCACAGACCATACTTACAGTTAATTGGTTTATTGGGATACAATTTAGAAGACAACTTGGATGCAATAGGATGCAACTTGGAAGTAACAGGATACAACTCAGGATGCAATTGGTCCATCACAACAGCTTTCTTGTAGAATAACCTTTGGAGTAAAAATGCTGCCTGCTAGTGCAGTTCTTGATCAGGATTTCAGACAGTTGTCTGCCAGTAGGGCCTCTTTCTCTCCGCCGCTAATTGTCCCAGCTCACAACCAGTATAGCAGCTTGCTAAGCTCCTTTAACTGCTTTCTGCCAGCCCAGCTCTTAGCCAGCATCTCTCTTCCTACCAGGAGGCATTTTTTTTACCTCTGTGTTTCAGCCATATATATATCCTGATACTCATCAGTTACAAGACGAGGCCTTCCTCAGCAGACCAGAGTTCAACCAAGTATCAATTACCCATGAGATGTCAATCAATTCAGGTCTTGTACAAAAGTAGCATTTTCTGCCAGCAGAGACTATCTCCTCTCCCAGAAAAAAGTAACAATCTGTGGGGGTAGAAAGCAACCTGGAAGTCCCCCCAAGTTGTTTTTCCAAAGAACTAAGGCAAAGGTAACAACTGCTCAGGGCTCAGGGGAAAAATTTCCCAAGCTGTTTTCCCAAAGAACCAAGGCAAAAGGCCACATAAAGGAACTCATATGGACCACAGATACACATGATAAATTCAAGTTGATCTAAAGTTATATTCTTTACTCCTTGGTCTAGAACCCTCAGAATCCATTTCCTTAAGTATTCACAAATTTGTGTGGTATAACTTGGTAAAAGTTTGTAATTGTTAGAAGTCTTTTCTTCCTGGGTTTGACTTTGTAATTGGATCCCTGGTGCACACTGGGTTCTGACCCCAGTTTTCAGTCTAGAAATAATGAGAAGTAGGAAAGATGGGGTTTGAAGATACTTGGCCGACCCTTTCAAGATAATTACGTTACACGAGATCATTTTAAGGGCTTCAAGCAAGATAGGAATAGCCACATAAGAGAGCAAAGAGGGGCTGCTTCAGCTGGCAAGGGAGTCTTGGGGGTTGAGCGTACTCTGAATATGTGGGGGTATACTCTGGATGAGTATCCCTAGATACCCTCACCCAGTTTTCAGGATGCCACTCTTTCCAAACAATGCCCCAATTTTTATGAGACCTGGCAAATCTGTGACTTCAACTGATGTAACAATTAAAAAATCTTTCTTTGTCACACTGGTTTTTGTTTATTCGTTGAAGTCCCTGCACAAACAATTAAGTGCTTCATTACTAACTGAAAGGTTCATGGTTCGGATCCATCCAGAGGAACCTCAGAAGAAAGACCTGGTGATCTCTGAACACATGGGGTCACCATGAATCAAAATCAACTCTACAGGAATTGCTTTGGTTTTGGTTTATTTGTAGATTGTTTTTTGGCTCAACCCTATGTCTGGAAAAGATAAGAGATTCTTTTAGCACAGTCATAGATAGCCCGTGGTCTCCAGTCCATGCCTTGAGCCAAGAATTCAGGAATTGGAGTGTGCTCTTTTCTCTTCCTTAAGCTGTCCAGACAGGGAGAAGCAAGTAACCCCTTCCTAGTACTGATTTTTGTGTCAGTCAGCGTTCTTGATATACAAGCAACATAAGTCAACTCCAGCTAGTTTAAGGAAAAAAAGAATTTATTAAAACGTTATTCAGCAACTCTTCGAGTCATTGTGAAGTCTGGAAAACAAAGCACAGGGCTACCCAGTCAAGGCCAACACCCAAAATTCTGCTTCCGAGTGAGGGTACAGTCCAGTGCTGCCAAGCACTAAATCCTAGGACTTGTACCCTCAGCACTGCTAACCCTCTCCACTGGATGCTGCCACTCTCCTTGTTGCCACTGTTGCCTCAGAAACTTGACTTCTCTGCAAATGCTGCTGCTGCCACCCAAGAGAGTTCCTTATAAGCCCCATGACTCTGAGTGCATGCACCCAACTGGTAGAGCCTAGGTGATTGACCGAGTCCCTTGAGGCAAGGGAAGCTGGAAACATGAGTATCTGGTATTTTCAGCTTTATGTGGAAGACAGACTCATCTAGTTGAATTTCCCTGACACAGAGAAGGGTTTCAGATGGTGGGCAACCAAAATGAGTGAAAATGCCCACTCCAGTGAGCAGCAAGGAAGCAGATCAAAGGAAGTTTAGCTGGAGGTTATCTATAGCCAATGACAGAGATCCGTGATGGTCTGAAGCATCTATCTCTATCAGGAGCTAACAGTGCTGGATGAACACTACCAAATGCCAGCTTTTGGGAATTCCAATTTCTAGGCTTTATGCTGTTCATTCATTTTTAATGATGAATCAATTAGACTAGAGCAGTGGTCTTCACCAGGAGAAATTCGGCCCCCAGGGAATATTTGGTAATGTCTGGAGACATTTTTGTTGTCATAAATGGGGAAGCCAGGGATGCTGCTAAACATCCTACAATGCACAGTACAGATCCCACAACATACAATTATCTCACCCAAAATGTCAATAGGGCAAGGTTGAAGAACCCTGGGTTAGTCAAGTCCTACCCTTACCTTTCTGTTTTGGGCTTGGGAAAACATTCTAAACTTACTCCTCACTTACTGACTATCTCATTATCTGACATTTCACATTTATGACAATAGTGAAAAATCTACTATCCAACTATTTTGTGCATTAATGGCGTATGTCTGGCAGTAATGAATGCCGAGGTACAAGGTGAGAGTAACACTGGCTGTGATGGTTAAGGTTATGTGTCAGCTTGGCTGGGTCATGATTCTCAATGGTTTAGCAGTTATGTAATGACGTAATCTGGCAGTTATGTAATGATGAGTCATCCTTCATTTTGTGATCTGATGTGGTCATCCTCTATTTTTGCATAATGTCAATTTTCATATACCAACCATGTCTTTGGAACCTAACCATGTTGATAAGTGAGGATTGGGTGTATTCTTTTAGATGACTTCTGTAGGCACCTGCTCTTGCCTGTCAAGTATTGACTTTATTTCACTGGCTTCCCAGTTGCTTTACTATCAATCCTATGTCTTCCCTACAATGATATTTACTACAGTGGACCTTGGGGACCTCTTTGAATAAGACATCAGTACAAATAAATTCAACAGAGTAGGAAGTTGTAATCTTTAAAGTCTGAGAAGGATTATCTAGCCCAACAGTTGTCAACAGGTTGCAATTTTTTTTGCCTACAGGACATTTGGCAATGTCTAAAGGCATTTCTGGTTATCACACAAGGGTGGGAGGGGTAGGCCCTACTAACATCTAGTGGGAAGAGGCCAGGGATGCTGCTAAACATCCTGCAGTGCACAGGGCAGCCCCCAGAACAAAGAATTTTCTGGCCCAGAATGTCAATAGTGCTGAGGTTGAAATGAGGCCTAAGATAAGAGATTGTCCATGTGAAAGGAGAAGAGTAACCATAGAACCAAGGGCCAAGATGCAATGCAGGTACTAGAGGAGGAGGGCAGACTTGGGCCTGGGAGAGGGTTAGCACAGGGTCTCAGAGCCCTATAATCTGATGAGGATTAAAGGGGAGAAGGAGAAGGCAGCAGTGTTGAAAATTGTAAGAGGGGAAAAGTCAATCTTCATGTACCCCATAGTTTTCCCCCAGCATGAACAATAGTGGACAGAGACTTGGAGGCAGGGAAAAGTGCTGGGTTAGATTAGGCCAGCTCTTTGCCTGGTGAGGCTGAAATCTCAGTTGCTCTTGCCTGCCTCTTACTGATAAGAATTGGAGTGAATTAAAATGTGTAGTGTGGATTCCATATTCCTGTTCAAGTCAATTCACATTGATTGAGTCTCTGGGTGGTACACACAGTTAATGTGCTTAGTTGCTAACCAAAGTTTGGAGGTTTGAGTCCACTGAGTCACCTCAGAAGAAAGGGTGGACTGGTGATCTGCTTTTGAAAAATCAGCCATTGAAAAGCCTAGGGAGCGCAGTTCTACTTTGACACAAATGGGGTCATCATGACTTGGGGTTGGCTCAACAGCAACTGGTAACTGGTAATATGTCAGTGTGATGCTGACCACTGTGGGGGATTTAGAGATAAGTAAGATCCATCCCTGATCCAGTCATCTTAGAATCCAAAAACAGAGTAAAAGCAAGCATAAAAATGTCTTTCAGACATAGTCAAAAGCATCACCACAGAGACACAAAGAGCCATGGGAGCACAAAGAAGGGCAGGGAGAATGAGGAAAAAATGCATTTCTATTTAGGACAGGCTGGAGGGCAGCAATCTGCTAAAAGGGGAAGGTGTTAAGTGAGTTTTCTTGAAACTGCATGGTAAACACATCATTTTACCTAGGTTGCATATTTGTTTGGGTGGCTTTGTTAGGGGGCTGAAGGAGATTATAGGATGCTAAAGGCTCTTTGGCACTTTGGTCCTGATCTTCCCTGAAGATTCTACCACGGCCTTTCCACTGGGCCCAGCCATGAGCAGTGGGGGTAATGCGTGAGAAAGGGCCGGGGATGTCCCAGAGGTTGCCAAGTCGGGGAAGGAGGGCCCAGGGGGCTCACCTCTTGTCAGGCTACACTGCACTGAGAATGAGAGCAGGCTTCCGTGGGGGCACCCAGCATTACTTAGGTCACCAGGCTGGGGACTGGCACCCAGGTGCCCCTCCAGATGTCAGCACAGTGAAGAGGAGTCCACAGCAGACCATGCATACACACACGCAATCGCAGAGGCTCATGGGGTGAACACATGGGTGCATACTCACACACAGCTTGACATCACCAAGCACTTGGGGTAAAGAACAAGTGACCAGGCTTTTCTTCCAAAACATGCATTCCCCGTCTCTGAACATAGATGAGGTTTTTTAGATTGCAGCCAAAGCCTGTGGCCAAAGGAGTCACTGGTTTTCCTACTACTTCAATAAATGTAAATTCTAATGTGAGAAGGTAAAAAAGGGCCTTAACGTACATTCACTAAGTCCTCATCAGTGGGGAGGTCTTGCTCAGAGCACATTTAGGTTATTCCATTCTTGCTGTATCATGCAGCGTGGTGGCAGGGCCACCTTGTTGAAGCTCGCTGGCTGTGCATTGCACGGCTCCAGGGGCGCCACTCAAGCTGGGCGGTGGAACAGCCTTGCCTCGTGGATGCACTTGATGTGGAGGTACACAGGCCAGGGCCCAAGGCCTGGCTCTGGGACATGCAGCTTGGGTCGTTTAGATACTTCCCTTCACTAATCTGTCCACCTCTTGTAAGCTTGCTAAAGGGTTCAGATAAGAGAAGGCATGTGTAAATGCACTGTAAAATTTATAGTATTATGAAAATATAGAGTCTCAATATCATTATCTACCACCTACCAGTTTGTCGTACTGTGGTAGCTTGCATGCTGCTGTGATGCTGGAAACCATGCCACCAGTATTTGAAATACCACCAGGGTCCTCCATGGTAGACAAGTTTCAGCAGAGCTTCCAGACTAAGACAGACTAGGAAGAAAGGCCTGGTGATCTATTTCTGTAAATTAGCCAATGAAAACCTTATGAATCACAACAGAATATTGTCTGATATAGTGCTGGAAGATGAGCCCCCTAGGTTAGAAGTCACTCAAATGCACACTGGCCACAGCAATGGACTCGAGCATACTAATGATTGTAAAGATGGTACAGGACCAGGCAATGTTTTTTTCTGTGATACTTAAGATAGCCATGAATCAGAGCTGACTCAACAGAATCTAACTAACAACAACAACAACTATTATTATTATTATTATTGAAGAAGCTATCTGCCAGCACAACTCTAGCATCTGCTGAAAGAAAAGTTCACAAGTGTTCTGTACCCTCCAACAATGATGCCACCCAGATATTCTCAGACCTCATCACCCTATAGTTAAAATAGAATCACAATGATTTTAATTGGGTATCTATCTAAAAGCTCTCAACCCCCCCCCATTACTCCCCCACACAGCCTTCCCATTTATTTGGGATTCTTCAAGTGAATCTCATGTGTGCTCAGTGACAGGTCTCTCCATGCTCTTCCACCCCAACCTCATTATCACGGTCTGCTGTGGGAAGTGGGCCTCCTTACCCACCACAGCTCTGGGCCTGGAGAGAACAAGGACTAAGCTGAGTACTCCAGTGTCTCCCCAGCATTGTACCCCTCAAAGAGGCTGAGATGAGCCTCAGGACAGCCAAGCTCCATGGCACTGGTGCCCCTTTCCCAATCTGTGTTGTGCTTTGTTTCCTGGGCCCTGAAGTGGGGCTGCTTGGGCTCCAAGTCTCCAAAGTTTCTTTGGACAAGCCTCCTGAGTTTCTGCCCACAGAACTTCTTTCAGAGGGTCAAACAATGACCCTGCTATGGGGCAGGACTGGGAACTGGACACCGACTCATCTTTCATGGTCTCGTCTCTCCATCTCTCTCCCCACACCCCTGCCCATGCACACCTCTCCTTTTCCCCTTCAGGCAAAAAGGAAGTGCTCTTCCCTATCATCCATTGCTGGTGGGGGCTCAAGGGGAGGCACTGTTTATTACCAGGGGTCCAATTTCCACACGGGTTTGGCCAAGACCACCTGCTACCTTTGATTTAGTGAAGTTATAAATAAAAGAACTGGGGAGATTTTAAATTTTGGAACTATCACAGGCAACAATGACTTTGAGTAGGGGAGGGTGAGTGTTTCCATATATATTGTCATAGTGGTTTGTCATCATGACTCACACTTTGCAAGGTTTCATTTAGCGTCAGCATAATATTTTAAGCAACAGCATAATATTTTAATCCCGCAAGCAAGTGGACTTTAGTCAGTGTCCCCACATGAGGTCAATAGATGCATCCTCACTAGCTTGAAGATCGGATTTTCCTTCTGTCATCAACCCCTGGGAGCTCATCTCAAAGATGACACACCCCACACTGAAAGTTCTGTATCTCCTAACCCTACCTGAGAATGAGTTCCAGGCTGAGGGTACAGGGACCCTTTAACGACATTGTGCCTTATTTCTCCATGGGAACTTGAGCTTTCTTTTGGGGCCCTCATGGTTTCTTGAAAGGTAGTGGTACTTCTGTTAATGAAGAGATGTGCTGTGATGACAATTTTGTGAATAGAAACTTCATTACCAGGGTCAGGAATAAAGTTGGACACATAGGGATATGCCCTTAGAAATTGGTAAGACTTCCAGTAACCTCTTGTCTTAGTTACCTAATGCTGCTGTAACACAAATACCACAAGTGGGTGGTGTTAAAGAACAGAAGTGTATTTTCTCTCAGTTAAAGAAGCTGAAAGTCCAAATTAGGGTCTCAGCAGTGTCGGCTCCTTCCTTGTTGGTGTTCCTTGGGTCCTTGGCTTGTAGATAATCCTCACATGGTGTCTGCCCTTTTTATATCTGAGAAGTGATTAAATTTAGAACCCACCCTACTTGGGTATGGCCTAATTAACATAACAAAGAAAACTATTTCCAAATAGAATCGTATTTATAGGTTTATGGGCCATTGATTTCAATACATATTTTGGGGGGCTACAATTCAATCCATAACACCTTGAAGGATGAGTCTAAATTTCCAGGCAAAGAGGGGAAGGTGTTCTGATCAGAAGGAACAGCATATATAATACAGTGAAAATCACCTAGCTAATAATTTTAGTTTTTTTTTTTAATAAAAAATAGCAAAATCAAAAGCCTCAAACGGAAAAAAACCATTGGATGACAATACCATTTATTTAAGTCTCAGGCCAAACTTGGTTGGTTATTTTTGCCCATGAACTTTTGGATATGGAAGCAATCTCGCACATGATCAAAATTCTCCTTGAAAACCACGTATGAATACCGATACCACAACTCTCAAAGGCCTCAACAGTCCCGGTGTTATCCTGGATCTGGGAAACATGGAGTGTGAAAACCACTCTAAAACTCTAGAATCATCAGCAAAAGTGAGATGCTCAGACTACAAAAGGCACATGAAAACTCAGACTGAGTTTCTCAAACTAAGAAAATAGCACGCTCCATTTGCCATCTCAGATTCACATATGTTCATTGAGTGAAATGGTGGAAAAGAGTTGCTATATGTTTTTAAATATATTTTTCTCTCTCTTCATCGCTCTCCCCACTCCTTTCCCACATTCCATTCCAGGAAGTATAATTGAATTCGCTCAAGGTGAATTCATGTATGGTGTGTCTTCCCTACTTGAAATCCTTAAACAGAATTTGCTAATAATTTGCTAAGATTTTCCTTTTATAGACTGGAACATCTGCAATCCTCTGTTGTTGTTGTTGTTAGGTGTTAGTTGCTGTTGAGTCAAACCCATGAGTGCAGAATAGAACTGCTTCATAAGGTTTTCAAAGCTGTGACCTTTCAGAAGCAGATCACCAGGCCTATCTTCCAAGGCGCCTCTGAGTAGTGTTGAACTGCCAGCCTTTTGACTAAGTAGTCCATGCTTTTATCGCAAAACTGTAAAAGTTTTCAATGTAGTGTTAATCAAGAGCCCGTAAAAAAAAAAAAAAAAAGTCATTCTGTTTGGTTGGCAAAAGGGTGTTAAAATGGACACCGTCATATGTTGCTGATGGCGTTGAAATTGATCCTCCTTTGAAAAGAAACTTGGTGGTATTTATCCAGAATCATGATGATGATGATGATGATGATGGTAGCGAGTATACTTACTGACTTTTAATTTATTGTGTATTAGTCATTGTGCAAGTTATTTACATGTATTAACACCCCCTCCCCTTCAATAACACTACTAATATTGTCCCTATTTGACAGATGAGGAAACTGGAACACAGAGAGTTTAAGGACACTGCTCAAGGTCACACAGCTAGTAAATGGCAAAGCAGGGAACCAAACCAAAGCACTCTGACTCTGACTCTGACCCCAGAGACTATGCTCTGAACTCTACACTGCTCTGCCTTCTTTGTATTAAATATTACTGCTTCTTAACTTAGTTATTGTGCTTCTGGGAATCCATCCAGAGGAAAAAATCCTAGTCATAAAAAAAAAAAAAATAGGCAATGTTATATGCAAGAAGGTTTGTATCATAATGTTATATGTCACTGGGAGCAACCCAAATGTCCAAACATTGGGGAACAATTAAGTAAATTATACATATCCATCTTAGTCATTTAGTGCTGCTATAACAGAAATACCACAGGTGGATGGCTTTAACAAAGAGAAATTTATTCTCTCACAGTCTAGTAAGCTACAAGTCCAAATTCAGGGCATCAGCTCCAGGTGAAATCTTTCTGTCTCTGTCGGCTCTGGAGGAAGGTCGTTGTGATGCATCAGTCTTCCCTTGGTCTGGAAGCATCTCAGCACAGGAATCTTAGGTCCAAGGGGTGCATTCTGCTCCTGGTGCTGCTTTCTTGGTAGTATGAGGTCCCCAAGTCTCTGCTTGCTTCCCTTTCCTTTTATGTCTTCAGATAAAAGGTTTTGCAGACCACACCCCAGGGAAACTCACTTTACATTGGATCATGGATGCAATCACAAAATGGAGGGCAAACACACAATACTGGGAATCATGGCCTAACCAAGTTAATACACACATTTTTGGGGGAACACGATTCAATCCATGACAATATCCAAACAGTTAATAATTTCCTATTATTAAAAATGGTGGTCATGGCTTCCAGGTAAAGAAGGTGGATTGGACACATGTATCTACTACTATTCCATTCCTAAATGACAGTGAAAGGATTTTTTGAAAAAGGCTTAAACCCAAAAGGACTGGAGTAAAAGAAGAGGAGACAATAGCAATTTTCTTTTCAAAGCTTAAAAAAGTAGGTAGATTATCAAGTAGTAAATTACTTAGCAGATCTGAGAAGGTTGAATCCTAAAGTGGCAGTGGGGAATGGCATGAATTCATCTAATTTATATCATAGGATTCTGCAAAGGCTCAGAAATTGGTGGAATCAAGTTAAAAGTGGAATGAATAGAGGGATGCTAAAATAAGAAGTGGTTGAAAGT
This sequence comes from Elephas maximus indicus, assembly GCF_024166365.1. Taxonomy (NCBI): domain Eukaryota; kingdom Metazoa; phylum Chordata; class Mammalia; order Proboscidea; family Elephantidae; genus Elephas; species Elephas maximus. Next base: position 30,028,744 of record NC_064832.1, on the reverse strand, counting down.
CTAAGATATAATTGGATACCCCATTATCTCTGCACAACCAGGAGGTTACACGTTTCCCAATGCTGGCAAAATGGAGGAGGTTTACTCCTGGAGAAGTTAAAACAGAAGCTGTCTGGACTGAGCAATTCAAAGGATCTCTGAACTACAGTGGGCTTTGAGCAGTACTTGGTACAGTTGATCACTCTCTCTTCTTTGAAACATTTCTTCAGTTGGCTTCCAGATAATTCTTTCTCTTGATTTTCTACCTTCCTCAATGGCTCCCTCCATCTCAGTCCTTTACTGGTTCCTTCTCATCTCCTCAACCTCTAAATATAGGAACACTGAAGGATTCCATTCTTGGGCTGCTTCTGGATCTACATAATTCCCTAGATAATCTCACTCAACCTCATGATTTTAAATGCCATTCCTTTAATTTATATCTTTAGCCTCTTTTATCAACATCATGCTAAATGGAGAAAAGTTGACGTTGTCAAGGATTTTATTTTATTGGATCCACAGTCAACACCCATGGAAGCAGCAGTCAGGAAATCAAACAAGGTGTTACATGGGGCAAATCTGCTGTAAAAGACCTCTTTAAAGTGTTAAAAAGCAAACATGTTACTTTGAGTACTAAGGTATGGCTGAGTCAAGCCATGATATTTTCAATAGCCTCATATGCACACAAAAGCTGGGCAATGAATAAGGAAGACTGAAGAAGAATTGATGACTTTGGATTATGGTGTTGATGAAGAATATTGAATATACCATAGACTGCCAGAAGAACGAACAAGTCTGTCTTGGAAGAAATACAGGCAGAGTGTTCTTATTATTAGGAGGGACCAGTCCCTGGAGAAGGACATCATGCTTGGTAAAACAGAGGGTCAGCAAAAAAGAGGAAGACTCTTGATGAGATGGATTGACACATTGGCTCAACAATGAGGTCAAACATAACAACGATTGTGAGGTTGGCACAGGACTGGGCAGTGTTTCACCCTGTTACATGTAGTGTTATTATGAGTCACCATATTGATGACACCTAACAGCAACAACAATAGCCTCTTTCCTGAATACCAGACTCATACCACCTACTAGTCTACACACACATACCATAACTATCTCAAACTTAGCACATACAAAGCCAAACTTACAAATCTGATTCCCTACTATTTTTCCCATCTCAGTAAAAGGCAATTTCATTTTTCCAGTTACTCAGCCCAAGAGCCTTGGAGCCGTCCTTAATTCTTCTGTTTCTCTGTAACCTCATAACCAATCTATTAGTAAATTCAAACTATATTTCCAAAATTTAACCATTTCTTGGCACCAAATTGGCCACCACCCTGGTCCAATGCATCACCATGACATTACTGGATTATTGCAATAAGCTTCTTAACAGGACTCTCTTCTTCTACCTTTGTCCCCTTAAAGTCTATTTTCTACTCAGCAATTAGAATGGTTACTCTCCCCTTTACTCACAGTTTACTATGCTACAGCCATATTCTTCTTGCTCTTCTCCAAAGATGTCAGGCACATCCCTGCCTCAGTAACTTTGCCTGTTCCATTTGCTGGGGAGAGTCTTCCTCCAAATAACCACATGACTAGCTCCCTCATATTCTTAAGTCTCTGCTCAATGACACCTTCTCAGTAAGGTCTTCTATGACCAACCCATTTAAAATAGCCTCCCATTCCCATCCCAGCTCTGCCTTTCCTTCCTTCATATTTTATTTATGGTCATAGTATTTATCACTTATTGACTGTGAGGGTTAAGGTTGTATGTCAATTTGGCTGGACCATGATTGTCAGTGCTTTGGCAGTTATGATGTGGTTTGGCAGTTATGATATGGTTTGGCAGTTATGATGTGGTTTGGCAGTTATGTAATAATGTAATCACCTCCATGATCAGATCTGGTATAATGTAATCTGCATGATGAGATCTGTTATGAGCAGCCAATCAGTTGAAAGAGAGTTTTCTTGGGAGTATGGCCTGTATCCAATACCTGTGGACTTTCTGGCAAACCTTGCTGGCTTTTACTCTGCTCTGGATCCTGCATTCAGCTCATCATCACCTGAACTCCAGTTCTTGAGACTTGAGCCAGAGCCCTGCTATCTTGCTGATCTTGGATTCATTAGTTTCTACAGCCCGTGAGCCAGCAGCCTGCCATCTGGCCTGCCAATCACAGGCTCATCAGCCCCTACAACTATGTGAGTCAGGAAAATCCTCTAGCCTGAAGCCTGACCCATGGACTGGGGACTTTCCGGCCTCTACAACTGCATGAACCATTTCCTTGATATAAATCTCTGTCTCTTCATATGTGTGTGTGTTTATGTATGTATATGCATATGTATATGCTTCACTGCTTTTGCTTCTCTAGAGAACCCAGCCTAAGACAGTGACAAACTATATTTTAAAAATGTCTATCTACACAACTTGAACAAATAGAAAAAGAACAGCAAAAGAAGCCCACAACCACCAGAAGAAAGGAAATAATAAAGATCAGAGCAGAAATAAGTGAAATAGAGAATAGAAAAACAATAGAATCAACAAAACCAAAAGGATCAACAAAATTGACAAATCACTGGCCAAATTGACAAAAGAAAAAAAAAGAGAGGACACAAATGACCCAAATAAGAAATGAAATGGGGGACATTACAACAGACCCAAAGGAAACATAAAGAATCATAACAGAGTATTATGAAAAACTGTACTCCAACTAATTTGAAAACCTAGTGGTTATGGACAAATTTCTAGAGACACACGACCTACCCAAACTAACACAAAATATGTTGAAAATCTGAACAGACCCGTAACAAGAGAAGAGATTGAAGAGGTAATTTTAAAAACTCCCAACAGGAGGCGGGGCCAAGGTGGTGGAATAGACAGACACTTCTGGCGAGCTCTCTTACAACAAAGACCCCCAAAAAACAAATGACAAGCTAGGAGCACTGAACATCAAAGGCAAACTTAGAAAATGAACTGAGGGACAGGGGGAGGAAGAGACAGTTCAGAAGCAGAGAGGAGTTACCAGACCTGAATCACCGGGAGCCCCAGGCACCATTCCGTGGAGCGGCTGTGGAGGGCTGATACTAGAGTTTGGCTGCAGTTTCCTCAGGAAGAAGCAGCAAGCCACACAGCCTCCTCACACCTCTGGAACCAGAGAAGAACGGCGCTCTCAGCAAAAGCTAAGTACTTGCGTATATTTTACCATGCCCCCACCCCCAAGCTGGCTTCAGCGGCTGTTGATTTCCCTGGGCCTGAGATAGGCCCTGTTGAGTGTCTAGAGCCATTCTCCCGGCCTTGAAGAAGGAATAAATTCACAGTTGGGGGAAAAGATAATTTGCCAACTCCACTAACCAAGGAAGCTCAGGACAGAAGCAGCTCCTGTCCAGGTATAAACAGTCCGTGCACTTTGAGTAACTTTCCCCTCTGCATGGATCTGTGTGGGCCTATTTCAGGAGAATAGGCCCTTGTTGCCAGACTACAACTGTTTCAGCAGTGCAATGGAAAGGTGGGTGTTTGATGTTTGACAGCACTTTGCATATCAAATATGGTCCTCACCTACCCACATCAGTGGCCTAAGGACTGGTGGCTCCACTCAGGTCACCCAGCCACCCATGACAGGGGTCCAAGGATAACTGGTACCTCCCATTCCTCACAACCAAAAACACTGGGTGGCCATGGTCAATCTACAGAACCTGCCCACCTATACTCTGTAGAGAAGAGGGACAAGCTTTCCTCAAAGACACTTGGGAGATGATTCTCAGCCCCCTGCCTTGTTCAGAGTGTGATCCCCTGCTGCAATCAGCTACCGGTACATATACCAATCACCCCTGTCCCTCTAAGACTGTACGACAAAGCCTGTACCACACACTTGATGATCAGCTACCTGGACACCTGAGCTGAATTCATACAAGAAAAGTGAACAGACTCCTAGACTAATATACCTGATAACAGCTCTAGCCATCTAGGGACAGGATGTCAGAGCTTGAAAGGTGAAAATAATCAAGCTAGCTCACTCAAGCAACCCATCTGGGTAAATCAAAACAAAATGAAGCAAGAAAATACGATACAGTAAGCAAACATAAAATAAACTAGTACAATAACTTATAGATGGCTCCGAGACAACAGTCACTATCAAGTCATGTAAAGAAACAGGCCATAACCACCTCAACAAGCTCTAAAAACAACGAATCAAGGGATCTTCTACATGAAAGTGCTTTCCTAGAATTACCAGTTGCAGAACATGAAAGATTAATATACAGAACCCTTCAAGATATCAGAAAGGAAATCAGGCAATACGCAAAACAAGCCTAGGAACACACAGATAAAGAAGTTGGAGAAATTAAAAAGGTTATTCAGGAACATAATGAAAAATTAATAAGCTGGAAATCCATAGAGAGACAGCAAGCAGGAATTCAGAAGATTAACAATAGAATTACAGAATTAGACAACTCAGTAGAAAGTCATTGGAGCAGAATTGGAGCAGAATTGAACAAGTGGAAGGCAGAATTGGTGAACCTGAAGATAAAGAACTTTGCCCCAATGTATTTGAAGAAAAATGAGATAACATTTTTTTTAAAAAAATGAAGAAACCATAAGAAACATGTGGGACTCTATCAAGAGAAATAACCTAGAAGTGATTGAGTACCAGAACAGGGAGGGATAACAGAAAACACAGAGAGAATTGCTGAAGATTTGTTGGCAGAAAACTTCCCTGATATCGTGAAAGATGTGAAGATATCTATCCAAGATGCTAATCAAAGTCCACATAAGGTAGATTTTAAAAAAGAAAGTCACCAAGACATATTATAATCAAACTTGCCAAAACCTAAAATAAAGAGAGAATTTTGAGAGCAGCTAGGGATAAATGAAAAGTCACCTACAAAGGAGAGTCAATAAGAACAAACTCAGACTACTTGGCAGAAACAATGCAGGCAAGAAGGCAATGGGATGACTTATGTAAAGCATTGAAGGAAAAAATATTCCTAGCCAAGAATCATATATCCGGCAAAACTGTCTCTCAAATAGAAAGGTGAAATTAGGGCATTTCCAGATAAAGAGAAGTTAAAGAATTCATAAAACCAAAACCAAAACTGCAAGAAATGCTAAAGGGAGTTATTTGGTTAGAAAATCAACATCAGGTGTTAACCCAACACTAGAACACTAAACAGAGCAATCAGATGTCAAACCAGACAGGGAAATCACAAAAATAAATCAAGATAAAAAAATGCTCAAAACAGGGAAACAGCAATGTTATTATGTAAAAGAAGACAACATTAAAACAATAAAGAGGGACTAAGAAATATACTCATAGATCTTTCATATGGAGAGGAAGACAAGGCGATACAAAGAAATAAAATTTAGGTTTAAAATTAGAAAAATAGGGATAAATAATGAGGTAACTACAAAGGAGACAAACTATCCTACACATCAAAATAAAATACAAGAAAAAAAATAGAAATTCAGGAGAAACAAAATCAACAACAACAAATATGAGGAAAAGACAATACATAAAGACAATCTACTCAGCACAAAATTAAGTGGGAAAAAGAAACTGTCAACAACACACAAAAAAAGGCATCAAAATGACAGCACAAAATTCATACCTATCCATAATAATTACCCTGAATGTAGATGGACTAAATGCACCGATAAAGAGACAGAGAGTGGGAGAATGGATTAAAAAACACGATCCGTCTATATGCTGCCTGCCAGAGACACACCTTAGACTTGGAGACACAAACAAACTAAAACTCAAAGGATGGAAAAAAATATATCAAGCACACAACAATCAAAAAAGACCAGGAGTGACAATATTAATTTCTGACAAAATAGACATTAAAGTTAAAAAAAGTTAAATCCGTCATAAAGGATAAGGAAGGACACTATATAAAGATTAAAAGGAAAATATACCGGGAGGATATGACCATATTAAATATTTATGCGCCCAAGGACAGAGCTACAAGATACATAAAACCAACTCTAACAGCATTGAAAAGTAAGATAGACAGTTCCACAATAATAGTAGGAGACTTCAACACACCACTTTTGGTGAAATACAGGACATGCAGAAAGAAGCTCAGTAAAGACACGGAAGATCTAAATGCCACAATCAAACAACTTGACCTCATAAATATATACAGAACACTCCACCCAACAGGAGCCAAGTATAATTTCTTTTCTAGTGCACATGGAACATTCTTTAGAATAGATCACATATTAGGTCATAAAGCAAACCTTAACAGAATCCAAAATATTGAAATACTACAAAACGTCTTCTCTGACCATAAGGCCATAAAAGTAGAAATAAATAACAGAAGAGCAGGGAAAAGAAATCATACACTCAGAAACTGAACAATACCTCTCTCAAAGAAGACTGAATTATAGAAGACATTTTTTATTAAGGATGGAATAAAGAAATCCATAGAATCCAATGAGAATGAAAACACTTCCAATCAGAATTTTGGGGACACAGTGAAAGCAGTGCTCAGAGGTGAATTTATATCAGTAAAATCACACATACAAAAAGAAGAAAGGGCCAAAATCAAAGAATTATCCCTACAACTTGAACAAATAGAAAGAGAGCAACAAAAGAAACCCTCAGACATCAGAAGAAAGCAAATAATAAAAATTAGAGCAGGATTAAATGAAATAGAAAACAGAAAAACAATTGAGAGCATTAACAAGACCAAAAGCTGGTTCTTTGAAAAAAATAACAAAGTTGGTAAACCATTGGCCAAACTGACAAAAGAAAAACAGGAGAGGAAGCAAATAACCCAAATAAGAAATGAGAAGACCGGGGGCCAAGATGGCGGACTAGGTAGACACTACCTCAGATCCCTCTTGCAACAAAGACTCGGAAAAACAAGTGAATCGATCACATACATAACAATCTACGAACCCTGAACAACAAACACAGATTTAGAGACGGAGAACGAACAAATATGGGGAAGCAGCGATTGTTTTCAGAGCCTGGAGCCAGCATACCAGTCAGGTAACCTTTGGCGCCCGACTTAGGGCAGAGCCCAGGGGAGCAGACGGCACAAACAAGGGGCCCAGCCCTAGCCCCCAAACTCACTCCGGGAGGGGGCCCAGCCGGTTTGCGCGGGTGGTGTGGCGACGCAGCCGGTGGGAGAAGTCCCCGGGAGGCAGTGACTGATCTTGGAGTGGGCAGGGCAGCGTCCCAGCCGGGGAACCGTCCCGCCGGGATTTTGACTGGGCGCAGGCGCGGCATAAGCACGGAGAGCTGCTCCACTCCCCTGAACTAACCCCAGGAGGGGGCCCAGCCGGTTCGCGCGGGTGGCGTGGCGATGCAGCCGGTGGGAGAAGTCCCTGGGAGGCAGTGACTGGTCTTGGAGCGGGGAGAGCAGCGTCCCAGCTGGGACACGCGGTCACGGCACAAGCACGGGGAGCTGCTCCACTCACCTGAACTGACCCCGGGAGGGGGCCCAGCAGGTTCGCGGGGACGGCGCGGCGACGCCGCTGGCAGGACGAGAAATCCCCAGGAGGCAGCGACTGATTTTGGAGTCGAGAGTGCACCGTCCCAGCAGGGGAACCTTGACGTTGGGCGTGGGGCTGGCAGCGGAGGATCTGACCATGACTTCAGCGGGCCAGACCCCCCGGGGGCAATCTCCACACAGCCAGCACACATAGGCAACGCGCCCCTCGGGAATCTCAGATATAATAGTCATTCCAAGCAAGACAAGCAACTCTGGCTATATTCTGAGGTGCTACTCTCCTATCTCTCTGATCCCTCCCCCACCCTCCCCAGGCGGCTTTATTAACATCCGAATTGCCTGAGCCAGAGGGAGAACTCTGATAGGGATCTGACTGCATTTTTTTTTAGCGGATTTTCTGGAAAAACTAGTTTCCCAGTGATGGCTCGGAGACAGCAGTCCATATCAAACCACTTAAAGAAGCAGACTATGACAGCTTCTCCAATCCCCCAAACAAAAGAATCAAAATCTTTCCCAAATGAAGATACAATCCTGGAATTATCAGATACAGAATATAAAAAACTAATTTACAGAATGTTTCAAGACATCACAAATGAAATAAGGCAAACTGCAGAAAAAGCCAAGGAACACACTGATAAAACTGTTGAAGAACTCAAAAAGATTATTCAAGAACATAGTGGAAAAATTAATAAGTTGCAAGAATCCATAGAGAGACAGCATGTAGAAATCCAAAAGACTAACAATAAAATTACAGAATTAGACAACGCAATAGGAAGTCAGAGGAGCAGACTCGAGCAATTAGAATGCAGACTGGGACATCTGGAGGACCAGGGAATCAACACCAACATAGCTGAAAAAAAATCAGATAAAAGAATTAAAAAAAATGAAGAAACCCTAAGAATCATGTGAGACTCTATCAAGAAGGATAACTTGTGGGTGATTGGAGTCCCAGAACAGGGAGGGGGGACAGAAAACACAGAGAAAATAGTTGAAGAACTCCTGTCACAAAACTTCCCTGACATCATGAAAGACAAAAGGATATCTATCCAAGATGCTCATCGAACCCCGTTTAAGATTGATCCAAAAAGAAAAACACCAAGACATATTATCATCAAACTCGCCAAAACCAAAGATAAACAGAAAATTTTAAAAGCAGCCAGGGAGAAAAGAAAGGTTTCCTTCAAGGGAGAATCAATAAGAATATGTTCTGACTACTCAGCAGAAACCATGCAGGCAAGAAGGGAATGGGACGACATATACAGAGCACTGAAGGAGAAAAACTGCCAGCCAAGGATCATATATCCAGCAAAACTCTCTCTGAAATATGAAGGTGAAATTAAGATATTTACAGATAAACACAAGTTCAGAGAATTTGCAAAAACCAAACTAAAGCTACAAGAAATACTAAAGGATATTGTTTGGTCAGAAAACCAATAATATCAGATACCAGCACAACACAAGGTCACAAAACAGAACATCCTGATATCAACACAAATAAGAAATGAGATGGGAAATATTACAAAAGACCCAACTAAAATTAAAGGAATCATATCAGATTACTATGAAAAATTGTACTCTACCAAATTTGACAACCTAGAGGAAATGGATGAATTCCTAGAAACACACTACTTACCCAAACTAACACAAACAAAGGTAGAACAACTAAATAGACCCATAACAAGAGATTGAAAAGGTAATCCAAAAACTCCCAACAAAAAGAAGCCCTGGCCCAGATGGCTTCACTGCAGAGTTCTACCAAACATTCAGAGAAGAGTTAAAATCACTAGTACTAAAGGTATTTCAGAGCATAGAAAAGGAGAGAATACTCCCAAACTTATTCTATGAATCCACCATATCCCCGATACCAAAACCAGGTAAAGACACCACAAAAAAAGAAAATTACATACCTATATCCCTCATGAACTTAGATGCAAAAATCCTCAACAAAATTCTAGCCAATAGAATTCAACAACATATCAAAAAAATCATTCACCATGACCAAGTGGGATTCATACCAGGTATCCAGGGATGATTCAACATTAGAATCCATCATATAAATAAAAGAAAAGACAAGAATCACATGATTTTATCAATTGATGCAGAAAAGGCATTTGACAAAGTTCAACACCCATTCATGACAAAAACTCTTGGAAAAATAGGAATGGAAGGAAAATTCCTCAACATAATAAAGGGCATTTATACAAAGCCAACAGGAAACATCATCCTAAATGGAGAGTCTGAAAGCAGTCCCCTTGAGATCAGGAACCAGGCAAGGATGTCCTTTATCACTACTCTTATTCAACATTGTGCTGGAGGTCCTAGCCAGAGCAGTTAGGCTAGATAAAGAAATAAAGCACATCCAGATTGACAAGGAAGAAGTTAAAGTATCTCTACTTGCAGATGATGTGATCTTATACACAGAAAACCCTAAAGAATCCTCAAGAAAACTACTGGAACTAATAGAATAGTTCAGCAGAGCATCGGGTTACAAGATAAACATACAAAAATCAGTTGGATTCCTCTACACCAACAAAAAGAACACTGAAGAGGAAATCACCAAATCAATGCCATTTACAGTAGTCCCCAAGAACATAAAATACTTAGAAATAAATCTTACCAGAGATGTAAAAGACTTATACAAAGAAAACTACAAAACACTTCTGCAAGAAACCAAGAGACCTACATAAGTGGAAAAACATACCTTGCTCATGGGTAGGAAGACTTAACATTGTAAAAATGTCTATTCTACCAAAAGTGATCTATAAATTTAATGCAATTCCAATCCAAATTCTAACAACAATTTTTAATGAGATGGAGAGACAAATTGCCGAATTCATATGGAAGAGAAAGAGGCCCAGGATAAGTAAAGCATTACTGAAAAAGAAGAACAAAGTGGGAGGCCTGATACTGCCACTGTATATAATTTTTTTTATATTTTTTATACTGCCACAGTAGTTAAAACAGCCTGGTACTGGTACAACAACAGACAGATACATAGACCAATGGAACAGAATTGAGAATCTAGACATAAATCCACCCACGTATGAGCAGTTGATATTTGGCAAAGGCCCCAAATCAATTAATTGGGGAAAAGATAATTTTTTTAACAAATGGTGCTGGCATAACTGGATATTCATCTGCAAAAAAATGAAACAAGACCCAAACCTCACACCATGCACAAAAATGAACTCAAAATGGATCAAAGACCTAAATATAAAATCTAAAATGATAAAGATCATGGAAGAAAAAATAGGGACAACATTAGGAGCCCTCATACACAGCATAAACATTATACAAAACATTACTAACAATGCAGAAGAGAACAGATAACTGGGAGCTCCTAAAAATCAAACACCTATGCTCACCTAAAGACTTCACCAAAAAAGTAAAAAGATTACCTACAGACTGGGAAAAAGTTTTTAGTTACGACATTTCCGATCAGCGCCTGATCTCTACAATCTACTTGATGCTTCAAAAGTCAACTACGAAAAGACAAATAATGCAATTAAAAAATGGGCAAAAGATATGAACAGGCACTTCACTAAAGAAGACATTCAGGTAGCTAACAGATATATAAGAAAATGCTAATGATCATTAGCCATAGAGAAATGCAAATCAAAACTACAATGAGATTCCATCTCACTCCAACAAGGCTGCCATTAATCGAAAAAACACAAAATAATAAATGTTGGAGAGGTTGTGGAAAGAATGGATCACTAATACACTGCTGGTGGGAATGTAAAATGGTACAACCACTTTGGAAATCAATTTGGCGCATCCTTAAAAAGCTAGAAATAGAACTACCATACGATCCAGCAATCCTACTCCTTGGAATATATCCTAGAGAAATAAGAGCCTTTACATGAACAAATATATGCACACCCATATTCATTGCAGCTCTGTTTACAATAACAAAAAGATGGAAGCAACCAAGATGCCCATCAACTGATAAATGGATAAATTATGTTGTATTTACACAATGGAATACTACACATCAATAAAGAACAATGATGAATCTGTGAAACATTTCATAACATTGAGGAATCTGGAAGGCATTATGCTGAGTGAAATTAGTCAGCTGCAAAAAGACAAATATTGTATAAGACCACTATTATAAGATCTCGAGAAATAGTTTAAACACAGAGGAAAATATTCTTTGATGGTTATGGGGGGGGAGGGAGGGAGGGCGGGAGAGGGGTATTCATTACTTAGTAAAAAAAATTAGTAGATAACAACTATTTTAGGTGAAGGCAAAGACAACACACAATACAGGAGAGGTCAGCACGACTGGACTAAACTAAAAGCAAAGAAGTTTCCTGAATAAACTGAATGTTTTGAAGGCCAGTGTTGCAGGGGCAAGGATTTGGGGACCATGGTTTCAGGGGACATCTAAGCCAATTGGCATAATAAAATCTATTGAGAAAACATTCTGCATCCCACTTTGGAAAGTGGTGTCTGCGGTGTTAAACCCTAGCAAGTGGCCATCTAAGATGCATCAGTTGGTCTCAACCCACCTGGAGCAAAGGAGAATGAAGAACACCAGAGACACAAGGTAATTATGAGCCCATGAGACAGAAAGGGCCACATAAACCAGAGGCTACGTCAGCCTGAGAGTAGAAGTAGAGGATGCCCGACTACAACCGATGACTGCCCTGACAGGGAACACAACAGAAAACCCCTGAGGGAGCAGGAGAGCAGTGGGATGCAGACCCCAAATTCTCATAAAAAGACCAGACTTAATGGTCTGACTGAGACTAGAAGGACCTTGGTGGTCATGGCCCCCAGACCTTCTCTTATCCCAGGACAGGAGCCATTCCCAAAGCCAACTCTTTAGACAGGGATTAGATTGGACAATGGGATAGAAAAAGATGCTGGTGAATGAGCTTCTTGGATCAAATAGACAATTGAGACTACGTTGGCATCTCCTATCCAGAGAGGAGATGAGAAGGCAGAGGGGGTTAGAAGCTGGCAGAATGGACACGAAAAGAGAGAGTGGAGGGAAGAAGTGGGCTGTCTCATTAGGGGAAGAGCAATTAGGAGTATATACCAAGGTATATATAAATTTTTGTATGAGAGACTGACTTGATTTGTAAAATTTCACTTAAAACACAATAAAAATTATAATTAAAAAAAAAAACTACATGCCACCAAAAAAAAAAAAAAAAAACTCCCAACAAAAAAAGCCCTGGCCCGGATAGCTTCACTGGAGAATTCTACTAAACATTCAGAGAAGAGCTCATGCCAGTGCTACTCAAACTATTTTAGAACATAGAAAAGGAAGCGGTACTTCCGAATTCATTCTATAAAGATAGCATAACCCTGATACAAAAACCAGGCAAAGACACCACCAAAAAAAGAAAATTACAGACCAATATCTCTCATGAATATAGATGCAAAAATTCTCAACAAAATTCTAGCCAATAGAATTCAGCATCATATCAAAAACATAATACACCATGACCAAGTCATACCAGTTATGCAAGGATGGTCCAACGTTAGAAAATCAATCAATGTAGTCCACCACAGAAATAAAAGAAAAAAACAGAGTCACATGATCATCTCAATCAACAAAGGAAAGGCATTTGACAAAGTCCAACACCTGTTCCTGATGAAAACTCTCATTAAAATAGGTATAGAAGGGAAATTCCTCAACAGAATAAAGGACATCTATGGAAAACCAGGAAACCCTGATGGCATAGTGGTTAAGTGCTACGGCTGCTAACCAAGAGGTGGGCAGTTCAAATCTGCCGGGCACTCCTTGGAAACTCTACGGGGCAGTTCTACTCTGTCCTATAGGGTCGCTATGAATCCGAATCGACTCTACTGCGCTGGGTTTGGTTGGTTTTTTTTATGCAAAACTAACAGCCAACTTAATTCTTAATGGTGAGAGGCTGAAAACACTCCCCTTGAGAACAGGAACAAGACAAGGATCCCTTTATCACCACTCCTATTTAACATTGTGTTCAAGTCCTAGCTAGAGCAATAAGGCAAGAAACAGAAATAAAGGGCATCCAAATTGGTAATGAAGTTAAACTCTCCCTATTCACGGATGATATGATACTATACAGAGAAAACCCAAAAGACTCCACAAGAAAAATACTGGAACTAATAGATTCAGCAGATTAGCAGGACACAAGATAAACATACAAAAATCAGTTGGATTTCTATACACTAATAAAGAGAACGATGAAAAGGAAATCATGAAAACAATACCATTTATAATAGCCCCTAAAAAAATAAAATACTTGGGACTAAATCTAACCAGGCATGTAAAAGACATATACAAAGAAAACTACAAAATACTACTGCAAGAAACCAAGAGATCTACATAAATGGAAATACATACCATGCTCCTGCATAGGTAGACTCAACATTGTGAAAATGACAATTCTACCCAAAGTGATTTACAAATACAGTGCAATACCAATCCAAATACCAACAGCATTCTTTAAAGAGGTGGAAAACTTATCATTAACTTTATATGGAAAGGGAAGAAGCCCTGGATAAGTGAAGCACCACTGAAGAAAAAGAATAAAGTAGGAGGACTCGCACTACCTGACCTCAGACTACAATACAGCTACGCTAGTCAAACAGCCTGGTACTGGTACCACGACAGACAGATACATTGACGAATGGAACAGAATTGACAGCCCAGATGTAAATCCATCCATCTATGGTCACCTGATCTTCAACAAGGGACCAAAGTCTATCAAATGGGGAAAAGACAGTCTTTTTAACAAACGGTCCTGGCAAAACTGGATGTCTATCTGCAAAAAAAAAAAATTAAACAGGACCCATACTTCATACCATATATAAAAACTAACTCAAAATGGATCAAAGTACTAAATATAAAGCCAAAAACTATGAGGGAAAAGATTAGTCCAAAGGACTAATGGACCACATCTACCATGGCCTGCACCAGACTGTCCAGTATAACTAAATGTTGCCCCGCTACCACCATTGACTGCTCTGACAGGGATCACAATAGAAGGTCCTGGACAGAGCTGGAGAAAAATGTAGAAAAAAATCCTAACTCAAAAAGAAAGACCAGGCTTGATGGCCTGACAGAGACTGGAGAAACCCTGAAAGTATGGCCCCTGGACACGCTTTCAGCTCAGTAACGAGGTCACTCCTGAGGTTCACCCTTAAGCCAAAGATTGAACAGGCCCATGGAACAAAACAAGACTAAAGGGGCATACCAGCCCTGGGGCAGGAACTGGAAGGCAGGAGGGAACAGGAAAGCTGGTAATAGGGAACCCAGGGTTGAGAAGGGAAAGCGTTGATATGTCATGGGTTTGTTAACCAATGTCATACCACAATGTGTGTACTGTTTGATGAGAAACTAATTTGTTCTGTAAACTTTCATCTAAAGGTCAATTAAAAAAACAAAAACACAACAGAACAAACAAATAATTTATTTACTTTATGCAAATAATATATAGTAATACACACACATCAGAAACACTCTTGGGCAAGTCTCCTCTGTCGTATATGGGAGCTGTGAGTTGGAATCAACATTATAGCATACAAAAACAGTAACAATATTAAGAGAGATAGTATGAGTGACTTCAGTTCTGGTTTCAAAGGGGAACCCAAGGTAGAAAGGCGGAGAGTGCTAACACATTGCAGAACTGAAATCAATTTCACAAAACAATTTATGCATAAATTTTTGAATGCAAAACTAGTTTTTTCTGTAAACTTTCACCTATAACATTGTTTAAATAAATAAATAAAAGAGTGAAAAAAAATCTGTTTTCTGCCTTCCTACATGCTTCACAAAGGCAGAAATGTCTATGTGTTTTATTCACTACTGCCTCCCCAGTGCTTAAGAGTGCCTGACACATGGCAGGCACTCAGTAAATAGTGAATGAATGTGAGGGACCAGCCACAGCTGAAGTGAGGTTAAAAGGACATTTTCATATTGGATGCTGAGAATCTCTGCTGTACCCCACAACCCCAGCCCAAGAATGTTCACAGGCAGGGCTTTGACCTCCAGGCAGGATATTGGAAGAGTGCTCTCTGGGAAATCTGCCAGCTCAGGGAAAAAGAACTAAAGACACTAACACTGAGCTCCCAGTGAAAATTTCCAGACAGATCACACTACAGAGAGATCATAACCAGGGAGACCAATCATCCTGGTTTGCCTGGGACTAAGGGGTTTCCCACTATGTGAGACTTTCAGTGTTAAAAATGGGACAGCCTTAGGCAAATCAGGATGGTTGTCACCCTACCATAATCAATAAGCCCCACTCATGTGCTCAGAATTCCAAATTCCTCAGATATGGTCAGATAGGGTCAAGATTTCCAGATATCTGAGCATAGTCATTAGCTTAAAAGACTGAGACCAAAACAAATACACCGCAAAAAGCATTTTGGAGAAAAGAGAGACTATGCGTGGAGAAGAAAAAAAATCATTGATATCCTGCGAGAGATAAGAGAATATATTACAATCATGAAAAGAAACATGAAGCTACACACACACACACACACACACACACACAAAACCATTAAAGAACACACATGATCCCTTAAAATGGGAACTAAAAATATGATATCACAAAAGCAATACAAAGATTGAAGGAAAAAAAAATGAGGACATCTCCTTTCAAGTTGTCAGGAAAAAGACAAAGAGGTGGAAAATTGGAGATTACCGATAAAAAAATTAGAGAATTAACCTAGGAGGTCTAACAGTAGGATTTCTACTAAGAAAGAGCAGAGAACATGGAGGAGATGAATCATCAGCAAAATAATTCAAGAATATTTCCCAGAGCAGGAAGACTTGAATTTTCAAATTGAAAGGACCTACTCAATGACCAGCACATAAGGTAAAAATAGATACACACAGCAAGACACAGAAACATGAAATTTCAGATCATTAGGTACAAAGAGACTCTCTTACAAGAGGGAAAAAACAGGTCACACATACAAAAAAAAGAGAGAGAGAAGAAATAGAACTGGCCATAAACTTCAAAATATCAACCCAGAAAGTAACGACAATGGAGCAATGCCTTCAAACTTCTGAAGGGAAATTATTTTGAATACAGAATTCTGAAGGAAGCCAAACTGTCAATCAAGTATGAGAGTAGAATAAGAACATTTTTCATGCAGGGAAAGCCTTAACATTTTTAGTTGCTATGTAGCCTTTTTTCAGAAAGCTACTAAAGTAGGTGTTCCACTAAAACCAAGGGAATAAACCAAGAAATACAAGACTACATGGAATTCAGGAAACAGAAAGTCAACATAAAAGAAGGTAAAGGGAATGTCCAGAATAATTTTAAAGAGAGATCTCAGTATAACAGCTGTGAACCAGATATAGAGGGAAACCAGCCCAGACTGGAGCAAATCACAAGATTCTGGAAAAGAATTCTTCCACAAGATGGCATTCATAGTTTAACAAATAAGTCTGACTGTCTTAAAGGAGATTTAAACAATTGGTAGAGAATTTGGTGTTGTAATTCTATGAAAAATAACCAAGCAAACAAAAAAGATAACAGGGAAAGCAATAAGTCATACAGAAAAAAATGAATTGATCATAATTTACTACATGGCTCTGTTACAAATAGCATTTACATAGAAAATATCGTATAAAATCTGAATATTAATCAAGCCAAAATGTTGATTAAACCACACTGAGATAATGTGGAGGTGGGAAGGATGTACCTATGTATTGGGAGTGAAGGAAGAAAAAAGAGCTACATCTCCATCCTCCATGGTGAGAAATCGATAGATAATTCTTAAAGCTGAAAAAATCAAGAAGTGCAACTGTCTTAGTCATTCAGTGCTGCTATAACAGAAATACCACAAGTGGACAGCTTCAACAAAGAGAGATTTATTCTCTCACAGTCTAGTAGGCTAGAAGTCCAAATTCAGGGTGTCACCTCCAAGGGAAGGCTTTCTCTGTAGGCTCGAGAGGAAGGTCCTTGTCATCTGTCTTCCCCTGGACTAGGAGCTTCTCCACGCAGGAACCCCAGGTCCAAAGGACACGCTCTGCTCCTGGCACTGCTTTCTGGGTGATACGAGGTTTCCAACTCTCTGCTTGCTTCCCTTTTCTTTTATCTCTTGTAAGTAGAAGGTGCCACACCCCAGAGAAACTCCCTTTACATTGGATCAAGAATGTGACCTGAGCAAGGGTGTTACATCCCATCCTAATCCTCTTTAACCACAGAAGAGATTATGATTTATAACATATGGGAAAATCACAAAATGGAGGACAACCACACAGTAATGGGAATCACCGCCTAACCAAGTTGACACACATTTTTGGGGGACACAATTCAACCCATGACAGGAACCAAATGTAGTATTTAGAGAGATGGAGGTAAAAGACTCAGCTGAAAAAAGTTGAAAGATGTTATTCCTGGTGAGACGGACTTTTTGAGGGCGAGGAGGGGCGGAGAATGGGAAGAAGAGAAACGCTGCTTTTTAACCCTTTTAGAACTATTTGACTCTTTAAAAGATGTAAATGTAAAATTAACTATTTTTTAGTTTTTAAGTAAAGTTTTTGCTGAAGTATTACATACATAAAGTTTACAAACTGTAGGCTCAGTGCATTTTTCACAAGTGAACAACCGTATATTGCTGTTAGCTGCTGTCCAGTTGCCTTCCACTCATGGTACCCTTATGTGCAGCAGAATGAGGTGTTGCCTGGTCCTGCACCATCTTCATGATTGTTGGTATGTTTGAGTCCATTGTTGCAGCTGTTGAGTCAATCCATCTCATTGAGGGTTTCCCTCATTTTTGCTGGCCCCTTACTTTACCAAAATGATGTACTTCTCCAGTGACAGGCCCCTCTTGATGACATGTCCAAAGTAAGCAAGTTGAAGTCTCGCAATACACACTTCTAAGGAACATTCTGGTTGTATTTCTTTTAAAGACTGATTTGTTCTTTTGGCAGTCCAGGTATATTTAATACTGTTCACCAACATCACTGTTTGAGCGTATCAATTCTCTTTCCTCTTTCATTATTCAACTTTTACATGCACACAAGGAAACTGAAAAGACCATGCCAGTTGAAAAGACTATGGTGCACCTTAGTCTTCAAAGTGACATCTTTGCTTTTTAAAACTTTAAAGAGTTCTTTTGCAGTGGATTTGTTCAGTCCAATATGTAATTTTATTTCTTGCAATATAAAAGCACTCAAATCAAGAAATGGAACATTACCAGCACCCAGAAAATCCCCTTTGTACCCCTCCCAGTAAGTAACATCCCACCATGAGTAACCAGTATCCTGACTTGTGACATCATAAGTTAGTTTTCTGTATTTTTGGAATTTGTGTAAATACAAAAATTTTGGAAATTGTCTAAAGTATGTAAATAAATATATATATACACATACAAATGTACTCTTTGGAGCCCTGGTGGTGCAGTGTTAAGAGTTTGGCTGCTAACCAAAAGGTCAGCAGTTTGAATCCACCAGCCACTCTTCGGAAACCCTATAGGATCGCTATGAGTCAACGTCAACTCAATGGCAATGGGTTTGGGTTTTTTGTTTGTTTGTTTGATGTACTCGTTTGTGTCTGACTTCTTTTCCTAGTATATTTGTGAGCTTCATCCATGTTATGTATAGCAAGACTCACAATATTGCTGTGTAATATTTCACTTAATGAAAACGCCACAATTTATTTACCCATTATCCTGTTGATGGACGTTTTGGTTATTTACAGTTTGAACATTCATATACATGTGTGCATGTGTAATTTTGATAAAAGTAAAAATTATAATGCAACAAGAAAATATGCATTTGAAATGAAAAAGCAAGAAACAAAATTATGTATATACCATGACTACAACTATTCATAAATTCATTCAACAACAAAAAATATTTAGCATCTAATTTTTTTTTTTTTTATGTACCTGGTGGAGTCCCTTGGTGGTGCAAATGCTTAATGCACTCGCTGCTAACTGAAAGTTTGGTGGTTCGAGTCTACTCAGAGGCACCTTGTCAGAAAGGCCTGGCGATCTACTTCTGAAAAATTAGCTATTGAAAAACCTCTGGAGTACAGTTATACTCTGACATGCATGGGGTTGCCATGAGTTGGAGCTGACTTGATAGCTACGGGTACTGGATGTGTCAGGCACTGTTCTGGGCATTAAAGTTTTGAAGAAGACAATTACAGTCTCTGCCTTTCAGGGACTTGGAAGGTGAGAGAGTAAACTTCTAATTACATGTCCGATGAATATTTTGAAGCAGGTTTGCAGTTGTTTAATCTAGCTTCATGTGTGATGATTATGTTGAGAGCTGAAAGAACAGATGATGTTTACTAGATGAATGGGCATGGAGGAACTGGGAGGAAGAACACTCCAAGGAGGGGGTACGGCATACACAAAAGGCCTGAGAAGAGGAAGAACACAGTACACAAAATGAGCCAAGCTGAGTGTGTGTGAAATGTGGAGAATAAGGAGGGGAGTGCTACAGGCTGAGCAGAGAGGTGGGCAGAAGACGAGATGATGACGAGTCTTAGAGACCATGTTAAAAATTTTAACTCTAATGGTAACTGCTGAATGGTCTCAAAGAAGGGAGAATGCATGTCAAGTTTTTTGTTTTAACATTCTGGCCCCATTATGGAGGATGGGGAAGAGGGAATTCAGAGAGAATTGGGAGCTATTCCAGGAGTCCATGGAGGAGGCATGGTGGGTTGAAAAGGATGGTAACAGTGGAGATGATGAGCAGTGTTCAGATTTGAGCAATATTCATTAGTTAAAATTAATGATGCTTGAATGTGAAAGGTAAAGGAGAGAGGGATCAGGTGAGCCCTCAATTTCTGGTTGAGCGTTGTGTGAATGGTGGTGCCCTTTAGTGAGATATGGAATAAGAAACAGGTTTAGAGCACTAGATTATCTCTTCAGTTTTCAATTCTTTTTTTATTGGGGAAAAACAACATACAACAAAATGCACAAATCCTAAGTGTTTATTTTAACGGGATTTAACAATTAAATATATCCACTTTGCCAGTATTCAAAACAAGATGTAAAATATTTCCATCACCTCAGAATCGCCTCATGCCCCTTCCCCACTCCCAGAGAGGCAACCACTTTTAGACTTCTATCATAGATTAGTTTTGCCAGTTCTTGGAATGCATATAGATGGAATCATACAGTATGTATTGTCTTGTATCTGGTTTCTTTCCCTCAATACAATGATTTTAAAATCCATGTAATTGGCATGATCAGTGAGCTTGACTACTAACCTAAGGGTTGGCAGTTAAAACCCACCCAGCAGCACCACAGAAGAAAGACATGGAGATCTGCTTCCATAAAGATTACAGTTGAGAAAACACTATGGAAGGTTCAGTTCTACTCTGTAACACATGGGGTCACCATGAGTCAAGGTCATCTTGATGGCAACTGGTTGTTTTTTTTTGGTTTTAGTATCCCATTGTTTGACTACACTACATTATGTTTATTCTCCTATTGATGGCCATTTGAGTTGTTTTTCTTTGGGAATTTTTATGAATGAGATTATTATGAACATTTTTGTAAAAGTCTTTGTGTGGACATGGGTTTTCATTTGTCTTAGCTAAGTAATCAGAAGTAGGATTGTTGAATAAATTTATAAGAAACTGATAAATAATTTTCTAAAGCAGTTGTACCATTATACACTTTCACCAAAACACCAGAAATTATGAGACTTCTGGTTCCTCTGCATTATTGTCGTTAGGTGCTGTTGCGTCAGTGCCTACTCATAGCCACCCCATGTACAACAGAACAAAACCCTGCCCAGTCCTGCGCCAGCCTCACAATTGTTGCTTTGTTTGAGCCCATTGTTGTAGCTACTGTGTCAATCCATATCCTTGAGGGTCTTCCTCTTTTTCGCTGACCCTCTACCTTACAAAGCATGATGTCCTTCTCCAGGGAATGGTTCCTCCGGATAACATGTCCAAAGTACGTGAGATGAGGTCTCGCCATCCTTGTTTCTAAGGAGCATTCTGGCTGTACTTCTTCCAAGCCACATTTGTTCCTTCTTCTGACAGTCTATGGTATACTCAATATTCTTTGCTAATGCCATAATTCAAATAAGTCATGTCTTCTTTGATCTTCCTTATTCATTGTCCAGCTTTCGTACACATATGAGGCAATAGAAAATATCATGGATTCAGTCAGGTTCACCTTAGTGCTCAAAGTGACATCTTTGCTTTTTAACATTTCAAAGAAGTCTTTTGCTGCATATTTGCCCAATGCAATGCATCGTTTGATTTCTTGACTGCTGCTTCCATTGGTGTTGATTGTGGGTCCACGTAAGATGAAATCCTTGACAACTTCAATCTTTCCTCCTTTAATCATGATGTTGCTTATTGGTCCAGTTGTTTCCTTCATACTGAAGGCTGTGTCTTTGATCTTCATCAGTAAGTGCTTTAAGTCCTCTTCGTTTTCAGCATATTCTGCATATTGCAGGTTATTGATTATTCTTCCTCCCATCCTGATGTTGTCATCTTCATTTAGTCCAGCTTCTTGGATTATTTGCTCAGCATACAGATTGAGTAAATAAGGTGAAAGGATACAACGCTGATGCACACCTTTCCTGACTTTAAGCCACACAGTATCCCCTTGTTCTGTTTGAACAACTGTCTCTTGGTCTGTGTACAAGTTCTGCATAAGCACAATTAAGTGTTCTGGAATTTCCATTCTTTGCAATGTTATCCGTAATTGTTATGAGTATAAAATACTTTTTAAATATTGAATGCCTTTGCAGAGTCAATAAAACACAGGTAAACATCTTTTTGGTATTCTCTGCTTTTGACCAAGATCCATCTGACATCAGCAATGATATCCTTCGATCCACCTCCGCTTCTGAATCTAGCTCGAATTTCTGGCAGTTCCCTGTCAATGTGCTGCTGCAACTGCTTTTGAATTATCTTTTGCAAAATTTTATTTGTGTGTGATATTAATATTTGATAATTTCCACATTCTCTTGGGTGACCTTTCTTTGGAATGGGCACAAATATGAATCTATTCCAGTCGGTTGGCCAGGTAGCTGTCTTCCAAATTTCTTGACATAGACGAGTGAGCACCTCCATTTGTTGAAACATCTCAGTTGGTATCCAATCAATTCCTAGAACCTGTTTTTCATCAATACTTTCAGTGCAGCTTGGACTTCTTCCTTCAGTACCATCGGTTCTTGATCACATGCTACCTACTGAAATGGTTGAATGTCAACCAATTCTTTTTGGTACAGCGACTTTGTGTATTCCTTCCATCTTCTTTTGATGCTTCCTGTGTCGTTCAATATTTTGCCCATAGAATCCTTCAATATCGCAACTCAAGGCTTGAATTTTTTCTTCAGTTCTTTCAGCTTGAGAAATGCCAAGCGTGTTCTACTATCCGTTTTCTATTGTTAGTTTTCCTGTTTTTCTTAGCGTATCTCATTGTGGTTTTAATTTGCATTTTCCTGATGTTGAGCAACTTTACTTTTGCCAATTGGCAATTTGTATATTTTCTTTTGTAAAGTGTCTGTTCAAATCTTTTTCCCATTTTTAAAATTGGGTCATCTTATCATTTCTTAGTTATAAGATAAAAGTCTTTTAACAGATATATGTTTTGAGAATTATTTTTCAGTCCATAACTTCCTATTCTTTTTAATAGAATCTTTTGACGGATGAACATTTTTAATTTTGATGAAATACAATTAATCATTTTTTTTCTTTTATAATTAATACTTTGCATTGTCTTTAATAAATCTTTGCCTATCTTTGTCATGGAGATATCCACCTATTTTTTTTCTTTAGTATTTCTAATTATAGCTTTACATTTTGGTCTACGATCCTTCTTCAATTAATTCTAGTGTATATACTGTGGTAGGAATTAATCTCCTGGGTTTTTTTGTTCATTTGTTTATTTTTCTACCATATGGATATCTAGTTGTCCCAGCACCATATGCATGACAAGATTTTTAAAAGCCTTTTCTTTCTCCCGTTGGATAGATTGATGCCTTGGGCAAAGAACAATTGACTGTATAAATGTTGATCTACATATGGATCTATTTGCCTATCTTTATGCGAATATCACACTGTCTTCATTACTATAGATTTATAAGTCTTAAAATCACATAGTTTAAGTTCTCCAAATTTATTTTTCTTTTTAAAGAATATTCTAGATCACTTCTAGATTCTTTGCCTTTCCATATAAATTTAAAATCATTTAGCCAATTTCCACACACACACACACACACAAACCTGCCGGTATTCTGATTGGGGTACTATTTAATTTCTAGGTCAAGTTTCAGATAATGGACAACTTAACAATATATGGACATGGTATATCTCTGTTTTTTCAGAACTTCTTCAATTTCTGTCATCAATATTTTGTAGTTCTTAGTATAGAGATAGTTCACATCTTTTATTATAATACCTATTTCATTTGGAGCCTTGGTGGTGCAGTGATTAAGAGCTCAGCTGCTAACCGAAAAGGCTGGCGTTCGAATCCACCAGCGGCTCCTTGGAAACCCTATGGGGCAGTTCTACTCTGTCCTACAGGGTCACTGTGAGTCAGAATAGACTTGATGGCACCTAACAACAATAACAACAACACAGCATCCATGGGAAATTTATGTTTTTTGATGGTATCACAGCTGTTATTGTTTTAAAATTTTATTTTCCAATCATTTGTTGCTACTATATAGAAATATGATTGACCTTTGTATTTGATCTTGTATCCTACAAACTTGCTAAATTTGTGTATTTGTTTACAAATTATATATCTCATAAATTATAAATCTCATAATGCATTATTTTGCTTTAAATAAGCAGAGATTTACATATATTAAAAATAAATATAAAAACTAAAATATATTTTAAAAGTATTTTATACTCACCCTTATATTATATTACCCTCTCAGGTTATTTATATTCCTTTCTGCAGAAGTGGGATTCCATTTGGTATCATTTCTCTTCAGTCTGACAAGATTTTTAAAGCATCTCTTGTAATGAAGTTTTGATGGAAACAAATTGTGTCAGTCTTCTAAGTCTGTAGTGTCTTTATTTTGCCTTCCTCTCTGCTGGATAGAGAATTCTAGGTTGATGGTTTTACACTCACTGCTTTAAAGATGTTATCTTCTGGCCTGCATGGTTTTTGACAAGTCAGCAATCTTCACTATTGTTTTTCCCCTCTATGTAATACAGCTCTTATTCTCTGACTGTTTTTGAAATTTTCTGTTTTTGATTTTGAGCAATTTGACTCTGATATGCCTACATGGAGTTTTTTTTTTAATTCTACTTAAAACTCACTGTGTTTCTTGGATCTGTGGATTGGTATCTTTCATCAATTTTGTGAAATTCTTAGCCATTGTCCTTTCTAGCATTTCTTCCCCCCCCCCCTTTTTTATTCTCTCCTTCTAGGATGCCAATACATATTTATTTAACCTTTTGATACTGCTGTATACATCTCAGACACTTCATTCCTTTGTTTTTTAGTCTTCCTTTCTTTATTTTTTAGTTTGGATAATTTGTATTGACCTGTCTTCAAGTTCACTTCCTTTCCTTTGCTGGATCCAGTCTGCTGTTAAGCATTTTAAATGAGTTCTTCATTTCTGATTCTTGGTTTCTCATTTCTGGCATTTCTAGTTTATTTTGATAGTTTTCGCCTCTTTGCTGAAAATCTACATCTGTTCTCGCATGTTGTCTTTATTTCTACCAGCTCCTCTAATATCATTTATCGTAGCTCTTTAAAAATACCTATATGATGATTGCAACATCTGGGTATTTCTGGTCTGTTTTTCTTCACAATTTTCACTGTTGATTGTAGGTCACATTTTCTTGCTTTTTTGTGTATTTTGTAGTTCTTTAAAGCATTCGGAACTTTTTTCTTCTTTCTTATTTTTTATTGTACTTTAGATGGAAGTTTACAGAACAAACTAGTTTCTCATCAAACAGCTAGTACACACGTTGTCGTATGACATTGGTTAACAACACCATGACATGTTAACACTCTCCCTTCTCAACCTGGTGTTCCCTGTTACCAGCTTTTCTGTCCCCTCCTGCCTTCCAGTTCCTGCCCCAGGGCTGGTGCACCCCTTGAGTCTTGTTTTGTTCCATGGGTCTGTTCAATCTTTGGCTGAAGGGTGAACCTCAAGAGTGACTTCATTACTGAGCTGAAAGGGTGCCCAGGTGCCATATTCTCAGGGTACTCCAGTCTCTGTCAGGCCATCAAGTCTGGTCTTTCTTTTTGAGTTAGAATTTTTTTCTACATTTTTCTCCAGCTCTGTCTAGGATCCTCTATTGTGATCCCTGTCAGAGCAGTCAGTGGTGGTAGCTAGGTGCCATCTAGTTTTACTGGACTCAGTCTGGTCAAGACTGTGGTAGATGTGATCCATTAGTCCTTTGGACTAATCTTTCCCTTGCATCTTTAGTTTACTTCATTCTTCCTTGCTCCCAAAGGGGTAAGACCAGTGGAGTATCCTAGATGCCACTCACAGGCTTTTAAGACCCCAGAAGCTACGTACCAAAGTAGAACATAGAACATTTTCTTTATAAACTATGTTATGCCAATTGAGCTAGATGTTCCTGGAGACTATGGTCCCTACACCCCTCAGCCCAGCAAATCAGTCCCTCAGGGAGTTTGGATGTGGCTATGGAGTTACCAAGACCTTGCTTGTACAGGTTGTGCTGGCTTCCCCAGTGCTGTGTACTATATAACCCTTCACCAAAGTTTCCTCTTATCTATTGTCTATTGAGTATTTTTCCATTCCCGCCCCTCCCCACCCTCGTAACCATCAAAGATTGTTTCTTTTTGTATGTAAACCTTTTCATGAGTTTTTACAGTAGTGGTCTCATACAATATTCGTCCTTTTGTGATTGACTTATTTTACTCAGCGTAATGCCCTCCAGATTCATCCATGTTATGAGATGCTTCACAGATTCAGTGTTGTTCTTTGTTGTTGCCTAATACTCCACTGTGTGTTTGTTTACCCATTCATCTGTAGATGGGGATCTAGGTTGTTTCCATCTTTTTGCTATTGTGAACAATGCTGCAATAAACATGGGTGTACATATATCTATTCTTGTGACCACTCTTAATTTCTCTAGGATATATTCCTAGGAGTGGGATTGCTGGATCATATGGTATTTCTATTTATAGCTTTCTAAGGAAGCACCATATTGTTTTCCAAAATGGTTGTACCATTTTGCATTCCCACCAGCAGTGCTTAGGAGTTCTGATCTCTCCAACATTCGTTATTTACTGTTTTCTTGATTCATGCCAATAATGCTGTGGTGAGATGGTAGGTCATTGAGGTTTTGATCTGCATTTCTCTAATGGCTAGAGATCCTGAGCATTTCCTCATGGGTCTGTTGGTCACTTGAATGTCTTCTTTGGTGAACTATCTGTTCATTTCTTTTGCCCATTTTTTAATTGGATTATCTGTCTTTTTGTTGTAGAGGTGTGGGACCTTTGTCTGATTTGTAATAGCTAAAATTTTTTCCCAGTCTGTAGGTTCTCTTTTGACTCTTTGCTGAAGTTTTTGATGAGCATAAGTTTTAATTTTTGCAAGATCCCTGTTATCTAGCTTATCCTCTGGGGCTTGTGTGTTGTTAGTTGTGGTTTGTATCCTGTTAATGCCATGTATTAGAGCCTCTAGCATTGATCCTATTTTTTCTTCTATGAACGTCATAGTTTTTGGCTTTATATTTAAGTCTTTGATCCATCTGGAGCCAGCTTTTGTATATGGTATGAAGTATGGATCCTGTTTAATATTTTTGAAGATGGATATCCAGTTTTGCCAGCACAATTTGTTTAAAAGACTGTCTTTTCCCCATTTGATGGACTTTGGACCCTTGTCGAAGATTACGTGACCATAGATGGATGGATTTACATCTGGGTTCTCAATTCTGTTCCACTGATCAATATATCTGTCTATCGTTGTACCAGCCCTAGGCTGTTTTGACTACCGTAGCTGTATAGTAGGTTCTGAGGTCAAGTAGTGCGAGTCCTCCTACTTTATTCTTCTTCTTCTTTTCTTATCCCGGGCCTCTTCCCTTTCCATATAAAGTTAATAATTAGTTTTTCCATCTCTTTAAAGAATGTTGCTGGAATTTGGATTGGTATTGCATTGTATTTGTAAATCACTTTGGGTAGAATTGTCATTTTCACAATGTTGAGTCTACCTATCCATGAGCATGGTATGTTTTCCCATTTATGTAGATCTCTTTTGGTTTCTTGCAGTAGTGTTTTGTAGTTTTCTTTGTATTGGTCTCTTACATCCCTGGTTAGATTTAGTCCCAAGTATTTTATTTTTTTAGGGGCTATTATAAATGGTATTGTTTTCATGATTTCCTTTTCATCGTTCTCTTTATTAGTGTATAGAAATCCAACTGATTTTTTTATGTTATCTTGTATCCTGCTAATCTGCTGAATCTTTCTATTAGTTCCAGTATTTTTCTTGTGGAATCTTTTGGTTTTCCTCTGTATGGTATCATATCATCCACAAATAGGAGAGTTTAACTTCACTAACAATTTGGATGCCCTTTACTTCTGTTTCTTGCCTTATTGCTCTAGCTAGGACTTCCAACACAATGTTAAATAGGAGTGGTGATAAATGGCATCCTTGTCTTCTTCCTGTTCTCAAGGGGAGTGTTTTCAGCCTCTCACCATTAAGAATGATGTTGGCCGTTGGTTTTGCATAGATGCCCTTTATTCTGTTCAGGAATTTCCCTTCTGTACCTATTTTATTGAGAGTTTTCATCAGGAATAAGTGTTGGACTTTGTCAAATGCCTTTTCTTTGTTGATTGAGATGATCGTGTGATTCTTTTTTTTTTTCCTTTTATTTCTGTGGTGGATTACAATGATTGATTTTCTAATGTTGAACCTTCCTTGCATACCTGGTATGAATCCAAATTGGTCATGGTGTATTATTTTTTTTGATATGATGCTGAATTCTATTGGCTAGAATTTTGTTGAGAATTTTTGCGTCTATATTCATGAGAGATATTGGTCTGTATTTTTTTTGTGTGTGTGCATGGTGTCTTTGCCTGGTTTTTGTATCAGGGTTATGCAATCTTCATAGAATGAATTCGGAAGTACCGCTTCCTTTTCTATGTTCCAAAATAGTTTGAGTAGTACTGGTGTAAGCTCTTCTCTGAATGTTTAGTAGAATGCTCCAGTGAAGTTATCTGGGCCAGGGCTTTTTTTTTCTTGGGTGTGTTTTTATTTCCTTTTCATTTCTTCTCTTGTTATGGGTCTGCTCATATTTTCAACATCATTTTGTGTCAGTTTGGGTAGGTAGTGTGTTTCTAGAAATTTGTCCATTTCCCCTAGGTTTTCAAATTTGTTGGAGTATAGTTTTTCATAATACTCTTCTATGATCCTTTTTATTTCAGTTGGGTGTGTTGTAATGTCCCCCATTTCATTTCTTATTTGGGTTGTTTGAACGCTCTTTTGTTCTTCTTTTGTCAGTTTGGCCAGTGGTTTGTTGATTTTGATGATCCTTTCAAAGAACCAACTTTTGGTTTTGTTAATCCTTTCTATTGTTTTTCTATTCTTTATTTCATTTATTTCTGCTCTGATCTTTATTATTTCCTTTCTTCTGGTGGCTGTGGGCTTCTTTTGTTATTCTTTCTATTTGTTCAAGTTGTGTAGCTAATGTTTTGATTTTTTCCCTTTCTTCTTTTTTGATGTGTGCATCTATTGCTATAAATTGACATCTGAGGACTGCCTTTGCTGTGTCCCAAAGATTTTGGCATGGTGTGTTTTCATTCTCATTTGATTCTAGGAATTTCTTAATTTCATCTCTGATTTCTTCTATTACCCAGTGGTTTTTAAGCAATGTGTTATTCAGTTTCCATGTAATTGATTTTTTTTTCTTGCTCTTCCTGTTGTTAATTTTTACTTTGATGGCATTCTGGTTACAGAAGATACTTTGTATTATCTCAATGTTTTGGATTTGTTGAGGGTTGCTCCGTGGCCTAAGATGTGGTCTATTCTCGAGAACGTTTCATGTGCATTGGAAAAGAATGTGTACTTTGCAGCTGTTGGGTAGAGTGTTCTGTATATGTCTATTATGTCAAGTTGGCTGATTATACCCTTTGGCTCTTCTGCATCTTTGTTGAGTTTCTTTCTAGATGTTCTGTCCCTTACCGAAGGTGGTGTGTTGAAGTTTGCTACTATTTCTCTTTTCAATGCTGTTAAAGTTTGTTTTATGTATTTTGGAGCCCTGCATTGGGTGTGTAGATGTTTGTTATGGTTAAGTCTTCATGACGCATTGTCCCTTTAATCATTATATAGTGCTCTTCTTTGTCTTTTATGGTGAATTTTGTTTTAAAGTCTATTTTATCTGAGCATGGTATTGCCACTACTGCTCTTTTTTGGCAGTTATTTGCTTGATTTTTTTTTCTATCCTTTGATTTTTAATAAATTTACATTTTTGTTTCTAAGGTGTGTCTCTGATAGTAAAGAAATTGCTGCCTTACGCTCTGTGATAGCTCTCAGTGTTTCAAGGTAAATCACTCTCAGCTCTCTTGCCCTGCATTTGACCTTTGGTGTCTTGGTGGGTGAATGCAGGATCACTCTGTGGCTGGGATCCTCAGGACTCTAATCTGTCACCCCAGCCCACATATAGCCATTAAAAGTCTATTAAATGTTAGAACAGTTTCTCCTTACATTTTTTATTACTTATTAAATATGGTAGATACTCTCATCACTTTCTAGAATTTAGTTCATGTAGGTTTCTTTGCCACCACAGTACAGCAAACTGACAGACACGTGGTGGACTAAGGTGCACCTGGCCCAAGCCATGATATTTTCAATAGCCTTATATGCATGCAGAAGCCAGACAATGAATAAGGAAGACTGAAGAAGAATTGACTCATTTGCATTATGGTGTCAGTGAAGAATATTGAATATACCATGGACTGCCAGAAGACAAACAAGTCTGTCTTGGAAGAAGTACAGCCAGAATGCTCTTAAAAGTGAGAATAGTGAGACTTCTTCTCACTTTGGACATGTTATCAGGAGGGTACAGTTCCTGGAGAAGCACATTATACTTAGTAAAGTAGAGGGTCAGTGAAAAAAAGGAAGACCCTCAACAGGAGGAATTGACACAGTGGCTGCAACAATGGGCTCAAACATAGCAATGACTGTGAGGATGACGCAGGATCAGGTAACATTTCATTCTCTTGCATATAGGGCCGAAATAAGTTGGAAACGACTCCTCGACACCTAATGACAGCAACAACAGGTTTCTTTGAGACCTCAACTCTCTGATTTTTTTTTTCTAATTATTGCAGCTTATTGGATTTCTCCATATTAGGGTATGAACTATGGTATCTTGTGAATTTTCACCTCTTAGAAGCAGAAGTCTGATCTATTCCATTTTGCATATGATGAGTTTCAGCCGGGACTTCCACAGGTAGATTTGGAGCAAGCAGTTAGATAGATGGTTCTGTAGCTCAGAAGAAACTTTTTGGTCATTAACATACTAATTAAAGCACAGAAGGGGATGAAATCGCCTCAGGAGACAATATAGAATAAAAAGAGAAGAGAGATGATGATTCCCAGGGATATGTCCACATCCTCACCCTGGAAATGGCATATGCCACCTTATATGGTAAAGTTCTGCAGATGTGATTAAGTTAAGTATTGAGATAAGGACACTATCCTGGATTATTCAGGAGGGCCCTAATTGCCATCACAAGTGTCAGAGACAGAGACAGGGATGATGTTAAGGTGGAGGCAGAGATTGGAGGCAGAGATTGGAGTGATGTGGCCACAAGCCAAGGAATGCTCGCAGCCACCAGAAGTTGGAAGAGGCAAGGAAAGAATTCTCCCCCAGAGTCTCCTAAGGAAGTATGGTCCTACCAAACCTTCGTACTTCTTGCCTCTAGAACTGTGAGAGAATAAATTTATGTTGTTTTAAGCTACCACATTTGTGGTAATTTGATACAGCAGCCATAACAGGATGCTCTACTTTACAAAACATACTGTCCTTCTCCAGGTACTGGACCCTCCTGATAATATGTCCACTCTCACTTCTAAGGAGCATTCTGGCTATACTTCTTCCAAGACTGACTTGTTTGTCTTCTGATAGTCCATGGTATATTCAATATTCTTCACCAACACTATAATTGAAATGACTCTAGGGTGGAAATTAAGTAGCTTCAACACTTGCAGTAGATGGATGAAGAACAAGGAACACACAAAAGACTGAAGGAAACAGAGCAGAAGAGAAACCTGGAGAATAGCATTGTCATGGACACCAAGGAAAGAATAAGTTTTGAAAGAAAGAAAAAGAAATTGTCAGCTGTGTTGAATGCCATTGATGGGCCAAGAAAGTTAAGAACTGAAAGGGGTCCACTGGAATTAGGGCATTGAGGTCATTGCTGACCTTAACCACGAGCAATTTCAGTGTCATGGTGGGGGTGGAATCCAGATTAAGGTGGGTTGGGAATGAATGGAAGGTAAGAACATGAATGTAAAAATAATTAGAAGGAAATACATAAAAATATAAAGTTGCATATTTAGGTTGGGATTATGTCTTTTTTCCTCCAAACTTTCACGTATATATATATGAGTCAATTCCAACTCATAGTGACCCTATAAGACAGAGTAGAACTGCCCCATAGGGTTTCCAAGGAGCCACTGGTGGATTCAAACTGCCGGCATTTTGGTTAGCAGCCAAGCTCTTATCCACTGTGCCACCAGGGCTCCATATGTATATATATATATATATATATACATATATATATATATAAATTGAACTAATACATCCAAATTTTAAAAGATTTACATTACATGAAAGTCAAATTTTACTGGTTTGTATGGGGGGCTGGGGGAGGGAGATGCATACAAAGCTGTATTCTTAGTCTACTCTGGATTATATTAATATCTTACATTGTAAAAATGAGGTACTTTGAATACATCAGAGACACATTGTTTTCATAGTATTGCAAAAACACTGGTAGGTGTAGAAATAATAAAGAATGTAGGACCTGGGAGACCTCATTTTCATTTCCTAAAATCAAAAAGAATTTTTTTTTTTTTTTAATACAAAACACATGGCTTGGTGAGGTCAGTCAATCTGATGATTTGAGTTTGGCCCAGAATCAAAGACAGTTTAGCAGCTTCGTTAAGTGCCTTCATGCCCCAGGATGGAAACAAAATGGAGCTGATAGCCACAAGTAGGAGAGGCTTGTGTTTATGGAAATGGTTTCCTTCTTTAGAGAATGCGCACATTTGCCAGAAACACCCTCTACATATTTATTTATGCTAAAGTCTCTATTGAGAAGATGAAAGGTTTTATTTTATTTGAAATCTTAAGCCATAAGTAATCCAAGTAATAAGCAATATTTAGGAAAAGATTATTCTTCTTCTCATGAATTCCTATAACACTTGAACAGTATTTCATTTGTGGCCCTAAATACTTTCTTTGTTGTATGTATATGTCCTGTCTCCCTTGACTTAGTAACATCTCTAATTTCCTTCAACAGCAGACTTGCACATTAAAGCAGGTTAATACACTTCACTAAATCTTTTCATACATGCAGTCATCCAGCATGGCAAAGGATGAGTGATATAAACCTTTATTTTTTACAATTGTATTTGCTTTTCCTCTTTGAACTTGTCTTTGGTTTTCAGTAAATCCTTTGGCTACTAGGTCAGTGCTGTTACCAAATTGGCTGAAACACAACAGACTGTATTGCATCAAACTTCAGTCTAAAGTCCTCTGAGCAATGAATAATAGTTTTGCCCACCCAGAACATTGGCTTAAAATTTGAACCAACTGTTCCTATGACGTTCCTTTTCTGACTAGTTCAATCAACAGCAGCTATATCTTATAATCAACATTAAAATTATAACAAAATAAGCCTTTGTAATTAATTTCACTCATGCACCCTCTAGTCCCAAGAAACAGTGACTCATTATCCTTAATTTGCAAAACACAGTCTATTTTTTAGTTTTATATTTGACATAATAAGATACAAAACTAATTTATTCACGGTCTTACAAAAGCAGAATTGCTGAGACTGGATGGGTTAGAACACAATCCCAAGTCATAGTGTTGTGTCACTTTTGCTGTTCTTCTAGTAGGCAGAGTCATCCATCCATCCATCTGTCCATCCGTCCACCCACCCATCCACCCACCCATCCATCCATCCATCATCCATCCATCCATCCATCCATCCATCCATCCATCCATCCATCCATCCATCCATCCATCCATCCATCCATCCATCCATCCATCCATCCATCCATCCATCCATCCATCCATCCATCCATCCATCCATCCATCCATCCATCCATTTATTCATTCAGCATAATTTTATTGTGCCATGCACTGTGCTAAATTCAACTGAGAGAAAAAATTGCTGTTGCTGCTTTCAGAGAGCTTAGTGTAGTTGAAGAATACACTCAAGAAAACAATTTTTTAAAAGAGTAACAAAAGCTATTACTAGAAATGTGTGTTTTGCAAGCAGATTTGTAACTTCCTGAGAATTGAGCTGATAAAGGTTTTAGCATTTTCCTTGAGACCAAACTGTTGTTTCCTAACGACAACTTCTGTGTTACCACCAACTCTCAGATAGGAATATTACAATTATTTGAGAACAATATTAGGATAGTTATGTGGCAGTGGTTTTTTAAATGTTTTTCATTTTTCTTTTAAGCCACGAATTTGTCTTTCAAAGGAAATCTTACACATATGTCTACAGAACAAATACAAATGAGCAGCCCTAGATGAAAGCGGGAGTAATAGATTGGAGCCCCATCCAATTGACTTGCTTGGGGTTTCCATGAAACCCTAAGGTTCCTTGGAGCATTGCCAAAACCAGTGAAGAAATGTCACCATCCTTTCAATTATCAGTATGTATCAATGTGTCAAATTAGTCAAATTTTTGTCAACTCTGAAAATTAATTTAGAGTCCAAAGCAAATGAGGCTGCTCTAAAAATGATCGGCCTGTGAGAATGTTCTACTCTACTTAATACGCTTCCATGACTCTTCAGGTTGATTACTGGCATCATTTCTTTTTCTCTCTCTTCCTTTTTTTTCTTCCTTCTTTCCTTCCTTTCTTTCTTTAAATGGTCCTTCACCTGTCTAGTATGCAGAATGCTTTCTCAGAAATTTTGAGTAACTTCTTCTCAAGTACTGAACAATTGTTTTTGAAACCTCTCCACATGTAAGGCCTGGAGGTACAGTGGTTGGCAAGATAGACACAACCCCTTCCTTAAAGGAACCACACACACAACTGAACACTGCTGGGGAAGACCACATAAAGTCTGGGAAAGTATAAAAGAGTGCATGATCATTCTAGCCAGCATTCATGCAGCTGTCTTATAATTCCCATTCAACAAATAATTATTGAGTACCTACTAAAGGCCATGCACTACATTAGATTGTGGGAGACACAAAAACCAACTAAATACCATTTTCACCTTCAGGAAGCTCACAATATAGAACAAGGAAAAGACAAGCATACAAATGGTATGTCACTAAATGTCAAAGTGGATCATCATCATGGCTCTTAAAGGAGGCGTGATTAGAATGCTCTTACAGTCAGATGTGGAAAAGCCTTCAAAATAGCAGACTTTTCTGGATCTATCTACAAGGCTTATTAAGATGGCAACTTTGCTTTGGGGAACCCAAAGGATTTTTAAATATTCTCTTTTTTCTGAAAGATAAACAGAGAAGTGAGAAAGAGATCTACCTGTGGTACCTTCACTCAAATATTTCACTTGTGTTTGACCTACACACCTGCTCCTGTTCAGCCTTCCTCATCCAGATAGGTTACCATCTTAGTTTCCTAGGGCTGCCATAACAAAATACCACAAAAAGAGCAGAAATATATTTCCTCACAGTTCTGGAGGCAAGAAGTCCAAATCAGGGTATCAGCTGTGTTGAATCCTTCCAAGTGATTTGAGAAAGGAAATTTTCCTTGTCTCTCTCCTAGTTTCTAGTGGTTGCCGCAGTCCTTGGTGTTCCCTTGCTGCTTAGAGATGCACCTGCTTTGTTGTCACGTGGCATCTCTCTTACCCTGTGTGTGACAGTCTCCGTGTTTGTCCTCTTTTTTATAAGACATCAGTCATATAGGATTAGGACCACCATACTCTGGTATGACGTCATTAATTTAACTGATAACATCTGCAAGGAAAAACCCTGTTTCCCCAAAGTCGTACTCACAGGTACAGGAGTTAGGGCTTCCCATGTATTTTTGAGGGTACACAGTTCTTCTCATAACGTCATCCATGCAGCTGTTCATGTCAGATGCCCTTGATTCGTTCATCCACACTACCACCTCCATATCTAATAAACAGTTGGACCTGTTGATGCAACTTACTGAATATGTCTTGAATACATCCACTTCTCTCTGTCTTCCATATCCAACACCCTATTTTTCTCCTTAGTATTTATCAGCACTGTAATTAATAAATTATCTGCATAGTTGGTGGTTTACTGTCTGCTCCATTTGCCATCCCACCCACCACACTCACCCAACCTCAACTATAAGCTCCATGAAGCCAAGAGTCATGTCTATCTTGTTCACTACTGTATCCCGCAACACCTAGAGCAATGCCCAACACATATGTCTTCAGTGTAGGAAGAAAGGAAGAAGGAAGGAAGGTAAAAAGGAAGGAAGGAGGGAGGAAGGTAAGAAGGAAATCAGTTAGAACTCAGTAATAATCAGCTCCTCCGTTTAACTCCCATATGGTCTGTGAAAACAAAGTGTAGGTAGAAATGTATGTCTATTTTTTATTCACTATGAGGCAGTATCTTTATTTCACTGAAAGAGTAAAGTCCTTACCATGTCAAATATTCAGTTTACTGTATATTATAATGTTCGATTTAAAGTTTAAGAAATAGAGCCAAATATCCCTTTAGGAGTTGATAGAATGCAGCAATATAAGCAAGCTGTTCAGATGTTGAGTCTTTTAATTAACTTGCTGGTCTGTAAATACTGTGTGTCTTGTGCAATTGAATTTGTCATGCTTACATGGCAACCCCGCCAAGCACCCAGCACGTGACTGAGAGCACACAACTGGCCACACGTGTGAATGAATCCCAACTTAGCGTCTGTGATAGGCATTATTTCAGTCCTCAGTTTGTCCTTATGTTTATTTCATTTACCAGGAAATATAATAGCCTCTTGTGTCTACGGTTGGTTTGGGAGCATGTCCTCTGCTTGTCAAGGTTATCTCATAACATGGTTCTAAGGTCTGCCACTGGTGCCAACATTTCCCAGATCACTTAAAAGTAAAACCCAATTTCAACACTCTTTTGCAGTGGGGAGGGACCTACATCTCACCTTTCAAAGAGTGGTACATCTGCTATGATGCTGAAAACAGTAATGTCTCATCCTCTGCCTGCCTGCCACAGAAGGCTGCATATCAAAAAGCCCTAAATGCCACTCGAGGATTCAGCTTCCAGGCAGGATGCTCTTTATCCGGTCCAACCAAGCAATTCCCACTAAGCAAAGTCAACCTCATTACGGCCCGTTCCGTCTGCCTCTAGCCTTCGAAAAGGTTAAAACTTTGCAGAAGCTTAATGAACCATGTCCTGCCAGGAGACATACAGATTTGTTATTGCTTTGCACAGAAGTGAAACAAATAGAATAAAAACAGGAGTGGATTGTATGAGTCACAGGAAGTGAGTGAAACGCTTGTACTAAATTGAGTGCTTAAGTACTAACTCATTGAACTGAAAGCCAGGATATTTGAGGTCAAGGGCTTGCTCTGCCCTAATGAGCTGTGTGACCCTCAACAAATCATTGAACTCCTCTATTTCCACATCTCTAAAATGGGAATAATTTCTGTCCTAACTTCCTTTCGGGATTGATAAAATGATGAGATAACAGGCATATAAGTACTTTTTAACTCTAAAGAAAATTATCAGCTAAATGGTATTCCAAAACAGAGGAAAATTCCCAAATCTTTCCTCCTGGGGACTAAAAATGAGTGAGTAGTTTCCTTTACAACAAAACTTTTTCTCAGCAAATATTAATTTGGCACTTCCTCAGTATACTTCTGTGTTTCAAGAGCAAATGTTTAGAATTGAAAAAGACAAAGGAGAGAAGACAGCTCACGATTCAAGTTTTCCAACAGAAACTCCCAAAAGTAAATGATCAGGTTCATTCATTTAAATGGTCATACACTCATTCTATAAGCAGTCATTCATTTCCACAACTGTTTATTGAGCGCCTACTATGTGCTCAGGACTGTGCTAGCCACTGTGGATACAAAGATAAATGTGGTCACAATCCCTGCATCTGTGGATCATACATCAAAACATTTTTTGAAATACATGGATGAATCAGACATGATTTCCACCCTGAGGCAGTTATACACTAGTAACAAAGGAAGTGGCCATAAAGCAAAATTGAATCATTCTCGGAGGACTCTGCATTTAGGAATAAAGGGAAGAGATAAATGGGTTACATCAATTCTCTCTCTTTCCTAGATCAGCATACAGCATCAGTGTCAGCATACAGACAGGCTTTTGTAGCTCCTGTCTTAAACCCTCCCTCACCCCATTCCCTTTCACAGCAAAACTTGAAAGACTTCCCTGTAGTCACCGTCCCTATTTTCTCACACACTTCCCCTCCTCAAACCAATTCAACTGGCCTTCTTGCCCCGCCTCTCTATTGAGCCTGCTCTAGGTAAGGTAACCAGTGACCTCCATCTTGCCAAATTAAGTGGTCATATCTCTGTTTTCATCTCATCATCATTTAAAACAATTGACCATTCCCTTCCAGAAAAGAGGTTGGTTTCTTTTTGTTAACCTCCCTAATGCTACAGTCTTCTGATTTTCCATCTGTCTTGCTGGCCACTATAATCTTGCTTGCTGGTTCTTATTCTCTGCTAAAACTTTAAATGTAGGAATGGTGCTGGGGGTCTGTCTTGGGCTTCCTTCTCTACTTAAACACTCTTCTTGAGTGACTGAATCCTCTCTCATGGCTTTAAATGTCATCTATATGGTTAGACTTCCAAAGTCTCTAACTCCAACTCTGACCTTTCTCCTGTACTCCAGAACCATGTAACCAACTGCTTCTTTGATACCTCTTCTACTTTTCTAATAGAAAAACTGAAGATGGGCAAAAGAAAACTCTGGTTTCTACCCCAACTGAAACCTGCCCTTGCCCAGGGTTCCCTATCTCAATACTCAAGCCAGAAACTGGGAATTATCCTTGCTTCTTCTCTTCATATACTTCCCGTCCCCAGTCCATCAGCAAGCCTTATGGACTCAGTCTCCAAAACACTTCCTGAATCTAACCACAGTGCTCCATCTCCACTGAGCTCATCACTCCTCTCCCCTTCTCTTCAGCCACACCAGCCTTCGCCCTGTTCCTCAAATGTGCAGACTTGGGTTTGCCTTTGCACGAGCGGTTTCCTCTGCTTAGAATGTTCATCCCATGATTTCTTCATGGCTGGCTCCTCCTTTTCACTCAGATCTCAACTTAAATGTCACCTCTTCAGAGGTGCCTTCAAGACCACTAGATCTAAAGTATTCATACAGACACTTATTATCCCATCACCCTATTTTAATATTCTGCGTAGCACTTAGATCTCTTGTATCAGGTATTTGTTTATCCTGTCTCCATCCACTAGTCTAAGCTCCATGAGAAAGGAACTTGTTGGCTTCATTTACTTTGTGTCCTTGTTGTCTAGGAGAGTACATACAACAAGCTCATATATATTTATTGAACAAATGAAAAGTATTTGGAATCCACATTCACATTAGGAGAACTGGGTCTCTCAGTTTCTGGTGACACAAGTTTATTTCCTGTTTTTTCCTCTCAGACTCAATACAAACACTGGTTCTGGTACCTAAAAGTGCCGTTTGCATTTAACTCATTCATCCTTGATGGCTCAACTGGTATTTTCTACCTCAATATTCCATGATGCTTGTAGTTAATGAGGTGGAAATAAAATAGGAAAGGGAAAACATTTCCAGTATTTTGTTTCTATGCTGCAAATCTCTAGGAAGAGTCATAAGTAATTTTTTCAACCAAACATAAAATGTGCAGATAGATGTTTGAATGAATCCCAGTATAATAGCATTCTTAGGGTTTCTTGTATTGATATTTTATTCTGCTTACTTCAAGATTTTCAACTCTATAGCTATATCTTAAAAAGAGACATTCTCTTCTCTTAGTTTATTGAGCAATAACACAGACACTGTTTAAAGTAGAATGGCAAATACCTGTGTCCCACTCATCTGATCTTTTGTCCATCAGAGACAGCATTCTTCTTTCCTGGCTCTTATTCCTCTGAGCCCAGAGAGGATCTCAGGATCCTTCTCAACACTGTGCTCTGCACAGCCACTAGCAATGACCATAATTTGCAAGGAAGATAACGCCTATTTGCCATCCCTAGTTTAGGTGGTTTAGTTGAATTGAATATTAAGTTTAAAGGCAGTTTTGCTCTGGTAAATCACCTGTATTGATTTATCAGAACCTCCCAACAGGCAGGAAACTAAACTCACAGCGTTGCTGATCTGCAGACTGTGCTCTTGACCATTTCTTTCAGAAGCTGCTTGTGGGGAACATATACTTACACTCTGGCATCTCTTTCCTGGCTGGTTGACCTTGGAAGTCCCACTGACATCTGCATGTGTCACACCATTTTCATCCTCTTCAAGCACATGTGAGATGCTGCTGTGGAGAGAGAGCAAGCATGTGAGTGCTAAGCATGCCTCTGCCACTTACCAGCAATGGACCTTGCTTAACTTCTTGAAGACTAGTTTCTTCATTTTCAAAATGAGAATAATACTTAATTTGCAGGGTTGTTGTAAGAATTATAGATAACCCTTTGAAAGTGCCTGCTTCATCAATAAGGCAAGAAAAAGAAATAAGAGGCATTGATATTGGTAATGAAGAAATAAAACTGTCCCTATTTGTGGATGATATGATGCTATACATAGAAAACCCAAAAGACTCCACAAGAAAATTACTAGAACTGATAGAAAGATTCAGTAGTGTAGCATGATACAAGACAGACATACAAAAATCAGCTGGATTCCTATACATCAATAAAGAGAATGACAAAAAGGAAATCAGGAAAACAATACTATTTATAACAGCCCCTAAAAAGATAAAATACTTAGGAATAAATATAACTAGGAATGTAAAAGACCTATACATATAAAACTACAAAACAGTACTGCAATAAACCAAAAGAGATCTACATATATGGAAGAACATACCATGCTCATGTATTAAAAAAAAAAAAAATTTTTTTTTTTTTTACTCAAAATTGTGAAAACGTTAATTCTACCTAAAGGGATCTACAAATATAATACAATCATGACCCAAATACCAACAGCATTCTTTAAAGAGTTGGAAACACTAATCATTAACTTTATATGGAAAGGGAAGAGGCCCTGGACAAGTAAAGGCCCCAGAAAAGGAAATCAAGAAAAAAAGTAAAGTAGGAGGACTCGCACTACCTGACCTCAGAACCTACTCTACAGCTCTGGATGTCAAAACAGCCTCGTACTGGCACAATGACAGATACATTGACCAACGGAACAGAATTGAGAACCCAGATGTAAATCCATCACCTGATCTTTGACAAGGGTCCAAAGTCCATCAAATGGGGAAAAGGCAGTGTTTTTAACAAATAATAATAATAAACCAAACCCACTGCTGTCAAGTAGATTCCTACTCATACCAACCCACTGGTTTTTAACAAATAGTGTTGGCAAACTGGATGTCCATCTGAAAAAAATGAAACAGGACCCATATCTCACACCATACACAGAAACTAATTTGAAATGAATCAAAGATCTAAATATAAAACCAAAAACTATAAAGATCATAGAATTAGTGCTAGAGGCCCTAATACACAGCATTAACAGGATACAAACCATAAATAACACCACACAAACTCCAGAAGATAAGCTAGATAACTGGGATCTTCTAAAAATTAAATAATTGTGCTTATCAAAAGACTTCACCAAAAGAGTAAAAAGAGAAACTACAGAGTAGGGAAAAAAACTGACTATGACAAATCCGAAAAAGGTCTAATCTCTAAAATCTACAGGAAAATCCAACACCTGTGCAACAAAAAGACAAATAATCCAAGTAAAAAATAGGCAAAGGAAATGAACAGACATATCACCAAAGAAGACATTCAAGCGGCTAACAGACACATGAGGAAATGCTCGAGATCGCTAGCCATAAGAGAAATACAAATCAAAACCACAATGAGATACCATCTCACCCCAGCATTACTGGCACAAATAAAAAAAGAAAAGAAAGAAAATGACAAATGTTGGAGAGGCTGAGGGGAGACTGGAACTCTTATGCACTGCTGGTGGGAATGCAAAATGGTACAACCATTTTGGAAAATATTAGGGCACTTCCTTAGAAAGCTAGAAATAGAAATACCACATGATCCAGCAATCTCATCCCTAGGAAAACACCCTAGAGA
Organism: Elephas maximus indicus; assembly: GCF_024166365.1. NCBI lineage: Eukaryota > Metazoa > Chordata > Mammalia > Proboscidea > Elephantidae > Elephas > Elephas maximus. The sequence continues at coordinate 29,986,967 of NC_064832.1, read as the reverse complement.
AACAAGAGCCGCCACAGGAACAGACATATGCACACCCATGTTCACTGCAGCATTGTTCACAATAGCAAAATGATGGAAACAACTAGATGCCCATCAATACATTTATTGGATGTATTGGATAAACAAACTATGGTACATATACACAACGGAGTATTATGCAAGTATAAAGAACAATGATGAATTTGCAAAGCATCTCACAACATGGATGAACCTGGACGGCATTATGCTGAGTGAAATAAGTCAATCACAAAAGGACAAATATTGTATGAGACCACTACTATAAAAACTTATGAGAAGGTTTACACACAAAAAGAAACAATTTTGGGTGGCTACAGGGGAGGGGAGGGATGGGGATGGAAAGACACTAAATAGACAAAAGGTAAGTGGTAATCTTGGTGAAGGGTAAGACAGTACACAATACTGGGGAAGCCAGCACAATTTGTCCAAGGCAAGGTCATGGAGGCTCCATAGACACCTCCAAACTCCCTGAAGGACCAAATTACCGGTCTGAGGGCTGTGGGGACCATGGTCTCAGGGAACATCTAGCTCAATTGGCATAATATAGTTTATAAAGAAAATGTTCTACATTCTACTTTGGTGAGTAATGTCTGGGGTCTTAAAAGTTTTTGAGCGGCCATCTGAGACTCCATTGGTCCTACCCCATCTGGAGCAAGGGAGGATGAAGAAAAACAAAGACACGAGGGAAATATTAGTCCAGAGGACTAGTAGATCACAACTACCACAACCTCCACCAGACTGAGTCCAGCACAACTAGATGATGCCCGGCTACCACCACCAACTGCTGTGATAGGGATCACAATAGAGGGTCTCAGACAGAGCTGAAGGAAGATGTAGAACAAAATTCTAACTAAAAAAAAAAACCAGACTTACTGGCCTGACAGAGACTGGAGAAACACTGAAAGTATGGCCCCTGGACACCCTTTTAGCTCAGGAATGAAGTCACCCCTAAGGTTTACCCTTCAGCCAAAAATTAGACAGGCCCATAAAACAAAATGAAAGTAAAGGGGCACACCAGCCCAGCGGCAAGAACTAGAAGGCAGGAGGGGACAGGAAAGCTGGTAACAGGGAACCCAAGGTCGAGAAGGGAGAGTGTTGACATGTCAAGGGGTTGGTAACCAATGTTGCAAAACAACATGTAATGGTTGTTTAACGAGAAGCTAGTTTGTTCTGTGAACCTTCACCTAAAGTACAATAATAATAATAATAAATACCCAACGAGTGGAGGGCCCAGTTGGCAAACAAATGTAGAAGGCACGTGTTATTTGCATAAAAATACGGTAAATTGGACTACATCAGAATTAAAAACTTTTATACCACAAATGATAATATCAAGAAAGTGAAAAGACAGTCCACACAATGGGAAAATATTTGCAAATCATAAATCTGGTAATCCAGAAATCTGGTGTCCAGAACATATAAAGAATTCTTACAAATGAATAACAAGAAGACAACTCAGTTAAGAAATGCAAGAAGGATTAGAATAGATGTTTCTCCAGAAATACATAAATGGCCAATAAGTATATAAAAAGATGCTCAAGTCATTACATTAATCATCAGCGAAATGCAGATCCAAACCACAATGAGATACTACATACTCACCAGGATAGCTAGAATCAAAATGACAGACAACAACAAGTGTCGATGAGGATGTGGAGAAATTAGAACCCACATATACTCCTGGTTGGAAAGGAAAATGGTGCAGACACTTTGAAAAACAGCCTGCCAGTTCCTCAAAAGTTTAAATACAGAGTTACCATATGACCTAGCAATTCTACTCCTAGGTATATACCCAAGAGAAAGAAAAATATAAGTCTACACAAAAATTTGTAAACAAATGCTCATAGCAGCATTATTCATAATGGCCAAAAAGTAGAAACAACCTAAATGTCCATCAACTGATGAATAAACAAAATGTAGTGTATTCATACAATGGAATATTATTCAGCAATAAAAAGAAACGAAGTACTGATACACAATACAACATGGAAGAACCTGGGAAACATTATGCTAAGTGAAAAAAGCCAGTAGTAAAAGACTGCATATTATATGATCCCATTTTTACAAAATGTCCAGAATAAATCTATAAAGACAGAAAGTAGATTATGGTTTGCCTAGGGTGGGGGTGGGGGAAATAGGGGGAAATGAGAGGCTAATGAGCATGGGGTTTCTTCTTGTGGTGATGAAAATGTTCTAAACTTAGACCATACTGATGGTTAATAACTCTGTGAATATACTAAAACACTTTAAATGGGAAATTTTTATGGCATGTATCTTAGGCCTCTAGTGCTGCTATAACAGAAATACCACAAGAGGATGGCTTTAACAAAGAGAAATTTATTCTCTCACAGTCTAGTAGTTTACAAGTCCAAGTTCAGGGTGTCTTCTCCAGGGGAAGGCTTTCTCTCTCTGTCAGTTCTGGAGGAAGGTTCCTTGTTATCAATCTTCCCGTGGTCGAGGAGTTTCTCAGGTGCAGGGACCCCAGGTCCAAAGGATGTGTTGTGCTCCTGGCACTGCTTTCTTGGTGATTTGAGGTCCCCAACCCTCAGCTTGCTTCCTTTTCCTTTTTCTCTGTTGAGAGATACAAGATAGTGTGAGCCGCATCTCAGGGAACTGCTTTACATTGAATCAGGGATGTAACCTGTGTAAGGGTGGTGTTACAATCCCACCTTAATCCTTTTTAGCATAAAATTACAATCACAAAATGGAGGACAACTACACAATGCTGGAAATCATGGCGCAGCCAAATTGATACACACATATTTGGGGGGACAGAATTCAATCCATGACCATATGTAAACTACATCTCAATAAAGATGTTAAAAAAAAAGAAAGAAAGAAAGAAAGAAAGCACATGGCTCTTAAAGAGTATTCAATGAACAGCATAATTATATTAGCTGAGAATTTAGCAAATCCCTGCGTGAGGCAGTTCACAGGACTGGCTGCTAACCAAAAAGTCAAAGGTTTGAGTCCACCCAGAAGCACCTTGGAAGATAGATCCGGGGGACCGACTTCTGAAAAATCAGCCACTGAACACCCTATGGAGCACAGTTCTGCTCTGACACATGTGGGATTGTAATTAGTTGGAATTGATTAGACAGCAACTGGTTTTATCTCCTACTTATTAAAATGATCTGAGGTATCCACAAATAATTTCTTTTTGCTAACAAAAAAAGATGGCAACTTTTTTTTTTTAATCTATAAAAAGAAGCAAAGGAAAAATTATCTTGCTCATAATAAATGTAAATAAATGTAGTGTAGTAAATTCCATCTCTGGGGGCCACAAATGTCCACAGACTTCATGAGAATGTCAATGGGAAGAGACAAGCAAGAGCATAATTTGGATGTGGGTGGGGTGGGCATGGAGGGAGTAGGTTGGAGAAAAACACAGAGATGAAACAAAACACTGACATGTCACCCTCTATCTCAGCGGCTGCTGTGCACATGCTGTTCTGTCCACTCCAGTAAAACAGTTCTATGAATCACAGATGTGGTGATGGGAAGTGGGTGGTGATTTTCACTTCCGTCTTGTTAGATTCTATTAAGAGCCATGGGAAATGGTGAGTCCAAGCCGCTCTTTCAAGCTGAAACATGTAGAATCAGCACAGCTTACTGACCCCACCATTTCCACCTCCTAGACACGCCCCCCCAACCACAAGGATAAAATTTAAAGGTAGAGCTCATTTCACAAGAAGCAGTGGGAGAACACTGTGTCTAGAGCAAAACAGTATTGTTATCTGCCTTCTAAAATGGCCAAAAAAGAGCCCTGGTGGTGTAAGGGTTAATTACTCAGCTGCTAGCTGCTAACCGAAAGGTTTGGCAGTTCAAACTCACGAATGGCTCTGAGGGAGAAAAGACCTGGCTATCTGCTCCCATAAAGATTACAGCCTAGGAAACACTATGGGGAAGTTCTACTCTGTCGTATAGGGTTGATACGTGTTAGAATTGACTCGACAGCACCCAACAACCACAACATAATGGCCAAGGGGTGCTGCTTTGGCGTCTATAATCCTCAAGGAAGGATCTCAGTACAACAGGGAGAAAATCGGGTTGTGTCACTTCTAGCCATAAAGTCCCTGCCTGTCTAACCTATCTGCGAGGTAAATACACACCCTTTCCTACCTAGAAATGCCTCAGTCCTGTCCAGGGCTTTTCTCCTTTCATAGGAACCAAAGCTATCTGATACACTCAACAGCAACATGCATAACAGAAATATGATGTAAGTCTAGATGACGAAAGAGTTTACCCATTTTTCTGGAAAATGTAGCAGGGGAATAAGCTATCAGAATGATTCTTGATGATACATGATGGATACAAATATTCTCAGAAACTGTGATTTAGTAGTCAAGTGCTTAACAGTATGCAACACCCAGAGACAATAGAAGCTGTGATTTAGAAATGATGGCTTTTGTCATGGAGGGGAAGTTTGTGAAGCTCAGTAAATTACCTGAGTTTCAAGTGGAGACTTCTCTTCCTCTCTGCCTAAGAGCTTTCTCTTGTTCTGTAATAGACTGGGCATAAAAATGAGAGTAAATATATCAAAAAATACAGGTTAGCAGGGGCATTGTAGGTCAGGATCCAAGTCCAAAGACGCAGCTAAACAAGTGAATATGTGCCCTGTTTCTCCTGTACTTTCCATGGTTCTGAGCAGGGAAGTCTATCATCTTTCTGAGTGTTACTTTCACTACTCGATCTAAGAGTGTGAAAATGAAAAGCTAAGTGAGAAAGCCCTGTTTGGTCATTGATTTTATACAGGCAACCGTGACTTTGGGTTTAAAAAATGTTTTTCAAATCATACAGCCATAGATCTGGTAAAAATCTAAGAATAAAGAGTCATCTTCCAGAGAAGGCATTCCTACCCTCCAGCCTGGTCTCTATTCCCTTCACTGGAAGAGTTTATGCCTGCTTTCATAGAATATTCTTGTGCTCTCTGACCAAATTCTCTCTTACCACAATCAAAACCTTTTGACTCCAAAACAATTCGTGTTTAAATTTTGAATGAGAAACTAATTTACACTGTAAACTTTCACCTAAAACACAATAAAATTTTTAAAAGATGTCATTTTTTTAATAAACAGTGTAATTACAAGGCAAAAAATAAAGACAGAAAAAGAAGAAGATGGAAGGAATATACAAAGTCACTGTACCAAAAAGAGTTGGTCAACGTCCAACCATTTCAGGAAGTACCATATGATCAAGAACTGATGGTATGGAAGGAAAAAGTCCAAGCTGCACTGAAGGCATTGGCAAAAAACAAGTCTCCAGGAATTGATGGAATACCAATTGAGATGTTTCAACAAAGGGATGCAGCACTAGACGTGTTCATTCCTCTAAGTCAAGAAATTCAGAAGACAACTACCTGGCCAGCCAACTGGAAGAGATCTGTATTTGTGCCCATTCCAAAGAAAGGCGATCCAATAGAATGCAGAAATTATTAAACAGTATCATTAGTATCACATGCAAGCAAATTTTTGCTGAAGATCATTCAAAAGCAACTACAGCAGTATATCAACAGGGAACTGCCAGAAAGTCAAGCCAGATTCAGAAGAGGGCATGGAACCAGGGGTATCATTGTTGATGTCAGATGGATCCTGGATGAAAGCAGAGAATACCAGAAAGATGTTTACCTGTGTTTTATTGACTATGCAAAGGGATTTGACTGTGTGAGTCATAACACTGCAAATAATGGGAGTCCCAGAACACTTAATTTTGCTCACAAGAATCTTCTGTATAGACCAAGAGGCGATCATTCAAACTGAACAAAGGGATTTTGAGTGGTTTAAAATCAGGGAAGGTGTGTGTCAGGGTTGTATCCTTTCACCATACTTATTCAATCTGTACACTGAGCAAATAATCTAAGAACCTGGACTACATGAAGAAGAACTCTTTATCAGGATTGGAGGAAGACTCATTAACAACCTGAAATATGCAGTTAACATAATCTTACTTGCCGAAAGTGAAGAGAGCTTGAAGCACTTACTGATGAAGATCAAAGAATATAGCCTTCAGTATGGATTACACCTCCACATAAAGAAAACATAAGCCCTCATAACTGGACCAATAAGCAACATCATGATTAATGGAGAAAATATCGAAGTTGTCAAGGATTTCATTTTACTTGGATCCACAATTAACACCCACGGAAGCAGCAGTCAAGAATCAAACGCTGTATTGCATTGAGCAAATCTGCTGCAAAAGACCTCTTTAAAGTGTTAAAAAGCAAAGAAGTCAGTTTGAGGTCTAAGGTGAGCCTGACCCAAGCCATGGTATTTTCAGTCACCTCATATGCATTCAAAAGCTGGACAATGAATAAGGAAGACCAGAGAAGAATTGATGCCTTTGAACTATGGTGTTGGTGAAGAATATTGAATATACTATGGACTGCCAGAAGAACAAATAAATCTGTCTTGGGAGAGAAGTACAGCCAGAATGTTCCTTGGAAGCGAGGATGGCGAGACTTCATCTCAAGTATTTTGGACGTGTTAACAGGAGTAATCAGTCCCTGGAGAAGGACATCATGTTTGGTAAGGTAGAGGGTCAGTGAAAAAGAGGAATATCCTGGACTAGATGGGTTGACACAGTGGCTGCAACAATGGGCTCAAACATAGCAACAATTGTGAGGATTGTGCAGGACTGGCATTGTTTTGTTCTGTTGTACACAGGGTCGCTATGAGTTAGAACTGACCCAATGGCACCTAACAACAACAACAAAAATTAATACCATGCACAAAAAAGACTCCTCCAAAAGAATGAAAAGAAGACCTACAGATTGGAAAAAAAAATTGGCTACGACATATCCGACAAGAGTCCAATCTCTAAAGTTTATGGAACCTCAACACCTCAACAAAAAAGGGACAGATCAGCCAAGTAAAACGGGCAAAGGATATGAACGGACACTTTACCAAAGAAGACATTCAGGCTGCTAACAAACGTATGAAATGCTTACAATCATTAGCAATTAGACAGATGCGAATCAAAACTGCAATGAGATATCATCTTATCCTGACATTACTGGCACTAATCAAAAAAATGGAAAATAATATACCCTAAAGAAATAAGAGCCATGACAAAAATAGACATATGCATACCCATGTTCAGTGCAGCATAATTCACAATAGAAAAAAAAGTGGAAACAGTATAAGTGCCCATCAACAGATGAATGGATTAACAAACTGTGGTATGTACACACAATGGAATACTATGCAACAATAAAGAATAATGATGAATCCACAAAACATCTCACAACATGAATGAATTTGGAGGACATTATGCTGAGTCAAATAAGTCAATCACAAAAGGACATTTAATGTACGAGACCACTATTATAAAGTAACAGCAAAATGTTTACACGCGGGGGGAAAAAAATTCTTTGATGGTTACCAGGGATGGGAGACGGAGGAAGAGAAAATTACCAAAGAGATAGTAGAAACGTGTTAATACTGGTGAAAGGGAAGGCAATACACAATATGGGAGAAGTCAGCACAACATGACCAAAGCAAGAGAAGATACTGAGAGGAATGCGGAAATAAATGGCAACTACAAACCCTAGTGGCGTAGTGCTTAGGTGCTACGGCTGCTAACCAAAAGCTCGGCAGTTTGAATCCACCAGGTGCTCCTTGAAAATTCTATGGGGTAATTCTACTCTCTCCTATGTGGTCACTATGAGTTGGAATAGACTCGACCGCAACAGGTTTGGTTTAGTTTTTGGTATGGTAACTACGGAGCCCTGGTGATGCAGTAGTTAAGAGCTATGGCTGCTAACCGAAGAGATTCTAATCCACCAGTTGCTCCTTGGAAACCCTATGGGGCAGCTCTACTCTGTCCTGTAGGGTCGCTGTGAGTCAGAACCGACTTGATGGTACCTAACAACAATAACAACATGGTAATTACTATAGCATAGACAACCCTGCAACAATAGTATTAACAAACAATAATTTATGAATGGATACATATGTAGGTAGATATGCCAAGAGGGGTGGGAGGGTATAAAGGAGCACACCCACCGGCAGATACAGGTTTGGTGGTGGATATTTCTAAATACATGACTGTAGGTGCTCCTCATATATTAATATAAACAATAGAGCACATAAGTGGCTGTCTTGGTCATCTAACGCTGCTGTAACAGAAATACCACAAATGGATGGCTTTAACAGAGAAGTTTATTCTCTCACAGCCCAGTAGGCTAGAAGTCTGAATTCAGGGCCTCAGCTCCAGGCGAAAGCCCTGGAGGAAGTTTCTTGTCATCAGTCTTCCCTTGGTCTGGGAGCATCTCAATGCAGGAACCTCAGGTCCAAAAGACATGCACTTTGCTCCTGGCACTGCTTCCTTGGTGGTATGAAGTCCCCATGTCTCTCTGCTCATTTCTCTCCTATATATCTCAAAAGAGATTGGCTTAATTACATGACTTCATAGTGATAGTGTCTACAACACATAGGGAAATCACATCAGATGGCAAAATGGTAGACAATCATACAATACTGGGAATCACGACCGAGCCAAGTTGACAGGTATTTTGGGGGGACACAGTTCAATCCACGACAGTGGCACAGTCAGAGAAACTTCTTAAACATAATCAAATACCTTGCTGGATGAAGTTCCTAGACTAGAAGGTAAAGGACCAACGATTCAGGGTTCATCTACATCAATTGACATACTATAGTTCGTAAAGACAATGTTCTACATCCTACTGTGGTGAGTAGCATCTAGAGTCTTAAAAGCTTGTGACCGGCCATCTAAGATACAGCTATTCGTCTCTTCCAGTCCAGAGCAAAGGGCAGTGAAGAAATCCAAAGCTTCAAGGGAGCCATTAGTCCAAAGGACTAATGGACCACATGAACCACGGCTTACATTACCCCAAGACCAGAAGAACTGGATGGTGCCCAGCTACCACTACCAACAGCTCTGACTGGGATCACAACAGAGGATCCTGCATAGAGCAGGAGAAAAATGTAAAACGAACAACAAAAAAAATCAAATTCACAAAAAAGACCAGACTTACTGGTCTGACAGAAACTCAAGGAACACCTGACACTATGGTCCTAAGACACCCTGCTGACCTGGAACTGAAGCCATTCCTAGAGACCACCGTCCAGCCAAACAATATACAAGCCCATGAAATAAGCAATGACACCCGAGAGGAACGTGCTCTTTAGAACAATCAATTATAAGAGATCAAGAGGGCAATATTTGCCCGTTTGCTCCTTAAACTTTCACTTTATGCACAATTAAAACAAACAAACCAACAACTTTTGGCTCCAGGTCACGGTTGGAGATACAGAAGAACTGCTCGCTCTCCTCCATACAAATGCATTTTTATTTCTAGAAGACATTTATTTTATTTTTAATTTATGATTTGTATCTCCCACTTGGAGCCCCTGTGTGGTGCAAACAGTTAACGCACTTGGCTGCCAACCGAAAGGTTACAGGTTCGAGTTCAGACCAGAGGAGCCTCAGAAGAAAGGCATGACGATCTACTTCCAAAAGATCAGCCATTGGAAACTCTAAGGAGCATAGTTCTACTCTGACACACATGGGGTCACCATGAGTAGGGACTGACTGGGTAGCAAATGGTGTTACTGTGTTCCATGGTGCCTTCCAGTTCAGCCCTCACTAGGCTGTCTGCTTTGGACTCCTGAAGACCTCAGTCTGTACCTCACAATTTAACACTGAGTCAGGTTCCAACCTACCAGCTGCTCCATGGGAGAAAGATGTGACAGTATGCCTCCATAAATATTACAACTTTGGAAACCCTATAGGACAGTTCTACTCTGTCCTGTTGGGTCACTGTAAGTTGGAATTGTCTCAGTGGCAATGGGCTTGGTTTTTTTGGTGTTTTTTAAATATATTCTTCACCCAGTTTCAATTTTCTCTAAAGTTATCATCTTATATTCTGATAGTACAGTAGTCAAAACTAAGAAACTAATGCTAATGCATTACTATTAACTAACCTCCAGACATTATTTAGGAGCTCTGGTAGCACAGTGGTTAAAGTGCTTAGCTGCTAACCAAAAGGTCAGCTGTTCCAACCCACCAGCCACTCCATGGAAGAAAGATGTGCCAGAGTGCTTCCAGAAAGGTTTACAGCCTTTAGAGAGTTCTATTCTGTCCTGTAGGGTGGCTGTGAGCTAGAATCGACTCAATATCAGTGGGGTTTTTTAGTAGACAATTTTTGGTTTCAGCAGTTTTTCCTTAACGTTCTTTTCCTGTTCAGGATCCAGTCTGGGATATCATATTGCATTTAGTTGTCATGTCCGTGACATGTCATGTCACATCTGTGACAGTTTCTCAGTTTTTCCTTAATTTTCAACACCTGACCTTGACAACTTTAAGGAGTGCTGGCCAGGTGTTTAGTAGCATGTCCCCCAATCTGGGTTGGTCTGTTGTTTTCCTTATGATTAGACTAGGGCTATGGACTTTGGGGAAGGACACCACAAAGCTGAAGTGCCCATCTCATCACATTGTGTCAGGAGTACATGATGTCCACATAACATCACTGGTGGTATTGACCTTGACCACTTGGATACAGTAGTGTTTGCCAGATCTCCACCATAAAGTTTCCTTCCCGTACTCTATTCTTTGGAAACGAGTCACTAAATCTAGCCCACACTCAAAGACCCCTCCCCCTCATTTTTAACCACCTCATTATTTTGGTTGCAATTTGTGGGGCGGGGGGGGACCTTTCTAAATTCCCCAAATTTCTTTCCAAAGATCATCTCTAAAAGGAGTAGAGTACTTGATCAACATGATAAACATTTTACAACTTCTGCACATTACATTCTGGTCAATTGTTTTTTATTCTTGTTATATTACTCCACCCCGTAAGTCTCTTTTGCAGGCATTAGAAATTCGCGTAGTAAATATGTTTCTATCTATTTCTTTCAAGGTGTATTTCAAAGTATACAGAAAGGAAATGGTCTTAGATAGATCCTTTAAGAAACAATCACAGTAGAAAAAAAGAACAGGAGAGCCAGGCTGTGAAATATAAGGCTTAACAATAGAGTATTTTCAACAACACTGAAGCAATGGAAACATAAAAATGGAATTTAGAGTCCAGAGTGAGTAGGTTGGAGCAGGGGCACAATATGGTGGGGTGATGGTGAAGGCAGCAGGATGGCCACAGGGCAGGAATGTCACACATGGAGCCAGGTGTCGACATGGTTTCCCCTCCTGCAGTTCTGCAAAAGAAGAGACAGGGTAGGTGTTTCTTCTGATTGGATCAACGTTGGGTAGGAGGTTGGGACTAAGTCAATTCAATTTTTAAGATCAACTCAATTTTTAATCATTTTATGATTCTACAGTGTTCAATTAGAAAATCATTAGATTTATGCTTTTGTTAATATTGTGTTCATCCACCCAAGTCAGTACATCCTAGTGTTTGTGCTGCAGAACATGAGTGCCACAAAAGCTACCAAAGGGCTCTGGAATCAATATATTATGGACACCTAGCATATTATGGAGCCCTGGTGGTGTAGTGGTTATGAGCTTGATTGCTAACCAAAAGGTCGGCCTGCGGTTTGAATCCATCAGCCACTTCTTGGAAATCCTATGGGGCAGTTCTATTCCATCCTAGAAGGTAGCTGAGTCAGAATCGACAGCAACGGGTTTGTTTTGTTGTTGTTGTTGTTTGTAGCATACTATAGGCCAAGGAAGGACAAACTTTGTCTGTAAAGGATGGTTGTCGTTTTATTAGCTGCTGTTGAATGGGCCTTGACTCATGGCAAACCCATGCACAACAGGACTGTTGTGATCCAGGTTTTCGCTGCCTGATTTTCAGAAGTAGATTGCCAAGCCTTTCTTTCTAGTCCATCTTAGTGTGGAAGCTCCACTGGAACCTGTTCAGCATCATAGCAACACTCCCACAAGCCTCCACAGACAGACGGGTAGTGGCTGCATATGAGGTGCATAGGCCAGGAGTCAAACCTGGGCCTACCACATGGAAGTTGCGAATTCTACCACTGAACCACCATGGCCCTCTATAAAGGGTTAGATGGCAAATGTTTTAGGATTTGTGGGCTACATATGGTCTCTGTTACATATTCTTCTACGTTTGTTTGTTTGTTTTTTAATGTAACCATTTTAAAATGTAAAATACTTTCTTAGATTGAGGCTTGTACAAAAATGGGCTGTGGACCACATTTCACCCACGGACTGGTAGTTTGCCCACCTCTGCTAAGGACCTTTTCTGAAAATTCAATATGCATAATACCACATTAAAGTCTCTGAAAAGATCTGTAGAATAGAAATCTGTTTACCATCGTTTAACAGGACTTATCCCAAACTTGGGAACCCTGGTGGCACAGTGGTTAAAGCACTCAGCTGCTAGTTGAAAGGTCAGTGGTTTGAACCCATCAGCCACTCCGTGGGAGAAAGATATGGCAGACGGCTTCTGTAAAGATTTACAGCCTTGGAAACCCTATGGGGCCGTTCTACTTTCTGTGGGATCAGTATAAGTCAGAATCAACCCTACAGCAATAGGTTTGGGTTTTTGGTATTCCAAACTTATTTGACCCTAGAACTCTTATTTTCTCTTACCCACTTAACATCTCACATAATTAGTGTTCTGTGGAAAATGCTTGGGTTAATTCTGGTCTTTTTCATATAGAGAGAATAGTAAAGTTTATCCATACCTCACCCATGTGTGTGAAACAGTTAAGGCACTTAAAACAAAAATTTAAAAAGTGTCAGACTATCCCTGTGTCCTTGGAGTAGGAATGGATTCCCAAGCAATACTCCAGAGATGTTCAACATAAGGCAAAAAGTCTAGATTTGACTACATCAAAATTAAGGATTTCTGTTCAATAAATAACACAATAAAAAACTTGACAGCTGAGGGAAAGATTGGGAGAAAATATTTGCAATGTCAAAAATATAAAAGATTAGTATGTCAAGGAACTCTTGCCAGTTAATAAGAAAAAGATTGGGAACCCAGTAGAAAAATGGGCAAATGATATGCATAAACAATGAATAAAAAGGAAAACCTGAATAGCTAAAAGCACATGAAGACGTTCAATCTCATTAGTTATCAGAGAATTGCAAGTTGAATGAACAATAAAATACCCCTTTATACCATAGGTGGAAACCCTTGTGGCGTAGTGGTTAAGTGCTATGGCTGCTAACCAAAAGGTCAGCAGTTCGAATTCACCAGGCGCTCCTTAGAAACTCTATGGGGCAGTTCTACTCTGTCCTATAGGGTTGCTATGAGTCGAAATCAACTCGACGGCAGAGGGTTTGGTTTTTTGGGGGTTTATACCGTAGGCAGTTTGGCAAAAATTAAAAAGTTAAATAATTTCCAAGGTTGGCAAGGAAGTGGGAAAACGCTTTTTTTCTCAGGTACTACTAGTGGGGACATAAGACCAGTGCAAAAGGTCTTTAGAAAAAAAAAAAATTGACAAAACCTAGTGAAATTCAGTACGTGCATAAACGCAGAGAAAAGTAGCTATAAATTCAAGGGTAACATGTATACAGATATTCATTATAGCATTTAACTTTGTGGTAGGAGAATGGGAGGCATACTAGCTGCCCATCACTAGGGGAATGGATAAATAAAATATAGTAGAAGCTCATTATGAAATACTACACAGCAGTTAGAACCAATAAACTGGAGATACATAAAGCAGTATAGATACAGCTTTAAAAAACATGAAAAAAAAAACAGTGCGATTTATAGCATAATGCCAATTGCATAAATTTAAAACACACACATATGTATATTGTTGTTATTATTGGGTGCTGCCCAGTCAATTCAGATTCATAGTGACCCCATATGACAGAGTAGAATTGTCCCATAGGGTTTTCTTGGCTATAACCTTTACAGAAGCAGATCGCCAGGTCTTTGTCCCATGCAGCTGCTGGGTGGTTTCAAACCACCAGCCTTTTAGTTAGCAGCCGAGCTCTTAACCAGGGCTTGCTTGCTTGCTTGCTATCCATCCATCCATCCATCCATCATCTATCTATCTATCTAATCTATCTATCTATCATCTATCTCTCTCTCTCTATCTACCTACGTATCTATCTACCTATGCATGCCATAGGGTTTGCAAGGCTGATCTCTCAAAAGCAGATCACTAGGTGTTTCTTTCAAGGTGCCTCTGGGTAGGTTTAAGGCACCAACCTTTCAGTTGAACATTTAAGTATTCATGTCACCCAAGGACTCTGTATATATGAAAGACATACCATATTATGATATATATCATACGATATATATACATCAATATATTGTAATATATTTTTTGAAGATGCTTTTCAAAGTACATATGCCAAATACATTAGCCATGGGGCATTGGAAATGAAGGGGGATATAATAAAATAAAACTAGAGAGGACCTTGCCGAGTGAATGATGCTGGAATACAGAAAAGGGCAATCGACTCAACTCTTGGCACCTGAGGTTAAACTAAAAGTTTTCGTTGTATCAATGTGAATGCCTAATGGTGTTCCACTTTCTCCCAGATTCATTCCTCTGTCAAAAAGAAGGATAAGTTGACCTCATGTGCTTTTCCCTCACAGTGATCTGTTGATCAATACCCAAGAGAAAAGAACTTGGCTTCAGTATGTCAAAAAGAAAAAATTTAAAATTACCCTTTTTCAAATTCATTTTATTTATATCTCAGGATAACTTCTTCCATGATGTTTTAAACACTGGCACCTTGACTTTTAGTCGTTGTTATAGGAAAAACCAAGAAGAAAAAAAGAAAAAAATTACTGAAACCTTTAAGGATGCCTAAATTGTCAACCAGCTAATAATATTTACAATAATTTTTCTGAGCAGATACTAATGCATAGCCCCTTCTAGTTAGGGAAGACTAACTGTAGTAACAACCCCAAACTCTTCGTGGCTTAACAGAACAAATGTTTTTATTGTTCATATCACAGTTTAGTGAGTGTCAGCAGGGAGCTCTGCTCCACAGAGCCATTCAGGGACCCAGGCTCCTTTCAGCTAATGGTTCTGCCATTTTAGGAGGGCCTGGAGCCTACCGATGGATCCTCTGAAATTAGCCTGCTGTCGAAGAAAATAGAAGACTGCAGGTAAGGCACCCCCTATCTTAACTGCCTGGCCTGGGAAGAGACACCCATCACTTCCCCTAAATGCCACTAGTCACACAGCTCCACCTAGATGCAACCGGTTGCTGTTGATTCGATTCTGACTCACAGGGGCTAGAAGACACAGTCAAGGAAGAAGAGAACACGGGTTTTAGTGAGGAGTTATGCAGCCTTTGCCACGGCCAATAACAAGGGGTTAAATAAAAATAAGGTTTGAAAGGATTTTTTAAAATGCAGATTTTCTTTACTGTCAAAACTGCAAACTATTTACTGGTTCTAATTCTCAAATTTTATACCAAAAGTGTATGGTTTTCCCAAAGAATGCATTCTCCTGAGTACCTGGAATGACGATTTTGTGGCTCTTGAGCTATTCCTATCCCATACCTAAACAAAAGCTGTCTGTGAAAGGCTGCTCACGCTGGGATGTGCTGTGTAATATATGTGAGAGTATCTTGAGTATGTGGAGATAATGTGGACTGATTTTCCCAGGCGGAGAAGTGAGATGAAACAACTGTACCTAAGACCTCATCCTTCACTCTGCATTTGGATATTTTCTATCAATTTCAAATGAGATTGCCAGCTATAACCTGCCTATTACAAAAAAAAAAAAAAGGACGCTATAAAATCAGAGTAAATACCCTATCACAAAATAATCAAGGCAACAAAATAAAAGACAAAAGACTATGTAAGGAACTTGGCAAAATAGGCTGAATTAGAGCTTTTCAGCACACACTGAAAACCGTAAACACCACGTGACCACGGGCAGGCTAATAATTGTCCTGAGCTACACAGTGAAGTCTGTGACTGATCAAACAGACGACCTGGGATTTGTGAAGTGGAGGGCTGCCTGAGATT
Source organism: Elephas maximus indicus (assembly GCF_024166365.1). Classification (NCBI taxonomy): domain Eukaryota; kingdom Metazoa; phylum Chordata; class Mammalia; order Proboscidea; family Elephantidae; genus Elephas; species Elephas maximus. The sequence goes on along the minus strand of NC_064832.1, from coordinate 29,971,057 downwards.
GATGAGCCTGCTGCCCAGGTGCTCAGGTAATAGAATGCCTCTTAGCTCCAGTCTGCCTATTTCAGCCCAGATTTGTTTCCTCTGACATCTTAAAAATTGGAAGATCCTCTGCCATGTCCTTTCCTGCAAACTTAGGGAAGCTCACTGTCTTAGCATTAGTGAAAAACACACACATGTAATTCTTTTCTTGCAACACAAAATCCAGTTTACTTTTATTACCAATGCATAATCTCAAAAAATACTTCCTAAGAGATTGATTCCAAAGCACAAAGCTAAATGTCAAGTATTGGAAAGAAGGATGAGAGAATGAGGCAACAGTCTAACAGATGCGAAGGAGGAATCCATGACCAAGTTTCAAAACCAGAGGAGACAAACGCGAAGCCAGATCAGTCTCCACACAACAGATTTCATAGGAAAAACTGAAAAGCAAATGATTCCAAATCCACAAAATAAAGAACATTGTGGTGAGAGGCACGACAAGGGACATCAATGGCAAAGTAGACAGTTTCAGATACAAGTTTTTAGGGAGTGGCCAGAAGAGCAACCAAATGAATCACTTTAGAAGAGATGGCTATGGAATGACCTGATACAGAGGTGGAGGTGGGAAAGACAAAAAGACCAAGCTGAGGCGTAGATATATGAGTTACAGTATGTCAAAAATCTCTTACATGAATACAGCATTGTTAGGAACTGAATTGTCTCCAAAAAATATGTGTTGTAAATTCTAATGGTGCAGTGGTTAAGAGCTCCACTGCTAACCAAAAGGTCAGCAGTCCAAATCCACCATCCACTCTTTGGAAACCCTATGGGGCAGTTACTTACTTCTCTGCCCTGTAAGGTGGCAATGAGTCGAAATCAACTTGAAAACAACAGATTTTATACCTGTGGATGTAATCCTATTTGGGATTAGGGTTTTCTTTGTCATGTTAATGAGATGATATCAGTGTGTCTTAAACCTAATAACTTTTGAGGTATAAAAAGAACAGATTAGGCACAGTAGCAAGTAAGCAGGAATGGGCAAAAAATAGATGTCACATGGAGATCTCCAAGGAACACCAGGAGGAATGCAGGAGAAGCTGAGACAAGGATTTTTCCCCCAGAATGCACAGACATCCTTCCCCTAGAGTCCTGAATTCGGACTTCCAGCTCCTAAATTGCGTGAAAATAAATTTGTTTGTTAAAACCACCCACTTGTAGTATTTTTGTGACAGCACCACTGGCAAACTTAAGACAAACATGAATGAACCTTGAAATCATTATGCTGAGTGAAGTAAATCAATGACCAAGGACCAAAAACCAAATCCACTGCCGTCAATTCCAACTCATAGAGACCCAATATGACAGAGTAGAACTGCCCCATAGGGTTTCCAAGGCTGTAAATCTTTATGGAGGGAAACCGCCACGTCATTTTCTCACAGAGTGGCTGGTGGGTTCAAACCACTGACCATTCAGTTAGCAGTTGAGCACTTTTAATTATTTTAATATTGTAGGAACTCAAACGAAATGTTTAGAATAGGCAAATATATAGAGATCAAGTTTATTAGTGGTTACCAGGGATGGGAGGAAGAGGGAAAGAGGGACTCATTGTTTAGGAAGCATCAAGTTTCTGTTTATGGTGATAGAAAATTTGGTAATAGATGTTGGTGACGGTTGCACAATAAAATGAATGTAATTGGTGTCACTAAATTATACATGTGAAAAACACTGTATTGGCAAATGTTGTGTTATCTATATTTTTTACTTCAGTAAAATAAAGAGGAAGAAAATAAAAATTTCCTACATGGAAAGTCATGCTTTAGGCTGTTTTCTCTAAACCTCCGTCTATGTGAAAGCTATGTGAAGCTAAATTGCTTTCTTTTGGGGAGAACTCCAGACTAACCCAGTCCAGAGCTCTTACCTAGGGGCTTGTGAGGTGTCAGTGTGAGTATTCTGATATCTGAGAGGGCGTAGTGCAGAGAAAATACTATTTATAGTTACTAGTTTTGAAATGAAATTAGTTGATTAAATAAAAAATTTAAGGCTTGTTTACTTGTTTACTTGAAGGCTTGAGGTCAACTTAAAAATCTTACTAAACCAAACCACAAACACCAGCTGGCAATGAGTGGATTCCGACCCGCGGTGACTCCATGTGTATCCGAGTAGAACTGCATTCCATAGAGTTTTCAATGGCTGGTTTTTTGGAAGTAGATCACTAGAACCTTCCTCTGAGGCACCTCTGGGTGAACTCCAACCACCAGCTTTTCAGTTAACAGCCAAGTGCGTTAACCGTTTGCACCACCCGGGGTATCTTAAAAAAAAATCTTATTAGACTACCTTATCAGACTACCTACTCCGCACTTATTGACTATCTTGTTATCTGACATTTTCCATTTACAACAATATAAAAAATCTACCATCTTTTTGTGCATTAATGATATCTGTCTGGCAGTAATGAATGCCGAGGTACAAGGGGAGAGTAACACTGGCTGTGATGGTTAAGGTTATGTGTCAACTTGGCTGGGCCGTGATTCTCAGTGGTTTGACAGTTATGTAGTGAAGCAATTTGGCAGTTATGTAAAGATGTAGTCATCCTCCATTTTGTGATCTAATATGGTCATCCTCCGTTTTCTCCTAACACCAACTTTTGTGTAAAGACCTGGTCTTTGGAACCCAACCTTGTTGGTAAGTGAGGAGTGGGTGTATTACAAATCTGGCAAATTTTGTGAAATAAAAACAAGAGAACCTTTGGAAATGATCACTCACATTAAACGTTCTAAGCATTTATAGCAACAAACCCTATTTACAAACCTAGTTAATCAAATCACTTTTAACACTTTTAACTGTATTAAAAATAACGTATTCGATTTCTGTTTAAGCCTTTCACACACCTACAGAGGCAAACTCACAACCAGTTCAAAGTGGTCCAGAGGTGCCTTGGAAGAAAATCAGCCACTGAAAACCCTATGGAGCACTATTCTACTCTGATATACGATGGGGTCGACACGAGTCTGAGTCAACTCAATGGCATCTGATGGTGGTGGTGCACAACCGGAAGAAACAATAGTACCCCCTCAAGTACTGAGAAACTTTCATAACTCTAATAAATTAGAGCTCTTTAAACAGTATGTTGTGGTCAGCTGCCACTGAGTTGATGCTGACTCATGGCAACCCCATGTGTGCATTGCAGAACTGCTACGTAGAGTTTTCAAGGTTGTAAACTTTCAGAACCAAGTGGCCACACCTATCTTTCAAGGTGCCTCTGGGTGGATTCGAACAGCCAATTTTTTGGCTGGAAGTCTAGTGCTTAACTGCTTACACCACCCAGGGGCTCCTTTAAACAATATAGCAATTCCGAAAGGCTAAGTCAATTTTTCCTAAACCTTTTTACTCAAATCAGAAGCCTAAAATCAATTACACTTTTTAAATTGAATGCACAAGACTAATAGGTCAGTTTCACTAACATACCAAATTCTTAAGACACAACATATATTTTTACTGCTAGGCACTCATTATAATGCACATGTATTAATATTATGTGTTTGTTATACTTTATCATCTCTAGATTTAATTCTTATTTCATGGTCTCATATCTTAGGTGAGTTGAGGTTACCAGCTTGACAGTGACCACAATGGGATCATTATCTCAGGCAACCTGAGACTGTTTATTAATCAGAGATCTGAGGCCAGCATGCAGGCCTGGGGCTGCATAAATCCCCAGGGATTCTTTCTGAGTCATCGATGGACTTACTGAGCCTTTTTTTGGATGGCTTCTATGACAATAAAAAAAAAAAAAATAGAGAACTTTAATTCCCATAGCCTTCAGATGGGGCAGGTTGCTCCTGGTTTAAATTGACTCTCTTGTGTAATTCTTTCTTCTGATAATCTGAAGTTCCCAGGCCTTTACCCAGGCTAAGCATTTTCTTTTCTGCCTCACTGGATTTTAGTTGCTTTTCTTATTCCTTATGTCTATCTAGACCACACCTGTTATGGGCTCTTTAATAAAATTCATTTGGATTCTACACACCTCTCATGCCTTTGTCACTGTGTTCATTTCCTAAGGCCACTGTAGCAAAGTACCACAAACTCAGGGACTTCTAGCAACAGAAATTTACTCTCTCACAGTCCTGTAGGTTACCAAAAAAAAGCCCATACCCACTGCTGTCAAGTCGACTTCAACTCATAGTGACCCTATAGGACAGAATAGAACTGCCCCATAGGGTTTCCAAGGAGCGCCTGGTAGATTCAAACTGCTGACCTTTTGGCTAGCAGCCATAGCTCTTAACAACTACACCACCAAGGTTTCCATCCTGAAGGTTATAAGCCCGAAATCAAGGTGTAAGCTGAGCTATGTTCTCTCTGAAGCCTTGTACAGAGGATCCTTCTTCGCCTTTTCCAGCTTCTGGTAGCTCTAGGCGTTCCCTAGCTTATTGACACATCATTCTAATCTCCGCCTCTGTCTTTATGGTTGCCTTCCCTCTGTCTGTGTCTCTGCATTCAAATTCCCTCTTTTTATAAGGACAACCATCCTACTGGATTGGGACCCACCCTATGTAGTACAGGATCCCTGGTGGTGCAGTGGTTAAGAGCTCACTTGCTAACCAAAGGGTCAGCAGATCAAATCTATCAGCCACTCCTTTGAAACCCTATGAGGCAGTCCTCCTCTGCCTTATAGGGCCACCACGAGTCAGAATCGACTCAACGCAACGGGTTTGGTTTTGGTATGTAGTATGAGCTCACCCGAACAAATTACATCTACAAAGACCCCATTCCCAAATAAGGTCACATTCACAGGTCCCAGGTGGATATGAATCTTTGGGGGCTATTATTCATCCCAATACAGTCAGGCTATGTGGTTACAAGTCCAAAGCTGATCTAAAGATACCAGAAAATGCAACAAAGGGAGCGAGCTCTTGTGTGGACTCTGTCACTGATGGTTGACGCAAGCCTGGAGTCACCAGAGGGAAAGTTTTCTCCACAATACCTACCACTAAATCCATTCAGACTTCCTTCTTTTCTGTGATGTCGCTTCCTCAGCAATATGGTGTATGTGCAATGTGTAATATGTCCTCTTTTACATGATAAGTAGGATCTCAGGATACAAACAGTAAATTAGTGGCCTATTCTCAGTCCCAAACAATAGCAGTGTGGTAAGCTGAATAACGACCCCTCCCCGACCAAAGACTCCCAGGTGGCACTCAGCTACTACAGAGGCACCTCTGAAGAAAGCCCTGGTGATCGATCCACTTCCAAAAAAATCAACCATTGAAAAACCCTGTGGAGCACATTTCTACTCTGACACACATGGTGTGTCACCATGAGTCAGAGCCAACTCAACAGAAATTGTTTTCTTTAAAAGGATGTTCACATCCTATCCCCAGAACCTGTGACTATGTTACCTTATATGGCAAAAGGGACTTTGCAAATCTGATTAAATTAAGGACCTTGAGATGAGGAGATTATTCTGGATTATCCAGGTGACCCCAGTGTAATCACAATGACCTCAGTAACCAGGAAGGCAGATGAGGAATCAGAGATGATATGACGATGGAATCACTCAGAGTGATGTGAAGACGGGGCCTTGAGCCAAGGAAGGCATGCTGCCTCTAGAAGCTGGAAGAGGCAAAGGAACAGATCCTCCCTGTCTTAGCCATCTAGTGCTGCTGTAACAGAAACACCACAAGTTGGTGGCTTTAACAAACAGAAATTTATTCTATCACAGCCTAGGAGGCTAGAAGTTCAAATTCAGGGTGTCATCTCCACGGGAAGGCTTTCTCTCTGTGTTGGCTCTAGGGAGAAAGTCCTTGTCATCAGTCTTCCCCTGGTCAAGGAGCTTCTCAGTGCAGAGACCCTTGGTCCAAAGAACACACATTCCTGGCTCTAGTTTCTTTTTGGTATGAAGTTCCCCTGTTTCTCTGCTTGCTTCTCTCTTTTAAATCTCAGAAGATATTGACTTAAAACACAACCTAATCTTATAGATTGAGTCCTGCCTCATACATAACTGCCTCTAATCCTGCCACATTAACATCATAGAGGTAGGGTTTACAACACATGGGAAAATCACCTCAGATGACAAAATGGTGGACAATCAATCACACCATACCGGGAATCATGGCCTAGCCAAGTTGACAGATATTTTGGGGGACACGATTCAATCCATGACACTCCTCTAGAGCCTCCAGGGGAAACCGGCTCTGCTGACACTTTGACTTTAGCCCAGTGAGATGGATTTTGGACTTCTGACCTCCAGGACTGTAAGAGAATAAATTTGTGTTGTTTTTAGCTGCTAAATTTGTGGTAATTTGTTACAGCGGCAACGGGAAACTGATGTACCCAGTTCCTTCCCGATGGCTGTGTCTTCAGACCCACTGTTTGACTCCAGGTTGGATCTTACCTTTGACTAAAATAGTGCCCGTGCTGGAGACTGCCTCTGTCTCCACTCTGGGCTGGTTGTTGCCTGTTTGCTCTGATGCATTTACCTGCAAGCTGCATCTTCCGCATGCCCATGTCATCTGACTTTCAGAGCTTTCAGCCAGTGGGAGGCACCAGGAGATTGGAGGTGAGAGGAAAGGAGAAGCCAGGGTATTTCTTACCCTTCCTGTCTCTTCCATGGAGATGGTACCTCCTGGAGTCACTGCATCTCCTCCATAATCCTAGCTCTCACCGGTCAGGATCTCCTTCCTCAATCCTAGCTCCCAAAGTGCAGAACCCTCCTCCCCATCTACACTATGGCTTTACCCACCCCACAAGCCACAGGTTGTGGGGAGGCAGGCTAGCAGTTTCCTGTGTTTCCCTATCTCTGTGTTGCCTCACTTTCCCCTGTTTGCTTTTTCAATTCTCCTAAACACCATATAGATTCCCTGGGTGGTGCAAATGGTCAATGCACTCAGCTGCTAACCAAAAAGTTAGAGGTTTGGGTCCACCCAGAGGGGCCTCAGAAGAAAGACCTGGCAATCTACTTCCAAAAGCTCAGCCACTGAAAAACCCTATGTATCTAATTTTCCACATTAAATTTTCACAATTAAAACCCTTGAATGATTTCTGTATTACTGCCACAGTTGTTCTGCTTTTCTCTCTTCCCTCAGTCACTGGGGAGAGCAGGAAGGGATATAGCCTTTTTCTGTCAGACTCTGAGGCCCACCTCAGAACCCAAGAAGTTTCATTCCTCCCTGCTCTCTCAGCTCCCAGAATCCTGACATGGAAATATTACCTGACTCTACCCCAGAATTTCCCAATCTTAATGTTTTCCTTTGCCGTGCCGTTGAATACCTTTTATTTTCATGCCATTTCAAAACTCTTTTTATGCTACCTTATTGTTTGTATTATTATCTAATGCCAAAGGAATCTATTGGAAGGACGTAAGGGCTCAGAGAATCAACAGGAAGCTGGAGGAACAGGCATTAAAACCAGGAGAAACCAAGGGAACCTGGGCAACCAAGCAACACGAACAGCCACAGCCACACAACAGAGTGGATTGGTCAGTGTTCCCTCGGCTGCCACTGCCCCTGTCCCCCCAACATATGGACTATTTCTCATATTCTTTCAGCACTCGGAGTCCCTTGATGGTGCAAACAGTTCATACATCTGGCTGCTAATTGAAAGTTTGGTGGTTCGAGTCTACGCAAAGGCACCTTGGAAGAAAGGCCTAGTGATCTACTTCTGTAAGATCAGCCACTGAAAGCCTGTGGAACACAGTTACACTCTGACACACCTGGGGTCACCAAGAGTCAGAGTTGACAACAAAAACTGGTTGGTTTTCAGTGCTTGCTCAAGATTCAAATACCTGAGTGACTCAAATTGGTCGAGCATAGATCATGTGCCCATCCCCAGGGAGAGGGAGGATCAATTCCTTCCAGTTCCTTTAGTGGAAGACACATACTCTCTATGCTGCCAGGATGATGAACCTGGGGAAAGACACTTCCCTCAAATGAAATCAGAACACTATCAAACAGGGATTGATGCTGGACAGAACGAATGTTCACTATAGTTTCCACCCACTATCTTGTGTCTCCGAATCCATTATTAATCCTTTTGTTATTAAAGTTCTCACAACCTTACATTCCATTGTGTCTCACAGACCCCATTTATCTTGAGTCATCTCGTAATCTACATCTCTTTGAAAGAATATTTGGGCATTAATCTTGGACTGGATTACTGATGGTTTGGCTTTTTTTAAGCTATTTTTAAAATTAATTTCATAGTCAGCAAATATATAGTGAACATGAAGACACATCCTGTAATTTTCTCCTGTAAAGAAAGTCCAAAGGGGACATTACTTTTCCAGGCATTGAATTTGTTCCTTGATTTAGCACATTGGGTTCCCATTAGACATCTGGGATAAATAAGTTTTTATTTTTTCCCCTTAAGCTTCTGGTTTACCAGTCACCAAAACAGCTTGTCCTCCACAAAAATTCTCTTAAGATGCATGGTATTTCTCCAGAGAGACAAACATGCCATTCAACAGTCAAATTTTTATAAGGTAAGTCCTTCCTTCACTATTGCTCCACTACCCACCAAAATGGCTTTCAAGTCTCCGCCATCATTCCTGGTCTTCCGTACCCACCAGACCTCCTTCTCAGGAGCTCTCACTGAGATTAATCTTTTCAGTGCCTGCTGTGGTGAATGAAACTGCGTGGCTGCACACCCCAGATGTCAATGACTTGGTGCTAGGACCAAAGTTAACATTTGATAAGCAAGTCTGCTTCCTTAGATTCCCCTTGGCTCACTTTTTCTGTTACACCATTTGGCAAAGGAAATGGAGTCCACACAGATGAGTGGCATTTCTCTCAGCCAGAATCCATCCACAGAATAGGAATGGGACTCCCCCTTCTTTTATCTTGTGCCACAGACCTACAAACACTGACCTTCCCCAGGATATCGCTGTAGAATATCTTCTTTCCTTTTCCTCTGGAGATGGAAACTTCTCCAAGCTCCTGCTGGGATGTTTCTTCTGTGCTACCTGGGGTGAGTAGTCACCGTGTCATATTGCATTTGTCTAGAACAGAGAGATCCTTAACAAAAATGCACAGTCACTGAAGGTGAGCAGAGAGATCCTTAACAAAAATGCACAAAGTCACTGAAGGTGGAGGAAGCTGTTGATAACTTTCCTTCCATCATTCTAAGCTACATTGCTGACTTGTCCTCTGTGTCATTTTTGGAAATTATTTCATCCCTTGCTTGTTGGTCTCTGGTTACTTACCTTACTTTAGCATATTTCAGAAAGAAGATGAAGACAATCAATCTCTTTTTTTATGCTTTGTCTTCCTTGGAATCACAACACAGCAGTCACATGCCACATGCCATTGGACTACTGGAAATAATTAAAATGCAACAATACTCTCTATATCAGACAAGCTCAATACTTGTTGATGAACTGCCAGGTCCCATCCAAAAAGAGAAGAAATTTTTAATTATACAGTGATTCCCTTTATAACAAATATAAAAATATTAAAAAAAAAATTTTGTTATAACAAATAGAAGGGTATTCATTAATTCATTCATTCACTTTACTGAGTGCCTACCATGGCACCGAACTAGGCACAGGGGAAACAATATTAAGCAAAACCAGACATTGTCCCTGCTCTTGTGGAATGACAAGTATTAATCAAATAATCACACACACACATAAACTGCAGTGGTGGCCAGTATTAGGAAATACAAGATGCTATAAGAGCCTACACTCATGGAATTTGACTTAGGTAGATTAGGGAAGTCTTCTCTGAAGAAATGATACCTAAGATTAGAAAGATGAGTGGAAGAGAAGCTAAGAGGGTAGCCTGTGCAAGGACCCTGCAGCAGACATGAGCACTGGTAGTGAGAAAGAACTGAAAGGCCCAGTGTGGCTGGACCAAGAGAGCAAATGGGAACGCAGCGGTCAAGGGCCAGTGGATGCAGGGCCATGGGCCACGTTAAGAACTTTGTCTTATCGTAAGAATTGTAGAAAGTCACTGGAAGATTTTTTTAGGCCCTAGTGCAAGAAAACCAGAAGTGGGTTTAGAGATAGGGAATATAAAGCCTGTGGGTACCAATCAGCTCCCCTCACAAGCTTTATGGAGCATAAAAATGGACACAAGAAGATCATGAATGAAGGGTACCAATGAAGGCATGAGGCTTCCCCAGTACCCCTTCTAGTTCTTGTGTGTCTCAGGATGTCAGCAGTAGCCAATGGATTGTCTTCTCAGGGTGACCAGTCCTTTACATGTGAAAGGCCCTGAACCAAGGGGTTTTCAGGACTGATTTTCTCATCCCATGTAAGTCTACAGTTCTGCCACTCAGCAGTCCACATTACCCAGACCTAAAGTCCTAGTTGTGAGTGCTAAGATTGTTGCTGCACTATATTTAGGAGTGCTCTGTGTCTTTGTTGCAGAACTCAGGAATTCTCTGTTCATGTCCATTCAGGGGCTTTCTGTTGGCAGGCCTGGCTGTTGCTGACCAAAGGGCAGAGGACTCACCAAATAAAGCAGAGGGCTCACAAAATAGAGAGATTCTTGTTTTGAAAGCATCACTCTGGCTGCAGAGTGTAGAACAGATTAGGGGGACTGTCCAGGGACAGTGAGACCAGTTAGGAGGTGATGGTGGCTTGGAGCCAGTGCGGAGATGGAGGAGACAAAGTGGACAGAGTAAATGGATATTCAGGAAATAAATGTAAATAGGACTCAGTGGTAGATGTAGGGATGAGATTCTAGGTTTATGACTCACACAACTAGATGGATTCCCAGGATCATTAAAAACGTATTGTACAGTAAAGCCTGTGAAAGCTGGAACCTGTGTAAGGTGGGAACCTGTCAGAGAAGGAACAGTCAAATATTTTCCACAAAAACGAGCGATAGAGAAGTGTTAAGACTGCACCCTGACAAAGGCAGAAAACTTACAAGACCTGGAAAAACAAAGCAGTCCCTTCGAGTTCTACTGTCACAGGTTTCACTATAGTTGGAACCCTCATTCATTGCTGGTTGGAATGCAAAATGGCACATTCATTGTGGAAATAATCTGGTGGTTCCTCAAGAAACTAGAGGTAGGGCTGCCACACAACACAGAAATTCCACTCCTAGGTATATACTCTAGGGATCTAATAAAAGTGACACAAATAGATGTATGCACACTATGTTAATTATACCACTATTCACAATAGTAAAAAGATGGAAACTCCCTAAGTGCCCATCAATGGATAAATGGATAAGTATACTGTGGTACATGCATACAATGGAATAAAAAACAAACCAAAAAAAAACCCAAAAAACCAAATCCTTTGCTGTCGAGTCAATTCTGACTCATAGAAACCCTATAGGACAGAGTAGAACTGCTCCATAGGGTTTCCAAAGAGTACCTGGTGGATTCGAACTGCCAAGCTTTTGGTTAGCAGCCACAGCTCTTAACCACTACACCACCAGGGTTTCCCAACCATGTATATGAGACTAAATTGGCACATCAGCCCAGGGGCAAGGGCAAGAAGGCAGGAGGGGACAGGAAAGCTGGACAAATGGGAATGGGAACCCAAGGTCAAGAAGGGAAGAGTGCTGACATGTTGCAGGGTTGGCAACCAATGTCACAAAACAGTATATGTATTAATTGTTTAATGAGAAACTAATTTGCTCTGTAAACCTTCACCTAAAACACAATAAAATAAATAAATATAGAAGGCTCTCTATGCTGAGAAGGAACTGTGGCAGTTGTGCCATTAAAAGACAGAAGTGTGTAGGAAAACAAAATGGGAAAAATTAGAAAAGAAAAGTGGGAAAAAGCCAGGTCAACGAAGGGACAGGTTCAATGAAAACCACAGGTGGCCACACAAGTTTATTAAGAGCACAGAAGTTTCTAAAGCACATAAAGAAGCTATGCAGATAAACACGGAAGTGGTAGGATTGAAAGAACTCTCCAAGTATTCATCTTGATCAACTAAAATTTGTTTGCTCTGAAGCCAAGTAAGACAGAGAGACTAGGGGATTCTGAAGCAGACGACAGCTGATGTCTAGAGTTCAGGCTCCAGAAATGTCAGCTCTCCACCAGGCCTGGTAGGTTAGGTTCTTTGTGCAAATGTACTGAATCCCTTCAGCAACTCGGTGGTCCGATCCATCCCTAAAATTTGATGACAGTGAATTCACTCCAAACAGGACTCGAAATACATGTAGTTAAGAAGGTTGAAGACTTAGTCTGGTGCCCTGAGTCGATTCCGACTCATAGCGACCCTATAGGGCAGAGTAGAACTGCCTCTAGAGTTTTCAAGGATCTAGTTTTGATCTAGTGGGTGTGTATCATGTCTTCCTTCTTGAGGCCTCCTGCTTGAGTTGGCCTAGAATTGGAGTGCTGGGCACATCCAGCTGGAATTTTCCTGATGCACTTGGAATCTGACAGGTGCTGCTGGAAGGATCACATGGGAAGAGCAGGAAGGGGTGCTGCAAAGGGACAGAATGCAGCAAGGCTGCTGAGCTGGCCCAGCCTATGACTCCAGCTCCCGCCTGGGCTGTTCAGGCAGCATGAAGTTATGTTTGGCAACAGAAACACATTTTAAAGTAATTTTAGGGTGCTAATTCCAACTATATCTAGCAAGTGCTATCAACCCCCTCATTTCCACTAAAATTAGTCAGACTATTTTTATTCAGTAATTATACTCTGGTCTCAAATAGTTACTAGAAGCTAAAATTTGGCTTTTAGCTTCAGAGCAGTGTTACAGTGTTAATTTTTAAATGGTCTACTACATTAGTATGTCCATTTGCAGATGATGGAACATTAAATCAGTAACACATTCGTTTACATGTGTTCGCATATGTATGCCTACAAATGAGAAGGAATAAAGCAAACTCATTCACTAGAAGCAGGACTGGGTCTTCTATCCATTTAGAGACAGGCGGTTCAATCCAGTGGGAGAACAAGGTTTTGACATCAGCTGCAATATAAGAAGAAAGGCATTGGGCTAAGAACATTCTTGGCATATTAGTGCTGATTCTGCCCCTTTCTCACAATTTCTTGTTATGCACCAATGTGAGGGGCTATTCATAATGTTTTCACTGGCTAATTCTTTTCAGAAGTAGACTGCTGGGTCCTTCTTCCTCATCTGTCTTAGTCTGGAAGCTCAGCTGAAGCCTCTCCTCCATGGGTGGCCCTGCTGGTATCTGAATGCCAGTGGCATAGCTTCCAGCATCACAGCAACACGCAAGCCTCCACAGTACGACAAACTGACAGAACACTTAATTGTGCTCATGAGGAAGAGGCAGTTGTTGGGGCAGAACAAAGGGATACTAAGTGGTTTAAAGTCAGGAAAGTTGTGTGTCAGAGTTGTATTCTTACACTATACCTGTTCAATCTGTATGCTGAGCAAATAATCTGAGAAGCTGGACTCTATGAAGAAGAACAGGGCAGTAGGATTGGAGGAAGACTCATTAACATCCTGCATTATGCAGATAACACAACCCTGCTTGCTGAAAGTGAAGAGGACTTGAAGCACTTACTGATGAAGATCAAAGAGCATAGACTTCAGTATGGTTTACACCTCAACATTAAAAAAAAAAAAAAATCCTCACAACTGGACCAATGAGTCACATCATGATAAACAGAGAAAAGATTGAAGTTGTCAAGGATTTCATTTTACTTGGATCCACAATCAACACCCATGGAAGCAGCAGTCAAGAAATCAAAAGATGCATTGCATTGGGAAAATCCGCTGCAAAAGACCTCTTCAAAGTGTTGAAAAGCAAAGAGGTCACCTTGAAGACTAAGATGCACGTGACCCAAGCCATAGTATTTTCAATTGCATCATATGCATGTAAAAGCTGGACAATGAATAAGGAAGACCAAAGAAGAATTTACACCTTTGAATTGTGGTGTTAGCGGAGAATATTGAATATGCCACGGACTGCCAAAAGAACGAACAAATCTGTCTTGGAAGAAGTACAACCAGAATGCTCCTTAGAAGCAAGGATGACAAGGCTGCATCTTACACGCTTTTGACATGTTGTCAGGAGGGATCAGTCCCTGGAGGACGTCATGCTTGGTAAAGTACAGGGTCAGCAGAAAACAGGAAGACCCTCAATGAGGTGGATTGACACAGTGGCTGCAACAGTAGGCTCAAGCATAACAACAACTATAAGGATGGCCCAGGACCGGGCAGTGTTTCGTTCTGTGGTACATAGGGTCACTGTGAGTTGGAATCAACTGGATAGCACCTAACAACAACAACAACGATGTGAAGGGCAACCCTGTAAGTATTGCCTGTGCTATGTTATTTGTTGCTGTTGAGTCAGCTCTGACTTATGGCAACAACGGAATGAAACGTTGCCCAGTCCTGTGCCATCTTCACAATTATTGGTATGTTCAAGTCCATTTTTGCAATCACTGTGTATTTTGAGTGCTTTCCAACCTAGGTGGATCATCTACCAGCACTATAGAAGACAATGTTCTGTTGTGATCTGTAGAGTTTTCATTGACCAGGTCTGTCTTCCTAGTCTATCCTAGTCTGGAAGCTCCACTGAAACCTTTCTACCATGGGTGACCCTGCTGGTATTTGAAATACCAATGGCATAGCTTCCAGCAACACAGCAACGTGCTGGCTTGCACGACAATCTGACAGACCTGTACTAACAGGGACCATAGCAATGCTGCTAAGCTATGGACTGAAGACTTGAGCATCGTTTTAGCAGAAAAAGAGGTTTATAAGATACTCTATTTGCAAACATCAAAATATGAAATTAAGCTAAAATAAAACTATAGCTGGCATGATACTACTCAAAAGTATAGATTATTGGAATTTGCAAGAACACTTAACTTAGTGGGTGAAGAATAAGAAAACCAAAGCATCTTAGCAAACTAGAATGATCTATTAACTCTATCAAGAGAATGTTTAATAAAGGATAAATATAACTCTGTGTTCAAAAATCAATTCTGACACATGGCATGTGTTAGAGTAGAATTGTTCCATAGCTTTTTCTTGGCTGTGATCTTTATGAAATCAGATTACCAGGCCTTTCTTCCACAGCCCACTAGATAGGTTTGAACCACCAACCTTTAGGTTAGTAGTCGAGGGAAAACCATTTGTGCCACCAAGGGTCCCAGCTAAAATATGATTTAAAAAAAAAAAAAAAGCCATTGCCATTGAGTCAATTCCAACTCATAGGACAGAGAAGAACCATCCTATAGAGTTTCCAAGAAGCACCCTGGTGGATTAGAACTGCTGGCCTTTTGGTTAGCAGCCTAGCTCTTAATCACTGCACTGCCAGGCTCCAAAATATGATAATATCTAGGAAAAGAGAGATAAGTGTTTTGTTCTATTGAAAACAACACCCTTTAAGAGGACCTGTTTTAGTTAGGCTAAATTTAAGCCTAGGCTGCTGATATAATGACAACCATTTTTTTTTTTTTTTATTGATATAGAGCTTAAAAGAACAAAGAAGCATGTTTCTCTCTTGTGTAATAGTCCCTCGTGAGTATTCTAGGCCAACAGGTGGCTCTGTTCCACATGGTCATTCAGGGAACAAGGTTCCTTCCATCACCACTGCTTCATCATCCACCAGAGCATTGCCCTCTGCTTCTGGGTTGAAAGAAGGTCACCGCTGTGACCAGGTTATAATGGAAAGAATGGAGGAAACACATGCAGAAGACATATTCACCATCTTAAGATGTTCACCAGGAATTGGCACACTCATCGCTTCTGCTTACATTCCACTGTCACCCCAAGTATGGCCACATCTAATTCATGGGAGGCTGGCGGGGTGGTTTAGCTAGGCACACCACCTAAAAACACCTACCCACCTACAATTCCATAATTGTTTACGAAAGAAACGAATTTTGGTGGCTGAACCACAGTATCTGCTACAAACTATTACAGAAACAGCAATGCGAGGATAGCGGGAAGATGCATATCAATGTAGGAACATATCAGAAGAAAATATTGTGTTCCCCATGGAAGTGATCAGACTGGTTTAGTTCTGTGTGGCTCTCGGGCTCAAAATAAGGCAAATAGATAAAGGACTTCTTGGCATAGTTATAGGAAGATAAGAGGACCTCCTTTAGATGTGGAAATTCCCTCTTACTAGAGGTGTTTGGGGAAACCCTGGTGGTGTAGTGGTTAAATGCTATGTCTGCTAGCCAAAAGGTCAGCAGTTCAAATCCACCAGGCGCTCCTTGGAAACTCTGTGGGGCAGTTCTACTCTGTCCTATAGGGTCGCTATGAGTCAATTGACTCGATGGTAACGGAGAGGTGTTTGGAGCCCTGGTGGCAAAGTGTTTAAGAGCTCAGGCTGCTAACCAAAAGGTCAGCAGGTCAAATCCACCAGCTGCTCTTTGGAAACTCCAGGGGCAGTTCTACTCTGTCTACAGGGTTGCTATGAGTCAGAATCGACTTGACAGCAATGGGTTTGGTTTGGTTTTTATTAGAGGTGTTTGACGTAGCTAGACTTGTGGACTTCTTATAGCTGCCTTAGCATTCCTTCAAGCATTTTGAGTGGCTCAGTTAAATCATGAATGCTGCTTTCCAGCCTTGGGATTCTACAATTCTATCTAACCCTGTGCTTAAAGGTCACTTTGTAAGGGAACAGAATCCCAAAAGTTCTTAAGTGCCTGTTACATATCAGACTTCCCAGCACCCTGGTGAGGTGGGCATTATTCACATTATACGGATGCTCAGAAAGGTCAATGTAAATTAGGCTGTTAGGAGTCATTGTTGGGATTGTAATCAACAACTGTCTGAGTCCTAAACCCATGATGTTTCCACCACGCTGCCACCTCCCAGAAAGAAGATGAAAACTAAATTAAGCATTCCCACTTGTTTTCTCCCCATCCCGCACCGCCACTGCCCCACATCAAATCCTTTATCTTATCAGAGTTTACTGCCTAGATGGACTGGCTGTTCTGGAAGATTTAGCACAACAACAAGATAGGATCACTTTAACATCCACACCCTTTTCCAGCTCTTTCCACGAGGCCAAATGACTGATTCGTCACCCACGCTTCCCCAGCCCGAAGGCAGAGCCGATGAAGCTTCAGGCTCTCGCCCACTCCATCTCTGAGCAGGGCTTGGGGATCCTCGTTGTAACCTCATTGTAACTCTCTGCTTTCACCTGCCAAGTCCGCTTCCTAAACCTTTTCCATTCGACTTCTGAGTGTTGTGGAAAAAGGTAAGGTTTAATTTGAAATTAATTCTTCAGCCCTTGTGCATTGAAATGGATGTGAAAATTGAATTAATCACCACTAAAAAAAAAAAAAAAAAAAAATAGATAATTTACCCAGGTCCCCTCCAAAGAGAAGATGACTCACCGAGCACCTGCTCGGTCTCCTTAGTAACTGGCCTCTGAGATTTCCCTTTTGTATTTACACGCAGGCAAGCAGAGCAAATTAGCCAGGGGAAGGGAAGAGGTTCAGAGCACGCAGAGTGTGCTCTGGCAGAGAGTCACCCATAACGCTGCCGTTTGCCAGCCATCTCGTGCTTTATATACTCACTTTCTGTCTCTGTTATAAACCTGCAGTGATTCAGCAGCAGACTTATCCTGTGGGGATAAGTCTGGAAAAGTACCGATGGCCTCAGGGAAGATTTGGTGACACAAAATGAAATTGATAGTGGTCTAGCTCCGTAGTGGGAACATGTCTTTCTTGCCTTTAACCTTGGTGCAGAGGTAGGCATTCAGCTCCATCAAGAAGGAGGTGGGCAAGCAGAGGTGAGAAGTTCAATTAAACCATGCATCCAACTTAACCACAGGAAATAATATTCTAAGGGTTGGTAAGAACTCTGTGTGGTTTTATCCTCCTCTTTTGCAAAGCCCTTCATCACTAGCATTGTTGGAAAATAAAAAGAACATCTGGATCAAGATCTGGAAACCCATGTCCCAGTGTAGTCTCAGCCACTAATGAGCTGGGGCTTGTGAGCAAGTCATGTGACTTCTCTATGTTTCCTCCTCGGACACTGAGGGATCCAATTAGATGACACCATTATCCTTTCCAATTCTGAAATTTGGACTCCATTTCTTGGAAATCTTATTGAATTCTAAAGTTAGCACTTAAAATTATTGGGTCAAAGATCTTCCAAAATAGCAGATTAGCTATCCTATCCCTTTATTTACAAATGATGCCCAGAGAAGTTAAGTTACCTGCCCAAGATCACATAAAATTCAAGGCTTTTCATATTTTTAATTTTTAGCCTCTATTTTTACCATAATAGCTTCTAATTTTAGGATAATAATTCAACATGCTTGTCATTGGAGTAACATAGCTCTACAAGGCTTGTTATTTTAAAAAAGGAATTCCACTTGCCCTCTTTTTCCTACTCCCCAAAGACAGCCTCCTAAAAATGTTTTTTTTAGCTGATTATTTTGTTGTTTAGCTCAATATCTCAATATTATTTTGCTTCTTCTTGACTTTTCAGCTTTAGGTATTGCCTCAATCACAAAACACAAATTTCTCATTTTGCTCTTCTCCCTTTATAGTTACATCGTAACTTTGTTTAGGTCAGTAGTGTTTATGTGATGACGTAAATATTATTTACAGTTAAGCTATGTAGTATATTATGGTTATTCTTCCTGTTTTCTTTTCCCTAGTGTGAATAATTATCGTGTTTTTATCTCACATAATTTTCTGTGGATAAGCACAAATTCAACCAAAACTCCCTTCAATTATGTCTATCTTATATGTTGAAACACAACTGGGTGTGGTACAAACTTCATCTTCTTGAGGAAATACCACCCAGGACCTTCTGATCTACCTCAGTCTGGGCTGGATGATCTCAAGGCCAGCTGTACAGTAGTCAACTTGGGTTCTCCATTGACGGTTGTCCTGGGAATACAGTTCACATCTCTCGTGTTGGATCTTCAGCTTCTTGTATTTTATATATTTCTCTTTCTTGATTTAATCCATAATTTTGGCAGAGCACTTCCTCCCTGAACCTCCTAAGAAAAGTTGCGTTGGAGGTAAAGTTTTTGAGATCTACGTGTCTGAAATGTTTTTATTCTACTCACACAGATGATTGATTGTCTGGGTATAGAATTCTAGATACAAATTCTTTTTCCCCTCAGAATTTTGAAAGCATTTGTGATGTTAATATAATCCAGTGTTGCTGTTGAGTTGAGTACTGAACTTTATTTGATGTGTGTTAGTTTCATCTTTTTTTAATTTTTTTTGAAAACATTACTCTCTTGCAAATATATATCTGATTTTAATGAAATTTTCAGGATTTAAATTTGAATTATGGTTTAAAAACATAGTGACACATTAAAAAGTGAGTTGGCAAAAGGCATTGATTTCAATGAAGTCATTCACAAGTTCACAGCTTTGAAGGCCAGGAAAGGAAAGTTCTGATTTAGTCAAAACGTTCACTAAAAGCACTGAAATGCTTGTGTATTTCTTCCTGTTTATTTTAATGGTATTATTTCATTTATGAATATATTTCCATATGCATTTGACTACAGTTTCTACGTCATTCAGGTCAATTTTGATTATGCAAACCTGATCCATTAATGTATCTCATGTAACAATAAAGCTTAACGTTCAAATGAACGTAATTTTGATGCAGTTCTTAAATGTTTTTACTTTGAATTTTATTGTTTTCTTACCAAATTTTCACTTTAACCACATGAAACTATGAAAATGTAAATACATTTAGGTTGTGCATATGAGGTTGTAATTTAAAGCTACAATTTAAACTTTGCTTGTTGTTTATGTCACTACTATTGCCATTACATTCAGTGTTATAAGAAAATTACAACTTAAAAGTAACAGTACAAAAAACATTACTAAGGATTCTGGTAGGGGAGAAGGTCCACAGGGGTAACACCATGAGTTACCACACTGGGTGACACTGACCCTAGTGACACCACTGAAAATGAGCATTTTACCTTGCACTGAAAATGTAATGTTCAAGCCCTCAGGAGTCTTTGGTAACCATTATTCCAAATTCACTTTGTTTTTCTTTGCCAGAAATTTTCCTACCTAGGGACCACCCCTAGGGCCTCCTCTGACAGGTTATTTCTCCTGTTGGCACCTCCTTTCCCCATCTAACTACTTTTGGGAGTTAAAGTATCATAGATTATTTTTGCTTGTTTTTTTTTAACCTTATGTAAATGTGAATTAGGCTGTTAGGAGTCATTGTTGGGATTGTAATCAGCATCTGTCTGAGTCCTAAACCCATGATGGACGTATTTAGATCATATTTTGGCTCTCGTGGACTTCGTCTGATTATCCTCAGTTTCAGCTTGAACTTGCGTATGAGCAATTGATGGTCTGTTCCACAGTCGGCCCCTGGCCTTCTTCTAACTAATGATATTGAGCTTTTCCTCATCTCTTTCCACAGATAGAGTCAATTTGATTCCCGCGTATTCCATCTGGCGAGATCCATGTGTACAGTCGCTGCTTACGTTGGTGAAAAAAGGTACTTGCAATGAAGAAGTCATTGGTCCTGCAAAATTCTATCATTCAATCTCCAGCATTGTTTCTATCCCCAAGGCCATATTTTCCAACTACCAATCTTCTTTGTTTCCAACTTTTGCATCCCAATCACCAGTAATTATCAATGCATCCTGATTGCATGTTCGATCAATTTCAGACTGCAGAAGCTGGTAAAAATCTTCAATATCTTCATCTTTGGCCTTAGTGCTTGGTGCATAAATTTGAGTAATAGTCGTATTAACTGGTCTTCCTTGTAGGTGTATGGATATTATCCTATCACTGACAGTGTTGTACTTTAGGATAGACCTTGAAATGTTCTTTTTGATGATGAATGTAGCACCATTCCTCTTCAGGTTGAATTTAGAGACAATCTCAAGAATAGATTTGACGCATTGAACACTAATGACCGAAGGCCAGACCAGTTGTGGAATGACATCAAGAACATCATACATGAAGAAAGCAAGAGGTCATTGAAAAGACAGGAAAGAAAGAAAAGACCAAGATGGATGTCAAAGGAGACTCTGAAACTTGCTCTCGAACATCGAGCAGCTAAAGCAAAAGGAAGAAATGACGAAGTAAAAGAACTGAACAGAAGGTTTCAAAGGGCAGCTTGAGAAGACAAAGTAAAGTGTTATAATGACACATGCAAAGAACTGGAGATGCAAAACCAAAAGGGAAGAACATGCTCGGTGTTTCTCAAGCTGAAAGAACTGAAGAAAAAAATTCAAGCCTTGAGTTGCAATAGTAAAGGATTCTATGGGGAAAATAGTAAATGATGCATGAAACATCAAAAGAAGATGGAAGAAATACACAGAGTCATTATACCAAAAAGAATTAGTCAACATTCAACCATTTCAAGACATAGCATATGATCAGGAATCTATGGTACTGAAGGAAGAAGTCCAAGCTGCACTGAGGGCATTGGCAAAAAACAACGCTCCAGGAATTGACAGAATATCAATTGAGATGTTTCAACAAACGGATGCAGTGCTAGAAGTGCTCACTCATCCATGCCAAGAAATATGGAAGACAGCTTCCTGGCCAACTGACTGGAAGAGATCCAAATTTATGCCTATTCCCAAGAAAGGTGATCCAACCGAATGCAGAAATTATAGAACGATTTCATTAATATCACATGCAAGCAAAATTTTGCTGAAGATCATTCAAAAATGGCTGCAGCAGTATATCGACAGGGAACTGCCAGAAATGCAGGCTGGATTCAGAAGAGGACGTGCAACCAGGGATATCACTGCTGATGTGAGATGGATCCTGGCTGAAAGCAGAGAATACCAGAAGGATGTTTACCTGTGTTTTATTGACTATGCAAAGGCATTCAACTGTGTAGATCATAACAAATGTGGACAATGATGCAAAGAATGGGAATTCCAAAACACACCTGATTGTGCTCATGAGGAACCTGTACATAGATCAAGAGGCAGTTGTCCAGACAGAGCAAGGGGGTGCTGAGTGGTTTAAAGTCAGGAAAGGTGTGCATCAGGGTTGTATCCATTCACCATACCTATTCAATCTGTATGCTTAGCAAATAATCTGAGAAGCTGGACTGTATGAAGAAGAATGGGGCATCAAGACTGGAGAAAGACTCATTAACAACCTACAGTATGCAGATGACACAACCTTGCTTGCTGGAAGCGAAGAGGACTTGAAGCACTTACTAATGAAGATCAAAAACCACAGCCCTCAGTATGGATTACACCTCAATATAAAGAAAACAACTGGACCAATAAGAAACATCATGACAAACAGAGAAGAGACTGAAGTCAAGAATTTCATTTTATTTGGATCCACAATCAACACCCACGGAAGCAGCAGTCAAGAAATCAAAAGACATATTGCATTGGGTAAATCTGCTGCGAAGGACCTCTTTAAAGTGTTGAAAAGCAAAGATGTCACCTTGAAGACTAATGGTACTTTCAATTGCATCATATGCATGTGAAAGCTGGACAATGAATAAAGTAGACCAAAGAAGAATTTATGCCTTTGAATTGTGGTGCTGGCGAAGAATATTGAATATACCATGAACTGCCAAAAGAATGAACAAATCTGTCTTGGAAGAAGTACAACCAAAATTCTCCTTAGAAGCAAGGATGGCGAGACTGCGTTTTACATAATTGGCACATATTGTCAGGAGCGATCAGTCCCTGGAGAAGGACATCATGCTTGGTAAAGTACAAGGTCAGCTGAAAAGAGGAAGACCCTCAATGAGGTGGATTGACACAGTGGCTGCAACAATGAGCTCAGGCATAACAACGATTGCCGGGATGGTACAGGACCAGGCAGTGTTTTGTTCTGTTGTGCATAGGGTCACTACGAGTCGGAACCGACTCAATGGCACCTAACAACAACAACAAAATGGACTCTAACAGCATACACTCTCTTGTTTTTGGCTTCTTTTGATCAACATTGTGTTTGTGAGATTTCTCAATGTTGACTGTAACTGTAAATTGTTTTCATTGCTCCATAGTGTCCATTTTATGAATATGCCAACATTTATTTATCCATTCTACTATTAAAGGCATTGGGGTTATTTCCAGTTTGAGACTCCTTAAAATCCTGAAATGAACATTCTTGTGCTAACAGCTAACATCTTGAAATACATATGTATGCATTTCTGTTGAATATACCCCATAGTGGAATTTCTGGGTCGTAGGGTATGCATATGCTCAATTTTAGTAGATACTGTTTAGAGCTTTCTAAAAGAGGTCTACCAATTTACATTTTTATTGGCAGTGTCTGCGATTTCAATTGCTCCATATCCTTAAAATACTTGGTATTATCAGTTTTTAAAATTTTACACATTCTAGTGAGTATGTAGTGTGATTTCATCATGAGTTAATTTGCATTTCCCTGATAACTAGTGATGTTAAACACATTTTCATATATTTATTGGTCATTTGAATAGCCTCTTTACTGAAATGTCTGGAAAGGAAAGTATTATCTACCCTTATTGATTTGTAGGAGTTATTATGTATGTTCTGGCTGTATCAGATTTATGTATTACAAATATATTCCCCCTTTCTGAGGCTTACTTTTTCACTCTTTTGTCTATTTTGATTGAGAGAATTTTAATAACATCCAATTTACCCATTTTTCCATATGCTTAATGCTTTTGTTAATGCTTTTGGTGTGTCATAAAGATATTTTGAATCTTCAGAAAACATTAAAATATTCCCGGATGCTGTTTTCATATTTAAGTCCACAATCAACCTGGAATTGATGTTAATGAATTGTGCAAAGTAGAAACCAATTCTTATTTTTTCCATATAGACATCTAATTGACTCAGGACCATTTGCTGAAAAGACTACACTTTCCCTACTCCTTTCCAGTGGCTATTGTTGTGTGCTGTCAAGTCAATTCTGGCTCCTAGCAGTCCTATATGACAGAGTAGAACTGCCCCATATAGTTTTCTAGGCCGTAATCTTTACAAGAGCAGATTACTAGGTCTTTTCTCCCGTGGAGCTGCTGGCTAGGTTCAATCTGCCAACCTTATGGTTAACATCTGAACACTTAACCAGCCTTTGTCATAAATCAAATGATGTAATATGTGTTGGTCTATTTCTGAGCTCTCTGTTCTTTTCCATTTATCTATTTGTCTCTCCTTGCACTGACACTACACTGTCTTAAATACTGTTGCATTAAATAAGTCTTGATATCTGATGGTGTAAGTCTCTAGCCTTGTTCTTAACTCTTCTTGGCCCATAGCTATTCCATGAAATATTTCTAGGCAACTTGTCGATTTACACACATGCACACACACACTGTGTAGATTTTTATTGGAATAACATAGAATCTATAGATCGAAGTGGGGAGAACTGACAACTTTCCAATATTGAGTCTTCAAATCCATGCACACAGTGTATTCCTCCACTTATTTGTGTCTTATTTAATTTCAATGAATAATGTTTGGTAGTTTTCAGATAGATGTCTTACACATGTTAGGTGTCATTGAGTTGGTTCTGACTCATAGCAATCCCATATACAACAGAGTGAAACACTGCCCGGTCCTGTGCCATCCTCACAATTGTTGTTGCTATGCTTGAGCCCATCGTTGTAGCCACTGTGTCAATCCATCTCGCTGAGGGTCTTCCTCTTTTCCACTGACCTTCTACTTTACCAAGCGTGATGTCCATCTCCAGGGACTCATCCCTCCTGATAACATGTCCAACGTACATGAGACAAAGTCTCATCATCCTTGCTTCTAAGGAGCATTCTGGCTGTACTTCTTCAATACATATTTGTTCATTTTTCTGGCAGTCCATGGTATATTCAGTATTCTTCACCAACACCATAATTCAAAGACATCAATTCTTCGTCAGTCTTCCTATGCATTCTCCAATTTTCACATGCATATGAGGTGATTGAAAACACCATTGCTTGGGTCAGGCACACCTTAGTCTGCAAAGTGACATCTTTGCTTTTTAAAACTTTAAAGAGGCTTTTTGCAGCAGATTTGCCTAATGCAATATGTCATTTCATTTCTTGAATGTTGCTTCCATGGGCATTGATTGTAGATCCAAGTTAAATGAAATCCTTGACAACTTCAATATTTTCTCCATTAATCGTGATGTTGTTTATTGTTCCAGTTGTGAGGGTTTTTGTTTTCTTTAGGTTGGGGTGTAATCCATAGAGAAGTCTATGATCTTCATCAGTAAGTGCTTCAAGTCCTCTTCATTTTCCCCAAGAAATCCAGCTTCTTGAATTATTTGCTGAGGATACAGATTGAATAAGTATGGTGAAAGAATGCAACCCTGACACATACTTTTCCTGACTTTAAACCCTGCAGTATCCTCTTGCTCTGTTTGAAAATTTGCCTTTTGGTCTATGTACAACTTCCTCATGAGCACAATTAAGTGCTCTGGAATTCCATTCTTCACAATGTTATCCATAATTTGTTATGATCCACACAATCAAATGCCTTTGCATAGTCAATAAAACACAGGTAAACATCTTTTCAGTATCCTCTGCTTTCAGCCAAGATCCATCTGACATCAGCAATGATATCCCTCATTTCATGTCTTCTGAATCTAGCTTGAGTTTCTGGCAGTTCTCTGTTGATGTAATGCTGCAATTACTTTTCAATGATCTTTCACAAAATTTTACTTGGGTGTGATATTAATGATATTGTTTGATAATTTCTGCATTCTGTTGGATCATCTTTCTTTGGAATGGCACAAATATGGATCACTTCCAGTTGGTTGGCCAGGTAGCTGTCTTCCAAATTTCTTGGCATAGATAAGTATGCACCCCTAGCACTGCATCCGTATGTTGAAACACTTCAGTTGGTATTCCATCAATTCCTGGAGCCTTGTTTTCACCAGTGCCTTCAGTGAAGCTTCTTGATCACATGCTACCTCCTGAAATGGTTGAATATCAACCAATTCTTTTTGGTACAGTAACTCCGTGTATTCCTTCCATCTGCTTTTGATGCTTCCAGCTTCGTTCAATATTTTGCCCATAGAATCCTTCAATCCTGCAACTAGAGGCTTGAATTTTTTCTTCAGTTCTTTCAGCTTGAGAAATGCCAAGCACTTTTTTTCCCTTTTGGTTTACTAACTATAGGTCTTTGCACATTTCATTGTAATACTTTGCTTTCTCTTCTCTAGCTGCCTTTTTAAATCTTTTGTTCAGCTCTTTTACCTCATCATTTTTTCCATTGCTTTACCGCTGTATGTTCAAGAGCAAGTTTCACAGTCTGTTCTGACATCCATTTTGGTCTTTTCTGTCCTTCCTGTCTTTTTAATCACCTTTTGCCTTCTTCATGTATGATGTCCTTGATGTCATCCCACAGCTGGTCTGGTCTTCAGTCATTAACGTTCAATGCATCAGATCTATTCTTGAGATAATTTATATTGTTGCACAGAGGTATTTGCAGTGAATAAATCATTGGTTTTGCAAAATTCTTTCATGTGATCGCTGGCATTGTTTCTATCACCAAGGCCATGTTTTCCAACTACCTATCCTTCTTCGTTTCCAACTTTCACATTCCATTCGCCAGTAATTATAAGTGCTTCTTGATTGCACGTTTGATGAATTTCAGACTGAGGAAGTTGGTAAAATCTTCAATTTCTTCATCTTTGGCCTTGGTGGTTGGTGTGTAAATTTGAATAATAGTTGTATTAACTGGTCTTTCTTATAGGCAGTATGGATATTATCCTATCACTGACAGTGACGTACTTCAGGAGAGATCTTGAATTGTTCTTTTTGCTATGAATGAGATGCCATTGCTCTTCAATTTGTCATTTCTGGTATAATAGAACATATGATTGTCTGATTCAAAATGGTCAATACCAGTCCATTTCAGCTCACTAATGCCTACGATATCAATCTTTATGCATTCTGTTTAATTTTTGACAAATTCCAGTTTTCCTAGATTCATACTTTGTACATTCCACATTCTGATTATTAATGAATGTTTGCATCTATTTCTTCTAATTTGGAGTCATGCCAATCAGCAAGTGAAGGTCCCAAAAGCTTTACTTCATCCATATAATTAAGGTTAACTCTACTTTGGGGAGGCAGCTCTTCCCCAGTCATAATTCTGAGTGCCTTCTGACTTGAGGGGCTCATCTACTGGTACTATATCAGAAAACGTTCCGCTGCTGTTCATAAGGTTTTCACTGGTCAACTTTTTCATAAGTAGACCGCCAGGTTCTCCTTCCTAGTCTGTCTTAGTCTGGAAGCTCTGCTGAAACCTGTCCACCATGTGTGACCCTGCTGGTGTTTGAAATACTGGGGGCATAGCCTCCAGCATCACAGCAACATGCAAGCCACTGCAGTATGGCAGACTGACAGATGAGTGTTGAGTAAATGTTTTGCACATCTTTTATTAGGTATTAAGGTTTAAAGTAGTATAAATAGTATCATTTAAAATTTTTATTTTCTAATTTGTAGTGTCTAGTATGTGTATGTACAGTTGATTTTTGTACACTGGTCTTGTGTTCACAGACCTTGTTAAATTCACTTTTTAATTATAATAGTTTATCTTTATGGGTTTCTATGTACTATCATATTTTCTGAAAATAATGATAGGTTTAGGATTCCCTTTTCAATTTATATGCTATCTCATTATTTTTCTTGCCTTATTTTATTGTCTGGAATCTCTAGTACGATGTTGACTGGGACTGGTGATAGCAGACATCCCTGTGTTACTCCTGAGCTCAGAGAAAATTTTTTACTTTTTCCTCATTAAGTACGATGTTTGTTCTACATTTCAGCAGAAACATCTTTTTTTTTTTTTATATTAAGGAAGTCGTCTTCTATTTCTACCTTTATCCATGTTCTTAAGGTGCTGAACTTTGTCAAATAATTACCCTGTATCTATAAAAAAATCTATCCTCTATTCTATTAAGGTGAAAACTTACATTGATTGCTTTTAGTAATGATAAACAACTTTGTATTCCTGGAATAAGCTCAGTTGGTCGGGATTTATTATCCATTTTATATCTAATGCTGAATCGTGTTTGCTAATGTTTGGTCTGGAATCCTTAGGTGATGCAAGTAGTCAAACTACTCGGTTGCTAACTGTAAGGTTGGAGGTTCAAGTCCACCAAGAGGACTCTTGAAAGAAAGGCCTGGCAATCTACTTCCAGAAAATCAGCCATTGAAAACCCTATGGAGCACAGTTCTACTCTGACACACATGGAGTCCCCATGAATTGGAATTGACTCAACTGCAAGTGTTTTGTTTTGTTTTTATATTTTGTCTAGAATTTTGTATCTGTGTTCATAAATGTAAGTAGCCTGTAATTGTCCTTTCTTGTACCATTCTTATCAAGTTTTTATATCAACAGATATCTCTGGGATCTTGGCTCCTGTCTTAAGCTGGGTTCTCTAGAGAAGTAAAACCAGTGAAGCATAGAGAGAGAGAGACTGAGATTTGTATCAAAGAAATGGCTCACCTGGGTGTACAGGCTGGAAAGTCCCAAGTCTGTGGGTCAGATGTCAGGCTAGAGGTTTCTCCTGACTCATGTAGTTGCAGGGGCTGACACATGCAAGTTTGGCAGGTCAGACAGCAGGCTGCTGGCTCAGGGGTATGGGAGCTGACGAATTCAAGATCTGCAAGTGAGATGGCAGGCTGCTGGTTCAAGTCCCAAGAACTGGAGTTCAGGTGATGACAAGCCAAATGCAGGATCCAGAGCAGAGCAAAAGCCAGTAAGTTTTGCCAGGAAGTCCATATATATTGGATGCAGGCCGTACCCTCAAGGAAACTCCCCTTTCAACTGATTGGCTGCTCATAGCAGATCTCATCATGGAGATTACATTATATCAGATCTCATTATGGAGATGATTACATCATTACATAACTGCCAAATGACATCATAACTGCAAACCACTGAGTATCATGGCCTAACCAAGTTGACACACAACCTTAATCATCACAACGCCTCAAGTTTTCGCTGCCTTAGTTGTTCTGTGGTATCTTAAGATAGCTGGATTTTTAAAAATCTTATCCAATTTTCTTTCCCTCAGGGGAGTGTTTGTATATACAAGCTACTCATTCATAGGCATAAACAAAACTTTTGCCTTTTAAAAAGTTTGATGAACAAGTGAAACTTCAAAAAAAATTTTTTAATACTTACGTTTTAGTTATCTTGTTGGCCTGTTTCAATTTCTGAAAATTTTTTGGGTTACCAAAAGTCTAGTTTTTTCTTTCAGTATCATTTAGTGCCCTCATCTGTTAAAACAGAGTTGTAGAAAATAAATGAGATTTAATTACAGGCTCAAGATTTTGGTTCTTGAAAGGGAGGGAAAAAACAATTTAGTTGGGAAGTGTTAGTGTGGCCCAATCTGTGACATTTTTCAAATTGTTGTTGTCGTGTGCCATCGAGTCAATCTGAACTCATAGTGACCCTATAGGACAGAGTAGAACTGCCCCAGAGGGTTTCTAAGGAGCAGCTGGTGGATTCAAACTGCTGACCTTTTGGTTAGCAGCCTGAGCTCTTAACCACTCCACCTAATACCTTTTTTTTTTTTTTTTAGTGATCAATTATTACATTAAGGGGAGCTGTAGCACTCTTAATGAAGAGACTAAAAAAATTTCAAAGGACAGAAGAAAGACTTGACAATTCATATTCTAAAACAATTATTAGAAAGCGAAAGATATTATCTGGGCAGCAAGATGGATAAATTATGCCCACTACTTTCAAATGAGTGCTAAATAAATTTTTTGGATCCGGCTAAGGAAAATGGGATTCATTCTACAGTAAGGAAATATATGGTAAAGTCAATCTGCAATGTATGGTAATGTCAATCAATACACTTAATGTTTTAATGTATAAACATTAAAAATGGGCAGAGTGAGGTGAGAGGAGAGAAGTTGAGATAACACGAACATTTGTTAAAGTCCTGCTATGTGACAGACGCTTTACTGAAATTATCTCACTTAATCCCAACAAACATAATGAGGTATTTTAATCCCAATTTTACAAAAGAGGAAAGTGAAGCTCAGTAAGAGTGAATAACTTCCCCAAGATCACACAAGTAGTACGTGGGATTCAAATCTACCTCTGTTTCACCCTAGAAACCATACTCTTTCTATGAAACCAGACTGAGATTCAACAGAAATCAGATTTTCTTATCATTCAAAACTAAATTCTCTTTTAGTGAGCCCTGCAAGTCTTACTGGAATGTTTCTGGTTTCTTGAGCAAGGATTTTATTTTGGGTGTGCATCTCCATTGTCTCTGGAGTTCTTGGTATATTCTCAAATAAAAACATTTCCTGTTTACTACTGACTGGGCTGACATCCGATAATCAAACAATATAAACAAATCCCAAAATTTTACTACCCTACGTAGGGTTAGATTCTGTGTATCTACAGTATTCTGCTTAGTGCTTTAGGAAATAGTGCCAATCAAATCTAGGTCATGGGTTAGACCTGCATTTCCAGAAATGCATTCTACATGACATACTAATTCTACGTGAGATTGACAGATATTAATGTGTAAATAAATTAAGTGCACAAGGCAGTTTGTAGGCAAATACTTTTAATAAACTCTGTATTTAAAAAAGTTAAACTATTTTTGATTTTAGACTTTTCTAAACCTTTGAGAAACACCTTCTAAATGGGTGTTATGTGGACCATACTTTGGGAAAGGATGAGTTAGATGGTTTATAGACCCAATAGTATCTTTGTTTTACAGCAACACATTGCATAATTGGTCACAAGGGGGAAGGTATGAAATTATAAACCAAAAAGCCCCATGGACAGGCCCTCCTAGTGAAGTGGTACAGACCCCATCACAAGAGGGTTGCCACAGAGCCTGACTGACTTCCTGAAGGAGGTTGTAGAGGGAATTTCTACAGGGGAGGGAAGTCAGACAAGGTGATCTTTAACTTTTGTTCACATTCTTAGGTTCTTTGTTTCTATGAAGACCATAATCTCTACAGAAAAACAAACAAAAATGTTATCTTGCAACTATGAGTATTAATTAAAGTCTTAGCAGCTATAATAGAGAGACTCACAATAAATTAAAGAGAAGTTTATTTCATTCTTTCGTTAATAGTCACAGGGTGGGTTCTTCAATTGTCAGGTCAGCTCTGCCCCATAAGATTCCTCAGGGTCCCAGGTTCCTGCCATCTCATTGCTCTGCTCCCCTAGGGCATCATCCTCTTCCATGTGGCTGCAGCCAACATGCTAGCATGCCTATTTTCCACCTCACAATTAACAGGAGTCCCAGCTAATATTGTATGATCCCACTTACAGGAAATAATCTAGAATAGCCAAGTCTATAGAGACCAAAGTATGAGACAGGGGAAGAGGGAAAATCCTTGCTGAGGTGACACTGAGCTTCTGATAAGGCTGATGGGAAAATCTGGAAAAAATAATGGTGATGGTCGAACAACATGATGAACGTAATTAATGTTACCAGATCGCACGTGTAAAAAATGTTAAAATGTCAAATGTTTAGTTACGTATATATTTACCACAATAAACAAAAGTAAAATAAGAGGGGGGCGGGGAGGATTTCCAGGCAAATTATTTCCTTTTAATTAGGTAAGGCTGAAATCACCAACATCAATGATGCTCACATTTCACTGGGGAGAATTTAATCACATGGCCACACCTACTTGCAGAGAAAGTCGGACACTTCAGTCTCTAGCTAGGCAGTCATGTGCCCAAGAGGAAGGGGAGACGAGATTTTGGAGAGAAACTAAGATTCTGCCACCCAATAGTTGCAACAAACACTAGTTGGTAATCGTTACATAGGCATTACTAATGTTTAGTAATGAACAGTCAGTTCAAACTGACCACATTCTTCCAAGAAAAATATTGAGTTCCTGTCAGTGTGATCATCAGTCATTCCAGTATGAAGCATGGAATTTCTCAGAAGAGCTCTGGTTATCTGTCAGGGACGTAGGATCAGTGCACAAGTCTCTGAGGGCTGCGAGCATGAGTAAAGAATTCATAGTCAATGTTGTTTGCAGGTCCACTGTAGGTTTCTTAGCTGATTTGTGTGTGTGTGTGTGTGTGTGTGTGTGCACTTTAGGTGACGGTTACAGAGCAAATTAGTTTCTCATTAAACAATTAATACACACACTGTTTCATGACATTGTTTGCCAACCCCACGGCATGTTGATACTCTCCCCTTAGGTTCCCCATTACCAGCTGTCCTGTCCCCTCCTGCCTTCTTGTCCTTGCCCCTGGGCTGGTGTGCCCATTTAGTCTTGTTTTGTTTTATGGGCCTGTCTAATCTTTGGCTGAAGGGCGAACCTCAGGAATGACTTCGTACTGAGTTAGACTGGTGTCTGGAGGCCATACTCTTGGGGTTTCTCCACTCTCTGCCAAACCAGTAAGTCTGTTTTTTTTGGGGGGGGGGGGAGTTAGAATTTTGTTCTACGTTTTTTCTCCAGCTCTGTCTGGAACCCTGTATTGTGATCCCTGTTAGAGAAGTTGGTCGTGGTAGCTGGGCACCATCTAGTTGTGCTAGACTCAGTCTAGGGGAGTCTATGGTAGTTGTAGTTCATTAGTCCTTTGGACTAATCTTTCCCTTGTGTCTTTGGTTTTCTTCATTCTGCCTTACTCCAGATGGGCTTGGACCAGTGGAGTGTCTTAAATGGCTGCTCACAAGCTTTTAAGACCTCAGACGCTACTCACCAAAGATGTAGAACATTTTCTTAGCTAATTTTTTTTTTTTTTTTTTTTTAGGGCTTTAAGAAGGGAGGAAAACTGGCAAACCTGAGATTTCATACAGTCTCAGAAGTGTGCATTACAAGGACAAGCCCACAGGACCTAGTATGAAAAACACCTCAGAGAGGAAATGATCGAAAGCAGGGTATGCACATATAGCCAAGTAGGGAGCTCTGGAAAGACCTGCTGGTCTACCAGCCTTGAGCTGATATCATCCTTTCCTAAAGATGCTACTGTATTTTCCAGGCGTTTGGGTTTCTGCTCCTTTTCTCACAGTTACTCACATGCAATGGCAACTCCATTGTTGCTGCTGTTGTTAGTGGCCATCAAGTCGCCTCCAGCTCATGGGTATTTTATGTATAACAGGACACAACATTGCCCAGTCCTACAACATCTTCATGATTGTTGGTATGTTTGAGTCCGTTGTTGTGGATATTGTGTCAATCCATCTCAATGAAATCTTCTTCGTTTTCACTGACCCTCTGTCTTATCAAATATGATGTCCTTTTCTAGTGATTGATCTTTCCTGATGACATGCCCAAACTAAGCAAGGCAAAGTCTTGCCATCCTCACTCCTAAGGAGCATTCTGGTTGTATTTCTTCTAGGACTGATCTGTTCATTCTTCTGGCAGTCCACAGCATGTTCAATATTCCTTACCATCACAACAGTTCAAACATATCAATTCTTTTTTTTTTTTTTTTCCATTGTCCAGCTGGCAACTCTACTCATTGCAAAACCGAGGATACTATCAAGTCAATATGGAATAACCTAGGAGATAAACCTTCCAAATTATTTACTTAACTACATGATTCCACTGTCTCAGATTCACTTCCTGGGGATTTGAAAGTTTCAGAAGTCTTTAAGAGATCTCTGTAAAAGTGAAAATAACCTCTGGGGATGAAAAATAGCACCAGCTAATTAGTCTCATATATGGACATTGCAATCACCCCAAAGGACTTTCCCAAAAATGCAAATGTTTGGTCCCCACTCCTCACCAAAATCTCTGGAGCAGAACTCAGGCTTATACAACACACACACACACACACACACACACACACACACACACACACACACACACATTTAACTTTCCAGATGATTCTACGCCCAGGTTTGGGAACCAGGACCTTAGGCCATTCTCAGTTAATAATTCTCATTAATAATTGAGGATCATTTTGAGGAATGATTTGGGAGAGGTAGAAGCAAAGAGTGGGAATGGGAAGGCTGTGAAAACTCCAGGGAAAGACTCCAAAGACTAGTATGGCTCCTTCTCAGTCTCTTGTTTAGCCTTGAGTAAAAAAAAAAAGACCATTTGTAAAACAATATGCTGTATTTTTAGGCAAATAGCACGCACCTTATACATTTGTTTGCCAACTGCGTCCTCCCCTCTTGAGGTATTTTAGTTAAGTGTGCTATGCTAAATTTTTTTACAGTTAAAAAAAAATTGACATAGCGGCACTTATGAAAATACCTCAAGGAGGGAGGGCACAGTTCAAAAACAAACGTAAAAGGCATGTGTTATGTGCATAAAAATATGGTATTTAATTAGCTCTTTCTGTTCCGAGACCCTCTAGTCTTATGAAAATGTATGTATTCTGCTCCCTAATTGCCAGGAAATATTCTGTCACATTTTAATTTTATCTTTTTGTTTTCCCCTAATTCATTTTTTTATACATTATGCCACCCAAACCATGGATATTGGGGTTGAAATACTTTTCCAAATTCCTGAGAGAGGTCCTCAAAAGGCTTTCTCCTCACCCTTCCCTTCAGCCTGACCTACAGGACTTCTGGAAGAGATGCTAGGACCCTCAAATACAAAGACTGAAAGGGAAAAGCAATTCACAGCTGAACACAAAATATTTTTATAACCTTGTGGTAGAAATGGCCTCTAAAAAAAAAGCAAAAAACCCAGCAGTCATAAAAGAAAATGCTGATAAATGTGACAACTTAGAATCTTCTGTGCCACAAATGGCATTATTAACAAAGAAGTAACAAGTGGACAACCAAGGAGAAAAATTTTGTAACAGAGTTAATAGATATAATATCAATTATCAAAACATATAAGGACTCTCACAAATAAATTAGAAAAAGACACCTTAATGAAGAAAAATAGGCAAAGGATAGGAAGAGAATTTGCATAAAAGTTGTAAGTAATGATATGAAAAGATGCCCTTCTCACTAAAAATCAGGAAAACGAAAATAAAGACAGAAAGGCGCCCCTCATTCTTAAATTTTGTCTGATAATATTCCAGTTTGACTGAGGGTATGAGAAAGCAGCATTCTCACTCACTTTGGTGGGTGAGTATATTAGAATCACTTTTTTTGGATGACTATTTGGCAGCATTTATCAAGTTTGAAATGTACTTGTCCTTCTGTTCAATAATTTCACCTCAAGGAATCCAACATAGATCATTCCGAAAGAAATATTTTCCCTTGAGCCCAAAGATAAGAAAGAAGAATGTTTATTAAAACATACTTATAAATGTAAAAAGTTAGAAATAACCTAAATAAATGCCCATTAATAAGGAAGTTGTTACATAAATTATGGCATATCTAGAATTAAAAAGAGAAGGAAAAGAAATCCACAGCTTTCTGCAGCTTCTGTGTGTATTAGACCTTCAGATCAGAAACGTTTTCCTTACATCTGATTTCATCTTTTTTGTGCTTGATATATGTCTGTTTTCTCTAGTTTTCTGCCTTCTGGGAAGATGCAGAACAGCTGGCTGGAGATCTCTTGATCCCTGAAGGCTTAAGAATTCTCCATTAACATTCTTTTTTTGACTAAATAACTCTGATTTCCGTAACCCTTTTTTATGGCCTCACTTCCTATTCTTTTATTCTCATAGCTGTCCTTTGGATGTAGCTCTTTTAAAAAGGAATGAATCAATGCCAAATAAAACCAAAGAATTCCTTCCTGTCTTGTCTATGACATTCTCCAATGAATACGTTCGTCTTAATTTTTTTAAAACAACTTTGCCAGCTATTGCTAATTTACATTTAATTTGTGGTTCACTTGTTCTTGTGTTATTGGGGAAAGCTACGTGGTATAGGGAGCCCTTGGGTGGGGCAAACATTCATGCACTAGGCTGCTATCTGAAAGGCTGAAGGTTCAAGCCCATCCAGACACCTTAGAAAAAAAGGCCTGGAGATCTACTTCTAAAAAATCAGCCATTGGAAACCCTGCAGAGCACATTTCTGCTCTGACACACATGGGGCCACCCTAAGTTGGAATCGACTCAGGCACTCAGACAGCAACTGGTTTCCTTGGTATCGGGAAAACAGCTCCAAGCTAGAAATCCAGAGGCCTGTGCTCTAGACCCAATTTTGGCACAGTTAACCTATACAATTTCTTGTTTATTTTTTATATGTTTTTGGTTTTGGTTTGCTTCATCAGTAAAGTGAATCATACTGACCTGATGACCTTTAAACTCACTTTCACTCTAAGCTTCTTATTCCACTTTGTTTTATTTTGATTCATTTCTTAGCAACAACGTTATCTGAACTCCCACAGCACGTTATTTCTTATGTTGCTCCATCTCTAAATCGTCGTTCATATCATGTAACGCCACAGCTTTCTCCTGCTAGACTCTACTTAGTAACTCTGTTGTGATCCATAGGTTTTCCTTGGCTGATTTCTAGAAATAGATTGCCAAGCCTTTCTTCCTAGTCACCAATGAAAACAAAGGAAACCCTTAATGAGGCAGAATGACCCAACAGCCACAACAATGGACTCAAACATACCAATGATCCTGAAGATAGCACAGACCCGGGCGACATTTCTTTCTGTCATACACAAGGTCTCCATGAGTTGGAGTTGACTCAATGGCAACTAACAACCCAGTAAGTCTATTACTGGCTTTAGCACAGGGCTTTACCAATAAACATATGTTGCATAAGTCAAGTCAAAAGCAACAACTTTTGGAGTGAAAATGAAAGAATTGTACTGGCAAATTTGTGATCTGTGGGTATGGCCCTGTGGCTCTATTTCTGCCCCCTGGTGGTGAGATGCTGCCACTGTTGTGCTTGCCTCTTGTTGATAACCTATTGCATGTGGTTATGTTAATAAAGGGACAGATTATAGATAAACCAGGTTGTTTTCCCCGGGAAATTAGGAGACTTCAAAAGAGTTGCTGTGCCAAAAGAACAAAGACTGCAGGCTACAGGTTGGAAAGAGGAAAGGTTAAAAAAAGCAGAGAAGAGTTTGAGTTGAGAAAGAGGTATCTGAAGCAGACCAAAACCCAAACCCACTGCCGTCGTCGATTCTGACTCATAGCGACCATATAGAAGGAGAACAAAATTCCGGAGCAGCCCAAAGCCAAGAGATTTAACTCAGCCCAGAAGTCTGAGGGTTACAGTGCAGTATTTAGACTCAGGGAAAATGGTGGGAATGGTCTGAAAAGCTGGACCCTTATCTGCTCGGGGCACTTGTGTTTTCCTAACTTATAAATACTTTGAACTTCTATTGACTCACTACTGGAAGAAGCCCATATTACTTACTGCAGACCAGAGACCAAAGGGCATGAAGTGTTGCCATGGTGACAATTTACCATGAAAAGTGGCACGAATTGGAGTGGGGGGTCAGAGTCAGAGACTGGAAAGCCTCTAGGCTGAAGGCACAACAGAGAGCCCCAGGCTCTGGGGAGGAGACTAGTGATGGGCTGACTGTTGGTTCTACCTCCATCCCAGAAGGCCAGTTTGAGGCACAGCTAGTCTACTATTGACCGTTAGGCCCTTTACCACCTTGGAAGAAGTCCGGTAGGCATAATAAAAGATAGCTTGCAGTTTATTTTTATATCTTTCCTAGGTCTTAGGTTCAGTGGAATAAATCTGTTATAGGCCAAGACACCAGAACCCTATAGAGACCCATAGACATTTACTGTGTTGCTGCCCAGCATCTCCCACAAACCAGGGTTCAGGAATGACCCTCTGACCAACTCAATAAAATCTCTATTGTCTGGGAAAAAGGATGTGTTCCGAGCACCAGAGTCATACTCTACTCTTTATCTTCCTTGTTTTAAACTCATGTCTAAACAATTTGATGCCACTTCTGGATGAGTTAGAGGCCAAGGACTCTAGAGAACAGAACAATAAACATCTTCTTACCTGAAGATGACGTGATTTTGTTATTACAGGCAGAAGTGGCCTTCCAAGAAAATGCCTTTGTGATCTAGCCATCACCAGAAGAAGTGGTCACAGATCAGCTATTCTAAAACCAAAGGCACCTTTTCTGGCAGCCATCACCAACTTTTTCCAGGCTTATAGCTAGGTAAGGAGTCAGTGGAGCATCTTGCTATGAGTATATCTCTGAAATCACTCTACCAGGGTTTGAAGCTAGGCTCCACCTCTTAGTAGAGTTGATTGACATTTATTTAACAACTCTTGGCCTCAGTTTTCTCGTCTGTAAATGAGGTTTAACAATAATAATAATACCTGCTTCATGGGGTTGTTAATAGCATTGTTGAATGTGTGTACATGTAAAATGCTTAGAACAATACTCAATAAATGTTAGCTATTTGTACATGGCTATTAATTCCGTCCACTAGATGATGTAACCCATCACCTAGACATAATTGTTAATCTTTAGAGAAATTTAAGGAAGTTCAGTTACTCAGAGCTAGGAATTCTGTAGGTGTTATTACTGCATTGTCTTGGTTTGTAGTTTTTGCTTGTTTTTTAATGATCGAGATGAACACTTGGATATATCTACTTTGAAACACTTCTGGGTTAGAATTGCTGTGGCAGTACTCAGTGGTGTAGAACTGAGAATACCTTTGTCTGTGACTTAGTGCACATCCAGATAACTTGCTGAGAACATTTTTGGCCCTGCCCTCAGGTACTGGCTCAACTCAGCATATCAATTTTACCCCCAGATCGACTGATTTTTAAAACATATGGTTTTGTATTAAACTTGTAATATTGGATAACATCCAGATATTTGTCAGGGGTATAATTTCTAGCATATTGCTGCAAGTTATAAAGATTTCAAAAAGCCTGCTGAGAAAATAATATTCGTGGAAGATCGTGTGTCTTTCCATTCTCCTAGGTCAGCGGTTTCCCGATTTTTATACTTCAAAAATCAGTTAAAAACTTTTCTTCATGTTGGTTACTGACATAGGTTGCTAACTTATTTTGCTAAGGGAGCAGTAACCAAAAAATAGCTTTTTAAGTTTAAGCTTTATGGAAAATTCACCAGGGATCATGTTGTCCTTATTTTTTTTTTCTTTTTACCATGAAAACTCATCACTGCCTGCCAGACTGACTCTTGAGAACAAATCATTAATTTATAACTTCTCCCTGGATGGTAACAGGTCCCTGGTGACTTCACACTTAGAATGCATCATCGTGACTTCATATCTAGGATACCTGCAGAAGAGCTTCCACTGAATTGTACTTTGATGTAGTGCTCTTGGCTCAATGGGGAGGTGGATAGGAAAGGATTCTTTGAAACTTGTCACTTCATTTAGTCCAGAGCTGTTGCAAAGATGTCCTTGTTTACATTACCTAGTGTTCTCTCTCAGAAGACCTACTGGCGAATTCTCACTCTGGTCTCACTAACAGAAATCCCTGGACTTGTCTAAGCAATGGATTTTTTTCCTTTTATATTATGCGAATCACTTTACCCTACCTTCCACACAATCTGCTGGAAATATTAAAGCCAAATATATGGTTTATCTCTAATAAAAACTCGTTGCCGTTGAGTCGATTCTGACTTATAGCAACCCTGTAGCACAGAGTAGAACGGTCTCACAGGGTTTCCAGGAAGTGTCCAGTGGATTCAAACTGCCAAGCTTTTGGTTAGCAGCCGTAGCTCTTAACTACTATACCACCAAATTTTCCTTATCGCTAATAAACTGGTAGAATTTCAAGAAAAGTGACTTATATGTTGGCCTGGCTCCTGGCTCCATCCTATTCTCCCATCATCATTTCCCCCCCTTTTTTTTTTTTTTACCTGTTTGGCCTTGCCATACAAGATGCTTCTTTGTAAGCCACCCTAAGTTCTTTTCAGAGCTAGCAGGGATGTACTTAAATACAAAAATTAGCTAATGGAGACCCATCTGTGACCTAGATTTAGCTTCATAAAAAAAGGACCCCTAATTGCCTAGGGGACCCAATAAAATATCTAGAATTTGTAGGTACAGATTCCCTAGTGCTGGCTGGATGGAAAATCTGCATTATATATCCTGTTAAGATTCTAACTGGCTTGATTGTTATCTTCCTCTATATTTTAGCAGAAGACATCAAGGTCTGTTTCCTAGTATAAGCAAAGTGGGAATTCCAAGTGTGGCAGAAAAACCAGAAGGAAGACATCCTTAAATCAGTGTTATGTCCAACTGCAGATCCTAACCCATCAGGGAGATATAAATTTAGGATGGCATTCATCAGACAGACTGGGAAGAAAAGCCTGGTGATATACTTCTAAAAAAATTGGCCAGTGAAAACCTTATAAATATCAAACCAACCAAACCCATTTGCTGTTGAGTCGATTCCGACCCACAGTGACTCCATAGGACATGGTAGAACT
The DNA here is from genome assembly GCF_024166365.1 of Elephas maximus indicus. Lineage (NCBI taxonomy): Eukaryota > Metazoa > Chordata > Mammalia > Proboscidea > Elephantidae > Elephas > Elephas maximus. Next base: position 29,931,054 of record NC_064832.1, on the reverse strand, counting down.
GCCCCCATAGGGTTTCCAAGGAGGGGCTGGTAGATTCAAATTGCCGATCTTTTGGTTACAGCTGAGCTTTTCAACACTATACCACCAGGCCTCGCACCTTATGAATGCCATCCTAAACGAGGTCAAAACTGGGATTTAGCAGAGTTGCAAACGCCTACCAATTTGTCACAAATACAGTTTAGATAAAAATTCTTTCTAAATTGCTGTTGTTAGCAGCAATTGAGTTGGCTCCAACTCATGGCAACCCCATGTACAACAGAACAAAACATTGATTGGTCCTGTGCCATTTTCACAATCATTGGTATGTTCCAGTCCAATGTATATTTTGAGTGCCTTCCAACCTAGGGGCCTTGGCTTCCAGCACTATATTGGACAATAGAATATTGTGATCCATTGGCTAATTTTTGAGTGTAGATCATCAGGCTTTTCTTCCTAGTCTGTTTTAGTCTGGAAGCTCCTCTGAAACCTGTCCACCATGGGTTAGATGACCCCTCTGGTATGTGAAACACTGGTGGCATAGCTTCCCACACCATAGCAATGCAGGAAGAGGGGGAGAAAAAAAAGCTTTATTTTATAGTAACTTTAACAGCAATTCTTTTCCTGATTTCTGAACAAGGGGTCCCATGTTTTCATTTTACACTTGGCTTTCTTGCAAATTATGAAGCCAGCCCTTTTAAAGATCATTGCTCAATCTCCTCCTTTTACATATGAGAAAATCAAGGCTCAAAGAGTTGTGTGACTTCCCCAAGATGACAGTGAGCAGCAGACCTGGTCCGACTCCCAGACCAATGCTCCTTCTACCATTCCACGCAGGTGCATAGGTTAAAATTAAAAAAAAAAAAAGTTGACTTAAAATTAGGGCTTCACATTTAGTATGTTTTTTTTTTTAGTTCCTGGGTGGAACAAATGGTTAATGTGCCAAAAATTTGGGGGTTCAAGTCCACCCCAAATTGCCTCAAAAGAAAAGCCTGGCAATCTGCTTCCAAAAAATTAGCCATTGAAAACCCTATGGCTAAGGAGGAGTTTAGGCCCTGCCCCCTTTGCTGAGTACTTGAAGATGGGTACCCAGAGTAGGGTACAAGGATCCGATATCCACCCAGCTCCTCCTTAGATGCACAGCTATCTTGCTAGTCGGAGCCAGAGGAGTCATAGGACGTGCCCTCCAGCTTTTGAATTCACAGGTAGTAATTATTGCAAGCAAGCTCTTAACCACTTCAAGAGAAATCTGCCTTTAAAATCACAGGATATGATCTGCAAAAATAAATGAAGTTGTAACATAAAAACTAAATCGATGTAGTTTAGGTTAAAAAGAATCCCCTCGATTAAAAGCGTGCTGTTGGTTCTCCAATGTAGCCCTTCACGCTTTGAAACCCCTCTGGATGTGGTTTGTTCACCACTCACGCTCTAGGCTCCCTTCTCCCTCCTACCCTGGTCCCCCTTCAGTGTTACAGCATTCATTGTCAGCTCCTAGCCCTTAACATTCCATCAAAATGCTAAGGGCTAGGGTCCGTGTTGGGAGAGGGCAGTGACAATCATCATAATTATGTTGTTGGTGGTGGTGGTGGTGCCCTCCAGTCCATCCTGACTCATAGCGACCCTACTAGTACAGAGAACTGTGCCATAGAGTAGTGCCTGGGCCATAATCTTTATAGGAGCAGACTGCCAGGTCTTTTCTTCTGAGGAGCCTCCGGTGGGTTTGAACCAATGACCTTTTTGTTAGCACCCGAGCACTTAATCATTGTACCCCCAGGGCTCCTTTTCGTCTTAATTATAGATCGTATTTATTGAGCTCTTACTTCTTGTTGGGCACTGAGCTAGGAGCTTTATCTCCATTATCTCAATGAATCTTCACAACCCCGTGAGGTAGGATCATCTCACTTTAAGATAAAGTAACTTGCACTCTGTTGTTGCTGGGTGCTGTCCAGTTGATTCTGACTCACAGCTACCCTCCGTGACAGAGTAGAACTGGCTCATAGGGTTTTCCGGGCTGTAATCTTTATGGAAGCAGATCACCATGTCTTTCCCCCTCTAGGTCACACCAGATTTGGAATTCAAAGTCAATCTGATGTCAGTTACCCGATAGTAGGAGGTTCAGATACTAAGACATCTGTGCATTTGTTTTTCCCTTCACTACTACCCTTTTTTTTTTTTTTTTACTACCCTATATGTTTCTATTCTTTCCCCTCGCTACCCTCCTTTTAACGCCCTGATGCTGAGAGGCTGTTCATCCAGGTGGTGAAGGATGGATGATGTTATGCTGAAGTCAATTTACCCAAGGCCACCATTAGCAGGGGTATTGTAGGAATGAAACAAGGCCCCGCCCTGTGAGCTGACAGAGCAGGCTGACCTACTCTCACTCTCCACTGGACACCCTTAGGCAGGGCACCACCTCCACCATGTGCATGGAGGCACTGAGTCTACCCTGGTCTTTTTGGATGACAGTCACTTGGATGTCTAGTCATTTTGAATGATTGTGATATGATTACACATCATGTGACTACATGTGGACTATCATGTGTTCCAGAGAAGATAAACATGTCCTTAGCAGGAAATATAAGGTTATTCATCAGATTAGTAGCCTTGCTTCTGCAGTCCTTTCTCTGAGGTCCATAACTCCCGGGAGATTGTCTGGATAAAGACTGGAGAGTTGAGTGCTGTTGAATAGACTCATTAAACTCAATAACCCTTAATAGGCAGATATGCAGGGGAGAGCTCCATTGTGTCTTGTATATTAGAGTTCCTGAGAGAGAGCAGAACGCAACCATTAGGGAAATAAACCTAATCAATGACAGTTTGCCTGAACACAGTCCAAGCCAATGGGTAAAGTTAGGAACAAAGTCTGCTTTCAAAACAACGGCCTAATTCTGACCCTGACAATAGCTCTCCTCCCATAAAGATCTACACTGCATTCAACTTGTCTGAATCTCCGTGGAGCCATTACTGTAGGAAACTTAGTAGTTTCCTTTTTGGGGGAGGAGCCCTTGTCTACACGGAAGCCTCTAGAATTTATTTAAGCCCAGGGCTGTCAAGTCGATTCCAACTCATAGTTGATTCTGACTCACAGTAACCCTATCGGACAAAGTATAATTGTCCCACAGGATTCCCAAGGTTATGATCTTTATGGAAGTAGATTACCACATTTTCCTCAGCTGGTGGGTTCCAACCACCAGCCTTTCAGTTAGCAGCCAAGCACTTTAATCACTGTATCACCAAGGCTTCTAGAATTCTATGGCAGGGGATTTTTGGTCTCATTGAAAGGACAGGAAAAGAAGCTGGTCACTTGGTACGGCTCAAAATTCTAACATTTCCAGGTGAGTATAATACACAATCTCATTTCAAAGGCAGATTGTCAGGTCCATGTATTAAATTATATTAGAGTCTTGATTTTTCAAGAAGTACTAGGGCAAGCTATCTTATCACTCTGCCAAAATTTGGCTGAGTGTGAAGTCAGTGCTTCACATCCACCAAGAACTATAGAAAAAGTTCCTACCAGAATTATCCCTATGAAATTAGCCCTTTCAAGGCTGAAACTTAGGGATCCACATAATGACAATGGCTGCCATTTTGGATGACATGGGCTTTGACTGTATAAATCTTAAATCAGGAAAAGACTCCAATAAACCAGCAACGTCTTGCAAGTCTTCAATAACTGGATTGTAAAGCTATAATTTAGCTCAGTTTTGTATGGGAAAAATTCACAGTGGGAATCCAAGTATCAGAAAATGCAAAGTGAAACCAGCTACTGACAGGAAAACACATCTGTGGCAGCAAATCCTCTGAAGTGGCAAGTTTCTCTCAGGAAATACTGTGCTAAGATTAAAGAAAAAAAGTTTGTAAGAAAAGGAAGCAAGTGTCAAACAGATAGCAGATTTATTTTCAGGATTATGTAAAGCAAAAAAATGGAAGGACTTCAGCTGTGCAGTGTTGTCATGGTTACCTGATCACTTATCAAAAAGGAGAATCAAGCAGGGGAAGGAAACCTAGAAAAGGCGCTAACCAGAGAGGCCTGCACCTCAACAAGGGCTTTTCATCCAATCGAGGTTGTTTATGAGGGTATAAAATAGGGGACGATGTTTTAGTGCTCTCGATAATTTTTAAAGAACTTTATTCTACCATGCAGAATAAGGACTTCATTCTGCTATGCTTTCTAAAACATGAAAAACATGATGGCTAAAACATCAGTGTTTGTAAGAGTTTCTCAATAAGCCCATATCCGTTGACGTAGAATCGATTCCCACTCATAATGGCCCCATAGTACAGAGTAGAACTGCTCAATAGGGTTTTCGAGACTGTAAATCTTTATGGAAGCAGACTGCCACATCTTTCTTCCGCGGAGCAGCTGGTGGGTTTGAACCACCAACCCTTCAGTTAGCAGCCAAGTTGCTTAGCCACTGTGCCTCCAGGGCTCCTAAATGCACTTAAAAATATATGAATATTTCCTCAAACTTCAAACATGTAGGATGAGTTTTTTCTAAAGAAAACTGCATTTTTCTTCTCCAAAATATTTTAGAGGGCTGTATTTGGAGGTTACCAGTTTATAAAGAATTTGGCAAATCCTTTTTAGAGAGTAAAAAAGAAAATCCCCTTGATTTTTGCTTGATAATTAGTGTAGAATGGAGGACTCCATCAACTCCAAATGCCTGTAAATCCCCAGTCATCACCTTCCCTAGCCCTCATAAACCATTGTCCCAGAGAAACACAAGACTACAACCCAGCCATCAACACACACCTAACAACAGCTTGCAAAGTGGCCTTCCCTTCTATGACTGGTACTCAGAATCTGCCTAAAGCCATTAGCATGAAAAGACCCAGCCTATCAGAAGAAATGGAAATTTGGCCCATGTTTATTTCAACTACTTGGGAAAGGTGGGCAAAGAAGCAGAGGTCATTTCTTTAACAGCTTAACCTGTGAATTGCTCCCACTTCTCCTCTTTACTTGTAGAAACAAACTGAACTTAACTGTGTAAAAGTTAAACTTTGAAAAAAAAAAAAGTTGCTGTGGATTCCAACTTGTGGTGACCTCATGTGTGTCACAGTAGAACTGTGCTCCATAGGGTTTTTCATGGCTAATTTTTCAAAAGTAAATCACCAGGACTTTCTGAGGTATCTCTGTGTGGACTTGAACTGCCAACCTTTTGGTTAACAGCTGAGCAATGGCCTCGAGCATACCAACAATGATGAAAATAGTGCAGGAACAGTCAATGTTTGGTTCTGTTGTACTTGGGTCACCATGAGTAGGAGCTGACTGGAGGACAACTAAGAATAGCCACCACCAAGTCCAGGGCCCTGCCCTCAGGGAGTGAGAGGGCAGATTTCGAAGAAAGGCAACAATTGCAATGCTGGTGCTAGGTAAGGAGTCAAAAATAATAGACAGCAAAGTCATTACTAAGCCACTAGGAAAGCGAGACAAGAGGTTTTATCCTCATTCTCATGTTCTAAGACAGAAGCCAGGAAAAGGTGATTCCCAGGGTATCCAACTTGAAGAGTCTATAGAATCCCAGCAGAGAACAACCTCAGCTCATTCTCTGGGCCACATGTTCACTTGGGAATAGCTCCGGGGAAACCTGGACTTTGGACCACTTTCAAGCAGCAAGTATGGCCCACAACTCACTTCTTAGGTTTTATATGCAATTCAAACATACTGCCCTTTCCTCCAACTCCTTTGTGAAGTAAAGTTAAATACTAGAAATGATAAATTCTGTTCAATTTTTCTTTTGTTATTTTGGATCTAATACCATTCAACAAACGCCCCTATTCAACATGTAAACAATATAAGAAGAAACCACAGGATTTCTCTAGAACTAAATTGACTTCTCAAAGTTTATTTCTTTTATAAGAAATTGTGTTTTAATGGAGGGTGGAAACTTTATGGTAGGAAGTTGAGATTTCACATTTTATTCAGGCTGTATTTTTACTAGAAATGATATTGTTTTTTCTTTTGTAGGATACTAAACGATTGAATTTCATATCTCAATTCCTGTGAAGGCTCAAAGATCCAACCCCAACATTAAATTTGTATGTTTGACCCCATATCCTCCTTATATTAACAATACATCTTATACATAAGTATGAAGTGACAAAAAACAGCAACATGTGGGACTTGCAGTTACAGCCTGTAGAATTAACCCCTTTAATTTTGAGCGTTCTGCCTGTATTTCTTCGAAGCCAGAGAGAGTGCTCCTTAGAAGCGAAGACAGTGGGACTTCGTCTCACATACTATGGACATGTTATCAGAAAGGACCAGTCCTGGGAGAAGGACATCATTGTTGGTAAAGTAGAGAGTAAGCACAAGAGGAACCCCCTCAATGAGATGGACTGACACAGTGGTTGCAACGGTGGGCTCCAGCATAGCAAAGATTGCGAGGCTAGTGCAGGACTGGGCAATGTTTTGTCCTTTTGTATATAGGGCCGCTATGCATCGGAACCGGCTCAACAGCATCTAACAACAACAAAATAGGAGAGACTATTAGAAATATAATATGGGCCCAGTGAGTAACAAAAGTGAAAATTATTCTCAAATATGTCTCTATTTTATACGTTACAGACTTTAGGACATTGTTCTGTGCTCTCCCCATATAGAATAAAATCCAAGTGTTCGAAACTGAAATACAGAAGTTGTACAGATATATATTCATGCTTAGGAATGCCTAAAAAGAAAAAAGCTCCTCGTTCTTGATAAAAGTCATAGCATGCGGCAATAAATCACGGGTTCCATAAAAACCCTGGTCTGGTCCATTGTTTTCAAGGGATTTGATTAGGATGGCCACATCAAAGAACATTTATTTACTTTCAGTATAGAATCGTCTCAGGTCTACACTGAGGTTGTGCTAATGGCAGTAGAATGATTTGGAAAAGGATAGCAAGAATGGTTGCACAACTTGAAGAATGTCGTCAATGTGACGGAATCGTACATGTAGAAATTGTTGAGATGGTGTATATTTTGTTATGTATATTTTTACCGCAGTAAAATTTTTTTAAAAATTCTCTTAGGCCTACCAGGCAGGTTTTAGAGATCCCTGTGACTTTACTAGAATCCAAGAAGAGGCCTGTGTAGCCTGCGTTGTCTAGATGAGCCCTAGGAGGGCACCCCTTTTCCCCTGGGAATCCTCTTCCCTGAAACTTTAGGCCTCAAGGTCAAAATCTATTGAGTACCAAAAGCTGCTACAGTGGACCCCAAATCAGGTCTTTGTAAAAGTCGTTTAATGTAGAGTCCTGTGGTGCATCAGCAAACACAATAGAAATTTTAGAATTTCTGTTATTGTTGAATTATTTTCATTGTCTCTAACCTTGACCTGGGAGCCTATTAGGATCTCTTGTTTTCCTTTACCACCATGGCTTCTCACACCCAGTTTATCCTTATTTGTTACTCCTATTATCAAGCATGAAGTGGTTAGAATGATCCACCGTAAATAACACAACAGAAGCCTTTTAAGTGCTTGGTAACTTACTGATTGATTTAGGAGGAGTCTAAAAATCCCCTGGGTTTTGTGAACTCACAGCATGCATGGCAGGCCCATACTTGTCTTTGGTTTCCTGCAAATATCCTTCTCCCCCTTGTTTTCCAGTTGCAAAAACTGTGCAGACTCAAGTACACGAACAGTGATTGCAAAGTAATAAAACCAACTGTCGCATCTGGCTCGCATGTACTTTGTTCCTGCAGAGGGTTCAGGGTTGTACTTAGATAAAACTTAGGTCAAAATTAATCTGACAAATAATATTTTCTAAATTAATGCATTTATATCTAACCCTGTTCCAGAAAGGATTTCAGCAGGTTTATAAGAATACATAGAACGTTGTTTTTGTTATTGTTGTTGGTCGCTGTCAAGTCAATTCTGACTCATATATGATAAAAAATATAAATATGACATGGAGAAGGACTGGTATACAGATATGGAAGCCATAGGGACCTATAAAGTTACTCAAATTTGTTCACAAATTGACTCTGAGTTTCCTGAAGACCAAAGCAGAAAGAGAAATATTGATCAGTTACAAAATTCATGTTGACTATAAGGAAAGGGCCTAGCCAATATCCAATATTATACGGAATTACTGATGTGTGGTAATAAAGCATAATCGGTAAGTAATGTACATAAATTGTTATAAATCTTTTTTTATCCATTCAATACATGTATTGTGCCAGGCCTTAGGATAGTAAGACAGAAGATAAAGTCCATGACCTTGAGGAGTTTTCAGTCTAATGAGTGCAGAGGGAAATGCTCAAACAAACAATTAAATCACGATATGTTGACTAGAGGGCACTCTGAATAAGGTATAGTATCTTCGTAAATGTTTCTGCATAACCAAACCAATTTTCATTTTCTCCTTCTATTTTCTGAGTTTTCAAAAAATCCTTAACCAACTTCTAACATCCAGTCTGACCGCCATGCAATCAGTAATACCATCGTGTTCAGCACCCCACCCAAGCAGAGCCCAGCTTCTCTACTTTCCTGCCTGCTCCCCTGGGCATCCAGTCCTCTTTCTGGTCCTCTCTCTTTCCATCTCTGCCATCCCCCACCCCTGCGCTTATCCTTGAGCAGTTATGTATGTAATTGTCCTCTTTCCCTTGGTTTATAGTGCTAAAGACCTGAGGCAGAGAAAGGTCTGGGTTTGGGATTATGTGCTGGTATTTTCAGGAGGGTTCTTATGTGGAAGGGGGAGTAAGGGACACCCAGGGAAGAAAGAGAGCTCAGTAGCATTGGCTCCAGATCCTTAGATATGAGGAGTCTTGAGTCCGAATGATTCCTGGTGGTGCAAACAATGAACACACTCACTGCTAGCCGAGAGACTGGAGGTTCGAGTTCACCCAGCAGCACCTCAGAAGAAATGCTTGATGATCTACTCCTGAAAAATCAGCCGATGAAAACCCTATGGAGCACAGTTCTCCTCTGACACACACGGGGTCACCATGAGTCAAAAGCAACTCAATGGCAACTAGTTTTTTTTTTTTTTAGTCCACAGGACAGAAGAGGGCAAAGAGGGACCAGTCCTTCTAGTCCAGCCTCACATCTAGGCAAGTCAACGATAATGAAAATGATTAAAATACCGGTAATAATAGCACATGTTTGCTGGTTCAAAAATAAAATGTGCTGAAGAGTAGAGCAGACTTACTTCAGGAGTAAGAAGATTTCAAGGTCAAGAAGAAAGCTTCTGTGCTTTCTGAGTAAACCTCTGCCAACCTTCTTGATAGTGCATGGAATTCCCTTAACACAGGGACAAAGTTTGTTCCTACCAAAATTAGAGATAAAAGGCTTAAAACGTACATATGTAGGAAAGGTGACACACAGTATTGATTTGTTTCAATCAATACGCAAATGACGGTATCAGGAGCTTTCTCAACTTTCTACTCAGTTCTGCCTCCTGTAATAAGAATTTTATACTTTTTACATCTGTCCTTCATATGCTCTCTAGAACTCTTCACCTCCTGAATCTCCATCCATTAATTATTCTTCCTCTCCTCAGTATTATCAATCTCATTCATCCCAAGCTTCAAGCCCTGTCCTAGACTCTGGGGATATCACAGGTGATAAAACAGAAAATAATCTTTGCACTAAAGAGAAAGAGAAAGCAGAGAAGAGGAAATAATACGTCAAGGGGAGAACACTGCAATTTAAGTGGGGTGGACAGGGAAGGTTTCCCCGAAGAGGTGACATTTAAGCAAAAACCCAAAAGAGGCTTGGGAGTGTGCATTCCAGGCAGAAGGTGAAGCAAGTGCAAAGGCCCCGAGGTGTAAGTATACTTGGAACAGCATGTACGCGTGCTCAGGTACCATAAGAAGGCCAGGAAAAAAAAGTGGTCAGTGAGGCCTTACAAGTCATGGTAATTGGCTCTTATTCTGAGAAGCCACTGGAGATGTTGACCAGAGGAGTGACTTGAGCTGTATTACATTTTCATAGAATGGCTGCTGTGTTGACAGGACACAAGGGTGGAATCAGGGAGACCAGTTAGGAGGCTCATGCAGCAAATTCAGCTAGAGATTACAGGGTCTGCACAGTGGAGGTGGTGTGAAGTGACCATATTCTGGATATACTTTGAGGGGGTCAATAGCATTTGCTAAGAAATCAGATGTAGGATGTGAGAGTAAGAGAAGAACAAGATAACTCCGAGGTATTGGGGCCTGAGAAACTGGAAAAATGAAATTGCTGTTTGCTGGGCTGGGGAAGGTTATGGGAGAATCAGGCTACAGGGGTGGAATATCAGGAGCTCAGCTTTGAATGCTAGTTAGACAGCTAGGTAGAGAGGTTGGATAATTGTTGTAGTCTGTGGTTCTTGGGAGAGGTCCAGGCTGGAGATATGCATTTGGGAGCCATCGGCACATAGATGGCATTTCAAGCCAGGAAATAGAACGAGATCACCAAGCGAATGAGAGTAGATAAAAAGAGAAGAGGACCAAGGATCAGTCTCCAGGACACCCCAACCATTAGAGATGGGAAAGAACAAGCAAAGAATTCTGAGAAGAAGCGGCCAAAAATAGTGACAGAACTATGGCATCCTGGAAGCCAAGCCAAGAAAATTATTTCAAGAGAAAAGCCTGGTCACAAGTGTCAAACGCTACAGATAGATCATGGAAAACGAGGGCTGTTCACTGACCATTGAATTTATCCACCTGTATGTCTTTGATGACGTTGGCAGGGAAGTTTCAATGGAGTGGTGGGTACACCCTCCACCCCTCTAGCACTCACTGGCGTTAATTCAAGAGAGAATGAGGGATGAGAAATTAGAGATAACTAATAAGGACTCTTTCTGAGAATGGAAGGAGAGAAGCAGGCAATGGCTAGAGAGGGGAAAGTAAGTTCAAAAAGGTTTATTGTTTGTTTTCATTTTTAAGATGGGAGAAATCTTAGCAGGTTTGTAGGGTGATAGGAAAGACCCACTACAAAGGCAAGATAGAAAGAGTAGAATTGCCAGAACAATGTCCTTGTGGAGACAGAAATGATGGAATCAAAGTGGAAATGAAGGGATTGGCTTTAATGAGGATACTGACAGTGACCCACTCTTTTCACTGGCCCCTTGCTCTCAGCTTGTCAGTATTTCTTGCCATCCCCATTGCAAAACTAAACAACCTTCCATTATATCTGGCAATGCCTTGTATAAGGAGCCTTGGAGGCACAAATGGTTAAGCACTCGGCTGTCAAAAGGAAGGTTGGCGGTTCAAATCTACCTCATGGCTCCACTGGAGAAAAACCTGGCAATCTGCTTCTATAAAGATTAGTGCCAAGAAAACCCTATGGGGCAGTTCTACTCTAAGACAGGGGGTTGAAATGAGTTGAAATCGACTGGAAGGTACTTAACAACAACAATGCCCTTGCATTTCTCTGCTTTTCCATTAATAGCTAGTGTCTTTAAAACATTGCCTACATTTGCTCTTTCCTTACCTCCCTTTCATTTGTCAGCTTGAGACAATTTGGCTTCTTCCCACTAATGGCTTCTGAATAGCCTATTTCAATGGACTATTTTCTATCTTTATCTTCTTGAACCCCTCTGACTATTGACTGCTTCTCTTTATAGACACCCTCTACCCTCTTCTGTATGATATGTATTCTTGGCCTAAAATACTTGGCCCTGTCCCCACACTCATGTTCCTCTGCCTGACACTTTAAGTGTTAGTGCTCTGTTGGGTTTTCTCAGGCATCTTCTCATTTGACAAAGGAAGAGTGGAGGCTCCAGATTTCCATACATGAAGAGCTAGGACATTTGTCTTAAGCTAAGTTCATTTGCAGAGTGAACTAACTACTTTTACTTGAATTCTATATTTCTTTTGTGGTGGCTTGTTGGGTACTGATATAGATTATGTTGTTGCTGTCGTTGTTAGCTGCTGTCCAGTTGACCCCCAACTACTGGCGACCCCAGGCACAATGGAATGAAATGCTGCCCGGTCCTGCACCATCCTTATAATCAGTTGCAGATCAGACTGCTGTGGTCCATAGGGTTTTTATTGGCTGATTTTTACAAGTATATTTCCAGGCCTTTCTTCCTTGGCCATCTCAGCCTGGAAGCTCTGCTGAAACCTACTCAGCATCATAGCAACATGCAGGCCTCCTCTGAGAGACAAGTGAGTGGTGGTGGCTGTGCGTGGGGTGCACTGGGTGGGAATTCAGCATAGGCCTCCTGCGTGGAAGGTGAGAATTCCACCACTGAACCACCACATGCTGCCCCCAGTGTAGAATATAGAGGAACTTAATCCTCCCACCACCCCCTGTAACCCCTTGTTCCTCTGCTGTCAGAGCGTCAACTGCCACTCACAAGTGAGGCTGTTTGAGCCAATAGATACTGAAGGTACAGTGTCTTTTCAAAGGTCAAAGAACATACTTAAGAAAGGAAGAGAGGGAGGGAGGAACACTGCAAAGTGAAATGAATAGTGTTGAATTAATTGCTTAATTGTCAATTAGTCAACAGCAATTTAACTTTTATGATTATCTATTCTCGATAGCACTATTTTACTGTATTATATTTAATATATTATACCTAAAATTTTTTCTTTTATATATATATGATTTTATTTCTTTTGTTGTTTGTGAGAATATACACAGCAAAACACACAGCAATTTAACAGTTTCTACAGGTACCATTTAGTCACAATTACATTATTCGAATCGTGCAGCCATTCTCACCCTCTTTTTCTGAGTTGTATCTCTCTCATTAACTTAAATTCAATCCCCCCCTAAGGTTCCTATCTAACCTTTCGAGTTGCTGTTTTCAATTTGATCCCATATAAACAGTTCTTAAAAGAGCATAATGTTCAAGGCAGACATTCTTTACTAGTCAAGCTAAACTATTGTTTGGTTTTAAGAAGACTTCAGGGCGTATTTTTGGTTTAAGGTTTAAAGATTATCTCACGGCAATCGTTTCAGAGGCTCATCCTATCTTCATGGCTCCAGGAAGTCTCGAGTCCTTGAGAATTTGAACTTCTGTTCTGCATTTTCATCATTTTTTTGTTTTTTAAAGTACGAACACCCCAGGCCCTTTATCAGAAAGGTTAAATCAAATAGCCTCACTGAATGGCAGCGATGGTTACCTTCTGCATTCATGTTCTGTTGTTGTTAGGTGCCATCCAGTCAGTTGTGACTCATAGCAACCCCATGTACTTATTGCCCAGTCCTGCGCCATCCTCACAATTCTTGCTATATTCAAGCCCATTGTTGCAGCCACTGTATCAATCCACCTCATTGAGGGTCTTCCTCTTTTTTACCAACCGTATACTTTACTAAGCATGATGTCCTGGTCCCTCCAGATAAAATGTCCAAAGTAGGTGAAATGAAGTCTTGCCATCCTCGCTCCCAAGGAGCACTCTGGCTGTACTTCTTCCGGGACAGACTTCTTCCGGCTTCTGGCAGTCCATGGCGTAATCAATATTCTTCACCAACACCATAATTCAAAGGCTTCGGTTCTTCTCTGGTCTTCCTTATTCATTGTCCAGTTTTCCATGCATATGAGGCAATTGAAAATACCATGGCTTGGGTCAGGTGCACCTTAGTCCTCAAAGTGACGTCTTTGCTTTTTAACACTTTAAAGAAGTCTTTTGCAGCAGATTTGTCCAGTGCAATACGTCATTTGATTTCTTGACTACTGCTTCCACGGGCATTGACTGTGAACCAATTAAAATGAAATCCTTGACAACTTCAAAATTTTCTTCCCTTATCATGATATTGCTTATTGATACAGTTGTGAGAATTTTTGCTTTCTTGTTTTTTTTGTTATTGTGCTGTAGATGAAGGTTTACAGAACAAACTGTCTTCTCATGAAACAATTAGCACACATTTTGTTTTGTAACATTGGTTGCCAACCCCACGACATGTCAACTCTCTCCCCTTCTCTACCTTGGGTTCCCCATTACCAGCTTTCCTGTCCCCTCCTGCCTTCTCGTCCTTGCCCCTGGGCTGGTGTGCCCGTTTAGTCTCATTTTGTTTTATGGGCCTGTCCAATCTTTGGCTGAAGGGTGAACCTCAGGTGTGACATCATTACTGAGCTAAAAGTGTGTCCGGGGGCCATGCTCTAGGGGTTTCTCCAGTCTCTGTCAGACCAGTAAGTCTGGTCTTTTTTGCTTGTTTATTTGTTTTGTTTTTGAGTTAGGATTTTGTTCTACACTGTTCTCCAGCTCTGTCCAGGACCCTTTATTGTGATCCCTGTTAGAGCGATCGGTGGTGGTAGCCGGACACAGTCTAGTTGTTCTGGACTCACTCTGGTGAAGGCTGTGGTAACTGTAGTTCGTTAGTCCTTTGGACTAATCTTTCCCTGTGTCTTTAGTTTTCTTCATTCTTCCTTGCTCCAGATGGGGTGGGAGTGCTGAAGTATCTCAGATAGTTGCTCACAAGCTTTTAAGACCCCAGACGCTACACACCAAAGTAGAATGTGGAACATTTGCTTTATAAACGTATTATGCCAATTCATCTAGATGTTCCCTGAAATCATGGTCCCCATATCTCCCAGCCCAGTAATTTGGCCCCCTAGGGAGTCTGGATGTGTCTGTGGAGCTTCCATAACCTTGCCTTCATCAAGTTGTACTGGCTTCCCCAGTATAGTGTATTATCTTACCCATCACCAAAGTTACCAGTTATCTATTGTCTATTTAGTGTTTTTTCCTCCCTACCCCTTCCCTCCCTCATAACCATCAAAGATTGTTTCTTTTTTGCAGAAATCTTTTCAGGAGTTTTCATAGTAGTGGCCTCATACAATATTTGTCCTTTTGTGATTGACTTATTTCACTCCAGCATAATGCCCTCCAGATTCATCCATGTTGCGAGGTGCTTCACAGATTTGTTGTGTAGTACTCCATTAAATATATGTGCCATAGTTTGTTTATCCATTCATCTGTTGATGGGCACCTAGGTTGTTTCCATCTTTTTCTATTGTGAACAATGCTGCAATGAACACAGGTGTGCATATGTCTATTCATTTGAGGGCTCTTTTTTCTCTGTGATATATTCCTAGGAGTGATATTTTATGGTATTTCTATTTCTAGCTTTCTAAGGAAGCGCCCTATCATTTTCCAAAATGGTTGTACCATTTTGCATTCCTGCCAGCAGTGCATAAGAGTTCCAATCTCCCTACAGCCTCTCCAACATTTGTCATTTTCTGTTTTTTTGTTTCATGCCTATAATGCCAGTGTGAGATGGTATCTTATTGCAGTTTTGATTTGCATTCCTCTAATGGCTAGTGATCACGACCATTTCCTCATGTGTCTGTTAGCTGCTTGAACGTCTTCTTTGTGAAGTGTCTGTTCATTTTCTTTGCCCATTTTTTAATTGGATTATTTGTCTTTTTTGTTGTAGAGGTGTTGGCTTTTCCTGTAGATTTTAGAGATTAGACCTTTGTCAGATTTGTCATAACCAATAATTTTTTCCCAGTCTGTAGGTTCTCGTTTCACTCTTTTGGTGAAGTCTTTTGATGAATTAAATATTTAGTTTTTAGAAGATCCTAGTTATTTGGCTTATTCTCTGGTGTTTGTGTGTTGTTAGTTATGGTTTGTATCTGTTAATGCCAAGTATTAGGGCCTCTAGTGTTGATCCTATTTTTTCTTCTATGAGCTGTATAGTTTTTGGTTTTATATTTAGATCTTTGATCCATTGTCAATTAGTTTTTATGTATGGTGTGAGGTATGAGTCCTGTTTCTTTTTTTTTTTTTTTTTTTTTGCAGATGGACATCCAGTTTTGCTAGCACTGTTTGTTAAAAAGATTGTCTTTTCCCCATTTGATGGACTTTGGGATCATTTCAAAGATCAGGTGACCACAGGTGGATGGAATTACATCTGGGTTCTCAGTTCTGTTCCACTGGTCAATGTATCTTTTGTACCAGTACCAGGCTGTTTTGACTACCATAGCCACACAGTAGGTTCTGAGGTCAGGTAGTGCGAGTCCTCCTACTTTATTCTTCAATAGTGTTTTACTTATCCAGGGCCTCTTCCCTTTCCATATAAGGATAACAATTAGTTTTTTCATCTCTTTAAAGAATGCTGTTGGTGGTATTTGGATTGGGATTGCGTTGTATTTGCAGATTGTTTTTGGTAAAATTGTCATTTTCACAATGTTGAGTCTACCTATCCATGAGCATGGTATGATTTTCCATTTATGTGGATCTTTTTTGGTTTCTGGCATAGGTGGTTTTCTTTGCATAAAAAAACCCAGGGCCTTTGAGTCGATTCTGATGAGTATGATTGAATTTCTTTGCATAGGTCTTTGAAATTCCTGGTTAGATTTACTCCTAAGTATTTTATGTTCTTAGGGACTATTATAAATGGTATTTTTCTGATTTCCTTTTCTTCATTTTCTTTATTGGTGTATAGGAATTAAACAGATTTTCGTATGTTTATCTTGTATCCTGCTCTCCTGCTGAATCTTTCTATTAGTTCCAGTAGTTTTCTCATGGAGTCTTTTGAGTTTTCCATGTATAGTATCATATCATTCACAAATAGGAGCAGTTTTACTTCTTCATTATCTTTTGGGTGCCCTTTATTTCTTTTTCTTTCCCTGTTACTCTAGTTAGGACTTCCAGCACAATCTTAAATAGAAATGGTGATAAAGGGCATCCTTGCCTTGTTCCTGTTCTTGAAGGAAATGTTTTCAGCCTCTCTCCATTAAGAATGATGTTGGCTGTTGGTTTTGTATAGATGCCCTTTATTATGTTGAGGAATTTTATTTCTATACCTATTTTATTGAGAGTTTTTATCAGGAATGTGTGTTGAACTTTGTCAAATGTCTTTTCTGCATCGATTGAGATTATCATGTGATTCTTTTATTTTATTTATGTGGTGGATTATGTTGAGAGATTTTCGAATGTTGAACCATCCTTTCATACCTCATGTGAAACCCACTTGGTCGTAGTGTATTTTTTTTTGATATGGTGCTGAATTCTATTGGCTAGAATTTTGTTGAGAATTTTTGCATCTATATTCATGAGTGATATTGGTCTGTAATTTTCTTTTTTTATGGTATCTTTGCTTTTGTTATCAGGGTTATGCTGGCTTCAGAGAATAAATTCAGAAGTATCGCTTCATTTTCTATGTTCTGAAATAGATTGAGTAGTACTGGTATAAGCTGTTCTCTGAATATTTGGTAGAATTCTCCAGTGAAGCCATCTTGGCCAGGGCTTTTTTCTGTTGGGAGTCTTTGTTGTTGTTGTTGTTACCTTTTTGATCTCTTCTCTTGTTATGGGTCTGTTCAGATTTTCAACTTCGGTTTGTGTTACTTTGAGTAGATAGTGTGTTTCTAGAAATTTGTCCATTCCCACTAGGTTTTCAAATTTGTTGGAGTGTAGATTTTCATAGTACTCTGTTATGATCCTTTTTATTTCAGTTGGGTCTGTTTTAATGTCCCCTATTTCATTTCTTATTTGGATTATTTGTGTCGTTTCTTGTTTTTCTTTTGTCAATTTGGCCAGTGGTTCATCAATTTTGTTGATCCTTTCAAAGAAGTGACTTTTGGTTTTTGTTGATTCTTTCTATTGTCTTTCTATTCTCTGTTTCATTTACTTCTGCTCTGATCTTTATTATTTCCTTTCTTCTGGTGGCTCTGGGCTTCTTTTGCTATTCTTTTTCTATTTGTTTGAGTTGTATAGCTAATGTTTTTATTTTGTCCCTTTCTTCTTTTTGATGTGTGCATCTATTGTTATAAATTAACCTCTAGGCACTGCCTTTGCCGTGTTTTCATACTCACTTCATTCTAGGAATTTTTTTATTCCATCTTTTGCCCAGTGATTTTTTTTTTATAACTTTTATTGTGCTTTAAGTGAAAGTTTACAAATCAAGTCAGTCTCTCACACAAAAACCCATATACACCTTGCTACACACTCCCAATTACCCTCCCCGTAATGAGAGAGCCCGCTCTCTCCCTCCATTCTCTCTTTTCATGTCCATTCCACCAACTTCTAACCCCCTCCACCCTCTCATCTCCCCTCCAGGCAGGAGATGCCAACATAGTCTCAAGTGTCCACCTGATCCAAGAAGCTCACTCCTCACCAGCATTCCTCTCCAACCTATTGTCCAGTCCAATCCATGTATGAAGAGTTGGCTTCGGGAATGGTTCCTGTCCTGTTGCCCAGTGATTTTTAAGCAGGATATTATTCAGTTTCCATGTATTTGATTTTTTTTTTCCTTGCTCTTCCTGTTGTTAATCTCTGCTTTAAAGATGTTGTGATCAGAGAAGATACTTTGTATTATCTCAATGTTTTGGATTTTATTGAGGGTTGCTTTGTGGCCTAAGATGTGGTCTATTCTGGAGAACCTTCCGTGTGCACTGGAAAAGAATGTGTACTTTGCAGCTGTTGGGTGGAGTGTTCTATATATGTCTATGAGATCAAGTTGGCTGATTGTGGCCTTTAGATCTTCTGTATCTTTGTTGAGTTTCTTTCTAGACATTCTGTCCCTTACCAAGAGTGGTGCGTTGGAGTCTCCTACAATCATTGTGGAGCTGTCAATTTCTCTTTTCAGTGAAAGAGTTAGAGTTTGTTTTATGTATTTTGGAACCCTGTCATTGGGTGCACAGATATTTATTATGGTTATGTCTTCATTAATCATTATATAATGTCCTTCTTTGTCTTTTATGGTGGATTTTGTTTTAAAGCCTATTTTATCTGAGATTAGTATTGCCACTCCTGCTCTTTTTTGGTAGCTGTTTCCTTGATATATTTTTTTCAATCCTTTGATTTTTAATAAATCTATATCTTTGTTCCTAAGATGTGTCTTTTGTAGGTAGCATGTTGATTCATCCATTTGTTTGTTTGTTTGTTTGTTTTTAATTCATTCTTTCACTCTCTGTCTCTTTATGGGTGCATTTAGGCCATTTATATTCAGTGTAACTATTGACAGGTATGAGTTTATCACTGTCATTTTGTAGTGCTTTTTCTTTTGTTTGTTTTTTTTGTTTTTGTTTTTTGTGGCGCAGTTGTTTCCTTTGCTCCTGTTACTCTCTTGTGCTGAACTTCTTTTGTTTGTGGATTTTTTTGTTTGTTTGTTTGTTTTGTCTTTGTAGATTTTGTATTTATTGAGACTTTATGTTTTTCTTCTTTATTTTGATGAGTAGGTTTCTTAAATTTCTTTGTGGCTTCCTTGAAATTTATCCTTTTCTTCCTAAGTTTGAACCAGTCTTTTATTACTTGGTATCACCGTGCCTTCCTCCCCATTAGAAAGTTCTATACCTACACCATTTATCCCCTCTTTTATTGTTCTGACATTGTCATTTACAGATTAACCTCCCTGGTTCCCTGTCATAAATCTTTTAGTTTTGTTTTATCCTTGAGAGTTCATTACCTAGGCTGATATCTGACTGATGCAGTCTTTTGTCCTAGACTCAGGCCTCCAGGGAGCACACCAGCATGGCAGCATGGACCAGGGAAGTGGTTCCCCAGCTGAGTGGCTGCATAGCCTTTCGAGAAGGAGCAGAGGTGGCAGAAAGCACCAGTGTTCTTAAGAAAGAAAAGAAGGGAGGTGAAAGAGAGAGAAGAAACCAAAATAAGCTTAAAAAAAAAAAAAAAAAAAGCAACAACAAAAAAATGGCTTTGAAGGAGCCAGCTAGTGTGGGCAGGATGAATCCAAGTGGCGCCTCCCCAGCCAAGTGACTGAGCAGGGGGATGAAGGGTAGGGAGTGGGAAAGCATGTATTGCTGGTACTCTGTCTCCTGTTGGGAGCTTCTTGAATCTGCCTTCCCATACTCCATGTCTGCTGTTCTTGGTGGCTGAGTGGTCCAAGATGGTGAATTTGTGCTGAGTTAGCCAACAGGGGGCCTCTGCACGTATCTCTCCTAGCTCTCTGTTCTGTGTCAGTTTCTTATTCCATCCAATGCTTAGTTGTGTTCTTTATCCCTTCATTTGATGCTTAGGGTTCCAGGGCTGACATTTGTCTCTGATTTACTTAGTTTTTTTGGTCTTTCCTATGAAGGGACGGCGTGATGCTTCTGTCTGTATGCCATGTTGACTCTGCCCATACCTAAAATATTTTATTATATTTTATATGATGTGGGGAAGAGCCTCTAAAGTTTTTCCTGAGCGTGATACTCTCATTTCCAATTGCCCAGTGCACATGTTCACCTCAGTGACCAGAGGAACCTCAAACTCAACACATGCCAAAATCATCTTTCTTCACAAATGTGCTTCTATAGTTACACAGTAGAAATAGGATGGGCTTCAGTACCATACAATTTCCTAGGTTCAAATTTCAACTCTTTGAGTAAGCTATTTTATGGAAAATAAGAATTTAAAATGGGACTTTGTCATTTACTAAAAATTGCTTTGCAGGAAGGCAAGGAAAAGAGTACTCACGGGCAGGCAGAGATATAAGCACATGAGTGGAATAAAGTCTGGTAGGGGCTGTGAGAAAAGGTTACCAGGACACAGTGAAGAACAAGGGGAGCAAAGGTCTTTGGTGAGGGGATGGAGAAACTTCTCAGAAAGGGTAATATATGGCAGTTGTGTCTAGAGCATGGAGGACTTTTTCAGCCCACAGTATGGCTAAGAGAGGGGAAAGGGAAAAACATTAGCCTGAAGGAGCCTGGCCTCCTAAGGCCACCAGTAGATTTCAGCAATTTAGATTTTAGGGCAGGTCCAAAGAGGGACAGCTCAACAGTGGAGGTTGGGAGGGGGCTTGCATGGGATTGGAATCATGGAAGACCTTGTGACTTCATCCTAAGAATAATGAGGAGTCGCAGAGACAATTTCAATAGAGGAAGAATAAAATCAGATTTTCATTTTAGAAAAATAACTTTGGTAGCTATGAATGAGCAGGATAAATTAGGACCAGATTTTTGGTGGAGAGAGTCCTAATAGACTATCGCAAACATCCAGACCAGAATGGCAAGACCGAATTAAGACAGAAGCAGTGAGGAAGGAAAGGAAGGGAAACATATGAAGATTTTAAACAGTAAACCTGACAGTCATAGATTAGATATTGGGGCAAGGGTGCATTGGAGCACAGGATCCTCAGGTTTCTGGCTTGGATGCTTCTCTGATTATTGAAAGGACTACATGAAAGAATATATGCCTGGTACTGGAGTCCCTTGGTGGTGCATGGTTAATGTGCTTCACTGCTAACTGAAAGACTGGAGGTTTGAGTCCATACAGAGGTACCTCAGAAGAAAGGCCTGGCAATCTACTTCTAAAAACTCAGCTGAGAACCTGATCAAGCACAGTTCTACTCTGACACACATAGGGTCGCCATGAGTTAGAATCAACTCAATGGCAACTTCTTTTTTTTTTTTTTTATTTAATGCCTGGTTTTTTTATTATATGGTATATGGTAGAAGCTCAATAAATATTTTCCCTGGCTTTTCTCCCTTATTACTAGCACTATCACCTCCCCAGTAACTCAAGTAATTCTAGACTCTTCTCTCTCATTTTTCCTCCACATAGTACTAACCCGTTGCCGTCGAGTCAATTTCAACTTACATGGACCCTATAGGATACAGTAGAACTGTTTCATAGGGTTTCCAAGGAGCAGCTGGTGGATTCAAACTGCTGACCTTTTGGTTAGCAGCCTGCACTCTTAAGCACTGAACCACGAGGGCCCCTCACATAGCACTGGTGCCACTGAATGAGAAAAGGAGATGACAGAGACCCAAACAGGGATACAATCATCAGAGAGTTTACTGTTTTGCCTCTGACCTGAGTTTTTGTTTTTGGAAGAATGAGCAAACAGGATCCCCAGTCAAAAGTGTTTTGTGACTTGCTCACCTTCAGGGCTTGCAGCAGATGAGTGCTTAGGGAAGCCATGACACCCACCTACCTTAAGATCCTGCTCCCTCCTCCCCCTGCCATGTTCTCATCACTCTTTTCTCAGCCCCATTCTCTCACTTCTAAATCAACAGGGAGTTCACTAGCTGCCAAGACAGGAATTAAGCCTGAAAAGGTTATCTACCCCCACCCCAAGGAAAATGTTAATAAACTAGTTTGTAAACAGAGCTGAATAGAGTTTGGGATTATCCTAATAGTAAGGGCTGGAAAAGGCAAAACTGTGGGGACAGAAAACAGATTCATTGTTGCCAAGGACTGGGAGCAGGGGGGTCTATTCCCAGTCCCTGGCAACTATGAATCTGTTTTCCCCCATAGTTTTGCCTATGACTACAACAAGACACGTGGAAACTTTTTGGGGTGATGGAAATATTCTGGGTCTTGATTTTGGTGGGTGTTACACGACTGTGCAGTTTTCAAACTACATGTAATTGTACGTAACTAAAAAGCATCATTTTAACCATAATATAAATTTTTGTTGGTGCAAGTCGGCTCCAACTCCCGAGGACTCATGTATGACAGAACAAAACATTGTCCAGTCCTGAATCATCCCACCAATCACCAGATTGTTTGAGCCCCTCATTGCAGCTATTGTGCCAATCTACCTCACTGAGGGTCTCCCTCATCTTCACCAAACATGATGTCCCCCCAGCGACTGATGCCTCCTGGTGATGTGTACAAAGAAAGTAAGTTGGACAATGTTCTGTTGTTATCCACAGGGTTTTTTTTCAGTGGCTGGTTTTCAGAAGTAGGCCTCCAGGCCTTTCTTCCAAGTCTGTCTTCATCTGGAAGTTCTGCTGAAACTCATGTCTCACCCATAATATTTGAAACATATGTGTTTGAAACCATAATATTTGAAATACCAGTGGCATAGCTTCCAGCATCATAGCAACATGCAAGCCACCACAGTATACCAAAGCTGAAGATTTTATTCTTTTCTTGAGCGTTTCTGTTTTAGTAGAGGATTCTTAAAGCTGGGAAAAACTTTAAGGCCCAAGAAATGAATCTCTAACAGGGTAATTTTTTTTTCAAATGCTGAGTGTTCTATTATGGTGCTCTACATGAAATGAAAAGGAGGGCAGAGAGGCAGTGTGTAAGGAGACCTTACTATCTAAATTCACCAACCACAGAAAAGAGGTATTTACTCTAAGTAAAGACACCCTCCTCTACTGTTTGTCCATCATTTCCATCACAGGCCTGACTTCTCTTGGGTTATTATCCTGTCCCATGATGTTGGATTCTTGCTGGAAAAACATTTCATGTTTACCAGAGGTAGGAAGCTACCACAGTGTATTTTCATTCAGGGAACTAATTGCTTTCTTAGCAATTCAAAGTCAAAAATTTCAAATTCATTTTCCTTGGTCACCCTGGACATTTCTCCCCATCTCACTTCCCCAGGGCCTGTATGAGCACCTGCTTGAATGGCTTGGGTGGCACCCGTCCCCACTGGCAGCCAGAAGTGCCGGAGTCTGGGGAATGAGAAGTGCCCATTGCCGCCGCTTGCTCCTCACAGTCTGGTGGCAAGGCAGGGACTGCCGGTTCCTGGGGTTAAGTTCCTCAGTGTTGCCAGAATCATCTCCCTCTCATCCTCCCCAGATTGTAGGTTCAAGCATTTGATAGTTGTGCTGGAGAGGAGATGACCAGTGACAAGAGCAGTGGCCATCTCCCCTACTGCTGACTTGTCCATGGGACTGAGGAATATGGGAGGTTCTGGGACTTGAGGAGCCCTGGTGGCACAGTGGTTAAGCACTCACCTGCTAACCAAAAGGCTGGCAGTTGAAACCCACCAGCTGCTCTGCAGGAGAAAGATGTGGCAGTCTGCTTCCATTGGGACAGTTCTGCTGTGTCCTAGAGGGTTGCTGTAGGGTCACATTGAGTCAGAATCGACTCAAACACAATGGGTTTGGTCCTGGTGCTGGGACCTGGGAGCAGGAGCAGCTCCTCACGCGCCCAACCAGCTGCCCTGAAGGGGTTGATACCTAGCTCTTTCTGCCTCTGTCTCCAGACTGTCCCTCTACAACCAACCCTTCTCTCCCAAAGCTGATCTGGTACCTCCAACTCTACCTTTTCCTTGTACAGTCCTCCTGCTTCTAGGGATTTCTAAGCGCCTCCCTTCCCCACCTCCAACAACAACAAAACTGGAGACTCGGCCTGTTAATTACTTTCTTCCTACCAAGGAGGTAGCAAGCTGACTATACCTGCTGAGACTGTTATAACTTCTGCCTGAAGAGCTGATGAAAGGCCTCAACTTCTTTTGAAGTTCTGTAAGAGCTAAACTTTATTGAGTGATTACTGTGGCAGTCAGGCATTGCGCTAAACTCAAGTTATCTCAGTCAATACACCTGAGGAAACTAAGGAGCAGGAAGACAGCAGATAGTGAGAGACCCAACTGGGCTTGAAACCCATTTCCTACCTGTAACCATCATCACTCTAAACTATGTGTGCTGAACCTGATGCCAGTCCTCCCCATCTTCACCATCCCATCCCCAGGCTCTTCTGTTTGGAATCAAGCAGAACCAAATGATGGGGGATTCTGAAGGTGTTTTGATTAGGGACTAGTCTGAACAATTTAGAGAACTCTTCCAGGAAGTTATATGGTCTGTCCAGTTAGGTGTTTGTTCAGACCTACAAGATCAAGGAAAGTGACATGTTTAGAAAGGGGTCCAGGGCAAGGCTATAGAAATTTGCTGCCCAAGTTCTTTATTTTTATTCTTTGAAGCAGGTAGAAGTATAATGTTTTTAATATTTCATCGTAGTATAAAAAACTTTCAATAAAATAACTGTAAATATTGTGTTAGGCATTTTTAAAGTAGTACTTTTTCTGATTGTAAAATTAATCACTACGATGGTAGAAAATTTTGAAAATGTAAACAAATTAAAACAAAAATAAGTCTCACATATATTTCACTACCCCATAGGTAACCTCAGTTAAATACATTGATAGGTTCCTCAGTCTCCTTTCCACAGAAATATGTATATATTTTCTAAGTGGGATGCCCATGATATAAAAATATTTATGTTTGTGTTTTCACTGAATATTATGTTAGCCAGTATTTTTTCATGTAATTAAATATTTGTTTGAAAATATCTTTTGTAATGTCTGGAAATTATCCAATAAACAATAATTTGTTTAGCCATTTCCCCAAAGTTGGACCTTTAGACTGTTTGACCATTTTTCACTATTACAAGAAATACCATCTCTCATTATTTCCTCAAGGTTGTTTACTAGAAATGGAATTACTGGGTCAAAGAGAACTTTGTTAAGTTTTTAAAACATATTTTCTTGCACACATTTAATGGGTCTATCTAAGCATTGAGGGCAGGGCTGGCTCAGGGTAGAACTCTTGTCTTCCATACAAGAGCCCAGGGTGTGACTCTAAGCCAATGCACCCCATGTGCAGCCACCACCCACCTGTCGGGGGAGGTTTGTGTGTTTCTGTGATGTTGAACAGGCTTCAGCAGAGCTTCCAGACTAAGATGGACTAGCAAGAAAGGCCTGGCGATTCACTTCCAAAAATCAGCCAATGAAAACTCTATGACTCACAACAGTCTGATCTACAACCCATCATGGGGATGGTACAGGAATGGGCAGCATTTCATTCTATTGCCCATGGAGTCACCATGAGTCAAGGGCAAACTCGACAGCAGCTAGCAACAATGATCTAGGCATTAGATTTGCTAAAAGAAAATGTTGAATTGATCTAAATATGTCTTTGTTAGCTTTTCGTGGTTAAAGCCCCTGTGGTAAAATTATCACCTTGACTGAATGAGCAAAAGTTTAAAAAAAAAAGTAAATAAAGAAAACAGCTAGAAATCATATCCACGTTTGCATGATAGTAGGTGCTTGAAAGCACTTGAAAATCTTGAATTGTTTTGATTGAAGAAAAAGTCTGCAGGAATAAAGACTTCTCCCTAAAACGACAGATACGATAAGAAAAAATAAAAGAAAGAGTATGTTAAATTTGAAGTAGAAGGCGATTATCCCTGAACCCTTGATTCATTATTTTCTAAAAGCCTTTTAAGATGTCAGCTTCCTGAGGTTTTTATGTTCCCTCCTGCATTTAGCAAACCAGGTGAAACTTGGATGACAAAGACCTAGGAAGAACGTAAGTGCTTTGATGAGTCACTATACTTAAACTTCAGTGGTTAACTGAGCTCTGTACATGCCTGACTTCCTTCCCTCTGCCTCATTGTTACCCATGCTTATGCTCATTTAATATCTCTTTAGGACCTAGACCAAACATGGTCAAAAGACATGAAAGAACATAAACCTCAAATACATCAATTTCATTACAGTTGATTCCAAACGAAGCCGATTATCTGTATGTCACGGGCAATACTGGTTGCGCACCCACTACACTTTAAGAACACTGCTGGGGGGCTGAGGAGACAAATTAGCTCAGCCAACCAACCGCCTCACCCCCACCCCAGGACACTGCCAGGCTGGGCCGGAGAAGGCACAACGGGGTCAGCAGCTCACACCAGGGTCAGCTGTAATTTCACAACACTCTTCACATTTAGATAGTGTGTATTACAAATTTTGAAGGGTCTTCGCATATATATAAGGGGTCCTGGTGGCACAGTGGTTTAGCCCTCAGATGCTAACCAAAAGGTCCATGGTTTAAATCCACCAATTGCTTGGCAGGAGAAAAATGTGGCAGCCTGCTTCCATAAAGATTATAGCATTGGAAACCCTATGGGGCAATTCTACTCTGTCCTATAGGGTCGCTATGAGTTGGAATCAACTCCACAGCACCAGGTTTGGTTTGGGTTCACATACATGTGGTCACTTAGACCACATAATGCTGTAAAGAAATAATCACCCCTGTTCCATAGACAGGGACACAAACTCTCAAAGTAAATGAGTGCCTGATGTCACAAAGTCTGTAAGCAGCAAGATTAAATATCAAAGCCATATGCTTTTAATGCAATGCTTGTTAACTCCCACTTTGCCTTCTTACAACAAAATTTTATTGTGTACCGCATGTGTCTGTTAGTTTGTCATACTGTGGTGACTTGCATGTTGCTGTGATGCTGGAAGCTATGCCACCAGAATTTCAAATACCAGCAGGGTCACCCACAGTGGATGGGTTTCTGTGGAGTTTTCAGACTAAGACAGACTAGGAAGAAAGACCCGGCAGTTTACCTCTGAAAAAATTGGCCAGTGAAAACCTTATGAATAGCAGTGGAACTTTGTCTGGTATAGTGCCGGAGGATGAGCCCCTCAGGTTGGAAAGCACTCAAAGCACCACTAGGGAAGAGCTGCCTCCTCAAAGTAGAGTCAACGTTAATGACGAGCAAGGAGTAAAGCTTTCAGGACCTTCATTTGCTGGGATGGCATGACCTAAAATGAGAAGAAATACCTGCAAATATCTGTTAATAATCAGACCATGGAATGTAGGAAGTATGAACCTAGGAAAATTGGAAGTTGTCAAAACCAAAATGGAATGCATAAATATCGGTATCCTAGGCATTAGTAAGCTGAATTGGACTGGTATTAGCCATTTTGAATTGGACAAGCATATGGTTTACTGTGCCAGGAATGACAAAATGAAGAGGAATGGTGTCGTGTACTTAGTCAAAAAGAACATTTCAAAATCTATCCTGAAGCACAACACTGTCCGTGATAGGAAGAACAGTTAATATGACTGTTATTCTAATTTATGCACCAAACACTAATGCCAAGGTTGAAGAAATTGAAGATTTTTATCAACTTCTGCAGTCTGAAGCTGGTCAAACACATATTCAAGATGCATTGATAATTACTGGTGATTGGAATGCAAAAGTTGGAAACAAAGAAGGATTAGTAGTTGGAAAATATGGCCTTAGTAATAACTTCTTCCTTGAAAATACCTTTTTTCAACAATACAAGTGGCAACTATACACATGAACCTCATCAGATGGAAAACACGGGAATCAAGTCCACTATATCTGTGGAATGAGATGATGGAGAATCTTGATATCATCTTTCAGAACAAGGCCAGGGGCCAACTGTGGAACAGACTATCAGTAACTCATATGCAAGTTCATGTTGAAGCTGAAGAAAATTAAAGGAAGCCCATGACAGCCAAAATACAAGCCTGAGTATATCCTGAATTTAGAGACTATTTCAAAAATGGATTTGATGCATTGAACATTAATGACTGAAGATCAGATGAGCAGTGTGATGGCATCAAAGACGTCATACGTGAAGAAAGCGAAAGGTCATTAAAAAGAGAGGAAAGAAAGAAAAGACCAAAATAGATGTCAGAAGAGACTCTGAACTCAAGAAATAGTTTAAACAGAGAAGAAAATATTCTTTGATGGTTACAAGAGCCGGGGGAGGAAGGGATAGAGGGAGAGGGGGATTCACTAATTAGATAGTAGACGAGAACTAAATTACATGAAGGGAAGGACAACACGCAATACAGAAGAGGTCAGCACAACTGGACTAAGCCAAAAGCACAAAAGTTTCCTGAATAAACTGAATGCTTTGAAGGCCAGCGTAGCAGGGGCAAGTGTTTGGGGATCATGGTCTCAGGGGACATCTGGGTCAATTGGCGTAATAAAAACTGTTAAGAAAACACTCCGCATCTCATTTTGGAGAGTGGTGTCTGGGGTCTTAAACACTAGCAAGC
Organism: Elephas maximus indicus; assembly: GCF_024166365.1. Taxonomy (NCBI): domain Eukaryota; kingdom Metazoa; phylum Chordata; class Mammalia; order Proboscidea; family Elephantidae; genus Elephas; species Elephas maximus. The sequence continues at coordinate 29,902,728 of NC_064832.1, read as the reverse complement.
GGCCACCTAAGATGCAACAATCAGTCTCAACCCACATGGAGTAAAGGAGAACAAAAACACCAAAGACACAAGGTAAGTATGAACCCAAGAGTCAGAATGGGCCACATAAATGGGAGACTACATCAGCCTGAGACCAGAAGAACTAGATGGTGCCTGGCTACAACTGATGACTGCCATGACAGGGAGCCCAACAGAGAACCCCCCTGAGGGAGCAGGAAAGCAGTGGGATGCAGACCCCAAATTCTCGTAAAAAGACCAGACTTAATGGTCTGACTGAGACTAGAAGGATCCTGGAGATCATGGTCCCCAGGCCTTCTGTTAGCCCAAAACAGGAACCATTCCCAAAGCCAGCTCTTTAGACAGGGATTGGACTGGACTATAAGACTGGAAATGAGACTAGTGAGGAGTGGGCTCTTTGGGTCAAGTATACACATGAGACTATGTGTGCAGCTCCTGTCTGGAGGGGAGATGTGAAGGCTGAGGGGGACAGAAGCTGGCTGAATGGACACAGAAACACAGGGTGGAGAGAAGGAAAGTGCTGTCTCATTAGGAGGAGAGCAACTAGGAGTATATAGCAAGGTGTATATAAGGTTTTGTATGAGTGACTGACTTGATGCATAAACTTTCACTTAAAGCACAATAAAAATGTAAAAAAAAAAACTTCTGCGCAACTAGAGGAATAATTGTTCAGTTAGAAACTCAGCAAGGTCTTGTTTAGAAAATTAAAAAAAAAAGACTCTGAAACTTGCTCTTGAACATGGCGTAGCTGAAGAGAATAGAAGAAATGATGAAGTAAAAAAGCTGAACAAAAGATATCAAGAAGAAAAACTAAAGCATTAAAATGAAAATGTACAAAGAACTAGAGTGAGAAAACCAAAAGGGAAGAACACACTTGGCATTTCTCAAACTGAAAGAACTGAAGGAAAAATTCAAGCCTCGAGTTGCACTAGTGAAGGATTCTTTGGAAAAAATATCAAATGAAACAGGAAGCATCAAAAGAAGATGGAAGGAATACACAGAGTCACTATACCAAAAAAGAATTGGTCAATGTTCAACCATTTCAGGAGGTAGCATATGATCAAGAACTGATAGTACTAAAGGCAGAAGTCTAAGCTGCACTGAAGGGAAATGTGACAAGGTTCCAAGCATTGGCGGAATACCAAATGAGATGTTTCAACAAATGGATGCAGCACTGGAGGTGCTTGCTCATCTACATCAACAAATTTGGAAGACAGCTTACTGGCCAATTACTGAAAAAGATCCATATTTGTGCCTGTTCCAGAGGGAGGTGATCCAATAGAATGCGGAAATTATTGAACATTACCATTAACATCACAGGCAAGTAAATTTTTGCTGAAGATCGTTCAAAAGTGGTTGCAGCAGTACATCTACATGGAACTGCCAGAAATTCAAGCCAGATTCAGAAGAGAATGCAGAATGAAAAAAAATCATTGCAAATGTCAGATCTTAGCCAAAAGCAGAGACTACTAGAAAGATGTTTACCTGTGCTTTATCAACTATGCAAAGACATTCATCTTGTATGGATCTTGACAAATTATGGATAACATTGAGAAGAATAGGAATTCCAAAACACTTAATTGTGCTCATACAGAACCTGTACATAGTCCGAGAGGCAGTCGTTCGAACAGAGCAAGGGGATACCGCATGGCTTAAAATCAAGAAAGATGTGTGTCAGGGTTTCATCCTTTCATCATACTTAATCTGTATGCTCAGCAAATAATCTGAGAAGCTGGATTATGGGAACAAAAATGTGGCATCAGGATTTGTGGAAGACACATTAAGAACCTGTGATATGTAGATGATACAACCTTGCTTCCTGAAAGTGAAGAGGACTTAAAGCACTTACAGATGAAGATCAAAGACTACAAACAGCCTTCAGTATAGATTGCACCTCAACATAAAGAAAAGAAAAATCATCACAACTGGACCAATAAGCAACATCATGAAAAATGGAGAAAATATTAATGTTGTCAAGGATTTCATTTTACTGGGATCCCCAGTCAATGCCCATGGAAACAGCAATCAAGAAATCAAAGAATGTATTGCATTGGGCAAATATGCTGCAAAAGACTTTTTGAAGTGTTAAAAAGCAAAAATGTCACTTTCAGAACTGAGGCACACCAGATGCAAGCCATGGTATTTTCAATTGCCTCATATACATGCTGGACAATGAATAAGGAAGACTGAAGAAGACGCCTTTATATTATGGTGTTGGTGAAGAGTATTGAACATACCATGCATTGCCCAAAGAATGAACAAATCTGTCTTGGAAGAAGTACTGCCAGAATACTTCTTAAAAGCAAGGATGGTGAGACTTCATCTCACGTACTTTGGACATGTTATCAGGAGGGACCTGTCCCTGGAGAAGGACATTATGCTTGGTAAAGCAGAGGGTTAGCAAAAAAGACAAACACCTTCAACAAGGTGGATTGACACAATGGCTGTAACAATGGTCTCAAACACAGCAATGACTGTGATGATGGCACAGGCTGTGGCAGTGTTTTGTTCTGTTGTACACAGGGTCGCTACAAGTCAGAAGCAACTCGACGGCACCTAGCAAGAACAACTATTGTTTCTGGACTGCCATGGACTGCCTAGGTTCAAATTCTGGCTCTGTCACTTAATAGATGTTTAACCATGCCAAGTAACTTATCCTCTGTACCTCAGTTGCACCATTTGTATAATAGAGACAATATTATTATCGACAGTGTAGTGTTTTGTGAAGATTAACTGAATGCTTACAATTGTGGCTGGCACAGAATTTAGTGCTGAAAAAATGTTAACTGCCATTATGATTGCTTTTTCCTTGAAAAATGCCAATTCTGGTAAATACTAGGTGAGGGACAAATTTACAAACTTCACTCATGTAAAACATGGAATTATTTGTATATTTTAATTTTACTTGAGTTTTAATCTCACGTTCACTCAAGCATGGATGATTGAGAGTTCTGTTTTTTTTACTTTTTCTGTTTGGATAGGTTCCCAAAGAAGATGCAAATGTACTAGAATATCCATCAATAAAGAAGAAACATAGCACCTATTGATGACTTAAGTTGTCAACTTTCCTAAATATCCCCAAATATCTAAGAGTTAAAAATCTCAAGGAAAGATTTTCATTTGTGTTTGTGTGTGTACCATATGCTCCTTATATCTTTCAAAGCTCCACGTGAGAGCATCTTGATAAGATAAACATAGAGAAGGATTTACTCAGCAGGAATAGGATTACAAATGCTGAGAATTAAGCCAACAATAAGGGAAGTCCTGCTGTATGTGTTCTTGCCCACGCAGCCCCTCAAAAAGAGAACCTACCTACTTATGTACTGTAGAATGGTGGAGCTACTGTCTGCTATTGTATTTTTTAAAGTAACTTCCATATTTTTAACATTATGAAAATTATACTTTCTTACTGTAAAAGTTGGGGAAATATAGGTAAGCAAAAAAGAAGAAAATAATCATCTATAATTACAACTGCCAGAGAAAGACGGGTTTGACAGATTTTTATACCATCCATCTTTTTTTTTTTTCTACATTAAATATATAAGAACTTCTGAGACAAAATAGACACTATGGTAAGAAACAATTCTAGAGTAAAGAGGGATATCTCATAATGATAAATGTGCCAATCCACCAGAAAGGTATTACAATTCTAAATCTGTATGCACCCAATAACATAGCTTCATAATACATAAAGCAAAACTAAATAGAATTAAATGGGAGACTTTAAAATGCTTCTTTCAAAAAACAGGGAATGCAAAAATGGTACAACCATTTTGGAAAAAGATATGGCGCTTCCTTAAAAAGCTAGAAATAGAAATACCATATGATCCAGCAATTCTACTCCTAGGAATACATCCTAGAGAAATAAGAGCTGTCACACGAATAAACATATGCACACCCATGTTCATTGCAGCATTACTCACAATAACAAAAAATGAAAATAACCTAAAAGCTCATCAACAGAAGAATGGATAAACAAACTATGGTACATACATGCAATGGAATACTATGCCATGTTAAAGAACAATGATGAATCTGCAAAGCATCTCAGAACATGGATGAATCTGGAGGGCATTATGCTGAGTGAAATAGGTCAATAAGAAAAGGACAAATATTGTATGAGACCACTACTGTAAAAACTCATGAAAACGTTTACACAGAAAAGGGAATAATCTTTGATGGTTACAAGGGAGTGGAAGTGTGGGGAGGGAAAAACACTAAATAGACAATAGATGAGTGGTAACTTTGGTGAAAGGTAAGACAGTACACAATACTGGAGAAGACAGCACAACTTGTCCAAGGCAAGGTCATGGAAGCTCCATAGACACATCTAAACTCCCTGAAGGACCAAGGTACTGGGCTGAGGACTGTGGGAACCATGGTCTCTGGGAACATCTAGCTCAATTGGCATAACAGTTTATAAAGAAAAGGTTGTACAGTCTACTTTGGTGAGTAGCATCTCAGGTCTTAAAAGCTTGTGGGTGGCCATCTAAGATACTCCACTGGTCTCACCCTATCTGGAGCAAGGGAGAATGAAGAAAACCAAAGACAGAGAAAGTTTAGTCTGAAGGAGTAATGGACCATGGCTACCACAGCCTCCACTAGACTGAGTCCAGCACAACTAGATGGTGTCCAACCACCACCATTGACTGCTCTGACAGGGATCACAATAGCGGGCCCCAGACAGAGTTGGAAAAAAATGTAGAACAAAATTCTAACTCAGAAAAAAAAAAAAAAAAAAAAAAACCAGACTCAATGGTCTGACAGAGACTGGAGAAACCCTGAGAGTATGGCTGCCAGACACCCTTATAGTTCAGTAATGAAGTCACTCCTGAGGTTAACCCTCAGCCAAAGATTAGACAGGCCCATAAAACACAATGATACTAAATGGGCATACCAGCCTAGAGGCAAGGACGAGAAGGCAGGAGGGGACAGGAAAGCTGGTATTGGGGAACCCAAGGTCAAGAAGAGGAGAGTGTTGATGTATCGTGGGGTTGGCAACCAGTGTCACAAACCAATGGGTAATAATTGTTTAATGAGAAACTAGTTTGCTCTGCAAACCTTCATCCAAAGTACAGTAAAAAAAAAAAAAAAAATTTTTAAAGATTACAGCCTTGGGACTCCTATGGGGCAGTTCTACTCTGTCCTGTAGGGTCACTGTGAGTCAAAATCAACTCAATGGCAACAAGTTTGGTCTTTTTTTATTTTGGTGAGTTACACAGATGCGTGTTGTCAAAACTGACCAAACTATAACTTAAGATCTGTGTGTTTCAGTTCATAGATAAGTCATACCTCGTTTAAAAAAAAAATACCTTCTAGAAAAAATAAAATTCCTCTTTCAATGGCTGAACAGTTAATTTTTTTAAAGCAGAAAAAAAATAAGTAAGGATATAGAAGATCTAAACAACACGATTAAAAATCCTGTCCCCTAATTGACATACATAAAACATGGCACCCCATCTAGTTTTGACAGAATACACATTCTTTCCAAATGCATGTAAAACATTTCAAAAATTAACCATAAAGAAAGCCTGAACAAATTGCAAAAGATTGAAATCATGCAGAGTATGCTCTGATTAAAGTGAAATTAAGATAGAAATTAATAATAAAAATAACTAGGTAAGCTTGACTGCTTGGAAAGTAAGCCTTACACTTCTAAAAACCGATGGGCAAACAAGAAATTTCAACAAAAAATAGAACATATTTTGAACTGAATGATACTATGTGCAATACTCTGAACATATCAAAACTTATGGGATGTAGCTAAAGCAGCAGTGGAGGGAGACAAGGTGCCATAAATACACACATTAGGAAAGAAGAAAGACTAAAGATCAATATTCTAAGCTTTTATCTCAAGAAACTAGGAAAATAACACTAAATTAAATGCAAAGAAAAGAGAAGATAGGAAATACAATAGTTATAAAAACCGAATCAGTGAAATAGAAAACAGATGGGCAAGAGTGCAAATCAACAGAAACAAAATTAGTTCTTTGAAAAGGTTAATTAATATGATGAATAAACCTCTATAAGACTCAGGGGAAAAAAGTGAAAATACAAATTACTGAACTCAAAAATGAAAAGGGGGACATCATTACAGAGTCTATAGACATCAAAAGGTATTAAAAATATATTATGAAAAACTTTGTGTCAATAACTTTGACAATTTGGGCACAATACAATAATTCTTTAAAAATACAAGCTACCGAGAGGCGGGGCCAAGATGGCGGACTAGGTGGACGCTACCGCGGATCCCTCTTGCAACAAAGAATCGGAAAAACAAGTGAATCGATCACATACATGACAATGTACGAACTCTGAACAACAAACACAGACTTAGAGATGGAGAACGAACAAATACGGGCAGACAGCGATCGTTTTCAGAACTAGGAGCCAGCGTACCAGCTGATTACCTGGAAAAACTAGTTTCCCAGTGATGGCTCGGAGACAGCAGTCCATATCAAACCACATAAAGAAACAGACCATGACAGCTTCTCCAACCCCCCAAACAAAAGAATCAAAATCTTTCCCAAATGAAGATACAATCCTGGAATTATCAGATACAGAATATAAAAAACTAATTTACAGTATGCTTAAAGATATCACAAATGAAATTAGGATAACTGCAGAAAAAGCCAAGGAACACACTGATAAAACTGTTGAAGAACTCAAAAAGATTATTCAAGAACATAGTGGAAAAATTAATAAGTTGCAAGAATCCATAGAGAGAGAGCATGTAGAAATCCAAAAGATTAACAATAAAATTACAGAATTAGACAACGCAATAGGAAGTCAGAGGAGCAGACTCGAGCAATTAGAATGTAGACTGGGACTTCTGGAGGACCAGGGAATCAACACCAACATAGCTGAAAAAAAATCAGATAAAAGAATTTAAAAAAATGAAGAAACCCTAAGAATCATGTGGGACTCTATCAAGAAGGATAACTTGCGAGTGATTGGAGTCCCAGAACAGGGAGTGGGGACAGAAAACACAGAGAAAATAGTTGAAGAACTCCTGTCACAAAACTTCCCTGACATCATGAAAGACAAAAGGATATCTATCCAAGATGCTCATCGAACCCCATTTAAGATTGATCCAAAAAGAAAAACACCAAGACATATTATCATCAAACTCGCCAAAACCAAAGATAAACAGAAAATTTTAAAAGCAGCCAGGGAGAAAAGAAAGGTTTCCTTCAAGGGAGAATCAATAAGAATAAGTTCAGACTACTCAGCAGAAACCATGCAGGCAAGAAGGGAATGGGACGACGTATACAGAGCACTGAAGGAGAAAAACTGCCAATCAAGGATCATATATCCAGCAAAACTCTCTCTGAAATATGAGGGAGAAATTAAGATATTTACAGATAAACACAAGTTTAGAGAATTTGCAAAAACTAAACCAAGACTGCAAGAAATGCTAAAGGAGATTGTTTGGCCTGACGACCAATAATATCAGGTTCCAGCACAATACAAGGTCACAAAACAGAACGCCCTGATATCAACGCAACTCAAATAGGGAAAGCACAAAAACAAACAAATTAAGATTAATTCTAAAGAATAAATAAATAAACAAAATAATACACATAACAGGGAATCATGGAAATCAATAGATAAACGATCACAATAATCAAAAAGAGGGACTAAATATAGGAGGCATTGAACTGCCAGATGGAGAGTGATAAAAGGCAGTATAGAATGATACAAGTTAAGTTTTTACTTAGAAAAATAGGGGTAAATAATAAGGTAACCACAAAAAGGAATATCAATTTCATAACTCAAGAAAAAAGCCAAGAAAAACATAACGACTCAACAAACATAAAGTTAAACATTATGAAAATGAGGATCTCACAATCTACTAAGAAAAACATCTCAACACAAAAAAGTATGTGGAAAAATGAAATGGGCAACAACACACGTAAAAAGGCATCAAAATGACAGCACTAAAAACTTATTTATCTATAATTACCCTGAATGTAAATGGACTAAATGCACCAATAAAGAGACAGAGAGTCTCGGACTGGATAAAAAAACACGATCCATCTATATGCTGCCTACAAGAGACACACCTTAGACTTAGAGACACAAACAAACTAAAACTCAAAGGATGGAAAAAAATATATCAAGCAAATAATAAGCAAAAAAGAAGAGGAGTAGCAATATTAATTTCTGACAAAATAGACTTTAGACTTAAATCTACCACAAAGGATAAAGAAGGACACTATATAATGATAAAAGGGACAATTGATCAGGAAGACATAACCATATTAAATATTTACGCACCCAATGACAGGGCTGCAAGATACATAAATCAAATTTTAACAGAATTGAAAAGTGAGATAGACACCTCCACATTTATAGTAGGAGACTTCAACACACCCCTTTCGGAGAAGGACAGGACATCCAGTAAGAAGCTCAATAGAGACACGGAAGACCTACTTACAACAATCAATCAACTTGACCTCATTGACTTATACAGAACACTCCACCCAACTGCTGCAAAATATACTTTTTTTCTAGCGCACATGGAACATTCTCTAGAATAGACCACATATTAGGTCATAAAACAGATCTTTGCAGAATCCAAAACATCGAAATATTACAAAGCATCTTCTCAGACCACAAGGCAATGAAGCTAGAAATCAATAACAGAAAAATCAGGGAAAAGAAATCAAATACTTGGAAAATGAACAATACCCTCCTGAAAAAAGACTGGGTTATAGAAGACATCAAGGAGGGAATAAGGAAATTCATAGAAAGCAACGAGAATGAAAATACTTCCTATCAAAACCTCTGGGACACAGCAAAAGCAGTGCTCAGAGGCCAATTTATATCGATAAATGCACACATACAAAAAGAAGAAAGAGCCAAAAGCAGAGAACTGTCCCGACAACTTGAACAAATAGAAAGTGAGCAACAAAAGAACCCATCAGGCACCAGAAGAAAACAAATAATAAAAATTAGAGCTGAACTAAATGAATTAGAGAACAGAAAAACAATTGAAAGAATTAACAAAGCCAAAAGCTGGTTCTTTGAAAAAATTGACAAAATTGATAAACCATTGGCTAGACTGACTAAAGAAAAACAGGAAAGCAAACAAATACCCCGAATAAGAAACGAGAAGGACCACATCACAACAGAACCAAATGAAATTAAAAGAATCATTTCAGATTACTACGTAAAATTGTACTCTAACAAATTTGAAAACCTAGAAGAAATGGATAAATTCTTGGAAAAATACTACCTACCTAAACTAACACATTCAGAAGTAGAACAACTAAAAAGAGATTGAAACGGTAATCAAAAAACTTCCAACAAAAAAAAGCCCTGGACCAGACGGCTTCACTGCAGAGTTCTACCAAACCTTCAGAGAAGACTTAACACCACTACTACTGAAGGTATTTCAAAGCATAGAAAAAGACGGAATACTACCCAACTCATTCTATGAAGCTACCATCTCCCTGATACCGAAACCAGGTAAAGACATTACAAAAAAAGAAAATTATAGACCTATATCCCTCATGAACATAGATGCAAAAATCCTCAACAAAATTCTAGCCAATAGAATCCAACAACACATCAAAAAAATAATTCACCATGATCAAGTGGGATTTATACCAGGTATGCAAGGCTGGTTTAATATCAGAAAAACCATTAATGTAATCCATCACATAAATAAAACAAAAGATAAAAACCACATGATCTTATCAATAGATGCAGAAAAGGCATTTGACAAAGTTCAACACCCATTTATGATAAAAACTCTTACCAAAATAGGAATTGAAGGAAAATTCCTCAACATAATAAAGGGCATCTATGCAAAGCCAACAGCCAATATCACTCTAAATGGAGAGAACCTGAAAGCATTTCCCTTGAGAACAGGAACCAGACAAGGATGCCCTTTATCACCGCTCTTATTCAACATCGTACTTGAAGTCCTAGCCAGGGCAATTAGGCTAGACAAAGAAATAAAGGCTATCCAGATTGGCAAGGAGGAAGTAAAGTTATCACTATTTGCAGATGACATGATCGTATACATGGAAAACCCTAAGGAATCCTCCAGAAAACTACTGAAACTAATAGAAGAGTTTGGAAGAGTCTCAAGTTATAAAATAAACGTACAAAAATCGCTTGGATTCCTCTACATCAACAAAAAGAACACCGAAGAGGAAATAACCAAATCAATACCATTCACAGTAGCCCCCAAGAAGATAAAATACTTAGGAATAAATCTTACCAAGGATGTAAAAGACCTACACAGAGAAAACTATAAAACTCTGCTACAAGAAATTCAAAAGGACATACTTAAGTGGAAAAACATACCCTGCTCATGGATAGGAAGACTTAACATAGTAAAAATGTCTATTCTACCAAAAGCCATCTATACATATAACGCACTTCCAATCCAAATACCAATGTCATATTTTAAGGGGACAGAGAAACAAATCACTAATTTCATATGGAAGGGAAAGAACCCCCGGATAAGCAAAGCATTACTGAAAAAGAAGAAGAAAGTGGGAGGCCTCACTCTACCTGATTTCAGAACCTATTATACAGCTACAGTAGTCAAAACAGCCTGGTACTGGTACAACAACAGGCACATAGACCAATGGAACAGAATTGAGAACCCAGATATAAATCCATCCATGTATGAGCAGCTGATATTTGACAAAGGACCAGTGTCAGTCAATTGGGGAAACGATAGTCTTTTTAACAAATGGTGCTGGCATAGCTGGATATCCATTTGCAAAAGAGTGAAACAGGACCCATACCTCACACCATGCACAAAAACTAACTCCAAGTGGATCAAAGGCCTAAACATAAAAACTAAAACGATAAAGATCATGGAAGAAAAAATAGGGACAACCCTAGGAGCCCTAATACAGGGCATAAACAGAATACAAAACATTACCAAAAATGATGAAGAGAAACCCGATAACTGGGAGCTCCTAAAAATCAAACACCTATGCTCATCTAAAGACTTCACCAAAAGAGTAAAAAGACCACCTACAGACTGGGAAAGAATTTTCAGCTATGACATCTCAGACCAGCGCCTGATCTCTAAAATCTACATGATTCTGTCAAAACTCAACCACAAAAAGACAAACAACCCAATCAAAAAGTGGGCAAAGGATATGAACACACATTTCACTAAAGAAGATATTCAGGCAGCCAACAGATACATGAGAAAATGCCCCTGATCATTAGCCATTAGAGAAATGCAAATTAAAACTACGATGAGATTCCATCTCACACCAACTAGACTGGCATTAATGCAAAAAACACAAAATAATAAATGTTGGAGAGGCTGCGGAGAGATTGGAACTCTCATACACTGCTGGTGGGATTGTAAAATGGCACAACCACTTTGGAAATCCATCTGGCGTTATCTTAAACAGTTAGAAATAGAACTACCATACAACCCAGAAATCCCGCTCCTAGGAATATACCCTAGAGATACAAGAGCCTTCACACAAACAGATATAGGCACACCCATGTTTATTGCAGCTCTGTTTACAATAGCAAAAAGTTGGAAGCAACCAAGGTGTCCATCAACGGATGAATGGGTAAATAAATTGTGGTATATTCACACAATGGAATACTACGCATCGACAAAGAACAGTGACGAATCTCTGAAACATTTCATAACATGGAGGAATCTGGAAGGCATTATGCTGAGCGAAATGAGTCAGAGGCAAAAGGACAAATATTGTATAAGACCACTATTATAAGATCTTGAGAAATAGAAAAAACGGAGAAGAACACATACTTTTGTAGTTACAAAGGGGGGAGGGAGGGAGGGAGGGAAGGAGGGAGAGGGTTTTTTATTGATCAATCAGTAGATAAGAACTGCTTTGGGCGAAGGGAAAGACAACACTCAATACAAGGAAGGTCAGCCTAATTGGACTGTACTAAAAGCAAAGAGGTTTCCGGGATAAAATGAAAGCTTCAAAGGTCAGAGGAGCAGAGGCTGGGGTCTGGGGAACATGGTTTGAGGGGACTTCTAAGTCAATGGGCAAAATAATTCTATTATGAAAACATTCTGCATCCCACTTTGAAATGTGGTGTCTGGGGTCCTAAATGCCAACAAGCGGCCATCTAAGATACATCATTTGGTCTCAACCCACCTGGAGCAAAGGCAAAGGAGGAACACCAAGGTCACATGACAACTAAGAACCCAAGAGACAGAAAGGGCCACATGAACCAGAGACCTACATTATCCTGAGACCAGAAGAACTAGTTGGTGCCCGGCCACAATCGATGTCTGCCCTGTCAGGGAGCACAACAGACAACTCCTGAGGGAGCAGGAGACCAATGGGATACAGACCCCAATTTCTCATAAAAAGACCATACCTAATGGTATGACTGCGACTAGAGGAATCCCAGAGACAATGCTCCCCAGCACTTCTGATGGCACAGGACAGGAACCATCCCCGAAGACAACTCATCAGGCATGAAAAGGACTGGTCAGCGGGGGGGAGAGAGATGCTCATAAAGAGGGAGCTAATTAAATCAGGTGGACACTGGAGAGTGTGTTGGCAACTCTTGACTGGAGGGGGGATGGGAAGATAGAGAGAGAGGGAAGATCGCAAAATAGGCACGAAACGAGAGACTGAAAGGGCTGACTCAATAGGGGGAGAGCAAGTGGGAGAAGGAAGTAAGATGTGTGTAAACTTACATGTGACAGACTGATTGGAATGGTAAATGTTCACTTGAAGCTTAATAAAAATTAATTAAAAAAAAAAAAATACAAGTTACCGAAACTTACAGAAGGGGAAGTAGAGAATCTTAATTGTCTGACATCTATTTTAAAAAGTGAATCAATTTTTTTAAAACCTGCCCATAAAGCAAAACCTAGGCCCAGATGGATTTGCCTCTGAATTCTTCCAAACATTTAAGAAGAAATAATAACAATCTTGGACCAAGTTTTCTAGAAAATACAACAAAAACTTTTTATGAGGCCAGAACAACCTTGATTTCAATACCTGACAAGGATTATAAACCACTTACTCTCATGAACATGGACCTAAAATCCTAAAAAACTTCTGTGAAGTGTGATGGAAAAATTTGGGAATGGATAAGGGTGATGGTTGAACGAGATGATGAACATAAGTTAATGTCACTGAAATGAACGTGTGAAGAATGTAGAAATGGCAAATATTTTGTTACATATATATATTCCACAATAAAAAAAATTAGCAAATCAAATCCAGTGATATAAAAATGTTAATGTATCACAAACAAGTGGTGTTTGTTTGGGAATGTCAGTGTTGTTCAACATTTTTTAATTAATCAATGTAATCAATCACATTAACAAAGTAAAACAGAAAAATTTTATAATCATCTTGATAGATGTAGAAAATACGTTTGATAAAATCCAATACCTATTCACTATAGAAGTCTTAGCAAACTAAAAATTAAAGAATCTTTCATTAATTTAATAAAACCCTACATCAAACATAAAATTAAATGGTAGAATATTGAAAACTTTCTTCCTCCAATTGGGAATGAAATAAAGATGCCCATTATCACCACTTGCTGTGTTCAACATTTTTCCTGATGTCCTAGCCAATAAAATTAAAAAATAACTAAACGAAAGGCAAGATTTGTTTTACATATATGTATATCTACATCCGTTATTATTCACAGATGACATAATTGTGCGTGTACAAATCCAAAGGAATATATAAACTAATATAACTAATAAGTGAATTTAACAAAGTTAGCTGGGTTCTTCCATGCACAGCAAAATATGCAAAATCAATTGCGTTTTTACGCACCAGCAAAAACCAGGAAAATAATATTAAAACAAAACCTTTTACAATGGTATCAAACACTTGGAATCAATCTAAAAGATGTACAGGACATCTATACTGAAAACCACAAAACATTATTGAGAGGAATTTTAAAAGTTCTAAACCAGTGGTAGGGTATCTCGTGATTGTTGTTGTCATTAGGTTCCATCAAGTCAGTTCTGTAGTGACCCTGTGAACAGCAGAACAAAACACTGCCCAGTTCTGCACCATCTTCACAATCATTGTTATGTTTGAATCCATTGTTGCAGCCACTGTGTCAATCCATCTCGTCAAGAGTCTTCCTCGACCCCCTACTTTACCAAGCATGATGTCCTTCTCCAGGGACTGGTCCCTCTTGATAACATGTCCAAAACACATGAGACAATGTCTCACCATTCTTGCTTCCAAGGAACATTCTGGCTGTACTTCTTCCAAGACAGAATTGTTCTTTCTTCTGGCATTCCATGGTATATTCAATATTCTTTGGCAACACCCTAATTCAAAGGCTTCAATTCTTCTTCAGTCTTCCTCATTCATTGTCCAGCTTTCACATGAATATGAGGGCATTGAAAAAAGCATGGCTTGACTCAGGTGCACCTTAGTCCTCAAAGAGATATCTTTCCTTTTGAACACTTTAAAGAGGCCTTTTGCAGCAGATTTGCCAAATGTAATGCATCATTTGATTTTTTGACCGTGGCTTCCATGGGCTTTGATAGTGGATCCAACTAAATGAAATCCTTGACAATGTCAATATTTTCTCAGTTTATCATGATGTTACTTATTGGTCTAGTTGTGAGGATTTTTGTTTTCTTTATGTTCAGGGGCAATCCATACTGAAGGCTGTGGTCTTTGATCTTCATCAGTAAGTGCTTCAAGTCCTCTTCACTTTCAGCAAGCAAGGTTGTGTCATCTGCATATTGCAGGTTGTTAACGAGTCTTCGACCAATCTTGATGCCACATTCTTGTTCACATAGTCCAGCTTCTTGCATTCTTTGCTCAGAATACAGATTGAATAATTATAGTGAAAGGGTGTAACTCTGACACACACCGTTCTTGATTTTAAAACTTGTAGTATCCCCTCGCTCTGTTCAAACGACTATCTCTTGGACTATGTACAGGTTCTGCATGAGCACAATTAAGTGTTCTGGAATTCCCATTCTTCTCAATGTTATCCATAATTCGTCACGATCCACACAGTCAAATGCCTTTGCATAGTCAATAAAACACAAGTAAACATCTTTCTGGTATTCTCTGATTTGGCCAAGATCCATCTGACATCTGCAATGATTTCTCTCATTCTACATCCTCTTCTGAATCTGGCTTGAATTCCTGGCAGTTCCCTGTAGATGTACTGCTGCAACTACTTTCGAATGATCTTCAGCAAAAGTTTACTTGCCTGTGATATTAATGATATCGTTCAATAATTTCTGCATTCTGTTGGATCACCTTTCTCTAAAATGGGCACAAATATGGATCTCTTTCAGTAATTGGCCAGTACATTGTCTCCCTAATTTCTTGGCATAGATGAGTGAGCACCTGCAGTGCTGCATCTGTTTGTTGAAACATCTTAATTGGTATTCCATCAATTCCTGGAGTCTTGTTTTTCACCAATGCCTTCAGCTGAACTTGGACTTCTTTATTCAATACCTTTGGTTCTTGACCATATACTACATCCTGAAATGGTTGAAGGTCGACCAATTCTTTTTGGTACAGTGACTCTGTGTATTCTTTCCACCTGTTTTTGTTGCTTCCTGTATCATTCCATATTTTGCCCATAGAATTCTTCGAAATTACAACTCAAGACTTGAAAGTTTTCTTCTGTTCTTTCAACTTGAGAAATGCTGAAATTCTTAGCTTTTGGTTTTCTAACTCCAGGTCTTTTGTGTGTTTCATTATGGTACTTTGTCTTCCTGAGCTGCCCTTTGAAATATTCTGTTCAACTTTTTTACATCATCATTTCCTCCATTCTCTTTAACTACTCTACACTCAAGAGCAAGTTTCAGAGTCTCTTCTGACATCTATTTTGGTTTTTTTCTCTCTTTTCAATGACCTTTTGCTTTCTTCTTGTAATGATGTCCTTGATGTCGTCCCACAATTTGCCTGGTCTTCTGTCATTAGAATTCAATATGTCAAATTTATTCTTGACTTTGTCTCCAAATTCAGGTAGGATATACTCAGGCTTGTATTTTGACTCTCATGGACTTGCTCTGATTTTCTTCAGCTTCAACATGAACTTGCATATGAGCAATTAATGGTCTGTTATACAGTCAGCCCCTGGTCTTTTTCTGACTGAGCTTCTCCATCTTCTCTTTCCACAGATGTAGCGGACTTGATTCCTGTGTTTTCCATCTGCCGAGGTCCCCATGCATAGTCACCATTTATGTTGTTGAAAAAAGGTATTTTCAATGAAGAAGTCATTGGTCTTACAAAATTCTAACACGTGATCTCTGGCATCGTTTCTATCACCAAGGCAATGTTTTCCAACTACCGATACTTCTTTGTTTCCAACTTTCACGTTCCAATCACCAGTAATTATCAGCACATCTTGAATACATGTTTGAACAACTTCAGACCGCAGATGTTGGTAAAAATCTTCAATTTCTTCATTGCTGGCATTAGAGACTGGTGCATAAATTAGAATAACAGTCGTATTAACTGGTGCTCCTTGTAGGCTTGTGGATATTATCCTATCACTGACATATTGTACTTCAGGATAGATCTTGAAATTTTCTTTTTGCTGAAGAAAGCGATGCCATCCCTCTTCAATTTGTCATTCTGAGACAGTAAACCATATGTTTGTCTCATTCAAAATAGCTAATACCCGTCCATTTCAGTTCACCAACGCCTAGTATATCGATCTTTATGCATTCTATTTCATTTTTAAGGACTTCCAATTTTCCTAGATTCATACCTCGTACAATTCACATTCCAATTATTAATGGCTATTTGCAGCTGTTTCTCCTCTTGCTGAGTCTTGACATTTCAGCAGATGTAGGTCCCGAAAGCTTTATTCCATCCACATTATTAAGATTTACTTTACTTTGGGGAGGCAGCTCTCCCCCAGTTGTATTTTGAGTGCCTTCTGACCTGAGGCATTCATCATCAGGCACTGTATCAGACAATGTTCCACAGCTATTTATAAGGTTTTCAGTGGCCAATTTTTTTCAGAAGTAGATCGCCAGGTCTTTCTTCCTAATCTGTTTTAGTTTGGAAACTCCCCTGAAACCTGTCCACCAAGGACGACCTTACTAGTATTTGAAATACTGGTGGCAAAACTTCCAGTATCACAGCAACTCGCGAGCCACCACAGAATGACAAACTGGCAGGCATGTGGTGGAGCTCATGATTAAACCTGATATTGTGACTCTGCAACCCTCCCAAAAATTGATCTATAAATTTAGGACAATCTCAGTCTCTGCAGGTTGTTTGCTTTGTTTCGCTCTGTTCTGTTTTTGGAGGAAATTGATAAGCTGATTCTAAAATTTTTATGGAAATGCAAAGAATTGAGAACACCAAGATAATCTTGATGAAGAATGTAGTTAGTGGATTTATACTATCAAATATCAAGACTTATTTTAATGTTCTAGTACTTGGAAAAGTGTGGTCTTGGTGCAAAGACAGGCAAATAGACCAACAGAACAAGGTCTCCTGATTTATAATAAAGGTGACTGTACTATTTAATACCAAGGAAAAAATTATTGTGCCGGATCAATTGGATATCCACATGGGAAAAAATGAATTTTGACTATTACCTCAAACCATACACAAAATAAATTTCAGATGAAATGTAGACCTAAATGTCAAATAATTCAGCTTTAAAATACATATATATAATAAAATATATATATATAATTCAGCTTTAAAATACATATATATATGTATTTTAAAGCTGAATTATTTGACATTTATATATGTATGGAAAACGCCATCATGATAGGCAAAGATTTCTTGAGCAATGTATGAGAAGCAATAGCCATAAAGCAGAAAAGCTGATAAATTGGACTAGTAGCAAGAACAATAGGCCATTGAACTCTCGAGTGTTGAACCAGATGGCATGTTTGTGACTCTGGATCGGAGGTAGATTTACTGGGAAGCTAATGAAGATTAAGCTTTAGGGCCCCTATTTTGCACAGGCCCCTTCCAAGGCCCTGAAGGTAGTATTACATTTTTGCAAATTGTGCAAATCTTGTTTTGTTCTTGTTGTTGTTAATCCATAGAGTTGGCCCCCACTCATGGAGACCCCATGTACAATGGAAAGAAATGCTGCCTCGTCCTCCACCATTGCATGAGTAGTTGCAGATCAGACCTTGTGATCCATAGGATTTACACTGACTGATTTTCAAAAGTAGATTGCCAGGTCTTTCTTCCTAGTCCATCCTAATCTGGAAGCTCTGCTGAAACCTGTTCAGCATCGTAGCACCATGCAAACCTCCACTGACAGATGGGTGGTGGCTGCACATGAGGTACATTGACAGTGAATTGTACCCTGATCTCCTGCATGGAAGACAAGAATTCTACTACTGAACCACCACTGCTCACATATCTTGGACTTTGTAAATCCTGCTTCCACCCCCTGGGCATGCTGGCTGCAATCCCTTTTTCTGCCCCATGACACACTGTCCCACCAAGCCCAGCCACAGCCTCAGAATTCTGTTCACTTTGAGCTTCTGGAAATCAACGCCAGTCAAGCAGAGCTAGCATTGGCCGAAACCTATTTTCCATCCTTGCAATTCTTCCTGCTCCAAGCTAGGATTGATCCAGGGACTGGGGACTGTCAGCAGGTCTGGGGTAAGTGGGGCTTGGAAAGTAGACAACCATGGCAGGGGAAAGATGAGGGGTTAGACAGGATCTGCCACCCACCAGAACTCTAGAAATGGTTTGACTGTGACAAAGCAGACTCATTTTTACCTAATTACTATGTAAGACAATAACGATTATGCACATTATTATTAAGCTCGTGTCCAATTAACTTTGATACCAACCCTAAGCTCAATTTAGATGTGAGCATTCTTCATAGTCTTGTTCACCCAGTGTGGTAACCCAATTTTAACTTTAAAACTCAGAGAGAACGTTGCTTTTGAGCTACAGTAAGTAAACTGTGTTACTACAGTGTCTCAGTTCCCACACAGCACTGGAAGTGATTCATTTTCTCATTAACTTGTGCTATATATACTCCAGAAAAATGAGTTGGCATTTCTAAGAATATCTGATAGAAAAGAACAGAAGTTTTTCTTTCTCTTCCTGTCATTTGAAACTGAAATCATAGACACAGTGTAATGTGTAAGGAGTTAAAATATGCAGTTCTCCTTGGAAGCAACTAGCACAGCAGGGTGATTTTTTCTTCTCTCTGATATCAAATAGTTTCTCTAACTCTGAAGAAGTTATCTTTACAAAAGTATATCAGTGGTTAAATGGCCTTCGTGGTGCCAACTAACAAAGAACTACGAAATACCTAAAACAAACAGTTTCTTCCTTCGCTTAAAGCTTGTGTTTTGATCCTTTAATGAAGAATGACCATGCATTTTAAAAATCCATTCATTTCAGTAATCTGAGATGAATAAAAAGAGCCACAGATATTGAAATGCAATTTACATCTGAAAGTGCTCCTTTTCTGGAAATTGGAATTGTGGACGAATCAATTTAAGCCCTTTTGAGAGGAGGGGTTTGTTGATTTATATCTTGAACACAACTAAGTCGCCAGTGTGAGAGTCGGTTTATTGCCCAAATAACAATAGTATTATTTGGTTCAACTCCTCAGGACACCTGTCCTCTCTAGGATGGAGGCAAGAAACAGGAAGCCAGCAGGAGACATCAGAACAACAAAAATAGATTTTATGAAATACAGTCACTAAAGCTGACGCGACTTACTCAAAAGAAATGCACCCCCACTTCCTGTAAGACTCTCTTAGAAATTTATTTTCAATGTATGTATTCAGGTAAACCTAATGGCTTGTTTCTCAGCCCAGAGAACACGAGAAAAAGCAAAGGAGAGGACAAGGATGGGAGGGACATTGCTAAAAGGAGGCTTACGGACAATCTCCAAAACGGAGAGCTAATGACCCAAGAAGAGTCCCTGGGCGGTGCAAACGGTTAACACGGTCCGCTGCTAACCGAAAGGTCAGAAGTTCAAGTTCACCTACCTCAGAAGAAAGACCTGGTAATCTACTTCCAAAAAATCAGCCATTAAAAACCCTGTGGAGCACAGTTCTACTCCGACGCACATGGGGTCTCCATGAGTTGGAATCGACTAGTAACGAACGACCCAACATGAGGAGAAAAGATAGAAAAACAAAAGAGCTCAAAACTCCTAAGAGTCCAGGGCCATTCACCCTGGAGAAAGAAAAGGCCCCACTTAGCTCAGTAGCTTTAAAACTGTGTTAAAGCAGAAGGCAATCCTGACAATAATAACATTAGCTTTAGCAACATGGGATATCAATAAATGTTCTGTGCAAAATAAGTGTGAAAAATACTGGATTAAATTAAAATACACTAGTTTCTTTACAAGTTCTCATAACCCTTAATATGCTAAAGCATGTCATGACTTTCGAAGACAGATATGATATGCATGGTTTCCTAAACTTTTTGACCACAAAACTTTTGTCTTGTTTTGTTGTGCTCGGACAACATCTCACAAAATTAAGTTAACTAGGAACACACACTGTAAAACATTGCACTAAGTGTTCGAGGAAAGATTACATTCTGTTTATCAGCAAGGAATAGTAAATTTTAGGACATGTTCCATCTGTATCAAACACAGATGGCTGTACCCCAAAATGTGTGCTCCTTTCTTCCATAATAGAGCCGTCACTTGAAGTGGCTGCACAGCCAGGGACTATATTTACCATCCTACTTTGCAGTGAGATGTAGCCCTGTAATTGAATCCTAACCAAAGCAAGGTGAGTAGAAGTGATGCTCACAGATCTGAGATCCCCCTATCACAATCCCTCATGTCCTTTACTCCTCTGCTACAGGAATATTGACATTCAGGGAGGCCTTGGGAACCTTGTGTTGAAGATGTCAGAGCCTCAGTCAGACTGACTCCCTGAACGACTGCGGAGCAGAGCACCACCTCCACCACCTCTATCACCTCTACCACCACCACCACCACCACCTCCACTACCACCTCCTCCACCTATACCATCTCCTCCACCAGCACTACTTCCACCACCACCACTACTTCCACCACCACCACCACCTCCACCATCTCTACCACCTCTATGATCTCTACCACCTCCACCACCTCCACCACCTCCACCACTGACTCCACCATCACCTCCACCACCTCCACTACCCCCACCTACTCTACCACCTCAACCACCACCACACTGGCCATGTTGTAGAGAAAACTTAAACTTTGTTTCAAGTTAAAACAGAGAGGTTTATTAAGGGTTTAAAACAGTTGCCTTGGGGAACAATGTAGCCCTTTGAAAATGGAATCAGGTAGTCCTGGAGCAGTTTTGTTATACAGGTATTCTTATGGGGTAAAAAGAAGAACCAGACCATAGGGAGGGCAATTACAGGAAAATCAGTGAATATTGTAATAACTGTACTCTGACTGGTTACTGATTATTAGTAGTTAATGACTGCAGATAGTTTCACAGGATGCTTAGATCATGGTCACAAGATGCTTACATGTATTCTATCTTGCGAAAATATCTTGCTGGCAACAGCGCCCAGACAGCACTTTTCCTGAGTACATGTTTTTTGAGGAGTGCAGATGGTCGCTTGGTTAAGACCACTCAGGGCATATGGTTTCATATCCTGGTTTTGACCACCAAAGAAAAACATGTTTTTCTCAAAAACATAGCTGTTAGTCTAGAAATCCAGGTTAAAATTAGACAGCATGGTCAGCATATAAAGCCTCTTTCTCACTGACTGCACTGAAAGTTCTCTTTTCCCGAGACTACCACCACGGCGATCTCTACCATCACCACCATGTCCTCCACCACCACCACTCCTCCACCACCGCTACCTCCTCCATCTCCACCACCACCCCTCCACCGCCTCCACCACCTCCACCACCATAACCTCTACCACCTCCTTCAGCACCTGCACCAAAACCACTACCACTTCTACCACCTCCACCATCTCTACCACCACCACTACCTCCACCACCTCCTCCACCACCACCCCACATACACTCTACCACCTCCATTCAACCTACATCGTGTTGGATTATTATCTAAGCAAAAAAAAATTCTATTATATTAAGTCCTAAAATTGCTCAAGTCAAGTCAGGTCGCTATTGTAAATGGTTAATTGGATAGGGCATCTGACACTGCTGCCCTAGGCTCCATGGCTGTGCTGCGTCTTGCTACTCTTTTTGGAACATCATAGAAATTAATTGTTGAAGGACAAATATTGTATGATTTGATCTGTATGAGGCAGCTAGAATAGACAAATTCACAGAGACAGAAAGTAGAATTGTGGTTACCAGGGGCCGAGGGAGAGGAAAATGGGGAATTATTGCTTACAGAGTGAGGGGTTTCCATTTGGAGTAGTGAAAAGACTCTAGAATTACACAGTGGTAATGTTTATATTATAATGTTTATACAGGAGTCCTGGTGGTTCAGTGGTTAAGCATACAGCTGCTAACCGAAAGGTCACTTGTTTGAGCCTACCAGCCACTCCATGGGAGAAACATGTGGCAGTCTCATTCCATAAAGATTACAACTTTGAAAACCCTACAGAGCAGTTCTACTCTGCCCTATAGGGTCACTAAGAGTCTTAATAAACTAGGTGGGAATGGGTTTTTCTTTTTTTAATGGTTACACAACATTGCGAATGTACTTAATGCCATTGAATTGTACACCTAAAAACGGTTAAAATGGTAAATTTTATGTTGTTTATATTTTACCACATTAAAAATGTTCAATGTTGAAATTTCTTTTTTGAATAAAGATAACCTATGGGGTCTATGAAACATGCCAACAGGGTGATTCCTTTCAAGGGAGATCATTTTAGGAGATGTCAAATGATTTAGGAGATGCTCAAGGCTCCTCACCCTTTAGAAAGACTCTGCTTTAAGGTATTTGGAAATCCTAATTCATTCTCTGAAGGTTCCAGATAAATTAGCTTCTCAGTAGATATGCCTTTTAGCAGTTTTGTGTCTATGCATACTCCTTGATCCCTGGAAATCTGATTTGAGTAACACTTGTTGATTGAGCACCCACTATGTGTCAAGTGCTGGCAGCTAAGAGAGGTTTTATTCTGGAGCAGCAACTATTGAACACCAAATACAGCAAGAGACTTGAAAGCCTTGGCCTAGGCTAGCTGGCAAGCAGGCCACAGTAATCTTTAGTGCTAGCCCTTGGGCATAGCACTTTCATCCTGCTTCAGGGCTGTCCTAGCCCCTGCCCAACTTCAATGACTTGTACTATGAAAGCGTAGCCTTTCAGAAAAGAGTGCAATGCTCCAGATCAGTGGTTCTCAAAAGTGTGGTCCCTGGACCAGCAGCATCAACATCATCTGGAAACTATTTAGAAATTCAAGTTCCCAAGCCCCACCCTAGGCCTACTGAGTCAGAAATTCTGGGGGTGGAGCCCAGCAATCTGAGTTACCAACTCTTCCAGGTGATTCTGTTGCATCCTAAAGTTTGAGAATCACAGCTCCAGACCATCCAATCCCCCTCTACACTTCCTTAGAATGTAATATCCTTCCATGAATTCCATCTAGACTCTTCCCTCTGCTAAAGTGACCAATCTAATGCTTTATGTTAATGGATGACAAAAGGTTAAAAGATTAGTTCTTTCTACCCGAAAGGTTGATAGTTTGAACCCACCCAGAGGAGCCTGGGAAGACAGGCTTGGCTATCAGCTTCTGAAAGGTCACAGCCTTGAAAACCCTACAGAGCAGTTCTACTTGCACACATGGGGTCACCATAAGTTTGAATCAACTGGACGGCAACAAAGAACAACTCAGTTAACAGGCATTTGCATGGCCAGACTTTTAACACATAGGTGAGAATTTCAGCCGGAGGCTTGTAATTGGCGGATCATCCCTTGTCCCTTGTCCCTCTGAAGTACGAATGGCAAGGCCATCATTCCTGCCTGTTTGCTCACTTCCAGCCCTAGTCGAGGTCAGCACTTCTACCAGTGGCCACATCCCTTTTCATGGGATAGTAGAGTTGCAACCTGATACTTCCTCTATAGTTTCAGAGTAGGAATCCTGTGTAACAGTCCAGAGAAGTATTTCGTGTTGAAGAACAAACACAGTGCTTACTTTATGTTTACCAGAAAAGACAAAGGATTCCCAGTAGGCTAATCCTAAGTTAAAAAAAAAAAAAAAATCCTGTTAGTCACTATTAATTCCAGCTGAAACTATCCTCACAGCTGCCTTTATTCCTCAGCTCAAGCTCCGGAGAGTTACAGCCACGCCGCTGCTGAGGTGACTGCTGTAACCACTTGCTCATTTCAGCTGGAAAACATATTCAGGTTGTCAGCTGTGCCACCAGAAGATCTTGGCTGAGAACATTGAGGTCAGTGACATTGCCTGCTCGAAGCATGTTGTCAATCGAACATGCTGCAGGAAGATAAAGTTGAGACAGAGCTGTTTTCTAGGCCGGGAGCCAGGCAGGGTCTCAGGGGATGACAATGTCCTTGGCATCTCATTTACAGTCTAGTCCTCAACTTTACGGCCAGAAGGTTGATTTTGTTGATATCCCTATAGAGACAGCTGGACTCTAGGGTGTGGATTAATGTTGATCAAACTCACAAAAGAATGATATATAAACCAGAATGCCTATTTATTGTGTTTCACTGAAAAATATAATCATCATACTGAAATTTCCGTGCGAATTGGTCAGTACATTCTCTGTGTGGTACATAGGAAATGGGAAGGTTGCTCAGTTATCTATCCAACCTCACTGAAACCAAAAGAATCAATGAGATGATTTTAGTAGCTGGTGTTATCAAGCCCAACAACCCCACTTCAAACATTTTCTAAATTCTTTGCAGTACATTCTCCTTATGTAAACCACCTTCCTTTAAGCAGGGTAAAATTTAACTAACTAAGCTACTTCTTTATTCAAGTTAATAGAGCCATACTTTTCTGAGTTTACAGCCTGGATACTTTGATTACCCTTTGGGTATTCCCCAAATTATTCAGGCTCTAATTTATGAATTATTGCTTTGGATGTTTTAGTTCTAATATAACCTCCTATTCTTTGAGGGAGGAAGTCTATAACAAATACAGAAAGCAGTTCAATGTTTCAAATTTTAGAAGGAAAAATTGGAAGTCACTATAGAAGAAAGACTTTGCACCAGTTGGAGTTTTGAACCTGGAGTGAGATTTAATTTTTAATACGTATTTCCATATCCTAATATGTTCTAATGGAGTTCCTGGCTACTAACCAAAAGATTGGAGGTTCGAGTCCATCCAGGACCACCTCAGAAGAAAACCTGGCAATCTACTTCCAAAAAATCAGCCACTGAAAATCTTACGGAGCACAGTTCTACTGTGACACACATGGAGTCAGCATGAGTTGGAGTCAACTTGACAGCAGCTGGTTTACTGATTTAATGTATTCGTGAATATGAAAGACAGAGTCGCCATCTGTGGCAGGCAGAATTCTAAGATGGCCCCAAAGATTTCCAAGCCCTGTGTAATCCCCTTCCCTTGAGTTTGGACCGGGCCAGTGAATATGATGGGATATCACTCCCATGGTTGCTAATCAGTTGATTTTGAATTAATTAAAAGTAAAATTATTCTGGATAGGCCTGGCCTAATCTAAAGGTGAGCCCTTTAAAAGAAGGTGAAGCAGCAGAGAGATGCTCTCCTGTCCAGTAAGAAAGCCAACAGCCGTGTTTTGAACTGTGTGTGGAATGGACATGTCATTGCTCTGTAGTATGTACTTCCTCATATTTCATCTTTGCACATTTTCCCAAAGAACTTACACTCTATATGACACAAGAAAAACAGTGAGATTCTCATACTTCATTGGAAAAAACCAAGAAACCAAACCTGTTGCCGTTGAGTTGATTCTGACTCATAGCTACCTGATAGGACAGAGTAGAACTGCCCCATGCAGTTTCCAAAGGAGCAGTTGGTAGATTCGAACTACCAAACTTTTGGTTAACAGCCAAGCTCTTAACCACTGCATCACCAGGGCTCCTCATTGGAAAGGGAACATTGAATTCTAGTTGTTCTGAAAACATGTGGTGGTTTTTGTTTTGTTTTGCTTTTTTAATGCCATGCTTTATCATATTTCCTTCCAAAAACTGCTGAATGCAGGGGAAATGTTCAGGCCCCCCATAGGGCTGTATCTTCATAAATCAAATAAGCCTAGTTAAGATGGTATTCTGTAAAGTGCGCTGCTACCTCTGTTGCCCACCCCTCTCCTTGGCAAGTAAGGCCCACACTGAAACAAAGGGTTTTCTGAAGACAAGCAGAGTATCTGTTGATAATGACTGAAGCCATATTCAGAAATGAGAATGTGATATAGTTCACTCTAAGTACTTCATGTGTATGTCAAGGAATAATACAACTAGGGAGTAGATTCTGCCATGGATCTCCAGTTCCTCCAAGGTATGGCTGAAGGAAACTTTGAGTCCAGATTGTCCCAGGTCCTAGAGATGCCCCGTGTGTCACATGTCATCTTGTCTTTTGCAAGTGCTCTGACTGGAATGCTATTAAATAAAAGTGCCAAAGATATCCTCTTTGTATTGATGCCAAATTGTTTACTTCTTCATTGCAGGCTGAAGCCCATTACCCTAAAAAGCCTACTGGCACAAAACTCAAATTTGAACACATTGTAAATACAGCTCAAATGGCATATTTTTAGCTACTTAAAACCTGCCTGCTTTATGTATCCCATGAAACGGTGTCCAGCATCTGCTAGCCCTGAAGAAGGACATCACCTAGGGACATGGCAGTTTCCCCCACCCCCTTCTCCTCTTCCCCCGGGGTTCCATGCGCTCCTCCCCCTGTGGTGGTTCTCTGTGAAGCTTGCTTTTGGAAGGACCCCCTGCAATGGAGGGGTCGGCCCCTGCATCCAGCTGTCAGCCCCAATAAATAAATAGCTTGTTGTGCAATGTTGCTATCTCAGGGTCATATATTTTTTCTTGATCAACCTCAAACTCATAACAAATGCCCACTTCTTATTTTAGAGATCTATAGGAAGCTAAATTTTTAGTCTTTGCTTATGCAGTTACCCAAAGTGCAGTCTTTAAGTGTTGCATCTTGGTCCATTGATTTCTGGAGACCTCTTAGTTTCCTAACAAAATACTTTACAAAATGCTGGCTGCCTTCTTCCTGGTGTAGTAAAAATGAAAAACCATGTCTGCCTCCCTAGGGGCACTTAGGTTGCATGGTCATTTTGGAGGGAAGATAAATTCCTACCTTCCTGCTCCATTCTATGTACTCACAAAACAGGAAAACACCAAAGTCTCTGATCCTAATAAAGGAAAGACTGCAATGATGCTTTGAGTTCCAGGACAGATGAGTTTAGTTGAAGAGCTTAATGAGTTACTTCTCCCCACCTCACTGGCATGAGGCCTAAAGCTGGGTCTTGGGATGTTATTGGTAGGGGCCATCAAGTCTATTCTGACTCATAGAGACTGCATGTGAGAGAATAGAACTGCCCCCATAGGGTTTTCTAGGCTGAAATCTCTGCGGGAGCAGATCACCAGGTCTTTCCCCCTCGGAGCTACAGCAAAGTGCTTAACCATTGCACCACCAGTGTTCCTTAGTTTTGGAATAGGGGTTAAAAAGAGCCAAATTCAAGGAATAAGTAAAAGTATCTCTATTTGCAGAAGACAGGATCTTATACAAAGAAAATCCTAAGGAATCCTCAAGAAAGCTACTGAAACTGATAGAACAGTTCAGCAGAGTATCGGGATACAAGATAAACATACAAAAATCAGTTGGATTCCTCTACACCAACACAAAGAACATCAAAGAGGAAACCACCAAACCATTTACAGTAGCTCCCAAGAAGATAAAATACTTAGGAATAAATCTTATGAGAGATATAAAAGACTTACACAAAGAAAACTACAAAACACTTTTGTAAGAAACTAAAAGAGACTTACATAAGTGGAAAAACATACCTTGCTCACGGATAGGAAGACTTAACATTATAAAAATGTCTATTCTACCAAAAGCAATCTATAGATTTAATGCAATTCTGATCCATATTCCAATGACATTTTTTAATGAGATGGAGAAACAAATCGCCAACTTCATACAGAAGGGCAAGAGGCCCTGGATAAGTAAAGCATTGCTGAAAAAGAAAAAAAAAACAAAGTGAGAGGCCTGACTCTACCTGATTTTAGAGCCTATCATATGGCCACAGTAGTCAAAACATCTTGGTACTGGTACATCAACAGATACATAGACCAACGGAACAGAATTGAGAATGCAGACATAAATCCATCCACATATGAGCAGTTGATATTTGAAAAAGGCCCCAAAGCAGGTAAATGGGGAAAAGACAGTCTTTTTAACAAATGGTGCTGGCATAACTGGATATCCAACTGCAAAAAAATGAAACAAGACCCACACCTCACTCCATGCACAAAAACAAGCTCAAAATGGATCAAAGACCTAAATATAAAATCTGAAACGATAAAGATCATGGAAGAAAAAATAGAGACAACATTAGGAGCCCTAATACATGGCATAAACAGTATACAAAACATTACTAACAGTGCAGAAGAAGAACTAGATAACTGGGAGCTCCTAAAAATCTAACACCTATGCTATGCTCATGAAAAGACTTCACGAAAAGAGTAAAAAGATTACCTACAGACTGGGAAAAAGTTTTTAGCTATGACATTTTCAATCAGCGTCTGATCTCTAAAAGCTACATGATACCGCAAAAACTCAACTACAAAAAGACAAATAACCAAATTAAAAAACAGGCAGAAGATATGAACAGACACTTCACTAAAAAAGACATTCAGGTAGCTAACAGATAAGTGAGGAAAAATGCTCACGATCATTAGCCATTAGAGAAATGCAAATCAAAATTACAATGAGATTCCACCTCACTCCAACAAGGCTGGCATTAATCCAAAAAACACAAACTAATAAATGTTGGGAAAATCCTGGTGGCACAGTGGTTAAGTGCTACGGCTGCTAACCAAAGGTTCGGCAGTTCAAATCCACCAGGCGCTGCTTGGAAACTCTGTGGGGCAGTTCTACTCTGTCCTATAGGGCACTATGAGTCGGAATTGACTTGACGTCACTGGGTAAAAAATGCTGGGGAGGTAGTGGAGAGATTGGAACACTTTTATACTGCTGGCAGGAATGTAAAATGGTACAACCACTTTGGAAATCGATTTGGCACCTCCTTAAAAAGCTAGAAATAGAACTACCATACAATCCAGCAATCCCACTCCTTGGAATATATCCTAGAGAAAAAAGAGCCTTTCCATGAACAGATATATGCACACCCATGTTCACTGCAGCACTGTTTACAACAGCAAAAAGATGGAAGCAACCAAGGTGCTCATCAACGGATGAATGGATAAATAAATTATGGTATATTCACACAAATGGAATACTATGCACTGATAAAGAACAGTGACGAATCTGTGAAACATTTCATAACATGGAGGAATCTGGAAGGCATTATGCTGAGTGAAATTAGTCAGTTGCAAAAAGGCAAATATTGTGTAAGACCACTATTACAAGAACTCAAGAAATAGTTTAAACAGAGAAGAAAACATTCTTTGATGGTTACAAGAGTGGGGAGGGAGGGAGGGTGGGAGAGAGGTATTCACTAATTAGATAGTAGATAAGAACTACTTTTGGTGATGGGAAAGACAACACACAACACAGGCAAGGTCAGCACAACTGGACTAAACCAAAAGCAAGGAAGGGAGAGGCGGAGCCAAGATGGCGGACTAGGCAGACGCTACCTCGGATCCCTCTTACAACAAAGACACGGAAAAACAAGTGAATCGATCACATACATAACAATCTACGAACCCTGAACAACAAACACAGAGTTAGAGACGGAGAACGAACTAATACGGGGAAGCAGCGATTGTTTCCAGAGCCTGGAGCCAGCGTACCAGTCAGGTACGGCACAAGCACAGAGACCTGCTCCACCCCCCTGAACTAACCCCGGGAGGGGGACTAGCCGGTTCCACGGGCGGCGTGGGACGCAGCCGTTAGGAGAAGTCCCCGGGAGGCAGTGACTGATCTTGGAGCAGAAAGAGCAGCACCCGAGCCGGGGAACCGTCCCACAGGGATTTGGACTGCACGCAGGTACGCCATAAACACGGAGAGTTGCTCCATCCCCTGAACTAACCCCGGGAAGGTGACCATCCGGGTCGCGCGGGCGGCGTGGGACGCAGCCGGTAGGAGAAGTCCCCGGGAGGCAGCGACTGGTATTGGAGCGGGGAGAACAGCGTTCCAGCCGGGACACTCGGTCGCGGCACAAGCACGGGGAGCTACTCCACCCATCTGAACTAACCCCGGGAGGGGGCCCACCTGGTTCACGGGGGCGGCACGGCCACGCGGCTGGAGAGACGAGAAGTCCCCGGGAGGCAGCGACTGATTTTGGAGTCGAGAGTGCACCGTCCCAGTAGGGGAGCCTTGACGCTGGGCGTGGGGCTGGAAGCGGAGGATCTGACCGTGACTCCAGCGGGCCAGACCCCCCGGGGGCAATCTCCACACAGACAGCACACATAGGCGACGCGCCCGCGGGAATCTCAGATATAATAGTCTTTCCAAGCAAGACAAGCAACTCTGGCTATATTCTGAGGTGCTACTCTCCTATCTCTCTGTTCCCTCCCCCACCCTCCCCAGGCGGCTTCATTAACATCTGAATAGCCTGAGCCAGAGGGAGAACTCTGATAGGGATCTGACTGCAGTTTTTTTTTAGCGGATTTTCTGGAAAAACTAGTTTCCCAGTGATGGCTCGGAGACAACAATCCATATCAAACCACTTAAAGAAGCAGACTGTGACAGCTTCTCCAACTCCCCAAACAAAAGAATCAAAATGTTTCCCAAATGAAGATACAATTTTGGAATTATCAGATACAGAATATAAAAAACTAATTTACAGAATGCTTAATGATATCACAAATGAAATTAGGATATCTGCAGAAAAAGCCAAGGAACACACTGATAAAACTGTTGAAGAACTCAAAAAGATTATTCAAGAACATACTGGAAAAATTAATAAGTTGCAAGAATCCATAGAGAGACAACATGTAGAAATCCAAAAGATTACCAATAAAATAACAGAATTAGACAACACACTAGGAAGTCAGAGGAGCAGACTCGAGCAATTAGAATGCAGACTGGGACATCTGGAGGACCAGGGAATCAACACCAACATAGCTGAAAAAAAATCAGATAAAAGAATTAAAAAAAATGAAGAAACCCTAAGAATTATGTGGGACTCTATCAAGAAGGATAACCTGCGGGTGATTGGAGTCCCAGAACAGGGAGGGGGGACAGAAAACACAGAGAAAATAGTTGAAGAACTTCTGACAGAAAACTTCCCTGACATCATGAAAGACGAAAGGATATCTATCCAAGATGCTCATCGAACCCCATTTAAGATTGATCCAAAAAGAAAAACACCAAGACATATTATCATCAAACTCACCAAAACCAAAGATAAACAGAAAATTTTAAAAGCAGCCAGGGAGAAAAGAAAGGTTTCCTTCAAGGGAGAATCAATAAGAATATGTTCTGACTACTCAGCAGAAACCATGCAGGCAAGAAGGGAATGGGACGACATATACAGAACACTGAAGGAGAAGAACTGCCAACCAAGGATCATATATCCAGCAAAACTCTCTCTGAAATATGAAGGCGAAATTAAGATATTTACAGACAAACACAAGTTTAGAGAATTTGCAAAAACCAAACCAAAGCTACAAGAAATACTAAAGGATATTGTTTGGTCAGAGAACCAATAATATCAGATATCAGCACAACACAAGGTCACAAAACAGAACGTCCTGATATCAACTCAAATAGGGAAATCACAAAAACAAACAAATTAAGATTAATTAAAAAAAAAAATATACATAACAGGGAATCATGGAAGTCAATAGGTAAAAGATCACAATAATCAAAAAGAGGGACTAAATACAGGAGGCATTGAACTGCCATATGGAGAGTGATACAAGGCGATATAGAACAATACAAGTTAGGTTTTTACTTAGAAAAATAGGGGTATATAATGAGGTAACCACAAAAAGGTATAACAACTCTATAACTCAAGACAAAAACGAAGAAAAACGTAACGACTCAACTAACATAAAGTCAAACACTATGAAAGTGAGGATCTCACAATTTACTAAGAAAAACGCCTCAGCACAAAAAAGTATGTGGAAAAATGAAATTGTCAACAACACACATAAAAAGGCATCAAAATGACAGCACTAAAAACTTATTTATCTATAATTACCCTGAATGTAAATGGACTAAATGCACCAATAAAGAGACAGAGAGTCACAGACTGGATAAAGAAACACGATCCATCTATATGCTGCCTACAAGAGACACACCTTAGACTTAGAGACACAAACAAACTAAAACTCAAAGGATGGAAAAAAGTATATCAAGCAAACAATAAGCAAAAAAGAAGAGGAGTAGCAATATTAATTTCTGACAAAATAGACTTTAGACTTAAATCCACCACAAAGGATAAAGAAGGACACTATATAATGATAAAAGGGACAATTGATCAGGAAGACATAACCATATTAAATATTTACGCACCCAATGACAGGGCTGCAAGATATATAAATCAAATTTTAACAGAACTGAAAAGCGAGATAGATACCTCCACAATTATAGTAGGAGACTTCAACACACCCCTTTCGGAGAAGGACAGGACATCCAGTAAGAAGCTCAATAGAGACACGGAAGATCTAATTACAACAATCAACCAACTTGACCTCATTGACTTATACAGAACTCTCCACCCAACTGCTGCAAAATATACTTTTTTTTCTAGCGCACATGGAACATTCTCTAGAATAGACCACATATTAGGTCATAAAACAAACCTTTGCAGAGTCCAAAACATCGAAATATTACAAAGCATCTTCTCAGACCACAAGGCAATAAAACTAGAGATCAATAACAGAAGAACGAGGGAAAAGAAATCAAATACTTGGAAAATGAACAATACCCTCCTGAAAAAAGACTGGGTTATAGAAGACATCAAGGAGGGAATAAGGAAATTCATAGACAGCAACGAGAATGAAAATACTTCCTATCAAAACCTCTGGGACACAGCAAAAGCAGTGCTCAGAGGTCAATTTATATCAATAAATGCACACATACAAAAAGAAGAAAGAGCCAAAATCAGAGAACTGTCCCTACAACTTGAACAAATAGAAAGTGAGCAACAAAAGAATCCATCAGGCACCAGAAGAAAACAAATAATAAAAATTAGAGCTGAACTAAATGAATTAGAGAACAGAAAAACAATTGAAAGAATTAACAAAGCCAAAAGCTGGTTCTTTGAAAAAATTAACAAAATTGATAAACCATTGGCTAGACTGACTAAAGAAATACAGGAAAGGAAACAAATAACCCGAATAAGAAATGAGAAGGACCACATCACAACAGAACCAAATGAAATTAAAAGAATCATTTCAGATTATTATGAAAAATTGTACTCTAACAAATTTGAAAACCTAGAAGAAATGGATGAATTCCTTGAAAAACACTACCTACCTAAACTAACACATTCAGAAGCAGAACAACTAAATAGACCCATAACAAAAAAAGAGATTGAAACGGTAATCAAAAAACTCCCAACAAAAAAAAGTCCTGGCCCGGACGGCTTCACTGCAGAGTTCTACCAAATTTTCAGAGAAGAGTTAACACCACTACTACTAAAGGTATTCCAAAGCATAGAAAATGACGGAATACTACCCAACTCATTCTATGAAGCCACCATCTCCCTGATACCAAAACCAGGTAAAGACATTACAAAAAAAGAAAATTATAGACCTATATCCCTCATGAACATTGATGCAAAAATCCTCAACAAAATTCTAGCCAATAGAATCCAACAACACATCAAAAAAATAATTCACCCTGATCAAGTGGGATTTATACCAGGTATGCAAGGCTGGTTTAATATCAGAAAAACCATTAATGTAATCCATCACATAAATAAAACAAAAGACAAAAACCACATGATCTTATCAATTGATGCAGAAAAGGCATTTGACAAAGTCCAACACCCATTTATGATAAAAACTCTTACCAAAATAGGAATTGAAGGAAAATTCCTCAACATAATAAAGGGCATCTATGCAAAGCCAACAGCCAATATCACTCTAAATGGAGAGAACCTGAAAGCATTTCCCTTGAGAACGGGAACCAGACAAGGATGCCCTTTATCACCACTCTTATTCAACATCGTGTTGGAAGTCTTAGCCAGGGCAATCAGGCTAGACAAAGAAATAAAAGGTATCCGGATTGGCAAGGAAGAAGTAAAGTTATCACTATTTGCAGATGACATGATTATATACACAGAAAACCCTAAGGAATCCTCCAGAAAACTACTGAAACTAATAGAAGAGTTTGGCAGAGTCTCAGGTTATAAAATAAACATACAAAAATCACTTGGATTCCTCTACATCAACAAAAAGAACACCGAAGAGGAAATAACCAAATCAATACCATTCACGGTAGCCCCCAAGAAGATAAGATACTTAGGAATAAATCTTACCAAGGATGTAAAAGACCTATACAAAGAAAACTACAAAGCTCTACTACAAGAAATTCAAAAGGACATACTTAAGTGGAAAAACATACCTTGCTCATGGATAGGAAGACTTAACATAGTAAAAATGTCTATTCTACCAAAAGCCATCTATACATTTAACGCACTTCCGATCCAAATTCCAATGTCATATTTTAAGGGGATAGAGAAACAAATCACCAATTTCATATGGAAGGGAAAAAAGCCCCGGATAAGCAAAGCACTACTGAAAAAGAAGAAGAAAGTGGGAGGCCTCACCTTACCTGACTTCAGAACCTATTATACAGCCACAGTAGTCAAAACAGCCTGGTATTGGTACAACAACAGACACATAGACCAATGGAACAGAATTGAGAACCCAGACATAGATCCATCCACGTATGAGCAGCTGATATTTGACAAAGGACCAGTGTCAATTAACTGGGGAAAAGACAGCCTTTTTAACAAATGGTGCTGGCATAACTGGATATCCATTTGCAAAAAAATGAAACAGGACCCATACCTCACACCATGCACAAAAACTAACTCCAAGTGGATCAAAGACCTAAACATAAAGACTAAAACGATAAAGATCATGGAAGAAAAAATTGGGAGAACCCTAGGAGCCCTAATACAAGGTATAAACAGAATACAAAACATTACCAAAAATGATGAAGAGAAACCCGATAACTGGGAGCTCCTAAAAATCAAACACCTATGCTCATCTAAAGACTTCACCAAAAGAGTAAAAAGACCACCTACAGATTGGGAAAGAATTTTCAGCTATGACATCTCCGACCAGCGCCTGATCTCTAAAATCTACATGATTCTGTCAAAACTCAACCACAAAAAGACAAACAACCCAATCAAGAAGTGGGCAAAGGATATGAACACACATTTCTCTAAAGAAGATATTCAGGCAGCCAACAGATACATGAGAAAATGCTCTCGATCATTAGCCATTAGAGAAATGCAAATTAAAACTACGATGAGATTCCATCTCACACCAGCAAGGCTGGCATTAATCCAAAAAACACAAAATAATAAATGTTGGAGAGGCTGCGGAGAGATTGGAACTCTCATACACTGCTGGTGGGAATGTAAAATGGTACAACCACTTTGGAAATCTATCTGGCGTTATCTTAAACAGTTAGAAATAGAACTACCATACAACCCAGAAATCCCACTCCTCGGAATATACCCTAGAGATACAAGAGCCTTCATACAAACAGATATATGCACACCCATGTTTATTGCAGCTCTGTTTACAATAGCAAAAAG
The DNA here is from genome assembly GCF_024166365.1 of Elephas maximus indicus. Classification (NCBI taxonomy): domain Eukaryota; kingdom Metazoa; phylum Chordata; class Mammalia; order Proboscidea; family Elephantidae; genus Elephas; species Elephas maximus. The sequence goes on along the minus strand of NC_064832.1, from coordinate 29,866,962 downwards.
TTGGAAGCAACCAAGGTGTCCATCAACGGATGAATGGGTAAATAAATTGTGGTATATTCACACAATGGAATACTACGCATCGATAAAGAACAGTGACGAATCTCTGAAACATTTCATAACATGGAGGAACCTGGAAGGCATTATGCTGAGCGAAATGAGTCAGAGGCAAAAGGACAAATACTGTATAAGACCACTATTATAAGATCTTGAGAAATAGTAAACCTGAGAAGAACACATACTTTTGTGGTTACGAGGGGGGGAGGGAGGGAGGGTGGGAGAGGGTTTTTTTATTGATTAATCAGTAGATAAGAACTGCTTTAGGTGAAGGGAAAGACAACACTCAATACATGGAAGGTCAGCTCAATTGGACTGGACCAAAAGCAAAGAAGTTTCCGGGATAAAATGAATGCTTCAAAGCTCAGTGGAGCAAGCGCGGGGGTCTGGGGAACATGGTTTGCGGGGACTTCTAAGTCAATTGGCAAAATAATTCTATTATGAAATCATTCTGCATCCCACTTTGAAATGTGGCGTCTGGGGTCTTAAATGCTAACAAGCAGCCATCTAAGATGCAGCAATTGGTCTCAACCCACCTGGAGCAAAGGAAAATGAAGAACACCAAGCCCACATGACAACTAAGAGCCCAAGAGACAGAAAGGGCCACATGAACCAGAGACCTACATCATCCTGAGACCAGAAGAACTAGTTGGTGCCCGGCCACAATCGATGACTGCCCTGACAGGGAGCTCAGCAGAGGACCCCTGAGGGAGCAGGAGAGCAGTGGGATGCAGACCCCAAATTCTCATAAGAAGACCAAACTTAATGGTCTGACAGAGACTGGAGGAATCCCGGCGGTCATGCTCTCCAGACCTTCTGTTGACACAGGACAGGAACCATCCCTGAAGACAACTCATCAGACATGAAAGGGACTGGTCAGCGGGTGGGAGAGAGACGCTGATGAAGAGTGAGCTAATTATATCAGGTGTACACTTGAGATTGTGTTGGCAACTCTTGTCTGGAGGGGGGATGGGAGGATAGAGAGAGAGGGAAGCCGGCAAAATTGTCAAGAAAGGAGAGACTGAAAGGGCTGACTCAAGACGGGGAGAGTAAGTGGGAGTAGGGAGTGAGATGTATGTAAACTTATATGTGACAGACTGATTGGATTTGTAAACGTTCACTTGAAGCTTAATAAAAGAAAAAAAAAAAAAAAAAAAAATTAAACAACTCCCCAGAAGCCTGAACAATGCTGAAAGACTTCTGGGTAGCTTATCATCAAACATACCCCTGCAAACCAACGTCATTAATCCCTCAGGAATGCTCCCTGTTTCCTAAGGACTTTACTCACTTTGAAGTAACAGATGGTACATATTTAGCCTACAAGTTTCTTTTTCCCAAGACCTGTATCACTGAAGTTTTGTGTGTTCCATGTGACTTGTTCTTCTGCACTACTGTATAACCTTCAGAAAACCAGCTGTTTTATTACAAGATTATAAATGGCACATAAGCAAAAACCACTTTGTGATAGTCTCAGCAATTTCTCTAGAACTGACTGCCCATTTGGTGCAAATGTCTTTCTCTTCTCACTTTTAATAAATATTAGATCTCTTTAACTGTCAAAAAAAAAAAAAAAAAAAAAAAAAAAAAAGCAAGGAAGTTTCCTGAATAAACTGAATGCTTCGAAGGCCAGCGTAGCAGGGGCAGGGGTCTGGGGACCATGGTTCCAGGGGACATCTAAGTCAATTGGCATAATAAGATCTATTAAGAAAACATTCTGCATCCCACTTCGGAGAGTGACATCTGGGGTCTTAAACTCTAGCAAGCGGCCACCTAAATGCATCAATTGGCCTCAACCCACCTGGACCAAAGGAAAATGAAGAACACCAAAGACACAAAGTAATTACGAGCCCAAGAGACAGAAAGGGCCACATAAACCAGAGACTACACCAGCCTGAGACCAGAAAAACTAGATGGTGACCAGAAGAACTAGGGCCATAACTGATGACTGCCCTGACAGGGAACACAACAGAGAACCCCTGAGGGAGCAGGACAGCAGTGGGATGCAGACCCCAAATTCTCGTAAAAAGACCAGACTTGGTGGTCTGACTGACACTAGAAGGACCCCAGTGGTCATGGCCCCCAGACCTTCTGTTGGCCCAGGACAGGAACCATTCCAAAGACAACTCTTCAGACAGGGATTGGACTGGACAATGGGATGGAGAGGGATGCTGGTGAGGAGTGAGCTTGGATCAGGTGGGCACTTGAGACTAAGTTGGCATCTCCTGCCTGGAGGGGAGATGAGAGGGTAGAGGGGGTTACAAGCTGACAAAATGGACACAGAAGGAGAGAGTGGAGGGAGGGAGCGGGCTGTCTCATTAGAGGGAGAGCAATTGGGAGTATGCAGCAAGGTGTATATTTTTGTGCGAGAGACTGACTTGATTTGTAAACTTTCATTTAAAGCACAATAAAAATTAAAAAAAAAAAAAAGAGCCAAATTGCTGAGAATAATAAAGTGACAGGAAAGTGAGAGCTTTAGAGACAAGAAGAAAGTATAATAAGATAGTGAAAACCCCAGAGCTGTGCAGGAAAGAGACAGTGAGAAATTTACTTGTCTTAGTTATCAAGAGCTGCTATAACAGAAATATCACAAGCTGGTGGCTTTAACAAACAGAAATTTATTTTCTCACAGTTTAGAAGGCTAGAAGTCTGAATTCAGGGTGTCGCCTCTAGAGGAAGGCTTTCTCTCTGTTGGCTCTGGGTGAAGGTCCGTGTCTCTTCCGCTACTGTTTCCTGGTTCCTTGGAGATATCATGGAGCATGACATCTATCTTCCCCTATCTCTGCTTCCTTGCTTAATCTGCTCTTTTACATCTCAAAAGAAATTAACTTAAGACATATCCTACACTAATACGACCTCATTAGCATAACAAAGAAACCTCATTCCTCAATGAGATTATAACCAGAGGCATAGAGGTTAAGATTCACAACATGTATTTTGAGGGGATACAATTCAATCTATAATAGACGTCTAAGGTCAGGATTAATCAACATGGGTTTCAGTTTGTCTGCCGTAGCCCCTTCTACTGTCTTGGACCAGTGGCATCTGGAGAGTGAAGGAGTCTGTTGGGTCCCAGTCCTGTGTAACACTGAAGAGAGGGAGTGGACAGTGCACCCAGGAGGCAGTAAGAAGAGACGTGATCAAGAAAACAATCAAAGCCAAAACTGATTCAGAGATGATTTGAGTAAACTTAAGCCCTTAAGAATCATTTCAAGACTATTGGGACATCCCCTGTTAGTAGGCTACTAGCTCAAACCATATTGCTTTTAAAATTATAATCAAATGGATGAGCCAATGAAGCTGGAGGACTTGGGATGGTTGACATCTAAAAGGGCCTGCTGTGTGACGTTGTAGCCCTCCACTCCCCAATCTCAGCACCTGTGGCTGCAGCCTCTTGCAGGAGCAATACAATCTCTACACATAGCCACAAGAGGAAGGGTATTTCTTTCCTTTTTTTTTTTCTCTCTCTCTTTTTTTTATTGTGCTTTAAGTGAAAGTTGACAAGTCAGTCTTTCATACAAAAATTTATATACACCTTCCTATGTACTCCTAGTTGCTCTCTCCCTAATGAGACAGCACACTTCTCCTCTCCACCCTGTATTTCCCATGTCCATTCAACCAGCACCTGTCACCCTCTGCCTTCTCATCTTGCCTCCAGACAGGAGCAGTCCACATAGTCTCACGCGTCTTCTTGAGCCAAGAAGCTCACTCCTCACCAGCATCATTTTATGTCTTATAAACATAGTCCAGTCTAATCTTTGTCTGAAGAGTTGGCTTTGGGAATGGCTTTAGTTTTGTGCTAAAAGAGAGTCCGGGGGCCATGTCCTCTGGGGTCCCTTCAGTCTCAGTCAAACCATTAAGTCTCATCTTTTTACTAGGATTTGAGTTCTGCATCCCACTTTTCTCCTGCTTTATCAGGGATTCTCAGCTGTGTTCCCTGTCAGGGCAGTCATTGGTGGTAATCTGGCACCATCTAGTTCTTCCAGTCTCAAGCTGATGGAGTCTCTGCTTTACGTGACACTTTTTGTCTCTTGGGCTCTTATTTTCCTGTGTCTTTGGTGCTCTTCATTCTCCTTTGCTCCAGGTGGGTTGAGACAAATCGGTGCATCTTAGATGGCTGCTTGCTAGCTTTTAAGACCCCACACACCACTCACCAAAATGGGATGCAGAACATTTTCTTAATACACTTTGTTATGCCAGTTGACCTAAATGTCCCCCGAAACCATGATCTCCAGACCCCGCCTGCGCTACACTGTCCCTCAAAGTGTTTGGTTGTATTCAGGAAAACGTCTTAGCTTTTGGCTTAGTCCAGTTGTGCTGACTTCCCCTGTATGGTATGTTGACCTTCTCTTTACCTAAAATAATTCTTGTCTATATCTAACTAGTGAATACCCCTCTTTCTCCTTCCCCACCCTCATAACCATCAAAGAATGTTTTCTTCTGTGTTTAACCCTTTTCTTGAGTTCTTATAATAGTGCTCTCATAAAATATTTGTCCTTTTACGACAGACTAATTTCACTCATCGTGACGCCTTCCAGATTCCTCCATGTTATGAGATGTTTCACGGATTCGTCGTTGTTCTTTATTGTTGTGTAGTATTCCATTGTGTGAATATACTATAATTTGGTTATCCATTCATCCATTGATGGGCACCTTGACTGTTTCCATCTTTTTGCTATTGTAAACAGTGCTGTAACGAACATGGGTGTGCACGTATCTGTTCATGGAAAGGCTCTTTTTTCTCTAGGATATATTCCAAGGAGTGGGATTCCTGGATTGTATGGTAGTTCTATTTCCAGTTTTTCAAGGAAGCGCCAAATCCATTTCCAAAGTGGTTGTACCATGTTATATTCCCACCGGCATTGTATAAGTGTTCTAGTCTCGAGAGGAGGGGTATTTCAAACGGCTGTTGGTGGGGAGAACGAGTTCTTGCTAAGAATGTGATGTGAGTTGAAAACAAAACCCTGGTGTAAGATCAAGGATGCTGTTTTCCTTTCAGTACAACACCCTTGGATATGCTCCTGATTGCAGAAGGTCAGGAGCAGCTCACGTGTTCAGCATCCATTATTTAGTCGCTGCAGATGCAGTCAACCATTCAAGCTGGATGTCATCAGACTGTTAAGAAGAAGCCCCTCTGGGGGGCAGGAGAAAGGACACATTAACTCTTCTGGCCTCCAAGCCCGTGCGAGGCATTTTAGAACTCTCCCTTCGTGTTCACCTCAGGTAATGGACCATGCCAACACAACCCATTGCTCCCATCTGACCCGGAGTGTTGGGTCCCAGCATACCACCATCAAGCATCACACTTCTCTCCCCTTGACTATTTTAACAATACCTTGTTCAATATCAGACTCCTTTCGCATGAGACTCCCAGGGTTGTATTTTTTGGGCAGCGATCCTACATGACCCTATACTCAAAAAATAAAAATTTTAAAAAAGCTCTATTAGATATGGATAATAAAATAGTAAAGCCTCTATCAAAGCAGACTAGACAGCAAACTTACAGAGGGCAGACACCTTGGGTATGTCTGACTTGCCATTATTTCCTGGGGCATAAATAGTTTAAGCAGTGGACTGCTAGCTGAAGTCCATGGAAGAAAGGCCTGATAATCTGCTTCTACAAAGATTACAGCCAAGAAAACCCTATGCAGCAGTTCTGCTCTGTAACACATGGGGTCACCATGAGTCAGACTCAACTGATAGCAATGGGGTTGGCTGTTTTGTTTTGGTTTGGTTTGGTTTGTTTATCCAGCATCAAAAGCCAAAAAATCAAACCTGTTTCCATTGAGTTGATTCCAACTCATAGTGACCCTGTAGTACAGAATAGAACTGCCCCATAGAGCTTCCAAGGAGTGGCTGGTTGGTACAAACTGCTGACCTGTTGGTTAGCAGCATGAACTCTTAACCACTGGGCCACCAGGGCTCCTTTATCTAGCACACACCCACACTCCCATCAGTTGCTGTCAAGTCGATTCCAACTCATGATGACCCCATGTGTGCTGAGTAGAACTGGACTCTATACAGTTTTCAGGGCTGTGACCTTTCGGAAGTAGATCATCAGATCAGGCCTTTCTTCCAAGACTCGTCTGGGTGAATTTGAACCACCAACCTAAGGTTAGTAGCCAAGCACTTAACCATTGTACCACCCAGGGAATCTGTATCTAGCACAGTGACTGGCAAATAACAGGCACTTGACTCTGCCTCTTCACCATTCCAAAATGTCAGGCTTCATTTGTGTGGTCTGGTCTCCCATCTTCAAGCACCACACTTAAATCCATCCAGGCAGCTGGCTGTCTTTGTCTCCCCTGAAGATGTCCAGAACAACCGGCTACACAGCCTCCCTGGGCTGCCGTGTCATCTTCCTGTTGGGAAATCGTTTTCGCCTTAGCTAAATAGGTAGGCAATTTCATGCTTGTTTCAGACAGAAAACCTAAGTTTGAAAAAAGATTAAGTGACTAGCTCAGGGTTATACGCAAACTCTGGCCCAGTTGAAAATAAACTCAAGCGGTTCCTAACATTTAATTCTATGGTTACTTTTGTAGAGGAGACGATGTTTGTAATTGACAGACATCATTCCCAGATCACTCACTGAAAACTCTGCCTAAAAATTGCAGGTAAAACGTTTCATGTATCCAGTATAGAGAGAGCCTATATAAAAAGGAAATTTTCCTGCAGGAAGAATGAATCCCTATAAAGAACATTTGTTCAGTTGTTTCATTATAACATAAGAGCATTCCTCCCTGGCTGCTGCAAAATCCAAATGCTCCATTTTGTTACTAAACAATCCTTTTAACACCAAGCCAAAAATAAGTCACGATGTTAATGCAAACATCTTGCAAGCCAAATAAAATGACTCGTGCCAAATTTATCAGAGTTAGAAAAAAAAAAAAATTTTTTTTTTTTAGAAGGAAATTGTGTCATGCTGGTCTGCCTATGAGCAACTTTCTATTAGATCACCAGTCAGTAGGGTACCAGCATCTACTGATGCCGAATGAAAGCTATGCGTAATAACAGAGGGCTTTAGAAAATACATTTTCTTCCACAGTTAGCAATGCATGACTCACTAGAACTCTCCAGACACTATCCTGTATGAATGACTCAAAATTCTACCAAGGACAGAGCACAATCAGTTCTCTCTTCCTGCACCAGGATTTTTCGTTTCAATTATCCCTGATGTTGCTAGCTTACTTCGAAGGCAGAAAATCTTGGCCCATCCTTTCTCTTTTAAAAACACTTGTACATGTTTTAATGTATACATAAATATTGAAGTGCTGCAGGCGATCAGAGATTAAACATTACAGTCAACGATGAAAGCAACCTTCACCTGGCTCAACTCCCACCATTTGGGAAGCTGAGCTGGGCAACGATCATGGTTAATTTCCTTCTGGAATACTGACCAGTGAGTAGAGATTGTTGCAATATGTGAAATGTCATGTTGTGTCAGACCAGTGGCCCACCCAGCCAAATATTCAGCAACCCATAGTGGTGTCAAGAATATTTTATGAAATAGTTTAGTAGCTACTCTCCAAGACAAAGAGCTTGAGGTTTCTCAAATAATAGCTTTCCTCAACAATTGTAATAGCTTCCCAGCTACAGTTTGCATTTCCATGCTCTTTCCATCTGTCATCCCAACTCCAGATTAATCTTCCTGAAGCTTTTTTCTGATTATGACACTTGCTTGGTGACAAAGAGCAGAGATCTTGAAAAGCCCATATGGCTTCAAATCTTGATCCACCATTTAATTTTTTAATCTTTCTATGCATCTGTGAAATGAAATTTGTAGGATGTTTGCATAAATGTGATGACTTATTTTAGCTTTGTGTTAAAAATGAACATGTAGGAAAATGGAGCTTTCATGGTTAAGAACATAGGCTCTCAAGTCAGACCTGGGGCTCAAGTCTTGGCTCTACCATTTCATTTGTCTGCCAGACTATAGTTAACTAATATTACATAACAAAATCACCCAAAGCGTTCTGGTTTACAAAAATAATCATTTTTTATTTTTTATCTTTCATAGTTTCTGGTTCAGGAATTTGGGAGCTGCTTGACTGAAATGTTCTGGCCTGCGGTCTCTCTTGAGGCTCCAGTCAAGATGTTGGCTGGGGCTGCAGTCAATTGAAGGCTAGACTAGGCCTGAAAGACCCAGTTCCAATGTTGTTGTTGTTGTTAGGTGCTGTCAAGTCAGTTCTGACTCATAACAACCCCATACACAACAGCACAAAACACTGCCCAGTCCTGCACCATCCTTACAATCATTGTTATGCTTGAGCTCATTGTTGTAGCCACTGTGTCAATCCGCCTCGTTAGGGGTCTTCCTCTTTTCTGCTGACCCTCTGCTTTACCAAGCATGATGTCCTTCTCCAGGGATTGATCCCTCCCGACAACATGTCCAAAGTATATAAGAAGCAGTCTCATAATCCTTGCTTCTAAGCAGCATTTTGGTTGTACTTCTTCCAGGACAGATTTGTTCATTCCTTTGGCAGTCCATGGAATATTCAATATTCTTCACCAACACCATGATTCAAAGACATCAATTCTTCTTCAGTCTTCCTTATTCATTGTCCAGCTTTCACATGCATATGAGGCCATTGAAAATGCTATGGTTTGGGTCAGGCACCCCTTAGTCTTCAAGGTGACAGCTTTGTTCTTCAACACTTTAAAAAGGCCCTTTGCAGCAGATTTTTCCAATGCAATGTGTCTTTTGATTTCTTGACTGCTGCTTCCATGGCTGTTGATTGTGGATCCAAGTAAAATGAAATCCTTGACAACTTCAATCTTTTCTCCATTTACCATGGTTTTGCTTACTGGTCCATTGTGAGGATTTTTGTTTTCTTTATGTTAAGGTGTAATCCATACTGAAGGCTGTGGTCTTTGGTCTTCCTTAGTAAGTGCTTCAAGTCCTCTTCACTTTCAGCAAGCAAGGTCGTGTCATCTGCATAACACAGGTTGTCAATGAGTCTTCCTCCAATCCTGACGCCCCGTTCTTCTTCATATAGTCCAGCTTCTCAGATTATCTGCTCAGCATACAGATTGAATGAATATGGTGGAAGGATACAACCCTGATGCACATCTTTCCTGGCGTTAAACCATGCAGTATCTCCTTGTTCTGTCCAGACAACTCCCTCTTGATCTAAGTACAGGTTCCTCATGAGCACAATTAAGTGTTCTGGAATTCCCATTCTTTGCAATGTTATCCATAATTTGTTATGATCCACACAGTCGAATGCCTTTGCATAGTCAATAAAACACAGGTAAACATCTTTCTGGCATTCTCTGCTTTCAGCCTGGATCCATCTGACACCAGCAATGACGTCCCTGGTTCCAAAACCTCTTCTGAAACTGGTCTGCATTTCTGGCAGTTCCCTGTTGATATACTGCTGCAGCTGTTTTTGAATGATCTTCAGCAAAATTTTGCTTGCGTGTGATATTAATGATATCATTCTATAATTTCCACATTTGGTTGGATCACCTTTCTTGGGAATAGGCATAAATATGGATCTCTTCCGGTCAGTTGGCCAGGAAGCTGTCTTCCATATTTCTTGGCATAGACGAGTGAGCACCTCCAGTGCTGCATCTGTCTGTCGAAACATCTCAATTGATATTCCGTCAATTCCTGGAGACTTGTTTTTCGCCAATGCCTTCAGAGCAGCTTGGACTTCTTCCTTCAGTACCATCGGTTCCTGATCATATGCTACCTCTTGAAATGGCTGAATATTGACTAATTCTTTTGGTATAATGATTCTGTGTATTCCTTCCATCTTCTTTTGATGCTTCCTGCATCATTTAATATCTTCTCCATAGAATTCTTGACTATTGCAACTCAAGGCTTGAATTTTTTCTTTGGTTATTTCAGCTTGAGAAACAACAAGCGTGTTTTTCCCTTTTAGTTTTCACTCTCCAGCTCTTTGCACATGTCATTATATACTTTGTCTTCTTGAGCTGCCCTTTGAAATCTTCTGTTCAGTTCTTTTACTTCATCCTTTCTTCCTTTTGCTTTAGCTGCCCTGCATGTCTGTCAGTTTGTCGTACTGTGGGGCATGGTGTGTTGCTGTGATGCTGGAAGGTATGCCACCAGTATTCAGATAAAGATTCTATGGGCAAAATATTAAATGATGCAGGAAACATCAAAGAAAGATGAAAGGAATACCAAAAAGAATTGGTCAACGTTCAACCATTTCAGGAGGTAGCATATGATAAATAACCAATGGTTTTGAAGGAAGAAGGCCAAGGTGCACTGAAGGCATTGTCAAAAAACAAGGCTTCAGGAATTGATGGACTGTCTATTGAAATGTTTTAACAAATGGATGTAGCACTGGAGGAGTTCATTCATCTATGCCAAGAAACTTGGAAGACAGCTACCTGGGCAACCAACTGGAGGAGATCCCCATTTAGCCCATTCCAAAGAAAGGCAATCCAACAGAATGCAGAAATTATCCAACAATATCATTAATATCACACTCAAGTAAAATTTTTCTGAAGATAATTCAAAAGCGGCTGTAGCAGTGTATCAACAGGGAACTGCCAGAAAAGGAAGCCAGAATCAGAAAAGGACACAAAATGAGGGATATCATTGCCGATGTCGGATGGATCTTAGCTGAAAGCAGAGTATAGCAGAAAGATGTTTACCTGTGTTTTATTGACTACACAAAGGCATTCCCCTGTGTAGATCATAACAAATTATGGATCACATTGCAAAGAATAGGAATTCCAGAACACTTATTTGTGCTCATGTGGAACCTGTATATAGACCAAGAGGCAATCATTTGAACAGAACAAGAGGATACTGTATGGTTTAAAATCAGGGAAGTGTGTGTCAGGGTTGTATCCTTTCACCATGCTTACTCAATCTGTATGCTGAGCAGATAATCTGAGAAGCTAGACTATATGAAGAAGAACTCAGCATCAGGATTAGAGGAAAACTCATTAACAACCTGCAATATGCAGATGACACAACCTTGCTTGCTGAAAGTGAAGAGGCCTTGAAGCACTTACTGATGAAGATCAAAGACTACAGCCTTCAGTATGGATCATGCCTCAACATAAAGGAAAAAAAAATAAATCCTCATTACTGGATCAATAAGCAACAGCATGATAAAGAAAATACTGAAGTGGTCAAGGATTTCATTTTACTTGGATCCTCAATCAACAACCACTGAAACAGCAATCAAGAAATCAAAAGATGCATTGCATTGGGAAAATCTGCTGCAAAAGACCTCTTTAAAGTGTTGAAAAGCAAAAATGTCACTTTAAGACCTAATGTGCACCTGACCCAAGCCATGGTATTTTCAATCACCTCATATGCACGGGAAAGCTGGACAATGAATAAGGAAGACCAAAGAAGAATTGATGTCTTCGAATTATAGTGTCCGCAAAGAATATTGAATATACCATGGACTGCCAGAAGAACAAACAACTCTGTCTTGGGAGAAGTACAGCCAGAGTGCCCCTTGGCAGTGAGCATGGGGAGAGTTTAGCTCACATACTTTGGACATGGAACCAGTCCCTAGAGAAGGATATTCTGTTTGGTAAGGTAAAGAGTCAGCGAAAAAGAGGAAGACCCTCAACAAGATGGATTGACACAGTGGCTGCATCCATGGGCTCAAACATAGCAATGATTGTGATGGAGCGGGACCAGGCAGCATTTCCTTCTATTGAACATAGGGTAGCTAGGAACGAGAACCAACTCAAAGGCAGCTAACAACAATTTTTGGAAGTAGATCTCCAGGCCTTTCCTCCAAGTCTGTCTTAGTCTGGAAGCTCCACTGAAACCTGCCCACTGTGGGTGACACTGCTGGTATTTGAAATCCTGGTGGCATAGCTTCCAGCATCACAGCAACATGCAAGCCACCACAGTACAACAACCTGACAGATAGATCGTAGACAGCGGTAGATGCTCAAAAGATATTTGTTAATTAAATGAGTAAATTATTTCTCTCTGCCCTCAGATTTTCCTAATGAAAAGGGATACGTGTAGGTGAGAAATTTTAACCCACTTTGTTTAATAGGCACTGTGTGTATAACAATAACTCCATGCTCCACTTTTTTTTTTTTTTTTTTTTTTAATGATTAACAAGTACATAGGCCGGCTACAAGAGGGAAAACACAGGTGGGTGTGAATGAGGAGGTACATGTTTTGGCTTCACAGTAGACAAAATAATTAATATGTCTTTCCTTCATCCCACGTACCACTACATTTTAGAAATTGGAACCAAACTAGGCACTAGTAAATGTGATGCTCACAGGTCATAACGAAATCTTTTAAAGTGCTTTTCCCCCCAGTCAACCAATTTATTTTAAAGCCCTTAGGAAAGATGATTTGCACTAGGTTTTAAAACTAAGACGTTTCAAAATCTTTTTACCTCTGAAATTTCCATGAAAACCAAAGACAAGAGTGACAGTGACAGTGACAGTGAGTTGGGAAAAACACTCAAAGCAAATGCAAATGCATTGCCCTTCCTTAATTATGACTCCAGTGAGCAAAGGTACATGTTCAAATTGCTGCTTGTAAACATTCCTGTTCAGCTCTATTGGATTCCACTGATAAGGACTGAAGACAGGAGCTTGTGAAGACGTGTGGAGAAATGGAAAGAACTTTAGACCATTAGACCAGGTGACAGAAAACCTGTTCTGGTTTCCGCCTTCGCCATTTCATAGTCATTTGACTTTATTTAATCCATCCATGCCCAAGTTTCAGGAGCTATCAAATGGCAGTGATAGGGCTCAGGAAGGCAGACTAAGCATATGTGCTTACCCCAGTTCCCTCCCAGAATCCTGTGGGCTGGCAATAAAGATGTACGGAAGGGGATACATCTATTACAGTACTGAGAACTGAAGACTTTGAAATGGCTTCATGTTGACCCACATAGGAGAAGACCACCACAGAGGCAGGAGTTGTTCTTCCCTATAAGACCCAGAGAAGTATAAGCCCAGAGTTAGCAGGTATGAGAGCAGGAATGGGCTGAGGACTACAAAAACAATGACTAAGTAAACACCTAGTGTTGAAACAGCTACACCCATCTTCTCCCTGTCCGTGAACCCCACACATCCAGAGACACTGGCAGAATTGGAATCTACAGAGGGAACTAATACTAGTTCCCCATATAAATAGAGTGATTTATTCATAAACATAAATGAAAAACCAAGATTCTTCACATTTAAGAAAAAAATCAACAGCCCAAAGGAGAGAGATGAAGGTAAAATTATAAAAATCTCCCAGAAAGTAGAGCATAATTTAAAAAAAAAAAAGAAGAGAGCAAAAAGTTAGGAGATATAGAAGTTAAACCTAGGAGACCCATTGTGCATCTAATAGGAAACCCAGAGAGAGAGTAGAGAAATCAAAAGAGCTTTAATAATTAAACAAATCCAAGATAATTTCCTGGAGCTGAAGAAAGCCAAGAGTTGTCAGCTTGAAAGAGCTCACCAAATACCCACATGAATGAAATCTCAGAAAATTCAAAGAAAAAAATAAATAAATAAAACTTTCCGGGAAAAATAATAGATTTCCCACCTCTCTCAACGCCCCCAAAAAGAATCAGATTGACTTTCAATTTTTCATCAGCCACCTTGTGAACGAGAATACGATACAGAATTGCATTTGAAGGGCTGGGGGGGAATTATTTTAAAACTATAATTACATGTTCAGCCAAATTGTCAACCAAATATAAATGTACTGTAAACAGATTTTCAGACCTGTTATGACTCAGAAAATGTACCCCCATCCACCCTTTGAAAATTGCTTGAAATTTTACTACATGTTGTTAATACAAAAAAGAATTCAAGAAGGAGGAAGAGGCACAATAAAAAATATTAGGGGACCTAAACCAGAAGTGAAGTAATTTAAGAAACCTTAACATTTCAGATGCATAGCAGACCTAAAGAACGTTTGATCCAAACCTCACCAGGAATGCAGAGGAGTCTAAGAAAAATGCAATCAAGAAGGAAATGGATTCCTTTAAAAAAAAAAAAAAAAAGTAAGGAAAAACATATAATTACTAGTGTTTGGGTGAAGACATGTGGTCTTGTATCAACAAGTATCTGAGCTTGGGTTCCCTAGCAGAGCCTGAGATGAAGATTCTTGTGCAAATGGTTTCTTCAGGAAGTGCTCTGTGGAGAAGGGGTGTGAAGGAAACAAGACAGCAAGCAGGAAAGAAACAAAGCAAGAATGTAGCTCAGCTGTAGATTAAGTGCCTTCTGACTCCATGGAGAGCTAAGGATCACAAATCAAACCACAGAACAGGTCCCATCTTAAGCCAAGGTAGCCTTTCGCACCCCATGTCAGTAATTAGCTGCAGGCTAGTATAGGAGGAGCTAACTTCCCTGGCGAGGCAGCTTCAAATAGGCCAAGGAAAATTATCTGGAAAAGTGGGTTGTCATTAGTTGCTGTCACCAGGTTCTCTGCCATTTTCATCATTTTTGACATGTTTGAGTCCATTGATTGGCTGTTTGTCAATCTATCTCATGGAGGGTTTCCCTCATTTTTTCTGACCCTCTACTACACTAACTACGATGTCATTTTCTAACGATTGGTCTTTCCTAAGGACATGTCCAAAGTCAGCAAGACAAAGTCTTGCCATTCTCACTTCTAAGGAGTATTCTGGTGGTATTTCTTCTAAGAATCATTTGCTCATTCTTCTGGCAGTCCACGAAGCATTCAATATTCTTTGTCATCGATTCTTCTTCTGTCTTCCTTTTTCATTGTCCAGTTTTCACATGGATATGAGGCAGTTGAAAAGACCATGGCTTGGGTCAGATGCATCTCAGTCATCAAAGTGACGTCTATGCTTTTCAAAACTTTGAAGAGATCTTTTGCAGCAGATTTACTCAGCGCAATACACTGTTTGATTTCTTGACTACTGCTTCCATGGACATTGATTGTTGATCCAAGTAGAATAAAATCATTGACAACTTCAATTTTTTCTCTATTTAGCATGATGTTGTTTAATCAGTCTTTCAGTTTGTCGTACTGTGGTGGCTTGTGTGTTGCTATGGGGCCAGGAGCTATGCCACCAGGATTTCATATACCAGCAGGGTCACCCATGGTGGACAGGTTTCAGTGGAACTTCCGGACTCAGACAGACTAGAAGGAAAGGTGTGATATCTACTTCCAAAAATTAGCCAATAAAAGCCCTATGTATAAAAACAGAAAAGTGGGTAACTGTGAACTATTAGAAGTCAACACTCACTGCAGCTGAGATATGGTTGTAAAGTCAATCGTGTCTACCATAACAAGGAAAAAAAGGGGAGGGGAGGGCAACTAAAAATTCCAGGAAAAACAAAAAGCTGTATGAGAAAGCCATAGGTACAAATGTGAAGGAAAACCACAACATTGTAGATTAATTTCAAGAATTGATATTGTATAATAAAAGATGTCTCATTTGACTTTGATGCTTGAAAATCTCTCCTTTAAATTGCATTCAGTTGTGGAGCTAATCATAAAATTAGACCTGTAGTGAATAATATTTTCATAAATCTTGGGCTTTGTTTTAGAATCTTTTTTAGAATCATAAAGTATATAAGTGTTATAAGTACAAGACAAAAGGTAAAAGCAAAAAACCTTAACAATGTAAAAGTAGTGGTAGAGCTGATACAAGTTAGGAAGTAGAAGGGAGAGAGATGAGGTAGAAGAAAATGTGAATGAAAATTCTTCATCTTCCATAAATGGGGTTAATATGTATGTGTGTGTGTGTGTATATATACACACACACACACAC
The DNA here is from genome assembly GCF_024166365.1 of Elephas maximus indicus. Taxonomy (NCBI): domain Eukaryota; kingdom Metazoa; phylum Chordata; class Mammalia; order Proboscidea; family Elephantidae; genus Elephas; species Elephas maximus. The sequence continues at coordinate 29,851,201 of NC_064832.1, read as the reverse complement.
ACACACACACACATACATACATACTGTCTTAGGCTGGGTCCTCTAGAGAAGAAAAACCAGTGAAGCGTATAAATACCTGTATAGAGAAATTTATATCAAGGAAATGGCTCACGTGGTTGTAGGGGCTGGAACATCCCAAATCTGTGGGCTAGGCTGGACACTTCTCCTGATTCACGTAGCCATGGGGGCTAATGAACCGAAGATCAGCAGGTCAGACAGTAGGGCTCTTGCTCACAGGCTTTGAAGACCGATGAATCCCAAGATGGGCAGGCAAGATGGCAGATAAGCTGCTAGCTCAAGTCCCAAGAACCGGCAGGCAGACAAACAGGAGCCAGCTGGGGGATCCAGAGTGAGCAAAAGCCAGTGAGCCTTGCCAGGGAATCCACCTATATTGGATATAGGCCACACCCTCAAAGAAATCCCTTTCAACTGACTGGCTACTCACAGCAGATCCCATCAGGGAGGTGATCACATTGTATTAGATCTCATCATGGAAATGATCACATCATCATATGACTGCCAAACTACATCGTAACTGCCAAACCGCTGAGAATCATGGCCCAGCCAAGTTGACACAAAACCTTAATGATCACACATACATTCTGAAGTTTACACGTCAAGTAATAGAAATATAAATACTATAGCATTTAATATTATGAAGATATGTAATGAAAGAACTAAAAATAAATACATAATTACCAACAAATTGAAGGGAAAGAGAAGGCCATGTAAATAAGCTCAATTTCTCATCTGTCATGGAAACAAATTAATAAAGTCTATCTAAAACCCAAAACTAAGATTGATAAAACCCAAAACTAAGATTGATAAATCAAGAAATGGCCACATAATGGTATTATTTGGAGTTATGGAGCTAAATACTGGAAGAGGTGAAATTACATACAGTTGAAAAGGCTGCCTCTTAAGAGAGGTGTGCAGAGGCGTAGAGTAATCACTTCTTTTTTAACTGACCTCCTATGCCATTGGAATTTTTTCTGTCCTTCTCAGGTATTATTTTTGTATCACTAATACAAATGGCATTTTTATCTATATAAATCACCACTCATCTGTCATTTTGTCTTACTGTGATAGCTTCCCTGTTGCTGTGATGCTGGAAGCTACATCACCTATATTTCAAATACCAGCAGGGTCATCCGTGGTGAAGGTGTTTCAGTGGAGTTTCCAGGTTAAGACAGATTAGGAAGAAAGATCTGGAGACCTACTTCTGAAAAATTGGCCAAGGGAAACCTTATGAATGGCAGCAGAACATTGTCTGATACAGTGCCAGAAGATGAACCCCTCAGGTTGGAAGGCACTCGAAATATGACTGGGGAAGAGCTGCCTTCTCAAAATGGAGTCCACCTTAATGATGTGGATGGAGTAAAGCTTTCAGGACCTTCATTTGCTGATGTGGCACTACTCAAAATGAGAAAAAATAGCTGCAAATGTCCATTAATAATTGGAACACAGGAAGCGTGAATCAACAAAAACTGGAAATTGCCAAAAATGAAATGGCATACTTGAAAATCAATACCCTAGACATTAGCAAGCTGAAGTGGATTGGTATTGGCCATTTTGAATAGGCAATCATATGGTCTGTGGTCTACTATGCCAGGAGTGAAAAATTGAAGAGGAACGGCATTCATCTTCAAAAAGAACCTTTCAAGATCTATTCTGAAATGGCACAGGACCGGGCAGTGTTTTGTTCTGTTGTGCATAGGGTTAACAACAACAACAACAACCCTGAAATACAATGCCTGTCAGCAATAGGATAATATCCATGCTGCCTGCAAGGAAGACCAGTTACTATGACTATTATTCAGATTTACACACCAACCACTAATGCCAAGGATGAAGAAACTGAAGATTTTTTAATATACCGTGGACTGCCAGAAGAACAAACAAATCTGTCTTGGAAGAAGTACAGCCAGAATGTTCCTTAGAAGTAAGGGTATCCAGACTTCATCTTACATACTGTGGACAAGTTATTGGAGGGATTAGTCCCTGGAGAAGGACACCATGCTTGGTAAGGCAGAGGGTCAGCAAAAAAGAAGAAGACCCTCAACAAGATGGATTGACACAGTGGCTGCATCCATGGGCTCAAGATGTGAGGATGGCACCGCACCCGTCAGTGTTTTGTTCTGTTGTACATTGGGTTGCTGTGAGTTGGAACAGGCTCAACAGCACCTAACAAGAACAAATAAAAACGGTGATAGGAACGTTTTCTGGCCCACCCCATCAAGTAATTTAAAAAAAACTATTGCCGTTGAGTCAATTCCAACTCATGGTGACCCTAAAGGACAGAGTTGAACTGCCCCATAGGGTTTCCAAGGAGCGCTTGGTGGATTCAACCTTTTGGTTAGCAGCCATACCTCTTAACCACTACGCCACCAGGGCTTCCATCAAGTAATTAAGAGAATTAATTAAGGTAATGTCTAGGAAAACACTTTGAAAACTCTTAAGTTCTAAGATAAATGTTAAGTATTAAGAGGCCAGTCTTACGCAGTTCAAGATTGGGGGAGGGAAAGTCACTCTTTTTAAGGTTCCAAGACCCAAATTAAAAACGAATCGGTCTCCAAAACCCTGATTGTAAAATATCTGAAGGAATAAATATGATGAAAGGAAGTATTTAGAAGAATGACAAGAAGAAAATTTAAACAGAAAGTGTTGAGATAAAACTATTGTGTTTCAAATTCTTTCTCTAAATCAAAAACTGTGAACAACTAAATGACAGGAGCAATGAAAAAGCCATAGTCCTAGAAAATGCCATAAGACAAACATTTTTCATTAAAATACAGATTTATACCCTTAGATATAAAACCATTATCAGATAGTTTTGAAAATAGTCTCATAATTAACATCCCCAATGTTTTAGGAATACTGCGTTCTCATAACTTCTTAATTAGACAATTCTGAAAAAAAAAAATTTTTTTTTTTTTTGATCAATAGTCCTGTTATTGCTTTGAAATAAAACTGTCGGTTTGTATGTCTGTCTCCCTTGTAAGAATAGAAATTTCTCAAAACAAGGAGTCATGTCTTACACCTCTTTCTCTCTGTAGTGCCCGCCTCAGGGCCTCCTCGCACAGAGGAAACATTCAGTGAAGGTTTGCTGGATGGATGGACGGACAGACGGATGGATGGGCAGATGGGCGGGCAGGCGGATGGATGGAAGAACATAGATAAGAAAGCTTTTTTATGAGCTACAGCAAAGCCTTGGTTTGTTCATAATGTGTGACAAAAATCTGGTGTCTGTGCCTGGGCCATCCCGCCTCTGCCACCACGTGACAACAGGGCAGAAAATTGGCCCCTCACTACAGTTGCTCACTTGAGGGCTTTGCATGGGAGAACAACTGCTTTGTCTGTCTTAAGACCTATCAGGAACATGGGCTTTGGCCCCAGATTGAGGTGTGTTCAAATCCCAACTCTGCCAGTTAGAACCTGTGTGGCCTTGGGCATGGGTCTTAACATGTCTTCAATAAAAAGAATCAACATCCAACAGGTACTTATTGAACTCTTACTATTTAGAAAGTGTGTTGGGTGCCTGACTTCTCTGAGACTCATCTAAAAACTGCAAATAATGGCATCAACTTCAGATAGTTGGGATAATGTTTTTACTGAAATCCTGTATGTGAAGTTCTGGGCATATAGTAAAATTTCAGTAAATTGTTACTATTATTGTTATTATCATCATGCAACTGCTATTGGGTGACTGCTATGTGCAGTCACTGCCCACAGGGTGGAATCTTTAAAGAGAAACAAGACACGGAGCTCACAGTCCTGTATGGGAAATAAACAATCTACTGTGCCACACTCAGGGTGGATTAACCAGTAAGCAAGGTACGCACCAGCTTAATTAAGCAAAGTATGCACAGGTTTACTTGTGCGTACTTACTAATCTCCCCCATGTGTCTGTCAGTTTGTCGTACTGTGGGGGCTCGTGTGTTGCTGTGATGCTGGAAGCTATGCCACCAGTATTCAGATACCAGCAGGGTCACCCATGGAGGACAGGTTTCAGCTGAGCTTCCAGACTAAGACAGACTAGGAAGAAGGACCCGGCAGCCTACTTCTGAACAGCATTAGCCAGTGAAAACCTTATGAATAGCAGCGGAACGTTGTCTGATATAGTGCTGGAAGATGAGCCTCCCAGGTTGGAAGGCACTCAAAAGATGACTGGGGAAGAGCTGCCTCTTCAAAGTAGAGTTGACCTTAATGACGTGAAAGCTTTTGTGACCTTCATTTGCTGATGTGGCACGACTCAAAATGAGAAGAAACAGCTGCAAACATCCATTAATAATTGGAACCTGGAATGTACAAAGTATGAATCTAGGAAAATTGGAAATCATCAAAAATGAAAGGGAACACATAAACATCAATATCCTAGGCATTAGTGAGCTGAAATGGACCGGTATTGGCCATTTTGAATTGGACAATCATATAGTCTACTATGCTGGGAATGACAACTTGAAGAGGAATGGCGTTGCATTCATCATCAAAAAGAACGTTTCAAGATCTATCCTGAAGTACAACGCTGTCAGTGATAGGGTAATATCCATATGCCTGCAAGGAAGACCAGTCAATACGACTATTATTCAAATTTACGCACCAACTACTAGGGCCAAAGATGAAGAACTAGAAGATTTTTATCAGCTGCTACAGTCTGAAATTGATGGAACATGCAATCAAGATGCATTGATAATTACTGGTCATTGGAATGCGAAAGCTGGAAACAAAGAAGAAGGATCAGTAGTTGGAAAATATGGCCTTGGTGACAGAAACAATGCCGGAGATCGAACGACAGAATTTTGCAGGACCAACAACTTCTTCACTGCAAATACCTTCTTTCACCAACATAAATGGCAACCATACACATGGACCTCGCCAGATGGAACACACGGAAACCAAATTGACTACATCTGTGGAAAGAGACGATGGAAAAGCTCAATATCATCAGTCAGAACAAGGCCAGGGGCCAACTGTGGAACAGGCCATCAATTGCTCATATGCATGTTCAAGCAGAAACTGAAGAAAATCAGAGGAAGTCCACGAGAGCCAAAATATGACCTTGAGTAAAGCCCACCTGAATTTAGAGACCATCTAAAGAACAGATTTGACGTATTGAACACTAGTGACCGAAGACCAGATGAGTTGTGGAATGACATCAAGGACATTATCCATGGAGAAAGCAGGAGGTCACTGAAAAGAAAGGAAAGAAAGAAAAGACCAAGATGGATGTCAGAGGAGACTCTGAAACTTGCTCTTGAGCGTCAAGCAGCTAAAGCAAAAGGAAGAATTGATGAAGTAAAAGAACTGAACAGAAGTTTTCAAAAGGCCTCTCGAGAAGACAAAGTAAAGTATTATAATGACATGTGCAAAGAGCTGGAGATGGAAAACCAAAAGGGAAGAACATGCTCGACGTTTCTCAAGCTGGAAGAATTGAAGGAAAAAATCAAGCCTCGACTTGCAATAGTGAAGGATTCCATGGGGAAAATATTAAACGACGCAGGAAGCATCAAAAGAAGATGGAAGGAATACACAGAGTCATTATACCAAAAAGAGTTAGTCGATATTCAACTGTTTCAAGAGGTGGCATATGATCAGGAACTGTTGGTACTGAAGGAAGAAGTTCAAGCTGCTCTGAAGGCATTGGCAAAAAACAAGGCCCCAGGAATTGATGGAATATCAATTGAGATGTTTCAACAAACAGATGCAGTGCTGGAGGTGCTCACTCGTCTATGCCAAGAAATATGGAAGACAGCTTCTGGCCAACTGACTGGAAGAGATCCATATTTATGCCTATTCCCAGGAAAGGTGATCCAACCAAATGTGGAAATTATAGAACAATATCATTAATATGACATGCAAGCAAAATTTTGCTGAAGATCATTCAAAAATGGCTGTAGCAGTATATCGACGGGGATATCATTAATATCACACGCAAGCAAAATTTTGCTGAAGAGCATTCAAAAATGGCTGCAGCAGTATATCGACAGAGAACTGCCAGAAATTCAGGCCGGTTTCAGAAGAGGATGTGGAACCAGGGATATCATTGCTGATGTCAGATGGATCCTGGCTGAAAGCAAAGAATACCAGAAGGATGTTTACCTGTGTTTTATTGACTATGCAAAGGCATTCGACTGTGTGGATCATAACAAACTATGGATAACACTGTGAAGAATGGGAATTCCAGAACACTTAATTGTGCTCATGAGGAACCTTTACATAGATCAAGAGGCAGTTGTTCAGACAGAACAAGGGGATACTGATTGGTTTAAAGTCAGGAAAGGTGTGGGTCAGGGTTGTATTCTTTCCCCATACCTATTTAATCTGTATGCTGAGCAAATAATCCCAGAAGCTGGACTATATGAAGAAGAACGGGGCGTCAGGATTGGAGGAAGACTCATTAACAACCTGCAATATGCAGATGACACAACCTTGCTTGCTGAAAGTGAAGAGGACCTGAAGCACTTACCAATGAAGATCAAAGACGACAGCCTTCGGTATGGACTGCACCTCAACATAAAGAAAACAAAAATCCTCACAACTGGACCAATGAGCAACATCATGATAATAGGAGAAAAGATCGAAGTTGTCAAGGATTTCATTTTACTTGGATCCACAATCAACAGCCATGGAAGCAGCAGTCAAGAAATCAAAAGACGCATTGCATTGGGCAAATCTGCTGCAAAGGACCTCTTCAAAGTGTTGAAGAGCAAAGATGTCACCTTGAAGACTAAGGTGCGCCTGACCCAAGCCACGGTATTTTCAATCGCATCATGTGCATGTGAAAGCTGGACAATGAATAAGACCGAAGAAGAGATGACGCCTTTGAATTGTGGTGTTGGTGAAGAATATTGAACATACCATGGACTGCCAAAAGAATGAACAAATCTGTCTTGGAAGAAGTGCGGCCAGAATGCTCCTTAAAGGCAAGGATGGTCAGACTGCGTCTTACATACTTTGGACATGTTGTTAGGAGGGATCAGTCCCTGGAGAAGGACATCATGCTTGGCAGAATACAGGGTCAGCGGAAAAGAGGAAGACCCTCAACAGGGTGGATTGACACAGTGGCTGCAACAATAAGCTCAAGCATAACAACGATTGTGAGGATGGCGCAGGACCGGGCAGTGTTTTCTTGTGTTGTGCATGGGGTCGCTATGAGTCGGAACCGACTTGATGGCGCCTAACAACTATAACAACAGTTACTAATCTGTATTGAACAATTTCACCTGTTTTTCAAATTGTCGATATGAAATACAGGTGAAATTGTTCACTACAGATGAAGACGTGGTGAAAAAGAAATGAAATTGTTCACGACAGATTAGTAAGTAGGTACAAGTAAGCCCTTGCATATCTGCTTACTGGGTCATCCAGCCCTCAGAAGGTGTCCTTACTAAGCAAAATATTCCGTCCTGGATATCTATTAGGCCACTGGCCAGTAAGAGACACACCCACACGGTAAGAGGGTGAGGTCTAGAGTACTTGTACCGAATTCCCTGTGAACATCCTTCTTTCCCTGCTAACCTCCTGGGGGCAGGCTGGGGGGGGTGGCAAGAAAATTGCCTTATTCACCTCTGTTCCCCCCCAGTCTCTAGTATGTGCAACCCATAGAGTAGTAAATGAATATTTATTGCATGGCCCTTAACTAATCAAGGCAAGAGGCTGAGCAATAGGGAAGAATTCAGAAAGCAGTAGTATAGGAGGCTCTGATCTCAGTAACATACAATAAAAAAAAAAAAAAAAAAAAAAGCCCAGCTGCCATTGAGTGGATTCTGACTCACGGCCACCTCACGTGTGTCTGAGTGGAACTGTGCTCCACAGAGTTTTCAAAGGTTGGTTTTTTGGGAGTAGACCCCCAGGCCTTTCTTCTGAGGTGTCTCTGGATGGACTCGAACCTCCAACCTTTCCATTAGCACCCAAAATCCGAGCATGTTAACCGTTAGTGCTGCCCAGGGACTTTATAGGATGAAAACAGCATGGAAACCCCATGGGTGTGAGAGTAGGAGTCCTTGGGCACACACAGGAGTTCCTGAGGTTCTGATCCTACCAGACTCCAGACTGTCCCAAAAAAAAGGCTGGTACAGTCGTCATTGGAGCCATCAGACTGCATCATGCCGCCTTTCACTCTGACCCGGAATTAGAGACCAAGCCTGAGGATATGAAAATGAGCAGGAAAGCAACTTCTTGGTCTGAGCCTCCACTAACTGCACCATTCTCAGGGTCTCCAGAGGAGGGAAGGTCTATTTCTGTCCCCACAGCTCTTGAATTTCCCTTCTTTCTGATGCCGTGGTCTTACAGCCTCCGGCGGCTGTGACATGGCAAAGAGCATGGGGAGATACTTCTACTAGAGCAGCGTCCAAAACCAAATTCACTGCCATTGAGTCAAGTCTGACTCACGGTGACTCCCACATGGGTCAAAGTAAACCTGCCTTACGGGGCTTTCCTGGCTGTAATCTTTACAGAAGCAGATCACCAGGACTTTTTTCTGCAACACAGGTGGGAGGGTTCAGACCACCAACCTTAAGGCTAGTAGTCGAGAGCAAACTATTTGTGCCAAGCAGGGACCTTAGATTAGTGTTAGTTCTGTGCTTTTCCTTATTTCATGGTAAGTATTTTCTCTGTCCTCTCTCTTCCTTTTCTGGACCTCAGGCTTTGTTTCTATAAAGTAAGGAGGGTACCACAGGAAAAGAAAATTGTCAATAGATTGATCTCATTTTATACCTAGATTCAGTTTCTTATATTGCAAATGTTTTATCTTTAGAGTGTTCATTTTATCTAAGGAAAAAAAAAGATTTAAAAAACTGCAAAAGAAATTGAGTATGCAAAAATGTGGCGATTCAGTGAACTATAGAAGGTGCATCGGAGCATGCTTCCCCCGGAGTTCATTTCTGAGCTAGGCTTGGAACTGAACGTGGTCACGTTCCCCTCATCTCTGGTTGGCGTATGACACAAGCCGCACTATCAATATCTCCTGATTTTCCATCACCCCCACTGATTAAACAAAAAAGGATAATTATTTCTGGCCCTGTAACGATTTTGCAGTAAAGGGCAGAATTGATTTCGGGGCTGAGACTCACGGCCTGGTAAGGTATTGGCCAAGAAGTGGGTGTGAACAGTCATCAGCACTCTGGGGATTTCTGTACCTTGATTACAGCTAAAAATACTCATGTAACCAATTATGCTAAATTAAGAAAACATTTAAGTATTTAAATAGTTAGAGCTTTCTTAAAAATCTTTGAAAGATTAAATAGTTTGCAGCGTTACTACTCTTCACTCAGCCATTTATGGGGAAAAAGTGGGCTGGAATAATTTAAAAGGATTATTCTTGGCACACATTTTAATGTACGGGATATGGGGGCAGTAAACAAAAGAAGCATAAAAACTGATTCATGCCCTCCAGGAATTTATAGTCTAGCTCAGGAGGATGGAAACAGTGTGTTCAGTAAGCAAGACACCCCAAAGGAGCAGTCAAGGCAGCCAGTGCTGTTGGGGCTCAAGAATGAAGGCAACAATGTGTCCCATGGTATGGGAGAGGACACTATGGTAGAGAAGAAGCATCACGTCAGCTGAGCATAGCCTGTGCTGGGTCACCCAGGCCACCAGGGGCTTCAGCCATAGGCCCCTGCCCCTGCCACTCGAAGGAAGCTCAAAAGAGCTTCTAGCTGCAGAACCTCTAGTCTTGCTCCCCAGTCATCAGTCATGTGGAAAGAGCTACCATATGATTTTCCGCTTTGGGTTGCAACACAGGATGTGGTTCAGGAGCAACAAGCTGTGCCTCTCCCACATCTTATACCCACACGTGAGCCTTAAAGACAGCATTCAAGAGCCTCAGTCCCTTGTCCTAAGCCGTCTTCCCAGAAGTTCCTCCAAAAGCAGCCCTACCAAACCTCGTGCACCACAAAGCCAAATTCATAAACCTTATGCTTTCCCACTCACTGTCCTGCCTACCCAGAAGGTCCCTCGTTGACATCTTTCCTGTTGAAAGCACACTTATTCTCAAAACCCTACTTAAATACTATTTCTTCACAAAATGTTCGCTGGCTTAACTCCTAAACCTCTGGTTGCCCAGCTGAAAAGAATCTCATTTCACCAACTCTCCCTGTAGTAGTTTGCTTATAGCTTATATCTCACTTCACGTTACTCCCTGTACTGAATTCTCTGTGAACATCCTTCTCTCCCCCAAAAACTTTTGTTGTTGTTAGGTGCCATGGAGTTGGATATCTCACTTCACGTTACTCCCTGTACTGAATTCTCTGTGAACATCCTTCTCTCCCCCAAAAACTTTTGTTGTTGTTAGGTGCCATGGAGTTGGTTCTGACTCATAGTGACCCTAAATACAACAGAAAGAAACAGTGTCCAGTCCTGCACCATCCCCATTGTTGTAGCCACTGTGTCAATCCATCTTTTCGAGGGTCTTCCTCTTTTTCGCTGACCCTCTACTTTACCAAGCATGATGTTCTACTGGTCTGTCCTGATAACATGTCCAAAGTACATGAGAAAAAAATCTTACCATCCTCATTTCTAAGGAGCATTCTGACTGTATTTCTTTCAAGATAGATTTGTTCATTCTTCTGGCAGTCCCTAGTATATTCAGTATTATTCACCAACACCATAATTCAAAGGCATCACTACTTCTTCAGTCTTCATTATTCTTTGTCCAGCTTTCCCATGCATTTGAGGCAATTGAAAATACCATGGCTTGGGTCAGGCGCACTCTTTAGTCTTCAAAGTGACATCTTTGCTTTTCAACACTTCAGAGAGGTCTTTTGCAGCAGATTTGCACAATGCAATACATCCTTTGATTTCTTGACTGCTCCTTTCATGGGTATTGATTGTGGATCCAAGTAAAATGAAATCCTTCACATCAATCTTTTCCCTGTTTATCATGATGTTGCTTATTGGTCCAGTTGTGAGAATTTTTTATTTCTTTATGTTGAGATGTAATTCATACTGAATGCTGTATTCTTTGATCTTCATCAGTAAGTGCTTCAAGTCCTCTTCAAACTCTATAGGGGCAAGAAAATGTCTTTTTCATCCCTTCCCCCACCCCAATTTCCTAACATGTTTCTCACATAGCCACCATCAGGTCAGCACCCGACCCATGGTGGCACCATGCACTGTGGAATGAAACGCTGTCCAGTCCTGCGCCGCTCATAATTGGTTGCAGATCAAACTTTGTGATCCACAGAATTTTTACTGGTTGATTTTCAGAAGTAGATCACCATGCCTTTCTTCCTAGTCCATCTTAGTCTGGATGTTCCACTGAAATCTGTTCAGCATTACAGCAACCCACAAGCCTCTACTAGTAGCTGTGTGGTGGCTGCACATGAGGTGCGTTGGCTGGGAATCAAACCCGAGTCTGCTTCATGGAAGGTGAGAATTCTATTACTGAACCACCAATTCCTCTTCTCACATATGGTACTACATATTTGCTGCATGGCCCTAAATTAATCAAGGCAAGAGACTGAGCAATGGAGAATAATCCAGGAAGAGCTGGTAAAGGGGACGCTAGCCTCAGTAATCTACAATGGAAACAGTATGGAAATCCCTTGGGCCTAAGGGTGGAAAACATAGGTTAGAGGCAGCTGTGCTGCCTGCTAGCTAGTTATTTTGACCGAATTATTTAAACTCCTTGGGTCTCTGTTTCCTCCCTGTAAAACAGACATAGCAGCACTTCCTCAAGTGTTGAGGCACAGTGTGTAACTAGGGTGCTTGGGGGAGCCTTTGTCAAGTACAGATGTGTCTGGATAGATGGAGGGGGATAATGTGCCCTTGGCATCCCCCACAGCTTGGTGGCATGTTTGTCATAATGAGAGTTCTTCAGACTGATCTTTGGAAGGGGGTGCTGTTTTAGACCTCAGAGGCAGAGAGATTGAGTTCATTAAATGCATCGGTACATGCAACACTATTAACATTGGTTGGTGCTAGGCCACCCTCAAATTCATTTATTTAGCTAAATGGGGTCCTGGGGGCACAGTGGTTAGGAACTCAGGCTGCTAACCAAAAGGCCAATTCAAATCTACCAGCCACTGCTTGAAAATCCTATGGGGCAGTTCTACTCTGTCTTACAGGGTCGCTATGAGTCAGAATCAACTCAACGGTAATGAGTTAAATATGTATTTATTCTTATTTGTCCCAATTTCCTATCCTCACTTCTCTCCTTGCTCTATATTTTTTGTACCATCTTCTTAAACTTGTACCATTACTTTATATCCGTGTATTTTTAATTTACGTAAGTGATTGCATTCTATTTCTTACTTTTTATCACTGATCACCACATTTGTTTGGTTCATCTTACCCATTCATTTTCCCAGGTATAGATACAGAGATGGCCTCCAACTTATTCCAGATGCTGCCACAGAGGACCTTCTCATACATGTTTCTTAATAGATTTATGTGAAAATTTCTCTGAGCTATAGCCAGAAGCATTATATCTGACTTTTAGGTAGAGTGATTGTACAACCCGGTTTACTCAGGACACTGCCACTAAATGTTAATAGCACTCCCTTTGATGTTAAATTATATGCCATCCCGGGCAAAGGGAATATCAGCCTTATCGGACTAAGGACTGCCGGAATGCTCTTCAGCCGTGGTACTCAACCTTAGCAGCACATTGCAACCACTTGGAGAGTTTCAAAGAAATACTGCTGCCTGGGTTCCACTCTCAAAGATTCTGATGTAATTGGTCTGAGTATGGCCTGGGCATCAGGATTTTAAAAGTCCTCAAAGATTTTAATGTGCAGCCAGAGTTGAGAACCTCTGCTCCACAGAAGGATCTTTGCCAATCTGTTCTCCCACCAGCAAGCTTTCATACGCCCACATCCCCACCAAGGCTTGGCATTATCCAGCTGAAAGCACTTTGTAAAATGTAACTCTTTAAATAAACAGGGCCTTATTTCAACATGTCTGGAAGTAGCCATGCTCCAATGAGTTGCTCTACTTTAAGATGCTGCTTCAGTGAAATATTTCACATTAGCAAGGATTCTTTTATATAAGCAAGTGGTAGTTGAATCAAAGTAAACCAAACCAAAAAACCAAACCCGGTGCCGTCGAGTTGATTCCGACTCATAGCAACCCTACAGGACAGAGTAGAACTGCCCCATAGGGTTCCCAAGGAGCGCCTGGTGGATTCAAACTGCTGACCCTTTGGTTAGCAGCCGTAGCACTTAACCACTACACCACCAGCGTTTCCACAAAGTAAACAGGGCTTTGAAAATGCTACAAACTTTAATTTGTAAGTAAAGGTAGAACTGTCCTGTTTAATGTGATCCTCGCCTCCTCCCAGCATCTGAAAATGGGTGCTGCTGTGGTAGAACGCTTGCCTACCATGTTGGAGACCTGGGTTCGGTTCCCAGCCAATGCACCTCGTGAGCAGCCACCACCTGTCTGTCAGGGGAGGCTTTTGTGTTGCTCTGATGCTGAACCAGTTTCAACTGAGCTTTCAGACTAAGATGGGTCTTGGAAGAAAGGCCTGGCTATCTACTTCTGAAAATCAGCCAGTGAAAACCCTATGGATCACAATGGTCTGATTCACTACTAATCACGGGGATGGCATAGGATTGGGCAGCATTTTGTTCCGTTGTGCATGTGGTCGCCATGAGTCAGGGACCACCTCCACAGCAGCGAACAACAATGCCCTTGAACACCATCCCACCTCTGGGCAGCACAGCTTGGCTCAGCACTGTGCCGGCCACAGCCCCAGCCCTGAAGATGGCTCAGACGGGCAGGAGCAAGCCTTGGGAGCCTGTATTTTTTCCTGGTCCTGCTTGAGTCAACAAGTTTACAAGGGGTAAAGGCAGTCAGAGGAAGGTAGGTTGAGATAAGAGGAAGAGTAAAAATAAATGGGAAAAATGTAAGTTGTTGCTGTGTACCTTCGAATCTGTTCTGACTCACAGTGACCCCACGCGACAGAGTAAAACTGCCCCATAGGGTTTCTTAGGCTGTGATCTTTACAGGGGCCAAACGCCAGGTCTTTCTTCCTCAGAGCCACTGAGTGGGTTTGAACTGCCAACCTTCAGTTAGCAGCCAAGTGCTTAACCATTGGTAAGTATTAATGATTCTAAGTAATTTCCAGTAAACTATAAACCTTTGCAAGGAATTAGCTGATCTGGACAGCAGACTATTCTGGATTAAAGCTGTACTTTTCAAAAGAAAGCTTCAACTTCTTTAGATAATGGTCTCTAAAAAAATTTATAAACTGCTTTCTAAGAAGGAGCACATTGAGCCAAATCTGATCTGCTTTTGTAAGTGACCCATTATCATCATTACGGACATCAGTGCAATTAGTTTACTGTGCAAAGTTGACCGGGGTATGCCAGCCTCTTTGCTTTTTCACGTGATGTTCCTGGACTGCTATGATTGGAGTACCTCAGCCCACTCCTAGCCTTCTGACTCCTTCCATACACTCAGAATAACAGACGTAACTTCTCACTCCTCTCAGTGATGTAACAGTTGCCACGGACTTGACTCCAACTCATTTAGCCCCATGTGTGTCAGAGTAGAATGGTTCTCCACAGGGTTTTCGATGCCGATTTTTTGGAAGTAGGTCACCAGGCCTTTCTTCCTAGGTGCCTCTGAGAGGACTCGAAACTCCAGCCTTTCAGTTAGCAGTCAAGCACGTTAACCATTTGCACCACCTAGGAACTCTTAGTGAGCTTGCCTGCAATAGCCCCTAACTCGAAAGCCTTATCCTACCCCCATCCCATGTGGCTGCCTCTGATTTGCTTTGTTTGAATGATGCCTCTCTCATTCAGAGACAGACTCTGAGTGAGAAGCTGAGTGGTTCTTTAATAACCCTGAGAAACTTTGCCACAAAACTTTTGGCTACTCAGAGACCCTTGTTCACTTATTACTTGGTACTCAGCTATGCCCTCCAGTGATGGGAATTCTGGAAAACTGAATTCTGGAGGGAAAAAAGCGTATTTCAGTATCTTTAGTCACTATAACACAACTTATGACAGATAAGGAAGAGAATACTGTCTTTTTGATGATTCCTGATGATATTCATTTAGTTCTGGGAAATCTTTTTTCAAGAAAAGAAAAAGTTTTTTTTTTTTATAATAACTTTTATTAAGCTTCAAGTGAACGTTTACAAATCCAATCAGTCTGTCACATATAAGTTTACATACATCTCACTCCCTACTCCCACTTACTCTCCCCGTCTTGAGTCAGCCCTTTCAGTCTCTCCTTTCTTGACAATTTTGCCGGCTTCCCTCTCTCTCTATCCTCCCATCCCCCCTCCAGACAAGAGTTGCCAACACAATCTCAAGTGTACACCTGATATAATTAGCTCACTCTTCATCAGCGTCTCTCTCCCACCCGCTGACCAGTCCCTTTCATGTCTGATGAGTTGTCTTCAGGGATGGTTCCTGTCCTGTGTCAACAGAAGGTCTGGAGAGCATGACCGCCGGGATTCCTCTAGTCTCAGTCAGACCATTAAGTTTGGTCTTCTTATGAGAATTTGGGGTCTGCATCCCACTGCTCTCCTGCTCCCTCAGGGGTCCTCTGCTGAGCTCCCTGTCAGGGCAGTCATCGATTGTGGCCGGGCACCAACTAGTTCTTCTGGTCTCAGGATGATGTAGGTCTCTGATTCATGTGGCCCTTTCTGTCTCTTGGGCTCTTAGTTGTCATGTGGGCTTGGTGTTCTTCATTTTCCTTTGCTCCAGGTGGGTTGAGACCAATTGCTGCATCTTAGATGGCTGCTTGTTAGCATTTAAGACCCCAGACGCCACATTTCAAAGTGGGATGCAGAATGATTTCATAATAGAATTATTTTGCCAATTGACTTAGAAGTCCCCGCAAACCATGTTCCCCAGACCCCCGCGCTTGCTCCGCTGAGCTTTGAAGCATTCATTTTATCCCGGAAACTTCTTTGCTTTTGGTCCAGTCCAATTGAGCTGACCTTCCATGTATTGAGTGTTGTCTTTCCCTTCACCTAAAGCAGTTCTTATCTACTGATTAATCAATAAAAAAACCCTCTCCCACCCTCCCTCCCTCCCCCCCTCGTAACCACAAAAGTATGTGTTCTTCTCAGGTTTACTATTTCTCAAGATCTTATAATAGTGGTCTTATACAATATTTGTCCTTTTGCCTCTGACTCATTTCGCTCAGCATAATGCCTTCCAGGTTCCTCCATGTTATGAAATGTTTCAGAGATTCGTCACTGTTCTTTATCGATGCGTAGTATTCCATTGTGTGAATATACCACAATTTATTTACCCATTCATCCGTTGATGGACACCTTGGTTGCTTCCAACTTTTTGCTATTGTAAACAGAGCTGCAATAAACATGGGTGTGCATATATCTGTTTGTGTGAAGGCTCTTGTATCTCTAGGGTATATTCCGAGGAGTGGGATTTCTGGGTTGTATGGTAGTTCTATTTCTAACTGTTTAAGATAACGCCAGATAGATTTCCAAAGTGGTTGTACCATTTTACATTCCCACCAGCAGTGTATCAGAGTTCCAATCTCTCCGCAGCCTCTCCAACATTTATTATTTTGTGTTTTTTGGATTAATGCCAGCCTTGCTGGTGTGAGATGGAATCTCATCGTAGTTTTAATTTGCATTTCTCTAATGGCTAATGATCGAGAGCATTTTCTCATGTATCTGTTGGCTGCCTGAATATCTTCTTTAGAGAAATGTGTGTTCATATCCTTTGCCCACTTCTTGATTGGGTTGTTTGTCTTTTTGTGGTTGAGTTTTGACAGAATCATGTAGATTTTAGAGATCAGGCGCTGGTCGGAGATGTCATAGCTGAAAATTCTTTCCCAATCTGTAGGTGGTCTTTTTACTCTTTTGGTGAAGTCTTTAGATGAGCATAGGTGTTTGATTTTTAGGAGCTCCCAGTTATCGGGTTTCTCTTCATCATTTTTGGTAATGTTTTGTATTCTGTTTATACCTTGTATTAGGGCTCCTAGGGTTGTCCCAATTTTTTCTTCCATGATCTTTATCGTTTTAGTCTTTATGTTTAGGTCTTTGATCCACTTGGAGTTAGTTTTTGTGCATGGTGTGAGGTATGGGTCCTGTTTCATTTTTTTGCAAATGGATATCCAGTTATGCCAGCACCATTTGTTAAAAAGGCTGTCTTTTCCCCAGTTAATTGACACTGGTCCTTTGTCAAATATCAGCTGCTCATACGTGGATGGATCTATGTCTGGGTTCTCAATTCTGTTCCATTGGTCTATGTGTCTGTTGTTGTACCGATACCAGGCTGTTTTGACTACTGTGGCTGTATAATAGGTTCTGAAGTCAGGTAAGGTGAGGCCTCCCACTTTCTTCTTCTTTTTCAGTAGTGCTTTGCTTATCCGGGGCTTCTTTCCCTTCCATATGAAATTGGTGATTTGTTTCTCTATCCCCTTAAAATATGACATTGGAATTTGGATCGGAAGTGTGTTAAATGTATAGATGGCTTTTGGTAGAATAGACATTTTTACTATGTTAAGTCTTCCTATCCATGAGCAAGGTATGTTTTTCCACTTAAGTATGTCCTTTTGAATTTCTTGTAGTAGAGCTTTGTAGTTTTCTTTGTATAGGTCTTTTACATCCTTGGTAAGATTTATTCCTAAGTATCTTATCTTCTTGGGGGCTACCGTGAATGGTATTGATTTGGTTATTTCCTCTTCGGTGTTCTTTTTGTTGATGTAGAGGAATCCAAGTGATTTTTGTATGTTTATTTTATAACCTGAGACTCTGCCAAACTCTTCTATTAGTTTCAGTAGTTTTCTGGAGGATTCCTTAGGGTTTTCTGTGTATATAATCATGTCATCTGCAAATAGTGATAACTTTACTTCTTCCTTGCCAATCCGGATACCTTTTATTTCTTTGTCTAGCCTGATTGCCCTGGCTAAGACTTCCAACACGATGTTGAATAAGAGCGGTGATAAAGGGCATCCTTGTCTGGTTCCCGTTCTCAAGGGAAATGCTTTCAGGTTCTCTCCATTTAGAGTGATATTGGCTGTTGGCTTTGCATAGATGCCCTTTATTATGTTGAGGAATTTTCCTTCAATTCCTATTTTGGTAAGAGTTTTTATCATAAATGGGTGTTGGACTTTGTCAAATGCCTTTTCTGCATCAATTGATAAGATCATGTGGTTTTTGTCTTTTGTTTTATTTATGTGATGGATTACATTAATGGTTTTTCTGATATTAAACCAGCCTTGCATACCTGGTATAAATCCCACTTGATCAGGGTGAATTATTTTTTTGATGTGTTGTTGGATTCTATTGGCTAGAATTTTGTTGAGGATTTTTGCATCAATGTTCATGAGGGATATAGGTAAGAAAAAGTTTTTGTGCTGTTCCCACTGCCTAAAAGGCCCTTCTTTCCTTCTCTACCTGGAAAAACCCTACTTATCCTTTAAGACCAAAGCCCCAGGGTCCCCCTTTCTGAGATATCTTCCCTGGCCCTTCCTGGCAAAATCATCTTTCCTGCTCTCCATACTCCAAAGAGTGTAAGTGTCTGCCCAGATAGACTGTGAACTATTTGAGAGCAAGAACCATATCTTGTTTATCTTCAGACACCCAGAACCTAGCACAGGGACTGACATTTAGTGCTTAAAATATTTGTAAATAAAAGTACGTATCTTAGAACATCCTGTTCTATTTCATGACTGTCTTAAGGTATGGGGAAGGTATGCAATAGTTGAAGACGGTACCAGGCAAAAGCAGGTGAGAAACAGAAATGGGCAAGAAAGTCAGGGAAGGGGAGTGGGGGAAAAAAAGAGAGAGAGAATATGTAAGCAACGGAGAAGAATGTGTTGAGAAGAATGAGATCTGATAATGTTTGATTGGAGTCCCAGGGTGGTACAAACGATTAATGCATTTGGCTGCTAACCAAAAGGTCGGAGGTTCAAGAACGCTCAGAGGCACCTTTGAAGAAAGGCCTGGAGATCTGCTTCAAAAAAATCAACTATTGAAAACCCAACGGAGCACAATTCTACTCTCACACACATGGAGCTGCCAAGAGTTGGAGTCAACTCAACAGCAACCACTCAGAGTGTTTGATTACCTGCTCTTACCAACTTTCTGGTTTGTTTAAGCCATAAATTTCTGATTCCAGTTCCTTTCTTACCTCCGTCCTTTGAGATGCTAATTAGCTATTGAAACATTGTTAGTAATTTTTACTTTTCCTTAGCTTTAAATCTTAGAGCTTCAAGACTACTGCACCCATCACTCCTACTCTCCTGACTCAGAACTTCATGTCTCTTAGCCCACTCTCTCTGGGTTCTCATCAGAATAATACTGGTCAGAATG
This sequence comes from Elephas maximus indicus, assembly GCF_024166365.1. Lineage (NCBI taxonomy): Eukaryota > Metazoa > Chordata > Mammalia > Proboscidea > Elephantidae > Elephas > Elephas maximus. Next base: position 29,831,955 of record NC_064832.1, on the reverse strand, counting down.
CAGGAAACACTTCTGTCACCAGAATGCTTCAGATGGAGTAGGAGGGAGCAGTTGCTTAAGGACTTGTGACTTATCCTTGATCAGAAGAAATTTGTTGTTACCCTCCCCAGAGAAAATACGTTTCACATAATTCTTGGGCTGTGTTTAACAAGTCACTTCTTTATTGAAAAAAAGGATAGAAAGGAAGAGAGTGTGGAGGGGATGCAAGGAGCTTGTTTCATCGTATCCATACAGCAGGGAGCCCACAGATGGCCATCAGAGATTGAAAGCAAGAAAATACCATACTTCTGAATTCTCTGCTTTCAAAACAAATTTATTCACTGTAAACCAGTCTTGCAATTCATTAGCTTCACCCCAGAGACAAGACTGAATGTCAGCTCTTTTCCTAACCTATAAATAATAGGTGCCACTTGCTTAGAAATGAAACTTAGTGCATAATAACAAAGTGAATCAATATGATTGTTATGAAGCTAAAAAAATAAGTAAATAACCGTCTAAGTTCTGAATCTTTGGGGCAAGGAGATTTTCAATTCCTGTTCTTTACAGAAAAAGATTTTTGACAGAAAAATTGATAAATAATATTCTAGCAACACTAAGGTTGAGCCACAGCCTTCGTGGCATAGTGGTTAAGCGTTCAGCTACTAAACAAAAGGTGGGGCAGTTCAGATCCACCATCCACTCCTCGGAAACCCTAAGGGACAGTTCTGCTCTGTCCTACAAGGTCAGCATGAGTCGGAATTGACTCGACGGCAATGAGGTACAAGGAAGGTTGAACCAAGGAGCCCTGATGGCACAGTGGAGCGCTCAGCTATTAACTAAAAGATCAGTGATTCGAACCCACCAGCTGCTACCTGGGAGAAAGATGTGGCAGTCTGCTTGCATGAAGATTACAGCCTTGGAAACTCTGAGGGGCAGTTCTACTCTGTCCTATAGGGTTGCTATGAATTGGAATCAACTCAATTAAAAATTAAAAAGAAAAAAATCATATTGTTCAATCATTTGTTTAACCTGAGTGGTAGTCGGAATGCAGGCTATCAGAGGTTAATGACGTTGTTGAAGATAGTATGCAGTTAAGTGTGGCCAGACTGAGTCCTTGAAGATGAATGCAATAGAATGTGGGCCACTTCCAGGCCTGGCTCTTACAACCCTCCCCTGCACATTCCCCACACCGTCCCTCATTCCTGCTGATGGGAATGGAGAAGTCACTTGGTGACTATGGCAGAGCCATATGGAATGGAGCTACACCAACCTAGAACCTACACCCTGCACATTATGCGAACAAAAACTAAACCTCTAGTTCTTTAAGCCACTACGTTTTGAAGTTTTATTTGTTAGAGCAGCCTATCTTTCTTATGTATATGTATATTACTTTTATTTCATTTTTTAATATTTTATAAAAATAATACAAACTCATTGGAGGAAAAAATACCACAAATACAAACAAACTAGAGAGGAAATAAAAATTTCTGTAATTACTAACCTGATGTAATCTACTGTTAATATAGCCATCTTTTTTTTTATATATATAAGACAGGGATTACACTTCACTTGCAATTTTGTAAGACACTTTTTCAACGTCTTTCCTTCTGTGTCATCAGATGTTACTTTACCACATATCTTTTAATGGAGGCATTCCAAAAAGTACACAGGTTGTTCGAAAATCACAGTCATAAACTAATGCAGCTAGAACATCTCAAGGCAACAGTTCTCAGAATGCTTGGGTCCTGGTCTAATAGCCTGGATGACCACTTGGAAAATTATAATTGGTTCTGGTACGTGACCATTGCAGCATTGTATGATGGTAGAAGTTAAGCTGCTAAGAAAAAATATGGCCAAAACAGAGTGGCTTAAAAAAAAAAAAAAAGGGAACCAGAATCCAGCAGGCCCAGGTCAGCTTGGCGGCTCTTCGTCAGACCACAGAAAGAAGAAAAGAGAAGTCCAGGACAGGCAATTTTTTTAGATAAGAAATGTAGAAGTCGCAGGCATCCCTTCTGCTCACATGCCATTGGTGAGGGCTCAGATGCCCAGTCAAACCTAGCTTCGGCATCTGGGAAGTGAAGTCCAAGCATGGTGGCCCTGTATTCACCCACAATTCCATAATACAGAAGAAGGCAAGAACAGATCTGGAGACAAATAGCAACCTGCAATATCCTCCAAGGTTAGCAGGGAGCTCAGTGCATAAGACTAGGAGTTCTCCATCAGTGGCACTCTAGCATGCTAACGTCGAGTCCTATCTTTGCTGCTTATTAATTGTCTGGCGTAGGGTTGTTACTTTACCTCAGCTTGCAACACGTTGAAATTTACACAGTTGTTATGGGAATTAATGATTTAATTTCTATAAAATGTTGACTGTAATTACTATTGTATCCAGAACCAACAGAAGATGAACAACATGTGGCCAGAAAAGTAAACATAAGACACCAAGGAAGCCATCCCTGAAAAAGCAATTCCTAAACGATACTAAATACAGAGTGGTGGTTAAAGTATAACTCTGGAGTCGAACTGACCAGATGTGAATTCTGGCTCTGCCACTTACCAGTCACTTGGGAACGTTAGGCTACTGCTGTGCCTCATTTTTCTCACAGGTAAAGTGGAGATTATTATTACTATCTACCTCATAGGGTTGTTGGGATGATTGAATGAGTTAATTCGGAAAACATGTACAACAGTGCCTAGCAGCTCATACCCGTTGAGTGAATTCCGACTCTTAGTGACCCTATAGTACGGAGTAGAACTGCCCCATAGAGTTTCCAAGGTTGTGATCTTTTTGGAAGCAGACTGCCACATCTTTCTCCCAAGGAGTGCCTGGTGGGTTCAAACCACCAACATTTTGTTAAGCAGCCCAGTGCTTAACTACTGTACCATCAGGTCTAGCACATAGCAAGTATTGTGTAAATATTACCTTCTACCCATCTTAAAAGGAGCCCTGGTGGTACAGTGGAAAAGCGCTAGGCTGCTAACCAAAACGTTGGTGGTTTGAACCCACCAGCCGCTCTGAGGGAGAAAGATGTGACAGTCTGCTTCCGTGAAGAATTTACAACCCTGGAAACCCTATGGGGCAGTTCTACTCTGTCCTGTAAGGTCACTATGAGTAGCAATCAATTCCACAGCAATGGGTTTTACTCATCTTGAAGGAGTAAGTGCTTGACTAAAACCGAAAGATTGGTGGTTCAGACCCCCTCCCCCAGAGGAGCCTCAGAATGAAGGCCTGGCAATCTGCTTCCAAAAGGCTGTGGCCTTGAAAACCCTGTGGAGTACAGTTCTATTCTGGAACACATGGGCCTTCCATGAGTTGGAATTGACTTGATGTTAATTGGTTGGGTTTGTTACCTATCTTAAAAATGTATTCTCAAAGAAAATTAACCAGTATTTTTATGTTGTTATTGTTAGGTGCTGTCAAGTCGGTTCTGAGTCATAGCTATCCTACGTACAACAGAATGAAACACTACCCAGTCTTGTGCCATCCTCACCATCATTGTTATACTTGAGTCCATTGTTATAGCCACTGCGTCAATCCATCTCGTTGAGGATCTTCCTCTTTTTCAATGAGCCTGTACTTTACCAAGCATGATGTCCTTCTCCAGGAACTGATCCCTCCTGATAGCATGTCCGAAGTACACGAGATGGAGTCTCATCATCCACTCTCCATGGTACTTTTATAAAAACTGTATATTCACCTGAGTCTTTGTAAGCGACTTACACCTCCACATACAATAACAATCGCACTAAATATCCCATGTCTCCTTTGTCCACCTCTCAGTTCCTATTTCCTGGTACTCAGGCCTCTGTGCTTTCCAAAATTAATAGATTGGCATTCTATAACACAGGAGGCAGCAATACATTCATCACTCAAGTTGGACAGGAATTGCATCTGAGCCCAATTTCATTTCCTTTTGGAGAGCCATACATATTCTCATACATCTTCCTTGGTTCTGTAATACAGGCTCCTGAATGAACAAAAGTGTTCTTCCAGGTAATAAATTTGCCCAAAGAATGTCCCTGTTGATTCTGAGACTTTGAGATTGAAAGCTGTTCTCAGAATCCAGAATTAAATTAGGCCATGTCTTTCTTTACTATTATTTTTAATCAATGCATTACCTCAAAATCTTAAATAATGATATGCACTAAAAATTCCTTAATTATAATAGCTGCCTTTTAGCTGTGATTAAGTGTATCCATTTAGATAGACGATAATTTATAATCAGGAAAAAAAATTAAGACGGTAAGAACACCTCCCTGAAAGTCAGATTCTATCAAACCGTTCATTCTCTCTGAAGAATGTGATCAGTTTTTAGACCATTCTCACTTTTGTGGAGGATTGCTCTTCTAGAAAAGATGCTGTAAGTCAAAAATTGTGTTAGCTGAAAATTATTTTCCACAGATTTAAAGTCATACTAGGGCATTAAATTCCTAATCAAACGTTCAGGTTATTTTTTATTAAAATAACCTTAACAACTACATTTAGCCAATTATGAATTATATACCCCACAAAAAAAATAGGCTACAAAATATATGTGGTATACCAAGTTTTTATCTTCTTCGTAATTTCTACCTTATTTCACTGCATAAATCTGAAGATAAAAGAATACCTTTGGAGAATTCAGAGGGCCCTTTCTTTTCTTTTCTAATTTCTTATTTGGAAGCAATTTTAGACTTACAAAAAGCTGCAAAAATAGTATCTGGAGTTCCATATACCCTCCACCCAGCTCCCCCTAATGTCAACGTCTTAAATAACCATTGGGCAACAATTAAAACCAGAAAATTAACATTATATTAACACAATAAAATTAACTAATCTGCAGACCTTATTTGCATTTCACTAGTTATTCCACTAAGTGTTTCCTGGTTCAGGATCTAATGAGGATCTTACATTACATTTAGTCGCTCTGTCTCTGAACCTCCTCAGTTTGGGATATTCAGTCTTGTTACAGAATGTCTCTCAGTTTGGATTTGTCTGAAGTTTTCTCATGATTAGATCGAGGTTATGCTTTTGGGGTAAAAATACCACAGAAGTACACTCTGCTTAGTACATCACACCAGGGGGTACATGATACCTATGTGTCTCATTACTAGAGATGTTAACTCTGATCATTTGATTCAGGCAATATCTCCCAGATTTCTCCACTGTAAAGTTATTGTTCTTTGTTTCTTTGTTCGTTTTTTGCTTGGTAATTAAGATTATCTTGTGGGGGGATATATTTTAAAACAATACAAATACACTGTTTCTCATCATACTTCCATCCACTAATTTTAGCATCATGGATGGTACTCACCTGTAACAATTATTACTGTAGTGTTTGACGAACAGCAATTTTTCTTTTTCTATCATTCTTTCTACCTTTTTTGTTGGCATTCTACTATAAAGAAGAGCTAACCATTCTCTGCCATTTATTATTTATTCAATTGTTTGCTTATATTAATTAGGACTCATGGATATTTATTTTAATTTACGGGTTGTAATTTATGGGTTACAATGACTGTCAGTCTTCATTTTGTTGCTCAGATTGTCCCAGATTTGCCATGGTGAGCTTCAGAAGGAGTTAAGGATTTCATGCTTGTCTCTGAGGAAACCTACAGGAGAGATCTAAGGTCACTTAAAGATTTTTGAGAAAACTGATCAAGGAATGTGTTTTGTCATTCTCTTACCGTAAAATTTCCCGTAGCAAGCACAAGTTGCTTGCAGGACAGACACTCATTTATGTACGTACTGATGCAAATCCAGGAAGTATTAACATGGGTTAATATTCTTTGGAGTTCTTCCATTCAAACATACAAAATAACTTTCATTCCTTTTGGGAAGGCAAATTCTCCCCATACCTAAAATTCTCCCATAGATGAAGGAATTTCTGCTTACACGTCTTGTTCTTCTCTCCAGTGTATTATAAACACTTCCCCAAAGGGAAGAAGCATTGTCAGCCTGGTTAGTTATAGACTAGATACTGATTGAAATCCCTGGGCAGCACAAATAACTAACATGCTCAGCTGCTAACTAGCAATGCACATACCTGGGGAAGAAGTGTGGTAGGTGGGAGCAGTCAGGCCTCAAATCCCAGCATCCTGGAATAGAGGAATAATCACTCCTGAGCCATCCATTTCTCATCTGTCCACGTCACTTGCTGCCACAGATGATCACTGAACAGCCTCACCTGCAGTTCAGATGCATGAGCCAATCCCAAGTTTCCAGAGTGGGGAAACTCATTGTAGGGTCTGTGGACTAGCCACATCAGAACCACCTGCTAAAAATGCAGATACCTGGACTTCACTCTAAGTGATCTTACCAGGCTGGTAGTGTTCAGGAATCTGTTTTTTTAAACAAGTGCCTAGATGCCTTCTAGGTTCATTAACTTAGAGAATCACAGCTCTGTTGACAAGATGTAAACCGTCTTCTCTTCTAAAAAGGCTGATCCAGTCAGGACTGCGGGGCACCTCAGGTCTTATCAGCCTGTCTTCTTTCCTGCTAACCGGTTTCAGGTATTACATGTTCTTCCTGTAGCTTCCCAATTGTGGCTCTCCCTACTGTTACCTGATTAGGGTCCGTGCCCTGGAGCAGTCGAGCCAATGAAACGTACTCCAAGTCAGAAAGAGTGAGAAAGTTTATTAAGGAGATGTATATATCACCGGGGACCCAGCAGCAACACAGGCTGTCTCTATGGAGTCTCAAAGAGCAGTTTTACATTAGAACTACATAGAATCTTACAAGGGTTACAAGTGTCTTTGTAGTCCCCTGACAGATATTTCTTTATTAGGCTAAAGACATACATATCTGATACCTGGGCTTCAACTTTCCTGTGGTGGTTGTATGCCACAGGTAGTCTGGACAGAACAAAGGGTTATTTGCATCAGGTTTAAAACAAAGAGCAAAGTCATTAACATTTGGTCAAAACAAAGTCATTAACAGAGGTATGTGAAGGAGGCAGGCAGAGGAAGAACAATTTATAGATTTATTTATTTATTTATTTTTTAGTTATGTTAAGCTCTCATTAGCCCATTTTGAAATAAGAAAAACATGCTGGGGAGTATTCAGGGTCATACTACTACCACTGTCAGTTCATCAGAAAGACTGGACTGCTTAACCAAACCCCCACCCTTGGGTTTCACTTCTTGCCCTGCCTCATACTCCAACCCCTTCTAAGATGAATCTAAGTAGTTGAATCAAGCCCATCTGTCTTGGGACTGGACAGTTTTCCCTCTCCAGCTTGCTAGAGTCTATAAACAGATCTCCCAGAATCATACCGCACAGTCTACTGGATTCCCAAGTATTCTACCATTTCATGAATTTCTCCTGTGCGGAGACATACTCGTAACTCAACATTCCAGGACACCACCTCTAGATCTGGGACCTTAGACCTTCCTCAATATACCCAGGTATCCCAGCTGGCCTCCAAGCAAGCCTCCTTGTCAGTATGTTGCCCCCCATCCTATCTTGTCCCTACCTGAAGTTCCTCCCCCCCAGCTCCATCTTGGTGGCATCCCAGCATGCCTGGAGCTTTAGTCTATGTTTTGTGCTCTTCCCACATATATACAGGAAAAAGAACCAAACCCTGCCTTGTGGGGACTATCCTATCCTCTCTTAACATCTACCAAGCTGGTTTAAGGAGGCAGGGACCAAGTCAGGTGCATGTTTTATAACTTCACAACACTAGCATCCTGCCTTGAAACTTACATACTAATCTGTATTGAGAGGTTCCAGTTTGGGGTAAGTTGTAGGCATGCTCCATCTGTTTCTCCCACTCAACACAGCTACAGTACCTGGGCAGAATACATAGAGCAGCTGGTTGAGGACTTTGAAAAGTAAATAATAGGCAGATCGAGGAAGAAGATAGATCTCAAAGTACCACTAAACCAGTGGAGAGTTTATCCATTTTTTTCCCCTGGCCTGGACTCAGAGCAGCCCAAAACCCAGAAGTGGGCATTGACACAGACAGAAAGGGCCTGAGAAGCCCTGTAGGTTCAGGTCCAAAGAACAGGACAGGGGTCTCCTGGGAGACAGCAGAGGCAGTGAGGGACCACAATACCTGGTGCATAATTGGTGCTGACTTCACTATTAATAGTAACAATAATGACAGTGATAATAATAAATTACACAATAACAGCTAACAGTTATTAAAGTCTTACTAAGTGCTAAGCACTCTTCTAAGCACCCTGTTTATCTTCACGAAAATGCCTGAGGTAGGTACTATTTCAGATGCTGACAAGCTTTTTCTATAAAAGGTGAGATAGTAAACATTTTAGGTTTTGCCAGCCATATGGTTGCTGTCGCAAAAACTCAACTCTGCTGCTGAAGTGCAAAAGCAGCTATAGACAATATGTTAAAAAAAAGTATATGTATGGGTGTGACTATTTTCCAATAAAACTTCATTTACAAAAACAGATCACAGAATGGATTTGGCTCAAAGGCCATAGTTTCCTGATCCCTGCCCTATTCCAGGAGTCCCTGGGTAATACAAATGGTTAACATCCTCAGCTGCTAACCAAAAGGTTAAAGATTCAAAAGAAAGTCCTGGCAATCTGCTTCCAAAAAATCAGCCATTGAAAAACCTATGGAGCACATTTCAAATGTGATACACGTGGGGCCATCATGAGTCAGAATCGACTCAATGACAACAGGTGTTTTGCTACTATTTGAAGGTGGGGAAATTGAAGCCCAAAGAGGTTAACTTCCCCGAGATCACACAGCTGATAGATGGCAGAACCAGGGTGTGCACACTATGAGCCACAGTTGGGGTGGGGATGGGAGGGAATAAAGAAAACACTTAGTGACCTGAAATAAACCAAAGATAAAAGGGTAGATCACCCTATCCTATTCTAGCTCCCAAAGTAAATGAAATCTTAAGCTTTTCTGTTAACAAAGCAAAGTTGTTAATATCTTATTTTCCCTAGCAGGAACTTCAGTCCTGACATTTTCAGCGCTGCTATCTGAAGATATCAACGTCAGTTTGGATTTTCTAAGAACCAGACGCCAAGATGGAATTAAGGGTCTAGATACTTATTGAGGGAGATGCCTGTGAAGGACAAAGAGGAGGGAGCAGGAGAAGGCAGGGAGAACCTTGAGATCATGATGCAGGTGTGACACCTGTGAAAGGCAAGGGGGAAGAGCCTCATGTGCAGACAGTCTCAGCCAGGCCAATGGGGAGCTTCAAGGAAAAGAGTGCCCCTTAGAGGAATAGCTGGGTTCTATTTCTTCCACCATGCTCAGTGTTATGGATTGAATTGTGTCCCCCCCCAAAAGAAATGTGGAGATTCTAACCCTGGACCTTTAAACACGGCTTTGCTTGGAAATAGGGAATTGGTTTTGCTATGTTAATGAGATCTTACCAGAGTAGGTTGAGTCCTAAACCTAATCACTTCTGAGTTGTTTCTTACAAAAAGAGCAGAATAGACACAGAGACACACCCGGGGAAGACCATGTGAGGACCCCTCTAGAAGCAAAGGAACACCAAGGATTGCCGGCGGATACCGAAAAGTAAGAGAGAGGCTCACAGAAAGAATCAACATGGCCAAGACCCTGATCCGGACTTTTAGCCTCCAGAACTGTGGAGAAAATAAATTTCTGTTTTCAAAAGCCATCTACTGTGGTATTTTTCATTATAACAGCACTAGGTAACTGACTGGTCATTGGCTAGTAGCAGCCTGAGGACACAATGGCCTCGGTATGAACCCTGTGGTGGATCCCAAAGTTAAGGCAAAGCTGGAGACTGTGGCTAAACGCTCTCTTCACAGCAGGTTCTCATTTGAGGGAGCTCGGAGCAGGGCACCTCATGACAGAAAATTTCCAATCTTCACCCTAAACAGACCAATTTAGTAATTTTGTGGCTTTTTTGCCTCTAATTACTTGATTTTTTTTTTTTTTTAATTTGGTAAACTGGTTCTTCTACAGCCTTCTGTGTGAGTTTCTTTGCAAGTAAACCTACTTCCCTTCTAAATGGTTTTGTCTCTGAATCCTTGTTTGATATTTGTTCTGGTGAGGAAACTAGAAAAATGTTGCAATAAAATAAGGACTTTTTTACTTGGTCAAAGGTACTGATTTGAGCTGGCCTTGTGACAGTGCTTGCTTCTGTAATGCCAACAGGCACCATGGGGTCAACACGCTCCCCTAAAGCTCCATGAGCTGAGCACACTGTCTTCTTTATCCCAGGACCCCAAGAGGCAGCAGTTCCACAGGGGTTCCTAGTGGACGTGCATTCATGCAGCTTGTTCCAAAGAGGACTTGATGAGGAGCTGAGATCATCAGAATATGAATAATTTGTAAAATAAAAATGGTCTGCAATTAGTTTAAAACAGTTAACTTACCAGAGGAAAAATAAACAAACACTTTGTGGCCTGACATAAACCACTTACAGAGGGGCAGCTTGGAAAGGAGTTTGGGCTGAAGCATAACTGGAAGTGAGGGTGGAGGGGCTGGTGCATGGAAAGCAGGAGGCCTGGTTTCTCGCACTCCCAGCTCACCCTCTAAAAGTATGTCATAGTCGTCTTTTTATAACTTCACTGCACTTTGTCAACTGTGTAGTCCTCGTTGTAGGTGGTCAATACACATTGACCAAGTTGAGCTCTGTGGGCAAGCTCCGCTTTTTAAATGCTAACCTTACAATGATGGAAAGACCCCAGAGGAACCAGCGGAGCACACAATGAAACATCAGGAGACAAACAGAGAAATAAATAGAAGACACCAAAGGACTGGGCCTTTCTGGTGGCTTGCCATCAATTAACATTGTGGCCATGACACCTCTCCCTGCCTTCCAGGCTCCTGGGGCAACTTTGGAGACTGAGGCCTGGGGGAAATTTGGGAGCCACGATGGGAGTGGTGAATGGTGAGAGAAGAGCACGGGTACCTACAGTAATTTGGAAGGGAGGTGATGAAGAAGCATAGAGAAAAAGGGGAACAAAAGGAACTGCTGATTTCACAGCTCTGCATGTGCTTTTAATTTTAACAACCTCCTTTCACATCTTGAAAGTACCCCTTTGCCTGTCACTATTGGTTCAGGAGCCCTGGTGGTCCAGTGGTTAAGTGCTTGGCTGCTAACCAAAAAGCTGGCAGTAGGGACTCACAGCTGCTCCATGGGAGAAAAATGTGGCAGTTTGCTTCTGTAAAGATCAAAGCCTTAGAATCCTATGGGGCAGTACCACTTTGTCCTATAGGGTCTCTATGAATCAGAATCCATTCAACAGCACAAAACAAAAACATTTGTTCACCTGTGGCAGCACCACTCAGCCATTAATCTTTATTGGTAAAACAGATAAAAATGAAAAGAATAAACACTGTATCGGTCAGGGTCCAACCATAAAAACAGAGAATTTAAAAGAGGAGACACGTAGGGCAGCGAACTGGTTAGCAAGTGGTAAAGGAGGCTGGGAATCTAACCAGGGAACAGTGACACCACCAGAGATTAGAAACAAGAAGCAGCCACGACCCCTCAGCTGGAAGGGAAAAAGGAAGAGAAGGTGTTCCCAGAAGTTGCAGCCAGGCTCCCACAGTATAAACTGAGACCACTCCAGGCGTGTCCTGTGGAAGCCGAAGGATCCAGCCCCTAGTAGAGCCAAAGCAGAGGAGGGAGGGAGAAGCATCCTTGCTCTCCCTTCCACCTGCTCTTCTGTTTCCATCTACTGACTCCCATTGGCCAAACCCACCCAGAACCAGCTGGCAAGAGGGCCTGGAAATCAGGCTTCAGGGGTCTGCCCCGTGGTACAGAGAAAGGGCCGGGGGGTGGATCTGAGGGCAAACTAGTCCAGGACCCCACAAGCCATTTATCTTGTTTAGTTCCCAAGAGCCATCAAAATAATCTGTATGTGAAGGGGCTGTCGTGTAGATAGACAAGGAAACAAAAGGTTGAAATTTCTTTCTCATGTGACATAGCCGCATTTTCAGTGAGCTGGCCTCAGACAGAATTCAGTAGCCTGTGAGGCCATCTCTACCGTCTCTATATGCGCCAGTTGTCTTGACAAAGCTTTTTTGAAAGTCAGTTGTTCAAGATTTGGTGAACAAATAAGAAAACAACATCATGTAATGGTTCATTTGCTAAATACACATTCACAAGCCCTTTTAAAACATAGTTAGAGTAACCACATTTTCCAAAGCATAGTCTTTCAAAAGACGTGTGTCCCTCTCCAGAATTTAAAACAATCAGGGATATTTCAAATATTAGACTTCTTGAGGAAAATGGGACGAGCTATTTGAAATTATACAGTTCTTGAAAATTCAAATTTTAAGATCCTTGCCCCAATATTGCACTTGCTCCCAGCTTCTAAGTAGAGCAATGTCTGTAGGAAAATGCAGTGCGATCCAACTCAAAACACCAAAACACAGCTCTGTCCCATAGGAAACTCACTGGGGAATTGCCTTTTCAGGTATATGGTCTCCTTTGGAACTGAGAAAGCATCTGTCTTCATCTACATCTGAGAAATATGTTGCAACTAACACAGTCACGTGAGTAGGTCTGCCCTAGCTTGCAGAGTGACACACAGTCCTTAGGAGACTGCTCAAGAACCAGATCCGAGGGCTGACAACACCGCCTTCTGGTCCAGTCACAGCTGGGCACTGTAGGAAAACTCACGTTTTTGTCACTAGCCTCAGGTCACCACTTCTGTGCTCCTTTGTCTAGATTTTCTCTTACCTCCTTTGCCCCTGGACCTGTATTCAACTCTGAGCTCCAACTCCTGCCTGAACGTTCGGGCCACTCTTGGCCATTGGAAGTTTTGAACTCCTTTCTGGCTTTTCTTCTCAGATTTCTTGTTTAGTTCCCTCCGGTTTGGTCTCTGATTGTGCTTGGTCCCCGATTCATACCTTTGATTCATAGCTCTGACTCTCTGTCCTCCCCCTCCATTCTAAAAGACCTCCATGCCCCTGAGTGAGCTCCCAGCCCCAACACTTTCCGGCTTGGCCCACCCTATTCCACTGGGTGTCTTATATTTGCACGTATGCAGGTAGCTCTCCAATTCAAGGGTGACAATAGGGGCACTCTCATGGGACAAGACCAACAACTTAGTTGTGGCTGCTTGAATTCCAATCATGGAAAGTATTGTGACGCTAAGCTGAAATGCGTACTATGATTGATTAGCAAAATCTGCCCTGGATGGGGTAATTTTGTGGCAATACTAATGTGAATGAGAACCTCTAATGTTTGAATGTTTGTTTTGTGCCAGGCCCTGGGCTAAGCATTTTGCATGTATTCTTATTTAATCTCATGATGAAGAAAGTGAGGCTCCCAGTAGTAAAGCAACTTTTCAAGGAGCAATGCTGAGACTTGAACTCAGGTCTGTCTTACCAAGAACCCTGGGTGTTAGAGCAAATACTTCTTAATATTCTGAATAAGAAACCCAAGGACACCTGCTCCTGCAGATTGGGTTGTGAGGAGCTGTAGATTTCATCATTCATTAAATGTACAATCATCAGTAAACTGTGTGTTTGTCAACTGAAATCTACTTGTAGACTCCTACAAGGAAAATGGAACCTAACTGGGTGAAGTGGGAAGGTCTTCAGTACATGTATTAGAATGGGAAAAATGCACAGCTGTAAGATTCAACCAATGTGGTGGGAGTTTAAACAAAAGTCACAGTAAGACAAAATCAACAAGGTGCTGTGCAAAGGTGAGAGACAGTAGCCAACATGCTTGTTTAAATGCAGTGTCAAGAAGAGAACAACCAGTAAAAAACCAATTGCCTTACAAAAATAGAAAAAATAAGTCCTCAACTTTATATGGAATTGCAAGAGACTCCAAATAACTAAAACAATGTTGAAAGAGAAAAACAAAGTAGGAGGACTCACACTTCCTGATTTGAAAACATCCTATACAGCTACAGTAGTCAAAACAGCCTGGTACTGGTATAATTGACGCATAGACCAGTGGAATAAAATTGAGAGTCTAGAAATAAACCCACATATTTATAGTCAACTGTTTTTTCACATGAGTGCTAAGTCCATTCAATGGAGAAAGAAGAGCCTCTTCAATAAATGGTGCTGGGAAAATTAGATTTCCACATGCAGAAAAATGAAACAGAATCCATGTCTCACACTGTATACAAAAACAAAATCAAAATGGATTAAGGACCTAAATGTGCAAACTAAAGTCATCAAATTCCTAGAAGAACAAGCAGGAGCAATGCTGTCAGGCCTAGCTTTCCTGATTATCTAGTACGATAACAGAAGCACAAACAGCAAAAGACAAAATAAATAAACGGGACATCATAAAAGTTAAAAAAAAAATTGTTCATCAAAAGACTTTGCCAAAATAGTGAAAAGACAAGCTACCAACTGAGAGAGTATCCTCCGAAACCATATATCCACCAAGAACCTAATAACCAGCTCGAAGGGACACAGGGAACCCAGGGTAGAAAGGGGGAGCTTGCTGTCACATCGTGGAGATGGCAACTAATGTCACAAAACAATACATATATAAATATTTGAAAGAAAAATTAACTTAAGCTGTAAACTTTCACCTAAACCACAATAAAAAAAAAAAGAAAGAATCTAATAACCCAAATACATAAAACTTTGACAACTTAAAAACAAAAAGACAACCCAATCATAAAATGGGCAAAGGACTTGAATAAACATTTCACCAGAGAGGATGTTCAAATGGCCACCAAACAAATGAAAAGATGCTCAGTGTAATTAGCCATCAGAGAGATGCAAATCAAAACCACAATTAAATACTGTTTCACTCCCACTAGTATGGCTAAGATTTAAAAAAAATAAAAAAAATAACAAGTGCTGGCAAGAATGTGGGGAAATTGGAACCCTTTATCCATTGCTGGTGGGAATACAAAATGGTACAGCCATTCTGGAAAACAGGGTAGTGGTTCCTCAAAAACTAAAAATAGAACTACCATATGACCCAGCTCTTCCACTCCTAGGTATATACCCCAAACAGGTGAAAGCAGAGACTCAAAAAGAGACTTATACACCAATGTTCATTGCAACACTATCCACAATAGCCAAAAAGTGAAACAACCTAAATGCCTATCAACAGATGAATGGATAAACAAGATGTGGTATATACATATGGTGGAATACTACTCAGCCAGCAGGAGAAATACATGCTACAGTATAGACAGAGCTTGAAGACATTATGCTGAGTGAAATAAGTCAATCACAAAAGGACAAATATTGTATGATCTCGCTTAAATAAAAAGACAAGAAAAAGAAAATGTATAGAGACCAAAGTTTAATTAGTGGTTACCAGTGGGTAGGACAGAGGGTAAAAAGGAGGGTTAATGGTGATGGAAAATTTTCATCAATTAAGGGTAGGGTTGCACAGCCAATTATTGTGATTTCTGTCAATAAGTTGCATACTTCTAAAAAGCTGAATTGGCAAAAGTTGTGTGATAGATACATTTACAAAAAAAAAAAAGAGTAGCTCAAGGGATTTGGTTCCTTGGTTTGTAGGTTTAGGGTCATGGTTTCACAGGACACCCCAAGTGATTGGCCTAATAACATGTTTAGAGATTCTGTTCCACCTCCTAGCAGGTTGCATAGTGCCAGGGGTCTTAAAAGCTTGTAAGCAGCCATCCAAGGAATAATTGGTCTGTATTCACCCAGAGCAGCAGAGGAAGAAGGAGAGTCAGGAATAGGAGGAGGGTATGAGATGTGTGGCTAATTGCGTCCGTGAACAACTACCTCTCTGCCATGAGACCAGAACTGGGTGGTACACAGCTACCATTACTGAACATCTTGATCAAAGATTCCACAGAGGAATCCTGATCAAAAGGGGGAAAATGCAGACCAGAATTTCAATTTCTCATAGACCAGAATTTCTGGAGCTATGGGATGGTAGATGAATCCCTGAAATTATTGCCCTGAGATAATCTTTAGACCTTAAACCAAAAATATCCCCTGAAGTCATCTTAAAACCAAAGAATAGTTTAGCCTAACTAGTTAAAAAGGTCTGCCTTAAGCATTATGCTCTTTCAGGAGCTAACTATATGGGATCAAATTAACAACAGCAACTCAAAAGATTAGATAGGAACCTTAGGGGGCAGTGAGTTCATGTTAATGAGGAAGGAGCAACTCAGAAAAGGAAGGTGAGAACAGTTGCACAACTTGAAGAATGTAAGCAATGTCACTAAACTGTACGTGTAGAAACTGTTGAATTGGTGTATGTTTTGCTGTGTATATTCTCAACAATAACAACATAAATAAAATTTAGGGGAATACATTATAAGAAGAGGACATCAGAGTGATGTGATGTGATGTGATGTGATGTGATGTGATGTGATGTGATGTGATGTGATGTGATGTGATGTGATGTGATGTGATGTGATGTGATGTGATGTGATGTGATGTGATGTGATGTGATGTGATGTGATGTGATGTGATGTGATGTGATGTGATGTGATGTGATGTGATGTGATGTGATGTGATGTGATGTGATGTGATGTGATGTGATGTGATGTGATGTGATGTGATGTGATAAGAACTCAACCTGCCTTTGGTGGTTTTGAAGATGGAGGAAGAGGGCTATAAGCCAAGGAAGGTGGGCAGCTTCTAGAAGCTGGAAAAGGGAAGGAAATGGTTCCTCCCTTAGAGCTTCCAGAAAGGAATGTAGCCCTGCCAACACCTTGGCTTTAGCCCTGTGATACCTATATCAGGATCTGACCTTGAGAACTGTTAAGATAATATATTTTTGTTGTTTTTTTTTTTTTTTTTTAGAAAGAAATGGAATTGCTGGGCTGAGGGCTGTGGGAACCATGGTCTCAGGGAACATCCAGTTCAATTAGTATAACATAGTTTATAAAGAAAATGTTCTACATTCAACTTTGTGAGTAGCGTCTGCAGTCTTAAAAGCCTGTGAGTGGCCATATAGGATACTCCACTGGTCTCACCCCTTCGGGAGCAAGAAAGAATGAAGAAAATTAAAGATATAAGGGAAAGGTTTGTCCAAAGGACCAATGGACCACATCTACCACGGACTCCACCAGAGTGAGTCCAGTACAACTAGATGGTGCCTGGCTACCACCACTGACTGTTCTGACAGGGATCACAATAGAGGGTCCTGGACAGAGCTGGAGAAAAATGTAGAACAAAATTCTAACTCAAAAAGAAAGTCCAGGCTTGCTGGCCTGGCAGAGACTGGAGAAACACTGAGAGTATGGCCCCTGGACACCCTTTCAGCTCAGTAACGAAGTCACTCCTGAGATTCACCCTTCAGCCAAAGATCGGACAGGTCCATAAAACAAAACGAGACTAAAGGGGCGCACCAGCCCAGGGACAAGGACTAGAAGGTAGGAGGGAAAAGGAAAGCTGGTAATAGGGAACCCAAGGTTGTGAAGGGGTTGTTAACCAATGTCATAAAACAATATGCATGCTAACTGTTTAACAAGAAACTAGTTTGTTCTGTAAACCTTCATCTAAAGTACAACTAAATAAACAATAAAAATTAGAAAAAAAAAAAACAAACATTGCCATTAAGTCAACAAGTCTACTCTGACTGATGGTGACCCCATGTGTGTCAGGTTAGAACTATATTCCACAGGGGTTTCGGTGGTTGATTTTTGAGAAATAGATTGCCAAGCCTTTCTTCCAAGACACCTCTGACTGAACTCAAACTTCAAACCTTTTGGTTAGCAACCAAGTGCTTTAATCATTTACACCACCCAGAGACGCCTGCTGAGAACCAAGTGCTCATTTTACTTCTTCGGTCACTACACAGTAGATTGAACACTCTGGAGCTCTGAAACTTGGAGTCTCCACACTTCAGGTATAGTATTTTTAGAAGGAAAATAGCTTCAACTCGCAGTTATCTGCTCACCATCCAGGGATTTTTCTACTTCCACTCACACTTCCCAGCACCACATGATGGCACCCAGGCAAGGGAATATCAGGGAAGCCCAGAAAGGGGAGAAAACCAAAATCAAAAACAAACCAGTTGCTGTGGAGTCAATTCTGACTCATGGCAACCCCTTTTGTGCAGAGGAAAACTGCTCCATAAGGCTTTTAAGGCCATGACCTTTATGAAGCAGATTGCCAGGCTTCTGAGGAGCCGCTGGTTGGGTTTTAATCACCAACCTTCAGTTAGTTGCTGAGGACTTAACCATTTGGGCCATCCAGGGACTCCAGAAAGGGGAAAAAAAGGGGGCAAAATATGTATTTGACTCCTCCCGCCAAGCTGTGTGCTCTAGTCAGCACTCTCAAGCTGGAGGAAGGGTGCCTTTTTCTAATCAGCCCACTCAGAGGGCTCACATATTTTGAATTCAGGCGCTTAGCTACTGCCCTGCCTGAAGACTCAGTTTTTTAATTCATGGATTAAAGCCTCCTTTCTTTACCTCTGTCTCCCTTCATAGCTCCTTAGATATTTCTCTGGGAATGGAATGAGATAGAGATGGGGTTGTTTATGTTGTTACCTTGATTATTTACGAACAGCCTCAGTAAAGAACTTGGTAAAACTTATGGAAATCCTATTGATGTCTCTGAAAAATACACTAAATTGTTACCAGTAGATCAAAAAGATGTGTTGGTAGATTTCTGAAAGTGTTACAGAGAAATGGAAGAAAAATTTTGAGTAATGGATTATTTATCTACTCAAGATTACAAAATCCCAGAAAGAAATCCACTCCCCACTGCAGAGATCTGCTTCAGTATGTACCACCCTCCCTGGCAGCAGAGAAGACAGGAAAAAAACTTCGCAAATAATTATGGAGCTTCTACTATATTCAAGGCTCTGTGCTCAGGATAAGGAATACAAAAGTCAATAGTCAGCCTTTCAGACATCATCACACTGGACACCAAATGACCGTGTGCTGGATGAATTAGTGAGTGAACCACTGCCACAACCAGATCCTGTTTAGTCTTTTAAGACACCATATCACCTGTTAGAGAAAATATATTTTTATTTGATTGATTGGATCATTATTCCTATAATATCCAGAACAGTGCTAATTACCCTAACGAGTGAATATTAATTGCCTTAAGTTACTCAATTACAACATTTCATCATTCTTAAAAGCACTCAGATATGGCACTGAAATGTTTAAAAACAGGACAGATGGCTCAGTATGTTTACTGGATAAGAAGGAACTGCCCAAGCGCCCTCACAAAGAGTATGAAAGAGACTGTATAGGACCATCTCAACTACATTCTGCCATCCTACTGTCCCAAGTCCTCCACGAAGAGCTAGCAGCCATCAAACACCCGTAGGTGACAGCAGGAGCAACATTATTTGGTCGCACAGGGAGGAGTCTCAAAACCTACACCCAATGTGCATAGGACACATGTAGGCAGGCTGGCTTGAGGCTCATCAGGTTCCCACTGGGCTGTTTCAGTTTTGCCCTAATTTACTCCCTCTTGGCCAGCCCATCACTTTTGGCCCCATTTCTTCAGCTCTTTTTGCAGGATTCTAAGTTGCTGGCTATGGCTGAAACAGCCCTCACCACAGATGTTTCCTGGATACTGCTTCCAGAAGGACTTCAACACTCTTCACAAAGACATTTGCTTTAGGATAATTCTTGTCCTCCCTGAAGACATTATAACTTGTCTGATTCCATGGAGAGGAGAAGCTCGATGATGCATGAGAGAAGGGAGGAGGATTTTCTGGAGCCATATCCCTGAGTCAGATGGAGAGGATGAGGGTTTGTGTGCAGCTGGTCAGTTGGCCTCAGTAGATAGACTTCCAGCAGGGACTCTTTTCTTCCTGCTCTAAGAACAGCTAGGAATCCCTCACTGAAATTCTCTGATCCTCTTCCTTCGCCCACCCACGCCTGAAAAATGTTTTCCTATCTGGCATACATGTAAGCTATCTTCCTTCCATTTTCCAACTATGTATGGCCGTACTGATTTTCCTTGATTTCAACAAGTTTTTCTCCATCATAATTTCATTCACTCAACAAACACTTGAAGTGCTAGGCAAAAAAAAAACTTAAATGTAAAAGGCAAAATTACAATGCTTTTAGAAAACCTGTATCAGAGAATTTTTTATGTCCCCAGAGCAGGGAATCTTTTCTCAAGCAAGATACAAAAAGCCCTAACCACAAGAAAAGCAACAGATAAATTTACATACATGAAAATTTCTCTTCATCAAAAGATACCATAAAGAGAATAAAAAGACAATCACAAAATGCAGAAGATATTCATTGCAAAGGATTAGTATCTGGAAAATAGGAAAAATTCCTACAAAAAGATCAGAAAAAGACAGACAACCTGATACAAAAATGGGCAAAAGAATTGAATAGGCTTTTCACAAAAGTGGATGCCCAAATGGCCACTAAGCATTTGAAAAGGTGCACAAATCAATGGTCACCAGGGAAATGTAAATTAAAACCATAATAAGATAAAATTAGGTGTACTGGGAGGCGGGGCCAAGATGGTGGACTAGGCAGACGCTACCTCGGATCCCTCTTGCAACAAAGACACGGAAAAACAAGTGAATCAATCACATACATAACAATCTACGAACTCTGAACAACAAACACAGATTTAGAGACGGAGAACGAACTAATACGGGGAAGCAGCAATTGTTTTCAGAGCCTGGAGCCAGGGTACCAGCCAGCGGATTTTCTGGAAAAACTAGTTTCCCAGTGATGGCTCGGAGACAGCAATCCATATCAAACCACTTAAAGAAGCAGACCATGACAGCTCCTACAACCCCCCAAACAAAAGAATCAAAATCTTCCCCAAATGAAGATACAATCCTGGAATTATCAGATACAGAATATAAAAAACTAATTTACAGAATGCTTCAAGACATCACAAATGAAATAAGGCAAACTGCAGAAAAAGCCAAGGAACACACTGATAAAACAGATGAAGAACTCAAAAAGATTATTCAAGAACATAGTGGAAAAATTAATAAGTTGCAAGAATCCATAGAGAGACAGCATGTAGAAATCCAAAAGATTAAAAAGAAAATTACAGAATTAGACAACGCAATAGGAAGTCAGAGGAGCAGACTCGAGCAATTAGAATGCAGACTGGGACATCTGGAGGACCAGGGAATCAACTCCAACATAGCTAAGAAAAAATCAGATAAAAGAATTAAAAAAAATGAAGAAACCCTAAGAATCATGTGGGACTCTATCGAGAAGGATAACCTGTGGGTGATTGGAGTCCCAGAACAGGGAGGGGGGACAGAAAACACAGAGAAAATAGTTGAAGAACTCCTGACAGAAAACTTCCCTGACATCATGAAAGACGAAAGGATATCTATCCAAGATGCTCATCGAACCCCATTTAAGATTGATCCAAAAAGAAAAACACCAAGACATATTATCATCAAACTCGCCAAAATCAAAGATAAACAGAAAATTTTAAAAGCAGCCAGGGAGAAAAGAAAGGTTTCCTTCAAGGGAGAATCAATAAGTTCAGACTACTCAGCAGAAACCATGCAGGCAAGAAGGCAATGGGACGACATATACAGAGCACTGAAGGGAAAAAACTGCCAGCCAAGGATCATATATCCAGCAAAACTCTCTCTGAAATATGAAGGTGAAATTAAGATATTTACAGATAAACACAAGTTTAGAGAATTTGCAAAAACCAAACCAAAGCTACAAGAAATACTAAAGGATATTGTTTGGTCAGAAAACCAATAATATCAGATATCAGCACAACACAAGGTCACAAAACAGAACGTCCTGATATCAACTCAAGTAGGGAAATCACAAAAACTAACAAATTAAGATTAATTAAAAAAAAATACACATAACAGGGAATCATGGAAGTCAACGGGTAAAAGATCACAATAATCAAAAAGAGGGACTAAATACAGGAGGCATTGAACTGCCATATGGAGAGTGATACAAGGCGATATAGAACAATACAAGTTAGGTTTTTACTTAGAAAAATAGGGGTAAATACTAAGGTAACCACAAAAATGTATAACAACTCTATAACTCAAGATAAAAGCCAAGAAAAACTAACGACTCAACTAACATAAAGTCAAACACTATGAAAATGAGGATCTCACAATTTACTAAGAAAAAGTCTCAGCACAAAAAAGTATGTGGAAAAATGAAATTGTCAACAACACACATAAAAAGGCATCAAAATGACAGCCAGCACTAAAAACTTATTTATCTATAATTACGCTGACTGTAAATGGACTAAATGCACCAATAAAGAGACAGAGAGTCACAGACTGGATAAAGAAACACAATCCATCTATATGCTGCCTACAAGAGACACACCTTAGACTTAGAGACACAAACAAACTAAAACTCAAAGGATGGAAAAAATATATCAAGCAAACAATAAGCAAAAAAGAAGAGGAGTAGCAATATCAATTTCTGACAAAATAGACTTTAGACTTAAATCCACCACAAAGGATAAAGAAGGACACTATATAATGATAAAAGGGACACTTGATCAGGAA
The DNA here is from genome assembly GCF_024166365.1 of Elephas maximus indicus. Classification (NCBI taxonomy): domain Eukaryota; kingdom Metazoa; phylum Chordata; class Mammalia; order Proboscidea; family Elephantidae; genus Elephas; species Elephas maximus. The sequence goes on along the minus strand of NC_064832.1, from coordinate 29,809,660 downwards.
GACATAACCATATTAAATATTTATGCACCCAATGACAGGGCTGCAAGATACATAAATCAAATTTTAACAGAATTGAAAAGTGAGATAGACACCTCCACATTTATAGTAGGAGACTTCAACACACCACTTTCGGAGAAGGACAGGACATCCAAAAAGAAGCTCAATAGAGACACGGAAGATCTACTTACAACAATCAACCAACTTGACCTCATTGACTTATACAGAACTCTCCACCCAACTGCTGCAAAATATACTTTTTTTCTAGCGCACATGGAACATTCTCTAGAATAGACCACATATTAGGTCATAAAACAAACCTTTGCAGAGTCCAAAACATCGAAATATTACAAAGCATCTTCTCAGACCACAAGGCAATAAAACTAGAAATCAATAACAGAAAAACTAGGGAAAAGAAATCAAATACTTGGAAAATGAACAATACCCTCCTGAAAAAAGACTGGGTTATAGAAGACATCAAGGAGGGAATAAGGAAATTCATAGAAAGCAACGAGAATGAAAATACTTCCTATCAAAACCTCTGGGACACAGCAAAAGCAGTGCTCAGAGGCCAATTTATATCGATAAATGCACACATACAAAAAGAAGAAAGAGCCAAAAGCAGAGAACTGTCCCGACAACTTGAACAAATAGAAAGTGAGCAACAAAAGAATCCATCAGGCACCAGAAGAAAACAAATAAGAAAAATTAGAGCTGAACTAAATGAATTAGAGAACAGAAAAACAATTGAAAGAATTAACAAAGCCAAAAGCTGGTTCTTTGAAAAAATTAACAAAATTGATAAACCATTGGCTAGACTGACTAAAGAAATACAGGAAAGGAAATGAATAACCCGAATAAGAAACAAGAAGGACCACATCACAACAGAACCAAATGAAATTAAAAGAATCATTTCAGATTATTATGAAAAATTGTACTCTAACAAATTTGAAAACCTAGAAGAAATGGATGAATTCCTGGAAAAACACTACCTACCTAAACTAACACATTCGGAAGTAGAACAACTAAATAGAACCATAAAAAAAAAAGAGATTGAAACGGTAATCAAAAAACTCCCAACAAAAAAAAGCCCTGGCCCGGACGGCTTCACTGCAGAGTTCTACCAAACTTTCAGAGAAGAGTTAATACCACTACTTCTGAAGGTATTCCAAAGCATAGAAAATGACGGAATACTACCCAACTCATTCTATGAAGCCACCATCTCCCTGATACCAAAACCAGTTAAAGACATTACAAAAAAAGAAAATTATAGACCTATATCCCTCATGAACATAGATGCAAAAAACCTCAACAAAATTCTAGCCAATAGAATCCAACAACACATCAAAAAAGTAATTCACCATGATTAAGTGGGATTTATGCCAGGTATGCAAGGCTGGTTTAATATCAGAAAAACCATTAATGTAATCCATCACATAAATAAAACAAAAGACAAAAACCACATGATCTTATCAATTGATGCAGAAAAAGCATTTGACAAAGTCCAACACCCATTTATGATAAAACGAAAATAGGAACTGAAGGAAAATTCCTCAACATAATAAAGGGCATCTATGCAAAGCCAACAGCTAATATCACTCTAAATGGAGAGAACCTGAAAGCATTTCCCTTGAGAACGGGAACCAGACAAGGATGCCCTTTATCACCGCTCTTATTCAACATCATGCTGGAAGTCCTAGCCAGGGCAATTAAAAAAAAAAGCCAGGGCAATTAGGCTAGACAAAGAAATAGAAGGTATCCGTATTGGCAAGGAGGAAGTAAAGTTATCTCTATTTGCAGATGACATGATTATATACACAGAAAACCCTAAGGAATCCTCCAGAAAACTACTGAAACTAATAAAAGAGTTTGGCAGAGTCTCAGGTTGTAAAATAAACATACAAAAATCACTTGGATTCCTCTACATCAACAAAAAGAACACCGAAGAGGAAATAACCAAATCAATACCATTCACAGTAGCCCCCAAGAAGATAAGATACTTAGGAATAAATCTTACCAAGGATGTAAAAGACCTATACAAAGAAAACTACAAAGTTCTACTACAAGAAATTCAAAAGGACATACTTAAGTGGAAAAACATACCTTGCTCATGCATAGGAGGACTTAACATAGTAAAAATGTTTATTCTACCAAAAGCCATCTATACATACAATGCACTTCCGATCCAAATTCCAATGTCATTTTTTAATGTGTTGGAGAAACAAATCACCAACTTCATATGGAAGGGAAAGAAGCCTCGGATAACTAAAGCATTACTGTAAAAGAAGAAGAAAGTGGGCAGTCTCACTCTACCTGATTTCAGAACCTGTTATACAGCCACAGTAGTCAAAACAGCCTGGTACTGGTACAACAACACGCACATAGACCAATGGAACAGAATTGAGAACCTAGATATAGATCCATCCACGTATGAGCAGCTGATATTTGACAAAGGACCAGAGTCAGTTAATTGGGGAAAAGATAGCCTTTTTAACAAATGGTACTGGCATAACTGGATATCCATTTGCAAAAAAATGAAACAGGACCCATACCTTACACCATGCACAAAAACTAACTCCAAGTGGATCAAAGACCTAAACATAAAGACTAAAATGATAAAGATCATGGAAGAAAAAATAGGGACAACCCTAGGAGCCCTAATACAAGGCTTAAACAGAATACAAAACATTACCAAAAATGATGAAGAGAAACCCGATAACTGGGAGCTCCTAAAAATCAAACACCTATGCTCATCTAAAGACTTCACCAAAAGAGTAAAAAGACCACCTACAGACTGGGAAAGAATTTTCAGCTATGACATCTCTGACCAGCGCCTGATCTCTAAAATCTACATGATTCTGTCAAAACTCAACCACAAAAAGACAAACAACCCAATCAAGAAGTGGGCAAAGGATATGAACACACACTTCACTAAAGAAGATATTCAGGCAGCCAACAGATACATGAGAAAATGCTCTCGATCATTAGCCATTAGAGAAATGCAAATTAAAACTACGATGAGATTCCATCTCACACCAACAAGGCTGGCATTAATCCAAAAAACACAAAATAATAAATGTTGGAGAGGCTGTGGAGAGATTGGAACTCTGATACACTGCTGGTGGGAATGTAAAATGGTACAACCACTTTGGAAATCTATCTGGCGTTATCTTAAACAGTTAGAAATAGAACTACCATACAAACCAGAAATCCCATTCCTCAGAATATACCCTAGAGATACAAGAGCCTTCACACAAACAGATATATGCACACCCATGTTTATTGCAGCTCTGTTTACAATAGCAAAAAGTTGGAAGCAACCAAGGTGTCCATCAACGGATGAATGGGTATATAAATTGTGGTATATTCACACAATGGAATACTATGCATCGATAAAGAACAGTGACGAATCTGTGAAACATTTCATAACATGGAGGAACCTGGAAGGCATTATGCTGAGTGAAATTAGTCAGAGGCAAAAGGACAAATATTGTATAAGACCACTATTATAAGATCTTGAGAAATAGTAAACCTGAGAAGAACACATACTTTCGTGGTTATGAGGCGGGGAGCGAGGGAGGGAGGGAGAGGGTTTTTTATTGAATAATCAGTAGATAAGAACTGCTTTAGGTGAAGGGAAAGACAACACTCAATACATGGAAGGTCAGCTCAATTGGACTGGACCAAAAGCAAAGAAGTTTCCGGAATAAAATGAATGCTTCAAAGGTCAGCGGAGCAAGCGCGGGGGTCTGGGGAACATGGTTTGCGGGGACTTCTAAGTCAATTGGCAAAATAATTCTATTATGAAATCATTCTGCATCCCACTTTGAAATGTGGCGTCTGGGGTCTTAAATGCTAACAAGCGGCCATCTAAGATCCATCAATTGGTCTCAACCCGCCTGGAGCAAAGGAAAATGAAGAACACCAAGGCCACACGACAACTAAGAGCCCAAGAGACAGAAAGGGCCACATGAACCAGAGACCTACATCATCCTGAGACCAGAAGAACTAGTTGGTGCCCGGCCACAGTCAATGACTGCCCTGACAGGGAGCACAACAGAGAACCCCTGAGGGAGCAGATCAGTGGGATGCAGACCCCAAATTCTCATAAAAAGACCAAACTTAATGGTCTGACTGAGACTAGAGGAATCCCGGCGGCCATGGTCCCCAGACCTTCTGTTGGCACAGGACAGGAACCATCCCCGAAGACAACTCATCAGACATGAAAGGGACTGGTCAGCGGGTGGGAGAGAGAAGCTGATGAAGAGTGAGCTAATTGTATCAGGTGGACAGTTGAGATTGTGTTGGCAACTCTTGTCTGGAGGGGGGATGGGAGGATAGAGAGAGAGGGAAGCCGGCAAAATTCTCACGAAAGGAGAGACTGAAAGGGCTGACTCAAGAGGGGGAGAGCAAGTGGGAGTACGGAGTAAGATGTATGTAAACTTATATGTGACAGACTGATTGGATTTGTAAACGTTCACTTGAAGCTTAATAAAAGTTAATAAAAAAAAAAAATTAGGTGTACCAAATTAGAAAAAACTTAAAAGTCTGACAATATCAAGCATTGATGAGGATGTAGAAATAATGGGAACTCACATACTGCTGGTGGGAACAAACTGGTATAACCACTTTGGAGCACATTTTGGCATTGTGTTCCACTGTGAATATTTTCACCAAAAAAAAAAAAAAAGATAATTTTTTTATTTAATCCGGATAGTGATTATATCTAAGATGTTGTGAAGAAGTTATGATCCAAAAGAAGAAAATAGTGACTTCAAGGGCATTGGCAATAGCTTATTTCTTGACCCAGGTGGTGGTTACACAGGCCTTTGCTTTATAATTATTTTTTTAAATGTTCATATATGTTTCACACACTCTTTTTATGTGTAAGAACCAGCTCACATCAAAATTAATACATAAAATAAGAAGGTTGAACTCACTGGCCTTTCCAATCTCTTTCAGCTTTGCAAAAAGAGTGGCTGTAAAACTTCCCTCCATTATGACTTGTATTTCTTGTTTGTGTCTTTCCTACAAACAATAAATTTAGATCCACTAATACAGCAAATCAAGAAGCATCAACTATATGCTACAATGTGGACAAAGCTCAAAAGCACTATGCAAAGTGAAAAAAGCCAGACACAACAGGTCATATATTATATCATTCCATATATATAATATCCAAAATAGATGAAATCATAGAGACGGAAAGCAGATTGGTGTTTGCCAAGGGCAAAGCAAGGAAAAAATGGGGAGTTATTGCTTAACAGATACAGAGTTTTCCTTTGGGATAATGAAGAAGTTCTGGAAATAGTGACGAGGGCTTTACAATATTGTCATGCAAAAATACCACTTGATAGTTCACTTTAAAATGGTTAATTTTATGCTATGTGAAATTTACCTCAATCGAAAAAGAAAAAAAAAACTGTTAAAAAAAAGTATGAACTCTGAACTCTGCTTTGACACTAAAATCAAAGTTTTGTTAGCTGCCTTTGAGTTGGCTCCAACTCCTGGTGACCTCATATACAATAGAATAAAATGTTGCCCGGTCCTGAGCCATCTACATCATCATTGGTATGTTCAAGTCCATTTTTGCAGTCATTGTATATTTTCAGAGCCTTCCAACCTAGGGGTCTCATTTTCCAGTACTATATCAGACAATATACTGTTGTGATCCACAGGGTTTTCATTGGCTACTTTGCAGAAGTAGACTGCCAGCCCTTTCTTCCTAATCTTAGTCTGGAAGCTCTAGTGAAACCTGTCCACCATGAGTGACCCTGCTGGTGTTTGGAATACCAGTGGCATAGCCTACAGCATCATAGCAACACACAAGCCACCACAGTACATCAAACTGACAGAGATTGGTGGAAAATCAAAGGAGAGATGTTAAGGAGAACCAAAAAGACAGCCTCAGGAAAGTACTAGAAAGGCAAAAATCATATTACTGAAAAAGTCATTTTCCAGTAATTCCAAATATTGAATTTTCCTAACATTTTTTTAAAAGTCAACATTCACCAATGGCTTAGAAAGAGCCAGAGAGTTCTTGATATTGTTCAAAAAAAAAAAAATACTGAGCTCTGGATATTAGGGAAGTTCTTATTGGTTTTTTTTTTCTCCCCAGCCTGGGCTATTTATCCATGCACTTGTTCAACCAACATTTACTATTACCTAGTTTGTGCCAGGAAACCCTTAGTATGTGCCAAGAAACCCTGGTAGCATAGTGGTTAAGAGCTACAGCTGCTAACCGAAAGGTCGGCAGTTCGAATCCACCGAGTGCTCCTTGGAAACCCTGTGGGGCAGTTCTACTCTGTCCAATAGGGTCACTATGAGTCAGAATCAACTAGACCACAGTGGGCTTGGTTTTTTTTGGTTTAGTATGTGCCAAGTGTGGTACTGGAAAAATAAAACTAAAGGGCCCAGTGTCTGTTATCAAAGAGAAACACAATTACTATGGTATAAATCCTGGTGGTGTAGTGGTTAAGTGCTACTTCTGCTAACCAAAAAGATGGAAGTTCGAACCCACAAGGCACTCCTTGGAAACTCTATGGGGCAGCTCTACCCTATCCTATAGGGTTGCTATGAGTCAGAATTGTCTCTATGACAGTTGGCTTAGCTTTGGGTTATGGTATGAAAAGTGCATTGATAGAAAAAAAAAAAAAAAAATAAGCACAAAATGCTTAGTAAAAGCATTGGAAAAGCACCCAGCTCAGTCTGGGGGCATCATCAAGGCTTTCCCAGATGACATGACAGCAGGCTTTTTATTTTAGTAGGAGAAAGTAACGAAGATATTATCTGTGGAGAGTATTCCAGGAAAAGAAGGAGTAAATGTAAAGGGAGGGGAGACAGACCTCAAGAAACATTCTATGTTCTTACCACCATGTCCCGCCCTCTCTGTAACGTTCAAGATTTCCAGGCTGGATATGGGCTTGGTTAGTAGCAATATCCTGTCCCCTGCCCAGCTCAAGGACCCGTTTGTTACCATGTCTGTCACAACCTAGCCATTCAACACCCCAACCATTGCCTTGGAATCTAAAGAAGTGAGGAAAAATAATTTAGGGGTATCTGGGCATACCTGTCCTCTGTCTCTCCTACACCTTGGAGGTGCTGAACTCAGGTCCTCCTGGAAGGAGAAGTGCAAAATGTATCATTCATGTTGTCAGCTGCCATCAATTCAACTCCAGCTCATGGCAAGCTGATGTATAACAGAACGAAACGTTGCCCGGCCTTGCCCATCTTCATGATATTTGAGTCCAGTGTTTCAGCTATTATCTCATGCAGGCTGTTCCTCGTGCCCACTGACCCTCTACTTTACCAACCATGATGTTCTTCTCTAGTGATTGGTCTTTCCTGATGACATATCCAAAGTAAGCTAACTGAAGACTTTGCATCCTCGCTCTAAGGAGTATTCTGGTCATATTTCTTCTAAGACTGCTTTGTTCATTTTTTTGGCAGTCTATGGTATATTCAATATTGTTTGCCAGCACCACAGTTCACATGTATCAATTCTTCTTCCATCTTCTTTTGTCATTGTCCAGCTTTCCCATGCGTATGAGGCAACTGAAAAGACCAATTTCAAGCTAAGCATTCTTAGGTTTTCGCCACAGGTCTACAGCTCCATCTTATATCAAAACCACATTATGACTTCATTTATTTTACTGTTTATCAGGAGAAGGTTCAGGATTTCTTTAAAAACAAGCTTTCCCAGGACCACACTTAGAAAAGACAGCTTTGTTAACCTCCATCCCTAGTCAGCATAGTAAACCACCTTTTGATTGCACAAAGCTTCTCCTCAGACACAGGAGAATAAACTCGGGCTTTTGTTTTTGTTTTTCTGGGTTGAGTTTAAATGTCAAATATCCTCCATGCAGACAAAAGCACTTGCCAGGCTAGCACAGTTAAACTTAAATGTTCTCACGTGATTTATTTGGTAGCAGAGAAAATTACACAACTTGTTTATATCAGCCTTGCCAACAACAAAATGAAGTCATTTACCAAAAGCCATATTGACACAGGATGCTTCTATGGTACAGGACTGAAATTTGACTGAAGAATATCCAGAAACACCATCTGTGTTATGATTTATGACTATGTGAAAGAAAAAGGCTATTAGTCTGCCTTGGAGATACTAAACACATTAAGGGCTAAATGCAGCACTTGTTACTGCATTTTGTTATTTGAATGCATTTTAAGTATATTTGCCTTTGAAATGCACTGCAGTTTCAGGAAAAAAAAATATATTTTTCTTAAGTCTGATTTGTTTTGAATGAGAACAGTCGTGGGAAAGTTAGACATCAGTTTATTAAAGCTTAAGCCAACATTCAGAACTGTTTAATTACAGAGAATCCTTGCAATTAGACCCCGCGGGAAGCTTATCCTTAACTAAAATGTTACCATATTTTGTTCCTTATTTTTAAGGCCAATTTCATCAGCCCTGAATCTATTATGAATCGCTGCACTGGAACAATTGTATGTTAAGATAAAAGAAAGAGAGTCTCTTTTAGCTAGTGAAATACCAATTAAGTCTAAATTTGGTCTTTTAGGAAAGTTTCATCACAATAAATGTGAAGATTTTATAAGAAACTGGTAGAAAGTCAAATGTCTGCAAAGTACAGAATAAGGACACAAACAAGTTCTCTGTTTAAGCTAAATTCCAAGTTGCATTTTTCTTTATTATTGCCTTAGTTATCTAGTGCTGCTATAACAGCAATACCACAAGTGGATGGCTTTAACAAAGGGAAGTTTATTTTCTCACAGTAAAGTAGGCTAAAAGTCCAAATTCATGGTGTCAGCTCCAGGGGAAGGCTTTCTCTCTCTGTCGGCCTTCTCCTCAATCTTCCCCTAGACTAGGAGCTTCTCTGCACAGGGGCCCCGTGTCCAAAGGAGGGGCTCTACTCCCAGTATTGCTTTCTTGGTGGTATGAGGTCCCCCTGTTTTACTGCTAGCATCTTTCTTTTATATCTCAAGAGATTGCCTCAAGACAGAATCCAATCCTGTAGACTTAGTCCTGCCTCACTAACACAACTGTTGCTCATCCTCCCTCATTAACATCATAGAGGCAGGATTTACAACATATAGGAAAATCACACAATACCAAGAATTATGGCCCAGCCAAATCGATACACACATTTTTGGGGGGACATAATTCAATACATGACAATTATTTTCTTTTTAATCAAACCATTCAATCCTACTTGAATGCTACTTCAACTCATTTACCAAATACGCATAAGACTGTCAGCTTTGAGTGAAGACCAGAGCAAGAAAAACTCTAAAGCAAGTCCAGGCTGACGTGCAAGCAGCTCTTCCATTTCGGCTTTATGACCCAGCATATACAATACTATTCAGCTAGGCTGTTCTTAGGTGCATCATGTCGGTTCCGACCCAGAGTGACCCTACCTACAACAGAAATGAAACACTGCCCTGTCCTGCGCCTTCCTCACAATCTTGCTATGTTTGAGCCCATTGTTGCAGCCACTGCGTCAATCCATGTCCTTGAGGGTCTTCCACTTTTTCACTGACCCCCTACTTTACCAAGCATGATGCCCTTTTCCAGGAACTGGTCCCTCCTGATAACATGTCCAAAATGAGAATGGTTAGTTCCTAGGTGTCTTAGTCATCTAGTGCTGCTGTAACAGAAATATCTCAGGTGGATGGCTTTAACAAAGAGAAATTTACTTTCTCACAGTCTAGGAGGCTAGAAGTCCAGATTCAGGACATCAGCTCCAGGGGAAGCCTTTCTCTGTTGGCTCTGAAGGAAGGTCCTTGTCATCAGTCTTTCCCTGGTTGAGTAGCTTCTCAGGTGCAGGCACCCCAGGTCCAAAGGACACACTCTGCTTCCGGTGCTTCTTTCTTGGTGGTATGAGGTCCCCACTCTCTGCTGGCTTTCCTTTCCTTTTGTATCTTGTAAGATAAAAGGTGGTGCAGGCCACACCCCAGGGATACCACCTTTACATCAGATCAGGGATGTGGCCTTAGTAAGGGTGTTACAATCCCACTCTAATGCTCTTTAAAATAAAATTACAATCACAAAATGGAGGACAACCACACAATACTGAGAACTGTGGCCTAACCAAGATGACACATATTTTTGGTGGACACAATTCAGTTCATGACACTGGGCTTCTTCTTGTCCCTGGACCCAGTCTCCTTTGGTGCTCCATTATTTACACACTGCCAATAAGTTTAACATGGCACTTTGAAGGTCCCAATCTACCTTAATTTTACTACTCAGTGAGCCTGGGAAGTGGCAGAGAGGTCTCTAAAGCAACCAGTTTGGGTAACAAAAAGGAAGGAATTTATTATGCAAATTTATGCCATTCAAATCTACTCCACCTTGATGGGGAATGTCCCTTAAAGAAAGGGGGACTGGGGGATAAGGAAATAATTCCCAAGTTTTTATTCTCTCTTTGTTGTTGTTGTTAGGTGCCATCAAGTCAGTTCCAACTAATAGTGACAACAGAATGAAACACTGCTCTGTCCTGTGCCATTCTCACAATCTTGCTATGCTTGAGCCCATTGTTACAGCCACTGTGTCAATCTATATCATCAAGGGTCTTCCTGTTTTTCACTGACCCTCTACCTAACCATCAAGAGGTAGCATATGATCAGGAACCGATGGTACTGAAAGAAGAAGTCCAAGCTGCTCTGAAGGCATTGGCGAAAAACAAGCCTCCAGGAATTGATGGAATATCAATTGAGATGTTTCAACAAACAGACGCAGCACTGGAAGTGCTCACTGGTCTATGCCAAGAAATATGGAAGACAGCTTCCTGGCCAACTGACTGGGAGAGATCCATATTTATGCCTATTCCCAGGAAGGTGATCCAACCAAATGCGGAAATTATAGAACAATATCATTAATATTGCACACAAGCAAAATTTTACTAAGGATCATTCAAAAACAGCTGCAGCAGTATATTGACAGGAAACTGCCAGAAATTCAGGCTGGTTTCAGAAGAGGATGTGGAACCAGGGATATCACTGCTGATGTCAGATGGATCCTGGCTGAAAGCAGAGAATACCAGAGGGATGTTTACCTGTGTTTTATCGACTATACAAAGGCATTCGACTGTGTGGATCATAACAAATTATGGATAACATTGCGAAGAGTGGGAATTCCAGAACACTTAATTGTGCTCCTGAGGAAACTTTACAAAGATCAGGAGGCAGTTTTTCGGACAGAATAAGGGGATACTGATTGGTTTAAAGTCAGGGAAGGTGTGAGTCAGGATTGTATCCTTTCACCATACCTATTCAATCTGTATGCTGAGCAAATAATCCCAGAAGCTGGACTACGTGAAGAAGAACGGGGCATCAGCATTGGAGGAAGACTCATTAACATCCTGCATTAGGCAGATGACACAACCTTGCTTGCTGAAACTGAAGAGGACTTGAAGCACTTACTAATGAAGATCAAAGACCACAGTCTTCAGTATGGATTGCACCTCAACATAAAGAAAACAAAAATCCTCACAACTGGACCAATGAGCAACATCATGATAAATAGAGATAAGATTGAAGTTGTCAAGGGTTTTGTTTTTCTTGGATCCACAATCAACAGCCATGGAAGCAGCTGCCAAGAAATCAAACAATGCATTGCATTGGGTAAATCTGCTGCACAGGGCCTCTTTAAGGTGTTGAAGAGCACAGATGTCACCTTGAAGACTAAGATGCACCTGACCCAAGCCATGGTATTTTCAATCACATCATATGCATGTGAAAGCTGGACAATGAATAAGGAAGACCGAAGAAGAATTGACGCCTTTGAATTGTGGTGTTGGCAAAGAATATTGAATATGCCATGGACTGCCAAAAGAACGAACAAATCTATCTTAGAAGAAGTACAATCAGAATGCTCCTTAGAAGCAAGGATGGCAAGACTGTGTCTTACATACTTTGGACATGTTATCAGGAGGGATCAGTCCCTGGAGAAGGATATCATGCTTGGCAAAGTACAGGGGGTCAGTGGAAAAGAGGAAGACCCTCAATGAGATGGATTGACACAGTGGCTACAACAATGAGCTCAAGCATAACAACAGTTGTAAGAATGGAACAGGACTGGGCAGTGTTTCATTCTGTTGTGCATAGGGTCTCTATGAGTCAGAACTGACTCTACAGCACGTAACAACAACAACAACAACAACTCTACCTTACCAAGCATGATGTTCTTCTCCAGGGACTGGTCCCTCCTGATAACATGTCCAACGTACATGAGAAGATGTATTGCCATCCTCGTTTCCACAGAGAATTCTAATTGTGCTTCTTCCAAAACAAATTTATTTGTTTGTTCTTTTTGCAGTCTATGGTATATTCAATATTCTTTGCCAACACCATAATTCAAAACCCACCCACTGCCGTCGAGTTGATTCCGACTCATAGCGACACTGTAATTCAAAGGCATCAATTTTTTTTTCGGTCTCCTTTATTCATTGTCCAGCTTTTGCATGCATATGAGGTGATTGAAAACACCATGGCTTGGGTCAGGTGCATCTTGTCCTCAAGGTGACTTTTTTAGCTTGTAACACTTCAAAGAGGTCTTTTGCAGCAGATTTGCCTAATACAATACATTCTTTGATTTCTTGACTACTGCTTCCGTAGGTGTTGATTGTGGATCCAAGTAAAATGAAATCCTTGACAGCTTCAGTCTTTGTTTATCATGATGTTGCTTATTGGTCCAGTTGTGAGGATTTTTGTTTTCTTTATGTTGAGGTGTCATCCATACTGAAGGCTGCAGTCTTTGATTTTCATCAGTAAGTGCTTCAAGTCCTCTTCACTTTCAGCAAGCATATTGCAGGTTGTTAATAAATCTTCCTCCAATCGGGATGCCTCGTTCTTCTTCATATAGTCCAAGTTCTCTATGTGTTCAGCACACAGATTGAATAAGTATGGTGAAAGGATACAACCTGACACACACTTTTCCTGCTTTTAAACCACAAAGTATTCCCTTGTTCTGTTTGAAAGACTGCCTCTTGGTCTATGTACAAGTTCCTTAGGAGCACAATTGAATTCTAGAATTTCCGTTCTTCGCAACATTATCCGTAATTTGTTATGATCCACACAGACGAATGCCTTTGCATAGCCAATAAACACAGGTAAACATCTTTCCAGTATTCTCTGCTTTCAGCCAACATCCATCTGACATCAGAATGATATCCCTTGTTCCACCTCCTCTTCTGAATCTGGCTTGAATTTCTGGAAGTTCCCTGTCAATGTACTGCTGCAACCACTTTTGAATTATCTTCAGCAAGATTTTATTTGCATGTGATATTAATGGTATTGTTCAATAATTTCTGCGTTATATTGGATCACCTTTTTTTGGAATGGGCAGAAATATGGATCTCTTCCTATTGGTTGGCCAGGTAGCTGTCTTCCAAATTTCTTGGCATAGATAAGTGCGCACCTCCAGTGCTGCACCCATTTCTTGAAACATCTCAATTGATGCTCCATCAACTCCGGGAGGCTTGTTTTTTGCCAGTGCCTTCAGTACAGCTTGGACTTCTTCCTTCAATACCATCGGTTCCTGATCATATGCTACCTTCTGAAATGGTTGAAATTCAACCAATTCTTTTTGGTACATTGACTCTGGGTGTTCCTTTCGTCTTCTTTTGATGCTATTATTTAATATTTTGCCCATAAAAATCCTTCAAAATGGCAACTCGAGGTTTGAACACTTTCTTCAGTTTTTTCAGCTTGAGAAATGCTGAGCATGATCTTCTCTTTTAGTTTTCTAACTCCAGATTTTTGCACATTTCATTATAATACTTACTTTGTCTTCTTGAGCCACCTTTTGAAATTTTCTGTTCAGCTTGTTTACTCCATCATTTCTTCCATTTGCTTTAGCTGCTGTATGTTCAAAAGCAAATTTCAGAGTCTCTTCTGACATCTGTTTTATTCTTTTCTTTCTTACCTGTCTTTTTAATGATCTTTCACTTTCTTCATGTATGATGTCCTTGATGTCATTTAGTTTACTCTAATTCTATTTGACTATCAAGCATACTCATTAGACTTCTACAGTATCAAGCTTCTAGATGAAGCTTATTTGTATTTCTTAGTGGTCCAGGCCATTACTACATAGATGTTTATACCAGTAAAAGTCAGCTCCCAATCTAGGTTGATTTTTGAACTTCAGGCAACAGCCAACCACTGACATGTTTTCCCCTTTTGTAGTTCACCAAGCACAAATTTAGGACTAAATATGTTGAGGGTTTTTTGTTTGTTTGTTTGCTTGTTTTCTCTCTCTACGTCTTCCCCCTGAAGGACTGTCTGGATTCCCATAAACAGGGAGACATGAATGACCACTTTGATAAAAGTACATTGGCATCTGTAAACAATATTCACAAGTCCTTTCTGCTCTAAGTCTCCTGAAGTGCCTTTAGAAATGTATAGTATGCTCTTGTCGCAGATGCAGAGATTCTGAGGCCCATTTGGCTTTTGCGATCAGCTGTACTGGGAGAAGCAATTTATCTACATGGTATCACTTCTCTTCTCCTTTCTCTTTGAAGGTAAAAAAAAATCTTCCAAACAGCAAATGCAGGGGAAGGAATTATGCAAGTAACCATCATATTGACAAATTGGAAATTCTACCTAACCCATGGTACTTTAATTGATAACATATACTAAGCTCTTAATGAGCGGAAACCCTGATGGCATAGTGATTAAGAGCTACAGCTGCTAATCAAAATGTCAGCAGTTTGAATTCACCAGGCTCTCCTTAGACACCCTACGGGACAGTTCTACTCTGTCCTATAGGGTCGCTATGAGTCAGAATTGACTCAACAGCAACAGGTTTGGTTTTTTGTTTTTGTTTTTTTAATGAGTGTAAGACCTTGTGCTGAGCACTTTACATGTATTATCACACTGAACCCTCACAGTGTTGTTCTTGTTTGCTGCCATCAAGTCTACCCCGACTCATGGTGACCCTATGCACAACGGAACGAAACACTGCCCAGTCCTGTGCCATCCCTGTGATCAGTTGCAGATCAGACCATTGTGATCCATAAGGTTTTCATTAGCTGATTTTCAGAAATAGATATCTAGGCCTTTCTTCCTAATCTGTCTCTGCCTGGAAGCTCTGCTGAAACCTGTTCAGCATCATAGCAACATACAAGCGTTCACTGGCAATAGTTGTGCATGAGGTACATTGGCAGGAAACCCTTACAATAACTGAAGCAAATAATAATATCATCTTCATTTTACAGATGCAGAAACTGAGATATAGAAAGTGTTAGTCAACTCAGTGCTTCACAGCTAGTTGTGGTAGAGCCAGGGATTCAAATGCAGTTCTGTTCGACTTCAAGATCTCAGTCTCTTATCCACTATTCTATATTTCTCTTTTCACCAAGTCCTACATATAGTAGATGGTCAACAAAAGGTTAACGGCAGATTGAAAATCAAATAATAAATAAGGTACTTGGACATTCTCAAAGTTGGTTGTAGCGGAATTTATTCTGTAGTCAGTGTCTTCTTTTTAAATAATCACGCTATGTAGAGTTACTATTCCTTCTACAAAGATGTCTGTAACTTGCCACTTCCTCCTTGTCATTACCCATTCCTCTTTGATCCTTCACAGTCTGTTGTTTTGAAAGCAGAAACCAAAGTCAAATTACAAATTCACTCAGGAAAGACCTAAAGAAAGGGGTGGGTCAACAGCCCCACTAATGATGTGGAATCAGTCAATATTAGGCTGGAGTCGTGCTGATCAAAAGGCAAAATTGGCAGTCACAGGCCTCTCCTGGTGTCTCTGTTCTTAAAACTCTTAAGTAAATCTTGGACTGTAGCACTAATCCACTTCTCATGTTTTCCAAGAACTCTGTAGCAGAATTCCTAGAACAGAAAGGAAGCAGGGTCATGGGGTTTTCTTTACTGTGAGTTGAGCCCCAGGATGTGTCTGAGGTGGTTAGTCTTTCATGTCTGTGACTCAGAGGTGTGAGGGCATGGAAAAAGAAGAGGGATGAAAAAACAAGACTTTTGCCCTGAGTATTTTTTTAATTGAAAAATGTGGTAATATGGCTGATGAATAAATGTATCAAACTTCCAGTGAATACTATCAGCTGTTTCTTTTAAAAAAATTATTCCTAAAATCTATGTAAAGAAAGATGTACATAAAAAACCTATTAGTCATATCAGATTACTTCAGTTTTTATACATTGAGAACGAACAGTATATTTCAGCCTCCGTTACCCTTGGGAGGACAGGAAGAAGCAAGATAATATACTTATCTCCTGTGATTCAGGCTCTAACACTCATATGTTCTCATTCAATCCTCACAACAACCCTGAGAAAAAATATTTTTAACTCCATTGTCATAGATGCAGAACCTGAGATTCAGGGAGGTTAAGGGCACCTGCCAGCCCAGAATGCTCAGTGAGCAAGTAGCAAAGTCAACATACTCACTCAAGCCCATCCTATTCTTTACATTACAGGCTTTCTCAGCTACGTTGCCTGACGCACCAGCACCACTCTTTGCTTAAACTCCATGCTAATTGGCTGAGACCCTGATAGACAGGTTAACTCTTGGCAGTCTTTTCTCCAAACCTGGATCCTGCCCCACTGGACAATTTCTTGCCACATAACACCAGATCTGATGCAATAGTAGCACCACCTTTAAGGCAGTGCAGGGTCACCTGCCACCTAGGTTTCTTGCTGTAATGCTCTACTCATTGAATTGGACATCCTAATACCAACAATTTGCTGAATTACTCCTGACCTGGCACTGTTGCTCTCCTCACTGAAGTCAGTTTCAGCTCTATATTCCAATGAATGAGTCACCACCCATTTCCAGGTTTTGGTCCATGCCTGCTGGTAACAAAGCATCATAGTCTTATGATGGATTATTCCCAAGCTCACCCAACTTTCAACACATCCTACTTCATCTCTCTGAAGCATTTGATAATGATGAAGATACACTGCTTCTTTAATTTCTAGGATACATCTATATCCTAGTTTTCTCCCTATCTCTCTGACTACTCTTTCTCATTCTCTGTCATTGGGTTATTTTCCCATACCAACACCTTAAACACTGATGTTCCTCTGGATTCTGTCCAGGGCCCCCTGGTTTTCTCAACCTACTCTCATAGGTGATCTCATGCAATGTTACAGCTTAAATCAGGCATTGGCAAACTATAGCTTGCAAACCAAATCTGACCCACTGCTTGTTTTTGTAAATAAAATGTTGTTAAAACACAGCCACATTAATTTACTTACATATTGTCTATGCCTGCTTTTGTGCTACTACAGCAGAGTTTAGTAGTTAGATCATATGGTCTACAAAGTCTAAAATATTTACTATTTGGCCCTTTACAGAAAAAAAAAAAAAGAGGGTTGACTCCTGGCTTAAGCAATCACTTCTACATTGATGATTCCAATTCTAATTATTGCACCCAGTTCAGTGGGAGACTGGGCAGAAGCAAAAAGCAAAATCTAGGGATGTGTAGCATCAAGAACAAAACCAACGAACAAAGCAAAACAATAGTTTAGCTTATCTAGTAAAGAATGTTCTCCTTGAGCATTATTTATGCTCTTTTAAAATCTATTTATATGGGATCAAATTGACAACAGCAACTCGAAAGATCAGATAGGAATCTTAAGGAGCAATGAATTTATGTTGGGAGAGGAACGACTCAGAAAAGGACGGTGAGAATGGTTGAACAACTCCAAGAATGTAATCAATGTCACTGAATTGTACATGCAGAAATTGTTGAATAGGTGTACATTCCACTGTGTATATTCTCAACAACAAAAATAAATTATTTAAAAAATATCAATGAGGAGTCAGTAGGTTCAGTCTGTGACCTCTAAAGCAAGGCCGAGGTTGAGCAACCAATGTCTATATCAGGATTCCACCAGGAGTCACTCAGAAGACTCTCAAGTTTCTGTT
Organism: Elephas maximus indicus; assembly: GCF_024166365.1. Classification (NCBI taxonomy): domain Eukaryota; kingdom Metazoa; phylum Chordata; class Mammalia; order Proboscidea; family Elephantidae; genus Elephas; species Elephas maximus. Next base: position 29,791,791 of record NC_064832.1, on the reverse strand, counting down.
TGGCCGTGGGTGATTGAAAATCCTTAACTGAGGTATGGGAATATGGGCAGGAGAACAATTTTAACATAAAAGATGATTATGACTTCCAGGTTTTTTTCAGTTTTTGGTACCAATAGACAGCCAGTTTATGTCCAGGAAGGAGTCAGATATCAAGGCTCGAGAAAGGTGAGGATACAGATTTCAAACTCATCATTGGTTGGGTGATAGCTGAGTCCTGGCTTAGGAATGAGATCAACAAGCAAACATGTGTAGAGTATATTTTAGCAACCCCAGGTCAAGGAGACCATCTTCATAAGTGTAACGCAAACGCACCGATTTGGTAAATGCTGGTATTGTTTAAGAAAAGACATAAGATAATCCACAGAAGAAGACAAGAGATCTGGCCCTAAGTGCTCAGTGCCCGGGATCAGACACTAAAAATCTTTGTTGCTGTAGCAGCTGCTGTTGCTTTAGCCAACCAACCTTGTAACTTTAGATTGTTTGATAGGAAGATAAGCAATTCCCTGGTAAATTTAATCCGTGTAAACTATGAGTTTAGGTAAATCTCAGTATTAATTCTCACAGCAAATTCTTTCATCTGAATTACATAGATAACTGTTCCTACACCCACTAATTTTTTTCTTACTAAATTATTTTTTGTTTTGGCAAATATATTTCAATAAAAATATATTATTTATGTTTACATGTGATAGATTTATTATTCTTTAACAAATTCCTTATTTTGGAATAATTTTAGATTTGCAGAAAATTTACAAATCAAGTAAGAGAGTTTCATTATTCCTGACTTACTTTCCCCTGATGGTAACATCTTATATTACAGTGGCACGTTTGTCAGAACTAAGAAACCAACACTGGTACAGTGCTATTAACCAACTTCAGACTTTATTTGGATTTGACCAGTTTTCTCCACTAATGTCCTTTTGTCTGTCCCAGGATCCCATGTAGGAGGCACATGCCGCATTCAGTCATCATGTCTCCTTAGTCTCCCCTGCTCTGTGACTGTTTCAGTCTTTCCTTGTCTTTCATAACCTTGACCATTTTGAAGAGTACTGATCAGGTATTTTGTAGAACGTCCCTTGTTTTCCTATATCTGATGTTTTCCCATCATTAGACTAGATTTATCAATTTTGGGGACGAATACCACAGAGATAAATTGCCTTCTCATGACATATCAGGGAGTATGCCATGCCTACATGACTTATTACTGGTGATATTAAACTTGGTCATTTGTTTAAGATAATGTTTGCCAGATTTCTCCACTATAAAGTTACTGTTTTCCCCCTTTACATCATCTATTCATTGGAAATGAGTCAATAAATCCAGCCCACACTAAAGGGAATTAAGCTCAACCTCCTGAAGGGGGGATTATCTACTTATATTATTTGAATTCTTCTTTAAGAAAGACTTGTCTTTTCTCCTCCTACATCCCATTATTTGTTTATTGAATTGTTTATTCACATGAGTATAAGCTAATGTATTTATTTTATACTTTGATTTGCAATCCAATATCACTCTATTTCCTTTCTTGTTCAAATTATTCTAGATTTGGTTATTGAGAGTCTTTCAGGTTGGCCCCTCTGTCCATTCGACATGCTTGAATCTCATCTTGTATTTACTAGAACCAGCCATTTCATAATTATACCCACATTTTAACTATTAAAAATAAAGGAAATGGTCCAGTAGTTCCTCAAATGATTAAACATAGAGTTATCATATGACTCAGCAGTTCCACTCTTAGGAATACACCCAAGAGAAGTGAAAACATACATCTTCACAAAAACTTCTACATGAATGTTCATAGCAGCATTATTCATAATAGCCAAAAAGTGGAAACAACCTAAATGTCCATAAACTCATGAATGGATAAATGAAATGTGGCATTGTCTATACAATGGAATATTGTTGTTGTTAGGTGCTGTCAAGTACGTTCCAACTCATAGCGACCCTATGCACAACAGAACGAAACACTGCCCCGTCCTGGACCATCCTTACAATTGTTGTTATGCTCAAGCTTATTGTTGCAGCCACTGTGTTAATCCACCTCATTGAGGGTCTTCCTCTTTTCCATTGACCCTGTATTTTGCCAAGCATTATGTCCTTCTCCAGGGATTGATCCCTCCTGATAACATGTCCAAAGTATGTAAGAAGCAGTCTCACCATCCTTGCCTCTAAGCATCATTCTGGTTGTACTTCTTTCAAGACAGACCTGTTTGTTCTTTTGGCAGTCCATGGTATATTCAATATTCTTCACCAACACCACAATTCAAAGGCATCAATTCTTCAGTCTTCCTTATTCATTGTTCAGCTTTCACATGCATATGAGGAGATTGAAAATACCATGGCTTGGGTCAGGTGCACCTTAGTCTTCAAGGTGACATCTTTGCTCTTCAACACTTTAAAGAGGTCCTTTGCATAAGATTTACCCATTGCAATGTGTCTTTTTATTTCTGGACTGCTGCTTCCATGGCTGTTGATTGTGGATCCAAGTAAAATGAAACACTTGACAACTTCGATCTTTTCTCCGTTTATTATGATGTTGCTCATTGGTCCAGTTATGAGGATTTTTGTTTTCTTTATGTTGAGATGCGATCTATACTGAAGGCTGTGGTCCTTGATCTTCATTAGTAAGCGCTTCAAGTTCTTTTCACTTTCAGCAGGCAAGGTTGTGTCATCTGCGTAACACAGGTTGTTAATGAGTCTTCTTCCAATCCTGATGCCCTGTTCTTCTTCATATAGTCCAGCTTCTCTTGATTATTTGCTCAGCACACAGATTGAAGAGGTATGGTGAAAGAATACAACCCTGACGCACACCTTTCCTGACTTAAAACCGTGCAGTATCCCCTTGTTCTTTTCAAACAACTGTCTCTTGATCTATATAAAGGTTCCTCATGAGCACAATTAAGTGTTCCGGAATTCCCATTCTTTGCAATGTTATTCATAATTTGTTATGATCCACACAGTCGAATGCCTTTGCATAGTCAATAAAACACAGGTAAACATCCTTCTGGTATTCTCTGCTTCCAGCCAGAATCCATCTGACATCAGCAATGATATCCCTGGTTCCAGTCCCTCTTCTGAAACCAGCCTGAATTTCTGGCAGTTCCCTGTCGATACACTGCTGCAGCCATTTTTGGGTGATCTTCAGCAAAATTTTGCTTGTGTGTGATGTTAATGATATTGTTCTATAATTTCCACATTTGGTTGGATCACCTTTCTTGGGAATAGGCATAAATATGGATCTCTTCCAGTCAGTTGGCCAGGAAGCTGTCTTCCATATTTCTTGGTATAGACAAGTGAGCACCTCCAGCGCTGCATCCATTTGTTGAAACATCTCAATTGATATTCCATCAATTCCTGGAGGCTTGTTTTTCACCAATGCCTTCAGAGCAGCTTGGACTCCTTCCTTCAGTACCAGCAAAAGATGGTACCTCAAAAGATGACTGGGGAAGAGCTGCCTCTTCAAAGTAGAGCTGACCTTAATGACGTGGATGGACTAAAGCTTTCAGGACCTTTATTTGCTGATGTGGCATGATTCAAAATGAGAAGAAACAGCTGCAAACATCCATTAATAATCGGAACCTGGAACGTACGAACTATGAATCTAGGAAAATTGGAAATCATCAAAAATGAAATGGAACACATAAACATCGATATCCTAGGCATTTGTAAGCTGAAATGGACTGGTATTGGCCATTTTGAATCCGACAATCATATCATCTACTATGCTGGGAACGAAAACTTGAAGAAGAATGGTGTTGCATTCATCATCAAAAAGAACATTTCAAGATCTATTCTGAAGTACAACACTGTCAGTGATAGGATAATATCCATACACCTACAAGGAAGAATGGAATATTATCCAGCCATAAAAAGGAACAAAGTACTGATGTATGTGACCACACGGCTGAGCCTCAGAGGCATTATGCTAAGTGAAAGAAGCTAGTCAAAAAAGGCCACATATCATCTGGTTCCATTTGTATTAAATGTCCAGAACTGGCAATTCCACAGGGACAGAAAGTAGATTGGTGATTGCCAGAGGCTAGAGGGAGGAAGGAATGTGGAGTGACTGCTTGGAGGTAAAAGATTTCTTTTAGCATGATGAAAATGTTCTAAAACTAGATAGTGGTGATAGTGACATAACTCTGTGAATAAGCTAAGAACCACTGAACTGTACACTTTGAACAGGTCAATTTTATGAAATGTGAATGATATCACAGTAAGACTCTTATTAAAAAAATAAAAGAAAAAGTACATTATGTAATTGTCCTTTGGATGTCTAAGAGCATTTCATCAATATATAAATGCTCTAATATTTTAATGTAAATAAATCTTAAAATATGGAACAAACATGGCAATAATAATGGCCACTCTTAATTGAACACTAACTATGTACAAGCTAAACCACATGGAATTGCTGATATTTGGCAGTCTTTGAGCTACAAACAGCAATTTCATGTCGTTCAACTTAACTCTAGGCTAGGCCCTTAAATGTAGATGATTTCCAACACCAGAAATGTCCCCATCAACTAGGAAACATGCTCAGCAAGGCAGATTGAGTTAGCTAAGGCCAAACGAGAGTATCTGGTAGAGCCAGAACTCAAATCTGCACCTTCTTACTGCAGGCACAATCCTGTCATTTACCAAAACGACACCTTCAAACTGTGCTCAGGCTGTAGATTCTGAGCTCATTCTGCTTGTCCACAAAGCCTCACATAGAAAACGAGGCTCTTGAATTTTATACCTAGTGATCCTAACCATTATAGTCATGAAAAGTAGCTGTACACAAGTATACTTGTTTTAAAAAAGGGCAGGGAGAATTGCCATCTCCATCTTGGAACAGACTGTTGGTAGAGTAAAAATCAGACCTTAGTAGCCTCTGTTTTACATAGGTTTTTCAACTAAAGTGTTTTTATACCTCTCACATTGCTAATAGTTCTGCGGTCTCTAAGACGGCAGGACTTCAAATTTTTAAATCCTTAACAGTTTTCTATGATGAGGATCCCCACAGGAGAGTGAAAGATAAAACCCAAGTACTTTATCCAAAACAGAAACAATGAATGGTGTACAGGTTGGTTAAGGCGACTAAGTTTGAAATAGCAAACTGCTCTTAATCTTTTTTTGATTTGTTTCTAATTTCATCTCAAGGTTTCTGTACCCTAATCTGGTCTTCCCAAAAGTTTTGAGTTTGATATATGAGTGCAAACTTTTAATAACTAGAATTTTTTTCCTCTCTGTCTCTTGGCAGTTTCCTCTCTGGACTGACGCTTTCTTATCTTTCTATGTCTATTTCCCCCGTTTAAGAGTAAGCAAACCTCTTGTTAGTGTTAGTTGCATTAAATATCATACGAAAAAAATAAAGCTCAGACCCTAACACCAAATGCATATTTATGTTTTTGTTTTTGTATTCTTTCAGAGGGAAGAATAGATGTTCTTACAAAGTACGGAGTAAGAACATGTGCGTGTTTGGAAGAAGATAGAAAGGAAATAACATCTTGCCCCAAATCCCCACACTCCCAACACTTACCATGTTTTATTTTTTCCCTTAGACCCTAACATCATCACACACACACACACACATTCACATGCATTTACTTGTTTCTCCCCACATTCAAATGAAAACCCCATGAAGGCAGGGTTGTTTTTCTTATTCTCAGTGTCTAGAATAAAGCCTGGTCTATAGAAGCCACTCAATAAATATTTGTTAGGTAAACAAATGAATTAATAAGTTAATAAAAATAAGCAAAAAACACACAATTATGCTATCTGGGGCCATTTTAACCCCAAATTTTTCGTTAACGTGATTGTAATATTGTACTTAGCAGCAAATAAAAATCAAAGAGAAAAATGCTTCTTATTCAACCTGACAGTGCTAAGTCTTAATGCTGACGACCTTTGTGAGAGTAGCTGACTAGTCTGAAACATGAGAGGAGGGTAGAGATTAAAAGATTTAGCTAGGGAAGAGGAGTACACACAGGGCCCCTGGGTGGAGGGTTGGTAAAGGAGAGAAAAGAAGTTCTTTAACAAGAGAGTGGACTGAACCTCTCTTTCTTTCTTCCTCCCTTTCTTTTTCTTTCTCTTCTTTGAAGCATAGCTGATTGCTTTGTCTTCAAATTAATTGCAATAGTTAGAAATGACATTAATTATGAACAAATTCTATTTCAAATTGTGTGCATTGATTACAACCCTGTTTGAAGGAGCCCGTGGCCTTTGGTTATGGGAAGAGGGATTCTGAATGGCTGACGAAGTCAGACCACATGTTTAGGGCCAATTAGAGTCTCTGGATGTCCAGAATTTAGCAATCTCTAGTTAAATAATGAGCATTTTTCACTGAACAGCCACACTGCCATTTAAAAAAAAAAAAAACTCCTTATTATTAAGACTTGTTTTTTCTTTTTTAGCAGCGATAACCTGTCATCCACCAAAATGACACCTTCCAAAGTCAATTTCAAGAATCACTCAATCTCATAAATCTTTCCAAATCCATTTAGAGCAAAAATGACAGCGTTGCCTCACACAATTTAGTATATAAGTCAGCTACACCTGTTGCCTATAAAATTACAATTTATTACAACAAATACAATTGTAAACCTATGTGCCCCAACACTGCTTTTATGGTCAAAAGCAAGCACTCTTGACTGTTATATTTGGTTCTCAATGGTTTTTTTTTTTTGAACGACGCCAAACCAAACCCACTGCCGTTGAGTTGATTCTGTCTCATAGTGACCCTATAGCACAGAATAGAACTCCCCCAATTTCCCAAGATTTCCAAGGCTGAAATCTTTACAGAAGCAGACTATCACATCCTCCTCCCACAAAGCAGCTAGTGGGTTCGAACCATCGACGTTTTGGTTAGCGGCCAAGTGCTTAAACACTGTGCTACCAGGGCTTCTTTAAACAACACACCACATTCAATAACGCTCAGCATGGCCCTGCTTGATTCCGGTGGATCATAAACTGTGCTTTTGCCCATGAAATGATTAAAAAGTAAACTCTGAGACTCGGTCTCTTTAAAAACCTTGGCATTTTTCTGAAATAAGAATATAGGGTCCCTCTGCCATAAATTTCCTGACCTGATTACAAATCTTGTAATTATATTCTGCCTCTATGAATCTACCACCTTTCATTTCAAATGAATGAATTATACTCATCTTAATACTATGAAGCTTTGCTCTGCACAGTTTAATTGCTGCCGTCCTTTTCCCCAGATAGTAATAATCACTTACATTGTATAACTCATTACAACTTGCTAAGTCCTTACACATAAAATTTCTGTTTCAAACCATGATAGAATACCTATGTGCTAGGTCTCATTAGTCCCAGTTTTACAGGCGAGGACATTGAGGCTCAGAGGAGTTCAGTAACTTGCAAAAAGCCACACAACGACATTCGCCAACCCATCTGAGCCTCAGAAGTGATGTCTTTACCAGCAGCCTCAGTTCTATGCTGTTTCTGATCAAAGTATAGAGTACACATGCAGGGTCGGATTACCTAGTAGGCAAGGTACACATGGGCCTACTTATGCTTACTTACTAATTTGTAATGTACAATTTCAACTGTTTCTCACCACACCGACCCACATGAAATTGTGCAGTACAGATTATTAAGTAAACACAAGTAAGCCCATGCGTACCTTGCTTAATGTAAGCCCGTGTGTACATTGCTTACTGATTAATTTGCCCCTGTACACATGTATACAGAGCTCCAAGCATGAGCTAGTAGGGCCTTGGAGTTGACCTTGCTGTAGACTTGAGTCAGTCGGTCCTGGGCATTCTAACTCCCTCTAACCTGTTGTTTTTCTCTAAGCTCTACCTCGGTGCAGTCCTAATAACTGGTTTATACCTCCCTACTATGAGCTCAGGGGAAGTGGTGGTTCAGTGGTAGAATTTTCACTCCCCATGTGGGAGACCCGGCTTCAAATTCTGGTCAATTCACCTCAAGCACAGCTACAACCTATCTGTCAGTGGAGGTTTGTGTGTTGTTATGATTTTGAATAGGTTTCAGCAAGGGTTCCAGACTAAGGCAGACTAGGAAGAAAGGCCTGGCAATCTACCTCTGAAAATCAACCAGTGAAAACCGTAAGGATCACAACAGTCCAATCCCATTGAAGATGAGGTTGTCATGAGTCAGGGGCTGACTCCATGGCAACTAACAGCAACAACACAGCAACAACTCTGGCAGCCCACTCCTGCTTATCTTGGCTTAAGACCTGACAACACTCCTAGCCTGTGTCAGCTTCATCTCTTTAAGCGCTGGCCCGGTGCTCTTAGCCTATGGCTGGAATTCCTCTAACACATGATATGCTGAAACTAACATTCATCATAACTCTCATCATAACTCTCTGGAGAATCTCACCAAATGCCTTCAGACACTAGATAAGACCTGGCCCAGACCAAGCCTATGAAAGGAATTCAATCACATGAACAACTATCTTAGGCTGGGTTCTCTAGAGAAGCAAAACCCACAGAAGTCTGTATAGCCAGAGAGAGATTTAGCTCAAGGAAATGACTCACCCAGTTGTAGAAGCTGCCAAGTCCCAAGTCTGGGCTGGATCAGGTGTCAGACTGGAGGTTTCTCCTGACTCACATAGCTGCAGGGGCTGATGAACCCAAGATTGGCAAATCAGAGAGCAGGCTGCTGGCTCGGGGGTACAGAGGCTGACAAATCCAAGATCAGCAGGCAATACAGCAGGCAGCCGGCTCAAGTCCCAAGAACTGGAGGCCAGACAATGACAAGCCAGGTGCAAGATCCAGAGCAAGTAAGCAAGCTTTGCCAGAATGTCCATATATATTGGATGCCGGTCACATCCCCAAAGAAGCTCCCCTTACAACTGATTGGCTGATCACATCAGATCCCATGAAGAGTGACTACATCATTACATCATTGTGTAACTGCCAAACGACATCATTACATAACTGCCAAACCACTGAGAATCACGGCCCAGCCAAGCTGACATACAACCTTAACCGTCACAACTGTTAGAGAGCAAGCTTCTGCTGTACAACAGTGAACAGGTCTATCTTTTTTAACAGTTGATTATCAAAACCCAAACTTGCTCTCCATCATTTGTTGTCCAAAAAAAGAAGGTAAATGATAGAAGGCCATGTTCTCGAGAGACCAGCACCTTCGCGTTGGAATCCTTCCGGCCTGCATATACCAACACCCTCTGTTTCAGTTCAGCTGTAGTATTGTTGTTCTTAGTTGCCATGGAGTCAGCCACCAACTCAGGGTGACCCCATGCACAACGGAACGACCCCATGCACAATGGAACGATACGCTACCTGGTCCTGCACTCTCCCTATGATCAACTGGGGATCAGACTGTTGCGATCCATAGGGTTGTTTGTTTGCTTAATAACATTTTACTGAGTTTTTTGATGAAAGCTTACACAGCAAATTAGGATCCTGTTTGGCAATTTCCACATGAATTGTTCAGTGACATTAGTTACATATGTCTCAGTGTGTCAACATTCTCTTTAATTGTGTTCTGTTTGTTCCCTTTCCAGTACTCTAGTTTCCCTGCCCCCTTAGCTCCTCATGTTTGCTTTTCAGTAATTCTTGACCTTTTCATCAGATGATTATTATGCAGTACACCGATCTTGTAGGTAATCTTAATTTTGTGTGCCACTCTGCTATTTCACTGAAAGCTGGTCTCGGAATAGGTTTGGTTCTAGGTTTAAAGAGTGTTTCAGGGAGACAGTCTCAGGGAGTCTTCTGTTCTCTACGGTTCCAGTTTGTCTGGCTTTTTTTTTTTTTTTTTTTGATACTTTGAGCTCTGCTCTGTACTTTTCTCTCGTTCTGTCTGGGGCCAAGGCTTACGGCCATATAGTCCATGGGACAACTTAGTCGATTGGCATAATGGAGTTCACAAAAAATCATGATCTGGATCTTCATGAAGTGAGTAGCACCTGGAGCCTTAAAAGGTTGTGAGCAGCCATCTAAGATAGAACTACGGGTCTCTACTCGCCAGGAGCTAAATAGTAAGAAGGCAATTAAAAGCTCGGAGAAGGGACAAGCCCGCACAATCCACAACCTCATCTAACCTGAGACCGGAAGAACTAGGTCCATGGAGTTTTCACTGGCTGATTTTTAGATCACCAGGACCTTCTTCTTAGTCCATCTTAATCTGGAAGCCCTGCTGAAACCTTTTCAACAAAGTAACAACACACAAACCCCCACTAACAGACGGGTGGTAGCTGCACATGAAGTGTACTGGCTGAGAATTGAACCCAGGTCTCCCACGTGGAAGGCAAGAATTCTACCACTGAACCACCGATGCTTCATTAGCTGTAATATTAGAATACCCAAATTAGTAGTAGCCAAAACACAAAATACAGTATTCCGTTATGATGAAAGTTCGGATTTGGCATTGCAGAGCTAGTATACCAAATCTATAAAGTTCTTAGGAGTCTAAGCCCCTTCCAGCTTTCTGCTCTACTACTCCTAATACAGAGACCCTGTCCACCTGGATCAAAACGGCTCCTCCAGCTTCAGCCAGCACGTCTTTATTCCAACCAGTAGCTAGGACAGAGTCAAGAAGAGTGCTCTTCATGCCTTCCAAGACTCTCCAGAGGTCATATGTGAGATTTCCAATTATATCCCTGTTGGCCAAAATATAGTCACATGGCTACATCTAACTACAAGGGAGGCTAAGATTTAGTCTTTATTCCAGACAACTATGTTCCTCATTGAAAATTAGGGTTGTATTACTGAATAATAAAAGATACATGAATATTTGGGGATAACTGGAAGTTATTGCCATATTCTCCTTCCTCAAGCAACCCTCGGAACTCTTCCCGCAGCAAGGGGATTCCTCACCCCACGCTCCTCCAAAACCCCACGACTACCCTAACATCTTTCTCTCTCCAACTCAGGCGCCCCTCAATCCAGACAGTACTTCACAAATGCAACTTAGTGCCCGGCTGGCTTCAAAAGAACCACCTGCAGAATGTATTTAAAATACTGATTCTTGGGCCTCAAGCTCTGAGGTTCTGATTCAGTAGGTCTGGAAGAGTTCCTGAAAGTTATATCTTAAAAAACAAAACCAAAAATCCTCAAATGGTACTGCTTAACGAATACGTTCAGTTTGTGAAAATTCATCAAGTTTACATTTATGATATATCCATTTCCTCTATGTATATTATGTTTCAATAAAAGATTTTTTAAGTTAAGAAAATATTCCCAGACAATGTTGCAGAATTGTTAAGCTATAGCGGCAAACTTCAAGGAAGGAGAATACTCCCGGCTTGATTCTGCATAGTACCTGGAGTCATAGCCTTTGCATGTGCTATTTCCCCTGCCTGGACCGTCAGTGTTTTTACACTGACTTTACTGAAGGACCAGTGCCTGTTGATTCTGACTCATGGCAACCCCACTTGTGTCAGAGCGGAATTGTGCTCCACAGGGTTTTCAGTGGCTGATTTTTGGGAAGTTTTTTTTAGATCACTAGGCCTTTCTTCTGAGGCACCCTTTGGGTGAACATGGGCTCCAGCCTTCTGGTTAGCAGTCGAGCATGTTAACTGTTTGCTCCACCCAGGGCATTCCTTCACTCACGTGTCCCAGTTCAGGGCAGATGATGGGAGTTTGTGAGTTGGAATATTATCTTATGGTTTTTTTTGGAAAGTCTTAAATCATCCTATCTCTTTTAACCTCTCAAAAGCATTGAGGATATGTTTTATTTATACTTTTCTCTTGACTGCCATTCATTTTCCCTTTCTCTACTGGCTTCACCCCCTCTCCCTGTTTGAGTCTACCTATTGCTGGGAGAGAAGCTGGCAGTCATCATAAAAAGTGGTAGATGTGAGGGAGGGGTCACATTGACAGAGAAGTTAGAGCTCTTCATCAAAGCCATCTGACCTCGCCTATGCACAAAATCAGTGTAGCCCTTGTTGCCACAGGAAACAGCAGGAAAACCCACCAGGCAAGGGCATCACATCAGGAATTCTGGGCTCTATCCCTGAGTGGTGCAAACAGTTAACATGCTCAGCTGCTAACAGAGGTTGGAAGTTCAAGTCCACACAGAGGCTCTCCAGAAGAAGGCATGGTGATCTACTTCAGAAAAATCAGCAACTGAAAACCCTGTGGAACACAGCTCTGCTCTGACACACATGGCGTCACCATGAGTTGGAGTCGACTCCGCTGCAACTAGTGTGTTTTTTTTTAATTCCTACTTGAAGCAGCAAAGAAGATGCTATAAGGAGGCAGAACACAACATAGGCCTGTGTTGGAGTAAAAAATATTTGAAAATCTCGTATTACCATGCCAAAAAGAAATTATCTCACATTCCACCAAGCTTTGCTGTTCCCATTAAAAATTAAGGGTGGGGATGTTTTTAAATACATGTCTGTCTTATCAACCCCAAATAAAACATTCACTGCAGTCATAACAATTTTTACCTTCGATCCATTTTGAAATGTTTGCTGATGGTGCAAATGTTCCTTCTTGGAAATGTGCTTGCTTTTAAAACAATGCCAAATGAAACAATTTTCTGTGCATATAGAACATTTTATTTTGAAAACTCTTGTGGATGTAGGCAGGCCTGTGCAATGTCAAGAAACATATTCAAATCAAACAACCCTGGGAGAACAGCTTAGAACTATTAGCCTCATTATACAGATAAGAACACTGAGATCTAAATAAGTTAACTCAGCGTTGAAGAATGCTTCCTCACAGCAGAGTCCTCTAAAAATACTATGTGTACAAGGAGAAAAATAGGATCTCTTATAGGAAAGAGACTAGGGAAAACTGCCAATAGGCAAGGAGGATTTATACTTTTGTTTTGAAAGCTTTCATGGCTAATGTAATAGGATACATTGTTCTCCTGAGCCGTGCACAATTTTCTCAACCAGTATGTTGGGGAATTATACTACTTCGTCTGTAGAATTCAAGCAAATTACATGTATATTTGTGGCTTTCCACTGTGGAATACAAAGAACTAAGAAAATTCTGGTTATGTTATTGTTATCAATATTGTGCATAGTCAGGTCATCGCTGATTGCGCTATATCCCATACAAACCTAATAAATAAATTGCAATAACTTATCAACATTAGTTTCTTCATGCATCAAACATATATTGAGTGGAAAATCTGGGCCAGGCAATGTGCAAAGACTGGGGCTATCATGATAAATAAGACAGCCTCTACCCTCTAGTAGCTTAGTGTGTAGAAGAGCAAAACAAAACGCAATCAAATAATTAGAAGAAAAAGAAAATGATTAGCTTGTATGTAGAAATACATACAAAGTACCTTGGAAGTGGAAAGAAAAATACTGGAAAAAATGGCAAAATAATCAAAAGATGAAACATTTGAGCAGCATCTTAAAGACTGAGTAAAATTTCAGTAATGCCTTAGTTCCCTAGTGCTGCGTTAACAGAAATCCCACAAGTGGGTGGCTTTAAAGAACAAAAATGTATTTTTTCACTACTCGGGAGGCCAGAAGTCCTCATCAAGGGCGTGGCTCTAAGGAGAGGTACTTCCTTGTCTATTTCAGTTTCTATAGCTTCCAGCAATCCTTGGCATTCCTTTGCTTGTAGCCGTGTCCTCACATGGTGTCTGTCTTCCTCCTATGTGTGATTCTGTGTGATTCTGGTGTTTTTTATAACCCAGAAGTGATTAGGTTAAGGACCCATCCTATACTAGTATGGCCTCATTCATATCCAAAAAACCAAACCCAGTGCCATCGAGTCAATTTTGACTCATGGCAACCCTATAGAACAGACTAGAACTGCCCAATGGCGTTTCCAAGGAGCGCCTGGTAGATTCGAACTGCTGACCCTTTAGTTACCAGCCATAACACTTAACCACTACGCCACCAGGGTTTCCCCTCATTAACATAGCAAAATAAAAACCTCTATTTATAAACAGCTTTGGAATATATTTTCAGGTACGGGGTGTAGGACTTCAACACATATTTTTTGGAGGACACAATTCAACCTGTAACACCAGGGAAACAAGGGCGAAGGCATATCAGGCAGATGGAGTCATGCATAGAAAGGCAAAAAAGCACAAAAGCGTCTATGATATGACCTGGGTGTGTGGAACACTGGTGGGAATGAAGATGGAAGGATAGGATGAGGCGGGCTTGTGAAGAACCCCATCCTCTCATCAGTGAAAAACCAACCAAGGCTCTAAACAGGGAAGGGACATCGTAATTATGTTTGTGGGGATTTTTTGCTTTGTCTTGTTTGGTTTGCTTTGTTTTTGGTGAAAATATACACAGCTAAACCTGCTCCCATTCCACAGTTTCTACATAATGATCAGTGACGTTGGTTACATTCTTCACATTGTGTCAGCATTCTCCTAATTTCTGTTCCCGTTGCTTCACTTCCATTTACTCAATCTCACTGCCCCCCAATCTTCTCATCTATGCTTTAAAATAGCTGTTAACTCTTTGGTCTTACATAGATAATCCAAAAAAAAAAAAAGTCATACTCAGGGGTGGCAATCTTTAGACTTTGGGCTAAACTGTTACTTTGTATACATATTTATGTTTTGAAAGGCAAATCTGTATGCGGAATGCACAGCGGGGAGGCAACAGCAGCCAGTAAGGGAAGTCTGGCTCCATGCAGGAAGCAGTTCACAACAGAGATGAAGACCTGAACTGCCACAGTGTCAGTGAAGGTAGAAAGGAGAGAACAAATTCCAAATGGTGTGTGGGTCGTAGAATCAACAAGATTCCAGGACCAGTCACGGGGGTGGTGACTCAGATACCAAGTGATGCTGGTATCATTACCCAAGAGAGGCTCATAGGAGAAAGAGAAGATTCTGGAGACGATAATGAATTGAAATTTTATGCGTATGTGATCTTCCTTCTGAGTAAACAGAGTATAAGAAATATAATTGAATCTTTTATTGATTGTCTTCAATACTTTAGAATCATCATCTTGAAAAGAGGTGCATTCTGATTGCATCAGTCATTTTAAGTTTATGAGTTTAGTGGTATCTTTCTTGAAGTTTCCTTTTGCTTGCCTTGAGAAAGAGGCTCCCCTCCTTATCCCCAAATATGAGCCTCGTGGGCTCATTTCTTATTCCATTACGCCTGTTAGGGAGCCAGATTAGCAAAGTGGCATGCAAAATGGAAAGTGAAAGAGACAGCTTAAGATATGCCTCTTCATCTTTGTATTCCCAGCTACTTTTACAGCATAAAGATGGTGCTCATATTTAATAAATGAATACAGTATAATGTCATTACCATCTGCAAAGGCCTAAGTGTAATAAGTTGGTGTGGGAAGCCATGGTTCTAAAAATTAGAACCAACTAATGACACAGATTGAGAGATATTGTGTTTCAGAGTATGGGTTCAAAAAGAAAGGTTGTTAATGTAATAGCTTTGTTGGTGACATTGGCTACGGAAGGGTTTAAACATAAATGCCCTGGGCAACTACAAGTGTCTTTAATAAGCTGATCCAGAAGTTGTTGGGGGCACCCTTGTTTCTGTCTAATGGAGAAGCTGTTGTCAGACCCTAACCAAGAAATTTTGTTATCCATCTCCACAACACAGCAGATCACTGCAGCTGGTCAGAACAATCAGGTTAAAGATCAAAGCGGTAGATAGCACACAGAAGAAAACTATTCTCAGCTAATAACTAATAAAAGGTGGAAGGCATTTTATAGATTATAAAGAAGGGAAATAATTTACTCATTAAAATAATGTACTTAAATATGAGCAATCACATAGGCAAGAACTGAGTATTTTCACCAGGCAATAAGAGTTTGATTCTCATACAGAGCCATCTTAATGGTTCCTTTGATTAAAATTTTTAAATTAAATAGCACACATGCTGAAAACTTCTGCCACCCAAAACCCTTCAAAGCCTGCACTAATTAATAGACTGTATTTTTTTTTAGTACTTACCAATCTGTTTACCTCAATTACCTCATATGTAGAAAATGCAGTGTCCCTGTTCCTCAAGGGGGAAATTCTCTATTCCCTCAAATTTTTAAATTTATCAGTTTATTAGACATTTTGTCAAAAACCTTATACCTGCTTCCGTCTTAGGCTTTTCAGTTCATTATTTTGTTCAAGGAGCAAAAGGATTCAGAACAGTTAGTCACTGACTGATCATGGTCATATTATTTACTTCCTGGAGAAATCGGTCAAGAATAAGCTTATGAACATTTTGTTGACTTGACTTTGGGTCAGTCTGAGAAACAAGAGCTGGTTATGGGCAACGAAATATGAACACAATTCAAGTTAATGATCCTTATATAAACCCTGCATTTTAATACTATTGGTCAAATGAGATGTCTCCTTATAGTTTAGCCAAAAATATTCAACTTATATTTCAATTGTTTAAATGTATGGCTTCCACTCCACCAGAAAGTAGGACAAAAGTATACTCCCACCAGCTGCTCCAAGGGAGAGAAATGTGGTGATCTGCTCCAGTAAAGATTACAGCCTTGGAAACCCTATGGAGCAGTTCTACTTTGTCCTATAGGGTCACTATGGGTCAGAATTGTCTCGATGGCACATAACAGCAATAAAATGAATGATGTTTTTATTTTACTTTGTTTATTCTAATTATTTACTTATTTATTCTACTTAAACAAATAGCTCTAGTATCTAATTATCTTCAGAAAAAAAAAATCACTTCATATTAAGGCATTTGAAACTAAAACTATCTCTAAAAGATGTCCCCCAAAAGGTAATTGCCTCACATTTCATAGTAGCAAACAAAACATTAATCCATTTAGTAACTTGAATTATATTTTGCAATTTCCTGATGAGTTCACCAGAAAGCTATTTTGTTCAAAAAAAAAAAAAAATTCCTTGGGAGCATTATTGAGATTTTTCTTGACCAAAATAATTTCATTCATACTCCATGGGGTAAATCTTTGGGAATTAAATCAAATATGTGTCCATGGGCCAAAGAGGGACACATTCTTTCTTGAGGAAAACACTTTCTTTGTAAGTTGCTTTTGATGTTAAGTCACTATCATCACAGGCTTTTCCTGTAATTTGCCTGTCTTTCTGTCATGAATTGAATTGTGTCCCCCCAAAATTTCTGTCAACTCAACTAGGTCATGATTCCCTTGTATGATTGTCTATCGTTTTATCTTCTGATATGATTTCCCTATGTGTTGTAAATCCCATCACTATGATGTAATAAGATGGATTAGCGGCAGTAATACTGACGAGGCCTACAAGACTAGGTAGTGTTTTGAGATATAAAACAGAGAACCAAGCAGAGAGACAAGGGAACCTCACACCACCAAGAAAACAATGCCGGGAGCAGAGCAAGTCCTTTGGACCTGAGGTTCCTGCACTGAGATGCCCCCAGACGAAGGGAAGACTGATGCCAAGGACCTTCCTCCAGAGCCGACAGAGACAGAAAGACTTCCCCTGGAGCCGGTGTTCTGAATTCTAACTTCTAGCCTCCTGAACTGTGAGAGAATAAACTTCCCTTTGTTAAAGACATCCACTTGTCATATTTCTGTTATAGCAGTGCTAGATGACTAAGACACTGTCCTAGCTATGAAGTGCAATAAATGCATTTCGGGTGAACTGATGATGTTTCTAGGTATGGTTTTTTTAATAATAAAATATTAAGAAATTTTCAACAGATTCCATTTATTCAATGTGGCTTTAAATATGCCTTTTTTTAAAATGACTTATCCCATTTCCAAAGATCAGTGTCATTTCAGACCACCTCTAGGGTTATGGTGAGACTAAGGGGAGGAGCTACAAACATAAATCTTTTAACCTTTTAGAAAGAGATTATAATTTGGTCCAGTATTACCTCACTCACATTTACATCTGTTTTAGGTAATCATATACTAAAGGATTAAGCCTGTAGGTTTTCCTTTATGAATACATGCAAAATGATTTTAATATTTTTAGTTAGATATTGGATTGGGAGGAAAGAGTGACTGTGGCATGTTCTTAATAAGCATTAATTAAAGAGTAAATTATCTTTCCTGGAAAAGTGGAGTGTAGTAAAAGGAAATGGTTATTATCCTCATTTTAAAATATTCCTGGAAATATTGTACCTGAGTACTTTGGTCAGTGGGATTACAGGGAAGAAAGGAATCTATCAAGACTTTGTGCAAGAGAAATAGGAGCCTAGCTATTTTGTCTGGAAATGGAGTCATTTCACAGTCATTTAAGTCTCGAGACAGATGTGTTCTGCACTGCGACAAGGCGGAATCTTGTGTTCAATAGGAAGGGGCTTTGTAATCCAGCTCCCTGAACAAAAGGAAGCCATTTATGGCTCAGAGTTCACATATCCCACATGGCCTTCCATTAGCTCTCTTTGCTCTCACCAAACTGTGACATGTACTGAAATTATATGAAGTATATTATCTCTCATAAAAAGATTTTTTGATGATTTGCAAGTTGGAATTAAAAGAGCCATCTCAAAAATATCATTGGATTCAACCAATATAAAAAAAAAAAAAAAAACATATCTCTCTGTTGCTTCCTTTCAGAAAACACTGTTAAACCCCACATTTTAAATGGTTTCTGAAATCATAGATTTAGGACCTTTGGATCGCTAATAATTTCTTTCTTTCTAAGTCAGTAGTCTTCCAGTTTTATATTTATCTAACCATTCGTACATTCATTCCCAAAATATTTGGTGAACCTCTTTTACATGGAGTCCCTGAGTGGTGTGAATGGTTAACCCACTTTCTCCTAACCAAAAGGTTGGAGGTTCAAGTTTACCCAGAGGCACCTCAGAAAAAAGGCCTGGCATTCTACTTCCAAAAAGTCAGCGCAGTTCTACTCTGATACAGATGGGGTCGCCATGAGTTGGAATCAACTCAATGGCTACTGGTTCCAGCTATTACATTCATAGCTCTGCATTAGCACTATAAGGAGTATAAGAAGTATTAAGTATGTAAGTATAAGGAGTATAAGAAGTATAAGGAGTATCAGAAGTATAAGGAGTATAAGAAGTATGAGAAAAGGTATACTCCTATGAAATATTTAAATGATATGAGGCAAAGTAAGATTTAGCACCAAAATGAGTGGGAAAAGGAGCTCATAAGGGAAGATACTGTAGTGTTACACAAATAAAGCATGCCTTTTACATTTGTTTGCCGCCCACGCATCCCTCCCCGCTCCCCCGCAAAGGTATATTTGTAGGCACGCTAAGCTAATTTTCTTTTTTTTTTACAGCAACCTGTGGAAGAGGATTGGCATGGCATGCTTGTGAGGGTGCCTCTTGTGGGTGGGGAGGGCTGCCTGGCAAACAAACGCAGAAGGAGCACGTTATTTGCATACATGGCAGGGATGGTCAAATAACTCCCTTCCACAGCATCCCTTTCAGCATCCCTGAATTCAAGTACCCCCGTGCTCTTGTGACCTTCTCCCTTTCCTTACTTAACCCCATACAAGTAAGCCAGCTAGGAACTTCGCCTCCTAATCAGGCCATATAAGACATTTTCTTACCCTTCCTTTTCTTACAGCTCATCCAATCTTACCTACACAGTAGACTGTTTTCTTCTTAGGGTCATGTTTTCTGCTAGGAAACACACATATTAATTTAAGGTATAAACTTCCCTACATACCATATGTTTTCAGAACTAATTCAAAGAAATGGTTCCATGATGGTAATAAAATGATGGCAGGGTAGTGGTCGAAATATTTTTGAGTAGATGATCAATCTATGTAGCCACATATTCTGCCAATGCAATAGGCCAGACCATGTTGACATTCTCTGTCTTAAATTGTCTTTTGTGAAAATAGACTCTGAGATGAGGTGTTGATTGCAAAAGTTTCACTGGAGAATGCCCTCAGGAGATAACCCTGTGAGCAGGCAAAGATCGCAGTTTGGAGCAGAGAAGCTGACCTGCAAAGTGGTTACAGTTGAGGCTTCAGCCAATCCTACAAGGAGCTCTGGGGCTGAGATGGCCCCCCAGAGCTGTCATAAATTGCGGCAAGAGGACTGCGCCTTTTATCGCCGTATTATCTAGTCAATGGTCACAAGCTGCTCCTAAGAGGGAATGGTTCCTTGGTCAAAGAAGTTCTCTGTGGCAGAAGGCAATTTCCAATAAGAGACATAGATGAGATTGACAGCAGCTGATATGGCCAGCGTGGGGATGGTAGCCTTATTCATGAAGAGAGAATCTGAGACCAAAGTGCGGGGGCAATATCATGGGAGTGCCTGTTAGCATTGTTGTTGCTAGTTGTCATCGAGTCAGCTTCAACTCATGGAGACCTTATGGATAACAGAATGAAACATTGCCCAGTCCTGTGCCATCTTCATGATCTTCGATATGTTTCAGCCCACTGTTGTGGCTGTGTGTCAACCCATCTCATTGAGGATTTCCCTTGCTTTGGCTGATCCCCTACTTTACCAAGCATGTCTTTTTCTAGCTATTGATATTTCCTGATGATGTGCCCACAGTGAGCAAGACAAAAGTTCACCATCCTCGCTTCTAAGGTGCACTTCGGTTGTATTTCCTCTAAGACTGATTTTTTCATTCTCTTGGCAGTCCACGGTTTATTCAATGTTCTTCATCACTACTGTAATTTAAATGTGCCCATTCATCTCCTACCTTCTTTTTTCATTTTCAATTCTATCCATATGAGGCAATTGAAAAGACCATGGCTTGGGTCAGGTGTCAGTTTGTCATACAGTGGTGGATTGCATTTTGCTATAAAACTGGGAGCTATGCCACCAGTATTTCACATGCCAACAGGGTCATCCACGGTGGACAGGTTTCAGCAGAGCTTCCAGACTAAGACTAGAAAGAAAGAAATGGGTAATCTACTTCTGCAAATTAGCCAGTGAAAATCCAGCCTGTTAGTATCAGGTTGTCCTTAATTTCTAAGTTATTTTTAAGTCTAGATTTCTCACACTAACAGAATAGACATTAATTATTATTCCCTTATATTTAGCCTACATTTACATTCTGTAATCAATAAGCCAAGTTCAATGACTCAAGATGGTTGTCCCAATCGTCTTAAGAGGAATCCCAGGTGACAGTAACATAGCGTAAGGGACTCTCTAGATAGCCCAAATGATGTCATCAGGTTCTTGATCATCTTTCTTGGGGGTTGCGGTGAACACTTACTTTGAGGCTTCTATGTTTCAGCTGCAAAAATACTGGCATAGAGCGAGTTTAGGCTTTTAGCTTGAATTCATGCTTTTTCAGCTCTCACACATTCAGACAGAGATTATATTTTTAACTGAAACTCTTTACCCTTGTAATCAGTAATCAGACAAAAAGAAGTTTGGTCTTTATGGAACTGGCAAATTTACATACTCAGAGGGAAGCAAAACAGCCTTCTAAATGATCGCGATTTTGTAAACCCTCTATTCCTCACCTAATTAAAGATGGGGTTTCATACTTTCAATTTAGTACACAATCTAAATTTTAATTTATCACATTGTACTTCTAAAAGGAAATCTCCTGAAGAAAAAGAAGTCCTCACTTCAAAACAGGTCATTTAATATGGTGCCATTTCATTTGAAATATTCCGGCTCTACCTTCCACCAAAAATAACTGGTGTTGAACTCAAAACACATTCCCCTGGGCCAAAAATTATATCTTCTAATTATCCATTCTAGTTTTATGATGGTCTCAGTCAAGTCTCTAATCTGTTTAGATCTTTTTTTTTTTTTAATCGCTGTACTTGTGACAGATATTCAGTGTTGCTATTTGGTACTCCTTAAGTTTTTGGAGTCTTTGGGTGGTGCAAACTGTTAATGCAATTGGCTGCTAACCAAAAGGCTGGTGGTTCTAGTCCACCCAAAGACACCTCGGAAGAAAGGCCTGACGATCTACTTCCAAAAAACCAGCCATTGAAAACCCTATGAAGCAGAGTTCTGTTCTGACACACATGGGAAAGTCATGAGTCAGAGTCAACTCAACGGCAACTGGTTTTACCATCAGTTGAAAATTCAATTTGTCCTTCTCACAACATCAAAATATCAAATCCTGAGTTCTTTGACCAGTTATCAGGATGAACGACTGAAATTATTCATCCAGTTATAATTGGAATTATAACTCAGGAGATTGAAAAGTTATGGATGATGGCTTCGTATCCATGAAAAACACAAGTCATAAAAATCGACTTCTTGCAAAGGGTTCGATAATTCTACTAATTTAACTAGCAGTTGTATTAAGATTGTTGTTAATTTCCTTTAAAAAAGAGTAAAAACTTCCCAGTGACTAATCTTAGCAGATATATTTGATGATGTTTCTGGGAATGATTACTGTACCAGACAAATCTACACTACTATATCACTGTTAAAGGATTTGGCACACGCTTTATAAGACCCAAAGCAAAATAGCCACATGCCATGCCTCATTGCACTCATTTTGGGGAGTAACTAGCACTCCGTATGAGAACACTATTACACCTTATTAGTAGAAGCAAACTGGTGCCTCTAAGGTTGTGTGTACAAACAAACATACAGGGAAGACTCTGAAACAACCTGTTTATTAGAGCTAAGAGGAAAATTAGAGGTTAGATTCATGTCTTTCCCCGTGTAGATTTGGCTGAAATGTAGGTGTGTGTGTGAGAGGGTGGGCATGCAGGAAAGATTAGATGGTTTGGAAATAATTTTTCCTTCCCAGTTTAATTTGAAATACTAATAAGGACAGGTTCTTTTGTCTTCCCTTTGAGCTTTTAAAAGGCAGGATGTTCATAACAATGCTTAACACTTAAATAACACCTTTCTTCTTCAAAGCATTCTAAATACAGTAACTACCTGTTAGAATCTGTTCCCGGCAGGGCAAGCCCAGTCACCCAGAGAGCTTCTTACTTCCAACCCAGCTAAATCCTCGAATAGCACATGCTAAGCACAGTGACAGTGGAAAATGAGGATAAAATAATGGGTGCACAATTACCCAGAATCTTAAGATCGTACAGCGACTGGTTAAAATCTTGAGCCCTTTTACAGCCTTTAAGATCTACTATGTTTTTCAATAAAATTCAATATTCCTTTTTCATTACAAAAAGAAATACATGTTCACTGTAAAAAATATTTTTTTAACTTTAAAAATGCAGACAAGGGGAAAAAAACATTTAGTGAATTACTAATCCACTTTATGGGTTGAAACAGCGGCTTCATAACTTTGATCATTTCTTTGTTTTTGAAGAGTCCGATGAGTTACAGTGAAGTTTGGAAGTTAAAACCTGAGAGCAGATCTAGCGTAACTAGAGAAATACAATGAACCTGCAAAGAAACAAGAAATAGCAAGCTGTATACAGGAAGATACTAGAGCACATTTAAATGCAACATCATTTTTAAAAAGGTGTATTTAACATCATTTATTCTTAAAAAAGTTTGTTTCACATTTTAGCAGTCAAAATATTTAATAGAATATATTAACCAGATCTTGCTATTTTTTTCCTCTTAATCTTCTTTGTTCTTTATTCATGTATTTACCTACTCAACAACTAAATATTGAGAGCATATGTGAATAGCCTTGTACTGGAAGCTAAAACCCCAGAAAACCAAACCCATTGCCATCGAGTTGATTATGACTCATAGCGACCGTATAGAACAAAGGAGAACTGCCCCATATGGTTTCCAAGTATCCCCTGGTGGATTCAAACTGCCAACTTTCCGGTTAGTAGCTCTTAACCACTATGCCACCAGGGTTTCCACTAGAAGCTAAAAAAAGGAGGTACTTAATCAGGGGACGGTAACCCAACTCCTTGTTACTTGGACTCATCTAATTTCTAACATTATAAATAACTAAAGCAAATGTAAACTAAAAGGTTTGAGCAAGTGCTTAGACCTTTAAATTATGCAGATTTCTCTTATTTAGTTTATAAATGTAATATTTCACAACAGATTATAGATCAATCTAATTTCAGATTTATTTTTCAAACTACTTAAGCCCTATCTGAATAACGTAGAGCTGTTTTCTCTCTTGAGAAGCTAATTACAATACTTCATATACAATACTTCACATAATGTAAATACTGCTGCTAAGAGAAACACTATTTAACAGGATAAGAAGGAAAAAAAAAATGTTTAAAGGGCACATTGATTAAGAATTCCTAATTCAATAAACTCCTTTGAAACATTGCAGACGTTTTTCCCTATTGTGTGTCTAAAAGATTTCCTCCCAGCCTTCATGGGCCAAACAGATATAACTTCAGGAACTTCCTAGGCCGCCCTGGCCTACAGAGTTTATCTACCATCTTTGAAATCCTACAGCGCTTATTGTACATGTGTTGTATATACGACAGAAGTCTTAAGGGTTATCTGGCTGTTTGGGTGTATTTGCCTTCCCAAACTAGATTATAAATGCTTTGAGGGAATGATCTACCCCTTACATTTTCCCAAAGCACTTCCCAGACCAGGGCTGTGGTGCAACTGTAGGGGATTCCATTTACGTATAATCCAAAGAAATTGCAATGCAGTAGCCCTGGTGATTTTCACGACAATGATTGTATATTTTAGTGATATGTTTTAGTATTTGTCCTATTTAGAATTACATTAAACCTTGTATACTTCAGTAAATGTCCCTTTTCTTTTTCTTAATTAAACATGTTGATCATTTCATAGCTTCCTTGCTTAACAATACAAACATTTTAAGATGGCAGCTCGTAAAATAGGTGAAACAGGACAAAGAGAAACCCAGGCAGACTATAGACAGGATGCAGGAGAGCTATCCCTGGATAGTCAGGCTCCAGCTTTAAAACTGGATCCATGGGTAGGTAGGGTTCCAATTCCAAGAGGGAGGAATGGTAAGATTTCAAGTTTGTTTTTTGTTTTCTAAAAACCATCATTTTATTATATATCATGATGCTGTGGGTCAAGGCTCAACTGAGTGATCCTTCTTTTCCATGTGGGGTTAACAGAGGTCATTTGGGGAACTCAGCTGGCCAAGGGGATGTTCTGGAGAGCCTGAGACAGTTTCAGTCAAGACCTCGTGCATTGCAGGAATGGCTGGAAGGCTGGACTTAGGTAGGACATGCACCTATATGTTGCCTTTAACATGGCAGCACACAGCTCCCAGAGTAATCGAAGAACTCAAGTTCTTTCTGATGACTTAAAATGGTGTCCTTTCCTTTATCCCCTCAAAAGGTCGCTTTAAATAATATTCTTAGAAAAAAGTCTTATTTTTATTTGGAACATTCTTATTATTACACCTCATTTAAAAAAAGAAAAAAGTTTTATCTCAGGGCATTATAAAGGTCACAATCTAGTCAAGGTGGAGATGCAAGCAAAATATAAAATGATAAGAAATACCTGCTCTCCAGGTACACGAGGATGGCTCAACGTTACAAAATCAATCAATGTAATTCACCACATAAATAAAAGGAAAGAAAAGAATCACATGATCATCTCAACTGACCCCCCAAAAAAGGCATTTGACAAAGTCTGACAACTATTCCTGATAAAAACTCTCAATAAAATAGGTATAAAAGAGAAATTTCTCAATGTAACAAAGGGCATCCTGCAAAACCAACAGCAAACATCATTCTTAATGGAGAGAGGCTGAAAATGTTCCCTTTGGGAAAAGGAACAAGATAAGGATACCCTTTATCACCACTCCTATTTAACATTGTGCTAGAAGTCCTAGCTAGGGCAATAAGGCAAGAAAAAGAAATAAAGAGCATCCAAATTGGTAATGAAGAAGCTCAATTGTCCCTATTTGCAGATGATATGACACTATAAGTAGAAAACCCAAAAGACGCCATGAGAAAACTACTGGAACTGATAAAAAGACTCAACAGAGTAGCAGGATATAAGATAAACATGCGAAAGTCAGTTGGATTCCTATACACCAACAAAGAGAATGATGAAATCAGGAAAACAATACTATTTATAATGTTGTTATTGTTGTTAGGTGCCATTGAGTCAGTTCCGACTCATAGCAACTTTATGTAAACAGAACAAAACACTGCCCGGTCCTGCACCATGCCCGCAATCCTTGTTATTCCTGAGCCCATAGTTGCGGCTACTGCGTCAATCCATCTCATCAAGGGTCCCCCTCTTTTTCATTGACCCTGTACTTTACCAAGCATGATGTCCTTCTCCAGAGACTGATCTCTCCTGACAGCATGTCCAAAGTATGTAAGACGTAGTCTAGCCACCCTTTTTTCTAAGGAGCATTCTGGTTGTACTTCTTCCAAAACAGATTTGTTTGTTCTTTTGAGACTCCCTGGTATATTCAATATTCTTCACCAACACCACAATTCAAAGGAGTCAATTCTTCTGTCTTCCTTATTCATTGTCCAGATTTCACATGCATATGATTGTTGTTGTTGTTGTGACATACCGTCAAGTCGGTTCCAACCCATAGCGACCCCATGCACAACAGAACAAAACACTGCCCGGTCCTGAGCCATCCTTGAGCCATCCTTGAGCCATCATTATTATCCTTGAGCTCACTGTTGCACCCACTGTGTCAATCCACCTCGTTGAGAGCCTTCCTCTTTTCCACTGACCCTGTACTCTGCCAAGCATGATGTCCTTCTCCAGGGACTGATCCTCCTGGCAACAAGTCCAACGTATGTAACACGCAGTCTCTCCATCCTTGCCTCTAAGGAGCATTTTGGTTGTACTTCTTCGAAGACAGTTTTGTTCTTTCTTTTGGCAGTCCATGGTATATTCAATATTCCTCTCCAACACCACAATTCAAAGGTGTCAATTCTTCTTCGGGCTTGCTTATTCATTGTCAAGCTTTCACATGCATATGATGCCATTGAAAATACCATGCCTTGGGTCAGGCACACCTTAGTCTTCAAGGTGACATCTTTACTCTTTAACACTTTAAAGAGATCCTTTGCAGCAGATTTACCCAAGGCAATGCATCTTTTGATTTCTCGAATGCTGCTTCCATGGCTGTTGATGGTGGATCCAAGTAAAATGAAATCCTTGACAACTTCAATCTTTTCTCCATTTATCATGATGTTGCTCATTGGTCCAGTTGTGAGGATTTTTGTTTTCTTTATGTTGAGGTGCAATCCATACTGAAGACTGTGGTCTTTGATCTTCATTAGTAAGTGCTTCAAGTCCTCTTCAGTTTCAGCAAGCAAGGTTGTGTCATCTGCATAATTCAGGTTGTTAATGAGTCTTCTTCCCATCCTGATGCCCTATTCTTCTTCATATAGTCCAGCTTCTCGGATTATTTGCTCAGCATACAGATTGAAGAGGTATGGTGAAAGAATACAACCCTGGCACACACCTTTCCTGACTTTAAACCTATCAGTATCCCCTTGCTCCGTCCAAACAACTGCCTCTTGATCTATGCAAAGGTTCTTCATGAGCACAATTAAGTGTCTGGAATTCCCATTCTTCGAAACGTTATCCACATTTGTTATGATTCACACAGTCAAATGCTTTTGCATAGTCAATAAAACACAGGTAAACATCCTGGTATTCTCTGCTTCCAGCCAGAATCCATATGACATCAGCAATGATATCCCTGGTTCCAGTCCCTCTTCTGAAACCAGCCTGAATTTCTGGCAGTTCCCTGTCGATATACAGCTGCAGCCATTTTTGAATGATCTTCAGCAAAATTTTGCTTGCAAGTGATAGTAATGCTATTGTTCTATAATTTCCACATCCAGTTGGATCACCTTTCTTGGGAATAGGCATAAATATGAATTTCTTCCAGTCAGTTGGCCAGGAAGCTCTCTTCCATATTTCTTGGCATAGACGAGTGAGCACCTTCAGTGCTGCATCTGTTCGTTGAAGCATCTCAATTGATATTCCATCGATTCCAGGAGCCTTGTTTTCACCAATGCCTTCAGAGCAGCTTGGTTCCTGATCCTATGCTACCTCTTGAAATTGTCAAACATCGACTAATTCTTTTTGGTATAATGACTCTACTCTTTGTATCCCTTCCATCTTCTTTTGATGCTTCCTGCATCGTTTAATATTTTCCCCATAGAATCCTTCACTATTGCAGCTCGAGGCTTGAAATTTTTCTTCAGTTCTTTCAGCTTGAGAAATGTCAACCTTGTTCTTCCATCTCCAGCTCTTTGCACATGTCATTATAATACTTTACTTTGTCTTCTCAAGACACCCTTTGAAATCTTCTGTTCAGTTCTTTTACTTCATTAATTCTTCCTTTTGCATTAGCTGCTCCATCTCAAAGTGAAAGTTTCAGAGTCTCCTCTGACATCCATCTTGGTCTTTTCTTTCTTTCCTGTCTTTTCAATGACCTCTTGCTTTCTTCATGTGTGATGTCTTTGATGTCATTCCACAACTTGTCTAGTCTTCAGTCACTAGTGTTCAATGCATCAAATCTATTCTTGAGATGGTCTCTAAATTCAGGTGGGATATACTCTAGGTCATATTTTGGCTCTTGTAGACTTCCTCTGATTATCTTCAGTTTCAACTTGAACTTGCATAAGAGCAATTGATGGTCTGTTCCACAGCTGGCCCCTGGCCGTATTCTGACTGATGATATTGAGCTTTTCCACCATCTTTCCACAGATGTAGCCAATTTGGTTTCTGTGCGTTCCATCCGGCGAGGTCCATGTGTATAAAAAAAAAAATTTTTTTTTTTTGTTTTTGTATAGCCACCGTTTATGTTGGTGAAAGAAGTTATTGGCAATGAAGAAGTCGTTGGTCTTGCAAAATTCTATCATTCGATCTCCAGCATCATTTCTATCACCAAGGCCATATTTTCCAAGTACTGATCCTTCTTTGTTTCCAACTTTTGCATTCCAATTGCCATTAATTATCAATGCATCTTGATTGCATGTTCGATCAATTTCAGACTGCAGCAGCTGATAAAAATCTTCTATTTTTTCACCTTTGGCCCTAGTGGTTGTTGCGTAAATTCGAACAATAGTCGTATTAACTGGTCTTCCTTGTAGGTGTATGGATATTATCCTATCACTGACAGCGTTGTACTTCAGGATAGATCTCGAAATGTTCTTTCTGACGATGAATTCAACACCATTTGTCTTCAAGTTGTCATTCCCAGCATAGTAGACTACATGATTGTCCAATTCAAAATGGCCAATACCGGTCCATTTCAGCTCACTAATGCCTAGAACATTGATATCTATACATTCCATTTCTTTTTTGATGATTTCCGATGTCCCTAGAGTCATACTTTGTGCATTTCAGGCTCCAATTATTAATGGATGTTTGCAGCTGTTTCTTCTCATTTTGAGTTGCGCCATATCGGCAAATAAAGGTCCCAAAAGCTTGACTCCATCCATGTCATTAAGGTTTACGCTACTTTGAGAAGGCAGCTCTTCCCAGTCATCTTTTGAGTGCCTTCCAACCTGGGTGCCCCATCTTCCAGCATATATCGGACAATGTTCTCTGCTGGTCATAATGTTTTCACTGGTTAATTCTTTTCAGAAGTAGACTGCCAGGTCCTTCTTCCTAGTCTGTCTTAGTCTGGAAGTTCAGCTGAAACCTGTCCACCATAGGTGACCTGCTAGTATCTGAATACCAGTGGCATAGCTCCCAACATCACAGTGACATGCAAGTCCCTACAGCATGATAAACTGACAGACATCTGGGGGACGTTTTATAATAGCCCCTAAAAAAAAAAAAAACTTATGAATAAATCTAACCAGTGATGTAAAAGACCTATATAAAGAAAACTACAAAACACTACTGCAAGACAACAAAAGAGATCTACATCAATGGGAAAACATACTATGCTCATGGATAGGTAGACTCAACAGTGTGAAAATGATAATTCTACCTAAAGCAATTTACAAATACAATGCAATCCCAATCCAAATACCAACAACATTCTTTAAAGAGATGGAAAAACTAATCGTTAACTTTATATGGAAAAGGAAGGAGCCCTGGATAAGTAAAAGCACTACTGAAGAAGAAGAATAAAGTAGGAGGACTCACACTACCTGACCTCAGAACCTACTATACAGCTAAGGTAGTCAAAACACCCTGGTACTGATACAATGACAGATACACTGACCTATGGAACAGAATTGAGAATCCAGATGTAAATCCATCCACCTAGGGTTATCTGATCTTTGACAAGGGCCCAAAGTCCATCAAATGGGGGAAAAGACAGTTTTTTAAACAAATGGTGCTGGCAAAACTGGATGTTCATCTGCAAAAAAATGAAACAGGACCCATACCTCATACCATATACAAAAACTAATTTAAAATGGGTCAAAGACCTAAATATGATGTCAAAAAGTATAAAGTGCATAGAAGAAAAAATAGGATCTACATTAGAGGCCCTAATACACAGCATTAACAGCATACAAACCATTACCAACAACACACAAACTCCAGAAGATAAGCTAGATAACTGGGATCTTATAAAAATTAAACACACTCATCAAAAGACTTCATCGAAAGAGTAAAAAGAGAACCTATAAACTGGGAAAAAATATTTGGCTATCACAAATCAGACAAAGATCTAATCTCTAAAATCAACTGGAAAATTCAACATCTCTACAACAAAAAGGCAAATAACCCAATTAAAAAATGGGCAAAGGAAACGAACAGACGCTTCACCAAAGAAAACATTCAAGCAGCCAATAAAAACATGAGGAAATGCTCGCGATCACTAGCCATTCAAACAAAAAAAAAAAACCAAATCCAGTGCCATCAAGTTGATTCCGACTCATAGCAAACCTATAGGACAGAGTAGAACTGCCCCATTGAGTTTCCAAGGAGTGCCTGGTGGATTTGAGCTGCTGACCCTTAATGCAAATCAAAACCACAATGAGATACCACCTCACCCCAGCATTACTGGCACAAATCAAAAAAACAGGAAATAACAAATGTTGGCGATGCTACGGGGAGATCAGAACTCTTATGCACTGCTCGTGGGAATGCAAAATGATACAACCATTTTGAAAAATGATATGGTGCTTCCTTAGAAAGCTAGAAATAGAAATACTGTATGATCCAGCAATACTGCTCTTAGGAATATATCCTACAGAAGTAAGAATCGTCACACG
This sequence comes from Elephas maximus indicus, assembly GCF_024166365.1. Lineage (NCBI taxonomy): Eukaryota > Metazoa > Chordata > Mammalia > Proboscidea > Elephantidae > Elephas > Elephas maximus. The sequence continues at coordinate 29,760,965 of NC_064832.1, read as the reverse complement.
AATAGACATACGCACACCCATATTCGTTGCAGTGTTATTCACAACAGCAAAAAGACGCAAATAACCTAGATGCTTATCAGCAGATGAATGGATAAACAAACTATGGTACATACACACAACAGAGTATTACACAACGATAAAGAACAATGATGAATCTGCAAAGCATCTCTAACATGGATGAATCTAGATGGCATTATGCTGAGTGAAATAAGCCAATCACAAAAGGACAAATATTGTATGAGGCCACTATTGTAAAAACTCATGAAAAAGTTTACATACAAAAAGAAACAATCTTTTATGGTTACAAGGGAAGGGAGGAGTGGGGATGGAAAAACACTAAATAGACAATAGACAAGTGGTAACTTTGGTGAAGGGTAAGACAGTACACAATACTGAGCAAGCCAGCACAACCTATACAAGCCAAGGTCATGGAAGCTCCATAGACACATCCAAACTCCCTGAGGGACCAAATTCGTAGGGTAAGGGCTGTGGGGACCATGGTCTCAGGAAACATCTAGCTCAATTGGCATAACATAGTTTATAAAGAGAATGTTCTATGCTCTACTTTGGTGAGTAGCGTCCGGGGTCTTAAAAGCCTGTAAGCTGCCATCTAAGATACTCCACTGGTCTCACCCCACCAGGAGCAAGGGAGAGTGAAGAAAACTAAAGACACAAGGGAAAGAGTAGTCCAAAGGACTAAAGGACCACATATATCACAGCCTCCACCAGAGTCCAGTACAACTAGATGGTGCCCAGCTACCACCGCTGACTAGTCTGTCAGGGATCACGATAGAGAGTCCCTGACAGAGGTGGAGAAAAATGTAGAACAAAATTCTAATTCACAAAAAAAGACTAGACTTACTGACCTGACAGAGACTGGAAAACCCCAAGAGTATGGCCCTGGACACCCTTTTAGCTCAGTAATGAAGTAACTCTGAGATTCACCCTTCAGCCAAAGATTATAAAAAACAGGCCCATAAAACAAAATGAGACTAAAGGGGCACACCAGCCCTGGGGCAAGGAAGAGAAGGCAGGAGGGGACAGGAAAGCTGGTAATAGGGAACCCAAGGTTGAGAAGGAAGACTGTTGTCGTGTCATGGGGTTGTTAACCAAAATCATAAAACAATATGTTTTATGTGTACTAACTGTTTAATGAGAAACTAGTTTGTTCTATAAACCTTCATCTAAAGCACAATAAAAGCAAAAAAAAAGGAAATACCTGTTTTCACCATTGGTTTTCAACATTGTACTGGAAGTTCTAGCCAGAGCAACTAGGCAAGAAAAAAAAATGTATCGAAATCAGAAAGGAAGAGATAAAACTTTCTCTATTCACAGACGATGTGATCCTATATATAGAAAACCCCAAAAACTCCACAAGAAACTGTTAGAGCTAATAAATGAATTCAGCAAAGTCTCACGGTACGAGATCAACACACAAAATTTAGATATGATTCTATATGCCAACAATGAACAATCTGAAGATGAACTGAAGAAAACAATTCCATTTCCTATAGCATCAAAAAGAATAAAATACCTAGGAATAAATTTAACCAGGGAAGTGAAAGACTTGTACATGATAAAATGCTGCTGAAAGGCATCCTGGGTTAATGGATTGGCAGACTTAATATAGTTAAGGCTTAATATCATCAAGATGTCCATACTACCCAAAATGATCTACATATTCAATGCTATCTCTACTGAAATTCCAACATCCTTCTTTACAAAAATGGAAGAACAAATCCTCAAATTCATATAGAATTGCAAGGGGCCCCGAATAGCCAAAACAATCTGGGAAAAGAACTAAATTAGGAGGATTCACACTTTGCAATTTCAAAAGAAAGCTACAGTAATCAAAACAGTGTGGTGCTGATATAAGAATAAACCAGTGGATCAAAACTGAGAATCCAGAAATAAACCCATATATTTATGGTCAATTAATTTTTGACAAGAAAGCCAAGTCCATTCAATGAGAAAAGAATAGTCTCTTCAATAAATGATGCTGGGACAACTGATCTCCACATACAAAGGAATGAAGATGGACTCATTAAAAAAAGGGAGGAAAAAGTTGCCATTGAGTCAGTTCCTACTCATGCAGACTTCATGTATGCAGAGTAGAACTGCACTCCATAGTGTTTTCAAGGCTGTTACCTTTCGGAAGTGGGTCATCAGGACTTTCTTCCAAGGCACCTCTCAGTGAGTTGGAAATGCCAACTTTTCAGTTAGTAGTCAAGCATTTAACTGAATGGACTTATTCCTCCTACCACATATGAAAATTAAGTAAAAATAGATCAAAGATCTAAATATAAGAACTAAAACCATAAAACTGTTAGAAGAAAATAAAGGGGTAGAGCTTCAGGACCTAGTTTTTGACAACAAATTATTAGGTATGACACCAAAAGCATGAGAAATGAAAGGAAAAATAAATAAATTAGACTTCACCAAAATTAAGAACTTTTATGCATAAAAAGAGTTTACCAAGAAAGTGAAAAGGTAACCTACAAAACGGCAATAAATATTTGATAATCATATATCTGATAAGGCTTTAAATATCCAGAATATATAAGGAACTTATGTAACTCAACAACAGAAAGACAAAAAATCTGATTTTAAAATGATGCCATAGTTATCTAGCACTGCTGTAACAGAAATACTATAAGTGAATGGCTTTAACAAAGAGAAATTTATTCTCTCACAGCCTAGGAGGCTAGAAGTCTGAATTCAGGGTGCCAGCTGCAGGGGAAGGTATTCTCTGTCTGTCAGCTCTGGGGAAAGGTACTTGTCATCAGTCTTCCCTGGTCAAGGAGCTTCACAGCTTAGGGACCCGGATCCAAAGGACATGCTATTCTCCTGGCTTTTGTTTCTTGGTGCTATGGGATTCTCATGTCTCTCTACTCACTTCTCTCTTTTATATCCCAAAAGGGATTTCCTTAATACACAACCTAATTTTGTAGATTGAGTCTTGCCTCATTAACATAACCGCTGTTAATCTCACCTCATTAACATCATAGAGGCAGGATTTACAACACATAGGAAAATCACATCAGATGACAAAATGGCGGACAATTACACAACACTGGGAATCATGGCCTAGCCAAGCTGACACACATTTTTGTGGGACACAGTTCAATCCATAATAAATGGGCAGATTTAAATAGACATTTCTCCAAAAAAGATATACAAATAGCCAACAAGCATATGAAAGGATGCTAGTCATCATCAGTCTTTGCCCATTGCCTGTTGCCCATTGCCATCGAGTCAATTCCGACTAATAGCTACCCTATAGGACACAGTAGAACTGCCCCATAAGTTTTCAAAGAGCCGTGGGTGGATTTGAACTACCAATGTTTTGGTTACCAGGCAAGCTCTTAATCACTGCACCACCAGGGCTCCCATTAGTCATTGGAGAAATGCAAATCAAAACCACAATAAGGTACTACTTCACTCCTATTTTGTTGTTGTTGTTGTTGCTAGGTGCCATCGAGTCAATTCTGACTCGTAGTGACCCTATGTACAATAGAATTAAACACTACCTGGTCCTGCGCCATCCTCCCAATCATTGCTATGTTAGAGCCCATTGTTGCAGCCACTGTGTCAATCCCTCTTGCTGAGGGTCTTCCTCTTTTTCACTGATCCTCTGCTTTACCAAGCGTAATGTGCTTCTCCAGGGACTGGTCCCTCCTGATAGCATGTCCAAAGTTCATGAGATGAAGTCTTGCCACCCTTGCTTCTAAGGAGCATTCTAGCTGTACTTCATCCAAGATAGATTCGTTTGTTCTTCTGGCAGTCCGTGGTATATTCAATATTTTTTTTACCAACACCATAATTCAAAAGCATCAATTCTTCTTTGGTCTTCCTTATGCATTGTCCAACTTTTGCATGCATATGAGGCTATTGAAAACACCATGGCTTGGGTCAGGTGCACCTTAGTCCTCAAAGTGACACCTTTGCTTTTTAACACTTTAAAGAGGTCTTTTGCTGCACATTTGCCCAAAGCAATATTGTCATTTAATTTCTTGACTGCTGCTTTCATGGACATTGGCTGTGGATTGAAGAAAAACAAAATTCATAACAACTTTAATATTTTTTCCATTTATCACTCCTACTAGGATGACTATTATCAGAAAAACGGAAAACAACAAATGTTGGAGAGGATGAGGAAAAATGGAATCATTCATTGTCGGTGGGAATGCAAAATGGTAGAGGCACTGTGGAAAACAGTTTGGAAGTTCCTCAGAAATTCAGCAAAGTCTTACCATATGAACCAGCAATTTCACTACTAGTTGTATAACTAAAATATTTAAAAGCAGGGTTTCAAACAGATACTTATATACCAATGTTCATTGTAGCATTATTCACTATAGCCAAAACGTGGAGATAACTCAAGTGTCCATCAACAGATAAATGGATAAACAAAATGTGGTATATCCATACCCCTGAATATTAACCAGTCATAAAGAGAAATGAAGTTCTGGTACATGCTATGGTATTAATGAACCTTTAAAACATTATGCCGAGGGAAATAAGTCAGACTCAAAAGGACAAATACTGTAGGATTTCACTTATATAAAGTATCTACAACAGGAAATACATAGAGACAAAAGTTTATCAATAGTTACAAGGGGATGGGAGGAGGGGGAAATGAGCAGTTATTGCTTACAGGGTACTGGGTTTCTGTTTGGGAGGACAAAAATTTTGGGAAATGGATAGTGGTAATGGGTGCACAGCATGGTGAATGTGATTAATGTCACTGAATTGTATAGTTAAGACTGGATGAAACAGTGAAGTTTTTGTGATATATATTTTACCACAGTAAAAAAAAAAAAGATAAAGGGGAAATAGTTTAAACAGAGAAGAAAATATTCTTTGATGGTTACGAGAGGGGGGAGGGAAGGAGGGAGAGAGGGATTTTCACTAATTAGATAGTACGTAAGAACTACTTTAGGTGAAGGGAAAGACAACACACAGTACAGGAGAGGTCAGCACAACTGGAGTAAACCAAAAGCAAAGCAGTTTCCTGAATAAACTGAATGCTTCGAAGGCCAGCATAGCAGGAGCGGGAGTTTGGAGACCATGGCTTCAGGGGACATCTAAGTCAATTGGCATAATAATACCTATTAAGAAAACATTCTGCATCCCACTTTGGAGAATGGTGTCTGGGGTCTTCAATCCTAGCAAGCAGCCATCTAAGATGCATCAATGGGTCTCAACCCACTTGGAGCAAAGGAGAATGAAGAACACCAAAGACACAAGGTCATTATGAGCCCAAGAGACAGAAGGGACCACATAAACCAGTGACGACATCGGCCTGAGACCAGAAGAAGTAGATGGTGCCCGGCTACAACCGATGACTGCCCTGACAGAGAACACAACAGAAAACCTCTGAGGGAGCAGGAGAGCAGTGGGATGAAGACCCCCAATTCTCTTAAAAAGACCAGATTTAATGATGTGACTGAGACTAGAAGGACCCCAGAGGTCTTGGTCCACCAGACCTTCTGTTAGCCCAAGACAGGAACCATTCCAAAAGCCAACTCTTCAGACAGGGATTGGACTGGACTATGGGATGGAAGATGATGCTGGTGAGGAGCGGGCTTCTTGGATCAAGTGGACTCATGAGACTATGTTGGCATCTCCTGCCTGGCAGGGAGATGTGAGAGTGGAGGGAGGCAGAAGCTGGCTGAACGGACACGAAAATAGAGTGGAGGGAGAGGGTGTGCTGTTTCATTAGGGAGAGAGAAGTTAAGAGTGTATACCAAAAACAACCAAACCCACTGCCATCGAGTCGATTCCGACTCATATGAGTGTATAGAGGGGTGTATATAAGTTTTTGTATGAGAGACTGACTTGATTTGTGAACTTTCACTTAAAGCACAACAAAAACTAAAATAATAATAACAATAAAACAAATACATTTGCATAGTAAAAAATAAAATAAAGTAAAAATCACCTGAAATCTTATCACCATTATCATGGGGTGGCAATGGTAAACATCATTTCAGGCAGATATGTGACTCAAATGGTTAAGACCTTGGCTACTAGCAGAAAGGATGGTGGTCGGAACCACCCAGAGGCTCCGCAGAAGACAGCCTGACAATCTCCTTCCAAAAGATCACAGCCATGAAAACCCTCTGGAACAGCTCTATTCTGCACACATGGGGTTGCTATGAGTTGGAATCAACTCAACAGCAATTAACAACAACAATGTATACACACACACACACACACACACACGACTCTTAGAAATACTTGACAGTATGTCATGGAACTCTGTTGATGTCCATGACTACAGATATATAGAATCCTTTTTGTTGTTGTTAGTCATTCATTTATTCATCCATTTATCCAAAAACTGTTTAAAATTTACAATATAAATTTAATATAATAAATGTTTTATTTTGTTTTTCTCATTTATAATTTATACACACATTTGTTTTTGTGACATTGGTTGCAATCCCCACAAGCAAGGGGGGACACCCCTTTCCCTTTCCACCCTGAGTTCTCCATGGCTATTCATCCAATTTTCCTGTCTCTTCTTGCCTTCTCCTCTGCTTTTGGACAGGTGCTGCCCATTTATTCTTGTATACTTGAATGAACAAAGAATTATGTTCCTCATGTGTATTATTGTTTGCTTTATAGGCTTCTCTAGTCTTTGGCTGGAAGGTGGACTTCGGGAGTGGCTTCAGTTCTGAGTTAGCAGTGTGTTCAGGGGCCATATTCCCTCTTTGATGTCTTCTGTTACCCAGCTGTTTCTAAGCAAGGTATATTCAGTCTCCATGTGTTTGATTTTTTTCCCTCTTCCTATTTTTTTTTATTATTATTGATTACTACTTTTATATCGTTATGATCAGAGAGAATGTTTTGTATTATTTTGATGTTTTGGATTTTATTGAAAGTTGTTTTGTGGCCTAAAATATGGTCTATTCTGGGTTATGTTCCATGTGCATTGGAAAAGAACATACATTTTGCTGCTGTTGGGTGGAATGTAGTATATATGTTTATGAGGTCAGGTTGGTTGATTTTGGCTTTTAAATTTTCTTGTATCTGTTTAGTTTCTTTCTAGATATTCTGTTCATTACCTAGAGTGCAGTGTTGAAGTCTTCTACTATTATTGTGTAAGTGTCTATTTCTCTTTTCATTGCTGTTAGAGTTTGTTTTATGTATTTTGGACCCTTGTCATTGGCTGTGTAGATATTTATTAAATCATTATGTCTTCTTGGTAGATTGTCCCATTAATCATTACATAATATCCTTCCTTGTCTTGTATGGTTGATTTTGCCTTAAAGTCTGTTTTATCTGAGGTTAGATTGCCATTCCTTCCCTTTTTTGGTTACTGTTTGCTTGATATATTTTTTCCATCCTTTGATTTTTAATATATTTATAGCTTTCTGTCTAAGATGTGTCTCTTGTAGACAGCATATTGATGGGTTGTGCTTTTTTATCCATTCTGCTGCTCTCTGTGTCTTTACAGTGCATTTAAGCCATTCACATTCACTGTGATTATCAACAGGTATGAGTTTATTGCATTCCTATTGCTGTGCTTTTTTTGTGTGTGTGGTGCTGATGTTTTCTTTGTTCCTCTTACTTCCCCGTGATGAGTTCCTTTTGTTTGTGAATTTTCTTTTCTGTCATTGTTATAGATTTCCTGTTTACTGGGACTATATGTTTTTCTTCTTTTTTATTCTGATGTGTAGGTTTGTTCACTTTCTTTGTGGTTACCTTGAAATTTATATTAATCTTTCTAAGTTTGAACAGTCTTTTATTACTCGATATTGTCTTGACTTCCTCTTCATCTAAAAGTTCTATACCTACAAAGTTTATTCCGATTCATTGTTTTGATGTTGTCATCATTGTAGATTTACCTCTGTTTCCCTGTTTAAAGTCTTTTAGCTTTATTTTATTATTGAGAGTTCTTTATCTAGGTTGCTATCAGGCTGATGCTGTCCTGTGTCCTAGACTCTGGTTGTTGTCTGATGTTCTTGGTTCTGTAACTGAAGGACTCTCTTTAATATTTCTTACAAATTTGGTTTGGTTTTCACAAATTCCCTTAATTCCTGTTTTTCTGTTTATCCTGATTTCACCGTTGTATTTGAGAGAGAGTTTTGCAGGATATATTATTCTTGGTTGGCAGTTTTTTTCTTTCAATGTTTTATATATGTTGTCCCATTGCCTTCTTGCCTACACAGTTTCTTCTGAGTAATCAGAGCTTCGTCTTATTGTCTCCCCTTTGCAAGTGACTTTTCTTTTTTCTCAATCTACTCTCAGGATTTTTTCCTTGTCTTTTGGTTTGGCAAGTGAATTATGCTGTATCTTGGTGATTTTATTTTGGGGTCTATCCTATATGGGGTCTGTTGAGCTTCTTGGATAGTCAGCTTTTCATCTTTCATGATATTTGGGAAGTTTTTTGCCAGCAAATCATCAACAATTTTCTCTGTATTTTCCATTTTCTTCCCCTGTTCTGGAACTCAGATCAGGTGCAAATTTTTTGCTCTTGATTGTGTCTCTCATAATTCTTGGGTTTTCTTCATTCTTTTCTCTGATTTTTCCTCAAACAAACTAGCATCTATGGATTTGTCTTCAATCTCACTGATTCTGTCTTCCATTTTTTCAAACTTGTTCCTAAAATCTTCTATTGAGTTGTCCATTTCTGAAATTTTGCTCCTCTTCTTCTATATTTCTAGTTTCTGTTTTTGTATGATTTCTAATTATTTATTTTGACATTTTGTTCTTGTATCATTTTCCTGAATTCTTGTATTACTTGTCTGTGTTTTCCTTGATTTTGTCTATTTTTTCTTGGTTTTGTCTATGTTTTCCTTGATATCTTTCCTAATGTCTTAAAAAAAAAAAAAAATAGACGGCCCCAAATATTAGTCTTTTGAATTCCACATCAGGAAGTGCCGCCACTTTTTCTTCTACCAAAAGGTCCCCTGATTCATTATTTTGGTCACTTACTGGACCCATCTTGTCCTGTTTTTGTTTTTGTTTTTAATATGACTTTATACTATCTGTTGCCTTTGTGACATTAAGGTATAATTTTCTTTATTTATTGATTGTATGCTCACTTTTTTCATCCTGCTTTTTTGTTTCTGTTTTGACATGTCAGGACTGGTGGGCCAGGCATGCTTTGCCGTTTACTCATCTGTGGGCACAATAGCTCTCACCACCTTGTCCAGGTATGTAGGCAGAAACAGGTAGGGTGAGTCCACTTCGTTGTACACTGGTTTGGACAGCTGGCTGAAGGCAGACTGGGCAGCCACTGTTTGCCTGCTGATGTTGGTCCAGTGATGTGGGAGTGTTCACAGCCCCTTGCAAGATAGGCAGTGGTGTTAGACGGGGAGTGGTACAGGCTAACTTTCCACAATTCAGTAGCTGGTCCAGTGACAGTAGGGGAGAGGCAGTGTGGGCCCAATGTGGTGGTGGGTCTGAGTTTTGGGAATGCTCTAGCCACAGTGGCATGGCAGGGGCCAGCAGTAAAGCAGGGTGGCATATGGGCCTAGGTGCGGGGGATAAAGAAAAGAAAATACAGAGGAAGAAAGAAAGGGGAAAAAAATAAAGATAGCCAGCAGGCAGGAGTGGGGCAGACCTTGTGGCTAGTGGGAATGTGGGAGGTGGCATACAGGGCTAGGTGAGGTAGAAAGAAAAAATAATAAAATAAATGGTGGCTCAATCGGGGCCAGTGGGGGGGGGCAGGGCAGACCCAAGGCAGTGGTGGGCGGGTGTGCTAGTGGCATTCTATTCACGGTGGTGTGGTACAGGCCTGTGGGGCTAGGTGGGAGGGAGAAAGAAAAGTAAGACAGAAAAAAAAAAAAAAAAGAAAATGATAGTACAGCAATGGTCGGCAAGTGGGTTGGGGCCGACCCTGGTTCTGGCGGGAAGGGAGGGGAAGTGGCTTATGGGGCTATGTAGGAAGGGGAAAGAAAGCAAAGAGAAAACAAAATGGCGACTTGGCAGGAGGCAGTGGGTGAGGCAGGGTAGACCTGGTTGCTCTCTAGCCATGGTAGTGCAGTGGGGTCTGGGTCAGGGGTGGGATGTGACTTACGGGGCCAGGTGGGAGAGAGAAAGAAAAGAGAAAAAAAAAATTTTAATAAATAAATAAAGTGGCAGTGCAGTGGGAGCAGGCAAATGGGAGCAGGGCAGACCTGAGGGCCAGCTGGAAGGGATGGGAGGTGGTGTATGGGGCTAGGTGAGAGGGAGAAAGAAGAAGAAAAGAAAAAAATGGTGGTACAGCAGGAGCCACCAGGTAGACACAGGGCACACGTGGGGCAGTGGTGATATGGCATGGTCCAAGAGGAGGAGGTGGTGTATGGGGCTAGGTGGGAGGGAGACAGAAAAGGAATAAAGGAAAAAATAAAAATAAAATCTAAAAAATGGCATGGTGGAAGCTGATGGGTAGGGGTGGGGCAGACTCAGGATGGCAGTGGGCTGGTTGATCTCTAGCCACAGCAGTCCATCATGGCACAGCGAGAAGAGGGAAACGAGGCATATGTGAAAGAAAGGGAAGAAAAAAAAGACGGTGTGGCAGGAGCAGTGAGTGGCATGGGGCAAACCCATGGTAGCAGTGGGCCAATGGATTTCTGGCTGAGGCAGTGTGACGTGGCCCAGCAGGAAGGGGTAGAGGTGCCATACAGGGTGAAGTGGGAGGAAGAAAGGAAAAAAAGAAAGAAAAATTGCATGGTGAGAGCCAGCATGTGCGGTGGGGAAGACCTGTGGTGGGGGTGGGCCAGTGGCTCTCTAGCCAAGTGGCATGGCATAACCTGGAGAGAAGGGTTGGAGGTAGCATATGGTGCTAGATGGGAGGGGGAAAGAAAAGGAAGAAAGGAGAAAAAAAATGATAGTGCAGGAGTCAGTGGGTGGGACCAAGGAGGACCCAGGCTGGCAGCGAGCCAGTGGTTCTCTAGCTGAACATCGTGGTATGGCCTGTTGGGAAGGGGTGGAGGTGGCATACAGCGCAGAAGGACAAGTGGTGAGAAAGCATGTTTCTTTGTTTACCGGGTGCTCTGTCTCCTGCTGGGAGCTCCATGAAGTTGCCTTCCCATACTCCCTGTCCAGGGTTGTTGTTGGCTGTGTTCCGAGATGGCAATACTCTGCCAAGTTAGTTAGCAGGAGACCTCCACTCTGAATCTCTCCTCGTTTTCTGTTTTCCGTCAGTTTCTTCTTCCATTCAGTGTTTGATCTAGTTATTTATTCCTTCATTTGATGGTTAGTTTTTCAGGATTGAGGTTTTTATCTGTTTTACTTAGTTTTTCAGGTCTTTGCTGCAGAGGGATGGCATGGTGCATCTGTCTACGGCACCACGTTGGCTCCACCTCTACAGAATCCTTTTTAATGTTTGTATATTATACCATCATGTGATGTACAATAATTTATTTAGTCAAGCTCCTATTTACAGATAAAAGACATTATTTGTTATTTTTTAATGAAATATTTCTGGACATTAATTATTTTGGAGAAAGCCAAGTCAAAATACAAGCATTCATTTCATTTTATCAAATAAGATGGCCAATTCAAGTGTAGGTCAGTTTTAGTGGGTGTTTAGTAATGGAGAGAACAGATAGAATACACCTTTGGTCTCTATATTGGTCAAAGTAATAGCTCTGTAGTTAGTTTTCTGCTGCACTAATAGACTAGAAAGGAGCCCTGGTGGTGCAGTGGTTAAGCATGCAACTGCCAGCTGAAAGGTCGGCAGTTCAGAACCACTAGCTACTCTGCAGAAGAAAGACATGGCAGTCTGCTCCCATAAAGATTACAGCTTTGGAAACCCCATGGGGCAGTTCTACCCTGTCCTATAGGGTCACTATGAGTCAAAACCAACTTGATGACAGCAGGTTTTTTATCTTTTGCTTTTTTTTTAACATAGCCTAAAAGGAGCATACTCTGATCACTGATGAGTTTAGATAACTATTAGCATGATTTGTGTCCTTACTGCAGAAACCCAGAAAGAGAGAGGGAGAAACAGTAGCTTAAGTAACTTAAGGGTTTATTTTTCTGTAACACAATAAATCTAGAAGCAGAATGTCCACAGCTGGTCAGTGGCTGCACAATGCAATCAGGACCCAAGCTTCTTGTATCTTTCCACTCAACCATTTTTAGTCTACTAATCGCTTTGTGGTTCCAGAATGGGTGCTCCACTTCCCAACTTTTGCCCACATTCCAGACAGGAAGAAGGGAAAGGGAAAAGGCAAAAACATGCAAACCAACCTACCTCATCCTCCTTTTAAGGGTTTTTTTTTTTCTAGAAATCCTACCCAATAACTTTTGTTCACATCTCAAATTCCCCCCCCACACACACAAACATTGTGCCGTCCTGCATGTCTTTGCAATGTCTACCAGATATACATGTAAGTGAAAACCCTTCCTATACCCATCTGAAAATAAAATTGACCTCTATTTTACATAGGAAAACAAAAATGATATATGCTGAGTTATCGAGGAATGCAAGTACAATGTAAATTGAGGGACAATTGTAATTTCTTTTGTTTCAAACTTTACTAAGAGTTGTTCACCATTTTGAAAAATTATCTCACCAATGGCAATGCCACTCTAGGAATCTGAGTCTCAAAAAACAATACAGCTGTGCCTTGTAGTTATTGCATATATGTATGTGTGCATATTTAGCATTTTTTAAAATGTCAGATATAAACTAATAAAATAAGCTGCAAATAAAATAAATAAGATGTAAAATAGAAAGGGAAATTACTGACAACATTCAGTTGAATATTATTTTACTTCTCTTAAATCCAAACTTAAACATTATAAGTAGGTGTAAGCTCGGGACTACTTCATTACGTCTTCTAGTGTGCTGAAGTTCAAATATTTATTTACATATGAAAATGTATATTATTTTTAATAATTTACTTTCTTTCCACCAATCCATTATATTGCTTTTATGAAATATGTATTGCATATACATACATTTATATGAATATATATAGTTATATCATCTATGTATATGATTTTACAACAGTATAGAAGGCATTAAAAAAATTTATTACAGAAAGTGTATCTGGGTTTGACATAGTTGAGAACCATTTGATTTAGTCCAAAACTTTCAAAAAAACTTAACTGAAAGGACCGTTAAAGGATATTCTTCATTCCACAAGAAGAAAAATGAACCCAGAGGGAAAGTGTGAGATATGAGAATTGAGCACAGAACAGCTAAAAATGTTAGTAAACATAAATAACTTGGTGAAAATTAGTAAGTAAATACATACTTTTGTGTTCAATAAAGAAGTACATTAAGACTTTAGAAGGCAGTAACAAAAGTAGAGCAAGGAGGGGAAAGAGAATTTTATGCTAAAAAGTAAAGTATGCTAAAATCGATGTGCTCAGCCTTGAAAGAACCAAAATAAATCATCTATAACTTACAAGTTAGCATAGAAAAATAATGGAGTGTGTAGAAAACTTTATTAATCCAACGGGAAGCAAGAAAATGGGGGAAAAAGCAAAGAAAGCATGATAAAAGGAAAATACAACTAAGAGTGTAAATTGATAAAGACTCACAAATATAAATGGATTATACTCATCTGAAGGTAGAGATTTTCAGAATGGATAAAAAAATAAAGTCTATGCTGCTCACGCAACACACCTAAAACATAAAAACTTCTAAAAATAAAGAGAGAGAAAAATTATACTTGCTAAATTAGACAAATGGAAAAACTGCAATAGCAAAAATAAAATGAGGCAAAATGGAATTTAAGGCAAAAGTATTAATAGGATAAAGGGAGACATTGAATAATAAAAAAAAAATGATCCACCAAGAAAATACACAATTTTTAACACAAGGCCCCAAAATATATAAAGCAAAATCTTACTTGATTACTAGGAGAAGTGGACAAAGTAATACTATCAGTGGGAGATTTTAAACTGAGAACTGTAATGGCAAAATAATAAGAACATTAAACAACAAAATTAACAAACTTCATCCAATAGCTATGAAGATTCTTGAATCAGAGAAAATGCATTCTTTTCAAATACACATTTTTAAAAATTGACTTCATCAAAGAGATCCAAAAATTTCAAAGAATAAAAAAGATTTGATTTCAAGAATAAAGCCTGAATTTAAAATGTCTGGAAAGATTTAAAAATGTATGCCTGAATAACTCTATGGATTGTACAGAAAATCATAATAGAAATCAAAACACTTTTAGAATTGAATGGCAATGAAAGCACTTCATATAATACCCTCAGGAAATACTTGGTGAATGAGTAAACTAGCATTCAGGGCTTTTGATTCCCAGGTCAACTCTTTTGAATCATTATTATGATGAATACCAAATAATATGTATAAAAAAGGATCAAGTAAACTCTAAATAAAGATAATAAATTTGAACTGGATAGGCTAAGGTTTTAAGAGATACTCATGGTATCTAATAGAAGAAATGTTTTTAAGATCCTCAAGTTTTATTTGACTTATAAGTGGTATTATTTCTACTACCTATGTGATAAATGTACCAGAAAGAAATCTGATTTATAAAATAAACAAACAAAAATAAATTCAAGGGTAAAATAACAAATAAGCCTCCGTTAAGAACACTAGCATTCATTAGCTTATGCTGCCCGATCTTGCACCATCCCCACAATTGTTGTTATGCTTGAGCCCATTGTTGCAGCCATTGTATCAATCCATCTCATTGAGGGTCTTCCTCTTTTTCACTGACCCTCTACTTTACCAAGCATGATGTCCTTCTCTAGGGATTGATCCTTCCTGATCACACATCCAAAGTATGTGAGACAAAATCTCGCTATCCTTCCAAGGAGCATTCTGGCTGTACTTCTTCCAATACGGTTTTGTTCATTCTTTTGGCAGTCCATGGTATATTCAATATTTTTCACCAACGCCGTATTTCAAAGGCATCAATTCTTTGGTCTTCCTTATTCGTTGTCCAGCTTTCACACGCAAATGAAGCAGTTGAATATACCATGGTTTGGGTCAAGCACACCTTAGTCTTCAAGGTGACATCTTTGCTTTTCAACACTTTAAAGAGGTCTTTTGCAGCAGATTTGTCCAACGCAATACCTCATTTGATTTCTTGACTGTTGCTTCCACGAGCGTTGATCGTGGATCCAAGTAAAATGAAATCTTTGACAACTTCAATCCTTTGTCTATCATGATGTTGCTTATTGATCCAGTTGTGAGGATTTTTGTTTTCTTTATGTTGAGGCATAATCCATCCTGAAGGCTGCAGTCTTTGATCTTCATCAGTAAGTGTTTTAAGTCCTCTTCACTTTCTGCCAAGTAAGATTGTGTGATCCACATATCACAGGTTGTTAATGAGTCTTCCTCCAATCCTGATGCTGTGTACTTCTTCATGTAGTCCAGCTTCTAGGATTATTTGCTCAGCGTACAGATTGAATAAATATGGTGAAACAATACAACCCCGACCGACACCTTTCTTGACTTTAAGCCACACAGAGTTCCCTTCTGTTGGAAAAACTGCCTCTTGGTCTATGTACAGGTTCCTCAGGAGCACAATTAAGTGTTGTGAAATTCCCATTCTTCACAATGTTGTCCATAACTAGTTATGACCCACACAGTCAAATGCCTTTGCATAGCCTATACAACATAGGTAAATATCTCCCTGGTAGTCTTTGCTTCCGGCCAAGATCCATTTGACATCAGCGATGATATCCCTGGTTCCACGTCCTCTTTTGAATCTGGCTTGAATTTCTGGCAGTTCCTTGTCAATGTCTATCAACTATGAATTTAATGAGATTAACTGAAGTCTTCAATAAAGTATGTACTGATGGAAGGGTGAGATTGCTTATTATGCTGTATCAATTTCAATTATTCTCCTGTTAAAGAAGAAAAAAAAATATTTGGAAGAGTAAAAATTAACTGGAAATCCAATCAAGTGTTTTATATTCTTTTCCTGACCAATAAGCATTTCATTCTCTGAAAAGAGAATTTTTTTATAACCAGGTATCATCTATAGGTCTCTGCATCACTTTGTGCAAGGCTCAATGGACAATTACTGCAATAATCTTTAAAATTCTAGTCTAGAAAAATTTCACCTATGCTACTCATATGTCATTATTAAAAACAGTTTTTGGAAGGTATTTTAAGAATAACTGACTCAGTTCTTTATTTTGTATTACCTTTGCATTGTAGAGACAAACTGTATCCAAAAAGATAAAGAAACTTTGTCTTCTATTATATGATCTTATAAAAACTCAAAACCAAAAAAAAAAACTGCTGCCATCAAGTCAATTCTGACTCATAGCAACCCTATAGGACAGAGTAGAACTGTTCCATAAGGTTTCCAGGGAGCTGCTGGTGGATTCGAACTGCTGACCAATTGGTTAGCAGCTGAGCTCTTAACCACTGCAACACCAGGGCTCCTATAGAACATGATACTATTTTTTTAAAGTAAGCAAAACTTAATAATGTTATTTTGAGATACACATAAGTTTAGCGTTACCAAAGAAAAGAAAAATAAGAATAATAAATGGATAATTTGGAATTATGATGACCTTTAGGGGTAAAGCTGTGGAGACAGAATTATAAGGGAACATATAGAAGTTCAAACAGTATTAGCAATAGTTTAGCTTAACTAGTAAAGAAAAAAAAAACAACAGATCTACCCTAAGCATTATGCTCTTTTAAGAGCTATCTATATGCCGGGTTATATGGGATCAAAGGAGCCCCGGTGGCACAGTGGTTAACTGCATGGCTGCTAACTGAAAAGTCGGCAGTTCAGACTTACGAGGCCACTCCGTGGGAGAAAGATGTTGCGGTCTGCTTCTGTAAAGATTACAGCCTTGGAAACTCTATGGGGCAGTTCTACTCTGTCCTACAGGATTGCTACGAGTCGGAATCAACTTAACGGCAACAGGTTTGGTTTGGTTTTGGTATATGGAATCCAACGGACAACAGCAACTCAAAAGATTAGACAGGAACCTTAGGGGGCAGTGAGTTTATGTTAATGAAGAAGGAACAACTCAGAAAAGGAGGGTCAGAATTGTTGCACAACTCAAAGAATGTAACCAATGTCACTAAATTGTACATGTAGAAACTGTTGAAATGGTGTTTATTTTGCTGTGTATATTCTCAACAACAGAATAAATAAAATAAATTTTTAAAAAGTCTTAATAACTATCCATTTCTTAAATTTGGTGGTGATTTGTCAGTTTTCATTTTGTTACTGTACTTTAGTCCTTACATATTTTTGTATATATTAGGTACTACGTTATAAAAAACAGACTAAAATAGATGTACGGTTTAAAAACAGGAGAATGTTTATGAGACCAGATGAAGATGTAGGGAGCAGTAACAAAATTAAAAGGAATTGATTGAAGGAAGGAACTGACAGTATTCTCCACCCAAGAATGAAAGGAATTCGTAGGTCTCTAAACGCAGCATTTGAGTTGGAGACTGAAGTTACCAGTGTGCAAGCTTAAGTAAAACTGCCTTTGCACGTACAGAGTGATGGATATGGCCATAAAAGAAACCAATTCATAAATAACACTCTTGACGTGCTATACTTTTAAATGAATAAAATTAAAAATAACATCTTAAGTGAAATGATGACATTAAAATATAGCATGTGGCTGCACATCCAATCTATAATAGCATTGTTCTTGGAATTAACAGGAAGCTCAGAAGAAATCCTTGTTGCTATTTGTAAAGTTTCTAGTCCAGCTCTTGAAGTTAAACTATGATTGTATCTTTTAGCATTGTGTTCTAAAGCTTAAGTAAGAAGGGTGGTCAGTAGTTTTAGCTAAACATATTACATAAAAATTACAAATGGGATATAATGGCAACATAAAGTACACAATGGTTATTTTTAAAAAACCTGCAATTTCAAAAATGAATTACCTAGAAAATCTCTCTGGTTAATCCTGAGTTAGCTTCCTGGAAACGTTTCTTCTTATACTAAATTATGTCACGTACAAGAGGGAAAATAATATGTTGGCTCTTTCCCATCCTATAATTCTTTGATATTTCACAGAGGAAAATAATTTGACACTTTTTAAGGTACTCAGTGATTTTATTGGACTTTAAGAAATATAGCAATGGAAATTAAGTTAAACTTGCCCCTTTTATATATGTAAACATTTTTAAATGACTTGTATTTTTATGGGATAGCTAGATAATATCAAGTGTTCCACACTACGATCTTAAGTGTAAAATCTTGAAGTAGATACCTGTATTGGATATTTTTAAAAAACTTACAGCAGCTTTTACATGTTTAAATAGAAAATTGTTTTCAGATTAAATCAATTTACATCAGGGTTTCTGCATAGATTTGAGATTTTAAAATAAATAACATGAATTTAATCTTGCAAAAGTTAAAGATCTTGACCCTTAACTGATGAATTGTAGAATGCTGCAAGCATCCAAAAATGTTTTTTATTGTCTTATGATATTAGTCCTCCAGTATAGATTCAGTAAAATTTTCTTTTGTGCTCAATTGTGCTTATCTTGACATGTAATTTGCTGACATTTTATTGGTTGACATTATATATGGTAGACTAATATTTCTTACATCAAGCCTTCTACTTTTCTTTTTATAAGTGACACTCTAAAGGTAAACTCAGGTATTTTTTAATTCATCATTTTATTCTTTCTTCATATAGAAAAACTTTTGCTTCCTTATAATCAGGCCTTTAATGGAAAAAAGTTATTGAAGTTGCCTTTTCACTCCAGGTGGGTTACTCTTCTTAAACCCCTTTTCCCAAATAAGGAACTGGATTTGAAAGACAGGTACTAACTAATCTGAAATCCTCTGAGATTCAGTGGAGTTAAAGCCCTGGTTATAACAGACAATCTATATTCAAAACACAGGCAGTCTCCAAGTTGCCAATGGTTATATTCCAAAAGTTAATTTGAAAGTCTGCTGTTTAGAATTTGCAAAGGCATTTTGCCATGGAAACAAAGTTATAAATGACAGTCGAATGTCCAGGCTAGCCCACAAAAGTCTATCTAACCCATAATATGTCTGAATCCAATTGCTTCAAGGAGAGTTTGTAAGACAACATAATATTTCACTGTCAAGCTGACTGGTGGCCCACTTTATCAATATCTGTCAATTTAGTGTTGTGGCTTGTCGTTTTAATATTTCTTCATTTTATCCCCTAAAGATGTATTTCAGTCAAATAATCACACCTCTCTATAAAAAGTACCTATTCCATTTCTCCCAGCCATGTAGATTATTTTAGGACTTTGACTCATTTTAAAGCAAAAAAATAAATCAATAATCTTTTCTTCTCTGTGATAAACATGTTTCTTTCCTTATGGGTTTTGCTTGTTTGATGTTTGTTTTTTGCTTACCATCAAATGTATGCAAAATTAATCTAATCCTTTGGTTTGATGACAGTAATCCATAAATTTTTTTTTCTTGTTTTAAATACTGGTTATGTTAAAAGCCTTTGATAACAACAGTGGCTTGACAAATATCAGTGAAGAAGTTCACTGATCTACAATATCAAATGTTTTTTTCACTTTACCATTCACTTTGCCGGCCCCAAATTAAAAGTCAGTGGTTCCTAAATTCCTCACTTGCCAATCGAGGTCCTTCTTTAATTTGACCCCAATCTACTTTCTGCTGTGTATCTTCTTATCTTCCTTCACAGATTTTGGTCCTGGCTTATTTCGTACCTCCAGGGGCACTTGGCATTGTCCCATCTTCATGCCTTTGTTAGCTATCTTTGCCACAAGAGCACTATACTTTGATCATCCTACTTGAAGTCTATTCGTCAATATTCACCTCAAATTTCACCCCTTCTGAACTAACATGGAATAATGGAAAGAGTGTGTTAGAGTCACACAGGCCTAGATATGAATCCCAGCTCTGCCACTTTTTTAATTGTAGAATTGTGAACATAGTTTAAACCTCTCAGCACCAATGTCTCCCATCTATTGAATGGGACTAATAATACTTTGATCACAGTGTGACTTTGAAGATTAAATAAAAGATACGCAAAGTACAATGCCTATCTTTGATCATCCCATAGAAAAATATTACTTGCCCTTTTGAACCTCTCTAGCAAATTCTACCTGAGCCATTCATTTCAAATAGTGTATCTTTGGATGTCTTTTGGCATGAGTACACTTTGTCTCCCTAATCAAGTATTTAAGGAGCCCTGGTGGTGCAGTGGTTAAGCATTCAGCTGCTAACCAAAGAGGCTGCCAGTTCAGATCTACCAGCAGCTCCTTGGAAATCCTACGGGACAGTTCTACTCTCTCCTATAGGGTCACTATGAGTCGGAATCAACTCGATGGCAACAGGTAGGTAGCTGCTAACCAAAATGTTGGTGGTTCGAACCTACCCAGTGATTCTGGGGGAGAAATACTTAGTGATCTGCTTCTGTAAAGATTACAGCCAAGAAATCCCTATGAGGCAGTTTTACTCTGTCACATGGGGTTGCTATGAGTCTGAATCAACTGGACAGCACCCGACAACAACGATGATCAGGTATTTTAAATCTATCAGGTATTTAAAATCTATCAATCAGGTATTTAAAATCTAACCAGGCAGTAAATCAGAAACCATGCTAGGTATTTCAAACAGAGGAATTTAATTCAAGGAATTAGTCACATAGATGTTGGAAGACTGAAAGCCAATGGAGAGATACTGGAGCAATTGCAGGGGTGGGGGAGGCACTAAAGAGAAAAGCCTAGTAACTTGGAGGAAGGGGGCCCTCATACAGTGAGTACTCAGATCCCTGAGAGAGAAGTCTTATGGCTGGTACAAGAAGGCACATCTGGCTGGTCCTGGTAGCTATGACCTGGTAGCCTGGTAGTTGGTCTTTTAGCCACCAAACCAAAAAACTAAACCCAGTGCCATCAAGTTGATTCCAACTCATAGCGACCCTATAGGACAGAGTAGAACTGCCCCATAGGGTTTCCAAGGAGTGCCTGGAGGATTTGAACTGCTGACCCTTTGGTTAGCAGCTGTAGTACTTAACCACTACACCACCAGGGTTTCCCTTTTAGCCATGGCTAGTGCTAAGTATGGAGCCCTGGTGGCACAGTGGCTAAGAGCTTGCTGCTAACCAAAAAGGTCGGCAGTTTGAAGCCACCAGCCACTCCTTGAAAACCCTACGGGGCAGTTCTAGTCTGTTCTATGGGGTAGCTATGAGTTGGAATTGATTTCATGGCAATGGGGTTGGCTTTTGGTTTTAGTGCTAAACATGCCAAAAGATACCAGAAGCTATTCCTACAGCTGTTATCTGTTGAAGGAACAACACTAACCAGAAATGCAGATAGATGCAAGCCCTGTGTCTCTTCACCTGCCCTCCCATCTCTCTCTAGTCACTAGAGCCTCCCATTGGCAGATCCCAACAGGAAGGCAGCTGGTAAGGAAAACTGGAAAATGGAGTTTCTGGGCCTAGCCCCACCATCCCAGAGCAGACTATAAAAGGGTGGGCTTGGAATTGAAAGTAAAAGATAAACTGTCAGTGCAAAGACTGCATCTGTCAAGGTCAAGGACTATTTGTTCTTTGCACACAGCCTTCAACATAAAAGATATTCTATAAATATTTCTTGATTGTTGATTGATTCTCTCCCTTGCAATGGACCCCCTCTCTGAAGCATATTTGGATTATCAATTTAAATTAGATTCTTACTCGAAAGGAGTTTGGTTTTATTCTGTGTTGAGAAAGATGCCTAGTGTACTATCAAAGCCCAATACATACTTCATTAAGAAAATTAATATAGTAAATAATTTCATTATCATCCAAGTCCTTCATCTGAAGTACCTAATTGTTTTTGTGGCTGGGGTCACAGTTTGAGCTTAAACAGTGTTTGCCCTGGAATCTGAGCATGTTTGGGCATGTCTGTAAAGCTGGTGGAGCAGGCTTATTTACAGAGGAAGGGAAAAAAAACTCATCCAAAGTGAAGAAAAGATATGGAAAGTTCTTTTCAAGGTCAATTGCCCAACATTAAAGAAAAAGGCTTAGTGGAACATGTTGTCTATTCCACGGATTCATGCTTGAGTTCTAGAGCGGAAAACAAATTATATAATTGTATGCTTTTCTATGATTACATGGGTGTTTTGGGGCTCAGAGGTCCCTAAGTGGGGCAAATGGATTGCACCAGCATCACTACTTAGTTCTACTCTGTAACACGGGAGGTTGCCAAGAGTCAGAATCAACTTGATGGCAACAGTTTGGTTTTGGTTTTTGTTTTTTGGTCAGTTTTGTTTGTTGGTTGGTTTTTGTGGGGTGGGGAGCTTAAAGCAATAGAAACAGGAGATGGTGGCCGTGGAAAACCGTATCTTGGTACAGGCATTGGTGTTTTTAAAACCAGGAGTTGGCAGCCTTAGCACGGGCAGCACTGCAGTGGAGGAGATTTGTTTTGAGGAATAGGAGAAGCCACCTCGATGAGCCAGCGGAGGAAGATGGTGGATGTCATGGAATTGCTCAGAGGGCTAATTCTTGGAATGCACCTGTGCAAATTCCTAGGGATTTTAGAATCATCTGTGAGAAATTTGAGTGTGGATAAGGGAAGTGTATGAGGATACTCTTTGAGACTTCTTCTGTGACCCTATTTTTACTCTCAGTCATCTATAGCTTGGGAAAATGGGCTGCATTTAAGTTTCCAACGTTTTAAATCAATAGCTACTCTAATTTGAAGCTAAGTGTTTATTTAATAAAGTCATCTTTCATTATTTTTATGAGTCTTTTTATTTTACTTTCTTTTAATAGTTGCAATTACTGTTGGTAATTAATTTTAGCTTCGTCTTTCAACATAATAGTACTGGGTTTGTGTCTTACATACAGTGTAAAAAGAAGATGTACCTTGATTTAAAAAACATTTGCAGATAAAAATTTGAAGAAATAAAATTAGTAGATAATTTTACTTCCTTACTTCGAGTTATAAATGATTTACATAGTTTTCTTCCCATCACTATATATCATTGTCCTTATTTAAGAGACGCTCATTTCATTTATATATTTTAAAATTAAAAGCACATTATTATATAAAGATATTTACTCTGCCTAACATGAGTAGATAATTGATTTCTCTGGTAATTTTAAAATGCAGCTTGGTTTCAAAATTTACTTCTGAAATTTGAAGAAGCATTTTCTTACGTCTGGTGAATTATAACTGAATTTAGCTTACCTGAATTTTTATTTCCTATATTTTCAGTTTTTCCAGACTAAAATGTCATTGTTATCTCAGTAAATTATTTGTCTGGTTTTGAAATGTGCTATTCTGACAAAAAAAAAAAAAAGATAGTTTGGGGATAGTTCTTTCAAATCCCAAGTCATCTTCTGCTTCATTATCCTTATAGATGCGTATCTCCTCTTTCTGTCTTTAAAATTGATTCATATGTCATCGGTTATGCTGGATAATAATCGTGGTGTGTTCAACCACAGGACTGCCATCGGAGCCTCCTAAAGCTGTACAAAACATCAAAGAGCTGTTGACAGTCTAAAAGACAGACATAGAAACCTTATTTTTTCAACCTAGAGCAAATCCTTATAATCTGTCCATTATTATATAACCCTTCAGGTCAGGAACCTATTCAATGAGCTCTGAGCAGTAGTCAGATAAGACTTTCCCCTTCTTGGAAATAAGACTTTCCAGTAGCATTGCTTTGAAACCATATCACTAACATGGACAAATTTAGACTATTGGGATTATCATTTTGTGATTAAGGGATTTCTTGGTCTTTCCTAACTGGTTTCTTTGTAAAGGAGAAATACAGTTTCTCTATAAAGGATATAAAAGACTTAAACCATAGATGAGCAGTTTTCTCCAACAACTGAGCCAATCCTAGTTTAACTGTATGTCGTAGAGACAAAAACAATCTTATTCTGTTTGGGCTGATTTCTCTAGGATGCTTAAAGTATGGTCCATGGACTAACCCATCAAAATCTCTCTGACTGCTTATGAAATGTAGATTCCTGAATTCAGATTTCAGGATGGGGGGTAGGGGAGGGTGGTAGCACCCACTAGATTTTAAACAAGCATGCCAGGTAATTTTTTATTCTTCCCAAAGTTTGAGAACTCCTTCTATAGGGCAAAGTTACACTTCAGTTTAGGAAATCACTTTAATGGACTTTTTTATTTTGAAAAGAAAGCTAAAGTTTCTGAGGTTAGTCTGGATTAATGTGGTAACAGGAAGCAGAGCTAAATTGCTCTGGGTAATAATAAATTAACAAGATTTTGGAAACTATCTCCTCCTGGCTTTAGAAAGACACAGTTTCAGGGTTTCCAGAAATTCAGAAAATTGTGGAGAAGGTTCTTGTTTGAGGGAGAAACCTTAGCAACATAGTGGCACGTGAAGTCCGAAGAGAGTCATGGGCAGTGAGAAATTCCCTGTGGTAGGAATAGCCAATGTCAGGTTGCTTCCTATTCTGTGCCTTAAGCTTCCTGTGCTTTCAGGTAAGGAGATGTTCCACCCACAGGGTACAGCATGGCTGGGAAGGCGCAGTTACGGATGGAGATTGCAAAAAAGCTTAGGAATTCAGAGCAAGAGTTGATCCTGGCCACCACCCTTCCAAAGCATCCTTGGAAATGTTGAGGAAGATTTTGGGGGGAAAACTTGAGCCATTTTAATTAGCTATTAAAGAACAAGAAGATTTAAGGAACCCAGGCTATCTCTATCCTTATGAAAATTTCCTTTAACATAATAGACTTTCTTATGCCACCTATACATTAGTTCTCTCCTTTCTCAGAATTTTGTTATCATCTCTATAGAAAGTGTTTAGGTTTTTAGGATTAGATCCTCCTTTATTTAGCAATAACATATGTATGACTATCCTTTATCCAAGGACTTTATACTAGTTAGAGTCAAGCGTCACTGCGGGTAACAGCAAATCCAAAGTTAGTGCAGTTTTTAAACGGCAGAAGCTTATTTAACCCTCACATAAAAATACATATAGGTTTAGGGCTCAAAGGGGAGCTCCACGATCATCAGGGATCCAGGCTCCTTCTATAATTTTTTTTAGCCATTCCAAATATAGAACTTCTACCTCGAGGTCCAAAAGGGCTGCTACGGCTCCAGATATCATGTTCATATTCCAGACAGCAGATAAGAGTTAGGAGAAGGGTGTATACCCTCCTATTCAGGACCCAAAAAACCCACCCAGTGCCGTCATCCCAGGAAATTCAATACACTTCTGTTTCCCACTCATTGGCCAGATCTTAGTCACATGGCCACACTTAACTACAAATGAGACTGGAAACGTCTTTATTCTGGGTTAACATGTACCCAACTAAGATTATGAAAATGGATAATAGGGGTGAGATAACTAGCAGTGCCTCCTATAGAATTCAATATCATATCTAAACATTCAACTTCATTCTATGATTTGGATACAAAGTGGAAGGAGGGTAGTTTAAACCAATGGAGGAAAACCTTCTTAAGGTGTAATAAGATACAGAAGAATTCCACATACACAAACACACCTATCTTCCAACTCAGCCCTTTCCCTATTGCCTTAACCTAACCAGATCACAGTTAGCCAGGACATACTAGTCACAACAGCTATGATTTAATTACCGAGCATCAGGCATAGATCAGGCATTTTCATGCATTATGCCATTTAATCCTGCAAAGTAGGCATTTTATCCTTAGTTTCTTGATGAGGAACTGAGGCTCAAAAAGGTTAGATAACATGCTTGAGATCAATCAATTAGTCAGTAGTAAAGCTGGGATTCAATCCCAGATCTACCTCATTCCAAAACCTGCCCACCTTCCCTGCGTTATATTACACTTCTTCTCAGAGACAAAAAAAAAAAAAAGCCCAGCTTTGGCTGCTTTCATGGTGTACCTCCAGATCAACTACTTCCACCACCCACTCCTCTTCCGGACCTGCACCTGTTCCCCTTCTAAAAAGAGGGACAATGGCAATAGTGCTATCTCTGGCTCTGTTCAGAGTCAGGACCCCCATGTAGCTCAGAGAATTCAGTCAGAATAACCCCCCCACCCCTTACCTCAGTCTGCTGTCCCATCTCTCTTTTTCTGTTCATCCCCATTTTCTTTTTATCCAAACTTCTTAAAAGATAAGTCTACATTTGTTTGACATCTTCATCTCTACTCTGTCAAGAGCTGTGAAGGATCTGAGTTATTACCCTCCTTATAAGCCTACAAGTCAGCCTGCCACAGTTTCATGGGTGCTGACAAAGGCATGAGACTTCTTGGTCCATGGACTGGATTACTCACAGCATAGCAAGCAGCATAAGATTTATGATCATGACAATTCCCCTTGCCTCTGAGGTCTCACAGGGTAACACTGAGCAGCCCAGGTAGATGCTGC
The DNA here is from genome assembly GCF_024166365.1 of Elephas maximus indicus. NCBI lineage: Eukaryota > Metazoa > Chordata > Mammalia > Proboscidea > Elephantidae > Elephas > Elephas maximus. Next base: position 29,734,760 of record NC_064832.1, on the reverse strand, counting down.
ATGCCTTTTTTTTTTTTAGTGGGTTTGCATTACAGCTGAGGAATCCCAAGCCTAGGACACCCCCAATCTTTTATAGTGGGCTGCAAGCAAACCTGTCCAGCCTTTCCCTCAGCAATAAAGATACTACCTTTACTTTATTGGAGGGTTAACATATCTGCCCTCTGCTCCAGTGGGAGACATTATCTTCCAAGTTGTTTGGTATAGTCCAGAACAAAAGCTGCTGGTGCCTGTGCTAGCGAGTTGTACAGAAGAAGGAGAGGCCTATAGAGAACTGATATTACTGCATCTCTCCTCACTAATCTTACAGAAGATTGTGCTCCCGAAATTGATTAGTAATCTCTAATTGCACAATCCAACAATCTTCTAGAATCCTGGAAGGGACCTCAAAAAAGAATGTGCATTTATTCAAGAAATATTTATCAGGCATCTACTATATTCCAAGCACTGTGAAAGCAGACATAGACATGGTCATTGTCCTCATGGAGGGACCAATGGATGTTAATCTAGTATTGACACACACTAAATTGTAATTACAAAAAAAAAAAAATTACAAGCTGTGGTAAATTAGAAGAGGGAACGGTACATGGTGCTAGGAGAGCTGACATCAACAAAGGGTCTTGGACTTGTCTGGGAAGTCAGGAAATGTTCTCCCCAAGGATATCACTTTAGAGCTGAGACTTGAAGGATGAGTAAGAGATAAACTGTAAAAATAGAGAAGGGCATGTGCAGAGCCTGTGGCTGTCGGGATAATGAAACACTTGAGAAACTGAAAGAAAACCCCAGAACAAAGGAATCAGAATCTTGAAGGATGAATTGTAGGATTCTGTATTTTCAAAAGCTCCTCAAGTGGGAAGCTTCAAAAATTACTAGCTTAGATTCAGGTTTGGGAAGCACTAGTTTAGTCTCAGGCCAAGCAGAGCCATGACAGCAATATGGAGAAGCCACCCCACTCACCCACCGTCTGATGAATCCTGATGTTTTAAAACAATATGCTTCAGTTATTCAGAGATCAGCTTTCCAGCAATTTTGTCTGGAAGAGGGCCAAATCTGGAAGTTAAAGAAAAGGAAGCATCTCTCTCAGGGAAAGAACTTTTAATAGTGAACTGCAATGAAAATATTTCAAGATACTACTTGATACAGAGTCACTATCCAATTTACTGACCGGAAGAAAAGGAATCTCTCATTAGCTGGCTGTGGATATAAACATCCAATCAGTCATTACCTGGAGCCATAGAGAAAAGAACCACAGAAAGGAGAAAAGAGGAAAAAATAAATAGTAAAGTAGAATGAGAGGAAAGATCAGAGCGGGTCAAGAGGCAGATGAGGAGACGAGAAGCAGTAACAGGGAGCACTGACAGATACTAGAAAAGGTGATGAGAACATTCCAAAGAGAAAAAAGAGAGCACTACAGTGGGAATCCTGTATACCTCAGCAATCCTCTGGGACTTCAGCTTATGACTATGCTATCGCATTTGATGGTCAGTTATCAACAAAGGATTTCCTTAATCATTGTATTCTCTAAGAATGTAGACAATACGTACGTTTTTGCAGATTTCTGTATTTAAAATAATGTTACTATTTTAAAAGACAGCACAATTGATAAATTGAAATAAAGCCAGAACATGGAGCTTGGTTAACTTCCATCACCGTTTTTTGAAAGGGCGGTTACTGGGGTAGGACTCCGTGTCCCAAGGACTGTCCCATCCCCAAGTCTTCCGGTGGAAACCGCAAAACTAAGCCGCCAGGGCCTGACCGTAGGCATTATCACAGCGCCCCCAGTTGACTGAGGTTAAAGGAAATTTCTGCTGCTCTCCCTAGTCAGTCTTGGTGCTGTTGTAGAGGTAATGGGGTTTCCACGCGATTTGACGGGTGAAGAGACCGAGAAACTATCCCGCACGTAAATATCTAAATATCATCTTGCTACCGAGATCCCAGGCTCTAAATGTTTGTGATTGAAAACATCCAAGCTCACTTCATTTGGTTTCCTATTCCTTGGGGAGGGTCTTTAATAGCACCTGCCAACGTTAAGTTCTGGCGCTTTCGGAAAGAGGCTGACACCGTGCGCCTCAGAGAAAGCCTTTTAAAATTTGGATTGAGAATTGTGTGGGTGGCCCTAGAAACATCAATTAACTCCGCATTTCCCGAGTCTCGCTCCGAGCCTGGCCGCGCCGGTGGCTACGACGAACTAGGCGCAGCCGGGCCTCGGGAGAGGGCTTGGAGCCCGGAGGGCGGGGGACGCCACGCACATTCCGGGCTCGGCCTGCGCCTCGAGCTCGGGGTAGAGCCTCGCCGCGCGCGGGAGCAGGCGTGGGGCGGAGGCTCAGGGTCCGGGTCCCCGGGGGCGCCGTCGGCGGGGCTCGCGCAGCCGCAGTCGGTGCGCCGACTCCGAGCTCCTCCTCCCGGCTCCGTAGTAAGCATGGCGGCGGCGGCGTTTGTGGTCCCTCGGGTGAAACAGAAAGCGGGAGCTACGCGGAGAGGGAGCGGAGAGCGGGGCTGAGGCGGCGCCGTCACTGCTGGGAAACAGCCCCAACATTCACTGCGCCGGCGGCCGCGGCGGCTCCGAGAGCTGGCCTTGCCCCTGAGGTAGAAAGGACGATCAGGAACCCGAAGAAGAGGCGCCGGGGTAGCCGCCTTCCTCAGCCTCAGAACGGCGTGACTGAGGTGAGAGCGCGGGGCACTCCCTTCGGGAAAGGCAGAGAGCCTGAACCGTGCCTGTCCCGTCCCGCCCCGGAGCAGACGGCGCAGAAACCGTTAGGCTGGGTCTGAGGGGCCGGGGGGCCCGAGGGTGAGAGCTCCGTCGAGGGGCCCGGCCCGCCCATCCTGTGGGCGAGCTGCAGGCTCGCGGGGGGGAGGGGGGGCGTGGAGCTGGGAGCGGGAGCCGCCAACTTCTCCCGCACCTGCCGTAACCGGAGTCTCACCGGGAGGGGCTGGCGGGGCGCGACCGGGTCCGGGACCCGCCATCCGCCGGTGGGAGGCGGCGCAGGGGCGCGGGCGGCCCTCCCTACCCGCGGCCGGCGCCGAGCAGCGCCGCCGGGAGGGCTCGGGGGTCGGGAGCAGGGCCCTCCGGAGAAGATCGCGTCGGGGCTACAGCGCCTTCAGCGGGCCACTCGGCAGCCGCTCAACTTGAAGGCTGTTCTGAAGAGAGTTTGGCCCGCTCACCTTGGGGTTAAAACCTCGAAAACCCGCCCTTCTGTATTTGATCCTGTTTGGTTGGTGTCGGTACCTGGCCGTTCCTCCACCCCGGCGAGCTAACTACCTTTTCAGTCAGGAGGCTGACTGGATGGTGCAGTCCTCGCCCTGTTTAACAGCCTGGATCTTTGAACTTTTGACACGGCTTTAGAAGGACGTCGTGTGTTAGGTAAAGGAAAATTAACGCCTAATTTAGTCATAAAACTACGGTGGCTGTTTAAGGTAGTCGTTAATCGTTCTTTATTACTGTTAGCAATAGAAGACTTGGGATATGGGGGGGGCGTAATGGTTGCTGGAGGCGCTAGGAATCGGGAATTGGAGATTTTCTTCTGTACGATTTTAATGTAAGTTTCTCTGGACACCTTTGTGTCTGACCATCTGTTGGCTAAGAATAACAGGCTGTCAAGATTTTTTTTTAAGCCAGTACAATAATGTATGTGTTCACTATGGGCGTTTAAACGGAGCAACGTAAATTATTTTGCTTCTTACTCTTGTCTCTGTTTTTAGTTCTCGAAACCAGAGTTTGTGTGTGTTTTTCTGTATTGTAAGAATGAAATGACAGCAATTGAACTCTGAAGTACTTTTACTGTAATATTTTATGGCCGTGCTATTACCAGCACCAGTACTAAACAGATGTCACTCAGGAGTTTGAGCCATATGTTAAGCAAAAACTAATGAGTTTTGTGGCCGTCATCTTGTATGTGGATAAATATTTAGTGTTTCCGTATTTGCTAAATCTGTCATTCTTGCCATGATGTAAGTTTTGCTTAAATCTACTAAAAATGTTCAAGAGAAATGAATCTCTCTTTGCCTTTTTGGTATTTCCTTGTATCAAATAATTTTTCTCGAGTGATGCGATAATATGCCCACTGAGACACGTGATCGACCTAACAGAAAACAGTGGTAAAGGATTTTTAACACATCTTTTATAAAATCTAACCTATAGATTTGCTTTTAGCTTTTCAACCCACTGTAGTTGTTGCTATCACTAATAATACCAATTAGTGGAAAGAAGGTATGATGACTTGACAGGAGAAAAATCTTGTTAAAATTTTTAGATTAAATTTTATATTAAAATAATTTTTAACACTATCACATTAAATTTTATTGTATTTTCTTTTTTCCCCTCTATAGATCACCTCTCAATTTTTTACGCATAGGTTAACTCTGAAAATTTTTTATCCCAGACTGATTGCATTTAGCCACCTGTATGCTTCTGAATCAACTCCCTCTTTTTTCCATTTTCCTTTTATGTGAATCCCCTGAAGTACTGAGAAAAAAAAAGCTACTAGTTAACACTGGCCTTGATCAAGCTTAATTATAAGAATAATGTGCTTCTTCCAAGTTAATGATGTGCATTAGAAAAAACAGATTCTAAGATTATCTTCTTTTTGGGCATCTATATCATCACTTCTCTTCTTCAGTGTGAGGGATTGAGAACTGATGTACTTCATTTTATTATGCATGTAATGATTACTTTTTACTTGTAAAATTTCTGTGATATAATATTAAGCATATTTTATTACTTATTAAGGAAAAATTCTTTCTCTGACCAGCCAGGCATAAGTCAGGGCACTCAGAAAAAAAGGGTATGCATGATTAATGTTCTCATTGTCTTTTGTAGCTTTAGTTAGTTAAAGAGTATTTAATTTATATTTCGTCCATCTTTAGTTTAGATTAATGAATAATATTTATGCTTGTTTTAAAATATTTGTGTATTTTTTTACATTCATGCATCCAGGACTTGTACATCTTATATTTTACCTGTATTTTAAAAATACAGTTTGGTGACGAGTAACCAGAAGGGCTTTTTGTTGTTTTCTTTTTTAATGTCTCAGTGTGCATTTTGCCATGAAAATGATGTAGGGATATGCACATGCTTTTCAGTTTTATTAGCCAGATAATCAAAAGATAAGTGTTTGGTTTGTTTGTTTTTAACAAGCTCTAACAGATTAAATTCACAATATTGTAAATTCAAAGATTTGGAATACTGTGCGTGCCTATTCCATTGAGTCTTTAGTGCTTCAGTTTGTCACACTGCAAAACAAGAAAATATGGAACTCGTGCATACCAATGTCAACAACTACTAGTTCAGGAAGCTAATGGCCAGTGATGCTGAAAGGCTGTTTTTTTTTTTAATGTATTGTGAGCTTTTGTAATTTTATAATGATCTTAATATTTCATAGTACAGGCAGTCCCCAGATTACCAACAAATTCAGTTGCTAAGTCCATCTTTAAGTCGAATTTGTACGTAAGTCAGAACAGTTAGGTACTGTCCATCTCTAATATGAGTTAGTCAAATGTTTGTCTTGTTATATAGTATATAGTGCACCTTTGTATGCATAAAAAATATTAAACACTTCTAGATACACTAAAACATCTTCAAAGTAACAATACAGTAATAATACTAATGTTTTGATGCTCCTTGCAGTGGCCTGTTTGTTCTTAGAAACTATTAGTATGTACCTTGTGTTTTTAATATATTAGGCTTTAAGGGGGTTGGTTCCTAACTGTGGGTTGTATGTAAGTTGAACGTTTGTAACCCAGGGACTGCCTGTATTATGTAGTGGTCTTTCTGTATCTTTTCATCCTTATCTCACTATCCTCCCACTATTGTGGTTTTGCATGTCTTTCATACAGACTTCCTAAGTTTACAGTATAGCCTGTGGTCTTCCACCAAGTTCCTTTATGGATGCCATCCTTTGATGTTTCCAATCACTTATCACTCATTACCAGCTCTCTTAGGCTGTTTTTCTCTAAGATAGAGAGATGCACTTGGGAGGTGGCATGTGCTCAGAAGATGATGAAGTATTATTAAAATAGGGGATGAAAAGGCAGTGTGATGTGTATCTTTTCCTTGAGTAGTTTACAGACTAGTTGAGGTACTAGAGTAACACAGGAAATCATTAGCAAAACTATATGATGGTATTATATTGTGTGGTACTGACTGTAATTTAAAGGAAATCGAGGCCAGTGAGGGCTAGAACAATCCTGTTTGCATTTAGAAGAAGTAGGACTTGATGTTTAGGAAGAATTTAGATAGCAAAGGGAAAGACATTCCAAAAGAGATTGACAGCCAGAGTTGGAAGTAGCAGTAAGGAAACCAATTTGAGAGCATCAAAGGACAGGTATAAAGGAGGAAGTGGGAAGAAAGCTTAGAAGAAATTTGGCCAAGCCCTAGGACCTGGTCAAAAGAGAAAACAGGCACTGCTGGAGAAGATCAATTTGTATCATGATGAACCCATCACTGAAAGAAGTATGCATCTACTTAAGCTTTATATGTAAAGGGATAGCTCAGATGTGTGTATTTGTATAGCTCAGATCAGGGGTCAGCAAACTTTGTTAAGTGCCAGAATAGTAAGCATTTTAGGCCTTGTGGGGCTCTACAGACTGTTGAGTATTCTTTTTTGTTTCTTTGTTTTTTATAGTGCTTTAAAAATGTGAAAGCCATTTTTGGTTCAAGGGCTAAACCAAAACAAAGTGGCTATGGATTGGATTTGTCCAGTGGGCCTAGTTTGCTGACTTCAAGCCAATGATTGACTAGGTAATTGTCCATAAAGCACATGTTGTGTGGCATCTTACATCATTTACCACATACTGGTTTGGTGTGTTTTATTACAACTAGCATTCATATGTTTTCCCTACATTATAGTAAAAAAAAAAAAAAAAAAGCAGAAGTGACTGCTATTGTAATTGTTATTTTATGGCCAAAGTTCTAGCAAGCTTGAAAGCCTAGACTAGGTCTGAGAACTAGGAAGTGAAAGAAGAAAAGCCCTTGAGCCCAGCCTTAGAGCAGTGAAAATAGCTACTCAGTGGCTTGATTTTAGAATTTGTATAAGGTTAAGTATGTATATCCACTGCTTGTGCTGGTTTCACGTTTTTTAAAACTATAGCTGGCATTTTAGAAACCTTGGTGAGGGTGCTAGTGGCCCATAAGTGACAGCAGGGGAGCAGGCAGTAGGGAACCTTGTTTTAAAAAGTAGTTGAGGATGAGTTAGTAGTGAAGGGACAAACAGGTGGACACCCTTCAATAACTCCAGGAAGAGTCACTGTATTACAGAACAGTCTAATAACTGATGTGTATGTTGATGAGCTTAAGTCATCAAGAAAAGATTATATTATGTACAGTGTAAAGGTTAAGGCCTTTATGTCTTTTTAAAAAATATTTCTATTAAGAATGTCTAAAAGTAAATTACTGTGATTTAAAGGACAAGGATCAGTTATTTTGAAAATTCATTTGCTTGAAACATCTCTTTGAAGTTTCTGAATTTGTAGATATGTATTCTTAAAATTCTAAGGGAATTCTGTTTATTGCCTCAGCACATTAAGTTTGCAATTCGTGTACCATTACCAGGTGAATAGTATACCTCAGGTTATGGCTACTGCTCTGCTGAATCTTTCTATTAGTTCCAGCAGTTTTCTTGTGGAGTCTTTTAGATTCTCCATGTAAAGTATCATACATCCACAAATAGGGATACTTTTACTTCTTACTTACCAATTTGGATGTTCTTTATTTTTCTTGCCTTATTGGTCTAGTTAGGGCTTCCAGCACAATGTTAGATAGGAGTGGTGATAAAGGCATCCTTGTCTTGTTCCTGTTCTCAGGGGGAATGTTTTCAGCCTCTCTCCATTGAGAATGATGTTGGCTGTTGGTTTTGTATAGATGCCCTTTATTATGTTGAGAGATTGTGCTTCTATTCCTGTTTTAGTGAGAGTTTTTTTTTTTAATCAGGAATGGATGTTGGCCTTTATCGAATGCCTCTTTAGTGTCCATTGAGATGATCATGTGATTGTTTTGTTTTATTTATGTTGTGGATTACGTTGATTGATTTTCTAATGTTGAACCATCCTTGCATACCTGGTATGAATCCCAATTGGTCCTTGTTAAGTGCAGTCCATATTGAGTGTCTCTGTCCCTTTTTACAAGGGAATACTGATCTTCTATTCTGAGAAACTTCAGCTATTCTTTCCAAAGGGAAGTAAAAATATGCAAAAATTAGATTCCTTATAACTTCCTCTTTTTCACATGGAAGACTATTTCTGTATCGTAATAAGATCCACTTGTTGAACTCTCATCGGATTTTAGGCCCTGTACTTGGTTATTTTTTAAATTCAATGCGACACTGACATATAGTTGGTGGTACTGTTTTTACAGATGAGACCAAAGCTTCGAAATGGTTCATTCCGATTCAGACCCCTGCTGAGAATTTGTATTTCCATCTCCAGATATACTGAATCAGAATGTACAGGTTAACAAGATCCCCAGGACATGTAGTTGGTGGTACTGTTTTTACAGATGAGACCAAAGCTTCGAAATGGTTCATTCCGATTCAGACCCCTGCTGAGAATTTGTATTTCCATCTCCAGATATACTGAATCAGAATGTACAGGTTAACAAGATCCCCAGGTGATTCTTAGGTATAATAAATTTGGAGAACCACTGCTCTACTAGTGCTTCTCAGAATTGGTCCCTAACTAGCATCATTAGCATCTTAGCACTCTCTGGGGACTTGTTAGGAATGCAGATTCTCAGCAGGAGTTCCAACCTGAATGATCCAGTTGAAGCCCTGGATAAAGTGTTACTCTTGAAACTACTACTAATCTCTTACTCTCTCACTTCTTTAGCTTTTTTACGTGCTAGTTGCTGAAAATACAAGGTAAGTATGATGTATCTTTTAAATAAACCTAGATGTAAAAGTTACCTGAATTTCATGAGTTTAGGTTGTGTGTGTTAATCGACCTCTGTCAGAAATGTCTAAAAGGAACTATTTTGTTTTCTGTTTTCTTTCCTCAGAATCCACATTTTTACATATATTTGAACAGAATAGTTTGAAGTTACATGATTTCTTTACTACCCAGTTCCCCAGTGAGGGGCTAGTTTAACTGATTTATGTATATATTTTTCAAGAAACCCATAGCTGCATAATTTGGGAGGGGGAAAAAATCTTCGTATTTCTCTGGGGGTTGTAAACAGATGTTTAAGTACATTTTAAAGCACAGTTAAGACTTTTCTTTAAAAAGAAATTCTATGTTTTGGTTTGCAAAACCAGATGCCATATACAGCTTTTGTTGAAATTTAGCTGGAAAGTGTAGGTGTTTCCCTTCAGAATCAATTAAAATTTGCTTAAATAAAATGAAAAGCAAAAACATAATTTGTGATTTCATTATGTCTAAACTTTTCTAGAATTTTTGGTTTTCTTAAGACCAAACTCAAACCAAACCCACTGCCATCAAGTTGACTCTGACTCGTAGCAACCTCATAGGACAGAGCAGAACTGCCCGCGTAGGGTTTCCAAGGCTATAATCCTTACTGAAGCTGACTGCCATGTCTTTCTTGCCGTGGAGTGGCTGGTGGGTTTGAATCGCAGACTTTTTAGTTAGCAGCCAAATGCTTAATCAGTGTGACACTAGGGCTCTTTCTTAAGACAGCCATTCTCGGTTATGACTTTGTTCTTAGGCTTGCATTTTTCCATATAATATTTTCATTAGTGATATTACTTTTTTTTTTTTTTTTTAACATTTTAGTATAATGGTTTATGAAGTACCCTTTTGTTTCTTTAGTAACTGTTTTACCAAACCTGTTGCCATTGAGTCGATTCCAACTCATGGCAACCATGTAAGAGTAGAACTGCCCGCATAGGGCTTATCCAAGGAGTGGCTGGTGGATTTGAACTACCAACATTTTGGTTAGCAGCGGAGCTCTTAACCATTGTGCCACCAGGTTTCAGGTCGGTAGTTAATCAGTATACCTCAAACTCCATAGTATGCTAGCAGTTATATTTATTTATTTGTCTGTTATTAAAACTGGCTTTTTTTTAAATGTGTGCGGTAGAATAACCTTTGGATATAATATAGGGGGACTGTTCTGTAACTGATCCTTCAGGCTGCTTCCAGGCTAATACTTAGAAAACATGAATTTATTCAAATCATTGCCCTGTTTTAGAAATTAAAATTACACCACAATTCCTGCTGCATTAATTAGAATCTCTTTTGAGATGATTTGAGAGTCCATTCTCTGTTAATATTCTGTGAACTATCTCCTAGATTGGCTGTTACAAGGATTAAAAGAAAGATTCCATTTAACTTGGCAAGTAAAATGCTTGCCATAGGATATTTATATCTAGGACTTTGTCAGACGTGTCTACTCAGTGTCACCCAGATATCCTATGCTTATTCCCATCATTCATTTTTCATCTGCCCTTTTGTTGAAAACTTAAAATGTCCTAAATACTAGGAGTATGAATGTCTCAAAAGTGAATGTTCCAGTCCTTTTTCTCTGGGAATTCACAGACTAATATGAAAGATAGATACACGTAAACAAATACATATTTTACAGTAATTAAAAGTAAATAAAATACTTCTTCTTGTGCCTCTTTTCACCTGTATGAATCCTTCCAGTCTTTTAGCACTAAACTGCTGTATTTCCATAAAATCCTCAGAATACCATGCTTGTGTACTTAACCATACTATATCGTCTATACTTCTTTTCTTTCTGTCTCAATTATTAGACTTTGAACTCCTTGGGTTTGAACAATACTGCTAGGGTCAGCAATTTTTTTCTCTGTAAAGGAGCAGTTAGTAAATGCTTTAGACTTAGTGCTGTAGGAGCCCAAAAACAGCCATAGATAAATTACAAACAAATGATTGTGTTCTAGTAAAACTATTGACAACAGCAGACAGCAGGCCAAATTTGGCCCATTGGCCGTAGTTTGCTGTTCCCTGCAATGCTATATAAACTATACCCGGGAAAATAAAAGGCACTTGTGACACTATAGGACAGGGTAAAACTACCCCTATAGGGTTTCCATGGAGCAGCAGGTAAATTAGAACTGCCAGCCTTTTGACTTGCAGCTGAAACTCAACCACTGTGCCACCAGGGCTCCATAAACACTGTATTTGGAAAATATAAGGCACTTTGTAAATAATAATAAATATGTATTAAATACTTTGTTCTGGGTCCTATTCCAAACACCTTTATATATATCAGTTTACTTAATTCTTAAAGCAACCCTCTGAGGTAGATACTATTATCCCCATTTTAAAAATGAGGAAACTGGAGCACAGATAAGTTCAATAAAATGCCTAAGATCAAAAACTAGTTAGCGAAAGACTTGGGATTTGAATCCAGGCATTCTGATTCTAGAGCCTTGGCTCGTAATTAAATCATACTGGTTTCTGATATGTGGGTAAATTGTAGAAGTGTAACGATGATTCAGCATTAGGAAACATATAAGCATAATTCACTATAAAAAACCAAAAAACCAAACCCATTGCTGTCAAGTTGATTCCAACTCATAGCAACCCTATAGGACAGAGTAGAACTGTCCCATAGAGTTTCCAAGGATTGCCTGGTGGATTTGAACCGCTGACCTTTTGGTTAGCAGCCGTAGCATATAACGACCACACCACCAGGGTTTCAAGGGAAAAACTGTATCATTATCTCTTGAGTGCTAAAGAGATCATTTTCTAAGATTCATTTGTCATTCCTGATAACTTTTAGTGAACAAATAACCTTGTAAAAAGTCTCTACCAGAAACCTTTGTCAAATATCATAGTGAAATATTAGATGAACTTCTGTTAACAGATAGGAACATAACGTAGATCCAAAAGTCTTAGCCAGTGCATTAAGAAACAAGAAAAAAAAATTAAGCTCTAAATAATGGTGGAAAAAGAGCTCTGGTGGCACAGTGGTTAAGTGTTCAACTGCTGTCCAAAAGGTCCTCAGTTCGAATCCATCACCTGCTCCTTAGAAACCCTATGGGACAGTTCTACTGTGTCCTGTAGGGTTGCTATGAGTCGGTTTGGTTTTTTATTATTATTATTTGCAGTTGATATGATCGCTTACTTAGAAAATACAAGACAAGTGAAAAATTATTTGTGTTAAAAAAGGATTTTAGTAAGCTGGCTAGCTATAAAATAAAATTAGAAAATTCCTTAGCTTTTTTACACATTGGCATTACCCTATATATAAAGTATGTTTTTGCACTTACCATAAAAATACTCAGATAATACACACTGAAAACAGCACTGATGATACAGAGGTCATAAAATGTCCTTCCCACAAATTGTGGGAATCCTAGCTCTCTGTGTTGCCAGGTAGCCGAATGTCTGAGTAGAATCTTGAATTAAAGGCCTTAGTAAACTCCAGAAATGTATTAATTTTAGTCTATGGATATTTTATTAGCAAATAAGAACTCATTTCTCCAGTTGCTAGTAAATAACCCTTAGTCTTACACAGAAATAAATGTCTAAGAAATTGCATGTCATTTGCCCAAAATATCTCTAAAAAGAACTTCCATTTTTCTTTTAGTACAGGGCATATCAAGAGCATACTGGCTCCCATTGGTGAACCCTGGACCACACTTTAAAAAGAAAAAAATCATACTTTTAAAGCATAGTTGTTTGGATCCTACTCCTGATAAACTTAATTACCTTTGTTCTGTCTATTGGGTACATTAAAATTTTGGTTTTCTGTCAAAATTGAGTAACAGGAACTGGATTTACCCTTTTGCCTGAAACAACATGCAAAAAAAAAAAAAAAGCTAGACAAAATATGTGAAACAGTGGCACCCAAGACCTGAACGTCAGGCAATGAAAGAGAGAAAACAAAGCAAGTCCTTTGATTGGCCCAGTTTACTCCCTGGAGAAAATTTCTAGGGACAGGCATGGGGAGGGGGAATCTAGGGCAGCCTAGGGATTCCAAGGTGATCAGTGTTCACAATGCAGAGTATCAGAAAGGAGAGAGCTTCACAGAAAAAGGACCCTGAAGATCTGGAGAGGGTACCCCTTAAAGTATTCTGGAAAAGGTCCCCTCGAGTATTCAACAGAATTTTGGTAAGTTCATGCATGTGAGGAAACTACCTAAGGCTGGGGAAAGAGAAACCTAAAAGGATTAATGTAGAACAAAGGTCTCATAGGACCATAAATAGTCCCTCTTTCCACCAATGTAGAAAACCTTGTAATTCACAAGACATTTATATGGTAGAGTACTCGGCGGGGGGGGGGGGGGGGGGCGGGGGCGGGGTTTTCCTCAGTAAAAAAAAAAAATGTGAAAAATTAACCGTAGACTAAACACAACTCTGGTCTTGCATAACAACTGTTAAAAACAAGACCCAAAGGATCAAGCTATTTCCAAGTAACTTACCCACTCTCAGAACAGAGCTCAAGTATAAATATAGAAATAAAAAAATACCCAACAGCAAACAAGGTAGAATTCACAGTGTGTTACACGCAGTCAGAATTATGAGGCCTGCAAAGAATCAGGAAAATACAACCCATAATGAGAAGAAAAATCCATCACTCAAAACTGACCCACAAATGACATAGATGATGAATTAACAGCCAAGGACATTAAACATTGATGAGTGTATTCCATATGCTGGGGAAGCTAGAGGAAAGACTCAGCATGTTAAATAGAGCTGCAGAAGATATAAAAAGGCCCAAATTGAAACTTCTAGGTTAAAATGACATTGTCAGATAAAAAACACAATAGATTGTATTAATGCTGGGTTAGACATTGTAAGTAAAAGATTAGTGGACATGAAGACATAGTAATAGAAACTGTATAAAATAAAATGCAGAGGGAAAAGATAATTTTTGCAAAGGTGAATAGAACACCAGTGAACTGTAGAACAAGTTCAGGTAGCCAAATAAACATGTAATATAGTTGCTAAAGGAAAAGAGAGATGAGGGACTGAATAAATATTTGAATAAATAATGCCCAGAGTTTATCCAAATTTAATAAAAGCTGTAAATCCACAGATCCAAGAAGCTCAACAAGCATAAGATGAATAAAGCTGCACCAAGTCACATTGTAATCAAATGGCTTAAATCAAGCAGTAAAGAGAAAAAAAAATTTTAAAGCAGCCAAAGAAAAACAGAAGAACAAAGGTAAGGGTGATTGCAGATTTCTCATCAGAAACAATGTAAGCTAGAAGACAGTGGAACAACATTTTTACCATACTAAAAGGAAAAACTGTGCACCTGGGATTCTTTACCCAGGCAAATTTCTTTTAAAAACAAAAGCAAAATAAAGACTGAAAGAATTCGTCACTTGAGACCTGCACTAAAAGACATCTCTCTCTCTCACACACATATGTTTTACTTTTAAATACTTTACATATGTTATAAACCCCATAGTCATTGTTGTTAGATGGATATCTAGATATAGGTAAATCTTAAAAAGGCTGAATGGGGAGAAACTTAGGTATATTGTTGTAAGGTTCTGATACTTATACCTGCTTAGTATACTGTTACTTGAAGGTAGACTGTGTTAAGTTAAAATGTATGTTATAAACCCTAAAGCAGCTACTAAAGTAAAACAACAAAGAATTACATTCTGTAAGCCAACTAAGGAGATAAAATGGAGTGATAAGAAATAATCCAAAACAAAGCAGATAAAGAGAAAAAAGAAAAAAGGGAACAAAGAAAAAATGAGACAGTTAGAAAATAGCAAGATGGTAGACTCTTAACACAACCATATCAGTAGTCGCATTACATGTGAACGATCTAAACACCTGAGTTAAAGGACAACAATTGTCAGATTAGGTTTAAAAGAAAGACAAGACTCAAGTATATCACATCTTACAAGAAACCAACTTTATAAAAAAGACGCTAAAAAATTAAAAGAATAAAAAAAGACATACCATGCTAACACTATCCAAAAGAAAGGTTCAGTTGCTGTATTAGTTTAGAAGTTAGGTTTCAGACCAAAGAATATTACCAGGGATTAAGGTGGTCATTCCTTAATAATAAAGGGATTAATTCATCGAGAGAACATAACTATCTTAAAGTTTTATGTATCTGATAAACTTCAAAATATGTGATAGCACTGCAAAGAGAAATAGGTAAATATGCAATTTTAGCAAAGATTTCAATCTCTTTCGCAGTAATTGATAGAACAAGTAGATAGAATGTAAAAGGTCCTAAAAGTATAAAATATTTGAAGAAAGCATAGGAGAAAATCTTTGTGACCATTGTTTAGGCAAAGATTTCTTAGATAAAAAACTGACAAATTGGACTTCATTGTAATTAAAACTTCTCTTCAGAAGACATGGGTAAAAGAATGCAAAGACAAGCCATAGACTTGGAGCAAATCTTTGTAAATCACTTAACTGATAAATATCCAGGATATACAAAGAACTACCGAAACTTATTAATAAGAAAACAACCCAATAACAAAATGGGTGAAAGAATTGAACAGACACCTAAGCAATGAGATATAAGCATGGAACATAAGCACCTGAAAACATGCTTATCATCATCATTGTTTTTAGGTGCCGTTGACTCAGTTCCAACTCACAGCAGCCCTACGTACAACAGAATGAAACACTGCCCGGTCCTCCACCATCCTTACAGTCGTTGTTATGCTTCAGCTCATTGTTGCAGCCAGTGTGTCAGTCCATGTCATTGAGGGTCTTCCTCTTTTTCGCTGACCCTCCACTTTACCAAGCATGATGTCCTTCTCCAGGGACTGGTCTCTCCTGATAACATGTCCAAAGTATGTGAGACAAAGTCTAGCCATCCTTGCTTTTAAAAGGCATTTTGGCTGTACGTCTTCCAAGAGAGATTTGTTCATTCTTCTGGCAATTCTTGGTATATTTGGTATTTTTCGCCATCATCAGTCATTCCAAAACCAAACCAAACTCTTCCATCTACTCCATTACAACTCATAGCAACCCTGTAGGACAGAGTAGAACTGCCCAATAGAGATTCCAGGGCTGTAAATCCTTACAGAAGCAGACTGCCACATCTTTCTGCTGTGGAGCAGCTGGTGGGATCCAACCACTGACCTTTCAGTTAGCAACCGAGTGCTTAACCACTGTGCCACTAATGCAGAGGCTGGGATTACAAATGGGTAGTAGGAAACTTTGGGGGGTGATGGATAGGCTCTTTATCTTGATTCTTTCATAGTTGTATGCCAAACCCATTGCCATCAAGTCTATTCTGACTCATAGTGACCCTATAGGATAGAGTAGAACTGCCCCATAGGGTTTCCAAGTAGCAGCTGGTAGATTCCGACTGCCTACCTTTTGGTTAGCAGTCAAGCTGTTAACCACTGCACCACCAGGGCTCCCATAGGTGTGTGCATGTGTCAATTTATCAAAGCGTACCCTTTACTATGCAGTTTAATATGCAGGTTAATATATATCGGTTGTACCTTAGTGAAGCTGTTTTAAAAATTAAGAATAGTTGGCACATTGTAAATGCCTGATACATGTTTGTTTAATACATTTAACTCATTACTCTTTCATTTCTCACAAATTTTTGAAAGCTTCTATTTTTTCTAACTTATAAAAATATAGGAGATAGGATTTTGATCTGAGAGGAAGTTGATTTGGCTCCTAATGTATTGATTTGGCTGAAATATCCAAGTCAACTTCAAAGGCCTCGTTAAACTTGATTACCTTATAAATACTTCCATGAGGGCAACTATTTTTATCTCTTTTCTAGTTGAAGAACAAGAATGCATTTATTCACATCTGGGATGGAGCTTTCAAGAATGAGACATACTTTATATTGTTAAAGTAACTAACACCTTCATCTCAGTTAATATTTGTGTAAGAATTAGTTTAGCCTTAGATCTGTATGGTCCTGGGACTAGCAGCATCAGCCTCATCTGGAAACTTGTTAGAAATGCAGATTATTGGGCTCTCCTTAGAAGCAAGGATGGAGAGAGTGTGTCTTACATACTTTGGATATGCTGTCAGGAAGGATTAGTCCCTGGAGAAGGACATCATGCTTGGCAAAGTACAGGGCCAGCGGAAAAGAGGAAGATGCTCAATGAGGTGGATTGACACAGTGGCTGCAACAATGAGTTTAACCATAACAACAATTGTAAGGATGGCTCAGGACCGGGCAGTATTTCGTTCTGTTGTGCACAGGGTTGCTATGAGTTGGAATTGACTCCATGGCACCTAACAACAACAGCAACCACCATCCTGCACCTGGGAACTCTGGTGGCACGGGGGTTAAGAGCTGTAGCGGCTAATTAAAAGTTCTCAAAAAAAGAGTTAAGAAATATCAAATGCTAGGTAATGAATGTGCTGAACTGTTTAGGAGTACAGTGTACTGATGTCTGCAACCTTGAAATGCATAAAATTAAGGTGTATTGATGTATGGATAGAGGAATGCATGTGATAAAGCAAAATGTTAATTTTTAGAATCTAGGTGGCAAGTATATGGGTGTTCACTGTTCATTTACTTCAGTTATTTTGTAGATTTGAAAGTTCTCAATAAAATATTCATGTGACATTTGAAATTTTTGTGCAAGAGAGTAAAATGTGCCTAGAATTGCTCTTAGAAAAAATAATGGTGCTTGGTAATGAAATTTTACTATCTTAACAAATTATACTTTGATTAGATATATTGATACCATATTAATCTCATAAATTGGCTTTCTGAGATTTTTCTAGTCAAATTAAAATTGAGTATTAAAACTGAATATTAAATGGGGTCTTGGTAATGCTCTCTAAATTACTTCTATTGATTCATTTTTGATATACCAAAATGAAAAGTTCATTAATTGTACCTGTATAATAACAGTCAATGTCACCTTTTAGGACAGACATAAATTACTAGTTTTTAAAACATTTTATTATTGAAGTCATAACAATCAAATGGATAGTACATAGATTAAATGAGGTATTAAAAGACGTGGCAGCCAATAGTGTGTGTATCTAATATGAATCCTGATTTTAATAAATTTAAATAAAAATTCATGGGACAATTGGAAATTTCAAAACTGCATATTTGATGATTTAAGGAATTACTAATTTTTATGTATGATAATGTTACTGCAGTTATGTTTTTAAGAAGTTCTCTTTCTTTTTGTTAAATTTTATGTTTGGTGAACATAGACACAGCAAAACCCGGTCCCATTCCATAGTCTTTAGACATGATGATTAATAACATTGGTTACATTCTTCACATTGTGTCAGCATTCTTCTTATTTTTGTTCTGGTTGTTTCATTTCCATTTACTTAATCTCCCTGACCCCCAACCTTCTTATCTGTGCTTTAAAATAGCTATTGACCTCTTGGTGTTATATATATATATGTTTAAAAGAAGCACAGTATTCAAGGGTGACATCTTTACTCTTTGGGCTAAACAGTTACTTTCGGGGAATGGTTTCAATTCAGGGTTTGAAGAGTAAGTCAGGGCCATAGTCTTGGGGACTCCTCCAGCCTCAGTAGTGCCAGTAAGTCTGGATTCTTTAAGAATTTGAAATTCTGTTCCACATATTTCTCCCTTTTTATCAGGATTCTTCTTTTGTGTTCCTGATTAGAATGTTCAGTAGTGGTAGCCAGGTACCATCTAGTTCTTCCGGTCTCAAAATGGAGGAGGCAGTGATTCATGGAAACAATTAATCCTATAGTCCAGTTCCTCTTCTAATTCTTGGGTTTCCTTCTTTCTCTTCTGTTCCAGATGAATAGAGACCAGCAGTTGTATCTTAAATGCCTGCTCATAAGCTTAAGACCCCAGATACTACTCACCATATTGGGAGGTTAGAGCATAAACTTATAAGAACTATTAAAAAAAAAAAAAAACTTTTAAGAACTATATTATGCCAGTTTCACGAGACCATGGCCTAAGCTCCAAATCAAGAGAACTAATCCCATGAGGTGGTTATGTCTGATTAGTATCAGCATCTGTGGCCCCCCCCATCATTTTTTTTTTGTTGTTCTTAAAAGTCCTTGTCTTTTAAATATGTATACTGAAATATTTGCAGATGAATTATATGATATCCTGGATTTGCTTCAAAGTAATACAAAAAAAGAACTAATAGGTGTCAATATAGATGAAACTAGACAAACCATTAGTTGAAATGGTTGAAGCTGGGTGATAACTACATGGGGGCTAATGAGATTATTATGTCTACTTTGATGTATGTTGGAAATTTTCCATAATAAAGGGATTTTTAAAAAGATGCATTGCAGTTACGTTGAACTTTGCACCATGATCTGAGAATTTAGTTGTTATTTGTTTCTATGGTAAAATGTTTTCCAAGTATTTCTGATGTCTAATGAAACATTAGAAGGTAGCCTAATTCTAAGATGAGGACTGTTTCTTTCTTCTTTTCAAAAATATAGCACTATTAGTTCCAGTCCTTCCTTTCATTAGCTTTTGTACCAGTATTCCTTTTGCACTCCCAGTGACTAAAGAAATGAGAAAGTGAGGTTTGGGGAGAGAGAAAAACAAGGAGCCTAGATTAATCATGTATCTTTTGAATGATCAAGGTTGTCTTAATGTCATCTAGCTCAATTGGCATAACATAGTTTATAAAGAAATTCTTCTACGTCTTACTTTGGTGAGTAGCACCTGGGGTCTTAAAAGCTTGTGAGGTGCTGTCTAAGATACTCCACTGGTCCCACCCCGACTGGAGCAAGAAAACCAAAGACACAAGAAAAAGATTAGTCCAAAGGACTAATGGACCACAACTACCAAAGCCTTCACCAGACTTAGTCCAGCACAACTATGTGATGCCAGACTACCACCACCAACTGCTCTGACAGGGGTCACAATAGAGAGTCCCGGACAGAGCTGGAGAAAAATGTAGAACAAAATTCTAACTCTCACACACACAAAAAAAGAAGGCCCAGCTTACTGGTCTGACAGAGACTGGAGAAACCTTGAGAGTATGGCCCCTGGATACTCTTTTAACTCAGTACTGAAGTCGCCCTTGAGATTTACCCTTCAGCCAAAGATTAGACAAGCTCATAAAACAAAACAAGACTAAATGGGCACATCGGCCCAGGGGCAAGGTTGAGAAGACAGGAGGGGATAGGAAAGCTGGTAATGGGAACCTGAGGTCGAGAAGGGAAGACTGTTGACACATCGTGGGATTGGCAACCAGTGTCACAAAACAATATGTTTATTAATTGTTTAATGAGAAACGAATTTACTCTGTAACCTTTCATCTAAAGCACAACAAAATAAAGTTGACTTAATTTTTTTCTATTTGATATCAGTCATTTAAGGTCATTGATAGCACTAGGTCTCCTTATTATCCTTCTTTCCCCCTCTTACTTGCTCTGCAAATAAAAATATTGAAAGAAAAAAGTACAGCTGTCTTTAATGCCTTCACAAATGGCCACATTAGTTCCATTTATTTTTTAGAGCTGTTTTTCTGTGGAGTATAGTTAATGTCAAGTAAGATAATTGAAAGAATTAAGTAGTCATCAAATAAATATGAAAATAATATAGTATCTTCTTCTAATTGTTAAATAAAATCTGTGAAATATTTTAGTTTTCTGATAAGAAAATGATAGGATAATTTTGCAGAATGATTCCTGTGACTTTCATTGCAGGGAATTCCATTACAGAGGATTTGAATTGCCTTTTAACTAATGGAGCCCTGGTGGCACAGTGGTTAAATTGCTTGACTGCTAACCGAAAGGTTGGTGGTTCGAAACCACAAGCAGCACCAAGGGAGGAAGATGTAGCAGTCAGCTTCCATAAAGATTTATAGCCTTGGAAACCCTGCAGGGAAATTCTAGTGTGTCCTATAGGGTCGTTATGAGTTGTAATTAACTCTATTGCGGTAGGTTTGGTTTTGGGTTTTTCTTATCTAATATAGTCAACTCAAGTTTAGAAGATAAAAAAGACAAAAGTTAAAAATGAAATCTGAGTCTAGATTGGAAAAATACATTTTAGGGTATCAGTTTATGAAATAAATTAGTAATTTGGATAAAGTCCATGTTCAGGCAAAATTTATTGAAATTTTCCTCAAAGGGTGTTTAGGTGGTTGATAAACAGCTGTGACTCTGGTTGCCTAGGGCTCTTCAAAATGACTGTAAGTTGCTAAATCAAAATTTTATTTATAAAAGTGGTATAATCATATCCAAATTATAAAAAATTTTGGGAAATAAAAGAAAAAAGTACCATAATTTCACAGTATTGATAGAATTGCTGCTGTAATTTTAATATGTATCTTTTTTTTCATGTACATATTTTTTAAAGTACTTATTTTTTAAGTACTCCTAAATTCCAGATTTAAATGTGGGACTAAAACTGTTTGTTGTATATAATAGTCTGTGATTTTGGATATGGCTTTGGGGCTCTGTAATTTTTAGTTTAGTTCATTAAGACCAGAAATATACATTATATTTCTCAATCTAAATGTATATATTTTTCCTATAAAACTCATTGTTGTCAAGTCGACTGCAACTCATAGTGACCCTGAAGGACAGAGTAGAACTGCCCTGTGGGGTTCCCAAAGCTGAAATCTTTATCAAAGCAAACTGCCACATCCTTCTCCTTTGGAGCATCTGGTGGGTTCGAACCACCGACCTCTCTCTTGTTTAGCAGCTGAGTGCTTAACCACTGTGCAACCAGAGCTTCACTATGACTGTGATCCAGAGTGACCCTGCTTTGAGTTTTCGCACATGCTTTTTAGACAAGTAGAGCCAAAATGTCAAACCCCAAACCCAGTTCATAGATACTAGGTCTAGACTGTTGCTATTATAGCATTAGCATACTTAGAACAGATTTTAGTAGAATGAATAAGAATATAGATATGAATACAGAAGTTAAGGAGGAAAAAGTAAGAAAGAATACATGAGTAAGGAAACTGGAACAGATTCAGAGTTTTGGCACTGACCAAGTAAGAAAGCACAATACTGTTGTTTATAAACTTAATAGATGTGAAGAAAACACTTCCACTGTGAAAACTGATCCTGGCTACGTGTTATGCCTGTTGTTACTTTGAGAATCATAGAGAAGTTTAATCCTCTTGTACTTTTAATATGATTAATGGGGAAGAAAGAATATACACTTTGAATAAAGAAAATTTAAGAGTACAGCAGCAGTCCGGAAGTTAGGCCATTTCAATTCAGATTTTACTGCTGCATTGATTAGCTACATGTGCTAGAGCTGCACTGTTCAATACAGTAGCCACCTTGGGACTATTTACATATAAATTAAAATTAACTGAAATGAAATTAAAAATTCAGTTCCTTGGTTGCACTAACCACATTTCATGTGCTCGATATGTAGCTAGTGGCCACTGTACTAGATAGCGGATGTGGGACATTTCAGTCATTGCAAAAAAATTTGTTGGATAGTGCTGTTAGAGAATATTGGGAAATTAGGTTGATGGCGTATCTTAAAAACTAGATAGAGGAATTTAGATGTTATGTGGTAGAAAAAAAGATGAAACGTTTTAAGCAGGACATACACATGATTGATATGTTTTAGGAATCTTCTGGACTTATTTTTTAAAAATGGAGTAA
The DNA here is from genome assembly GCF_024166365.1 of Elephas maximus indicus. Lineage (NCBI taxonomy): Eukaryota > Metazoa > Chordata > Mammalia > Proboscidea > Elephantidae > Elephas > Elephas maximus. The sequence continues at coordinate 29,712,339 of NC_064832.1, read as the reverse complement.
AGGAAGAATGGCCTAGAGTTAGGGAATATGAATGGAAGGCTATCGAAATAATTCTGGCATAAGTGATTAAGTCCTAAACCAAAATGGTGGCTGTTGTGGGATAAAAGAAATGAAAAAGATAGACATCTGAAAAGATAAGACTTGATGACTGACAGGTCACACAGAACAAAAATCAAGAAATGCACAAATAATGCAGTAAAGGCAAAGCATAGTGTCAGAAATAAATCAGATGGATAGGATAGCAGATGAAAAACACTCATAAGGAGCACATGATAATAGAGATAACTCCTTTTAGAAGATTGTAGCCTTTTCTAGGATTTCATCTTGGCCTGGAGGCATTTCTAGGGCATGTGAGCCTGGTTAAAAGAATGGTGAGGAAGTATGTTGATGGAATGGGGATTCAGATTTAACAAGGAAATTCTAAGAATTGCTGTTATAACCAACAATTTTCAAGAAGCCTGGGATTTTTTTGATTTTAGTGAAAAATTTTAAACTTTTCTATTTGGTAATTGTGATGAAAAGTTTTAGGGCTATATTTAAAACTGTATATAAGAATCAGTAGAACTATGCTGAGTTATTTAAGCTGTGTATTTATAATGGCAAAAAAATGTTTTCTAGCTGAACACGTTAGCTGCCGTGTTGAGACGAAGTACAAACGCTTATTCTTTCTGAAAGGTTGATGTAGTGTCTTAAGTCTAAAATATATTGTTTTTAAAAATGAGAGAAAATATTATTATTTGTCAGAAGATTAAGCTTTCAAGGGACCCCTGGATATCTTTTATCTGTTTTGATTGTTTTTCTCTTTTCCGAACTTTACACTTGGGGGGTCCCTTTTGCTAGTGTTCTGTATCCCAAATCCCTTTGTTTCTCCAGCAGCTTCTGCGTCTCAGAAGTTCTGATATGTGGTAGGCAATGCATTTGACTCATCTTTTTTCTGGAACTGAATTTTTCATATAACGATAATTTAGTAATTTATATCAGTTCTGTAGGAGGAGGATCAGAATTCATTGGTGGAGGGTTTGAAAACAGGCTGTCACCTGCTGATGCATTAATTGTCTAACCATGAAGCTTTATGATGCAGTTTTAATTTTACCATAAAAACAGAAGTGTTGAATTCCATTAATTTTTCTCTTCAAGGAGCATATCAGGAAGTAATTTCCTAAACTAAAAGCTGTTATTTCTTTCTGTTAGGAAGGTATTTTTCTGCCTTTTACACAGACATCATAACAGAATGTTGTAATTTGATTGTTATTGAATATTTGGGAAATAGACATTACATATTTTCTTCCACCTTCCCCCAATATTTTTAATCAAGTCTCTCCTACCACTTCTTAGAATTAACAGACCCTGGATGTGGTTATCGCCCTGCTGTCAAATTTCTTATGTGAATGAATTGTGTGGTGTTGGAAAAAGGGATAGTTAGTTTCAGGTGTATGCATATAATTTTGAGATTATCAGGTAAAAATGAGGAGATCAAATAACCTTGCTATGTCAATTTGGATACCCTTTTTTCTTTTTTGCATTTATTTTAAATACTGAAATTTTATGAAATCAACTTCCTTTTGTTATATATCCATAGCTTCATGATGCCTGCTGCCAATCATTTCTCTTTATACTTCTTTGGGGAAAGTATTTTGGTGTGATTAGATTATACAGTACATGGAGGAAATGGAGTTAAATGTAAGTTATGTTAGAAAGGTAAAGAAAGGTAGATTGGGGTAAAATCTGGACGGCCTTGAATGTTAGGGAGTTTGGGTCTTATTTCCAGGCAAAGAATTTTTTTTTTTTTTTTTTATTGTGCTTTAAGTGAAAGTTTACAAATCGTCAGTCTCATACAAGAATTTATATACACCTTCCTATATACTCCTAATTGCATTCACCCTAATGAGACAGCACACTCCTTCCCTCCACTCTTTCTATTTGTGTCCATTCGGCCAGCTTCTAACCCCCTCTGCCCTCTCATCTCCCCTCCAGACAGGAGATGCCAACATAGTCTCATGTGTCTGCTTCTTCCAAGAAGCTCATTCTTCACCAGTGTCATTTTCTGTCCCATTGTCCAGTCCCAGCCCTGTCTGAAGAGTTGGCTCTGGGAATGGTTCCTGTCTTGGGCTAACAGAAGGTCTGGGGACCATGACCCCCTGGGGCCCTCCGAGTCTCAGTCAGACCATTAAGTATGGTCTTTTTGTGAGAATTTGGAATCTGCATCCCACTGCTGTCCTGATCCCTCAGGGGTTCTCTGTTGTGTTCCCTGTCAGGGAAGTCATCTAGTTCATCTGGTCTCAGGCTGATGTAGTCTCTGGTTTATGTGGCCCTTTCTGTCTCTTGGGCTCATAATTGTATCTTTGGTGTTCTTCATTCTCCTTTGGTCCAGGTAGGTTGAGACCAATTGATGCATCTTAGATGGCCGCTTGCTAGCGTTTAAGACTCCAGACGCCACTCTCCAAAGTGGGACAGGCAAAGAATTTTTAAGTAGGGAATAAACAGGATCAGAATGATGCTTTGTGAAGATGTGGTGACAGTATCAAGGGCTAGAAAGGGGAAAGTTTGGAGCCAGGGGAACAGATAAGCTGGTAAATACCTGCCAGTCCCATGACAGATACTGATCATAAACACATTGCTCTGACCTACAGAACTCGGACCAGTGCGACATTCTTTCTCAACCTAGTTCTTCAAAAAGGCACTACTAGGCAGTTGAAGCGGGCATGTCAGATGAAATCTATTTGCTATCTTGGTCATAAATAATGTGGTCTCGAATCTGACAATTGAAGTGGCAGGAGAAATTTCAGTGTTATAATTTCCAGAACTTAAATACCAGGATGAACCATTTGGTCCAGGGAGACTAAGCTCATCTCAATTCTGACTTAAAATTGTGTCTTACTTCACATGCCAACTGTAACCTGTGGAAATCTCAGCTTCCCTTCCCTGATCAGTTCAGACCCTAACTGCCCATGCAGCCCTTCGTTCTCTTATCCCTAGCTACCTGGGGCTAGGTTGGCAGGTACCACCTGAAAGCTCAGGAGTCCACATGACTCTCTCCTCTTCAGACCAGCCAGCCCCTAATTTGAGGTTTTCTTCTATCTCCTCAGGATATCAGCTGTAAGCTTGGGACTTCACATGTCTCCTTTTACTTCAGACCGGGTGGCTACCCCTGCTCCTTTGGGTCTGATAGTTTCCTGAAATGACTCAGAATTCATTCTATACTTACTATAGATTTATTACAACCAAAAAAGCATACATAAACAAAGAGATAGATAGGTAAAGTCTGGGAGGGGTCATAGCACATAGCTTCCATGTCCCAAGGAGAGACACATTATCCTCTTTTGTGCATGATCACCAACCAGGAAGCTCCATTTGAGCCTCAGGGCTCAGAGCTTTTATTGGCCTCACCACATGGCCATGATAAATTATATCATGCCTTATGACACTTAGTCAGCATTGGGCCCTCAGGTGAGCCTCTATCATCAGAGCTGTAAAGCATGTAAAACGAAAGGCCAAATTGCTTTCTGCACCTCAGCCTGAATCCTTGAGTGACTTTGTAGAGCAAAGCTTAGTCACCATCCTCTTGCCTTCATTGACCTCCACTGGAATTATAATGTGAGTGAGAAATAAAATTGTTTGTCCCTGTGTGACCTAGCTTACCCTGGTTAACACAGGACATGCATAAGGACAGGCAGGATTGGGTAAAGGATGATGACATGTTGTTTAGTGGTGCCTGCAGCCTGTCAATGTTATATTTAGTAGGCAGCTGCATATCAAAGACTTGAAAGTTTAGAAAAGTTAATGCCAAGAGTTATTTTGGAAGCCATGTGCAAAGAAGTGATTGTTTGAAGCCATGGAGATTGCCAAACAACAGAACATTATAACAGAGTAAAAGTAGGAAAAGGAGAAAGATTCTGCAGAGAATATAGGAAAAGGTAGTGTTTGTTGAAGTGAAAGCAGGAGAAAAGAATTTTAAGCACTGAATTTGACTTTTTTCTTTAATTATAATGACTGAATTATTTAAAAAAATAATTTGAGAAGCTAGCAAAATATGTACCCATCATCATGCCAAGCCTTTACATATATTATCTCATTTAATGCATCATAATATTTTAAGAGCTAGATATTACTGTAGTCTCTTCTTTATGGGTCCTTATGTAAAGCTGTAGTTTATAGAGGTTAAGTAATTTACCCAAGGTCACACAGCTAATGAGTGGTGAAACTGGGATTTAAGTCCAGACAACCTGACTTCAAAACCCCAGCTTTTAACCACTGTACTTTCTTTGTTATTACATCCTAAGTAAATGAGAAAAATTAGCTTTTGATTTAATAAATTTCAAGATCCCTGCTTTCTTGGAGCTTACATTGTATTTGAAGAAGAAAGAAAACAATTAAACATTAACAAATAAGGGAATTATAGTGTTGTATAAGGTGATAAGGGTTGTGGGTTAAAGAAAAAGTAAAACAGCAGAGTTAGGAGGATTAGGGGTGGCAGGTTGTGATGGTGATGATGCTCGGGGTGGGGTGAGGCGTGGGAAGAAACAGATTGCTGTATTAAATACAGTAGTCAGGGAAGGTGGACCTCATTGGGAGGATGGGATTTAAAACAAAGACTTGAAGGGTGTGAGAGAATCAGCCACCTTCAGAGGAGAGGTCAAGACTAGAGATAAAAACTTGGGAGTCGTCAGTGTATGTTGTTGTTGTTAGGTGTCGTCGAGTCGGTTCTGACTCATAGCAACCCTGGGAGTCATCAGTGTATGTTGTTGTTGTTAGGTGTCGTCGAGTCAGTTCCAACTCATAGCGACCCTGTGTACCACAGAACGAAATACCGTCTAGTCCTGTGCCATCCTTATAACCGTTGTTATGCTTGAGCCCATTGTTTCAGCCACTGTGTCAATCCATCTCGTTGAGGGTCTTCCTCTTTTCGGCTGACCCTATACTTTACCAAGCATGATGTCCTTCTTCAGGGGCTGATCCCTCCTGACAACTGTCCAAAGTATATAAGACATAGTCTCACCTTACTTGCTTCTAAGGAGCGTTCTGGTTGTACTTCTTCCAAGACAGATTTGTTTGTTGTTTTGGCAGTTCATGGTAAATTCAGTATTCTTCACCAACACCTCAATTCAAAGGTGTCAGTTCTTCTTTGGTCTTCTTTATTCATTGTCCGGCTTTCACATGCATATGATGCAGTTGAAAATACCATGGCTTGGGTCAGGCACACCTTAGTCTTCAAGGTGACATCTTTAAAGAGGTCCTTTGCAGCAGGTTTGCCCAATGCAGTGTGTCTTTTTATTTCTTGACTGCTGCTTCCATGGTGTCGGTTGTGGATCCAAGTAAAATGAAATCATTGACAACTTCAGTCTTTTCTGCATTTAACATGATGTTGCTTATTGGTCTAGTTGTGAGGATTTTTGTTTTCTTTATGTAGAGGTGTAATCCATACTGAAGGCTGTAGCCTTTGATCTTCATCAGTAAGTGCTTTAAGTCCTCTTCACTTTCAGCAGGCAAGGTTGTGTCATCAGCATAAGGCAGGTTGTTAGTGAATCTTCCTCCAATTGTGGTGCCCCGTTCTTCTTTATATAGACCAAACCAAACCCATTGCTGTCTAGTCCGATTCATAGTGACCTTATAGGACAGGGTGGAACTGCCCCACAGGGTTTCCAAGGAGTGCCTGGTGGATTTGACTGCTGACCTTTTAGTTAGCAGTCGTAGCACTCAACCACTACATCACCAGGGTTTCCTCAGATAGTCCAGCTTCTCGAATTATTTACTCAGCATACGGACTGAATAGGTACGGTGAAAGGATACAACCTTGATGCATACCTGTCTTGACTTTAAACCACTCAGTATCCCCTTGTTCTGTCCAAACAGCAGCCTCTTGATCTATGTACACATTCCTTATGAGCACAATTAAGTGTTCTGGAATTCCTGTTCTTCACAATGTGATCCATAATTTATGATTGACACAGTCAAATGCCTTTGCATAGTCAATAAAACATAGGTAAACATCTTTCTGGTCTTCTCTGCTTTCAGCCAGGATCCACCTGACATCAGCAATGATATCCCTGGTTCCACGTCCTCTTCTGCATCAGTGTATAGATGGTATTGTGAGCACTGAACATGCCCATCACATCAGATAGTGTTGTAAGATGGGTTGTTTCATAAGTGTATGCCTAGTGTCATTCCTCTTTCAATACTTTGCATTTACTAGAATTTATATAAATAGAATCATACAGTATGTACTCTTTTTTGAGGGCGGGGCTCTGGCTTGTTTCACTCAGCATAATTATGTTGATGTTCATCCTGTTGCATTTATGACTTCTTTTCTTTTTTTTAATATCTGCATAATACTCCAGTATAGAGCTATACCATGATTTGTTTATTCCTTCACCTGTTGATGGGCATTCAGGTTATTTTCACTATTTGACTATTATAAAGAAAGTTGCTGTGAATATTTGTGTACATGTTGTATACCCAAATTTCTCTTGAGTAAATATATAGCAGTGGAATGTCTGGGTCAGGTATATTCTGGACTTTTTAAGAAACCACAAACCTGTTTTCTGAAATGATTGTGTTATTTTAGCCACCCATCAGCAATGTTTGAGTGTTGCAGTTGCTCCACATCCTCACCAACACTTGGCATGGTCAGTTTTTAAAATTTTAACTGTTCTGTTATTAGCTGCTGCTGAGTTGGCTCGGACTCATGCCAGCCTTATGTACATCACAACAAAATGTTGCATGGTCCTGCATTAACCTCATAGTCACCAGCATGTTTGAGTCCATCGTTGCAGCTGTTGTGCCAATCCATCCCACCAAGCGTCTCCTACTCCCTTGGCTCTCTACTTAACCAAACATGGTGTCCTCCTCCAGTGATTGATCTCTCCTAATGATGTGTACAAAGCAAGACAGTTGGACAGTGTTCTGTTGTGATCCATGAGGTTTTCACCGGCTAATTTTTGGAAGTAGATCTCCAGGTCTTTCTTTTTAGTCTTAGTCTAGAAGCTCTGCTGAAACCTGTCCACCATGGGTAACCCTGCTGGTATTTGAAAGACTGGTGGCATAGCTTCCAGCATCATAGCAACACATAGGCAACCATAGTACAACAAACTGACAGTTAGCTGTTTTAGTAGGTGTATAATAGTATCGTTTTGTGGTTTTCATGGAATCGACTTGACGACACACAACAACAGTGACTAATGAGGTAAAGCATTTTTCATGTGCTTATTGGTTTTTTTTTCTTTGGCCATCTCTACATCTGCTTTAGTGAAGTGTTTGTCAGATCCTTAGCCCATTTTTAATTTAGGGTTTGCTGTCTAATTATTGAATTTTGAAATATCTGTATATTCTGTATAGAAGTCCTTTATAAAATATATGATTTACATATATTTTCTGCTGATCTTTGGCTTGTCTTTTCACAGTATTAATTACCCTTTTTTTTTTTTTTAGTAATTTTACACTCACAGGAGTTGCAAATATAATACAAAGGAGCCTAGTGTATGCTTTATCCAACTTGCCCCAGTGGTAACATCTTAAACATAACTATAGTACGGTATCAAAACTAGGCAATTGACATTGATAAAATCTATAAATCTCATTCAGATTTCACCAGCTGTTGCATGTGCTCATTTGTGTGTGTATAGTTGTATGAACTTTTGTCAGGTATATAGATTCATCCACCTCACCCCTGCAATCAAGATACAGAGCTGTTCCATCATCACAAAGGAATGCCTTCATGCTATTCCATGGTAATTGCAACTTCACAGCACACCACCGTATCCCTAATCCCTGGCAAAGACTGATTTGTTTTCTTTCTCCATAATGTTATTTTAAGAATATTATGTGAATAAATCATACAGCATGTATGTAACCTTTTGAAATTGACTTTTTCACTCTACGTAATGCTCTTGAAATCTATCCAAGTTGTATGAATACTAGTGGTTAAGAGAGTCTGGCTGCTAACCAAAAGGTCGGTAGTTCGAATCCACCAGGTGTTCCTTGGAAACCCCATGGAGCAGTTCTACTCTGTCCTATAGGGTAACTATGAGTGGGAATCGACTCAATGGCGATGGGTTCTATTTCATTGCTCTTTATCATTGTATGGATATACCAACAGCAGTTTGTTTCTTTGAAGAACATTTGATTTGTTTTCACATTTTGGCTATTACAGGTACAGCTGCTGTGAACATTCATATACAGGTTTTTGTGTCACAGGTTTTCATTTCTCTGGAATAAATGCCCGGAGTGTGATTGATGGGTTGTTTCCTAAGTATATGCCTGGTTTTATGAGAAACTGACAAACTGTTTTTCAGAGTGGTGTACCATTTTACGTTCCCTCCAACTGTGCATGAGAAACGCATTCGCTCTGCATCCTGGCCAGCATTAGTTATTACCACTTTTTGTTTTTTTTTACTTTAGCTGTGTATTTGTGATAGGTGTGTGGTGATAGTTCATCATTGTCTTAATTTGTATTTTTTTAATGATTAGTGATGTGAACACCTTTCCCTGTACTTACCTGCCATCTGTATATCCTCTTTGGTGAAATGTCTTTTCACGTCTTTTGCCTATTTTCTAATGGATTATTCATGTTGAGTTTTCAAAGTTCTTTATATATTCTAAATATGAACTCTTTGTCATCGTTAAAATGGACTGGCATCGGACTTTGTCTGACTTCACTAGGGGGTAGAGAGGCATCATCAACATCAGCCCAAGGCTGATTCCTATGAGGTGGAGGTCAGACATGCCTCCTCTCTCCAACCTTTTTACCAGTTCTGACACCAGCCATTCCTTGCACGGCACTCTCTACTTCTCTGTTGGGTTTGGTAATTCTTTGCAGTGGCCGCACAGAACTCACAGATCATATTCACAGTTACGGGCTTTATTAGGGAAATAGCAGGGTACAACTGAGGATCACGATCAGCGGACTAAAACTTGGGGTCAGGATCAAGAAGCATGTAGTTAAAGTCTCCCTCTTTAGTGCAGGACAACTCTCTCAGCTCCTTTCTGCTATACAGGGCTCTTCCTGGTCCCAGCCTCTGCCCTGCTCAGGCTAGTGTTACAAAGCTCTTTAGTTCTGCTGATAACTGCCCGGAGGCACCCCGCTTCACCAGAAAGCCTCCTACCCAAAGGCCCTCAGCTCTCTTATTCCATGAGTTGGTATGCTCCATGAGCCAGGAAGCCCACCGTGCCATCTAGTGCCTGTCTCCTGGTTCTGCTGCTGCCGTTTCTCTGCCACTAAAGCCTGCTGTGCTTGCGGTCGCTTCTCACCATTTCAGGGCACCTCTGGTTTTACCACTTTTTCTGCCTCCTGGGTCTAGAAGATTCTCGGTGCAGTGACCCTGGGTTCAAAAGACACACTCGCTCCTGGCACTCTTCTTCTTGATCGTAGTGAGATCCCGCTCTGTTTCTGGGGTTGGCTTCCTTTAAGCCTTGTGGGATGGCAAAACTGACCAATCCCATTGTGAGAGAAGCAGAGAGTGCCATGGGAGGAGCAGCTGGTGTCAGAATTGGTAAAAAGGTTGGAAAGAGGAGGTATCTCTGACCTTATCTGCATGATCCCACCCCCGAAAGGATTCCATACACCTTATTTGCATTTTTAGCAAGCTGTCCAATCCCCTTGGTGGACCACAAGCACCTTTTTGCATAATCTCGCCCAGTCATTTTGTGGGAGCCACAAGACCATGGCTAAAAGGGCATATTTTTATCTAAGATATGAGGTTTATATCAAAGTTCGCTTTTTGGTGAACCTACACAAAAAAAATTTTTTTTTTTTTTTTACAGATGTCCAGTTGCTCAAGCTTCATCGATGAAAAGACTGTCTTTTACATATAAGTCTGTAATACATTGTTACTATTTTTGTTAAAACAAATACCTTTTTTAAAAATTTAATAATAAAAAAACTTAAATGTTTACCTTTATAATACACTTCATTTCTTTGGTAGACACAAGTTTCCATTTGGTATTTTCCTTCTGCCTAAAGGACTTCCTTTAACATTTTTTGTAATGGGTGTCTGTGCATAATGAATTCTTTCAGCTTTACTATATCTGAGGTTATTTTTATGACATCTTCATTTTTGAAAGATGTTTTCACTGGGTAAAGAATTCTAGGCTGACAGTCTTTCAGTACTTTAAAGATTTTGCTTCACTGTCTTCCTTGTATTGCTTATAACAACAAAAAATTATCCTTTGTGTATATATATATATTTTTGTGACTGCTTTTCAGAATTTTTGCCCACTAATCTTGAGTAGTTTGATTTTGATGTCCTTGGTGTAGTTTTCTGTGCTTGGGGTTTGCCGAGCTTCTTCAATCTCCAGGCTTTTATTTTTTTGTTTCTTTACCACATTTGGAAATGTTTTAGCCATTTCTTCATTCTTAATATATTTTTTTCTGTGCTCCTGGGGGATTCCAGTTGCATGTATATTAGGCTTATTTAAATTGTCCTGTAGCTTACTTGGAAACCCTGGTGGCATAGTGGTTAAGTGCTACGGCTGCTAACCAAAGGGTTGGCAGTTGGAATCTGCCAGGCGCTCCTTGGAAGCTCTATGGGGCAGTTCTACTCTGTCCTATAGGGTCGCTATGAGTCGGAATCAACTTGACGGCACTGGGTTTATAGCTTACTTATATTCTGTTCTTTTTTTCCCTGTGTGTTTCTTTCTAAACAGTTTCCATTGCTATGTATTCATGTACGCTAATCTTTTCTTCCGCAATGTCTAATCTGCCATTAATTGCATTCATTGTACTTTTCATCTCACACATAGTTGTTAATCTCTATAAGCTTGCCTTAGGAGTCCCTGAGTGGTGCAAATGGTGACACGCGGGACTACTAACCAAAAAGTTGGCAGTTCAGACCCACCCGGAGGTATCTCAGAAGACAGGCATGGCATCTGCTTCACAGCCATTGAAAAACCTGTGGAGCAGTTCTACTCTGCACACATGGGGTCTCCATGTGTTAGAATCTACTCCAGGGCAAATAACAACAACATCAACAAGCTTGATTTGTTCCATATTTCTACTTAACTTTTTTGAACACATGGTGTACGATCTTAATACTGGTTTTAATTTCCTTGTCTACTAATTCTAATATATGTGTCAGTTCTAGGTAGGTTTTGATTAGTTGATTTTTCTCCTCATGTGGGACATAATTTCTTTCATATCTGATAGTTTTTTTTATTGAATGCTGTACATTGTGAATTTTATCTTGTCGGTTGCTGGATATTTCTGTATTCCTCAAAATGTTCTTGAGCTTTGATCTGGTATACAGTTATGTTTTTTGGAAACAGTCTGATACTTTCAAGTCTTGCTTTTAAGATTTGTTAAGCAGGAATGGGACAGTGCTCATTGTGGGGTTAATTATTCCCCACTGCTGAAGTAAGACCTTCTCTGTATTCTTCTCAGTGCCCTGTGAATTAGGAGGCTTTCTAGGGGAGACAGGTACAATTTCTGGCCTTGTGTGTCGGGCACTGTTACTTCTAACCCCATGAGATAGTCTTTTTTTCCTCCTGGTCTTGCATAGTTTCCTCACATGCATGCAATAATCAGTAGCACTTAGCTGAATACTTGAGAGGGAGTATCTGCAGATTTTCAGAGTTTTATTCTGTCTAGCTCTCCTCTCTGGTAATCTGTCTTGCAAACTTTGCCCTGGTTTCCCCAGACTGTCAACTATGGAGTCCTCAACTTGGAGTCCTCTGGCTTTTCTTGGGCTCCTATTCTCTGCTCTGTAGCCTAGAAACTTTCTCAAGGCAAGAAGCTGAGACAATCATAGGACTCACCTCATATATTTCTTATCTGTTAGGGATCGCTGTCCTTCTTTGCCTGATGCCCCAGTGTCTTGTAAACTACCGTTTATATTTCAGTGGTTCTCTCAATAGGGGTGAGGGCAATTTAGGCCTCCCCACCCCCAGACTCATTTGGCAACATCTGGAGGCATTTTTGGTTGTCACAATCGAGGTGCAGGCCAGGGATGCTGCTAAATACCCTGCATTGCAAAGGACATATCCCCATAACAAAGAGTTGTCCAGCCCAAAATGTCAGTAGTGCCAAGACTGAGAAGCTCTGTTATATTTTTACTGTTTTTTAGTTATTTCAGGCAGGAGAATAACTCCTATCCCTGTTACTTCATCTGGACCAGAAGTAGGAGTCCATGGAAAGTTTCTTTTTTTTTTTTTTTTTTTTTAAGATACGAGACACCAAATATTTGTTTTTCCAAGAGAGTAAGCTAGTAGAGGGGAAAAATCAATGATGCATGAGAGAGAGAAGCCTGTTGCTAGAGCATTGTCCTTAGGCAGGCAGGGAAGAATGGGCACTAATGAAGGAGTGGTTGGGGTAGCTAGAAGCTAGTTGATACAAAGTGAGTGGAGAAAAGATGTCGTATATATACGAACAAATGCAGATTCATGGGTATATGTGGTGAAAGGAACTTGTGGAGGTTTTTTCTTAAATGTTTCTATTTCCTAATATTGTTAAGTGCCTTTTAGTTGATTTTCAACTCGTAGTTATGCCATGAGACAAAGTAGAACTGTCTCATAGGGTTTTCTAGGTTGTAATCTGTACAAGAGCAGACCTCCTGGTCTTTCTCCTCTGAAGCTGCTAGGTGGTTTCAAACTGCCAACCTTTCAGTTAGCAGCAGAGGGCTTAATGGTTGCACCACCATGGCTCCTTATTTTCTAATGCTAGTAAGGATAGAAAGAAACTTTAGAGAGTATCAAAAAAACAAAAACAAACCTGTTGCCATGAGTCAACTCCGACTCATAGAGACCCTGTGGGCAGAGTAGAACTGCCCCATTGGGTTTCCAAGGCTGTAATCTTCACCGAAGCAGACTGCCACATCTTTCTCCCACAGAGTGGCTGGTGGGGTTGAAGCACTGACCTTTTGTTGAGCAGCCAAGCGCCTGACCACTGCCCCATTAGGGCTCATTTGTAGAGAGTAAACCCAGAAAACCCAGTGCCGTCAAGTCGATTCCAACTCCTAGTGACCCTATAGGACAGAGTTTTTGTAGCGAGTACAAGGTATGAAATACCTGTCTAAGAGATTAAGAGAATGAAGATATAATTTCTAGACAGCACTAAGGACTCACTTAAGTTAGTGAATATCAGCCTAAAGTGACTAGTTTGCATGGTGGTTATCCTCTGTCACGTTTAGCAGCACAGCTGCATGTGCAAAGTATGTGCAGAGTTTAGTTTAATCAGGGTTGGTGTTTTATCAAGCAAATTCATTGAAGGTAATGAAAACAAAGGAGTCCTAACCAAGTATTACCAAATATATCCAGTAGAGTATAAAAGATCATACCAACTTGAGTTTATTCTTGGAGTTGAAGAAGCATTTAACATTAGGAAATCCTTAAGTATTAACCAGATTAACAGATTAAAGGAAGAAAAAAGCATATCATCTCAGATACAGAAAAAAGTATTTGATAAAATTGAACATCCATTCATGATAAAAGTTTCTAGTACACCAGCAATAGAAGGAAACTGTTAGCCTTATGAAGACACCTACAAAAACCTATGTCAAGGAGGCGGAGCCAAGATGGCGGACTAGGCAGACGCTACCTCGGATCCCTCTTACAACAAAGACACGGAAAAACAAGTGAATCGATCACATACATAACAATCTACGAACCCTGAACAACAAACAGATTTAGAGACGGAGAACGAACTAATACGGGGAAGCAGCGATTGTTTCCAGAGCCTGGAGCCAGCATACCAGTCAGGTACGGCACAAGCACAGAGACCTGCTCCACCCCCCTGAACTAACCCCGGGAGGGGGACTAGCCGGTTCCACGGGCGGCGTGGGACGCAGCCGTTAGGAGAAGTCCCCGGGAGGCAGTGACTGATCTTGGAGCAGAAAGAGCAGCACCCGAGCCGGGGAACCGTCCCACAGGGATTTGGACTGCACGCAGGTACGCCATAAACACGGAGAGTTGCTCCACCCCCTGAACTAACCCCGGGAAGGTGACCATCCGGGTCGCGCGGGCGGCGTGGGACGCAGCCGGTAGGAGAAGTCCCCGGGAGGCAGCGACTGGTATTGGAGCGGGGAGAACAGCGTTCCAGCCGGGACACTCGGTCGCGGCACAAGCACGGGGAGCTACTCCACCCATCTGAACTAACCCCGGGAGGGGGCCCACCTGGTTCACGGGGACGGCACGGCCACGCGGCTGGAGGGACGAGAAGTCCCCGGGAGGCAGCGACTGATTTTGGAGTCGAGAGTGCACCGTCCCAGTAGGGGAGCCTTGACGCTGGGCGTGGGGCTGGAAGCGGAGGATCTGACCGTGACTCCAGCGGGCCAGACCCCCCGGGGGCAATCTCCACACAGACAGCACACATAGGCGACGCGCCCGCGGGAATCTCAGATATAATAGTCTTTCCAAGCAAGACAAGCAACTCTGGCTATATTCTGAAGTGCTACTCTCCTATCTCTCTGTTCCCTCCCCCACCCTCCCCAGGCGGCTTCATTAACATCTGAATAGCCTGAGCCAGAGGGAGAACTCTGATAGGGATCTGACTGCAGTTTTTTTTTTAGCGGATTTTCTGGAAAAACTAGTTTCCCAGTGATGGCTCGGAGACAACAATCCATATCAAACCACTTAAAGAAGCAGACCGTGACAGCTTCTCCAACTCCCCAAACAAAAGAATCAAAATCTTTCCCAAATGAAGATACAATTTTGGAATTATCAGATACAGAATATAAAAAACTAATTTACAGAATGCTTAATGATATCACAAATGAAATTAGGATATCTGCAGAAAAAGCCAAGGAACACACTGATAAAACTGTTGAAGAACTCAAAAAGATTATTCAAGAACATACTGGAAAAATTAATAAGTTGCAAGAATCCATAGAGAGACAACATGTAGAAATCCAAAAGATTAACAATAAAATAACAGAATTAGACAACACACTAGGAAGTCAGAGGAGCAGACTCGAGCAATTAGAATGCAGACTGGGACATCTGGAGGACCAGGGAATCAACACCAACATAGCTGAAAAAAAATCAGATAAAAGAATTAAAAAAAATGAAGAAACCCTAAGAATTATGTGGGACTCTATCAAGAAGGATAACCTGCGGGTGATTGGAGTCCCAGAACAGGGAGGGGGGACAGAAAACACAGAGAAAATAGTTGAAGAACTTCTGACAGAAAACTTCCCTGACATCATGAAAGACGAAAGGATATCTATCCAAGATGCTCATCGAACCCCATTTAAGATTGATCCAAAAAGAAAAACACCAAGACATATTATCATCAAACTCACCAAAACCAAAGATAAACAGAAAATTTTAAAAGCAGCCAGGGAGAAAAGAAAGGTTTCCTTCAAGGGAGAATCAATAAGAATATGTTCTGACTACTCAGCAGAAACCATGCAGGCAAGAAGGGAATGGGACGACATATACAGAACACTGAAGGAGAAGAACTGCCAACCAAGGATCATATATCCAGCAAAACTCTCTCTGAAATATGAAGGCGAAATTAAGATATTTACAGACAAACACAAGTTTAGAGAATTTGCAAAAACCAAACCAAAGCTACAAGAAATACTAAAGGATATTGTTTGGTCAGGGAACCAATAATATCAGATATCAGCACAACACAAGGTCACAAAACAGAACGTCCTGATATCAACTCAAATAGGGAAATCACAAAAACAAACAAATTAAGATTAATTAAAAAAAAATACACATAACAGGGAATCATGGAAGTCAATAGGTAAAAGATCACAATAATCAAAAAGAGGGACTAAATACAGGAGGCATTGAACTGCCATATGGAGAGTGATACAAGGCGATATAGAACAATACAAGTTAGGTTTTTACTTAGAAAAATAGGGGTATATAATGAGGTAACCACAAAAAGGTATAACAACTCTATAACTCAAGACAAAAACCAAGAAAAACGTAACGACTCAACTAACATAAAGTCAAACACTATGAAAGTGAGGATCTCACAATTTACTAAGAAAAACGCCTCAGCACAAAAAAGTATGTGGAAAAATGAAATTGTCAACAACACACATAAAAAGGCATCAAAATGACAGCACTAAAAACTTATTTATCTATAATTACCCTGAATGTAAATGGACTAAATGCACCAATAAAGAGACAGAGAGTCACAGACTGGATAAAGAAACACGATCCATCTATATGCTGCCTACAAGAGACACACCTTAGACTTAGAGACACAAACAAACTAAAACTCAAAGGATGGAAAAAAGTATATCAAGCAAACAATAAGCAAAAAAGAAGAGGAGTAGCAATATTAATTTCTGACAAAATAGACTTTAGACTTAAATCCACCACAAAGGATAAAGAAGGACACTATATAATGATAAAAGGGACAATTGATCAGGAAGACATAACCATATTAAATATTTACGCACCCAATGACAGGGCTGCAAGATATATAAATCAAATTTTAACAGAACTGAAAAGCGAGATAGATACCTCCACAATTATAGTAGGAGACTTCAACACACCCCTTTCGGAGAAGGACAGGACATCCAGTAAGAAGCTCAACAGAGACACGGAAGATCTAATTACAACAATCAACCAACTTGACCTCATTGACTTATACAGAACTCTCCACCCAACTGCTGCAAAATATACTTTTTTTTCTAGCGCACATGGAACATTCTCTAGAATAGACCACATATTAGGTCATAAAACAAACCTTTGCAGAGTCCAAAACATCGAAATATTACAAAGCATCTTCTCAGACCACAAGGCAATAAAACTAGAGATCAATAACAGAAGAACGAGGGAAAAGAAATCAAATACTTGGAAAATGAACAATACCCTCCTGAAAAAAGACTGGGTTATAGAAGACATCAAGGAGGGAATAAGGAAATTCATAGACAGCAACGAGAATGAAAATACTTCCTATCAAAACCTCTGGGACACAGCAAAAGCAGTGCTCAGAGGTCAATTTATATCAATAAATGCACACATACAAAAAGAAGAAAGAGCCAAAATCAGAGAACTGTCCCTACAACTTGAACAAATAGAAAGTGAGCAACAAAAGAATCCATCAGGCACCAGAAGAAAACAAATAATAAAAATTAGAGCTGAACTAAATGAATTAGAGAACAGAAAAACAATTGAAAGAATTAACAAAGCCAAAAGCTGGTTCTTTGAAAAAATTAACAAAATTGATAAACCATTGGCTAGACTGACTAAAGAAATACAGGAAAGGAAACAAATAACCCGAATAAGAAATGAGAAGGACCACATCACAACAGAACCAAATGAAATTAAAAGAATCATTTCAGATTATTATGAAAAATTGTACTCTAACAAATTTGAAAACCTAGAAGAAATGGATGAATTCCTTGAAAAACACTACCTACCTAAACTAACACATTCAGAAGCAGAACAACTAAATAGACCCATAACAAAAAAAGAGATTGAAACGGTAATCAAAAAACTCCCAACAAAAAAAAGTCCTGGCCCGGACGGCTTCACTGCAGAGTTCTACCAAATTTTCAGAGAAGAGTTAACACCACTACTACTAAAGGTATTCCAAAGCATAGAAAATGACGGAATACTACCCAACTCATTCTATGAAGCCACCATCTCCCTGATACCAAAACCAGGTAAAGACATTACAAAAAAAGAAAATTATAGACCTATATCCCTCATGAACATTGATGCAAAAATCCTCAACAAAATTCTAGCCAATAGAATCCAACAACACATCAAAAAAATAATTCACCCTGATCAAGTGGGATTTATACCAGGTATGCAAGGCTGGTTTAATATCAGAAAAACCATTAATGTAATCCATCACATAAATAAAACAAAAGACAAAAACCACATGATCTTATCAATTGATGCAGAAAAGGCATTTGACAAAGTCCAACACCCATTTATGATAAAAACTCTTACCAAAATAGGAATTGAAGGAAAATTCCTCAACATAATAAAGGGCATCTATGCAAAGCCAACAGCCAATATCACTCTAAATGGAGAGAACCTGAAAGCATTTCCCTTGAGAACGGGAACCAGACAAGGATGCCCTTTATCACCGCTCTTATTCAACATCGTGTTGGAAGTCTTAGCCAGGGCAATCAGGCTAGACAAAGAAATAAAAGGTATCCGGATTGGCAAGGAAGAAGTAAAGTTATCACTATTTGCAGATGACATGATTATATACACAGAAAACCCTAAGGAATCCTCCAGAAAACTACTGAAACTAATAGAAGAGTTTGGCAGAGTCTCAGGTTATAAAATAAACATACAAAAATCACTTGGATTCCTCTACATCAACAAAAAGAACACCGAAGAGGAAATAACCAAATCAATACCATTCACGGTAGCCCCCAAGAAGATAAGATACTTAGGAATAAATCTTACCAAGGATGTAAAAGACCTATACAAAGAAAACTACAAAGCTCTACTACAAGAAATTCAAAAGGACATACTTAAGTGGAAAAACATACCTTGCTCATGGATAGGAAGACTTAACATAGTAAAAATGTCTATACTACCAAAAGCCATCTATACATTTAACGCACTTCCGATCCAAATTCCAATGTCATATTTTAAGGGGATAGAGAAACAAATCACCAATTTCATATGGAAGGGAAAAAAGCCCCGGATAAGCAAAGCACTACTGAAAAAGAAGAAGAAAGTGGGAGGCCTCACCTTACCTGACTTCAGAACCTATTATACAGCCACAGTAGTCAAAACAGCCTGGTATTGGTACAACAACAGACACATAGACCAATGGAACAGAATTGAGAACCCAGACATAGATCCATCCACGTATGAGCAGCTGATATTTGACAAAGGACCAGTGTCAATTAACTGGGGAAAAGACAGCCTTTTTAACAAATGGTGCTGGCATAACTGGATATCCATTTGCAAAAAAATGAAACAGGACCCATACCTCACACCATGCACAAAAACTAACTCCAAGTGGATCAAAGACCTAAACATAAAGACTAAAACGATAAAGATCATGGAAGAAAAAATTGGGACAACCCTAGGAGCCCTAATACAAGGTATAAACAGAATACAAAACATTACCAAAAATGATGAAGAGAAACCCGATAACTGGGAGCTCCTAAAAATCAAACACCTATGCTCATCTAAAGACTTCACCAAAAGAGTAAAAAGACCACCTACAGATTGGGAAAGAATTTTCAGCTATGACATCTCCGACCAGCGCCTGATCTCTAAAATCTACATGATTCTGTCAAAACTCAACCACAAAAAGACAAACAACCCAATCAAGAAGTGGGCAAAGGATATGAACACACATTTCTCTAAAGAAGATATTCAGGCAGCCAACAGATACATGAGAAAATGCTCTCGATCATTAGCCATTAGAGAAATGCAAATTAAAACTACGATGAGATTCCATCTCACACCAGCAAGGCTGGCATTAATCCAAAAAACACAAAATAATAAATGTTGGAGAGGCTGCGGAGAGATTGGAACTCTCATACACTGCTGGTGGGAATGTAAAATGGTACAACCACTTTGGAAATCTATCTGGCGTTATCTTAAACAGTTAGAAATAGAACTACCATACAACCCAGAAATCCCACTCCTCGGAATATACCCTAGAGATACAAGAGCCTTCATACAAACAGATATATGCACACCCATGTTTATTGCAGCTCTGTTTACAATAGCAAAAAGTTGGAAGCAACCAAGGTGTCCATCAACGGATGAATGGGTAAATAAATTGTGGTATATTCACACAATGGAATACTACGCATCGATAAAGAACAGTGACGAATCTCTGAAACATTTCATAACATGGAGGAACCTGGAAGGCATTATGCTGAGTGAAATGAGTCAGAGGCAAAAGGACAAATACTGTATAAGACCACTATTATAAGATCTTGAGAAATAGTAAACCTGAGAAGAACACATACTTTTGTGGTTACGAGGGGGGGAGGGAGGGAGGGTGGGAGAGGGTTTTTTATTGATTAATCAGTAGATAAGAACTGCTTTAGGTGAAGGGAAAGACAACACTCAATACATGGAAGGTCAGCTCAATTGGACTGGACCAAAAGCAAAGAAGTTTCCGGGATAAAATGAATGCTTCAAAGCTCAGCGGAGCAAGCGCGGGGGTCTGGGGAACATGGTTTGCGGGGACTTCTAAGTCAATTGGCAAAATAATTCTATTATGAAATCATTCTGCATCCCACTTTGAAATGTGGCGTCTGGGGTCTTAAATGCTAACAAGCAGCCATCTAAGATGCAGCAATTGGTCTCAACCCACCTGGAGCAAAGGAAAATGAAGAACACCAAGTCCACATGACAACTAAGAGCCCAAGAGACAGAAAGGGCCACATGAACCAGAGACCTACATCATCCTGAGACCAGAAGAACTAGTTGGTGCCCGGCCACAATCGATGACTGCCCTGACAGGGAGCTCAGCAGAGGACCCCTGAGGGAGCAGGAGAGCAGTGGGATGCAGACCCCAAATTCTCATAAGAAGACCAAACTTAATGGTCTGACTGAGACTGGAGGAATCCCGGCGGTCATGCTCTCCAGACCTCCTGTTGACACAGGACAGGAACCATCCCTGAAGACAACTCATCAGACATGAAAGGGACTGGTCAGCGGGTGGGAGAGAGACGCTGATGAAGAGTGAGCTAATTATATCAGGTGTACACTTGAGATTGTGTTGGCAACTCTTGTCTGGAGGGGGGATGGGAGGATAGAGAGAGAGGGAAGCCGGCAAAATTGTCAAGAAAGGAGAGACTGAAAGGGCTGACTCAAGACGGGGAGAGTAAGTGGGAGTAGGGAGTGAGATGTATGTAAACTTATATGTGACAGACTGATTGGATTTGTAAACGTTCACTTGAAGCTTAATAAAAGTTATTATAAAAAAAAAAAAAAAAAAACCTATGTCAAGCATCATTTTAATTTTTAGAAATAATTTTATTGAAGCATACATGGAATTCCTGGGTGGGGCAAATGGTTAACACGCTTGCTGCTAACCAAAACTTACCTACCCAGAGGTACCTTGGAAGAAAGGCCTGGTGATCTACTTACAAAAAATCAGCCACTGAAAACCCTGTGGAACACAGTTCTATTCTGACATGCAGAGGGTTGCATGAGTTGGAGTCAACTTGACAGAAACTGGTGTGGTTTGGTTTTTGTTTTCATAATACACACAGGGAAGTGCATATGTATCAGTGTACAGCTCGATGAATAATCTAACTGTAATTACCACGTAACAGCCACCCAGGTCATGACATAGAAAAGTACCAGTACCTCAGAAACTGCCTTCTTGCCCCAGCCCCCAGTCCCTATTCGTCTCTCTCCCTAAAGGCAATTGTTATCCTGACTTTTAAGACCATAGACGAATTTGATCTATTTGTGCAGCGTGTATTCTTTTTATATCTTTTTATATTCACATTGTATTTGTAAAATTTATCTATGTTGTTCTCTGTGTCAGTTCATTCATTTTTTTCTTGCTGTATTGCAGTTGATTGAATTAATTGGCCACAATTATCTTTTACTCTCAGAAAAGTGTGGTTGTTTGGTGCTGCTGTGAACTTCCTTGTATTTGTCTTTCAGTGCTATGTGCATGCAGTTCTTTTTGGTTGATACTAGGAGTCTAATAGCTGGACCATAACTGGGTAATAGGGTATATATATGTCAGTGTTAAGAGATGATATCAGACAGTTTTCCAGAGTGATTTTATGAGTTTTCACTCCCACTCCATATGTATGCAGTTGCTGTATAACATAACACTTGGTATTACCAGACTTTTTCATTTTTCTCATTCTAGTGAGTTTGTAGTAGTATGTCATAGTGATTCTTAATTCACTTTTTCCTGGTGATTAATGAGGTTGAGAATCTTTTTATATGTTTGTTGGCCTCTTGAATTTCTACTTTTGTAAAGAGCCTATTCAAGTCTCTTGCCCATTTTCTGTTGGGTTGTCTTTTTTAAAAAAAATCAATTTGTAGAAGGCTTTTTTTTTATATATATATTCTAAATATGTGTTCTTTTTCAGTTTTATATGTTGTACATAAAAAAAATCTCATTCTGTAGTTTGCCTTTTCATTCTATTAAAGATATTTTTAATCAATAGTAGTTTTTAATTTTAATGAAGTCCAGTTTATTCTTTTTCTTTATGGTTTAAGAACTATGTTTTTATACATAAACTGCTTCAGAATATTTTCCGTCCCAAGGTAATGAAGATATTTTTCTGCATTATCTTTTAGAGGCATTTTTGTTCTACCTTTTACATTCAGATCTGCAGTCTATCTGGCATTAGTTTAAAAAAATACTGTTTATTTTGACATCATTTCAGACTTACGAAAGAGTTACAGAGATTTCCAGGTATTCTTCACCTACATTCCCCAAATGTTAATATCTTACTATACTATTATGACATAGGCAGTAGATAGAAACAGTGATATACTAAAGTGAGCTTGTGCTTGCATACAAAAGATGATTGTTAAAAATTTAGATATTTGCAGGTTGATTTTTAAACTATTGGTAGCTTGAAATTAGCCAAGATGGAAGTATTTACTCCATGGAAATTGGTAAACACTACTTTTTTTTTTTCTCCAGAAAACTGTATTACCAGCACAATAGTACATGTTTGCGTGTAGAATTTTTTACTGAACCGTTTTAGAGTAAGTTGTAGACGTGATCCCCTTTGCCACTGAATTCTTCAGTGTATATTTCTAAAAAAAAAAATAAAGACTTCTCTTACATAACCACAGTATAATGATCAAAATCTGGAAATGATCTTTGACAAAATACCATTGTCTAATCCATAGACCTTGTTCAGTTTTTGCCACTTATCACGAGAATGTTCTTTATAGTGAAAGAAAACCCAAGATGATGAGTTACATTCAGTTCTCATATGTCTTTAGTATTTTTAATCTAGAGCATTCCTTAGTTTTTCCTTGAATTTCATGATTTTGATATTTTTAAACAGTGTAGTCCAGTTATTTTGTAGACTGGCCCTCAATTTGTGTTTGTCTGATGCTTCTGCACAATTATATTCAGGCTATGCACTTTTGACGGGAATACTACAGAAGTGATACTGAGTTCTTCTCAGTGTATAATTTCAGGAGGTACATGCTGTTGATTAATATCATTACTGGACATGTTAACTTAGATCACTGGGTTAATGTGGTGTCTGCTGAGCATCTCTATGTAAAATTATTCCTTTATTTACTCTTTGTAATCAGTAAGTGTTATAGGGGGAGAGGAGTTCCTGGGTGAAGCAAATAATTAACATGCTCAGCTGGTAACTGAAAAGTTGGTTAGATTCCACCCAGAGGTGCCTTGGAAGAAAGGCCTGGTGGTCTGCTTCAGAAAAATCAGCCATTGAAAATCCTATGGAGCACAGTTGTACTCTAACAAATGTGGGGTTACCATGAGTCAGAATTGACTCCACAGCAGCTTTTTTTTTTTTTTTAAACATAGGGATAGACTTTGAAATTATGTTACTGTCCTGTTACTCCTCAAACTTTCACCCCCTGATTTTAGCATTCATTTATGATTCTTCTCTGAATCAGTTATTGTGATGGTATTTGGTAAATGGTGATTTTTCGATTCCATCATTCCTTCTAAATTTATCATCAATGTACTCTAAGAGCTTCCTATTCTTACTTATTTATATCAGTGTAGGCACATGAGTTCTTACTTATTCAGTATATATTCAGCACTTATATTCCTTTACCATCGTTATTTATTTTGATGCCCAAATTGCCCCAGATTTGTCTGTCATTAATTTTTGTGTATGGTGTGAGGAGGTAGAGTCAAGTTTTTCTTTTTTATTTAATGTAGATAGCCAATTAACCCAGCATTAAGAATTCTAGCAGGAAAGGAGAGAGAATGGGACAGAAGCAATATTTGAAGAGATAATGGCCATAGATTTTTCATAATGGATGAAGGACATCATCACACATCATGTGGTGAAACCCATGTGAAATTGTGCACTACAGATTAATTAGTAAGCACAAATATGTGAAATTGTGTACTACAGATTAGTAAGTAAGCACAAGTAAGCCAGTGTGTGTACCTTGCTTACTGGTTAACCTGCCCCTGCCCTTGATTTTTCTAATTTGTCACTCCAGTCTCTTATGACCACTAAAAGGTTTCTCTTTACTTTAGCTGAGGCTTTTTGCCTGGTCCAAGCCTGATCAGCAATTAGAATCAGACAAATGCTCCCAGGAAAATAAAATGACTAGCAGTCATTAGCTCACCTTTGTCATTGCTGCCAGAGCTCTCTGATACCTTTAAAAATGCAGTTTTGTAATTGTTGTTTCTACAATGATCTGTTAACCTCCTACTTGGGAGCAGAATTGGCATTGATTAATTTTTGAGTGTTAAATCAACCTTGTATCCCTAGAATAACCCAATTCTTTTTGTATGTTATCTTTTTTTTTTTTTGGTGAAAATGTACACAACAAAACATACACCAATTCAGCAGTTTCTCTGTATATAATTCAGTGACGTTGATTACATTCTTCCAGTCGTGGAACCATTCTCACTATCCTTTACCAAATTATTCTACCACCATTAATGTAAACTCAATGCCCCCTAAACAGAAGTTCCCCATTCCCCTTCCCTCTTACCCCTAATTACCACTAATAATTTTTGATTTCTGTATATTTGCTTATTTCAGGTGAAATCATACAGTATTTGTCCTTTTGCAACTTACTTATTTTGCTCAGTATAAGGTTTTCCCCCCACATGTCTGTCAGTTTGTGGTACTGCCGAGGCTGGTGTATTGCTCTGATGCTGGATGCTATGCCACCGGTATTCAGATACCAGCATCACCCATGGTGGACAGGTTTCAGCTGAGCTTCCAGACTAAGACAGACTAGGAAGAAGGACTCAGCAGTCTACTTCTGAAAAGATTTAGCCAGTGAAAATCTTACGAATAGCAGTGGGGCATTGTTTCTTACACCTCAGCATAAAACAAAAATCCTCACAACTGGACCAATAAGCAACATAGTGATAAATAGGGAAAAGATTTAAGTTGTCAAGGATTTCATTTTGCTTGGATACACAATCAACACCCATGGAAACAGCAGTCAAGAAATCAAAAGACACATTGCATTGGGCAAATCTGCTGCAAAAGACCTCTTTGAAGGGTTGAAAAGGAAATAGGTCACCTTGAAGACTAAGGCGCTCCTGACCCTATCCATGGTCTTGTCAGCTGCCTCCTATGCATGTGAAAGCTGAACAATGAATAAGGAAGACCGAAGAAGAATTGACGCCTTTGAATTGTGGTGTGGGTGAAGAATATTGAATATACCATGGACTGCCAAAAGAACAAACAAATCTGTCTTGGAAGAAGTACATCCAGGATGCTCCTTAGAAGCAAGGATGGCGACACTAAGTCTCAAATACTTTGGACATGTTGTCAGGAGGGATTAGTCCCTGGAGGAGGACATCATGCTTGGTAAAGTAGAGGGTCAACAAAAAAGAGGAAGATCCTCAATGAGGTGAATTGACGGAGTGGCTGCAACAGTGGGCTTAAGCATAACAATGATTGTGAGGATGGCGCAGGACCAGGCAGTTAGATTCTGTTGTACATGAGTCGGAACCAATTTGATGGCACCTAACAACAACGTGAGGTTTTCAAGGTTCATCCATGTTGTGGCAGGCATCAGGACTTCGTTTCTCCTTATGGCTGATTAATACTCAATTTCACTTCTTCTTGGTATATACTTAGAATTGGAA
Source organism: Elephas maximus indicus (assembly GCF_024166365.1). Lineage (NCBI taxonomy): Eukaryota > Metazoa > Chordata > Mammalia > Proboscidea > Elephantidae > Elephas > Elephas maximus. The sequence continues at coordinate 29,686,694 of NC_064832.1, read as the reverse complement.
TTGCTGGGACATACGGTAGTTCTATGTTCAACTTTCTGAGGAATGACCCAACTGTTTTCCAGAGTGGCTCTTCCATTTTACATTCACACCAGCGGTGGATGAGGGATCCAGTGTTTCCACAGCCTTACCAACACCTATTATTTCCTTTTTTTTTTTCTATTCTTGCTTTTCTAATAGGATTGAGGTGGTATCTCATTGTGATTTTGATTTGTATCTTTCTAATAGCTAATGAGTCAAAATCGACTCAACAGCAGTGGGTTTGGTTTTTTTTTTTTTTTTTAATGGCTAAAATATATATATATAAATTTTTAATAATGTCAAACATCTTTTCATGTTCTTGGTCATTTGAATATTCTTTAGTGAAATGTCTGTTCAAGTCCTCGGTTCATTTTTTGATAGATACATTATCTTTTTAATACATTGCATAATTTGGTTTGCTAATTTTTTGTTTGGAATTCTTATATCTCTGTTCATGAGAGAGATTGGCCTGGAAGTTTTTTTTTCCTTATGTCAAGTTTTGTATCAGGTTATGTTGTCCTCATGAGATAGTTTGTATAAGATCAATGTTATTTCTTCCTTAAATGTTTGGTAAAATACACAGGTGAAACCATTTGGGCCTAAAAAAGATTTGTTGTAAAACAAGCTGACTCTAAAATTCTTAGAGAACAAGATGAGAGGACTAGTTCTTCTAGATATTAAGATTTATTGTAAATATATTTGGTATTAGCATAAGGAAAAACAAGCATGAATGGCCTATAAACATATATTGAAAAGGTTCTCATCCTCACAGAAATGCAAATTTTGACCTCCAATGAGATACAATTTTATATCCACTAAATTTTACAACATGAAAATTTTGACAGTATGAAGTGTTGTTGAGAATGTAGGAGAATGAGAACATCTGTACACTATTATTGAAACAAAAAAACTGTTAGAACCACCTTGGAATAGAGTTTGTCATTGGCTTATACCTAATGTTTCAGCATTTGTATTCCTACAATGCTCTTGCACATGCGCACTTGGAGACATGTTCAAAAATGTTAAAAACACCATTATTCATAATAGTAAAAAAACTGGAAACACTCCAAATGACCTTTGGCAGGAGTCTGGATAAATAGTGGTAAATCATAAAATGGAATGTATGAGAAGGAGTAAGCGCCTCCTGTACTCATCAACATGGGTAACTTAGAAACACAAGGTTAAGTGGGGGAAAAAAAGCTTATTGTAGAAAACCATACCAAATATGATACCATTTTTAAAAATAAAGCTCAAAAGCAAGCAAAACTTAATATTATTTAGAGATATACATAAGTTGAGAATTATCAAAGAAAGAAAAGAAAAATGAGAATAATAAATGTAAAATTTGGAATTATGATGACCTTTTAGGGGTAAAGCTATAGAGATGAGATTGTAGTGGAACATATAATAGTTTAAACAGTATTAGTAATAGTTTAGCTTAACCAGTAAAAAACAGGTCTGCCTTGTGCATGATGCTCTTTTAAGAACTGTCTATAGGGCATCAAAGGAACCCTGGTGGCAAAGTAGTTAAGAGACCAGCTGCTAACCCAGAGGTCGGCAGTTCCAATTTACCAGCCCGCTCCATGGGAGAAAGATGTGGCAATTTGCTTCCTTAAAGATTACAGCCTTAAAAGTGCTATGGGGCAGTTCTACTCTGTGCTACAGGATTGCCATGAGTCAGAGTCCACTAAAGGACAACAGATGTGGTTTGGTTTTGGTATATGGAATTAAACTGACAATAACAACTCGAAAGGTTAGAATAGGACCTTAGTGGGGGGGGGGGCAGTGAGTTTATGTTAATGGGGGAGGAACAACTCAGAAAAAGGGGGTGAGAATGATTGCACAACTCAAAGCGTGTAATCAGTGTCACTGAATTGTACATATAGAAACTGTTGAATTGATGCATGTTTTGTTGTGTATATGCTCAACAACAAAACACAGTCTTACTAGCCATTTCTTAAATTTGGTGGTGGATTCATGGGTTTTCAGACGGCACACAGCGTTAGCAACAACAGCCGTACTTTAGTCCTTACACATTTTTGCATATATTAAATATTACGTTATAAAAAATAGGTATATAGCTTAAAAACAGGAGGATGTTTGTGGGTCACGAGATCAGATAAGGATGTGGGGAGCAGTCACAAAATTAAAAGGAATTGATTCAAAGAAGAAACTGACAATATCCTCCACATAAGAATGAAAGGAATTTGTAGTTGTGCCACCAGGACTCCAAATGCAGCATTTGAGTTGGAGATTTAAGTTTCCAGTTTGCAAGTTTAAATAAAACTGACTTTATACATACGATGTGATGGATATGGCCATAGAAGAAACCAGTTCATTAATGAAATTCTTGATGTGCTGTAGTTTTAAAAGAATAAAATTATAGATAGCATCTTAAGTGAAATGATAACATTAAAATACAGCATGTGGCTCCAGATGCAGTCTATAATAGCACTGTGCTTGGAGTGAACAGGACTTTCAGAAGAAATCCTTGTTGCTATTTGAAAAGTTTCTAGTCTGTCTCCCTAAGCGAAACTATGATTGTATCTTTAGCATTGTCTTCTAAAATTTAAGTAAGAAGGGTGGTCAGTAGTTTTAGCTAAACATATTATGTAAAAACTATAATAGAATTTAACGGTAAAATAAAAAAAAGTGCGCAGTGGTTTTTTTTTTTTTTAATTTTCTGATTATAAAAATGAATCACTTAGAAAATCTCTTTGGTTAATTCTGAGTTAACTTCCTGAAATGTTTCTTCTTGTGACATACAAGAAGTAAAGAATACATTGGCTCTTTCCCATCTTAAAATTCTTTATATATGTCACAGAGGAAAATAATATGACACTTTTTAAGGTGCTCAGTGATTTTATTGGACTTTAAGAAATATAACAATATAGAGTAAGTTAAATTTGCCCTTTTATGTATGCAAACATTTTTAAATGACTTGTGCTTTTATGAGAAGCTACATATAAAATGTTCCATACATTTTATATGGTCTTAAATATAAAATCTTAAAGTAGATACCTGTATTGGATATTTTAAAAAATCTTATAGCAGTTTTTACATATTTAAATAGAAAATTGTTTTCAGATTACATCAGTTTATATCAGAGTTTCTGCATAGATTTAAGATTTTAAAATAAATAACATGAATTTAATATCTTACAAAAGTTAAACATCTTGACCCTTAACTGATGATGAATTGCAGAATGCTGCAAGCATCCAAAAATGTTTTTTTTATTTTTGTCTTCTGGTGTAGATTCAATAAAGTTTTCTTTTGTGCTTAATTGTGCTTATCTTGACGTGTAATTTGCTGACATTGTTTTGGTTGACATTATATATGGTAGACTAATATTTCTTACATCGCGTCTTTTTAAATGACACTGTGTCTACAGTTAAAGATTTTTGAATATCACTGAAATGATTTGGTTTATTGTAAAGTAGGTGTCACTTAGAAAAGAACAGTAAGACTAGAATGATATAGTGACTAATGTCAAAGCTTAAAACTTAAACTTTAAACTTGAAGATTCTTATCCTAATTCTAAGCACATTTCTCTGCTCTTTTGTTTTGTCTGAAAAATTGGTGAGAAATCCTAATTTCTTGAGTTGTTCCTAAAGCCAAATAGGGTGATGAGGGGAATTGGGTACCTTCTCTGGTCATAGGAAAATATCGGTAGAGTTGCCTCACTCAGATGTCATATTTTAGTGCCTGTCCCAGGAGTTGGAATCGACTCAGTGTAACAGATTTGGTTTTTCTGTTTTTTATCCCTGTGTTCTGCTGAAAAAGAAAAAAAAAAATTTTTTTTTTCTTTTTCAAGAAGTAGTGGTTAAATTCAGTGAGTTTTGTATAGATATAAATGGAAAGACAAGGGGTAGAGAGACACACAGACATGGAATTTTAATAGAAGCAGCTGCTATGTGAGTTTTAATATACCTTAGTTCACTGTATAAGTTGATGGTAGTTGGTCAATAAATATATTTCCTTTAATACTCAATAAAAATGGTCTATTGATTGAAAAAAGGTAGTCAAAAGTACTGTAGAATTTCCATTGAAAAGAATTTTTTTAGGTTAAAGATTGAGATAAATCTTAAATGTATTATATTTATTGTATTTTAAAGATGTACACACAAATGGCTATATATTTTTGTTTTTCAGAGTTGGAGGGTTATCCGGTATATTAATGTCTTATTGATAATGGCAGAACATCCACCACTACTGGATACAACTCAGATTTTAAGTAGTGATATTTCTCTTCTGTCTGCCCCTATTGTAAGTGCAGATGGAACACAACAGGTAAGGAAACTGAAATGTTTATTTCCTTATGTCTAGTACACATGTATTTCTTTCAAAAGAATGTGAATTTAAGATAGAATGAAGCTTCACAGTAGTGGGTTCCTTCCTGCTCGTTCATGTTTTAAACTCCAATTGAAGGTGTTGCTTTAGTTTTATCAGACTATAAGATAATGAGGCAGTTTTTGAAGTCACTTCTAAAATGTCCCAATAAATGGTCAGATTTCTTGTGTGCATATTTAGTTGCCACTGAACTTATTTTTGTTTTACTGTAGACAAACAATGGATTAGTCCACGAGTGTTTTTTTTTTAAGTAAGTTTAATGTTTTGCCTTAATGATTATTATAAATCATTATTTCAAATCGGTATGAAATCATGAGTATAAAACAACTGCCTATATAAGGTCTCTATGAGTCAGAATCAACTCGACGGCAGTGGCTTTGGTCTTTTAGTTTGGTGGTTGTATTAACTCATCATTCTCGTAATAATCCTAAAAGGATGGCAATGACGGACTTTGTGAGTGCCTGTTATGTGCTGGGCAATGAATGTGCTTAGTTCTCAGAACTACTAGGTATTTTAGTATTGTAGGTAAGGAAACAAAAATTAAGGACATAATAAATAACGATGAGGAGAAGGAACATTTTGTGTGCATACTGTGTAACAAACATTGGGCTAAGGGGTTCATATGTATCATCTCATTTAATTCTTTCAACGATTCTATGAGATAGGGGTACACCTGTCTGTCCCTATTTTGCAGATGAAACAAAATGAGTTTCAGAAAAGCTAAATAACTTGTTCAAGATCACACAATTGGTTGTGCTCCTAACCTGTACTCATACTGCCTCCTTGGGAAGCCAAGAAAAAAATGATCGTATTTTGTTACTTATAAACTCAGCGTCTTGTTTACAAGAAAAGGGGCTCTTTTGTTAACTATGCTATTGAAGAATCAAGAGCAATTGGCTTAGATTCTAAATTTTTCGGTTTTGGTGTAAACATGGCCTGAAAAGTATATCTTGGTTTTAATTTTCATGTGTAGAGATTGCTTTTAGCATCTCATTCATTTCATTAATTTGTTTTCTATGGTTAAATTTAAGCCTGTTAAAATATTTTTCCACAAAATTATGGATATGGTAGGTATTCATATATCTCAAGAGGATCTAGGGGTGTTTTAAGGAGCCCTGGTAGTACAGTGGTTAAAGCACTCAGCTGAGCCCACCAGCTGCTGCACAGAAGAAAAATGTGACAGTCTGTTTCGGCAAAGATTGCAGCCTTGGAAAACTCTATGGGGCAGTTCTCTTCTTTTCTATAGGGGATTTGGAATCGACTCAGGGGCAGTGGGTTTAGGAATGTTTAATCTGCTACATGTAGGCATTCAACTGTGTGGATCATAACAAATTACGGAAAAACATTACAAAGAATGGAGATTCTAGAACACTTAATTGCATGGATCAAGAGGCAGTCATTTGAACAGAACAAGAAGATACTGCATGGTTCATAATTGGCAAAGGAGTCCAGCAGGATTGTATCCTTTTACCTGACTTACTTAATCTGCGTGCTGAACTATTTAATCTGTAAAATGGACTTTATAAAGAAGAATATGTTATCAGAATTGGAGAAATACTCATTAACAACTTGTGATATGGAGATGAAACAATCTGGGTTGCCGAAAATGAAGACGATGCTGATGCACTTGCTGATGAAGGTTAAAGAGTACAATCTTCAATACGGATTACACTTGAATGTGAAGAAAACTTTCACAAAAATCTTCAAAACTGGACTGATAAACATCATCACAGTTAATGAAGAAATCGAAGTTGTCTGGGTCAACAGTATTCATGAAAGTGGCAATAAAGAAGTCAAGCGACATACTGTGTTGGACAAATTTGCTGCAAAAGACCTCTGTAAAGTTTTAAAAAGCAAAGATGTCACTTTGATGACTAGGGTGTGTCTGACCCAAGTCATGGTCTTTTCAGTCACCTCATAGGCATGTGAAACCTGGATAATGAAAAAGGAAGACAGGAGAAGAATTGATGCATTCAAACTGTAGTGTTGGCAGGGAATATTGAATATACCATGCACTGCCAGAAGAACAAAGAAATCAGTCTCAGAAGAAGCACAAGAAGAATGCTCCTTAAAAACAAGGGTGGGGGCTCACTTACTTTGGATATATCAGGAAAGACCAATCACTAGAACAGGAAATTTTTTTTTTTTTTTTAGTTGCGCTTTAAGTGAAAGCTTACTAATCAAGTCAGCCTCTCATACAAAAACTTACATACACCTTGCTGTGTACTCCTAGCTGCTCTCCCCCTAATTAGACACCACACTCCTCTTCTCCACCGTGTATTTGCTGTGTCCATTCAACCAGCTCCTGTCCCCCTCTGCCTTCTCATCTCGCCTCCAGACAGGAGCTGCCCACATAGTCTCATGTGTCTACTTGAGCCAAGAAACTCACTCCTCACCAGTATTTTTTTCTGTCTTACAGTCTAGTCTAATCCCTGACTAAAGAGTTGGCTTTCGGAAAGGTTCCAGTCTTGGGCTAACAGATGGTCCAGGGACCATAACCTCCGGGGTCCTTCTAGTCTCAGTCAGACCATTAAGTCTGGTGATTTTATGAGAATTTGAGGTCTGCATCCCATTGTTCCCCTACTCCATCAGGGATTCTCTGTGGTGTTCCCTGTCAGGGCAGTCATTGGTGATAGCCGGGCACCATTTAGTTCTTTTGGTCTCAGGCTGATTGAGTCTCTGGTTTATGTGGCCTTTTCTGTCTCTTGGGCTCTTAACCACCTTGTGTCTTTGATGTTCTTTATTCTCCTTTCCTCCAGGTGGGTTGAGACCAGTTGATGCATTTTAGATGGCCACTTGCTAGCGTTTAAGACCCCGGACGCCACTTACCAAACTGAGATGCAGAATGTTTTCTTAATACATTTTGTTATGCCTGTTGACCTAGATATGAAACTATAATCCCCAGACTCCCATCCCTGCTACTCTGGCCTTTGAAGCTTTCGGTTTTTTTTCAGGAAACTTCTTTGCATTTCCTTTAGTCCAGTTGTGCTGACCTCTCCTGTATTGTGTGTTGTCTTGCCCTTCATCCAAAATAGTTCTTGTCTACTATCTAATTAGTGAATATGCCGCCTTTTCCCTCCCCACCCTCATAACCATCGAAGAATATTTTCTTCTGTGTTTAAACCTTTTCTAGAGTTCTTATAATAGTGGTCTCATAACAATATTTGTCCTTTTGCAGCTGACTAATCTCACTCACCATAATGCCTTCCAGATTTCTCCATGTTATGAAATGTTTCACGGATTCATCATTGTTCTTAATTGTTGTGTAGTATTCCATTATGTGAATATACCATAATTTATTTATCCATTCATCTGTCGATGGGCACCTTGGTTGCTTCCACCTTTTTGCTATTGTAAACAATGCTGCAGTGAACATGGGTGTGCATATATCTTAGAACAAGAAATCTTACTGGTAAAGTATAGGGTCAGTGAAAGTGAAGAAAACTCTCAATGAGATGGAGTGACACAATTGCCCCAACAATGGACTTGAACATACCAACAACCATGAAGGTGGCTCAGGACCTGGCAACATTTAGTTCTGTTAAATGTTAAGCAAACAATTAAGCGCTTAACTATTTGCCAAAAGATTGTCAGTTTGAACTCACCCAGAGGCGCCTCAGAAGAGAGGCCTAGTGGTCTGCTTCCAAAAGGTCAGAGCCTTGAAAACCCTATGGCACAGTTCTCTGTACACCTGGGGTTGCCATGAATGGAAATCAACTTGATAGCAACTAACAACAGTAAACATTCGTGTACAAGTGTTTGTGTGGGTATATATTTTCAACTCACATTAGTAAATACCTAGGAGTGCAGTTATTGGACTGTTTGATAAGAGTCTGTTTTGCTTGTAAGAAACTGCCAAACTGTGTTTTCCAAAGTAGGTGGACCATTTTGCATTCCCGGCAGCAGGGAATGAGAGTTCCTGTTGCTTCACATCCTCATCTGATTTGGTGTTGTCAGTGTTTTACGTTTTAATCATTCTAATAGGCATATGATAGAATTGTTTTAATTTGCAGTTCCCTAATGACATGATGTTGAGCATCTTTTCTGTGTTTTTGATATCTTTTTTGGTGTAATATTGTCTTTGTTCAGATCTTTTGTCCATTTTTAATTGGATTGTTTTGTTTTCTTATTATTGAGTTTCAAGAGTTCTTTATGTATCTTGGGCGACATCCTTTATTAGAGGTGTGTCTTGCAAATATTTTCTCTCAGTCTGTGGTTTGTCTTTTCTTTCTCTTAACGGTATCTTCTGAGGAAGAGAAGTTTTTAATTTTAACGAACTCCAACTTAAACCAACTTTTTCTTTATGGATCGTGCATTTGGTGTTATGTCTAAAAAGTCATTTCCAAACCCAAGGTCATCTAGATTTTTCTGCTATGTTATCTTCTAGAAGGTTTATAGTTTTGCGTTTTACATTGAAGCCTATGATCCATTTTGAGTTGATTTTTTGTGAAAGTTGTAAAGTCTGTGTCTAGATTTTTTTTGGGCATGTGAATTCCAATTGTTCCAGCACCATTTGTTGAAAAAACTACCTTTCTCCATTGAGTTGCCCGTGCTGTTTTGTCAAAGATCAGTTGACTGTATTCGTGTGGGTGTATTTTTGTGCTCTCTGTTCTGCTTCATTGATCTATTTGTCTTTCTTTAACCAGTACCACAACTGTCTTTATTATTGTATCTTTATAGTAAGTCTTGGAAACCCTGGTGGTTTAGTGGTTAAGTGCCACAGCTGCTAACCAAGAGGTCGGCAGTTTGAATCTGCCAGGCGCTCCTTGGAAGCTCTATGGGGCAGTTCTACTCTGTCCTATAGGGCCGCTATGAGTCGGAATCAACTGGACGGCAATGGGTTTGGTTTTTTGGTTTGGGTAGTAAGTCTTGAAGCTGGGTGATGTCAGTTACCTAACTTTGTTCTTTTTCTTCAGTTTTGTGCTGATTAGTCTGTGTCTTTTACCTTTCCATGTAAACTGTATCATATGCATAAAATAACTTGCTGGGATTTTGATTGGGATTGCGTTTAATCTGTCGATCTAGTTGTGAAGAACTGACAGTATTTAGTCTTCATATTCATGAACATGGAATATCTCTTCATTTATTTAGATTTTTAATATCTTTCATCACAGTTTCATAATTTTTTCATATAGATCTTGTACATATTTTGTTAGATGTATTTCATATTTTTTGGTGCTAATGTATATGGCATTATGTTTTTAATTTCAAATTGCAGTTGTTCATTGCTGATATATAGGAAAGCAGTTGACTTTTGTATTCTGTAACCTTTGTATTTACTTATGAGTTCTAGGAGTTTTTTTATTTTATGTCATTTCTTTGGAATTTTTTTACATAGAGAATCATGTCATGAAAGAAGACAGTTTTATTTCTTCCTTTCAAACCAGTGTTATCTTTAATTCCCTTATTTTATTGCAGTAGTTAGGACTTCCAGTACAATGTTGACTAGAAGTGATAAGAGAAGATATCTTTGCCTTTTTCTTAATCTTAGGTGAAAGCATTTAGTTTCTCACTGTTAATGGTAACGATAACTGTAGGTATTTGTAGATATTCCTTATCAAGTTGAGAAAGTTCCCCCCATTTCTTGTCTGCTGAGAGTTTTTATCATTAATGGATATTACGTTTTATCGGATGCCTTTTCTGCATCTACTGATACAATCATAAGATTTTTCTTATTTAGCCTGTTAATGTGATGAATTACATTTATTGGTTTTCAAATGTTGACCCAGCCTTGAATACCTGAAATAAACCCGCTTTGTCCTGGTGTATAATTCTTTTTATACATTGTTGAATTTGATTTGCTGGTATTTTGTTGTATATTTTTGCATCTGTGTCCTTGAGAGAATTTTCTTCCAACAGTTTCTACATATACCATTTAGTGACATTGATTATATTTCTTAAGTCGTGCAACCGTTCACCCTCCTTTTCCTCATTATCATAAACTCACTGCCCCCTAAGGTTCCTATCTAATCTTTCGAGTTGCCATTGTCAATTTGATCCCATATAGATAGCTCTTAAAAGAGCATAATGCTGAAGGCAGACCTTTTTTTTTTTCCCACTAGTTAAGCTAAACTATTGTTTAGTTTTTTTTTTTGCTGAAAATCATTCAAAAGCGGCTGCAGCAGTATATCAACAGGGAACTGCCAGAAATTCAGGCTGGATTCAGAAAAGGACGTGGAACCAGGGATATCGTTGCTGATGTCAGGTGGATCCTGGCTGAAAGCAGAGAATACTAGAAAGGTTGTTTACCTGTGTTTTGTTGACTCTGCAAAGGCATTCGACTACATGGATCATACCAAATTATGGATAACATTACAAAGAATGGGAATTCCAGAACACTTAATTGTGCTCACTGACTTGATGGCACCTAACAACAATTGTTCAGTTTTAAGATGGTTTCAGGGGACATTTTTGGTTAAAGGTTTAAAGATTATCTCAGGGCAGTAGTTTCAGGGGTTCATCCATCGTTCCATGGCTCCAGAAAGTCAGGAGTCCGTGAGAATTTGAAATTCTGTTCTACATTTCACCCCCTTTGATCAGGATTCTTCTGTGGACTCTTTGATCAAAATGTTCAGTAATAGTAGCCAGGCACCATCCAGTTCTTCTGGTCTCATGGCAAAGGAGGGAGTTGTTCATGGAGGCAATTAGCCACCGTAAATATGACACAGAGGGGCCATCTGACCTCCTCTGATTCATGAGTGGGAGAGAGTATCAGCCCAGAGCTTATTCCCGTGAAGCGGAGGTCACACATACCTCTCCAGCCTTTTTGCCAATTCTGACAGTAGCTGTCCCATGGCACTCCCCTACTTCTCTGCTGGGTTTGATAATTCATTACAGTGGCCACACGGAAGTCACAGACAATTACGGGGTTTAATAGGGAAGTAACAGGTTACAATTCAGGATCAGGAACTACTCAGGATATAGTTCTTCAATCAGGACAGCTTCTTCACAGCCATGTTTGCAGGCAGGCAACTCTCTGGCCCACGGCCCCTCGACCCTCTGCCTGGCCAATGCCCTGCTCAGGCAGGTGTTACAAAGCTCTTTTACTCTGCCAGTGAGTGTCCAGAGGCACCCCACGCTACCAGAAAGCCTTCACCCACAGGCACTAAGCTCTCTCACTCCATGGGTTGGCAAGCCTAGCTCCATTGACAAGTGCCTGGAGGCACCCCACTCTGCCACCAAGCCTCCTGCCCAAAAGTTCTCAGCTCCTACTCTGTAAGTCAGCATGCCTATCGTAGCCACCTCACTTCGTGGGCCAGGAAGCCTGCTGTGCTGTGTCGTGCTGGTCTCCTGGTTCTGCTGCCAGTGTTTCTCTGTCGCTACTGCTTGCTGTCCTGTGCCATCTCTGGTGTTACAGCTCTCTCTCTGTGCTTGGGCCTGTAGGAGGTTCTCAGCACAGGGAACACAGTTCTAAAGGATGCGCTCCACTCTTGGCTCTTCTTCCTTGGTGGTAGCGAGGTCCCCCCTTTTCACCTTTAGGATGGCTCGTTTTAAGCCTAGCAGGATGGCAAAACTGACAGAAGCCCTCGTTAGGGTTCCATACACCTTATTTGCATGGTCCCAGCCCCCCCCCCCACCTTATTTGCATTATTAACAAGCTGTTTGATCCTCTTGGTAGGCCACAAGCACCTTATCTGCATAGCCCACCCAGTCATTTGGTAGGAGTTACAAGGCCATGGCTAGAAAAGCCATATAAAAGCAATCCATTGCACCACAGCCACACATTCCATATTCTTCTCTTATTCCTGACTCCTTCTTCCTCTGTTGCTCCAGGTGAATAGAGACCAATCGTTGTGCCTTGGATGGCTGCTTGCAGGCTTTTAAGACCCCAAGTACTGTGTATTGAACTAGGAGGTAGAGCAGAAGCCCTAACCACGTTATTAGACCAGTTAACTGGGGTGTCCCATGAACTCATGACCCTAAAATTCCAAGCCAAGTAACCAAATCCCGTGAGGTGTTTGGTTGTATATAAGCAGCCTCAGCAGCTATTCTTTTTGTTGTTGTTGTTGTTGTCATTATTGTAAATATATCTATCACACAACTTTTGCCAATTCATTGTTTTTCAGGTGTACAACTACAGTGTGACTGATTACTTTTGTGTGGCCTTTCTAGCCATGGTCTTTTAACGGGGTGCAGAACTCAAATTCTAGTAAAAAGAACAGACTTAATGGTCTGACTGAGACTAGAGGAACTCCAGAATACATGGCCCCCGGACTCCGTGTTAACCCAGAACTAAAACCATTCCTGAAACCAGCTCTTCAGACAAAGATTAGGCTGAACTATAAGTCATAAAAAGATACTCGTGAAGAGTTTACTTCTTAGTTCAAGGAGATACATGAGACTAAATGGGCAGCTCCTATCTGGAGGCAAGATGAGAAAGCAGAAAAGGACAGGACCTGGTTGAATGGATACGGGAAATCCAGGGTGGAAAGGAAGAGTGTACTGACATAAGGATAGCAACAAGGGTCACGTAACAATGTGCGTATGAGTTTGTATGAGAAACTAACTTGAGCTGTAAACTTTTACTTAAAGTACAATTAAAAAAATAAAATACTGAAGGAAATACCAACAAAATATATTTTCAGTGAGAAGAATCCTGATCAAAAGGAGGGAAATGCAGAACAAATTTAAAATTCTCATGGAACCCAGACTTTCAGAAGCCACGGAGGCTGGATGAACTCCTGAAATCATTGTCCTGAGATAATCTTTAAACCTTAAGCCAAAAATATCCCCTGAGGTCTTCTTATAAACTCAAACAGTAGTTTTTAGCTTACCTAGTAAAGAATGTCTGCTTTGAGCATTACGCTCTTTCAAGATCTATCTGACTGTTATCAAATTTACATCATTGGCTCAAAAGATTAGATAGGAACCTTAGAGGGTAGTGAGTTTATGTTAATGAGGGAGGAACAGCTCAAAAAATGAGGGTGAAAATGGTTGCGTAACTCGAAGGATGTAATAAATTTCACTGAATTGTACATGTAGAAACTGGTGAATTGGTGTATGTTCTGCTGTGTATATTCTCAACAATAAAAAAAATTTCTAGTATTTTCAGGCGGAGAGAAAATGGAGAATTATGAACAATTACTACTTTAACAATTATTAAACAACATTGTGAGTGACTTGGCTAATGTTGTACTGATAAAATGCACTTATTTTGAAACTTGTGTCAAGGAAGATTATTATGAACTATTAAGAAGATGACTCTCTTCACCCCATCATACACACACAAGTTAGAAAATGTTCTTACCCATTCATTCTTTTAGATTTTGTTTTTGCTCATACAGGAGGTACATGAATTAAAAAAAAAAATAGTCCCTCTTAGATTAAAACAGCACATCCACCATGATGAGTCTAATTTAAAAAAACTGACAATTCCAAATGTTGGTTTAAGTGTGGAACAACTGCACATGTATAATTCTGGTGGGAGTATAAATGAATGCATTGTCTTTGGAAATTCTTTTTTGCCATCAGTGGGGTAATGGGAAAATAAACCTACCCAAAGAGAGGCATCAAATATTTGGGGAAAAGAATACAGTCTGCTACAGCAAGGAGGACAAAAGAAGGAACAGATTTGGGGTTTGAGGGCATATGAGAGGAGTAGAGTTGAATTTGACGTGTTTGGAGATGTATAAGTGGAAATAATAATGTTGTTGTGTGCTGCCAAGTCATTTTCAACTCACAACAGCACCGTATGACAGAGTGGGATTGCCCCCATATCGTTTTCTTGACTGTAGCCTTTACAGAAGCAGAGCGCCCAGTTTTTCTTCCATGGAGCCACTGGGTGGGTTTGAACCACCAACCTTTTGTTTAGCAGGTGAGCACTCGCAGCTCCCGTTTGATCATACATACTCCCCATGACCCATACTATCTACTTCTAGGTATATACCCAAAAGAAATGCGTTCACATGTATATCAAAAGCCATCAACAAGAATATTCTTTAGGCATTATTTGTGATAGCCCCAAACTGGAAACAACCCAAATTTCCATCATTAGTAGAATGGATAAAGAAATAAAGGTATATTCATGTTATGGAATAAAAACCAAAAACCCATTGCCATTAAGTCAGCTCCAACTCATAGCGACTCTAAAGGACAGAGTAGAACTACCCCATAGGGTTTCCAATGCTGTAATCTTTATGGAAGCAGACTGCCATATCTTTCTCCTACAGAGTGCCTGGTGGATTTGAACTGCTGGCTTCTTGGTTAGTAGCCGAGTGCTTAACCATTGTACAACCAGGGCTCCATATTATGGAATATTATGTGGCAAATATGCTACAGGTATTAGTAATATGGATGGATCTCACACATGGAATATTGAGCAAAAGAAGCCAGACACAGAAAAATTCATACTGTATGATTCATATAAATAAAATCCACAAACAGGCAAAATGAACCTCTGATTTGGGGAGGAAGAAAGGAGGGTGAGTTTGAGAGGGAATGGCTACTTCTTGGGAAGTACCGCAAGAGTCTTCTGGTAAAATTCTGTTTCTTGACCTTGGGGCTGTGTTCATTTGATTTTTTTTTTATCAACCTGTACAGTAATGATCTGTGTGCTTTTTCCATATGTGCTGGTCTTGAATAAAAGCATTCTAAAATTTCTAAACAGTTCAGATAAAGCAAAAATCCCTCTTTAAACGTCTTGTCCACCAATCCCTCTCTCAGAAGAAGAACCACTGCTATCAGCTTGGTATATATGTGTTCAGATCTTTTTTCTATGATACGTATGTATATACATTTGGAATTACGTGATTTTTCTTTTTGTTGTTGCTAGACTTCTTTTTTCCATTTGACAAAGTCATATAATTAATATTGAAACAGTGCAATAAGTTTATAATGAAATGTAAGCCCTTTCTGGGCTCAACCCTGTTTAGAAGTTCTTGTATATTTTGCTGTCATGTGTGTGTGCATGTTGATCCTATTAAAATTTTTTTTTAATTTTTGTGTTTTAAGTGAAAGTTTACAAATCAAGTCAGTTTGTCATGCAAAAATTTATATACACCTTGCTATATACTTCTAATTGCCCCCCCCAATAAGACAGCCCACTCCTCTCTCCACTTTTTTTTTTTCATGTCCATTCCGCCAGCTTCTGACCCCCTCTGCCCTCTCATCTCCCCTCCAGACAGGACATACCAACATAGTCTCAAGTGTCTACTTGATCCGAGAAGCTCTTTCTTTACCAGAATCTTTTTCTGTCCCATTGTCCAGTCCAATCCCTGTCTGAAGAGTTGAATTTAGGAATGGTTCCTGTCTTAGGCTAACAAAAGGTCTGGGGGCCCTGACCACTGGGGTCCTTCTAGTCTCAGACCATTAAGTCTGTTTTTTTGCGAGAATTTGGGGTCTTCATCCTACTGCTCTCCTGCTCTCTCAGGTGTTCTCTACTGTGTTCCCTGTCAGGGAAGTCATTGGTTGTAGCCAGGCACCATCTAGTTCTTCTGGTCTCAAGGTGATTGAGTCTCTGGTTTATGTGGCCCTTACTGCCTCTTGGATCACAATTACCTTGAGTCTTTGGTGTTCTTCATTCTCCTTTGGTCCAGGTGGGTTGAGACTAATTTCATGCATCTTAGATGGCCGCTTGCTAGCGTTTAAGACCCCAGACACAACTCTGCAAAGTGGGATGCAGAATGTTTTCTTAATAGATTTTATTATGCCAGTTGACTTAGATGTCCCCCGAAATCATGGTCCCCAAACCTTCGACCCTGCTACTCTGACCTTCGAAGCATTCAGTTTATTCCGGAAACTTCTTTGTTTTGGTTTAGTCCAGTTGTGTTGACCTCGCCTATATTGTATGTTGTCTTTCCAGTCACCTAAAGTAGTTCTTACGTACTATCTAATTAGTGAATACCCCTCTACTACCCTCCCTCCCCCCATAACCATCAAACAATATTTTCTTCTCTGTTTAAATTATTTCTCGAGTTCTTATAATAGTAGTCTTATAAAATATTTGTCGTTTTGCAGCTGACTAATTTCACTCAGGATAATGCCTCCCAGATTCCTCCATGTTATGAAATGTTTCACAGATTAATCACTGTTCTTTATCAATGTGTAGTATTCCATTGTGTGAATATACCATAATTTATTTATCCATTCATCCATTGATGGGCACCTTCGTTGCTTACATCTTTTTGCTATTGTAAACAGTGCTGCACTGAACATGGGTGTGCTTTTATCTATTCTTGTAAAGGCTCTTAAGTCTCTCAGATATGTTCCAAGGAGTGGGATTGCTGAATCCTCTGGGACTTCTATTTCTGGCTTTTTAAGGAAGCGCCCAGTTGATTTCCAAAGTGGTTGTATTCCCACCAGCGGTGTATTAGTGATCCAGTCTCCCCACAACCTCTCCAACGTTTATAATTTTGTGTTTTTTTTTTGGATTAATGCCAGCCGTGTTGGAGTGAGATAGAATCTCATTGTAGTTTTGATTTGCATTTCTCTAATGCCTAATGACCATGAACATTTGTTCATGTATCTGAATGTCTTCTTTAGTGAAGTCTCTGTTCATGTCTTTTGCCCGTTTTTTAATTGGGTTATTTGTCTTTTTGTAGCTGAGTTTTTGCAGTATCATGTAGATTTTAGAGATCAGGTGCCGATTGGAAATGTCATAACTAAAAACTTTTTCCCAGTCTATAGGTAATCTTTTTACTCTTTTGGTGAAGTCTTTGGATGAGCATAGGTGTTTGATTTTTAGGAGCTCCCAGTTATCTAGTTTTTCTTCTGCACTGTTAGTAATGTTTTGTATACTGTTCATGCCATGTATTAGGGCTTCTAACGTTGTCCCTATTTTTTCTTCCATGATCTTTATCGTTTCGGATTTTATATTTAGGTCTTTGATCCATTTTGAATTAGTTTTTGTGCATGATGTGAGGTATGGGTCTTGTTTCATTTTTTTGCAGACGGATATCCAGTTATGCTAGCACCATTTGCTAAACAGATTGTCTTTTCCCCATTTAACTGCTTTGGGGCCTTTGTCAAATATCATCTGCTCCTATGTGATTAGATTTATGTCTGGATTCTCAATCCTGTTCCATTGGTCTGTGTATCTGTTGTACCAGTACAAGGCTATTTTAACTACTGTGGCAGTAAAATAGGTTCTAAAATCAGGTAGAGTGAGGCCTCCCACTTTGTTCTTCTTTTTCAGTAATGCTTTACTTATCCGGGGCCTCTTTCCCTTCCATATGAAGTTGGTGATTTGTTTCTCCATCTCATTAGAATAATGTCGTTGGAATTTGGGTTGGAATTGCATTAAATCTATAGATTGCTTTTGGCAGAACAGACATTTTTATAATGTTAAGTCTTCCTATCCATGAGCAAGGTATGTTCTTCCAGTTACGTAGGCCTCTTTTGGTTTCTTGCAGAAGTGTTTTGTAGTTTTCTTTGTATAAGTCTTTTACATCTCTGGTAAGATTTATTGCTGAGTATTTTTATCTTCTTGGGGGCTACTGTAAATGGTATTGATTTGGTGATTTCCTCCTTGATGTTCTTTTTGTTGGTGTGGAGGAATCCAACTGATTTTTGTATGTTTATCTTGTATCCCGATACTCTGCTGAACCCTTCTATTAGTTTCAGTAGTTTTCTTCAGGATTCCTTAAGGTTTTCTGTGTATAAGATCATGTCATCTGCAAATAGAGATACTTTTACTTCTTCCTTGCCAATCTGGATGCCCTTTATTTCTTTATCTAGCCTAATTGCTCTGGCTAGGACCTCCAGCATAATGTTGAATAAGGGTGGTGATAAAGGGCACCCTTGTCTGGTTCCCGATCTCAAGGGGAATGCTTTCAGACTCTCTCCACCTAGGATGATGTTGGCTTTTGGCTTTGTATAAATGCCCTTTGTTTTGTTGAGGAATTTTCCTTTTATTCCTATTTTGCTGAGAGTTTTTATCATGAATGGGTGATGTTGAACCATCCCTGCATACCTGGTATAAATCCCACTTGGTTGTGGTGAATTATTTTTTTAATATGTTGTTGAATTCTTTTGGCTAGAATTTTGTTGAGGATTTTTGCATCTAAGTTCATGAGGGATATAGGTCAGTAATTTTCTTTTTTTGTGGTGTCTTTATCTGGTTTTGGTATCAGGGGTATGGTGGCTTCATAGAATGAGTTTGGGAGTATTCCGTCCTTTTCTATGCTCTGAAATACCTTTAGTGGTATTGGTGTTAACTCTTTTTTGAAAGTTTGGGAGAACTCTGCAGTGAAGCCATCCGGGCCGGGGTTTTTTTTGTTGTTGTTGGGAGTTTTTTGAGTACCTTTTTAATCTCTTCTTTTGTTCTGGGTCTCTTTAGTTGTTCTACCTCTGTTTGTGTTAGTTTAGGTACGTAGTGCGTTTCTAGGAATTCATGCATTTTTTCTCTGTTTTCAAATTTGTTGGAGTACAATTTTTCATAGTAGTCTGATACGATTCTTTTAATTTCTTTTGGGTCTGTTTAACATCTCCCTTGTGAATTCTTATTCAGGTTATTTGCTTCCTCTCCTGTTTTTCTTCTGTCAGTTTGGCCAATGGTTTATCAATTTTGTTAATTTTTTCAAAGAACCAGCTTTTGGTCTTGTTAATTCTTTCAGTTGTTTTTCTGTTTTCTGTTTCATTTAATTCTGCTCTAATTTTTATTATTTGCTTTCTTCTGGTACCTGAGGGTTTCTTTTGTTGCTTTCTTTCTATTTGTTCAAGTTGTACGTATAATTCTTTGATTTGGGCCCTTCTTTTTGTATGTATGCGTTTACTGATATAAATTGACCTCTGAGCACTGCTTTTGCTGTGTCCCAAAGGTTGTGATAGGAAGTTTTTTCATTCTCATTGGATTCTGTGAATTTCTTTATTCCATCCTTAATGTCCTCTATAATCCAGTCTTTTTTGACCAGGGTATCGTTCAGTTTCCAAGTAGTTTGATTTCTTTTCCCTGCTTTTTCTGCTATTGATTTCTACTTTTATGGCCTTATGGTCAGAAAAGATGCTTTGCAATATTTCAGTGTTTTGGATTCTGCTAAGGCTTGCTTTAGGACCTAATATGGGGTCTCTTCTAGAGAATGTTCCATGTGCACTAGAAAGGAAGGTATACTTGGCTGCTGTTGGGTAGAGTGTTCTGTGTATGCCTATGAGATTAAGTTGGTTGATCATGGCATTTAGATCTTCTGTGTCTTTATTGAGCTTTCTCGATGTCCTGTCCTTCACCAAAAGTGGTGTGTTGAACTGTCCTACTATTACTGTGGAGCTGCCTGTCTCACTTTTCAGTGCTGATAGAGTTTGTTTTATGTATCTTGCAACCCTGTCATTGGGTGCATAAATATTTAATGTGGTGATATCCTTCTGGTATATTGTCCCTTTAATCATTATATAGTGCCTTTCCTTATCCTTTATGATGGATTTAACTTTAAGTTCTGTTTTGTCAGAATTAACATTGCCACTCCTGCTCTTTTTTGATTGTCGTTGGCTTGATAATGGAAACCCTGGTGGCATAGTGGTTAAGTGCTACAGCTGCAAACCAAAGGGTAGGCAGTTCAAATCCTCCAGGCGCTCCTTGGAAACTCTATGGGGCAGTTCTACTCTGTCCTGTAGGGTTGCTATGAGTTGGAATCGACTCGATGGCACTGGCTTTGGTTTTGGTTGGGTTGGCTTGATACATTTTTTTCCATCATTTGTGTTTTCATTTCTTTATGTCTCTAAGGTGTGTCTCTTATAGGGATCATATAGATGGATCGTGTTTTTTAATCCATTCTGCCACTCTCTGTCTCTTTATTGGTGCATTTAGTCCATACAGAAACCGTGGTGGCGTAGTGGTTAAGTGCTACGGCTGCTAACCAAAAGGTCAGCAGTTCAGATCTGCCAGGTGATCCTTGGAAGCTCTATGGGGCAGTTCTACTCAATCCTGTAGGGTTGCTATGAGTTGAAATCGACTCGACAGCAGTGGGTTTGGTTTTGGTTTTTTGGTTTGGTCCATTTACATTCGGCATAATTATGGATAGGTATGAATTTAGTGCTATCAGTTTGATGTCAGTTTTTGTATGTTGTTGACAGTTTCTTTTTGCCACTTAACTTTTTGTGCTGAGTAGTTTGTATATTGTCTTTTCCTCACATTCGTTGTTGATTTTGTTTCTGCTGAGTCTCTATTTTTTTCTTGTATTTTATTTTGATGTGTAGGATAGTTTGTCTCCTTTGTGGTGACCTTAATATTTACCCCTATTTTTCTAAATTTAACCCTAACTTTTATTTCTTTGTATCGCCTTGACTTCCTCTCCATACGAAAGATGCATGACTAGATTTCTTACTCCCTCTTTATTTTAATTTTGTCTTCTTTTACGTAATAACATTCCTGTTTCCCTGTTTTGAGGGTTTTTTAATCTTGATTTATTTTTGTTATTTTCCCTGTTTGGATTGACATCTGATCGCTCCGTCCAGTATTCTAGACTTGGGTTGATACCTGATATTGTTGATTTTGCTAACCAAAGAACTCCCTTTATTATTTCTTGTAGTTTTGGTTTGGTGTCTTACAAATTCCCTAAACTTCTGTTTATCTGGAAATGTCCTGATTTCACCTTCATATTTGAGAGACAGTTTTGCTGGATATATGATTCTTGGCTTGCAATTTTTTTTCCTTCAGTGCTTTATATAAGTGATCCCATTGCCTTCTTGCCTGCTATGGTTTCTGCCGAGTAGTCCGAGCTCTTATTGACTGTCCTTTGTAGGTAACTTTTCCTTTATCCCTAGCTGTGCTTAAAATTATCTTTATCTTTGGTTTTGGCAAGTTTGATTATAATATGTCTTGGTGACTTTCTTTTAACATCTACCTTATGTGGAGTTGGATGAGCATCTTGGATAGATACCTTCTCATCTTTCACGATATCAAGGAAGCTTTCTGCCAACAAATCTTCAACAATTCTCTCTGTATTTTCTGTTATTCCTCCCTGTTCTGGTGCTGCAATGACTCGTAGGTTATTTCTCTTGATAGAGTCCCACATGATTCTTAAGGTTCTTCATTTTTTTTAATTCTTTTTATCTGATTTTTCTTCAAATATATTGGTGCCAAGTGCTTTATCTTCAAGTTCAGAATTTCTGCCTTCTGCTTGCTTAATTCTGCTCTTCTGATTTTCTGTTGAGTTGTCTGATTCTGTAATTTTATTGTTGATCTTCTGAATTTCTGCTTGCTGTCTGTCTGTGGATTTTTCCACTTATTAAATTTTTTATTATGTTCCTGAATAACCTTTTTAATTTGTTCAACTGCTTTATCTGTGGGCTCCTTGGCTTGTTCTGCGTATTGGCTGATTTCCTTCCTGATGTCTTGAAGGGTTCTGTATATTAATCTTTTGTATTCTGCTCTGGTAATTCCAGGAAGGCACTTTCATGTAGAAGATCCCTTGATTCTTTGTTTTGAGAACTTGTTGGGGTCATCATGGTCTGTTTCTTTATGTGTTTTGATATTGACTGTTGTCTCTGAGGCATCTATAAGTTATTAGTTTATTTTATGTTTGCTTACTGTATCATAGTTTCTTGCTTTGTTTTGTTTTGATATGCCCAGATGGCTTGCTGGAGGGAGCTAGCTTGATTTTTTTTTTTTTTTGCCTTTGGAGCTCTGATGTCCTGTCCACAAATGGCTAGAGCTGTTATCCGGTATGTCATTCTAGAAGTCCGTTCACTTTTCTTGTATGAATTCAGCTCAGGTGTCCAGGTAGCAGATCATCAAGTGTGTGGTACAAGCTCTGTCCTGCAGCCTTAGAGGGGCAAGGGTGATTGGTGTAGGTACTAGAATCTGGTTGCAGCAGGAGGTCACGCTCTGAACAAGGCAGGGAGCTGAGAATCGTCCCCCATGTGTCTCTCAGGAAAGCGTGTCTCTGTTCTCTAGAGTGTACAGGTGGGTGGGCTCTGCAGACGGACCGTGCGCACCCAGTGTTTTTGGTTGTAAGGACTGGGAGGTACCTGTTATCCTTGGACCCCTGTCGCCGGCAGGTGGGTGACCTGAGTGGAGCCACTCGTCCTTAGGCCCCAGATGTGGGTAGGTGAGCACCCTGTTTAATAGGCAATGTGGTGTCAAATATCACACACCCACCTCTCCACTGCACAGCTGCAACAGTTGTAGTCTACCAACAAGGGTCTGTTCTCCTGAAATTGTCCCACACAGGTCTGTGCTGGGGGAAAGGTACTGAAAGTCCACAGACCATTCTGTCCTGATGTCCCCCTGTTAGTGGAGCTGGCAAGTTGTCATTTACCCCAATTGTGAATTTATTCCTTCTCCAAGGCTGGGAGGACGGCTCTAGGTGCTCAACAGGGCCTATTTCAGGCCCAGGGAAATCAACAGCCACTAAATCCAGCTTGGGGGTGGGGGGCGTGGTAAAATATATGGAAGTACTTAGCTTTTGCTGAGAGCACTGTTCTTCTCTCGTTCTGGAGGTATGAGTAGGCTGTGTGGCTGGCTGCTTTCTCTGGGGAAACTGCTACCTGATGCTAGTACCAGCCCCCTGCAGCTGCTCCCAGGAATGGTGCCTGAGGGCTCCCAGCGATTCAGGCCTGGTAACTCCTCTCTACTTCTGAACCATCACTTCCTCACCCTGCCGTTCAGTTTGTTTTCTGACTTTGCATTTGATGTTCAGGGCTCCCAGCTTGTCATCTATATACTCATTTCACTTGTTTTTTCAAGTCTTTGTTGTAGGAGGGCTCGCCGGAAGCATCTGTCTATTCTTCCATCTTGGCCCTGCCTCCTCCAAAATGTTCTTCTTTAAAAAAAAAACACAAGTAAAAAAAAGTCACGCAAATGGGGCATTGTAGGAAACTGAATCCTGAACATTCTGTTAGCAAGAAGTTATACAACAGTATTTTGAACATATAATCTCAAATGATTAACAAGAGAGATATTATAAAAGTTGCAAAAACGCTCTCTTTGTAGAAACATCAGTGTAATTTGTGGCAAAAAAAAAAAAAAAAGTCTTGTTTTATATTAATCTCAAGTAAGAACACCCAAAAAATCATAGGGAAAAAAATCTTTGCAAGAAGCCTTCTTTTTATAGAAAATTATAATCAGATTCATTTCAGATCTCTGTACGTAATTTCTCAATTGCTTTTTTTTTAGTGCTGCTTATAAATTACTGCTTTTTTATTTCCCTTCTTCATCCCAAACTGTATTTTTTAAAAGTCAACAATTTCTGCAGGATTCTAAGGCACCGGAACTGACTACCTACAGGGTCACTTAACTGGAGAGTTAGGAATTATTCTAACCATAGAATATCAAGCAGTTAATCTTGTAGAACACCAATGCTTTTTAGACCAAGTAGCTATCAAAATTCCATGGCCACTATGTTTCATTTTTTTAAGATGTTGTCTCCTTTAGGATAAGATGATTCTGTCTCATAAGAGGTTTTTTTAAAAAGGAAATTTTTTTTATTAGATACTACAAAATAAGATTTTAATATATAGTTTTTCATACTAGCTTGAATTACATGAAAATATTTCATTGTTCACTTTTCAAATGAAATAGTTTATCAGTAAAGCACTTAAAATAATTTGCCAATTTTTTTTTTTCTTGAACATGAGAAGATGTATACTTTAAAAACGAATAAATGAAATGTGGGTCCCAGTCATTCCATAAAAATAGTATTTTATTGTTTTGTGCTGAACATAAAATTAAATTCTAGTTTGTTTATGTTTTTTGTTGGATCTTTTTTTTTTGCTGACATTTTGGGAATTTTTTTTTTTTTAATAGAATGCTTTAAAATTTATACTCAATTTGTAAGTTTCATTTTATTATTTCTTAGAATAAGAATCAACAAAACATATTGCACATGGAAAGTGCTCAGATGTGTATGGTTTATTTTTTATCAGATTGGCATAACTTTTTATCATAAAGTTAGTTTTTTAAAATATGTACTTATACAACAGAGGAAGAAGGAGAGTCAGAAATAGGAAGAGGAAGTGGAATGTGTGGCTAATTGCCTCCATGAACAACTGCCTTCTTTGCCATGAAACCAGAAGTGGATGGTGCCCAGCTACCATTACTGAACATTTTGGTCAGAGATTCTATAGAAGAATCCTGATCAAAAGGGGGAAAATTTAGAACAGAATTTCAAATTCTCATGAGCTCCAGATTTTCTGGAGACTGGATGAACCCCCAAAACTATTGCCCTGTGATAATCTTTAAACCTTAAAACTTAAACCAGAAATACCCCTGAAGTCTTCCTAAAATCAAACAATAGTTAACAAGTAAAAATGACTTGAATATTGTGCTCTTTTAAGATCTATCTATGTGGGATCAAATTGATAACAGCAACTCAAAAGATTACATAGGAAACTTAAGGGGCAGTGAGTTTATCTTAATGGGGGAAGAACAACTCCGAAAAGGAGGGTGAGGTTGGTTGCACAACGCAAAGAAGGTAATCGTTGTCACTGAATTGTACTTTTAGAAACTGTTGAATTGGTGTATGTTTTGCTATGTATATTCTCAACAACAAAATAGATAAAAATTTTTTTTAAATGCTTATAAAAAGTGTGCTAAAATAAGCAGATGGATTTTTAGATCTGTACCTAGTGTGTAAGCCTTTTTATATGTGAGAAAAAGTTAATGGATAACTAGAATTTTAAAAAACTGTTTGATTTTCTCATGAAGCGTCATAGAAAGTAGGTATAGGTGTTTAATAGGGACAAACTCTAATGGGAAAGAGGGAGCTGGTTTAATGTTTAAATTCTAACCTCTCCAAAAGAGTCTATGAATGAGGAATTTAGCAGACAGCTATTTTATTTGCCAGGCAAAGCTACAGAGCAGTTAGGTTAGGAATAATATGGGCCATGAGAGCTATGATTGAAGGTAGGATTAGAAGTCAGGGCCACAAAATTATTGTTACAAAGGTGTGAGCTATTATTTGAAAGTTTTAGGAATCTCACTGCTAAGATTTAGTAAATGTTTAATAGCTTGGTGTATAATCTTTCAGGTTTTTAATGCATATACTTAAATATTTACAACTTTTTGAACTTAAAAAAAATGTGCACACTTTTTAAGGTTCTTGTATCTGATATTTGATTATTAATGAAAATTTTTCTTCCTTCAGTTAAACCAGACACAACTTACCAATGAGTTAAATTGTGAACCAGATAGCATTAGGTGAATGCTAATCTCAGAAACCAACATTTAGGGTTGCATACATCTATAACAACATCTACATTTACTTTGAAAACACTTTTCTTTTTTAGATGGTAATGAGAGGGAAAAGCACCTTTTCTTTCCCTTGCTCTGCTGTTTTGGTTTGTCTCTGGTTCCCTCAGGGGAGAAAGACTCTGAATATTTTTGAGACAATTTTCAATCAAGTGTCCAACCAAAGAACTTGATATGTATGAGAGCTTATTGCATATTGCCAAAAAAATATGCGAATCCCAAAAGCACAAATCAAGGTTTCTGAACCAATCGACTTATACCAAATTTCTGAAGTAAAAAATCAGTGTCAGATGAAAAAAATATCTTTTTATTATTATTCCTGTGGTAGGCTTTAAACCAAGTTTTAATCTATGCATGTAGTGTGTTTATATAATTCAGGAAGTGATTACTTCGTGTTGTTGTCGTTGGGTGCCACTGAGTCAATTCCAACTCATAGTGACCCCATGTAACAGAGTAGAACTGCCGCATAGGGTTTTCTTGGCTGTAAATCTTCACAGAAGCAATTGCCAGGTCTTTCTCCCCCAGAGCCACTGGGTGGGTTCGAACTACTAGCCCTTTGGTTAGCAGCAGAGTGCCTAACTGTTATGCTGCTAGGGTTCCTTTGATTGCTTCATGCATGTTGATAAATAATAAACTTTGTTTTCCAAAGTAAATGTAGATGTTGTTATAGATGTATACAGATACATATAGGTGTTGGAATCCTAACCCCAGTACCTGTGGAAAGGAGCACCGGTGTTACAGTGGCTAAAGTGCGAGGCTGCAAACTGAAAGTTTGGTAATTCAAACCCACAGCCGCTCTGAGGGAGAAAGATGTGATAGTCTGCTTCCATCAAAGATTACAGCCTTGGAAACCCTATGGAGCAGTTCTGCCCTGTCCTGTAAGGTCACTAGGAGTCGGAAATGACTCGACAGCAGCGAGTTTAGTGTTTTTTGGGGGGTGGGGGGGTATACCTGTGGATGTAATGTAATGTTAATCACTTTCCATGTTACCTTAAAGAAGTTATACCAGTGTAGGGTGTGTCCTAAACCTAATCACTTGTGAGTTATAAAAAGAGCAGAGTAGACACAGAAACAAGACATACTGGGGAAGACAGATGCCATGTGAGAATTGCCAAGAACCAAGGAAGGCCCAAGACTTCTAACAAGGAAAGAATCGCCAGAGCTGAGACCCTGATTTGGACTTTCAGCCTCCAAAACTGTGAGAAAATAAGTTTCTGTTCTTTAAAGCCACCTACTTGTATTTCTGTTATAGTAACACTAGGAAACTAAGACAGATGTCAGTAAAAAAATCTGAAATGACACTAGAAAAATGTTATATTTTACATAAAATAGGACTTATTTCCTAATCATTGTGCACATTTTATCCATTAAAAGCTCCATTTTCAGGTGATACCACCAGGAATGGTGGAGTATGAAACTCTCAAAATCTGTTCCTCTGTAAAAGCAATGAGAACACAGGCAAAACTTGTCAAAATCAACTTTTTCAGAACTTTGGAGCATATATATGTTCAAGAAAAATTGCCGAGTCTTAGTATGGACAGTGAGCTTTGTGCCATTTTAATTTGCCCTGTTTTCATTTCTCTCTGTCCAGCTTCATGGTAGCCTTGATAACCAGCAGCATTGAAATCTTGGATGGTAGTGATGCAAACTTGCAGTTTAGCATCCACTGGAGGAGACAGAATAGGTTTAGGGCTCCACAAAAGCCCCATCTCCAGATAATTGTCATTATCTAACCTGTCTGGCACCTCCCTGGACATCGACACTCACAGGACTTGTCTTCATTTGACCTGACTCAGAGCTCCCTTACTGCAAACAGCTGGGGATTTTGTTGAAAACCATCAGTAGCAGTTGTTTAACATCTGTTCTAAGCAAGGGGCAAAATGGGTAAATCCCATCTGTGTTGCCAGCTGCATGGTAAGGATCAGCATGAATCAGATCCCCAAAATGGGGATATCAGTCCTGTCTTCACCTTAATACTTCTCCATCCTCGCTGTAAGATGCCCAAATGGTACTCTTTCTCCCACCCTAAACTGAGTCAGAGATCACAAAGTTAGACACTTCCTCCAGACTACATGCCCGTGTAGCCCTTCTGACCCTACCCACCCTACACAGAGCTTTCTACACCCAACACAGAGCTTCCGCATCCCAGGAACACACAACTCTCCCAAGAACAGATGTTCTCACCAACCAGGAAGCTCATTTTAGCCTTAGGGTTCAGGGCTCTTAGCGGCCTCCCCACATGCCATGATATATTTATTACCTGATGCCTCTTGAAGTAGGTTAATATCAGCCCCAAGTGGTCCCTCTTGTTCTGGTCAGCCCCCACTAATTAGCCTCAGGTGTGGTCCAGCTCTGAGGAACCCAGAACAAAGGCCAAATTCCCTTCTGCACCTCACAATATCACAGCTCTCTGAGGCAGTGATTACAGTTGGGGCAAAAAAGAAGCTGACCAAAAACCTTAAAAGGAAAAGCAAGGGAATGAAATATCTATAACCAAAAAAAACCCGTTGCCTTCGAGTCGATTCTGACTCATTGTGACCCTGTAGGACAGAGTAGAACTGCCCCATAGAGTTTCCAAGGATTCAAACTGCCGAACTTTTGATTAGTAGGGGCATGCTTAACCACTATGCTACCATGGCTCCTGAAATGTCTATAGAAAGCTTTAAACTCTGATACATTCCTGGGAATTGAGAAGACCACATGCATATGGTCTTATGCACATCCCCAAAAAAGACCTGAGAAGGGGCTAATCTCCTCTGGCTGACCATGAGACTCTGAACAAGCAGGATTGAAGGCAAAGGTAAAGTTGTAAACTGTCTGCCAAAACCTTGAAGGTATACTCAAGTGTTCACAGAGAGCCCTTTTGCAAAGGCTAGGGAACTTACTAGTTCAAGACATTTAAAGAAATCTCTGTTCAGTCATTAGCTGACCATTAAACTAACCCAGGAGATACTTCAGGGGCCCTAAAGACAGAAAGTCAATTAGTGGTTGCCAAGGGTTGGGAGAGGGAGAATGAAGAATGACTGCTAATGGGTATTGGTTTCTTTATGGAATAATGAGAAGTTCTAGAATTAGGTAGTAGTGATCGTTGTACAACTCTGTGTATACTAAGAACCACTGAATTGTACACTTTAAAAGGATAAATTTTGTGGCGTAAGAATTATATCTTAACAAAAAGTAAAAACCATTTGGATTTTAGATATGCTTATGTAATTTAAATGTGACTTAGTAATTCAGGATGAAATTATTGTTAAGTGACTATTACTAATCTTTCTCTGATAAATGGGGTTAACTTCGTGGAATTGGTTCCAGAATTAAAGCAGTTACTAGGTTAATATTTTTAGGTTTATGATGTTAAATTATTTGCACGCTGACACTGCCTGCTTTCATACGTGTATGTATCTAATATAGTATACATGAACTGTAAATAATCTGAGATATTCCAGGATCAGAGAACAAAAATAAATAAAACATTTAAAAAAGGGCTTTGAAATAGAATATATTTGGAAGCAGTGTCCTTTTAAATTCTAAGCATTGACTGATGTTAGATGATCCAGAAGCAGATGCTACTGCAGTTCTTTGTTGATTTAGTTGCTATGGTGACATGATACATTCATGTACAGCAGGAAGCTTACTGTACATTGGCTAATTTGATAGAAAGCAAGGTCTGAAGTAAGTATTGATGAGCATACTGATAATCGATTGTACCTTTACCATCCTTGCTCTAAATGTATTTTCACCAAATAACTATAAAATGACATAAAGTAATATGCAACCCAGAATGGAATTTGTAAAGGTTAACTTGTTAGAATAAGGTTGATTTGAGGTTCAGCTTGCCAGTGAAGATTACCTCACTGTTTACTAAATGGAACAAATTGGAACATCTGGAGCAGAAACTGTTGAATCTTACAGCGACCTTCGTAGGCGTGGTAGCAGCAGTTGAATGAGAAAATTAGGAGGATGCGAGCAACAGTAAGTACAGTGCTAAGGTTTGGAATTGGCTTTAATAAATAAGCTTGTTTATGACTTAGCACTTCAGTCAGATTTCATAATTCATATTTAAAGCTTATGTACTAACGTGATAGAGAGTAAAATCAGGATATTTTTTAAGAAATACAGACTCTTATAGGGAGCGAAAGCTACAGATTTGCCAGTTTTAGGGTAAACTTAAAAATATACTTATTTCCCTAATTTTATTAAATCTGTAGTTATCTGTATTTTGAGAAAATAATGATTTAAACAAAAACAAGAGTCTTAAAACAACTTTGTAGTTATAAATATTAGACCACTAATGCTTTAAATATGTAAATTATTTTTAAATGAAGTTATTTTAGCCTGTAGTTTACATTTATTGCTGAGATAATTATATTGTAGCATTTTGCCATGAAGTTAAAATTTGCAGTCTTTGTAACTGCTGTGTTTTACTAGCTTAAAGTCTTCATGATTTGAGTGTACACACACATCTCTGTACATATACACATGTGCATACATTTTCTGTATGTTTGCATATATGAGATATTACCTTATGGAAATGAAGTATTCCACATAGTCTAGGTAATTAGTTAGGATTCTTTTTGTACTAGGTTTGAGGGACATACCTTTTCAGGGTATCTACTGTATGTCAGACACCATGCTGGGGTTTTATGTTCATTGTTTCCCTAATCCTTCAAAAACACTGTTGTGTAAATTATTATTTCCATTTTAGGGAAGAAGACACTAAAATTCACATAATTTGCCTAAAATTGCAAATCTATTGAGTAATAGAGCAGAATTTGATTATAGAATTGTCTGTCTCCAGCTCTCTTTTTTTCTTTGTCACAATGCTTTGATTTCTGTGAAAACAATTATGAAGACAAATGAACCTAAACAGTAAAAAAAAGTTTGTGAGTGTTTTCTAATTATTAAATACTGTAATTTGTACTCTTCTATCTCAGCATTTGTTGTAATTGGCTGTAATTGTCTCCATTACTGACTGATTATTGTATCCTCAGCTCCTCAAACCATGCTTAACATATAGTAGTTGCTCATTAATTATTTGTCAAATGAATGAATGAAGTTGGTGGATGGTTGACAGATGTCAGATGTTTCGTCTGTATGCTGGTACCAAACATATGTTCTTACTTAAGTTTGAAAATTATTCTTATTCATAAGACTAAAAAAAAACCAAACCTCGATTCCCTTAGTTTTATAATTGTTGTTTCCTTTTATTTATAAACATTAAGCTCCATTTGGACTTAAGCTGAAACATATTAGCTAGCCCATCTATACAGTGACAGGACCTAGCTAAGTACGCCACCACTCGCCTGTCAGTTTTCCATACTGTGGTGGCTTACGTGTTGCTGTGATTCTGGAAGCTATGCCACCGGTATTCAAATACTAGCAAGATCTCCCATGGTGGAAGGGTTTCAGTGCAGCTTCTAGCCTAAGACTACTAGGAAGAAAGACCTGGCAATCTACTTCAGAAAAAGTTGGCCAATGAAAACCTTATGAATAGTGGCAAAACATTGTCTGATATAATACCAGAAAATGAGCCCCTCAGGTTTGAAGGCATTCAAAATTCAACTGGGAAGGAGCAGCCTCCTCAAAGTAGAGTCAACCTTAATGACTTTGATTTGCTGATGTGACAACTCAATATGAGAAGAAATAACTACAAGCATCCATTAATAGTCAGAATGTGGAATGTACGAAGTATGAATCTAGGAAAATTGGAAGTCATCAAAAATGAAATGGAACACATAAAGATGGATATCCCAGACATTAGTGACCTGAAATGTACTGGCATTGGCTATTTTGATTTGTATAATCATATGACAAATTTAAGAGAAATGGTGTCACATTCATCATCAAAAAGAACATTTCAAGATGTATTGTGAAGTACAGTGCTGTCAGTGATAGGATAATAACCATATGCCTACAAGGGAGACCAATTAATATGACTTTCATTCAAATTTACACACCACCACTAATGCCAAAGATGAAGAAATTGAAGATTTTTACCAACTTTACCAACTTCTGCAGTCTGAAATTGATCAAACGTGCAATCAAGATGCATTAATAATTGCTGGTGATTGGAATGTGAAAGTTGGAAACAAAGAAGAAGGATCTGTAGTTGGAAAATACAACCTTGGTGATAGAAATGATGCCAGAGATCACACGATAGAATATTGCAGTCTAACGAATTCTTCATTGTAAATACCTT
The DNA here is from genome assembly GCF_024166365.1 of Elephas maximus indicus. Classification (NCBI taxonomy): domain Eukaryota; kingdom Metazoa; phylum Chordata; class Mammalia; order Proboscidea; family Elephantidae; genus Elephas; species Elephas maximus. The sequence goes on along the minus strand of NC_064832.1, from coordinate 29,655,009 downwards.
TCTTCCACAACATAAATGGCGACTACCCATGTGGACCTTCCCAGATGGAATACACAGGAATCAAATCGACTACATCTGTGGAAGGAAACAATGGAGAAACTCAATATCATCAGTCAGAACAAGGCCAGAGGCTGACTTCAGAACAGACCATCATTTGGTCATATGCAAATTCAAGTTGAAGCTGAAGAAAATTAGAGCAAGTCTACAAAAGCCAAAGTATGGCCTTGGCTCTTTTATATCCCACCTGAATTTAGAGACCATTTCAAGGACAGATTTGATACACTGAACACTAATGACCCAAGACCAGACGAGTTGTGAAATGACATCAAGGTCATCATACATGAAGAAAGCAAATTGTCATTAAAAAGACAGGAAAGAAAGAAAAGACCAAAATGAATGTCAGAAGAGACTTTGGAATTTGCTGTTGAACATTGAGTAGCTAAGGAGAACAGAAGAAATAGTGCAGTAAAAGAGTGAAACAGAAGATTTCAAAGGGTAGCTCGAGGAGACAAAGTATTATAATGAAATGTGCAAAGACTGGAGTTAGAAAACCAAAAGGGAAGAACACACTCTGCATTTCTCAAGCTGAAAGAGCTGAAGAAAAATTCAAGCCTCAAGTCGCAATATTGAAGGATTCTATGGGCAAACTATTAATGCAGGAACCATCAAAAGAAGATGGAAGGAATACAGAGAGTCACTATACCAAAAAGAATTGGTTGATGTTGAACCATTTCAGGAGATAGCATATGATCAAGAACCAATGGAACCGAAAGAAGCTGCACGGAAGACACTGACAGAAAACAAGGCTCCAGAAATTGACAGAGTACCAATTGAGATGTTTCAACAAACAGATGGAACACTGGAGGTGCTCATTCGCCTATGCCAAGAAATTTGTCAGACAGCTACCTGTCCAACCGACTGGAAGAAATCTATATTTGTGCCCATTCCAAAGAAAGGTGATCTAATAAAATGTAGACGTTTTCGAATAGTATCATTAATATCAAATGCAAGTAAAATTTTGCTGAAGATCATTTAGAAGTGGTTGTAGCAGTACTTCTACAGGGAAGCCACAAATTCAAGCCGGATTCAGAAGAGGACATGAAACAGGTGATATCATTGCTGATGTCAAATGGATCCTGGCTGAAAGCAGAGAATACCAGAAGGTGTTTACCTGTGTTTTATTGACTATACAAAGGCATTCAACTTCATGGATCGTAACAAATTATGGATAATGTTGTGAAGAATAGGAATTCCAGAACACTTAATTGTGCTCATGAGGAACCTGTACATAGACCAAGAGGCAGTTGTTCAAACAGAACAATGGAATGCTCTGTGGTTTAAAGTCAAGAAATGTGTCAGTCTAGGTTATATTGTTTGACCATACTTACTCAATCTGTATGCTGAGCAAATAATCCTAGGAGCTGGACCACATGAAGAAGTATGCAGCATCAGGATTAGAGGAAGACTCATTAACAACCTGTGATATGTGGATCACACAACCTTGATAGGCTGAAAGTGAAGAGGACTTACAGCACTTACTGATGAAGATCAAAAACTGCAGCATTCGGGATGGATTACGCCTCAACATAAAGAAAACAAAAATCCTCACAACTGGACCAATAAGCAACATCATGATAAACAGAGGAAAAGTGTAGCTGTCAAGGATTTCATTTTACTTGCATCCACAATCAATGCTCATGGAAGCAGCAGTCAAGAAATCAAAGTATGCATTGAATTGGGCAAATCTGCTGCAAAAGACCTCTTTAAAGAGTTAAAAAACAGAGATGTCACTTTAAGGACGAAGGTGTGCTGACCCAAGCCATGGTATTTTCAGTTCCCTCGTTTGCATGTGAAAGCTGGACACTGAATAAGGAAGACCAAAGAAGAATTGGATGCCCTTGAATTAACGTGTTGGAGAAGAACACTGAATATACTGTGGACTGCCAGAACAATGAACATAACTGTCTTGGAAGAAGTGCAGCCAGAATGCTGCTTTGAAGCAAGGATGGTGAGACTTTATTTTATATACTTTGGACATGTTGTCAGGAGGGACCAGCCCCTGGAGAAGGATATCGTGCTTGATAAAGTAGAGGGTCAGTGAAAAAGGGGAAAGACCCTCGATGAGATAGATTGTCACAGTGTCTGCAACAGTGGGCTCAAGCATAACAACGATCATGAGGATGGTGCACAACTGGGCAATGTTTCGTTCTATTGTACATAGATAGGGTCACTATTTGTCAGAACCGACTCAACGGCACCTAAGAACATAACAGTAGCAAGCTAAGTGCAGATTAAAGTTTGATTCAAAGCTCTTTTGAACAAGTCAATTTAACAACACTTTACACATAATTCAGACTTGTTTGTGAATTGATGGTATATTTGAATGAAATTAGTTCCCCAATTTAATTTCTCAGGAAACTCAGAAAATGAGTTCAAATTTGTACATAATAAGGTGGTTGTTTTTGTTAGGTGCCATAGAGTTGGTTTCCTGCAGTTTATCAAAGTGAACATAAAGTAGTTGCAAATACAGTGTTGGAGTTTGGGGCATCTAGTGCTACACTGTCCAACACAGTAGCCACTAACCATCTGTGCCTTTCTAAACTGAAAATTACAAATTCAGTTCCTCATTCTCAGTGTCCACATGTAGTTACCATGTTGGACAGTGCAAATATAGAACATTTCCATCATCACAGAAACTTCTGTTGGACAGTGCAAGTCTAGAAACCAGAGGGAAAGAATTAGGAGTCATTTAGCAATGGTCACTAGTGAATTCAGCAACATTTATTTAACCTCTGTTTTTGTCAATGCCCCTGCAAAATGCCTCTAGCCCCTACAAATATAAAAATACACTGAAGTCTTTGCTTATGAAGGGCTTATGTTGTAATGTGTATCACAGTGTGTAAACAACTGAATACAGTTACAACAGGGATAATATCAGTCTGCTTTAGGGTTAAAGGAATAGAAATTCCTGAAGAAGAAATTTTTTGTTCACAGGCTGAGTTCTTAGTTGTATGCCAGAGAACAAGAAACCCTATTCAACATAGAAAATTGTCAGTTAGCAGGACTCAAATCAAATCAAAAGTCAAGCTAGAGAAGAGTGTATAAGTCGAAGACCAGGAAGTGAAGGTGAATCTCTTGACCACTGGAACCCTTGATTGAAAAGAATAGAGCATGCCCTATGGAGTGCGGTTCTCCTCTACATTTGGGGTTGCCATGGGTCTTAGTCAGTTCTTCAGCAACTGGTTCGTGTTGTTTGTTTTTGATTCTAAGCACTTGACCTGTGTCAACTCATTTATCATCACAACATCCCAGTGAGTATTGAATAAAAGGCCTTCAATCATGAGTTGGAGAACTACATTGCTAAAAGTATGTTATTATCAATTATTCCAGGCTACAGGTCCCAAAGAACTTTCCTTTATTATTGCTCTTATTCCCATTAAATGGGCACCCTGGAGCAAGGAGCAAGTAGTAGTTTAGTAGTAGTTGGATAAGGAAGTTGGGGTCGGGGAGGAGGATTAGGCATTCAGACAGATTTTTTTTTTTTTTAATGTGATTTGGCATAGGTAAGAGAATTTGTAACTCTTGGAAAACTTTTTCTGTTAAATTCTGGGTTGATTTTCTTGCTCTGTCTGCCAAAACCTCTGTAGAGTTTCAAAAGTAGAAATGTGAAATGCTTATTTTGTTCTCAAAGCTAATTTAATGTCATAGTGAAGAATGCAATTTTTATGACCTTTGGGGTGGAGAGGAGAAATTAATTAAACTATTAATCTGCAAAATTCATACCATTTATAAACATTTTTCTCTTTATTTTGTCAATGATTTAGTTCTATAAATTATTTTTCCAAAATATAGGTGAACATTTAAAAGAATTACATGTCATTAAATATCTTATAATTAGGTACATATTAAATAATTATCCCTCAGAGAAACTATTTAAATTAAGAGTTTTGTAGAAAGAAACTTCAGAATTCCTAAATTCAAAAGGTTGAAGTTTCATTAATGACTTTTTTCCCCTCGTTTTTCTGTTAGAGATTTAAAATGTTAGCATTAACTTTGTATCTTTTACTGAATCCTTTAGGACTTAGAGTAGTGATACGTTTCAGAGCAGTAAATAAGAGCGTGGATTTTCTGGTGGCCATCTTAGCAACTTTGAGTAATTACATTCAAAAGATTGATTGTTTCCCTAGGATCCAGGTTAGGGGAAAAAGACCAGTCTCCTCACCCTTGGGAAAGAGACCTAAATATGTTTACTGTATTTTGAAAAAGTCCCGTAGTGATTCTAAGATGTCTTCCCTTTCTCTCTGTTGCGTATCTTCGCATAAGATACATGTTAATGGTGCTGTGGGGAAGATGTAAAGATGTTTTTTGTTTTTTCTCATTGTATCACATATGGAACGTGGACTGATGGCAATTAAATAAAATTGAAATGAGACCAAAGAATTGTGTATTATCTTTGGAATGCAAACGAAAATAAGATTAAAGTTTGGCAGCAATTAGTAGAAGCTGAAGATTAAATAGTAACGTATTATTTATACCTAGTTATTTATCATGTTCGGTCAGTGAATAAATGCATGCAGATATTATTAATAAATGATTATGCCTTGATATTTAAATAAAACTTATTTGTATCATTGATTGACTAAATCTTGGCCCTTTTTTTCAGTAGTTCAGATTCCAAGGTGGTATCCTAGTACTGTACTACTGATTATAAATGTTTATTTGTATTTGCCTCACTTTAAGTGTTAGTTAGTTGATATAAATTGAGTTTTAAGTTAAATGCAGTGGAAGAGTTTACTATAAAAGGAAACCTTTTGTTGAATGACTTTGTAAAATGAGTTGACTTTTGAATACCAATAATCATCTGTTACTTTACTTTTTAAAAAAGAAAGCTGTATGGGATTAATGGTATCTCAGGTGTCATTCAGCTCTAACTTTTCCAGAGCTTTATGCTCTGTTTAGCAATGTTACTGTATCAGACTTGTTGTCCTCTGGTATCTGTGCTCTCTTGTGCTCCCCCCCCCCAATTCCAGTATTATCTTTCTGCTATCCTGATTTTTATGAAGCTTGTTTTCTTCCCCAAGTAAATGATTTTATACTTGATCCTCTTTAATTTTATCTCTTCTTTTCCTTAACTCCTCCAAGCCATTATAAATATCTTTATTTAATTTCTTAAGGAATTTAGTAAGTGTCTTCAAGCATTTAAAACTTTTGAACACCTTAAACACTTTTCTTTATCAAATACTCAGATAATTTCTTAGTTGATTTCTTTGGGGTCAAATCCTATTGCTTATTTTGTGTATTTATCGTCACAGGTCTTTACCAGTGGGAATTCTCAGTAGCCTGCTTTAAGGGTGTGTCTCTTCAAGGACGTTTGTATTTGCTTTTTTTTTTTTTTTAATTCTATTGAGCTTCAAGTGAACGTTTACATATCAAGTCAGTCTGTCACATATAAGTTTATATACATCTTACTCCTTACTCCCACTTGCTCTCCCCCTAATGAGTCAGCCCTTCCAGTCTCTCCTTTCTTGACAATTTTGCCAGCTTCCAACTCTCTCTATCCTCCCATCCCCCCTCCAGACAGGAGATGCCAACACAGTCTCAAGTGTCCACCTGATATAATTAGCTCACTCTTCATCAGCATCTCTCTCCTACCCACTGTCCAGTCCCTTTCATGTCTGATGAGTTGTCTTCGGGGATGGTTCCTATCCTGTGCCAACACAAGGTTTGGGGACCGCTGGGTTTCCTCTAGTCACAGTCAGATCATTAAGTATGGTCTTTTTATGAGAATTTGGGGTCTGCATCCCACTGATCTCCTGCTCCCTCAGGGGTTCTCTGTTGTGCTCCCTGTCAGGGCAGTCATCGATTGTGGCCGAGCACCAACTAGTTCTTCTGGTCTCAGGATGGTGTAGATCTCTGGTTCTTGTGGCCCTTTTGTCTCTTGGGCTCTTAGTTGTCGTGTAACCTTGGTCTTCTTCATTCTCCTTTGCTCCAGGTGGGTTGAGACCAATTGATGCATCTTAGATGGCCGCTTGTTAGCATTTAAGACCCCAGACGCCACATTTCAAAGTGGGATGCAGAATGTTTTCATAATAGAATTATTTTGCCAATTGACTTAGAAGTCCCCTTAAGCCATAGTCCCCAAACCCCCGCCCTTGCTCCACTGACCTTCAAGGCATTCATTTTATCCCGGAAACTTCTTTGCTTTTGGTCCAGTCCAGTTGAGCTGACCTTCCATGTATTGAGTGTTGTCCTTCCCTTCACCTAAAGCACTTCTTCTCTACTAATTAATCAGTAAAAAACCCTCTCCCTCCCTCCCTCCCTCCCTCCCCCCTCTCCTAACCACAAAAGTATGTGTTCTTCTCAGTTTATACTATTTCTCAAGATCTTAGAATAGTGGTCTTATACAATATTTGTCCTTTTGCCTCTGACTGATTTCACTCAGCATAATGCCTTCCAGGTTCCTCCATGTTATGAAATGTTTGACAGATTCGTCACTGTTCTTTATCGATGCATAGTATTCCATTGTGTGAATATACCACAATTTATTTACCCATTCATCCGTTGATGGACACCTTGGTTGCTTCCAGCTTTTTGCTATTGTAAACAGAGCTGCAATAAACATGGGTGTGCATATATCTGTTTGTGTGAAGGCTCTTGTTTCTCTAGGGTATATTCCGAGGAGTGGGATTTCTGGTTTCTACGGTAGTTCTATTTCTAACTGTTTAAGATAACGCCAGATAGATTTCCAAAGTGGTTGTACCATTTTACATTCCCACCAGCAGTGCATAAGAGTTCCAGTCTCTCCGCATCCTCTCCGACATTTATTATTTTGCGTTTTTTGGATTACTGCCAGCCTTGTTGGAGTGAGATGGAATCTCATCGTAGTTTTAATTTGCACTTCTTTAATGGCTAATGATCGAGAGCATTTTCTCATGTATCTGTTAGCTGCCTGAATATCTTCTTTAGTGAAGTGTGTATTCATATCCTTTGCCCACTTCTTGATTGGGTTGTTTGTCTTTTTGTGGTTGAGTTTTGACAGAATCATGTAGATTTTAGAGATCAGGCGCTGGTCGGAGATGTCATAGCTGAAAATTCTTTCCCAGTCTGTAGGTGGTCTTTTTACTCTTTTGGTGAAGTCGTTAGATGAGCATAGGTGTTTGATTTTTAGGAGCTCCCAGTTATCTGGTTTCTCTTCATCATTTTTGGTAATGTTTTGTATTCTGTTTATGCCTTGTATTAGGGCTCCTAGGGTTGTCCCTATTTTTTCTTCCATGATCTTTATCGTTTTAGTCTTTATGTTTAGGTCTTTGATCCACTTGGAGTTAGTTTTTGTGCTTGGCGTGAGGTATGGGTCCTGTTTCATTTTCTTGCAAATGGATATCCAGTTATACCAGCACCATTTGTTAAAAAGGCTATCTTTTCCCCAATTAACTGACACTGGGCCTTTGTCAAATATCAGCTGTTCATATGTGGATGGATTTATATCTGGGTTCTCAATTCTGTTCCACTGGTCTATGTGCCTGTTGTTGTACCAGTACCAGGCTGTTTTGACTACTGTGGCTGTACAATAGGTTCTGAAATCAGGTAGAGTGAGGCCTCCCACTTTCTCCTTTTTCAGTAATGCTTTGCTTATCCGAGGCTTCTTTCTCTTCCATATGAAGTTGGTGATTTGTTTCTCTATCACCTTAAAAAATGACATTGGAATTTGGATCGTAAGTGCATTGTATGTATAGATGGCTTTTGGTAGAATAGACATTTTTACTATGTTAAGTCTTCCTATTCATGAGCAAGGTATGTTTTTCCACTTAAGTATGTCCTTTTGAATTTCTTGTAGTAGAACTTTGTAGTTTTCTTTGTATAGGTCTTTTACATCCTTGGTAAGATTTATTCCTAAGTATTTTATCTTCTTGAGGGCTACTGTGAATGGTATTGATTTGGTTATTTCCTCTTCGGTGTTCTTTTTGTTGATATAGAGGAATCCAAGTGAGTTTTGTATGTTTATCTTATAACCTGAGACTCTGCCAAAGTCTTCTATTTGTTTCAGTAGTTTTCTAGAGGATTCCTTAGGGTTTTCTATGTATAAGATCATGTCATCTGCAAATAGAGATAATTTTACTTCCTGCTTGCCAATCCGGATGCCCTTTATTTCTTTGTCTAGACTAATTGCCCTGGCTAGGACTTCTAGCACGATGTTAAATAAGAGCGGTGATAAAGGGCATCCTTGTCTGGTTCCCGTTCTCAAGGGAAATGCTTTCAGGTTCTCTCCATTTAGAGTGATGTTGGCTGTTGGCTTTGCATAGATGCCCTTTATTATGTTGAGGACTTTTCCTTCAATTCCTATTTTGGTGAGAGTTTTATCATAAAAGGGTGTTGGACTTTGTCAAATGCCTTTTCTGTATCAATTGATAAGATCATGTGGTTTTTGTCTTTTGTTTTATTTATGTGATGGATTACATTAATGGTTTTTCTGATATTCCTGGTATAAATCCCACTTGATCGTGGTGAATTATTTTTTTGATATGTTGTTGAATTCTATTGGCTAGAATTTTGTTGAGGATTTTTGCATCTATGTTCATAAGGGATATAGGATGTAATTTTCTTTTTTTGTAATGTCTTTACCTGGTTTTGGTATCAGGGAGATGGTGGCTTCGTAGAATGAGTTGGGTAGTATTCCGTCTTTTTCTATGCTTTGGAATACCTTCAGAAGTAGTGGTGTTAACTCTTTTCTGAAAGTTTGGTAGAACTCTGCAGTGAAGCCGTCCGGGCCAGGGCTTTTTTTTGTTGGGAGTTTTTTGATTACCGTTTCAATCTCTTTTTTTGTTATGGTTCTATTTACTTGTTCTACTTCCGAATGTTTTAGTTTAGGTAGGTAGTGTTCTTCCAGGAATTCATCCATTTCTTCTAGGTTTTCAAATTTGTTAGAGTACAATTTTTCATAATAATCTGAAATGATTCTTTTAATTTCATTTGGTTCTGTTGTGATGTGGTTCTTCTCGTTTCTTATTCGGGTTATTCATTTCCTTTCCTGTATTTCTTTAGTCAGTCTAGCCAATGGTTTATCAATTTTGTTAATTTTTTCGAAGAACCAGCTTTTGGCTTTGTTAATTCTTTCAATTGTTTTCCTGTTCTCTAATTCATTTAGTTCAGCTCTAATTTTTATTATTTGTTTTCTTCTGGTGCCTGATGGATTCTTTTGTTGCTCACTTTCTATTTGTTCAAGTTGTAGGGACAGTTCTTTGCTTTTGGCTCTTTCTTCTTTTTGTATGTGTGCATTTATCGATATAAATTGGCCTCTGAGCACTGCTTTTGCTGTGTCCCAGAGGTTTTGATAGGAAGTATTTTCATTCTCGTTGCTTTCTATGAATTTCCTTATTCCCTCCTTGATGTCTTCTATAACCCAGTTTTTTTTCAGGAGGGTATTGTTCAGTTTCCAAGTATTTGATTTCTTTTCCCTAGTTTTTCTGTTATTGATTTCTAGTTTTATGGCCTTGTGGTCTGAGAAGATGCTTTGTAATATTTCGATGTTTTGGATTCTGCAAAGGTTTGTTTTATGACCTAATATGTGGTCTATTCTAGAGAATGTTCCATGCGCGCTAGAAAAAAAAGTATACTTTGCAGCAGGTGGGTGGAGAGTTCTGTATAAGTCAGTGCGGTCAAGTTGGTTGATTGTTGTAATTAGGTCTTCCGTGTCTCTGCTGAGCTTCTTACTGGATGTCCTGTCCTTTTCCGAAAGTGGTGTGTTGAAGTCTCCCACTCTAATTGTGGAGGTGTCTATCTCACTTTTCAGTTCTGTTAAAATTTGATTTATGTATCTTGCAGCCCTGTCATTGGGTGCATAAATATTTAATATGATTATGTCTTCCTGATCACTTGTCCCTCTTATCATTATGTAGTGTCCTTCTTTATCCTTTGTGGTGGATTTAAGTCTAAAGTCTATTTTGTCAGAAATTAATATTGCTACTCCTCTTCCTTTTTGCTTATTGTTTGCTTGATATATTTTTTTCCATCCTTTGAGTTTTAGTTGGTTTGTGTCTCTAAGTCTAAGGTGTGTCTCTTGTAGGCAGCATATAGACGGATCGTGTTTCTTTATCCAGTCCGAGACTCTCTGTCTCTTTATTGGTGCATTTAGTCCATTTACATTCAGTGTAATTATAGAGAAATAAGTGTTTAGTGTTGTCATTTTGATGCCTTTTTATGTGTGTTGTTGACAGTTTCATTTTTCCACATACTTTTTTGTGCTGAGACGTTTTTCTTAGTAAATTGTGAGATCCTCATTTTCGTAGTGTTTGACTTTATGTTTGTTGAGTAGTTACGTTTTTCTTGGCTTTTATCTTGAGTTATGGAGTTGTTATACCTCTTTGTGGTTACCTTATTATTTACCCCTATTTTTCTAAGTAAAAACCTGACTTGTGTTGTTCTATATCACCTTGTATCACTCTCCATATGGCAGTTCTATGCCACCTGTATTTAGTCCCTCTTTTTGATTATTGTGATCTTTTACATATTGACTTCAGTGATTCCCTGTTATGAGCATTTTTTTTTAATTAATCTTAATTTGTTTTTGTGATTTCCCTATTTGAGTTGATATCAGGATGTTCTGTTTTGTGACCTTGTGTTGTGCTGGTATCTGATATTATTGGTTTTCTGACCAAACAATATCCTTTAGTATTTCTTGTAGCTTTGGTTTGGTTTTTGCAAATTCTCTGAACTTGTGTTTATCTGTAAATATCTTAATTTCGCCTTCATATTTCAGAGAGTGTTTTGCTGGATATATGATCCTTGGCTGGCAGTTTTTTCCCTTCAGTGTTCTGTATACATCGTCCCATTCCCTTCTTGCCTGCATGGTTTCTGCTGAGTAGTCTGAACTTATTCTTACTGATTCTCCCTTGAAGGAAACCTTTCTTTTCTCCCTGGCTGCTTTTAAAATTTTCTGTTTGTCTTTGGTTTTGGCAAGTTTGATTATAATATGTCTTGGTGTTTTTCTTTTTGTATCAGTCTTAACTGGGGTTTGATGAGCATCTTGGATAGATACCCTTTCGTCTTTCATGGTGTCAGGGAAGTTTTTTGTCAGCAGATCTTCAACTATTTTCTCTGTGTTTTCTGTCCCCCCTCCCTGTTCTGGGACTCCAATCACACGCAAGTTATCCTTCTTGATAGAGTCCCACATGATTCGTAGGGTTTCTTCATTTTTTTTAATTCTTTTATCTGATTTTTTTTCAGCTATGTTGGTGTTAATTCCCTGGTCCTCCAGATGTCCCCGTCTGCATTCTAATTGCTCGAGTCTCCTCCTCTGACTTCCTGTTGCATTGTCTAATTCTGTAATTTTATTGTTAATCTTTTGGATTTCTACATGCTGTCTCTCTATGGATTCTTGCAACTTATTAATTTTTCCACTATGTTCTTGAACAATCTTTTTGAGTTCTTCAACTGTTTTATCAGTGTGTTCCTTGGCTTTTTCTGCAGTTTGCCTTATTTCGTTTCTGATGTCTTGAAGCATTCTGTAAATTAGTTTTTTATATTCTGTATCTGATAATTCCAGGATTGTATCTTCATTTGGGAAAGATTTTGATTCTTTTGTTTGGGGGGTTGTAGAAGCTGTCATGGTCTGCTTCTTTATGTGGTTTGATATTGACTGCTGTCTCTGAGCCATCACAGAGAAACTTGTTTTTCCAGAAAATATGCTAAAAAAAAAATGCAGTCAGATCCCTATCAGAACTGCCTTTGGATTATAACCGCCACCTTGTTCCCTGTAAGGATGAAAGTCCGAGATTTGGATCATATATGCTTTGCTGTTGCTGGTTCTTTGTTTTTAGTCCAATTAGGGATGGATTTTTGGTCCCTGGGTTTTTTGTGTTTCCTTCTCTCAGGGCGAAGAGTGGGTTAGGAAAAGACCAAAAGAAAAAGAAAAGGGGGGGGAGCAAAGCCGCCACGGAGCCGTTCTCCCTCTGGGTCGGGAAATTCCAGTGTTAATGAAGCCGCCTGGGGAGGGTGGGGGAGGGATCGGAGAGATAGGAGAGTAGCGCCTCGGAATATAGCCAGAGTTGCTTGTCTTGCTTGGAATGACTATTTTATCTGAGATTCCCGAGGGGCATGTAGCCTATGTGTGCTGGCTGTGTGGAGTTTGCCCCCGGGGGTCTGGCTCGCTGAAGCCCTGGTCAGATCCTCCCCTGCCAGTCCAAAGCCCAGCATCAGGGTTCCCCTGCTGGGACACTGCACTCCCGGCTCCAAAATCAATCGCTGCCTCCCAGGGACTTCTCATCCCACCAGCTGCGTCGCCGCGCCGCGTGCGTGGACTAGTTGGGCCCCCTCCCCAGGTTAGTTCAGGGGAGTAGAGCTGTGCCCGTGCTTGCGCCATGACAGTGCCCAGTCAAAAGCCCGGCGCCAAGGTTCCCCGGCAGGGACGCTGCCCTCCCGGCTCCAAAATCAGTCGCTGTCTCCCGGGGACTTCTCGTCCCGCCAGCCGCGTCACCGTGCCGCCCACGCGGACCAGCTGGGCCCCCTCCCGGGGTTAATTCAGGGGAATAGAGCTGCGCCCCATGCTTCCGCCATGACAGAGCCCAGTCAAAAGCCCGGCCTCAAGGTTGCCTGGCTGGGACGCTGCACTCCCGGCTCCAAAAGCGGTCACTGCGTCCCGGGGACTTTTCCCACCAGCCGCGTCACCACACTGCCCATGGGCCCTGGCTGGGCCCCCTCCCGGATTCAGTTCAGGGGGGTAGGTTTGCGCTCCTTTTTTGCGCTGTCACAAGATTTATGAGTTCAGCTCCCCTGGGCCCAGAAACCCGGCGCCAAGGTTACCTGACTGGGACGCTGGCTCCAGGCTCCGAAAACAGTCGCTGCTTCCCCGTATTTGTTCGTTTTCCGTCTCTAAATCTGTGTTTGTTGTTCAGGGTTCGTAGATTGTTATGTATGTGATCGATTCACTTGTTTTTCCGAGTCTTTGTTGCAAGAGGAATTCGAGGTAGCGTCTACCTAGTCTGCCATCTTGGCCCCGCCTCCCTGTATTTGCTTTTGGTAGATACTCAGGCTTTTATTAGCCAGAAACTAACTTGGGGTTAATTTTTTAGCTTGGAAGTTCCTAGACTGTGTGGGTAGTATAAATTTAATCCCGAGACCCATTTGAAGGTAGGTCAGTGATCCTGTATTCTTGGGAGAGTCTTTTGACCAGGCCAAGACATAGAGACTTCCTTATCTCCTAATGCTGAGGGTAGATATTTTCTAATTACTCTTTCACTGAATGTGTAGTCTTCAAGGAAGCTGGCTTTACAGAGAAGAACTTAGTCATGTAAACTCACTGCCTAGTTTGAGACCATAGGCTTTATTTCCTATTTCTTAATGGCTTTTGAAACCCAGACTCTTTGGTTACCAAAGCCATTGGTGTCCCTATTATAACAGATAAACTCTCAGCTTCTATTTGCTGCTCTGATTTTTTTAGCCCTTAATTTCTTACAAGCTGATCTGTAATTTTAAAAATTTTGTTATCTTGTACATTGCATTTTTAGAAGTGGTGGGATTTTTAGGTTATTTAATATTTGAGTTGCCAGAAAAAGAATTCCCCTCATAGCTCACTAACATATGTCCAAACATATTTTTAATAATTAGATTAATTTTCTGCCATCTTACTTAGTACACTACTGGATTTTGTAATAATAAGATTTTGTCTTCACCAATATCATACTAATTATATATGGTCATCTAGTACTGCTATAACAGAAATACCATGAGTGGATGGCTTTAACAAAGAGAAGTTAATTTTCTCACAGTAAAGTAGGCTAAAAGTCTCAGTTCAGGGTGTCAGCTCCAGGGGAAGGCTTTCTCTGTCAGCTCTGGAGGAAGGTCCATGTCCTCAATCTTCCGCTGGTCAAGGAGCTTCTCAGGTGCAGGGACCCTGAGTCCAAAGGACACGCTCTGCTCCTGGCACTGCTTTTTTGGTGGCATAAGGTCCCCAACTCTACTTGCTTCTCTTTCCTTTTATCTCTTGAGAGATAAAAGGTGGTGTAGGCCATACCTCAGGGAAACTCCCTTTATATTGGATTAGGGAGGTGACCTGAGTAAAGGTGGTTACAATTCCACCCTGATCCTCTGAATATAAAATTACAATCACAAAATGGAGGACAACCGCTGAACATTGAGAATGATGGCCTAACCAAGTTGATATACACATTTTTGGGGAGACATAATTCAATACATGACACATGGCATCTTGGCTTTCAAGAATTAAAACAGCTTATTGAAAGTCTGATGATTTGTGTGCTCCATCTCATTTTGGCTAACCAGCATACTTCCTGAGAACCAGGTCTCTTCATTCCCTGCTAAGTAAAAAAGAAATACGGGGATTTGATACAATAATCTTTTCCCAAATGCAAATATTTGCTGACTTTTCCAAGATTTATCTTTCGGTGAATTGTCTGTGGCTTTTACTTTACTGTCTTCCTCAGGCTGGCATTTTATTTAGTTTACTCCATTCAGATTATGCAGCAGTCCCCTAATTGATAGCTTTGTTCTTAAGAACATCAATCTCCATTTTTTCATACTCCTGCCAGAGAGATCTATCAAAAATGGAATTTTCATCTCCCAGACCTTGGTTCTAAATACCATTCCTTAGAAAAGGAACCAAGGTAAGTACAGATTGTGCAAGGAATGACTTGTCATATCAGAAAGTAAGAAAGTGCACCCTCTCCTCACTTAGTGACATGGTTAGATTCCAGAGACCACGTTAAACATGAAATCGCCATTATGCAGAAATGAAGGATGCTCACATCAGATAACAAATAGAGGGTGACTGTATTATTACATAATTGCCAAACTACATCATTTTATAACTGCCAAACCACAGAGAATTGTGGCCCAGCCAAGCTGACACATAACCTTAATCATTACAGCCAGCATTACTCTCACCTTTCACCTTGGCACTCATTACTGTCAAACGTCTGTCATTAATGTGCAGATTAGGTGGATAGTAGCTTTTTTACTGTGTAATGTGAAATGTCAGATAAAGAGGTAGTCAATAAGTAAGGGGAAGGTGTACACACAAACTTACAGGGACATGTTAGGACATAGTAGCAAGCCTGAAAAGGTTCTCACTGGTCAAATTTGGTATATTTTTAACATCAAAATGGCAGAATAGGGAGCTTCAAGAATCAGTCCCTCCACCAAAGTGACCATTAAACTGGGAAAAATAGAGTCAACTTTTTTGGAACTCTGAAATCTAATTTTAAAAACTTAAGTAGCCAGAGAGATACTAAAAAATGAGAAAAAAAGGCCACTAAAGTTTGGCATTTAAAGAAATCTTGTCAAGTCACTGGTTGATCACTGAGATGATGGAACAGAGACTTCAGTAACCTCACAACAACAAGGAATAAAGTTTTTGCCCCCGTCCACCCACCTACTTAAAGAAGTTTGCATAGTCACTAAACAGATGGACAATTGTAGCTGTCATCAACCCAACAACAGCAAATCCTGGGGAGGAGGGAGAATCTTATTCCCAGAGTTACCACATTATAATATTCAAAATGTCCAGTTTTTAACAAATTATAAGGCATTATAAGAAGCAGGAAAGTATTATTCATTTACAGGAAAAAAAAAGAAATTGACAAAAACCACCCCTGAGGAAGCCCAGATATTGGACTTACTAGACGATGGTGGGACCTTGCAAGTTTTGAGGGTCCCTGGTAGCATAATGGTTAAGCATTTGGCTGCTAACCAAAAAGTTGGCAGTTTGAATCTACCAGCTGCTCCTTGGAACCCCTATGGGGCAGTTCTTCTCTGTCCTATAGGGTGGCTATGAGTTGAGATCAACTTGACGGCAGTGGATTTTTTGTTTTTGGTTAGACAGAGGCTTTAAATCAACTGTCTTTGATAAGCTGAAAGGGCTAAGGGAAACTCATAGGCAAAGAACTAAAGGAAACCAAGGGAATGATGTATAAACAGATTGAAAATAGCAATAGAGAGAAATTATAGAAAGGAACCAAATAGAAATTCTGAAAAGTACAATTACTGAAATGAAAAATTTATTAGATGAATTTAATAGTAGATTTTTTTTTAGAGTAGATAGAAGAAAGAATTAGTGAACTCAGTAATAGTACAATTGAAATTATTAAGTCAGAGGGACAGAAAGGGGGAAAAAGAAGAAAAATGAACAGAGCCTTAGACACCTGTGGGACAGCATCAAATGTACCAACATATTATGGGAATCTGAGAAGAGAGAGAGAGAGACTGGCAAAAACAGTATTGACCTCAGTCATCTGAAAAAAGAAAACCAAACCTGTTGCTGTCAAGTAAATTCTGACTCCTAATGACCCTATGGAACAGAGTAGAACTGCCCTATAGGGTAAAAAAAAAAAAAAAAAAAATTTTTTTATAGGGTTTCCAGGAGCGCCTGGTGGATTCAAACTGCTGGCCTTTGGGTTAGCAGCCAAACTCTTAACCACTACACCACCAGGGTTTCCTTAGTTGTCTAGTGCCACTAGAACAGACATAACACAAGTGAATAGCTTAACAAAGACAAATTTATTCTTTCACAGTTGAGGAGGCTAGAAGTCCGAATTCAGGGTGCCAGCTCCAAGCGAAGGCTTTCTTTCTCTGTCAGCTCTGGGGGAAGGTCATTGTCATCAATCTTCCCAAGCTGAGGAGCTTCTCAGTGCAGGGACCCTGGGTCCAAAGGATACGCTATTCTCCTGGCTCTTGTTTCTTGGTGGTATGGGTCCCCATGTCTCTCTACTTACTTCTCTCTCTTATACCTCAAAAATGATTGACTTAAGACACAACCTATCTTGTAGATTGAGTCCTGCCTTATTAACATAATTGCCTCTAATCCTGCCTCATTAACATCATAGAGGTAGGATTTACAACACATAGGAAAATTGTATCAGATGGCAAAAACGATGGACAATCACACAATACTGGGAATCATGGCCTAGCCAAGTTGGCAAGTTATTTTTAGGGGCACAATTCAGTCCATAACAGTATTCAAAAAACTAATGGTTGAAAACGTCCTTAATTTGACGAAAGACATGAATCTACACATCCAAGAAGCTCAAAGAACTCTTAAGTAAGATAAAGAGATCCACACCGAAATACATTATAATCTGTCAACAACCAAAGACAAAGAGAAAACCTTGAAAGTAGCAGGAGAGAAGTGACTCTCGATATAGCGAATCCTCAATGAAATTATTAGCTAGTTCTCATCAGAAACCACGTAGACTAGAAGGCAGTGGGATGACATATTTAAAGTACTAAAAGGAAAAGAAATCTGTCAACCATATCTGGGAAAACTGTCTCTCAAAACAAAGGAGAAATTAAGAGAGTTCCAGATAAGCAAAAGCTACAGGAGTTTATGGCTAGCATACCTACCTTATGGAGCCCTGCTGGCACAGTAGCTAAGGACTACGGCTGCTAACCAAAAGATCGGCAGTTTGAATCCACCAGCCAGTCCTTGGAAACCCTGTGGGGCACTTCTCCTCTCTTCTGTAGGGTCGCTATGAGTCAGAACCAACTTGACAACACCTAACGACAACAGACCTACCTTACAAGAAATGCTAAAGGAAGTCCTTTGGGCTGAAATAAAAAGACACTAGACAGTAACTGAAGCAATATGAAGAAGAAGAGAACACCAGTAAATTTAACTGAATAGGTAAATACAAAATACATATTGTATTTTTTATTTGCAACTCTTTTTTTTTAATTGCTGTAGTTTTCTGTGTAACTTGAAATGCATGAAAAATAATTGTTGTTAGGTGCCGTGGAGTCAGTTCTGACTCATGGCAACCCTGTGTGCAACCAAATGAAACACTGCCTGGTCCTGCGCCATCCTCACAGTCGTTACGCTTGAGCCCATTGTTGCTGGTGCTGTGTCAGTCCGTCTCATTGAGGGTCTTCCTCTTTTTCGTTGAGCCTCTACTTTACCAAGTACAGTACCCTTCTCCAGGGACTGATCCCTCCTGATAACATGTCCAAAGTATGTGATACAAACTCTTGCCATCCTTGCATCTATGGCAAAGATGCCTTTAGCTTTCACATGCATATAAGGTGATTGAAAATACCATGTCTTGGGTCAGGCACACCTTAGTCCTCAGGGTGACATCTTTAAAGAGGTCTTTGACAGCAGATTTGCCCAGTGCAGTGCGTCTTCTGGTTTCTTGACTTGTGCTTCCATGGGTGTTGATTGTGGATTCAATGAAAATGAAATCCTTGACAACCTCAGTTTTTTCTCCGTTTATCATGATGTTGCTGATTGGTCCAGTTGTGGGGATTTCTGTTTTCTCTGTGTTGAGGTGCAATCCATACTGAAGGCTGTGGTCTTTAATCTTCATCAGGAAGTGCTTCAAGTCCTCTTCACTTTCAGCAAGCAGGATTCTGTTGTCTGCATAACAAAGGTTATTAATGAGTCTTCCTCCAGTCCTGATGCCACATTCTTCATATAGTACAGCTTCTTGGATTATTCGCTCAGCTTACAGACTGAATAAGTATGACAAAAGGATATTTTAAAAAATAATTTTAAATCTTGTTAATGGGCACGTAATATATAAATATGTAATTTGTGACTAATACATAAAAGTGGTGGATCTTAAGAGGAGAGATATTGTACACTATCTAACTAAATTGGTAATAATTCCAACTAGAGTATTACAAATTAAGATGTTAATTGCAATCCCTATGAAAAACTCTAAGGAAACAACTGAAATCTATAGTAAAAGAAACAAGAGAAGCAAAAAGAGAAGTTCTCAAATCAATAATCTAATATTTTAGCTTAAATAACTAGAAAAGAAGGGGAAACTAAACCCAAAGCTAGTAGAAGGAAGGAAATAATAAAAATTGGAGTGGAGATAAAAATTAAAAAAAAAAAAAAAAAATGAAATAGAGTAGAAAAACAATAGAGTCTATGAAGCCAATAGTTGGTTATTTAAAAAATCCACAAAATTGACAGACCTTTAGCTTGACTAAGAAAAGAAAATGAAGACACATATTCCCAAAATCAGAAATGAAAGTAGAGACATTACTACTGACCTAACAGAAATAAAAAGGATTATGAGAGAATACTATGAACAATTGTATGCCAACAAATTAGATAACCTAAATGAAATGGAAAAATTTGTAGACGTAAACTACCAAAATTGACTCAAGGAGAAGTGGTAATTTGAACAAATTTGTATTCATAATCCAAAAACTCCCAACAAAGAAAAGTCCATGAACAAATGGCTTTATTGGTAAGTTCTACCAAACGTTTTTTAAAAATTAACACTGGTCCTTCTCAAACTCTTCTAAAAAATAGAAGAGGAGGGAACATTCCCCTAACTTATTCTTTGAGAACAGCATTAACATGATGCCACAACCAAGCACCATAACAGAAGGATACAGCATAATATCCCTTATAAATATAGATATAAAACTCCTCAAAATACTAGCAAATTAATTCCAACATCATATTAAAAGGTTTTTACACCATGACAGAGTAGGATTTATTCCAGGAACGCAAGGGTGGTTTAACAGAATCAGTGTAATACACTGTATTAATAGAACAAAGGGAAAGGGAGAAACCTACCTAGCTGCTCCATAGGAGGAAGAACTGGCAGTCTGCTCCCATGAAGATGACGGCCTGGAAAACGGTATGGGACTTCTACTCTGTTACATGGGGTCACTGGGAGTTGAAATGGCACCTAACAAAAGCTACATCCTATTTTTACTGAACAACAGGGTATATGAGTTGCATATGTGTCACGTTTTGTTTTTCTTAGTTTTATTTCTTTTTCTCAATTTTGTAGTTAATGAATTCATTAAAAGAATTATTTGTATGTTATAGAGCTCCACAGTACAACTAGCGCAGGATAGATAATCAACAAAGTTTGATCCAACAAGTATAAATTGTACTCTGCTTACTGTGCTACATTGCTGTGCGCTGTCAGAAAATATAATAGATACAACATTTTTGTCAAATGATAGACATCGAGAAAATTAAAGCCAGAATTTTTAGCCCACTTGTTATACAAATACTCAGAATTAGTTAGAGATATAAACTTTTTTTAAAAAAAGGAAAAGAAACCATAAATGTACTAGAATACATGGATGAATTTTTAAAAATAATCATGTTGTAGAAAGTCTTTCTCAGCGTGAAATGAAGTCCACACGCTATAAAGGAAAATATTGATACAATAATTTTTCTACATGAAAATTTTAAGCTTTGTTACACCAGAACAAAACGGGAATATATTTGTGTTACACGTATAGGCAAGGAGCTAGTTTCCTTGACATACAAAAAACATCTTACGAATCAGTAGAAGAAAAAGCAAACAACCTAACTGAAAAACAGATGAAGGACACCAACAGGTAGTTCGCGGAAAAAGAAATTCACATTGCTGATAAACATAAAAATACGTTAAAATGAATGAGTAGATACATATATATCCTGTGTAGTTGTGAAAAAAACTCACCATACTTCATCAATTCCTGCTTCTGTGTTCCATTGCTGAGTAACAAACCCATGCAAAGCTGTAGTACCTTAAATCAACAAGTATTTGCTTCCATTTCTGCTCCCTGGGCAGGGCTCAGCTAGACATTTCTCCCACTGGCCTCACCTAGAATCGTTCATGTACCTATAGTCATCTAGAGATTCAGCTGGTACTGGAAATCTGGAATTGGAGCAGAGCTGCCTTTACATGATAGTTCAAAGGTCCTGGAGGGCACATTCCAAGAATCTGAAGCCCCAGTATGCAAGTACTAATCAAAACCATATACATGTCCAAGCCCAGAGCTAGTATGGAGAGCTATACAAGGATGTATTTTTCAAGAGGTGTGATTCATTGGGATCACCAATATAACCATGTTTCCTGGTAGTTATATAAATATATACATTCGTTATCAGTATCTCCCATTAGAATGTAAATTCCACAAGGACATGAATTTTGCCTGTCTTGTTCACATTTATATCTGCCAAAAACAGGATATTAAACATTGTTAGAACTCATTACATTTTCATTGAATGAACATACTCGGTAAAATCTACCTAGCTTGTAAAACGAAAATGGTGTGTGTTGGGAGGTAGTTCTGTGTGCATAAAAGACTTCTGGAAAGATAAACACAACAGTTTGTAAGGCCATTAACTGGGAGTTGGACTTGAGAAGGGTCAATGGAGCAAATGAGACCTTTTATTTTATTTTTTTTATTTCACTTACTTTGTGAATCTCCATTAATATATCCCAATTTTAGAACTTAAGAGAAAAAGATACGAAAGGCATTCTTTATTCTTAAAACAATTATAAATTTTGTTAAAAACTATGGTAAATATTTAAACCAGAAAACAAGGCCAAGCAACTTGAAAATCCTATTTGGTCTAGTCGGTATGTTTGCGGGACAAAGATATGGCAGTCAGCTTTTGTGAGGATTTACAGCCTTGAAAACCCTATGGGGCAGTTCTACTCTGTCCTGTAGTGTTGCTGTGAGTCGGAATCAACCCGAAGGCAATGGTTTTGGTTTTTTGGGTTTAGTCAGTATGTAAGTGTTTTTAAAAATGCTCAAGTTTATGAATTTAAATGAGTGTTATCCATTTACTTTTTCTTTTAGTTAAATACTTATTGACTGTGTGATAAGTGGAAACCCTGGTTGGCATAGTGGTTAAGAGTTTGGCAGCTAATCAAAAGTTTGGCAGTTGGAATTCACCAGGTGCTCCTTGGAAACCTTATGGGGCAGTTCTACTCTGTAGGGTCACTATGAGTCGGAACCGACTTGACTGCAACGGCTTTGTGTTTTTGTTTTTAATAAGTGGAGCCCTGGTGGTGCAGTGGTTAAGAGCTCAGCTGCTAACTAAAAGGTCGGCAGTTCGAATCCACCAGCCACACCTTGAAAACCCTGGGGTCAGTCCTATTCTGTCCACAGGGTTGCTGTGAGTCGGAATCGACTCCACAGCACTGCGGTTTGGTTATATAAGTGGAAGCACTGGTTACACAGTGGTTACCAATTGGCTGCTAATAAAAAGGTCAGCAGTTTGAACCTGCCAGCAGCTCTGCCGGAGAAAGATTTGGCAGTCTGCTTCTGTAAGGATTTACAGCCTTAGAAACCTTTTGGGACAGTTCTACTCTGTCCTGAAGGGTTGCTGTGAGTCAGAGTTGATGACAGTGGGTATGTAATAAGTACTGTGGTACATTGCTTTGAGTACCTCAGTAACAAGGTATCTTTGTTCTTTGAGAGTTCTGTTAGTTTGTGGTGATAGATGAATACAAATATACAAAATCATAGATAACTCTAAAAACCATAAAGATCGTATTATTCTGTTCATCTTGCTAATTAAAACAGAGTCATTTGAAGCTAAACCTAATGAATAAGATAAAATTTTGGTCCGGGGCAAGAGTATAAAGTAGTAAAACTTTTTCTTTTGTGAGTTATGAACCAACTGTTAAGACAGTCTGGGAGAAAGTAGTTTCAGCTATTTTGAGTTCTCTAGAGTATGGATCTAATGCAGTTTGTTCATTGCTAGACACATGGGGTCTACAATAGTACCCAGCACTTACATGGTATTCAGGAAGTCTTTATTGAGTGAATGTATAAAAATAGTTCTTACTTACTGAATACTTACTCTTTACGTCACACTCTGCTGTGCATTTTAATCCTTCAGCAGTCCTATGATGTAGCCATAATTGCTTTCATTTTTCAGTCTAAGAATCAAAGGCTTAAATAACTTGCCCAGAGTTACACATAGCTATTAAGTGGTAAAGCAGATTGAAAGCCCACATCTGAGTTACTCCAAAACTTTACATTCTTTTTTTTTTGAATTGTGTTTTAGGTGAAAGTTCACAGTGCAACTTAGTTCTGCATTCAAAAATATATAGACAGATTGTTTTGTGACATTGGTTGTAGTTATCAATGTGTCAGCACTCTCCTGGATTCCTTTTCCACCCTGGGTTCTCCGTGTCCATACATCCAGTTTTCCTGTTCTTCCTGTCTCCTAGTCTTTGCTCTTGGGCGGATGTTGCCCGTTTATTCTCATATACTTAATTGAACTAAGAAGCTCGTTCCTCACATGTGTTACTGTTTGTTTTATAGGCCTGCCTGATCTTTGGCTGAAAGGTGGACTTCGGAAGTGGCTTTGGTTCTAAGTTAGCAGTGAGTCCGGGGACCATAGTCTCGGGGGTTCCTCCACTCTCTGTCAGATCAGTTAAGTCTAGTCTTTTTTTGTAAATTTGAATTTTGGTCTACATTTTTCTCCTGTTCTGACTGGGACCCCCTATTGTGGTCCCTGTTACAGTGGTCAGTGATGGTAGCTGGGCACCATCTAGTTCTTCTCGGATCAGGCTGGTGGAGGCTGTGGTTTATGTGGTCCGTTAGTCATTTCGACTAATATTTCCCTTGTATCTTTGGTTTTCTTCGTTCACCTTTGCTCCAAATAGAATGGGAACAATAGATCTAAGTTTGCCACTCACATCTCTTTAAGACCCCAGACGCTACTCACCAAAGTAGGATGTAGAACATTTTCTTTAAGAACTGTGTTACACCAGTTGACCTAGATGTCCCCCAAAACCAAGATTCTAAGCCCTCAGCCCCAGAAATTTGGTCCTTCAGTATGTTTGGATGTGTTTAGGAAGCTTCTATGACTTTGCCTTAGTCAAGTTGTGCTGCTTCCCTATATTCTGTGTTGTCTCTCACATCATCAGAGTTAATCTGTCTACTGTTTAGTTAGTTATTTCCCCTCCCCACCCTTCCCCTATGGATATTATGCTATCACTAACAGTGTTGTACTTCAGGATAGATCTTGAAACTTGAAATGTTCTTTCTGACAGTGAGTGTAACACCATAACTCCTGAAGTTGTCATTCGCACCATAGTAGACCATGTGATTGTCTGATTCAGAATGGCCAATACCAGTCCACTTCAGCACAGTAATGCCTAGGATATCAATGTTTGTGTTCGGTTTCATTTTTGACAATTTCCAGTTTTCCTAGATTCATACTTCGTACATTCCACGTTCTGATTATTAATGGATGTTTGCAGCTCTTCTCATTTTGAGTCTGTGTCACATCAGCAAGTGACAGGTCCCGAAAGCTTGACTTCATCCACATCAGTAAGATCGATTCTACTTTGAGGAGGCAGCTCTTCCCCCGTTGTCTTTTGAGCGCCTTCCAACCTGAGGAGCTCATCTTCCGGCATTGTATCAGACAGTGTTCTGCTGCTGTTCATAAGGTTTTCACTGGCTAGTTCTTTTCAGAAGTGGATCTCCAGGTCCTTCTTCCTAGTCTGTCTTAGTCTGGAAGCTCAGCTGAAACCTGTCTGCTGTGGGTGACTCTGCTTGTATTTGAACACTGGTGGCATAGCTTCCAGCATCACAGCAACGCACAGGTTCCCAAGGTACAACAGGCTGACAGTGATAGGATAATATCCATACACCTACAAGAAACATCAGTTAATACAAATATTATTCAAATTTATGCACCAACCACTAGGGCCAGAGATGAAGAAATGGAAGGTTTTTACCAGCTTCTGCAGTCTGAAATTGATCAAACATGGAGTCAGGATGCATTGATGATTACTGGTGATTGGAATGCAAAAGTTAGAAACAAAGAAGAAGGATTGGTAGTTGGAAAATATGGCCTTGGTGATAGATATGATACTGGAGATCATGTGATAGAATTTTGCAAGACCAACCACTTCATCATTGCAAATAACTTTTTTCAACAACATAAACAGTGACTTAACACGTGAACCTCACCAGATGGAATACACAGGAATCAAATTGACTACATCTGTGAAAAGAAATGATGTAAATCTCAATATCATCAGCCAGAGTAAGGCCAGGGGCCAGCTGCGGAACATATTGTCAGTTGGTCATATGCAAGTTCAAGTAGAAGCTGAAGAAGATTAGAACAAGTCCACAGAGCCAAAGTACGACCTTGAGTATATCCCACATGAATTTAGAGACCATCTCAAGAATTGATTTGATGCATTGAACACTAATAACCCAAGACCAGACGAGTTGTGAAATAACATCAAGGACATCATACATGAAGAAAGCAAAAAGTCAGTAAAAAGAAGGAAAGAAAGAAAAGATAAAAATGAATGCCAGAAGAGACTCTGAAACTTGCTCTTGAATGTCCAGTAGCTAAAGCAAATGGAAGAAATGATGAAGTCAGAGAGCTGAACAGAAGATTTCAAAGGGCATCTTGAGAAGACAAAGTATTATAATGACATGTGCAAAGACTTGGAGTTAGAAAACCAAAAGGAAGGAACACATTTGGCGTTTCTCAAGCAAAAGACCTGAATAAAAAATTGAAGCCTCCAGTTACAATACTGAAGAATTCTATAGGGAAAATATTAAATGATACAGAAAGCATCAAAAGAGGATGAAAGGAATACGCAGTCACTATACCAAAAGGAATTGGTCGACATTCAGCCATTTCAGGAGGTAGCATATGATCAGGAACTGATGGTACTGAAGGAAGAGGCCCAAGCTGCACTGAAGGCATTGGCAAAAAACAAGGCTCCAGGGATTGACAGACTACCACCTGAGATGTTTCAACAAATGGATGCAGCTCTGAAGGTGCTCACTTGTCTTTGCCAAGAAATTTGGAGGACAACTAGCTGGCCAACCAACTAGAAGAAATCTGTATTTATGCCTATTATGAAGAAAGGTGATACAACCGAATGCAGAAATTATTGAACGATATCATTAATGTCACATGCAAGTAAAGTTTTGCTGAAGATCGTTCAGAAGTGGCTACAGCAGTACATTGGCAAGGAGCTGCCAGAAATTCAAGCCAGATTCAGAAGAGGACATGAAATGAGGGGTAGCATTGCTGATGTCAGATGGATCCTGTCTGAAAGCAGAGAATAGCAGGATGATGTCTACCTTGTTTCATTGACTATGCAAAGGCATTTGACTGTGTGTGTCATAAGAAATTATGGATAACATTTTGAAGAATGGGAATTCCAGGGCACCTAAGTGTGCTCATGAGGGACCTGTACATAGATCAAGAGGCAGTCGTTTGAACAGAACAAGCGGGTACTGCATGGTTTTAAAGTCAGAAAGGTGTGTGTCAGAGTTGTATCCTTTCACCATACCTATTCAATTTGTATGCTGAACAAGTAATATGAAAAAGAACAGGCATCAGGATTGGGGGAAGACCCATTAACAACCTGCGTTATGGAAGATGATACAGTGTTGCTTGCTAAAACTGAAGAGGACTTGAAGCACTTACTGATGAAGATCAAAGACTACAGCCTTCAATGTGAATTACACCTCAACATAAAGAAAACAAAAATTCTCACAACCGGACCAATAAGCAACATCATGATAAACGGTAAAGATTGAAGTTGTCAAGGATTTCATTTTACTTGGGTCCACAATCAATTCCTGTGGAAGCAGCAGTCAAGAAATCAAAAGATGCATTGCATTGGGCGAATCTGCTGCCAAAGATGCCTTTAAAGTGTTAAAAAGGAAAGATGTCATCTTGAAGACTGAAGTGCGCCTGACCCAAGCCATGGTGTTTTCAGTCACCTCATATGCGTGCAAAAGCTGGATGATGAATAAGGAAGACCAAAGAATTGATGATTTTGAAGTGTGCTGGCGAAGAGTACTGAATATTCCATGGACTGCCAAAAGAACGAACAACTGTCCTGGAAGAAGTACAACCAGAGTGCTCCTTAGAAGCAAGGGTGGCGAGACTACGTCTCACATACTTTGGACATGTTATCAGGAGGGATAAGTCCCTGGAGAGAGAAGGACATCTTGCTCACTTAAGTGGAGGATCAGTTAGAAAGAGGAAGACCTTTGATGAGATAGATTGACACAGTAGGTGCAACAAAGGGCTCAAACATAATGATTATGAGGTTGGTGCAGGACTGGACAATGTTTTGTTCTGTTGTATGTAGGGTCGCTATGAGTTGGAACCAACTCGATGGCACCTAAGAACATAACAACAATCCCTCCCTTCCCTCATAACCATCAAAGATTGCTTTTTTTCTGTCTGTAACCCTTTTCTTGGGTTTTTATAATAATGATCTCATACAACATTTTATCCTTTTGTGATTGTGAGGGCAGACTTGGCAGGTACTGTCTGCCTCCTGATGTTGGTCCAGCGATGTGGTAGCATTCACGGCCCTTGCCAGATAGGCGGTGGTGCAGAACGAGGAGTGTCATGGGCTTACTTCCCACTGTTCAGCAGCTGGTTGAGTGGTGGGAGAAGACAGGCAGTGCAGGCCTGATGTGGCGGATGCAAGCTAGGAACACTGTAGATGCAGCAGCCGGCAGGGAGGGGGAGTTGGCATACAGGGTAGTTGGGGGGAGGAAAGAAAATAAAGGGTCTTATGGAGCTAGGTGGAAGAGAGATATAAAATGAAGAAGGGGGAACAAATGGCACTGCAGGAGCTGGCAAGTGGGAACAGGGCACCCCCGGTGTGACAGCGGGCCAGTGGCTCTCTAGCAGAGCAGTTCTGCATGACTCATCTGGAAAGGGTGGAGGTGGCGTATGGTTTAGCAGGGTGAGGGGTGGGAAAGCGTATTTCTCTGGTTACTGGGTGCTCTGTCTCCTGTTGGGAGTCCTGTGAAGTTACCTTCTCTGTCCAGGTTGTTGCTGGCTGTGCTCCAAGATGGAGACACTGCCGTCATAGTTGACAGGGGACCTCCACTCCATATCTCTCCTTGTTCTCTGTTTTTCTTCAGTTTCTTCTTCCATTCGGTGTTGGATCTAGTTCTTTATACCTTTATTTGATGCTTAGGGTCCCAGGATTGACGTTTGTATCTGTTTTACATAGTTTTGGGGATCTTTGCTGTAGAGGATGCATGATGCATCTGTTTAGGTTCCATGTTAGCTCTGCCTCAATTGCTAATATTTTGCTCAGAACCGGCTTATTATGGAGTCATCAGAATTGAGTTCTGTCACAAGTTGGGGACTATGTGTATATACACACCAGTTGTGAGGATGACAGCGTTTTATTCTGTTGTACGTGGGGTCGCTGTGAGTCAGAACGGACTCAGTGGCACACTCAGGCCCTCCTTGGCCTGACCGAGGATCTGGTGGAGCTTGTTTGCAGCAGAGGTCTTGAGTCCAGAAGGAGACAACAAAGTTGGCAGGCCCAGGACCTAAGACTCTCTGCACATCCAAAGCTTATATTCTTAATTACTGTGCCTTTATGTCCCTCGCCAAACCCATTCAGAAGAGAGTAACACCATTTTACATCTGTACATTCCTGTGTTCATTCAAAAATCAGTTTTTTAATTAACCAAGGAGACTCCATAAGCCAAAGGGAGGAATAGAGATGGTATATTTGGTTATACTAGAGTGACTTTTTTTTTTTTAATGTTTTATTGTTTTTGGTGAAAGTTTACACAGCAGATTAGGTTCTCATTTAACAATTTCTACGCATATTATTCATTGACATTGGTTACATTTCTCACAATGTGTCAGCATTTTCATTGTTTCCATTCTGGTTGTTCTGTTTACATTAATGCAGCTTCCTTGTCCTCTCTTGCCTTCTCATCTTTGTTGTTGTTAAGGTGCCATGTGGAGTCAGTTCTAACTCATAGCAACCTTATATGACTGAGTAGAACTGTCCCATAGGGTTTCAAGGAGCAGCTGGTGGATTTGAACTGTCCGTCTTTTGATTAGCAGCTGAGCTCTTGGCCAGTATGCCACCAGTTCTCATCTTTGGTCTAGGGTAAATGTTGACTGTTAGGTCTTATCTAGATGATTCTTCACAGGTACACAGTACTCATGGGTGATATTATTTATTTTATGAGCCACTCTGTCTTTTGGCTGGTAGGTGACCACTGGGAGTGTAGAGTGACTTTTAACAGATATGCTTAGATACAGATAGAGAAGTACCAAATTATGGATAACTTGAAAAGCCAGAAGTAGTATTTTATGCTGTTCATTAGCTACTCTACTAAAAGGTGAAATGAGGGAAGAGCTAAATTTCCTAAAAAAAAAAAAATTTCTTTTTTTTTTTTTTAGGTTAAAAAAAATGAGCTTTTAGATAACTTAAAAATTTTAATTATAATGTTTTCTTTATTCTTTAAGGATATTTAAAATATGCCCATGTTTTAATTCATTTCTTTAAATTAAACATTCCTGATTTGTTTGTCAGCTAATAACATTGGAGTAGTATCTTTTACAGTTCCTAATTCTTTCTCTAGTTTCCCTCTATCCTTTTCTCAGAGCAGATTGCCTGTTAGTTTGGCATTCTGTCGTGATAATCTCCACATTATGTAGTTATGCAGAATGTTACAGGTTTTTAAGTCTTTATATGCAATGTGGTATGGTGGAGCTAAAACAAAGATACTTAGGTAGTTCAGTCATAATTCACTTCATTGCTTTAATTATTCAATTATTTCCACTCGATTCCTCCTGTCCTAATAGTTCTTTATCTACTTTGAACTCTACCCCTGAAAAACGCCATGCCGTCGAACCCTACACCCCATTAAGAATCTAATGAAAACAGTGACCCTTTCCCAGGAAAACTGTAGTATCCACACAGAGTTTCATATACAGCTTGGGTGGCTCTCAAACTCTTTGAAACCCATCGGTGACCCCCATGTGCTTTAACCCTATTCTAGCCTCAGGTAACACCCTTCAGTAATTCACCATCACTATCAAGTTCTAACGCTAGTTAGAAAAGAAGTTGAGAAAACAAGGATAGGTTAAAAAAAAAAAAAATGACTGGGAACACAACAGAGAGTCCCTGATGGAGCAGGAGAAAAGTGGAGTGCAGGATTCAATTTCTAGTAAAAAGACCAGACTTAATGGTCTGATTGAGACTAGAGGAACCCCAGAAAACAAGGCCCCTGGACTATCTGTTAACCCAGAACTAAAACCATTCCTGAAGCCAACTCTTCAAAGATTAGACTGAACTGTAAGAGTGTGGTTCTTAGTTCAAGTAGATACTTTAGAATAAATGGGCAGCTCCTATCTGGAGGTGAGATGGGAAGGCAGAAAGGGGTAGGAGCTGGTTGAGTGGACATGGGAATTCCAGGGTGGAAAGGGGGAGTGTGCTGTCACATTATGGGAGAGCAACTAGGGTCACATAACAATGTGTGTATAAATGTTTGTATGAGAAACTAACTTAAGCTATAAACTTTCACCTAAAGCAGTATATATATATATATATTAAAGAATTTCTTTTAAGAACCTTGGATTTGCTGGGATCTGAAAAAGTGATAGCAGTGAAACCTAAATGAAAATCCTCCAGCCCACTTTCCAAATTGT
This sequence comes from Elephas maximus indicus, assembly GCF_024166365.1. Taxonomy (NCBI): domain Eukaryota; kingdom Metazoa; phylum Chordata; class Mammalia; order Proboscidea; family Elephantidae; genus Elephas; species Elephas maximus. Next base: position 29,624,831 of record NC_064832.1, on the reverse strand, counting down.
AGGTTCTCTTTAAAATAATTCTAAGTTCACAGAGGAGAGGAAGAACAAATAAGCAGAATACCTAGAAAATAATAGTGAAAATACTGTATATGGCTAAAGTCAAGAAAAATTCATAGTCTAAGCATATATTACTAAAGAAAGAATGAAATGAATAAATTGAGTATTCAACTGAAAAAGTTAGAAGAACAACATGGTAAGCCTGTGGAAGACAAAGGAAAGTAGAAATTAATGCTTTAAAAGAAACCGACTTAGATGACTGCTGTAGACTCCTGACAGACCTTCCTGCATGCAGTTGCTATGCTGCAACCAGGATAAATCGTCTGTGGCGCTACCTTGCTTATTGTAACTCTTTATTGCCCTTAAAATGGCTCACAAGATGCTTCAAAACCTGGCCTCCGTATGCCCCTCCATCCACATTTCTCACCTTTCTCCTTTGTTCCCCTTTATCTCTACCCCCATGCTGCAACCGTACTGAACTGTTGGTTCATTGAACACAACAGACTGTTCATGACATTTCCATTTGTGGAATTTTGCGCTTACTTTTCTGTGCACCTAAGAGACTTTTTCACTCATCTTGCCTGGATAGTTCCTACTCAGGACTCAGCTTAAATTTTACATTCTCTAAAAAGCCGTTAAACATGCAGACATAGGTACTCAGGTAACAGACTAACTTAGTCCTTTGTGCTCCCATCCATACCACTCTGCTTCTCCTGTTATGGAGCCCTGGTGGCACAGTGGTTAAGAGCTGAGCTGCAAGCTATCAATAGGTAGGCAATTCAAATCCACCAGCCATTCTTTGGAAACCCTATGGGGCAGTTCTACTCTGTTGAAATCGACTCGATGGCAGCGGGTGTGCGTTTTTTGGTTGTTGGATGCCATCAAGTTGATTCTGACTCAGAGCAGCCCTATAGGATAGGATTGCTCCCTAGGGTTTTCTTGGCTGTAACCTTTACAGAAGCAGATCGCCAGGGCATTCTCTCGCAGAGCGGCCGGGTGGATTTGAACTTGCCAACCTTAGCAGTGAGCACTTAACCGTTGCACTACCAGAGCCCATTATTAGTCAATCTCAAAGAAATGTTTGAAAAAGGACCATAGTAATTAGGTACATTATCGGAAAACATGTTTTTAAAGTTACAATGATTAAAACATATTTCCAAAGCTGCTTTTGCCAGCATTCTAGTGGTATGGATGAGATAGGCCAGAAGAATATATCGTGTGCTAAAGGAGATATCTCCAGTTTTGCAAATTGTATTGGTTAGCAGTCTGGATAATATTTTTTTGAATTTTCTCCAGATACATTTTTGGTGCATTAAAGAACTAACTGTAATCAATTAAATTGTCTAAAAACTAGAAGAAAATAGAAACTAAAAATTAAATTGTCTAAAAACTAGAAGAAAATAGAAACTAGTATTCATCAAATCTCTAAGCCAATGCTGTACACTAGAAATATAACATAAGCCATATAAGTAATTTAAAACTTCGTAGCCACATTAAAAAAGTAAAAACGGGTTAAACTGATTCTAATTATGTATTTTATTTCACCCAGTATATCCAAAATATTATTTCAACACATACCGAATATAAAAATTAACAAGGTGTTCTACATTCTTTTTTATTTTGTACTCTTTTATAATTTATAAAAACCACTTAAAATGATGAGATTAATTTAACACATTGTCAAAATATACCTTGAGATGGTATATTAACTCAGGTATGTACAACTTATGCCCTATCTATGAGTTTATGGTTAGAAAACCACAGTACTTAGAAACTGATGAACTAAGCACAAATGCTCTAAATATGCTATAGTTTTACTCCATCTTTGTTTCAAAGTGAAATTTGTTGACTTTCCCAAAAATTTACCACTGTCTTTTTTTATTCTTCTTACTTTTATCTTAAACCTGACCTCCAGAAAAATAAATAATACTTTTTTAGGAAACTCATAGATATGCATTGCCTTTTTTTCTCACTAGTGTCATAAAGTCAAATAATTCATGTTTATTTTCTATCAACATTTAATATTTTGATATAGTGATATGCTCTATTGTTGTTTTGATTAACTCTTCTCGTTTTAAGGTTATTCTGGTACAAGTTAACCCAGGGGAAGCATTTACAATAAGAAGAGAAGATGGACAGTTTCAGTGCATTACAGGTAAGAATGATAATTTATTATCATTTGAGACAAAAATTTATGTCTTACTACCATCATACGCCAAAGCATAAACTGAATTCCTTATGACTGAACTATTGCAGTGGTGTCCTAATTAGTTTCTTTGCTTTGGTTTCTTGATTAATCTTGCTATAACATTATATTGTTCATGTTACTCCCCTGCTTAGAAATCTTTGTTGAATCCAGTTCATGTTTCTTAGTCTTCTAAAGAGATCAGTTCATCTTTCTAGTCTTGCTTCCCACTTCTCCTTCAATCAGGGATGGATTACCCAATAAGCAAGGTAAGCACAGGCTTACCTGTGCTTACTTACTGATCTGTAGTGCACAATTTCACTTGTTTTTCACCACATCAAGAATATAGTGAAACCTATGTGAAATTGTGCACTACAGATCAGTAAGTAAGCACAAGTAAGCCCCTACATACGTTATTTAATGTAAGCCTGTGTGTGTGTACCTTGCTAACTGGTTAATCTGCCCTTCCTTCAATGTTGCCCCCCTTCAATATTGCTAAGTTGGCTTATTCACTGTTTCTTGAACCTGTCTTGTGTTTTCTTTCCCTGGCACCATTCTCCTTATCTAGAATTCACCTCTATCACCACCACCTCCAGCCTATCGAGATTCTTCCAGTGTTTCAAGACTGAGCTCATGTTTTACCTTTAAAAGGTTTTTTGTAAAGTCTTTAGTGAGCATCCCCTCAGCATTATTCACCTTTTGGGCCTGATAATTCTTTGTCGTAGGGGCTGCCTTGTGAAAAGTAGGGTGTTTAACAGAATTTCTGGCTCCACCCACTAGCTCTGCCCCCTTAGGTGGTTTTTTTTTTTTTTAGTTTGTTTTTTAATAATATTTTATTATGCTTTCAGTGAAAGTTTACACAGCGAATTAGATTCCCATTTGAGGATTTCTACACAAATTGTTCAGTGACATTAGTTAAATTTTTCACAGTGTATCAACATTCTGATTTCATCCTGGTTGTTCGCTTTCCTTTACTTCAGTTGCCCTGCACCCGTATCTTCTCATCATTGCTTTAAAGTTAATTGTTGGCCTTTTGGTCTTATATAGATGGTTTTTTAATAGAGCGCCATTCTCATGGGTGACATCCTTTATTTTGTGTGCCAGTCTGTTATTTTGCTAAAAGATGACCTTAGGGAATAGGTTTCATTCAGGTTTAAAGAGTATTCTCAGGGTAGTCGTCTCAGGGAGTCTTCTAATCTCAGCTAGTCCAGTAAGTCTGGACTTTAAAAAAAAAAAAAAATTCAGTTCTGTTCTACACCTCAGGTGGTTTTGACAAGCAAAATTGTCTCCAAGATATTGCCAACTGCCCTGGAGGGGTGAGGAGTGGGGGCAAAATCACTCCTAGTTGAGAACCACTGCCCTACGTGACTTTGGAGTTAGAGATAACCTGGGTTTACAACCCAGTTCTGCACTTACTAGCTGTATGATCTTGGGCATGTTACTTAACCTCTATAAGCACATTTCTCACCACTGAAATTCCCATGCCCATCGGTAATAATACACCTCAAAGGATAATTGTGAGGATTAATTAATATGCATGTAATACACTCTCAGCCAGACCTGGCACTCAGTAAATGGTACTAGCAGGTGCTATGGTGTTATTGTTGATAGAAAGTAATCCCAGTCTCCTGAAACCCTGTAACACCAATTATTAAGCCACTGTTGTAGCATATAACTATGTTAACTATGTATTGTCTTGTAATATCTTTTCTAATTATTTTTGTGCGGTTCTTAAAAATTGTAATAAAATATATGTATAACATAAAAATTACCATTTTAACTATTTTGAAGTGTACAGTCAGTGGAATTAAGTATATTTATTCACAATGTTTTGTAACAATCACCACTACTTATTTCCAGAATGTTTTCATCCTCCTAAACAGAAATTGTGTACCCATTAAGCAGCAATTCCCCATTACCCTTCGCCCCCAGCCCCTGGTAACCTCTTATTTTACTTTATGCCTCTATGAATTTGCCTATTATAGATAGCTTCGTATAAGTGGAATTATGCAGTATTTGTCCTTTGGTGTCTGGTTTACCTCACTTAATATTTTCAAGTTTCACTGGTATTGTAGCATGTATCAGAATTTTATTCCATTCTTATGGCCAAACAACATTCCACTCTATGTACATACCACATTTTGTTTGTTCATTCACCTGTTGGACACTTGGGTTGTTCCCACCTTTAGCTGCTATGAAGATTCACATAGAAGTGCCTGATTGAGTCCCTGTTTTGAGTTATTTTGGTTATATACCAGGGCTTCGAAACCAATTTGAACCCCTGCTGAATTTGCATTTCCGCCCCAGATATACTAAATCAAAATCTACATTTTAACAAGGTCCCCAGCTGATTCGTATGTATAACTTCCTGGGAACTTGTTAGAAATGCAAATTCTCAACAGGGAACTTGCTAGATATGCAGATTCTCTGCAGGGCTTTGAACTGGTTCAAGCCCAACTATATACCTATAAGTGGAATTGCTGGAGGATTATACTGTAGTTCTAAACTATATACCTATAAGTGTAATTGCTGGAGGATTATACTGTAATTCTATGTTCACCTGTTTTGAGGAATTGCTAAACTGCTTTCCACAGTGGCTGCACCATTTAATTCCCACCAGCAATGTACAAGGGTTCCAATGTCTCCACATTCTTGGCAACACTTGTTATTTTCTGTTTTGTTTTGTTTTTTGTAAAAGCCTTCCTAATGGATGTGACCTGGTTTTCATTTGCATTTCCCTAAGGACTAAAGACCTTAAGCATCTTTTACGTGCTTATTAGTTCTTTGTATTTCTATTCAAAGAGAAATGTCTGTTCAAACCCTTTGCACATTTTTCAGTTGAGTTGTTTTCTTCTTCTTGAATTGTTGTTGTTGTTAGTTGCCTCAGTGTCTTTTCTGACTCATGGTGACCCCATGTGTGCAGAGTGGTTCTGCTCCGTATGGCTTTCAAGGCTGTGACCTTTTGCAGGCAGGTTGGCAGGCCCGTCTTCCAAGGTGCCTCTGGGTGAGTTCAGACTGCCAACCTTTCAACTCAGGGACTCTTGAGTTATAGGAGTTCTTTGTATAATGTAAATACTAGACCCTTATTAGTAATCAAATATTTTCTCTCAACCCATGGGTTGTCTTTTCACCCTCTTGATAATGTCTTTGATATGTATATAAGTTTTTAATTTTAATGAAGTCTAATATATCAGTTTTTTTCTTTTATTGCTTGTGCATTTGGTATCATACTTAGGTATCATTGCCTAATCTAAGGTCATGAAGATTCTCGCCTGTGTTTTCTCCTAAACATTTTATAATTTTATCTCTTACATTAGGTCTTTGATCCATTATGAGTTAATTTTTGTATAAAGAGTCCGACTTTATTCTTTTACCTGTGGATATCCAGTTTCCTACCGTCGTTCTTTGAAAACACTGTCCCTTTCCTATTGAATAATCTTGGCACTGTTGCTGAAACCCAACTGACCATATATGTGAGCGTGTATTTCTGGGTTCTCTGTTCTATTCCATTGGTCTGTATGTCTGTCTTTATCCCAGTGCTGTTCTGTCTTGATTACTATAGCTTTGCAGGAAGTTTTGAAGTTAGGAAGTATGAATCCTACTTTATTCTTTTTCTAGATTGTTTAGGCTATTCAGGACCCCTTGCAGTTTCATAAACCCTGGTGGTGTAGTGGTTAAGTGCTACAGCTCCTAACCGGGAAGTCAGCAGTTCGAATCTGCCAGGCGCTCCTTGGAAACTCTATGGGGAAGTTCTGTTCTGTTCTGTAGGGTCGCTATGAGCTGGAATCAACTCAACAGCAGTGGGTTTGGTTTTGGTTTTTGCAGTTTCATATGCGTTTGAGGCAGGCAGCTGTATGAATGGCAGCCCATGTTCCTGGCGCCAGCATATACAATTAGGACCTTGTCCTCAAAAATGGGGTTGTGTGTTTTGATTGCTGATCACTGCTTTTGACTATTGAGGGGCCAGCACAGAAGCTGGATGTTCTTTCAACCCTACCCGCCTGCCATGGGCCAAAATGGCTCTGGGGCAGCATATGTTGAGGAATTAAAGAGACAGTACTATTTTGGGGGTGGGGGGTGGGTAGTTAAAGGGAGGAGGGAACCAGACATTTAAGGAAATCTTTGTCAGGTCATTTTGTCTGCAAAAAGAACATTTCAAGATATACCCTGAAGTTCAGTACTTTCAGGGACAGGATAATATCCATACGCCTACAAGGAAGATCAATTAATATAATTACTATTCAAATTTATGTACCAACCACTCATGCCAAAGATGAAGAAGCCGAAGATTTTTACCAACTTCTGCAGTCTGAAATTGATCAAACATGCAACCAAGAGAGAACACATAATAAGGAATATACACTTGGCAAAATAGTTTGGAAAAGTCACAAATGAATAGCTTCAGCCCTCAAAAAGTAAAAATCAGCAATTCCTGAGGGGTGGGAGAATTAGATTTCCAGAGTTATCACAATATAATACTCAGACTCTCCAGTTCTTTAAAAAAGAAAAAAAATTATATAAAAATTTATACGAAGAAACAAGAATGTATGGCCCATTCATTCACAGGAAAAGAAAAATTTGACGGAAACAATCCCTGAGGAATCTCAGACATTGGAATTATTAGTCAACAACATTATCAAATATATTCGGTGAACTAAAGGAAACCATGAGCAAAGGGCTAAAGGAAATCAAGAAAATGATGTCTGAACAAAATGAGAATATCAGTAAAGAGACAGAAATAATAAAAAGGAATCAAATTTTGGAGCTGAAAAGTACTACAGCTGAAACGAAATAAAAAAGTCATTAGAAGGATTCATTGGCAGATTTTGAATAGGCAGAATAAAAGATCAGCAAGCTTGAAGATAAGACAATTGAGATTAGCCAGTCTGAGGAGCAAAAAGAAAAAAGAATGAAGAAAAATGAACAGAACCTGAGGGGAACCTGTGGGACACCATCAAACACACCAAAATACACAATATAGGAGTCCCAGGAGTAAAAGATAGCAAGAAAGGGACAAAAAAAAATTTGAAGAAATAATGGCCTCCAAAATTTGATGAACTACTGATCCTTCTTCTTTGTTTCCAACTTTCGCACTCCAGTCACCAACCAGTATTATCAGTGCATCTTGGTTGCATGTTTTATCAATTTCAGACTGCAGAAGTTGGTAAAAATCTTCAGCTTCTTCATCTTTGGCATGAGTGGTTGGTACATAAATTTGAATAGTAATTATATTAATTGATCTTCCTTGTAGGCGTATGGATATTATCCTGTCCCTGAAAGCATTGAACTTCAGGATATATCTTGAAATGTTCTTTTTGATGATGAATACACCCCTATTCCTCTTCAGTTTGTCATCCCTGCCATAGTAGACCATATGACTGTCCAATTCGAAATGGCCGATACCAGTCATTTCAGCACACACCAGTGCCTAGGATATCAATCTTTATGCATTCCATTTCATTTTTGATGGCTTCAAATTTTTGGACATACTTTATACATTCCACATTACGATTAATAATGGATGCTTGTTGCTGTTTCTTCTCATTTTGAGTCATGCCTCATCAGCAAATGAGGGTCCCGAAAGCTTGACTCCATCCATGTCATTAAGGTTGAATGCAGCTCTTCCTCAGCCATCTTTTGAGTGCCTTCCAACCTGAGAGGCGCATCTTCTGGCACTGTATCAGACAGTGTTCTGCTGCTATCCATAGGTTTTTACTGACCAGTGTTTTTGTTTTTTTTTTTTTAGAAGTAGATTTCCAGGTCCTTCTTCTTTTCTATCTTAGTCTGGAAGCTCAGCTGAAACCTGTCCACCATGGGTGATCCTGCTGGTATTTGAAATACTGGTGGCATAGCTTCTAGCATCACAGCTACAAAGATGACTACGTAGATAAATATGAAGGCCAGTACTTTGTATGTTGGGGGTTTGTAAATTCTCTATTTTTCCTATATGATTTGAAAGGTAAATGCATAAAAGCAGTAATTGTAAATCTATGTTAACAGGCATATAGTCTATAAAGATTTAATCTGTGATAACACTATAAAGGAGGAGGAGGAGACGTATAGATGTATTTATGCACTGCTGAAACTAAAACCAAAAAAACCAAACCAGTTGCCGTCAAGTGGATTCCAACTCATAACGACCTTATAGGACAGAGTAGAGCTGCCCCATAGGATTTCCAAGGAGTGGCCAGTGAATTTGAACTTTTTGGTTAGCAGCCAAGACTTTAACCACTGGTCCATCAGGGCTCCACTGTTGAAACTAAGGTGATACTATTCTAATTAGATTGTCATCAGTTGAAGATGTTTATGGTAATTCCTAAGGTAACCACTTTGGAGTAGCTAAATAACTAAAAAATATACAGAAAAGGAAAGAAGAAGAGAATCAAAACGGTACATTACAAAAAAACAACTAAATAAAAAAGCAGTAATGAAGGAATTGAGAACAAAAAACACGTAAGATATACAGAAGACACCTAAATGGCAGAAGTAAATCCTTCTTTATAAGTAATCACATTAAATGTAAATGAATGAATTTTTTTTTTTTTTAATGGTGTACTGTTTAACTTGAAATACTTATTCAGTCTTTCCAGCTAAGTTCTAAGCACTTCGAGGGCAGATACCATTTCATACAATTATTTTTTATCCCCTTCAGTTCTTGGGCATCTACTAGTGAGCACCTAACTGCTGTAATAGTTGTTGCTTCAATTTAAAAAGAGCATCAGAGGTTGGGTAACCCTATACTTTATCATCCAAACTGGATACTTCTAAGAGTGAAAGGGACCCCTAACAACTACTGCAAGACCGTGATGTAAACCAAGACTGTTCTAAGCAAACCAGAACTTATGGTACCACCGCCAGTTTTACTGGCACTGTCTAACCTACTTATTCAGAGAAAAAATAGCCCTAACTCTTTACAGGAAACCCTGGTGGTGTAGTGGTTAAGTGCTACAGCTGCTAACAGAAAGGTCAGCGGTTCAAATCTACCAGGCGCTCCTTGGAAACTCTGTGGGGCAGTTCTACTCTGTCCTGTAGGGTCGCTATGAGTCGGAATCGACTCGACGGCACTAGGTTTGGTTTTTTTTTTTTTTTAACTCTTTCCAGAGGAGTAATTAGGTCAGTAATTAAAACTGTTGCCTGCCATCTAAACTTTACATATGTCAGAGTTAGAAATTTCTTTAAATTAAATTAAATCATTTGTGCTACAATTAAGGTAACTTACAAATAGGAAAGGCCCCCATATTATGAGCTTAAAAGAAAACAGGTTTTTTATAGTGGGTACCTCTTAAACTGTATGTTTCTAATAGAACACACATCTTAGCTTTATTGATACACCTCTTAAAATTGTTTTCAATAAACATTGTCTATGATGGGAATGTTTAAGCTAATACAGCATTGATCTTTTCAAACACATCTGCAAATGAAGATACTATATTCATTATTGTTTTAGTGTGACGTAAAATACAAAACTGTTCATCACTGTTGGATGACCAGATTCTACGTTATAAATAGCTTACGTTTCAAAAGTTAATTTGTAACTGTAATCTCAAAATCCATTAAGTTAGTTTTACATATGGTAGTTACCCTTTTAGTCAGGACCAAAAAGGCCTACCTAATTTATAATGTACCTGTAGTACTAACTGTATCCTAATAGGGCCATGTGAAGATTTTTTTAGGCAGGGACACATTTCCCTGCTTCAGTAAAAAGGGAGCCTCCTTAACACAACAGAGAACCCCTGAGGGAGCAGGAGAGCAGTGGGATGCAGACCCCAAATTCTCATAAGAAGACCAGACCTGATGGTCTGACTAAGACTAGAAGGACCCCGGTGTTCATGGCCCCCAGACCTTCTGTTTGCCCAGGACGGGAACCACTCCCAAAGCCAACTCTTCAGATAGGGATTGGACTGGACAATGGGTTGGATAAGGATGCTGGTGAGGAGTGAGCTTCTTGGATCAGTTGGACATTTGAGACTATGTTGGCATCTCCTGCCTGGAGGGGAGATGAGAGGGTAGAGGGGGTTAGAAGCTGGTGTAATGGACACGAAAAGAGAGAGTGGAGGGAGGAAACGGGCTGTCTCATTAGGGGGAGAGCGATTGGGAGTATGTAGCAAGGTGTGTATAAGTTTTTGTGTGAGAGCCAGACCTGATTTGTAAACTTTCACTTAAAGCACAATAAAAAATTTTTTAAAAAGGGGGGGTGGGGGGAGTCTCCTTTCTCTACATGACAGATTATAAGGATGGAGACTTCTTTATTTGCAAATTACTGGGTGGAGTTTTTAAAAACACAGGAAACTGTAAGGGGAACCAGACAAAGTGAAAAAGGCTCTCCCTTCTTTGTTTATGTTTTTGTTTCTCCAAAATTACAAGATGGGTATAGGTGGAAGGAATAGAAGGAAGTGAGGGACTGGAGTTGAAGTCTTTTGTAAAGATCAGTGTGCCCTCACTCCAAGCAAGAGAAGACAGAGAAAAGAATAACAGTTACTGGAGTTCATCCTTTCCTTTTTCTTCTCCTTTGCCATCCCTAGTTTTTATCCCATCGTGGACTAGTTCTGGAGCTATGGAAAAAGTCAGAGTAGGAATAGAAGTGGAGTTAACACATAACAAGGAGAAAGAGGAATTCTGCAGGGAGGAAAATCACATCAGAGAAGCTGAGAGCGAAGTAGGATCCTTATGGCCGTGAGGTCATTAAGTTGGAAACCTTTTCCCTGGCAGCCACTGTACTAATAATAAAGGAAAACCCTTATAGTAGAAGCTAGGGAATCGTGTATATAAGTAGGCATTATTTTTTCATAATTTAGCAAACTAAACCATAGACAAATTACGTCTTTTATACATTACTTACAAAGTCTTAACTGCCCTTAGAAAATGCTCTGAAGTGTAAGTGACACTTCTTCATGCTGGTGGAAATCAAATTATTGTATAAATTCTTTTTCCCTTTACAGGTGTTTCCGCTTTTAAGGTGAAAACATCAGTTCCATTAGAGTGTTTCAAAATACTAGTTTTGAAACATTAATGAATCCTGTTTGTGAAAATGATCAATTCGTAAATTCAGCTCATTTCAGATTAAGTGAATGACTCATCCTGAGTACATGGTGAAATGGTTCCAGGTTGCACCTAAAAAAAGATTAAATGTTACTTTTCGAGAGACTGCCATGTTACATGACTTTGTTAAGAGAAAATTGCAACATCTATGTTAACAAGGAAAATACAGGCAAATTGAATTGTGTCATCAATTTCTAGTGAATAAAATATCACTATTAAAGTTATTCTCTTGGAAGTAGAAATTCTAAACCAGTCTAGTGAGTGGTTAAAATAAGTTACATCAGTCTTGATTAAGAATTTTTTTTCAACAAGTGATGGTAAAAGGAAATTAAGGCCCAGAAATATAAATGGGTGAAATCGCTTGTGTTAACTTATCAGTAAAAGTTTATAAACCTCTTGCATTCGGACTTGCTATATTGGTTAGTGAACCAACCTAGTGTATGGACATATCTGGATCTAAACCTTCTACTGATTTGGCCTCCGAAAATAGTATTTTATTAAGTAGGCAGAAATATGAATGGGAAATATTTATTTTTGGTGCCATTCTGTCTCCTTCAAGCAGCCCTGTCTTCCTTTTTATAAAGCAAGCTGCTTATTAAAGTAGACAAGAGCTGGGAAATGAAGAGAACAGAAAAGCAGATTGACTTAGAATGGAAAAAATAATAGAAAGATTAATTTTAAAGTCAGGAGAGAAAAATGAATTTGGATGTTTTAAGTAATTAGGAGAGTCAAAAGTTAAAAGAAGAACTAGGGAGGATCTTTTAAGAGGTTTATAAATTAATAGCTCTTATTGTTAGTTGCCATCGAGTTGATTTTGACTCACCGTGACCTCCTAAGAACTACATGTATAGAGCAATGACTGTTTATAAGAGCTGCCTTCTGAATATACAATAATACTAAACAATTATAAAATACATGTGTCTAAATAAAAGGAGATGGCAGCGTGTTTTTATGGGGAGTTGGCTGGTTTTTAAAATTAAAGTACCACTCTCATGGTCTATTATTTTTGTTTAAAAGTTATGTTCTAGGTAATGGATAGAAATTTAGAAATATTCTGTGTTTTCTGTAGAAGAAAAATTGTGGTGTCGTGAATTTCTCGGACATTTGCTTCTCCCTAGATTGCTATGATCAGATTGTTACTAGAATCAAATTTCCTGAAAGCCTTTATTGAAGTTAGCATCGTTATTTGTTTGTTTAGGTTAAGGTTAGTCCAATAGTCATATTTACTGATAATTGCAAATTACCTTAAACATCTTGGCATTTTTTACCTTTTATGCTAACTCAAGATATGTGCAGTTACAGTGAAATGTATTCCTGGCACTAAGCCTGCACTCAGTAAGTATTTGTTAATCGAATAAACTATCTTAGTAGATGGTTATGTGGAAAATATAAATAACCTCTTATTTTTTTCTGCTACCCATGTTTTTCCATGAAATAATTCTTTTAAAATCCCATTTCACCATGAAGTGGGATGGAAAGTGAGGCCAGAGAAATTGTGTTTGGGCCGTATTGGATTTTACTCAGCTTTTTACAACTTGGCTTGACTCCAGAATTCCTGTACCATGGAAAAATAATTATTTAGGCCTTTAATTTTTATGCCATAAAAATTAATAATTCATAACAGTAGTAACCATGGTGACCATATAGTACTGTTAGTTGTAGGGAGTGAAAATAATCTTTCATTTTTTGTCTCACTCTTGTCAGGGTCACCAATGACCTCTCTGTTACTGAAATGGTGGTCAATTCTCAGTCTTATCTTACTTGACCTTTTTAGCACCATTTGACAGTCTATTAATCCCTCCTTCTTGAAACACTTCTTTTGATATCCCTTCTATGGTTTACATATTCTCTTGGTTTTTCTCATATCTCACTGGCAACAGCTTCTCAGCCTTTTTTCCGGTGTATTAAGATTTAGGTTCAAAAGTATGTAGCAGAGACCTGAAACTGGGCCTAAATCATGTGATAGGTAGAATTCTAAGATGGCCCCCAAGATCACTGCCCCGTGTTATACACACCCTGTATAATTCCCGGGACTGCGACCCTCCACTTGCTGTCAGTTTGTTGTACTGTGGTGGTTTGTGTGTTGCTATAATGCTGGAAGCTGTGCCACTGGTATTACAAATACCAGCAGGGTCCCCCATGTTGGAAAGGTTTCAGTAGTAGTGCTTCCAGACTAAGACTAGGATGAAAGACCTGTTGATTGGTGTCTGAAAATTAGTCAGTGAAAAACCTACAGATCACAACAGGATATTGCCTGATACAGTGCTGAAAGCTGAGCCCCCTAGGCTGAAAGGCACTTAGAATACACAGTGACCGCAACAGTGGACTTGAACATATCAACAATCATGAAGATGACACAGGACCAGGCAACAATCATTTTGTTGTAACGGGGTTGCCATGAGTTGGAGCCAGCTCAATGGAAACTAATAACATGAGTATGATGAATTTTACTCTTGTGATTGGGTTATATTATATGACACCGATGGCTTTAAGAAGGAGTGATTGTCTGGAGTGAGCCTGACCTAAGTCAAGTAAGCCCTTAAGGGGACTGGACTCTTGTAGAGGTCAGAGATTAGAAGCATGGGAGGAAGATTTCCTTGCTGGCTTTGAAGACAGAGGGGTCCACAAGGCAAGGAGTGTAGGTAGCCTCTAGGAACTGACAGTGACTCCTGGCTAACAGCCAGCAAGGAAATAGGCATCTCAGTTATACAGCTGTAGGAACCTAACTTCTGCCACAACTATGTGAGTTCAAAAGAGGATCTCCACCTCCAGATGAAAATACACCCCAGCTCACAACTTGCTTTTTGCTTTGTGAGACTATGAGCAGAGAACCCCGTCATACCATGTGTCGACTTCTGAACTATAGAACTATGAGCTTAAATGGGCATTTTTAAAGCCACCATGTGTGTGGTAATTTGTTGCGTATCAATAGAAAACGAATATAAATAAATATGAACTTTTTTTCTCTCCTACGTTATAGTTCAAAGGTAGACAGTTAGGGCTTGAGTGGAGTGTCTGCCCACAGGTCACACAGAGGCCCAGGTTACTTCTATCCTGGTCTGCCATCCTTAGGATATTGCCATCATCTGCATGATCCGAGATGGCTTACAACCACATCTATGCCCCAAACAGAACAGGACATGAAAGAACAGAATGAAACTGAGGTTCACAGCTAGTTATTGGTGGATCTAGGATTCAAATGAAGATCTTTCTCACTGTAAAGAAGAAACATGAGATACGTTCCCTTTCTTTAAGGACACGCCGAGATCACGTACCATCTTCTAGCTAAAACCACTAGTTGCCATCAAGCTGATTCCGACTCATGCTGACCCCATGTGTATCAGACTACAACTGTGCTCCATAGGGTTTTCAGTGGCTGATTTTTCAGAAGTAGGTTGCCAGACCTTTCTTCTGATACATTTCTGGGTCAACTCAAACTGCCAACCTTTAGTTTAGCAGCCGAGCTTAACCATTTACACCACCCAGGGACTCCTGCAGCTAAAGTGGAGGGCTAAGAAATGCCTTTCATTGGGGTGGCTATGTTTATCTAAAGTTCAGCAAATTAAAAAATTCAGGGGGGTTATTATTGTGGAAGAAGGAAAGAATAAATACTGGAGAGCAACTAATAGGTACCACACACTGTAATTTAAAAAAAAAGAAATCTTGAAGGATCCTCCAAAAGTCATTACAGAGATTACTTACAGGGTGGTGGTGTATGAAATGGAGGGGAAGTTTTCTCTGTAAACCTTTTTACAGTTCTTGATTTTTGAACCTTGCAAATGTGCTTCTATTGAAAATAAATATTTTTAATGAGTAAAGGCTATTACAAGACCCCCCCTTTTTTTAAAACCAAAAAATACTTCTGTACATTTCCTCAGCCACATTTTACCTGTCCCCTTGGGATTTTTGTTTCACCATTATTTCTCTTTGCCCCCTCTGAGATTTTTGTCATTTCAGGGTTTTAGCGAATGAGGTTGGCCCAAAGGAGGCCACATCACATATGTCATGGGTTCAGGGTAGTGGGTATTTTTAAGTGTTTAATATTTTCAAATATATTTTACAATAATTAATGGAAAAAGGCCATGCCACTTTTGTTATTATTGCATATTCACAGTACTTTATCTGTATCTTGGGCCATACCAGTTTTTATTGGTGAGTAGCAAAACCTTACTACTGTTTATGAAACGGAGGACATTCTGCATATGAAATATCTAGCTTGCCGGTTCACTTGCTCGTAAATTGAGAACTATCAATGTGAACTTTCTGTTCTTAGGTGAGAAAGCTAACTAGTATAAATTGGAGGGATTTCTGCAGATAACCACACTAAAAAGCTATGCTTTCCAACTAGACTTGATAAAAGTTTGTTACAAAAGTCTTCATAAGCCTGTGTTACAGCTAACTGAATTGGTTTATGGGCTTTTAGGAACATTAGTCTCACACTGATTAGGACCCAACTTTTTTTTTTTTCTGGGTTTTTATTTATAGAAAAGTCATTTTTCTATATTTATTTATGAAACTACAGAGACTGGCCTTCCTAAAATACTCCTTTTGTCATTACTTTGCTAAAACAAACCAACAAACAAAAAAACCTTGCCTTCCCGCTTTTACTATAGCACAGAGCCCTCAGTCTGATTTTCTGGGCCTTCCATCACCTGGCTCCAACCTTTTTTTCTAGTTTTATTTCCAGAAATCTCCCTTTACTCCAGATATTCCAGGCTTAGTAGATACCCTAGTCTCTAAATACTTCTTGCAGAAATCTCATTCGTACCTGTCTTCACATTGTTCCTTCTCAGTATAAAAGTCACCATGGAGCACACGCATGCGTGCGCGTACACACACACAAAGTATGAGCTTTCTGAGCTTATCTAGCCCTTCGTAACCTAATACTAGTTCCATCTCTTATGAGACTCTTTCTGATTATCCGTATGTTAAAAAGTGCTCCTTAGTTTCGTCTTGTACTCATTGTCTAGCATATGTTGTTTATTGGTCTTATGTTGTAGTCTTTTTCTATCTTAGATCCACCTACTGCATGCTTGTTGCCAACATTGTGCCGTGAGCGTGTTACATTAATCTTATTTAAACCTTAGAAGAGTAGGAAACCTAAGGTTCATTAAAGTCTTACAGCTAGTTATTGGTGGATCTCGGATTCAAATGAAGGTCTTTCTGGCTGTAAAGACTATAATTTTTACAACCACACCAGGGGATCTCAGGATCAACTGGGGACTTGGTGTCTGGGCCCACGTCAGCCTTTCTCAGGGATTATGATAACAAAACCATGGCACAACAGCATTCTACCCCTTGTGTACTGAGGGTTTATGATTCCCCCTTCCCCACCCGGTAGCACCTAGAACTGTTCCTTACATATAGAAACTCAGTAAATGTTTGTTGATTTATTTTAAGGATATGGCAACAGACTTGTCTTCATGTCAACACTTAGTCGTTCCTAATTACAAGGACATTGCCTTGCAGATCATCAAGTAAAGGAAAAAGGGAGAGGAGATGACTTTATAACTGAATTAGCATATGTGATACTAGCTCTTGGTTATGAGCAATCACTGCATGCTAAACACTCACCATGTAACTTGACTTATCTAATCCTCACAACAACCCTGTGAGATAGCTACTGTTGTTATCTTCATGCTACAGACAAGGTGACTGAGATACAGGTTAATAACTTGCCCACAGTTAACAGTGGTTGAGCTGGGACATGAACCTAGGCTGCCTGGCTGCAGGTCCACACTTTTAACCAGTACTGTAGAGCTGCTTCTCAAATACAAAGTACTTAACGGTGCTGTGCTTAGAGCTCAACAACAGTTAGTTCCTCCTGAGCACGAACTTTTTCCGTTTCAAAATATTTTAATATTCCTACTGCAAGCCTGTATGCTGGGAACTAGTGGCTTATTTTTAAAGAGCTAAAACCAAATGACTGTAAACCAAGATAAACTTAAGAACTCTACCCGTAAATTCATCTTTGATCCCAAAGACCATTCCTACCAAGAAGTACCGTTTAGCCTCATGGAAGTTTTACTTCATGTGCTGGGGCCAATAAAATATCTTCTGCTTTTAACTGCAAAATGTATTTTTTTTTTCCTCAGACCATTCAGAGACCATGTTATATTAACTAATCCTATTTTTCGAGCCCTGGTGGTGCAGTGGTTAAAGTGCTTGGCTGCTAACTGAAAATTTTGGCACTTTGAACCCTCCAGCCACCCCACAGGAGACAGATGTGGCAGTCTGCTTCTGTAAAGATGACAGCCTTGGAAACCCAATGGGGCAGTTCTGCCCTGTCCTATAGGATTGCTATGAGTTGGAATCGACTTAGTGGCAGTGGGTTTGGTTTTGTTTGTGTGTATGTGTGTTTTCTTCCTTTTTTTTTTTTTTTTTGAGGAGAGAGTTAACTAAAAAAAAATTTTTAAGAAGTAAACAATACCAGATTTTGTATTAAAAACACTGAGTTTTAAGGTTTGAAAAAGATTCTTTTCCTCATTTTGTACTTAAGACCTTAATTTTTATTACCTTAAAAGGGGGAAGGTTGTATGTTATCATTTGATTCTGTCTTCTCACCTCTTCAGGAGGAACTCTTTATGAGTTGATTTTAAGATATTTTTACTGAAGATGATGTTAATAACTGAAAACCAAAAACCAAGCCCATTGCCATCGAGTTGATTCCGACTCATAGCGACCCTATAGGACAGAGTAGAACTGCCCCGTAGGGTTTCCAAGGAGCACCTTGTGGATTCCAGCTGCCGACCTTTTGGTTAGCTAGCTGTTGCTCTTAACCACTGTGCCACCAGGGTTTCCAATGTTAATAACTATAGGCATTAAATGTGTGTATTTTAAAGTTTAACCTAGGCAGAGACTGTTCTTGTAAAATATGCCTTCTTGATTAACTAAAGACCAGAAAATCTTTTTCCAACTTATATTACTGAAAACATTTTCAAAATAAACGTATAAATTTAGCCTTGGTGAGCAGAATATACTGAAAATAATTCAGGATCTTATAGAATCTTGAATTACTCATTAGAATCATAATACTGATTGTATGGTACTGTGCTTGTAGATTGTGTAGAAGTTTAAGTTGAATAAACTACTGAGTCTAAATTAAAACATGACCTCGACGTTACTTTTTAAACCCATTTTTTAATTTAGCAAATAATTATTATTAATTTAATATGTACCAGTCACTATTCCAAAATACTGGACATTTAGTAGTGAGCTATATAAACTCTGGCTCGACTCTGTCGAAGTTTACAGTTTCCTAGTGAAGATAGCTAATTAAGCAATTCAGTAAAGTGAGAGAAGTGCTATGACTGAAAAATAACAGGAAGGGTGCTACGGAAGCTCACAGCCAGACCATCCGACCCAGTCTCCTGGTTAGGAAGTACTTCCCAGAAGAGACTCAAAGAATGAGTTCTTCCTCCTAAAAATGGAAGATTAAAAATGTTTTACTAATTTTGGGGTTGATTTAATGAGGACTTTAATATTAAAGGTCCTTTATTTGATTATATATAGGTAACTTTAATATTAAAGGTCCTTTATTTGATTATATATAGGTAAGGGTAAAAAAAAAAAACTTTTTTTTTTATATCAACAGGATTAACTCTTTTTATAATGAAAAAATACTACTTTTCATGAACATATATGCATAGAAAATAATTTTGGTGCATTTCCTTCAAGTGATTGTCCCTAGATGATAGGATTACTGTGTTTTCCTTTATACTTTCTGCATAATTTGACTCATTAAATTTTACTTAAAAAATGGCTTAATAAATTTGAAAGCTGAAAAAGATCTTTTGAATTGTTTAGTCAAACTTTATTTTATAAAATGTATAGATTTTTTTTTAAGTTGAGACCCTGAGCTCATTCAGAAAAAGCAGTCTGTGTTAGTGCAAATAAGTGGATTTTTAAAGTAGCAAAAATTAAAAAATGGGATATGCCAAGCTTATGAGTACATACTACTATGTACTCAGTTTTTTGAAAATCAAGGGGATGAAGAAAAGAAGAAGTGTATACACTTTGTCACTCAGAAAGACCAATCAGAAAATCTAGGCAGAAAATCTTTACACACTGAGGATTTTGTCAACCCGAGAAAAGTGTCAGTATAAGCCAGGCTGTATTTATGAAAGAAGGTGCATTTGTTTAGATCTTCTCCATTTAATCAAACCATTCTGTAAAGGGATGCCAGGGAAAGAAACCAGCATTTATTACAAACCTACTTTGTACTTTATAGGTATTTTCTTAACTCTATGAAAAAGTTTCTAGAAAGATAACCTTTCTTATTATAAATAAAACACAATTTCTCCAAGGTTAGCTTTAGTAGAAGGATCTCTTGGTGAGAAGACAACTGAATCACAGATATGGAGATTTACCTTAGGTTAGCCTTACGGTAACTGCAGCCACATTTTTGGGCTCAGAGAAGT
The DNA here is from genome assembly GCF_024166365.1 of Elephas maximus indicus. NCBI lineage: Eukaryota > Metazoa > Chordata > Mammalia > Proboscidea > Elephantidae > Elephas > Elephas maximus. The sequence goes on along the minus strand of NC_064832.1, from coordinate 29,605,190 downwards.
GCTAATTAAGCTTTCTGGCCCAGGCACCAACCTTTCAATTGTTTCTCTAAAGCATAGCTGAGATAATGCCGGAATATTCAGAGAACATTTGTATAAAGTTATAAAGTGACTACCGTGAATTTATATAATCCGATTTACATACACTTGTACTGTCTGCAGAGAATGTCCTAGGAAACAGAAAAGATCTTGCCTGATTCCTTTCCTTGTGCAGCAATGTGTTGAATGTCATTTTTAATGCCTACATAGATATACAGAGATGGAAAAATCATTTTCTCCAGTTTATATAGGATTCACCCTCACAGTTCTGATTTTCCCCTATCATTGCAACCAACACTGGGCATAATTTCATTTCTTAGAAAGACCCTTTCTGTATCCACAGAGAGGAGCTCTGGTGGCACAGTGGTTAAGCGCTCAGCTGCTAACTGAAAGGTCAGCAGTTTGATCTCACCAGCTGCTCCATGGGAGAAAGGTGTGACAGTATACTTCCGTAAAGATTGCAGGTTAGAAACCCTCTGGGGCAGTTCTCCTCTGTCCCTGTAGGGTCACTGTGAGTCGGAATCGACTCAGTGACAATGGGTTTGTTTGTTTTAATATCCATAAAAGTATGACTTGTGCCCCTGACTGCGGCTATGGTATTAAGGCGCACGCAAAGTTGTCACCATCAACCGTAAGAGTCATGTAACAACATATAATAATGGGGCAATTGGGGCTTCCTTGCTGGTGTGTATTATTTTCTGTAAGGCTCCAGAGGTTAAGTAACTCTGCCAGAGCCATGATTTTAACAGAATTCTCTGATCCCAATACCTGTGCAGTGATGTTATCTGAAGATGTTGATTCACTTTTAGAGAGTAAATTTTAATCAAATCTATCTACATTCTTTATGGATCAACAAATTAAGTTCTTTCTCTTTGACATGCCAGTCTGCTAAATTTCATCATGTAATCCTTTAACATTTTTGGAAAATGTCTTTATCATTCTAGTGAAATATCATATTTCAATATGTTAACAGTGTTTTTAGTCTTGTTGCTGTGTGCCATTGAGTTGAATCCAACTCATAGCAACCCTTTATGACAGAATAGAACTGCCCCATAGGGATTCCTAGGCTAGAAACTTTTTTTTTGTTTTTATAATTTTGATTGTGCTTTAAGTGAAAGTTTACAAGTCAAGTTAAGTCTCTCACACAAAAACTTATATACACCTTGCTACATGTTCCCAATTGCTTTCCCCCAAATGAGACAGCCTGCTCCCTCCCTCTACTCTCTCTTTTCCTGTCCATTTTGCCAGCGTCAAACCCCCTCTGCCTTCATCTCCCCTCCAGACGGGAGATGCCAACAGAGTCTCAAGTGTCCACCTGATCCAAGAAGCTCACTCCTCACCAGCATCTTTTCCTATCCCATTGTCCAGTCCAATCCCTGTCTGAAGAGTTGGCTTTGGGAATGGTTCCTGTCCTGGGCTAACAGAAGGTCTGGGGGCCATGACCACCGGGGTCCTTCTAGTCTCAGTCAGACCATTAAGTCTGGTCTTTTTACGAGAATTTGGGGTTTGCATCCCACTGCTCTCCTGCTCCCTCAGGGGGGTTCTCTGTTGTGTTCCCTGTCAGGGCAGTCATCTGTTGTAGCTGGGCACCATCTAGTTCTTCTGATCTCAGGCTGATGTAGTCTCTGGTTTGTGTGGCCCTTGCTGTTTCTTGGGCTCGTAATTACCTTGTGTCCTTGGTGTTCTTCATTCTCCTTTGGTCCAGGTGGGTTGACACCAACTGATGCATCTTAGATGGCAGTTTGCTAACGTTTTAAGACCCCAGACCCAACTCTCCAACGTGGGATGCAGAATGTTTTCTTAATAGATTTTATTATTCCAGTTGACTTTGGATGTCCCCTGAAACCATGGTCACCAAACTCCCGCCTGTGCTACACTGGCCTTTGAAGCATTCAGTTATTCAGGAAACTTCTTTGCTTTTGGTTTAGTCCAGTTGTGCTGACCTCGCCTGTATTGTGTGTTGTCTTTCCAGTCACCTAAATTAGTTCTTACATACTATCTAATTAGTGAATGCCCCTCTCCCACCCTACCTCCCTCCCCACCAAAATAGCCAACAAAGAATATTCTCTTCCTCTGTTTAAACTATTTCTTGAGTTCTTATAATAGTGGTCTTATACAATATTTGTCCTTTTGCAACTAATTTCACTCAGCGTAATACCTTCCAGATTCTTCCATGTTATGAAACATTTCACAGATTCATCGTTGTTCTTTATTGATGCGTAGTATTCCATTGTGTGAAGGTACCATAATTTGTTCATTCATTCATCTGTTGATGGGCACCTTGGTTGCTTCCATCTATTTGCTATTGTAAACAGTGCTGCAGTAAACATGGGTGTACATATATCTGTTCATGTAAAGGCTCTTATTTCTCTAGGATATATTCCAAGAAGTGGGATTGCTGGGTCATATGGTAGTGCTATTTCTAGCTTTTTAAGGAAGTGCCAAATAGATTTCCAAAGTGGTTGTACCATTTTACATTCCCACCAGCAGTGTGTAAGTGTTCCATTCTGTCCATAACCTCTCCAACAGTTATTATTTTGTGTTTTTTGGATTAATGTCAGCCTTGTTGGAGTAAGATGGAATCTCATTGTAGTTTTAATTTGCATTTGTCTAACGATCATGAGCATTTCCTCATGTATCTGTTAGCTACCTGAATGTCTTCTTTAGTGAAGTGCCTGTTCATATCTTTTCTCATTTTTACATTGGGTTGTTTGTCTTTTTGTAGTTGAGTTTTTGCAGTATCATGTAGATTTTAGAGATCAGGAGCTGATCGGAAATGTCATAGCTAAAAACTTTTTCCCAGTCTATAGGTAATCTTTTTACTCTTTTGGTGAAGTCTTTGGATGAGCAAAGGTGTTTGATTTTTAGGAGCTCCCAATTATCTAGTTTTTCTTCTGCATTGTTAGTAATGTTTTATATACTGTTTATGCCATGTATTAGGGCTCCTAACATTGTCCATATTTTTTCTTCCATGATCTTTATCGTTTTAGATTTTATATTTAGGTCTTTGATCCATTTTGAGCTCGTTTTTGTGCATGGAGTGAGGTATGGGTCTTGTTTCATTTTTCTGCTGATGGATATCCAGTTATGCTAGCACCATTTGTTAAAAAGACTGTCTTTTCCCCATTTAACTGTGTTGTGGCCTTCGTCAAATATCAACTGCTCATATGTGGATGGATTTATGTCTGGATTCTCAGTTCTGTTCCACTGGTCTATGTATCCGTTGTTGTACCAGTACCAGGCTGTTTTGACCACTGTGGTGGTATAATAGTTTCTAAAATCAGGTAGAGTATGGCATCCCATTTTGTTCTTTTTCAGTAATGCTTTACTTATCTGGGGCCTCTTTCCCTTCCATATGAAGTTGGTGATTTGTTTCTCCATCTCATTAAAAAATGTCGTTGGAATTTGGATCAGAATTGCATTAAATCTATAGATTGCTTTTGGTAGAATAGACATTTTTATGATGTTAAGTCTTCCTATCCATGAGCGAGATATGTTCTTCCACTTCTGTAAGTCTCTTTTGGTTTCTTGCAGAAGTGTACTGTAGTTTTCTTTTACATCTCTGGTAAGATTTATTCCTAAGCATTTTTATCTTCTTGGGGGCTACTGTAAATGGTATTGATTTGGTGATTTCCTCTTTGATGTTCTTTTTGTTGGTGTGGAGGAATCCAACTGATTTTTGTATGTTTATCTTGTATCCCGATACTCTGCTGAACTCTTCTATTAGTTTCAGTAGTCTTGTGGAGGATTCCTTAGGGTTTTCTGTGTATGACATCATGTCATATGCAAATAGAGATACTTTTACTTCTTTCTTGCCAATCTGGATGCCCTTTATTTCTTTGTCTAGCCTAATTGCTCTGGCTAGGACTTCCAGCATAATGTTGAGTAAGAGCAGTGATAAAGGGCATCCTTGTGTGGTTCCCGTTCTCAAGGGAAATCCTTTCAGACTCTCTCCATTTAGGATGATGTTGGCTATATAAATGCCCTTTATTTGTATAAATGCCCTTTATTATGTTGAGGAATTTTCCTTGTATTCCTATTTTGCTTAGGGTTTTTATCATGAATGGGTGTTGAACTTTGTCAAATGCCTTTTCTGCATCAATTGATAAAATCATGTGATTCTTTTGTTTTATTTGTATGATGGATTACATTAATTGTTTTTCTAATGTTGAACCATCCCTGCATACCTGGTATGAATCCCACTTGGTCATGGTGAATTATTTTTTTGATATGTTGAATTCTTTTGGCTAGAATTTTGTTGAGGATTTTTGCATCTAAGTTCATGAGGGAAATAAGTCTGTAATTTTCTCTTTTTTGTGGTGTCTTTACCTGGTTTTGGTATCAGAGATATGCTGGCTTCATAGAATGAATTGGTAGTATTCCATCCTTTTCTATGCTCTGAAATACCTTTAGTAGTAGTGGTGTTAACTCTTCTGTGAACATTTGGTAGAACTCTGCAGTGAAGCCCTCCGGACCAGGGCTTTTTTTTTGTTGGGAGTTTTTTGATTACCTTTTCAATCTCTTCTTTTTTTATGGGTCTATTTAATTGTTCTACCTCTGTTTGTGTTAGTTTTAGTTTAGGTAGGCAGTGTGTTTCTAGGAATTCATCCATTTCTTCTAGGTTTGCAAATTTGTTTGAGTATAGTTTTTCATAGTATTCTGATTTGATTCTTTTAATTTCAGTTGGGTCTGTTGTAGTATCTCCCATCTCATTTCTTTTTCAGGTTACTTGCTTCGTCTCCTGTTTTTCTTTTGTCAGTTTGGCCAATGGTTTATCAATTTTGTTGAGTTTTTCAAAAAAAACAGCTTTTGTTCTTGTTAATTCTTTCAATTGTTTTTCTGTTTTCTATTTCATTTAGTGCAGCTCTAATTTTTATGATTTGTTTTCTTCTGGTGCCTGTGGGTTTCTTTTGTTGCTCTCTTTCTATTTGTTCAAGTTTTAGGGATAGTTCTTTGATTTTGGCCCTTTCTTCTTTTTGGATGTGTGCATTTATTGATATAAATTGACCTCTGAGCACCACTTTTGCTGTGTCCCAAAGGTTCTGATAGGAAGTGTTTTCATTCTCATTGGATTCCATGAATTTATTTATTTCCTAGGCTGAAAACTTTACAGGAGCAGTTTACCAGGCCTTTTCTCCCGTGGAGCTGCTAGTGGGTTTGAACTTCCAAGCTTTCAGTTAGCAGCTGAGCACTTAACTATTGTGCCACCAGGGCTCCTTATTTTGAGTCTTGATTTGTTGGAATTCCTCACCCTTTTGTGCCCTGTCTCTCATGCTCAGGCAGTTGCAAGAACACAGAAAACACTAAAAACATGCTCTTTTCCTGGACAGAGAAAATCTCTTTTCTGTCCTGAAGGAAATTTCATTCTTCACAGTCATTTTAAAGAGTTAGACCCTGCTTCACTAACTAGTTGGGGAGACAAGCAAGTAACCCAGAGTTAAATTAGGAGGGTAATGATAAGTGCTGGGGTAGAATTAGCTATGCCATGCATATGTGGGAGGCTGGAGGAGGAACACCTAACGCAGCATGGGAAAGTTATTGAGTGCTTCCAGGAAAATGATGCTTAAAGAAGAAGTAAAAGTTAGTCCGGAGGAAGAATATAGAGAATTATCTCGGAGGCAGAAGGAATAGCATGTACAAAGGCAGAGCATACAGAAATTAGAGGAGACTGAAAAGGTATGATCAAAGAGGTAGATTGGAGAAGAGAGTACATGAGGCAGTGTCTGGAAACGAGACTAAAAATTAGGTTACATTAAACCAAAAAGCTGTTGCTGTCAGGTCAATTCCAACTCATAACAACCGTATAGGACAGAGTAGAATTGCCCCTTAGGGTTTCCAAGGAGTGGCTGGTAGATTTGAACTGCTAACCTTTCGGTTAACAGCCAAGCTCTTAACTACTGCATCACCAGGGCTCCCAGGCTATGTTACAAAGATTTCATATTTCTTCCTGAAAGGAACAGGGAGCCACTGAGGATTTTAAACAGAGAAGTAACTAAAACGGTAGTAACTGTGATTAGACCTGGGAGCTTAATGTAGAGGTTGAGGAAGAAGATACTGGGGTGATTTACAAATTTCACAGTTAGTTGGGCAGAAAGATAAATGACAGTGACTTTCAGTATGCTAACAAGTACAGAAAAAGGAAAAGAATCGGGTTTGAGTGGAAGAAGGATGGAGATGATGAATTTATTTCTGAACGCGTTAAGGTCAAAATACTTTTTGGTTTTATAGCTCTTGCTCATAGAAGAGCTTAGTATGGAAATAGCAAATTTGTCAATATGTAATTTGAAGTCATGAGGTGTGAACGTTTTTCAAGAAAAGAATGCCGAGTAAGAAGGAAAGAAGATTGAAGTTGGGAGTATGAGAGACATATAGCACTTAAAGGAAGGGTAGAAGAAGAAAATCAGTGAGATAACGTAGTGGAAAACATGCAGGCCTCTTTTATCTATCCTCTTTCAGACGAAGGTAGTGTGACAGGTACTGTGAGATGTCGGTAGCTATTATAGAAGGAAAAAAGGCTAGTAATTTCAGTGTGTTTAGAGGAAAACAAAAGTGGTTTTTCTGCTATAGGTCATATCAGAGCCTTTTAACAATCTGCTGTTCACTATGAGTTTTTAAGTGGATGTGTTTTGCAGCATGTTTCAAACTCTTCTGAATATGGAAGTCTTTTCTAGATTTTATAAAACACATTTTCAGAGACCGTGGTCTAATGCAAACTCTCATAAGTTAAGGCTACCAACTTCTAATGTTTTGATATTAGTCCCAACCCTACCCAAGCCCACCCTCTTAGCTTCCCTGAAGGGAACACTGTAAAGAAAGGTAAAAGACAAAAAAATGGGAAGACATTTGTAGCTCATCACAAAGAGCTAACTTCTTAAATGTGTAACCCCCCCCAAAAAAGAGCCCCTGAAAATCCAATAGAAAAATAGGCACAGATACATCACAGAAAAGGAAAAATAAGTAGCTTTTAAACATAGATATTCAACCCCACTTATTGAAAAAGGAAACTACTACATTGAGATACTATTTTCACCTTTCAAATTAGCAAATTTCAAAAAGTTTGGTAACTCCTTGTAAGGGAATGTTGTTGGAAATATGTATTAGGACAAACTCTGTGGAGATTTGGTAATATCAGAATTGTAAATTCTCACTGAGAGAGCAATTCCACTTCTAGTAATTTATTCTGCAGGTATATTAATGCATCTATGAAATGTTTGTACAGAGATACTGATTACAGCATTGTGTGTAATAGCAAAAGATTGAAAATAAGTTGAGTATCTACCAATAGGGGAATAGTTAAATAAGGTATGACACCTTCCCAGAATGGAACACTGTGCAGCTATTAAGCTCTACATATCTAAGATACATTGTTAAGCTGCAGAACAATGTGTAAGGTATACTATTCATTTGTGTTTTTTAAAGAATGAACACATAATTGCTTGTATTTACATATACTCTCTCTGAAAGGATTTATAAGAAGCTGAGAATGGTTACCTTTGGCAGAGAAATAGCTAGTGGACAAGGCTGAAAAGGAAGGCCCTAAACCTCCAATCTAAATGTCTCACAAAAATCTAGAATGAAGAATACCAAAGACACAAGGCAAATAATTAGCCCAAGGGACAAAAGGGCCACATAGACCAGAGACTGTATCAGCCTGAGACTGGAAGAACTAGATGGTGCCTGGCCACCACCAATGGCTGCCCTGACAGGGAACACAACAGAGAGCCCCTGATGGCACAGGAGAAAAGTGTGGTGTAGAACTCAAATTCACATAAAAAGACCGGACTTAATGGTCTGACTGAGACTGGAGGAACCCTCGACGCCATGGCCCCCTGACGCTCTGTTAACTCAGAACTAAAACCATTCTGGAAGCCCACTCTTCAGATAAAGATTAGACTGGACTGTAAAACATAAAATAATACTTGTGAAGAGTGTGCTTCTTAGTTCAAGCAGATCCACGAGACCAAATGGGGAGCTTCTGTCTGGAGGCAGGATAAGAAGGCAGAAAGGGGACAGGAGCTGGTTGGATGGACATGTGAAACTCGGGGTGGGAAGGTGGAGTGCGCTGTCACATTATAGGGATTGCAACTAGTGTCACATAATAATATGTGTATAAATTTTTGTATGAGAAATTAACGTGAGATACAAACTTTCACCTAAAGCACAATAAAAAATAAAATAAATAAATGTCTCCAAAATCTTTCATAGCCACAAGCAAAGAACCTGGGAAAATCCCTGTCTCCTTATCTTTTTTGCTTAATCTCATTATAAATAAGGTTCTGTCTTCCAGTCTGATAATGTTTGAACCTGAAAAGAATGAGATGGAGATGGGGATCTCTATACCTCTTTTTGCCCTACCTCTTCTCAACCTTTAGCCTGCAGTCAACACATTTTTTAGTCTCCTTTTGTCCATTTTAAGACTGTTAGCTGTTAGGAACTTGCCTGGAGAACATTGGAATGAATAGGGTAAGACAGGGACCAACAAGATCAAAATATTTAAATCATGATAGTTTCATAAGAAGCAATGCTAGTTCAGGAAACACTACCAAAGCAATTGCCTGAGGGCATGGGCAAGGTTTCTTGACAATTTTTAAGTTAGTTTGTTCAGTCAGATTAACGATAGTAGAACAAGAAGTTGTTAGATACCTGCAGCTGTGATCGCCCCTTGGCTTTCCGGTTCCCCCTGGGAAGTGATAGTTTTTGAGGAGAGCATAAGAAACTAGCAGGAAGGGTCATACTTTAAGTGTACAGCCCAGTTTCTCTTCAGGAGAACCAACAGCAGGATGTGGGTGACCCAGGGCAAGCATCTAGTGCCATGCTCTGTTATAGGAGAGTAGATCTGTAATTCTGCGTGAAAAGATTTTGAAAACTTATATGGCTACTCATTGTGAGCCGTCTTCTCCAATCCAGCTGTAGCCATATTTTGTTGTAAAAAAAAAAAACTGTTGTTGTTAGGTGCCGGTCGAATTGATTTCAACTCATAGCAACCCCATGTGACAGAGTAGAACTGTTCCATAGCGTTTTCAAGGCTGTAATCTTTACGGGAACAGGTCTTTCACCCAGGGAGCTGCTAGGTGGGTTCGAACTGCCAACCTTTCAGTTCACAGCCAAGTGCTTAACCATTTCGCCACCAGGGCACCTTCAAAATATACGAATAAAAATAAATAAAGCTCCAAAGAAGAAGGTGATAATGAGAAGATGTTGAGATAACAGTTAACTGACAGCACAGTGAATTCCGAGGGCAAGGCATAGCTTTTCAAATAGGAATCTAAATGAAGTGTTACATAATGTGCTTAATAAATGGTGTTATAATCTACAGAAAGACTTACCAAAGAGGCTAGCTATAGAGGCTGGGGGTGGGGAGCGTTGGTGGTTCAGTGGTAGAATTCTAGCCTTCTGTGCAGAAGACCCAGGTTCAGTTCCCCGCCAGTGCACCTCATATGCAGCCACCATCTGTCTCAGTGAATACTTGCATGCTGCTATAATGCCGAACAGGTTTCGGGGGACTGCCAGACTGAGAAAGACTAGGAAGAAAGGCCTGGCAATCTATGTCTGAAGATCAGCCAGTGAAACCCCTATAGATTGCAACAGCCCTATCTGTAACTGATCGCAGGGACGACACAGGACCAGAAGCGTTTCATTCTGTTGAGCATGGGGACACCATGATTGGGGGGCCGTATTTCAGAGAACCCATGTACCTGGTGGAACCTGAAGATAACGTTTTAAAAGATCCAAGTCTTAAACCACAGGAACTATGGGGGAAAACCTAAAGATAAATATAGAGTCTGTTATGTGGAAAAGTATAATTAAAAAAGGTTAGCTATTATATAGAAAGAGCCTAGCACAACCCTTTTCAACATCGCAGTACTGACTTAACGCAGTCTGTGCATGTTGGATGACTGGTCTGCCCTGTCATCTGGGCACTTTGTTTTTTTTTTTTTTTAACTGCTGTGCCCTTAATGTTTGATCCTGACAGGATTTGCGTCATTGATCCATATCACTGCCTGTGTGATGTCAACGTGTGGGTGTTCGGTTATTGAGACATAGTTAACCTAATGTGCTGCAGTAAATCCCAAGCACTGTTTCCTAGTAGAATAACAAAGAATGATTCATCATTGTTCACATTAGACTGATACTAAGAATAGTTTTCATAACCTGCTGCATCCATGCACATTAATATCATAGCCTCTGCACCTTCCTAAACAAGAGCACTAAAAATACCTTCTTGTGTAGAAACAGGTGCTTGGTATAAACACATCTCCTACTTTAAGTTTTTCATCTATATGCAGTTCTCTTCAGCACTAAAGATAGATTCTAAACATAATATGATCATCATTCTTCAAACTTACTCTACTTAGTGTGTTTATCACTGATATATATGTTTAGCAAGTCTAATTATAGTGATTTTTAATTATCTGTAGACAGATAAATGAAATTACCAAAAACTTTTAACCAATTTTAGGCCCCTGATTTAAGCAGTCTCCTTTACCAACCTTAAAAAAGAATAATAAGTTTCCAGGGGAAAGAAGGGCCTGTAAATATCTAAGCTATAAATAATGACCTTGATCTTTTCTCTTTCTTCTCTAAAATCCTGCCTCATTCTGCTCCCAAATTATAATCAACAACTTGTTAAATTTCTGGACTCTAGGCCTGTGCTAATTGCCTAACTTATGTGAATAAATGTTGCCAGGTGTTTTATAGCCTTAATGAATAAGCATCCCTTATTAATTTGGTGATCTGTTTTAGTTTGCCTGGGACAGTCCTGGTTTATGCCAATATATAACCAATTTAATATTGTCCCAGATTTTTTCATTTTTTAACAGAATTATTAGCAGTTTCATTAAAATAAGCTGTGATGAATTAGGTAGGCCACCATTCTGTATTTCCAGCTTCTTTCACGTTTTCGTCTGGTTGAGTAGTGCATGCATCGCTAGAGTTTTCACTTTGACATGTGGTTAAATCTTACAGTCAGGATAAACCATCTCTTTTCCAGACCTTTCTCAGAAACAAGTCAGGGTATTTAGTAATAAAACAAAGTGCACTTAGATATAAGGCCTAGGGACAGCAAACTCCTTCTAGTCTCCCAGTGGTAGTTGCAGCAGTATTTGATGCTGTTCCCCTTGCTGGCAGTGGTTAAGAGCTCGGCTGCTAACCAGAAGGTCAGCAGTTCAACCCCTATGGGTAGTTCTACTCTGTCCTATAGGTTCATTGCAGTCAGAATCACCTTAATGGCAATGGGTGGGCCCTTGCTGGCCACTTAGAGTCACTCACTAGGCATCAGTTGGAGGGATCGGTGGGAGATAGAAAAATTTATGTGAGGTGAATGTGAAATATACTGCAGGAAATATTTCTACCACAGAGTATATTGGAAATAGTCTAAATGTTTTACCATGATTTTGTCGTTTATTACATCGTGTATAAAATACTAAATCCATTGCTGTTGAGTCGATTCCAACTCATAGCAACCCTATCTATAACTGTTATTCGGCAGTGCTTTTTTATTTTTCAGTAAACCCTTTCAACAACAATGAGCTAAAAAAGTTTGGTAAAACATTCAAAAGAATCATAAGTAGAAACATTTCAATGAGATCTGTTTATAAAAATATCTGAAGAAAGGTATTGTAGTACCTGTGAAAATATTTGGCTGACATATTTTAATAAGGAAAAAAATAAAATTGAGGGAATCCTTCATTTAGCAGAATTTTCTCACAGCTTACCAGGTAACACCTCAAAATCACATGTTTTCTTAATATAAAATATTGTAGTCTTAAAATAGTATGGAAAGCATCAATAGCTTTGAATTTATTAACCATAAAATGTAACAGTTGCAGGCAACTTTATGAAAATTTTTAAAATAACACTATAGTAAAAAAAAAAAAGCCCTAGTGGCGCAGTGGTTAAGCACTTGACTGCTAACCCAGTAGGTCGGTGGGTTGAACCCACTAGGCACTCCGTGGGAGAGAGATATGGCAGTCTGCTTCCGTAAAGATTTACAGCTTTGGAAACTGTGTGGAGCAGTTCTACTCTGTCCCATGGGGTCGCCATGATTCGAAATCGACTCGATGGCAGTAGGGAGTGGGTAGTAGCAGTATGGTAAAAAAAAAAAAAATAGATTTTTTTCACTTAAATACCAATGACATGGAATTAGAGACAGATATGGCTAAGAAATAGATTAAAGTACATGAATATATACTAAGACTAACTATTCTGCTTATGTTACCTTTTAAGTTATTTTCAGATACTCAATATAAAGTCCTTAAAATGTTCTTTAATGTGCCTACACATGTGTTTTTTAATAATTTCATTTTAAAGAACATTTTAGTAAAACTTTTTCTATCAATACATTTAAAAAAAATAATTTGTCAATCAATAAAGAAACATTCCAGATTACTAACTTTAATTATTTTTCAATTCCTCCTTCACTTTCAAAATTGGCCCAGATTGGAATTGAAATAATACATTCATCTGACTTCTCTCTTTATCACCTGTCCCATCACCAGCGTTCAGCCTTCCTTCAGGACAAATACCTCTCTCTCCCTTACCACTAGGAGCTATTCCCAAATCCTTGTCCATGGCTTTGGGGAAATTTTCCAGTCTAGGAAATGGGAAAAATAAAGATAATGTAGTGATTTTTCATAACGCTAAAGTTATTCAACTTAAAAAGTTAAATCCCTCCTGCTCTTTGGATGTTAAAATATCCTCTCTATGAAATGATTTGATAACATAGGATGGATTTCCATCTATTCATAATTTCTTCCTTCTTTCCTTGTAATGTTTCTCCTTGGCCTCATGAAAAGCTGGGTCCTTAATGAGTCCAAAAATTTGTTTTGAAATTTTATCGACACCTAAATTAAAATGCTTAGGAAATAAACTACATTAAACACAGATACCTGTCTGTGTTGACCATTCTCTGGCTCATATCTAGCCGCCTAACTTCACTCAGCTACCCTCACCCCAAAATATCTGGTTTTAAGATGGGCTTCCTACTGGCATACATCCTATAGAGTAAAGCTTTTGTTAAATCAATAGCTTAGTATAATATAAGAAAAGGGGAGATTTATAGAGGGGGGAAAAAAGATAACTTTGTTTCCCGGTCTACAAGGTGAATAAAGCCCCTGAAAGGTGAAAGAGGAAAAACAGGTACAAGTGTATCAGAGAAAGGTTTAAAAGGACCAGAGGCAAGGTTTTGATTTGTGCCCAAGGACAAAGTTACAGGTTGTAATCCTCCATGCCACCTTATTTTAGTGAGATTATTTGCACACATTGTTGTCTGTCATTCACCAGCAGTGCTCCCTCCCATGGAGCACTGGGTTTCCATGTCATCTCCTCCAAGTTCTACTTTCACACTTTCTCCCAGAAAGAAGTACCCAGGGAGGCACATTCAGCTCAGGTCAGTGTGGAAATGATGGGTTAATCAATAATCTATGTTAAGATGACAACAAGGCTATTTGGAGAAGAACATAAAGTTGAACTTTCTCTCCTGCCTTATACTAAAAACTATTCCAAATGAACTAAAAATTTTAATATAAACAAATAATTTTAAAAGCTGGAAGAAAATGTGGATTTTTTTTTTTAATTTGAATGCAGAGAAAGCCTTTCTAAATACACCAAAAGGAAATAACCTTAAGGAAAAGATTGATAGACGTGAATATTTTTGGCAAGAAAAACACCATAAACATTGAAAGACGAACTAGGAGAAATATTTGTTATATTTATGACAATGGGTTACTATCCCAAATATAAGAAATATAGGTGGTCAGTGGTTGGATGAGAACTTAGTCTTATTTGGAAACAAAGTAATATGTAAGACAATAATATGTTTTTCTCTTTTACCTCTTAGTAAACAGAGATTTAAAATAATTGTTCTATAAAACAAGGAAGGCCTTAGCATATGGGGGTGCTCAATAATAGTTTGTTACTTCAAAGACTCTAAATCCTTATGAATTTATATATTTATCAGTTATATGGGTATATCCTGACCAACCCAGAAAGACTCTGCCTCATTTTTTTAAGGTATCCGCTTACTCCAAAAATTAATAGATCCAGTAACCTAAGACATTCTGTCAAAAAATGTATGGTAGTTCCCTGCATGGGGTAAATTTGAAAGCCTGAGTTTCCATGCGTAACTTGTTTTATAAGAGAAACAAGTGTGCTTAGGCACAGTAGAATTCTCACCTTCCGTGAGGGAGACCCGGGCTCAATTCCTGGCCAATGCACAGGTTTCAGTGGCGCTTCCAGACTAAGATAGACTAGGAAAGAAAGGCCTGGTGATCTGCTTCTGAAAATCAGCCAGTGAAAACACTGTGGATCACAGCAGCCGATTCCATTGTACGTGTTGTCACCATGAGTCTGGGGCTGACTCGATGGCAGCTAACACCACCAACAAATTCCACTGCTGATGGCAATTATATTCTGTCACCATGGGGGAGAATGTATTAATAATACATGATAGTTGCAGATTTTATGGACCTTTCTTGGGCCCTTAACTCCATGGACCTGTATCTGTTATGATCTTAGCTGCCTGAGCTTAACACATGTTGTTTATTCAAAACCTGCGCCTTAATAAAAATTACTGCCACAAAAATCAGGGTAACTGTGATGGTCAGAGTCAGTCTTTTGAAGGATCGGATACAGTTTTGTGGAGAAGTAGAAGATGGATGTATTTTGAATCCCCACTCAATTTATGTCTTAATTATTTGAGACCACTCTTTGCTGGAGTAAATGATTTTACGTCTTATCTTACATGCAAATGACCCAGGCATTATTACAATCTAAGACAACCAATTTTGTTTACTATTGCCATAAGGAGTTTTATAAAATCAGAGTCATCATTTCTTACAGACCATTTCCAACTTTTAATTTCTCTTATACCTAACAGCCCGTTTTTGCAAGTCAACTGATTAAGTTGTCTTAGCTGTTCATTTTGCAGCCAGTTATTTTGGAGGGTACATTGCTTAAAGTTAGACATTTATTGATGCTTTATTAAATTTTATATATGACAGAAGTCAGCATTGGGCTATACCTGCTTTAATTTTTTCCAGCCAAAGTATTAGGACCATGCTCTCTGGAAGTGTGAGCCATACTTCATTACAGAAGATTAGCCTGACTAGCTTGAGATGTGGTACTTGATGTCTAATTTTGACCACAGACTTTCAGCTCATACAAACTAGAGAGATTTTATGGCCCAACTCTAGTAAGGGCATAAGATCAGCTTTACTTCTTGTTCACGTTATTTTTCATGTCTTAATTTTCTCTTGGGAAACCCTGGTGGTGTAGTGGTTAAGTGCTACGGCTACTAACCAAGAGGTCGGTTCCTTGGAAACTCGATGGGGCAGTTCTACCCTATCCTACAGGGTCTCTATGAATCAGAATCAACTCGACGGCAGTGGGTTTGGTTTGGTAATTTTTACTCCGGTTTGTCAATTTTGCATTTTACTTTTTGATATTTTGTATATCTCTGTAAATTACCTTTACAGCAGGTTTGACTATTGATTAACTCACCAAATACTTTCCATATAATATCCATCACTTTACTAGAAATTTTTAAGATCTTTTTTTGTAACAGTTTCAGTGACTACATTTAAGTACTTCTGCTTTGTTTTTAGGTAATAATGTAAATAGCAGATATTTGGGGTGGGGGAAGGAAGAGGTCTTCCATCCAAAATATTCACTGCTTTTCTATTTGTGGTTTAGAAGTTACTGACTCCTACCTTCAGTACACTTCTAACAAGGCTTGGTTGTATCCCCTTACTATCTTCACAGTTGCTGTGAGAGTTCAAGCACCCAGGATAAATGACATGGTCCCTACTTTCAAGGACCTTTCAGTTACAAAGAGGAAAATACAGGGTTAGATGCAGCTGTGAGAGTTCAAGCACCCAGGATAAATGACATGGTCCCTACTTTCAAGGACCTTTCAGTTACAAAGAGGAAAATACAGGGTTAGATGCATTTTATGTGAGGGCATCATTCCTAAAGATCTTGTTAATTTGAGAACGTGCATTGTTCAAACAGTTTCCCCATAGGAATAAACAAAATGCATTGGGAACACTACAGTTACAGGGATGGGTGCATTATGCAGTGATGACCATATTTTTCATTTTCCCATTCTTGCCTCATTAAGTTTAGCAAATTTAAAAAGGTACCCGCGTTTTATTTTCACAGCATTGTCTCAAATATTTTGCAGAGGATTCACTCTTAGATTTACAGTATGACATATATAGCATTGTTCAGACTTCTTCATAACATGATAGTTCTTCATAATAGTTCTTCCTAAACTGTTGATTTCCAGATAGGCTTGTCAATAGAAGCATGAGCCACTGTACTTGGGTGACAATGTTTATAAGCACTTATTGTATACCAGCTATTGTTCAAAGTGCTTTACAAGTATTAACTCATTTAATCTGCATAGTAGAATAACTGTTATCACCGTTTTTCAGGTGAGGAAACCAAGATACAGAGAGGTTAAATAAGTTACAAGTTCTCATAACTGGTAAACAAACTATGATTCTAATTAGATGATGTAGCTCCAAAATCCATGCTTTTAAGTACCACATTATGCTGTCTCTGTTGTTCAGGACCTTAAAAATACTATAAAATATAATAAAATGAATGATAAAATGTCAACCCAATAATAGCAAAATTTACTTGAAGATATTTTGATACAAGTGGGGAAAAAATGGGATTCACACAGTATTGAGACTAGGCTGGTATTTTTTTTTTTTTTTTAAATGGCACCACCCAGTGGCAAAATCATATATTTATTTTAAATCCACTTGACTTGCCAGCTTTGAAATTACATTACCTTTTTTTTTTTTTTAAGTTTTGGGGGATCTATTTAATTCCAAATTGTTTGCATAAAATGAAATTTTATAGCTATTTTTACATAGCACTATTTCAAATTTGCAAAATTCAAATCCACATAAACTGCAGCAATACTATATATAAATAAAGTATAATAAAAACATAGGTGCTATTATTAAAGACTTTATAAGGTATGGAGAGTAGCCCATTGGTTATCTCTGGAGAGGTCAGGAAAGACTTCAAAGAGAAGTGTAAGATGTATCTCAAGAAATGGGTGTGTGCTTGCTAGGTAGGTAAGGGTTGAGAAAGGGCATTCTAAGCAGAGGGAACCTCTGAAACATGTTTAAGGAACTGCAAATATTTCAGTATGCTAGAATGAGGAGGACAGGGTGGGTGAGGATGGTGGTAGGCAACCAGAGCCAAGGCTGGAGAAGCAGGTGGGAACCAGATTCACAGAGAGAATGGTTGGCCTTTATCTCATAAGTAACGGAAAATTGTTTATGGGTTTTAAGCAGGGGATAAAACAATCAGATTTGTAGACTTTAGCATTAGTGTGAGAAATGTATTGATTGCTAGGGACTTGGAGCAAGGATGCCAGTTAGGAGAATATTGGAATAGTTCTAGAAAGAAATGTGTACTGGTAAGGCAGTAGCAGTGGAGTAGGAGAGACTGTGTATTTGGGAGATAAAACTGACCAGAACTGCTAACTGGCTGATGTGGGAAATGATAAAGAAAATAGTCTAGGGTAACTCTGAAGTATCTATCTTGGTGGAACCATCTGCTTATCATGGGAAATGCAGGAGGTGTAGTGAGGATCGGAGGAAAAATAACTGTTTGAGTTTCATATGAATTGAGAATTTTAGGTCTGGAGCTCAGGAGAAAGGTCTGGATGAGATATTGAATTATGAACTTTCACTGAGGGTAGCTAAGATCATCTTGGGAGATCATTCAGAGTAATAAAAGAAGAGGGCCAAAAGTAAAACTCCCAGGAAAACCAGCAGTTAAGGAAGGACAGAAGACAAGCCATGAAGGAGACTGAAAAGGTATGACCAGAATGTAGAAGGGAAACCAAGAGAGACCAGTAGTTTGGAAGCCAAGGAAGAATATTTGGGAGCTGTCAACAACGTTAATTGGATTTGGCAAACAAGAGTTTGATGTCAGTAACTTTGTCCAGAGCAGTCTCGGCAGAATGGTCTAGACAAAAGCCTGATCATAGTGGGTTGAAATGTGATTTGAGAGACTTCCATTTCCTGCCATTTGTCAGACTGGATGTTCTGAGAAATTCTCCTCCTATAAGACAGGATTGTCCATGAAACAATTTTAATTGCATTGCGGTGCCCAAAAGAAGTAAGAGAAATATCATAGAGGATGGGGGAGCAGGAGATAATTTCAGGACGATTGGTTATCCATTTGGAATAAAATGAAAATCAGACTTTCCTCATAACTTGCCAAAAATCGATTCTTAAAGCCTTGAAGATTTAAATATGAAAGGATAAAGTGAAAAATAATAAAGGAGATTATGTTTATGACTGTGGAATAGAGAAGGGCTTCTTAACACACATATACACCAAATGCTATCAAAAGATTAGTAAGTTTGACTCCATTCCAATTAAGAGCTATATATTATAAAACGCCATAAAATACTTGAAAAGACAAGTCATAAACTGAGAGGAGGATACCTGCAACTAATTTTACCATAAGGAATTAGCATAGAGAATATACAAAGAACTCTTTACTAATCTATAAGAAAAAAACAACCCAGTAGAAAACGAGACATAAAACATGGACTAGAAAATGCAAAATTAGAGCAAAATGAAATTGGCAAAGATTTTAAAATATTAATGCTAAGTATGGTGACGACGTTAATCAGTGGAATCTGGCTGGTGGGAATGTAAACTGATCCACTTGGGAAAACTGTCTGGCACTATCCTAGAAAATAAATATTCATATAACCTTAAGGCCCAGCATTTCCACTCCTGGTTGTATACCTTAAAGAAACTCTTGCACAAGTAGACCAAGAGACACAAAAATATGTTCATAGCAGTGTTGTTCTGTTTCATGTTTCTGTGTAAAACCTTAGATTCTCTTCTCTATCTGCTCTCACTCCTTTGATAGTCTCATCTAAAATCATGGATTTAAAGTCTGGCTACTAAAGATTCCTGAATGTGTATCTCCAGATTTAGGTGTCCCCTCTGAATTCCAGAATAGTAAAACCAACTGCCTACAAGAAATCTCCATTTGAATGCCTAGTAGACATTTTAAATATAACATATCCAAACCTGAGCACCTAATCTTCCCCAAGTCTGCCTCATCTACAGCATTTCCTGTCTCAGATAATGGCAACTTCATCATTCCAGCTGCTCAAGCCAAAAATCTTGGCATCTTCCTTGATGCTTCCCTGTTACTCACACTACACCTCCAACCCATCAGTAAATCCTGTCAACTACCTTCAAAATATATCCAGAATTAAACCACTTCTCATTACTTCCCCTACTACCACGCTTCCTGGTATAAGCCACTAGACTTCTGAGGACTCTCCCTACATCTCCCTGCCCACACCACCCCACTCCTTTTGCAGTCTAGTCTGAATACAGATGCCAATAACATATTTTAAAAAACAAACTTTATATTGATGTGTATAATATAAATATGTATAAGTAAATATATTTATACAGCTTAATGAATTCACCAACTAAACATTCTCGTAACCAGTACTTACATCAAGTACCAGAACAATACCAGGACCCCAGAATCCCTGTGTATACTACCTTCTACTCACTACCTTCCAGTACCAGAACAATACCAGGACCCCAGAATCCCTGTGTATACTACCTTCTACTCACTACCTTCCCTTCCAAGATAGCTGTCCCCTCGACTTTCTGCAATATAGGTTAATTTTGCCTGTTTTTGTACTTCATAGAAGTAGAAACACAGAAGTATGTTCTTGTTTGTGTCTGACTTCTTTTGTTCAGCATTGTGTTTGTGAGATGCATGCATATTGTTGCTTGTAGTTGTATATCATTCATTCTTGTTGATACATAACGTTCCACTGTGTAAATCATTCATTTATTCATCTACTGATGGGCATTTGAGAAGTTTTCATGTTGGGGCTATTACGAATAGTACTGCTGTGGACATTCAAATACATAGCCTATGGCGAATATATATAAGCATTTTTGATACCCATATACTTAGGGGTGGGATTACTGGATCATAGGGTATGCATATGTTCAACTTTAATAGATAGTGCCAGTTTTTCAATGTGGTTATACCACATTCCCACCAGAATATATGAATCAGAGGAATCCTTTTAAAATATAAAAAAATAAATAAATTTATTTATTTATTTATTTATTTATTTATTTATTTAGATCAGATCATGTCTCCACTCAAAATCTGGCAGTGACAGCCCTTTTCACTCAGAATAAAAGCCAAACCTGACAGTGACCTACAAGGCCCAACAGGATCTAACTTATTTCCCCCCATTACCACTCTGACCTCATTCCTTTTCTCCCTCACATTGACTGCACTGGCTTCCTTGCTAAGTTTTTTTTTTTTTTTTTTTTTTTGTAGGAAAGTACTTTTTAATCAATTCACATTTTTTTTTTAATTGTGCTTTAGGTGAAAATTTACAGAGCAAATTAGTTTCTTATTAAACAATACGCATATCGTTTTGTGATATTGGTTGCAAACCTAGCAACATGTCAACACTCTCCTCAACCTTGGATTGCCCGTTTCCATTCATCTAGCTTTTTATCCCCTCCTGGCTTCTCGTCCTTGCCCCTAGGCTGGGGTACCCGTTTAGTCTCATATACATAGTTGAACTACGTGTTATTGTTTCACGGGCCTGTCTAATCTTTGGCTAAAGCATGAACCTCAGGAGTGACTTCAGTACTGAGTTAAAAGGATGTCCAGGGGCCATACTCTTGAAGTTTCTCCAGTCTCTGTCAGACCAGTAAGTCTGGTCTTTTTTTCTGAGTTTGAATTTTGTTCTACATTTTTTTCCATCTCTGTCTGGGACCCTCTATGGTGATCCCTGTCGGAGTAGTCGGTGGTGTTGGCCAGGCACCTTCTAGCTGTGCTGGACTCCCTTGCTAAGTCTTGAGCATGCCAGACATGCTCCCATCTTAGGACCTGTGCCTTGGTTGATCCCTGCATGTAGAACACTCTTCTCTCATATTTGTACATGGCTCACTCCCACACTTCTTACAAGTCTTTGCTCTGATGTCACCTTCTCAATGAAGCCTAACTGATCTTTGTATTTAAAATTATAAAATTGCAATCCTCAAACAACTGGCATGAGTATCTAATTGCCTCCATGAACAACTGCCTCTTTTGCCATGAGACAGGAGAACTGGATGGTGCCCAGCTACCGTTACTGAGCGTTTTGATCAAAGATTCTGTAGAAGAATCCTGATCAAAAGAAAAAAACGTGGAACAGAATCAAATTTTTGTGGAATCCAGAGTTTGTGGAGCCAGTGAGACTGGATGAACCCCCAGAACTATCGCCCTAAGGAAATCTTTAAACCATAAACCAAAACTATCTCCTGAAGTCATTCTTAAACCAAACAATAGCTTAATTGGTAAGGAATGCTTGCCTCCAGTATTGTGCTTTTTTAAAAATCATGTATATGTGATCAGATTGTCAACAGCAAGTTGACAGGATAGATGGGAAGCTTAGGAAGCAGTGAGTTTATGTTAATGATGGTGAAATAATTTGGAAAAGGATACCAAGAAGGGTGGCACAACTTGAAGAATGTAACCTATGTTGCTGAATTGTACATGCAGAAATTGTTGAATTGATGTGTTTTGTTATGTATATTTTCACACAAAAAAATTGCAGTCCTCAGTCTTCTCTCAACAACTGACCTCAGTACTCAGAACCCTCTTTACCTTCCTTTACCCATATGAATGAAAAGTCCATAGCATTTGAGCTCAAGCGTAACAATGATTGTGAGGATGGCAAAGGACCAGGCGGTGTTTCGTTCTGTTGTGCATAGGGTCCCTATGAGTCAGAACCAACTTGATGGCACCTAACAACAACAACAACATACCATTTATCACCTTCAACCATACTCTATAATAGACTTAACGTCAATAAGGGCAGGGGTGTTTATCCATTTTTGTTTACTGATATATTTCAAGTGCCTAGAACAGTAGCTAGGACATTGTAGATAGTATATACTTATTGAGTGAATGGTAAGTTAATAAATAACAAGAAAAAAACTGAAGAGACCCCAAAAGTCAGTGACAGTGTATTTACCTGAAGGAATAAATGAAAATGAGGAAATTATAGCTATATGAAACTACATAAATAAATCTTAGAAATATAATATTGCATAAGAAAAGCAAGTATAGAAGCCTACAGTATGTAATTTTAATAAAACTCAAAAACAAGCAAATCAACTTTGTTTAGAGATACATATGTAAATTTTTTTTAATGCTATTAAAAAAAAAAAAAAAAAAAAACCAGACTTACTGGCCTGACAGAGACTGGAGAAACCCTGAGAGTGTGGCCCCTGGATACCCTATCAGCTCAGTAATGAAGTCACTCCTGAGATTGACCCTTCAGCCAAAGATAGGCCCATAAAACAAAATGAGACTAAGTGGGCACACCAGCTCAGGGGCAGGGACAAGAAGGTAGGAACGGACAGGAAAGCTGGTAACAGGGAACCCAAGGCCAAGAAGGGGAGAGTGTTGACATGTCATAGGGTTGGCAACCAGTGTCACAAAACAATATGTTTATTAATTGTTTAATGAGAAGCTAGTATGCTCTGTAAACCTTCATCTGAAGTATAATTTTTAAAAAGGCTATTTTAAAAAGAAAGGTAATAATAAGCTCAAAATTGAGCATAGTGGATTGTATGGGAAAGGAGGAAACAGATGGATGCCGTGGTGTTAGTGTGATTTGTTGTTGTTTTTTTTTTTTGCTTGAATGGTGGGTTTGAGGGTAGTCACTTTAATATGGTTATATATAGCTTACATTATTTTCCTTTGTATGTATCAAATGTTGCATAATAAAAATTGTATTAAAAATTTACAAGTGAATGGAAAGTCAAAAAATTGTGTTAACTTATTATGAGAAGCTTAGCTGAGAAAAGAGCGGTAGCTAGGTGACTCATAGGGCAGAGAAGAATGTTATGTTTCTGGAGAGATGGGTGGCATGGGTGGTGTATGTTTACAACTTTACCATGTTTATGGGCTTCCCAGAAGGAAAAGTTCTGAGGACTTGAACAGAGGGAGGAGTTGAAAATATTGGATGGGAAGGAAATGACCAATAAATTAAAGTTTCAGTGGAGGAGGAAGAGGAGATCAGATCAAGAGCAGAAGGGGGGCAATCACTTTGATCTGTTAAACAGACACTGCTGCTTCTGAAAATGGAGGAAAGGCGTGAGATAAGCTTGTAAATGACATTTATTTATGCTGAGAGATGTGGTTGAGGTCAGGTTTGGTAGGGCCCTTCAGGAGCGGTGAGGATCTCTAGTAATCTGTCTAGAAAACGGGATAGATTGTTGATTAGGGACAGATTCTTAAATAGATTCTTGACCAGTGCTGAGGGCTGAGTTAAGGTTGGAGATACGAAATTTATAAAAATTGCTAGTCTGAGGAAATGAGGCTATGATGGCAGTGCTGGATCAGGAGAAAAGGGAGATCATGGGAAAGAGAGAGATGGTGGACAGAGATGGAAACAAAAAAAAATTAGGATTTTAAAGATCTTTATCCCCCGGAAGAGCTGGTGGGTTCAAACGGCCAACTTTTTGGTTAGCAGCCAAGCCCCTTAACCAGTGCACCACCAGGGCTGCCAAAGATGAGTTAGTAGAATTATAAATGATAGGTTCCAGGATGTGTCTTTGAAGGCATGCTAAAAATAGAATGGAAGAAAAGAGTTCAATTAGGAGCTAGGTTTTAGATGGTAAAGTCACAGTGCTAATGGGCAAGTGTTGGTGTACAGAAACAAACTCTAAACACGAGACCAAAGTTCTCAAATGAGGACTGAATAAGTGACAGCAGTGAGAAAGAGTAGAGGGTGGAATACTCATAAGGCATAATCCCAAAGGAAAAGAAATTTAAGCATGAAGCAGCCTCGGGGTATCTAGATACTACCACCACTGCCTCCCCAGAGAAGGAGGAGCCTCTGCTCCTGGGGGCTGCTGAGAAAAGTGTCCTGGGGAAAGCCAGGCTTCATTTAAGGGAAGCACAGAAACAGGTGTTAATATGAAAAGGTTGAGGATATAAGAATATTTATAATGGGAAAAAAGGTTCTAGTGAGCTGATTGGAAAGGAGGTAATCAGTGAAGGGAAGAGTCAGGAAATTAAAACACAGCACTGTGAGGATATGAGCAGAAGGGAGCGAGTTAGCTGCAAGGACTTGCTTTTGTTTAGGGGCTGAAGGTCAGAAACATGGTTGGATGTACTGAGCCGTGAGTTACATCTAGGAGCATATTCTGTGGAGACCAGGAGAATGCTTTGCTCTTAAGTCTTGTTCGCCTGGACAGCTCTGCTCTGCCTTAGGTGTTTAGAAGTTAACAATTATATCTTAGAAGTTAGACACCTACTCGTAAGAATGGTCCTTTAGTATCTTAGCTCCTCTGGGGTGATTGGCATGTATTTATTGAGACTTACTGTTCCAAGTTACCCCTTACCAGGTTTTTTCCACTTTTATAAGGCCCTAGGCCTTTCAACATGGTTTACACTTTTTAAAAAATAGATGTATTAAATAATTGTGACTTTGTTTCTCACTTTGATGAGTCAGCTTCCTTACCTGTAAATGGTACTGACTTCAGAGTTGTGAGGATTAAGTGAGTTAATACATATAAAACACTGAATGGCGCCTAGCACACAGTGAGCACCATATAATTACTGTATTTGGAAACATAAAGTGATCATATTTATAATAATAATTGCCACTTATTAACTGGTGCCAGTGTTACTTGCTGCTTTAAATTTATCTACTTTGATTCTTACAGCAGTGCTGTGAGATTTAATTATTTGAACCTTTGTACAAAAGGAAGGTGAGACTCAAGTAAATTCCTTGCTGATAAATACTAAATTTGTCATTAAAACTTAAATGTTTTGATACCAAAATTTTCTTCCCACTGTGTAACTTGTTACAAATCAGTTACTGTCATTACCTATATATTTATATCGGTTGTTAATAAATTTCTTCTAAACTCACATGGCACCATAAAATAATGGAAAGCTCTCCAAAAGTTCTTATCGTCTTCTTCCCCTCTTTTATATTGTAACCGAACCCCATCTTTGGTCCCCTTTCCGTCTCTGGGATACCGCCTCTGAGACTTGGGAAGAGGTCTGGGCGCACATATTAACCTGTTTATTCTACCTCTTTTTTGCTGCCCTGAACCATGACCTGGCTCTCCATATTTAGTGGATATGAATGAAAATGTCATCCATCAAGCATCAGTGTTAGGGTCCAGGTTAAATCTTTAAAAAAAAAAAAAAGTAAAACCAACAGTAAAAGTGGTACCCTGTACTCTCTTCAGAGGCAAAGGCCAGCCTGAAAGGTAACCTCACCCCCACCCCCAGCCCCACTTTCCATAAGGGCTGAGTATGGAGAGTGGATCAAGTTTTAGAATGACACTTCAGACCGAATTTTTCAGATCAATGTTATACTTATCCCAAACTTTTAAAATGAAGAGCAGCAGGCTGGATGACTAAAATATGAATCAGGAGATAGTGTCTGAGGTGTTATTGGAGGAAAGTGAAGGCAAAAGATCGTTTTAAATAAAAAATACATTTCTACACATGTATTTTGTTGAGCTCTGAATTGGTTCATAAGGAAGTCTGAAAGATGATCAATTTCAGGGCACTGTCAATATATAGCATTTACTATATCAGAAACGCTGCAAGCAGGAATGCTAGCTTTTTTTCTTTCCCTTTCCCGGGTTCAGCGCAGGTCACGTGCTGCCTGTCACGTGACCGGTCAAAGGATCTTTTCCTCTTGCAGCTTTGAAAAAAAAAAAAAAAAAAAACCCGAAGCCATTCTCCAATTAAAACTGTTAACGTGTACTACGCTGTTTCCTTGTTGGATTTACTTGTTCCCTGCTGCTACTGTAAAAACAAAATGAGTGGTAAGATTTGCTGTTTTGAACATTCTGCTTTTATTTTAAAACCTAGAAAGCGTTGTATTAATCTAAAATCGTGCCGTGTGGATTTTTTTTTTTAAATAGGCGCCAGATATAATGCTAAAGATTTTTTTTTAATTGTTGCCATATAATTATAAAAAGATTAGACTGTATTCAGAGTTGGGATGATTTTATATTCTCCAGAGTATATTCTACAGAGTATTTCTTTACAGCGCCTTTATTTTACTAGGCTTTTGTTTTTAAAAACTAAAATCTGAAAATTGGCATCAGATTATTTGGAAGCCATTGTGAAAGCTTGCTTAAAAAGAGAATGTGTAGCACTTCAGCCCGTTGTATTTTAAGAATTTAAACCCTTGGGCAAATTTGTAATTTCCTTAAAAAAAAAAAAAAACCTTAAATGTAAATGTATACTAAAGAAAAAATAAAATGCTAACTTACGCTAGATGAAATGTTTCCTTTTTTGAGTCATTCGTGGCACTTTTTAAGGAATTGGGATGAGGTGGTGTCTTAAATTTCTCCTTAAGGCAATTTGGTGAGTAGAATTGTTTCTTCTGTAGGTTGTTTTGGATAGATTTTTCTCAAATCAAGTAGGTTATTAAGGAGCTAGTAGGTATATCCTCAGTTGTTCAGATATTACTACGCTTGTGCTGGGTGTGCATTTAATGGTACAAACTGTAACGGATTTAGCTTTTTCCTAGGGACAAAATTCCCCTCACTGCATACAAATATAAATCAGAGCCTGTAGCCAATCTTCAAGTACTTGTCAAATTGCAAAGTATTGTTGGAACTAAGGGAGTAATCAAACATTTGCATTATTAAGTATGCAGGGCTTTAGGATCTTACTATAGGCACACAAATAGCAACAGAAATGGTGCTGCAATGTAAATATTGTGATTCTGAATGTTAACATACATATACTATGTTTATACAATGGGGTTTTATGTGTTCAGTATTGAATATGTTATTTCACACCAGTATTTTTAGGTATTAAATATGATACCAATGAATTGTCTTAAAAAAAAAAAAATCCTAGCAGTGTACCATGAAGGCTCAGGTATGAAAATTTACTTGCTAGAGTAAAATGATTGCTTTGTAGAGAAGTGAGTTAATCATTGTCTTTGGATTTAGACTAGTAGTACATTTACCTCTGGTTTACTTTAGATTTGTTTTGTCCTGTTTTCAGTACTACACTTAAATGTAATTAAAGGATAAACTAGAATTTTTTACTACTGAATTATAAACCATTTTAGCAGCTATCAAAATATAATATGGTTTGAATAGCAACTATACAGTGTTTGTATATTTTTATTTCTAGTAAAAGAACCCAAAGCAGTATGTAGTTTTATGATTTTAAATGTAATCAGCAATAACTGTTTTTAAAACTCTGATGGCCAAAAAAAAAGCTTGCTGTAATGATTTAAGATGGCAGAAGCTCCGTAAATATTAGTTTATTGTATTCATCATTAGCATTATAAATACCATTTTCAGTGAATTCTCTTTTTTGGTTCTCAGCTGAATTTCATATGTTATGAATAATATCTAGGCCAACCCTTAGGCTTCAGATATCTAGTGATAGGTAGTTTACTATAAGCCAAAAAAAAAAAAAACACAAACCCAGTGCCATCAAGTCTATTCTGACCCGTAGCAACCCTACAGAACAGAGTAGAACTGCCTCACAGGGTTTCCAAGGAGCATCTGGTGGATTCGAACTGCCGACCTTTTAGTTAGCAGCCATAACACTTAACCACTATGCTACCAGGGTTTCCAGTTTATTATAGTTTTATATACATTAACTAATAGAAATAAACCAGCATTAGTCTAAGATTGGCCTTATTTCGCTTTGAGCCCAGAATACAGACGTTATGAGTTGTTGAATGAAGCCTTTCTTACCTAGAGGTGTAAAGCACTTCACAAGATTTTTCAGTAAATTAATAGGTAATGTCGGTTTAAACTTAGGAAAAGTTTGTTCTTTTTCTCTTGTTTTTCAAGGATATAAAGACAAAGCCTTGATTTTTCTTAGACACATCAAAGCATAATTCTTAAACCTCAGGTTACACCGAAAAACCAAAACCAAACCCATTGCCATCAAGTCAATTCCAACTCATAGCGACCCTGTAGGACAGAGTAGAACTGTTTCCAAGGAGCGCCTGGTGGATTCGAGCTGCCAGCCTTTTGGTTAGCGGCCATAGCACTTACCCGCTACACCACCAGGGTTTCCTAGATTACACCAGTTGCCAATAATTCATGGCATTGTAATGTTTACTCAGTAGGCAGTAGGGGCATGTCCTTAGAAATGAAACTGCCTGGTTTTGAATCCCAGTTTTACCACTTGGGCAAGTTTCGTTCTTCTGTGCCTCAGTTTCCACTTCTGGAGAATAGGGGTGTCAGTAATAATATTTACCTAATAAAATGATTATGAGGATCAGAGGAGGGAAAAAAAATATGTGTAAGACCTGACACATAGTAAGTTCTCTGTAGGTTTTGTCATTGTAAGTTGCCTTCCAGTCGCTTTTCACTTGGAGTGACCCCATGTGTGCACAGTAGAACTGTGCTTCATAGGGTCTTCGAGGTTGTGACCTGTAGCACCTCTGGGTGGGTTCAAACCACCCAGCTTTCAGCTAGTCGTCCAGCACTTAACCACTTGCGCCACCCAGGCAACCTGTTGCCATCCAGCTGATTCTGACTCATAGCAACTCTATAAGACAGAATAGAACTGCCCCATAAACTTTCCAAGGAGTGGCTGGTGGATTCCAACTGCTGACCTTTTGGTTAAGCAGCCGAGCTCTTAACTGTGCTACCAGTGCTTCTCTAAGTATTAGCTATTTTAAGATAATAATTTGAACAACTTCATGTATTTAGGGGGCTTATTGTGGATGGGGAAGTATTTTGCTGAAAAGTCATTTTTATAGCCATATATAGTGTAATTTGGTAGTCCCTTACGCACATACATAAAAAAAAAAATACACACTCCTTACTTCCTCTTAACCACTTCTTGTTCATACTCTCCCTTGCCCATCCCACCTTTTCTGCCTTCCCTCCTCTCCCTTCTCTTCCTTCCACTCCTTTTTTCCATTTCTCCTCTCCTGTACTTCTTTTCCCCCTCTTTATCTTCTCTTCCCCCTCCACTTTACTCTTCCCTGTCTCCCTGAGCTTACACCTCACTCTTCTGTTTCTCCTCTTACCTCTCCTCTTTTCCCACCTCCTCTCTCCCAGTTTGTCTCTCTTCTTTTCCCTTTCCCTTCTTTCTCCCTTCCCCTTTTCCTTACCACTGTTCAGTATATCCTCTCCTGCACCTCTTCTTTCTACATTCTGTCTTCTTACTCCTTCCTACCTCTCTCCCCTCCCTTTCCTTGCCCCTACCACTGCCTTGTTCTGGCCTTATCCCTCCTCCTTCCCTAGAAAGAAGTGAGTGGCTATAAACTGGGTTTGCTGTAACCTAACTGCTCTTCATTGTGTTTTTCTGAAGCATGTGGAATGTTACCAGTAAATTTTGTTTTCTGCCCTACTATTAAGGTTTTACTCTTTCAATTCTTTATATAAATAATAACTGAGACCATCATATGAACTCTGAATTAAAATTCAGCATATAAAAGGAGCTCTCCCCCTTATTACATTCTTCATCAGACTCTTGTGTACATTTATTTCCTCAGAAATATGTAAGGCTCTTTGAGAAGACTTCATGTCAAGTTATTAAAAACTGGTCGGTGAGAGGAACAGTGTAGTCTAAAGTTATAGCAAAGAAAGGATCTGAAGGCAAAATACTTTCTTCAAGTTACGTAAGGCAAGGAAGATTTTAGTTACTAGGAAGAATAAAATACGTCTTCCCAAAGTACCCATTTTATCCCAGAAAGGAGAGAAAGGTACTCCAGATAATATTTATTAAAGCTATTGGTTAAGTATAACACTGTAAATATTAAAAGAAATACAGTGTAAGACAAGCTGAATTTTTTTTTTTTTTAATTTTTCAGTTTAAGAAGCAAAAAAATTTTCCTTGGGTAAATATACATGTACAGCAGTCCCATAGAAATGACTTACACATTATATAACAGTTCTTTACCCCTAACAAAGCTAGCTCCAATTTTCTAACCAGTCTCCCACTTATTGCTTTTCCTCCTTGACATTTTTCTTACTACTTTTTAAAATCTTGTCTTTTGTTTCTTTCATTGATTTTACTTGCAAAGTTTAGTTTGATTTTCCTCTAGGTAAATGTTTCTAAACACTTGCACAGTCATAAGAATCACCTGGGATATTTGCTAAGTAAAATACACTGATTGAAGACCCCATTGTAAACATACTAAGAACCTCTTAGGGACGGCCTAGAAATCTGTATCTGAAGAGTTTCCCAGGTGACTGTTAGCACCAGGCAAGTTTCAGAAACACAGCTGTAAGTGAAGGGTAGTAAATGTTACAAGATAACATTTATATTTTATAGCAGGTCAAGCATCTGAATTTCTTTTCATAGTAATACAGTCACTATTTTGCTTAGTTTTGATGAAATATTCAAAGTATAATTCAAATTGTTTTCAACTCTAGCTTGCTAAGCCACCTTGGATTAATACAACATTTCTGTAACCCATTCAGGTCCTGCTCAGGTTCCAATGATGTCCCCAAATGGTTCTGTGCCTCCTATTTATGTGCCTCCTGGATATGCCCCACAGGTATGTTTCTATGCTATTTTTCTTTTTCATATACTAGTGACACTCTGTTTAGCTTTGATTCTGATAAAAAAAAATACCATTTGAGAACTTCAAGATTACAGATATACACGGTATAGTATATCTTTGGTAAATCTGTTTATTTCAAGTATATTAGCACATTGGGAAAGAAGGAAGAAGATAATATATTGGCAGCACTCCTCATTTGGCCTCATCTTTGGAATTATAAAAATGAATTCATTCTAAAAAGTTTATCTCCCTGAATATGAGAATAATGTAAATATCTTAAGCTGTAAAGGTACCTACACTAACATATATATTTTTTAAATAGTTATTTGCTTATGAGTAACCAAAGACAGTCTTTCTAACCTTATTCATACAGTGGCATGCAGAAACTGATAATAATTGTATGGCATATTATAGTAGAGAGAAGAGAAATTAGACCTGCAACTCTTAAGTCTGAGGGGATCAATGCCACCCTTTCTGGCACACTGGTTGGGAAGCTCTCTAGTGTAGTTCAGTTTAACAAATGTTTATTGAATGGCACCATGTGTCAAGCTCTTACTGGGTGCTAGAATTAGACGATTAAGACAGATCCTTTCAGTGTAGTAAAAGGGTATCCTTCCTGCTGTTCTCTCAGCTTGTAATACCTTTTATTTTTATGGCAGACATACTCTTTTCACTTAACTAAATCACGACCTTCTTAGAGGCAGCTTTCCTTGAGTCTTTCTAGGTAGGTCTCCTTTGGGCTCTCATGGCACATTATGTATATCCCGCTTTCATTGTATTTATCACACTGTTTAATTAATTCTCTTTACTGAGAAGATTGTGAATTCTTATAGTTCCTGTCTTTAACAATACATACAGATATGTATTAAGTGCTCATACGTGCCAGGTACTTTTCTAGGTGCTTGGAATATATCCATGAATAAAAGAGGCAAAGACCCTTGTCCCAGTGGTGTTTACGTTCTAGTGGGGAGAAACAAACAGTAAGCATAATAAATGAGTAAATCATATACTGTGTTATATGGTGAACAATATGGAGAAAAAAACATTAGAGCTGGTTACATTTTAAAATAGGGTGGTCAGAATAGACTTCATTGGAAAAGCGACATTTGAGCAAAGTCTTATAGGGCAGGTGGAAGTTAGCTAGACACATATCTGGGGAAAGAGGATTCTGGGAACAGAAACAGCCAGTGCAAATGGCCCAAAATGGGTACATACCTGGGAACAGCAAGGCAGCCAGTGTGGCTAACTGCGTGTGCAAGGAAGAACAGTAGAAGGGAATGAAGTCAGAAGACCAGCAGGAACAAATCATTACTCATCTTTATATCCTTAGTGTTAAGTACAGTGCCTGCCATAGTGTTGTCGTTGTGTGCTCTTGAGTTGATTCTGACTCATAGAAACTCTATAGGACAGAGTAGAACTGCCCTATAGGGTTTCCCAGGCTGTAATCTTTACGGGAACAGGTCACCAGGTCTTTTCTCCTGCGGAGCAGCTGGTGGGTTCAAACTGCCAACCTCAGTCAGCAGCTGAATGCGTACTCCTTTGTCATATGTAAGGGCTCAGTACAAATTTATAAATTTAATCATCCAAGTCAGGGTTCAATATCTTTAGAGCAAGAGCTACCAAAATAATCTTCTACGGTACTTGTTTGATCTTTTCACCTCTGTGCTCATAAAGAGCCTTTAGTTGGCATTCTTGTCCATTGAATGAAGTCTAGATACCCTGACATTTAAGGCCTTACCCAGTTTTATCCTAGTTTGCCTTTGTACCTTTCTCTCAGTACGTCCAATCACATATCCATTTTTGCAGCCAGCCGTGACTTCTCACATGCTCACTTGGTGTTTTCCTTTCTTTGTAGCTTTGTTAATGTTGATATGCATTCCCCCATCTCTGCCTTTTGAAATTCTACCCATCCTTGGGGGTCTAGATCAAGTTATTTGTACCACTTCTTATATATTGCATAGTATATGTGTATATATTTTTCCCCTACAGGATTTTAAGTTCCTTGAGAATAGGAGCTGCCTTTTTTGTTTTCTTGCAGTAACTCACACATAGTAGGTGTTCCATATATAAATGGACTTTTACAGTGATCTTTCTGGAAGGATTAGGTAAAGCTAGTGGGTTAGTACCATCAATCTTAATTTAAGATCAAGATTATCTTTAGGAAATGTATCACTTTCAAAAACAAAAGGATAATCAAAAGACAAAAATGTAGTCTCATAACTCTCAAGGTAAATAAAGTACCTGTTACATAGCTTTTTCATATCACTGGAAATTCCCATCCCCCAACAAATATAATTTCTGATGTTAGAAAATACTTACCATTAAGAGTGAGGTTCTAAGCACTTGATAATTGTCCAGAACTTGACACACATGGAAAAAATATTTGCAAATCTAGAAGCTGGGAGTTGAGCCAAATGTTAAGATTCATAGATGACAGTGATACAGTACAAAGGTGGTATTTAAATTATCAGAAGCCAAGTAGCACACACACTGAAAGCATCATCAATAGCCGGACTAAGATATCAAATGGGAGGGGGAGAGATAAACACAAATGGTGACAGAAGTAGGAGGAACTTAATTCACTGACAAGTAGATCTCATAATGTGGACAAGAGCTTGTATCAACTGCAGGACAAGTAGTACTAATTTAGTAGCCCCTAAGAGTATCATGGAAACTCTGGTGGCATAATGATAAAGAGCTACAGCTGCTAACCAAAAGGGTCGGCAGTTCAAGTCCACCAGGTGCTCCTTGGAAACCCTATGGGGCAGTTATGCTCTGTCCTACAGGGTCTCTATGAGTCAGAATCCCCTCGAAGGCAATGGGTTTGGTTTTTTTGGTATATCGCAGCACAGAATAACACTTGATATGTTAGTGATGACGTTAATGGCTTATCAAGAAAAGATTATCGACTACCTGAGACTCCTGAAAGAACAACATTAAAAATTTTCTTCATCTTCCTTTCTTGTAATGGCTCCCCTAACTGAAATTTATGGGATGTAGGTTGTTGTGATGAGTGTGTAACAGGGAGGGAGGGAATTGTAGATCTCATAATGTGGGAAAAGAGCTTATATTGACTGCAGCTCAAGTTTCAGGTCACTACTTTGAGCTGGGCTTGGTATTTCACTTTGCGTTTATGTCAGCACACAGCAGTGAAGTCAGTAAATGTTTCAAAGATTCTGCAAAGCAGTCTAAGTACACTCTTCTCTCTCTCTCCCCTGGGTAGAACACCCAAAAAGATGGGCAGGGTACAGGCAGAAGGCTGGAAGATAAGGGGACTTAGAGGTTTAGATGAGGATGAAAAGGTATAGTCAGAGTAACAGAGACCTGAAGAGAAAGGAGTTTGTGGTCACTGACATTGTGTGTGTGTATAATTTATATAAATGTTTGTTGACTGAATGGTGGGAAATACATGTATTATCGTTTAAGAACTTAGAGTTGGAGTAATTCCGGGTTCACCGAAGAAGGTTGCAAAAAAGTACCAGAGAGGCAAAGGCTGTGGGAATGGAGGAAGTCACAGAACCCTAGTAGCTTGAAGTTGTTAAGAGAGGGGAAAGCAGTCTAATAGAACTAATGCAATGCATATTATTTCTCTTTTTTTTTTTTTTTTTGGAGCATTTTATCATTGTTTATGTGAAAGTTTACAGAGCAAATTAGTTTTCTATTCAACAGTTTATACACAGCTTGTTTCATGACATTGGTTGCAAACCCCTGAATGTTTCAGCACCTTCTGCCCTGGGTTCCCCGTGTCCATTCACTGAGCTTTCCCCCGCTACCATCCTTCTGAACTTTGCTTTTGGGCAAATGCTGCTCTGAATAGTTGATTGTTCTGAGGCATACATTGCTCACTGGTGTTACTGTTATTTTTGTAGGCCTGTCTGCTCGACGGCACTGAGTTCGGTTTTTGGTTTTTTTTTTTTTTGTATGGCTATAATGTGATCTCCAGGAATGTCAGTTCCAAGTTTGAAGGGTGTCTCAGGGATTCCACCAGTCTCTATCAGACCAGTAAGTCTGGC
Organism: Elephas maximus indicus; assembly: GCF_024166365.1. Taxonomy (NCBI): domain Eukaryota; kingdom Metazoa; phylum Chordata; class Mammalia; order Proboscidea; family Elephantidae; genus Elephas; species Elephas maximus. The sequence continues at coordinate 29,570,576 of NC_064832.1, read as the reverse complement.
CTTATTTACCAGTTTGAATATTGTTCTACATTTCTGTCCCACTCTGTCCATGACCTACTATTGTGGTCCCAGTCAGAGCGGTCAAAACAGCCATAAGAACAGCAGTAGTGGTAGCTGGGCACCATCTAGTTCTTGTCTCAGACTAATGGAGGCCATGGTTCATGTGGTCCATTAGTCATTTGAACTAAGTGTTTCCTTGAGTCTTTGGTTTTCTTCTGTCTTCTTTGCCCTGGACGAGAAGAGGTCAATTATTGTATCTTAGATGGCCACTCGAAAGCTTTTAAGACCCCAGTAGCTTCTCACCAAGGTAGGTGTAAAGCATTGTCTATGAGGATTACAATATGCCAGTTAACCTAGATGTCGCTTGAGACTATGGTCCCTAGCCCTCAATCCCAGTATCTCAGTCCTGAGAGGAATGGTTATGGCTGAGTTTTCATGACTGTGTCCCCTGTGCAGACTGTTGCATACAGAGGTATATTTGCAGCATGTATACTTACATATATGTATGTGGGTATACTTCCATATGCCCTCCCCATCCCTATTTAGCTTACATATCTACTTGTGTATCCATTCGTACATTACTGTTTGTTGTTATTGTTGTTGCAGGATTGTATATGTGTTAGATTTACCCTTGTTACCTTTCACTCTTGCTTACCTTTCAGTGTCTTCTTTTGTATTGATTATGTTATGCTGACTTCCCTTGTATTTTATCTCTCCCTTCATCAAAGTTGTACCTGTCTACTATTTATTTAGTGGTTTTACCTCTCCTCCCCTCTCCCATCCTTTGTAACCGTCAAAGAATGTTTCTCTCTGTGTGAAAACCTTTTCTTGACTTTTTATAAGAGTGGTCTCATACAGTGTTTGTCCTTTTGTGATTGACTTATTTCGCTCAGCATAATGCCTTCCAGGTTTATCCATGTGGTGAGGTGTGTCACAGATTTGTCCTTATTCTTTAATGTTACATGGTATTCCATTGTGTATTCACCACAGTTTGTTTATCCATTCATCCGTGGCTGGGCACTTAGGCTGCTTCTATCGTTTTGCTATTGTAAATAATGCGTCAGTTCATGTCCTTTGCCCGTTTTTTAATTGGGTTGTATTTTTGTTGTTCAGTTGTGGTTTTCTATAAATTTTAGAAACTAGGCTCTTGTCAGAAAAGTCATAGCCAAAATTTTTTTCCCAAGTCTTTGATGAGCATAAGTATTTGCATTTCAGGAGATCCCAATGGATTCTTCTGCTGTTCATGCTTTTTAGGTTATGTTTGATAGTCTATTTATGCCATAAATCAGGGCTCCTAGGTTTGCCCTTATTTTTCTTCTATTATCTTTATGGTTTTAGGTTTTTACATTTAGGTCTTTGATCCATTTTGAGTTAGTTTTTGTGCATGATGTGAAGCACGGACGCTGTTTGATTTTTCTGCAAATGTATATGCAGTTTTGCCAGCACGATTTGTTGAAGAGACTATCTCTTCCCCATTTAATGGATTTCAACCGTTTGTGGAAAATTAACTGTACATAGGTGGATGCGTTTATTTCTGGGTTCTCAGTTCTGTTCCGTTGGTTTATGTGTCTGTTGTTGTACCAATACAAGGCTGTTTTGACTACTGTGGCTACATAGTAGGTTCTGAGATCAGGCAGCATGAAGCCTCCTACTTTATTCTTCGTCTTCAGTAATGCTTTATTTATCCATCTCATTAACAAATCTTGTTGGAATTTGGATTGGGGTTGCATTATATCTGTAGATCACTTTGAGAAGTACTGTCATTTTCACAGTATTAAGTCTTGCTATCCATAAGTATGATATGTTTTCCATTTATGCAGGTCTCTTGGTTTCTTGTAGCAGTGTTTTGTAGTTTTCTTAGTATAAGTCTTTTACTTCCCTAGATAGATTTATTCCCAAATATTTTATCTTTTGGAGGGCTATTGTAAATGTTATTGTTTCCACATTTCCTTTTTGGAGTTCTCTTGGTTAGTGTAGAGGAATCCGACTGGTTTTTGTATGTTAATCTTGTACCCTGCCACTTTGCTAAATCCTTCTATTAGTTCCAGAGTCTCTGGGATTTTCTGCGTATAGGATCATGTCATCTGTAAATAAGGGTAGTTTTACTTCTTCCTCACCAATTTAGGTGCCTTTTAATTTCCCCTGTCTTGCCTTATTTTTCTGGCTAGCACTTCCAGTACGATATTGAATAAAAGTGGTGATAAAGGGCATCCTTGTCTAGTTCCCTTTCTCAAGGGGAATACTTTGTCTTTCTCCATTGAGAATAATGTTGATTGTGGGTTTTATATGTATGCCTTTAATTATGTTTAGGAATTTCCCTTCTATTCCTATTTTCCTGAGAGCTTTTATCAAGAATGGGTGTTGGACTTTATCAAATGCCTTTTCCACATCAATCGAGATGATCATGTGATTCCTTTCCATTGTTCTGTTTATGTGGTGGTGAATTTATATTGATTGATTTTCTTTGGTTAAGCCATTCTTGCACACCTGGTACGAATCCCACTTGGTCATGGTGTATTATTTTTTGATGTGCTGTTGAATTTTGTTGGCTAAGATTTTGAGAATTTTTGCATCTGTATTCATGAGGGATATTGGTGTATAATTTTCTTTTTTAGTGGTGTCTTTGCCTGGCTTTGGTATCAGGATTATGCTGGCTTCATAGAATGAATTTGGGAATATGCCTTCCGTTTCTCTGTCCTGTAGTAGTTTGAGTAGGGTTGGTGTCAGCCTTTCTCTGAATGTTTGGTAGAATTCTCCAGTGAAGTAGTCTGAGGTAGGGCTTTTTTTTTTCTTGGAAGTTTTTTTATGGCCTCTTCAATTTGCTCTTTTATTAAGGGTCTGTTTAAATTTTCTACTTCAGTTTGTGTTAGTTTAGGTAGGTAGTATGACTCTAGAAATTTGTCCGTTTCTTCTAGGTTTTTAAATTTGTTAGAGTACAGTTTTTCATAATATTCTTGTTTTGATCCTTTTTATCTCAGCTGGTTCTGTTGTAATATCGCCTGTCTCATTTATTATTTTGGTTATATGCATCTTTGTCAATTTGGCCAGTGGTTTGTCTATTTTATTGATCTTCTCAAAGAACCAACTTCTAGTCTTGTTGATTCTCTCTGTTGTTTTTCTGTTGATTATTTCATTTCTGCTGTAATCTTTGTTATTTACTTTTTTTCTGGTGACTGGGCATCTTTTGCTGGGGTTTTTCCCCCCTTTTCATTTGAGTTGTAGGCATAAGCTATTGATTTTGCCCCTTCCTTCTTTTTTGATGTGTGCAGTTATTGCTATGAGCTCTTCTCTGACCACTGCTTTTGCTTTGTCCCACAGGTTTGGTATGTTCTCATTCTCATTTGATTCTAGGAATTTTTTTTATTTCATTTTTAGTTTATTCTATTACCCAGTGGTTTTTCAGTAAGATGTTATTCAATTTCCATGTGTTTGATTTTTTTTCCCCCCCGTTCTTCCTGTTATTGGTTTCTAATTTCTTGGCGTTGTGGTCAGAGAAGATGCTGTCTTTATTTTAATGATTTTGAATTTATTGAAGCTTGCTTTGTGGCCTAAAATAGGGCCTGTCCTAGAGATTCATCGATGTGTGTTGGAAAAATATACTATGCTGCTGCCAGGTGGAATGTTTTGTATATGTCTATGAGGTCAAGTTGGTTAATTGTGTTATTTAAATCTTATGTATCTTTGTTTAGTTTCTTTCTGTTTATTCTGTCCATCATTGAAAGTGGAACGTTAAAGTCTCCTACTATTATTGTGGAACTGTTGATTTCTCTTTTCAGTGCTGAAGTTTGTTTTATGTATTTTGGAACTCCTTGTCATTGGGTGTGTTGATATTATGATTATCTCTTCTTGATGGATTGTCCCTTTAATCATTATATGATGCCCCTCCTTGTCTCTTATGATGTGTTTTGATTTAAAGTCTGTTGTGTCAGGGATTACTGTTGCCACTTCTGCTATTTTTTGGTAACTGTTTGCATTTTTTTTTTCCATCATTTGTTTTTTAACCCATTAATGTCTTTGTGTCTAAGGTGTGTATCTCTTGTAGGCAGCTTATTGATGGGTCATAGTTTTTTATCCGTTCTACCACTCTCTATCTCTTGACTGATGCATTTAAACCATTTACAGTCAGTGTGATTATAAGTATGAATTTGCTATTGTCATTTTGTTATGCAGTTGGTGTTTTCTTTGTTCCACTTAATTTTCTGTGCTGAGTTTTTTTATTCTTTGTGTTTTCTTTATATTTCCTTCATTGTTGTTGCTTTTGTATTTACTGAGTCTTTATACTTTTCTTTATTTTGGGGAATAGGTTTATTAACTTTCTCTGTATTTACTTTGACATTTACCTTTGTCTTCCTATGTTTAAAACAGTCTCTTATTTCTTGATATTGCCATGACTTACTCTCCATATGATTTCTTGTAAGGGTGGCCTGACTTTTACAAATTCCCTTAATTTCTGTTTATCTGAGAATGTCTTGATTTTGCCATCGTATTTGAGAGACAGTTTTGCTGAGTACATGATTCTCGGTTGGCAATTCTTTTCTTTCAGGGTTTTAGTTATGTCATTCCATTGCCTTTCCTGCATGGCTTCTGCCAAAAAAATCAGAGCTTAGCCTTTTTGGAGTCCCTTTATAGGTAATTTTTTTTTTTTTTTTTTTTTTCAAGCTGTTTTCAGAATTCTCTATCTTTGGACTTTGAAAGTTTGATTATGACATGTCTTGGTGACTTTCTTTTGTGGTCTATCTTGTATGGGGTTCATTGAGCTTCTTGGATAGAAATCTTTCATGATATTGTTCAAGTTTTCTTCCAGTAGATCTTCAAAAAATTTTCCCTGTGCTTTTTTTTTTTTTTTTCTTCTGTCTCCTTTTCTTCTGGGATTCCAGTCATGTATAAATTATTCCCCTTCATAGCACCGCATGTAACTCTTAGGTTTTCTGCATTTTTAAATTCTTTTTTCTGATTCTTCAGACAAACTGGTATGAAGGAATTTGTCCTGTTTTGCTAATTCCTTCTTCCATTGTTTCAATTCTACTTCTGTGTGCTTTGATTGAGTTATTTATTTCTAATATTTTATTGTTAATCTTCTGGATTTCTAGTTGCTGTTTTTGTATGATTTCTATTTGTCTGTTTGATTTGTCCACCATATGCCTGTTTGTAGTACTGTGGTGGCTTGCATTTTGCTATGGTACTGGAAGCTGTGCCAACAGTATTTTGAACACCAGCAGGGCCACTCATAGTGGACAGGTTTCAGCAGAGATTCCAGACAAAGACAGACTAGGAAGAATGACCTGACAGTCTACTTTTGAAAAAATTGGCCAGTGAAAACCTTATGAATAGCAGCAAAACATTGTCTGATACAGTGCTGGAAGATGAGCCCCTCAGGTTGAAACACACTCAAAATATGACTCAGGAAGCGATGCCTCAGCAAAACAGACTTGGCATTAATGATGTGGATGGAGTAAAGCATTCAGAGCGTTCATTTGCTGATGTGGCATTACTCAAGAATGAAAAGAAACAACTACAAACATCCATTAATAATCGGAATGTGGAACATACAAAGTATGAATCTAGGAAAATTGAAAGTCACCAAAATTGAAATAGAACAAATAAAGGTCCATATCCTAGGAATTAGTGAGCCGAAATGGTCTGGTATTGGCCATTTCGAATCAGAAAATTATGTAGTCTACTATGCCAGGAATGACAACTTGAAGAGGAATGGTGTTGCGTTCATTGTCAGAAAGAACATCTCAGGATCTGTCCTAAAGTACAGTGCTGTCAGTGGTAGGATAATAGTAATATGCCTACAAGGAAGACCAGTTAATACAAGTATTATTCAAATTTACACAAAAACTAGTAATGCCAACGATGAGGAAATTGAACATTTTTTACCAACTTCTGCAGTCTGATATTGATCAAACATTCGATCAAGATGCGTTGATAATTACTGGTGATTGGAATGTGAGAATTGGAAACAGAGGAGAAGGACCTGTAGTTGGAAAATATGGCCTTGGTGATACAAAAGACACCAGAGATCCCATGATAGAATTTTGCAGGACCAACGACTTCTTCATTGCAAATACCTTTTGTCATCAACAAAATCAGTGATTATACACGTGGAACTCAGCAGATGGAAAACACAGGAATCAAATGAACTACGTGTGTGGCAGAAGACAGTGGAAAAGCTCAGTATCCTCAGTAAGAACAAGGCCAGGCGCCTCCTGCAAAACAGACCATCAGTTGCTCATATGCAAGTTCAAGTTGAAGCTGAAGAATATGAAAACAAGTCCATGAGAACCAAAATATGACCTGGAGTATTTCCCTGTATATTTGGAGACCAGTCGAAGAACAGATTAACACATTGAAACGAGTTGTGGGATGACATCAAGGACACCATACATGAAGAAAGCAAAAGCTCATTAAAAAGAGAGGAAAGAAAGAAAAGACCAAAGTGGATGTCAGTAGAGACTGTGAAACTTGCTCTTGAACTTAGAGTAGCTGAGGTGAACAAAGTGTAGTAAAAGAGCTGAACAGAAAATTTCAAAGGACAGCTCGAGAAGACAAAGTAAAATATTATCATGACATGTGTAAAGACCTGGAGTTATAAAACCAGAAGGAAAGAACACACTCAGAATTTCTCAACCTGAAAGAACTAAAGAAAAAATTCAAGCCTTGAGTTGCAGTTTTGAGGATTCTATGGGCAAAATATTGAACAATGCAAGAAGCATCAGAAGAAGATGGAGGAGAAATATAGAGCCCCTGTACCAAAAAGAATTGGTCCACGCTCAGCTATTTCAGGAAGTAGCATGTGACTGAGAATCAGTGGTACTGAAGGAAGAAGTCCAAGCTGCACGGAAGGCATTGATGAAAAACAAGGCCCCAGGAATTGACAGGGTAGCAATTGAGGTGTTTCAACAAACAATGCAGCATTAGAAGTGCTCACTCACTATGCCAAGAAATTTGGAAGACAGCTACCTGGCCAACCGTCTGGAAGAAATCTATATTTGTGCCCATTCTACAGAAAGGTGACCTGACAGAATCTGGAAATTATCAAACCGTATCATAATATCACACATAAGTAAAATTTTGCTGAAGATACTTCAAAAATGGTTGCAGTAGTACATTGGTAGGGAACTACTAGTAGTTCAAGCACCAGATCAGAAGGGGGCTTGGAATGAGGGATATCATTGCTGATGTAAGATGGATCTTGGCTGAAAGCAGAGAACACCAGAAAAAACGTTTACTTGTGTTTTATTGACTATGCAAAGACATTCGACTGTGTTGATTACAGTGGATCGTTATGGATAACATTGTGAAGAATGGGAATTTTAGAACACTTAATCATGCTCATGAGGAGCCTGTACCTAGACCAGGAAGGATACAGTCATTTGAACAGAAAAAGGGGATACCACGTGGTTTAAAGTCAGGAAAGATGTACATCAGCGTTGTGTCCTTTCACCATACCTATTCAGTCTGTGTGCTGAACAGATAATCTGAGAAACTGGACTGTATGTAGAATAACATGGCATCAGAATTGGAGGAAGACTCATTAACAACCTGCACTGTGCAGATGACACAACCTTGCTTGCTGAAAGTGAAGAGGGCTTGAAGCACTTACTGATGAAGGTCAAAGACTACAACCTTCAGTATGGCTTACACCTCAACATAAAGAAAACAAAGTCCTCATAACTGAACCAATTAGCAGCATCATGATAGACAATATTGAAGTTGTCGAGGAGTTCATTTTACTTGGATCTGCTATCAACGCCCATGGAAGCAGAAGTCGAGAAATCAAACAACGTATTGCATTGGGCAAATCTACTGCAAAAGGTCTTTTTAAAGTGTTCAAAAGCAAAGATGTCACCATGAAGACTAAGGTGCAGGTGACCCAAGCGATGATATTTTCAGTCACTTCGTATGCATGGGAAAGCTGGACAGTAAATAAGGAAGACGGAAGAATTGATGCCTTTGAATAATACTGTTGGTGAAGAATACTGAATGGACTGCCAGAAGAATGAACAAATCTGTCTTGGAAGAAGTACAGTCAGAATGCTCCTTGAAAGCAAGGATAGTGAGACTTTGTCTAATATAGTTTGGACATGTTATCAGGAGGGACCAGTCCCTGGAGAAGGACATCATGCTTGGTAAGGTAGAGGGTCAGCAAAAAAGAGGAAGACCGTCGATGACATGGATTGAAACAGTGGCTACAACAATGGTCTCAAACACAGTAATGATCCTGAGGATGGCGCAGGACCAGGCGGTGTTTTCTTCTGTTGTGCATAGCGCCACTGTGAGTCAGACCTGCCTCTATGGCACCTAACAACAATAACATTTGCCATTTTATTCTTCTGGGGTTTTGCCTGTGCTTTCCTTAGTTTTGTCTGTGCTGGATCTCTTTGAGGACCCTATATATAAGCCTTCTGAATTCCTTATCAGGCAGCTCCATTACCATCTCTTCCTAAGAAAGGTTTTCTGCCCCTTTATTTTGGTCACTTGGGTGAGCCATCTTGTCTTGTTTCTTTATACAATTTGATATTGTCTGCTGTCTCTGAGGCATTAAGGTGCTATTTTGTTTATTTACGATTTGATATGTTACAGAGCGTGCTGTCTGGCTGGGGAAGGGCAGAGTTGGCTCTCTTCAGCAGGAGAGGCAAGGAGCAGGCAGCCAGGGCTCTCACAGGTGCTCCCACTGATGGGGAAAGGGCATGGTGACCTATAGCAGAAGGTATAAACTAAAACCCATTGCCATTGAGTCGATTCCGACTTATAGCAACCTTACAGGACAGAATAGAACTGCCCCATACAGCTCCCAAGGAGCCGCTGGTGGATTCGAAGTGCTGAGCTTTTGGTTAACAGCTGAGCTCTTAACCACTGTGCTACCAGGACTCCAGCAGAAGGTATAGCAGATACTTTAATAGGCTCTTTAGCAGCAACTATATTCTTTCTGAAACACTCTGTTCCTCTTTAAAAAATTATTGTAATTTAGGCTTATCTGATTGTATTCTAGCATGCCTGTACCTACCAAGTACATATGTTTATATACAAAATTTATAAAATTTACTATCCCTAAACATAGTAAAATTTCTTCCTAAAAATGCTAGTTTGCCTTTAAATGAGCACTTTACTTTTTAATCATTTTCTGTTTCCTGAGGAAAGGTATTATTTAGATATTTGTTATCTCTCCCTAATGATTATTTACATCTAAAAGAGTAAGGGCCATATTTTAGTGGAGCAGCTAAGGATTCCTAATTTTGAGATTAAAATCCTTACAGCCTTTTAGGCTTATATGTATATTCTGAATACTTGCACCTCAGATGAGGTTCAAGGAGAATAAATCAATCATTTTTAAAAATCTGTTTCTGCAGTGTGACCCCTGTGAAAACTGTAATTTCTAAGCCTCAAAACCATAAATATTTTTTCATAACCTATTGCTATTTTTTATTGCTAATAAGTATTTGGTGTTTGTCTCCCTCAGAATAGTGTTCACTTGTTAAAATTATCCTGGTCATAATCATAAAAATTTTGTATCTGAAACTCTTACACATGGTCGATCTCTCTCATTCTGAATCCAGAGTTTTGTTTTGCTTTTTTCCATTTTTATTTGGTCTTTCTACAACTTGTTCTTTATTTACATCCCCCACAATATGGAAAAGGAAATTATTTGTTATGCAGTGGTTAAGCATTCGGCTGCTAACAAAAAAGTTGGCAGTTGAAATCCACCAGCTGCTCCTTGGAAACTCTATGAGGCAGTTCTACTCTGTTCTGTAGGGTCACTATGAGTTGGAATCAGTTCTATGGCAACAGTTTGGGTTTTCTTATTTATTTATTTTGGTTTGTTATGCCTAACCAAAAATTCCTTTGAGTCTCTTCATTTTTACTCCCTCACTAAAATTTTTTAAATTTACTTAACACATAGGCTAAATACCTAATGTCATTGCTCATTTTTTGTTTATTTACTATTTAGCTAATCTCTTCAGTGTTTTCAAATTTATATTGCATTGTTTAACAAAAACTATTTCATGTTGTTCAGTGCTGATTCATATGTCTCTAATGTATTTAATAAAATCTTTTCATGTTGATTCTCTAAATTTTTTTTATTTAATAGTATAAAATTTCTTAGTCTAATCTAACATATTTATAAAAAAACTGCTCACATCTGTTTAAAAGAAATTTTTAATCTTAATTTTGTAGGTTATTGAAGATAATGGTGTTCGAAGAGTTGTTGTGGTTCCCCAGGCACCAGAGTTTCATCCTGGTGGTCACACTGTGTTACACCGTTCTCCACACCCTCCTCTGCCCGGTTTCATTCCTGTCCCAACCATGATGCCCCCTCCACCACGCCATATGTACTCACCAGTGACTGGAGCTGGAGACATGGCGACACAGTATATGCCACAGTATCCATCTTCACAAGTATATGGAGATGTGGGTAAGACATCGTAAAATAATCCTGTTTTATTGAGTTGGATGTTCTTTGCTTGTACAGTAGATACTATCACCATGAGTTTGAATCATCTTGATGGCAACTGTTTTTTTTTTTTAATCATCATATAAAAGAATCAACAGTATTTATGTCATGATTATTTTTTATTGTTCAAGCACTGCTAGGTATTTCATCCTCATGATCACTCTTCAAGCAGATAAGCAAAAAAATCACAAAGAAGAAGTAACTTACATCACTCCAAAATATTTAGCGGAGTTGGCATTCAAATATCAGGTCTTTTCTCTGTCCTGCGATCTCAGCTCTGAGGAAATTTTGAACCAGGAATAGTCATGTCTGTCTTTTTTTTCTTTAAAAGTTTTAAATTTATTTTGTTGTTGTTGTTGAGAATATACACAGCAAAACATAAACCAGTTCAACTGTTTCTGCATGTACAGTTTGATGACATTGATGACATTCTTCGAGTTGTGCAACCATTCTCACCTCCTTTTCTGAGTTGTTCCTCCCTCATTAACATAAACTCACTGCCCCCTAAGGTTTCTGTCTAATCCTTCGAGTTGCTGTTGTCAATTTGATCCCGTATAAATAGATCTTAAAAGAGTGTAATGCTCAAGGCAGACCTTTTTTACTAGTTAAACTATTGCTCAGTTTTAAGAAGACTTCAGGGGATATTATTGATTTAAGGTTTAAAGATTATGTCAGGGTAGTAGTTTGAGGGGTGCATCCACCCTCCATAGCTCCAGAAAGTCTGGAGTCCATGAGAATTTGAATTTTGTTCTGTGTTTTCTCCCTTTTGATCAGGATCCTTCTATGGAATCTTTGACCAAAATGTTTAGTATTGGTAGCTGGGTACCATCTGGTTCTTCTGGTCTCATGACAAAGGAGGCAGTTGTTCATGGACACAATTAACCACACGTTCCATATCCTCCTCCTATTCCTGACTCCTTTTTCTTCTGTTGCTCCAGCTGAAAAGAGACCAATTGTTATGCCTTGAATGGCTGCTTGCAAGCTTTTGAGACCCCAGGCACTATGCAGTGAACTTAGAAGTGTAGAACAGAAGCACTGTCCACATTATTAGGCCAGTTATCTGAAGTATCCCATGAAACCATGACCCTAAACCTCCAAACCAAGGAACCAAATCACATGAGGTATTTGGTTATACATAAGCAGCCTCAGCAGCCTCTCTTTTTTTTGTCATTGTCGTAATTTTATCTATCACACAATTTTCATCCTTTCAACTTTTTAGAGGTGTACAACTTATTGACAGTAATTACAATAATTGATTCTGCAACCCTACCCTTAATCAGTGCAATTTTTCCATCATTGTTAATCCTTCTTTTTCACCTCCCTCCTGTCTGTGGTAACTGTTAATAAACTTTGGTCTCTGTACATTAGTGTTATCAACAGCTGAATGGATAAACTAAATGTGGTCCATACGTACAATGGAATACCACTCAGCCAGTAGGAGAGATGAAGTCTCGATACATAACTACAGTATGGATGAAGCTTAAAGACAGTATACTGAGTGAAATAAATTAACCACGAAATGATGAATATTATATGAGACCACTACTGTAAAAACTCATGAAAAGGTTTACACACAAAAAGAAACAATCTTTGATGGTAATGAGGAAGGGAGAGATAGGAAAGGAAAAACATTAAATAGAATATAGATAATTGGTAACTTTGGTGAAGGTTATGACAGTACACAATACTGGGGAAGCCAGCACAGCTCGTACAAGGCAAGGTCATGGAAGCTTCATAGACACATCCAAACTCCCTGCGGGACCGAACTGCTGGGCTGAAGGCTGTGGGGACCATGGTCTCAGGGAACATCTACCTCAGTTGGCATAAAGTTTATAAAGAAAATGTTCTGCACTCTACTTTGGTGAGTAGTGTCTGGGGTCTTAAAAGCCTGTGATCTTATGAGACTATGTGTGCAGCTCCTGGCTGGAGGGGAGATGTGAAGGCTGAGGGGGACAGAAGCTGGCCTAATGGACACGGAAACACAGGGTGGAGAGAAGGAATTTGCTGTCCCATTAGGGGGAGAGCAGCTAGGAGTATATAGCAAGGTGTATATAAGGTTTTGTATGAGAGACTGACTTTATTTGTAAACTTTCACTTAAGCACAATAAAAATATACAAAGAAAAAAAAAAGCTGGTGATCTGCCATCTAGGATACTGCACTGGTCTCACTTCTTCGGGAGCATGGAAGAATGAAGAAAACCGAAGATAAAAGGGAAAGATTAGTCCAAAGGACTAATGGGCCACACACACACACACAAAAACAAATATTGTATGATCTCATTTATGTAAAATCATGTCTTTCTTAAATCCTGATGGCTATGATACCATTACACAAATTTGCTAGAGTCTGTGAGGAATTTTAAAAACAGCATGACATAACCCCTGGGAAGAAAAGACTACCTTGGAACAGTCGAGATTGTTATATTCCAAGTGGCTTTAACACCACATATGTACTAACAGCTCTGAAATTTCTGTCTTCACCCAAACCTCTCCTCTGAGCCCAGACTTATATTTCTGCCTTCTTGATGACTCCACTTGCATGCCTCGTGCATCTCAGTCATAGCGTTTCTAAACATAAAGCTCAATTTTGGACCCCCAGAACCTGCTTTTCTCTTGTCGTCTTCATCTCAGCAAACGGTACCATTATCCACTCGACTTGCTCAAGCAACAACCCAGTAGTCAAATTTGATTTCTCTTCCTTCAGCCCCCACATTAATTGGTACCAATTTTATTTTCAAGAGTTTTCCAAATTTATCTACTTCTCTTCTCCACTGCTACTCAAGTCTAGCCTACCATCAGCTCTTGCCAGGATAGCTGCAACAGCAGCCTTCCATTTGGTTTTCTGATTCTATTCTAGCCAGAGTAATCATTTTAAAACATAAATCAGATCATTCTCCTACTTAAAAAATTTCAGTGACTTCTCATCGCATTTAAAGTAAAATCTCAAACCTTTCCACTAGGCTTGGGTTTCTCAACTGCGGCGCTGTTAACATTTTGGTATAGATAATTCTTTTTTGTGAAAGACACCCCTCTTCCCTGGTCTTGACAACCAAATGTGTCTCCAGACATTGCCAAATGATCCCTCGTGGCAAAATTGGCCCTGGTTGTAAACCATTGCTGTAGACACCAGGCCTTGTGGCTTGTGGCCCCTGACTGCCTTGTCCCACGCCCAAGCCCCTACTTACCCCTTCAGCTTTTGAAAACCTCCAAGCTCTTTCTTGCCTCAGGACCTCAGCAGGTGGTGTTCTCTCTGCCCAGAGTGTTCTTCCCCTTTTATTTCAGTTTTCAAAGAGACCTTTCCGGACCCAGCCTTATCATTCTCAAACACTGAAACCTGTTTGTTTCTTATATAGAACTTAATGCAGTTTGGTTTTTTTTTTGTTTTTTGTGTTTTTTTTTTGTATGTCTTTCTCCTTTATTTCACTATAAACTCTTAAAGAACTGAATCTGTTTTATTCATCACCATTTCCCTTCCACCTGGCACAGTGTCTGTCACATAATAAATACTTCAGTAAATTTGTAGAATTAGTAACTCTAAATACAAGATTCAATTTATGTAATAGCCTGTAAGTATTGGAATTCATATATATTTTCAAACTTATTTCCATTGTGTAAATAACACATCTTTATTCTGGTAAAATTTTAAAGTAAAATAAAGCAAAAACTTTGCATAAACATACCACTCAGAGTACCTACTAGTAACATTTTATGTATGTTTTCACAGACTTTTTTTCTATCATAAATACCTTTTTCTGTAAGGGGTTTAAATAGTATTTTCGACCTTAAGTTTTTTTAATGGATAAAAATATCACTACCTTACTGACGGATCAGTTACCCAGCACATCACCTCCCAAGAACCTCAGTTCAGATAAAATCTATAGTAAATAAAGACCTGGTACTTCCCACAAGAATTTTTGGTATTATCTATACCTGTAATTCTCAAGGAGACCCTGGCTGGCACAAAAGGTTAATGTGCTCAGCTGCTAACTGAAAGGTTAGAGGTTCGAGTTCACTCAGAGGTTCCTTGGAAGAAAGGCCTGGCACAACCTACCTCTGAAAAATAGCCATTGAAAACCCTTTGGAGTACAGTTACACCCTGAAGGCAGCTGGTCCTGATATTTCTCAGACTTTAATCTGCATACAGATGAGCTGCGGATCTTTGTAAATGCAGACTGATTCAGTAGATCTGGGTGGGGCTTGAGAGGCTGTATTTCTAATAAGTTCCCAGGTGATGTTCATGCAGTGGTCCAAGGATCACTCATGAGTAGTAAGAATTTATACTACAAATCTGTCTCATACTTCCCTTTTTATTGCTAATTATGACATAGTTTTAAAAAATGTGAGAAAATCATAAGAAAAAACTAGATGTTACATTATTGCTATTTTGTATTGTTAAAACCCAGTGTTATCCAGAGGAATGTGCATTAGTCAGAACATGTGAATATGATTCACAGTGCTGTAAAGGAAAGGGCACAAATCCACAAACTAGCCACCCAGTCAGTGATGAAAGACGGAGCCGTATTATACTAAAAAAGTTATAAACCAGGGATCTCAAGTTAATAACCTAACTTTTCAGCTTATGGAGCAAGAAAAAGAAGACCAAAACAAGCCCAGCACTTACCACAAAAGTTTTAAATTTTCATCAAGGCCTTTTTTTTTTTTCCCCCTGCTCTTGCCTGTGCTTTTGGTGTCATACCTAAGAAACCATTGCCTAATTCAGGGTCATGCACATTTACACCTATGTATCCTTCTCAGAGTTTTACAGTTTTAGCTCTTACATGTAGGCCCTTGATCCATTTTTGAGTTAATTTTTTATATGGTGTGAAAAAAACAAAACCAAACCCATTGCCGTCCAGTGAATTTGGACTCATAGCACCCTTATAGGAGAGAGTAGAACTGTCCCATGGGATTTCCAAGGAGCAGCCGGCTAGATTCAAACTGCCAACCTTTTGGGTAGCAGTCTGAGCTCTTAACTGCTGTACCACCGGGGCTCCATATGGTGTGAGGTGGGTTCTAAGTTTTGTCTTTTTCATGTGGGTATGAGTTCCTGTTTTTTTACTCTTATGTTACTTTTACATGCGTTTATAATACTCATTTCAAGAGTATTATACTAGTTGCGTAAAGTGCTGATAAACTAAAGCTGTTTTCTCTTATAAGAATTTTGGGGCTTTAAAAATTTTTTTTTCTCATTATAGATATTAAGTTTAAAGTAAAAAATAAATTCCAGGGAGCTACTGATTTTATCATATTGCTATGTGACTTTTATTAGAATGAGGACGTTCTTCTAAATCACAGCCTTGAGTTTATATCTAAGATGTAATGTTTTGTACCTAGATTCTGTTATTAGCAAACAGTCGCACTTTTTTTTCTTGCTAACTTCTAAAATTTTATTTTTGAGTGATTTCTTTTTTGAGTCGGAATCTAGGCAGATGACGGTTTCTCTTTTTGCCTATTTCATATATTTGATGTTTAAGGAGATATCAAAAGTTAAGGCTACAAAAGAATAAAAGAAAACTACACAAGTCAGTCCAGATCTTGTTCTCCACCTGCGGTAATCATAGCATACCACCAAGCTGTTTGTATGGAGATTAATAGTTAGGAAAAGATGGGGGAAAATGTCTCTATAATCTAGAACAAAGCTTGGTCTATCAGTTGGTAGGGAGACAAAAACCTCTGTTTTACAAATTTATTCTCTTGAAATATTTTGTAATGAATCTTATATAATGTAATAATAGATTTATATGCTGTTCTTTTCTCATACCATACACATATTTACAAAAAGTGAGCTTTGTAACAATGTTTGTTTCTTTCTAGATGCGCACTCTACACATGGAAGGTCTAACTTTAGAGATGAAAGATCTAGTAAAACATATGAACGTTTGCAGAAAAAACTAAAGGACCGCCAAGGAACACAGAAGGATAAAATCAGCAGTCCACCATCATCACCTCAGACATGCCCTTCTCCCACAAATGAGCATAATGGACTTACAAAAGGGCAGAATGCTAGTGGCGTAAACACCGGATCAGCAAAGAGCAAATCAGGGAGAGGGAAGGGCAGTGTACAAGTTGATACAGAAATAGAAGGTAGCTATTTAAAATGCCTAGTTATTTTTGCTTTTCCTTAGTCACTCCCTTTTTCATCATTTAACCTGCTAGATATACGTTCAATCATTTCTTCAGATAAACTGTAGATTAATAGCTTAACACTTCCAGAATGTGAGAAAAAATTTGGGAACCTAAATTGTTAATAGAGAACTTCATTTTATCTATTTGGGAAACCTCAATTAGTAACTTCACCTGTATAATAAATTTTACTGACCAAAAGAAATTCATCTCATAGGAAAGCTCAGGTGAGACTGAATCAAATTCCTTTTCTTCCAGGCCTTTTATAACGTTACAGTGGTTTTTATCAAAATTCTTTTTATTTCTCCCAATTTCTTTATGTATAAAGATTCTCATAGCAACTAATTGTGTCATTCACCAATCTAACTATATACTCTGTAGATAGGATAGAGTGTTCACCGTTCTTTCAGAAGTTCTTATGTCTTAAAGAACTCAGTCCTTGTTTCCTTTGGATCAATCTTTCCCCTAACTGTGACTTCCACCGTATGAACTCTGGAGTACTACTCTTTGCAGCTATTAGTTCCATCATTCTATGTAAATATAAGCTGGTTTACCAATATGTCTTCCATATACACTTCAGTGTGGAATAAGTACCAAGATACTTACTGGTGATGTTAAGCCTCTTACTACTGCTTATTTTCTGTAGTTTCTATATATATACT
Organism: Elephas maximus indicus; assembly: GCF_024166365.1. Lineage (NCBI taxonomy): Eukaryota > Metazoa > Chordata > Mammalia > Proboscidea > Elephantidae > Elephas > Elephas maximus. The sequence continues at coordinate 29,553,332 of NC_064832.1, read as the reverse complement.
GTTGGATTTTTTTTAATACTGGCTATATCTGTTTTAACTTCTGAGCATTTAACTTCAATTTAAATACCATATCACATTTACTTTTGATTTTAGAGTCTAGAGTATCAGGTAGCACATTCAGTAAATTCAGTAAATACTGTATTACAGTGATTTTAGGAAGTGATTTTGATACCCATTTTTTTAAAAAGGCTGTAAGTTTTATTACAGCTGTTTTAAAACAGTTTCACCAAAAATGACTATGAAGCATATTAATATACTATTTCACAAAGACCAGTAACCATAACTCTCTGTCCTTGAGTATACGTACCTAAATTGGTATTCTAATTCATACTTCTATTGAATTATCAAAGAGTGCAGCTAATTAATATGTGACTAGGAACTAAGAATGCTTACATATTTCGAGGAAAATATCAAAATGTAGGCCATCCTAAGTCTTCTCACCTTCAATTTCCTTAAAATTTCTATTCCCCACCAACAAATTTTAAATAATGCTTTTACAGCCTTGTAGCTTGTGTATTAGCAACATTTACAAAATTGTTTTTCCATATTTTTGAGACTTTCTGATTATCCTTGGCAGCACTAATGTTTCAGAAGAATTAAGCTGAAGTTTCAGGTATATCGTAAGAGGCCATCAATTATGGCCACGCCAATTCTGCCATTTTGGGAAACCACAATTAAGACAGGTCATGAAACAAATACTCAGTTGACTTAACCATTTAGAGGCTTAAGATTGGCAAATGAGAACTTTCCAAAGAGAGAATTTTTTTTTACAATTATGAATAAAAATACACTTTTCTGTAAGAATAAGAATCATTAGCTTACTGACTGATTTAGATATATGTAGTGGAGTTATAATTAGTAATACTAGTTAAAATGGAAATTGACACTAAAGCAGAAAAGTGCTGAAGAGCCACAAACTGCTACGTATGTATGAACTTAGGAACAAAAACTAGAAAATAAATACCAACCTAGTTCAGAAGACATATTGGGGTGGGGGAGTTGCATTTAAGCTCATTTTTTTGATACTGATTTTTTTTTTTTTTTTTTTTTAAGAAAAAGACGAAGAAACTAAAGCAATTGAAGCACTTCTTTCCAACATTGTCAAACCAGTGGTAAGTATCTTGTGTATTTTCTTGATGTTTTTATTCAGTATATCCATATAGAATTTTGATATATTTTTATTCAGGCCTTACTTAAAACTTAACTATTACGAATAACCCAAACAAAAAACAAACCCTCTCCAGTTGAGTCGATTCCAACTGATAGCAACTCTATAGGACAGAGTAGAACTGTCCATAGGGTTTCCAAGGCTATAAATCTTTATGGAAGCAGAAAGCCAAGCACTTTTAACACAGTGCCACCAGGGCTCCATATTAAGAATGGGAAGTCAAAAAGAGATCAATACAAATCTAACTCAAGGTGAAATACACTGATCAGTAAAGCAGAATATTTAGTCAAGAATGCATTTTTTATATAAGAATTTAATATATGGTAAATGACATCGCAAATCTTTGAGTCAGGCAAAGGTCTAATAAGTAATATGGGTACAAATAATTGTCAGTTTTTTTTTAATCCATTTATATTATTTCCTCATAAAATATGCACAATTCCAGATGCAGAAAGAGTTAAATTAAATCAGACTATAAACTAGAAGAAAATTAGTATTTCCCAACTTTTTATAAGCTATAGATGTAGTAGAAGAAATCAGAAAATAGTATGGCAGCAGCATTGGCTATGTTAAAATTTTTGTATGTTCTTAAAATAGCTTTAATAAAGGCAATCATCCTACTAGGAAAAAATATTGATGACATATCACAAAAAATTAATGTTAAGAGCTCATACAAATTGAATTTTTTAAACCCATTAAAACCATAAAGAGTTCTTCACTGGTAATCAAAATAAATACAAATTAAACTTCTGTGAAACTATGAGGTTTCATTTCTCACTAAAAAGCTACAGAGGCAAAAATGTTACAGCATTAATGTTAACAAACAGTAAAAACAACTAAAGGGGATATATAGATAAATTGTGGTATTTTTATTGGGTGAAATGCTATAGCCATTAAAAATACGGTTATGAAAACTGCAGAAATATGCAGCAAAGATGCTTTTGACAGAAGTAGGGGGAAAAAATCTGGAGACTAAGGTATTCGTACACCATAATTACAGCTTTAAAAAGAAAAGACTTTAGGAAAAGTAGGAAAAAATTTGAAGAAAAATCACCGCAATATCATAGTAATTGTTTCAGTTAGTCTTTTTCTTTGTTTTATGTAAGAGTTTAACTTTACTCCATTTTGAAAGCAAGCTATCAGAAGTGCTAGTGATTAAGATTGAATCCTAAATATTCTTATTAATATGTGAACTTTTACAGTAAAAGATTTAAGTAGTACAGAAATATGTAGAGTAAAAATAAATCTCCTTTACCCACTTCTCCAGCTTAGTCGCTTTTAACAGTTTGGACTTCGATCCAGTTCTGTTTCAGTTGATTTGTGTGTGCATGTCTGTCTGCATATAAATTTTTTTCTTTTGTCTTTTTATGAAAATGAGGTCATACCGTATTCTATTGTTCTGTGGCTGGCTTTTTTCACTTACTGTGCTATGCCTTAGCAGTCTTCGTATGTCATTACATCATTCTTTGAAAAGATGCATGGTAATTCATCTAGTCTGATTCAGTTTATTCTAGTTCAGTCAAATATTTATTGAGCACTTACTACATGCCAGTTAATAACAAATATACAAACAAAATTGTGTGATTATGATGAAAGTGGTCTTACAGAATGGGGTGATCTGATGAGAGGTACTGAGGAAGCGGAGAGTTACGTTAAACAGGGAGATCAAGGAAGCCCTCGCTGAGTAGCCACCGGAAGAGTTAAAAAAAAAAAAAAAAAGATTGCAAAACTTGGAAGCTAGAGATAGAATGGAAAGCAAAGAAGAGACATGGTCTCTGACCAACTGAGCATCATACAATAAATGTAAAATCATAATGGTGAAGTGCCAGAACAAAGACTTATAGTGCTGTAAGAATGTATAGTAGGAAGATTAAACCTCGACATGGATATCAGGAAAATTTCTCTAAGGAAGGGATGATTAACTGAAATTAAAAGGAAAAGTAGTGGTTGGGCATTGTGTAGAGGCAGTACTCCAAGCAGAGTAACCAGCTCTTGAAAAGCACTGCTATGGCACATTTGAGGAGCCAAAAAAAGAAGAGGAACAAAAAGCTTGAGTGCAGTGTGTAAGGGAGAACAGCTCTAGTCTGTGCTGTGCACTCATGGGTTGAGTGGCTTTGGACTAGTCACTTAACCTTCTGAATCTGGTTCTTCCATAAAATGGACCGTAACCGCATTTTAAATCCTTGCATGCTTGAGATAATTGATTATATTAGAAGGGTTTGTTTTATCTTTTGGGCTTCTTTGAAATTGTTCCAAGTCTCATTTCTATCAAATGTACTAACATCTTCACTTTAATAGTGCTTAAAATTAACCATGTCTTGCCTTTTACTTATTATGTCTTACTTTTAGAATCATTACCCCTTCCCTTTCCCTTTTTATAGTTATCAGAACTACTAAATGACTCTAAGTTTCCTTAGGCTCAACCTTTGAGTTAGCATTAGAATAACCCCCTCACTTCCTAAACCTCGTACCCAGACAAGCAACAAGAATTGTCGTTTCTTCTACTTTAATATTTCTAGAAATCTAGAAAAAAGATATTCTAGTTTCTCATATCTGCTACCTTTGTCAAAATCCATACCCCATGTATGGTTTGAACTCTTTAACAGTAGCTTCCGAGCTAGATTTCATTTAACCTGACGGCTTTTTTGCAAGGATACTTTTGATCACTACTTGACAAGGGCCACAATCTGTCTCAAAAATTAAAATAGACTGTACATAACCCAGTCACTTTATATAATAGTTATTTTCTTCTGCTACCAATTATTCTTTGTCAGTACTCATACATATTTTTACACAGTCATGTTTGTTTTCAGCTACTGCCTAAAAATGAGTTCAGGATGGGCGCATTGTGTGATGGGAAAAGAACTGGATTGGGTCCTAGTCACTAGTTGAGTGTCTTCAGACAAGCCACTTAATCTTGGGGAAAATGTAGATAGACAGACCTGTTTTGCCTACTTTAATGGATAGTTGTAAGGATAAAATTAGATGGGTATAAGAGCAAATTTTAATTCTAAAGTAGTTTACAAACAGGAGACATATTTCAGATGATTTCCAAACCTATGTTTTCAACCGTTATTAACTCACTTTTTCCTTTGGAACTAAATCTTCTAGAGAATGCCCAAGTTTGGATGTTCTGCCAGCAACTAGAACTTTATCTGGAAAAGCAAATTATTAATCTTTCCTGATCTATTTTCACTTCTCCATTGTTCCTCTAAAAAGAAGGAATTGGATTATTGGATTAGAATCCTCTGTGTTCTCTTTCCTTTTAATATTTCCTTCAGTGAAATGCATAGCCATCCAGATTTCGCTGGATCACATACGTATATCAATATCATCTTAAATTTCTCCTTTACCTTTAACTCTCCTTGGGTCAAATTGAACTCCATGCTTTATCAGTTCTTTCACTGTAAATGCCTAAGAGCCACTCTTCTCATCCCCACTCAACCACAATTACTACCTCAGTCCTCACACACAAATTTCCCAGTAACTGGGAGTCCAGCTCTCTTTCTCCTATACAACTGTTTATAATTCATGTGTATCCAGTCGCAGAAGACAGCACTTTAGGCATTTTTCAGACTTTATTATGTTCAGTCGTCTTGGTCTCTCTGTAGTATTTGACACTGTTGATCACTTATTTGAAAACTCTGTAACCCTTGTCTTTTAAGACATGACTCGTCTTTTCCCTTCCTCCTATGATTCTTTTAATGATCCTCTATCTCTTTTTCCCCCTTTATCAATGGTTCTCATAGGACTGGAATTACTGTGTAACTTTTTAAAATACACACATACTCATGCCTTGCACAATCAGCTTGTGAGTATAACCTTAGGAAAATAAGTCAGTTTTATCGTAATCACTTATCTCTTTTCTATCAAATTATATCCTCTCTCAAAAATCCTTAAATTGTATTTAAAATTAACCTCTCATAGTTTTCCACAGTTAACCTAATTATTCTTTTTGTGCCTTAACATTTATGTGCAAGTCATAAAATGTTTTTTAATAGAAAAGGTTGAGGCTAAGAGTTTCTCTGTAAAAACTGGAAAAGTTGAAATTAGCCATTTGTTTTGAGACTTTTTTAACTATATTTGCTAAATTCAGCATAGTTTCCTGGATTGGATCCTAGAACAGAAAAGGGACATTGATGGAAAAATTTAAAAACTCCGAATGAAATCTGTACTTTAGCCTACAGTATTCTATCAGTGTTAATTTCTTACTTTCAACCAAAGTACATGGTTATGTAAGATGTAAACATTAGGGGTAGCTGGATTAGCAGTATACAGGAACTCTGTGTACTAGCTTCCCAACTTTTTTTTCTGTAAATCTAAAATTATTCCAAATTATAACTTTTTAAAAAAATTACTATATTTGCACAATTACAGTAAAGAATAATTATAGTAAATAAAGTGTCTCACTCAGCCACTCATTTTATAGATGAAGACTGAAACTCTAAAGATTGAGTTCAGTATCACCAAGCTAACTATTTACAGGCTTTGTTTTCATACGCGCATGCGCGCGCACACACACACTTTGGATGATGTGATGAGCACCTGCAAAGCCTGATTAAATAAGCTCTGTATTTTTTATAAAGTAGATGCCAGTTAATGCTATTAACTGGCTTTACTGTTCCTCACAGTTTAACACAGCTATGGTTATCTCATAAAATCAAGAGACCCTTAAGGGTATACATATCTGTATGTTAATGTTTGTTTGTTTGTTTTAAACTGCTTGATTACAGGTGAACAGCCAGATGGACACTAGTTAATACAAAGAATCGTTCTTAAGTCCATTGTATCAAGAAACAAAATACCAAGACTTTTTAATGACATTACCATATTTTTACACAAAGAAACATAGAAGGCACATGTTACTTCTGTAAAAATAATGGCATTACAATAAGTCAGGAAAATACTGTTTCCTGTGACTTAACAAAAAAAAAAACTTTTTTTTTTTTTTTTTAAAACAGAACCAGAGTAAAAACGGCAGTAGTTGAGAAGGAGAGAAAGTTATATTTGTGTAGAGATGGCTTATTTTGCCTAATTTAAGAGAGGGGTGATCTTTATCCCAGTGATTTGTGAGTGTGTATTGTTTTATGTTTAGAAACACTAAGATAGTCAAAAGTTAAATGTAAATCATGTTGAAACGAACTTAAATGCCTAAATATAATCTGATATCTTACCAATCTGTACTTTAAACTTTATCTAATCACTGAACTTTTTTTAATTAAGTCTGTATTATAAAATAATGCATACTCTTAAAACTATCCCAGTAGTACAGAAATGTATAAAACACAATTAAAACCTTCTGATCTTTCTCTTACAACTCTCCCACATCCCAGCACACACATACAATATCTAAAGGTAGCAATTACCCTATTAGATAATACATTTTCAAACTTTTTTTTGCATATTTTAATTTTAACACATGCCATATATAGTGCTTTGCAGTTTCACTTTTTCTGCTATTACATAGTACCAGTATGTTGAGGACATCTTTAAATGTCAGTGCAGATGTATCGACCTCATTCTTTTATGACAGCTACATTGTAATATATTAAGTTTTTTTTTTTTTTTTTTTTTACCACTAGTCAGTGCCTGTTTTCCAGGAGGGTTTTGCCATTATTAACAGTGCTGCAATGAACATTCTTAAATGAGTATCTTTGTGCAGTTATGCAAGATTATCTACAGAATATTATCCAAAAAGAAAAATTCCCGGAAGTGGAATTGCTAAAACAAAGGGGAGATGAATTTTAAATTTTTATAATGGTTTCCAGGTTGCTCTATACAAGGATTGTACCAATTTGTACTCCCATCCACATTTCAGAGAGGGCCCATCTCTCTAAACCCTGAACACACACTGTTGGATGAGAAGTAGTATCTAATTTTAATTTACGTATTTAATTATGAATGCATGGCACAGGACCAGGTGGTGTTTCCTTCTGTTGTACTTAGGATTGCTGTGAGTCGGCATCAACTTGACAGCAACTAACAACAACAACAGTTACGAACGCAGTGATACATCATCTGTTGTCCATTTATATTTATGTTTCGTTGGACCGTCCATGTTCTTTGATGGTTTTCCTCTTGACTTTTTAGTCTTTCCTATTATAAGTTGTTGTTATGCCCCATCATGTTGGTTCTGACTCATAGCGATCCTGTGTACAACAGATTGAAACACTGCCTGATTCTGTGCCATCCTCACAGTTGTTACTATGTTTGAGCCCATTGTTGCAGCCACAGTGTCAATCCATCTTGTTGAGGGTCGTCTTCTTTTTCACTGACCCTCTACATTACCAAGCACGATGTCCTTCTCCAGGGACTGCTCCCCCCTGATAACAGGTCCAAAGTACATGAGAAAAATCTTTCCACCCTTGCTTCTAAGGAGCATTCTGGCAGTACTTCTCCCAAGACACATTTGTTCACTCTTTTGGCAGTCTGTGGTATATTCAGTATTCCTCACCAACACCGTAACTCAAAGGTATCAGTTCTTCTTCTTCAGTCTTCCTTATTCATTGTCCAGCTTTCGCTTGCATATGAGGCAATTGAAAATATCAAGGCTTGGGTCAGGTGCACCTTAGACTTCAAAGTAACACTTTTGCTTTTTAACACTTTGAAGAGGTCTTTTGCAGCAAATTTGCTCGATGCAATACATCATTTGATTTCTGGACTGCTGCTTCCATGGGCATTGATTGTGGATCCAAGTAAAATGAAATCCTTGGCAACTTTAATCTTTTCTCCATTTATCATGATGTTGCTTAGGTGGTCCAGATGTGAGGGTTTTTGTTTTCTATGTTGAGGTGTAATCCATACCGAAGGTTGCCGTCTTTAATCGTTATCAGCAAGTGATTCAAGTCCTTTTCCCTTTCAGCAAGCAAGGTTGTGTCATCTGCATAATGCAGGTCGTTATTGAGTCTTGCTCTAATCCTGGTGCTGTGTTCTTCTCATACAGTCCAGCTTCTCAAATCATTTGCTCAGCATACAGATTAAAAAAGTGTGGTGAAAGGATACAAACCTGACGCATACTTTTCCTGCTTTTAAACCATATTCCCTTGTTCCATTCAAATGACTGCCTCTTGGTTTCCTCATGAGCACAATTAAGTGTTCTGGAATTCCCATTCTTCATAGTGTTATCCATTATTGTAAGACAGTTCTGAAATTGAAAAAAATTAATGCTTTCAAATATGAGTGTTTTTTTCTTTTTTTCCTCTTCCCATTTCGTCTTTTGACTGTTTATGGTGTTTGCTTTAATAATTTTGAATGGCCCAAAATGGTCTTCAGACTTCTGATGAACTCATCCATCCTTTCACAACATATTATTTCCTGTCTATAAATGGGCAGGTTTCTGTTTGTGAGCCATTGTAAGTAACTATATGAAGGTATATTTTATTTAATCTTGAATCCTCATTAGACATTTCACTGCTTATTGTGCACATTATAGTTGTTCAAAACTTTTAAATATTATGTTTTTGCAGGCCTCAGACATCCAGGCAAGAGCAGTAGTACTCACCTGGTCACCTCCTTCCAACTTCATTAATGGTGAAACAGACGAGACTACTACTGGACCAGAGCTCTGTGGTTATGCAGTTCTGGTTTCGAGTACTGGAAAAGATGGCAAATACAAGAGTGTATATGTGTGAGTATTTGTCTTGTTTTGCTCCCTCCCATTGTATAAGCTAATGGCTTACAAAGAGCTTAATACTAATTTTGTTCTATTTTTCCCTCCCTCTTGCTTTTATTTTGAATCTTTAAGTTGACCAATGATAGTGATTTTAATGTATATAGTCCAGATGCAGGCTGGTGCACATTTCTGATAACACTGGCTTGAAACAGTCATTTTCATTGGGCACATTCAGCTTTTAGCAGTTCAGTGGGCTCCCTGGTCGATGTTCCAGTACTGACATATTCTCAGATTATAAATTGTGATATATGGAACCCAGGAGCAGAAGTGGAGAACTCCTTATTGTGACCTTATGAAGTATGATATTGCTCCTATAAGGACTTGGATTTTAATTCTTACATGTACACGTGCATGTCCTATTATAAATGAATTTAATACCAGTGTTCCTCATTTTATGTTGATATGTTAATAAGCATATTTTTTTCCTTTGTTCAAAATAGATTGCATGTCAAGTAGTCTTGAGAAGAGTGAGTGGCTAAAATTGTGGCATTTATGATTGACAGTTATAAAATAAATAATTTTTTTGTCCTTATATATAGAAGTTGCTTATTGTGAAAAAATAAAGGGTAAAAGGCAATTATTAGTTATACTTTAAGCACCAGGAAGATCATGAGGGAGGTGGTTAACCAATTGAGTCATCATCATTAACAATGAGCAATGGATACACAGCCTTCTTGGTATCATTTTTTAAAAAAATATCTGATATGGGGAAGAAATGAAAGTGAAACTGCCTTGGTATGCCTATCATCTAGTAATATAAGGTTATGAAATCTTCTTGCTTCCGTCTCTCTCTAAAGACAAATAAACCTACCTAAGAAGTAAATGGAAACGCTGGTAGTGTACTGGTTAAGAGCAATGGCTACTAACCAAAAGGTTGGCAGTTCACATCCACCGGGCGCTCCTTGGAAACTCTATGGAGCAGTTCTGCTCTGTCCTATAGGGTCGCTATGAGCCGGAATCGACTCTACAGCAACGGTTTAGTTTAGTTTTGTTTTTTTAAAGGGGTAAATATGAGATGAAGGAACATAAACATAAAAATTTTTTTTTGTGTTAACGGCCATTTCTACTTAGATATGGCTGCTTGCTAAGAGGAAGAATTTATCTCCATTTGCAGCCTGACCAGAGGACACAGAGGAACATTAGGCACCTCATTTACCCTGCGCCAGTTAAGGCCCCTGAGGATGCTCTGCAGCTGCCCAGTTCGTTAAAGTGTACTTCCATCAATGGGACATGTTTGTTTTCTCATCTTTTCTGTGATTTGAGAAACGGAATAGCTGGGGGCAAGAGGGGCAAAAAGAAGAAGTCCATAACGTAGAGAGGAGAGAGACTTGATCAAAGGAAATAGAATAGGGAGTAGAGCTAAAAAGAATATATATACTTACAACATGAAAAAAATAATAATAGAGAACAGACAGGCTTGTGGCTACAGACTCAAATAATTGTATCATATTGTATCTGATTGTTTTAAAAAGATGTACTGTTGTATTTGAAAACCAGTAGTGTCCACGGGAAATGCTTTCCTTTAAATTCACTTTTTTACTTATCTACTCACTAGACTGTAACATTCTAAATAAGATTTAGTGTTATATTCTAATAAAATGAAATAGTGGCAGATCACATGTAAAATTTTGGTAGTTTCATTTTCAGTAGTTGTTTTATTTAGCTTTTTAGCCATTTGCAAAATAGATTTTTTAATAATTGGAAACAGTCCCATTTCTTCAGTAAGCTAAGTATCTTCCCCAAATCCATTCCAAAAAAAAAAAAAAGGTCTGGCTTACCCAGTTGCTTTGCTTAGCGTGCCTTTTTTTTTTTAACATGGTATGCTGGTTTGTACTTAAGTTCAGCGTATGTCCTAATTGCACAAATTCCATATTAGTGGAATCTGAATAAGGTTACAGTTGGTAAAGAGCAATATAATTTCATAAATTATATATATATATCAATTATATATAATTCATAAATTATATATTTCACACTGATAACCCAGTACACTTCTCTGCAAATGCTTTTTTTATCGACAATGAATTGCTCCCCTCTTTCCTTTCCCAGTGGAGAAGAAACAAGTATCACTGTAAATGATCTCAAGCCAGCTACAGATTACTATGCAAAGTAAGGAGATTCTACTTGTTGATTTTATACGATATAGCATAAGCTTTTTTAAAAATAATGATTTCCTAAAAATATAAATATAATTTAAGTACTAATTTTAGATTAAAAACGTAGACTTTATAGACTTTGATTTTTCTGTTGGTATAATTTTATCAACATTTTCCCTAAAAAAAAAAAAAAATTTAACTCACATATTATAGTGGAGAGTTAATCACTTTGTAGGACTAATCTGTGTAGTATGTTTGCAATACCTAATTTACCACTGGGAACTTGTCCAAGCTTTTGAAATTTGTACGTAACAGAATCTTAAATAATATTTGGTTTGTACTCACGTACTGCATCCTGTTTTGGAAAGAGATGTTGAAATGCTCAGAATTTTAAACGTTTAATTGGAGTGACTTTGGATACTGTTTTACTCTGTGCCATTTCTCTTCTAGTATAATTTACTGAAGTTTAATAAACTGTGGCATCCCCAGCTGGGGCCCAATATAAGACATTTCATTAATCATCTCCATTTTTAAAGGGAGTATTTGTGGTTGGAATTACTACCATTAAACTATTAAATTAATTCTTCAAGTATTCTTTCTGTGGATGAACTCAGTATTGTCCAAACTAGTGTTTTTCAAACTCCAGATTGCACCATTAGTGAATCCTGAAATTAACTTTGGATTTTTGGGCATTTTTTAGAAAGTGAAATGGAGTCAAATAGAAAAGAAAGTATCCATATATTACACCTAGTTAAGGGTATTGTTTCAGGAAATTTTTGTTTCATATATATATATATACACACACACACACACATGCATAGACACAATTATGCCACAGTTTAAATGTATTTCTTACTCTGAGTTGCAGTCAAAAAACTATGAAAGCGCTGATCTGTCCTATTTTTACTTTTTGGGGGACTGCGCTCTATTTCTAATACTCATATATTCTAGATAGGACGTTTAGAGAGAGTACCTATAAGTACCTAAGGATGATGATGTTGAACATAGGGTTCTGCAGGGTAAAACTATTTATTTTATCACCGTAGAGTCCAGGCAGAATATAATTCTATAAAAGGAACTCCTTCAGAAGCTGAAAGCTTTACCACCTTGAGCTGTGAACCTGATACACCTAATCCACCAAGGATAGCCAATCGGACCAAAAATTCACTCACTTTGCAATGGAAGGTAAGAAAATTCGGTAGAGTATTTCCAACTGGGCATTTATTTCCTTCTTTTTTATACTATTAAATTTTGATTGTTTTCGGAGACAAAAAGAGCTAACTTAAGTTAGTTAAGCTAACTAACTTGCTGTTGCTCCTCACATGCATTAAATACGCAGTTGTTTCTTATATTGTTAAATAACACTCTTACTGGTTTTTCATAATGTATATATATAAATATAGTAGAAAAGATTGATTTATACTTAGCAGTCCTTATTATATCATACATTGTGATTATATTGAGATTTGCTACAGTGATTCTCAAGCACCCCCATCACCTTTTTTTTAATAATTTGTAGTGACAACTTTACTATGCTGAATTTCATCCTAAAATGCAATTCTTAATAACTACACTCATAGTTTGTTTTCTTAAGGTAATATGATGCCTTAACTGAAATATAAAGAAGTAAAATTCTTTTTAATAAAACGTTATGTATTTTAACACATAAATATCTGTGCCCAGCTACACAAGGCATAATGACCTGAACAGACATCACACATAGAATTGGTAATTTGAATACCAAAGACATATTGTCATTGGTGGCTTGACTCTCTGAAATAGCACATTAAAAAAAAAGCCTACTGCTGTCAAGTAGATTCCGACTCATAGTGACCCTATAGGACAGAGTAGAACTGCCCCGTAGGTTCTAGGCTCTGATAATTAAAAAAAAAATAGATATTTTACCTACATGAATATCCAGTGGAATATTGAAAAGCACTGGAGGAAGGGAACAGTTCTTCGTTGTACTCATGGTCCTACACGTTGCAGGGCTGTTAGCATCCCCAGTCCCCACCCCTAATCACCAGTTACCCCATTATTGTGATAGTCAAAAACACCTCCCACAAAACTTCTCCTAGAAAGGAATACCACCCCTGTTAACAACCACTGATTTGCAGCGAGAAAATAGCTAGTCATCTTGGCTTAATTGAGTACTCTTACCTCCAGAGCAGAACTCACGGCTAGATTTCCTTTTGCAGCTTTTGAAAGTTTGGGGCCTATTACTTGCTCAGTAGCTGAGGATATTAGATGCTTTATGTAGTTAAAAAGTACCATTAGCATATGTAAATAAGTATAAATATATATACCCATTTTGATGCGTGATTAAAAAATGAGTATGACTAGTAAATATCTTGTCACTTACAGTAGCATTTATTTGTGAATATGTACAGGCCCATTCCTTTGGTAGAGCAACTGGAGGAACAGCCCAGTACCCTTCATGTAGGTTGGGTTTTTGTGGGACACTGCTCTTTATTCTGAAGATAATTAAAATTTGGTTTTGAAATTTCTCCCTCTAACAGTATACCAACAGGCTTATAAAGATGCAGACTGCGCTACCTCGTCAAGTTATCCACAGAGGTTGCCCAGGCTGGGAGCCTTCTAGAAATGGCCCTGTATACACACACAGCAATCAGCATGGTTGGAAAAGGAAATACCATTTTTAATGGTTCTCCTGGTCCCCGACAAGTATCACTGACAAAGAGTAATAGTGGATGTATGTTGTTGCAGTTGGGAGAACAACATAATGACCATTGTTTTAAGCAGCAGTGTCTTAAAAATACAACATTCTGATGTTTCTTTATGAAAACTGTGAAATGAAATGTCTCTTTACCAGGACAGATATATGGGTTTTTCCTCAATTGATTATGAGGGGAAAAAAGAGGATTTTGCACATACCAAGATAACATTTTAACTGTAGTTTCACTGAGTACCTGCTTATTTATCTTGCATAATTGGAATTGAGGTGTTTCTAATTAAGTCAATTTTCCTGATAACTTAAGTTGGCTGTTTAAGTGAACACAGTTTATACGTCTTAATTGTTTTTTACATAAATATTTCTAAAAATGGTCCTAGTTAACACTTCATTTATCATGTCATCCTCTCATAGTGCTTGTGGTCAAGATCCAGGAAAAGAGACACTAAATTAACTGAAATAGAAACCACAAAATCTACACTAGTAAATCACTCATTCATTCAGCAAGTATTGGTTGAATGCTGCTGTGTGCCAGGCATGCCTGCCTTATATCTATATTTTGCTTTTTATTGTGTTTAAAGCATGCTAATATAGATTATCTCATTTTGATCTCCATGGCGACCATTGAGATAGGCTGACTGAATATTTGTTATTTAATAGCTAAGACCATGGACTTTGAAGTCTTGGCAGATTTAGTTTTGAATCCTGACTTTTAGTTACTAGCTGTGTGACCTTGGGTAGGGCTCTGGGTCCCCATTTTCTCATCTGTAAAATATATACCTCAGAGTTGCTTCGAAGATTAAACATATAATATCTGTATAGCCAATACTTGGAACATAATAAGCATAATAGCTATTGTTATTTACTTTTAAAGATGAAGAATACTGGCTTAGAGTCGGTTGTTGTTGTTGGCTGCCATGAAGTCAGCCCCCAATTCATGAGGACCCAGTGCAAAACAGAACGAAATGCTGCCTGGTCCTGCACCATCCCCGTGATCAGTTGTGGATCAGACCGTTGTGATCATAGATAGGGTTTTCATTCACTGATTTTCAGAAGTAAATCACTAGACCTTTTTTCCTTATCCATCTTAGTCTGGAAGTTTTGCTGAAATCTGTTCAGCATCATAGCAACTCACAAGCTTGCACTGACAGACAAGTGGTGACTGCGCTCGAGGTGCATTTGCTGGGAATCAAATCCAGGTCTCCAGCATGGAGTGTTAAAATTTTACCACTGAGCCACCACTGCCCTCTAGGGTAGTTCAGTGACTTAAATATCAGGCCTTTTGACTCTGCTGCCTCACGTAATCTAAAAGCATTATCATGGGGATAACAGTATAAGAACAGTGGCATGGGGTAGCAGTTGAGAGAACTTTTCAATCAACTGACATTGTTTAGAATTGCCAGTACATGGTGATAATAAAAAGCTAAGTGAGTCAGTTTTGTACAGACCTCTCCACTGCTCAACCCCCAGTACACTGCTAGATAGAAATACCAATTTTGTGGTCAGATAGACCAAACTCGTTTTTTTTCCGCTCTTTATGTCCATGTGATCTGGGGCAACTAACTTGGGTTCTTTGAAGGCTCTGTTTCCTCTTTTATAGAATGCGAGGTAATGATACTTCATAGGGGATTAAATGAAATAAGGTAAAACACTTTACACATGATAACTCAGAGAAAAGCTGGAGGATAAATTGTTCAAGGTGGACATTTTGACAACCTACAAAAAAAAGTTAGAAATTAAGCAAAGTAAATGTAAGACCTTAGCAACTACACTAGAGCAATCTAGAGACAGTAACTCAGGGGAAATATATTTTTACACCCTTCACCTCCTGCTGTGACGTGTGGGGTTTTCTCTGTCTTTGGATCCTCTTCTCCACTGCTGTGTAAGATTTGGAGTTTCCCAAGGATCTTTCTTCTGTCCCTTTTTCATTCACTTTAAACTTCCAGTGCTGTGGGATATTATTGTCTAACTTTTCTAGCAAATTCTGGCCATGCTAACCATTTAAAAAATACAATTAAAAAAAAAATTATGTAAGATATGTTATTGTTCAGCAAAAGTTAGACTTCCATGTCATAAAAGACTCTTTACTGAAAACTTAGAATCCTTGATTGCTCTTTACATATTTGGTAGTATATAAAAACTGGGTAGAGTCCAGAAAATCATGGAAGTAAGTTCTAGGGAGAACAATTTAAAAAGTTAAGATTGTTTAATTTTGGTAAGAGGAGTCTTAGAGTCTGTTGTCTTCAAATGTATAGTTATTTTAAGGGTAGCAGTGATCAGTTTTGCACCCAAGTGAGGACAAGAAAAAGAGGAAATGGGTTTAAATTGTAGGAAGAAAATTCGTTTAGAAATAAGGATGAGACTCTTAATTTTGAGAGTGATTAAATACTGGAGTAAAATGCCAAGGGAAACTGAAATTTTCACCCCTGAAGATCTTAACAGATTGACAAGTCAGTGGTCTTAGGTCTTCAGGCACATTGAGTCTAGAAGCAGCAGTCCAGACAGTATGCCCTTTGGCGTTCCTTCCAGCACTGTAGCCCCTTGAACCTTTGGTACGTTATACAATATAACCTTTAGATCATAAGAGGAGTTTTAATGAAAATGAAAGGATCAATCCTAAAGAGCTTAAAGCGATAAAACCTTCCGATAGAAAGACAAAGTGATTTTTTAAAAAGGGATTATAAAATTTAAGATAGTTCTTGCTAAAAGGGGTTATTCACCCAAATTTCCTCTCTCCTGCGGTTAATATACTAGCAAGTACAATGATGATCATGTGCCAAACAGCATGTACAGAAAGAGGCTGGGGAGGGAAGGCTGCCTTGCAGGCAAGGCCACTACTCCTTGTCCCCTACTCAGAGAACATTCCCTGATTGGTTATTCTGTATTTACTGGCAGCAGCAGTAGTCCCTTCCTCTTTACCACACTGAGAAAATAAATGTTTCTGGTCTCTCAGAGGGCAGTCATCTTCACTTAAGGCAATTACTTTACTTTGTGTCTATTAGTAGCTATTATGTCCATTAGGAGCTCTGAAGACGGGGGGGTGATGACAGTATAGCACACCTGTGCACCCAGCATGTCCCCTTTATTAGAAAAAAAAGTTAGTGAAACAGTACAATGCACATCCCAGGAGTGAAGCAACTATAAAGAAAAAGGTTAATGTTTTTGTTCTCCTGATTTGGTCTTTTGTTTTTCCATTTGAAAATAGTTCATAAACGAATTTCTGCAGTTTTTTGAATTAAATATTTGTTTTCCATAGGAATTAAACTGCTTTGGTGCACTTGCATTGAATTGTTATATTTCTTTTTTTTTTAATTTGTTTATTATTATTCCTCTCACTTTCTTGTGATGTGTATTTTTTCTTATGTGATCACCCAACTACTGCTAAAATATAGAACCTTTCTTTTGTAAATAGCTGCTGATGAATACACATACACTTTAAGTAAATATAGTAAATGTTTATTTCAACACTTGGATAGCATCATGTAAGAGATTCAGTTTGTAATTTGCCAACATTAAAAATAATTCAAATTACTTCTTACATTGGAAATAGAAATAAAAGGGGTTGTTCACTGTTTAGAGAAACTTAAGTAGCTTTTTGCTCAAGGAGTAGTGCCCTTGCCTGCAAGGGAGCCTTCCCTCCCCCCCTTTTTTTTTTTTCCTTGCATTTAAAAGGATTGTGTGGTCTACAATACTTGTATTTTTGTATATTCTCTGTGCAAATTTTTCTAGAACTAAGTCACAGAGAACATTTGCAACACAATAGATTCCTTAGATTGAATTACCTCAATATCTTTTACAGAAGCACTAATTTGTATTCATTTTATTTGTTTTTGTGTGTATGTGTTTTAGGCACCTAGTGACAATGGTTCTAAAATTCAGAGCTTTATTTTGGAATGGGATGAGGTAAGTAATTGAATCTTTTTATATTTTTAATTCCTCAAAATGATTAAAATTATATGTATTTCCACAGCAGAAAAAAACTGTTTTAATGAGGTATTTTTTTGTTCGTTTTGGGGTTTTTGTTTTCTCTTTAAAAATAATGTGATTTTTATGTGATACATGAGTGAATTAGTGGTGTTCTTAGAAAACATTACTGACTGAACCTCAGTTTGTTTTGCTTTTTTAATGAAACCACCATCAAAGCTCTCTCACTAAGGTAAATTACCTTGATGAAGTAACGTTTTTCCCACATCAGTCTTAAAGACAAGTGTTTATTTCCTAGGGCTGCTGTAACAAATTACAATGAATTTCGTGGCTTAAAACATTTATCCTCGTATAGTTCTGGAGTCCAGAAATCCAAAATGGGTTTCAGTGGGCCAAAATCAAGGTGTCAGAATGGACATGCTCCCTCAGGAGGCTCTGGGAAGATTTTGTTTCCTTACCTTTTCCAGCTTCTGGATGCTGTCCTCATTCCTTGACTTATTGTCCAGTATCATATTTCCTTTTCTTCTCCTACTTCCACTGTCATACTGCTTTCCTATTCTGTCTTCTAATGTCCCTCTGCCTCTCTCTTATAAGATGCTTGTTACATTTAGGACCCACCCAGATAATCCAGGATAATCTCCCCATCTCAAGATCCTTAGTTTAATCATGTAAAGTATGTGTGACCATATAAGTAGTATTTTAGAGGATCTGGATATCTTTGAGGACCATTATTCAGCATCCTGACTGTCATTGTTTAGTGGTCAGTTACCATGTTCTCTCGTGTCCTGCTCTTTACATTACAGCCAAGAGAATGCACCAGAAGAAGTAGAAGAAATTCCATTGATAATTTGGAAATTTAGCAGTATATTAAACCAAGTAGGCTTTAATCCAGAAATGCTAAGAGAATTCAGAATTAAGAAAACTATTAATATATCAGAGCCCTTGGTGGTACAGTGGTTAAGCACTCAGCTGCTAACCTAAAGAGGTCGGTGGTTTAAACCCACCAGCCACTCCACAGGAGAAAGATGAAACAGCTTCCACAGAGATCTGACTGAACAAAGGAGACTAGGGAAACCCTGAGAGTATGGCTCCTAGACACCCTTTCAGCTCAGTAGTGAAGTCACTACGGAGGTTCACCCTTCAGCCAAAGACTGGACAGGCCCATAAAACAAAACCAGACTAAAGGGGCATACCAGCCCAGGGGCAGGGACTAGAGGGTAGGAGGGAACCAGAAAGCTGGTAACAGGGAACCCGAGGTTGAGAAGGGAGAGTGTTGACATGTCGTGGGATTGTTAACCAACGTCATAAAACAGTATGTGTACTAACTGTTTAATGAGAAACTAGTTTGTTCTGTTAACTTTAAGCGCAATAAAAAATTTTTAAAAACAACGTTTATAGACTTGGAAACCCTATGGCGCAGTTCTGCTCTGCCCAATAGGATCACTGTGAGTCAGAATCAACAGCAGTGGGTTTGCTTATGGTTTAATTGCATATCACATTTTATATTAATTTAAAAAAAGTATCATCTTGAAAAGTTATGAAAAGGTCTTTGATAAGGTTTAGCACCCACACCAATTAAAACTCAAAGCAAATTAGGAAAAGAAGCATAATTCCGTATTTGGTAGTTATTTTTATGTTAAAATAGCTATCATCACTAAACAATAAAGGCGTTTCTATTCAAAGCAGAAACAAGTCAAACTTGCCAGTTATCCCCACCTTTATTTAACATTCAGGAAGTTACAGTTAATGTAGTTTGACTTGATACCAAAACAAGTAGTACAGCCGTGGGGCCTGGGCTGAGAAGTAAAATACCGTTAATTGGAAATTTTAATATTTCCTACTTAGACAACTCAGTTGAATCAACTGACAAGAGTGTTCAGTAAGGGCAGCCAGATACAAACTAAAGTTTTTCTTTGAGGCAGAAGTCACCTTAACCATCCTTTGCCTCTACCAACATACTAAAGAAATTGGATGGAGAATGAGAAACTTGTCCATGTTATTTTACTTAGATCCTTAAATGTCTAAAATCCTTCAGTTGTCTTGAGGTTCGGTTTTCTATTTCTCTTCTTATTGCCTATAATTGGGCTTTTCTCTCTGCCAGCACTTCTTTCAGTGTTAATCTAAGCAACAGCAACTCCGTGATTTTTATTTCAAAGAAGCTTAGCAGCTGCCTAGGTGGAAGTTTGTGGGTGGGCTTTGTCTCAAAACAGCTTGCATAGAACTTTTCATAGGTTAGGAAAACCCATCAGTTGACCAAATCAAAGATTGCCCTATTTCCACCACTACCAATCTTCCATGGAGATGGTAGGGGTCCATACCTGGAAAGAGATTCCTTTTTACTAAAACCAGAGGTTTACCTACATCAGTCACCCTTGCTCATCTAGGACTGTAGGTGAGAGCCTGCCCACACACCTGCTGACTGATTATCTGGACACCTGAGCTGAATCCATACAAGAAAAGTGAACAGAGTCCTGAGCTCACATACCTAGTAACAGCTCTTACCACCTGGTGACAGGACATTAGAGCTTCAAAGGCGCCAATTATTAAACTAGCTCACTTGTGCAGCCTTTTTGGGCATATCAAAAAGAACAAAACAAGAAGCTAGGACACAGTAAGCAAACATAAAATAAATACAGTAACTTGATGGCTCAGAGACAACAGTCAATATCAAATCACATAAAGAGTCAGACCATGATGGCTTCAGCAAGCTCCCAAAACAAAGAATCAAGAAATCTTCCAGATGAAGAGAACTTCCTGGAATTACCAGAGGTAGAATACAAAAGATTAATATACAGAGCTCTTCAAGAGATCAAAAAGGAGATCAGGCAAAACGCAGAACAAGCCAAGGGACGCGCACACAAAGCATTAGAGGAAATTAAGCAGATTAGACAAGAGCACAAGGACAAATTTAATAGGCTGCAAGAATCTGTAGAGAGACAGCAACCGGAAATTCAGAAGATGAACAAGAAAATTTCAGAATTAGACAATTCCATAGAAAGTCATAAGAGCACAGTTGAGGCAATGGAAGTCAGAATTAGTGAGATTGAAAGTAAAGCACTTGGCACTGACATATTTGAGGAAAAATCAGATAAAAGAATCTTAAAAAATAAACCCTAAGAATTATGTGGGCCTTTATTTATCAAGAGGAATAACCTACGAGTAATTGGAGTACCAGAACCAGGGGGATAACAGAAAATACAGAGAGAATTGTTGAAGGTTTGTTGGCAGAAAACTTCCCTGATACCAAGAAAAATGAGTAGATATCTAAGATGTTCATTGAACCCCACACAAGGTAGATCCCAAAAGAAAGTCACCAAGACATGTTACTATCAAACTTGCCAAAACCGAAGATAAAGAATTTTAAGAGCAGCTAGGGATAAACAAAAAGCCACCTAGAAAGGCAAGTCAATAAGACTGAGCTCAGACTACTCAGCAGAAACCATGGAGGCAAGAAGGCAGTGGGATGACATATATAAAGCCTTGAAAAAGAAAAATCGCCAGCCAAGAATTATATATCCAGTAAAACTGTCTCTCAAATATGATGGCAAATTAGGATATCTCCAGGCAAACAGAAGTTTAGGGAACTTGCAAAAACCAAACCAAAATTACAGGAAATACTACAGGGACTCCTCTGGTTAGAAAGTCAGTAACATCAGATAACAACCCAAAACTAGAACACAAGACAGAGCAACCAGATATCAACCCAGATAGGAAAATCACAAAAATAAATCAAAGCTGAAACACTCAAAACAGGGAGAATTAAAACAAAAAAGAGGGACTAAGAAATGTCAAAACAGGGAAACAGCTGTCATTATGTAAAAGATGACGACATTAAAACAAAAAAGAGGGACTAAGAAATGTAGAGATAGATCTTTGATATGGAGAGGAAGTGAAAGAAATAAAAGTTTGGTTTAAACTTAGAAAAACAGGGATAAATATTAAGGTAACCACAAAGGAAGCTAACAATCCTACACATCAAAAGACTCAGCAAATACAAAATCAACAACAGTGAAACAGAGGAAAAGGCAATATATGAAAAAAACGACTCAGCACAGAAAATTAAGTGCAGCAAAGAAACCCATCAACAATACGCAAAAAAAAGACATCAAATGACAGCACTAAACTCATACGTATCAGTAATTATGCTGAATGTAAATGGACCAGATGCACCAATAGAAAGTGGCAGAATGGATTAAAAAAACACTATCTATATGTTGCCTACAAGAGACACATCTTAGACTTAAAGACACAAACTCAAACTCAAAGGATGGAAAAATATATATCAAGCAAACAACAATCAAAAAAGAGCAGGAGTGGCAATATTAATTTCTGAAAAAATAGAATTTAAAGTAAAATCCACCACAAAAGATAAGGAAGGACACTATATCATGATTAAGGGTCAGCACACCAGGAGGACATAACCTTTACACATCCAATGACAGGGTTCCAAAATACATAAAACCAGAGGTTTAGCACCTGCTAAAACAAAACAAAAAACTTAATTCAAAAAGCTATACAAAAATACCTACTCTCGACACCTCTCTGCTGCACGTGGCTGTGCACCCAGCCAGGGCGCGGAGGCCGTGGCACCCTGGAGCCACTGGCCTCCGTCACCGAGGCAGTGTTGTCCCTGACCATCGCCAGCGTATTCGCAGCATCTGGCGAGAGCCCAGCCCTGGCCCCGCTGCTGTGCGTGGTCCCCAGGAGGTTCACCTGCTCCTTCGTGGATTGCCACGCCAATTACAACAAGGCCTGGAAGCTAGAAGCACACCTGTGCAAGCACATGGGGGAGAGACCATTTGTTTGTGACTATGAAGGCTGCAGCAAAGCCTTCATCAGGGACTGTCACCTGAACCACCACGCCCTGACACACAGTGGAGAAAAGCCATTTGTATGTGAGGCTAGTGGCTGTGACCAGAAATTCAATACAAAATCAGACTTGGAGTGCAAACATGAAAATCATCAAAGACAATATGTGTGTGATTTTGAAGGTTGTGAGAAGACCTTTAAGAAACATCGACAGCTGATAGTCCCTCACTGCCAGCCAGCATGCCAATGAACCACTATTAAAGTGCAACCACAAAGGATATGGAAAACACTTCGCATCCCCCAGCAGGTCGAAACGACACGAGAAGTTCCATCAGGGCTACATATATCCAAAGGGATGTTCCTTTATGGCAGAAACATGGACGGAGCTTCTGAAACGCGTGAGAGAAGCCCATAAAGAGGAAATCAGGTGTGAAATATGCCGGGAAACATTCAAACGCAAAGATTATCTTAAGCAACATAGGAAAGTGCATGCCCCAGAAAGGCATGTGTGTTGATGTCTAAGGGAAGGCTGTGGAAGAATGCACACCACCGTGTTTAACCTCCAGAGCCACATTCTCTCTTTTCATGAGGAAAAGCGCCCGTTTATGTGTGAACATGCTGGCTGTGGCAAAGCGTTGGCGATGAAATAAAGTCTCACTAGGCATGCCATTGTCCATGATCCTGACAGGAAGAAAATGAAGATCAGAGTAAAACCATCTCGTGAAAAATGGAGTTTGGCCTCTCACCTCAGTGGCTATATCCCTCCTAAAAAGAAACAAGAACAAGGTGTACCTTTGCCTAAAAATGAAGAGTCGCTGAACTGTATTGAAACAAAAGTGCTCTCAACAGTTGCAATCCTCACCCTCCGCCAAGTATCAGGTTGCCCTATATAAAGGACAGACCAGTGAGCTTAGTTTTGTTTTTTGTCTTAGAAGCACGTTTATCTTTATTAAAATCACTGGTTCAGAACAAAACAAACAAAAAATACCTACTCTCCAGTTTTTAAATTTTGAGTTTGTTGAACTATTTTATATGAAAGATGTGTAATGTCTCAACCTTCTTTTAAGATCCATAACTTACATGTAACAAAGATGACTCTTACTGTGTACTAGCTAATACATTAATACATGCTAACTAATGTGTTAAAGAAAACATACTAGAGTCCCTGGGAGTGCAAACAGTTAACATGCTCAACTGCTAACTGGAAGGTTGGAGGTCCAAGTCCACCCAGAGGCATCTCAGAAGAAAGGCCTGGCAATCTTGCTTCTGGGGGGGAAGCCATTGAAAACCCTGTGTAGCACAGTTCTACTCTGACACGCATGGGGTCACCAGGAGTCAGAATTGACTCAATGGCAGATGGTAAAGCTAGTATGTTACTATACATCAAGTAATTTTGAATTTGATGTAGATTTGTCTTTTTACAATAATGTACATAATATGTAATAATCAGCCGTTTCTTTCAGGGAAAAGGAAATGAAGAATTTTGTCAGTGTTACACGGGTTTACAGAAGCAATTTAAGATTACAAAACTGTCACCAGCAATGGGTTGTAAATTTAGACTATTGGCCAAAAATGACTATGGTACAAGGTAAGGTATATTTTATAAACTAATATAGATATTTTAGATTTATCCAGTCACTTTAATGTGTATAAATTATCCACAGTCCAAATTATCCGCTGTAAAATCTGCTTTATCACTTTGTTGATAGAGTTAAGACATGTTACTAGCCTAGCAAAAGCTGTAAGAAAATGTCTTAGTCACATAGGGATTACAGGAAGTATAAAAACCAAAAATTCTACCAAGACTTTCAAATAACATTATAAGTTAAGTCTTTATATGTGACTATGAGTTTTTTCTGTTTGTCCTCAGCATGTGTGATTTCATTAGTTTATTTAGTATCTGGTGAATTCTAAGAACATCAGAGATACCTGATTTAAATAGAAATGCCAGATGCCCTTCAAAACTCACATTGAACTGATTTTTGTTTTATATATCTCTGCTCACCTTTATGGGGGCAGGTAGGTTTAATTACATAACTGAGAATTTGCATTTTCTAGTTCATATAAATGACATTATACAGAAGTGCTTAAAAAGTAAACATTTCATTGAGTTTATGGTAATGACTGTAGAATGATTTGGAAAAGGATAGCAAGAATAGCACAACTTGAAGAATGTAATCTGTGTCACATGTAGAAATTACTGAGTTGGTGTATGTTTTGTTACATATCTTTTCACTACAGTAGAAAGAAAGGGAGGGAGAGGGAAAATTTATACCAGTGGAAGAATGTTATCATTGTGCTCAGACCTTTTCTATGAGCAAATGTATGTGTTTTTTCATTGACTTGGTACGTTAAGATTTAAAAACCTGAACGTAACAGCATTTCTAAAAGAATACTGATGTACTTGGAGGTGTCTGACCTGGTTACTATAAAGGTATTGTCAAATTCAAGATACATTATTTGGATTGTAATTATCAAAAATTAGTTTTTAGCTATAATTGTATTTTTTTTTTCATTCCTTGTTAAAAACTATTTGTTTCAACAGTGGTTTTAGTGAAGAAGTCTTATATTACACCTCAGGCTGTGCCCCTTCTATGCCAGCAAGTCCTGTATTAACTAAGGCTGGAGTTACATGGTTGTCCTTACAGTGGAGTAAACCCTCAGGAACACCATCAGATGAAGGAATTTCTTACATTTTAGAGATGGAGGAAGAAACTTCAGTAAGTATGGATGTGTATTTTAAATTGAAAACATATTTAAAGCATATTTCATTGTGGGAATAACCCTAATGCAGTAAATATTGCTGTAGCAGTGCCTTCTCCAAATCCTTTGAAGTCTCAGTTTGTTATTATCTGGGAGGATGTGTAGAAAGGGGGTTGTTTTACATGTGTGTGTTTATATGTATGTATGTGCCTGGGAACAATATGAACTATATTTTAAATACATATATTCTGGGGGAAAAGGGAGAGGGGAGGAACACCACAGCCTCCTAGCCTAAGCACCTCTAAAAGTAAGAAAACAATGTGTCTGCCTTCTTCGACTGTGCTAATACACTGCTTCCCAAAGTGCCACAGAATATTTTAAGAGCCCCACATGCAAGTATGTAGTGCAGCCTGAACCTAGTTCTATACCAGTGGCTCATCTCCTAGAGCGGGAACCTGGCTGAGCAAGAGTTAGTGTCTTCAGTGAGTTCTTTCATATATAGTTCAGTAACTTCAGAGTTACTTTGAAGCAGTATGGGTTAAGATAGCATTAGTCAACTTCTAGGAACATATATACCCAGGAGAATTGAAAGCACATGTTCATATAAAAATTTGTACATGAATGGTCATAGCAGCATTATTGGTAATAGCCAAGAGGTGGAAACAATCCGCATGTCCGTCACCTGATGACTGGATAAACAAAATGTGGCATAGCCATACAATGGAATATTATCCAGCCATAAAAAGGAATGAAGTACTGATACGTGCTACAACATGGATAAACCGTGAAAACGTTCTGTATCTTGAAGCCACTCACAAAAGACCACAGATTACATGATTCCCATTAAATGAAATGTCTAGAATAAGCAAATCCATAGAGAGTAAGTCTGTTAGTAGGGTGGGGAAAAGACTGACTGTTGATGAGTACAGGTTTTTTGGGGGGGTGACGAAAATGTTGTGGAATTAGATAATGGTGATGGTTGCACAACTTGTGAATATACTGAAAACCACTGAATTGCCCACTTTTTGAAAATAATAACATTGAGAATATAGTAAAGCACAGTCACTGGGGCTGTAAATAGCAATTCCAAACCTAAGTGGCATGCCTGTCTGTCAGCACAACCATTCATTTATTCATCTAAACACAACTATGTGTCCAGAGAAAAATATGTTAAACAGTTATAGCTCTGTAACATCTCTCTTATAAAGTCCTGCTCTATGGATAAGCTTACTGATGGTGAAGCCACTATTGACTGATTGCTCCTATACCTTCTTAATCCCTTAACACAGAGATTTTCTTTGGCTAGTATATTTACTGAGAAGTGGTCTCCTTCATCCTCCTACGTATGTCCAGTAACATTTTTGAGTCCATCAGTCAAGACTGAAACACGTTGAGGCTTGCACTTGACAGAGTATTAACCATATAGTAGAAGATGAAGAGGAACCTGGGTCTTACCACATACTCATTATTCTGCTTATTTCTGCTGGTAGACATCTGATGAAGACTTTGTCTTCCCTCTCTTCCCAGGGATATGGTTTTAAGCCTAAATATGATGGAGAAGATCTTGCTTACACAGTGAAAAATCTCAGACGTAGTACAAAGTATAAATTTAAGGTAAGCTGTGAAAGCCCTTAAAAGATTTATTTGTTGTTCTTGTTCTTACTATTCTCGTTGTTTTAAAGCCAAGAGCATAACATCATTCCTTTGATTTTTGAATCTTAAGTAACTGGATTTTCTGTGAGCTTCGTTGTTTTAATTTCTTAATACTCTATAACAGTGCTTTTCAAACTTTATTTAAATTCAAAACCACTTTTCATTGCTTTACTGGACTTTTCTGTGCATAATATGAAGGAACATCCTTTTAGATATGGTTTTATTAGAAAACATCCAGAGTGTGCATTTTTAGTGAAGATTCCAAAAAGTAATGCTCTTTTCTTCCCAGTGCATCATATCAGGTGGTGCACACTTGGATTTTGTTCAATTACTGGTAGTCACTTAATGAAAGTGATTCCTCCCATGTTTCTCCGCTGTAAAGTTATTCTTCTTCTCTTTGTAATTAGTAAGTATTTTGTAAATACTATATACTGTGTAAATATCTTGTGCCTCTTCTTTCACCCATTAGTTTTAAGATTCATTGATGATTCTTGCTGGAATCAATTATTACTGTGATGGTTGCCAAATGGTTATTTTTAATTTCATCATTCCTTCTGCATTTATTAGTAGGCATTCTACCCCAAGGAAAAGCATCCCTTTCTCACACTTACTTTTATCATTGTGTACTCATGGATTCTGGTTGATTCAGTGGATTATTTTTTGTTACTAATATTACAGTGTTGATTTTGAAGCTCAGTTGTCACAGGTAGGGGAGCCCTTCAGCCTGGCTTCATAATCCTTTTAACATGTCCCCTCATTCTTTGAGTGCTTCATTACTTTCTGGCACAAGATATTCCTCTCTTGTTGTACTTCCCCTGCTTCAACCCTGGAATTGGCCATTTCTCAAAGCACCCTGGTTCCTTTTAGTGAACAATGGTATCTAGAAGTCAAGACCTGGGCATAGATTTACTCTTTTAAGCCTCATTTCACTGCTCGCAGACACCTTCTCAGTAGACAGAGCTAGGAATAATATATTTGTTTTGTATATATGTAATCAATATTTATATATCTAAACATGTACAGTTAATATATACACAGTTTACATACACCTTTACCTATGTATTTCTGTATTTGTATTTTTTTTTTTAATTATGAGTTCCCACCCAAAACCTCCAATTGCAATTCATCACCCCAGGTTAATTCTAGTTTTCTCCCTTTCTTTATTTCTAACTCCCTTCATCATCAGTGAGAAACATCATCCCAGTTATTTTCAAAATGTTTACTTATTAGGTCAGACCTTTCCCTTTCTCTCCATGTCCTCATATCCAGGATGCTAGAGTTCCTTTTGAGAAGCCCTGGTGGTGCAGTAGTTAGAGCTCTCGGCAGCTGACCAAAAGGTCTGCAGTTTGAACCCACCAACCGCTCTGAGGGGAAAGATGTAGCAGTCTGCTTCTGTAAAGATTTCAACCTTAGAAACCCAATGGGGCAGCTGTACTCTGTCCTATAGGGTCGCTATGAGTCAGAATCGACTAGACAGCAGTAGGTTTGGAGTTCTCTTTGGCAACTGTTGCTGCCTCCACCCGACGTACCCCTGCCTCCCAGCACAAATGCTTGCCTTGTTTAGCCCACCTCTTGGCTTCTTGACTGAATAATTCCATGAAGAGTGTGCTTACTAGAGGCATTAGCAAGCTTTGAAGATTCTTCTACTATGGAGACTCTGGAAGTTATTATTAAGGACTCAATAACTGAAAGGTATCTTCCTTAGTATAGCACCATCATTCTAGGATGTATTTTTTGGCTCTTTTACTTGGTCAGTAATATACATTCTTACTTCTTGTCAGGGTGATTTCTCTGCTTGCATTAATTAATATACCAGTAATATAAACCAGCTAACACATTTGTACAGAAGTTTCCCCAAGTATATAACAAGATACCTATTTGTAAATTCAGCATTTAAATTTTCCTACCAGTGTTTGTGTAATGAAATCACTTTATATAAATGATAGAAGCCACTGTAAGTGTTTTCACTATAAAAAGCAAAGATAAATGTTATTGATCCTCTTAACCTTAGAAAGATTTTAATAATAATGGGAAATTTGATCATACAGTACATAATAATTATATTTGTTATGCTTTATACTATTAGTTTCATTTAAAAAATAAACTTCTGGGTCATTTTAATTTCCAAATAAAATTTTTATATTTATAAGATTTATAAAATACCTGAGAATTATATACAGTCATTCTAGTTTTCCTCTTATGTTGTTTAATTATACTTTCACTTCAGTAGTGACAGGCAGAGGAAATAACTACTGATGCATATCATATACAGCCTTATAGGCTATGATCCACCACCCATCTATGATGGCTTGAGTGTTGCTATGATGCTGGGTCAGATACCAGCAGGGTCACTCATGGTGGACAGATTTCAGTGACACTTCCAGACTGAGACAGGCAGACTAGGAAGGAAAGCCTGGCAATCTACTTCCAAAAATTAAAACGCTATGAATCACATTGGATATATAGTCTGATATAGTGCTGGAAGATGAGCCCCCTAGGTTGGAAGACTCAAAATATACAGTGGCTGCAATAATAGACTTGAGAATACAAATGATCACGAAGATAGTGCAAGATGGGCAACGTTTCATTCTTCTGTACATAAGGTCACCATGAGTCACAGCTGACTCGACTAACAACTAACAATAGCAGGCCATGATAAGAAATTTAGATTCTATTTTGAATAAGATGAGAAGCCTTTGGCGGGTCCTGAGCAGAGAAGTGGTAAGGTCCCTCTGCCTGCTGTATAGAGAGTGGACGGGGTAGAGGGTAGGAGTAGAAACTGGGTGCAGGGAAACTAATTATTAGTATACTGCAGTCATCCAGAAAAGATAGGCTAAATGAGCCTTTGAGTAAGGCACTAGTAGTAGAGAACAGAGATGTGGAGGTAGAGTTGACAAGGTTTATAACAGATTTAATGTGGAGGTTTAAAGAAAGAAGACTCAAGGGTGTCTCCTAGATTTTTGGCTTGAGCAACTAGATAGATAGTTTACTGATTGTGAAGACCAGGGAGGCGGGTTTAGAGGAGACAAAATCATGGTTTGATAGTGGACTTGAGCTTTAAGTTCAGTAGAGGAGACGAGGTAGAAATACAGGTACAATTAAATTTCTAAAACCAAATATAATAATAAATAGTATTTTTTATCTATCACTGCATAACAAAACCCAAAACTTAGTGGCTTAAAACAACAACCTTATCTCACAGTTTTCTGTGGATCAGAAATTCAGGTCCAGCTTAGCTGAGTGGTCCTCATTCCGGGTCTCTGTGGTCACAATCAAGATGTCATACAGGACTGCAGTCATCTAAAAGCTTGACTGCGATTAGAGGATCTGCTTCCAAGCTCAGTCACGTGGTTGCTGCCAGGGGCCCTCATTTCCTCAGTGACATTGGCCAGAGGCCTCAGTTCCTTGCCATATGGGCTTCTCTGTAGGGAAGTTACACATCATCATTTCTGCTGCAGCCTATTCATTAGAAGCGAGTCTATTAGGTACAGCTCATGGTGAGTGGAAAGGGAATTAGGCCTCCCTTTTTGAAGAAAGGAGTTGAAGAGAATTTGTATGGATGCCTTTTTAAACCCCCAAAGAGTATTTAAAAAATAAGTACAGAAAGCCTTAAAGCCTGTCAAGCCTCTTCAGGTTATACCTCCATGCTGTGATGACTCTTGTATTCAGTATCAAAATGTTGGACTTACACTTTTATTCCCAGGACTGACTCTAACAGCGAAGTGTACCTGAATACTCGTCACATAGGCAGAACCCCAGCTGAAGAAAAGCAATTCTCAAACAGGTCTTCACAGTTCAAAAACTTATCATTATATCGTTTGAACCTATTTGTCTCTCATCACTTTGGTCATTAAGCCAATATCAACAGAGTATCAAGCGTAAACTCTTACGTCTTTGTGTTCTCTTTACAGGTTATTGCCTACAACTCAGAAGGTAAAAGTAATCCAAGCGAAGTGGTAGAATTTACTACATGCCCTGATAAACCAGGAGTACCTATAAAGCCTTCAGTTAAAGGAAAGATACATTCACACGGTTTTAAAATAACTTGGGGTAAGATATTATGCATATTTATAGACTATTACTTTTCTATTTGACTAAATAATTTGAATATGAAGATCATTTTTAAAATATTGGAGTAAATTTGTTAGCACAAGCAAGTCCAGTAAGAAATATGAGAGTCATTTCATTCTTTGGGAATCTTCTGTGGAAAGCTTTGTACTCACACATATTGAGTTCAGATTTGATATAGGAGGAACTTGGGACCCACTGTGATATTACAAGCAGGAGTAGGATGTGTGAAGTGAAAGATTACTAAATTTGTAGCCAAAGTCACCTGGGTTGTTCTGGCTCGCCCATGAGAAGTGAGAATCATGCATTTGTTTAAAATAAACATTTATCAAGCACCTACTTATGTAAACAAAACAAACCCAATCCATTGCTGTCGAGTCGATTCCGACTCATAGCGACCCAATAGGACAGAGTAGAACCACCCCATTGAGTTTCGAAGAAGCACCTGGTGGATTTGAACTGCCAACCCCTTGGTTAGTGGACATAGCTCTTAACCACTAAGTCACCAGGGTTTCCGCTTATATAATTACTGGGAAAATAAAGATCAAATAAACTGGGTCCTTGCTTGAAGAATTCAGACCAATGAAAGTACTTCATGGTATTTATAAAGTATCTTCAAATTTGAAACAACCTTAAAATCTAAAGCAAAGTGCTGGTGTTAGAAATTGTTGCTATCCGTACAGTGGAATATCATGCAACCACTAAAAATTGTTATAGAAAGCCATATTTAAAAACATAGTAAATTAAGTGAGAAGCAGGTTACCTAATAGCATCAGGTAATGTGGTGCTGTTATTAATAATAAAACATTGTAGGTGGCTCTTCTTTTTAAACAATTCTAGGTTTTGTATTCTGTTTATTAGGATTTCTGTCATTTTTTAATTTTATGTACTTTACCTAATAACACTTTTGCATCTTTGGATAGACCCACCAAAAGACAGTGGAGGGGCAGCCATCAGTAAATACGTAGTGGAGATGGCAGAAGGTCCTAATGGTAAGAAGAAGTATTTCAAAGGTTTCAGCTGATAGATTTATACCTGTCAGCTGTCCCTACTCTTCATGATTGTACAGTTTATATTATCTCTCTTCTTCCCTCTTGCTCTTCATTTGCTACTGTAGAAAGATGTTTCTTCACTTCAGGCTTTCCTTGATTTTTCTCCTTTGTTTGTAGCAGTTGGGATTTTGCCTGTTATGACCCACTTTGAATTGTGATCTCCAGAAGTATATTGAATCAAGCATAAGACTGATGTACACCTAGATAATTACTTTTACATTTTCTTAAGTTTTTTCTCATTTTTTTTAAATCACATAGTTCCAGTATACTTAGACAAACGTCATTAATTTATTCAGTTAGATTCGTATGCGGGTGTATCAGAGACAAATTATTTTCTAAAATTTAACTCACATTATGCTCTTTTTAAAAATAAATTCTATGCCCAGTGAACCTTATTCTTGACTCATACATTTAACAGTCTTTATTTCTATGGAATGACCTATTTCCTACAAAAATAGGAATAAGAAGAAGAATGTCTTTTAATTAAGACTGAACTTCCTATGGTATTTGTTCTTTCTGCTCTTTGTGTGTTATAATGTTATTACTAGACTGTAAACACATTTAAAATGCTTAATTAAAAGCAAATTATCGATCTAACCCAAAGTTGGTACAGAGTTACAGAGCTATTTCACCTCAACAAAGCCATGCAAATTTGCTTAGGAAGCTGTATGCATAGAGAAATTAGATCATTTCCAGGAAACTCGTAACGAGCTTAGATTGTTTCTGACAAATTACATAAACACTTACTTAGTGAAGCTAGGATACCTGCCGTGTCCATGATACCAAGACATTAAACATTACCTCGTAGTTGATTGGACATAATTCTTCGCCCTGCAGGAAACAAATGGGATATGATATACAGTGGAGCTACTAGAGAACATCTTTGTGATCGACTGAATCCAGGCTGTTTCTATCGTTTACGTGTTTACTGCATCAGTGATGGAGGACAGAGTGCGGTAATACTTATATGTAGATTCTGTTTTTCAAGTTTGGACACGTGGAATGGGATCATCAGATGCCTCCTCACCCCAAATATTGAAATATCCACAGATGTATAAACGTAATTTCTGTAACCCCTGTGGTTAATCTTATAGGGATCAAGGTAGTCTAATATGATACTTAGCTCATAGTAAGTATCCAGTGAATATCTATTCTCTGGTTCGTATTTAGCTTTGGAAAAACAAAGAAAACATTGGAGAAATTTTTATAAAGATAAATTTAAGGATGATACTCAATAACCGTATGTAGCACAAATACAAATAAAATAATTGTGGACTGATTTACTGTTCATAAATTGTGAATGTGTCAGGACGAGCCATAAAATGTCACTTAATGTTGAAAACCCAAATGTTAATATTTACTTACTGTAAAAATTTGGCCATTATTATTTTTGTTGTTATTGTTAGGTGCCATTGAGTCAGTCCTGACTCATAGCAACCACATGTAACAATAGAACTGCCCCATAGGGTTTCCTAGGCTGTAGTCTTTACGAGAACAGATCGCTAGGTCTTTTCCCCTACAGAGCCGCTGGGTGGGTTCAAATCGCCAACTTTTTGATTAGCAGCCAGGTGCTTAGCCATTGTGCCATCAGGGCTCGAAAACAAAATCAAACCCATTGTCATCAAGTCGATTTCAACTCACAGTGACCATACAGGACAGAGTAGAACCACCCGACAAGGGTTTTCAAGGAGCGGCTGGTGGATTCGAACTGCTGACCTTTTGATTGGCAGCCATAAGCTCTTAACCACTGCACTACCAGGGTTCACTAACTGAAATAGCCTTAAAGCATGCCATTGATTATATATGAAGCATTTGCAGTGTTCTGCAGCAAATGTTTTTTAATAGAAGTAATGGTTTTTCTTTAGTGAATTTAACCAAGAATGGTTTCTTGGAGAATTCAAATTTTCAATTATTTTTCAAATGGAATTTAATACAATTAAAGTACTCTTTTTTAAAAATGAGTTAAAAGAATTTTGTTGAAAATATGAGTATTGTGAAACTGAGCATGAGTCCTACCTAATATAGGCATGTGATCCAAATGCTTCATTCTGTCCAGTAAGAAAATCTCAGATTTAAAAACATAAATAAATCCCCACCCTCCCCCCCCAAAAAAATCCTATTATTTTAATACAGCATTTTAGCATTCTTATATATATATTTATATAATTTTCTGAATAAGGTGATGACCGAGTATTTTGCTTTGTTTTGAAAAGAATGTTCATTATAAACATTAATACAGTATAGGTAAGGGATCTGGCACTGAGCTTGTATAAATGTTTTTAAGAGTGTCTTTTAAAATAAAACTAAAAGACATTTTTTAAAAATAGCATAGACACTAAAAGCAATAGCAAATACCTGGAAAGATACCAAGTATCTGCTAAAGCTTTTTTGATTTTAGAGTTATTTTTAAATGGAAGGAAAGTTGTTTTTTTTTTTAGTAAGTAAATTAATGTTTAGGTTAAAAATGTAGAAAATATGGTAAAGCAGCCAAAAAAAAAGAGTCTAAACTTCCTGAAAACAAGGTAAACAGCATTTATAGGGTGTTTAAAAAAAAAACCTCCATATAAGAAGAGATTTGTGGATTCATTGGGACAGGATCAAAAATAATGCCGCTTAGGTTGTGTCGGAGATTGGTTTTTTTTTTTTTTGCTTGTTTTTTAATTACAGAAAGAAGAAAAGAAAGGGTTTTTGTGGGGCTTTTCTAGTTACTTGCTTTGCATGTAGTGGTCACATAGCATATGTCTTTGTCTATATAAAATTTGAGTTTAATGATTTAATTGGATTTTTATTTTATTTAGAACTTTATTCCTTTCCAGTTGATATTCAAGTACAGTTTGAAATTACTGGTGCATTCTTTGTATTGTTTTTCTTTAAGAAAAGGAATCTGATTATTTGGTTTGGGGCATTTTGTTTTGTTTTTGCTTTTGTTTTGGCAGGTATCTGAATCTTTACTTGTGCAGACTCCAGCTGTGCCTCCTGGCCCATGCCTCCCTCCCAGATTACAGGGTAGACCCAAAGCAAAAGAAATACAGTTACGATGGGGTAATTTCCATTTTGGTAATAAATCATAATTAAGTTAGTACTAAACATATTCATCTTATTAAATTGCATAAATCTTTCCATTTTTAGGACCCCCTCAGGTTGATGGTGGATCACCCATTTCCTATTATGGTGTGGAAATGTCTCCTGTAGAAAAAGATGAACCCAGAGAAGTTTACCAAGGCTCTGAAGTAGAATGTACAGTGAGCAGCCTTCTTCCCGGAAAGACATACAGCTTCAGGCTTCGTGCAGCTAACAAAATGGGGGTAGGAAGACCATGCTGACTGAAATATAATCACAACTGCTGTTCTTTTTTTTTTAACATATATAATTGCACTCATTAGTTGACCATTTTGCTTTCAACATGTGACGCCAAATCTTACAATTTATAATCCAACATAGATAAACTAAGAGAGGTCAGTATATCTTCCAACTTAATTATTATGTGAAATCTCAGTATTTTCAAATCCCACTTACAATTTATGACATTTTGGGCTTAAGCTGGGCTAAAGTTTACCTTTTAGACTATACTAATAGGGTTTAGGAGTCCTGGTGGCAAAATGGTTAAGTGCTCGGCTACTAACTAAAAAGGTTGTGGGTTCTAACCCACCAGCCACTCTGAATGAGAAACTTGTGGCAGTCTGTTTCCATAACCCTATGGGGCAGCTCTGCTCTGTCCTGTAGGATCGCTATGAGTCAAAATTGACTCTACGGCAACAGGTTTTTAATAGTGTTTACTTAGCAAATTTGAGATTCGAAGCAAGGTCTAAAGGTGAAATACTTGGAGTACTTATGTTTTTTGAGGGCAGTCATATGCAGCGTTTACTTCAGTTGGCATTAATTGTGATTCCTTTTTTGCCTGAGGAAGAAAAACATAACTAGTTTAATTATTTCTGGTTTTTTAGGGATTTTTGAAAAAATACTATCTGTATGTCTGTACAGCTCCATAAAATGGGCAAAATAAGTGATACGGTATTTTACACGTGCGGAAACTAGGGCTCAGAAAAGTTAAATACCTTGCCCACAGTTGTACAAACTAGTAAGTGATACAGCTAAGCCAGAAACCCAGGTTTGTCAGACTCTAGAGCCATCTTTCATCTCTCTGCATTACAGCAACTTCCTTAAGAACAAAGCAAAAATTTCTTACCACAATTAAATAACATGCTATTCTATAATTTAAATTTTACAAAATGAAACTCAAAAATCTCTCCCTTCCCCATTTTTCAGATTTTAGTGACCTGTACTGTATTTCATGTCCTGTTTTCCAGCTGGGTTCTGTGTTTTATCTGTAAACATTGTTTTAAATTTCTTATATAAATCAAATTTACATATTTTGTTTGCAGCCTATCTGTCATCTAATCAGCCTCACAAGGCTGCAGTACATTAGCATACCAAAAAGAAACACCAAACCCGTTGCCATCCAGTTGATTCCTCCTGTAGTTGGAATCTGCTCAGTGACAACAGGTGCTTTGTTTTGTTTTGTTTTGTTTTTTTATTGGCTTGATTTGTTTTGTTTTGTTTGATATATTAATTGTATTGCAGCCTTGTGAGGCTGACAAGATGACATCAGGTAGACTAAACAAAGTATATTAATTTGATTTATATAAGAAATTTAAAATTACATTTACAGGTAAAAATAGTATAGTACCTTCAACACTGACGTCCTTAATCTGTATTTTCAGGTTTGTGATGATTTGATATAATCAGCTTATGTAAATGTTTGCGTTCTGTATTTCCAGAGAATATACATTTTATACCCTTAAAGCTATTCTAAATTATAAGATATAATTTATGCCTTCCATACTCTATGCCTTTAATTGGGGTCCTCACATAATTTCTTACGACTTACGCCATTTACCCAATTCCCTCATACCCTACCCTAATAAAAACAAGTTCATGAAGGAATAAGGGGCAGGAGAAGAAAGTACAGTAAATGAAACCTCAGAATTCCCCACACCTTCATTTCCATGATCAGTAATTTTTTTTTTTTGACTTCCTGTGAATGCTTATAGAATTACATCATGACCAGTTACTCTTGTTATTAGTTATTAGTGAATCTTTAAATATTGAATGTTGTGCATTTAAGGGTAAAAATAAAAACACTTGTTATATATGCTTTTTTTTTTTTCTAGTTTGGACCATTTTCAGAAAAATGTGATATTACTACAGCCCCTGGTCCCCCAGATCAGTGCAGGCCCCCTCAAGTGACATGCAGATCTGCAGCTTGTGCACAAGTCCATTGGGAGGTATTAACATTTTCATTGATTTATATTTACTTTCTTGAATGATTAGGATATTTTATTTAAAAAAATAAACATATTGTTCATTTTTGGCTCCTGTATTATCCAAAATAAATCCTAGTTAAATTCATATGGTAAAAAATGAGTTCTCTTTTTCCCTCTTTGAAGCATGTAAGTAAAGTATATTTGCATTGCAGGTATTTAGACTCTTATTCATGATGTGCTTTGTATTTTATCAAAGGCTTTGTCTCAGAACTGAGATATTTCAACCACTGGTGAGCTTAATGTTCAGAACAAACATAGGAATTACTGTAATACTATATCTCTTACATTTATTATCGCTGGGTGTATTTATTGTGTATAGTAATAATTAGTAATGATAATTACATTTTAAGTTTCCTTTGAAGTTTAACAAAGGAAATATCGTTGTATATTTTAACATTTTATATTACTTAATAGAATTCTTTTCAAAGTATATTTACCTTAAAATGCTCTTTCTAAAGTGACTCTTTGTCATATTCCTACTTCCGATTCAGAACAAAGTTGTCATATTTTTTTATCAGTCTTAAATTCACAAGGTCTTAATGAATAATAAAATCGAACAGTTTTAATTGTGTTTAAATGTTTTTTTTAATTGTGCTTTAAATGAAAGGTTACAATTCAAGTCAGTTTCTCATACAAAAACTTATACACACATTGTTATGTGACCCTAGTTACTCTTCCTGTAACGTGCAGCACAGTCCTCCTCTTCACCCTGTATTTCCCGTGTCCATTCAACCAGCTCCTCTCCTCCCCTGCCTTCTCATCTTGCCTCTGGAAAGGAGCTGTCCACTTAGTCTCATGTATCTACTTGAGCTAAGAAGCACACTCCTCATCAGTATCATTTTATGTTTTATAGACCAGTCTAATCTTTGAAGAGTTGGCCTCAAGAATGGTTTTAAGTTTGGGGCTAACAGAGTCTGGGGACCATGTCTTCCGGGATCCCTCCAGTCTCACTCAGACCATTAAGTCTGGTCTTTTTACTAAAATTTGAGTTCTACACCCCATTTTTCTCCTGCCCCATCAGGTACTTTCTGTTGTGTTCCCTGTTAGGGTGGTCATTGGTAGTTGCTGGGCACCATCTAGCTCTTCTGGTCTCAGGCTGATGGAGTCTCTGGTTTATATGGCCCTTTCTGTCTCTTGGATTCATATTTTCCTTATGTCTTTGGCATTCTTCATTCTCCTTTGCTCCAGGTGGGTTGGGACCAATTAATGCATCTTAAATGGCCACTCACTAGCTTTTAAGACCCCAGACGCCACTCAGGATGCAGAATATTTTCTTAATAAACCTTGTTATGCCAGTTGACCTAGATGTCCCCGAAACCATGGTTCCCAGGCCCTTGCCCCTGCTGCTCTGTCCCTCAAAGTGTTTGGTTTTATTCAGGAAACTTCTTAGCTTTTGGTTTAGTCCAGTTGCACTGGCTTCCCCTGTATTGTGTGTTTTCCTTCCCCTCACTTAAAATAATTCTTGTGTTTAAATGTTTTTTAAAAAATTCAAAAGCAGTCCAGTTTTTGGTATACTCAAAGAACAGTTTTGCCTAACAGCTATTAATCAATATCAAGAGTTAATACCTTTGTCTTTTTCTTAATTTAAAGATCCCATTGAGTAACGGAACTGATGTCACTGAATATCGTTTGGAGTGGGGAGGAGTTGAAGGAAGTATGCAGATATGTTACTGTGGACCTGGTCTCAGTTATGAATTAAAAGGACTTTCACCAGCTACCACCTATTACTGCAGGGTCCAGGTAAAGACGATCAGTGCTCTGTCACTTACTTGTCCAGAAGTGTCTTGTTTCATTCGCATTTTCATGGGCATGTTTTTGTTAACTTGTAGGCTCTGAGTGTTGTTGGTGCAGGCCCTTTCAGTGAAGTCGTAGCCTGTGTGACTCCACCATCAGTTCCTGCCATTGTAACTTGTCTTCGAGAAATAAGTGATGATGATATAGAAAGTTCCCATTATTCACCTTCTACATGTCTTGCAATAAGCTGGGAAAAACCTTGTGATCATGGTTCAGAAATCCTTGCCTACAGTATAGACTTTGGAGATAAACAGCCTTTGACGGTGGGAAAGGTTACAAGCTATATTATAGACAATTTGCAGCCAGATACAACGTACAGGTATACTTTAAAACCTCCATGTTAAATTTTACCTGGACCAAAGAAACATTTTAAATAAAATAATGAACCAAACTTTTCTTTCTTTCTTTCTTTTCTTTTTTTACTGTGACACTTAGAATACGAATTCAAGCCTTGAATAGCCTTGGGGCTGGTCCTTTCAGCCACATGATAAAATTAAAAACCAAGCCCCTCCCTCCTGACCCACCCCGTCTGGAATGTGTTGCCTTTAGTCACCAGAACCTTAAGCTGAAGTGGGGAGAAGGAACTGCAAAGACATTGTCAACAGATTCTATTCAGTACAACCTTCAGATGGAGGATAAAAATGGAAGGTAGGTTTTTTTAAATTGCTTCTTAATGTAGTTTCTTAGGTCTCAGGGATATAAATGTTTATAAGCTGAAGAAGTAAATAAATTTTCAGAAATAGTTAAGTGTGCTGTTTTCAGAAAATAGGAAGACACAATGTAGATTTCCTATTTATAACTTGTGAGTGAGATGCCAAGACAGAAAAAATTAAGCAGGGTCCTTTTTGGCTGTCTTCTCCAGGCCATTCACTCTCTCTGTGCTAGTAATCTTGGCTACAAAATAAACTTTTGAATATTCCAGTGGGAGGCAATTTTACAGTCAGTGATTGGGTTGACTTAAGACCTCTGAGATCCTTGAGGGCAGGGATTATGTCTCACTCTATTGCATTACCACGTCATAGGACCTGCACAACAAATGGATACAGTCCAATTCTTCATGGTCAGATCTCAGATTCTGTGATGCCTTATCCAGTCCCCTTGATACTCTCCCTCTTATTCAGGCTCTGTGAGAGGAAACCTTCTGCTGCCACCTTTTACATTTTTACGTACATGTA
The DNA here is from genome assembly GCF_024166365.1 of Elephas maximus indicus. Lineage (NCBI taxonomy): Eukaryota > Metazoa > Chordata > Mammalia > Proboscidea > Elephantidae > Elephas > Elephas maximus. The sequence goes on along the minus strand of NC_064832.1, from coordinate 29,513,202 downwards.
TTATTTCTTACATAATATGCCATATACCAAAAAAAAAACCAAACCCATTGCCATCAAATCAATTTTGACTCATAGCTAGCTACCCCACAGAACAGAGTAGAACTGCTCCGTAGGGTTTCCAAGGAGTGGCTGGTGGATTTGAACTGCTGACCTTTTGGTTAGCAGCAGTAGCGGAAGTCATGCATTAAAATCACAGTGTTATTCCAAAGCATAGATAATGACAGAATACTACCCAACTCATTCTATGAAGCCACCATCTCCCTGATACCAAAACCAGGTAAAGACATTACAAAAAAACAAAATTATAGACCTATATCCCTCATGAACATACATGCAAAAATCCTCAACAAAATTCTAGCCAATAGAATCCAACAACACATCAAAAAAATAATTCACCATGATCAAGTGGGATTTATGCCAGGTATGCAAGGCTGGTTTAATATCAGAAAAACCATTAATGTAATTCATCATATAAATAAAACAAAAGACAAAAACCACATGATCTTATCAATTGATACAGAAAAAGCATTTGACAAAGTCCAACACCCATTTATGATAAAAACTCTCACCAAAATAGGAATTGAAGGAAAATTCCTCAACATAATAAAGGGCATCTATGCAAAGCCAACAGCCAATATCACTCTAAATGGAGAGAACCTGAAAGCATTTCCCTTGAGAACGGGAACCAGACAAGGATGCCCTTTATCACCGCTCTTATTCAACATCCTGCTGGAAGTCCTAGCCAGGGCAATTTGGCTAGACAAAGAAAGAAAAGGCATCCGGATTGGCAAGGAGGAAGTAAAGTTATCACTATTTGCAGATGACATGATTATATACACAGAAAACCCTAAGGAATCCTCCAGAAAACTACTGAAACTAATAGAAGAGTTTGGCAGAGTCTCAGGTTATAAAATAAACATACAAAAATCACTTGGATTCCTCTACATCAACAAAAAGAACACCGAAGAGGAAATAACCAAATCAATACCATTCACAGTAGCCCCCAAGAAGATAAGATACTTAGGAATAAATCTTACCAAGGATGTAAAAGACCTATACAAAGAAAACTACAAAGCTCTACTACAAGAAATTCAAAAGGACTTACTTAAGTGGAAAAACATACCTTGCTCATGGATAGGAAGACTTAACATAGTAAAAATGTCTATTCTACCAAAAGCCATCTATACATACAATGCACTTCCGATCCAAATTCCAATGTCATTTTTTAATGTGTTGGAGAAACAAATCACCAACTTCATATGGAAGGGAAAGAAGCCTTGGATAAGTAAAGCATTACTGAAAAAGAAGAAGAAAGTGGGAGGCCTCACTCTACCTGATTTCAGACGCTATTATACAGCCACAGTAGTCAAAACAGCCTGGTACTGGTACAACAACACGCACATAGACCAATGGAACAGAATTGAGAACCCAGATATAGATCCATCCATGTATGAGCAGCTGATATTTGACAAAGGACCAGAGTCAGTTAATTGGGGAAAAGATAGCCTTTTTAACAAATGGTACTGGCATAACTGGATATCCATTTGCAAAAAAATGAAACAGGACCCATACCTCACACCATGCACAAAAACTAACTCCAAGTGGATCAAAGACCTAAACATAAAGACTAAAACGATAAAGATCATGGAAGAAAAAATAGGGACAACCCTAGGAGCCCTAATACAAGGCATAAACAGAATACAAAACATTACCAAAAATGATGAAGAGAAACCCGATAACTGGGAGCTCCTAAAAATCAAACACCTATGCTCATCTGAAGACTTCACCAAAAGACTAAAAAGACCACCTACAGACCGGGAAAGAATTTTCAGCTATGACATCTCCGACCAGCGCCTGATCTCTAAAATCTACATGATTCTGTCAAAACTCAACCACAAAAAGACAAACAACCCAATCAAGAAGTGGGCAAAGGATATGAACACACATTTCACTAAAGAAGATATTCAGGCAGCCAACAGATACATGAGAAAATGCTCTCGATCATTAGCCATTAGAGAAATGCAAATTAAAACTACCATGAGATTCCATCTCACTCCAACAAGGCTGGCATTAATCCAAAAAACACAAAATAATAAATGTTGGAGAGGCTGTGGAGAGATTGGAACTCTGATACACTGCTGGTGGGAATGTCAAATGGTACAACCACTTTGGAAATCTATCTGGCGTTATCTTAAACAGTTAGAAATAGAACTACCACACAACCCAGAAATCCCACTCCTCGGAATATACCCTAGAGATACAAGAGCCTTCACACAAACAGATATATGCACACCCATGTTTATTGCAGCTCTGTTTACAATAGCAAAAAGCTGGAAGCAACCAAGGTGTCCATCAACGGATGAATGGGTAAATAAACTGTGGTATATTCACACAATGGAATACTATGCATCGATAAAGAACAGTGACGAATCTGTGAGACATTTCATAACATGGAGGAACCTGGAAGGCATTATGCTGAGTGAAATTAGTCAGAGGCAAAAGGACAAATATTGTATAAGACCACTATTATAAGATCTTGAGAAATAGTAAACCTGAGAAGAACACATACTTTTGTGGTTACGAGGGGGGGAGGGAGGGAGGAAGGGAGAGGGTTTTTTATTGAATAATCAGTAGATAAGAACTGCTTTAGGTGAAGGGAAAGACAACACTCAATACATGGAAGGTCAGCTCAATTGGACTGGACCAAAAGCAAAGAAGTTTCCGGGATAAAATGAATGCTGCAAAGGTCAGTGGAGCAGGGGCGGGGGTCTGGGGAACATGGTTTGCGGGGACTTCTAAGTCAATTGGCAAAATAATTGTATTATGAAATCATTCTGCATCACACTTTGAAATGTGGCGTCTGGGGTCTTAAATGCTAACAAGCGGCCATCTAAGATGCATCAATTGGTCTCAACGCACCTGGAGCAAAGGAAAATGCAGAACACCAAGGCCACACGACAGCTAAGAACCCAAGAGACAGAAAGGGCCACATGAACCAGAGACCTACATCACCCTGAGACCAGAAGAACTAGTTGGTGCCCGGCCACAATCGATGACTGCCCTCACAGGGAGCACAGCAGAGGACCCCTGAGGGAGCAGGAGATCAGTGGGATGCAGACCCCAAATTCTCATAAAAAGACCAGACTTAATGGTCTGACTGAGACTAGAGGAATCCCGGCGGCCATGGTCCCCAGACCTTCTGTTGGCACAGGACAGGAACCATCCCCGAAGACAACTCATCAGACATGAAAGGGACTGGTCAGCGGGTGGGAGAGAGACGCTGATGAAGAGTGAGCTAATTATATCAGGTGGACACTTGAGATTGTGTTGGCAACTCTTGTCTGGAGGGGGATGGGAGGATAGAGAGAGAGGGAAGCCGGCAAAATTCTCATGAAAGGAGAGACTGAAAGGGCTGACTCAAGAGGGGGAGAGCAAGTGGGAGTACGGAGTGAGATGTATGTAAACTTGTATGTGACAGACTGATTGGATTTGTAAACGTTCACTTGAAGCTTAATAAAAGTTAATAAAAAAAAAAATCACAGTGTTACTCAAAATATCTGTAATATCAATATTCAAATGCCAACTTGAGGCTGTTCATTTAATGCCACATACCCTCCACAGCTGTTTATATTTTAAGAATTTTAAATGTTACTTTTCCACCAACTGCTCTGACAGGGATCACAATAGAGGGTCCTGGACAGAGTGGAGAAAAATGTAGAACAAAATTAAAATTCACAAAAAAGACCAGACTGACTGGTGTGACAGAGACTGGAGGAATACCTGAGACTGTGGCCCCCATACACTCTGCTAACTCAGAACCAAAGCCACTCCAGAAGTCCACCGTTTTAGCCAAAGATTAGACAGGCCTATAAAACAAACAGTTAACACATGTGAGAAACGTGCTTCTTAGTTCAGTCAAGTATACGAGACCAAAGGGACAACACTTGCCCAAAAGCAAAGACGAGAAGGCAGGAAAACTGGACAAATAGACACAAAAAACCCAGGGTGTAAAGGGAAAGGGGAGAGTGCTGACACTATGCACGGATTACAATTTGTGTATAAATTTTTGAATGAAAAACTAATTTGCACTGTAAACTTTCATTTAAAATACAATAAAATTTTAAAAATTTGTTTAATGTTACTTTTCATCAGTGTATGAGAAACAGTTTGCATATCCAGTGGATTCAGAATACCAGTAACAGTTTTTCCCAAGGTTTACTTTTTTTGTTATCACTTCTGGTTGTATCTTAGCCAGTATTCAGTAACAGCATATTAATGGTGCTTATACCATCAGAAATATTTACACATTTAAAATACCACACAGAATTGTTTTGTGCACCATATCACCAGTAAGAGCATTACACAAAATCAAAAACCCACTGCCGTCGAATCGATTCCAGCTCATAGTGACCCTGTAAGACAAGTAGAACTGTGCCACAGGGTTCCCAAGGCTGTAGGACGGAGAACTTCCCGTAGGGTTTCCAAGGCTGCTATCATTATGGAAGCAGACTACCACATCTTTAGCCCATAGAACAGCTGGTGGGTTCGGACTGCTGACCTTTCAGTTAGGAACCCGGTGCTTTAACCACAGTGCCAACCAGGGCTCCTTACATAAAATAAACAATATTGGTTATTTCCTGAAATCTGTGCTGTGAATGGTAGCCTTTGTTCTTGGCAGAATTTTATGTACTCTGCAGTCTAATCTTTAAAAGCAGGCTTGTTGACTTGCTGTGGGTTCTTGGTATAGCCATTTGTCTTTAATATGTGTTACCATTACTAAATTCTTTTCATCCCCTTCCTAGTATTTGCATTTGGGATAGTACAAGAAGGCTTACTGGAAACAGGTCTTAATTAGTGTTTGGTTGAAAGATAATAAAAGATTCTATTAAATATAGATTATGTTCTATATTCTAGAACTTCAAGCTTAATTAACATTTAGCTAGTATCTGGAGAATTATTGTAGGGTTTGAATAGGGCTCATGGACCTTGGCTGTGAAAAATAGAACCTTTTTTTATGATATTTAAATTTAATATCTAGTTACTTTCATTCCCTTTTATTTTTTCACAACCAATCCAGTTGCTGTGGGATGGTGTTAGAATGCTACTTTAGTTGTTCCCTGACCACAGGCTTTGTTGTTGTTCAACTGTTTTCAGCAGTGGTTTTACTGCTGGTTTTTTCCTACCATTAAAATACATGTATATTTCAGGGATTAAAAAGACAAGCCTCATCCAGTTACTGCTCCTTGGAAATAATGTTGCTTCAGGACATTACATAGTTCTTCATTTTTAACCTGACTGTAGTTTTCAGGCTGTTAGAACTGTATGAAACATTCATTATTTATACCCTAATTTTCAAAAATTTACAAAAAAAAAAAATCCAATCAAAAATATTTGGAAATACTCAAAATTATGGATGACTTATTAGGAGAAATGTGTATGTTACTCCTCCCATCAGACAATTGAAGTTGAATAATTTACTGGAAGTTGTATGTTCTCTTGTACTGCTACATAAGTCTCTTGAGAACATCACCAACTCAGCTAAATTTATGCCTTGGAATTAAGAATCCTTTTCGGATAAAGGCAAGGAAGATTAAAATAGGAACTTAATTTCATAGCTCTGGTTTGCCTTGTAGTTGGTACATTCTGTGCATATAAAGTAAGTTAGATATTACTTATAATGAGAATTAAGTATGAGGTCTGAATAATTTGTCAGTTTGTTGTACTGTGGTGGCTTGCATGTTGCTATGGTGCTGAAAGCTATGCCATCAGTATTTCAAGTACCAGCAGGCTCACCCATGGTACACAGGTTTCAGTGAAGCTTCCAGGCTAAGACAGACTAGGAAGAAGGACCTGGTGCTGTATTTCTGAAAAAATTGGCCAGTGAAAACCTTGTGAATAACAGCAGAACATTGTCTGGAATAGTGCCAGAAGATAAGCCCCTCCAATTAGAAGGCACTCAAGATACAACTGGGAAAGAGCTGTGTCCTCAAATTCAAGTTCACCTTAATGACATGGATGGAGTAAAGCTTTCGGGGCCTTCATTTGCTAACGTGGCATGACTCAAAATGAAAAGAAACAGCTGCAAGCATCCATTAATAGTCAGAACATAGAATGTATAATGTATGAATCTAGGAAAATTGGAAGTTGTCAAAAATGAAAGGGACCACATCAAGATCAATATCCTAGGCATGAGTGGGCTGACGTGGACTGGTATTGGCCATTTTGAATCACAGTCTACTGTGTCAGGAATGACATATTGAAGAGGAATGGCATTGCATTCATCGACCATTAATCAAATTTACACACCAACCATTAAGGCGAAAGGTGAGGAAATTGAAGATTTTTACCAACTTCTGCAGTCTGAAATTGATCAGACATGCAATCAAGATGCATTGATAATTACTGGTGATTAGAATGCAAAAGTTGGAAACAAAGAAGAGGATTTGAAGCACTTGCTGATGAAGATCAGAGACTACAGACTTCAGTCTGGATTGCACCTCAACGTAAATCAAAATCCTCACAACTGGACCAATAAGCAACATCATTATAAACAGAGAAAAGATTGAGGTGGTCAAGGATTTCATTTTACTTGGATCCACCATCAACGCTCATGGAAGCAGCAGTCAAGAAATCAAATGATGTATTGCATTGGGCAAATCTGCTGCAGAAGACCTCTTTACAACAAATGCCCTTTGAGGACTAAGCGATGCCTGACCCAAGGCATGGTATTTTCACTTGCCTCATATGCATGTGAAAGTTGGACAGTGAAAAAGGAAGACTGAAGAGCTGACACCTTTAAGTTATGGTGTTTGCAAAGAATATTGAATATACCATGGACTGCCAGAAGAATGAATGAACAAATCTGTCTTGAGAGAAGTATAGCCAGAATGCTCTTTGGAAGCAGGATGACAAGAAATCATCTACATTGGATATGTTATCAGGAGGTGCCAGCCCCTGGAGAAGGACATCATGTTCGGTAAAGTAGAAGTTCAACAAAAAAGAGGAGGACCCTCAACGAGATGGATTGACACAGTGCCTGTAACAGTGGGCTCAAGCATAACGACCACATAACAGACCAGTGACTTCATTGCACATACCTTTTTTCATCGACATAAATGGCAGCTGTACACATGGACCTTGCCAGGTGGAGTACACAGAAATCAAATAGACTACATCTGTGGAAAGAGACAATGGAAAAGCTCGATATCATCAGTCAGAGCAAGGCCAAGGACCAGTTACGGAACAGACCATCAATTGCTCATATGCAAGTTCAAGTTGAAACTGAAGAAAATTAGAACAAGTCCACTAGAACCAAAGTATTACATTGAGCATATTCCGCCTGAATTTAGAGACCATCTCAAAAATAGATTTGATGGGTTGAACACTAATGACTGAAGACCAGAAGAGTTGTGGAATACATCAAGGATGTCATACATGAAGAGAGCAAGAAGTCGTTAAAGAGATAGGAAAGAAAGAAAAGACCTAAAGGAATGTCAGGAGAGACTCTGAAACTTGATCTTAAACATCAAACAGCTAAAGTGAAAGGAAGAAATGATGAAGTAAAAGAGCTGAATAGAAGATTTCAAAGGGTGGCTTGAGAAGACAAAGTATTATAATGACATGTGCAAAGACCTCCAGGTAGACAACCAAAAGGAAAGAATACGCTCAGCATTTCCCAGGCTGAAAGAACTGGAAAAAAAAATTCAAGCCTCGAGTTGCAATATTGAAGGTTTCTACGGGGAAAATATTAAATGACACCAAAAAGCCAAACCCACTGCCATTGAGTCAATTCCGACTCATAGCGACCCTATAGGACAGAGTAGAACTGCCCCATAGGGTTTCCAAGGAGCACCTGGCGGATTTGAACTACCGTAGCACTTAACCACTATGCTACCAGGGTTTCCATTAAATGGCACAGGAAGCGTTAAAAGAAGATAGAAGGAATACACAGAGTGAATCTACCAAAAAGAATTGGTCAGCGTTCAGCCATTTCAGGAGGTAGCATATGATCAGGAACTGATGGTACTGAAGGAAGAAATCCAAGCTGCACTGAAGGCATTGGTGAAAAACAAGGCACCAGGAATTGACAGATATACCAATTGAGATGTCTCAGCAAACAGATGCAGCACTGGAAGTGCTCACTCGTCTATGCCGAAAAATTTGAAAGACAGCTACCTAGCCAACCACCTGGAAGAGATCAGTATTTATGCCTATTCTTAAAAAAGGTGACCTGACCAAATGCAGAAATTATTGAACCACATTATTAATATCACACACTAGCAAAATTTTGCTGAAGATGATTCAAAAGTGACTGCAGTAGTATATTGAAGGACACTGCCAGGAGTTCAAGCTGAATTCAAAAGAGGACATGGAACCAGGGATATCATTGCTGATGTCAGATGAATCCTAGCTGAAAGCACAGAATACCAGAAAGATGTTTAACTGTGTTTCATTGAGTATGCAAAGGCATTTGACTGTGTGGATCCTAACAAATTACAGATAACATTGTGAAGAATGGGAATTCCGGAACACTTAATTGTGCTCATGTGGAACCTGTAATTTTTTTTTTTTTTTAATTGTGCTCATGTGGAACCTGTACATAGATCAAGAGGCAGTCCTTCGAACAGACAAGGGGATACTGCGTGGTTTAAAGTCAGGAAAGGTGTGCGTCAGGGTTGTTTCGTTTCACTATGCTTACTCAATCTGTATGCTGAACAAATAATCTGAGAATCTGGACTATGTGAAGAAGAATGGGGCATCAGGTTTGGTGGAAGGCTCATCTGAGATACGCAGATGACATGGCCTTGCTTGTTGAAAGTAAAGAGGCTATATAGCACTTACTGATGAAGATCAAAGACCACAGCCTTCAGTATGGATTACACTTCAACCTAAAGAACACAAAAATCCTCACAACTGGACCAATAATGATAAACGGACTATCATGATAAATGGAGAAAAGATTTAAGTTGTCAAGGATTTTATTTTACTTGAATCCATAATCAACACTCATGGAAGCAGCAGTCAAGAAATCAGAAGACACATTGCATTGGGCAAATTGGCTGCAAAAGACTTCTTTTAAAAGACCTTTTTAAAGTGTTCAAAAGCAAAGATGTCCACCTTGAAGACTAAGGTACTCCTGGCCCAAGCCGTGGTGTTTTCAATCACCTCATATGCGTGGGAAAGCAGGATGTTGAGTAAGGAAGACTGAAGAAAAATTGATGCCTTTGAATTGTGGTGTTGGTGAAAAATACTGAATATACCGTGGACTGCCAAAGGAACAAACAAATATGTCTTGGAAGAAGTACAACCTGAATGCTCCTTAGAAACAAGGATGGCGAGACTATGTCTCACACACATTGGATGTGTTATCAGGAGGGATCAGTTCCTGGAGAAGGACATCATGCTTGGTAAAGTAGAAGGTCAGCAAAAAAGAGGAAGACCCTCAGCAAGATAGACTGACACAGTGACCGCAGCAGTGGACTCAAGCATAGCAACAATTTTGAGGGGTTTCATTCTGTTGTACATAGGGTCACTACGAGTCAGAACAGACTTGATGGCACCTAATAATGTATACATTAAAAGACAGCAAATGGAAACCATATAGATGAAACAAAGCTATACGCCAAAAGCCAGAGAAAGAACAAGTTACTATGGTTGAACACAAAATGTAGCAAGAAATTTTCAGTAGAACATATTAAATTGGGGAATTTGCTGTTTCTGTGGTTTTCATCATATGAGGAAAAAAACATAGATTTGTTTAGATTTATTCTGGGCATTGAATTTTAGGAGTAACTTATTAATCCTAAAATTGTTCCCAACTATACTTTTTTAGTAGTTGTAAAAACATTTCTTATAAGGTAGTCAACGTATTTAATAGAGACTTTTTTCCACTTTAGGTTTGTATCCTTGTACAGAGGACCATGTCATACATACAAAGTACAAAGACTCAGTGAGTCAACATCCTATAAATTCTGCATTCAAGCTTGTAATGAAGCTGGGGAAGGTCCTCTCTCCCAAGAATATGTTTTCACTACTCCAAAATCTGTCCCAGCTGCCTTGAAAGGTAAGTTACTCATCCTGAAGTTATTCTCTTTTATAATAATTTTGAATGCATTTCCATAAGGTGTTTATTGTTGTTATAACTTTGTATCCAGTCTGTGTCCAACAGTTGTATTATTTAAAAAAAATAATTATATAAACAAACTGCCTCCTGAGAGTTTCACTGAATAATAAAAGCTCTTTCATCTGGCACATTGATACTCAGGTAATGGTTTTTATCTTTTTAACAATGTCGCATAAAAATACTAAATTGAATAGACAGGCTGACTTTCTAATAGGGTCATTTGCTATTTCTCCTATTGTTATTTAAAGATAAAAATCACAAACTGGTTGTTTAAATGTTTTAAGTTGTTGCTGTTTCATTCACTGAATTTCAAGGACAGCAAAGTCATATGTCATCTGAAAGAAAGATAAGTATTATTCTTAGTTAACTTGGATTTTTAACTGAATCAAGTTTATACACACAGATGTATATACATGTGTGTAATACATATATCTTTAAAATTAATTCCACAGGGGTTCATATTTTTAAATGACCCTTTTGGCAAGGATTGCACTCTGCATTTAGCCAAGAAGTCTAAAATCCATTGCAATACAAGGACAAATCAAAGACTCCAAGTACGATATTCTGGATCATATACTTGGGTATATCATTTGTTTAGCGGTTCCGTTCGCAGGACTGTTCTTAAGTAGTCTTTCTAATGTAGATTAAGTCGCAATGAGCCATTTTTTTCTTCTGTCCTCTGGTTCAGTGTCTCTTACCCTTAAGAAAATGGCTGTGATTTGGCTCCTTTGACCCCTTTGTACCCCACTGTTGATTGCAGTTATACACAGTCAAGCAGCTGGGGTTATTTTCAACTCATTCTAAGAGATTTCTTAAATTATAAAATCATATTCTAGTTACTGTGGTCTTAGAAGCACCATGAAAGTTTTCATGTGACTACTCTGGTCAAAATCCTCTACCGGCTTGTCATTTCACATGGAATAAAAGCCATGGTATGGCCTGTAATGCCCTACGTATCTCCATACCCGCCACATGCAGCCGCCACATCCTTAAGACCACTGACTCTTTAGCTTAATGAAATCGGTGCAAACCTTGACGGTTCTTTTACCCAGTCTGGCTTTTGTAGTGCTGTCGGTTGTGTGGCCTGGAGACTTCAATAAGAGTGAACCACTGACAGTTTCTGTGCAGATTCCAAAAATTCACGGATGCTTATTTCAGGTTTATAACTGGGCTTTAAAGGCTTGTTGGTTTTGATTAAAATGGAGCGGGTTTTAATTATATTTGTTCCCTGCAGCACCCAAAATAGAGAAAATAAACGACCATATTTGTGACATTACGTGGGAATGTTTACAGCCAATGAAAGGTGATCCAGTTATTTACAGTCTTCAAGTTATAGTGGGAAAAGATTCGGAATTCAGACAGGTAATGTGCCAATATATAATTCTGTGATGACTTGTCTTTCTTTCATTTTTATTTTCTGTGCAAGATTTGACTTTCTTTATCTTTGTAATTAAGAAGCATTCATTCAGTACTTACTGTGTTCCAAAGACTAGTAACCACAAAGTATCTAAGCATTTAAAATCTTTTTGGGGTGAAAGATACCTAAAGAGATCATCCAGTCATTTGGCAAACATTTATAGAGCAGCTACTCTGTGCCAGGTACTCGAGATACAGAATTGAAAAAAAAGTCCTTGCTCTCGTAGACCTTACATTCAAGTAGAGAAAGAGACACTAAAAGCAAGTGAACAGATTAATATATAGTATGTCAGATAGTGATAACTGTAATGTAGAAAAATAAAGCTGAAGAAACAGAATAGAGAGTTCTGTTAGGGGTAGGGATGGGAGCAGCTAGTGCTGGTTTATACAGGGCAGTCGGATGACATTTGAATAGAGACCCCAAAGGATGTGAATATGGGAGAAGAGTGCTCCAAAAAGGAACAATGAGTGTAAAGGCCCTGAAGCAGAAGCATACTTGGTAAATTTGATGAACAGGAAGGAAGCCAGTATGACTGGAGCAGAGCGAGGAAGGGGAGAATTGTAGATGAGGTTAAGTAGTTAATTGCAGGGGTCCATGGTGTTATGGAGAGATGTAGGGCGTTATAGGCCATACTGTAGCTTTTCTTCCAGTGGAGGATTTTGAACAGAGTAGGCACCTGATCAGACACAATGACATTTTGGCTACCAGTGTTGAAACTAGACTAGAGGGAGATAAGGGCAGAAGCAGAGAAACCTGGAAGGAGGCTTTTCCAGTAACAATAATGGTCATAATTATACTACAGTATTGTAAATATGACAATAAATGCAGTTCTTATGGAAACCTAGAGGCAGTTCACCTTCTTGGTCTAGAGATCTTTCCAAGGATATTTTCCAGGAAGAAGAAATATGTAAACTGAGTCTTAAATGCTGACTTGAACTCAGATGAAATGGGAAGTTCTCAATGTTAATTACAAATTTTATAAAGAATAAACTTTTATACAATTCAGAAACCTGGTTTCTGTTACCATTCCATCTGGTTATCCTTTACTTTATTTTCCTACTAGAAAACCTATCATTCATCTGCTTAATTCCAGTCTTGTGCTGTTATAACTATTAATAGAATGTTTTTCAGTATATTCAGTATATATATAGCTTTATTTCAAGTTTTGTGAAACATGGAAATAAAATTTCTTAACTGAAATTACAGAAGGCCCCACAGATGCAGATTAAATTTGGCATGTGATTGTTTTTCTTTATTAAACCATCTGCAAATTGACATGGTAATTAGATTTGAAATGTAATTTACAGATAAGCAGGTTTCCTTCCAAGAGGGAAGCAAAATTAATATTAAAGAAAATGTAATTGTATTACATGTTTAAAGGAAATAGGAACCCCACATTTTAGTGATGTATGAATTTTAATAAGTTTATGTCACTACATGAAACAACAGTGCTAATTCTAATTTAACATAAAAGCTAAATTAACTCTATCAGCACATTCACTTACTTTCAATTATAAACATGCTGTAAAACTTACAGTATTGATTTCCTTCAAACTTCATTTTACATATGCTCATCTAAATCTCTTAAATAAAAGTTTATAAAATTCTACAACTTACTGGCAGGTTATATGTTCCAAGAATTTGTGTGTTGTTTAAGAGTTCAACTTCTTTCGTGAAATTTAATATTTTATTTGTAATTTAAGTGATACTCAGCACACGTATATTAAATACTACATACTTAGAATTGTGGGAGGGGTAGGCTACATGATTAAGAAGTTTGTTTTTAAGAATGCTATTTAGAACCTAGTAACCAAGCAGAAATATTACAATCATGATATTTTACATAGCCAAACAAGTGAAAGGTCATAATAAGGATAAACCCTAATTTATTAAAAGAATAATTAGTTCCAGCTGGAATTTGAAAGGTTTTTTGAAAGAGTGTCATTAAGTGAGTCTTTCTTGAGTCTGGGAGGCTTAGGGAACCGTAAACTCTTGGTGTGACTGGAAAGTTTGTAGTGGATCAGGCCAGGTTTGGGTAGATCTCTAGCAGTAGAAAACTGTTGATATTTGTAAGAAGAGAATATTAATTATAAATGGTGGCCGAGTTTCCAGCCTAGCCAATAAAAACCCGTTGAACTATAATGTTGCTTGGTTTGGGAACCTGGAAGCAAGTTGGCCTGGCAGCAACAAATACTCTGACACCCTGGACCAAATTTAGAAACAAATTGCTTTCTTTGCATTCTTCCCTATTTTCATCTCTGTTTCATTAGCCAGTAACTTTGCCCAACCCCTTGGTACCTTCTTGCTGCCCTGTGCCCCGTTCTGCAGCACCTCACGTAGACTAGCCCCCATTCCCTAAAGTCACATACTCCCTCTGACTCTCATCTCCCTCTGTCTCTCACACACATATCCACATCATGACTCCCGTACACACAGTGTGTCTGAACTTACGAGGCATTAGGAGGGAGACTCTTTGCTTGGGAAAAGTCATACCGAAAGATAAGAGTCTGCTCTTTAATATTTTAACTTGTTATACTGCTTGAAATGCCATTTTGTTTAAGAAGCAAGTGTTTCTTGACTGAAATGGCACTTCAAGTAGTATAACAAGGTGAAGTGAAAATATTTGAGGACCATAAAAGCCACTTTCAAAGTAGATTAACTCCACCTAGAAGTCTACCTGAGGAAGTTCTTATATCAGAACTCACCATGTTGGAAGTGCGAGGAAAATCAACTCAAACTGGCTTATAAACAATTAAGTGTAAATCCTTTTAGGGTGAAACCTGAAGGTAAACAGGCTTTAGATTTGGTTCATCCAGTAGCTGAATGAGATCACTAAGGACTTGGCTACTTTCACAGTCTTCAGTGGCTGCCCGTTGGCAGTGGGGAACTTACTGATCCTCATTCACATTCGGAGAAGAGAGAGCACATAGGTTACCAGGCCAGCTGTGAACCAGCAGCTGTGCCAGGGCCCACCCCTGGGGCTAGGGGTGAGGCCAGCTTCTCCTAACATGCCTGGGCTGGGTAGGGAAGTATCAGACATTCCATCCAAAATCCGAGGACTGTTGGCAGTGGCAGGGAATGAGTACTGGACCGTGTGGTACCAGTACTTAAACTTCTGAACTCAGATTTTCAAAAAGAATGTTTCTCAGAGTGGCCTTACAGACCTGATGTGCCTGAATAACTGGGAGTGGGACGCACAACTCTGTATTTTTTTAACATCCCAAGCGATTCTTATGCACACTAAGTTTAAGAACTTAGGCACATTAGGTTTGAGAACTACTGCTTTAGTTTTTTTTTTTACAACTCCCTTAGCAATAATGGAGGAGAAAAGGGTAGAGACGATCTGTGTGGTTACTTGTATATGTTCAGGTGTTTGTAAGTGAGGGATTCTAACACTTTGGTTTTTACTCTTCTTTTCATGTGTTGCCCACTGCAAAATAATTATTGCAATAGTATATTAATAAATTACAGAAGGACCAAATTATGTGACCATATGTGACAAATTATATAGCAGTATGTCTTATTATATGTAATAATGAGTAATTTTAAAAAATACAATCAGATACATAATATACCTTAAGGAAAGATCTAAATGTTACATATTCAGCCCAGAAGTACTATATTGCTGAAATCATTGACTTATACTGACTGCTTTATAATATATATGGTGCATATTATTTAATGAACATCAGGTTATAAATACATAATGTGCACAGAAGATAATAATAAAAGCTGTTCCTCTGTAATGGCAGCTTCAAAAATGGATATCTTTGGTATTAAACATAAACACTTATTGAAAGATCATAACAAGGACTATTTCTCATTTTAGTATGAGTACTTGATAAATTTATCTAGCCAACCAAATATGCTTTTTGAATATAGATACAGATACAAACAGGTAAGATACTGGTTTTGTTTTTATTGGCCTCAGTTCTATACTTGGTATGATGTGTTCACAAAGCTAAAATACGGACAAATGCCAGTTGATGAAAGTAAACTGTCTTTAAAGTTTTTCTGTAAAATTCTATTGCAGTTGACATGCTATTTGAAAATTCTTGGCAGCCATAAGTGTACAAGGTTTTTTTTTTTTTTCACACACTGAGATTTTAATCAGCATTTCTCAGATGAAATGCAAAGTGAAAACAGTAATCTTACCCAGTGTTCTCTTAACTACAAATCTTCATTAATTGCTATTTCCCACATTCTGCCTGCAAATGGATAATTGGTTCATAGCAAAGATAAGGGGCTATTTTCTTTTAATTATATGTAATATTATCTGTGAGTAATAGCTAAAGCCCAAAAAAACTATGAATTTACAGTTCTTTACTTGTCCTTATCTGTAAGGTCACAACAAAGCTACTTTGATAATATGGGATGGGGGATGGCAGTATTATTCATTTTAGTTATTTCTCATTTTAAGACCTAACCTAGCTCATTTCAAGCTTGAGGCTTATTTCAATAGCTTCTTTTAGATAATAAACTTTCTTAAATTAGCTTTGCAAGTTAATCTTTTTTCTTCAGTCATGTGTCTACAGTTTCTTATAAGATATCCCCTACAGGTCTTAGATATCCTCCCAACATCTGAGACAAAATTGAAAATTTACAAACACCTGAACATATACAAAAAACTACACAGATCGTCTCTACCCTCTTCTCCTCCATTATTGCTAAGGGAGTTGTAAAAAAAAAAAAAAAAAAAAACCTAGAGCTTTTAGAGCAGTAGTTCTCAAAGTTAGTTATTAAAGGCTACCAACATCATCTTTGTCCCCATCCTTTAAATCCTTGGAAGATTTTTTTTTTTCCCTACCAAGTCTTAGTCAAAAGTGATTTGTAGATCCATAAAAACTACATCACGGCCTCACAGTCTCATGCTTATATAGAGCAAGAGCTCCTGTGCTCTCCAGCTCCCTTCAGTCCCTCCATCAGCCTCATGATTAGTATTCCTTCAACACTGTTTTAAGATTACACACCTGGAGTGGCTTCCTAATGAATCAAACCTGAACTTTTCCAGCTAGTGTACTAACTTATTCCTTCTCTGCCAGAACCCTTCACCTG
Organism: Elephas maximus indicus; assembly: GCF_024166365.1. Classification (NCBI taxonomy): domain Eukaryota; kingdom Metazoa; phylum Chordata; class Mammalia; order Proboscidea; family Elephantidae; genus Elephas; species Elephas maximus. The sequence goes on along the minus strand of NC_064832.1, from coordinate 29,496,607 downwards.
TCACCCTCATGCCATTTGTTGGGTTTTGTATGTGTAGTTGTTTTGTTTTGTTTGTTTTAGTTTTCTAACTATATTTTACCATGCTCATTCGGAGACAAATGGAAAGCAAAGAGAAGTTTAAAGTCAAAAATTAAAATCACTCATATCCATAAGACACATACTTTTTTTTTTTTTTTTTTTACTAAATTGGTCTCATTGCATGTGAACTATTTCACATTGCTTCCTAATACAACCTTCTGTTTAACTTAAGTAATCCTTTACCATCTCCTAGGTATGGACCATTTCTACATTCCCACTCCCTAAAGCTCTCATCTGCACCCTCTGAACTGAGTATTTACCATTTGCTTTAAGATCCATCTTAAGGCTTGCTTCCTCCAATAGACATTCCTTTATATAACTTCTCAGCATCCACTGATACATATTTTGACTAATACATAGGCCTACCTCATTCACTAATTGTTGCAGTCGAGTCGATTCGGACTTACAGCAACCCTATGGGACAGAGTAGAACTGCTCCATAGGGTTTCCAAGGAGCGGCTGGTAGATTCAAACTGCTGACCTTTTGGTTAGCAGCCAAGCTCTTAACCACTGCACCACCAGGGCTCCGTTCACTAATTTAGTAGCCTTTTATTATGTACCTACTATAGGGTCGCTATGAGTTGGAATCAACTCAGCGGCACTGGGGTTATATGCTAGATTCTGGAGACACAAAGTTAATTAAGATGGAGATCTTACTTTGCTCCCTCAGGAGCAAACCAGTATTAAAAATTTAGATTTACAACACAGATACACTTGAGGCAGCTAAAAGTGTTTGAAAGAATGCTAGCCCAGGTTTTGGTTGGTCTGTCTTATAACCTGCCAGTTAACTGGAGGAACTCTACTGCGTAAGTCACTTAACCCTGTGAGGCTTGGTTTTTTCCTTTATAGAAGAAGGGGATGGACTAAAAATCACTAATGAAATAGCTTCCATATATTGAACATTAACTGAGTGCCGAGCACTGTGCTAATTGCTTTAACAAGAATTAGCTTGTTTTCTCATAATTACCATACAAGATAACTACTTTTATGCTGATTTTATAACTGGCCTAAGATCACATGAGTTGTGAAGTGGTAGAGCAGGGCTGGAACCCAGGGGTGACCAGTTTTACCTTGTAGCCTCCAAATCACTAGCACTTTGCCTTAAAACCCATGGAATTTCATTCTTGTTATTTTCCTTCTAAGGAATGGACAGAGGAGTTAGGTTTTAAGACCTTACTCTGATTCTGGGTGGTCTTCTCTCTCTGAAGTTTATAAAATGATTTGTCGTACACACCTATAGAAAGCATCTCTCCTTCATTCGTTGTTTCATCCAGCAAATACGGTGAAATTGTACAAAAACTTCACAGGTATGCAAAGGTATACTAGTGAGCAAGATTAGATACTGCCCCGCTTTTGTGGACTGACTTTGCATATGTTGACTTCGTACATGTATGGAAACCAGGGCATGTCAGTGGTCTGGTTGTGCTTGTTCCCCAGCTACTTGGCAACACATCTTCACTTCTCCACCTGTCTGTAAGCCTCCAAGGGTAGATCTCACACCATCACTTTTCACGTTTCTCCTGCCTTCTTCAGCAGCATAGCTATTTTTAAAATGTCACTTAAAAGAACAAATTAGTGGTACTAACTTTCATGTCAAAAATAATTCTGAAACAAGGCAGTTTTAACATAGATTTTAACACATAATTTTTCCCACAGATTTACAAAGGTCCTGACTCTTCATTCCGGTATTCGAGCCTTCAGCTGAACTGTGAATACCGTTTCCGTGTGTGTGCCATTCGCCAGTGCCAAGACCCTGTGGGGCACCAGGACCTCGTAGGTCCCTACAGTACCACAGTGCTTTTCATCTCTCAGAGGACTGAACTGCCAGCCAGCACCAACAGAGACACTGTGGAAAGCACGAGGCGCCAGCGGGCCCTCAGCGATGAGCAGTGTGCTGCCGTCATCCTCGTGCTGTTCGCTTTCTTTTCCATTTTGATTGCCTTTATCATTCAGTACTTTGTAATCAAGTGAAAATACCACCTTAGTTTTTAATGCTTTATTATATGTTTCTTTGGGTCATATACTAAAATGATTTCTGTATTGCTTTTATAAAAACAGTGGCATTTAGCACTAGCATTGAGACTATAGCACATCATTTTTGCCATTTACAATGCTTGTATTATTAGGTAAAGGCTGGCACTTTATTAGAATGCAAGCCACAGAAATACCAAATTTAGGGTTTTTTGTTTGGTTGGGTCTTTGTTTTCCTTTTTTACCTGCTTCTCATAGAACAAACTTTCTAAGAGGCAACAATATGTAATTGATATTTTGACCAGTCAGCATGAGTGTAACAGTGGTAAACCCGATCTGTTTATTACCAAGTGAAAAAGAATGGATAACATTTACACTGACATGCTGTACAAAAATGTTCAAGTCTGATGCTGTGAAAGCAATCTAGTGCTGTATTTTCTACCTCCTCATTTGTCTTAATTATTTGGTAAGTGGGATTATGATGAATAACTAGAGGGGTTTAGCAAACAAAAAAACTGGATGAAAGGATATGGATAAAAAAAAGAAGCTTCTTGTTTGATAAATGTGGAGTTCTTCGTTAGAAGTATATATTCATAAATTTATGGATGAGTCACTTAAGCACAGGCAGTCTACTTGGCCTAAAAATATTTTAATGTTTACTATTAAAGTACCTCTAAGCGTCTTGAAAATATGGAAAAGAAGAGAGGACTTTTATAGATAGTTCCTTTTTTAAAAGGAATAATTAAAGTCATTTTTGAATCTCCAACCTATTAGGCTTCTGTTTGTGGCACTTTGAGCTACACGTATGTGTATAAGGGCATACACATACACACACGGCAGCGTATATAACAGTTACACATGCCAAGCATATGAAATGTGTGTATGTAACACACACACTCCATCTCTGCTATGGGCTAATTCTGAAGAACTCCCATAAGTTTTGCTGCTTCTCTCATAACTACTGCCATCACCATCAGAATTCGTAATCAAACTTAACCTTTTTGTTGGGGTCACCAAATCTGAAGACAAAATTAATTTGCACCAGTAAACTTCAAGCTGCTTTCTTTCTTGAAAAACTAATGTTTAATGTAATGTCTGTTCCAAATTGTTGATTGCATGTGGTTAATGTTGCATTAGAGCACTTTGCAATTGCATAATTCATTAATGTCTTGTGAGCTTGCATTTGTGAGTTATTGGATGATCAGATTGGATTTTGTCGAGTACATCTTGCCTAGATGTCAATGACTGCCAGTAATATACAGTTTGTAATGAAACTATCTAAATTCTTGTTTTATGACATCTGTTACCTATAAAACACTTGTAACTAGCTTTTTTAATTTATTTGAATTTTAGAATAGTGAATCACTAATTTTCAGTTGCTGAGGTTAGCGTTTTAGTGATTACTAAGCACTTCTGTCAGTCTTGAAAAAAGGAACTTACATTTATGCTTTGAAGATCTCTGAGGAATTTATGCTGTATTAGAATGGGCATGTATCGTAATTGTTTTACATCAAATAGTCCGTGCTGTTGAAAAAACATGAACCCTTTGTTCAGAAAAGAAACCGATAAACTTGGCCTTTCCAAGTGGTAAGAATGATCTGTCACTATAATATACTGTATGTTTACATTTTATTTAAATTCAATCTCTTATGTATAGGCTGATAACCTTCCCCCAAAACAACGGTGATTGTGATTGTTTTCTAGAAACTTCTTAGAAGTGCCACACTGGGCAGTACAAAGGAATTTGAGTGTAATCGCCCAGAGATTTCTATATAGTTGAATGTCTAAAATGGTAAATGTGCCACTGTGGCAAGTTTACAGTGGCTTATGTTTTTCATAGTTAACTCAAATGAACACCTATTTTTGATAGTAAATGTCATTTAATAGTGTATTTGCCATTTGAGCCTCACTGCAAAATTAGTGCAGAGGAGTAAACAATTTCTAATGTAATCTTGGTTTTACCTCATATACTATACATTCCAAAAAACGCTAAACTTTTTAAAGATTATAGATACACTACCAAACATATCACCTTAAAATTGTATAAGGTTGAACTTAATACAAATGAAAAAATATAATCTCATAAAATACATAAACTGTGTAGCAAAAGTATCTTTAAAATCCATGGAAAATAAAAATTGTATCATTTTTTTTTTGAGATGTGTTTACTGTATTCGTATCTATTCATTATCTGCCGTCTGTTTTAGAAGATGAAATGTTAGTGTCTCGTCTTAAAATAGGGTTAAAACTATTTTCCCAGCAGTATTCAGATCTTCAACATGAGAGGACCCATATTCATTATAGAAATAAAGTCCAGTACATTGAATGAAACTAAGGTGTTTTGCACTACTGACTTGTCCAGTTCAATTAAATGTCTTGCTTTCTTTCCATATATTAAAAATAAACAAAAGGACGGGTCTGAGGTAAACTTCCCAGTGTCTGACCTGTCCTGTGTTCCCCACCTGTTTCCCTTTATCTTCTTTCTCCTGCCCCCAGGAGCCCAGGACCTTCTTCTTACTGGCACTGCCATTGACTCCAGGTCCATCTTCCAAAAGAATGTTCAACATTCCCTCTCACTCATTCTGAGCCCTTATCCACTGTTAAAATTTCCATCCCCAGACCCCTTCCTAGGGATACATTGCTTCTTAAAATCAAAGTGATCTCTAATTGCCCCAACTGCAGATAGCACAATAAAGTTTAAAATTAGATTGGGGGAGAGACATATTTTGGATTTAGAAGCATCGCTCCACGGAGGCAACTAGCTGTGTGTCTAGCCCTGAGAAGGATCTTTGAACGTGTCACTTTTTTTTTCTGTAGATTGGGAGTAGGAATTTCGCGCGTTGTGTTTGAGCATTCCATGTCTGAGAATACCATGCTCTTCTCCATCATGAACACTCCTTTCTGCAGGAGGGTCCTATATGTATCATGGCTCAGGGACTGCAGAATGGTTCCCCAAAACGAAACAGGCAGGCATCCTGCAACCTACCCTCCACCATCAATGGAGCTGATGATGCCTCATATTTTCAGGTTTTAAACTATTTTCATATTCGTTTTTTAAGATAATGTATATGCCCTGGTGGCACAGTAGTTAAGAGCTCAGTTGCTAACCAAAGGTCAGCAGTTCGACTCGACCAGCCGCTCCTTGGAAACCCTATGAGGCAATTCTAGTCCTATAGGGTCGCAGTGACTCTGAATCAACTCGACGGCAACAGATTTTGGTTTCTGGTTTATATGCCCCAAAGAGTATCATTTTCATTATTTCCTCCCTCATGCTATAAGGGGGAGAAAAAGAAACTCAAAAAAGAAAGTTGACAGAAGAAACAAAGTTTTAATAGTTGTGCTCATCAAATTCTCAGTGTCTTGAGTGGTGCCTTCAAATGAGGGGATACAGTGGCTATTTTTGTCTCATGAATAGGATGACTTCGCTGTTTCTGCTTGCTATGGGAAATTTACCAAGAGAAAAGTGTCTCAAAACTGGACAGATTTTGAAGCCACTTGATCCATGCAAGTCGTAATGGGTTGCATCTTTTTTTAAACGATTGTTTAACTTTTTGTTTCATTATCACAGTCACATGATAATCACAGTCACTTTATTAAGTTGCTTTTTTATTGTAATTTAGATGAAAGTTTACAGAACAAACTGCTTCTCATTAAACAATTAGTACACACATTGTTTTATGACATTGGTTACCAACGCCACAACATGTCAGCGCTCTTCCTTCTCGACCTCAGGTTCCCAGTCAACAGCTTTCCTGTCCCCTCTTGCCTTCTAGTCCTTGCCTCTGGGCTCGTGTGCCCATTTAGTCTTGTTTTATGTGCCTAATCTTTGGCTGAAGGACGACCCTCAGGAATGATTTCATTACTGAGCTACAGTGGTGTCCGGGGGCCGTATCTCGGGTTTTCTTCACTCCCGGTCAGGCCAGTAAGTCATCTTTCTTTTCGAGTTAGAATTTTGTTCTACGTTTTTCTCCAGCTCTGTCTGGGACCCTCTACTGTGATCCCTGTCAGAGCAGTCGGTGGTGGTAGCCAGGCACCATCTTGTGCTAGACTCAGTCTGGTGGAGGCTGTGGGAGTTGTGGTCCCTTAGTCCTTTGGACTAATCTTTCCCTTGTATCTTTGACTTTCTTCATTCTTTCTTGCTCCAGATGAGGTGAGACTAGTGGAGTGTCTTAGATGGCCACTCACAAGCTTTTAAGACCCCAGATGGTACTCACCAAAGTAGAATGTAGAACATTTTCTTTATGAACTATGTTATGCCAGTTGAGCTAGTTAGATGTTGCCCGAGACCACGGTCCCCATAGCCCTCAGCCCAGCAGTTTGTTCCTTCAGGGAGTTTAAATGTGTGTATGGAGCTTCAATGACCTTGCTTTGGACAGGTTGTGCTGACTTCCCCAGTACTGTGTACTGTCTTATCCTTCACCAAAGTTACCACTCATCTATTGTCTATTTAGTGTGTTTCCATCCCCACCCCTTCCCTCCCTTGTAACCATCAAAGATTGTTTCTTTTTGCGTGTAAACCTTTTCATGAGTTTTTATAGTAATGGTCTCATACAATATTTGTCCTTCAATGATTGACTTATTTCACTTAGCCTAATGTCCTCCAGATTCATCCATGTCGTGAGATGCATCACAGATTCATCATTTTTCTTTATCGGTGCGTAGTATTCCATTGTGTGTATGTACCATAGTTTATCCGTTCATCTGTTGACGGGCACTTAAGTTGTTTCCGTCTTTTTGCTATTGTGAACAATGCTGCAGTGAACATAGGTGTGCATATGTCTATTCATGCGACGGTTCTTATTTCTCTAGGGTATATTCCTAGGAGTGGCATTGCTGGATCGTGTGGTATTTTTCTAGCTTTCTAACAAAGTGCCATATTGTTTTCCAGAATGGTTGTACCATTTCACATTCCCACCAGCACTGCATAAGAGTTCCAGTCTCGCTGCAGCCTCTCCAACATTTGTTATTTTCTGGTTTTTTGATTCGTGCTAGCAATGCCAGGGTGAGATGGTATCTCATTGTGGTTTTGATCTGCATGTCTCCAATGGCTAATGATCATGAGCATTCCCGCATGTGTCTGTTAGCTGCTTGAATATCTTCTTTGGTGAAGTGTCTGTTCATTTCCTTTGCCAATTTTTTAATTGTAGTATTTGTGTTTTTGTTGTAGAAGTGTTGGATTTTCCTGTAGATTTTAGAGATTAGACCTTTGTCGGATTTGTAATATGGCTGGCATCTACTGACCATTTAATATGAACTAGGCATTGTGTTCACCGCTTCACATATAATATTCTTAATTGCTGTTAAGCCCAAGAAGACAAGCACTCTGCCAAAGGTCACGTGCCTAGTAAATGAAGGAGCTGGGGTATGACTCCAGGCCTAGTGTCCCCACACATAACCACTTCTTTGCTGTCCCCCAAAAGTCCTGAATTCTAAGAAAATCAAAATTAACACTGATGTTAATACTGCAAGTATGATAGCACTCAGTACTTCCTTTATACCAGGCACTTTGCTAAGCACTTCCCCATATGCAAAACAACCCATGGCCTCTAAGGATTGAACAGAAAGAAATCGGACAAGGAAAATCTCCAGGTCAGGAAAGGTATCAGACTACATGAAAAGTCTAGTTTTCTTTCCTCTTGGGTTATATCTTTTAATACTTTGACTCCAATTTTGAGCCCACACTCAGCCTTAGGGATAACCCATCCTCAACTACTTGTTCATCCAAGGATATAAATACCTTTATTGCCACTTACCACCACCCCCCATCTGTCTGTCATACTGTGGTGGCTTGTGTGATTGATTATATATATATATATAAAACCCATTGCCATCGAGTCAAATCTGACTCATAGCCACCATATAGGACAGAGTAGAACTTCCCCATAGGGTTTCCAAAGAGCAGCTGGTAGATTTGAACTGCTGACTTTCCGGTTAGTAGCCAAGCTCTTAACCATTGTACATCACTGGTTTTGCTTCTCTAGAGAACCCAGCCTAAGACACCAACCATCGTGAAGATGGTGCCAGGACCAGGCAACAGTTCGTTCTGTTGTACAAGAGGTCACCATGAGTTGCAGCTAACTTGACAGCAACTAACAACATGTTCAAAAAGAGAATATAGCTACAACATGAATGAACCTTGAAAACATGTCAAGTGAAAGAAGCCAGACACAAAAGGTCATAGTTTATGATTCCATTTATATAGAATATCCAAAATAGGTAAATTCATAGAGACAGAAGCAAATTGGTGTTTGCCAGGGGTGGAGGGGAGGAGTAAGAAATGAGGAATAACTGCTTAATGGGTAAAGGGTTTTATTTGGGGTGATGAAAATGTTTTGGAACTAGAAAAAGTGGTGGTTGCACAACAGTGAGTGTACTAAATGCCACTGACTTGTACACTTTAAAATGGTTAATTTTATATTATGTAAGTCTAACTTCGATTTAAGAAAAAAAAGGAATGTAAGATGCACCTAAAGACTGGTATACAGATGGCATAAGACTAGAGAATCCTAGCATCATCAAGTCAATAAAATGGCCTTGTCAGTAAGTCTTTAGAACAGTGGCTCAGACCCAAGAGGTTATTGACCTCTGCAAATCCTGAGGCACCAGGGATTCAGGCCAACAGTACCGGGTGGAACCTCCTTGGGCTCTCCATCTCCACAGCAGATTCTCAGGATTTGCAGCAAGGTAAATAACCTCTCAGATCCGAGCCAACACTCTTTGCATAGAGGTTCTCAGAGTTTTATTGTTGGATTTGCTTTTATCCTAGGATTTTGTCTTTCTTTCTCTTTGTAATTGAAATTTGACATAAGTTCCACCCAATCCCTTCCAAGGTATCTCAGACTCTTTTGCTGGGCATTTGACTCTGGGAAACCAAAAGCAGTGACCTACCTTTTGATTTTCATGCTCACATTTGTTTTTTATCCCAATTTGAAAATGAGTAATGCCAATTCACAGGAGGAGGTGGCAGCTCCTGACCTGTTTTGTGAACAAGCACCTTGGTCCCATAATAGCTACTTATTCTTAAGTAGCTGGCATCACCTAACCAGGGTCAATTTAGAAAATTGGTGGCCAATTTGGGGATCAGTGGCCAATTTGGGGGTCTTTTGAGCTTTCTGAGTTAATCTTTCTGCCCAGTAAATTAGAAAAATGAGACTCCAAAGTCAAACAGTCTCAATGGGATACATATTATAGTTCATATTTAGAAGCTTCTAAAAGGCAGCTAAATAATGAATGACCTCCTTGCAAGACACTATATCTAAATTAATTAGGTAGAACAAAGAATTACAATGCCAAAGTAGGATATATATCCTACTTTGAAAACTGAAATGCCCTTTAAAATCCATCTTAGGACTGAAGCCGAAGAGCCTCGCCATATTACTTTTGCTCTCTAGACATGCTCAGGGCTGCATAACATTACAAAATACCGTCCAAAGCTGTGTGAAGATCTTTACAAGTTTACTAAAGAAATTAAAATCCTTGTAGAGGCTTATCAGCCTTTTGTTGTTAGGTACCATTGAGTTTGTTCCAAATCATAGCAACCCTATGTACAACAGAAGGAAACACTGCCCACTCCTGTGCAATCCTCACAATCATTGCTATAGTTGAGCCCACTGTTGCAGCCACTGTGTCAATCCGTCTCATCAAAAGTTTTCCTCTTTTTCACTGAGCCTCTTCCTTACCAAGCATGATGTCCTTCTCCAGGGACTGGTTCCTCCTGATAACATGTTCAAAATACATGAGAAAAGTCTAGCCATCCTCCTTTCCAAGGAGCACTCTGGACAGATTTGTTCATTCTTCTGCCAATCCATGGTATTCTTTGCCAACACTGTCAATATTCTTTGCCAACACTGTAACTCAAAGGCATCAATTCTTCTTTGGTCTTCCTATTCATTGTCCAGTTTTCACATGCATATGAGGTGATTGAAAATACCATGGTTTGGGTCAGGTACACCCTAGTCCTCAAAGTGACATCTTTTCTTTTTAACACTTTAAAGAGGTCTTTTGCGGCAGATTTGCCCTATGCAGTTGTCATTTGATTGACTGCTGCCTCCATGGGTGTTGACTGTGGATCCAAGTAAAATGAAATCCTTGACAAAATCAATCTTTTCTCCATTTATCATGATGTTGCTTATTGGTCCAGTTGTGAGGATTTTTGTTTTATTTATCTTGAGGTGTAATCCATGCTGAAAGCTGCAATCTTTAATCTTCATTAGTAAATGCTTCAAGTCCTCTTCACTTTCAGGAAACAAAGTTGTGTCATCTGCATAACACAGATTGTTAATGACTCTTCCTCCAATCCTGATGCCCAGTTCTTCTTCATATAATCCAGCTTCTCATATTATTCACTCAACATATAGATTGAATAAAATGGTAAAAGGATACAACCCTGATGCACACCTTTCCTGATTTTAAACCATGCAGTATCCGCTTGTTCTGTTTAAATGACTGCCTCTTGGTCTAGCCTAAGCTGCCAAATTTGTTTCAGCTAGTCCGTGTGATAACTGAGCTTTTATAACTACTCTGAGAAACTCTGATATAAACTGGGGTATTTGAAAAGTGCACTGAAAAAAGACTGATAGTCTATTTTAATTGGCATAACAAGGTCTTAAAAAAGGACAAAATAGTCTAAATTTTTTCTCTAAACGATCCTATAAAGCATGCACAAGATAGAGGTATGAAAATATGATTTCCTACCTCTGAATCCTCCTACCACCATTGAGTCGATTTCAACTAATTATCAGCCCCATCGGGTTTCCAAGGCTGTAAATCTCTATGGAAGCAGACTACCACATCTTCCTCCCACAGAGCCACAGCTGGTTTTGAACTGTTGACCTTTCTGGTATTATTAAATTAGATTACAATGTTTCTCCAAAGAATTTACCCTGATAGGTATAATAATAGATAACCACTTATATAAATTAACTAGACCTAATATTCCCAGGAACTAATGACAAAGGATATTATGTTTATGTCAACCTTGAAAGCAAAATCTTTATAAGTAACTTAAGCTAGATACTATATGAAGTATGTTTTATTTAAGGAAAAAAGAGTAATTTTTATTAATTCCAGAATAACAAGAAATAGAAGGCTCATGGGGCTGGGAAAATTATTTACTCCCATATAACAGCTTTCTGAGTCCCCAGCACTGAGAACACCCAAGCAAAGCAATAAAAACAAATTAAAAAAAAAAAACTCTTCAAGGTAGGTTTATATTGAGCAGCCTTAAAGAAGACTTTAGAGGCTCCCTCTGTAATGTGCTGATAGCTGTCAGCACAGTCAAAGCTCCAGTAAGTTTTTAAAAAAGGCATAAGAAAACTAAAATAAAAAAGGATCACCTCCATATTACCAGGCAACTGGGCTAGACCCATGCTGCTTGTACTTGAAATAGTAGAGGCATGGCTCCACAAATGATGGGGGGCTCTGCCAACTTTGCCCAAAGCTTCTGACCTTCAAAAATAATTAATACTGAAGAAATTAAGGGAAACAGAAACTTTTAAAACACCAACAATTAGCTCAAACAGAAGAAACGGGAACACGGGGAAAGCTAAACTACTTACAAAAAAATAATAATAAAAATTAGAAGGAAAAAATTTGTCTCTTGTCTTTCAAAATATCTAGACCAACTTAAGCATATGTAAATGAACTGAGAGCCTGATATTTAGGTTTAATAATAAGTGTGTTCATTTTTGCCACTTCAAAGATTGTACTATAAGAGATGTAACAAAGGCAAGCAATCTAAAAGGAATTTATTTATAAAAATTTATTTGTCATGGTTAACCTATTAAAAACTAAAATTGTAATAGGTTAATTTATAAGAGTTGTTAACAGCTTTAAGTTAAATAGCACAGAATTGAATTTCTCACAGTTAAGATAACAACATTTTCTTTAGGTATTGGGTTGGAGAGCTAATTTTATTCTTTGTTCAATATGTCTTGAATGCAAGGGTTCAACAAAATAAATCCCTGAGTCTAAAAGGCTATGAAATATGTTAAAGTTAGGACTTAAATAATCTTGTTTCCATATTTTACTGTTTATTCTGTGTAATCTGCTTAAGTGGCAAAAATTCTGTCTCTGATTGTATGTTAACTTTTATGCCCTTGACTAAGAAACCAAGCTACTTGGCTTTGAAAAAGATTTTTACTTTTCAGATTTGTTGTTAAATGACTTAAGTATTGTTTCTCAGTGACCTATGATAAACTCCTGACAATTTTGAAACTTCATGGAAAAACAAAAGATTTGTTAATGTTTTATAAAGAAAAAAATGCTAAAAATTTGTTATGAATTACATAAAACATGTTGAAAAATCAGAAATATCAAATTTTCTTGAATTCAATTTTACATGTCAATAATGTTTGCCTAATACTAAACAACAAGCATGCAATATTATTTCATAATTTTATTTTTTCAGTTACTAACTCCATCACAATTTGGTTTCCTTTGAATCTACCATCGTCAAAGCCAATACTTTGGGAAATTCATGTTGTTTACCTACAGAATTTTTATTACTATTCAGATATTTAGAAACTTGATAATCTTAGTATATTCTTAAATATTCTATTTAATATCATCTTAAGATTATTATGTGTTATATCTGAAACTCTTTGAAAATAAGATTAATCATTATGATTAGAAATATTTTTGTCTAAAGTTTTTTTTAATTGACTTTATTTGCCTTTGCATTACTTTTGTAGTTAATTTCCATCAGGTCTTTCACTTTTAAAAATTATTAATATGAATTACCATAGACATTTTTAGGTTGTCTTTTTCAGATAAGTTCCCCTTTGTTGATTCACTGAAAACATTTAACCACCTTAAAAACTAAGTTGGAAATTATGGCATAGTGGTTAAGTGCTATGGCTGCTAACCTAAAGGTCAGCAGTTCAAATCCTCCAGGTGCTCCTTGGAAACTCTATGGGGCAGTTCTACTCTGTCCTATAGGGTCACTATAAGTCAGAATCGACTCAGTGGCAATGGTTTTTTTTTTTTTTTAAAGGCAAGAAAGTCTGTGTAAGTGAAGAAAAGGTCTGTATAAATGAAGAGAAGATGAAATACAGCTAAAATTAAGAGTTAAAATAAAGGATTAAGAAAAAGCCATGAAAGTAGTTGGATCATAGTCAGAAAGCAGTGGAGTGGGTTACAATTCTAAGAATAATTTAAATTTAAAATATTCGGTAATAAATGAAAATCAAGACTCAGATTCTGCCTCAGAAAATGAAATAAATATTTAAGATATGAAATTAAAGACTAATAAAGTTCATTTTGCCACAGGAGCTTCAGATTGTTTATAACATTAAACTTACAATGATCGTGAGCAGTGTGATTGCTAGAGATAAAATAACAGAATGGAAATAAGAGATACTTAAAACACTTTTTTTAATGCATTTTCCTATTCTGTTACGCCAAAATATGAACATATTTAAACTTTCTTGTTGATATTTGCACATCCTTAGATAAACATTGCAGATTCTACGTACCAAATTATTCAGATAGCTGCCCCTTTCATATAAATTTCTACACCTTGGCATCTTGGTCAGACAACAGAAACAAGAAAATTGTTTTACTTAACTTTTTGCATGTTCTGTAATGGTTTGCACATAGAATGGATAAAATAATTGAAACCTTAAATAATTATTAAGGGAGAAAATTTTTCAAGGCTGCCAAACATGTAGCCTCCAATTGCCCTGCTTGTCCCCATTATAACCCTGGAAAACACCTTAAAGCTCCACCTGGACAATACCCTTTGCCTTCAGATCCTATGCTTGGATGGCAGCTAGATTTTTTCAACTCCCACCTTCAAATGGTTATAAATATGTACTAGAAATGATTTTTAGATTCTCACATTGGGTGGAAGCTTTTCCCTGCCATCACACCACCACCTCCTTTGTAGCAAAAAATCTCCTTGAAAACATTATACCCACCTGGGGAGCACCAAGAATTTTTGTAGCAACCAGGGAACTCACATTACTGGCCAAGTTATCCAAAAACTATGCCAATTTTTCCCCCACTTATCAAATACTACATTGTCCTTATTATTCTCAATCTTCTGGATTGATGGAAAGAACTAATGGAATCATAAAAACCCAATTAGCAAAACTTTTTGATGTCTTAAAATTTGTCTTGGACCAGAGTTCTTCCCTTACTTATTTTGAACCTGAAGTCCACGCCATTTGGATCTCATAAACTTACCTCCTGTGAAATAGTTACCTGAAGGCCCATACCAAAAACAAAAATTAAAAAAAAGAAACCCATTGCTATTGAGTCAATTCTGACTCATAGCAACCCTGTAGGACAGAAGAACTGCCTCCATAGGTTTTCCAAGGGCAGCTGGTGGATTTGAATTGCCATCCTTTTGGTTAGCAGCCAAACTCTTAAACACTGCACCACCAGGGCTGCTGGAAGGTAGGACAGAAGAACTGCCTCCATAGGTTTTCCAAGGGCAGCTGGTGGATTTGAATTGCCATCCTTTTGGTTAGCAGCCAAACTCTTAAACACTGCACCACCAGGGCTGCTGGAAGGCCCATAGCCCTCCCTTACTCACTTATACTGACTCCAAAACTGTTCAACCAGAATTATTGAAATATTGTCAATCTTTAATCTCATACTCTAAGGAATATTTTTCAAATGTTAAAGAAGCTATTGACAACCAGAAACCAGAATCCCAAAATCTGCCTAACATCACCCCCTGAAGATTATGTATATTGGAAGAGATATTAACTAAAAGACTCCTTACAGCCTTGTTGGAAGGGACCATATTTAGTCCTCCTTACCAAGCCCTGGATCCATCTGTTCCAGCTTAAGTGAGCTAAGGTGACTTTCTGGACTAGTCAGCCCTCTGGAGACTTACAAATCACAGGTAAATGATCCAGTGGCCAAAAGCAGAAAATATTCATCTTGGGTAGAGAGCTGATCCCAAGACCACAGAACAAGACTCTATGCAAGTTGATGAAATTTGTGGATCCTCATTAATTGTAGCTATTCTTACGTTTTTAGTTTTATTATATGCTTGTGGTATTATTTCTTGGTGGTTTTATTAATCATGAAGGTTCATTTAGCTTATATTTTTCCATTTTTGATAAATTTTTCTAATGCTTGGAAAGAAAATGCTTTTGTTAGATTAGCCCAATCAGTAGCTAGTGTTGGTAATTTGATTGAACGTTGGATCTGTCATTCTTCCCCACAAACCACACATGAAAATTTTGATCCATTTGCTTTTCATATACTGAATTATAATTTTGTTCCCCCAGCTACCATTAAGTCTCACATTTTTAAACGAGTCATACATGTTAGACTATGGCATCCTCCTGAGTTGTTAGCCCAACCTCAGGTACCCTGTTTTAATTTAACCCAGATTAATGACAGGGCTATGAAGAATTGCTCCAAGGAAAGCAACATCTTATGTATGAACAACGTCTTGAATAATCCCCGAGTCCATCTTAGAAAGCCTGGGAGCCTTACTACTTTTGTCACAAAAGATTTAAAAAAAAAAAAAAAAAAAACTGCCTAGCTATAAAACTAATTTGGGTGCACCAAGCTCTGGAACCCACTAAAGACGGAACAATTATCCATCTGTAATCCCCGTGATTATGCCAGAAGGGAAATGATTCGCACTCCTTATGGGTATGTGTTTTTATGTGGGGGATCAAATTACACCACCATGAAAGAACCATACCCGATTAACCAACCTTATGCAGAGTTTCCCTCTAGAGGTCCATTCCTACAATGAGAATAAACACTGGGCTGATGATTTGAAAATTCTTACTCACCATATACAGACCTTTTGAAAGGGATGGACTGAACGAAATACCAAACCCTATAGGTGAAAAACTCAGATTAACGTAGGTATTTCTCTGAGGCTTTCTACCCTGAGCTTGAAAAGTCCATCCTCAATTTGTCTGCCACCATGGCTATAGGGTCGCTATGAGTCAGAATCGACTTGACGGCACTGGGTTTGGGTTTTTTTTTTGTTTGTTTTTTTTTTTATGGCTCAAATTCATTGTCCAGCTTCTGCAGCTGGACAATGAATAAGGAAAACCAAAGAAGCGTTGACGCTTTTGAATTGTGGTGTTGGCGAAGAATATTGAATATACCATGGACTGCCAAAAAAAGAACAAATCTGCCTTGGAAGAAGTGCGGCCAGAATGCTCCTTAGAGGCAAGGATGGCGAGACTGTGTCTTACATACTTTGGACATGTTGTCAGGAGGGATCAGTCCCTGGAGAAGGACATCATGCTTGGCAGAGTACGGGGTCAGTGGAAAACAGGAAGACCCTCAACAAGGTGGATTGACACAGTGGCTGCAAAAATGAGCTCAAGCATAACAACAATTGTAAGGATGGTGCAGGACCAGGCAGTGTTTCATTCCATTGTGCATAAGGTCACTATGAGTCAGAACTGACTCGACGGTACCTAACAACAACAACATGGCTCAAATTGTTGATGATATTGCAGAAGAAATGGCAACCCAACGAAAATCTTTGGACTCCCTCTTTAGGGTTGTATAGATAATAGAATAGCCATTGATTTCATTTTAGCTCAACATGGGAGAGTTTCGCTATTGCTAATACCTCTTGCTGTGCTTGAATAAATACCTCAGGATAAATAAAACATGGATGAATCTGGAGAGCATTATGCTGAGTGAAAATAAGTCAATTGCAAAAGGATGAATATTGTATGAGGCAACTATTATAAAAACTTATAAAAAGTTTTACACACAGAAAGAAACAATCTTTGATGGCTACAAGGGGCGGGAGGTTGGGAAGGGAAAAGCACCAACTAGACAACAGATAAGTGGTAGCTTTGGTGATGGGTAAGGCTG
This sequence comes from Elephas maximus indicus, assembly GCF_024166365.1. Taxonomy (NCBI): domain Eukaryota; kingdom Metazoa; phylum Chordata; class Mammalia; order Proboscidea; family Elephantidae; genus Elephas; species Elephas maximus. Next base: position 29,479,744 of record NC_064832.1, on the reverse strand, counting down.
TACATAATACTGGGGAAGGCAGCACAACTTGATCAAGACAAGGTCATGGAAGCTTCATAGAAACATCCAAACTCCCTGAGGGACTGAATTACTGAGCTGAGGGCTGGGGACCATGATCTTGGGGGACATCTAGCTCATTGGCATAACACAGTTTATGAAGAAAATGTTCTACATCCTACTTTAGTGAGTAGTGTCTGGGGTCTTAAAAGCTTGTGAGTGGCCATCTAAGATACTCCACTGGTCCCACCCCATCTGGAGCAAGGCAGAACGCAGAAAACCAAAGACACAAGGGAAAGATTAATCCAAAGGACTAATGGACCACAACTACCATAGTCTCCACCAGACTGAGTCCTGCATAACCAAATGGTGCCCAGCTACCACCACCAACTACTCTGACAGGGCTCACAATAGAGGGTCCAAGACAGAGATGGAGAAAAATGTACAGCGAAATTCTAATTCACAAAAAAAGACCAGACTTACTGATCTGACAGAGACTGGAGAAACCCTGAGAGTATGGCCCCAGACACCCTTTTAACTCAGTACTGAAGTCACTCATGAGGTTCATCCTTCAGCCAAAGATTAAACAGGCCTCTTAAAAAAATGAGACTAAATGGGCACACCAGCCCAGAGGCAAAGATGAGAAGTCAGGGGGACAGGAAAGCTGGTAATGGGGAATCCAAGGTCAAAAAGCAGACAGTGTTGACTGGTTGTGGAGTTTGTAACCAATGTCACAAAACAATATGTGTATTAACTGTTTAATGAGAAACTAATTTGCTCTGTAAACATTCATCTAAAGAACAATTTTGAAAAAAGATTAAGAATAGCAGACAAAAGACTACTTGGTTGCAAGCAATACCCTCTATGTTTGATTCTCCATTTTTGGGCATTTTTAGCTGGTTGCCCGATAGATGCAGGTTCTTGGTTATGCTCAATATTGCAAACTGGATAAATTCTCTTGATTATTTTATTAGTATTATAGGACTAGTCAAATTCTTTACGGAAGGTTTGTTTAATGTTTGTAATCAGGATAGAACTCCTCTGCTTAAGCAAAGAATGATGTATCTTAAAGAAATGTATGTTCAGTAAAGGTCAACCTTTTGCCTCTTCTTTCTCTCTGATACACTGCATATTAACCCTTATTGTTTGAATTCGGCCTGAAACTATTCCTTAAATTTGGCTTTTTCTGCTACTGCAACCTTGACAAGTCAACTCACCTGAAGACGAGGCCTAGTAGCTTGGCAAGGTGAAGGCGATAATCCCTATCAGCCTAAATCCCTTGAGGAAGGGTAGGTGAAGGTCCTTGCAGAAGAAACGTAACTCTTATTGCGGGTGATGTGATCAGCACCCTCTGGTGGAGGCTTGATCAAAAGGGGGAATATGTTAGCAGACCCCTAAATTGAGAGTCATTAAGGCTGAGCGCACAGTAACATGTTAATTTGCTCTGACTCTGAGAACTGAGGGGAGAAGGGCAAAACTGTGGCTGTTCTTAGAAAGAATGTTTTCTTGCAAACTGCCCTTGTCCTTGAAAGATAGGCAGAACCATTTTCACAAAATACGTGCAGAGACTTGCTCCAACGTGTCTGTAGATTAACTGTTATGTGACTTGTAGTTACTGTTTCCTTAGTTTTTATGTATGGTTTTCTTCAACTCCTGTACTTCAGAGTATTAGCACTTTCGCTTTGTGTTCCCCAATTGCAGTTGCTTTATTCCCCAATAAAACTCATTCCTTTTTTTACTCCTAACTTAGTAAGAACTTTGTGCTCTGATACTTTCATCATGTTGTGTAACCATTACCACTATGCTTTTCCAAATTATTCCACCACTTTTAACAAAAATTCAGTGCTCCCTAAGCAACAACTCCCCTTTTTCTCCTCCCTCCCATCCTTGGCAACCACTAATAAGCTTTGGTCTCTATATATTTGCCTGTTTTAGGCACTTCATAAAAAGTGAGATCATACAATATTTGTCCTATTATGACTGACTCTGTTTTACTCAGCAAAATGATTCCAAGTTTCGTCCATGTCATAGCATGCATCAGGACTTCATTTTTATTTATGGCTGAGTAATGTTCCATCGTATGTATGAACTATATTTTGTTTATCCATTTGCTGGGTGATGAATCACTTAAGTGTGGCCTTTCTCTCCATGGACTTGTAACAGTGATTGGGTGGGACCATGCAAACAAGGTAACTGTGGTTTACCAAAGAGATTGGTCGGCTTGCCATCACGCTAGGCTTAAAATGAGCCATCTCAAAGGCAGGAAGAAGAAAATCTCACTGCCACCAAGGAAGAAGAGCCAAGAGTGGAGCATGTCCTTTCGACCTGGAATCTTAGCACTGAGAAGCTCCTGGAACCAGGAGACTGAAGGAGACAGCTGTAACACTGAAGACCGCAAGAAGTGGTGGCAGAGAATTGGTGGTAAGAAAGACCAGTAGGAGAGGGCACATTGGGCTTCCTGGCCCACTCAGTGCCTTTGGAAAGGAGGCTTGCTAGCATAGTAGGGTGCCTCTGGGCATTTGGTGGAGCTAAATTTGCCAACTCACAGAGCTAGAGCTGAGCAGCTTCAGGCCAAGGCTTACTGGCAGAGTGGGCTGCCTCTGGGCACTTATCGGCAGAGCTAAAAGAGCTTTGTTACACTTGCCTGAGCAGAACAGAGGTCGAGGGGCAAGAGAGAGGTATGTCTCTGGGTACAGCTGAGAAGAGGCTGTCTTGATGGAAGAACTGTAACCTGAGTGTTCCTGAGCCTGAATTATAACCAGTTATTTTCCTAATAAACCCCATAATTGTGAGTATTGTCTGTGAGTTCTGTGTAGCCTCTGCAATTAATTATCGAACCCAGCAGAGAAGTAGAGAGTGCTGTGGAAGGGATGATTGGTGTCAGAATTGGTAAAGATATTGGAAAGAGGAGGCGTGTCTGACCTCCGCCTCATAGGAATCAGCCTTGGGCTATTGATCTTGATTCTCCTTCCCCCTTGTGCTGTTAGAGAAGGTCAGACACTGCAACCACACCATTTTTACATGATTCATCTATTGGTGGATATTTATGTTGTTTCAACAACTGATTTTTTTAATGGATGTCCTTGATAAAACCCACTGCCGTCGAGTCCTTGATAGGTATTGAGTAATTTGGCCAGTCCAGGCCTAAGGTATAAGCTCTAGTCCACTTTTAATATTTCTAGGATGACCTGGTGATCTTAGGGAAGAAATTACCTTTAATAGTTTCACAGTTTACCAATGACAGCTGTGCAGTAAGGCTGTTCATGTACAGTGGCATAAGATCTATTGTCTCACAGCCTATACTCTGAAAACTAATCTAGAAAAACATTTGGGGAAAAATACATAAGTGCTCAAGTAATAATACTAATAGAATTAATTTATGATTCTCTAAATTTGACTCAGACCCATTTAAATAAATCAGAATAGAATCTAGTCTCCAGTCGTATTGTGAAAAACTTGGAGTCCATTCATTGTAACTCTGGCTCAAAATTATTTTAGAGGATCCAGGGAGTACAAATAATTTGGTATGTTTCACAAAGAGTATACACAATTTCTGACAATATAAATAGTTTCAAATTATTCCTTTTTAGAAGTGGGAGGGGAAATATACTATAAATTCATTGTAAATGAAAGTATGATACTACCATTCATATGGAAAAGTAAGGATAGAAAAACTCTGGAAAAGAACAATGACAGGTGACTAGCCCCACTAGATTATAAAGCCTCAATAATTTAGCACAGAAAAACCAAAGGAGGAGAATGGTAATCCCATAGTCCTAAGTACATACAGAAATCTAGTACTAAGAGGGACACAAGCACTCCTATACCCCCTCTCTAAAGGGGCTTGTGGGCAAAGGAGATGAGGAGTTAGCAGAATCCCAGCCCCGGTATCACACAGAGTTCAGAAGGGTGGGTTTGGAGCCATGAGACAACAGCTTGATGACACCAACGACAACCAAAAAATATGTGTGTGGTTACACAAATGCATATGTAGGCATATATGTGTACGGGTATAAATATGTGGCACATATATGTGCACTGATAGATGTATCTATAGGCATATGTACATACAGATGTGTGTGTATGCACCTGTATTTGTATATATAATAAACCACATAGAGGAAACAGTTACGATAGTACTAAGACATAACCAAGTACGGATACTTCTTAGACATAACCAAACACCTCACAAGACTGGTTTTCTGAGTTTGAAGACTTAGGACCATAGTCTTGTGGGACAACTCAGTTAATTGGCATAATATAGTTCATAACGTTTATGTTTTACATCCTAATTTGCTGAGCAGTGTCTAGGGTCTTAAAAGCTTGGGAGTGGCCATCTAAGATATATCTCATCTTGACCACAGCAAAAGAGAACTAAGGAAACCAAAGACTCACAGAAGAAACTAGTCTACAGGACTAATAGTCTACAAGAACCACGGCCTCGTCTACCCTGAGATCAGAAGAACCAGATGGTGCCCGGCTAACACTACAAACCATTCTGATCAGGGCCACAATACAGTGATCCTGATAGAAGAGGAGAAAAATGTGGAACAGAACTCAAATTCTTAGAAAGTCCAGACTTACTGGACCAGTTGAGACTAGAGGACTTCCCAAGACTAACGTCCTGTGACCATCTTTACCCCTTAAACTGAAATTATCCCTTAAGGTCACCTTTTAGCTAAATAACAGGTTGGCTCATAAAATAAAGAATATCACTTATGAGTAAGGAGCTCCTTTGAAAACGCATCTATCTGAGACCAAATGGTCAACAATTCCTCTAAAGCAATGAGGAGAAGGTAAGGGGGCAGGGAAAGAAACTAGAGTACTGGAAATGGTACAACCAGAAAGGAATGAATGAGAATGATGGCACATGTGAAAAAATGTAACCAATATCACTGAGTAATTTGGGTAGAAATTGTTAAATGGGAACCTAATTTGCTGTGTAAACTTTCATCTTAAGCACAATAAAATATTATTTTAAAAAAGAGATAACAGTTTAAAACTGGGGCAGTTGCTCCCAGGTGGAAGCACATGAGAGGTGGTGTGTCAGTCTCCCTGTTCTCCCTGGCCTTAGAGATGATGGGAGCATCTACTGCTACAGAGGAGCCATGAGACCAAGCAGCCTAGAATGCAAGACACCGGGAGGAGAGAGCTTCTCTGCACAGTCTCCCAGACTTGAAGTCACGTTGATGGGAGCAAGAAATGAACCTGTGAGCAGTTAGGGCACTGACCTTTGGAGGATGTGGATTTGGGCAGCGTAACCCAGCCCCTTTTCACGGAAGACATACTCCACATACACAGCACTGCCTGGTTACAATGAATCCCCACCCCCTGACACCTGGGCAGGTGCAAGGAAGCATACGCCTGCTGCCCTGGCCCTCTGTTATGGATTAAATTGCACCCTCCAAAAAGATATGTTAAGTCCTAGCCCCCAAACCTGTGAATGTGACCTTGTTTGTAAATAGGGTGTGTCTTTCATCTCAGTTACATTAAATGAGGTCATACCAGAGTAGGGTGGGTGCTAATCCTAATTCCCTCTGATAGGTGCCTTATAAAAGCAGAGACCAGACATGGAAACATAGTTACATACCCAAGGGGAAGACACCATGTGAAGATACATCTGCAAGCCAAGGGACGTCAAGAAACACCCAGGGCTACCAGAAGCTGGAATAGACAAGGATCTTCCCCTAGAGCCAACAGAAAGAGCATAGCCCTACCAACGCCCTGAATTTGGACTTCTAGGATCCAGAACCGTGAGACAAGAAATTTTTGTTCTAGTCATCTACTTTGTATTTTGTATGGCTGCACCAGGAGATCAATGTAGAGGATACAGCATCACGTATCACGGGCATTGCGTGCTACAGTGAGGTGAAGGTAAGAGGCAAAAGTCTGCTCCAAGAAGCCTCAACACGAAATGGAAGGGACATTAGGTAGGTAACAGGGGCTCAAAGGGCACCAGAGACAATACCGCATCCAGATGAGGGGCTTAGGAAGACCTGGACAGGGTGACATTTTAGGTGTCTGCGAAGGGCAGGTGGATTGGGATTTTGACAGAGATGGAAGGAGAGTTAATACAGGGGCAAATGCACAGGGCCAGAATGTGTAAGATTTGACTGAAGAATGGGGGGCCATCTAGTTTGTATACAAGGATAGCCTCTTTGTTTTGTTATTATCAGTAGCAAAAAGAAGAGCTAATCGTTATAACGGACATTATAGCTGCCAGGCACTGTGCTAAGGACTTTGTTTTCTCAAAGCAACAACCCAGTGAGGTCAATCCTGATATTATCACCCCTTTTTACATCCACACACTGTGTGGCGGGACTCTGCCCCCAGAAAGGACTTGAGCATTCGCACTCTGCTCAGTTTCCTGGGAAAACCCCCCTACTGCCTCCAGCCCCCCACTTAAGACTTAAGGATTCCATGAGGATAAACTTGCTTCAGCTGCCATTCCATTCCCCAGAAATGGAGTGAAAACATTCATGTTCCTAGCTCCTCAGACATCAAATTATACCCTTAAGAGGTAAAAAAAAAAAATGGCCTACCTTGTTCACCTAGAAGATCAGTGTTGGGGTGAGCAATCTCTCTTTCTTGTTACTTTATGCAAGTATTTCTTATCCTATGTACACCGCCTTTGTGGGGCATTCTGACTGGGCTCTGTTGTGGTCTGAAGGGCAGATTGTGTCTTAAAAGTTGGAAAGAGGGTAAGTGTGGAGTGGATTACTTAGAGGTAGAATTTGTAGGTCTTTTCTTTCCTGCAGATGATGCAATTTAAGTCAGTAATGTCATTAAAAAAGTAAAAATAAAAAAGGCTTAAGGTTTTTATTTTTATGTTCATCTTCCTGGAAATGCTAAGATTTTTACTATTACAGGGCCAAGAGACTCGTGACTTTGATCTCACCATCTTTCTTTTTTCTTCAGCTATAAGCTTACTTTAAAATGCCTATGAACATTTAATAATCAGCTGCCATGAGACAAATGTATTTAACTGTTTGACTGTTCTGTGACTCTCTTCTCTCCTAGACAGCTGTCAGTTGATTGATTTGGGTGTACACCTCAGGAGGACATTGGCAGTTCAGTGGTAGAATTCTTGTCTCCCACGCAGGAGACCGGAGTTCCATTTTCAGGCGATGCATCTCAAGCACAGCCACTGCCGTCTCTCAGTGGAGGGCTAGCCTGTTGCCATGATACTGAACAGGTTTCAGTGGAGCTCCCAGACTAAGATGGACTTAGAGGGAAAGGCCTGGCAACCTACTTCTGAAAATCATCCACTGAAAGCCCTATAGATCACAACGGTCCAATCCTATTGTGCATGGGGTCGCCATGAGTCAGAGGCGGACTCAACAGCAGCTAACAACAATCACATCTCAAGTGGTGGCTCCTCGGTTCGGTAAACCTGGATGTGGTAGAGTCAAGACATCTGTCTCAGTCTCCTTGGGCTGCCAGAACAAAGCACCACAAAGTGGGTGACTTAAAGAACAGAGATTTATTGTTTCATGGTCCTGGAGGCTAGAAGTCCAAGGCAGGGTCTGGGTGGTATCGGCTCCTGAGGGCTTTGAGGGAGGAATCGCCTGTGCCTCTCTCCCAGCTTCAGATTTCTGCCGGCAGGCCTTGGTGTTCCTTCCCTGCTTGTAGGTGCACCTGCTTCCCTCATCACACCACACCTGTCCTCTCCCGTGTGGCTCCGTCTCCGTGTACGGCACTTCTCCTCCCCCTTGTGACTCCCTCTCTGTGTACCACCCATCCTCCCCTGTGTGACTCTCCATGTACGGCACCCATCCTCCCCCGTGTGACTCTATCTCCGTGTAGGGCACCAGTCCTCCCCTGTGTGATTCCCTCTCCATATATGGCACCCGTCCTCCCCCGTGTGACTTCATCTCTGTGTAGGGCACCTGTCCTCCCCTGTGTAGCTCCCTCTCCGTGTATGGCATCCGTCCTCTCCCATGTGACTCTGTCTCTGGGTCTGTTCTCCCTTTTATAAGACACCACTCAGAAGGGACTAGGATTAGGACCACCCTCCTCCAGTGTGGCCTTGTTTAATTTAACTGATAACATAAGAAAAACTCTAGTATTTCCAAACAAGGTCACATTCACAGATTCAGAGGCTAGGACTTCAATATATTTAGGGAAAGACACAGTTCAGTCCATAGCACCATCTCAGTGTGTTCTTGTGGCTGGTGGGAGCCTAAGATGCTACTGAGCCACATCAAGGCAGAAAGGGCATGGTCACAGGAGGCCGACCTGGGCACAGGGTGAGCTAGGGTGGTCACTCCTGACAGGGACTGTCGACTGGGGTCAACAGAGGTGTACTGGAATCTCCAGCAGGTTTTTTCCCAAGTCCTGTACCCTCTTTCCACCCTCCCAACTTGATAATCAATGCCAAGGTGAGCCTTTCTCTCTCTCTCAGGAGAAATGGGGACCAAAACACAATCGCCAAAGCAATAGTCGCAGTCACAGGAATCTTGCCTGAATTTGCTGTGTCGTGTCCTGCTGTGCAAAGATAAAACCTGGGAAGCGGCACCCCAGGGCAGTGTAGAGGTCAAGGCCTGGAGGGGGTGCTCTGACAGAGCTGACCCGTCCCTCTCAGCCAGGGCTTCCCCTCCCAGTGCCAGCTCTGCACTCTCCATGGCAGAAAGGCCCAGCAAACTGTTTCCAAAGGTTACAACCAAGAAAATCCTATGGAGCAGTTCTACTCTGTAACACCTGGGTCACCATGAGTCAGGGATGAGGCAGTAGCAGCTAACAACCACAACAGGTCTACAGCAAGAGGCAGTACAGCACAGTGGCTGTGAGCTGGACTCTGCTAACAATGGCACTGCTCCCTGCTGGCCGCGTGGCCTGAGTAACTTTTTAGTGCTGTAGTCTTCTCATCCACGAAATGAAGATACTAAAAGCATGTGCCTCATAACGCTATTGCTAAGGATTAAATGAATTAATACATGCAAGTACTTGGGACAATGCCTGGCACACAGTAAGTGTGCTAATGCCTGCCGAAGGCCAACATGTGCTGCCTCCAGCCAGGGGCCAAGAGCTGATGACTAGATGATCCTCTTGCTTCCAGGGACGCAGGCCATAGCAGGGCCAGACCTACGCCCGCTCTCACCCTACACAACTACCAGGTGCAGAGGTACTCATAAGGTAGAAGGAGAGAGATGTCCATACACCTGGTCCACTGAGAACATCCTCTCATCATAAGAAATATGAAGTCAGTAAATTGAAGCATAAAGTAGAAAGCAGATTTAATCGGTTCTCCAGCTATCTGGTCTGTCATCTTGTGCTGTGGTGGCTTGCACATTGCTGTGATGCTGGAAGCTATGCCACGAGTATTTCAAATACCAGCAGGGTCACCCATGATGAACAGGTTTCAGCAGATCTCCCAGACTAAGACAGACTAGGAAGAAAGGCCTGGCAATCTGCTTGTCAAAATTAACCAATGAAAACCTTATGAATCATGGCAGAACACTGTCTGACTCACTTGTTTTGGACACATTATGAAGCGGGACCAATTGCTGGATGTAACATTACGTTTGGTGAAATAGAGGGCCCATGAGGGCACGGGAGACCCTGGGTGAGGTGGACTGGCATGAAAGCCAAAATGACGGACTTGGACATGCTGATGATCACGAGGATGATGCAGGACTAGACAATGTTTTGGTCTGCTGTACACCAGGTTGTCATGAGTCAGAGTTGACAGCTATCTATCTGTCTATCCAGATACCTGGTACCCATTTCTTCCTACAACATGGACTTCTGAGTCATTATAATAGGGGTCCAGATATGCCCTAAGGACCAAATCATGCTGGAGCCTCAGCATAACAATATTATAGAAAAAGCTAGCTGTAAACCCAGCTCTCCATATCAGTATCCTATCTGGAACTGGACTAATCAATTAGCACTCACTGGGCACCCACTATAATCAGCAAGTTGTGCTTAACTGCCAGGAACTATAAAGAAAATAATGGTACCTGGTTCTGCAGAAGCTTATTCATGCCCTACAGTAACAAATATTTATTAAGTTCTCACACTGTGCCAGAGACTGATGCAGGCGCTAGGGAGAGCAATGAACACAAAAGACTATAGCCCTGCCTTCTGAAGCGTGTGATGCAGCGGGGGAGGGGGACTGATAACAAAAGAATAAGTAAATTGTGTAGTGTGTCAGGTGGAGTAAGTTAGAGAAAAATAAAACAGAGGGGTATCGGGAGTATCTGACTGGAGGGGGAGCACAGAAGAGTCAGAGAGAAGGTATCCTGGGTGCTCATGAGCTTGGGTAGCATGAGACCTTATAGCCTGCCTGACAGCCTGCTGTGGTGGGTGGCAGAAGACTCAAGGGACTTCAGCAGGCCATGGAGCAGAACGGAAAACATGAAAGAGACTCAGGGGTCTGCAGCCAGAGCAGGCCAGGGGGAAGGAGTCAGATGTGCTGGGAGCACCACGGCAGTCAAAGGAAGAGACCACAAATCCATGAGCCACAGGCCTCAGCCCCAAAGGTCAGCAGAACACCTGGTGACCTGGCAGGAAGGGGACACCCAACTGAAATCTAGAGCTAGAATCTAGCAGGTGCAAGCCGGGGTGCTCCCAGGAACCAGGAGGAAAGGAGGTGCCCCCTCCCCACTCTCATTTCATAAAACCTGTAACCCCTTGCTGTCCTTGTCAATTCCCACTCATAGTGACCCTATAAGACAGTGGAACTGCCCCACAGAGTTTCCAAGGAGCGCCTGGTGGACTTGAACTGCTGGCGTTTTGGTTAGCAGCTATAACACTTAACCACTATGCCACGAGGACTGAGCAGAAAGGCTCAAGAGCAGTATGCCATGGCTTTGGGTGGGGGCAGGAGGGTCATTTCAGGGTTTCCTCTCATAGGCAGACTGAGGGGGCTGCACTGGCAGTTTGGTGGGGTGTGGGGCCTGCAACTCTGGAATCAGACCAGACCAGTGTCCAAATCCAGCCTCTTACTGCCGGTGCGACCTCCCGCCAGTCAGTCGGTAAAGTGAGCTCCTAAGGGCTCCTTGGAAACTCTATGGGGCAGCTCTTGCGGAATCGACTCGATGGCACTGGGTTCTGGGTAAGGATGAGAGTTAAATGAAAGGCACAGGGCCAGATACATCCTAAGCCAGCTACCGTCACTACGAGCACGATGAACTGATTCATAAACCAGTTTGTCTCTTCCCAAAATTTCGTTCTTTGTTGTGTTGGCAAATGGTCTGGTTTTATACGTTTATAAAATATTTTGCACACAGAGAGGAAAAGTTTACCACATATGAATGTACTCAGATGTCCACGTAAATACCTAATCCTTGTTCTTCAAGATGAGTAAACACGATCAAGTCGACAGATTTCAGAACTGTAAGGGATAGGTGAAATGATCTGGTTCAACTCTCTCCAACACTCGAGAGTTTGCCTAAGAGGAGAAGGTCGGTGGGGCTGGGAAGCACCCGAGGTATCACCGCTACTTATTCGGTTGCAGAGACAGGACTAGAAGCCGGGAGGGATTCTAGGTTCCGGTCTAGACTCCCCTCCTGCCCTTTAGCTTGGAGGCCTCCAGACGATTCCTGGTGAGCTTGTACCTGTCAGGGCGCAGCCACCGCCCCAGGTCTCCCAGCCCTTCCCCTGTGTTCCCGACGGACAAAAGCGCCCGCACTTGGCTGAGTCCGGAAACCAGCCTCACTGGGGTCGGAAATCGCTTCCTGCGAAGGGGTGGGCTCGTGAGGGTGGAGTGAGGTGCTGCGAGGTACAACTGGCCTGAGAGAGGGCGCGGGTAGGCGGGCGGGGCGGCGGGCCGGGGCGGAGCTGTGGGCCTCAAAGCCCGGCCCTCAGAGCCGCAGTTCCGCGCCCGGCGCGGCAGGGCTCCGGCAGTGTCGCCAGGGCTCCGCGGGGGCGCCGGCGCTGCAGCGCTTCGAGCTCTCCCCGGGAGTGCCGGCTTCGCGCGGGCTGTGCAAGGCAGTACTTGGCGAGTGGGGCATGCTCTAGCCTCCCGGCGACGCGGCGGAGCGGAGGGACTAGCGCACCAGGTCGTCGCACCCGCGTCTGCTTTCCGCCCATGGGCGGCCCCTGGAACAGCAGCAACAGCCCCCCGGTCGCGCGGGAGCCGCCCGGGCCGGGGATGCAGCAGTGCGACGAGCGCCGCTGCTCCTTCTTCCCCCTGGGGGCGCTGGTGCCGGTGACGGCGGTGTGCCTGGGCCTGTTCGCCGTCGGGGTGAGCGGCAACGTGGTGACGGTGCTGCTGATCCGGCGCTACCGGGACATGCGGACCACCACCAACCTGTACCTGGGCAGCATGGCCGTGTCCGACCTGCTCATCCTGCTCGGCCTCCCTTTCGACCTGTACCGCCTCTGGCGCTCGCGGCCCTGGGTCTTCGGGCCGCTGCTCTGCCGCCTGTCGCTCTACGTGGGCGAGGGCTGCACCTATGCCACGCTGCTGCACATGACGGCTCTCAGCGTCGAGCGCTACCTCGCCATCTGCCGCCCGCTCCGTGCCCGCGTCTTGGTCACCCGGCGCCGCGTCCGCGCGCTCATCGCCGCGCTCTGGGCCGTGGCGCTGCTCTCAGCCGGGCCCTTTCTCTTTCTGATGGGCGTCGAGCAGGAGGACCCGGACATCTACGCGGTCCCGAGCTTTAATGGCACCGCGCAGGTCACCCCCTGGCCCCCCGCCTCTCTTCCAGAGCCCTCGTGGGTGCCACCCATGTCGCCACCGTCGGGGCCCAGGGCCGCGGCGGCCGCGGCGCTGTTCAGCCGCGAGTGCCGGCCGAGCACGGCGCGGCTGGGCGCGCTGCGCATCATGCTATGGGTCACCACTGCCTATTTCTTCCTGCCCTTCCTGTGCCTCGGCGTCCTCTACGGGCTCATCGGGCGGGAGCTGTGGAGGAACCGGGGGCCGCTGCGAGGCCCGGCCGCCTCCGGGCGGGAGAAGGGCCATCGGCAGACTGTCCGCGTCCTGTGTAAGTGGCGCGACCTCTGTTCCAAGCACACCGCCAGCTGAGCCGGGCAGCGCAAACAGGCCTGTGTGTCGGTCCCATGGCCGCCCAGCCCTCTGCGCCTCTTCGAGCTACATTTTCTTTGTGCGTCTTAAATTCCAGTCTCCAGAGAAAACCATCTCCTGACCCCAAGGAGCTCAGGGTGGCCCCAGAGGATGGAATCCTCGGGTTTCGGGAAATAGCAGTAATTTCCCAAAAAGCCTCTGTAATCGGTGAGCCGGGCTGATGCAGGATGCGTAGTTGGAGGCTCTTAAACCAACTGCCTGTCTCTGATGGATGCTGCAGCTGTTGGTACTCACTACCCTTGAGAAGACAGGGCAGGTTACATTCAGCTAAATTTTCGACATAATGTTAAATTATCTTGAAGGCTAAGGTGAACCATGTCCATACCAAAAAGTAGAAGACTGTGCAGACCTGTTGCAGAATTCTTCTCAACGGAGAACAGACAGGTCTCTGGAGTGGGTTTACGGGAGGAAGCCTGCCAGAACAGCTTGTTGGCAGAAGTTGCTCCTGTTTTATGTCCAGCGTTGAGAACACTTAAGTCAGACTAATCAGCAGTGTTAAAGCAAATAGCGATGTAGTCTGCAGCCTGGTAGTTTCCCTGGGGTGGGGACTTAGCTAGGTAAAGCTCTAGCTGATCTCTTGGTTGTTGGTTATTACTTCAGATGGCTTCTGGAGACCCGTCTTTGTTTCCCCATGCTTTTGCTGATTCTGGCCCTTGTGTCTTGTTTTGCAGTGGTGGTGGTGCTGGCATTTGTGGTTTGCTGGTTGCCTTTCCACGTGGGCAGAATCATTTATCTACATACAGAAGATACCCGAACGATGTACATCTCTCAGTACTTCAACATAGTGGCTTTGCAACTTTTCTATCTGAGTGCATCCATCAACCCAATCCTCTACAACCTCATTTCAAAGAAATATAGAGCAGCTGCCTATAAACTGCTGCTTTCCAGACAGCCCAGACACAGAGGTTTCTGCGGAAGCAGGGACAGTGGAGAGGACCCTGCGGGGGACACTGCAGGAGACACACCCGGCTACATGGACTCCAGCGCTAACGCAAAGACAACAGCGTAACCAGCACGGCCACGCAAGTCACCATGTCCCTCAAATCTGGGATGCCAGGGAAAACAGGTCTGTACAGAAACAGGAGAAAGAGAGGGTACAGATCCTAAATAAGAAGAATGGAAAGAGTGGTTGAAACATTGTGGGTTGGTTTAAAAATTGTCAGCATTTTTTTAACTAAGGTGTGAAATGTAACTGTACCAATCTTTCTCTTTCCCCTTTTATGTCCTCCTAAGGAATGTCTGTTTTAGCATCCTTCATGGTTGTGACAAGTAGCACAAAGTGTGCTGTGGGAGGTTTTATAAGTCATCATTTTGCTAGTCTTTGGAATATGCTGTGATTGCTCAGTTTACAGTTAATGAGTGATACAGAGATATGCAGCCATAAAAATCATGAGGTCAGGGGTGTGTGTGTGTTATGTTCTGGATATAAATATAAGGCTGCATACACAAGGAACCCAGGATAATGAGAGTTTGGATCCAAGAAATTATTTAATGGCTATATATGGCAGTAACAACATTTAGAAGCAAGTAAAAGGAATTCTGGATAGACTCCAAGGTTCCACCCCTTTCTGGTTTTGGAGCAAATTATAGAGATTGGGCACCATCCCCCTTTCTCAGAATTACTTCGCATAAACAACTGTTGCAACCTATTTCTTCCTGGTCCTTCCCCCGGGGACTTTCCTGGGGCCGATGGCCATGAGGTAGCAAACCCCAGAGCTGAAGCCTGCAGGTGGACCGCTCCTCACAGCTTGGCCTGCCAGTGTGACTGCTAATGACATTTGCAAGAAGCTGTAATAGACCCATCTGGCCTCGGCTGGGTGGGGTAAGCTTTGTCATCGTTTCTGTTTTACTAGTGATGAAACTGAATCTCAGATTTCCCCGAGGTCTCGAAAACAGGAGCTGGAGAGTCTGAGCCTGAACTCCAGGTTTTGGTTTCAGATCCTTACATACCCCCATACCAGATGCTGCTGTAACTGAAAAACACAAGAGTCCATGGATTTAGTCAAGCCTGTAAAAGAATGTGTTGGACATACCAATGACTCAGTATTTTCTTTTCTTTTTACATTTTAAAACATAAATGTTTGTAGAGGGCTGCTGCTTTGTAGCGCAACTGCAAAGGGCCACTTTCATACCATAGTCTGTATGAATGGTGCCCCCTGGAGGTGAGCAGGGCACCACTTGAGCGGTTGTCACAGGCCCTGGTTTTCAGGTTAAGTTCAAATCGAAATTGCAGTAGATTCTTGATGTTTATGAGGACTTTGTCCTGAGCTTTTCACGAATCTTCAAATTTGCAAATACTACCAAAGCATAACCAGAAAAAGAGAAAAAAAAAATTGCTGTCGAGTCAATTCTGACTCATGGCCACCCCGCTTGTGCAGTGTGCTGTGACCTTTCCTTCTTCTGAGGCACCTTTGGGTGGTTTTGAACCACCAAACTTTTGGTTAGTCAGCTGAGCACTTAACCTTTTGTGCCACCCAAGGACTCCTGGTGAAGCAGAAAATCAAATCAGTTGCTGGCTAGTCAGTTCCAACTCATGGTGACCCCATGTGTCACAGAGTAGAACTGCTCCATAGGGTTTTCAAGGCTGTGACTTTTTGGAAGCAAATCACTAGGCCTTTCTTCCGAGGTGCCTCTGGGTGAATTTGAATTGCCAACCTTTCAGCCAGCAGTCGAGCACTTAGCCATTTGTGCCACAGAGGGACTCCTAGTGAAGCGTAAAATGCTATAAAATATAACTTCATCATAGTCACTGCCTTTACAAGGACAAATAGAAGTAAAGTCACAATGAGATTTGGGAGCTGAAGGGCCAGCTATGTTCACTCGCTGACTCAGTGTCTTTGCTTCACAGCTCACAGTCCGGGCCTCCGCAAGTTTCTACATTACTTCCTGTCACACACAGACCACTGAGGTCTTTTTGGATTAGCTAAAACTACAGATGATAAGTACATAAACAAAGGTCTGTTAACATGCTGACAGAGGTCTATTGCTTTTTCATTTTATTAGCCAAATACAGATGATTCACCCAAGTCCCCTGCAAGCATCCTAATCCCTTGTATAGGCGTGAAGCCTCTGGTCTGCCATTTTGTTTCTCCTACTTAGTGGAAGGAAGAAGCAGATATCAGTCACTTTGGGTGCATTCCCTAAACTGTTCTGCAGATTTTCAGAGATTAGTTGAAAAAGGTCAAATATGGTAGGAAAACACTGCATACTGTTCCCTGCTCCCCGAGATCCACAACCCACAGTAACGTGTCAGGGGCTCTGAAAAGTTCTGCAGTGAAAAAGCTTTGTTCCACCCAGCATTTCCTTGACTTATCTTGTGGCAGAATCACTCCCCACCTTGCAGACTGAAGAACACCTTTTGGGAACACTGATATACGGATTCTCACGGTGGAGGTGCCAGCCTTACGTCACCGCCACTTCTCTGCTTGGTAGCACTAAGTAGGGATGTGCTGGGGCCGATGCCACGCACAGCCTTTCTGCTCACGGGAGTTCCTCTCCGGAGCAGTCAGAAGTTGCCTCCTCCTTGTGGAAGGTCATGGTTAAGAACCTTCCAGGTAATAGTGTAATGTTTTAGCTATAGAAGCAAAGACCTCTCCTTTGAGCCTTCTTGTTCAGATTCTATAAAAGGCATGTCTGTTATACTTTCCTGTGACCTAAGTTTGTTCCCAGGGGCAGGGGTGGGGAGGATCACTCTTCCTTGGCCTTGGTGTCCCTGAGATGGACAGTCTGAAGCCCAGCCCCACTGCAGGGCCACCATGCGGGTTTCAAAATGCCCATTGGTGATTGTGAAGTCGGTTATTCTGTAAAGGGACGGAGCAGACAGGAGTGGAATGAGACTACCAGTGTACCCTGTGTGGGAAGGGTAACTTGTGTTGTGAAGCTTGTGCTCTAACCATATATTGGTTTGTGTCTTTTGGGATCAAAAAAGTAAAATGTGTACTTATTTTGGGTCGTGGTCAAAGAAGTTTGGAAAACTGTCCTCAGATGTACCTACCCCAGCAGAGTGGCCTTGTCCTGCACTGAGTGCTGGCTATAGAAGTGGAGGTCCTCAGAGCAGGAGAAGAATATGTGAAACAAAATTCAAATTCACACACAAGAGGACCAGACATGCTGGTCTGACAGACTGGAGGGGTCCCCGAGACTGTGGCCCCCGGACACTCTGCTAGCCCAGAGCCGAAACCATGTCTGAAGCCCACTTTTCAGACAAAGATTAGACAGGCCTGTAAAACAATAACAGACCCAAAGAATGTGCTTCTTAGTTCAATCAAGTATATGAGACCAAATTGGCGACACCTGCCAAAAAGCAGGGCGAGAAAGCAGGAAGGGACAGGAACGGGATGAATGGACACAGGGAACCCGGGGTGGAAAGGGGGAGAGTGCTGTCACATTGTGGGGATTGCAACCAATGTCACAAAACAATGTGTATTAATTAAAGTTGAATGAGAAATCAACTTGAGCTGTAAACTTTCACCTGAACTGAAAATTAAAAATAAAATTAAAAAATAAATAAATTTTTTTTAAAAAGTGGGGGTGCCGGGAAGACCTGGGGTATGGGCCTGAGTCAGGGATCTCTGGCTTTGACAATCCTGGGCCTCTGTCTTCCTTTACTGGTGGTGATGTGTCACAAATACCCTAAGTGGGCACCTTTAAAGAACAGCCATTTATTTTCTCACAGTGCTGAAGGCTAAAGGTCCAATTCAGGATCTTGGCCAGGTTAATTCCTTCTTTGTTGATAGCCCCGGGGGTTCCTTGGTTTCTTGGCAATCTTCGCATGGTGTCTGTCTTCCCCCAAGTCTCCGTGACTCATCTGCTGTTTTATATAACTCAGAAGTGATTAGATTTAGAACTTGCCCTACTGGGTGTGGTCTAATTAACATAACAAAGAAAACTCTATATCCAAACAGGATCATATCTACAGGTATGAACCCCTGTCTGGCTGATGCTTTTTAGTCCTTAATATACAGGTGTCAAGGAGCCCTGCTGGGGCAGTGGTTAAAGTAAGTGCTGGGCTGCTAACTGAAAGGCTGGCAGTTTGAACTCACGAGTCGGCCTTGGGAGGAAGATGTGGCAGTCTGCTCCTGTAAAGATTACAGCCTTAGAAACCCTATGGGGCAGTTCTACTCTGTCCTATAGGGTCACTGTGGGTCAAAATACACTCGACAGCAGTGGGTTTGGTTTGGTTTTGGGGGTACAGGTGTCCACTTCAGGAGTTCCCAGGTAGTGCAAGCTCCAACACACGTTGGGGACTCACTTTACCCCATAGCAGCCTCCCTCCAGTAGAGGTCCCCTAAGGTCTCACTGCACCAGGACCTCTCTCTCCACCGAGACAGTACACTGAGATCCAGCTAGGAGCTCTTTGAGCTGCGCTCTCCTCCTGCAGGCGAAAAGGGTTTTTGTTAGATGAGGTGCCAAACTTGGGAGAGGGTTTGCCTTCATTCATTCACTCAGCAAATATTTACTGAACAACTGCTAAGTGCCAGACGTGTCACGATGAAAAATTAGCCTGTGTCACGGTGTCAAAATCCATCAAATTTTGAGTGACATTTTTTGTTTAAAATGTGTAGTCGTGTCATCTAGACCAATCACAGATTCCATTCACAGATGCATAAAAGCCTTTCGATCAGGGAACTGCAGAACAGCGGGTCCTGTTATCCTGCCCCAGATGCTCCCCCTCTTTTCTACAGGAAGCGTTTCCACTTCTAAAGGACACAGCCAGACGCTGAGCGTGGCACCGCACCTCCGGCAGTTTCCTGCAGAAGGCTTACAGGAGACCCAAGAGCGAGGTGTCCACAGTGTTTGAAAGTTTGAATCCGTCCTCCGCTGACCACTTCTGCTCACGTCATAACATTTGCAGCATATGGGAGTGGCTCAGTGGTTAAGGGCTCAGTAGCTAACTGAAAGGTCGGCGGTTCAAACCTACCAGCTGCTCCACGGGAGGAAGATGTGGCAGTCTGCCTCCATGAACACTTACAGCTTGGAAACCTCTGGGGCAGTTCTACGCTGTCCTATACGGTTGCTATGAGTCAGAAGTGACTCACAGCAATGGATTTTTTGTTTTTTGGAAAAAAGTATTAGTGGTTGTACAGGTCAGTGTTTTAAAAGCGGGAACTTAGGAAGTCCTACGTACAGATGTGATGCAGCTTTCAGCTGTGAGTCACCTGTCCGCCCTGGGATTTTCAGTGGCTGCTTCACCAGGCCTGTCTTCTGATACGCCTCTAGGTGGATTTGAACTGCTGGATTTGAACCATCAACCGAGCAGGTTAACTGTTTGCACCGCCCAGGGACTCAAGTGGACACCTGTATGTTAAGGGTTAAGTAGCGTCAGCCAGACCAGGAGACCCTCTGTGTGAACCTCTTTGCCGGCACTTACCACACTGCGTTGAGGGTGGCGATTTCCCACTGGTTTACAGCATGCTCCCAAAGGACAGGTGCTGTTCCAGTCAGCTCTGCATCTCTTGCCTTGTAGACAGCGTGTACTGCACTCATCTGGCTGCAGGTGAGAGGGTAGTGATCTTCACCCCAATGGGTGGGTAGAAATGGCGGCTGAATATGCAGATGGTTGGGGCGCACATTCGGAGCCAATAAAAATATGAGATAGGAGTGAAAGGGCACACAAGGGAACATGAGCAGAATGGAATACAGGAAGGGAGCCTGAGGAGGCGGAGAGGAGGGAGGTGAGGGCGCTGATGGAACTGGGAGCTGGAGTCTACAAAACAGCTGGGAGAGGTGGAAGGGAAGGGGCGGGCTGGGATGATGAGACCAGTTGGGACCATTATTTACCATAATCCACATATAAGGCAGAGCCCCTGGGTGGTACAGTTAACTCACTTGGCTGCTAACTGAAAGGGTGGAGGTTCAAGTCCACCCAGAGGTACCTCTGAAGAAAGCCTTGACAATCTACTTCAGAAAAATCAGCCACTGAAAACCCTATGGAGCATAGTGGTACTCTTGACGAACATGGGGTCGCCATGAGTTGAAATCTACTCTGATAACTTTTTTTTTTTCTTTTTTAAGCATGAGGCACTCGTGGGGTAGAGTGATGATGGTGGAGAAGTAACCATTACCAGGTTCAGGACCTTCTGTCTCTGAGATTCCCAGCGAGGCCAGGGCCTCAGAGCAGCTCCCCTTTCCTCATCCTTGACTCCCAGCCCCAGGCACTTCCCACCCCATCTTCCTTCATCTGCACCACCTGCACCCCATCCCACCCAGGCACCAGCAGTGGAAGGGGCCACAGGTTTATACCTCCTTTCTCTCATTGTTGAAGCAAGTGTGCAGGTCTTGATGATATTCTAAGCATTTCTACTACTTGCGATGACAGAGGCTAGAATAAGATGCAAATAAGTGAATATGTGCTGCTTTCAAGGTTGTAACAAACCTTGAAAATGTGACATTAATTGCACCTGTTGATAACTGGAGCACAAATAGAGCTGAACCTTTTCTCCTGTTTTGCTCCCACGGTAACCCCACGCTTCGACCTTACACAACCTTGCTTGCTGAAAGTGAAGAGGACTTGAAGCATTTACTAATGAAGATCAAAGACCACAGCCTTTAGTATGGATTACACCTCAACATAAAGAAAACAAAAATCCTCACATCTGGACCAATGAGCAACATCATGATAAACGGAGAAATAACTGAAGTTGTCAAGGATCCACGGAAGCAGCAGTCAAGAAATCAAAAGATGCATTGCACTGGGTAAATCTGCTGCAAAGGACCTCTTTAAAGTGTTGAAGAGCAAAGATGTCACCTTGAAGACTAAGGCGCGCCTGACCCAAGCCATGGTATTTTCAATTGCATCATATGCATGTGAAAGCTGGACAATGAATAAGGAAGACCAAAGAAGAAGAACTGATGCCTTTGAATTGCGGTGTTGGCGAAGAATATTGAATATACCACGGACTGCCAGAGGAACAAAGAAATCTGTCTTGGAAGAAGTGCGGCCAGAATGCTCCTTAGAAGCAAGGATGATGAGACGGTGTCTTACATACTTCGGATGTGTTGTCAGGAGGGATCAGTCCCTGGAGAAGGACATCATGCTTGGCAAAGTACAGGGTCGGTGGAAAAGAGGAAGACCCTCAATGAGGTGGATTGACACAGTGGCTGCAACAATGGGCTCAAGCATAACAACGATTGTAAGGATGGTGCAGGACCGGGCAGTGTTTCGTTCTGTTGTGCATAGGGTCGCTATGAGTCGGAACCGACTCGTTGGCACCTAACAACAACAAACAACAACAATTGACCTTACAGTGAACGCTAGCTCCTTCCCTCAGGCTTCTCGTTCCCGGCTCTAATTATCTAGAGGCTGGTTCTCAGACTTCAGTAGCCATCTGAGTCACCTGGAAGCCTTCTTAAGCCCGACTGCTGGGATCCATCCACAGAGTTTCTGATTTCTTAGGTCTGGGTTAGGACTCAAGAATTTGCACTTCTATCAAGTTCTCAGGTGATGCTTATTCTGGTGGCCTGATGACTACACTCTGAGAACCGCTGTCCTAAGTCCTTGCTGCTAAAAATGTGGTCCACAGGCCGAGGAATTAACACTACCAAGGAGCTTGTTCAAAATGCAAATTTCCAGGCTCCACCCCAAACCTACCGGATTAGAATCTGCACATTAGCAAGATCCCCAGGTAACTCCTATGTACGTTGAGGTTCGAGAAGTCGAGACTAGACCAGTGGCATCAGAATCTGAGGGTTGGACCCAAACATCAATATATTTTAAAAAATTTTATTGTGGTGAAATACATATAACAAGAAATTTGCCATTTTAACCATTTTAAATTGTACAATTTAGTGACATTACATTCACCATGTTATGCAACCATCAAAACTACTATTTATTTCTAAGTTTTTCATTGCCCCCCAAAACAGAAACTTCATACCCCTTATGCAATAACTCCCCCACTTTCTTCACTAATAGACTGTGGTCTCTGCATTTGTCTGTTTTAAATATTCCATGTAAGTAGGATCATACAATCTTTGCCCTTTTATGACTTATTTTCCTCAGCACAATGTTTTCAAGGTTTATCCACGTCGCAACGTGTATCAGGACTTCATTTCTCCTTATAGCTATATGTGTACACAGTATACCACATTGTGTTTATCCATTCGTCTGTTGGTAGATACTTGGGTTTTTCCACCTCTTGGCTATTGTGAATAATGCTGCAATGAATATTGGTGTACAAGAATCTGTTAGAGTTCTGCTTTCAATTCTTTTGGGTATATACCTAGGAGTGGAATTGCTGGGTCATGACATAGATCTATGCTTAACTTTTGAGCTATTGACAACCTATTTTCCACAGTAGCTGCACAATTTTATAATCTCACCGGCAGTGGATGAGGGTTCTAATTTCTCTACATCCTTGTCGACACTTATTTTCTGTTTTTCTGATAATTGCCATGCTAGTGGGAGGTGAAGTGATATCTCATTGTGGTTTTGATTTGTATTTCCTTAATATGATGGTTAATGTTATGTGTCAACATGGCTAGGCTATGGTTCCCAGTAGTTTGGCCAAACATGAGTCTAATCGCTGTCCCATAATGTCATGTAAATAACTTCCCATAATGTGATCTAATGTACTTTAATTAGTCAATCAGTTGAAAAGAGTGTTGCCTTAGGGTGTGTTCTGCCTCCAGACTATAAGCAGATATTTTGGCAGAACTCTGTCTCTCTGTCTTCACTCTGCACTCTTTCTGTCACCTGACCTACGGTTCTTGGGATGCAAGCTGCAGAAAGTGTACACTGAGACATCAGTATTTTTTTTTAAAGCTCCTCAGATGATTTCAACATGAAGGCAAGATTAAGAACCCATCACTATAAAAGCCAAACCCAAACCCAATGCCGGCGAGTCAATTCCAACTCATGGAGACTCTATAAGACGAGTAGAATTGCCCCCTAGAGTTTCCAAGGGGCACCTGGTGGATTCTAACTGCCGATCTTTTGGTTAACAGCTGAGCTCTTAACCATTACACCTTATCCCTTCCCTTCCCTGTATTTACCTCAGGATAAAGGAAGAGGAACAAAGATACTACAGGTGGGTTTGTGGGGAAAGGTATTCATACGGAAGTCATTTATATTTTAGCAGAAACTCAAGACTTCGGTCCAACAGTGACGCCCTGGCTCCTCAGCCCGTCAGTCCTCACAGCTGGGAGCCTTTAACCTCCCTATGGGCAAAGTCCACCCACTTCCAATGCTGATATCCTGCCTGCCCACAGGCCAGGCTCAGCACCAAGCCCTCTTTGGCACTGTCTGCTCCTTACCTTAACCAGGTCTCCGCCATGTCTCTTGGTCTTCAAAACATGTTTCAGTTTTCACTTACCTCAACATTTAGTTTGGTCCCTTGCTCTGGTCCTAAATTCTTCCAAGATAGGCCTACTTTCATCTTCATGGCACTCTTGGGGACTTGAGCTCTGTCCCTGATGCCTTGACCCTTTGTCACCTATGGCCAACTGCTGGGTAGCCCTGAAGTTATTACTTGCCATCTGGGACTTCTGTCAATGCTAGTTGCTGAGATCAGCCCAAATTGCCCTTTGGGCCAATGGACTGGTCTCCAGGCTCCAGCCAGTCCTGATATGACCCCAGTGAAGAGGCCGCCGCCTGACCGTTGACTCTGAGAGGCACAAAAATAGCTTGTTTTACCCAAGAAAGCCACTTCACATCTCCCTTTCAACATACGGCAACTGAATCCCTAACACTTAGAGGCTGATTGGACACAGGAGAGGAAGAAGTCGTGACTCCAATATTTCAAGCCTAGGTAACTAGGAGAGTGGCAGTGCTATTTGAGAGAAAATGGGCCATTAGAAGTAAAGGGGATTTAGCGGGGGGATAGGAATTCCGTTTCGATTCCTTTGTTTCCAGTGAGGCCACCCACATGGAAATGCTCTACTTCCTTTCCCACAGTCTCCTGGAAATGGGTCCCAATAGTCAAATAATTTTAAGAAATGCTGTAATACTATATATACCCCTTTGGACCACAGAATTGTTTTTTGTTTTTTTCTTCCATATGTTAACATTTCACCGAGCTCTCTAGTTTGAAATACTGGAGGGGAATTTGGTCATGAAGTTAGGGCTAAAGATTTGGGAGTCAACAGAACAGACCAGTATCCAGTTGCCATTGAGTTGATTCTGACTCATGGCAACCCCACATGTATCAGAGGAAATCTGTGCTCCATACTGTTTTCAATGGCTGATTTTTCAGAAGTAGATCACCTGGCCTTTCTTCCGAAGTACCTCTGGGTGGACTTGAAACTCAAACCTTTCAGTTAGCAGGCAAACACGTTAACAGTTTGTACCACCTGGGGTCCCCCAACAGAACAGAAGTGATCATTGAAGCCACTGTTTTTCCAACTTTAGCTTGCACCAGAATTATCTGGAAGGCTCCACCACAGAAGTTCCAATTCTGTAGGTCTGGGTTGGGGCCCAAGAATTTTCATTTCTATCTAATTCCCAGGTAATGCTGCTGCTGGTGGTCAACACTTCGAGAACCACAGATTTAAACAATGGGAATTGATGACCTCACTAAGGAGAAAGCTTACAGAGATCAAAGGAGAGCCTTAGAGGTATACTGTAATGATTCCAGCGATGGCTACAGAGGTCACTGAAGCAGGTATCAGGAGGAGAAACAGGAAAGGCAAGAGAGTATATGTGTTACAACCCAAAGGAAGAGAGTTTCAAGGAGGATCAGGGTTTATGGGGTCAAATGCCACAAAGAACACAAAGAGAATGAGGTTGGGTTGCCAGACAAAAATATAGGATGCCCAGTTTTATTTGAACTTTGGATAAACAAGGAACAATCTTTTTAGTATAAGTTTAGTAAGGGTAAATATGGATTACTCACGCTAAAAAAAATCGCTTGCTGTTTATCCTCCATTTGCATTTGCTAAAACTGGCAACCCTACAAAAAAGGCAATGGAAAGGCCCTGGGATTTGGCAAAAGGAAGTAACTTCGAGAGTGCTTTTCAATGGAGTGCTGGTCAAAAGATGAAAAGTTAAAGAACAGCCACGGAACAACCAGGGCTTAGGTGGTCCTGGCCTCGGAGCCTCCTTGCAGAGGTAGCTCAGTAGCCTCTGACTAAGGGGCTTGGCTGCTGGCTCTGTCCTGACTTATACCCAAGTCTAAGAGGCAGCCTCCCCTGCTGTGGCTTGTGCCCAAGCTTCCTACGTTAAGAAAGCACCTAATACCTAGCTGATGGGTATTTGCAACCCAGAGTTTAAAACCATGTTGATGTTTTTTTAAATCATGGAACTTGATTTCTGGTGTCTTGAAGAAATAAATGTCTGATTCAGAACCTCCTGGAACACAGTGTGTTACGAAAACTTACGGCACTAAGTAACTTTAGTTTACATATAACCTGCTCCTGGGGGTTTATACAGACTTACTCTCAGGCAATATTTTTAGACTTTATTTTTTTTCTTTCTGTAAAAAGGATTGAATGAAGTAAAATTTTGTTAAATGACCAATTAATTCACAATGGGTTTCTCATTCTAAGAAAAGAAATGTAACTCTGTGTGACAACTATGACCACAGAGAATAATGAAGTAACATTTAAATGTATGTAAACCTTCTAGAACCATGCCTGGCACATGGAAGGTCTCAATAAATAATAGTTACATGTACACAAACCAGTCACTGTTGAGTCATCTCTAACTCATGGTGAACCCAGCTGTGGCAGAGTAAAACCGTGCTCCACTGGGTTTTTAGTGGCTGAGTTTTGAGAAGTAGATCACCAAGTTTTTCTTCCAAGGCACTCCTGGCTGGTCTCGAACCTTCACCCTTTTGGTTTGCAGCCTAGTGTATTAACTGTTTGCACCACCTGGGGACTAAACTGAAAGGTTAGAGGTTCAAGTCTACCCAGAGGTACCTAGGAAGGAAGGCCTGGCTATCTACTTCTGAAAAATAAGCCATTGAAAACCCTATGGAGCACAGTTCTACTCTGACACACCTGGGGTTACCATGAGTCAGAGATAAGTTGCCAGGCAACTGGTTGGTTACCGGTTATATGTGTATCAAACCAAACCTGTTGCCGTCAAGTTGATTCTGACTCATAGCGACCCGATAGCACAGAGTAGAACTGCCTTATACAGTTTCCGGGGAGCACCTGGTGGATCTGAACCACCAACCTTTTGGTTAGCAGCCTTAGCTCTTAACCACTACTCCACCAGTGTTTCCTATATGTGCATAGAGGACACCAATATTTAGGAGAGGGAGAAAAACTGATTTTTTTTAAAACGAAGCACATTGCATTATTATAATGGATTATAAAGGAATGTAAAATGATCCAATTATTGTGACGCATATATATAATAAACATAATAATGCAATGTACTTAGCATACCGTCTGGCATGTGGTAATGCAAAGTAAATCTGAGCTACCATTACTGTCCTCAGTTCATAACTTAATAACTTCTACTTGTTCTGTTTTAAGAAATCAGTCTTTCTCCTTGCCCCAAAATGGGCAGTAACCTCCATACACACATGGTGGGGCTGGTCAGGGGGCAGTGTTGCGGTCAGATCTACATCATGTCCAGTGGGTTCCTTCCAGAACGAAAGCCATGGCTACTGAGCTTTTAGAGGAGTATCCCCAAGGTATCTACACTTTGCTCTTCTTAGAAAGTTGGGGCTTGTGGGAGTATCTGTTGCACTGGGAACAACTGTGGAAGGTCCTTGTCATCGATCTTATCCTGGACTAGGAGCTTCTCAGTGCAGGGACCCTGGGGCCCAAAGGATGTACTCTGCTCCTGGCTCTTCTTTCTTGATGGCAGTGAGGTTCCTCTTTTCTCTGCTCGAGTCTCTCTTTTACATCTCAAAAGAGATTGACTCAAGACACAAACTAATCCTGTAGATTGAGTTCTACCCCTAATCCTGTATCATTAACATCACAGAGGTTAAGATTTACAACATATGGGATAATCACATCAGATCACAAAATGGTGGACAACCATACAATACTGGGAATCATGATGTAGCCAAGTTGATACACATTTTGGGGGACACAATTCAATCCATAACATTCCACATTTCTAGCCCCCCAAAATTCATGTCCTTGCCCCATGTAAAACACATTACCCCATTATATCAACCCCAAAACCTTAATCAACTTCAGGTCCAAATTCCATCCTGGGGAAAAATTCCTCTTCATCTGTGAAATCTGGAATACAAGTTATTTGCTTCCAAAGTACAATGGTGGAACGGGCACAAGGTAAACATTTCCATTACAAATAAGGGAAAGAAGGGATAACAGGCACCAAGCAAGTCAGCAGAACACATTACATTAGCCCTCAAGGCTTGAAAACCATCCTCTGTTCTCTGAGACCGTTTAGGCAATGGCCCTGCCCTCCAGACTCTGGGTGTTGGCCACATTCTCTGGATTCTGGGTGGGGGCCCTGCAGCTGTGGGCTTCAGCTCCACCTTCCAGGTCCACTGGGATGGCAGCTTTGCTCCCTCCGAATTGAGCGGCCGCATTCTCCTAGTCTGTCTGAGTGGTGACCCTACCTGCTTGGTCCCAGCAGGCCCCATTCTTCTTCAGCTCCTTAGGTATGGCAGCCCTGCCCCCTCAGCTTTGGGCATCGGATCTGCCCCTCTCCCCCTGGCATGACTGAATGGCGGGCCCACATTCTGGAATCAAATTTGTAAAGAACTGACTCTTTGAAACCTAGCAGGCTGTGGCCTCACTCTTTCAGACCCCAGAAGTCATGGCCCTCCCATTTGAGATTGAGACAGCTCTGCTTCCTGTGCTCTTTGTCTCTTCAGCTTCTGGTTCCTGGGCCTCTCAGCCCCTCCGGCCCTTGGGCTGGCCGGGGACCTGCCGTGCTGGGGCAAGTGTTCAAATCTCTTTAGCTCCACTGATAAGTACCTGGAGGTACCCCACTCCACCAGTAAACTTTGGCTTGAAGGCACTCAGCTCTCTCACTCTGTGACTTGGCGAGTCTAGCTCTACCGATAAGTGCCCGGAGACACCCCACTCCACCAGGAAGCCTCCTGCGCAAAGACACTCAGCTCTCTCACTCTGTGGGTTGGCAGGGCCACTCACCTGGTTCTGCTGCTGCTGTATCTCTGCTGAAGCTTCTCACAGTCTATGATATCTTCAGTGTTACAGTTCTGCTGACTTCCTTCCGAGTCCTTACCAGAATTGCCTTTGATGTCTGTTATTCTACCAACAGTCTCTTCAAGGCAATCTAGGCTTGTACTATTAGGCACTTTAAAACTCTTCCAGCCTCTAACCATTACTCAATTCCAAAACCGTCTCTACATTGTAGGTATCTGTTAGAGCAGCACTCCACTCTCCTGGTACCAAACTCTGCCTTGGTTTATATAAAAAATAGTGCTGCTATAACAGAAATACCACAAGCAGATGGCTTTAACAAACAGAAATTTATTTTCTCACAGTCTAGGAGGTTAGGAGTCCAAATTCAGGGTGCCAGCTCCAGGGGAAGGCTTTCTCTCTCTGTCAGTTCTAGGGTAAGGTCCTTGTTAACAAGCTTCCCCTGGGTCTAGGAGTTTCTCAGCGCAGAGACCCCAGGTTCAAAGGACGTGCTCCACCCCTGGCTCTTCATTCTTGGTTGTAGGAGGTCCTCTCTCTCTTTGCTTGCTTCTTTTATTTTTTTTAAAAAGTTTTTTTTTTTTTTAATCATACTTTAGATGGTTTACAGAACTAGCTTCTCATTAAGCAATTAGTACACATATCATTTTGCGACATTGGTTGCCAACCCAATGACATGTCAACACTCTCCCCTTCTTGACCTTGGGTTCCCTATTACCAGCTATCCTGTCCCTCCCCCCCATCTTCTCGACTTGCCCCTGGGCTGGTGTGCCCATTTAGCCTCATTTTGTTCTGTGGGCCTGTCTAATCTTTGGCTGAAGGGTGAACCTCAGGAGTGACTTCATTACTGACCTAAAAGGATGTCTGGGGGCCATACTCTCGGGTTTTCTCCAGTTTCTGTCAGACCAGTAAGTCTGGTCTTATTTTCTGAATTAGAATTTTGTTCTACATTGTTCTCCAGCTCTGTCTGGAACCCTCTATTGTGATCCCTGTCAGGGCATCGGTGGTGGTAGCCAGGCACCATCTAGTTGCGCTAGGCTCAGTCTGGTGGAGGCTTTAGTGCTTGCGGTTCATTAGTCATTTGGACTAATCTTTCCCTTGTGTCTTTGATTCTGAATTTTTCTTTGCTCTAAGTAGGGTGAGACAAGTGGAGTATCTTAGATGGCTGCTCACAAGCTTTTATCACTTCTCTCTTTTATATCTCAAAAGAGATTGACTCAAGATACAACCTAATCCTGTGGATTGAGTCCTGCCTCATTAACATAACTGCTACTAATCCCACCTCATTAACATTATAGAGGCAAGATTTACAACACATAGGATAATCACATCAGATCACAAAATGGTGGACATCCACACAATACTGGGAATCATGTTGTAGTCAAGTTGATACACATTTTTGGGGACACAATTCTATCCATAACAAGGTATTTGAACCAAAATGAATCAGTTAGAAGTCCTGATTTTTTTTTGTTTGTTTTTTTAAAAAAGAGTTTTATTGGCAAACAGCCACACACATTCATTTATATATTGCCTATGGCTGTTTTTGCAGCAGAGTTGAGTAGTTGCAACAGAGACTGCAGGGTGGGCAAAACCTAAAATATTTACTGTTTGGTCCTTTACATCAAAGGTTAGCCAACCCAAGTTAAACAATAGTTTGAAATCTGGTAGTATGCAGATATGAATGCTAGTATAAAAATTTGCTTTTTAACATCATGTAATGTTGATGGGGAGTCCCTGGGTGGTGCAAATGGTTAACATACTTGCCTGCCAATCTAAAGGCAGGAGGTTTGAATTCCAGAGGCTCAAATCCACCCAGACATGTCATGAGTTGGAGTCAACTCAATGACAACTGGTTTCGACAGCAACTGTTTTGTTTTTGTTGGTAACGTTGGTGGATGATATGATACCAAAGAGTAGTTAGTTGGTAGGAGCAGTTCTATGGAGGGTCAAAATCCTGCTAAATACCATTGACTCAGAATCTCAGGGACAGGGCCCAAGAATCTGTGTTTTAACATAGTCTCCAGGTGAATTCTTATTCATGCTCAAGTTTGAAAACCACTGGAACCCACTGGTGTAATCTGGTAGTTATTGTTAAAATGCAGATTGATTGAGTAGCTCTGGGGTGAGACTCAAGATTCTGCATCCTAACAAGCTCCCAAGTGATGCTGATGCTGCTGGGTTGGAGGGCCTAAGCTGCCTCATCTGTAAAACGGAGGTGATAAAAATCTATCTGTATTCAAGCAATGTCTATTTAAGCAAGTTACTTAATGTTTTGGTTCTAATAATAGTACCAATTTTATAAGGTTTTGGGAAGGATTAAATGAGATATATGTATATGGAAAGTACCTTCAGAAGAGCCTGTTGTTGTTAGGCGCCATCAAGTTGGTTTCAATTTATAGCGTCCCATGTACAACAGAATGAAACACTCCCTGGTCTGGCCCCACCCTCACGATCATTGCTCTGTTTTAGCACATTGTTGCAGCCACTGTATCAATCCATCTCCTCAATAGTCTTCGTCTTTTTCGCTGACCCTCTACATTACCAAGTATGTTGTCCTTCTTCAGGGACTGGTCCCCCCTGATAATATGTCCAAAGTATGTGAGACGAAGTCTCAGCATTCATGCTTTCAAAGAGCACTCTGGCCATATTTCTTCCAAGATAGACTTGTCTGTTCTTCTAGCAGTCCATGGTATATTCATTATTCTTTGCCAACACCATAATTCAAATACATCAATTCTTCTTCAGCTTTCACACGCATATGAGGCAATTGAAAAGTTCACACGATGGGCCAGACGCACCTTAGTCCTCAAATTGACATCTTTGCTTTTTAACACTTTAAAGACATCTTTAGTACCAGATTTGCCCAGTGCACTAGGTCATTTGATTTTCTGACCGCTGCATCCATGGGAGTTGATTGCAGATTGAAGTAAAATGAAATCCTTGACAACTTCAATCTTTTCTCCATTTATTATGATGTTGCTTATAGGTCCATTTGTGAGGATTTTTGTTTTCTTGATGTTGAAGTATAATCCATACCGAAGGCTGTAGTCTTTTATCTTCGCCAGTAAACGCTTCAAGTCCTCTTTGCTTTCAACAAAGGTTGTGTCATCTGCATATCTGCAGGTTGTTAATGAATCTTCCACCAATCCTGATGCGACATTCTTCTTCACATAGTTCAGCTTCTCAGATTAAATGCTAAGCATACAGATTGAAAAAGTATGGTGAAAGAACACAGCCCTGACGCACAACTTTCTTGTCTTTAAACCATGTAGTATCCCCTTGCTCTGTTCGAACAACTGCCTCTTGGACTTGTATAGGTTCCGCATGACCACAGTTAAATGTTCTGGAATTCTCATTCCTTGGAATGTTATCCATAATTTGTTATGATCCACACAATCGAATGCCTTTGCATAGTCAATAAAAACAGGTAAACATCTTTCTGGTATTGTTTTCCGCCAAGATCCATGTCCTCTTCTGAATCTGACTTGAATTTCTGGCAGTTCCATGTCGACGTACTGCTGCAATCACTTTTGAATGATATGATTTGCAGCAAAATTTTACTTATGTGTGATATTAATGGTATTATTTGATAATTTCCACATTCTCTTGGATCACAACAGGCATAAATATGGATTTCTTCCAGTTGGTTGGCCAGGTAGCTGTCTTCAAAATTTCTTGGGAGAGATGAAAGAGCACCTCCAGTGCTGCATCCATTTGTTGAAACATCTCAACCGGTATTCCATCAATTCCTGGTGCCTTGCTTTTCGCCAATGCCTTCAGTGCAGCTTGGACTTCTTCCTTCAATACCATTGTTTCTTGATCATATGCTGCCTCATGAAATGTTTGAAAGTTGACCAGTTCTTTTTGGTACAGTGACTGCCTGCATTCCTTCCATCTTCTTTTGATGCCTCCTGAGTCATTCGATATTTTGCACATAAAATTCTTCGAAATTACAACTGCAGGCTTGAATTTTTTCTACAGTTCTTTCAGCTTGAGAAATGCCAAGTGTGTTCTTCCCTTTTGGTTTTCTAAATCCAAGTCTTTGCATATTTCATTACAATATTTTACTTTTGTCTTCTTGAGCTACCCTTTGAAATCTTCTTTTTAGCTCTTTTACTTCCTTTCCTCCATTCACTTTTGCTACTCCATGTTCACGAACAAGTTTCAGAGTCTAATCTGACATCCACTTTGGTCTTTTCTTTCTTTCCTGTCTTTTTAATGGCCTTCTGCTCTCTTTATGTATGATATCCTTGATGTCTTTCCACAACTCATCTGGTCTTCGGTCATTAGTGTTCAATGCATCAAATCTATTCTTGAGGTGGTCCAAATTCAGGCAGGATATACTCAAGGTCATACTTTGGTTCTCTTGGACTCATTCTAATTTTCTTCAGCTTCAACTTGAATTTGCATATGAGCAATTGATGGTCTGTTCCAGTTGGCCTCAAGCCTTGTTCTGACTAATGATACTGAGCTTTTCCATCGCCTCTTTCCACAGATGTAGTCGATTTGATTCCTGTGTATTCCATCTGGGAGGTCCATGTGTGTAGTCTCCGTTTATGTTGTTGAAAAAGGGTATTTGCAATGAATAAATCATTGGTCTTACAAAATTCTATCACAGGATCTCCAGGTTCATTTCTATCACCAAGGCCATACTTTCTAGCTATGAATCCTTCTTCTTCATTTCCAAGTTTCGCATTCCAATCACCAGTAATTATCAATTCATCTTGATAGCATGTTTGATCAATTACAGACTTCAGAAGTTGGTAAAAATCTTCAATTTCACTGTCTTTGGCATTAGTGGTTGGTGCATAAATTTGAATAATAGTCGTATAACTGGACTTCCTTGTAGGCATACGGATATTATCCTATCACTGACAGCACTGTACTTCAGGATATATCCTGTAATGTTCTTTTTGATGATGAATACAACTCCATTCCTCTGCCATTTGTTATCCCTGTATGTTCGACTGATTCAAAATGGCCAATAGCAGTCCATTTCAGCTCACTAATGCGTAGGATATCAATATTTATGTGTTCAATTTCATTTTTGACAACTTCTAATTTTTCTAGATTCATACTTCTTACATTCCATGTTCTGATTATTAATGGATGTTTGCAGCTGTTTCTTTTCATTTTGAGTCTTGCCGCCTCAGCAAATGAAGGTCCCAAAAGCTTGACTCCATCCACATCATTACGGTCGACTCTACTTTGAGGAGACAGCTCTTCCCCAGTTGTATTTTGAGTGCTTTCCAACCTGAAGGGCTCGTCTTCCGGCACTATGCCAGATAATGTTCCACTGCTATTCATAAGGTTTTCACTGGCCAATTTTTCAGAAGCTGACTTCCAGGTCCTTCTTTCTAGTTTGTTTTAGTCTTTCAGTTCCGCTGAAACCTGTCTACCGAGGAAGACCCTGCTGGTCTTTGAAATACTGGTGGCAAAGCTTCTAGTATCACAGCAACATGCAAGCCACCACAGTATGACAAACTGACAGACATGTGGTGGGAAAAGAGCCCGGAACATAGTAAGTGCTCCACAATATATGATACTATTATTGTTACTAAATATAGTCTAGGTCTACATTTTTAGAGATATAGCATAGGTAGAGACATAGACATAGATGTAGACATAGATATAGTGTCTGGTGCATAGTAGGTATTCCATCAGTGTTCTCTATTTCCTCTTCTATCCATTTTTTCAGCCATACCTCTCTGCTGATGTCTAACGTATCTAACACCCAAACCCAGGTGGACCTCATGGTCCACAAGGCGTTACAAGAATGGTCACCCAAAAGGAACGTGGGCAATGACTGTGTTGCCGGGCCCTTATTGCAGAGAGCCTCAGGAGAACAGAACAAGTGGGCCTGGCAATCCTTCCCACCTCTTGGGAGCACAGATGGTGCCAGAGTTCCCTGGACATTCTTCCTCTGGAGCACATTAATCTATGTGGCACAAAGTTTACTTTTCTGCAGACACCATTTGAGACAATACATGGAAAACCTGTGAAGTCATTTCTCTTTGGCAGCGCTGCCCTCCATAACAAAGTGAATGTTCCTCGAAGGGCATCTGGACTTTGTTTCAGGCTTCTCTCATGCTTTCTTGAGGTTAAGTACTGCCAGGAACTGTCTTATGAGAATTCTGTTTAGGAAACCTTAATTTCTAGATTCAGGGTGGTGTTTATGGTCACATTTTTGCCTGATGTGACCAAGTTAGGGCTATCCTGTCCACAAGGGTGCACTGGCCACCAAAGGTCCCCGTCAGTCCCGTGACCACTTTATCTCCAGACATGCAGAAGACACAGGCACTGGTCATGGTGGGCCTTCTGCTGTGCAAGAGGAAAACTGAGTGTGAGGTACACTTTCCTCTATAACCCAGGTAGTTACTCTGCCAAATACCACCAGTTATCAACAAATCCAGCTTGTGATAAAATGTCTTTATGACCAACTCCATGGGACCTCCAGCTTATTTTGTTGTGAGAGGATTTGGTCCAAATAAACACACTGCTAGGACTAACACTCCCAACCAATAGGACCTAGAATAAAAGGAGCCAATTCAGGCTATGTATACAGAATAGACAAATGAAAGATAATGGGGGAGGAACAATAATAATATTGAACACCTATTCTGTACACCCTGCTACTTGGGATCATTTGTTATTGGGTGCCATCAAGTTGCTTCTGACTCGCAGCAACCCTATGTACCATGGAACGCACCATTGCTTGGTCTAGTGCCACCCTCACAAGAGTTGCTGTTTGAGCCCATTGTTGCAGTAACTGTGTCAATCCATCTCATGGAAGGTCTTCTTGTTTTTCACTGACCCCCTATTTACCAAGCATGATATCCTTCTCCAGAGGACTTGTCCTTCCTGATAATATGTCCAAAGTACGTGAGACAAAGTTTTGCCAACTTTACTTCTAAAGAACAGTCGGGCTATGCTTCTTCCAAGACAGATTTGTTCATTCTTCTGGCAGTCCATGGTATATTCAATATTCTTTGCCAAAGCCGTAATTCAAAGGCATCAATTCTTCTTCAGTCTTCCTTATTCATTGTCAGATTCACAGGAGCAGAGCTGCAGGCATGTATAATGTGAGCCACAAGCCAACCTCTGTTGTGACAAGCCATTTGCCACAGCAAGCTTAGTCTAAGCTGACTGGTACAATTAACTGGTAAAGAAATTGTGGCATTAGAGTTTGAATACAGGTTATCCATGTGACACCACAGAAAAATAAATACCAGCAGGGTCACTCATGGTGGGCAGGTTTCAGCAGAGCTTCCAGACTAAGACAGACTAGGAAGAAGGACTTGGAGGTCTACTTCTGAAAAAATTGGCCAGTGAAAACCTTATGAATAGCAGTGGAATGTTGTCTGGTATAGTGCCAGAAGATGAGCTGTCAGGTTGGAAGGCACTTAAAATACAACTGGGGAAGAGCTGTCCCCTCAAAGTAGGACCTTAATAACGTGGATGAAGTCAAGCTTTCGGGACCATCATTTGCTGAGGTGGCACAACTCGAAAAGAAACAGCTGCAAACATCCATTAATAATCAGAACATGGAATCTACAAAGTATGAATCTAGAAAAACTGGAAGCCATCAAAAATGAAATGGAACACATAAAGATCAATATCCTAAGCATTAGTGAACTGAAATGGACTGGAATTGGCCATTTTGAATAAAACAATCATATGGTCTACTATGCTGGGAATGGCAAATTGAAGCAGAATGGTATTGCATTCATCATCAAAAAAAACATTTCAAGATCTATCCTGAAGTAAAATGCTGTTAGTGATAGGATAATATCTATATGCCTACAAGGAACACCAGTTAATACAACTGTCTTAATTATCTAGTGACACTATAACAGAAACGCCACAAGTGGATGGCTTTAACAAAGAGAAATTTATTCTTTCACAGTCTAGGAGGCTGTTGTTGTTAGGTGTTGTCAAGTAGGTCCCAACACATAGTGGCCCTATATACAACAGAATGAAACACCATCCAGTCCTATACCATCCTCGTGATTGTTGTTATGCTTGAGCCCTTTGTGGCAGCCACTGTCAATCTAGCTCTTTGAGGGTCTTCCTTTTTTTTGCTGACCCTCCACTTTACCAGACATGATGTCCTTCTCCAGGGACTAATCCCTCCTGATAACATGTCCAAAGTATATGAGACAAAGTCTCGGCATCCTCGCTTCTAAGGAGCATCCTGGCTGTACTTCTTCCAAGACAGATTTGTTTGTTCTATTGGCAGTCCATTCAATATTCTTCGCCAACAGCACAACTCAAAGGTGTCAATTCTTCAGTCTTCCTTATTCACTATCTAGCTTTCATATGCATATGAAGTGATTGAAAAGATGATGGAAAAGCTCAATATCAACAGTTAGAATGAGGACAGGGCTGACTGTGGAACAGACCACAATTGCTCATATGCAAGTCTAGAAGACTAGAAGTCTGAATTCAGGGCACCAGCTCCAGGAGAAGGCCTTTTTCTCTGTCTAGGAGCTTAAAAACACAGGAACCCCAGGTCCAAGGGACACGCTGTGCTCCCTAGCTCTGCTTTCTTGGTGGTATGATGTCCCCCTGTCTCTCTGCTTCCTTCTCTCTTTTATATCTCAAAGAGATTGACTTAAAACACATCCTAATCTTACAGATTGAATCATGCCTCAAAAACATAACTGCCTCTAATCCAGCCTCATTAACATCATAGAAGCAGGATTTGCCACACATAGGAAGTAACACCAGATGACAGAATGGTGGACAATCACACAATACTAGGAATCATGGCCTAGCCAAGGTGACAGATATATTTGGGAGGACACAATTCGATCCATGACAACGACTATTATTCCAATTTACATACCAACCACTAATGCCAAAGATGAATAAACTGAAGATTTTTACCAACTTCTGCGGTTTGAAATTGATCAAACATGCAATCAAGATGCATTGATAATTACTGATGATTGGAATGAGGAAGTTTGAAACAAAGAAGAAAGATCGGTAATTGGAAAATATGGTCTTCGTGATAGAAACGATGCTGAAGATTGCATGATAGAATTTTGCAAGACCAACGAATTCTTCATTGCAAATACCTTTTTTCAACAACATAAATGGTGACTATACACATGAATTTCCCGGATGGAATACACAGGAATCAAATTGACTACATCCGTGGAAAAAGACCATGGAAATGCTCAATATCATCAATCAGAACAAGGCCAGGGGCTGACTGCAGAAAAGGCCATTAATTGCTCATATGCAAGCTCCGATTGAAGCTGAAGAAAATTAGAACAAGTCTGAAAGAGCCAAAATATAACCCTGAGTGTATCCCACCTGAATTTGGAGACCATCTCAAGAATATATTTGACACCCTGATGGAACAGGGAAACCCTGGTGGTATAGTGGTTAAGTGCTACAGCTGCTAGCCAAGAGGTTGGCAGTTCAAATCCGCCAGGCACTCCTTGGAAACTCTATGGGGCAGTTCTACTCTGTCCTATAGGGTTGCTATAGGGTCTCTATGAGTTGGAATCAACTCGACGGCACTGGGTTTGGTTTTTTTGGTTTGATGGAACAGGAGAACAGTAGGATGCAGACCTCAAATTCTCGTGAAAAGACTAGACTTAATGGTCTGAATGAGACTAGAGGGACCCCAGAGGTCATGGTCCCCAGACCCTGTTAGCCCAAGACTGGAACCATTCCGGAAGCCAACTCTTCAAACAGGGATTGGATTGACACTGGTGAGGAGTGAGCTTCTTGGCTGAAGTAGACACATGAGACTATGTGGGCAGTTCCTGTCTGGAGACGAGATGAGAAGGCAGAGGGGGACAGGAGCTGGTTGAATGATCACAGGGAATACAGGGTGGATGGGAGAAGTGCACTGTCTCATTAGCGCAAGAGCAGCTAGGGGTGCATAGCAAGGTGCATATAAGTTTTTGTATGAGAGACTGACTTAATTTATAAACTTTCACTTAAAGCACAATAATAAAAAAAAGAATAGATTTGATGCATTGAACACTAATGACTAAAGACTAGATGGGTTGTGGAAAGACATCAAGGACATTGTACATAAAGATAACTGTCTCAGTCATCTAGTGGTGCTATAACAGAAATACCACAAGTAAGATGGCTTTAACAAAGAGAAATTTATTTCCTCACCGTAAAGTATGTTAAAAGTCCAAATTCAGGGCGTCAGCTCCAGGGGAAGGCTTTTCTCTGTCGGCTCTGGAGGAAGGTCCTTGTCCTCAATCTCCCCCTAGTCAAGGAGCTTCTCAGGCACAGGAACCCCAGCCCCAAAGGACACCCTCTGCTCCCAGTGCTGCTTTCTTGGTGGTATGAGGTCCCCAAGTCTTTGCTTGCTTCCCTTTCCTTCTCTCTCTTAAGATAAAAGATAGTGCCAGCCATACTCCAGGGAAACTCCCTCTACACTGGATGAGGGCTGTGACCTTAGTAAGGGTGTTACAATTCCACCCCAGTCCTCTTTAATATAAAATTGCAATCACAAAATGGAAGATGACCACGCAGTACTGGGAATCATGGTCCAGCCAAATTGTTACACACATTTTTGGGGGGACACAATTCAATCCATGACAATAGCAAAAGGTATTAAAAAAGACAGGAAAGAAAGAAAAGACCAAAATGGATGTCAGGAGAGACTCTGAAACTTGCTTTTGAATGGAGAGTAGCTAAAGCAAATGAAAGAAACGAAGAAGTAAAAGACTTGAACAGAAGATTTGAAATGGCGGTTCAAGAAGACAAAGTAAAGTATTATAATGAAATGTGGAATGATCTGGAGTTAAAACCAAAAGGGAAGAACACGCTTGGCATTTCTCAAGCTGAAAGAACTGAAGAAAAAATTCAAGCCTCAAGTTGCAATTTTGGAGGATTCTCCGGGCAAAATATTGCATGATGCAGGAAACTTCAAAAGAAGATGGAAGGAATACATAGAGACACTGTATCGAAAAGAATTGGTTAACGTTCAACCATTTCAAGAAGTAGCATGTGATCAAGAACCGATGATACTGAAGGAAGAACGAAGCTATACTGAAGACACTGGTGAAAAACAAGGCTCCAGGAATTGATGGAATACCAACTGAGATGTTTCAACAAATGGATGCAGTGCTGGAGGTGCTCACTCGTCTATGTCAAGAAATTTTGAACACAGTGTCCTTGCCAAATGACTGGAAGAGATCCAAATGTGTGCCAATTCCAAATAAAGGTGATCAATCAGAATGTGGAAATTATCGAACAATATCATTAATATCACATACAAGTGAAACTTTGCTGAAGGTCATTAAAAAGCGGTTACAGCAGTACATTGGCAGGGAACTGCCAGAAGTTCAAGCTGGATTCAGAAAAGGATGTGGAACCAGAGATATCACTGCTGATGTCAGATAGATCTTGGCTGAAAGCAGAGCATACCAGAAAGAGGTTTACCTGTATTTTACCGACTATGCAAAAGCATTCAACTGTGTGGATCATCACAAATTATGGATAGTGTTGTGAGGAATGGGAATTCCACAACACTTAATTGCTCATGAGGAACCTATGCATAGGCCAAGGGGCAGTTGTTTGAGCAGAGAAAGGGGATATCGCATGATTTGAAGTCAGGAAAGTTGTGTGTTGGGGTTGTATCCTTTCACCATACTTATTCAATTTGTATGCTGAGCAAATAATCTGAGAAGCTGGACTGTATGAAGATGAACTCGGCATCAGGATTGGAGGAAGACTCATTAACAATCTATGATATGCAGATGACACAACCTCGTCTGCAGGGAGTTAAGAGGACTTGAAGCACTGACTGATGGACATCAAAGATTACAGCCTGTAGTATGGATTACACCTCAACATAAAGAAAACAAAAATCCTCACAACTGGACAAAATAAGCAACATCATGATAAACAGAATAAAGATTGAAGGTGTCAAGGATTTCATTTTACTTGGATTCACAGTCAACTCCCACAGAAGCAGCAGTCAGGAATATCTGCTGGAAACAAGAGTTCTGCAAAGAAGAATAAAAGGACTAAAAAGGATTGTAACCAAATGTCTTAGGCTGGGTTCTCTAGAGAGGCAAAATTAGTGAACTGTGTATATATATACATAGAGAGAGAGAGAAAGACAGAGAGACAGAGATGGAGAGAAAGAGAGAGAGAAAGGTTAATTTACCGAAAAGAAAAGGCTCATGCATTTGTACAGGCTGGCAAGTGCCAAGTCTGTGAGTCAGGTATCAGACTGGAGGCTTCTCCAGACTCATGTACCTGCAAGGGCTGAGGAACCCAAGATTGGCAGGTCAGGTGGTAGGATGCTGGCTCACAAGCTGTGGAAGCTGACGAATCCAGGATCGGCAGGCAATAAGGCAGGCAGCTGGCAAGTCCCAAGAACTAGAGGTCAGACGATGATGAGCTAGATGCAGGATCCAGAACAACACAGGGCAACTAAGTCCTATAACAGCCAGCTTGATCAATAAAATTGTTTTAAAATCAACGAATAGTAAGTAGAGAGGGTTAAGTGTCACATGTTCTCGTTAGGTGCTGTCGAGTCAGTTTCAACTCATAGTGACCCTATGTACAACAGAATGAAATGCTGCTTAGTCCTGTGCCATCCTCACAATTATTGCTATGCTTGAGCCCATTGTTGCAGTCACTGTGTCAATCCATTTCATTGAACATCTTCCTCTTTTTCTCCTTTACCAAGCATGATGTCCTTCCCCAGGCACTAGTCCCTCGTAATAACATGTCCTAATTATATGAGATGAAGTTTTGCCATCCTTTCTTCTAAGGAGCATTCTGGCAGTACTTCTTCCAGGTCAGATTTGTAATATTCAATATTCCTCACCAACACCATAATTCAAAGGCACCGATTCTTCTTCAGTCTCCTTACTCATTGTCCAGCTTTCCCATGTATATGAGGTGATTGAAAATACTGTGGCTTGGGTAGGTGCACCTTAGTCCTCAAAGAGATATCTCTAAAGAGGTCTGTTACAGCAAATTTGCCCAATAAAACATGACATTTGATTTCCTGACTGCTGCTTCCGTGGGAGTTGATGGTGGATCCAAGTAAAATTTCTTTGAGATAAATTAACCTCTCTCTCTCTCTCAGTGTCTGTCTGTCTTTCTCTCTCTTTCTATGTATATATATACACACTTCACTGATTTTGCTTCTCTAGAGGACCCAGCCTAAGACATTTGGTTACAATCCTTTTTAGTCCTTTTATTCTTCTTTCAGACCTCTTGTTTCCAGCAATATTGTGAATAAGATAGCCCAATAAATATTTCTGCTAAATAACACCTAAAAATGCTAGATAAAATGTGGCTAAGCTAGCAAAAAAGGAAATAGTCAAATATTTAAACTACTCTGAAATACTACCCAAAACCCAGTGCCGTCGAGTCGATTCCGACTCATAGCAACCCTATAGGACTGAAGGACTGAAAATTAAAAGAGAACAGGAATCCTGCAGTGCAATGGGTTTCTCTAGTATATGACCTTTCTGACCCTGGGTTTGCAATTCTGCCAAAAATGATTGGTCGGGCTGCAGTCTGCCCTGTAATTGATCTATTTTATTCACATTCCAGGTACTGGTTGGTTTACTAGTTGGAAAGGTTGTATGTAAAGTCACCCAATAGGATTGAGTAACCTGAAGTCCAGTGAAAGGATTGGTCAGTTTGTGGTCCTGCTGGGAAGGCCATGCCTTGAAACCGACAACGAGTTTGTGTATAAGCAGTGAAACCCACAAAGGTTTTTAGAGGGGAGGAGGAAACCTCAAGACTAAGAAGAGCCTGGAGCAAAATGGTTTGTACCAGGGGTTCCTTATGGGGAACCTCCTAAAACAGCTATAAGGCTATAATACTTAACATGGTAAGAGGCTATAACATTTAATACGGTAAGAGGCTCAGAAGGGGCCCAGTGGCAGAGCTGGTGGTGAGAGGCATGGAAAGGGCCTGGTAGCAGGGCTGGAAGCTGAGTGTCCCGAAAGGGGCCTAGTGGCAGACCCGATGGCACGAAGCTCAGAAAGGACCTCACAGCAGAAAGCAGCTAAGAGAGCTGAGCAGGCTGCTACACTGGCCATGAGGTGGGCCAGTTAGCAGCAGAGAGCCCTGATGGCAGAGAGCAGCTGGAAAAGCTGTCCTAGTTGGAGGATGTCCTGCACTGAAGATGGCAGGGACGTACTTTCCACTTCAGGGGAGACTTCCAGACCTTGCCTGTGTGCTTTCTGGTCCTGAGTTGTTTCTGTTACTTCCCTAATAAAGCACAGAACTCTAAGTATGGTCTGTGAGTTCTGTGTGGCTGTTGCAAGGAATTACCAAACCCTGCAGAGAAGGAGAGACTGCCGTGGGGGGAGCAGCTGGTGTCAGAAACTATGGAGACATGGGAAGACAGAGATATGCCTGACCTCTGCCTCACAGGAACCCATTTTATGCTGATCCTGATTCTTATCCCTCATGAATTTAGGCAATTTCTGACATTGCATTACAAATCCAGAGAGAGGTAAGTGAGCAACAAAGCTAATAGTTGATATAAGGGCAGATCTTGACTCTTGGACTTAAAAGATAAAAATGTGTGTGTGTGTGTGTTTTGAAAGGAGTTTAATATGACTTACAAGAAGTTGCAAAAATAACACAGAATTCCTATGTATCTTTCACCCAGCTTCTGCAAAGATAATGGCTTACATAATCATAGTACATTGCAAAAACCAGGAAACTGACATTGCAAACATCTTAAATGAAATATTAGCAAATTTAATCCAGCAGTGGATAAAAAAACAACACATCATGACCACAATGGGTTTATCAAAGGGATACAAGGCTGGTTTAACATGAAGCTATCTATTAGTATAATTCATCACATTAACTGATTAAATGAGAAAAACTATTTAGGGTCATATTAATAGATGCAGAGAGTGCATTTGATAAAACTCAACGCCCCTTCATAGTAATAATCCTCAGCAAGCCAGTTAAGATTTTTCTTAAGCTGATAAGAGGCATCTACCATGAGCAACTGACAAAGTTCAACAGCTGATTTAAAAAACAAAAACAAAAAAGCAGTAATAGAAAGAATTTGCATAATTTGAAAAGGGCATCTATCAAAAGTCTACAGCAAAAACCATTTTAAAGTTTAACATTAATATCATTTCCTTTAAAGTCAAGAACAAGAAAGGATGCTTGTTACCGTAACCCCTATTCAATATCTTCCTAGATATCCTAAAGGTCAGTAAGACAAAAAAAAATGACCTTACAGGTTTGAGGATTAGAAATAAAATTGTCATTATTTGTAGTGATATGGTTTTCTATCTAGAAAATGAAGCTGAAGTATTAGAACTATAAGAAAGTTAGTGAGATTGCTCAACATAAGGTAAATATATAATAATCACTTGCATTTCTGTATATTAGCCATACACACTTAGAAATATAATTTTTAAAAAGATGTCATTTATAATAACAAAAATACTAGTATTAAATCTTTTGAAATATATGCAAAACCTTTATGAAGAAAAGTTATAAAACCTTTTGAAAAACCCAAATACATACATACACAATGTTCACAGACACCATCATTTGCCGTCAAGTCAATTCTGACTCGTTGTGACTCCATGTGTTTCAGAGTAGAACTCCACTCCATAGGGTTTTCAATGGCTATGACCTTTTGGAAGTTGACCACCAGGCCTTTCTTCTGAGGGACCTCTGAGTGGATTCAAACCACCAAACTTCCAGTTAGCAGCTGAGTGCTTAACTGTTTGCACCACCCAGGGACTCCTGTTCTTGGATAGGAAGCCTACATATCTCAAATTGATCTATAAATTCAATGCATTTCCCATCAAAATTCCAGTATTTTGTTGAGGAATGTGATAATATGATTGTAAAAATAAGAACAGCCAAGAAATTGCTGTAGAAAATAAGTGGTTTTTTGTGAGGGAGGGGGCAGTTATTTGCCCTACCAGAAATAAAGATTTAGTATAAAGTCATTGTATTGAACACAGGAATATACTAATAAACCAGTGGTGTAGAATACATATGACAAGATGTTCAACCTAGGTAGAAATCAGAACTCAAAACCACAGGATACTATTTTACACCAATTAGACAGGCAAACATTAAAAGTCTGGCAATGCCAAGAATTGGTGGGGATATACCCATTTCTGTCAGGTTGGTTATGACTCACAGTGACCCCAATGTGTTACAGAGTAGAACTGAGTTCCATAAGGTCTTCATGGCAGTAATCTTT
Source organism: Elephas maximus indicus (assembly GCF_024166365.1). Taxonomy (NCBI): domain Eukaryota; kingdom Metazoa; phylum Chordata; class Mammalia; order Proboscidea; family Elephantidae; genus Elephas; species Elephas maximus. The sequence continues at coordinate 29,435,474 of NC_064832.1, read as the reverse complement.
ACGGAAGCAGGTATCAAGCTTTTCTTCCATGGTGCTGCTGGATGGATTCATACCTCCACCTTTCAATTAGTACCAAATGCGAACCATTTGTGCTACCCAGGGACCATGGTGGGAGTACTGAGTTATATAAATTGGGCCAATCTCTTTGGACAACTTCACTATCATATAGTGACAAAATCACTTTACTTCTCCTGGAATCCAGATTTCTGGCTTTCATGGAAGTTGGGATAACCCACACAGGCCATTGCACTTAGGTGTCCTTTCGAACCCTGAGCTTTGAAGAAAAAAAAAAAAAGATTCCTAAAAGCCACTTTTGAGTTGAATAATGGTCTAGATAAACTAGCAAGACCATTTGCCTTGGGCATTGTGCTCTTTTGAAAAACTCAGTCAGTTTCAGGAAACAGACTCCAAAGATCAGACTAGGAGCTACCTTTAGAGTAAATCAGTAACTATTTTAATTGTTCTTCATGACAATGCTGTATAAAAATCCTTTCTGACCACAAATTTGTTTATCAGTTCTGTTCCTACTCTTGTTATAAGAATTTCGGAAGTTCTTCTCACCTTCAGAACATTTTTAACACTCTAGTTGAAATGTTACCCTGACTTGCAAATCGTATATTCAATAAACTTCAACCAATTTCTATTACACCCTCTCCTCACTTATCGACATGGTTAGATTCCAAAGACCAGGTCATTACGCGGAATTGGCACACTGCAAAAATAGAGGATGACTACATCATTACATAACTGCCAAATTACATCATTACATAACTGCCAAACCACTGAGCATCATGGCCCAGCCAAGTTGACACATAACCTTAAGTATCACAGCCAGTGTTACTCTTGCTTGGTATCTTAACATTTATTACTGTCAGAGGTACATGGTTAATGTGCAAATTAGTCAGACAGTAGGTTTTTTTTACTATTTTGTAAATGTGAAATGTTGGATAAAGAGAGTGGATAAGTGAGGAGAAGGTGTATTGGGTTAATACACCTTTTTTAAAACAGTAAATTTAACAATAACAACCCAAGAATATGGCAGATACACCCACTGCCATCAAGTCGATTTTGACTTACAACGACGCTATAGACCCTGTAGGACAGAGTAGAACTGCCCCATAGGGTTTCCAAGAAGCACCTGGTGGATTTGAACTGCCAACCTTTTGGTTAGCAGCTGTAGCTCTTAACTACTACACCACCAGGTTTTCCCTCGTAGGTATAAAAAAAAAGTATAGGCCCTAAAGAAAATCTCACACAGGAACATGAGGAGACATATACAAAAACAGTAGCATTGTTCACAATAGCAAAATGCTGGAGATGGTCCAAATGTCTTTTGACTCAAACTTGGATAAACCACAAAGAAATACTACATAGGCAGTCCTCGATTTCCGACTTATTCAAGGATTCTGATTGACATAGCCGCAGGGGCGGGTGAACCCAAGATAGGCAGGTCATAGAGCAGGGCTATTGTTCACAGTTTGCAAAGATCTAGGAATCCCAAGATTGGCAGGCGAGACTGCAGGTAAGCTGCCAAGAGCCAGAGGTCAGATGAACAGGAGCCAGAGGGAGCAAAAGCCCATGAACCTTGCCAGATGTGATGAACTGCACTGATGGCTGTTTTTTGTTTTTTTTTTTTAAACACCTTATCGTTAGTAATATGTATTACGTACAATTTTGTAGTGCTTAAAGGGACCATACAGACAACCCTTAGTAATTTTCTGACTAGAAACACCATCCCCATTCCCACGGATAATCCAGATGATCCAGGACCATCCACAAGTGGAGTTAATACCACAACTGACAAAATACTGTTTTTTATGGAGGTCTGTATTTTTTTTATGTATGTACGGATGTACGCATTAAAATATATCTGTAAGTTTATATGTAATGTTTCCAAACTCTCAAAGACAAAGGTCGGATTTATAAAGATACTGATAATAAAAGTCAATAATAATGAAAAAAAAATTTTTAAATGTATTCAATTTACATCAGAACCAATTTACAATGGAGTCCTTGGAAGGGAACCCAGTTGTAAGTTGGGGGACTACCTGTATAGCAGTGAAAATCAATGAACCACATCCACACCCATCAACACTGCAGATCTCACTCAGTCCTTTATACAATGTTGTAATTTTGTAATATCCAGCCTTTGTTTAAATAGTCTGGGAGCAGTTTATCTTGCTTTTTTGTCTGTCTGTAGTTAACAGAGTTGGTGACAGAAAATGGGTTGAATCACTGGGGAGGGAAGGGCTTCATTTTGAGTCACGCCTGGAAGGAGCACTGGTGGCAGCGGTGAAGAGGTTGGCTACTAACCAAAAGGCTGGTAATTAGAATCCACCAATCTCTCTTTGGGGCTGCCCTATGGGGCAGTTCTACACTGTTCTACAGGGTCACTATGAGTCAGAATTGGGTAACGGATTCGGTTTTTGGTTTGGGACACTTAAAAAAACAATGTCCTGGACACAAAATTCACATCAGGCTACCTCTTATATTTTCCAGGATCTACTTGCTACTTTCTTCTACTCTCACCTTTCTCACAACCATGGTTCCACCTTCTTAAATCAGAAGCAGAACGTCCCTAGGTTGGTCCCTGGCACTGAGTAGCTCGGGATCGGCCAAGAGCCCTGCTCCAGCTTTGCCTTCACCTCAGGTTCTCCCAAGACCTTGACCCTGACAGAATGTGGCAAGTTTCCATTTCAATTCCCCTTCGCTCTCCGACCAAACCTCTCAACTCCGCGCAGTCCTCATCGCCCCATCAGAGTCTGCGCAACTCGGGACCCCAAGCCAAGACTGCCTCAAGTGACCCGACTTTGGCAAAGCCAGCGAAGACAGCCAAATACAAGCCTCAAACGATCTATACCTCAGCGCCTGACACCCACTCGCCGGCCGCCTGAGGAGAACCCTACGCCACGCCCCGCTCTGACGTCGCACTAGGCGCCCGGAAGTGGCGGTCAGGCTTGCTACGACAGCGGGCTGCGCTGAGTTGGCGGTTGCTTTACTGTTGCGGTGAGGAGGCGAGACGGGGAGCCGCTGGGGCCAAAATCATGCCTAACCGAGAGCGGTTTCCTGGGCAGCAGAGACCGCTAGGGTTGGGATGAAAGAAGCAGGGCAGATGCAAAATCTGGAGAGCGCGGGCGCCGGGCGGTCAGTCAGCACCCAGACTGGCAGTATGACCGGTGAGTGCCCCGACCCTGCTTCCGCCACCACAGCCCTTCGCTCTGCCCTTTGCCGCTCCCGCCTTTTAATTCCGGGTCCTCCGCCTGCCCCTTCTCGCCTGCCCTGCTGCTCCTGGATGTCTCGTCCCGGCCCTGGGCGCGTCCCACCTCTGCCCCCGGGGCCCCTCGGCTTCGCCGCACCGGTTTTGGGAGCCGCGGTAGTTACCTCTTTATTTTTCCTCCGGAAACCTAGAGCTGGGACCTGGGAGAATTAACGAGCCTGAGGGAGTTCTCCAAACCGCGCTGTTCCTAGATTGCCGAATTAAACGCACGCGGCGCTTTCCTATATTTCAGTTGCTTGACCCTCGAATTGTTAGGTGCCGTCGAGTCGGCTCGACTCATAGCGACCCTGTATACAACAGAACGGAACACTGCCGGGTTCTGCGTCATCCTCACAACCGTGGTTATGCTTGCGCCCATTGTTGCTGTCACTGTGACAGTCCATCTTATTGAGGGTCTTCCCCTTTTTTGCTGACCCTATTTATACTTTACCGAGCATGATGTCCTTCTCCAGGGACTGGTCTTTCCTGATAACATGTCCAAAGTATGTGAGACGTAGTTTCGCCATCCTTGTTTCTAAGGAGCATTCTGGTTGTACTTCTTCCAAGATAGGTTTGTTCGTTCTTGCGGGAGTCCATGGTGTATTCAGTATTCTCTGCCAACACCACAACTCAAAGGCAACAGACCCCCCAGGGTCACCGAATTTTTAGTGCCTCGTTCTAATCACTGGCCTTGTAGCCAGGCGTCATCACAGCTCCCCCCATCCCGCGCCCCCCGCCCCGAAAAGCTTGCTTCACGACGACGTTAGGTGCAGGGACTTTTCACAGCTTCCTTTAGATGGTTCCCAGAGCTGTGTTTATCAGTTGTGCCATTTTTCTTCTGCCAAATGAGGGCTGGAGAAAGACGGCCCAACTTTGCAAAGTGCTTCAGGAGGTCACTGCAAGTGAGTGAAAGCCGGTCTTCCAAGAAATCTCCCTGGTTCTCTTGTCCTCTGGTCCTTTTTCTGTCTCCTCCTACAGCAGCTGAGCTCAGTGGCCAGCACCCAAGTGGCCTTGATCTAAGAAGTTCCTATGTTCATCATGGGTAAAATTTTGAAGCGTTTTCCCTCTCTTTTGTAGGTCATATACCAAGGCTTTCTAAAGTCAACCTTTTCACTCTGCTCAGTCTCTGGATGGAACTCTTCCCAGCCACAGAAAACCAAAGGCACAAATCTCAGGTATAATTTGTTTCCTTAGATTTTTTTCCCCTTAAGCCTAAAATTTGATTGCTCCAGTTTCTGTCACACTGAAAAACAAACTCAACAAATCATAAGAATTAAAAAATGTTTTTAAAATTTAGAGTGGTATCTGTAACTCATAGCTGTAATAGCTCATCTTTCCTATCTAAAATAGAATAGTTACTCTCAAACTGTGCTGTGTTTATCAGGTATTAATGGTATTTTTTATATATTGGTTTGGCCAATGAGATTATACTTTATCACTCAGTTTATATTGTTGATGTTTCATCTAGCTAGTTTTTCATCTCCCACCAAATTGTAAATTGCCTATGGAGACCATGTCTTATGCTACTTGGTATACCCCTTAAGCATCTATTATAACAGGTAATCTTTGAGTGCTGATTGGTTTCTTGTTCTGAGTAAGTAGCCTCTGATCGTCTGGAAAGATATGACCAATATAGGTTAGGAACGTGTAGTAAGAATAATTATTTAAAAGCCAGTGTATTGGAAGTGTGTACATTCCACATCTTTTCTTTCTACCACCCTTAGGTTGACAAGATGCTACGCTCTCATAAATTTCCTCCATTCTTGGGGGTGGCATGGTGCTGGGTGCTCACCATTTTGGCTTGGTAGATTTGGAAGTTAGAGTGTTTCATTACCAAAGGTCGTATTATGCAAAATAATGTTAAGTTAAGCATTTAAGACATTTTTTCCAAACAAAGGGTGAAAGGGGAAAAAATACCCATGACTTCTGACCATTCTGACCACTGTTCACATTTTGATACTTTCCTTCCAAATTTTTAATTTTGTTTAAGCATTTGCCATGTGCAGAGACAATCTACGTATAGAAAGACAGGGAGAAGTGAGAGAACTTAAGGTCCTCATGCCAGAGGCATAGGTGGAGGGAGGGGACTGATAGAAGCTTGGATCATAGACATCAGATCACAAAAAGCACGGTATGCCTTGGAAGGGGTTTAGGTTTTTGTTCTGTAACTATTGGGATTGCATTGAGGAATTTTAACAGGAAGTGAGGCAATTCACTTTCCCTGAAAAAATGATGCCTTTTAGAGTAGTTTTCTCCCCAATTCCTGTGTCAAATGTTCTGTAATTATTAAGACATTATTGAAAATGTTAGGCATTGTTTTTTCCCATTTCTCAGCACCCCTCCATTCCCACCCTGGTTCCATGTTTTATTCATGGCTTTGAAAAAGTTCTTCATTTCCTTCAATGGATTGTGAAGTTCTTTTATTCTTTCTATTTCTTAATTGTTTAGTGTTATTTTATGTAAGTAGATTTCCGAGGTGTGGGGTTTTTTAATTTTTTTTTTTTTTTTTGCAGATAAAATTTATCTTAAAGAGGCGTACTAGAAGCAAATATTTAGATATTCAAGACTTTTAAAAAGTTCATTAATAAACTAGGCTTCAAAAAAATGGGCATGAGTACTAATTTTGAAGAAGTTTTTTTAGTTTTTAGTATCCAAATTTGACCTCATCTTAATGGATGTGTGTGTGTATGTATCTATTTATGTATCTAAAGTAAGAATACAGCTCGTGTTCTTTTTAGACAGACAGGCACGAGGTGATATTTAAGGTCTATCAGGAATCAAGTCAGTGGACAACTAGTTCCTGAAGTGTGTTTGCAAATAATATACAGCCTACTGTTTCATACTTTATAGAAAAAACCGTGTAGCCTGAGGAAATAACTGAGAATGAGGCTTTCAGTTAGCATTTTCATAAAAATAGTGCCAAGTAGATTTCAGGGTTAGAAAAGTACATTAGTAACAAGATTTTATGCATCTTTCTAACTTGTGTAACAGAAGATGTGGTTTGTGACTCCAGGTTTCCCCAGAGTGACTCACAGTCTTCCTGGCATCTTGGTCCTTCATTTGGCAGGCACCAAGGAAGTTTTGTAAATTAAAGCGATCAGTATTCTTTTTATTTTTTTTAAAGTTTATTTTATTTGAAATCTTTTTGAGAAATCCTCTGACTCATACCCATGTCTAGTTAAGCATTTTAAATTGAAAAGTTATAGCAGACATAGAAATGAGCACCAAAGGTATCAAAACAAAACAAATCTGTGTTTTAGAAGTGCCTGCTGACCTGGAAAAAAACGATTGCTCAATACACATGAAAGATTATCTCACGTATCTCCTGGGGAGCTTGCCCTGCTATTCATTTCTGCATTAGTGTCTTTGTGGCTGTACTCCCACGCCCATATCTGATAGGGCACAGCTGTCAAGCCAAGGTCTTAGGTAGGCCTCTCCCTCTGTTTCTTATGCTCACTCCGTGGGACCCAGACACTTGGCCTGGGGGATCCTCAGGATTACTCTAGGAATACTAGGATTATTTAAGGGTTAACAGGCCTGTGTAGGTTAGCTTGGGAGCTTGACATTGTTGATATGAGAAAACATGTTTTAAATTTCAAGAAACGCAAATCTACCAAATATTTAGAACGTAATTATTTGTAGGTTGTCAACAACTTATATGTCTAATGTTAATAACAACCAAAACCCACTGCCATCAAGTTGATTCTGACTCATAGTGGCCCTATAGGACATAGTAGAACTGCCACTTCGGGTTTCCAAGTCTGTAATCTTTACGGAAGCAGACTGCCACACATCTTTCTCCCATGGAGCGGCTCGTGGGTTCAAACTGCGGAGCAGTTGGTTAGCAGCCAAGCACTTTAACCACTGCGCCACCAGGGCTTCTCGTCAGTAACACAAGTGGGTGGTAATGTCATTAGTTCTGCTGATGTCAGGGCCATTGCAAAGAAGCCACACCAATGATCATGTGGGGGAGGAGCACAAGACGAGAGGGAGCGTGTTGTACTCTGCTCTTTATAGTATTGTTTATTGTGCAGACATTATTAGAATTGAAGACTTAGCCTACTGTGTTACCTGCAACATTTAAAAAGAGTCATACTATTTATGCCTCTTCCTGCTCGCGGGTTCCCTTTTTCTCCCAACTGTGCACATGTAATTTTGCAGGTTGTTTCAGTCATAGCAGAAATATAATTTTGTGTTTGGTGTTTTGTATACTACTACAGTGTTCATGCTAGTAGTTTTTAATTATTCAATAGGGAATACGCCTGGATTTTATTTGTATGTCACCATTGTGTTTATAGTTGTAGAAATATTAAATTTCTTAAAATGATACCTTATTTTCGTGCCTCATATTTTTTACCTTTTTCTGTAGTATAAGTTTTCCAGCATTAATTGTACATAGTGTTCATAGGATTCAGTAAGACCTTTTCCCTATCAAGAGAAGAAAAATGTTCTTTAAGCTACAGTGATAAGTTTCAATTAAAAGTCTTTATTCTGCTTTTGCTATACAAAGTAAGTTACAGAAACTCTAGGGATGCAGTTTGACTTGTAATCATATTGGAATTTTGCTTTTGACACTTTACCAGCCTTTTGCCTTTTTGAAATAAACTATTTTTTATGGGTTACTAAAGTAATACATGTTTATTATTTATGAAATAGAAGATAACATTTCATCATAATTCTACCGCCTACAGGTTATTGACATTTTTGTATTGTTTCTTCTAGTCTTTTTGTCTGTTTCTTTTACTTATTTGAGATCATTTCATTCTGAATCTTGCCCTTCTGATTTAACATAAGAAAATGCTTACACTGTAATGTAATTATTAACGTTGGAAGGGCCACTTAGTCTAGTGGTTTAAAAGTGGCCAGTGGTTTTGTAGCCAGGCTGCCTGGCTTCAGTTCCTGACCCTAGTTACAAGTTACTAGTTGTGTAACATATGTTCCATTACTTTTTTGTGTCAGCTTCCTCATCTGTAAAATGGAATGTCAGTAGTACATACTACATGGGACTTTTATGAGACTTTATGAGAGTTAGTATGTGTAAAATTTTTAGAATAGTACCTAGCACAATTCCAATTCTATATATATGTTTGTTATTATCATTGTAATAATTACATGACAGTCCATTTCATGGCTGTACCACATTAAACCCCTTGCCATCGAGTTGACTCCAACTCATAGCGACTCTATAGGACAGAATAGAACTGCCCTATAGGGTTTCCAAGGCTGTAATCTTTACGAAAGCAGACTGCTACATCTATCTCCCGTGGAGCATCTGGTGGATTTGAACTGTGACCTTCCAATTAGCAGCTGAGCACGTAACTACTGCACCACCAAGGTTCCTTATATCATATCTATTACCTTACTATTGGACATGTCAGTTGTAATATTTATTGGCTTTAGTGTATTATTAACTTAGAACTACTTCCAAATATAACTGGCCCCTGAGTTTGTCAGTGCTGAGAAATATTTATAGTGTATGGGTGCTCCTTAAGGATTGTTCAGCAAGGTATACATTGAGTATAAAGACTAAGAATTTCTAAGAATTCAGTTCAAACCTAGATAAATGAATGGGAGAGAAAGAAAGTATTTTTGAGCAGAGTATTTACAAAACTTCTGGGGAAAACACAATGAATTAAAAATTTTGGTGTAGAAATCAAGCACTGTGGAAATAACTATTATATTAAAATATTTCTCTCTTCTGCTGGTTCTTAGTTTTCATTTTAGTTTGTTAGGCTTTTCGAAATTGCCTAAATATTACTTTAGATGTAAGAATTTGAATAACTGCGTTGTTCTCTCACTTTTCTGTACATTTCTCATATTGTTCCCCCTCCTCAGCTCTTCCCATTGTGTCTTCTGGTACCTTATTTTCATGCTAAAGGTCGTTACTCTACTTTTCTAGGACAGAAATAATGTAACATATGGTTAAGACAATGGATTTTGGGCTTAGATCCTGGCATAACCATTTTTTAACTGTGTGACCGTGGTTGAGTTATCTCTCTCATCCCAATTTCTTCATTTGTAAAATGGGAACAATAGTAGCTACCTTATAAAGTGGTGAGAATTAAATGAGATAATTTAGGGCCCACAAAAAACCAAACCAAACCCGCTGCCAACTCATAGCGACCCTATAGGACAGAGTAGAACTGCCTGGTAGGATTTCCAAGGAGCGCCTGGTGGATTTGAACTGCCAGCCTTTTGGTTAGCAGCTGTAGCTCTTAACCACTGTGCCACCAAGGTTTCTAATTTAGGGCCCAATACGTGGTAAATACTCAAGAAATGTTAGTTACTGTTGTTACTATCACTCACACAAATTGTCACCACTACCACCACCCTCACTGCCACCATTTCACTAACAACACGTTACTCCCTCCGTTTTCTGTTCTGCTTGGACAGAAACCTCATTCCCAGGACCTGATTTTTCTTGTACTCTCTCCTTGCCAGTTGCTCCTTTTCTAGCATCCAGCACCTGTTTCATAAAACTAAGAAGTCAACATCCACCAAGTTTCCCAATGCCACTTTTGAAATTTGACCAATTGATAAATAGCCCACTTAACTTTGGGGCTTACAAAACTCTGTTCTGTCACCCTTAATCCCTTCCTGGCGTAATCGTCTACCAACTTCTTAGTCACTTTCCTGTGTTCATAAACCATAAGCTGTATAAGGGCTGCAGCTTGACTGTGGCTGGCGCATAGCCAGGGCTCAATGCATGCTTGTTGATTTGATAAATGAAGGAATTTGGCCCCTGACTCAAAGCTTTCTGCCTACTTCAGGTTTCATTTTTAGGGGAGATTTATGGACATCCCTGGACTAATTTCCTATCGCTGTAACAAGTTACAGTTGACCGTCATTATATGTGGATTCCAGGTCCATAATTCACCTATTTGCTAAAAATACTCCATGGGCGTTGACATAGTCATCCGCACGCATGTGCATGCAGGAGCTGCAAAAAATTCTCAGCCGAGGTTGAAGAGGGCTTTACCGATTCAGCGTTCGGGGGGACTGTGTAACACATAATTACCATGAATAACAAGAATTGTGCCATTGACTTGGTGGCTTAAACAACACAGATCTATTATCTTACAGTTCTAGAGATCAGAAGTCCGAAATGGGTCTCACTGGGTTAAAATCAAGGTGTCGGGCAGGGCTGTGTTCCTTGTGGAGGCACTAGGGAGGAATCCATTTTCTTGCCTTTTCCAGCTTCTAGAGGCTGCCCATATTCCTTGCTCATAGATCGCTCCCATCTTCAAAGCCGGCAAAGACTGCTTCAGTCTTCCTCACGCTGTATCACACTGGCATTGACTCTTCTGCCCCCCTCTTTCACTTACAGAGACCCTGGTGATTATATTGGGGCCCCTCTGGATAATCTAGGGTAATGCCTTTATTTTTCAGGTCAGCTTAATTCCACTGCAACCTTAACTCCTCCTCACCATGTAATATAACATAGTCACAGGTTCCCAGGGTTGTTATGTGCCTCCCACAATCCATGGCTAATACCTTTTCTACATGGTTCTTTGGTCTCAATTCAGTTAGTTTTTCTCTGTTCCATTTCAGTTACTCATAGTCATGGCCACACTCTGAATTTTTTGTTGCCAAAATGGCTCCAATTCTGAAATCTTAAACTACAGAATTTTACTTTCTGACCACAATTTCCAATTCTTCTATTTCTTGGATAAGTCTGCAGGGACCAGATTATAAAAGCTTTATTTACTAGGTTAAGGAGCCCTAGTCGCACAGTGGTTAAAGCGTTTGGTTGCTAATCGAAAGTTCAGTGGTTTGAAACCACCACCAGCTCCTCAGGAGAAAGATGTGTAGCAGTCTGCTTCTGTAGAGATTTACAGCCTTGGAAACCCTGTGGGGTTGCTATGAGTTGGAATCAACTCAACGGCAGTGGTTTTTTTTTTTTTTCCATTTCTTTGCTAGGTTAAGTAGTCAGACTTGATCCTGAACAAAGTGGGAAGCTAATCCAGAATTCCATCAGGGAAAAAAAATTAATATGTCCAAAGCCAAGGAAACTCACCTTTAAATGTAAAAAATTGACTTAATCGTATGTCTCAGGCACTGATCTTTTTTTTTTTTTAACTTAACCTCTTTTTAATCAGAAGAAGGAAGAGGGAAAGCATGGATCCTTAGGAGATAATGAAGACAGAGCCAGAGTACCTACTGACAAAAAACAGGTGAATTTTTATGATTTAAGAAAAAAAAAAATGCACGCTTCTAGTAACAAAACAAAAAGAATGGTATAAAAGCTCTGCATTCCCACTTACAAGGGAGTATATACTCTTATACAAATATGCTGTGTACTTACAAGACTATATCTCAGCTTTAAAAAAAATATAGGTGGGATTATTCTATACATATACTCCTGCATCTTTTTTTTTTTTTTTTATTTTCAAATTTAACTTTTTTTTTTTAATTGTGTTTTAGGTGAAGGTTTACAGCTCAAGTTAGTTTCAAAAATACTTACTGTTTTGTGACATTGACTGAAATTCCCATAATGTGACAGCACTCTCCACCTTTCCACCCTGGCTTCCCTCTGTCCGTTTGCCCAGTTTTCCTGCCCCTTCCTGCCTTCACATACTGCTTTTGGGCAGGATTTGCCCATTTGGCCTCTTATATTTCATTGAACCAAGAAGCACATTCCTCACATGTGTCATTGTTTGTTTTATAGGTCTGTCTAATCTTTGTCTGAAAAGTGGGCTTTGGGAGTGGTTTCAGTTCTGAGTTACCAGAGTGCCTGGGGGCCTTAGTCTCAGTGGTTCCTCCAGTCCCTGTCAGACCAGTAAGTCTGGTCTTTTTTTTTGTGTGTGTGTGAATTTGAATTTTGTTCTACGTTTTTCTCCGGCTCTGTCCAGGACTCTCTGTTGTGATCCCTGTATGTGGTTGTAGAACCGGACACCATCCAGTTCTTCATCAAATTTAACTGTTAACATCTTCCGTTATTAGTTCAGATAGACTGTGTTGGTTGTCTGATGCTCCTACGCATCCTCCTGTATGTACCAAGAATGCAAGGCCCTGACAGCTTTTTTTTTTTATTTTATTGTGCTTTAAGTGAAAGTTTACAAATAAGTTAGTCTCTCATACAAAAACTTGTACACACTTTGCTATGTATTCCTAGCTGGTCACCCTCTAATGAGACAGCACATTCCTCCTTTCCACCCTGTATTCCCCATGTCCATTCAACCAGCTCCCATCCCCCTCCGCCTTATCTCGCCTCCAGACAGGAGTTGCTCTCATAGTCTCATATGCCTGACAGCTTTTTACCTGGCCGTTTCTCAGAGTTACGTTTGCAACAAGCAACCTTGAGGCATGAGGCAATGTCTCCCGTTAGAATAAATAGCAAGTTTGCTTACTGCTTATTATAAAATAGCAGGATCCCCAAGCTTGGTGCTCCTCTCCTATAACACAACCCACAGGGTGTCCAGGCATCCATCTGGGCCCATCTGCGTTGTCCCTGTGGCACCTGGCAGGCAAGGGGAACCACCACAAATACGATCCTCAACTGCTTGCTCTGCTGTAATAAAGTCCTTTGTCTCTGACCCAGGAATATCATGTTTTCTGCCAGTATTCATGAAACAGGAGCAGACTAACTTATTAGCTTGTAAGTAGTATCAAATCAAAGCCCAGACCTGACAAGTTGGACCTTGTTCTTTTTAATATTGCGTAGTATTTCCTTGGTACTTTCATTGTTTGAGTTTTCCAGAGATTCTAATTCACTGGGTCTGGAATGGGGCCTAAACATGTGTATTTTGGAAAATTGTTACCTTGACAATTCTGATGTATATATCTGGAGATTTCCTAATTAGTTCAGAGGGTGAGTCTCTAAAATACCTAGCAAGAATATAGAAATAATTTATCTCAAATGTTCAGCTGTGTTCGTTATAAGAATGGCAAACAAAGTCTACCACCATTTAAGTAAATGTACTAGTTCATATACAATATAGCTGTCCCCTTTAACCCATGTTTTAATGTGAAACTCTGTGACTAGGGTTACATAGACAACTTGCCAAGGTGATAGTGAGGTGAAGCAAAATCAGGACCAAGAACAGTGATTCACTGAAAGGATTTAGTCTTCTGTGGGCTACAGTAAGCGCAAGTGCCAAAATGGAATGCAATTTAGGCTTTTATTTATGTCTGAGATGGAAACATTTTTGTTTCAAACTTGATATTTTAGCCTTATTTAGAAGCAATGAAAAAAAATTACAGGGTTTAGTTCTTCGTGAGATAAAAAGGACAGGAAGATGAGAAATAAACTTGGCCTAAATGATTGTTCTAATAAAAAATAAATTGGTGAGTATGCTTCCCATATTAGGCACACTTTAAAAAAAAAAAAGTGTTTTCAGGTGAGGGTTTCTGGATTTATTTCTATCTGCTTAACTACTTAGAAAATCTAAGGCTAAAATCATTAATTTGCAGCTATTTCCAGTGGTCACAGTTCAGTGCAATCAGGCAGCATTCGTATCATGACAACAACAACAACAAAATGAGCTCTAGCACCAGGATTTTTCTATAAGACATCATCATTCTTTTCCAAAGTGACAATTTTTTAAAACCTTGCCAAAACTGTTCAGAAGTAGATAATAACATACACATTGTATTTGAGGAAGATCAAATTCCTAAGGAGTTTGAGATAGGGAAGGGGAAAGAGGAAAAGAGTTCACAGATTCAAGATAAGTTTAAAGCTTATTTTAAAACTCAGTGTAGATACTGGAGATCTTTAGTATTTTAGATCTATTCTTAGATATGTATTTTGTAAGGGAAAGATTTTTATATTCCTTTTTAAATCTCCTTATAGTTTAGGAGATCGTTGGTTGACTCAGAAAGGGAATTCCATAAAACCTTCTCTATTCCTTGTTTTTAGGCATTTCACTGTATCATTCTCCATAGTTTGAAATGTTTATACTAACGACTGAAATTGAAACTTGACTATTTTAGTTAATATACCTTTGGTCTGATCCTTAAAGTGATTTCAGATACATTCTATTGGGGGTAACTATAGAGTAAAATGCCTTTGGAAGGGGGTGAGTAATAATGGATACCCAATTCTCAGCCTAAGTTTTCCTCCGGTTGCAACAATCAGTGCTGAACACAAGGATCAGGTGTATATTCCTGAGACTTTTGCCTACATTTTGGCTACTGCAGTCTTTTGCCTGCAAAAACAGGGTAGACTTATTTTGTGCCTTATATAGAACTGATTTTTACCTTAGTCTGCTTTATCTGAAATAATATAGTAACACCAGCTTTTTTTTTTTTTTTTTTTTTTAGTGTTTGTGTTAAGTTAGGATGCTTTAGGCTCAAAGTAACAGAAAACTTTGACTCAAAGAGAGATCCAAAACAAATGTAGTATATACATGTGGTGGAATATTACTCTGCCGTAAACAGAAATGAAGTCCTAATACGTGCTACACCGTGGATGAATCTTGAAAACATTGTGCTGAATGAACTAAGTCAATCATGAAAGGACAATCAGTGTATGATTTTGCTAAATGAAACACTTAGAATAGTCGAACATATAGAGATCACAGGTTAAGCACACAGATTGGGCATTCATTTTATCACTTGTGTCCAACCGACTTATGATTTCTATTCTAGATAATATGGAGCCATTGAAGATTTTGCCAGGGGCAGGAGAGAAGGGGAGAGAAGGAATCTTTGTTTAGCTACCATTGAGTTTCTGTTGATGGGGATGGAAACTATGGCAATGGATGTCCGTGAGGGTTGTACAACATGATTGATGTAATTGATTCCATTGAATTGTATGAGTGAAAAATGTCAAATTGGCAAATGTTGTGTTATTTGTATGTATTTTTACAACAAAAGAGAGAGACAGAGATCCATTAGAACTCTTTGGAATCCCGGCCTTCAGGATTCAAATCTGAATTAACCACTCTCCTACCTGTGGAGTAATGCTAAGATAGCTCAGACTTACTGCTCTGGCTTTGACTCCTCTTCCTTTCTCAGAGTCTCTCTTCCTTTGTTTTGAACCCGACTGTGCATTTAAAAACATTTTTCTTTGTTATAAATTATGTATGTATTTGTAGTAGGTGGGACCCAACCATGTTAGTCTAACTGCCATATTGCTAAAGACTGGTAGAGCTGGTTTTTAGAAAGGAGTTGAGAATTACTTTTATTTTAGTCAACATTTAAAATATTTTAAAATTTAAGATGATCTCTGCTTTAGCTCTGCCTTTTACCTCTTTGGGTCTTTCAGAAAGTCATGTAAACTCTCTGAACTTCACTTATCCATACATAGAATCAGAAGGTTTTCAGAAATTTTCTTTATTATGTTACCGGGTGGAAACCCTAGGTTCTTAGTTGGCATGACTCATATTGGCCAATAAACGAGAGACCTAGGTGGGAGAGCAAGAAAGGCACCTTTTTTTCATTGTACAAGGAAATGGAGTCAGTCAGAGCTATTTCTGCCAAGGCTGCTTGCCAAGGGCAGGCAAGTAAATTACCTTTAAAGGGATTTACAAGTAGGGAGTTCATATGAGTTACCTCAGCAACGTTCTTAATATCATACTACTTGCAGGCGCAATGGGGTTTACATATAATTCCAAGAAAAACAAATTCAAATGCAAACCTGAGTGGGTGGAGCCCAGCAAAGAAAATGATTTTGCAATACAATACTGTAGGGGAGGAAGCCAGCACTGTTGGGGTTCTGTCTCAATTACTGTCTAGAAGCTTAACACTGAATAGTCCTAGATGAGACGTATCTAGAAACAAGTCAGACTGACTTCGTTCTTGCCCTTTACTAGGTTAAAATGTAGTCAGTTGTTCCTAGGAAAAATTAATGGCAATTACATGCTTAATTGTTGGGTTAAGAGAGCCTAGGCTTAGAAAATGTCTAGTATAAAGTCAACACTAAATTTTCAGTAATGTTTTGGACCTATTGAGAAATGTGCTTTTGTTCCAACTGTATTCAGATAAAGAGCTAAACAAAACTTATTAGTAAATCAAGTGTAAGTCATGATATGATCATTAGCTGTTGTAACTAATAAATTGTTATTTTGTATTTTAATATAGGTGAAGAGAACCGGTCTTGTGGTGGTGAAAAACATGAAAATTGTTGGTCTGCACTGTTCTAGTGAAGATTTGCATGCTGGGCAAATTGCTCTTATTAAACATGGGTCAAGGCTGAAAAACTGTGATCTTTATTTTTCCAGAAAACCATGTTCTGCTTGTTTGAAAATGATTGTAAATGGTAAGTGCAGAGAAGGCTTTGTTGGAGATTAATAGCATTGTCTGAGAACAGTTAGTGGGAATAAATTGCCTAAATGCCAAAGAGATATTTAGAAATATAAATGCATGTCTAAAGACAGTTTGCTACACTGTAAGAAGAGTCAGAAAACATGGATCCCAGTCTCAGCTGTGTCACTAACTAGTTAATTGACTTCAAGTGTGCTAGTAGACTAATGCAAGAAGCTGCTATAACAAAACCCAGAATTTTAGTGGCTTAATAGATGACATTTATGAACATGCAATGGTCCAGTGCAGGTGTTGCTGAATAGTAGGCAGCCCTTCTCCACGTGGTTGAGCCATGGGTCCATGCATCTTCTATCTCAATGCTGTTGTCATGCCCTAGGGCCTTGACTTCTCAGCCTCCTGAGGCAGACCAAAAAAGAGAGTATAGAAGGCGTACACATACTTCTGAAAAACCCTGGCCTGGACGTGGCATGCATCACTTCTTTTCACATCCATTGTAGGACTGTTGTCCCTTGCTGGGCAGCTATCTCCCAGGCTCTGCTGCCTCTCAATGACTGTTGCATGGGTATTAATAAACGTCTACACTGTGGAAGGAGGAACACACATTTGAACTGTATAGCTACCCATGTCTGTCACACCAGACCACTCACTAAACCTCTTTGTGTTTATGATTCTCTTTTACTCTTAGGTGAGTATGCAGACCCTTCTTTCATTTAAAAATATGTGTCTCGTACATAGGGACTGTGGCCGATCTAAAAAAAGACTAATATGGTTCCCAATCCTTTCCCTCAAGGTGTTACTTGGGGCCAAAATAACAATTTAACATTAACATATTATCTTTTTTTTTATCTTGTATCAAACCAGTGATTCAGGCTGTAACTGATAGGTCCCTGCAGATTGGTGTTATCATGAAAGGCTGGGGCTTATGCTGGATTTTGATGGTTTGTACATAGAGGAGGAAGAACACACTCCTGGTCGGGGGGGAACAGCATGTGTGAAGTTACTGAGTTGTAAGAAGCAAGGTTCTCTAGGGGTCAGTGTTTGAAATGGAAGATCATTCTGGTGAATAGTGGCACATGAGCTATAATGCTGGGTTGAGCATCTAGTGGAGAACTGTGAAAAACTGTCTGGACTTTGGGCTTTATCTTATAGATCGGAGTTCCTAGGCCTGTTTTGAGCAAGAACTGTTTTTATTTACATCAGAGTCTTAAGAGTAATATCAGACTTTTGGCGAGGGCAGTGCCCTTGAGCTACAAATGGAAGAACTTCCAGTAGAAATGGTCACTTGGTTAGAAGCCTCCTGGCTTGGAGTGAGTATTTTAAGCGGGTATGTATGATTGTTGTTAGATTCTACAGTTTCTCCATTGTGGTTTTCAGTGGAGAAGGTAGGTATTGTGGTAGTGGTGGCATTTTTTTCTCTTTTTCCCCATTAACCACACAGATTGGGGATTCATTTTGTTCCTTGTGTCCAGTTGATTTATAATTCCTATTACAGACAGTGTGGGGCCATTGAAGATTTTACCAGGGACAGGAGGGAACATAATTGAAAATTTTTTTTTGTTGTTGTTACTGAGTTGGAACAGGGAAAGGTTTAGAGGCTGGGAGCTTGATTAGTAGAATATTGCACTAGCCAGGGTATAAAATAGAGTTCAGAAAATAGAGAAATATGTTGTATTTCTATATTCAACAGTGAAAGAGAAGAATGTGAAAGAACCAAAATATTTGTTGACTAATCTGTTCTAGAGTCAAGGGAGAAGAATGAATTAAAAAGAAAAAAAAGATTGTTATGTTTCTGAGTTAAGACATTGAAATCTGGCAAGAGAGATAATGATGTGTGGAAAATCAGGAAGAGCCAACAATGGAACTGCTTTCATGTTGTTAGAAACTAGACCCAGGTATAAATAAGATTGCTATGCTAGATGGGTTTTTTAATGCTAGATGAGGTTTATACAGTAAAACCTGTGAGAGATGGAACTGGACAGGACTGCCTTGTTTTTCCGAGCCTCACATGTTCCCTGCCTTTGGAAGGGTGCAGTCTTACCACTTTTCTATCGCTCGTTTGACTGGCAAATATTTGAGTTTTCCTTCTCTGACAGGTTTCTGCCTTATACAGATTCCAGCTTTTGCAGGTTTTACTGTATATTATTATCTTGGGAGGGGGGATGGTTTAATTCTATGATGTAGCTAAGTTACTTCACTTACAATTATTATTACTTTAGTTACAAAGTAGGTATTTCTATAGCACAGTGGTTCTTAAAGTATAGCCCGTGAATCCCTGATGGTTCTTGAGGTGAAAACTATTGTCATAGTAATACTGCATTCTCACTGATGGCACCAAAACGATGGTGAGTGAAACCATCGGTATGCATTCAAACCATAGTATGAATCAAGGCAGTAGCACCAAAAAGCACTACAGTAATCTTTGTAATCTTCACTGCCAGTTTCACGTTAATGTTCTTGATGAAAGAGTAAAAATCATTAATTTTATTAAATCTAAATCCTTGAGGAAATAGAAGGTGCACATAAAGCTCTTTTGCTATAAACCCAAGTGTCTTAGCCATATGGTGCGGCTATAACAGAAATATGACAAGTGGATGGCTTTAACAAAGAGAAATTTATTCTCTCACAGTCTAGTAGGCTACAAATAAAAATTCAGGGCGTCAGCTCCAGGGGAAGGGTTTCTGTTTGTGTTGGCTCTGGAGGAAGGTCTTCGTCATCAGTCTTTCCTTGGTCTGGGACCATCTCAGCTCAGGAATCTCAGGTCCAAAGCAGGCACTGTGCTCCCGGTGCTGCTTTCTTGGTGGTATGAGGTCCCCCTGCCTCTCTGCTCGCTTTTCTCTTTTATGTCTCAAAAGAGATTGGCTTAAGACACTATCTAATCTTGTAGATCTCATCAATATAACTGCCACTAATCCATTTTATTACATCATAGTGATAGGATTACAGCACACAGGAAAATCCTATCAGAAGATAAAATGGTAGACAATCATACAACCATGCAAGGGAATCATGACCTAGGCAAGGGGAAAGATTTTTTCGGGGGACACAATTCAATCATTGACACCAAGTATGATGATTTCTTTAAGGAAAAGCACTTATTGGATTGTTTGAGCTGCGAACTGAATTATCTGCTTTTTTCTTGGAACATCATGAACTGACAGACTACAGTTATTTAGATTTGGATATTTGGCAGACATTTTCTCAATAGCGAATGAGGCAAACCCATCATTTTAAGGAAAACAATCGGACAGTATTTGTTGCCAATGATAAAATTTGAGTTTTCAAGTGAAAATTAGAATCTTGAATAACTTGTATCCAATCTACCATTATGAGCTTGACAGCTTCCCAATACTTGAAGTCTCTTCTGTTGAGATTGTAATTTTTTTTTTTTAATACTGTAAAATTAGTAAACCAGTATTTTCCAAATGACCAATGTACGATGTTACAAAACCACACAGGTTAAGAGTCCTGCAGAGTGCAGATAGGGCGATGGATTTTAGTGTCATATACAAAAAGTTCATTGATAACGGTTTCAGATTCTACTTTGCAACTAACTTTTAAGAAACTATCCCTTGGTGAAGTTTTGTGTAGGGCTGAAGAGGAATAGTCGCAATTATCTGAAACGGCTGTTAAAATTTTCCTTTTTTGACTACATGTCTGTATGAGACCAAATATTTTTCACATACTTCAATGAAAACAATATATTGTGACATTGAAACAGATCAAAAGCTGTCTTCTATTAAGTCAAATATTAAAGAGATCTGTAAAAATAAATGGCCTTTTTTTCTAACTTGCTTATGTAGTTGTTTTGGAAAATATAGTTATTTTCATTAAAATGTTTATTAATGTATAAGTTCTTTATTGTTAATGAGCTAATAAATATTTTTAAAATTTAGCTGTCTAGTACAGTAAATATCAATAGATGTAACCCACATAAACGAAAGGGCTCTGGGTCCTCAGTAATTGTAAGAGTGTAAAGGAGTCCTGAATCCAAACAACGTGAAGACATCTACTTGTAGCACTTACCAGTGGTACCTGAATGTTTGTCTAAAGATGATTCTTGGATCGGGATTACTAGGAGCAGCCAAGATGCTTAGATGGAAGATTTAACATCCCTGCTGATTAAGAAATAGATTGTGAGAACGCCAACAGAGGGAAGGTGAAATGCAACCAGGGGAGCATTGTTACGTAAGCTTTGTGGCCTTCATATTGCTTTGCAGTACAAGCCACCGGAAGAGTTAGGAATACCAGGGGGTAGATACACATAGACATTTGTCAACTTAGACTTTTTAGTGCATTTGTTACTTTGAACTGTACATGAGATACTAGCAAAGGGGCCTTTTGGTAAAATATTTGTAAATTGTTGAACTTTTGGGTGCTTACCTATGTATAAGACATCTCATTGTTTAATCTCAGGTACAAATTAAAATTTTCCTATGTTATCCAATTTTGTTTTCTCTTTTGTAAATTGTTTATATCTTTTTGAATCTCTTGGGGCTTTATTCTCGTCCATTCATATGTGCTTTTAATGGATTAAAAACTTCTTTGTATGTTAAAGATTACTAGCCTTTCTTCTATCACATGGATTGAAAATTGTTTACTCTAGTTTGTTGTTTTGTCTGTAATTTTATGGGCTTAAAAAAATGAATCTTGCTTCCCGTCACCCCTGGCACTACATCACATGATAAGAATTTTTCATGTTTTTAGTTCTTTGAGGATATTTTTGATAACTATAATATATAATATAATAATATATTTTTCATGTTTTTAGTTCTTTGAGGATATTTTTGATAACTATAGCTATAATATAATATTATAATTTAACTATAATATTATGAGGAGAGGACCATAATTTAACTATTTTTGTTCATTAGTTTTTTTCTATATTTTTACTAGTTTAAACAGTGCTGTACTAAACATATACGTGCATGAATTTTTTTTTCTTTATTTGGAATATTAGAATAGCTTCCAAAAAGAAGAAGGCTGATTCAGAGGATAGGAACATTTTAATGCAAGTTTATTCCAGATTCAGAGTAGATTTGTACCAGATATAACTAAACAATATTATTTACGGACTGTGATATTTATGAAAGCAGCCATTTGATCACTTGGAGGGCTCTGAGATAGTCCCAGAGGCTTTGGGACCATAGTTAGCAAAAACCAGCGATTCCTCAAATGCCTTCTCATGGGCTCTGTCAGGGCAGCAGACTTTTTCTAAAGGACCAGATGATAAATATTTTAGGCTTTGCAGGCTATATGGTGTCTGTCACAACTACTGAACTCTGCTATTGTAGTACAAAAGGAGCCAAAGATAATATGTAAATGGATGGATGTGGCCGTGTTCCAATAAAACTGTATTTATAGACAGAAATTTGAATTTCATATAATCTTCACTCATCATGAAATAGTCTTCATTTTTTTTTAATTATTTAAAAATGTAAACACTATCCTTAACCCACAAGCTGTACAAAAACAGGTCACAGCTGAATTTGGCCCATGGGCCATAGTTTGCCGATCCTCACATGACTTGCTAACAGACATGTATTATATCGGGGCGTGTAGAGCCGCATGATACAATAGCTTTCTCAGGAAAACCCTGAATTGTAATGTGTATCGGATAATTACCTTTCACATTTTGTATTTCAGCTGGAGTTAACCGGATTTCATATTGGCCCACTGATCCAGAAATAAGTTTGCTTACTGAGGCTTCCAGTTCTGAAGATGCAAAGTTAGATGCCAAAGCTGTGGAAAGATTGAAGTCCAATAGTCGGGCTCATGTGTGTGTTTTACTTCAGCCTTTGGTGTGTTATATGGTGCAGTTTGTAGAGGAGACCTCTTACAAGTGTGACTTTATTCAAAAAATTGCAAAAGCACTGCCGGATGCTAACATTGACTTTTATTCTGAATGTAAACAAGAAAGAATAAAAGAATATGAAATGTTATTTTTGGTTTCAAATGAAGAGATACATAAGCAAATACTGATGACTATAGGTTTGGAGAACCTATGTGAAAATCCGTACTTTAGCAACCTAAGGCAAAACATGAAAGACCTTATCCTACTTTTGGCCACAGTAGCTTCCAGTGTGCCCAACTTTAAACACTTTGGATTTTATTGTAGCAATCCAGAACGGATTAATGAAATTAACAATCAAAGTTTGCCACAAGAAATTGCAAGGCATTGCATGGTTCAGGCCAGGTTATTGGCATATCGAACTGGTGAGTTATATACTTAGTTCATAAATTGGGGATGATTGGGTTGTATTTGAAAACCCTGGTGGTGTAGTGGCTAAGAGCTATGACTGCTAACCAAAAGATCAGCAGTTTGAATCTATCAGGCACTCCTTGGAAACCCTATGGGGCAGTTCTACTCTATCCTATAGGGTCACTATGAGTCAGAATCAACTCGATGGCCATGGGTTTTTTGGTTGTATTTGTCTCAGAAGTGAAGTGTTTGGTCTTGTTTGCAGTGGAGTTCATTTATTCTTAGATACTAAAGTTTTGCTGTTTCATATAAAGAAGTTAGTGAGACCCTTGAGTAGACAACTCATTCTTAGAGCAGTTTAAGGATTCCTTGTGACCCTATATTCAGTACTACGTTTATAAATCAGGCCCTGATTATCTAGACCCTTTTTGCGCAGTGGTTAAGCATGTGGCTGCTAACCAAAACATCGGCAGCTAAAATCCACCAGCTGCTCCTTGGAAACCCCATGGGTCTGTTCTACTCTGTCCTATAGGGTCTCTATGAGAATCAACTCGACAGCAATGGGTCTGATCTCCTGTCTGCTGCTTTATTATTTCACTGCTTATTAAGCCTTCCCCTAGAGGTGGGACCTAGAGAAAAAGGAGAGAGGACCAAAACCATTCATTTTTGTTAACTCTTCCATATTTAATAAAAACCTTAACAATAAAAAATACAAATTCAAAATAACTGTAACATAGAGCCAAAGTAATGTTCTTTATTGCAGTTTCTTTCAGTTGCTGCTGTGTCTCCAATCAACAAGTTGAGAAATCAAACATTTTTACTTACTAAGTTGTGCATAAGTATGTATGTGAAAAAGGAAAATGCTACTTGAGAATTTATTGTGATAAAATATGGCCTCTCTTTTTCCAATTATGGAACAGTATTTTTGCATCTGGTATCTCTTTTTCAGAGTGGAATCGTGATCACCCTGATAAACTGCAACTTTGAAATGAAAAAAAGCAATGTAGGTCAGAGAGGCCACAGAGTAAGATCTTTCTGGGGAGTGGGCTTATAGTAGGATTTTTGAATTATTTCAAGAAAAAGTGGGGATGGAAAGAAAATCTTCAGAAAAATTCATACAGATGCCCCGGTCTGCAGTATATTCTAAACAAAGTCTATAGGCCGAGGTAAATTCATTAGAACGGAGGTTCTCAACTGGCAGCATCACCAGCGAAACATAAAAATACAGATGCTCAGACCCCAACCCAGGCCTACTAAACCAAAATCCCTAAGGGTGTGACCTAATAGGCCTGTGTTTTAAAAATTCTGCAGGTGATTCTTATGGTCAGCAGGGCTAATGAACAGTACGATGCCCCTAAACAACTGTGAAAGTCTGACTTTATGTAATTATCTTGTGGGCTGTATATTGGCTTTGACAACACAAACATTATGTATTTTTCTGTAACCCATTGTGAAAGGGCAGAAACAGAAATGGGCAACAGCTGTTGTAGCTATAATTCACTGCCTCCTCTTTGCTGATAGAATTGAGTGAGCCCTGCCTGTGTCCCTGAGTGAGGGTAGGATGGGAGATGTGCATCTGCTGCTCACTGGCTTGACCGCAGTACCCCTTGCATCTCCTAAGCAGATACCTCATCATGCTGCATGTGATGCCAGTGTTTAAAGATGCAGTCCTGTGTAAAGACTTTGTATTCTTTATTAGGTAGTCTACATTACTGTACAGTTAAGTATGTATATTGTAAATTTATCCACTGTTATCGTGCAGAGCTTTGTACATAAAGCTATGCTTATGCACTTGATGGGCAATTTAAAAGATTTTTCAAGATTAATTTTAACTCTGATTTTTTTACCTGGAACCCAAGTCCCACATAGGCCATAACTATACTGTCACGTACTCCACTGCACTGTAAGCTCTTCCAGGGAAGGGACCATGTCTTAATCATTTTTTTCCTTAGCATTAAGCAGTGTGGGTTAAATGGATAAAAGAAATCTTCGTATATCCAAAGATAAATGGTCCACAGTCCCTTATCTAATAATTCAGGAGTTCAGAATTTTTCAGATTTCAGGAAGGTGACATGGTACACATACTGTATTTATCTAACACTCCAAGTAAGTAAACATATTAACATATATGGAGGAAAACGTATGAATAATTAAGGGCTATAAATAATTCAGGTTAGATTTTGCCATCAAGTAGGGTTGCACCAGGCTGTCAGAAAACTTCATGTAATGGATTTCAGATAAGGAATTCTGGACCTGTATTCATTGATGATGAATAATAACAATTATCGATTTGAACCCCTAGTATGTGTCAGGCACTGAGCTAGGCAATTTATATGCATATCTCATTTAATAATGACAGTCCAGCCAGTTAGATATCCCTTTAATACAGTTAATTTTGCATTATTCAGTTGGCTTTGACAACTTTCTCTCTCCCTTGTTGAGAGATGAGGAAACCATCTCATTAAAAAAATATGCATATGATTAACATGAATCCAGAAATCTCTAACAACAGAGCTCTAAAACTAGCTGATGCTTTTTGGATGATGAATAAATAGAACCCACAGAGGTGTCATTGGAAATACATTTCTAAGATGCTTTAGGATCACAAAAATGTGATACAATTTGTTTAAACTCTTGGGGAATAAAAGTAGGAGGGCATTACATCCTGTCTGTCTGGTTTAAGTATTGATTTTGATCTCTTTGTGTCCTGTCTTCTGATTAGAGTAGGTGTTTTCTAAAGCTTAGGATAATGCCTTTCTCCTCGACCACAGTGTTGATGAAAGTAGGTCGGGGTAGCCAAGGAAGTTAACTGTTTCGAATTGTAACTCAGTGTTTCTCAAATTTTAGTATGCCTAAGCGGGAAGCATCACATGGTGGGGGCATGTTAGAAATGAGATTTTCTGAGCCCTGCCCCCCTCCCTGAAGAGGATTGACTCAGGGGATCCCCAGTGAGAGCCAGCAGTCTGCTATTTTAACAAGTACCCCGGTGTTCCTGATGCAAGTCGTCTGGGGGCCACGTAGAAACACTGGCATAGCCACGGTATTGAGAGCTAAAATAACCTGTGTTATGGAATCAGGGTAAATATTTCTCCCGTGACTCAGTCATCAAAGAGCCCGGAGAATTTGGTTGAGTGATTGGAAGGTGACTGTCATAGAGAAACCCCTGTGAATGATCAGGCACGGGAACAATTTCTGTAAAAATTACAGACATGAAAAGAGTTTTGAAAAGTTACCTCCTGTGTCACCTGACCTTGGTGCTGGGTAAAATCTCATCTGTCTTATGTGAATAAAAATTTATTCTATTTTTAAAGGACACAGTAAGGCCTGTTCTCTTGGTGTAACTAACCTTAGCTAGGCAGTGGAGCCGCCCAGTGCTCATGGAAAAACCACATTTTTTTCCTCCTGATAAGGTTTAGTCTGCCCCCAGACCGAAACAAAAAAAATGGCTCCTGAGACTAAAAAACAGAAACCAAAATGAAACCAAACCCACTGCCGTCGAGTCGATTCCGACTCATAGCAACCCTATAGGTCAGAGTAGAACTGCCCCATAGAGTTTCTAAGGAGTGCGTGTGGATTCGAACTGCCGACCTTTTGGTTAGCCACTGTTAGCACTTAACCACTATGCCACCAGGGTTTCCTTTTCACGGTTAAATTGTACAAAATGCTGGATGAGAAATTTGATTGTTGTGAATGGCTGTTACACTGAAGTTATTACTAAATCCATTAGTTCAGAAACTTCTTTTTTAATTGATTTCATGTCAGTTAGGAGCAGTGATTTAGAAACTGACTTGTTACTAGAGCTCAATAAGGTTACATTCAGTTCTGCTGAAGCTTTGAAGGGGCCTGACTGCGGCACTACCATCTTAATGATCTCCTCTTGCAGATCGTTTGTGGCCAGTCACACCGCCTAGTCATTTGGTACCTCGCTGTCATAGTCTACATTTAAAACCATTTCTTTTAATAATTTTCAATAATTAGTAAAGATGCCAAGAATTACTGTTACATTTATGAAGTATGTTTTTATTATTTTAGCAAGAGTACATTTCTGAAGCTAATGAATATTCATTTCTACTGCATTAAATGCCATGTCTTTCAGAGGATCATAAAACAGGAGTTGGAGCAGTCATCTGGGCAGAAGGAAAATCTGTAAGTATAAAAATAATTTTTTAAACATTTATACTTGGTTTTGCTTAAACATAGTTAAATCTTAAGTGAGTTACATTTTATTGACTTATTTGAAGTAATAAGGCACAATTGGTGCATTTATTAAATTCTATAAATATTTGCTCATTGCAACAATTTTCTAGAGAGATTCCTTCGTTTAGCAAACATTTATTAAACACCTTCTAAAGAGGAGGCGGGAGTCCCTGGGTGATGCAAACAGTTAAGTGTTTGACCACTAGCTGAAAATGTTGGTGGGTTGAATCCACCCAGAGGTGCCTCGGAAGACAACCCTGGCAACCTACTTCTAAAAGGTCACTGCCCTGAAGACCCTATGGAGCAGTTGTATTCTGCACACATAGGGTTGCCACAAGTCATACTCAACTTGATAGTAACCAACAACGACAGCAAAGGGTAGGTACTGTACCACAGTGAGTGTTGGAGATCTAAAGAGCACATTTTCTGTCCTTCATAGGTTCATAGTCAAGTAATGGATACACAATTAAAAAGAAGACTGGTCTGTAGTATAATTAAAACATGACACTGTGAGAGCATAGAGGAGCCATATTTATTCTGCTTGGAGAAATGAGGAAAATATTCTTGGAGGAGGAAACGTGATAATAGTCTTGAGGAAGAAGTGGGAGTTATCAGCCAGAGCGAGTTACAAGATTAGCAGGCTAGCATGCAGAGGCAGGGACGAGAGAGTGTGTGGGGAAATGCAAGTGATTTGTGTGTCCCTGTGTGTACTGGAGTGGCAAAAAACGGACTGGACTGTGAAGAACTCTGTACACCATGTAAAAGTTTGGACTTAATCCTTCAGATACAGGGGCACCCTATCAGAGCACTAGCCAGTAGAAGCATAAGGCAAGCCTTATATTTTCTAGGAGCCATATTAAAAAAAAACTGATGAATTAATTTTGAGAGTATATTTTATTCAATTCGGTATGTCCAAAATTATCATTTCAACATAGTAATCAATATAAAAATTATTAATGTGATATTTTACATTGGGGGGTATTAAGTCTTTAAAATCTTGTGTGTGTTCACACAGCACATCTCAATCTGGACTAACCACATTTCAAGTGCTCGGCAGCCACATGTGCCTACTGGCTACTGCATGGGACAGTACAGCCCAAGAGCATTTTAAGTGGGAAATGATTTTATCATATTTGCATTATAGAAAGATTGGAGTAGGGCTAGGCAGGAAATAGGAAGATTAGTTAAAAAGAGATGATGAGGGCTTAGAGGAGTTCTAGGTAGGGATTAGAAGGGCGTGGAATCGAGAGATATTCGTAGCTATACTGTTGTTAGTTGCCTTCAAGCAGGCTCCAGCTCATGGTGACCTTATATATAACACAATGAAAGATTGCACTGTCCTGTTCTGCACCATCTTCATGATCATTGGTATGTTTGAGATCATTGTTGTGGCTATTGTGTAGTGTCTTCCAACCTAGGAGACTCATCTTCCAATACTCTTTCAGGCAGTATTTTGTTCTGATCCATAGAGTTTTCATTGGCTAATTTATGGAAGTAGATCACCAGGCCTTTCTTCCTAGTCTGTCTTAGTCTAGAAGCTCAGCTGGTGACTCTGCTAGTATTTGAAATATTGGTGACATAGCTTTCAGCATCGTAACAACACTCAAGCCACCATAGTATGACAAACTGACAGACAGGTGGCGGACTGAAGTATGAATAGGGAGCTTAAGTTTTACTTTATTGGACTTACCAGCAAGTAATTTGACTGTTGTCTTCGATGTTTCGTAGACTTCTCAAGTTCAGCTACACATAGACTCTGCAGGATAGCACACCCAGTATCTTCCCTGCTAACCTACTCCATCAGTGGTCACCATGTCATTCCCTGTTATTCCACACATATAATCAATCACCAGGTCCTGTGGATTCTACCTTCAAAATACCTCTTGACTCTACTTATCTCTACCCCAGCCATTAACTTCTGCTAGAATAGATTCCTCTGTCAGAAACCCCCATAGCATTCTGTGTAACTCATATTCCAAACTCTTTTATAGCATGATGACAAATGCTATAAAAATTAATAAATTTAAAATTCTAATAATTGATAAGGCATTCGTATTAACAACTAATATACCATTGACCAAGAGAAATGTTTTTATAAAGCCACTGAAGTTCTATGATAAGACATGCATACAAAATAGACTCAATCAATATTGAAGATTAAAGGAAAGTACATTTTTTATTTTCCAGTTAAGTCACATGGCCACATTTTTAGCCCAACTACAGAAGTTCTCTATTCAAAGCATTTTTCAAGTTCCTGGCTTGTTAACCAGTAGCACAACACAGAGCATATAAAAAATAATCAACAACCATTTATTGAATACTTGCTGAGTCAGAATTGATGGCAACAGGTGTACTGGAAGGATAGAAAAGATAAAACATGGTTTCAGCTTTCCAGGACCTTATAATCGTTTGGGGAGAGGTGCCTGAATCAAGTGAAACAATTTGTGAGTTAAAGAAGAAAATGTTTAATTAACTGCTAAAACCAAGTACTGCCTTGAGATAGATTAGACAGTTGATCAGCCTTCTTAGAAATTACTTTGACAAGACTACACTGCAGTGGGAGGATCTCATATTGTACTCCCTGATGTTGCAGTTTTTCATAGAACATTTAGTGGGTATTCTCTACATAACTGTGATGCTAGGCTTTAAAACATGTTGCAAAGTGCCATTTCAGTGTTGAACACTAAGCTTTGTTGGTTTGCTCACTTTCATAGAGAAACTGTGATGGAACAGGAGCATTGTACTTCATAGGATGTGGTTATAATGCTTTTCCTGTTGGATCTGAGTATGCTGACTTTCCCCACATGGATGACAAACAGAAAGACAGAGAAATAAGGAAATTCAGATACATTGTACATGCGGAACAGAATGCCTTGACATTTAGGTATGATATTCTTTTGCATGTGTTTTTTAAAATAATATTTTATTGTGTTTTTGGCGAAAGTTCGCACAGCAAGTTAGGTTCTCTTTTGACATTTCCACATCAGTGATATTAGTTGCATTTTTCATGTTGTGCCAACATTCTCATTAATTGGAACCATTAATTGTAAATGGTTGTTCCATTTCCAGTACTCTAGATTCCCTGTCCCCTTGTCTTCTCATTTGCTTTGGAATAAATGTTGCCCTTTCAGGCTCATACAGATGTTTTTTTAGTAGAGCACTGATCTAATAGGTTATATCCTTTATTTTTTGTGTCACTCTGCTTTTCTGTTAAAAGGTGATCACAGGAGTAGTTTGGGTTCAAGATTTGAAGAGCGTCTCAGGGTGATAGTCTCAGGGAGTCCCCTGTCTCAGTGGTCCAGTTAATCTGGCCATTTTTATGAATTTGAGTTTTGTTCTGCATTTCTTTCCCATTCTAACCAGGATCATCTATTATGGCCCTGGTCAGATCAGTCAGTGGTGATAGCAAGGCACCATCTAGTTCTTCTGGTCTCAGGGTAGTTGAGGTTTTGGCTCTTGGAGGCTATCAGCCTTATAGACGCGTTTCTACTCTATGATTCTGGTTACCTTCTAACTCTTGCTCCTGACAAGTAAGACCACTTTTGCATGTATTTTTCTCTAAAATGTAGCAAGGCTTACTTGAAATTTGTTTTCTTTTAGTTGTAATGTATTTCCTGTTTCAAATTCCAAGAAATATGCTTTTTAGAAGTATGTTGTTATCATGTGCCGTTGAGTCAATTCCAACTCATAACAACTCCATAGAACAGAGTGAGTAGAACTGCCACATAGGGTAGGCTGCAATCTTTATGGGAGCAAGTCGTCAGGTTTTTTCTCCTGCAGAATGCTGGTGGGTTCAAACTGCCGACCTTTCAGTTAGCAGCCTAGCACCCAACCATTGCACCACCAGGGCTCCTCTTTCAGAAGTATAACTGGTGAAACTTGGTCCTGACCAGAGGCCATTGTCATAAATTTTTCAGACCTTCAAATGTTTGAGCAAGTCTTTTTCCTTCCCTCTGTCTCCAGTCTAAAACTCCTTGAAGTTTGAGCTCTACTATTTCTGGATCTTCTTTGTTTTCTAAATCCAGAGCACATATATTTATGAATATAAAGACTTTATTATGAACCAAATTGCTTTAAAATTTTTTTAGAGATTATAACTGGCATTACCTCCTTCTAACATTAATTTAGATTATTTCCACAAACATTTTTCAGCATTTACCATTAATGGGGTGATGTTAGGATTAAAAAGTAAGACAGGGCTCTGTCCTTGAGAAGCTTATAAAGCAGTAGGTGATGTAAGACTGCATACACTTAATGTGATTGATTCCATGAGAACAGCAAATACAAAGTGTTGTAGAAATTCAGGAGGTGTGTGTAATAGGAGGGGGAGCGCCAGGGAAAAATTTAATGGAAGTACTGACATTTGAGCTGAGCTTTAAAGGATTGTAAGATTGTGGCAATTGAAGGTGCTTACATGACAAGAAAACCATTCTTCTTCTGGCATAAGCGCTGTTTAGAAGTAGGAAAATACATTGTGTATTTAGGAACATGAATAATCCAGTTAGGCTGGATGTAAAGTCATGGGAAATGAAGCTCAAAAGGATAGGCTGGGCAATAGAGGACTTTGAGTTTAGACTGTGTTTAGCAGGCAGTGGGGGAAATGGAATGGCATTGACAGAGCTATACGCTATAGATTCCTCAGGTAGCAGGTGCATTGTTTGGACTAGATGCCTAGAATTCTGTTGCCCTAGTTCAGGTGTATAGCAATGAGAGTTTGAACTAGGGAGATAGGTGTGGAAGGCTGGTTGGGGGGAGAATTGAAGATGGCCTACTGAGAGCGGTGCAAAACCCAGAACAACCATCCTTGTAGCCTCACATGAGAGCATTCCTTGGTCCTCAACTGCCCTCAGCATGCCAGATTTCACAAAAACTTCCCTATTCTTTTGTTTGTGTTCTTTATTACAGATTTGCTTGCTTCATTTTGTGCAAAGCTCTAAATATGTCAAACCCAAAGCTTTGTTAAATAAAATTTTATGTTAGGGAAGGAGTAAGGGAGTTTAACTCAAAACAGAATTAATATTAATTCATCCATTTAACCAAACCAAACCGAACCCAGTGCCATCGAGTCAATTCTGACTCACAGTGACCCTATAGGACAGAGTAGAACTGCCCCATAGGGTTTCCAAGGAGCGCCTGGTGGATTTGAACTGCTGAGTTCTTGGTTAGCAGCCGTAGCACTTAACCACTATGCCACCAGGGTTTCCATTTATCCATTTAGTAAACATTTATTAAATATCCATTCAGTGCAGGATGGAGGCCAGGTTCTTGGCTATATTATGGTTAGGTCTTGTGGAGAGTGTGAGGTCTAATCCCTAATTCTGGCATTATAAAGAAGTTCTCTACTTAGTGAGAAAGCATTATTTTCTCTTTTTATCCCCATCTCTCTATTTATTTTTTCCACTTTTTACTTTTGGTGTATGTGTGTGTATATATGTGTACATGCATACATACATATAAATAATTTTAACATATATATGTACATGCATACATACATATGAATAATTTTAACATATATATGTACATACATATATATGATTTTAATGTAATATACACATATACATTTATATTCACCACAAAAATACACAAATACACATATATAACAAGACATTTGCAAATTTAGCATTTTCACGTGTACAGCTCCTTGATTATGTTCATCATGTTGTGCAGTTATCACCACTATTCGTTTCCAAATGATTCCACCACCATTAACAGAAACTCAGCACCCCCTAACCAAGGACTGTCTCTTTCCCTCTCCCCACCCCTGTTAACCACTAATAGTCTTTGGTCTGTATACATTTGCCTATTCTAGATATTTTAAGTGAGTAGGATCCTACAGTATTTGTCCTTTTGTGACTGATTTGTTTCTCTTACCTTAATGTTTTCAAGGTTAATCCATGTTGTATCTTGCGTCAGGCCTTCCTTGCTCTTTATGACTGAGTAATATTCCATTGTGTGTACCACATTTGGTTTACCCATTCATCTGTTGATGGGCAATTAGGTTGTTTCTATCTTTTGGCTGTTGTGAACAGTGTTGCAGTGAGCCCCACAAATTAAATGATAACTTCTACTGATGAAATCCAGGGAGAAGATAAATAAAGTACGTAATTTATGATAACCAATGGTGTCTGCCAAACCCATTGCCATTGGGTTGACTCCAACCCATAGCAACCCTGTAGTCCACGAGAGCCAAAATACGACCTTGAGTATGTCCCACTTGAATTTAGAGACCATCTCAAGAATAGATTTGACGCATTGAACGCTAATGACCAAAGACCAGACGAGTTGTGGAATGACATCAAGGACATCATCCATGAAGAAAGCAAGAGGTCATTGAAAAGATAGGAAAGAAAAGACCAAGATGGATGTCAGAGGAGACCCTGAAACTTCCTCTCGAAAGTCAAGCAGCTAAAGCAAAAGGAAGAAATGATGAAGTAAAAGAACTGAGCAGAAGATTTCAAAGGGCGGCTTGAGAAGACAAAGTAAAGTGACGTCCAAAGAGCAGGAGATAGAAAACCAAAAGGGAAGAACACGCTCGGCGTTTCTCAAGCTGAAAGAACTGAAGAAAAAATTCAAGCCTCGAGTTGCATTAGTGAAGGATTCTATGGGGAAAATATTAAATGATACAGGAAGCATCAAAAGAAGATGGAAGGAGCACACAGAGTCATTATACCAAAAAGAATTTGTTGACGTTCTGCCATTTCAAGAGGTAGCATATGATCAGGAACCAATGGTACTGAAAGAAGAAGTCTAAGCTGCACTGAAGGCACTGGTGAAAAGCAAGGCTCCAGGAGTTGATGGTGTATCGACTGAGATGTTTCAACAAACAGATGCAGCACTGGAAGTGCTCACTCGTCTATGCCAAGAAATACGGAAGACAGCTTCCTGGTCAACTGACTGGAAGAGATCCATATTGATACCTATTCCCAAGAAAGGTGATCCAACCAAATGTGGAAATTATAGAACAATATCATTAATATCACACGCAAGCAAAATTTTGCTGAAGATCACTCAAAAGTGGCTGCAGCAGTATATTGACAGGGAACTGCCAGAAATTCAGGCCAGTTTCAGAAGAGGATGTGGAACCAGGGATATCATTACTGATGTCAGTTGGATCCTGGCTGAAATCAGAGAATACCAGAAGGATGTTTACCTGTGTTTTATTGACTGTGCAAAGGAGTTTGACTATGTGGATCACAACAAATTATGGGTAACATTGCGAAGAATGGGAATTCCAGAACACTGAATTGTGCTGAGGAACCTGTATCTAGATCAGGAGGCAGTTGTGTGGACAGAACAAGGGAATACTGAGTGGTTTAAAGTCAGGAAAGGTGTGCGTCAGGGTTATATCCTTTCACCATACCTATTCAGTCTGCAAAGGTTTGTTTTATGACCTAATATGTGATCTATTCTAGAGCATGTTCCATGTGCACTAGAAAAAAAAGTATACTTTGCAGCTGTTAGGTGGAGGGTTCTGTATAAGTAAGTCTATGAGATCAAGTTGGTTGACTGTAGCAATTAGATCTTCCGTGTCTCTATTGATCTTCTTACTGGAAGTCCTATCCTTCTCCGAAAGTGGTGTGTTGAAGTCTCCTACTATAATTGTGGAGGTGTCTATCTCACTTTTCAATTCTGTTAAAGTTTGTTTTATGTATCTTGCAGCCCTGTCATTGGGTGCATAAATATTTAATATGGTTATATCTTCCTGGTAAATTGTCCCTTTCGTCATTATATAGTGTCCTTCTTTATCCTTTGTGGTGGATTTAACTTTAAAGTCTATTTTGTCAGAAATTAATATTGCCACTCCTGCTTTTTTTTGAATGTTGTTTGCTTGATATATTTTTTTCCATCCTTTGAGTTTTAGTTTGTTTCTGTCTCTAAGTCTAAGGTGTGTCTCTTGTGGGCAGCATATAGACAGATTGTGTTTCTTTATCCAGTCTGAGACTCTCTGTCTCCTTATTGGTGCATTTAGTCCATTTACATTCAGCGTAATTATAGGTAAGTATGAGTTTAGTGCTGTCATTTTGATGCCTTTTTTTGTGTGTTGTTGACAATTTCATTCTTCCACTTTTTTGTGCTGAGAAGTTTTTCTTTGTAAATTGTGTGTTCCTCATTTTCATAGTAGTTGAATTTATGTTTGCCGAGTCGTTATGTTTTTCTTGGTTTTTATTTTAAATTATGGAATTGTTAGACTTCTTTGTGGTTACCTTAAAAGTTACCCCTATTTTTCTACATAAAAACCTAACTTGTATCATCCTGTATCACCTCGTTTTCCTCTCCATATGGAAGATCTATGCCGCCTGTATTTAGTCCCTCTTTTTGATTATTGTAATCTTTTACATAATGACTTCAATGATTCCCTGTTTTGAGCATTTTTTTCTTTTTAAAATTAATCTTATTTTGTTTTTGTGATTTCCCTATTTGAGTTGATATCAGGATGTTCTGTTCTGTGATGGTATCTGATATTACTGATTTTCTGACCAAAGAATTTCCTTTAGTAATTCTTGTAGCTTTGGTTTGGTTTTTGCAAATTCTGTAAGCTTGTGTTTATCTGTAAATGTTTTAATTTCGCCTTCATATTTGAGAGAGTTTTGTTGGATATATGATCCTTGGCTGGCAGTTTTTTTAGTGCTCTGTATATGTCATCCTATTGCCTTCTTGCCTGCATGGTTTCTGCTGAGTAGTCTGAACTTATTCTTATTGATTCTCCTTTGTAGGTGACTTTTCTTTTATCCCTGGCTGCTTTTAAAATTTTCTCTTTATCTTTGGTTTTGGCAAGTTGGATGATAATATGCCTTGGTGATTTTCTTTTGGATCAATCTTATATGGGGTTCGATGAGCATCTTGGATAGATATCCTTTCGTCTTTCATGATGCCGGGGAAGTTTTCTGCCAACAGATCTTCAACTATTCTCTCTGTATTTTCTGTTATCCCTCCCTGTTCTGGAACGCCAATCACACACAAGTTATTCTTCTTAATATAGTCCCACATGATTCTTAGGGTTTCTTCATTTTTAAAAATTCTTTTGTCTTCAACTATATTGCTGTCAATTGCTTTATCCTCCAACTCCCCTACTCTGCATTCCAATTCCCGGATTCTGCTCCTCTGACTTCCTATTGAGTTGTCTAATTCTGTAATTTTACTGTTAATCTTTTGGATTTCTGAATGCTGTCTCTCTATGGATTCTTGCAGCTTATTATTTTTTCCACTATGTTCTTGAATAATCTTCTTGATTTCTTCAACAGCTTTATCAGTGTGTTCCTTGGCTTTTTCTGTAGATTGCCTTATTTCATTTCTGAGGTCATCCGTGATGTCTTGAAGCATTCTGTATATTCGTTTTTTATATTCTGCATCTGGCAATTCCAGGATTGTATCTTCATTTGGGAAAGATTTTGATTCTTTAGTTTGGGGATTTGTAGAAGCAATCATGGTCTGCTTCTTTATGTGTTTTGATATTGACTGCTGTCTCTGAGTCATCTATAAGATATTATAATGATTTATTTTATATTTGCTCACTAGTCTTATCTTGTTTTGTTTTGTTTCAGTGTACCCAGATGGGCTACTAGATTGCACTGTCTTGATTGTTGTAGCCTTTGAATCACTTACGTCCTATTACCAGCTGGTTTGGGCTATTACCAGATATATAAGCCTAAGAGTCCAGTCACTATTCTTGAATAGAATCAGCTTAGGTGTTCTGATTTTGGGTCACCAAGTGTGTGGTGTAGACTGCCACCTCTTAGAGGAGTAGTGGTGATAGTTGTGTGCACCAGATTCTAGTAGTGGCAGGGGGTCATACTCCAAGGAGGGCAGGATGCTGACGGCCTTCCTCCACGTGCCAGTGAGGTAGGTGTGTCTCTATTCCTAAAGGACTTTGGTGGGTGGGCTCTGCAGCTGTACCTTAGGCACCCAACCTTGTAGCTCTAAAGATTGGTAGGTGTCAGTATCCTCAGACCCCTTTGGCAGGTGGCTAGGTGGTTTGGGTGGAGCTTCAGCCCTCAGCTCCCTGCTTTGGATCTGTGAGGGCTCTGTTTAATAGGTAGAGATATCAAACCTGGAAAACTTGTCTTTCCAGTGCTCCGCTAAAACAATTACAGTCAGATCACTATCAGACTTGCCTTTGCAATATAATAACCACCTTGTTCCCTGTAGGGATGAAAGCCACAGACTGTGGATCTCGTATGCTTGGCTGGAGCTGGTTCTGTATTTTTATTCCAGTTCAGGGAAGGATTTTTTGTCCCTGGGCTGTTAGTAGCTTCTTCTCTCAGGCCAGGAGAATGGGTTAGGAAAAAAAAGACCGGAAGAGCACTTCACTCCCTGGGCCAGGAAATTCCAGTGTTAATGAAGCTACCTGGGGCAGGGAGGGGAGGGATCAGATAGATAAGAGAGGGTAGCACCCAGCAATATAGACAAAGTTACTTATCTTGCTTGGTGATGACTGTTTTATCTGAGATTCCTGAAGGGAGGGGCGTGTAGTCTCTGTGCCCTGGCTGGGTCAAGATTGCCCTGGAGGGTCAGGCCTGCTTCCCATGCTTGTGCCATCTCAGAAGCCATGGTCAGCTCCTCTGCTCCTAGTCCAAAGCCCAGAGCTAAGGTTTCCTGGCTGGGATGCTGCACTCCGGGCTTCAAAACCAGTCGCTGCTTCCCGGCGATTTCTCCTCCTGTCAGCTGTGTTGTTGTGCTGCCTGCGTGCACTGGCTGGGTTTCCCCTGAGGTTACTTTAGGGGGCTAGGGCTGCGTCCTGTGCTTGCGCTGTCTCAGGAAGCCATGCTCAGCTCCTCTGCGCTTCGTCCAAAGCCCAGCGTCAAGGCTTTCTGACTGGGACTCTGGCTCCAGGCTCCGAAAACAGTCGTTGCTTCCCCGTGGTTGCTTGTTCTCTCGTTAGCCACATCGGTGTGCAGCCTGCTTGCGCTGGCTGAGTCTCTACCAAGGTTACCCCAGGGGGTTAGGGGTTAGGGCTGTGTCCCATGCTTGCCCCATCTCAGTAAGCCACAATCAGCCCTGCCACTCGGAACCAGGGAACTCTAAGGGCTCAAGGCTATGGAGCGGGATGCCGGCTCCAGAAGTGGCCGCTGCTTCAGGGCACAGCTTTTCGCTCCCCTGTCACTCAGGTCAACTCTTTAGATCTGTGTTTGATGGTCAGGGTTTGTAGACTGTAATGCATGTGATTGATTCACTTGTTTTTCCGAGCCTTTGTTGCAAGAGGGATCCGCGGTAGCATCTACCTAGTCAGCCATCTTGGCCCCACCTCCACCTATTCAGTCTATATGCTGAGCAAATAATCCAAGAAGCTGGACAATATGAAGAATGGGACATCAGGATTGGAGGAAGACTAATCAACAACCTGTGCTATACAGATGACACAACCTCGCTTGCTGAAAGTGAAGAGGACTTGAAGCACTTATTGATGAAGATCGAAGACCACAGCCTTTAGTATGGATTGCGCCTCAACATAAAGAAGACAAAAATCCTCACAACTAGACCAGTAAGCAACATCATGACAAACGGTGAAAAGATTGAAGTTCTCAAGGATTTCATTTTACTTGGATCCACAATCAACAGCCATGGAAGCAGCAGTCAAGAAATCAAAAGATGCATTGCATTGGGCAAATCTGCTGCAAAGGGCCTGTTTAAAGTGTTGAAGAGCAAAGATGTCACCCTGAAGACTAAGATGCGCCTGACCCAAGCTGTGGTATTTTCAATCGCATCATGTGCATGTGAAAGCTGGACAATGAACAAGGAAGACCGTTAAGAAGAATTGATACCTTTGAATTGTGGTGTTGGCAAAGAATATTGAATATACCATGGACTGTCAAAAGAAGGAACAAATCTGTCTTAGAAGAAGTACAACCAGAATGCTTCTTAGAAGCAAGGATGATGAGACTGTGTCTTACATACTTTGGACATGTTGTCAGGAGGGAGCAGTTCCTGAAGAATGATATCATGCTTGGCAGAGTACAGGTTCAGTAGAAAAGAGGAAGACCCTCAACAATGTAGATTGACACAGTGGCTGAAACAAACCATAACAATGATTGTAAGGATGGCACAGGACTGGGCAGTGTTTCGTTCTGTTGTGCATAGGGTCGCTATGAGTTGGAACTGACTCGACGGCACCTAACAACAAGTGGTGTCTCAACAAACACTTTCTGGGATGTATGTATTTTATCTATCTTCATCTTGGAAGGATGTAGCCGGACACTGAACTGACAGACCAGTTTGGTTAAATACAACTATTAGGTCCTTTTTACAAAATGTAATTTCTAAAAGGGCACATAATAGTTGTTCAGTAAATATTTCTTTAGTGAGTAGTTGGAGGTAGGTCAGTGTAAACTATTTCCCTCAAACCTTGCTGCAATAGAAGCGAGTCTTGGGCCAAATTCTGTCATACAAACCTTTATTAGATAAGATTTTATCAGCAAGTAGGCATAAAAACTGCCACATAACTTGCAGACTTGTTGAACTCCCAGCTTTGTGTCCTTTTGTGTGCTCCAGCTATTCTTTGCATGGCACATTCTTTTTTTTTCCCCTAAATTTTATTTATTCTGTTGTTACTCAGAATATACAAGCAAAGCATATACCAATTAAACAGTTTCTACATGTGCAATTTAGTGACAGTGGTTACATTCTTTGAGTTGTACAACCATTCCCACCCTCCTTTTCTGCTCCCTAAGTTCCTGTCTAGTCTTCCCAGTTGCTATTGTCAGTTTGATCCCATACAGATAGTTCTTAAAAAAGCATAATGCTCAAGGCTGTTTTTTTTTTTTTTTTCACTAGTTAAGCTAAACTATTGTTCTGTTTTGAGATGACTTTGGGGGTATTTTTGGTTTAAGGTTTAAAAAACATTATCTGAAGACAACAGTTTTAGTGTTCATCTACCTCCATGGCTCCAGAAAGTCATAAGTCCATGAGAATTTGAAATTCTGTTCTACGTTTTCTACTTTTTGGTCAGGATTCTTCTATGGAATCTTTGATCAGAATGTTCAGTAGTGGTAGCTGGGGACCATCTAGTTCTTCTGGTCTCATGGCAAAGGAGTCAGTGTTCATGGAGGCAGTTAGCCACACATTCCATATTCTCCTTCTACTCCTAATTCGCCTTCTTCCTTTGTCACTCCAGGTGAATAGAGACCAACTGTTGTGCCTTGGATGGCTGCTTGCAAGCTTTTAAGACCCCAGGCACTACACGACGAACTAGGAGGTAGAACAGAAATACTTAAACATGTTATTAGGCCAGTTAACTGGGATGTCCCAAGAAACCATGATCCTGAACCTCCAAACAAAGGAACCATATCCCATGACATTTAGGTCCTTAATCCATTTTGAATTTGTTTTTGTGTATGGTGTGAGGCATGGATCCTGTTTTATTTTTCTGCATGTGGAAATCCAATTTTCCGAGCACCATTTGTAGAAGAGACTCCTGTTTCTCTATGGAATGAACTTAGTACCCGTATGAAAAATCTGTTGAGCATAGATGTCTCGGTTTACTTCTGGAGTCTCAATTCTGTTTCATTTGTCTATGTGTCTGTTGTTATACCAGTACTAGACTGTTTTGATTACTGTAGCTGTATAGTATGTATAGTATGTTTCTAAATTGGGAAGTGTGAGTCTTCTACTTTGTTCTTCTTTTTTGACATTGTTTTAGCTATTTGGGGCCTCTTGCCATTCCATATAAAATTGAGGATTGGTTTTTCTATTTCTGTAAAGAAAACTGTTAGAATTTTGCTCGGGATTGTGTTCAATTGGTAGATTGTTTTGGGTAGTATTGACAGTTTAACAATATTAAGGCCTCCAATCCATGAACATTGAATATCATTCCATTTATTTAAGCCTTCTTTAATCTCTTTCAACAGTGTTTTATAGTTTTCATTGTATAAGTCCTTTCCATCCCTGGTTAGATATATTCCTAGATAGGTTATTCTCTTAGATGATATTGTAAATGAAATTGTTTTCCTGATTTCCCTGTCAGATTTCTTATTGCTGGTGATTAGAAACCCAGCTGATTTTTGTTTGTTGACCTTGTGTACTGCAGCTTTGCTAAATTCCTCTATTAGCTCTAGAAGTTTTCGTGTGGACTCTTTGGAATTTTTTATCTATAGGATCATAACATCCACGAATAGAGATAATTTTATTTCTTCTTTTCCAATCTGGATACCCTTTAATTTCTTTTTCTTGTCTTATTGCTCCGGCTAGCACCTCTAATACAATCTTAAATAGAAGTGGTGAGAGCAGGCACCCTTGTCTTGTTTCCAGTTTCAAGAAGAAAGCTGTCAATCTTTTTCCATTAAGTATAATGTTGGCTGTTGGCTTTTCAAATGTGCCCTGAATCATATTGAGGAATTTCCCCTCTATACCAGCCTTCTTTAGGACTTTCATCAAGAAAGGGCGTTGAATGTATCAAATGCTTTTTCTGCATCCACAGAGATGATCATGTGCTTCTTTCCCATTGTTCTGTCAACGTGCCGTATTACGTTGATTGGTTTTCTAATATTGAACCATCCCTGCATTCCTGGAATAAATCCCACTTTTCATGGTGTATGAGTCTTTTAATATGCTGTTTGATTCTGTTCACTAGTATTTTGAGGATTTTTGCATCTATATTCATAAGAAATACTGGCTTGTAGTTTTTTTGTGGCATCATCGCCTGGTTTTGGTATCAGGGTTATGTTTGCTTCATAAAATGAATTAGGGAGTATTCCTTACCTCTTTATCTTTTGGGAGAATTTAAACAGTACTGGTGTCAGTTCTCCAAATGTTTGGTAGAATTCTCCAGTGAAGCTGTCTGGTCTGGGACTTTTTTTTGTTGAGAGATTTTTGATCACTGATTTGGTGTCTTCACTTGTTATGGGTCTGTTGAAACTTTGTTTTCTCTTGAGACAGTTTGGGTAGGCCGTGTGCTTCTAAGAATTTTCCCACTTCATCTAGGTTATCCAGTTTGTTGCCATGCAGTTATTCAGAATATTCTGTCATAATTCACTTTATTTCTTTCAGTTCAGTTTTAATGTCCCCTCTTTCATTTTTAATTTTGGTTTTTTACATCTTTTCTTTGTGAGTCTGGCTAAAGGTTTGTCAATTTTGTCAGTCTTTTCAAAGAACCAATTCTGGTTTTATTGATTCTCTTGTTTTTTTGATTTTGGTTTTATTTATTTATGCTCTGACCTTTGTTATTTCCTTTCTTCGGGTACGTTTAGGCTTAGTTTTCTCTTTCTAGTTCCTGGAGTTGTTGAGTTAGGTTGTTAATTTGAGATCTTTCTTCTTTTTTTTAATGTCCTGGAGAACGATCTAGAGTGGAATATATATTGTGCTGTTTTGGGATGGAATGTTCTCTATATGTCTGTTAAGTCTAGCTGGTTTATAGTGTCATTCAGGTCCTCTGTTTCCTTGTTGATCTTTTTAGATCTTCTGTCCAATATTCAAAGTAGTGTACTGAAGTCTCACTATTATTGTAGTACTATCTACTTCTCTTTTCAGTTCTATCAGTGTTTGCTTAATATGTTTAGGTACTTTGATGTTGGGTGCATGTATTTTTGTGATTGTTAAATCTTGATTAATTGACCCTTTTATCACTATATAATGTCCATCTCCATCTTTATCTCTTCTGACAGATTTTCTTAAAATTTTCTACTTTGTCTGGTATTAAGATTGCCACTTCAGCTCTCTTTTGCTTATTATTTGCATGGAGCATTTTCTTCCATCCTTTCATTTTCAACCTATTTGTGTCCTTGGGTTTAAGGTGTATCCCTTGTAAATAGCATATAGTTAGATCATGTTTTTTTTAATCCATTCTGCCACTCTCTGTCTTTTGATTACAACATTTGGTCCATTTACATTCACTCTAAATTACTAATAAGATCAGACTTATTTCTGCCATTTTGTTATTTGTTTTTTGTATGTCTTAAGCCTTCTTTGTCTTTGTTCTTTAGTACTGCTTGCTTTTGCGTTTTGTTGGTTTATTGTAGTGAGCCTTTTTGGTTTCCTTCTTTCCTTTTGTGTATGTTTTTTATTTTCTTAGTGGTTACCATGAATATTACATTTGACGGCTTGTAATTATAACATTCTAGGTTAAGTTGGTATGAACTTAGCTTCAGTAACATACAAGAAATTCTATATGAATGCCATTCCTCTTCCTCCCTTTTGTTGTTGTCACTAATTACATCTGTAT
The DNA here is from genome assembly GCF_024166365.1 of Elephas maximus indicus. Taxonomy (NCBI): domain Eukaryota; kingdom Metazoa; phylum Chordata; class Mammalia; order Proboscidea; family Elephantidae; genus Elephas; species Elephas maximus. Next base: position 29,392,466 of record NC_064832.1, on the reverse strand, counting down.
ATTTCAAGCACCCTGTGACATCATTTTATCCTTCCCTTTTATGTATTTGTTATTAAAAAACGTGAAGGACAAACCATTTAGAATTATCAAGCATGAATACTTTATTACTAGTTCTTATACTTGGCCACGCATTTTCCTTTATTAGGGATCTTTCTTTTTATGTATAGTTTTGAATTGCTTCCTAGTGTCTTTTCCCTTCCATCTATAAAACTAGCATTAGTATTTTTTGTAGGGCCAGTCTAGTGGATATGAATTCTCTCAGCTTCTGTTTGTCTGGGAATGTTTTAATTTCACCCTCCCTTCTTGAAGGGTAGTTTTGCTAGGTATAGTAGTCTTCATTGACAGTTTTTTCTTTCAGTACTTGAAATATACCGTTCCATTGCTTTCTGGCTTCCAATGCTTCTGAGGATAAATTGGCATTTAATCTTACTGAGGATCCTTTATATGTGACTGTTTGCTTCTCTCCCACTGCTTCCAGGATTCTCTCTTTAATTTTTGAGAGCCTAACTATGATGTGTCTTGACGAGATCTCTTTGGATTTATTCTCTTTGGGGTTCTTTGAGCTTCTTGGATTTGTAGATTCATGTCCTTGTTAGATGAGGGAAATTTTCTGTCATTATTTCTTCAAATATTCTCTCTGTCCCTTCCTCTCTCTCATCTCCTTCTGGAATTCCCATGATGCCTATACTCACTCTCTTGTTGTTTCATAATCCCATTAAACTGTGCTCAGCCTTCTTAAGCCTCTGTTCTTTTTTTTTTTTTTTGTAGTGTCTTCTTTTTAATTGTGCTTTAAGGGAAAGTTTACAAACCAAGTCAGTCTCATACAAAAACTTGTATACACCTTGCTATGTACTCCTACTTGCACTCCCCCTAATGAGACAGCACACTCCTCCTCTCCACCCTGTATTCCCCGTGTCCATTCAGCCAGCTCCTGTCCCCCTCTGCCTTCTTATCTCCTCTCCAGACAGGAGCTGCCGACATAGTCTCTTGTGTTTACCTGAGCCAAGAAACTCACTCCTCACTAGTATCATTTTCTGTCTTTTAGTCCAGTCCAATCCCTGTCTGAAGAGTTGGCTTTGGGAATGGTTCCAGTCTTGGGCTAACAGAAGGTCCGGAGACCATGACCTCCGGGGTCCTTCTAGTCTCAGTCAGACCATTAAGTCTGGTCTTTTTATGAGAATTTTAGGTCTGCATCCCACTATTCTCCTGCTCCATCAGGAATTCTCTGTTGTGTTCCCTGTAAGGGCAGTCATCGATTGTAGCTGGGCACCATCTAGTTCTTCTGGTCTCAGGCTGATGTAGCCTCTGGTTTATGTGGCTCTTTCTGTCCCTTGGGCTTATAATTACCTTGTGTCTTTGTTGTTCTTCATTCTCCTTTGCACCGATTGGGTTGAGACCAATTGATGCATCTTAGATGGCCACTTGCTAGCGTTTTAAGACCCCAGACACCACTCATCAAAGTGGGATGCAAAATGTTTTCATAATATATTTTGTTATGCCAGTTGCCCTAGATGTCCCCTGAAACCATGGTCCCTAAACCCCCATCCCTGTTATTTTGGCCTTTGAAGCATTTGGTTGTAATCAGGAAACTTCTTTTCTTTAGCTTTAGTCCAGTTGTGCTGACCTCTCCTATATTGTGTGTTGTCTTTCCCTTCACATAAAATAGTTCTTGTCTACTGTCTAATTGGTAAATACTCCTCTCCCTCCCTATTCTCTTAACCATCAAAGAATATTTTCTTCTGTGTTTAAACTATTTCTTGAGTTCTTAAAATAGTGGTCTCGTACAATATTTGTCCTTTTGTAATGGCTAATTTCACTCAGCATGATGCCTTCCAGATTCCTCCATGTTATATTTCACAGATTCATCGTTGTTCTTTATTATTGCCTAGTTTTCCATTGTGTGAATGTTTATCCATTCATCCGTTGATGGGCATCTTGGTTGCTTCCATCTTTTTGCTATTGTAAACAGTGCTTCAATGAACATGCATGTGCATATATCTATTTATGTGAAAGCTCTTATTTCTCTAGGATATATTCCAAGGAGTGGGATTGCAGGATCATGTGGTAGCTCTATTTCTATTTTTTTAAGGAAGCGCCAAATCGATTTCCAAAGTGATTGTACCATTTTACATTCCCACGAGCAGTGTGCAAGTGTTCCAGTTGCTCCACATCCTCTCCAACATTTATTATTTTGTGTTTTTGGATCAATGCCAGCCTTGTTGAAGTGAGATGGAATCTCATTGTAGGTTTTGATTTGCATTTCTCTAATGGCTAATGATCATGAGCATTTCCTAATGTGTCTGTTAGCTACCTGAATGTCTTCTTTGGTGAAGTGCCTGTTCATATCTTTGCCCATTTTTTAATTGGGTTATTTGTCTTTTCGCAGTTGAGTTTTTGCAGTATCACGTAGATTTTAGAGATCAGATGCTGATCGGAATTGTTGTAGCCAGAAATTTTTTCCCAGTCTGTTGGTAATCTTTTTACTCTTTTGGTGAAGTCTTCAGGTGAGCATAGGTGTTTGATTTTTAGGAGCTCCCAGTTATCTAATTTCTCTCCTGGTGTTTGTGCGTTGTTAGTAATGTTTTGTGTACTGTTTATGCCATGTATTAGGGCTCCTAGCGTTGTCCCTATTTTTTCTTCCATGATCTTTATCATTTTAGATTTTATATTTAGGTCTTTGATCCATTTTGAGTTAGTTTTTGTGCATGATGTGAGGTATGGGTCTTGTTCCATTTTTTGGCAGATGGTTATCCAGTTATGTCAGCACCATTTGTTAACGAGACTGTCTTTTCCCCATTTAACAGACTTCGGGCCTTTGTCAAATATCAGCTGCTCATATGTGGATGGATTTATGTCTGGATTCTCAGTTCTGTTCCATTGGTCTATGTATCTGTTTTACCAGTACCAGGCTGTTTTGACTACCATGGCAGTAAAATATGTTCTAAAATCAGGTAGTGTGAGGTCTCCCACTTTGTTCTTCTTTTTCAGTAATGCTTTACATATCCGGGGCCTCTTTCCCTTCCATATGAAGTTGGTGATTTGTTTTTCCATCTCATTAAAAAATGTCATTGGAATTTGGATCGGAATATCTTTGTAGCTATAGATCGCTCTCGATAGAATAGACATTTTTCCAATGTTGAGTCTTCCTGTCCATGAGCAGGTATGTTTTTCCACTTATGTAGGTCTTTTTGGTTTCTTGTAGTAGTGTCTTGTAGTTTTCTTTGTATAGGTCTTTTACATCTCTGGTTAGATTTATTCCTAAGTATTTTATCTTCTTGGGGGCTACTGTAAGTGTATTGATTTGGTGATTTCCTCTTTGATGTTCTCTTTGTTGGTGTAGAGGAATCCAACTGGTTTTTGTATGTTTATCTTGTATCCTGATACTCTGCTGAACTCTTCTATTAGTTTCAGTAGTTTTCCTGAGAATTCTTCAGCGTTTTCTGTGTGTAAGATCATGTCATCTGCAAATAGAGATATATTTTTTTTACTTCTTCTTTACCAATTTGGATGCCCTTTATTTCTTTATCTAGCCTGATTGCTCTGGCTGGGACCTGCAGCACAATGTTGAATAAGAGTAGTGATAAAGGGCATCCGCATCTGGTTCCCGTTCTCAAGGGGAATGCTTTCAGACTCTCTCCATTTAGGATGATGTTGGCCGTTGGTTTTGTATAAATGCCCTTTTTATGTTGAGGAATTTTCCTTCTATTCCTATCTTGCTGAGAGTTTTTATCATCAATGGATGTTGGATTTTGTCAAATGCCTTTTAAACCTCTGTTCTTGTTGCTTTTCAGCATCTGTAATTTTAACATCTTGTCCCCTTTATGGAAACCCTGGTGGCGTAGTGGTTAAGTGCTACAGCTGCTAACCAAGAGGTCGGCAGTTCGAATCTGCCAGGTGCTCCTTGGAAACTCTGTGGGGCAGTTCTACTCTGTCGTATAGGATTGCTATGAGTCGGAATCAACTCAACGGCAGTGGGTTTGGTTTTGGTTTTGTCCCCTTTATTTGCTGATTCTTTCTTCTCCCTGATTAAATCTGTTGGTAAGTCCTTATATTGTGTTTCTCATTTCAGTTATTATCCCTTTTAGTTGCAATATTTCTCTTTTTAGGTCCTGATTTTGTTCTTGCACTGTTTTTCCTTTTTTTTTTTTAACCTCTCTATGTTTTGCCTCAATTCTTTCATTATGCTTAATGTTGTATTATATTCTTCCTTTTTTTTCTCATTATTTGTTCATCTCTGGATGCACTTTCACTCTGTCATGTTCATTTGGATAGGCCATTGTTTCTCTGTTCTTTTTGTGTCTTTTGATTTTTTGTTGGGCTATTGGAATTTTTGAGGGTATTAACTTACTTTGTTTTTCCCAGTATTTGGTGTTTTTGCCTACACTACTATATGTAAGAAACTTTTAAAATGGACAGAGACTTTGGCCTTTGCTTACTGTTTCCTCTCCCTCTATGTGAAAGCTCCTTCTTCTCTGGTTTAATGGGATTTGAAAGTTCCAGATCTCATTTTTCAACTTTCACTCTCTCCGAAACACAGCAGAGAACATGCTGTGGTAAGCCTGTCCATCAATGGGCTTTGCCACTCAGACAAGATACATTGTACTAATCTATCTGCCACTGGGGGGTACAGCCCCCCTCTGTGGTTATTACTCCCTTCCCTTCTCTGTTTCTGCAATTACGTTTTTATTTGGAAAATCCACACCCAAAGAGCCCCCTTCAGGCCTGGGTGTTGCTCTCTGGTTTTGCTCCAGGTTTCTTTCCCTGGTCTGTAGGGGCTGCTTATGTCTGAGCTGGCATTCAGGGGGAACACAGGTGGACTTTCCTCTGTTTCAGGACTAGAAGGGGCTTGCACTCCCAAGAAGTACCTCCAAGATATCTGTCTTGTTGGTTTCAGAGCCCCAGTGTCCCTGTGGTGGTTGGGGGAGCAGTTGCTACTTAGGTGAGCCATCTCCTGACTGCACTGTAGGGAACTTTGTGTAGGAGTTCATATCAGTCCAGTAGCTGACAGTTAGCATTTGGGGGTGGGGACCATAGTCACGTTCAACCTGCGGGGAGGTCCACCTTGTTGGTATATCGGAGCCCACCCTATAGTATGTTGGCTGTATGTATAGCCTCCATTCAAGATGCCTACTTCCTAACACACAGCCGCCTCAGTCAGCAGTCCTCAGCACTAACTGGAAGTGGGGACAGAGTAACTGTAATTGACCCCAAGGGAAATTTGTCCTGTTGGTTTCAGAGGCTAGAGTTATGGGGTATGCAGGGAGACAGGTAGAGTGCTGAGTATGGGAGCAAACTCCACTACAGGGGCCTTCTGTAGCACTTCACAGCAGGCTTGCAGAGAGTGTCCAGAGTGGGGGAGGAGCTGTCACTCTCCAAACGGACCTCCAGGGAGGTCATCCTTGTTCCTATCAGAGCCCTCTCTCGAGTATGTTGATTGTAGATGTAGCCTCCACTAAAGATGCCTACTTCTTAGCACACAGCAGCCTCAGTCATCAGTACTCAGGATCAACTGAAAGGGAAGACCAGACAGACCTGAACTGACTCTCTGGGAAGTCTGTCACGTTGGTTTCAGAGGCCTGAGCTATGAGGTACACAGGGAGGCCAGTAGAGTGTTTACTTTAGGAGCAGACTCCATTGCATGGGCCTTTTGTAGCAGTTCACCGTAGGCTTGCAGCCAACAGTGTCTGAAGGGGGGGGGGAGGTGCTGGCACATTCCAAATGGACCCCCAGGAAGGTCTGCCTTGTTGCTGTCAGAGCCTTCTCTGTAGTATGCTGGGTGTGGGTGTAGCTTCCACTAAAGATGCCTACTTCTTAGCACACAGCAGCTTTAGTCAGCAGTCCTCAGCACTGACTGAAGGGGGGAAAGCAGATAGACCAGAACTGATTCCACCAGAGACTCCACCAGAGATCTTTCCTGTTGGTGTCAGAGGCCCGAGCCGTGGGGTACACAGGAAGGTAGGTCAAGTGTTGACTGTGAGAGCAGACTCTGCTGCATGGGCCTTCTCTAGCAATTCGCAGTGTCTGGGTGGAGGAAGTGCTGGCACACTTTGAACAGTCCCCCAAGGAGGTCTGCCTTGTTGGTTTTAGGGCAGAAGCTTGGTATCCTCTTTGTACAGGCAGTAGCTATGGTAGTTAAGGAAGCAGACTCTTTCTGGAGCCACTACCCTACTTCACAGCAGCTGGTGGCCTGCTTGGCTGGGGGAGGGGCAGGGGTAGTTGGAGAAGAGATTTTCCTACAGTATTCGACTCATTGATTCACTGATTCTTGCTTGTCTGCAGTTCCCTGCTGCTTTCCTCTGTACCCCGATTCAGAGTCCCTTGAAGCCAAGCACCGTTACCTGATTGTATTTCGTGTTGTATTTGTGGAGGAGGGTCAGAACAATGGTTTGTTTGTGCCGCTTTCTTCCCAGAATGCTCTCTCTTTTGATGTCTGTCTCTTTCTGTTTTCACTTATTTTGTAATCTACTGTTGAACATTTTGTCAATTGCTTAGAACCAATAAATGAATTTTAGTTATAATTGCCGTGTTCAAGTTGTATTGTAAGATATTGTGAGTTTATATATTTTGTACATTCACTAATTATCAAGAATAAGGCATAATTATTGTTTATGATGTTGTAAATGTTTTTAAAGCAGCTAAATTTTAGTGTTTAAAGATTTCTCTAAAAAATAACCTTTTGGAAACTACCTTCATAATAGTAAAAACAAATTTTTTTTTGTAGATGTCAAGAAATAAAGCCAGAAGAAAGAAGCATGATTTTTGTGACAAAGTGCCCATGTGATGAGTGTGTACCTTTAATTAAAGGTGCAGGCATAAAACAAATCTATGCAGGGGACGTAGATGTTGGAAAAAAGAAGGCAGACATCTCTTATATGAGGTTTGGAGAACTTGAGGGTGTTAGCAAATTTACAGTAAGTAGATGCTTCTTCAAGGTATACTTTCTATTATACTGTTAGGTATCTTGCTATATATTTTAAATGAGTGATTCCTACCTTTTAAAGACCCAGACCCAGACCCTGGTGGCGTAGTGGTTAAGTGCTACGGCTGCTAACCAAAGGGTCGGCAGTTCGAATCTGCTAGGTGCTCCTTGGAAATTCCGTGGGGCAGTTCTACTCTGCCCTATAGGGTCGCTATGAGTCGGAATAGACTTGACGGCACTGGGTTTGGTTTTTTTTTTTTTGGTTTACCTTTTAAAGAGAGCCCTGATGGTGCAGTGATTAAGCACTTGGCTGCTATCCAAAAGGCTGGCAGTTCAAATCCACCAGCCACCCCTTGGAAACCCTATGGGACAGTTCTACTCTGCCCTACAGGGTCGCTGTGAGTCAGAGTCGACTCCACGGCAATGGGTAGGGTTTTTTTGTTTACCCTTTTAAAGAGTTTCAACAGCCTTATCATTGAGTTTGTTTTTATTTCCAAGCATTTGCCTAATTAGAAATGTTCAGCTTAGAATCTCTGCCTTATGTATATGCATCTCAAATTGACTCGATGGCAGTGGGTTTGGTTTTTTTTTTGGTAGAGAAAGTTGCATATTGACCTTACATCTCTGGATCCAGTGGGCCCTTTTGGTGCCATCTGGTGGCTGATAAAATTTCTGACTCACTTTTCCCTAGCCCCTTCTGGCTTGGAATAGTGGAAAGAGGTGAAAATAGTTTAGGATTACCCAAAAGACAGGGACCCACATACACACACACACACACACACATTTTCTCATGAGAAAAATCAGAAAAAAATTTAGAATTTCACACGCGGTATTTAAAAAAAAAAAGACTGAGGCACTGAGGTAGTTCCTGGAAAACTCAGAATTTTAACTCTTTACACTTCTTTACTATTCAGCTTTTTAAAACTTTTTATTTTGCATTAAAGTTGCAAAAACAGTACAATGAACATGTTTTTTACCAGAAACTTTGTAGAGTAACTTGTTGACATGATACCAAATCACCTTCAGATACTTTATTGTATATTTCCTCCAGCAAAGATATTCTCCTACATAATCGTAATACAAGCACCAAAATCAGGAAATTAACACTGATGCATTGTTACCATTTAATCAACGTATTCTGTTAAAGTTTCACCACTTGTTCCAGTAATGTCCTATATAGCATACGATCCTGTCCAGAATTGTGAGTTGCTTTTTATGATATCCAATCATTTAATTCTAGCATTTGATGCAACACTTATATGTTAGAATTTGCAGTGGGTAGTAAAGGCATGGCAGTTTGAATCCCCCAGCTGCTCCTTGGAAACCCTATGGGGCAGTTCTGCTGTGTCCTATAGGGTTGCTGTGAGTTGGACTTGATGGCAACAGGTTTGGGTTTTTTTTTTTTTTTTTTTTAGTAAAGCCATCTAATAGAACTGTTTATAAATTTCAGTTTCACATTTCTGTTTTCTAATCAGCTTGAGTAAAGGGTGCCTGGAACATATAAGGCACCTAATAAATATTTATTAAACTGTATATATATATATATATATATACTATATATATACACACACACATATTTACATGTTTTTAATATATGAACAGAGTATCTAGTTTCTTTGTGTGTACAAAGTACCACAAATTTTTACCATTTTTATTTTTGTCATGTATTTTTGCTTTTTATTTTCAATTGTTTTATTTAAAATTTATCACAGTTTAAAAGAGAAGGGGGTGATGTGGCACTAAAAGAAGAGAGAGTTGGGAAAGATGCCTCTCTTTCGTAAAAATACATAAAAGCTTACATCTACCAATTCTATGTTTTTGTTTTCTGTCTCTTCATTCCTCCTGAAGAGTGGGAAGAAGTAGGTTTTTCAAATTCTCATCCTGAGGATTAAGTGACCTACAACTTCAGGACTATGACTGATGGGTTGTTGTGAAGTGTGAAATATCTTGCTTAGTGGTTGATTTTAGTAGCTCTTCAGTCCTAAGGAGAATGAAGAAATCAGAAGAATGTAAGAAATGGGCAGGAGAAGTAGGAGGAGACAGGAAGACAGGCGGAAAGGGCCCTCTGGCAGAGATGGTACAAGAAAGGCCTACTTGGGCCAATATACACCCAGGAGTACCCTCACGCAGGTACACATTAGAGAGAAAAGATACAATCATGGCTTTTCTCTGCACTTCTTCAGATGGAGACTAGGTCTCCACCCTCTCATCCTTCCCCTAGTCTGGCCTGGCTGGAAATGTTACGTAAATGAATTTAACTACTACTTGATTAGTTAAACAATTAGTTGTGAAATACCAGTAACTAACATGAACTAGCATTTGTTCTAAATTTGAATTTATATTATCTAAATTTGAATTTATTATACTCTTGCTTTCACATTGTCAGTAGTAATATAAATGTGTCCATACTTTCACATTTTTTTAAAGACTAAAGTAAATTGAATTTGATTTTGTTTTAAAGGTTTTTACTTTTTCTGTTTTTTCAGGATGTTATTGTAGACCTTGAGATAACTAGTTCTCTTCTGTGGTGTTGTTGCAAACTAGGCTAGAGCTGGGCAACTCTGTTTTCAAGAATAAATTTTATCAGTGTAAATCTGCATCCATTTACTTAATTTTTTTTTTTTTTCTGCTTAATATATTTAGATTTTCTCTCTTAGGTCATACTACCTTTTTTTTTTTTTTCCTGATTATGAAAGTAATACAGAGGACTGGGAAAATTAAAAAAAAAAAATGTAAATTACCCACAACTCAGAGATACCACTGTTAACATGTTGCTGTGCTTCCTGTATCATTAAGATTCTTAAAAACTAGTTTTCAATAATTACGCAATGTTCCAACATATAGACATGTGACAGTTTATTTAACCATTCCCTACTGTTGTTGGACACCTAGGTTGTATCTAAGTTTTTATAGTTACAAATAGCATTTTTATGAAAATCCTTATACATAAATATTTCTTTACATGTTTTATTCTTTTAGGCTGTTGTTACTTATTGCTAAATTGCTTTCTGCAAGGATTGTACCAATTTTTGTATACAAAAACCCCAGTTTCTCTGCACTGTTTCTCAGCATTGAGGTTGTAGTTTTTTTTTTTTTCAAAATTCAAAAATTTCAATTTGATAGGTTAAAAGTTGGTAGACCTTACTTTATGCAAATAACACGTGTGTTATATGTTTTTTTGCCAACTGTGCAACCCCCCCTGCACTTTGCTTTCATAAGTGTGTTATGTCAATTTCTGTGCATTATATGTGTGGGCACATTATTTATGAAAAAAAAATACGGCACTGCCTTTTTTCTTTTTGTCTTTGATGACTTGTGACATGAGATATTTTTTCTTCTTTTTTAAGCCAGTTGTATTCCTTTACCAATTCTATGCTCTCTGCTCATTCAGTGTTACTTTTCCTGTCACCAAAAATAAAAAGTGTCTACTATTCTAGAAAGTGATTGCCCCTTCCTCCCCCTCCCATTCCTGGTAACCATTAAAGAACATTGTTTTCTGTATGTGTACCTAGTCTTTTCTTTTTATAAAAGTGAGATGATATAATATTTGCCCTTTTGTGATTGACTTACTTCACTCAACATAATAACCTCCAGGTTCATCCATGTTGTAATATGTTTTGAGAACTCATTACTCTTTATAGCTGCATAGTATGGTGTTGTATGTATGTACCACAGTTTGTTTATCCATTCCTCAGTTGATGGGCACTTAGGTTGTTTCCGTTTTTTTGTTGTTGTGAATAATGCTGCAATGAACACAGATATGCATATGTCTATTCATGTCACTGCGATTAGATCTCTAGGGTATATACCTAGGAGTAGAATTGCTGGGTCATAAGCTTTTTCTATTTCTAGCTTTTCGAGGAAGTGCGATACCATTTTTCCATAGTAGTTGTACCATTTTACAGTCCCACCAGCAGTGGATCAGGGTTCCAATCTCCCTACAACTTCACCAGCATTTGCTGTGTTTTTTTTTTTTTTTTTTAATCAGTGCCCTTGTTGCAGGGGTGAGATGGTATCTCACTGTAGTTTTTATTTGCATTTCTCTAATAGCTAATGAGGAGCCCTGGCACAGTAGTTAAGAACTTGGCTGCTAACCAAAAGGTCGGCAATTTGAATCTACCTGCTGCTCCTTGGAAGCCGTATAGGGCAGTTCTGCCCTGTCCTAAAGAGTCACTGTGAGTCAGAATCAACTTGACAGCAATGGGTTTGTTTTTTTGTTTAATGGTTTATGAAGTAGCCCTGGTGGTACAGTGGCTGAAGTGCTCAGCTGCTAACTGAAAGGTCGGCGGTTCGAACCCGCCAGCTACTCCACAGGAGAAAGATGTGGCATTCTGCTTTTGTAAAAATTTAAAGCCTTAGAAACCCTTTGGGGTAGTTCTGCTCTGTACTATAGGGCCACGATGAGTCGGAATCAACTCAACGGCAGTGGATTTTGGAAATGGCTAATGATCTCAAGTATCTCTTCATGTGTTTGTTGGCTCTTTGAAGAAGTGTCTATTCATGTCCTTTGCCCATTTTTTAATTGGATTGTTTCTCTTTTTGTTGTTGAGTTGTTGAAGTTTTCTATATATTTTAGAGATCAAACCCTTATTATATATGTCGTTCCCAAAGGTTTTTTACCCAGACTGTAGGATCTCTTCTGATGAAGTCTTTTGATGAGCATACATATTTAATTTTTAGGAGGTCCCAGTTACCTAATTTGTCTTCTGTTGTTCATGGGTTTGTAATTGGGATTGATAGTCTATTTCTGAAGAAAACTCGATCCCGTAGTTTTGTCCCTCTGTTTTCTTCCAGGAACTTTATAATTTTAGCTTTAACATTTAGGTCTTTGGAAACCCTGGTGGCATAGTGGTTAAGAGCTACGGCTGCTAACCAAAAGGTCGGCAGTTTGAATCCACCAGCTGCTTCTTGGAAACCATATGGGACAGTTCTGCTCTGCCCTATAGGGTCGCTGTGAGTCGGAATTGACTCGATGGCAATGGGTTTTTGCTTTATTTAGGTCTTTGATCCATTTTGAATTTTTTTTTTTTTTTTGAGATCCATTTTTGTGTATGGTATGAGGTATCTGGCTTCATTTTTATGCGGATAGATATCCAGTTTTGCCAGCACTGTTTGTTAACCCTTTGTTTTCATATTTTTTATTAAAAAAAAATTTTTTTGATGACGTGTTTTGAGCATCGGAATGCATGCTTACTAATCGAGTGTGTTTAAATTTTTGGGTGGTAATAATGGATTTTTGAGAAATATGACCTGACAATACAATCTGCCATTGAGGTGAGTGGCACTTTGGTGCCACTGATCCATGGCATGACAGTATGCCACTGAGAAGTAGGTAGATAATTTATTGCTGGCCCCTTTCCATTGGGTTACACGGGGAACTTCTGGTTTTCCAAATATGACATAGAAAAACCAAAACAAGTTCATCAGGGCTCCCTAACTATCACCCAGGAAAGTCATAATTATGTTTGCAAGCCTTCCCTCACAGAAATAAAGGAAAAAAGGTAAAAGTTTATTAAACTAACACATCCAGGAAGCATCACCTAATAGAATGCTCAACCTACACAACAATGAGGCTCCAATTCTGGTCTTCTGAGCTTCACGCATTTCAAAAGGAACCCACTCTGACACTAAATGCATTATAACTGGAATAAAGCCATACCTCTGAGGTCCAGAGGTATAAAAATTGGCTGGCATACTGTTTATGCCAATGGTAATGAAATTAAAGAGACTGTTTCTTCCCCAGAACCCTGGTGGTAGGTATAGTGGTTAAGAGCTTGGCTGCTAACCAAAAGGTCAGCAGTTTGAATCTACCAGCTGCTCCTTGGAAAACCTATGGGGCAGTTCTAATCCGTCCTATAGGGTTGCTGAGTCAGAATTGACTCGACGACAATGGGTTTTTTCCAAGCTATTATAAGTATTATGGACGCTATGGCTTGGGTTATAAAGTACTTTGTGGCGGCTTCTGTGGATCGTGGATTGGTTGTCTTTATTAGAATAGGAATTATAGTAAGTATGTTCATTTCTAGTCCTATTCAGGCTATTAGTCAATGGGAGCTTATTATGGTAATTAGTGTTCCTGCGAGTAGTGTTGTTAGGATTAGGCTAAGAGCTAGTGGGTTTATTAGTACGGGAGGGGTGTGATCCGACATTTTCGGGGTATTGAATGGACTTTGACCCCTTGTAGAAAATCAGCTGTCCATAGGTTGTAAGGATTTACTTCTGTGGTGTTGTCTTCAATATTGCTTAGGCTATTCAGGGCCTCTTTCCTTTCAGTGTAAAGTTGGTGATTAGCTTTTCTATTTCAGTAAAGAACAGTGTTGGAATTTGGATGGAGATTGCATTATATCTATAGATTGCTTTGGGTAGTATTGACATTTTCACAATGTTAAATCTTCCAATCCATGAGCATAGAATATTCTTCCATTTATGTAGGTCCCTTTTAGTTTCTTGCTGTAATGTTTTTTTGTTTTTTTTTTATTAACTTTTATTGAGCTTCAAGTGAACGTTTACAAATCAAGTCAGTCTGTCACATATAAGTTAATATACATCTTACTCCTTACTCCCACTTGCTCTCCCCCTAATGAGTCAGCCCTTCCAGTCTCTCCTTTCGTGAAAACTTTGGCAGCCTCCAACTCTCTCTATCCTCCCATCCCCCTTCCAGACAGGACATGCCAACGCAGTCTCAAGTGTCCACCTGATATTATTAGCTCACTCTTCATCAGCATCTCTCTCCCACCCACTGTCCAGTCCCTTTCATGTCTGATGAATTGTCTTCGGGGATGGTTCCCGTCCTGTGCCAACAGAAGGTTTGGGGACCATGACCGCCGGGATTCCTATAGTCACATCCAGACCATTAAGTATGGTCTTTTTATGAGAATTTGGGGTCTGCATCCCACTTATCTCCTGCTCCCTCAGGGGTTCTCTTTTGTGCTCCCTGTCAGGGCAGTCATCGATTGTGGCCGGGCACCAACTAGTTCTTCTGTTCTCAGAATAATGTAGATCTCTGGTTCATGTGGCCCTCTCTGTCTCTTGGGCTCTTAGTTGTCGTGTGACCTTGGTCTTCTTCATTCTCCTTTGCTCCAGGTGGGTTGAGACCAGTTGATGCATTTTAGATGGCCGCTTGTTAGCTTTTAAAACCCCAGACGCCACATTTCAAAGTGGGATGCAGAATGTTTTCATAATAGAATTATTTTGCCAATTGACTTAGAAGTCCCCTTAAACCATGGTTTCCAAACCCCCGCCCTTGCTCCACTGACCTTTGAAGTATTCAGTTTATCCTGGAAGCTTCTTTGCTTTTGGTCCAGTCCAGTCCAGTTGAGCTGACCTTCCATGTATTGAGTGTTGTCCTTCCCTTCACCTAAAGCAGCTCTTTTCAGCTAATTAATCAGTAAAAAAAACCCTCTCCCTCCATCCCTCCCTCCCCCCTCTCGTAACCACAAAAGTATGTGTTCTTCTCAGTTTATACTATTTCTCAAGATCTTATACTAGTGGTCTTATACAATATTTGTCCTTTTGCCTCTGACTCATTTCGCTCAGCATAATGCCTTCCAGGTTCCTCCATGTTATGAAATGTTTGACAGATTCGTCACTGTTCTTTATCGATGTGTGGTATTCCATTGTGTGAATATACCACAATTTATTTACCCATTCATTCGTGGATGGACACCTTGGTTGCTTCCAGCTTTTTGCTATTGTAAACAGAGCTGCAATAAACATGGGTGTGCATATATCTGTTTGTGTGAAGGCTCTTATTTCTCTAGGGTATATTCCGAGGAGTGGGATTTCTGGTTTGTATGGTAGTTCTATTTCTAACTGTTTAAGATAACGCCAGATAGATTTCCAAAGTGGTTGTACCATTTGACATTCCCACCAGCAGTGTATAAGAGTTCCAATCTCCGCAGCCTCTCCAACATTTATTATTTTGTGTTTTTTGGATTAATGCCAGCCTTGTTGGAGTGAGATGGAATCTCATCGTAGTTTTAATCTGCATTTCTCTAATGGCTAATGATAGAGAGCGTTTTCTCATGTATCTGTTAGCTGCCTGAATATCTTCTTTAGTGAAGTGTGTGTTCATATCCTTTGCCCACTTCTTGATTGGGTTGTTTGTCTTTTTGTGGTTGAGTTTTGACAGAATCATGTAGATTTTAGAGATCAGGCGCTGGTCAGAGATGTCATAGCTGAAAATTCTTTCCCAGTCTGTAGGTGGTCTTTTTACTGTTTTGGTGAAGTCTTTAGATGAGCATAGGTGTTTGATTTTTAGGAGCTCCCAGTTATCTGGTTTCTCTTTGTCATTTTTGGTAATGTTTTGTATTCTGTTTATGCCTTGTATTAGGGCTCCTAGGGTTGTCCCTATTTTTTCTTCCATGATCTTTATCGTTTTAGTCTTTATGTTTAGGTCTTTGATCCACTTGGAGTTAGTTTTTGTGCATGGTGTGAGGTATGGGTCCTGTTTCATTTTTTTGCAAATGGATATCCAGTTATGCCAGCACCATTTGTTAAAAAGACTATTTTTCCCCAATTAACTGACACTGGGCCTTTGTCAAATATCAGCTGCTCATACGTGGATGGATTTATATCTGGGTTCTCAATTCTGTTCCATTGGTCTATGTGCCTGTTGTTGTACCAGTACCAGGCTGTTTTGACTACTGTGGCTGTATAATAGCGTCTGAAATCAGGTAGAGTGAGGCCTCCCACTTTCTTCTTCTTTTTCAGTAATGCTTGCTTATCTGAGGCTTCTTTCTCTTCCATATGAAATTGGTGATTTGTTTCTCTATCACCTTAAAAAATGACATTGGAATTTGGATCGGAAGTGCATTGTATGTATAGATGGCTTTTGGTAGAATAGACATTTTTACTATGTTAAGTCTTCCTATCCATGAGCAAGGTATGTTTTTCCACTTAAGTAAGTCCTTTTGAATTTCTTGTAGTAGAGCTTTGTAGTTTTCTTTGTATAGGTTTTTTACATCCTTGGTAAGATTTATTCCTAAGTATTTTATCTTCTTGGGGGCTACTGTGAATGGTATTGATTTGGTTATTTCCTCTTCGATGTTCTTTTTGTTGATGTAGAGGAATCCAAGTGATTTTTGTATGTTTATTTTATAACCTGAGACTCTGCCAAACTCTTCTATTTGTTTCAGTAGTTTTCTGGAGGATTCCTTAGGGTTTTCTGTGTGTAAGATCATGTCATCTGCAAATAGAGATAATTTTACTTCCTCCTTGCCAATCCGGATGCCTTTTATTTCTTTGTCTAGCCTAATTGCCCTGGCTAGGACTTCCAGCACGATGTTGAATAAGAGCAGTGATAAAGGGCATCCTTGTCTGGTTCCCGTTCTCAAGGGAAATGCTTTCAGGTTCTCTCCATTTAGAGTGATGTTGGCTGTTGGCTTTGCATAGATGCCCTTTATTATGTTGAGGAATTTTCCTTCAATTCCTATTTTGGTGAGAGTTTTTATCATAAATGGGTGTTGGACTTTGTCAAACGCCTTTTCTGCATCAGTTGATAAGATCATGTGGTTTTTGTCTTTTGTTTTATTTATGTGGTGGATTACATTAATGGTTTTTCTGATATTAAACCAGCCTTGCATACCTGGTATAAATCCCACTTGATCGTGGTGAATTATTTTTTTGATATGTTGTTGAATTCTATTGGCTAGAATTTTGTTGAGGATTTTTGCATCTATGTTCATGAGGGATATAGGTCTGTAATTTTCTTTTTTTGCAATGTCTTTACTTGGTTTTGGTATCAGGGAGATGGTGGCTTCATAGAATGAGTTGGGTAGTATTCCGTCATTTTCTATGCTTTGAAATACCTTCAATAGTAATGGTGTTAACTCTTCTCTGAAAGTTTGGTAGAACTCTGCAGTGAAGCCGTCCAGGCCAGGGCTTTTTTTTGTTGGGAGTTTTTTGATTACCGTTTCAATCTCTTTTTTTGTTATGGGTCTATTTAGTTGTTCTGCTTCTGATTGTGTTAGTTTAGGTAGGTAGTGTGTTTCTAGGAATTCATCCATTTCTTCTAGGTTTGCAAATTTGTTAGAGTACAATTTTTCGTAGTAATCTGAAATGATTCTTTTAATTTCATTTGGTTCTGTTGTGATGTGGTCCTTCTCATTTCTTATTTGGGTTATTTGTTTCCTTTCCTGTATTTCTTTAGTCAGTCTGGCCAATGGTTTATCAATTTTGTTAATTTTTTCAAAGAACCAGCTTTTGGCTTTGTTAATTCTTTCAATTGTTTTTCTGTTCTCTAATTCATTTAGTTCAGCTCTAATTTTTATTAATTGTTTTCTTCTGGTGCCTGATGGATTCTTTTGTTGCTCACTTTCTATTTGTTCAAGTTGTAGGGACAGTTCTCTGATTTTCGCTCTTCTTTTTGTATGTGTGCATTTATCGATATAAACTGGCCTCTGAGCACTGCTTTTGCTGTGTCCCAGAGGTTTTGATAGGCAGTATTTTCATTCTCGTTGCATTCTCTGAATTTCCTTATTCCCTCCTTGATGTCTTCTATAACCCAGTCTTTTTTCAGCAGAGTATTGTTCAGTTTCCAAGTATTTGATTTCTTTTCCCTAGTTTTTCTGTTATTGATTTCTAGTTTTATTGCCTTGTGATCTGAGAAGATGCTTTGTAATATTTTGATGTTTTGGATTCTGCAAAGGTTTGTTTTATGACCTAATATGTGGTCTATTCTAAAGAATGTTCCATGTGCGCTAGAAAAAAAAGTATACTTTGCAGCAGGTGGGTGGAGAGTTCTGTATAAGTCAATGAGGTCAAGTTGGTTGATTGTTGTAATTAGGTCTTCCGTGTCTCTATTGAGCTTCTTACTGGATGTCCTGTCCTTCTCCGAAAGGGGTGTGTTGAAGTCTCCTAGTATAATTGTGGAGGTGTCTATCTCACTTTTCAGTTCTGTTAAAATTTGATTTATGTATCTCGCAGCCCTGTCATTGGGTGCGTAAATATTTAATATGGTTATGTCTTCCTGATCAATTGTCCCTTTTATCATTATGTAGTGTCCTTCTTTATCCTTTGTGGTGGATTTAAGTCTAAAGTCTATTTTGTCAGAAATTAATATTGCTACTCCTTTTTTGCTTGTTGTTTGCTTGATATATTTTTTTCCATCCTTTGAGTTTTAGTTTGTGTCTCTAAGTCTAAGGTGTGTCTCTTGTAGGCAGCATATAGTTGGATCGTGTTTTTTTATCCAGTCCGAGACTCTCTGTCTTTTTATTGGTGCATTTAGTCCATTTACATTCAGCGTAATTATAGATAAATAAGTGTTTAGTGTTATCATTTTGATGCCTTTTTATGTGTGTTGTTGACAATTTCATTTTTCCACATACTTTTTTGTGCTGAGATGTTTTTCTTAGTAAATTGTGAGATCCTCATTTTCGTAGTGTTTGACTTTATGTTTATTGAGTCGTTACGTTTTTCTTGGCTTTTATCTTGAGTTACGGAGTTGTTATACCTCTTTGTGGTTACCTTATTATTTACCCCTATTTCTAAGTAAAAACCTAACTTGTATTGTTCTATATTGCCTTGTATCACTCTCCATATGGCAGCTCTGTGCCTCCAGTATTTAGTCCCTCTTTTTGATTATTGTGATCTTTTACATATTGACTTCAGTGATTCCCTGTTATGAGCTTTTTTTTTTTAATTAATCTTAATTTGTTTTTGTGGTTTCCCTATTTGAGTTGATATCAGGATGTTCTGTTTTGTGACCTTGTGTTGTGCTGGTATCTGACGTTATTGGTTTTCTGACCAAATAATATCCTTTAGTATTTCTTGTAGCTTTGGTTTGGTTTTTGCAAATTCTCTAGACTTGTGTTGATCTGTAAATATCTTAATTTCGCCTTCATATTTGAGAGAGAGTTTTGCTGGATATATGACTCTTGGCTGGCAGTTTTTCTCCTTCAGTGCTCTGTATACGTCGTCCCATTCCCTTCTTGCCTGCATGGTTTCTGCTGAGGAGTCTGAACTTATTGATTCTCCCTTGAAGGAAACCTTTGTTTTCTCTCTGGCTGCTTTTAAAATTTTCTGTTTATCTTTGGTTTTGGCAAGTTTGATGATAATATGTCTTGGTGTTTTTCTTTTTGGATCAATCTTAAATGGGGTTCGATGAGCATCTTGGATAGATATCCTTTCGTCTTTCATGATGTCAGGGAGGTTTTCTGTCAGGAGTTCTTCAACTATTTTCTCTGTGTTTTCTGTCCCCCCTCCCTGTTCTGGGACTCCAATCACTCGCAAGTTATCCTTCTTGATAGAGTCCCACATGATTCTTAGGGTTTCTTCATTTTTTTTAATTCTTTTATCTGATTTTTTTTTCAGCTATATTGGTGTCAATTCCCTGGTCCTCTAGATCTCCCACTCTGCATTCTAATTGCTCGAGTCTGCTCCTCTGACTTCCTATTGCGTTGTCTAATTCTGTAATTTTATTGTTAATCTTTTGGATTTCTACATGCTGTCTCTCTATGGATTCTTGCAACTTATTAATTTTTCCTCTATATTCTTGAATAATCTTTTTGAGTTCTTCAACTGTTTTATCAGTGTGTTCCTTGGATTTTTCTGCAGTTTGCCTTATTTCGTTTGTGATGTCTTGAAGCATTCTGTAAATTAGTTTTTTATATTCTGTATCTGATAATTCCAGAATTGTATCTTCATTTGGGAAAGATTTTGATTCTTTTGTTTGGGGTGTTGTAGAAGCTGTCATGTTCTGCTTCTTTATGTGGTTTGATATGGACTGCTGTCTCCGAGCCATCACTGGGAAACTAGTTTTTCCAGAAAATCCGCTAAAAAAAAATGCAGTCAGATCCATATGAGAACTGCCTTTGGCTTATAACCACCACCTTGTTCCCTGTAAGGATGAAAGTCTGAGATTTGGATCATATATGCTTGGCTGTAGCTGTTTCTGTGTGTTTAGTCCAATTAGGGGTGGATTTTTGGTCCCTGGGTTTTTTGTGTTTCTTTCTCTCAGGCCGGAAAAGTGGGTTAGGAAAAGACGAAAAGAAAAAGAAAAAGGGGGGGGGGGAAGCAAAGCTGCCGCGGAGCCGGAGCCGTTCTCCCTCTGGCTCAGGAAATTCCAATGTTAATGAAGCCGCCTGGGGAGCGTGGGGGAGGGATCAGAGAGATAGGAGAGTAGCACCTCAGAATATAGCCAGAGTTGCTTGTCTTGCTTGGAATGACTGTTTTATCTGAGATTCCCGAGGGGCATGTGGCCTATGTGTGCTGGCTGTGTGGAGATTGCCCCCGGGGATCTGGCCCACTGAAGCCGTGGTCAGATCCTCCGCTGCCAGTCCCACGCCCAGCGTCAAGGTACCCCTGCTGGGACGGTGCACTCCCGACTCCAAAATCAGTCGCTGCCTCCCGGGGGCTTCTCATCCCGCCAGCCGCGTCGCTGCGCCGCTCCTGCGAACGGCTGGGCCCCCTCCCGGGGTGAGTTCAGGGGAGTGGAGCAGCTCTCTGTGCTTGCGCCGTGATAGCGCCCAGTCAAAAGCCCCGCCGCAAGATTCCCCGGCTGGGACGCGGCTCTCCCAGCTCGAAGACCAGTCACTGTCTCCGGGGGACTTCTCCCACCGGCTGCGTCCCCAGGCCGACCGCGTGGACTGGCTGGGCCCCCTCCCGGGGTGAATTCAGGGGGGTAGGGCTGCGCCCCTTGTTTGCGCCATCAGCCCCCCAGGCCCTGCCCTAAATCGGGCGCCAAAGGTTACCTGACTGGGACACTGGCTCCAGGCTCTGAAAACAATCGCTGCGTCCCGGTGTTTGTTCGTTTTCTGTCTCTAAATCTGTGTTTGTTGTTCAGGGTTCGTAGATTGTTATGTATTTGATCGATTCACTTGTTTTTCCGAGTCTTTGTTGCAAGAGGGATCCGAGGTAGAGTCTACCTAGTCCGCCATCTTGGCCTCGCCGCTTGCTGTAATGTTTTAAAGTTTTCATTGTATAGGTCTTTTACATCCCTGGTTAGGTTTATTCTGAAATATTTTATCCCTTTGGAGGCTATTATAAATGGTATTGTTTTCTTGATTCCCTTTTCAGAGTTCTCCTTGTTAGTGTAAAGGGACCCAGCTGATTTTCGTGTGTCAATCTTGTATCCTGCCATTTTGCTGAATCTTTCTATTAGATCCTGTAGCTTTCTTGTGGACTCTTTGGAATTTTCTGTTTATAGGACCGTGTCATTTGTGAATAGAGATAGTTTTACTACTTCCTTTCCAATTCGAATACCCTTTATCTCCCTTTCTTGCCTTACTGCTCTGGCCAGGCCTTCCAGTACAATATTGAATAAAAGTAGTGATAGTGGGCATCCTTGTCTCATTCCCATTCTCAAGGGGAAGGCTTTCAGTCTTCCACTGTTATTTAATTTTCGATATACTGAAATTTTATATTTTATGTGGTCAAGTCTATTGATCCTTTTTAATATCTCCCATTGTTTTTATGCTTAGGAGCTTTCCTTATTTGGAGGTGTATTTTCTTCTAATTTTTATTGAGTTTCATATGTCACATTTAATGATTCTCGATTCAAGGCTTATAAGGAGTAGGAGGAGAAGGAGACTTCAGATTACATAATGCCTTCCCCTACTCCTGGGAATTCTGACACATGTCACTTTGATGGTTGTGTATTGATAAATGCCACTAATGATTGATTATATTTTGTAGATGTAAGCACTGTAGAGGCAGAAAACAAGATTGAGAAGTATCTAGGGTTTCCTAGGCTGAAATCCTTATGGGAGCAGATCATCAGGTCTTTTCTATTGCAGAGCGGTTGGTGAGTTTGAACCACTGACCTTTGGTTAACAGCCGAGCGCTTAACCATTGTGCCACCAGGGCTCCTAAGGGAGTTTACATGACATTAAGCTTGAGAAATAGGGATGTAGAGAAATAACTTTAAAATATTTTTTTATATATGTGTGTGTGTATATATATATATATACACACTATATTTTTTTTACCCTCAAATGGTTTTTAGTTCTGAAATTCAGAATTATTGACTTTCATTTTGTCTGCCCAAATTATTGGATTTTAGTGGTTTGGCATGTTTTGAAACGTGCTTTGTTTTTTAAATTTCTTATATAACTTTTTCCCCCTTATAAGCCCTCTTCTTTTTTGTAGCACCAGCCCTGGTCATCCCGTTTCTATAGTGACTAGCTGGCTCTAGACACCCGCCCTTTCCCAGGATTTTTAGCTACATGGTAAAATGCTTATCTTGAATCTCATCCTTAAGGCCCAATATATTAACTAATTAATCTGATTAACTAATTGATGCTGATGGAAGGGGCTCCCAGTTAATATGCACGTAATTGTATCTTTCTGGGGATGGTACCAGGCCCTTTTGGCTAAGTCATTAGTAATCAACTAATGAAGGGAATTTCTACCTGGGTTGGAAAGGAAGGGCTGTGCTATGAGATCATCGTTACACTCATGTTTTCTTATTTACTCCTCCTCCAGTACTATATGTAACATCTGAGAATCTTCTGGCTTCCCTTTTTCTTTCCAAATGATTGAGATGGAAAATTATAATCAGAGGAACTGTATAACATGATAGGATATAAGTATATGGTATGACATATACAGTAAAATCTGCGAAAGTCTGAACCTGTGTAAGTCAGAAAAGGGAAAACTCAAATAATTTCCACTAATAGAGAGCAATAGAAAAATGGAAAGACTGCACCCTGTCAAAGGCAGAAAACTTGCGAGACCCAGAAAAACAAGGCAGTCCTGTTGAGTTCTGGCTTTCACTATATTAAAAGGCAAAGTAATCTTGGTTATATTTTCGTTCTTTAATATCTAGGCTTTCTCTAGTTATTATAAGCTTCAATAGGACCTAGAGATATAATATCCTGTGTTGGGAATTCCATAATACTGTGCATGGACATTAGAAAACCTGGGTTCTAATTCCATCACTGCCTTTAATTAGTGTGTAACACTGGGCAGGTTACTACACTTCTTTGGTCTTCCACTCCTTCCCTGTAAAATGAACATACAGGATCATTAAGGCCCTTCCTTCTCTTAGAGTATTGATTCTGATTCCAGGGGTTATTCATGATCATTTAGGGTGGCATTATCAGGGCTTTGTTCCTATGGACATGCTGGCTCCTTTTGAAAATTTTTTATAAGCTGTTTTGGTATTTTAAAAACAAGGTGATGAAATGCTGTTTACTAAATCCTTTTAAACATATAAATAAAATGTGCTCTCTTACAGTGGCAGCGGAATCCATCAGGAACTTATGGTCTTGAACAAAATGAGCCTGAAAGGAAAGAGAGTGAGTATTTACAAGTTTCATACTGACATTAACTTTGTTGCTGAGGAGAAGGATACATAGTGAACTTTGATGATCAGGTGGTGGAAAATGTTGTGGTTATAGATGGAACATACTCTTTTTGCAGGTTAGGTTTTTGCCATGCAATTTGTTCACAAACATTCGGGTCCCTGCTGCATGCTAAGTGCTAGGGAAAGGGCTGAATAGTAATTACTCCTATAGAGTCTACGGTTTCATACAAATAATCGTGTACAAATTGGATTTATAAATTACACTTATCTGAAACAGCAAACAGTGTTCATCCATACCAAAATGAAAGCTTCTTGGGCAATTAGAAAGGAAAAATATGTATAATTAGTACAGGCGGACTTAAGGCCAGATCATGAGGCTATATATCAGCTTACTAGAGTAAATCCACATTTGCCCAGAATGATTCAAAAATAGAAATATTCTGGATATTTTGACTAAAAGTTATCACCAAAAAACCAAAGCTGTTTCCATCAAGTTGATTCCAACTCATAGTGATCCTATAGGACAGAGTAGAACAGTCCATAGGGTTTCCAAGGAGCGCCTGGTGGATTCAAACTGCTGACCTTTTGGTTAGCAGCCAACCTCACCACTGTGCCACCAGTTTCTAAGAGTTATCACAGCTACCAGAAATGGACTAATGAGTCTTCAAAGCTTTATCATCTGCATATTAGCACAGATAGTTTGGATGTAATATAATCTTTGGGAGATCTTGCAATTCCTTAGGTGTTTCATTTTGGACATTAGTTATCACTGTCAATACTATAAAATATTAGCTGTATTATCTTCTGATTGTTTGGATTCTAGGTAAATGGAAGTTTACTCTAATAAGGAAAATTTTCTTCATACTCATAGCGACCCTATAGGACAGAGTAGAGCTGCCCCATAGAGTTTCCAAGGAGCACCTGGAATTAATAACAGTGATGATTATCTTGTAAAATTCAGGAAGTATATTAATCTATATAAAAATTATTTCTATGAATATCTCGATGTTTCTGTAGTCTGAATTAGCTTTATTTTATTCAAATACTAAATTTGTTATCTATAGTCTGGAAAAAAATACATATCCACTGTATCTTTCCATCTTTTAAAAAGTTTATCAGAAAAATACTAATCAGGAAAGAAAATATATGAACCTGGTTAAAGAATGTTTATTCAATTACAGTGTTTGAGGAGGTCAGTTAATAAATCCCTATCGTTATGGAAAGGATACAAGAAGCACTAACCATAAAAACATTTGTCTACATTAAAGTTAAGAACATCTGTTCATCGAAAGATACCATTAAGGAAGTGCAAACACAAGCCATAGGATAGGAGGAGATATTTGCCACTTCTAATCAACAAAGGGCTTGTATTCAGAATTTATTATTGCTAGGTGACTAAGGAAAAGGAAGAGAAGACTGTGGATATTGGAAAGATGGGATAGTGATTGGGAGGAATAAGAAAAAGCTTCTAGCTTGCTGGCAATGTTGTATTTATTGACCTGGGTGATGGTTAGCAGTATGTTTGCTTTGTGACAGCTCATTGAACTATGAGTTTCTGTTTTATATGCACTTTTTAATAAGTGTTTTATATCAATAAGTAGAATAGAAAAATTAGGACAAAGAGAAAGCATAAAATAATTTGTTAGAAACAGGACCAAATGTTTTAGTAATCACAATAAATGTAAAAGGCACTGAACTTGCCCATTAAAAATACAGTCAGATGGTTTTAAAGAAACAAAATTCAGCTCCATGCCTTTGACAAGAGAAACATGTAAAATATAAGGACATGGAAAGAAGAAAGCAAAAGAAAGTAAAAGGAAGTGTCAGGCAAATATTAACCAAATAAATACAGAGTATCTGTATTAAATCAGACAAAATAGAATTGAATGTATAAAGACTCATCACATGATGAAAAAGTTTCAGTCCACCAACAAGCTATAATAGATCTACAGTTATATGGACCTCATATATAGTCTCAATATATATATAAAGTAAAACTTAGTAGAATTACTACACAACAAATTATTTTGTGGTAGGTAAATGTACCACAGTTGTTGTACATCTTAGCACACCATTCTCAATGATTGATATATTAGCCAGACAACAATACTAGTAAATATATTACAAGTTTGGACAATACAAATGCAAAGCTTGGTTTAATGGACCCACATAGACATGCACCTAGTATGCAGAGAAAATGTTTCATATCAAGCATTTTTACATATTGACCAAATATGAGTCCATAATGCAAATCTCCGTAATTTTTAAAGAATCAGTATTATGCAGACCTGATTGATCACAAAACAATTAAGTTAGAATCAGCAATTTAAAAACTAGTCTTATAAAGCCTGTAGGTTCGGTTTAAAAACATGCTTCTAAATAACTTCTGCATCAAAGAAAAAAATCATGGAAGTATACAAAATTCTTAGAAGATAATGAAAATACATATCAGAACTGACAGTAACTAGTAATAAAATAATACCTGAAAAACTAGTACATTTCTGGAAAAGAAAATTAAGATTGGGCGGATTTGCCTCTAATATGAAGACTTTTTGAAAAAATTGTAGTAATTAATCACAAAGAGGCCTGCCCAGATTTACAGACAAATAGAACCATGATCTAGAACAGAGAACCCAGAAACAGACCCATGTATTTATGGAAACTTTATATATGACAGAGATGGCATTGCAGATCATAGGGGCAAGGATACACTAATGTATGGTACTGGAGAATTGGTTATCCATGTAGAAAACACCATAAACCAGAAAACCAGTTGCCGTTAAGTCATTTCTGACTCATGGCGACCCCATGTGTGTCAGAGTAGGACTGTGCTCCATCAGACTTTCAGTGACTGATTTTTCAGAAGTAGATCACCTCACCTTTATTTCACGGTACCTCTGGGTGGGCTCGAACCTCCAACCTTTTGTTTAGCATCTGAGTGCATTAACTGTCTGTACCACCAAGGAACTCCCTATGGAGGATAAGTAGGTGCATTTTTGTTTCTTTCAGACTAACAATAATAATATTTTGCCCCCCAAAATTTTATGAATCATTGGCCATACACTGTTTAGTGAATCAAGTTTTTAAAAGGTCAGCTACCTGAAAGTGAGTTACAGAATCTGCTCTTCAGCCATTGAGAATTTGAAGATAAATTATTTTGATCTTACAGCCTTTATGGTTGAAACAGATATCTATGTTTTAAAGTGAAGTTTCCCTGATGTTTCTCCTTGAACCCTAGATGGTGTGCTGAGACCCATACCTCTGGACGAAGACCAGCACCAAAACAAGAAGCTGTGTCTTGGAAACCGCTAAGAAGTCCTGTCTAACTTGGAGCGAAGGCGCCAAGGATTTTTATTGCACTTTTAAAATTCAGCCTTGTTAACTCAGAAAATAAGGGTGAATTTTGTGAATAATTGGAAGGGTTTTTTTAAGGGAGATAATTTATTACTAGCAAATGAATGATGTTAATGAGAATATTTTTATTGTAGATTTATTTGCCTGTTTTCCAGATTATGGTAGTGCATCTTTTATTACACTAAATGAGGTTGCATTAGTTTAATGAGAAGAATGTCATCACCAGTAGGGATGATTGATTTCTACTTAATTTTTTTTTTTTTTTTTTTTTTTGACTTCATACTAGCCAGTTGGAAACAGTCTGATTCACTGGAGATCACATATCAGCCAGGATTACTGCCCCTTTTTTGAGAAATTAAGTTAATTAAAAGGATGCCAGTTAGTAAATTGCCAGATTGTAAATGACAATCTTGCCATCTTTTAAGAGTCAGTGCATGGCTAACCAAAAGGTCACGTTTATACCCAAAGTATTCTAATAATCAGAATTCACTTAATTAGGATTGACTCATAGAAATAAAGCTGGTAGACCTGGTCTCTATTTTAAAAGTGTATTTCTAAAAAGGTTATTAATTTTTCTTACATCTTTTGATATGTAGAAATCACAATGGTTTGTTGGACACTAGGGTGTTATATCTCTGATTTGGGGTGACAGTAGGAAGAGACCCAATGTTTTAGTAATCACAATAGATGTAAAAGGGACTGAACTTGCCCATTAAAAATACAGTCAGATTGTTTTAAAGAAACAAAATTCAGCTCCATGCCTTTGACAAGAGAAACAGTGCCTGGCACACAATAGGCCCTCAGATTATTCTGAGACATCAGCAATGAACATCAAATTTGGGTATAATTTAAAACAGAGAAGAAATATTTTAGCCAGAAGTATTGAAACTAGCCTTTTTAAAATCCCATTCATAAATGCTGTCTATTTTTTGCTTCCATATAATTAACATGGACTGTCTCATGGCTTTGACCTTAAAAAAGAAGGCCTTTTAAAAACATTTCCAAGCCTAAGAATACTGAAGAAACAGTCTTGAGAGTAAGTATTACAGTCAGTGCTGTTATGTTCCAAATCGCTCTTTGTGATCCCCTCGTTTTTACTTGCTGAGAAATTTTCAGAGAATTAGTCCAAAGGTGAGCCCTCGTGTTTTGTTTTGTACTTCTCTGGGGTTAGGGAGGGCATTGCAGTGCCCATGGCCCTCTGGCTTGGGGTGTGACATCACAAGAAACTGTGTCTTGGGGTGCATGGAGGCCTTCAGGTTTTGCCTTTGCTTTTGCCCCCTTCCTTTCCATGGCACCAGAAGCCTGAGAGGGCCGCCCTGCTTGTTTCAGTGGGGTCAGATGTTGACCGAATGCCCCCTGCTTGCGCAGCAGCTTGCTTAGGTGGCTTGGGAGTTCAGAGTCGTCATACCAGGCAGTCGAGAACTGCCGTATCGTGGAGTAGGGAGGGAGGGGAGACGTTATCCTTAGAGGTAACAAATGCTAATGTAAAACCTACCAGTTAAGCTATTCTTTAATATTTATTAATGTAAAAACACTAAGATTGTTTATCCCCAAATTGCTTTACTATGTTAATTACATGTGCTTAAGTTTTTCTTGGATATGTTGTTTGTTACTAATATGTCAGCTACACCAAATATTTTCCAAATTAATCAGCCAATATTTTGTAAGCACTAAAAGCCTGGTATATTGCCAGGTTTACGGATTTATGTGTTGGGCATTGGGATGGGACAGGAGAAGGGAAAATTACACAAATGGGAAAAACTATGATTAGGAGATAGAACATTGATGTTTCCGTATCACTATCAGTGTGTGTGTGTACATATATTTTCTGTGTGTGTGTGTGTATATATATATTTTTTACTGCTGAATTCCAGTGCCTAGAACAGTGCCTGGCACATAATAGGCCCTCAGTAAATATTTGTTGATTGATTGAATGACTGCTAGACACTGGCTAGCCCCTGGGGATGTGGAGATGTATAAGAAATGACACTTGATCTCAAGAAGTCTAGTGGAAAGTACAAGCATGTAATCACGTAATTAAGAGCAGTTATTCCCAGAGTGTGGTTCCTGGCTCAGCAGCATTAGCATCACTTGACTGTTTGTTAGCAATGCAGTTCTTTCGGCCCACCCTAGATCTATTTAATCAGGAGCTCTGGGAGGTGGGGTCCAGCAGTCTGTGTTCACAGGCCGTCCAGATGATTCTGACGACCTTCATGGTCGAGAACCACCACTGTGGATGTAACTGCAGGAGCAGTGGTGGCCCCAGAAGAGGACATGCACACATCTGGTAAGTCTTGGAGAAATGAAGGTGGAGATACTTGAGGCGGGTTCTGCAGGGGGCACAAGGTTGGCCAGGCAAACACTGGGGCAAGATGAACTTCGGAGAGGAAGTGGTGGAGACGGATGGCCACACTGGGAAATGGGAAAGGGAAGGATTGGGCATGCACTCAAGGATTGCCGAGCTGTGCCCAGAGGTCACAGGTTGGAGAAGCTGTGTGTAGCAATCTTGAGTAAGCGCTGTTAGCCCACAGTCAAGGGGCTTCATCTCTTAGCCTGAAAATTCAGAATTGCACTTAAAAAAATAGCATCTTCCTTAATTCCAAAGATTAGGAGGATAATAGTAAATTCATAACTTGTTAAGAATAGCCGTACTATTGGTTTACTGCCACAGTGATGATAGACTATGCTGACGTTAGGATAAGCTGTGAGACAACACACCGAGTCTGTGTGATGCTTACGGGTGATGCCCAAGTTCTAGATAGACAGGAAGCCCCATTTCTATCATGTCCCTCTGATAACAGTCTGAACACGTTAGCATGTGGAAAGTAGTTTTTATTACTACAAAAAGAAGCAAATAGCATGTAGTAGAACGAGCAATAACCCCTGACTCAAAAGCTGTCCAGTCAGAGATGACGGCTCTACCGTTCACACTGGAAACTGCCCTGGTGGATGTCGAGAACTCTTCCACACCTGCCTTCCACCTAGCATCGTGGGTGAGGGTCATAGTGGGAGCCAGGTAGGTTCAGTTAGGTGGACTGTAAGCGAATGCTATGTGTGCCCCACCTGCACCGTGGCTGAGAAGACAGAGAAAAATCCTCCCCAAGCTGTTGTCATGGAGACCTGATGGCATAGTGGTTAAGAGTTCAGCTGCTAACCAAAAGTCGGCAGTTCAAATCCACCAGCTGTTCCTGGGAAACCCTATGGAGCAGTTCTCTGGTCTATAGGGTCGCTGTGAGTCAGAAGCGACTTGACAGCACCTAACAACAACAACTGTTTTATACCCCCAATCTGTGTGCCCCATTTTTCCCACCCAGTCATCCTAGGAGGACACCTTGGCACCTTGCCCAGAATTGTATCTTTCACCCTGCTACCATTTACACAAGCCATTAAGCCGGGCCAGGGGAGAGGGGGTGCAATGATTTGTTTGGAAGCCTTAAGATGCCAGCAGGGGAGCAACAGGGATCACGTGGCTGCCAGGCTTGTCCGGAGGTCTGCCTTCTCACACAAGCAGTAGCCTAGTGTACTCCACATCGGTAACCTACACAGACTTATGCATATGGTGTCATGGTGTTACTGCTGAAGCTTTTTCTTTTACCTGGCTTTTCTGTGTTGTTGTTTTCCTCAGTTATTTAGTGAGCTTGAAAATATACCATCACTCATAAGCCTTCCTCGTTTTACACATCATCAGCTCTGATTAAATACTAGATTTGAACGGACCTTGGAGCTCATTTGTTTAGTACAATTCTTCTCACAGATCTGGAACTGTAGGGCCAAGAAAGGTGAGGTGATATCTTCACTCACTGATGGTCTTGCTAGCTTTCGACTTGCCAGTGTCCTTTCACTTTTTTTTCCTCTAGTAACATTTGCACCCTGAAAATACTAGTTCAGCATGTTTCAAGGACGTAAATCAAGCAGGATCAAGGTTTTTTTTTTTTTTTTTTCAGTTTTTAGTTTAGTTTTTTAATGTAAGTGCACGTGTATGTGGTTCTATCCATGTTGCTTTTAACATACATGTTACAGTAATAAATTCAAGAACTTACATTATTTTGAATTTTAGTCATATTTTAAAAGCAAAATTTGGAGGCAGAGCCAAGATGGCTGAATAGACACTTCCAGTGAGCCCTCCTTACAACAAAAATCCGAAAAAACAAGTGAAACAAGTATATTTATGGCAAGCTAGGAGCCCTGAGCATCAAAGGCAAGCTTAGAAAATGAACAGAGTGGCAGGGGGAGGAAGAGATTGTTCAGAAGCAGAGAAGAGTTACTGGACCTGAATCATGGGGAGCCCTCAGGCACCATTCCCAGAGTGGCAGCAGTGGGCTGGTACTAGCGTTCAGCCGCAGTTTCCTCAGGGAGAAGCAGCCAGCCACACAGCCTACTCACACCTCCGGAACCGGAGGAGAACTGCGCTTTCAGCAAAAGCTAAGTACTTGCGTATATTTTACTGCGCCCCCTGCCCCCACCTCCAAGCCGGCTTCAGCGGCTGAATTCCCTGGGCCTGAGATAGGCATTGTTGAGCGCCTAGAGCCATCCTCCCGGCCTTGGAGAAGGGAAAAATTTGCAACTGGGGGAAAAGATATTTGCCAGCTCCACTAACTGGGGGAGCTTAGGACAGAGGCGGCTCCTGTCTGGGCATAAATGGTCCGTGGACGTTGAGCACCTTCCCCCTCTGCATGGACCTGTGTGGGCCTATTTCAGGAGAATAGGCCCTTGTTGGCAGACTCCAACCGTTTCAGCTGTGCAGTGGAGAGGTGGGTGTTTGATGTTTGACATTGCTTTGCCTGTTAAACAGGGACCTCACCTACCTACATCAGGGGCCTAAGGACTGGTAGCTCCACTCAGGTCACCCAGCCACCCACGAGAGGGGTCCAAGGATAACTGGTATCTCCCAGTCCTTACAACCAAACACTTTGGGTGCCCATGGTCCATCTGCAGAACCCACCCACCTGCATGCTCTGGGCAACAGGGACGTGCTTTCTTCAGAGACACTTAGGGGTCGGTTCTCAGCCCCCTGCCTTGTTCAGAGCATGACCCCTTGCTGCAATCAGATACTAGTACATACACCAATCACCCCTGCCTGTCTTAGACTGTAGGACAGAGCCTGTACCACACTCTTGATGATCAGCTGTCTGGACACCTGAGCTGAGTTCATACAAGAAAAGTGAATGGACTCCTAGACTGATATACCTGATAACAGCTCTAGCCATCTGGGGACAGGATATCAGAGCTCCAAAGGCGAAAATAAGCTAGCTCACACAAGCAACCCATTCAGGGATATCAAAACAAAACAAAGCAAGAAGCTACAACACAGCAAGCATAAGCTAATACAATAACTTATAGATGGCTCAGAGACAACAGTCAATATCAAGGCACATAAAGAAACAGACCATGATCACCTCAAAAAGCTCTCAAAACAAAGAATCCAGGGATCTTCTAGATGAAAGTGCATTCCAGGAATTACCAGAGGCAGAATCTAAAAAAAAAAAAACCAGAGGCAGAATACAAAAGGTTAATATACAGAACCCTTTAAGACATCAGGAAGGAAATGAAGCAATATGCAGAACAAGCCAAGGAACACGCACAGATAAAGCAATTGAAAAAAAGCAGAAAGATTGTTCAGGAACATAATGAAAAATTTAATAAGCTGGAAAAACCCATGGACAGCAATCAGAAATTCAGAAGATTAACAATAAAATTACAGAAGTAGACAATAGAAAGTCAGGGGAGCAGAATCGAGCAAGTAGAAGCCAGAATTTCTGAACTTGAAGATAAATCACTTGGCACTAATATATTTGAAGAAAAATCAGTTAAAGAATTAAAAAAAATGAAGAAACCTTAAGAATCATGTGGGACTCCATCAAGAGAAATAACTCATGCCAGAACAGGGAAGGATAACAGAAAAGACAGAAAGAATTGTTGAAGATTTGTTGGTGGAAAACTTCCCTGATATTGTGAAAGATGTTTTTTGTTTTGTTATTTGTTAGGTGCCCTCGAGTCCGTTCCAACTCATAGCAACCGTATGCACAACAGAATGAAACACTGCCCGGTCATGAGCCATCCTTAAAATCGTTGTTTTGCTTGAGCTTGTTCTTGCAGCCACTGTGTCAATCCACTGGAGGGTCTTCCTCTTTTCTGCTGACCCTGTACTCTGCCAAGCTTGATGTCCTTCTCCAGGGACTGATCCCTCCTGACAACATGTCCAAAGTATGTAAGATGCAGTCTCGCCATCCTTACCTCTAAGGAGCATTCTGGCTGTACTCCTTCTAAGACAGATTTGTTTATTCTTTTGGCAGTCCACAGTATATTCAGTATTCCTCGCCAACACCACAATTCAAAGGTATCAATTCTTCGGTCTTCCTTATTCATTGTCCAGCTTTCACATGC
Organism: Elephas maximus indicus; assembly: GCF_024166365.1. NCBI lineage: Eukaryota > Metazoa > Chordata > Mammalia > Proboscidea > Elephantidae > Elephas > Elephas maximus. Next base: position 29,359,563 of record NC_064832.1, on the reverse strand, counting down.
ATATGATGTGATTGAAAATACCATGGCTTGGGTCAGGTGCACCTTAGCCTTCAAGGTGACATCTTTACTCTTCAACACTTTAAAGAGGTCCTTTGCAGCAGATTTACCCAATGCAATGCATCTTTTGATTTCTTGACTGCTGCTTCCATGGCTGTTGATTGTGGAGCCAAGTAAAATGAAATCCTTGACAACTTCGATATTTTCTCCATTTATCATGATGTTGCTCATTGGTCCAGTTGTGAGGACTTTTGTTTTCTTTATGTTGCGGTGCAATCCATACCGAAGGTTGTGATCTTTGATTTTCATTAGTAAGTGCTTCAAGTCCTCTTCACTTTCATTAAGAAAGGTTTTGTCATCTGCATAACACAGGTTGTTAATCAGTCTTCCTCCAATCCTGATGCCCTATTCTTCATATAGTCCAGCTTCTTGTATTATTTGCTCAGCATACAGATTGAATAGGTATGGTGAAAGAATATAACCCTGACGCACACCTTTCCTGATTTTAAACCAATCAGTATCCCCTTGTTCTGTCCGAACAACTGCCTCTTGATCTATGTAAAGGTTCCCAATGAGCACAATTAAGTGTTCTGGAATTCCCATTCTTCGCGATGTTATCCATAATTTGTTATGATCCACACAGTTGAATGCCTTTTCATAGTCAATAAAACATCCTTCTGGTATTGTCTGCTTTCAGCCAGGATCCACCTGACATCAGCAATGATATCCCTGGTTCCACGTCCTCTTCTGAAACCAGCTTGAATTTCTGGCAGTTCCCTGTCAATATACTGCTGCAGCCGTTTTTGAATAATCTTCAGCAAAACTTTGCTTGCATGTGATATTAATGATATTGTTCTATAATTTTCACATTTGGTTGGGTCACCTTTTTTTGGGGAATAGGCATCAATATGGATCTCTTCCAGTCAGTTGGCCAGGAAGCTGTCTTCCGTATTTCTTGGCATAGATGAGTGAGCACCTCCAGCGCTGCATCTGTTAGATGAAACATCTTAATTGATATTCCCTCAATTCCTGGAGCCTTTTTTTTTTTTGCCAATGCCTTCAGAGCAGCTTGGACTTCTTCCTTCAGTACCATCGGTTCCTGATCATTTGCCACCTCTTGACATGGATGGGCATTGATTAGATGAGAAGATACCTATTCAAGATGCTCATTGAATGCCACATAAAGTAGGTTTTAAAAGAAAGTCACCAAGACATATTGTAATCAAACTTGTCAAAACCAAAGATAAAGAGAATTTTAAGAGCAGCTAGGGGTAAACGAAAAGTTACCTACAAAGGAGAGCCAATAAGAATAAGCTCAGACTACTCGGCAGAAGCCATGCAGACAAGAAGGCAATGGGATGACTTATTTAAAAAATTGAAGGAAAAAAATTGCCAGCCAAGAATCATATATCCTGCAAAACTCTCTCTTAAATATGAAGGTGAAATTAGGACATTTCCAGATAAACAGAAGTTCAGGGAATTTGTAAAAACCAAACCAAAACTGTAAGAAATACTAAAGGGAGTTCTTTGGTTAGAAAATCAATAATATCAGGTATCAACCCAAGACTAGAACACTGGGCAGAGCAATCAGAAGTCAACCCAGACAGGGAAATCAAAAAAACAAAGCAAGATTTAAAAAAAAAAAAAAAAAAGCTCAAAACAGGGTAACAGTGATGTTCTTATATAAAACAAGACAACATTGAAACAATAAAGAGGGACTAAGAAATGTAATCACAGATCTTCCATATGGAGAGGAAGATATGGCGATACAAAGAAATAAAAGTAAGGTTTAAATTTACAAAAATAGGGGTAAATAATAAGGTAACCACAAAGAAGACAAACTATCCTCCTCATCAAAATAAAATACAAGAAAAAAATAGGGACTCAGCAGAAACAAAATCAACCACATCGAATACGAGGAAAGGACAATATATAATCTACTCAGCACATAAAATTCAGTGGGAAAAAGAAACTCAACAACACACAAAAAAACATCAAAATGATAGCACTAAATTCATACCAAAAAAAAAAAAAATCCAAACCCAGTGCCGTCAAGTCGATTCCAACTCATAGCGATCCTATAGGACAGAGTAGAACTGCCGCATAGAGTTTCCAAGGAGTGCCTGGTGGATTCGAACTGCCGACCCTTAGGTTAGCAGCTGTAGCACTTAACCACTATGTCACCAGGGTTTCCCCTAAATTCATACCTATCCATAATTACTATGAATGTAAATGAACTAAATGCACCAATAAAGAGACAGGGAGTGGCAGAATGGATTAAAAAACCCAATCCATCTATATGCTGCCTACAAGAGACACACCTTAGAGAAACAAACTAAAATGCAACGGATGGAAAAATATATATATCAAGCAAACAATAATCAAAAAAGAGCAGGAGTGGCAATATTAATTTCTGATGAAATAGACTTTAAAGTTAGATCCATCATAAAGGATAAGGAAGGACACTATATAATGATTAAAGAGACAATACACCAAGAAGATATAACCATATTAAATATTTATGCACCGAATGACAGGGCTGCAAGATACATAAAACAAACTGTCAGCACTGAAAAGTGAGATAGGTAGCTCCACAATAATAGTAGGAGACTTCAACATACCACTGTTGGTGAAGGACAGGACATCCAGAAAGAAGCTCAATAAAGACACGGAAGATCTAAATGCCACAACCAACCAACTTGACCTCATAGACATATACAGAACACTCCACCCCACAGCAACTAAGTATACTTTCTTTTCTAGTGCACATGGAACATTCTCTAGAATAGACCACATACTAGGTCATAAAGGAAGCCTTAGCAGAATCCAAAACATTGAAATATTACAAAGCATCTTCTCTGACCATAAGCCCATAAAATTGGAAATCAAAAACATAAAAAGCAGAGAAAAGAAATGAAACACCTGGAAACTGAACAATACTGTGCTCAAAAGAAGACTGGAGCATAGAAGACATTAAGGATGGAATAAAGAAATTCATAGAATCCAATGAGAATGAAAACACTTCCTATCAGAACCCTTGGGACACAGTGAAAGCAGTGCTCAGAGGTCAATTTATATCAATAAATGCACACATCTAAAAAGGAGAAAGAGCCAAAATCAAAGAATTGTCCCTGCAACTTGAACAAATAGAAAGAGAGCAACAAAAGAAACCCTCATACACCAGAAGAAAACAAATAATAAAAATTAGAGCTGAACTAAATGAAGTAGAAAATAGAAAAACAATTGAAAGAATTAACAAGACCAAAAGCTGGTTCTTTGAAAAAATCAACAAAATTGATAAACCACTTGCCAAACTGAGAAAAGAAAAACAGAAGAGGAAGCAAATTACCCAGATAAGAAATGAGATGGGTGATATTACAACAAACCCAACTGAAATTAAAAGAATCATATGAGATTACTATGAAAAATTGTACTCTAACAAATTTGAAAACCTAGAAGAAATTGACAAATTCCTAGAAACACACTACCTACCTAAACTAACACAAACAGAGGTAGAACAACTAAATAGACCCATAACAAAAGAAGAGATTGAAAAGGTAATCAAAAAACTCCCAACAAAAAAAAGCCCTGGCCTGGACAGCTTCACTGCAGAGTTCTACCAAACTTTCAGAGAAGAGTTAACACCACTACTACTAAAGGTATTTCAGAGCATAGAAAAGGACGGAATACTAGCAAACTCATTCTATGAAGCCACCATCTCCCTGATACCAAAACCAGGTAAAGACACCACACACACACACACAAAAATTACAGACCTATATCCTTCATGAACTTAAATGCAAAAACTCTCAACAAAATTCTAGCCAATAGAACTCAACAACATATCAAAAAAATAATTCACTGTGACCAAGTGGGAGTGATACTAGGTATTCAGGGATGGTTCAACATTAGAAAAACAATGTAATCCATCATATAAATACAAGACAAGAATCACATGATTTTATCAATTGATGCACAAAACACATTTGACAGTTTAACAACCATTCAGGATAAAAACTCTCAGCAAAATAGGACTAGAAGGAAAATCCCTCAGCATAATAAAGGGCATTTATACAAAGCCAACAGCCAACATCATCCTAAATGGAGAGAGTCTCAAAGCATTCCCCATGAGATCAGGAACCAGACAAGGATGCCCTTTTATCACTGCTCTTATTCAACATTGTGCTGGAGGTCTTAGCCAGAGCAATTAGCTAGATAAAGAAATAAAGGGCATCAGATTGGCAAGGAAAAGTAAAATTATTTGCAGTTGACATAATCTTATATACAGAAAACCCTAAAGAATCCTCTAGAAAACTACTGAAACTAATAGAAGAGTTCAGCAGAGTATCGGGATACAAGATAAACATACAAAAATCAGTTGGATTCCTCTACACCAACAAAAAGAACATCAAAGAGGAAATCACCAAATCAATGCCATTTCCAGTAGCCCCCAAGAAGATAAAATACTTAGGAATAAATCTTACCAGAGATGTAAAAGACTTACACAAAGAAAACTGCAGTACACTTCTGCAGGAAACCAAAAGAGACCTACATAAGTGTAAAAACATACCTTGCTCATGGATAGGAAGTCTTAACATTATAAAAATGTCTATTCCTTCAAAAGCAATCTATACATTTAATGCAATTCTGATCCAGATTCCAACAACATTCTTTAATGAGATGGAGAAACAAATCACCAACTTCATATGGGAGGGAAAGGCCCTGGATTAGTAAAGCATTACTGAAAAAGAAGAACAAAGTTGGAGGCCTTACTCTACCCAATTTTAGAACCTATTATACTGCCACAGTAGTCAAAAAACAACCTGATACTGGTACAACAGATACATAGATCAATGGAACAGAACTGAGAATCCAGACATAAATCCATCCACGTATGTGCACTTGATATTTGACAAAGTCCCCAAAACAGTTAAATGGGGAAAAGACAGTCTTTTTAGCAAATTGTGCTGGCATAACGATATCCATCTGCAAAAAAATGAAACAAGACCCATACCTCACTCCATGCACAAAAACTAACTCAAAATGGATCAAAGACCTAAATATAAAATCTAAAACGATAAAGATCATGGAAGAAAAAATAGGGACAACGTTAGGAGCCCTAATACATGGCATAAACAGTATAGAAAACATTATAAAGAACGTAGAAGAAAAACGAGGTAACTGGCAGCTTCTTAAAAAATCAAACACCTATGCTCATCCAAAGACTTCATCCAAAGAGTAAAAAGACTACCTACAGACTGGGAAGAAGTTTTTAGGTATGACATTTCTGATCAGCGCCTGATCTCTAAAATCTACATGATACTGCAAAAACTCAACTGCAAAAAGACAAATAACCCAATTAAATGTCAAAAGATATGAATAGACACTTCACTGAAGAAGATGTTCAGGTAGCTAACAGATATATGAGGAAATGTTCACGATCATTAGCCATTAGAGAAATGCACATCAAAACTTCAATGAGATTTCTGGCATTAATCCAAAAAACACAAAATAATAAATGTTGTAGAGGCTGTGAAGAGATTGGAACACTTCTACACTGCTGGTGGGAATGTCAAATGGTACAACCACTTTGCAAATCGATTGTGCGCTTCCTTAAAAAGCTAGAAATAGAATTACCATATGATCCAGCAATCCCACTCCTTGGAATATATCCTAGAGAAATTAGAGCCTTTACATGAACAGATATATGCACACCCATGTTCATCGCAGCACTGTTTACAATGGCAAAAAGATGGAAGCAACCAAGATGCCCATCAATGGATGAATGGATAAATTATGGTATATTCACACAATGGAATACTATGCATCAATAAAGAACAGTGATGAATCTGTGAAACATTTCATAACATGGAGGAATCTGGAAGGCGTTATGCTGAGTGAAATTAGTTGCAAAAGGACAAATATTGTATAAGACCACTATTAGAAGAACTCAAGAAATAGCTTAGAGAAGAAAATTATCTTTGATGGTTATGAGAAGGGGGAGGGAGGGAGAGGAGTATTCACTAATTAGATAGTAGATAAGAACTACTTTAGGTGACTGGAAAGACCACACACAGTACAGGCGAGGTCAGCACAACTGGACTAAATCAAAAGCAAAAGAAGTTTCGTGAATAAACTGAATGCTTCGAAGGCCAGCATAGCAGGGGTGGAGGTTTGGGGACCATGGTTTCAGGGGACATCTAAGTCAATTGGCATAATAAAATCTATTAAGAAAACATTCTGCATCCCACTTTGGAGAGAGGTGTCTGGGATCTTAAACGCTAGCAAGTGGCCGTCCAGGATGCATCAATTGGTCTCAACCCACCCGGATCAAAGGAGAATGAAGGACACCAAGGACACAAGGCAATTACGATCTCAAGAGACAGAAAGGGCCACATGAACCAGAGACTACATCATCCTGAGACCAGAACTAGATGGTGCCCGTCTACAACCGATGACTGCCCTGACAGTGAACACAACAGAGAACCCCTGAGGGAGCAGGAGAGCAGTGGGATGTAGACCCCAAACTATCGTAAAAAGACCAGACTTAACGGTCTGACTGAGACTAGAATGACCCCGCTGGTCAGGGCCCCCAGACCTTCTGTTGGGCTAGGACAGGAACCATCCCCAAAGCAACTCTTCAGACATGGATTGGACTGGACAATGGGTTGGAGAGGGGTGCTGGTGAGGAGTTGGCGTCTTGGATCAGGTGGACACTTGAGACTATGTTGGCATCTCCTCCATGGAGGGGAGATGAGAGGGTAGTGGCGGTTAGAAGCTGGAGAAATGGACACGAAAAGAGAGAGTGGAGGGAGGGAGCGGGTTGTCTTATTAGGGGGAGAGCAATTGGTAGTATGTAGCAAGGTGTATAAAAGTTTTTGTGAGAGACTGACTTGATTTGTAAACTTTAACTTAAAGTACAATAAAAATAAAAAAAGGCAAAATTATACCTACACATTTACATGGTCAAACAGTTGTATAAATCCAGCTTTGAAACAATAGTCCCCCCGAACCCCCATTCAATATCTCACTGCTTCCCGGAGGCAACCAGGCTGAACTCTTTTAGCTGATTCTTTATGTCTGTATCTCCAAATTGCTAAATGACATGCTTACATTGTCCCTTAATAGGTTTTCCGTTTGAGCTATTACCTTTTAAATCTCCATTATGGAAGGGTTGTGTCATGTTTGCTTGTTTCCAGCAGCTCTGCTCCCCACACACTTCCATCTTTCATCCTCCTAATGTTGTTAAACTGTTATTATAAACCCGTGTGCTTAATATGCACGATTAACATATATTAACACTTATATCTTTTCTACATTGGTTTTCAAGTGCTCATCCTTGAAATCTTTTTACTTGGTTGTATCAGTATTCACTGTTATTATAACTATGTAAGTGCTATTCATAGCTTTTGTCTTATTGTACAGTATGATTTCCGCTACCCATCAGTCAGTTTGTCGTTCTGTGGTGGCTTGCGTGTTGCTGTGAAGCTTGAAACTATGCCACCAGTATTTGAAATACCAGCAGGGTCTCTCATGGTAGACAGATTTCAGCAGAGCTTTCAGACTAAGACAGACTAGGAGGAAGGACCTGGTGCTCTACTTCTGAAAAAAATTGACCAGTGAAAACCTTATGAATAGCAGTGGAACTTTGTCTGATATAATGCTGGAAGATAAGCCCCTCAGGTTGGAAGGCACTCAAAATACGACTGGGAAGAGCTGCCTCCTCAAAGTAGAGTCAACCTTAATGACATGGATGAAGTCAAGCTTTTAGGACCTTCATTTGCTGAGGTGCCACAACTTAAAATGAGAAGAAACAGCTGTAAACATCCATTAGGAATCACAACGTGGAGTCTACAAACTATGAATCAAGAAAATTTGAAGTACATGAAATGGAGCACATAAAGATCGAAAATCCTAGACAGTAGTGAACTGAAATGGAGCACATAAAGATCGAAAATCCTAGACAGTAGTGAACTGAAATGGAGCACATAAAGATCGAAAATCCTAGACAGTAGTGAACTGAAATGGAGCACATAAAGATCGAAAATCCTAGACAGTAGTGAACTGAAATGGACTGGTACTGGCCATTTTGAATTAGACAATCCTATGCCAGGAATGACAAATTGAAGTATGGCATCGCATGTATTGTTAAAAAGAACATTTCAAGATCTATCCTGAAGTACAATGGTGTCAGTAAGAGGATAATATCCATATGCCTGCAAGGAAGACCAGGTAATGTGAATATTATTCAAATTGACACACCAACTACTAAGGCCAAAGATGAAGAATTTGAAGATTTTTACCAACTTCTGCAGTCTGAAATTGATGAAGTTAAAAAGCAAAGATGTCACTTTGAGGTGTAAGGTGCCCCTGACCTAAGCTATGGTATTTTCAGTTACCTCATATGCACGTGAAAGATGGACAATGAATAAGGAAGACTGAAAAAGAATTGATGTATTTGAATTATGGTGTTGGTGAAGAATACTGGACTTCCAGAAGAACCAAGAAATCTGTCTTGGAAGGTATAGCCAGAATGTTACTTAGAAGCGAGAATAATGAGACTTTGTCTCACTTATTTTGGACACGTTATCAGAAGGGACTAATCCCTGGAGAAGAACATCATGCTTGGTAAAGTAGTTGGTGGTAAAGTGCCATTGAGTCTATTCCGACTCAACGATCCTATGTACAACAGAACGAAACACTGCCTGATCCTGCACCATCGTCACAATTGTTTCTATGCTTGAATCCATTGTTGTAGCCACCATGTCACTCCATCTCGTCGAGGGTCTTCCTCTCTTTCTCTGACCCTCTACCAAGCAGACCATCAATTGCTTATATGCAAGTTCAAGTTGAAGCTGAAGAAAAAAGTCCAGGAGAGCCAAAATACGCCCTTGAGTATGTCCTGCCTGGTAAAGTAGAGGGTCATCGAAAAAGAGGAAGATCCTCAGTGTGATGGATTGACACAGTGGCTGCAGCAATGGGCTCAAACATAGCAACAATTGTGAGGATGGCACAGGACCGGGCAGTGTTTCATTCTGTTGTGCATGGCATTGCTATGAGTTGGAACCACCTAACAACAACAAATCCTATGATTATATTTTCCTTTCTTTTTATAACTTTCTATTTTTCCTGAATTTAGAATTTTTTTTTATTTCTTAATTTTTTTACTTTATTACTAATTTGTAGCCAACCTCTTCCCCTAGTTGTACTCTTTTTCTCAATACATTCAAGCATATTAGGTATTCTAAAAAATTTTAACTGAAGAAATGCATCTCAGATCCTTCTGACCAGCTGCAGTCTGAACTGATTGCTCACTAGGCCCCCTGCACAGGTGTCTTCTTGGGCTCTCCCTTTATGACCATCCAGAAATTTCCTTCACCTTTTTCTTGCATTGGATCTCCTGTTGCCTGGGATCCACGTCCCTCTTTTTCATGGTTTTCTTCCTCAAAATCTTTTGGAGCATTTATTTTAGAAAATTTCTGAGAAATGGCACATGGTGCTGGGAAGACTATTAGACAGTTTTGATGGTGTGAATGTCTGTAAATGTCTTTATTCTACCTTCACATTTAATTGATAGCTTAGTTGGGTATAGAATTCTAGATTGGAAATAATTTTACCTCAAAACTTTGAAGACATTGTTCCATTATCCTTGTTAGATTACTAAAATGGGTTTCAAGGTTTGGGTTGTCAAACTCACAAGACTCAGCCAGGCTTTGTTGTTAGCTGAGGGCTCAGCTGGGACACTGGGACACCTGAGGCTGGAACATTCCAGGGGCTTCATTCACACGAATGAAAAGGGCTGGCAAGACATCTCTCCACGTGGTCTCTCCAGCAGGGTAGTCAGATATACTGACATGAGTGCTCCAAGAGGACAAACCCCAGTTCACATGATCATCAAGTCTTGCCTTACATCATGTCACTCATTGGTCAATGCCAGTCACATTGCCAAACCCAAGTCCATGTGGGAGGGGTCTACATAGGATATGAAAGCTGGGAGGTGAAGTTCATTGGGGTCCAGTCCACTTAAGTCACAGTTCACCACAGGGACTAAGCAGATTACTTAATGCCAGTTGAGAATTGAGCCACATGTCCCAGTCTCTGGGCTGAGTTCTGTCTCCAAGACCACTACTTGTAAAAATGTATACAGCACAACACTTGCCCGTTCACCTTTTTTCACATGTAAAATTTAGTGACACCAGCCACCTCCCTCACAGGTAACAGCAGTGATCACAGTCCAAGCACACAGTCCAAAGTTGAAGCTTTAATGATTATTTCCTAAAAAGCTGCAGTTGTTCAAATTCACAAGCCCCAATTTTAGTTGGTAAATCTGAGAGGTGTCTGGACAACAGTGTGTTTTGCTGCACAAATAAGTGTGTTCCAGAAAACTTTAAAACTTTAAACATGCTAGGGGAAGCCATCATTATCACCACTATGGGAAGGCTCAGCCCACCCGGAATTGGTGGATGGAAGGCTCACATTTTAAGATGAGCATGGCCAGGGAGGCTCCGAGCTTCTTGGCTAAGGTTGCTGACCAAGTGACAAATGAGCCTCAGTTCTTCCTGCCCTCCTGTTCCCTGGAGATTGGCCAGAATCAACTGCCATCGTGGCCCCTGCAGACTGTACGTACTCAGGGCTCCTTTTAAAGTCTTTGCTTTAAAATGATGACTTGGTCATGGTTTGACTCCTCCAGTGAGGGTGAAACACTCTTACTTTGTTACATCAACATTCGCCGTTCAACTTCTCCAGCCAGCCCCTCTCCCTGCCTGGATGACAGGTTCTGAGTGGGTGTAGGAGGAGGAGAGGGTGGCGTGCAGGACACAGGCCAGCCCTTACTTTTGTATGGTTTCCATGAAACACCACCGGCACCAATAGCAGCAGATATTTACTGAATCTACAACTTTAATCCAAATCAAGAAAATGTGAACGCTTATAGAAAAACAAGAAGGTGTGAGTTCAAATTGCCAGCCATCGCTTGAAGAAAAGGACATCTCCAAAGGAACTTTGTGTACTAGGTGGCAAGAAAAGAAATAGTTCATTAAATGTGTGCTATTGGTTTCATCTAGCATGTTCGCTATGGTGAATCGGCATCTCCAAGCAGGTAGTTGGGCTCCCTGTATGGCAGAGTGATAGTTTATGCATCTGTCAACCTTTATCATAGGCCTCTCCACAACCATCTTATCAAAGTCTTACGACTGTCTTATAAAACTTTGAGTATAACTTTATCATCTGAATGGATTATAACATCTTGCTGTTGTGATTTTGCTTGTTGAGTCATATCTAAGGTTTTTCCGAAATTTTCCAAGGTTTTTGTTCAGTTAGAGCAGTGAGACATTGTGGCCAGAAAAGGGGGGCTTGCTGCGTTACGTTTGCTAAAAGTGGGGTTGCCCTTAGTTGAGAAATACTGGTCGATGAACCACAGCCAGCGGCTGCTTCCGCTCCTCCGCGGTCCTCTCACACCCCCTGCGAAAGCCACATTCCAACTGTCCTCATTGTTAAAATGTTATGGAATAAAAGCTCACCTCCCTGTGACGTCCATCCCCTAGTCCTGGGGCTGCGGCGCAGGCCTCTGTGTCCCACCCTCTCCCTGTGACTGCCCCCAAAGCTCGAAAGAAGCCCCATCCCCGCCTCTGAAAACTCACTGCGTCACTGCGCACGGGTTTAGCCTTGCCCAAGTGGCCTCTAACATTCGCGCCACAATGCAGGGGTTCTCGGCTGCATTCTGCAGGTAGGAGTCTCAGTTAAACCGCTTACCCGAGGATACACTGCTCATATAACACGAAACCAGTTGTTCTGCTCCAAATTCAGCGCCTTTCACGGTAATCATTAGTTTTCTCCAATCTCTCTCTCCAGTGGCTTTTCTTTCCATTTTCAGTTCTGCTTGTCTCCTGTCGTAGAAGGCATCACTCTTTCCCACAGGCTCATCTTTTACCGTTAGACTTTGTGAGTGTGTCTCATCAAGAGGCGGAGTATATTTTTCCACCCTTGTCTTTGGGCCCAGTACAATGAGCGGAAATGTCATGGTGCCAGTTCCGGCCTCAGGTGGCGCGTGTTTCCACACGCTCACCTGCACTGCTGCCGTCACCAGACCGAGCAGAGCCTCACACCACCCAGCCAGCCCACAGGCTTGTAAGAAAAAAGTAATTGATTTTAAGTTACCGAGTTTTGGGGAATTTCTTTTGTAGAAGTTGCTGATACATTTGTTCAATTTTCAAAAAGCAAAAACTTCCCTCACGCAGTTGTTTTTCTTTCCATTGGTCAGCACCCTCACCTATGGCTTATTCCACAAACCTCCAATGTATTTCCACCCCACATCCCCACGGGAAGGCACTCCCCACCTCCCAATGGCCAGATCCTACTTGGTCCCAGTGCCTTTACTGCATCGTGTCCTCCTGTCCTGAAACTCCCATCCTTGGCTATCATGACCCTTCCCTCTTCAGGTTCTTGTTGGTCTCAACCTTGGACCCTGGCTTCTCCTCTCCCCCGGAGCTTGCTTCTGGGTTCTCTCTGCCTCTCGCTCTGTTTCCCTCTCTACAGGGATCCCATCGTCTCCGATGATCTCAAGGCCCATCAAAGTGCTGGCAACCGTTTCCGATGCCACCTCTCGCCAGAGTCCTGGGAGTGTGTGTGTGACCACTAGAAACTCCACCAGGGGTCCTGACGGTTTTAAGCACAGAGTGCTGGCAGGCTTGTGGAGCAAGGACCGGCACGGGGAGAGACAGAAGCCTCCGGCAGTGGTCCGGGCAAGAGGTGATGTGGCCAGACTCGCCCTCGGGGTCACCAGAAACCCCGAGTTGAGCACCCATGCTTCCATTAAGCCAAGGTTGCTAATTTCAGAGCGGAATTTCTGGGTGTGTGCTTGGGTGCAGGACTTCACTTTCATCTGGTGAATGTAGCCGTGGTTAGATCAGCCCAGTGCTGCAGCCTGTCACACTCCTGGTTATATTTTGTTATCCACTAATTAGGCTTTCCTTCCAGACTTGAGTCACTGCGTCGTTTAATCAACGTGTTACCTGCGTCCCACCTAAGTCACTGATAACACTGAATAGAAAGGACCCAGCAGAAAGAAAGACCATTATCCATTTTAGCCACTAGAGGGCTGCGTGTCCCAGAAATTGAGGCAGGTGCTGCTTGGAACAGAACAAGGATTTGAGCGTTGTTGATTCTATGGGGTTTGGCGTCTGAGGGGAGCACGAGGCGGGGGGGCGGGAGGGCCTGGAAGGAGAGTAGGCCCATCGGGGAACTGCAGGTGGTTGCGGCATCAGCAGATGCTGGGATGGCAGGACGTAGTGGAGAGAGGGGTGGAAACCAGGTCACAGGGGAATCATGTTGCCAACCACACACTCCTGGGCTTTTCTGCAGCAGTTGAAACATCCCAGAGAAGATTTAGTGATGGGGAGAGAGGAGGTATGGTCATGAGGTCTTCACATCTGTGAAGGAAGAGGAGGGGGTTCCGCTGTGGAGAGCCCCTGATCCTGAAGAATTAGAGGGAGATGCAGTTTGCCCCTGTGTAAGCAAGGCCACCTGAGATTCATGCCACTATCCCTTCCTCCACTCCAGACAGTGCCAGTGCAGCTGCTACCACAGCGTCCCACTCACCCCCCACCATGAGGGTGGACACGTGACCAGGCTAGAAATAGACACTGTCCAGGGAGGAGGATGAGAGCCAGACGGGGCCACCAGAGACCTCAGGAGATGTGATACATGGACACTAGGAGACAGACGGGTCTCTCTCTTCCTTTTGAGTCATGTACCACCATAAGCATATAGGTTTGGGGAATGCCAGTGGCCACTTTGCCACCATGGGCACACATCCTGCCCAAGAATGAACCCACACTGAGAGGGCAGTGGAGAGACAGCCCTGATGATGTGGTTTACATCCCTGGATCTAGCCATGCCTGAAACTGGATCCATCTTTGGAGTTCTCAGTTATGTGAACAAACATTTATTTTGCTTAAGCTACTTTGAGAAGAGTTTCCATCACTTTCAACTGAAGAGGTCCTGACCAAATCATAGGATTGGACAGATCTCTTCCAATCCTATGATTTGGTCATCTTGAGCCAAAAAAAAAAAAACCAAAAACCGTTGCCATGGAGTCGATTCCAACTCATAGCGACCCTATAAAACATTACTTAAAAATAAGCTAGAGTAAACCATTCATAGGCTGTAAAAGGTTAGAGGAAAAAGACTGTGGCTAGAAAGGACAATAAGGTCAAACGGATTTTTCAAGGTAGGGGGATGTGCCCAGGCTGGATGGCAGAACAGGAAAAAGGGCGGCAGAGAGAGAACAGCTGAAGATGGCAAACTTCGATACGTGGGAAAGTGCGTGATTAAAGAAAGAGATTAAGGCATTCAAGGCAAAGGCAGATGGGCCAATCTTGGAAATGTAGGGGGACATCTCTTCACCAAGCCTGAAGACGAGATGTGCGGCCTGTAGAGAAGATGGAGACAGTTACGTTTAAGGGTATATATGTATATATATCCCTAGGTGGTGCAAACGGCTAACGCACGCAGCTGCTAACTGATAGATTGGAGCTTTGAGTCCACCCAGAGATGCCTAAGAAAGGCCTGGCAACCTACTTCGGAAAATCAGCCACTGAAAACCCTGTGGAGCACGATTCTACTCTGACATATATGGGGCCACCATAAGTTGCCACCAAGTCAATTCTTACTCATGGTGACCCCATTTGTTACAGAGTAGAACCAAGTGCCATACGGTTTTCTTGGCTGTCATCTTTATGGAAGCAGATGATCAGGGCTTTCTTCTGTGGTGCCTCTGGGTGGGTTCGAACCACCAACCTTCAGGTTAGTAGTTGAGTGCAAACTGATTGTGCCACCCAGTGCTCTCTCTCTCTGCGTATGTTGTTATTGTGTGCTGTGGAGTCAATTCTGACTCATAGTGACCCTATGTGACAGAGGAGAACTGCCCCATAGGCTTTTTTGGGCTACAAGCTTTATGGGGGGGTTGGGTGGTACAGTGGTTAACAGCCTGACTGCTAACCAAAAGGTCAGCAATTCAAATCCACTGGCTGCTCCTTGGAAGCCCTTGGGGGCAGTTCCACCCTGTCCTATAGGGCTGCTATGAGTTGGAAACCACTTGAAGGCAATGTTTTTGTTTTTTTATCTTTACGGGTGGAGCCCTGGTGGTGCAGTGGTTAAGCACTTATCTGCTAACCAAAAACTGGGTAGTTTCAAGCCACCAGCCACTCCGCAGGAGAAAGATGCGGCTCCTTCCATAAAGCTTACAGCCTTGGAAACCCTTTGGGCCGGTTCTCCTCTGCTACAAGGTCGCTATGAGTCCGAATTGACTCAGCGGCAATGAGTTTGGTTTGGGTTTAATTTTTAAGGGAGCAGGTCACCACGTCCTTTCTCCGGCCGACCTGGTGGGTTGGAGCCACAGACCTTTTCGGTTAGCAGCTGATTGCTTAACCATTTCGCCACCAGGGAGCGCTCTCTCCCTATGTATAACCAAAAACCAAGCCCCTTGCGGTGGAGTGGTTCCCGACTCACAGCGAGCGAGGTGAAGCAGGGGTGACGGCTCTGAAGAGTGAAAAAACGAGTACGCGCCGGGAAATCAGCAAGGCCCATAAACAGCCCTTCAGAGAAATTGTCTCTTCAAAATCGCACTGGGTACAACTCGTGTGCAACTTTTTGTTACTTCTTGGCTAGTTACCATCCCTCTGACAGCACAGAGGCTTCCTCTCTTGAGGCAGCCTTGAACCCGAGCTGCGTTTGGAATGACTTAGCAGGGAGGTACCTAGTGTGGTCTGGACAGGCGGAAGGGATCAGGCTTTTGAGCAATGGGGCGCTAAAGGGATAAACACACACACACACACACGAAAACCCAAACCCGTTGCCGTGGAGTCGATTCTGACTTATGGCTACCCAATAGGACAGGGTAGAATTGCCCCATCAGGTTTCCAAGGAGCGCCTGGTGGATTCAAACTGCCGGCCATTTGGTTAGCAGCTGTAGCTCTTAACCACTAGCGACCAGGGTTTCCACTAATGGGATATTGGGCCAAATATGCCACTATAATGGCAAAAGCATGCCTTCCTTACTGTGCCCGGCTGGAGGCAGCTGCGGGTCTGTGCCCTCGCATGTCTTTCGGGATGCGCAAAGAGGGTACCTCGCGCTGCCCCAGGTGATCTGGCCGTGAGCAAGGTGAGGGCCTCAGGGACCTGGGGCACCAGGCACCTCCAGTGAGGTGGGGCCAGGGAGTTTGCCCTAGTGTCCTAGGACGGCCTAACCAATACCCCAAGTGGGTAAGTTTAAAGAACAGAAATTTATCACCTCACAATTTGGAGGCTGAAAGTCGAAAGTAAAGGTCTCTGCTGTATGGATTCCTTCTGAGGGTCCCTCCCCTAGTTCCTGGTGGCTGCCACCATTCTATGTTCCTCTGCTGCTTATAGATACACCTGTCACTGGTGTCTCTTCCCCCTGGATGTCTCCCTCTCATTAAACACCACTCTGAAGGGTATATAGGTTTAGGACCCACCCTACTCTGGTATGACCTTTGTTTGACCTCACAAAAGAAAAGCCCTATTTCCCTAAACAGGGTCACCGTCACAGGTACTAGGGTCAGGATTTCAACGTGTCTTTTGGGGACAGAGTTCAATTTGTAACGGCACTCATCTATGCCTTTTCATAGGCAGCTGTGCCCAGAGTCTGGCCCTACAGCTAGAGGCCAGGGCCAAACCTTGAGCCTGTCCCCACATGAAGGCGCGAGCGTCCTCTCATCCTCCCAGCCCAGCTGCTCAGCTCAGGTGCAAGCCTGGATTCAGACAGGAACCACCAATGACCACTGAATGAAGTCACCACTCGGGCTGATTGTGCTGGCGCTGCTAGACGCCCGGCTGTGGTGCACTCCGCTCCTCCCTCCCACACCCGCAGCAGCTCAGAGTCTCATTCACAAAAGCAGTAAGGCCATCGCCGAGCGTGTGTCATACTGAAGCAGAGGCAGTTTCTGGACAGAAGGAACAACAAACACCGCAGGTAGGGCCTTGCCCCTTCCTGGAGTCCCAGAATCACAGAGCCCTTCTGTCCCCAGTGCTGGAGTCCTGAGGGTGGGGCTGAGGGTCACAACAAGGTTGGTGGCACTTTTTAAAAATCAACAGCCCTTTGTCCCAGTGACACTTTTTAAAAATGTGACAGCCCGGTCCTTGGGGTAATGGGGTTTCCAAACCTCATAAGGACTAGATCTGGGGGACATCAACAACTAAAGACTTGGAACAATGTTGCAGTGTATTCAGAGTCCCTGGGTGCACCTGACGTCTTTTTTTTTTTTAAGCATATAGAGCAGGCCTGACACGTAGGCCTGACACGTAGCAGGCACTAAATCAGCATTAGGTGTTATTAGACAGCCCTTATCATCTCTCACCCCCTGTCCCCCATTCGCTCCCCACTGTCATCTGTTCCCTCTTCCATCTCCAGAACCTTTTTTCACAGGCAGGCTTAAAGGCCAGCTATCTTCATGCACCACCACTTGTCTGTCAGTTTGTTGTACAGTGGTGGCTTGTGTGTTCAGAAGAGGACGTGGAACCACGGATGTCATTGCTGATGTCAGATGGATGCTGGCTGAAAGCAGAGAACACCAGAAGGATGTTTACCTGCGTTTTATTGACTATGCAAAGGCATTAGACTGTGTGGATCATAACAAATTCTGGATAACATTGCAGAGAAGGGGAATTCCAGAACACTTAATTGTGCTCGTGAGGAACCTGTACATAGACCAAAAGGCAGTCGTTCAAACAGAACAAGGGGAACGGTGTGGTTTGGAAAGGTGTGCATCAGAGTTGTATCCTTTCACCATACTTATTCAATCTGTGTGCTGAGCAAATAATCCAAGGAACCAGACTTTATGAAGAAGAACGGGGCATCAGGATTGGAGGAAGACTCATTAATATGCGTTACCCAGATGACCCAACCTTGCTTGCTGAAAGTGAAGAGGACTTGAAACACTTACTAATGAAGATCAAAGACTACAGCCTTCAGTATGGATTACACCTCAACATAAAGAAAACAAAAATCCTCACAACTGGACCAATGAGCAACATCATGATAAACGGAGAAAAGATTGAAGTTGTCAAGGATTTCATTTAACTTGGCTCCACAATCAACAGCCATGGAAGCAGCAGTCAAGAAATCAAAAGATGCATTGCACTGGGCAGATCTGCTGCAAAACGTTGAAAAGCAGAGATGTCACCTTGAAGACTAAGGTGCGCGTGACCCAAGCTATGGTATTTTCAATCATCTAATATGCGTGGGAAAGCTGGACAGTGAATAAGGAAGACCGAAGAGGAATTGATGCCTTTGAATTGTGGTGCTGGAGAAGAATATTGAATACACCACACATGGACTGCCGAAAGAACGAACCAATCTGTCTTGGAAGAAGTACAGCCAGAGTGCTCCTTAGAAGTGAGGATGGCGAGACTTTGTCTTATGTACTTTTTGGACATGTCCCTAGAGGTCATCATGCTTGGTAAAAGATAAGAGTCATTGAAAGAGAGGACCCTCTTCTCCATCATTGACACAGTGGCTGCGGCAGTGGATTCAAGCACAGCGATTGTGCGGATGGCACAGGACTGGGCAGTATTTCGTTCTATTGCACACGGGGTTGCTATGAGTCAGATGGAACCTACTTTATGGCACCTAACAACACCCTTAATGATGTGGTTACAGCCTTGGTACGGCATTCGAGGCTCTCTGTCAGCTTCCCAGCCCTCTCCGCGTGTCCACACACCCAGACACATGAATGCTCTCCTTCTCACGCTCTGGCCATGCCATGTTTCATGCCCCTGTTGCTCTTTCTGCCCGGATTCCCTTTTCTTATTCTTGAACCCAAACCCTGGGGACACCTCGGGCTTCTCTGGGCTTGGTGAGCGAGACAACACCAAAGCATGAGCTCGGAGCCGGCGGCCCAGACTCTATCTCCATTGGCTCACAGCCATGCTGAGAGGCGAGCACTCCTTCCACCTCGTTTTACAGGACATGAAGCTTGCTTTTCGCAGGAAGTGAAGCTTAGTGAGTGTCAAGGTCAAACAGCTGGTGGTGGGACAGCATTTATGGCCAGGTCTGGTGCCCGCAAAGCCCCCGTCATCCCATTTACTCAACACAAAACCTCTCACACCGTTTAAAAGGAGTCAGAGGTTTTTGAGGTGGGGAGAGGACAGTAAGAGGACATGGAGACAGCTCCCCCAGTACAGAGCGTGTATGGTGAACTTGGATCGCGTCCATTCACCCGAGCTGCGACACGCTTCCCAGGACCCCCTCCCCACACAGTGATGGATTAGGGTCTGATTATCGTGTCTGAGTTACAAGGAAAGTGAAGCAGCAGCCACGCTGATGCTGGAAGGTGGTGCAGGGTCACCGTTCCAGCTTCGGTGCTGTGGCCAACTGGCTGGCTCACCGGTGGACGCAGCAGCGCCCTGGGACCCCCACAGCCTGGGCTTCTGCTTCTTGGCATCTGAGACTTCCTGGTGAATGGCACTGCTGTCCTGCAGCTCCACCCCCTCCGGGCTGGACTGGAGGAGGGAGAAAGCAGAGTGGGGCCCAGCTCTTCCACGTGGGCCCAGACTGACTGGGGCCCAGAGCTGGGTGGAGGGCACAGGCTTGCATCCGTCTAAGCCCTCCAGCAAACCCCACAGAGCACTTGGTGGGTCCTCACATCAAACCCTAACTGCCTCGTTGGATGAGTTTCAGTGACTGTTGGATGAATGAAGAAATGAGGTTGAGTAAATATTTTGGCCACTTTGGGCTTCACATTTCAGCATTAAAATGAGGTGAACTCATTCTTTCCAACTTTGGCTAAAGGATAAATTACTGATACATATTACACCATGTTCTCTCCAAGGGCCCCTGTGATCACAGCTTTTTAAAGTCATAGATGTTTCAGTGTAGTAATTACCTTATAACCTGTACTGAATTGATGGTAAAGGGCTGTGGCCTTTGGTGTGTTCTTGAAGGTGACGTAGTCTTCCAAACTTCAAACCTCTGCGTGGAGTAAACTTACCTTCATTAAATGAGTCTAACTTTTGAAATCCTTCAACTGGCTGACCTTAGTACTGGAATCCAGGACTCCCTGGTTGTCCTGTGGCCACGATGAACCAAGTGCCTCCACCAGTGAGTGTGAAGAGCTGAAGAGCACGGCCTTCCCAGGTGGCGCCTGGATTTGGACTTGGGGGTCAGTCAGATGGAGCCTTAAATCTGCTGCCAATGTTTGATCCTGAGCAAGTTCCTGGACCTCTCTGTGGCTCCATGTCCTCTGTGGAGCGGAGGCTGTCATACAACTTGCCTTGTGCTTAGCCAGCCAGGCTTACAATTCTCTGTTGTTTTAATTATGGCAGTTACCTAACAGCACTTTCCATATTCCAAAAACAAAATCATGTCTTCTTTTACATCCACCTTCAATCTTTTCAATCGTCTTAGGAAAACCAAGTCCAGCTTT
The DNA here is from genome assembly GCF_024166365.1 of Elephas maximus indicus. Lineage (NCBI taxonomy): Eukaryota > Metazoa > Chordata > Mammalia > Proboscidea > Elephantidae > Elephas > Elephas maximus. The sequence goes on along the minus strand of NC_064832.1, from coordinate 29,339,125 downwards.
TTAAGGTCTCTTTATACTTCAGACCTTTATCCAACTATGAGGTCCCTAGGTGGTGCAAATAGTTTTTGCTCAAGTGCTAACCTAAAGGTTGGCAGTTCAAACCCACCCAGCGGTGCCACAGAAGAAAAGTTGGGAGATCTGCTTCTGTTAATATTAAACCCATTGCCATTGAGTCAATTCAGACTCATAGTGACCTGATAGGACAGTAGAACTGTCCCATAGGGTTTCCAAGGAGCACCTGGTGGATCTGAACTGCCAACCTTTTTGGTTAGCAGCCGTAGCTGTTAACCACTATGCCACCAGGGTTTCCTCTGTTAATATTACAGCCAATAAAATCCTATGGAGTAGTCCTACTCTGTAACACATTGGGTCCCCAAGAGTGACAAATGACTCAACAGCAACAAACAATACTCACTATTTCAGTGTGGACCCTCACACAAAAATATCCAAAATCTTCCTCAAAGAACAAGCAGGAAAAAATAGCAATTATCCATGCCATGTACAATATTCTTTTGGATAAAAACAGAAAACAAGTAAAAGAAATAAAATCTTAATTTCCTTTAACATTAGTAGTCTAGCAAGATCTGTAAATCATTTTGAAACAACTATCTTTTCCTGTTCTTAAAAAAGTTTCCTTTTTTTTCCTTTAATTTCTCTTTCCTTCACATTATTTTGGTCATTTTCAGGTCTTGTCTAACTTCCAGAATACACTATGGCTCAGAGTGGCTGCATCTCTTGAGAAATACACTACTGTTTCTAGGGACAGAGGCTTTCCCGAGTTCACCTTCCTTGCCCCCGTCATCCATTGCTCCAGCACAGCCCACCAGGGGTCTGGGAGTGACAGGCACTTGGGCCAGGGTGCCTGTTTTCAAAGGGCAATCCTAGTATTTGGGCAGGCGCCTGGCTCTGGAGAGGAGCCTTATCCAAGAACATAATGATCTCAAGTCCCTGCTGGCTTCACTCCAGGACCTTAACACCAAGGGAGCCTCCAGACAGCAGGGAGCAGAGCTCCCGACAGTCCCTGATGCCCTGGGCCGTCTCTCCTTCACAGCCTGGAGGGCGATGGAGGGAGAGCTGGAGTCTGCCCTCAGGACACTGTGGGCATGGATCCCAGACAGAGCCCACGCTAGATCTGGAGAGTCAAACCTCCGGGAGCCTCCAAAACCCAAAACCAAACTGACAGCCATCCAGTTGATTGTGACTCATAGCGACCCTATAGGACGGAGCACAGCTGCCCCAGAGGGTTTCCAAGGCTGAAATCTTTACGGAAGCAGACTGCCAGCGGCGTCTTTCTCCCATGCTGGCAGTCTGAGTTTCTGCAAACATACGTGAGAGTGACCCCTAGCTGTGGTGATGTGTATATGCAGAGCCGGCCTCACCAGCGCTGGACGACCAGGCACTGATCTGACCAGGCCTCCTGGACAGCAGAGGGCGTGCTAGGAGGCGCAGGGCCTCCCTGTGTGGAGGTGACAAGAACAGACTCGCGACATCACTGTCAGAGTGGCAGAGGAATGAAACTGACCAAGGGGTGTGTGGTACTTTTTTATTTAATCAGTCTTCATTTAAACATGTGCTTTTGAAACAGCTTGTTAAATACGATCTTTGCGGGATTCAATTCTCCCAATATTTACAGTGAACTTTGCACAAACGTATTTTGACTGTAAGCTTTCTGCTCCCCCTTTCGCATTAATAAGTTATAAATTTATATTACAACACAACCCCGGCTACTTCCTCCATTGCCTCTGAGGCCCTAGTTTTCTGTTTGGCAAGTACTAAGCTAGGACACAGGGTTGCTAGGAAAGAGCTAACTCAAGCCCAGAGGAAATAATATCTTGTTTATCAAGAAATTACAAAAACACCTTGTTTTCCAACTGGAAACGTGTGTCTCACAAGGTGGTGGTGCAGTGTTAAGCAACCAAAGAAATTTCCGACAGCTAGTTCACCTTCATTTTTTATATTTACACTACCTCTTTTAATCAAATAAGCACAACTGGACAAGTCAAATCCTAAGGGCCTTTGGACTGTCAGGACTTCAGCGACTCGGGAATGAAGACCGCTGGGGGCTGTCCGCGGAACCTTCCGCGTGGGCACTGGCCGGAGCGCTGCCCAAGGAGCTGCGGTGGGCCTGACCATGTGCTCAGGCCTCCGGTTGCGCACAGCACACAGACACCTGGGCCCCAGCCAAGGCTGGTGAAACGTGGCCAGGGAATTCTTCAGATGCAAAACTACAAAGGGCACTGATGGGGGAACACACTTGTCTTTCCTCTGAGCATAGAAAGAGCTGGTTGAATAAAAGTAAAGAACCCAGCAGCCAAGTATTATAAGCAGCGTAGGTTCTTACAGAAAGCAACAACACATGGTTTAGAAACAGAATTATGAAACCATACAGATTAGTAATTGTGCCTTTAATGTTTTGTAAATACAGCTTTAAGATTCCATTTTACATCCTGATGTCTGAAAACAAACCATGACCTTCTGTTTTTTTGTTTCCATGCCTGTTTGAAACAATACAAATTAACTCCTTAATCACCAAATATTTCTGTTCTCTACTTTGTCACTGAAGACGACTTGGATGTGCAGTTATAGAGAGGGACAGCTTACTAGAAAACAAACTGAGACAAAGAGGTTTTTAGCCACCTTGAGAAGCTGTCTGTGCATTTATTTCCTCCTGGGGGCAGGTTCCCTAGTTAGGAAAGTGGTGCGTACATGCCAGGCATCCTGATGCGAGGACCCCTGCTCTAAAACATGCTTTTGCCACAGAATGTCCGTTACCTAACAACAGATGCGACTGAGACAGCCCAAGCACTCACGACCCTACAGGAGTCAGTGTGACCCAGCAGAGGCCGCATCTACAGCCGCGGTTCTTAACCATCTGCTCGAGGCCATTCACTGACCAGGTCATGCCTGGGCCCTCTGTGCTGGTGACTGCTGCTACTCCATCCTAATTTTACTAAGTCAGTCCCGTTTACCCTGATGGCAGGGCAGGTTGGAGGGCTGTGGGCCATGAGTTGGGTGGGATGGAATGTGGGATGGTGGTGGGTGGAGCTGAAAGGGAGGCATCCGCCTGGGACGTTGGGCGCCACTGTTACAGGGCAAAGACAGCAAGCAGGGAAGAAAGAGCGTGTAATGATGGGACACAGCAGCCGGCTTTTTTGATCTTTCAGTGCTTATTTAAGAAACCTGTTTGTCTAAGTTCAGAGAGGCAAGCCGATTTTGCCCCCCAATTCTCCCCCCCATCTCAGGTCCTCCGGAGGACCCAGTGGCACCCACCACTGAGCCCCTCCTTGGCGGCTCATGGTGACCAGGGCCAGCCTGCAAGTGCACAGCCCTACGGCTTCTCATCAACAAAGGGTTAGCATTGCGTTGATCACTGTCTAATACAATGGCTCTGATTTCACAGAAATAATCACAGACTTGATTAAAGCAGATATATTATACTAGGTTAATTTCTTTCATTCAAACATTTATATTCCATCTACCCTGAACAACGAATTGAGGAAAAACAGAGGCACCTCCAAAGCCTTCCAAGAATGATTACTTGCTGACATGACACTCATTGAACAAACTGAGCAGGTGAGACGGAGGACTGCTGGAACGGAACCCGGTCCTCAAGGGGCAGTTTTCTTCAAGTCTCGAATCTGCTTAATTAAGTAGTTCTTTTCATCAGTGAACTGCTCGTCATCCGTCCTTTCTTTCTGGAAGGTGCTCAGAAACTCGATGAGCTTGGGTTGATTTTTTAACAGGATCTCCACAATTGGCTGCGTTTTGTGAGGACTGGCCACAAACACCTGAAATGCAAAGAACAAATACCCACCTATAGGAAATGTCTAGAACAAGCAAGTGTACAGAGACCGACGTTTGTTAGTGGTTACCGGGGGAAGCAAGGTGGAGGGGGAAGGGAACTCATTGCTTAGTGGACGCTGACTTCTCTCAGGATGAGGGGAAGTCTGCGAGCAGATGTTGGCAAAGGCTGAACAACCCGATGAACACAGTTGACCCAATGAGGACTACATTTTACATTTATTTTGGCGTGAAACAAGAGAAGCTTCATTTGTCTAATACATTTAATCTTTTTTTAGAAAGAAATATTGTTGCATTAGTTATTTATGTAGCTACCAAAAAATACCAGACAATTTTTAGCTAAAACTCCACAGCAACTCCTTCGTAAACAAACAATAACCAGAGGAGCCACACACTTTTGACTCCAGCATGTCATTTCCTGACATACTGATAGTTACTACATAAGCATCAGGCATTTGACCTACTAGCGTAAACAAGCCTGAGGTGCTTTTTTTTTTTTTTTTTTAGTAACAATTTTTATTTTTCTGGTAGAATTTATACAACATAAAATTCATTTTAAACCGTTTTAAAGTGTAGAATTTAGTGGCATTTAGTACACCCACGAGGTTGTGCAGCCATCACTGCTGTCTAGCTCTAGAACATTTTCATCCTCCCCAAAGGAAAGCCTGTGTCCATTAAGCAGTTACACTCTTCATTCTCCCCCACCCACTCGCCCCCTCCTTGCAACCACTAATCTGCTTCTGTCTCTATCACTTTCCCTATCTTGGATATTGCATGTAAATACAATATGTGGCCTTTGGTGTCTGGCATCTTCAATCATAACATGGTCAAGATTCATCCATGTCACAGCATGTGTGAGTACGCCGTTCCTTTTTGTGGCCAAATGATAGTCCACTGTGTATACTACATTTTTTATCTGTTCATCTGTGTTCATAATAAAATACTGTTTTATTTTTAAATATCATTTAAAAGTCAATATTATATTTTGAGTTATTGTGTCCTGTAGAGTTAGTCATTGCTGTCTTTTGTAGTATAACTGAGATGTTGTTAGTCCAGGCCAGTGATTTCAGCAGAGGTGCACGTACGTGTGTGTGGATCTTTATAAAAATACAGGGTGCCAGACCTCCCTCGAGCTCTACAGAGTCGGAGCCTCTGTGAGGTGAAACCTAGGCAATTGTACTTTTTAAGCTCCACAAACGTCAGAAAACAGAAACACTGGTGACCTCCAGGGAAGGAAAGTGAGAGCATGGCTTTTCACATTTGTACTTTTTCAATTTTGAGCCAGGTCAACATATTACCTGTTCAGAAATAAGTTATATATATATATATAAAGCACAATTACACTGAAATAACATATGTTGTTTATGTTTACATATAGAGGTACTGGGGAAAGGGACAGAAGGTGCTTGGGATGGGGAGGGAGGGAGAAGAGATAGATGATAAGGTCTGGTTCTATCTGTAATGTTTTCTTTCTTTAAAAAGAGATTTGAAGCAAAACGGCAATATATGTTCAATGTATGTGGTAAGTATATTGGTATCTGTTATTTTCTGTTGGAATGATTTTATAATTAAAAACAAACCTTTACAAAGTTTTTAAAGTAAAAGTAAAAAGTGTTCCTAGATAGCTCTGATGTGCCCCTAGCTAGCTGTCAACAAGGTGAGTATGAAACATGAATCCTCCATAAGGAAGTAAGGCCAAGGGGCTTTCTGAACATTAACACAAGTGACAGAAACATGAGCCGGGTTGTCAGGGTCCCCGGGGAGTGTTCCCTATTCCAGGTACTTTATTTTAATTGTGGTAAATATATATGTAACTGAATTTTCCATCTCAACATTCTTTCCTTGGGGCAGGGCCAAGATGGCGGAGTAGTCAGAGGTTTTCTGTGGTCCCTCTTACAACAAAAACCAGAAAAAACAAGTGAGTCAACAAAGAAAAAAAAAAAAAAATTTTTTTTTTTTTTTTTTAATCTAGGAGCCCTGATCATCAAAGACAAAGTTGAGGAGTCAGACTGAACGGTAAGGGGAGGGAGAGACAGTTCAGAAGCAGCGAAGCACCGGCTGTGACGTAGCCGGCACCCTGCAGGCTGGGTCTGCCGGCGCACGCAGGCTGAGGCGAGCAGTGGTGCTCTGGGCGTGTTTCACCACTTCGGGAGAGGCCAAAGGGCAGAGAGATCATACAAGGTTCTGGAGCAGGGGGAAAGTGGTGCTGGACCTGTGAAAGTTAAGTGCAAGCATCTAACTTACTGCAGGGGGTCAAAATAACCCTTTCCCTTCCCGGACTTTCACAGTGGAGAAGTGCCATTTTCCCCTCACCCACCCGCTTCTCTGCTCAGCTCTGAAACCAGTCCAGCAGTATTCAACAAATGCCACACCCCCTAAAGCGGAACTAATGGCTATCCACACCCAAACCAGTATTGCCACTTTGCGGGGGGCGGGGGGTGGGGGGTGGGGGGTGCACACCAAGCCCCCTAAGCCAGGAACTCAGGACTATCTGCACCCAAACCAGTCTCGGGGCTTTAAAAAAATCACCATGCCACCTAAGGTGGGAACTCAGGGCAGGCACTGCCCCTTTGCCTAGGTACTGGCATAAGGGGTCCATGGGATTTTAATGCCCTTCACCACTGCCTAGATCCATGTGGGCTGATTCAACAGCACAGGCCCTCATTAGCACAGAACAGCAGGGCATATACCTGAAGCCTATTTTTATCTGCAGCAGCCAAGGGGGAGTTGCGAATTCATGACATTTGACACCACCCTGCCTGGCACATCAGTGTCCTGAAGGCCAGTGGTATCACCATTCCATCTAGCCGCCCATGACAGGAGTCCAAGAAAAAGTGGTACCTCCCAGTCCTTACAGCCAACAGCACTGGGTGTCCAAAGTCTGGCTGTAAAACCCACCCACCTATGTGCTCTACGGGGCAGGGACATGCCTTCCACCCAGGCAATCCGGGGCAGCCATCAGCCCCCTGTCTTGCTCAGCACATAGCCCCCTACTGCAGCCAGATACCTGTGCCTGCTCTAAACACCCCTGTGCAGTCCTACCCATCTAGGACTGTAGATGAGAGTCTGAAATACACACCTGGTGATTGATGACCTGGATACCTGAGTTGAAGCCACACAAAAGTGAACAGAGTCCCGGGCTCACCCACCTAGTAGCTGCTCTAACCATCTGATGACAGGACATGAGAGCTACAAAGACACGAATAACCAAAGTAGCTCACACGCCCAGCCTACTTGGGCATATCAAAATGAAACAAACAAAAAAAAAAGCTAGGACACAGTAAGCAAACATACAATAAATAAATATAGTAACTTATTGATGGCTTGGAGACAACAGTCAATATCAAATCACATAAAGAAGCAGGTCAAGATGGCTCCAGCAAGTGACCAAAACAAAGAATCAGAAAGCCTTTTGGAGGAAGAGAAGATCTTGGAATCACTGGAGTTAGAATTCAAAAGATTAACATACAGAGCTCTTTGAGATATCAGGCAAAACTGAGACCAAACCAATGAACACCCAGACTAAACAATAGAGGAATTCCAGAAAACAATACAAGAACAGAATGACAAATTTAGCAGGCTGCTAGGAACCATAGAGAGCAACTGAAATCCTGAAGAATAACAACAAAATTTCAGAATTATACAATGCAATATAGGTTATAGGAGCAGAACTAAGGCAAAGGAAATTAGAATCAGTAAGATTAAAGATAAATCCCTTGGCACCAATTTATTTGAGGAAAAATCAGACAAAAGAATTTTTAAAAATGAAGAAAATCTTAAGAATTATGTGGGACACTATCAAGAGGAAAAACCTACCAGTGATCAGAGTACCAGAAAAGAGGTGAATAATAGAAAATAGAGAACTGAAGATTTACAGGCAGAAAACTTCTCAGATATTGTGAAAGACAAGAAGATTTCTACCCAAGAATCTCATCGAATCCCACACAAGGTAGATCCCAAAAGAAAGTAACCAAGACATATAATCAAACTTGCTAAAACCAAAGATAGAATCTTAAGAGGAACTAGGGATAAATGAAAAATCACCTGCAAAGCAAAGTCAGTAAAACTAAGCTCTGACTTCTCAGCAGAAATCAAGCAGGCAAGAAGGTAATGAGATGACATACGTAAAGCCTTGAAGGAAAAAATTGCCAGCCAAGAATTATATATCCAGAAAAACTGTTTCTCAAATATGATGGTGAAATTAGGGCATTTCCAGACAAACAGAAGTTAAGGGAATTTGTAAAAACCAAGCCAGAATTACAAGAAATATTAAGGGGACTCCTTCGACTAGAGAACCAACGGTATCAGACAACAACCCAAGACTAGAACACAGGACAGGACAACCAGATATTAACCCAGATAGAGAAGTTGCAAATATAAGTCAAAGCTAAAAGACTGAAAATAAAGAAACAGAGATGTTAATATGTAAATTATGACAACATTAAAACAAAAAGAGGGACTAAATATGTAGTCATAGAACTTCCACATGGTGAAGAAGTTAAGGCAATATCAAGAAATAAAAGATTGGTTTAAACTCAGAAACACAGTGGTAAATTTTAAGACAACTACAAAAGAAATAACAAAACTACTCATCAAAATAAAAAAGAAGAAAAACATAAAGACTCAGCAAACACAAAATCAACAATGATGAAAACACATAAACAAAAACAACTCAGCACAGAAAATTGAGTGGAAAAAAGAAACTGTGAACACCACAAAAAAAAACCCTCAAAATGACAGTAGTAAACTCATACCTATCAATAATTACACTGAAGGTAAATAGACTAAATGCACCAATTAAGAGACAGAGAGTGGCAGAATAGATATATGCTGCCTACAAGACACACACCTTAGACACAAAGACACAAACAAACTAAAACTCAAAGGATGGAAAGAAATACATCAAGCAAACAACAATTAAAAAAGAGCAAGAGTGGCAGTATTAGTCTCTGACAAAATAAACTTTAAAGCAAAATCCACCAAAAAGGATAAGGAAAGATACTGTGTAATGATTAAAGAGTCAATACACCAGGAAGACATAACCACAATAAATATTTACGCACCCAGCGACAGGGCTCCAAAACACATAAACTATAATGGCATTGAACAGAGAAATAGACAGCTCCACAATAATAGTAGGAGACTTCAATACACCACTTTCGGTGAAGGACAGAACATCTAGAAAGCTCAATAAAGATACCAGAATATCTAAATGCCACAATCAACCAACTTGATCTTAACATGCAGAACACTCCACCCAACAGCAGCCAAGTATACATTCTTTTCCAACACACATGGGACTCTGTCCAGAAGGGATCACATACTAGGCCACAAAACAAGCCTTAACAGAATCCAAAGTATCAAAATACTACAAAGCATCTTTTCTGACTGTAAAGCCATAAAAGTAGAAATCAATAACAGAAACAGCAAGGAAAAAAAAGTCAAAGACATGGAAACTGAACAACACCTTGCTCAAAAACTACTGGGTTATAGAAGAAATCTCAAGGATGGAATAAAGAAAATCACAGAATCAAATAAGAATGAAAACACATCTTACCAGAACTTTTGGGACACAGCAAAAGCAGTGATCAGAGGCCAATTAATGGCAATAAACGTGCACCTCGAAAAAGAAGTAAAAGCGAAAATCAAAACATTAACCCTACAGCTCAAACAAATAGAAAGAGAGCAGCAAAAGAAGCCTTTGGGCACCAGAAGAAAGGAAATAAAAAAAACTAGAGCTGAAATAAATGAAATAGAGAATAGAAAAACAGTCAACAAGACCAAAAGCTGGCTCTTTGAAAAGATCAACAAAATCAATAAACTACCAGCCAAACTGACAAAAGAAAAACAGAAGAGGAAGCAAATAGCCCAAATAAGAAATGAGACGGGCAACACAACACAGACCCAACTGAAATAAAAAGAATCATAACAGAATACTATGAAAAACTGTACTCTAACAAATTTGAAAACCTAGAGGAAATGGACAAATTTCTAGAAACATGCCACCTTCTTAAACTAACACAAACCGATGTAGAAAAATTAAATAAACCTAACAAAACAAGAGATCAAAGACATAACCAAAAAACTCCCAACAACAACAACAAAAAAAACCTTTGCCCTACAGCTTCCCTGGAGAATTCTACCAAACTTTCAGAGAAGAGTTAACACCACAACTAACTAAAGGTATTTCAGAGCATAGAAAAGGAAGGAATACTCCCAAACTCATTCTATAAAGCCAGCATAACCCTGATACCAAAGCCAGGTAAAGACACCGCAAAAAAAGAAAATTATAGACCAATATCCCTCATGAACTCAGATGCAAAAATCCCCAACAAAATTCTAGCCAATAGAATTCAATAACTTATCAAAAAAAAAAAATTCATTATGACCAAGTGGGATTCATATCAGGCATGCAGGAATGGTTCAACACTAGAAAAACAATCAATGTAATCCATCACATAAATAAAACAAAAGATAACCACATGATCTTATCGATTGATGCAGAAAACGCATTTGACAAAGTCCAACACCCCATTCACGATAAAAACTCTCAGCAAATTAGGAATAGAAGGGAAATTCCTTAACATAATAAAGGGCATTTACACAAAGCCAACAGCCAATATCATTCTAAATGGAGACAGTCTGAAAGCATTCCCCTTGAGAATGGGACCAGACAAGCATGCCCTTTATCACCACTCTTATTCAACATTGTGCTCAAGGTCTTAGCCAGAGCAATAACGCAAGAAAAAGACATAAAGGACATCCAAATTGGTAAGTAAAAAGTAAAAGATTCCTATTTACAGATGACACAATCTTATACACAGAAAACTCCAAAGAATCCACAAGAAAACTACTAGAACTAATAGAAGATTTAAGCAAAGTATCAGAATACAAGATAAACATACAAAAATCAGTTGGATTCCTCTCTACCAACAAAAAGAACTTCAAAAAAGGCAATCAACAAATCAATACCATTTACAATAGCCCCCAAGAAGATGAAGTACTTAGGAATAAACCTAACCAGAGATGTAAAAGACCTACACAAAGAAAACTACAAGACACTACTGCAAGAAACCAAAAATGACATACATAAGTGGAAAAACATACCATGCTCATGGATAGGAAGACTCAACGTTGTGAAAATGTCAATTCTACCCAAAGCGATCTACAGATACAACGCAATCCCAATCCAACTTTCAAAGGCTTTTTTTAACAAGATGGAGAAACAAATCACCAACTTCATATGGAAATGAAAGAGGCCTCAGGTAAGTAAAGCATGACTGGAGAAGATGAACAAAGTGGGAGGCCTCACACTGCCTGACTTTAGAACCTGTTATACCACCATGGTAGTCAAAACAGCCTGGTACTGGTACAACCACAGATACATAGACCAGTAGAACAGAATTGAGAACCCAGACATAAATTTATCCACCTATGAACAGCTGATATTTGATAAAGGTCCAAAGTCCATTAAATGGGGAAAAGACAGTCCCTTTAACAAATGGTGCTGGCATAACTGGATATCCATCTGCAAAAAAATGAAACAAGACCATACCTCATACTATGCACAAAAAATAACTCAAAATGGATCAAAGGCCTAAATATAAAATCTAAAACGATAAAGATCATGGAAGAAAAAATAGTGACAATGCTAGGAGCCCTAATACATGGCATAAACAATTCAAATTCAAGCCTTGAATTGCAGTTTTGAAGGATTCTGTGGGCAAAACCTTGAACGATGCAGGAAGCATCAAAAGCAGATGGAAATCTGGGGTCTTAACAGCTTGCGAATGGCCATCTAAGATACATCAATTGGCCCCATCCCGCCTGGAGCAAAGGAGAAGGAAGAAAACCAAAGACACAAGGAAAATACTAGCCCAAAGTACTAAAGGACCACATGAACCAGAGACTCCACCGGCCTGAGACTAGAAGAACTAGATGATGCCCAGATACCACCAATGACCGCCCTGACAGGGAACAGGGCAGAGAGTCCCAGAAGGAGCAGGAGAAAACTGTGGAGCAGAACTCAAATTCATATAAAAAGACCAGACTTAATGTTCTGACAGAGACTGGAGGAACCCCCAAAACTATGGCCCCCAGACACTCGGTTAACCCAGAACTAAAACCATTCTCAAAGCCCACTCTTCAAAGATTAGACTGGACTATAGAACAAAAAATAATACTTGTGAGGAGTGTGCTTCTTAGTTCAATCAGTCATGAGACCAAATGAGCAGCTCCTGTCCGGAGACAGGATGAGAAGGCAGGAAGGGGCAGGAACCGGTTGAATGGACACAAGAAACTCAGGGTGGAAACTGGGAGTGTGCTGTCATGTTGTAGGGAATGCAACTAATGTCACATAACAATATGTGTACAAACTTTTGTATGAGAAATTAACTTGAGCCATAAACTTTCACCTAAAGCACAATTAAAAAAAAAAGCTTTCTCGTATTTATTTTTTATAGTTCCTGAACTCTGCTGCTTTTAACCAGAGGCAACTAATCGCGTGCAATTCTCTCAGGGCAACGGGGTGCTGAAGGGCCCTGCGCAAAGCTCAAGATGAACCATTCATTATCTGGAAGGGACTTCTAATTCAAGGTGTGCAGAACCCAATCTTCTGACTTATTATGTCTAGCAGAGAGAGTTTCTTAGTTCTCTCACGTGTGCCCTTTTTTAAAAATTAAGATATTTTTATTGTGTCTCTGGTGATAAGTTCCACAGTAAATTAGGTTCACATTTAACAATTTCTACACAATTTTTTCAGCAACATTGATTCCATTTTTCAGTGTGTCAACTTTCTCATTATTTCCATTCTGGTTGTTCCATTTCCAGTACTCTAGTTTCCCTGCCCCCTTGTCTTCTCCTCTTTGCTTTTGAGTGAATATTGACTATTTGGTCTCGTATAGATGATTTTTTTAAAGGTGCTGTCTTCTTTTTTTTGTTTAAGTGTCCTTTTCAAACCACCCAAACCAAGTTAAAGAAATGACGCTCTAACTTCTCTTTTTATGAAAACAGTCTTATTGGCTATAACCTTTAATTTCCATATCTCGGAAGTATGATTTATGGAGTCCTCAAGCATGGTGAGAGAAAGGCAAATATCATAACCGCACTCAAATATTTCTAGCTTAGAAAACTAGAAATAATTGCTCTCCATTTTAACCTTAATGTTTTTTATGAAAAATTAAAAAATCAATGTCTTATACACACATTCATTAATTCCATTCAAGTTCTATTTTGCCAAGAGCAATCTCGCTAGATAAGGTATCAGAAGGTCAGTCATCTTCTTTGCTGACCTTATTGTCTTTGAAGCCTGCTATAACCCTGGAATGCTTTGTATATAGATTTGAAACTGGTGCCCACTTCAGTTACATGGGAGTCATCCAAAGCAAAACTCCATTCATGGAAGTGTAAAGGAATAAAAACATTCTATACTAAAGGTTCACCATCCCAAATGCATGAAAAGCTGAGTAGTACACTGTTTAGAATATTCTGATGCACTACTTGTTAGTACTGGTCAGACAGTTAACTTCTGAACTGATGATAGCTGTGTGATAATACATTTACAACAACAAAAGAGTAGCTGTTGAGGCTGCTTACGTATAACCAAACAGCTGATGGGATCTGGTTCCCTAGTTTGGAGGTTTAGGGTCATGGTTTCATGGGACATCCCACTTAACTGGCCTAATAACATGTTTAAGTGCTTCTGTTCTACCTCGTAGTTCATTGCAGTGCTGCCTGGTGTCTTAAAAGCCTGAAAGCGGCCACCTGAGGCACAATAATTGGTCTCTATTTACCTGGAGCAACAGAGGAAGGAGAGTCAGGAATAGAAGGAGAATACGGAATGTGTGGTTAAATAAATGCCTCTGTGAACAATTGCCTCCTTTGCCATGAGACGAGAAAAACTGGATGGTTCCTGGCTACCATTACTGAACATTCTGATCAAAGATTCCATAGAAGAATCCTAATCAAAAGAGAGAAATTACAGAACAGAATTTCAAATTCTCATGCACTTCAGAGTAGGCTCTAGGGGATACAACAGAGAAAAAAATTAGACAAAAATCCCCGCCCTCAAAGAACTTTGATAATATAAACAAAGCCTAGAAAAGAGGTACTTTGCCATTTCTACTCCACCCACTGCCGTCCCACATCTGTGGTAAGCATGTCACAGAAAGAACATGGGTTTAGAAGCAGCAAATTCCTGGGTTTGCAAGTTCAGGGTTGTCACTTTATCTCTCAGAGAAATAGTTTCCTTATCTATGCAATGAGAATAATACACCTGTTTTACCTCACAGATGGAGCGAGGGTCATACGAAATATTTTAGGGGAAGGACTCCAGAAACTACAAAGGGTTCAAATATTAGCAGTACTGCTGTTACTGAAATTGATTTGGGATTTTGGAATTCAAGTCTTTGGGTTCTACAAATTTCATATAATTACGGAAAATACGTAGGCAACTACATATTTATTCCAAAATAATATGGAAAAGTCACTTTAAAAAATTTCAAGTACTTTATAACATTTACAAATATTAAATATAGGCTTCATCTTCCTCATATATTACTGAAAAAATATTTTAAAAGTAGGTGTAATAACATTATAAACATTCAACAAGAGGCCTGCCAAACAGAGTCATAAGCTGTTGTTTTGTTAGGTGCTGTTAAGTCAGTTCAGACTCATAGCAACCCTATGTACAACAGAATGAAACACTGCTCAGGCCTGTGCCATCCTCATGACTGCTTTAATATGCTTGAGCTCATTGTTGCAGCCACTGTGTCAATCCCTCCTGTTGAGGGTCTTCCTCTCTTTCGCAGACTCTCTACCAAGCATGATGACCTTCTCCAGGGTCTATTCCTCCCTGATAACATGTGGAAAGTATGTGAGAAGAAGTCTTGCCACCCTTGCCTCTAAGGAGCATTCTGGCTGTACTTCTTCCAAGACAGATCCATTCGTTCTTTTTGGCAGTCCATGGTCTATTCAGTTTTTTTTGCCAACGCCGTAATTCAAAGGCATCAATTCTTCTTTGGTCTTCCTTATTCATTGACCAGCTTTCGTATGCACATGAGGTGATTGAAAACACCATAGCTTGGGTCAGGTGCACCTTAGTCCTTAAAGTGACATCTTTGCTTTTTGCCACTTCAAAGAGGTTTTTTGCAGCAGATTTTTCCAATACATCCTAAGTAATATATTGATATATTTGTTTGGTGACATTGCAAACACCCACTGCAAGCCTTTCTATAAACAAACATGGAGTTGATTATTTTACGAATTTTTTAAAAAAGTTTTTTTTAATATGTTTTGATATTGTCTGCTGTCTTTGGGACACTCAGGAATTATTTTCATTTATTGATTGTAGATTTGTTTGTTTCGTGCTGCTTTTTTGTTCCATTTGGTTATGTCTGGGTAGCCGGGCTGGGTGTGCTTTGCTGCTCGCTCATCTGTGGGAATGATACCTCTCACCACCTTGTCCAGGTGGGCAGGGCTGGTCGCTCAGCTGTGGTGCAGCAGGGCAGGTCCAGCAGAGGGGGAGGGGCAGGGATGGGTATTCTAGGGCAGGTACTGGAGCTGACAGGGTGGGGCTGAGGGGCAGTGCAGAGTGATGCCTGTGCTGCTTGGGGGTGTGGGGCTTGGCATGTGGTGCAGATAGGCAGGAAGGAAGGGACAGGATGTGATGTGTGGAGCTAAGTGGGTAAGAGAAAGAAGAAACAAGCCAAAAAAAAAAAAAAAAAAACTGAATAAAATGGCAGTGTGGTAGAATTCGGTGGGTGGGGGCAGGGCAGACCTGGCAAGGCCATGTGCCAGTGGCTCTGTAGCTGAGTGGTCCAGCTCGGCCTGTTGAGAAGGGGCTTGGGTGGTGTAGAGGGGTAGGTGGGCTGGAGAAAGGGAAGAAGAGAAAAAGAGAGAAGAAAGAAAAAATAACACAAACAAAAAACAAAACAACAAAAAAATAAATATGGTACTTAGGGAGCTGCCCATTGGGGGCAGGGCAGAATTGGGGTGGGGGTGAGTTGATGTCTCTCTTGCTGGGAGGAAGAAGGAAAAGGGAGAAGGGAAAGATAAAGACAAATAAAAAAAATATAGCTTTGAGGGAGCCAGCCTGTGGGGGCAGTGCAGACCTGGGGAGGCCACGTACCAGAGGCTCTCTAGCCAAGTGATACAGCACAGCCTGTTGAGAAGTGGGGGTGGCACATGGGGCTAGAAGGGTTGGAGAAAGGAGAGGAAGGAAGGGAGAGAGAGGGAAGAAACAACAACAAAAGAAAAGCAAAACAAACAAAAAAGAAAAAATAAATGGGATGAAGGATCCTACCAGAGGGGGCAGCATGGGCCTGGGGAGGCCATGTGCCTGTGGCTCTCTAGCTGAGCAGTACAGCACAGCCAGTCAAGAAGGGGTGGGGACAGCACATGTGGCTAGGTGGGTAGGAGAAAGGAAAGGAAGAGAGAGAGAGAGAGAGAATAAACCAAAAAAAAAAAAAAAGGAAAAGAAAGAATGGCACTGAGGGAGCCTGCTGGTAGGCTGGTGCGGACCAAGGGAAGCTTTGTGCCGGTGGCTCTCTAGCCAAGTGGTGTGGCATAGCCCATCAAGAAAGGGTGGAGAAGGCACACGTGGCTAGGTGGGTGAGAGAAGGAAGAGGAAGGGAGAGAGAGGTGAGAAACAAGAAAAAGCCAAAACAACAACAAACATGGCACCGAAGGAGCAGACTGGTGGGGGTGCGGCGAATCTGTGGCAAGGAGCTGCTGTTTCTCTGGCCCAGAGACTGTGGCAAAGACCTTGTAGAGGGAAGAAGGGTAGGGGGCGGGAAAGTGTGTATCCCTGGTTACCAGGTGCTCTGTATCCTCTTGGGAGCTTCATGAAGTTGCCTTCCAGTACTCCCTGTCCACTGTTCTTGGTGGCTGGGATCCAAGATGGGAAGTCTGTGCCAAATTAGCTGGTAGGGGACCTCCACTTCATAGCTCTCCTGTTCTCTGTCCGTTTCTTACTCCATTTGGTGCTTGGTTGAGTTCTTTATCCCTTCATTTGATGCTTAGGGTTCCAGGATTGACGTTTGTATCTATTCTACTTAGTTTTTCAGGTCTTTGCTTTAGAAGGACAGCATGGTGCTTCTGTCTATACTGCCATGTTGGCTCCAACTCTAAAGAAAGTATTTTTTAAAGCAGGAAGGAAAAATGAGGTCATAATTATGGCCTTTTACTTTTTCTCCTTTCCCTCTTTATTAAATAATCAAAACGGGCACAGTAAGATCAAACAAGGATACTATTTAAAAGTAGTTGACAAAACATTAAGTTGGCAGTTGATTCAAACACATTTTCAATGTATCATTAAAACTTTTGGAAAAAGTGTTAGGGAGTCCAACAGGGAAAAAAAGGGAGATAATTAGCTCCAAGCTGCTTCCTAAACTCACTTGGTCTCAAGCCCTTTCTACAACAGCAGGCTTCCAGTTGGTAAACTGTAACTGGAGCAGTTGGTCTGCTAGAAAATGGGTTCCTAAAAAGTAGGTAATTCATGTTTAGTCTTCTACTAAATTAGTCTGTACTTGGGCACTCTTTTCCATAAGACCATGCGGAGACTCTTCTCATCTAGCATCTCTCTTGTTCTGTATACCTTTTTAGCTGAATTGTCAGGCTGGCTTTTGTATTTTGGAATAAGCTGGGGTAGAGCTTCTTGTTTTCACAGACACAGTTATTACTGCCAACTGCTACCATTTTAAGTGACAGAGCAGTACACTCAGGCCCATTTTTGGCATTGGCCACATCTGAGTTCCAGCAGTTCTGAGAGGTGAGCCAAATGGCACAGAATCATCCCTTATAGAGTCTGGTGGGAAGGGGAAACATGGCCCTTTGCTATTAAGGAGGCTAACAAGAAAACGAAAAGGAAAAGCAGACTATCGGCTCATAGCTGATTTCAAAATTCACATTGAGCACATCTCTGGGACAGCCAGGATGATAAGGACAGAGGTCTCATGAACCTAGCATCTTTGAACTAGACTTTAGATTTTAACACTTTTATCTTGCAAGTGAGGAAACGGACCCAGATGTATTTGCCCAAGTTGCTGCTGGCAACCGAGCCAGAACAAAGACCCAGGTCTCTTGATGCACATTCAGTGCTTTTCTGCCACACGGCCCTGACATTCAAGAGTAGAAAGCCCGTGAAAAGGCATCTTATTTGTATATAAATTTTTGTATGAGAGACTGACTTGATTTGTGAACTTTTACTTAAAAAAAAAGATAATAATAAAAAAGGCATCTCATTGAGTCCATGAATTTATCAAGAAACTGAAAAATGACATTAACAATCTGACAAAGACATTTTTAGTAATGTGTTCCTGCATTTTCTGTACCTTGTGGAAGGTTTCTGGGGAAAGGTTATTAACAAAGAACTGTGAAAAAATTCTAGGACCCAGCTGTTAGTTGTCTCTAAATAACAAAATGCTACTTATGGCAAGTAAACAATTCAGTTTATACTTTCCAATTTATACACACACAAGTAAACAAGTGGCCAACTAGTTTTAAATGTACCCACACTGTCCAATAGGTGATCCAAATTCTGATCCCCTCAGAGGGCAGAAGTAGGTTATTTCCATTTTTTACTCATTGAATTCTTCCACACTACTGCATTTTTGAACAAAATTATATGAAACTTGTTCCTGTCTAGGGTTAGGCAGTTAATTGCATGTGAGCTGAAAGTAATCATGAAAGGCATGCAATCTCTATGACATCTTCAGGATGTGATCCCTAGAGGGTCTATTATTTTAAGGTCTGTAGGCATTTTTTTTTAGGCATTTTCCAATCCTATAGCATTCTTTTTGTTTCATCCAGTTTTTGTCTATTTTTTGTTATGAAATAATTCTAACATAGAGTACAGGAATAGCCTATCAGACTTCATATTTCCACCATCAGCTCTATCCAATTCTACCATTTTTGCCATACTTGCCCTCAGATTTTTTTTTTTACAGAAAATAAAGCATTAAGAATATAATTTAAGGCTATTGGGTACTTCTCCATGATACCATTTTCCTCCCTCCCCCTCCCCTAAGGTGACCGTTACGTTGAATTTGGTATTTATCATTCTCACGCACGTTTTTAGATTATAAACACACGTATACGGGTTTATATACAGTATTACACTGCATGTTTTCAAACTTTATATAAATGACCTCCTTTCAAAGTGCTTATTTCATTCAATAAAATCTGAGATTTATCCAGAACTCTATTTTTTTAATCCTTTACTATATGCTATTGTGTGAATGTATTACAATTTATTTTCCCAGTCTATTTTTTAAAAATAATTTTTATTGTGCTTTAAGTGAAAAGTTTATAAATCAAGTCAGTCTCTTACACAAACACCCATATACACCTTGCTACACACTCCCAATTACTCCAGTCTCCTATTGATGCCCATTTATTTTCTCTGACTTAAAAAAAAAAAAAATTACCTCACTCTAAATAATGTCACACTAAACATTTTTATTACGTCTCCTTATACACCTGTGCAAAAAGTCTCTAGAAAACTGCCAAAGAAGGGGATTTCAGGGTTGAAGGGTATGCACACCTTCAATTCTTTATATTGTTAATTTAACACTCCAGTGTGACGGTACCAATATATATGGTGTTTGAGACTTCCTTCTGACTGCTCTTCGACCTTACCAAAATTTGGTGTTGTCTGACCTGAGCCTTTTTGTCAGTCTGGAGAATGTGAAGTGCTATCACATTTGTATTTTGATAGACATTTTCATGATTACTATAGTGTTAAGAGGAGCATCCTCATGTATTTATTGGCTAAACAGGTTTCCAGTCCTATGAATGACCAACTTGTATCATTTGCCTATTTTTCTATTGGGTTGTCTGTCATTTTCTTAATGACTTGTCAGCTATATGGATCACATTCTATCCTGACTTTTCAGTTTGCTTACAGTGTTATTTTTGAACAAAGTTTTAAAATTTAATGCAGTCAAATTTATTAAGACTTTCTACTATGGTTTGTGCTTTTGTTTCTTTTTAAAGAAATTCTTTCCACCCAAACATTATGAAAGCAATCTTCTATTTTCTTTTCTAAAAGTTAAAATTTTTTACTTTTTAACTGTAGGTCTTTTCCTGGACTTTATTTCTGTGTACAGCAAAGGACAGCACTTCCTATATGGATAACCTATTATCCTAGTTAATCATTTCTTCACTGACTTGTAATGCCCCCACTATCGAGTATCAAGTTTCATATTTTTTCTGGGCCCTCTAATGTGTTTTGTTGTTTTATTTATCTCCTGTGCCAAAACAATACTGTCCTCATTTACTGTTATTGGTGTTAGGTGTCGTCAAGTTGATTCTGACTCATAGTGACCCAATATGACAGAGCAGAACTGCTCCGTAGAGTTTTCTAGGCAGGTTGCCAGGTCCTTCTCCCACAGAGTAGCTGGTGGGTTTAAACTGCCAACCTTTTGGGCTCCCCTTCATTTGCTATAAACCCATAATGAGTCTTAACATCTGGTAGGGTGGGTTCCCGTACCTTGCTCTTCTTCAAAATTATCATAGATAATCCTAGGCCATTGTTCTACCAGACAAGTTTCACAATCAGCTTGTTAAGTTCTAAGCAAAGTCCATTGGGATTCTGAATGGAATTGAGTGGAATTTATAAATTAATTTGGAAACTGAATTGCTCTAGTGGCTTTGGGGGCAATAAAGATCTGGTGGCCAAAAATTCCCTGAGGGAACGAATGGCTTGGCTGGGGGCTGTGGGGACCATGGTCTTGGGGAACATCTAGCTCAACTGGAATAGCATAGTTTATAAAGAAAATGTTCTACATTCTACTGTGCTGAGTAGCGTCTGGGGCCTTAAAACCCTGTGAGCAGCCATCTAAGATACTCCACTAGTCTCACCCCTTTGGAAGCAAGGGAGAATGAATACAACTAAAGATACAAGGGAAAGCCTAGTCCAAAGGACTAATGGACCACATCTACCACGGCTTCTACCAAACTGAGTCCAGTACAACTAGATGGTGCCCAGTTACCACCACTGACCGCTCTGACGGGGATCACGATAGAGGGTCCCAGACAGAGCTGGAGAAAAATGTAAAACAAAATTCTAACTCACAAAAAAAGACCAGACTTACTGGCCTGATACAGACTGGAGAAACCCCAAGGGTATGGTCCCTGGACACCCTTTTAGCTCAGTAATGAAGTCACTCCCAAGGTTTACCCTTCGACGGGCCCATAAAACAAAATGAGACTAAAGCGGCACACCAGCCCAAAGGCAAGGACTAGAAGGCAGGAGAGGACAGGAAAGCTGATAACAGGGAACCCAAGGTTGAGAGGGGAGAATGTTGACATGTTGTGTGGTTGTTAACCAATGTCATAGAACAATATGCATATTTAATGAGAAACTAGTTTGTTCTATAAACCTTCATCTAAAGTACAATAATAAAAAAAAATGTGGTGGCCGAAAGATCTACTAAAGTTTTTACTTCTCAAAGCAAGGATCACACACCTTATCAAGTGCCACATCTCCCACTTACAGACTGATAATGCTATCCTTGAATAAACATTACAGAGATCATAAAAACCTGGAGCTCTCTGAACTCTTAATTCGACTCTAGAGATCCATCCTAAAGAAATAATCCTGAATATGGAAAAAGCTAGCCAGATCCAAGTACTTATAGTAGGAAAAACTCAAATGACCTAAGTATCAATGATACAGGAATATTTAAGTAAACTAGGGTAAACATACCCAATGCCAATAAAACTGCAATCTTCTATATGGGATCAAAGCGATGACAGCAACTTGGAAAGGTTAGACAAGAAGCTTACGGGGGAAATGAGTGTCTGTCGACAGTGGAGGAACAAATTGTAAAAGGAGGGTGAGAAAGGCCGCACAACCTGAAGAACGTAATCAGTGTCACTGGACTGTACACATAGAAATTGTTGAATTGGCATACATGTCTGTGTATATTTGTAACAACAAAAAACCCTGCTGGCTCTAAAAACTACATGACAGCAATGGAAATGTTGGCTTAGAGTATAGCATTACGTGATAAAATTAGGATAGCAATTGTTTGTACAGTGTGAATAGAGCTGTGGGGAAAACCCCCACACAAGTGCAAAGAAAAAGGAAACTTATGAAGATATTCACCATAGTTTGGTTAGGAGGCTGGGATAACATTCTCTCCCCATTTTTATCCTATTATCCTCTTTTTATCTATTTTCTCAGGTTTCTAGAAGGTGATTTTATTACTCTTATAGCAAAGAAAAATATTAGGGGAAATAAAAAGTGTTATGGGGCTAGTTTTCCATCATAGCAAAAGGTGTTTTAAGATATATCTTTCTAAACAAGTAATACAACTATTACCAGAGTGTCTCTTCAGTGTTCTATTTCAGGTTTAAAAATGTCTATTGGTGAAAACCAAAGGAGTCAGAACCTGACACTCAGGGTTTGGGTTCTAGTTTAATCACTGATTGTTTGAGTACCACCTGTTTTCTCAGTGAAAAAATTAAAATATTTTGAGATGTGAATCAGTTAGCAAACTCTTTAGAAAACAATGGACATCCATTAAAATAACTCTAAAATTTCAGCTAACCCACACAAAATCATTTTATTTTTTCTCAAGTATAAAGAAAAGGTCTTAGTAAAAAGTAGGGAGTTTATCATTTGAAACTAGGGAAAAAAAAACACTCACCACATTATTTCTCTAGCTTGCACTTTACCTTAAAGACATGAAAGGCCTCAAACTGAATGTTGGGGCTTTTGTCGCGAAGGAGGTTCATCATTAGCTTCAGGTTCTCGGGTCTGCTGATGTACCTTGTCATAACGGCAAAGTTGTGTCGGTCCAGGATCAGCTCACCCAGCAGCTACAGGAAAACACAAAATCAGAGCCATCATCTGTCTAAGAGTCACCTCATTCAAATACATCTCACCTCTTCTCAGTGGAAAACAAAATATAAATGTGGGTAAGAATGTGTTCATAAACAAACCGAGTCTCTCACATACATCTTAAAGCTCAGGCATTCCATTTCTACTGCCATTCAAACCCTCATGACCTTTCATCTGAGCTACTGCAACCAACCAACCAACTCATTGCTGTCCAGTCAAATAGACCCTAGAGCGACTCTAGAGGACAGAGTAGAACTGCCCCATAGAATTTCTGAGGAGCGCCTAGTGGATTCGAACTGCCAACCTTTTGGTTGGCACTCGTAGCACTTAACCACTACACCACCAGGGTTTCCAAGATGCTACAACAGCACACAAAATAGTTTCTTATTCAATCTTCACCCCTCCCAATCCATTCTCCACTTTATGAAAATCAGCTCTCTTTCTGTCACTAATTCCATTTAAAAGTAAATAAACAAATAAGTCTCTAGATTCCCACTGACCTAGAAAAAAATTAAACTCCTCAGGATGGCATTCAAAGCCCTCGGTGATGTCTGCTGCTTCCCTTTCCTTGTCTCCCTCACTCCGCCTTCCTCGTTCTTCTGCTTCTGTGGCTCCACTCCTCGTGCTCCAACTTTCTGAGAAACCCTTTCCTTATCGCTGCCTGTCAAAGCCCTACCCTCCTTCGAGGACTAGCTCGGATGCTACGGGTTTAGAGAGCCTTCCCTCTTCACCCAGCGGAATCTCCCGTTGCCTCGGTGCTTTGTCTTTGCTCACTTTGCCTGTTTGTGCGAAGCTATCTGTGAGCATGTTTTGAGTGTAAGCTCTGTAGAGGCATGGATCCAATCTTGCTCTTGTGTGTACCCATTAGAGCCTAACTGTGGGGGGAGTATATAGGGGAGATGGGAAATAAAAACCCTACCAACAGACTCCTCTCCATAAAATGTAGAAAAGAAAGCAGTTTTATTATTGAATAAGCATATCCAGAGTACAATATTATACGTAATCTGTGAAAAAGAGATTACACAAATGAAATGCCACCCTGTTTACACAGCCCAGCAGCTGCGACCCATCACACACGCTATCCTCAAGGTAAGAGGACTGGACAGCTGCCTTCACTGGACACCCTGTTACAGTTTGCCCTCATAATGGAGGTAGCCATTTGTTTTAGCTGACTGCCTTTATCTGAAAAATAGAGAATAAAACTGTTCTTATCTCTACGACAAGCAGATGGTTACAACGTGGAGAAAGGCGGCTAGGATAAACTCGCCCAGTGACAGGGAGACACAGTCTAGCTTCCTAGATGTTTATATTTCAAAGGGATAGCTCCCAAATCCTTAAAACACACGTCTGGATTGTAAAGCTGTCAAGAGGCTTACTTAGCTTCTAAAGATACATATATAGACTTCCCCCCTACACACAACCCAAAAGAAAAGAGTTGCTCGTGGAAATGCACTAAGGACGGAAGGCGGAAAGGTCTTGTTCCCTTTTGGGCAACAAGGAAAACTCATTTTTAAATTTACCCTAAAAATTCACACACACACATACACATATAGGTTCAATAAACATTTGTTAAAGTCTGTAATTGACTGAGTTCAGATTTAAGTCACTTCAATTTTTATCACACAGGGATACCTACATATAAGTCCTACCCAACCTATCCTCTAATACAATTTGTTTCCTCAAACAGTTGATTGTGTTAACTTACTTGGTTAATACCACTGAATATTTCAGCCATCACATGTTAATCTATTTTAATTAATACTGGTAATGACAAAATGTTGCATTCCATTATAACACAGAAGCATTATAAAGCACTCTTGTACTTAATGAATGGAAAAAATTCCTATTTTATTTCTTTGAAGTCTACACTTTATACGCCTCATGGTACAGAGCAAAAGCATGCACACCAAGTAGAAACAAAGAAGTTTAAGAATTTAATTTTTTTTTAAAACTGGCCAGAGGTTAAAAAAAAAAGAAAAAATTCCCCCAAGCTTCTTTTGAATTATAATCTTTCTTGGTAGTAATTAAAAGCCAGACCTCTGAAGAAGATAAGAAATTCCTAAGCTGTGTCACATGATGGAAAGGAATTTCTCTGTTAATTATTTTTTACTGACACCAGGAACGTAAGTACCCCAAGAGAGTTCAGCAAAATTTAGAACATAACTAACAAAAGGCAACAGGTAGCCACTGTTCTGAAACTGAAAATAGCCTAATCTTAAACAGTTTATTTATAGGCAATTGTTAAAGTTGTTCTAATAATCTAACCTCTCATTTCCTTAAATTCTGAAACACCTATGTACAAAATATTACAGAATCCAGAGATATAAATGGGGTTATGTCAAAATATAACACATTGCCGCCACAGGCCTCATTCCCAAAAGGAGAAGCAAAGACTGCACCGGAAGTGCTCATCAAAAGAACGTTTTCTAGTGCAGAAAACAGCAAACGATATTTAATGAGTTCAATGTTTCTATATAAATGCATTCCACACTTTTCTTTGTGTTTCCTTGAATGACACAAGACGATCTTAGCAATGTCTTTGCTCATTATCTAGCATCTAAAAAAGCTGAATTGTTAGTAACCATTTTAACAACTTCTGCATTCTTAGATTTGCTTTATTACTTTTTTTTTTTTAATACTGGCCGACCAGTGCTCTGTTTTACCATATTGTAACTCAAATATTTACAAGATACCCAATGATAAAAGATTTTAGGCAGAAATAGCAGGGAATGTAGTCTGTCCGGGTGAATTAACAAAAAAACAGGAAAGGTACCTTTCAAGTGGTCTGGGGATTTGTAAGTAAGTAGGAAAGACACTCAGTGTGAAAAGGAACGTTTAAAGGAGAGTTTCAGTCCCTCCTGTAAGCAGGCCCTGCTCTCTGCCTGGTCACAGGGAACAGCAGGCACCTACAGCTGGGCAAACACCGTAAGGTGCAGGGAGGCTGGGCTGGTGGAGAGCAGGCTGACAGGCAGCAGCAGCAGCAGCCGCAAGGAGGGAGTCCTCCTGTCTCCCCTTTGCTCCCCCCCGCATCTGCATAACTTACTGTACCAATCACACATTCACTGAGTTAGCAGACTCCTATTTTATTTATTATCTTTCTTTATTGTGCTTTAGGCGAAAGTTTACAAATTAAGTCAGACTCTCATATAAAAAGCCATATACAGCCTGCTGTGTACTCCCGGCTGCTCTCCCCTTAATGAGACAGCACATTCCTCCTCTCCACCCTTTATTCCCCGTGTCCATTCAACCAGCCCCTGTACCCCTCTTCCTTCTCCTCTCGCCACCAGACAGGAGTTGCCCACATAGTCTCAAGTGTCTACTTGAGCCACAAAGTTCACTCCTCGCCAGCATCACTGTCTGTCTTATAGTCCAGGCCAATCCCTGTCTATAGAGTTGGTTTCGGGAACTGCTCCTATTTTAAAATTCAAATGCATCCTGGAAGAAATAAGTCTAATCCATACCCTAGTCCCAAATATTTACTTAGAATAGATCAACACCTTCCAGACACTGAAGTCTGGGAATAGTGATGAGAAGAGAGATATTTATTTATAGAAGTTATTATTTTTTCTTTAACAAATACGTATAGGTCAGGCTCTACTCTGACTGCTTTACAAATACTAACAGGAGAACAGGACGAGGGGTTGCTGAAGATATCCTGAGAAGAAATGAGGGCAAGGGGCAAGTGAGCAGGAGGGGAATACAGGACAGTAGGAAAGAAAGAGCAAGGACAGTCACTGTTGAGTCTATCCCAACTCATGGCAATTCCGTATGTGTTAGAGAAGAACTGTGCTCCAGACGGATTTCAATGGTTGATTTTTGGGAAACAGATCACCAGGACTTTCTTGTAGGGCACCTGTAGGTGGACTCCAACCTTTGGGTTAGCAGCAGAGCATGTTACTGTCTACACCACCCCGGGACTCCTTGTTCTTGTTGGAGCCCTTCATAAATACAGGGTTCTCTGCCTTAGGAGCACAGCGTGGCAAGAGGATGTATCCTTGCCTTCAGCTGCCCTTCATAAGCTCTCTGGATGTGGGAGAGCTCGGCCTTGAAGGCACTGCCTTCGCCTGGAGGTCAGTTCTAGGGAAGCAGACAGCAGCATGTCGTTTTTTCCTAGTCCATTTCTTCATAAAGGGAAAACTCAATAAACATTGTTGAATGACTGGCTGGAAATAGTTTATTCACCTCTCCATTAGCCAGGAAAAGCTGGAGCAGTGAGGGCACAGGTAAAGGGCAAAGGAGTGACAGCTAAGTCAAAATCACCGGTAAAGTGAGTTTACAGAAGTGTGGTACAAACAGACTTCACTTATTGCCTTAGGCTAAAACTGTTCTGATACGAAAAAAAAAAAAAAAAAAACCCATATAGAACCAGTTATTTTCTCTTTCAGTTCCGGTGGTTCTGTTTGGTTTCCTTGAGAATGCCTATCTCTTTTTTTTAATCCTAGTTTTGTTCATGCAGTTTTCCTGATTTCCTTTAGCTTTTTGTCTGTGTTTTCCCTCAGTTCTCTGAATATATTTAGAGCCAGATGCATTGTTCTATGAATGCCATCACCCCAACATGCAAAAATAATACAAGGGTGATATTTACCAATCTCAAACACCATCTAAATTCATTGATGAGAAACAGCCAATATATGGTCATCTGTTAAAAGCATTCTTACTCTTCAGACTATACAAGGAGGACAGCCAAGCGCAGAGGTGCAGCTCTGTCCAACATCCTCCCCTCTCAGAAGCTTACTCGCCTCCCCTGGGCCAGAAGGCTGCTTCCAGGCATCTTTTATCAATGGAGGGAAAGCCACACAGACAGATGTGGTGGCACTGTTCTACTGGGCTCCCTGTCTGCCATAATCAGGTATCTGTTGGTATCACGAAAACTCAAATAGCAAATGCCATCTAGATACACATACATACACTGCAGTGCAGTGAATTACTTAATATGGCCCTTTAGCATAACCTTTGTAACTCCCACCAATTGACTGGGTGAGGACTATGCAGATGAGGTGCTTGTGGCCCACAAGGGGATTGGAGAGATTATTAATAATGTAAATAAGGTGCATGTTACCCTTGTGGGGGGTGGAACCATGTAAATAAGGTATTCGGAACCCTAACAAAGGAATCGGTCAGTTTTTCCATCCTGCTAGGCTTATGATGAGCTATTCCAGAGGTTGGAAGAGAGGATCTCAACACCACCAAGAAAGAAGTGACAGGAGTACAGTACGTCCTTTGGACCTAGGATCCTTGTGCTGAGAACCTTCTAGATCCAGGAGACAGACAGAGGAGCTGTAACATGGGAGACAGTGGTATGAGATGCCAGAAATCAGGAGACCAGCACAAGATACCTGCAGTGAGGCTTCCCAGCCCACGGAGTGAGGAAGCTGAGTGCCTTCGGGCACAAGTCTTACTGGTGGAGTGGGGTGTCTCCAGGCATTTATCGGTAGAGCTAAGAGAGCTTTGTAACACTTGCCCAAGCAGGGCAGAGATGAGGCCGAGGGGCCGGAGAGAGGCATTCCTGTGGGCACGGCTGAGAAGAGGCTGTCCTGTCTGAAGAACTGTATCCTGGGCATTCCTGAACTTGAATTGCAACCTGTTACTTCCCTTAATAAACCCCATGATTGTGGATACTGTCTATGAGCTCTGTGTGGCCACTGCAGTGAATTATCAAACCCAGCAGAGAAGCAGAGAGTGCCATGGGAGAGACAGTTGGTATCAGAATTGGTAAAAAGGGCTGGTAAGAGGAGGTATGTCTAAACTCTGCCTCACAGGAATCAGGTTGGGCTGCTGATCTTGATTCTCCTTCCCTCTTGTGAAGTTAGAGGGGGTCGGACACCCCCACCATGCCATTTTTACACACATACACTCACCCCAGTCATCACTTTCTGCTTAACTTTTCTTTTCAGCACTTATAACCACCTGAAATTATGTATTTGTTTGTTTATTTGTCTATTTTCTGTTCTCCCCCAACAGAATATAAGACCCATAAAGGTGGGATCCACAGAGGCAGGATTTCACTTTATTCTTGGCTGTAATCATAATGTCTGGAATATAGGTATGTAAATACTTGTTGACTAAATGGAGGGTCCTATCACCTACCTTGCCACGCCACACACCCCCAATAGCTCATCCAACTAAGCTATTAACATATCATTTAGAGTTGACTTGATTTTTTTCCCTAGCTATATCCTCTTTCCAGACTGTTTCAGTGTGATCTTGGCAGTTTTCTTGGCAGAAAAGCAAAGTTTTGGATATTTGACTATATAGTCTTCTCATATATTTGTTTGTTAGAGTTAGGTTTTTTATTCTTTCAACTCTTAGGGAATGACTGTTTCATCTTTCAGAATCTTTACTGTAAATGTAATTGGAGCGTGTCATGGTAAGTGGTGGAGGTGTTAGAAACGACCTACAGTAGAGTCTCGGCTAGCTAGAAAGCTCTGGGGTTGGGACCAGCAATGCTACATGGCACAGAAGATTCTTCAGAAAAAAACACGTCACAGATCTGGGAGACAAGTGCTCCCCATAAAACAGAAGCCTCAGAACAGCTGAACTCTATAAACCCCATTTCATAGTGACCCTACAGGACAGAACAGAACTGCCCCATAGGGTTTCCAAGGAGCGCCTGGTGGATCGAACTGATCTTTTGGTTAGCAGCCGTAGCACTTAACCACTACGCCACCAGGGCTTCCTATTTCATAGTAGAAGGTTGTTTTCCCTCTCAATTAAAAAAAAAGATACTATGCATCTGTCAATAACTGTGCTTACAACTTACAGGGCATGTTTTATTTTTGCATTTCATGTGTCATATTTCATCCTCGTTACCTTTTCCTCTCTTCTCTTCTATAAAACACCCCACCACGTCTAGTTTACAGAGATGTATAAAAGACATAAGGGCATTTATTTCTGTCTACTTTGTTTCAAGACATACCGTAAGAGGATTATAGGAGAATCTCACTGATTCTTCCTTATAAACAGTAATTCATTTCTTAACTTCACTCTAAGAGTAATTTCATTTCCAGAAAACATCCCCTAGGAGAAAACTGTGGCTTTACTTAAGCTAGCCTAGGCTTGGTTTTCTTCCTTAACAGAAATATGCTAAATTCTCCTACATCAGGTACTTTTCGTTTATATTGTTACTCCCAAAAAGTATTTGAGGCAGCTAAAGGGCACTTACATTTTTTTTTTTTTTTTTGGTACAAAGAACAGTCATAAAAACATAAAGCATACTTTTCAAGTTACAAACAAAAAGAAAGCTTTAATTTTTTTTTTGTTTTTACTTTTCCATTAATAAGCTAATCGTTTGGTAACATGAGTTTTTCTTACATTAACTTACAAGGACTGTATCTTAAAGAATATTGATATTACCTTCAAAGATTGTCTTTTAGTGACATAATTCTCAGACTGAAGCAATTTCTCATAATCTTCAAAAATCTAATGAAAAGAAAAGAAATATTAAAGCATAAAACCAGCAGTGATTTCTCTGTGCTAGGTTTGCCTGGTGTCTCGCGTCAGAAGTAAATTCCCAGTCCTCTAACTCAGCGCAGCCTGGCTGCTGTGCTTTGCACCTGAGGCATTTCAGCCAAACTGCTCCCCACTGCCCACAGGCAGGCTGTCTCCCAACCTCTACACAGAAATATACTGGGGGGAAGGACACCAAGTGATGCAGGAGACATCCTTCTCTATTTTATCTGAGTTCTGCGTGTTAAAAACCAAGTACGAAAATGGGGTAACTATGAGTTCTCCCAATAAATTATTTTGAATAAAACATCTATTAAAATTTGCAAGATAACATTTTACGTCATTTTAAATAAATCTATATATTTAGTAGCCTTGCTGGTAGCTATGAAAGGAGCTCTGGCAACACAGTGCTTAAAGCACTCAGCTGCTAACCAAAAGGTCAGAGGTTTGAACCCACCAACCCCTCCATGGGAGAAAGATATGGCAGTCTGCTTCTGTAAAGATTTTACAGCCTTGGAAACCCTATGGGGCAGTTCTACTCTGTCCTGTAGCGTCTCTATGAGTCTGAATCAACTCGACGGCAATGGGTTTATTTTGTTTTTGGTAGTAGCTATGACCCCAAAACAACTGGGGAAAAGATTAAGTATATCAGGGCTTCCCTTGGGAATTATAAAGAATCAAAGCTGCCAAACTTATACAGTGAGCAGATAGCAGGAACGAGGTGGCTCTCTGGGGCACTTCCACTCCCACCGGAAGCTGGGGGCCCCTGGGATTTGAGGCCCCCCTCCTTCCTAATGTGGTCCCCAGTCATTCCTTAGGCCTGCATTTCACATAGGGTATCCAGACTCTCAGACAATAAGGCGGGAGGAGGAAGCCCTGCAGAGGGCTGAAGGCAAGAGTTCTGAGGGCAGGAACTGAGAGGGTGGAAAACAGTTCAGGTCCTCAGAGCGCCGAGGGTGAGGCATGTGTGTGCAAGTGTGTCTGATGTCGGTGAGTTGTGCACAATGATGATAATTCTGAGAGAGAATTAAGAGAGTGAAAAGTAAACAACAACAACAAAAATATATATATACATATATGGAAACCCTAGTGGTGTAGTGGGTAAGTACTATGGCTGCCAATCAAGGGGTCAGCAGTTCGAATCTGACAGGTGCTCCTTGAACTCTGTGGGGCAGTTCTACTCTGTCCCATAGGGTCACTATGACTCGGAATTGACTCGATGGCAGTGTTTTTTTTTTTTTATGCATATAATCTCACATTATAGCCACAGTAATTATACTTTTTATGATTACTTATTATTATTTTTATTTATTCTAATTGTTATAGAACACAAGGATGATTTGGTGGGTCATAAAACGTATCAGACAAATCTTGAGGAAAATTTTAATTACAACAATAAAACACAAATACACGTATGAGGTATGACTGACTCCCCAAGATGCCGGTTTCATTATTTTAGAGTCATACATCGTGTGCTCCAGCTTCATGGTTTACTGCTAAAGAAATATCAGATTCAAGAGGTAAGACACGTATGAGGGTGCAGGTCCATGCAGCAGGCTCAGTGCCTGTGGAGCTACATGCAAAAAGTTACATTTAGATACAAAGGTAAAATTAGGTAAATAGAGCCACAGAGAAGGAGTTGACCGTCTCTCAAATTATTGCCAATTCTCCCTGAATGCGAAGCAGTACTGCACAGCACACTTACCTCACACATTCTATAGGAAAAACCAGTAGTTAATAGTCCAGACTTGGTTATTTGCTCTCTTGTTGTTGCTGTTGTTAGGTGCCATTGAGTTGGCTGCTGTTGTTAGGTGCCATTGAGTTGGTTCTGACTGTACATACAACAGAATGAAACACTTCCTGGTCCTGCACCATCTTCACAGTGGTTATGCTTGAGCCCTTTGTCGTAGCCACTGTGTCAGTCCATCTCCTTGAGGGTCTTCCTACTTTTTCACTGACCCTCTACTTTACCAAGCATGATGTCCTTCTTCAGGGACTCATCCCTCCTGATAACATGTCCAAAGTATGTAAGACGAAGTCTCGCCATCCGGGAGCCTTCTGGCTGTACCTCTTCCAAGACAGATTTGTTCATTGTTCTGGCAGTCAATGGTATATTTAATATTCTTCACCAACACCATAATTCAAATGCGTTGATTCTTCTTCGGTCTTCCTTATTCATTGTCCAGCTTTCATATGCAAAATGAGGTGACTGAAAACACCATGGTTTGGGTCAGGTGCACCTTGGTCCTCAAAGTGACATCCACGCTTTTTAACACTTTAAAGAGGTCTTTTGTAGCAGATTTGCCCAATGCAATACAGCGTTTGATTTCCTGACTGCTGCTTCCATGGCTGTTGATTGTGGATCCAAATAAAATGAAATCCTTGACAACTTCAATCTTTTCTTCGTTTATCATGATGTTGCTCATTGGTCCAGTTGTGAGGATTTTTGTTTTCTTTATGTGGAGGTGTAATCCACACTGAAGGCTGTGGTCTTCGATCTTCATCAGTAAGTGCTTCAAGACCTCTTCATTTTGAGCAAGCAAGGTTGTGTCATCTGCGTAATGCAGGTTGTTAATGAGTCTTCCTCCAATATGCTACCTTAGCCCCCTTTCATTTTATTTTTATTATAAATGTAACTTCTAATGAGGTCTTTCCTTAACATTCTATCTAGTGTGTGTAGTTTCTGAACAGCCAACCAAACTATAACAACAGTTCATTTCCTAAATTTAAAAATATGCCATTTTCTTTTACTCTTGACACTTTTGGATGCCTCCCTTCACGCTTTACACTTAAATAGAAGTATTCCAATTGATTCCATAGATATTTTCTTGGCAACTTTATGATATCAAAATCACTTCTAATTTAATGATCATATTGCTAATTCTTAATCTTAAATCAAAGGAAAACCAACAAACTACGACGAAAAGAGACAAATTTCTGTGATTTGGTTGTGTGAAGACATACTACTGACAGGTAGGTATCTGATATCTTCCCGTGGTCTGGGAGTATATTAGAAGCTTCGTCTAAGGTAGAAATGGTTCAGAGACTTTTTGATGATTACTATTAGTGTTTGTTGGCCACCAGTTATCATATGCCTATTGTGTGCCTGACTTTCTACCCATACTC
Source organism: Elephas maximus indicus (assembly GCF_024166365.1). NCBI lineage: Eukaryota > Metazoa > Chordata > Mammalia > Proboscidea > Elephantidae > Elephas > Elephas maximus. Next base: position 29,305,905 of record NC_064832.1, on the reverse strand, counting down.
TGTACAGTTGGGAAGGCATGAAGTAATCACCAAAATTACATTTTTCTTTGTAAAATATTTATACAAATATAATTTCAGAAGCACATTGCCAGGCCTGTCTTCCAAGGTGCCTCTGGTTGGGTTCGAACTGCCAGTCTTTCGATTAGTCCAGTGCTTAAGCCGGATTCACTGTTAGAGATGAGAAATATTTTCGTGGTTTTACTAGCAGATAAGACTAATTATCAACCATGTAAAATAATTTATTTTACCAAGAGTGAGGGGCTCTTCCATTTAGATTTACCTGCTGTCTCTTAAGGGTAATCTGCCAGGAAAACTAAACCCGTTGCCATCGAGTTGATTCTGGGTCACAGCAACCCTATAGGACAGAGGAGAACTGTACCATAGGGTTTCCAAGGCTGTAATTTTCTAAAATAAATTTTTATTGTGCTTTAAGTGAAAGTTTACAAACCAAGTCAGTCTCTCATACAAAAACTTTTACACACCTTGCTATATACTCCTAGTCGCTCTCCCTCTAATGAGACAGCACACTCCTTCCCTCCACTCTCTACTTTCCCATCCATTCAGCCAGCTTCTGCCCCCTCTGCCCTCTCATCCAAGGCTGTAATCTTCATGGAAGCAGACCACCACATCTTTCTCCCATGGACAGCTGGGGGGTTCAAACCTCTGACCTTTCGGTTAGCAGTCATGTGCTTAACAACTGCGCCACCAGGGCTCCTAAGAGTAACATGGGTGCTCTTAATTCAGGATCAAAGTGAGAAGGTTCTAGTCATTTCTTGGAGCTTTGGAGTACAGAAAAAATGAGATGAGAAAACCCTGACCTCCTGCCATTCTCGATTTTCTATACTTTCCTGATGACTTGGTTTCAAGTTATGTAGGTAAATTAGGGGTATGGCTGGTTTCCATGTGGATAATACATGGGAGTTGGTACTCCTAGGCTTAAGAGGAGGGGAGAAGGAAGGAGAGAAAATGAGGTAAATTAGTTAAAATGATTTCTACTTACAGTGTCATAATTTTGTTCTAAAAAGTCTGCTACCAACACTTTATGTCTGGTTAGTAAATCCTAGAAAAAGAACAGCCAAGTGAAACAAAATTACTATAGCTCATAAATTTTATGATCTGTATTTTCTTCTAAGGTTTTATAAATCCATTAATTTGAAACATATATAAGTTTTGAAAGAATATTTTCATTTATGCCACAAAATTATTTCTACTAGTATGTTGGTTTAAGATATGGAATACAAGTTTGTTTCATGTTTAAAAACAAAACCAAAAAACACCCCAGTATTTTAAATTCTTACCATCCTTAGATTTATGACAGAAATAATTTAACAGGTGAAACAAATGGTACCTAAGAGATGAGTTTATAGTATATTTCTTCAACCCATAACTCTACACTGTGAGTGTAACATGATAAAGCAAAAAAAAAAAAAACCAAACCCATTGTCATCGAGTCGATTCCAACTCATAGTGACCCTACAGGACAGAGTAGAACTGCCCCACAGAGTTTCCAAGGAGCACCTGGTGGGTTCAAACTGCCCACCTTTTGGTTACCAACAGGGTTTCCTGTAGTATGATAGATATTCAAATAAAGTTTATGATGATCTTTAAAAATGTCATTAAGAACAAATCATTTTTTAAAATAATTTTTATTGTGCTTTAAGTGAAAGATTACAAATCAAGTCAGTCTCTCACACAAAAACCCATATACACCTTGCTACACACTCTCAATTACTCTCCCCCTAATGAGAGAGAGAGACAGCCCGCTCTCTCCCTCCACTCTCTCTTTTTGTGTCCATTTCACCACCTTCTGACGCCCCCCACCCTCTCATCTCCCCTCCAGGCAGGAGATGCCAACATAGTCTCAAGTGTCCACCTGATCCAAGAAGCTCATTCCCCACCAGCATCCCTCTCCAACCCATTGTCTAGTCCAATCCATGTCTGAAGAGTTGGCTTCGGGAATGGTTCCTGTCCTGGGACAACAGAAGGTCTGGGGGCCTTCACCACCGGGGTCCTTCTAGTCGCAGTCAGACCATTAAGTCTGGTCTTATGAGAATTTGGAGTCTGCATCCCACTGCTCTCCTGCTCCCTCAGGGGTTCTCTGTTGTGTTCCCTGTCAGGCCAGTCATCGGGTTGTAGCCGGGCACCATCTAGTTCTTCTGGTCTCAGGATGATGTAGTCTCTGGCTCATGCGGCCCTTTCTGTCTCTTGGGCTTGTAATTCCTTGTGTCCTTGGTGTTCTTCATTCTCCTTTGATCCAGGTGGGTTGAGACCAATTGATGCATCTTAGATGGCTGCTTGCTAGCGTTTAAGACCCTAGACGCCACTCTTCAAAGTGGGATGCAGAATGTTTTCTTAATAGATTTTGTTATGCCAATTGACTTAGATGTCCCCTGAAACCATGGTCCCCAGACCCCTGCCCCTGCTCTGCTGGCCTTGGAAGCATTCAGTTTACTCAGGAAACTTCTTTGCTTTTGGTTTAGTCCAATTGTGCTGACCTCCCCTATATTGTGTGCTGTCTTTCCCTTCACCTAAAGTAGTTCTTATCTACTATCTAATTAGTGAATGCCACTTCCCCACCCTTCCTCCCTCCCCCCTTGTGTAACCACAAAAGAATGTTTTCTTCTCAGTTTAAACTATTTCTCAAGTTCTTATAATAGTGGTCTTATACAATATTTGTCCTTTTGCAACTGACTAATTTCACTCAGCATAATGCCTTCCAAGTTCCTCCATGCTATGAAATGTTTCACAGATTCCTCACTCTTCTTTATTGATGCATAGTATTCCATTGTGTGAATATACCATGATTTATTTATTCATTCATCCATTGATGGGCACCTTGGTTGCTTCCATCTTTTTGCTACTGTAAACAGTGCTGCAATAAACATGGGTGTGCACATATCTGTTCGTGTAAAGGCTTTTTTCTCTAGGATATATTCCAAGGAGTGGGATTGCTGGATCCTGTGGTAGTTCTATTTCTAGCTTTTTAAGGAAGCACCAAATCGATTTCCAAAGTGGTTGTGCCATTTGACATTCCCACCAGCAGTGTAGAAGTGTTCCAATCTCTCCACAGCCTCTCCAACATTTATTATTTTGTGTTTTTTGGATTAATGCCAGCCTTGTTGGAGTAAGATAAAATCTCATCGTAGTTTTGATCTGCATTTCACTAATGGCTAATGATTGTGAACATTTCCTCATATATCTGTTAGCTACCTGAATGTCTTCTTTAGTGAAGTGTCTATTCATATTTTTTGCCCATTTTTTAATTGGGTTATTTGTCTTTTTGCAGTTGAGTTTTTGCAGTATCATGTAGATTTTAGAGATCTGGCGCTGATGGGAAATGTCATAGCTAAAAACTTTTTCCCAGTCTGTAGGTAGTCTTTTTACTTTTTTGGTCAAGTCTTTGCATGAGCATAGGTGTTTGACTTTTAGGAGCTCCCAGTTATCTAGTTTTTCTTCTGCATTGGTAGTAATGTTTTGTATACTGTTTATGCCATGTATTAGAGCTCCTAATGTTGTCCCTATTTTTTCTTCCATGATCTTTATCGTTTTAGATTTTATATTTAGGTCTTTGATCCATTTTGAGTTAGTTTTTGTGCATGGTGTGAGGTATGGGCCTTGTTTCATTTTTTTGCAGATGGATATCCAGTTATGCCAGCACCATTTGTTAAAAAGACTGTCTTTTCCCCATTTAACTGTTTTGGGGCCTTTGTCAAATATCAACTGCTCATATGTGGATGGATTTATGTCTGGATTCTCAATTCTGTTCCATTGGTCCATGTGTCTGTTGTTGTACCAGTACCAGGCTGTTTTGACTACTGTGGCAGTATAATAGGTTCTAAAATCAGGTAAAGTAAGGCTTCCCACACTGTTCTTCTTTTTCAGTAATGCCTTATTTATCCGGGGCCTCTTTCCCTTCCATATGAAGTTGGTGATTTGTTTCTCCATCTCATTAAAGAATGTCATTGGGATTTGGATTGGAATTGCATTAAATGTATAGTTCACTTTTGGTAGAATAGACATTTTTATACTGTTAAGTCTTCCTATCCACGAGCAAGGTATGTTCTTCCACTTATGTAAGTCTCTTTTGGTTTCTTGCAGAAGTATACCGTAGTTTTCTTTGTATAAGTCTTTTACATCTCTGGTAAGATTTATTCCTAAGTATTTTATCTTCTTGGGGGCTACTGGAAATGGCATTGATCTGGTGATTTCCTCTTCGATGTTCTTTTTGTTGGTGTAGAGGAATCCAACTGATTTTTGTATGTTTATCTTGTATCCTGATACTCTGCTGAACTCTTCTATTAGTTTCAGTAGTTTTCTGGAGGATTCCTTAGGGTTTTCTGTGTATAAGATCATGTCATCTGCAAATAGAGATGCTTTGACTTCTTCCTTGTCAATCTGGATGCCCTTTATTTCTTTATGTAGCCTAATTGCTCTGGCTAGGACTTCCAGCACAATGTTGAATAAGAGTGGTGATAAAGGGCATCCTTGTCTGGTTCCTGATCTCAATGGGAATGTTTTCAGGCTCCCTCCATTTAGGGTGATGTTGGCCGTTGGCTTTGTATAAATGCCCTTTATTATGCTGAGGAATTTTCCTTCTATTCCTATCTTGCTGAGAGTTTTTATCATGAATGAGTGTTGAACTTTGTCAAATGCCTTTTCTGCATCAATTGATAAAATCATGTGATTCTTGTCTTTTGTTTTATTTATGTGGTGGATTAAATTAATTGTTTTCTAATGTTGAACCATCGCTGCATAACTGATATTAATCCCCTTGGTCATGGCGAATTATTTTTTGATATGGTGTTGAATGCTATTGGCTAGAATTTTGTTGAGGATTTTTGCATCTACATTCATGGGGGATATAGGTCTATAATTTTCTTTTCTTGCGGTGTCTTTACCTGGTTTTGGTATCAGGGATATGCTGGCTTCATAGAAGGAGTTTGGGAGTATTCCATCCTTTTCTATGCTCTGAAATACCTTTAGTGGTAGTGCTGTGAACTCTTCTCTGAAAGTTTGGTAGAACTCTGCAGTGAAGCCGTCCAGACCAGGGCTTTTTTTCATTGGGAGTTTTTTGATTACCTTTTCAATCTCTTCTTTTGTTATGGGTCTATTTAGTTGTTCTACCTCTGTTTGTGTTAGTTTAGGTAGGTAGTGTGTTTCTAGGAATTCATCCATTTCTTCTAGATTTTCAAATTTGAGTATAATTTTTCATAGTAATGTGATATGATTTCTGTTGTGTCTGTTGTAATATCGACCATCTCATTTCTTATTCGGGTTATTTGCTTCCTCTCCTGTTTTTCTTTTGTCACTTTGGCCAGTGGTTTATCAATTTTGTTGAGTTTTTCAAAACGCCAGCTTTTGGTCTTGTTAATTATTTCAATTGTTTTCGTTTTCTATTTCATGTAGTTCAGCTCTAATTTTTATTATTTGTTTTCTTCTGGTGCCTGTGGGTTTCTTTTGTTGCTCTCTTTCTATTTGTTCAAGTTGTAGGAATAATTCTTTGATTTTGGCCCTTTCTTCTTTTTGGATGTGTGCATTTATTGATATAAATTGGCCTCTGAGCACCGCTTTTGCTTTGTCCCAAAGATTCTGATAGGAAGTATTTTCATTCTCATTGGATTCTCTGAATTTCTTTATTTCATCCTTAATGTCTTCTATAATCCAGTCTTTCTGAGCAGGGTATTGCTCAGTTTCCAAGTGTTTGATTTCTTTTCCCTGCTTTTCCTGTTATTGATTTCCACTATTATGGCCTTATGGTCAGAGAAGATGCTTTGTAATATTTCAACGTTTTGGATTCTGCTAAGGCTTGGTTTACAACCTAATATGTGGTCTATTCTAGAGAATGTTCCATGTGCACTAGAAAAGAAAGTATTCTTGGTTGCTGTTGGGTGGAATGTTCTGTATATGTCTACAAGGTCAAGTTGGTTGATTGTGGCATTTAGATCTTTCGTGTCTTTATTGAGCTTCTTTCTGGATGCCCTGTCCTTCACCTAAAGTGGTGTGTTGAAGTCTCCTACTATTATTGTGGAGCTGTCTATCTCACTTTTCAGTGCTGAGTTTGTTTTATATATGTCGCCGCCCTGTCATTGGGTGCATAAATATTTTATATGGTTATATCTTCTTGGTGTATTGTCCCTTTAATCATTATATAGTGTCCTTCCTTATCCTTTCTGATGGATTTAACTTTAAAGTCTATTTTGTCAGAAATTAATATTGCTGCTCCTGCTCTTTTTTGATTGTTGTTTGCTTGGTATCTTTTTTTTCCATCCTTTGAGTTTATTTTGTTTGTGTCTCTAAGTCTAAGGTGTGTCTTTTGTAGGCAGCATATAGATGGATTCTGTTTTTTAATCCATTTTGCCACTCTCTGTTTCTTTACTGGTGCATTTAGTCCAGTTACATTCAGGGTAATTACGGATAGGTATGAATTTAGTGCTATCATTTTGATGTCTTTTTTTCTGTGTTGACAGTTTCTTTTTCCCATTTGATTTTATGTGCTGGCTAGATTGTCTTTACATATTGTCCTTTCCTCATATTTGTTGTTGTTCATTTTGTTTCTGCTGAGTCTGTATTTCCCCCTTGTGTTTCATTTTGATGAGTAGGATAGTTTGTCTCCTTTGTGGTTACCTTATTATTTACCCCTATTTTTCTAAATTGAAAACTAACTTTTATTTCTTTGTATTGCCATATCTTCCTCTCCATATGGAAGGTGTATGATTACATTTCTTAGTCCCTCTTTAGAATTTTAATGTTGTCTTCTTTTATATAATAACACTGCTGTCACCCTGTTTTGGGCTTTTTTTGTTTGTTGGTTTTTAAATCTTGGTTTGTTTTTTTGGATTTCCCTGTCTGGGTTGACTTCTGGTTGCTCTGCCCAATGTTCTAGTCTTGGGTTGATACCTGATATTATTGATTTCCTAACCAAAGAACTCCCTTTAGTATTTCTTGTAGTTTTGGTTTGGTTTTTACGAATTCCCTCAACTTGTGTTTATCTGGAAATGTCTTAGTTTCACCTTCATATTTAAGAGACAGTTTTGATGGATATATGATTCTTGGCAGGCAATTTTTTCCGTTCAATTTTTTAAATATGTCATCCCATGGCCTTCTTGCCTGCGTGGTTTCTGCCGAGTAGTCTGAGCTTATTCTTATTGGCTCTCCTTTGTAGGTGACTTTTCGTTTATCCCTCGCTGCTCTTATAATTCTCTCTTTATCTTTGGTTTTGGCAAGCTTGATTATAAAATGTCTTGGTGACTTTCTTTTAACATCTACCTTATGTGGAGTTTGATAAGCATCCTGGACAGATATCTTCTCATCTTTCACAATATCAGGGAAGTTTTCTGCCAACAAATCTTCAACAGTTTTCTCTATATTTTCTGTTATCCCTCCCTGTTCTGGTGCTCCAATCACTCGTAGGTTATTTCTCTTGATAGTGTCCCACATGATTCTTAATGTTTCTTCATTATTTTAAATTCTTTTATCTGATTTTTCTTCACATATATTAGTGCCAATTGATTTATCTTCGAGTTCAGAAATTCTAGCTCCTACTTCCTCAATTCTGCTCATCTGACTTTCTAGTGAGTTATCTAATTCTGTAATTTTATTGTTAATCTTCTGAATTTCTGATTGTTGTCTGTCTATGGATTTTTCCAGCTTATTAAACTTTTCATTATGTGCCTGAATATTCTTTCCAATTTCTTCAGTTGCTTTATCTGTGTGTTCCTTGCCTTGTTCTGCGTATTGCCTCATTTCCTTCCTGATGTTCTGAAGTGTTCTGTATATTAAACTTTTGTATTCTGCATCTGGTAATTCCAGGAATGCACGTTCATCTAGAAGATCCCTGGATTCTTTGTTCTGAGAGCCTGTTGAGGTGATCATGGTCTGTTTCTTTATGTGACTTGATACTGACTGTTGTCTCCGAGCCATCTATAAGGTATTGTATCAGTTTATGCTTGCTTACTGTGTCGTATCTGCTTGCTTTGTTTTGTTTTGGTATACCTCTATGGGTTGCTTGAGTGAGCTGGCTTGATATTTTCACCTTTGGAGCTCTGACGTCCTGACCCCAGCTGGCTAGAGCTGTTATCTGGTACATCAGTGTAGGAGTCCATTCAGTTTTCTTGTATGAATTCAGTTCAGGTTTCCAGGTAGCTGATATCAAGTGTATGATACAGGCTCTGTCATACAGCCTTAGAGGGGCAGGTGTGATTGGCGTATATACCAGTATCTGATTGCAGCAGGGGATCATGCTCTGAACAAGGCAGGGGGCTGAGAACCGACCCCAAGTGTCTCTGAGGAAAATGCATCTCTGTTGCCTAGAGCATGGTCGTGGGTGGGTTCCGCAGAGAGACCATGGGCACCCAAAGTTTTTGGTTGTAAGGACTGGGAGGTACCAGTTATCTCTGGACCCCTGTCGCGGGTGGGTGGGTGACCTGAGTGGAGCTACCAGTCCTTAGCTTCCTGACGTGGGTCGGTGAGGACCTTGTTTAATAGGCAAAGGAATATCAAACCTCAAACACCCACCTCTCCACTGAACAGCTGAAATGGTTGGAGTTTGCCAACAAGGGCCTGTTCTCCTGAAATAGGCCCACACAGGTCCATGTAGAAGGGAAAGGTGCTCAAGGTCCATGGACGGTTTACGTCTGGACAAGAGCTGCTTCTGTCTTGATCTCCCCTGGTTAATGGAGCTAGCAAATTATCTTTTCCCCCCGATTGCAAATTTTTTCCTTCCGCAAGGCCGGGAGGATGGCTCTAGGTGCTCACCAGGGTCTACCTCAGGCCCAGGGATTCAGCCACTGAAGACGGCTTGGGGGTGGGGGTGTGCGGTAAAATATGCAAGTACTTAGCTTTTGCCGAGAGTGCCGTTCTCCTCGGGTTCCGGAGGTGTGAGTGGGCTGTGTGGCTGGCTTCTTCTCCCTGAGGAAACTGCAGCCCAATGCTAATACCAGCCCACCACTGCACTGCCATCACCGGTCTGGGAATGGTGCCTGAGGGCTCCCCGCAATTAACGTCCGGTAACTCCTCTCCACTTCTGAATGGCCTCTTCTTCCTCCTGCCCCTCAGTTTGTTGTCTAAGCTTGCCTTTGATGCTCAGGGCTCCCAGCTTGTCAGAAATATACTCGTTTCACTTGTTTTTTCGGGTCTTTGTTGTAAAGAGGGTTCAACAGAAGAGTCTGTGTATTCTGCCATCTTGGCTCCACCCAAGAACAAACCATTTTTAAAAACGAATTCTGCATGGCCTAAAACTATATCTTGAAGTTAATTTCACAGATTTTCAAGGATTTTAACCTTTAGTCTTTTTCTTTACCATTTTTTAAATGGCGACATGGAGACCTCTGGGAAGCACAGGGATGAATGTGTTCATTTAACACCATCATCACAGGACAGTCAGGTTAATGGGCTGAGAGGCACTGTGCAGGCTGCTAAGCAGCACAATATGTCCTTTTAAAGTTGAAGACAAGTAGCCCTATCTTATTACAGCTATAAACTAGAAAGCTGAGCAAAAGCATGAAGGAGTATCTGTCTTCAACTCACACCTAAATTATATCTTCAATTCACCTTCATTTTGAAAGAAAACAAGCCTCACCTGATTCCTCTTATGCACTTAGAGGCTAAATACCCTGTTCATGTAGCAGACAGAATTTAATTAAAAACATAACAAGAACTTTAAAGTTTTCCACAACAAATTCTTATACTTTAATACATATTTAATTAAAACTTCCTAAAAGCACATAGAAGATACGCAACATCACCTCACAGAGAAAAAAAGCAGCGGCAATGGCAAAACCCACTTATTTCTCTTTGAAGAAAAAGTAAAACATTTTGCACTATACTTTTCAAATTCAAAAATAGAGACTGGTTATTAATCTCATATTACTTATCACTCCACAACTTGATTAATCTGTGGGTCTATAGCAGAAACTCGGGGCTTTTTTTCCTGTGGAGCATTCATACCGTATGGGAGCTGGAGTTTTAAAATGGGAAAACCCTCTCTCTACAGGGGATCTCTTCCTGGATTGTTCAAAATCTAGATTCCAACTAGTTCTGGGGACCCCTGAGTAAGGCAGTTCTACAGCAGCTTTTGGGGTCCCTCATCTGTTCTAAGAGGATATTTGGGGTACCTAGTTTTCAGGCACCCCTTCCCCAATCTCATAGTAACACCCCTGGAGCAGTATCAGGGATTTTCTAAGCTGACCCAGGTGGGAAAGGGGTCCTCTGCACGGGCTGCACAGACACTGTGGCTTGTGCACCCCTGAGCCCCACCTGCTACCACAGTCGTCAGCCCTGAGTGTCAGGCCTGCGCTCTCCCATGGCCACGGTGGAGCCAGCACTTGGCAGGAGTGCTGCCTAGAGAGGTTTTCCATTCACCACACATCACTATCTCAAAGAAAGAGGATCGGGGGGAGTGCTGTTTGTAGCCTCATCTTCAAATTCCAAGGGAAAAAAAAAAACTTGAAATAACTTACCCAATTTTCCCACCACGTATATGATGAATACAGCCATAAATCATGCACTTGCTCGTGCGTGCACTTGACCTCTTTCTCTCGCAAACAGTGTATATATATCATTTGTACACAGATAAACATCATAAATATATGCAGAAATCTGGAGGAATTATACCCTATACCCTTATATATACATACATACATATACATATGGAGCTCTGGTTGCACAGTGGTTAAAAGCTCAGCTGATAACCAAAAAGCTGGCAGTCTGAATCCACCAGCTGCTCCTTGGAAACCCTATGGGGCAGTTCTACTTTGTCTTATAGGGTCGCTATGAGTTGGAATCGACTTGATGGCAATGGGTTTTGGTATATACATATAATACACAGACAAATGTAATTGCTGCATTGTTGTTGTTGTTAATTGCTGTCAAGTCAATTCCAACTCATGGCAACCCCATGCATGCAAACTAGAACCACTCCATAGGGTTTTCAAGGATGTGACCTTTTAGAAGCCAATTGCCGGGACTGTCTTCTGAGGTGCCCCTGGGTGTGTTTGAACCACCAACCTTTCGGCTAGTAGTTGAGTGCGTAACTGTTCGCAGCATTTATTATAGATCATGTAACTGAGTGGGAGAGAAAAATCCTGGAAAAGTCCTAGCCAAAAAGGAAAAAGCAGATTATAAAGGAAAATAAATTTTAAATAATTTAAAATTAAAAACAATTTTTTGAAAAAGTGTACTCCTATAACCACCTCCTAACAATTCCATTTTGCAGCCCAGTTTTGCATAGGCTAAGCAGAATGCTAAAAAAAAAAAAACTTCTGATCCTGGTATTTTTCGTGACTTCTGCATAGCTTCAGAGAAACCCTGGGTGGAGTTACACAGGCATACTCAACTGCAGAGAGTTAATAAGAAAAACATAATAGTAACAGGCAGCAGCAGCTATCACACACTGAGGGCTTACAGCGTGCCAGGTACTGTGCCCAGTACTTTACCTATGCCATTTATAATCTTCACATGACAACTCTGCAAAACAGGTATTATATTATCGTCTCCAGGAGAAAATGAAACTCAAATGTTCAGAAATTTGCTCAAGGAATATAGCTAATTAGGTGGTGGGCAGAGATGGCATTTGAGTCACTTCTATTACGTAGATTCTTAGACGGTGGAGAGAGTATGGTCGCAAGTAATCTTTTTTGGGAAAGGACTATTTGTAGACAATACCATGACAAAAGCATAAGTTTACAATGTTAAAAAATGAATGGTTAAACTGGGCAAAAGTCATCTTGGAGCTCAAACCAAAAAGGTGAGGTTAAAAAACCCCCAAAGCCAAACCCAAACCAAACCAAAAATGCTTGCCTTAAGATGTTTAAAGCCAGTTACTTTAAAAAAAAAAAAAAGATTTATGGTCATTGTTATATTGTATTAACCTTAAGCATTTGATAAAACACAGAAAGTGGGTGTTTTCAATGTTGGTAGCAACTAGAAAATTTTCTATAGTTATTTAGAGTTTCAAGGAAGTGAGTCAAGTTCGACGGGAAATAGTCTGAAGTATAAATCAAAATAATGGTTTAATTTTGTGACTCAATATTATTACTGAAAGTTAAATTGGGCAGAGCACATGATAGTCAAAAATTATTACTTCAACATTCTACTGAAAAACCTTTGGGAAATTTTTCAAAAATATATCTTCATTAAATACTTGCTTTTTCTCTCCATTAGATTTTGTTCTATGTATTTAATGATTTGGGATGTTTCACTTATGTTTTTTAAAAAGAACTAGTTTCCATGACAACAAAGAGCCATCTGATAGAAAAGGGGAAAAAATGGGACTAGACTATTTTTAGAAACACCTTCTTAGTTGTTTAGGGACAGATATTTTGCCACAAAGAAATGGAATCATCCTTTGTATTAAATGTTACTCTTCGTATTTGATCTAGAATTGCCACCACGTGCTCTAAATTTGCCCTTTCTGGGGTTCACCTGTAGCCACCATGCACTTTTTGTTATGTCAGTGATCCTGAGTTGCCTGGGAGATGGAGAAGGCTCTGGGGACCTGGGAACCCTCTGTGCATACATCTGTGTTACCCTGGCTCCCCTTCCCTCCACCGAACAGTTAACTTCCAGACCTTTGCTCCCTTGTTCTTCCTTCCCATCCCCTCACTCTGCCCTTCTCCCTGCTCTTCTTTTTCCTTTCCTTACATCTTTGTCTTCTCTACACTCCCTCTCTTTAATTTCCTTCTCTTTCCCTTGCCTTTTCTGTCCAACCCAGACCTCCAGGCATGGGCTTCCCCTTGCCTTCCTGCTTCCCTCAGGGAGAGTCTGGGGGCAGGCAGGACTGGGTGGAGACGTGGAAAACCTGAGCAAGGTCACCGCCATCCCTTCAAACTGAGTCTTGATTTAACTGGGAATAGTTATTCCAGGCGTGGCGGAGGTTTTGGGGAAAGATAGCAGGCGCTTCTTTATTGTCTCAGGCAACTCAGTGCTGGTTCCAAACCTGCACGCCCCATTCGTTAAAACAAAAGTGCCACAGTGCACAGGGCTACCCTCCTCAGGTGACAGCTGTAGTCCCTGGGACCTGCCACCCACCCCACCCCAAGTGGTTTCCAAATATTCCTACCATCCTTAAATAGTATGCTGTCTGACAGGAGTTCTTGTCAATTCAATGTTTCCGGGACTTTTCTGGTTTCCCTTCTAGAGTGTCCCAGGCAGTTGCCCAGCCTTGCCTACCCCTTAGCTAGGCTCCGTTCAGGGCAGAGTCCACTCCCAACGGTCACAGCCTGCAGTCTCGCTTTCTTTGTTCCCTTACCTCTCCCTTTCTCCTCCTGCTCCTTCTCCTCCACTCTAATCTCTGGCCCTTTACTGAGTCTTCCTGCTTCCCGACCCTCTCACATTTCCAGGGACCACGTAAGCTAATATATCTTTTAATAGGTTTGGGGAACCTCCTCAGAAAAGGCTGGGTAAATTCCTAGTGTATAGATAGTAGGTAGTTTCCCACATAGCAAACCTTTTCTCTATCTTTGGAAAGGTATTAAAAAGAAACATTTATCATCCAGGTCACAGGCAACTTTCGAACTGTGTCCATAAAGAAGGTTAAAATATAATAAAGTATTAATATATCAGTGTATGAATATGTCAATAGTGTTGAAATATTAAGATAATATTTAAAAATTTAAAAAGTTATACATGATTAAAATTAGGTAAAAATATGTATTCATACCCTGAAGAAGAGTGGAGGTAAATTTGGAATTACATAAATGGAACAACTAAACTGTGAAACAATTTCAAACAAATGAATCTGAATATTTTTTTTTATTTAGATACATTTAAATGACTCTTGTCTATAAAAAACTTGAAAAGCTATTTTTCCAATGATGCTGTTAAATCATCAGCTGAAAATATATTTGGAATTCCTCTTCTAGAATGATCTTCAGAGCCAATCTGGTAGACACTGAAGAAAATTACACTCTATTTTAATAACTCAAAAATTTTCTTTTTGGTTATAATTATTACTACCAAAACCAGTTCTGGCTTACTTGATCACCCTCTCCACTTTATCCACTAACCTTGATGTCAAACAGTTTTTTGCCATTTCCAAAACTTTTATGTCTTTGAAGGATAAGGATTTGCCATCGTTGAGAAATAGACATCACAGACACTGATGCCAAATCCCAAAATACATTAAAGAATAGTAGGGTCATAAGAATAAGTGAATGATTTTCTCAGATAGAAACCTTCAAGTGATATCACTCAATGGATGTCTAACTTTTGGTATTTTTGTTTACGAATCCGCTACTACTTTCTGATATGCTCTCTGAACACCTTTTTGATTGTTTTATTAACTTTCTTGAGGGTTCTTAAAGTTAAATGAGATGAAATTTATTTCCTACATAATAACAAAGTATATAGTAAGTTTGTAAAAAATATAAATGATTACTAAAAAACAACAATACCTTATTAGTACTTTGTTGCACAAAGTAGGAAATTAAGAATGCACTGATAAGATGACGTGACATTCCCAGTATTCAAAGATGCACTTCTCCCTCTCTGCAGCACCCAGTTCCTCTTCCTGGGGTAACTGTTGTTACTGTTTCTTACACATCTTTCCAGAGGCATTCAGAGCACATACAGTTTAGGTGGCAGTTTATACCCTTTACATACTTTTTAACACAAATGATAGCACATTATACACAGAGTAGCAAATGTTCCTTTTTTTTTTTTTTTCCCCCACTTAACTATACATACTGGAATTCATTCTATATAAGCCTGTGGCAAGTATTTTGAGTTGTTTCTCCACAATATGGTAATCAGCCCAATAGACCAAAGCCCAATAGAGTGCTTTCTATTTACTGATGCCTATTTTTTATTATGATCCACAGCACATGTGGCTGGCCATGCTCAGGCCCAAGGAATACAATTTTTGCTTTTTAAAGTAAATTGTCTCTTCAGAGGTCTCAAGTGACCTTAACCAAATGCTGAAACTGAATGACCTAGCTGATTCAAATAAAATAAAATAAAATAATTTACCTTAAATGTAGCAAAGGCATCTGAAGCAATGTCAAATGTTGACAATTCCACATACTTAAAGAAATCTCTGAACTGATTAGAGAAGAGGATGATTTTGGCAAGTGGCTCGTGTCGAATACATTCTCTCAGCATCATCCCACAACGTAAGGCAATCTGTGGGGCTTCATATCTAGGGCATAAGCAAGAGAGAAATAGTGAGGTGTGTTATCGTATTAGCACTCCTGTTAATACTGACACTATCAAAAGAATCATTTTGATACTACTGTTAACGTGAGCACAAATGTCACTTGTTGCAGTTCATTCAAACATCAGTCACTCAATGCCCACTGGGCATCTACTACGTGACTGGGGATACAAAGTAAACATGACAAGATCACTGCCTTCACAGCGATCGTGTTTTCTAGCAAGTGTGTCAGGTCTTGGGAGAAGGCAGATGACAAACAATGAAAAGATAATGTCACTTACTGATAAGTGCTGTGAAAAGTGAAGATAATCCCACAGGTAATACACAGAGCGTGACTGGGGGACGACTTTAGACTGAGTGGTCAGGGAAAGGACAAAGCATTCCCAGCAAAAGCTCCAAGGCAAGAATACAGTTCTGTGCGTCAGAGGCAGAGGAACAAGGCCAGTGGGCTCAGGATGCAGGGCGGGGGGGCGGGGGGGAGCGGGGAATAGGAAGTGGTGTGAAGGAAAACACGAGTGGAGAGAAGGGCGGGGTTGGAACAGATGCTGCTTTCTAGGCCAAAGTAAGGAGTTTGGTTTTTATTTTAGGAGTGCTGGGAAGCCATTGGAGAGTTTTAAGCAAGAAATTAGCACCGCCTAGTTTATGTTTGAAAAGCTCTCTGGCTACTTGTGGAGAATCTATCACAAAGGGGGAAGGAACATGCTGGGAATCCAGGGTAGACCTGGGAGACTACATACGAGGAGGAGCAGAAGTCCAGCTAGAGGTGAGGGCGGCGTGCACTGGGGCGGCAGTGAAAGAACAGAGAGGACTGTGGGTGACTGTTCAGAAGAGTCAACAGGACTCACTGATGTAGGTAGGACAGGGAATAAATTCAGTGTGAAGGAAATTGAGGATTCAGGAATTACTTTGTTTTTGGCTTGAAGAATTGGGTAGATGGTGGTGTTATTTATTAAGATGAATTAACTACAAGAGGAAAAAGTTAGTGATGATATCAAGAGTTGTTTTTGACCATGTTAATTTTGAGATGTCTGATACCTAAGTAGAGATGTCTGTTGGGCAGTAGAATACACCTACCCGGAGTTCAGGAAGAAGATAGGGGCCAGGTGTATGTATGATTTGCGTACAACAGATGATCAATAAATAGCTGTGAATTGACTGACTCACTGAAATCATAAAATGGAATTATGGCTCATGGCAAAAATTATCCCAGAAAATTACACTGTCACTGTAGGAAGCAATTCGGGACTAACATACTAGATTGGCTCCATTACTAACCGAATAACAATTTCTCAAATGTCAAATTCAACATCAAAATAAATCTAGGTTTGAGTTACACCCAGTGCCTGTAAAATGAACAATATTTAGACCAAGTAAGACAAGCCTCATACTGAAATAACACAGTTGATAATTCATGTAGTAAATACTGGAAGAAAAGAACAAAGGAAGACACAGTTGTAAAAGGCTGGGAAGTGAGTACAGGGCAAAAAAAAAAAAAAAAAAAATATATATATATATATATACACACCCACATATATAAACAAGTTTTAAAAAATATTGTACCTATTTAATACAATACTGGTTTTTATGGTTGTAGAACAAGGCCCATTTAAAAAGAAAAACTCAAAACTTTAAATATCTCAGTTTTTTGAAAAAAGTATTTTCTATAATGTTCTCTGAGGATACGGGAGCGTGACATTCATAAAGGGTCATCTGAGCTATAAATGTGATCTTTCAGGTTTATCATGAATTCTACAAGTTAGAAAAAATTCCAATAAAATACATTTTAAAAGCAAAAAACCCCACAACTGAATAGACAAGAAAAACATTTGGGAAGTCAAACCTAACCGCTCTTAAATAAAATTTCAAGATATTTTACTACTCACCAACTACAAGTTGGACAATAAAGAATAATGGACTCCTTATAAAGAAAATACTTGCATGAAAGTCATAGTGAAGACTGAAATCTCTTTCCCACCATTTAGGAAATAGAACCCGTTGCAATATCAAATTTACAAACACAGTAGGGGAAATAGCAAACAAAGATATAAAAGAATTTAAACCAGTATGGATTTATTCAGTTTTGCCTTGTCTTATGCCTAATAGTATTCACAAACACTATTTGAGTACTATTCCCCCCCACCCAGTAACTGATATTAACATAAAATGCTAATGTATTCAGATGGACATGATTCTTTGCAGAATACAAAGGAGGCTAATTTATAGTAAGTACTAGCAAATCTCTTAGAAGAATTTAAAAATCAGTCTAATGGCACATAGAAGAGTTATAAGGTGGGGTATTACTAAAGATGCTGTAAAGACAGGTATATTTTCTGAAATGTAAAGGAGAAAACAGCGTCATTTATTGTTAGAATACTTAAAAGAATATAAAGCAAAGACTGCTGGCCTTCTGAAAGAACCAGAAGGACAGATCATTAAAATCCAGACTTATTAGGAAGGTATTTTTGGACTTTCACAACTTGGCCCTAACCTTAATTTTTCAGTTTTCTCCCCGACACATTCCCCAGTACCACTTGCCTCCACTCCTTGGAGCACGCCATGCCCTCAACCATGAACACCTTCACCTTGCTTTTCCACCTCTAAGACTCACATTCATCTTTCAAAGTTTGGTTCAAATACCTTTATGTCTTTCCTAGACACCCACTATTCAGAATCATTCTCTCCCTCCCTTACGCGCCTACATCATCTTGTCTGTAACCCCATCTTAGCACTTCTTTTTTATTCTGTATTATGTTATATTGCAGTGAGTTGCTATAAATCTGTTTTCTTCACCTCACTACAAACAACTGCTGGGATGTCTTACTTGTCCTGTTACCTTCTCCTGCCCTCCTCCAATCTCCACAGGGGATCTATGTCTTATTTATCATATTACCTTCCCCATCCCCACCCAATCTCCAATGAGTGCCTAACATAATGTTTTTCACAAAGATTTTATTGAATCTCAAACTCTGATGTTCTTAATAGTTGAAGACTCCAATGAGACTCAAACTTTGGCTTCTACAAAAAGCTTTGTATGGTCTCTAGCCAATGTTTCCTCATTTCTTAATTCAATCTCCAAACTGAGACTATCTATAAAAAGTTTCCATTCCAACTTTTTGATATAGTTTTCTTTTTTCCTTTCACTTGGTGAAGTTTATTGGAACCATCTGGGATCCCTCCCCCTGCAAAAAAAACCATTGCTGTCGAGTCGATTCTGACTCATAGAGACTCTGGAGAATGGAGTAGAAGTGCCCCATAGGGTTTCCAAAGCTGTAAATCTTTACAAAGTAGACCGTCACATCTTTCTCAAGCAGAGAGGATGGTGGGTTCAAACTGCCAACTTTTCAGTTAACAGCCAAGTGCTTAACCACTGCACCACCAAAGCTCCTAATCTGGGATGCAATAATGAGTTATTCTTGACAACCAAGAGAACATTTTTTACAAATATGCCTCTGGGTCAGAACAGTTGTCGTTCCATCCCAGAGGTTGCTCCCCAACAGTGGAAATGTTATTCTCTGAGAAGACAACTTCTTAAAGTGAGGAATATGTCAGGATACATAGGGAAATTCCTCAGCACTCTTTAAGGGATCTGTAATTCACAAGTATCATTTCAGCCTGATTATTCTGTAGGATACTGACTTCTAATAGCTTTTACTGCCTACTATATGAAGAAGCGGAGCCCTGGTGGTGCAGCAGTTAAGGGCTCGACTGCTAACCAAAAGTTTGGCAGTTCAAATCCACCAGCTGCTCACTGTGAACCCTTTGGGGCAGTTCTACTCTGTCCTATAGGGTCACTCTGAGTCAGAATCAACTCAATGGCAACAGGTATATAAAGAAGTACTACATATGTTAAGTTTCAAATCCCACTAACATTAACATCCTTAGGTTTGATGAATTGGTATTTATCTTACCCATCCTATTCTAGGTCCCTAGGTGGCACAAACGGTTTGTGCTCACCTGCTAACTTAAAGGTCAGCAGTTTGGACCCACCAGCGCAGAAGAAAGGCCTGCTGATCTGCTTCTGTAAAGACTCAGTCAGGAAAACCCTACGAAGCAGTTCTACGCTGTAACACATGGAGCTGGCGTGAGTCGGGATCAACTTGTTGGCATCAGGTTTGGTTTGTTGTTGTTGTTGTTTATCCTATTCTATTACAGATAAGCTTCCTGAGGGCAGGGACTGTGACTAACCACTCTGTGTTCCCCACTAACCTATGGCAGGCTGCCAGTAAAGGATAATTTGATGAACTTTGAATCACTATTTTTTTAGAATTAGATCATCTCTTCCTTTAGCTCTGCTTATAGCAATCATAAAGTCCTTATTAACAATGACTATTTTTAGATGCATTCAAGTTAGTATGCTAATTCCAGTATTTTGTCATTTAGTAAATGGATTACTTTGTTTCATAATGGAGAAGGCATTTCTGCACTAATGCTTTCACAACTGCTGATAATGAAAGGGGGCAGAAAAAGTGAATCTGTCAAGAAAATAATTAAAAATAAACAAAAGGATCTAAAAAAAAGAAAAACCTCATCCACAAGGACTCACTCATTATTACTTATTTTTCTAAATTGCTTTCCAGATTTTTAATAGTTTTGTATAATTGTAACTTCATGAAATAGCTTTGCATTCTGCTTTCTTCACTTAATATCTCAAAATGTTTTTAAAGAATTACACAAATGACACTTTAGGTCTGTTTTAACAAGCAAAGTAACAGATATTAAACAATACTTGTTTGATTACTTTAAAGTATCCACTCTAACATTCTTCATAGATAACTTCAAATACTAATACTCTATCTCTACTTATTACATATATTATTAATATTTATATACTTATTTCTATCAGGTCACTCTATCATGGTAAGAGTTTCAACTAAGGCAGTGGCAACAGATATGGATTAGTTGGGTTGTTGTTTGTTGCTGTCGTGTTGGTTTCAACTCTTGGCGACCCCAGGTGTGCAAAGTAGAATTGCTCCATAGAGTGTTCAAGGCCGTGACCTTTTGGAAGCAGATTGCCAGGCCTGTCTTCAAAGGTGCCTCTGGGTGGGTCTGAACTGCCAAATTTTAGGCTAGTAGTCTAACACTTAAACCATTTGTGCCACCCAGGGACTCCTTGGATACGGGTTTAGAGATACGTAAGAGGAGAACAGACTGGACCTGGTAACCAAAGAAAGTGCAGAGTGACGGGGGTGGAGAAACTGATAGCCTGTACCAGCACCATATTCTCTCTTCCCACAGAGTTGGAAGACAGGAAGGGGATACGCGGTATCTTAGGGAAAGAGCTTATGGGGGATATTCATTTCCTTTTTAAAAAATTTTTTATTGTGCTTTAGGTGAAGGTTTACACAGCAAATTAGATTCCCATTCAATAGTTTATACACACTGTTCTGTGACATTAGTTGCACTCCCCGCAGTGTGTCAGCACTCTCTCCTTTACCACCCTGAGTTCCCCATTTCCACTTGTCCAGTTTTCCTGCCTTCTCATCTTTGCTTTTGGGCAGATGTTGACCTTTTGGTCTCATATAGATGATTGCTCTAAGGAGCACTTTCCTCATATGGGTGTTATTGTTTATTTTATAGGCCTATTATTTGGCTGAAAAGTGGTCTGGAGTGGCTTCAGTTCCAAGTCAGAAGGATGTCTAAGGTTTCTCCGGTCTCTCTTGGATCAATAAATCTGGTCTTTTCTATGAATTTGAATTCTGTTCTACACTTTTTTCCCCACTCAAACCAGGACCTTCTATTGTGATCCTGGTCAGAGTGGTCAGTAATGGCAGCCAGGCACCATCTAGTTCTTCTGGTCTCAGGGTAGTAAAGGCTGTAGTTCCTGTGGTCCATTGGTCCTTTGGACTAATGTTTCCTTGAGTCTTTGGTTTTCCTCACTCTCCTTTGCTCCAGACGGAAAGAGACCAATAGTTGTATCTTAAGATTCATTCCCTTTAACATATTTTTCTATTATATTTATACATTACTTTTATAATAAAAAACAAATTTCAACTACAAATGGTAGTCCTTGGGAAAGATGGATAGATGCTAGAGTAAAGCAGAAGGTAAAGAGAGGAATTTTCTTTTCGGGGGGAGGAAACTTCAATGTGTGTATGCTGAGGGAGAGAAGCTAGTAGTGAGGGGGCTGGAAGAATGGGTGTCAGAGGCCAAGGGCTTTGCTGGGGAAAGAGAGAAAGAAACACCTCTACCATTTTGATAAAAGGTAAACTGTGTATAAAGGGGCAGAAACAGGCTCATTTATAAGCAGGCGGCAGAGAGTTGAAGGGATCTCTTGTCCCTGGGGAGGAGAAGAGCTGGTTTGCTCAGTATGAGAAGGGGAGGTTAAGAAACGAGCTTGAGGAGGAGGTGAAAATCTGCAACAGTCATTATTTTATTCTTAATTTAGTTAGTATGCCGTAATCTATTTATACAGTGCCATTATTATTGAGTATTTTGGCTGCTATCAATTTTTTTACATTAAAAATAATATACTACAGCACTCTTCTTTGATAGTATTTGAGGTATTATCAGTTTAAAGATGAAACTTTTACTTTGGAAAATTTAGAAGCAGAGTAAAAAAACTTCAGTGGACTTTAAAAGTTTTAAAGACTTTGTGCTTATGGTATGTTCTCTGAGAGACAGTCTTCCAGTTGGAGGTAGAATTCAGCCATTACTAGAGTTATATGAAGTAACTAGTTACCTTCAACTGGAACTAAAGAGTTTCAGGTTCTAAGTGTACGATAACAAAACAATTTTTGAAAAAAAAATATGAAAAGCCACAATAGTCATTAGCTCCTCTGCTGATTTCCCAAATATCTGTGGGCAATTTTGTCACCTGTATAATTTACCAATATTTTATTATAATAAACTATCAATCTACTTTGACTCATCTCAACTCAAATCATGAATCCATGTTTATATCAAAGCAGACGAAAATGTTAGAACCAAAACCAATTTCAGAGATCATTCTAGTCTAATCCATCATTTTGTAGATGAGCCTTCAGGCTTGGCCAGACATTTAGCCAGAAATACATTTATTGTATAAGATTCCTGATGGTAGTTTGGATCATACAGTCTAGACTATAATTAAATGTGTCAGGGCAAAGAAGGCACACTATATACGTGCGTGCACATTCAAATAATGACAGCATATCATATGACCGGTTTCAAATTTGATGAAAACCAAAATGTAAGAACAATTGTGTTAGCTAGCAGTGAGCTACAGTAATCATTACACAGAAAATGGCTAAAGATCTTATGCAAGAATCTCCCAACTTCAGAACAAAGATTATATTATGTAGAGGAGAAAACGACCCTTGTTATTATTGCTGGAAGCAAACAATGTCAGGCAGTACTTGGAAAACTTTTGTAAAATGCCATTCAACAAGGTTAACAAATGGAAGCAAAAGAAATAGTTTAGGAAATTGCTTTAAAAAATGCCATTCAAGATACACTTGGCCTGTTCAATATGGTCAAGAATTTTTGCTTCTAATCTAGAAACATTTGCTTACTTCAAAAATAAAGTGCTAATTCTGTTCACTGAAAAAACTTGGAAGCAATAACAATCCAATGTCAATGAGCATCCCTAACATCCAAATTGTAGTCTCTAAGAGCCATTCCTAACTAAAAGAGATGAAATCCTTTGTGAAAATGGCTGATTTCGGTCTGTGGCAGGAAATGCACAAGATGAGCCTAGTATATCTTGTAACAGAAAGCAAAGATGCTCTCACACACGAATGGAAGTTATGTCAAAAGGACATGGGTCAACTTGAAGGGGCCACAGATGGATAATTAATCATCTAAAAAAAGTGTGCAACTAAATAAGATACATGGAAAACATTAAATCTATTAATTCATAGCAATATGAGAGAGAGAGAGAAGTAAAACTAATTGACACCTATGGAAATTCCTAGGGCAACAACTAATTACTGTAATTACTTTCTAAAATGATAATTACTCATTGCCATGGAGTCAATTTCAACTCACAGCGACCTTACAGGACAGAGTAGAGCTGCTCTATAGGGCTTCCAAGGCTGCACGTCTTTACGGAAGCAGACTGCTGTATCTTTCTCCCGAGGAATGGCTGGTGGGTTCAAACAGCCAACCTTTCAGTTAGCAGTCAAGCTCTTAACCACTGCGCCACCAGGGCTCCTAAACTGATAATTAAAGGGAAAGAATTAAACATTTATTCTGCATTTCTGGTACGAATTATAATCAAATAGCTGTGGTTCTTCTCTATAAAACTCCTCCAACCAATAAATTCACAACGAATGACAACTGGAAAATCACTTTTTTCTACTCTCTAGTGAAATGACTGAATCATGCAATGTTTATTAATGAATGGTAAAATAAAGTTAATTGAGAATTTATAATAGATTAGGCTATCATCATCTGAACTCATTGCTCAGTCTTAAAATTACTAAAGTATGACTTCTAATGTGATAAATATGAAATATGTATAAAATATCATTGCCAAAATAAAAATGAATCTAAATCTAATCTAGCCTTTAAATATAACTTCCAGTCTAGAAACATAGGGGATACCAGAATAAGGTAAATGACACCAAGAGGGAGCAATCTTATGAATCCAGAGTGGGAGACACTCTATACAACAATTAACTCAGTTTTTCAACAATCCAACGGTATTAAAAAAGGAGGGGAGTGCTGTTCTAAATGAAAAGGGACTTAAAAGAGACTTTAGTGACATTACAACCAAATGCAGTAAGTGGACCCTGTTCAGATCCGGATTTGAACCAAACGGAATCAAACCAAACCAAACCCATTGCCGTCAATTCCGACTTGTAGCAACACTCTAAGACAGAGCAGAACAGCCCCATAGAGTTTCCAAGGCACACCCGGTGGATTCGAACTGCCAACCTTTTGGTTAGCAGCCATAGCACTTAACCACTACGCCACCAGGGTTTCCGATTTGAACAAAGAAACTATAAAAAAATTTTTTTGGTAATCAAGGAAATTTGTGTATGGACTATTTGTTATTAAAGAATTATTGCTAATTTGTTAAGTACAATAATGACACTGTGATTATATGAGAAATATCTTTTTCTTTTTGAAATGACACTGAAGTGTTTAGGGTTGATGTGATATGACACGAGGGTTGGAATTTGTTTTAAAATAGTCTAGCCAACAAAAAGCTGGGGGAAGTTGGGAGTTGGGGGATAGATGAAACAAACAGCAAAAGTATTGATGATTTTAAGGCTGGGTGATGGGTACATGGGGTTTCTTTGTACTTCCTACTTTTGTATATGGTTGAAAATCTTTGTAATACAATGAAAAGAATAGGATTATTGTGAGAAATTCATGATTTTAACATTAGACTTCTGGAACATCTTCCACTGACCACAATTCCTTATGGAACATTGAGAGCAATTAAGTGACCTCATCCTCAAGTTTTTTCAGTACCCTGGAATGTCATTCCTGCCCCAGGAGACAAATTCGTTTAGAGTGAGAAAGTAATTATTTATAATCTTTTCTTAAAACTTGGGCTCCAAATTGTTCAAACCATGTATTGCATCCCATGTTCAGACGATTTGCCTCAATGGACAAGTATCAATTTCTTTCTGTCTCGCATTCTTTATGGTCCAATAAAGCATGTTACTGTTGTACCCCGATATAATATTATTGTTTGCCCTATATATTAATACATCAATAAGTAATGTCCTAAGTTTCCCTGTAATTCTACAAGAGACAATTCAGTAAAAATGCTGACCTTTAACAAAGTACTAAACCTCTAACATTTACATGCTAAACTGGAAAATGGTAACAAATAAAACTGATTACGGTGTGACTGTTCCAATTAGGGCCTGTTGTTATCTACCTTGTCCTCAGGGTCATTAACAATTCCCTCGTCCTTCAGATCTAACTGGTCCTCAAATTTTGCTAAGGGTATGGTAAAGAACACGAGATTTGGAACCATTTTCCACATTGCCACCAGAACTCATCATATCTCTTCCCCGGCGGCTCCTTACTGCCTGTAGAACGATATCCAAACTCCTTGGCAGAGCATGGAAGGAAGGCTTTTCACAATACGGTCTGAGCCTTTCCAGTTTTAACTCCTGTTGCTCCCTCCCATGAGTGCTGGGCTCCAGCCACACCAGAATTCTCATCATTCTCCAAACACGTCATGCACTTTCATACCTCTGTGCCTTTGCACGGAAGGTACCCGACCCTTTCATCCTCTTTATTTATTTGGCAATTTCCTACTTCAAGGTGTTCTTCATTTTTGACATCGCAGGCAGAGATCATGGCTCTTTCATCTGGCATAGTAACGACAGTGAGTTGTAACGAGCTGCCTCTCTTGTCATAGTAGTCTATGGCTACTTGAGGGCTGGGAAGCTGTGTAGTGTAGTTCTGAGCACAGACTCTGGAGCCAGACTATTGGGTTTAAATAATACTAGCTATGTGACTTTGGTGGAAGAAAGACATAGCAGTCTGCTTCTGTAAAGATTTAAAGCCTGGGGAACACTATGGGGCACTTCTATTCTGTCCTTTAGGGTTGCTATGAGTCGGAATTGACTCAATGGCAGTGGGTTTATGTGATTTGGGCTAAATTAGTTAATATTTCTGTGCCTCCCAACTTCATATGGAAGGGAAAGAGGCCCCGGATAAGTAAAGCATTACTGAAAAAGAAGGACAAAGTGGGAGGCCTCACTCTACCTGATTTTAGAACCTATTATACCGCCACAGTAGTCAAAACAGCCTGGCACTGGTACAATAACAGATCAATGGAACAGAAGTGAGAATTAAGACATAAATCCATCCACATATGAGCAGTTGATATTTGACAAAGGCCCCAAATCAATTAAATGGGGAAAAGACAGTCTTTTTAACAAATTGTGCTGGCATAACCGGATATCAATCTGCAAAAAAATGAAAGAAGACCTATACCTCACACCATGCACAAAAACTAACTCAAAATAGATCAAAGACCTAAATATAAAATCTAAAACGATAAAGATCATGGAAGAAAAAATAGGGACAATGCTAGGAGCCCTAATACATGGCATAAACAGTATACAAAACATTACTAAAAATGCAGAAGAGAAACTAGATAACTGGGAGCACCTAAAAATCAAACACCTATGCTCATCCAAAGACTTCACCAAAAGAGTAAAAAGATTACCTACAGACTGGGAAAAAGTTTTTAGCTATGACATTTCTGATCAGTGCCTGATCTCTAAAATCTACATGATACTGCAAAAACTCAACTACAAAAAGACAAATAACCCAATTAAAAAAAGGGCAAAAGATATGAACAGACACTTCACTAAAGAAGACATTCAGGTAGCTAACA
This sequence comes from Elephas maximus indicus, assembly GCF_024166365.1. Taxonomy (NCBI): domain Eukaryota; kingdom Metazoa; phylum Chordata; class Mammalia; order Proboscidea; family Elephantidae; genus Elephas; species Elephas maximus. Next base: position 29,279,467 of record NC_064832.1, on the reverse strand, counting down.
GATACTTGAGGAAATGCTCATGATCATTAGCCATTAGAGAAATGCAAATCAAAACTACAATGAGATTCCATCTCACTCCAGCAAGGCTGATATTAATCCAAAAAACACAAAATAATAAATGTTGGACAGGTTGTGGAGAGACTGGAACACTTATATACTACTGGTACAAAGGAGAATGAAAAATACCAAAGACACAAGTTAATTATGAGCCCAAGAGGCAAAAAGGGCCACATAAACCAGACACTACATCAGCCTGAGACGAGAAGAGCTAGATGGTGCCTAGCTACAACCGATGACTGTCCTGACAGGGAACACAACAGAGAACCCCCAAGGGAGCAGGAGAGCAGTGGGTTGCAGACCCCAGATTCTCATAAAAAGACTTAATGGTCTGACCGAGATTAGAAGGACCCTGGTGGTCATGGCCCCCAGACCTTCTGTTAGCCCAAGACAGGAACCATTCCCAAAGCCAACTCTTCAGACAGGGATTGGACTGGACAAGGGATAGAAAAAGATGCTGGTGAAGAAATGAGCTTTTTGGATCAAGTAGACACTTGAGACTATGTTGGCATCTACTATCTGGAGGGGAGATGAGAGGGCAGAGGAAGTCAGAAGCAGACGGAATGGACACGAAAACGGAGAGTGGAGGGAAGGAGCGAGCTGTCTCATTAGAGGGAGAACAATTAGGAGTGTATAGCAAGGTGTATATAAATTTTTGTATGAGAGAGACTGACTTGATTTATAAACTTTCACTTAAAGCATAATAAGAATTAAAAAACATATATTTCTGTGCTTCAATGTCCTCATCTATAAAATGGGTATAATAAGAATATCCACTGACAGGTTAAGTGAAATAAAGCAGGGCCTGATATATCTTAAGTACTATGTTAACTGCTATTACTACTATTGCTGTTGTTATTATTGCAGGCCTTTAATAAATGTGCTAATTGGCAGTTTTAGCCTTATAAACTACATATTCGCTTTTCAGAAGAAATGGAAACTTCTTTATAAAACTTTCCTAATGAATTAGATTTGGGGTGTTATGCCTAAAATAAAGAACTTCAATTTTCTATTATATGTTATAATTACATGAAAATGGAATCTTCCTTAGAATAAAAATCTTTATATTAAGAAAATAGCTATTTCCTAAATAATTCAAAATTATTTTCCCCACATAATATTAGAAAAATGAAAGCTATTTTTTTCTTAAACATAAAATAATATAGTTTTTGACATATAATTTACCTATTACAACTTATCCATTGAAATAGTATCACTGGTAAATACAGGCAATTAATGGATAGATCGAAGAGTTCACATTTTAAATTTAAGGATAGTTTCTACTTACATCAATTTAATGATTTGGCAACTGAATTGTACTGTTATATCAAATAATTTATATAAGATCAGCAGTCATTAACAACTCATCAGAAAATTCACCATTAAATAAGACACAAACATTTTCAAATGATAAAGATTATAATGTAAGATACTGATTATTCACACTCAACAAATTTTATATGTAAAGTCAAACTAATTTTTTTAAAAAGCCAAGGCCCCACAAACTTTACAGAGTCACACATAAAGAAGTGCAATCTGGTAATAAAAGGTTATTAAAAGAGATTCCAATATTCATATGTGTCTCTCAAAAATATCAGTTTATGACCTATAGTATCACTTCTCAAATCTCCTTCCCAGGCCCCGCGCACTCTGCAGCTATTCTGGAGTCACGAACCCTCCAAAAACCTTTCCTGATGTGGTTTTTCTCCTTTTGTCTCCTTCCTCCTCTTCTCCAAATCTCAGTTATGCAACTGGATGTAACCTCTAGCTAAACTTTTTCCCCTGCCCAGCTTCCTGTCACCAGCCCTTTCCCTTCTCACTCTGGTTCAGTGTCCACCTACTGAGACAGAGGAGGCGGCGGGACAAGCACAGAACAATTGCCCATTAATGAATCTTGCCCACATCGCAAATTAAAAAGGCACACTATAGATCTGCAATATCTTGCAGTGCTTAAATTACTTAATAAATAACAATTGGAATCAATTGTTTAATTTTGGTGTCATTACTTCTAGAAAGGGAAAACAAAGATATTTTCTTGGATATAAATCGTTATTCCTCACCAACTTAATTTTTCAAATAAATATCCAACTATGCTCATTTTAAAATATATTCCACAAAGCATATATGATTTATAAATGTATATATAATGTATACACATTCTACCATATTTAAAAGTAATAAGATTTATTTTAAATTACCCTACAATCATACTTTGTAATTTACTGGGCTGTTTTTTTTCCTTCATTAATCTGAATTTAGAAAGTTACATGGTATTAATATGTAATTAATACCATAAAACTTTCTAAATATGTAATTAATACCATAAAACTTTCTAAATACGTAATTAATACCGTAAAACTTTCTAAATATGTAATTAATACTGTAAAACTTTCTAAATTCAGATTAATGAAGGAAAAAATGGCAGTCCAATAAATTACAAAGTATGACTGTAGGGTAATTTAAAATGAATTTTTATATATGGTAGAACGTACATACACTATACATATATAGGGTTGCTACGAGTCAGAATCGACTCGACGGCAATGGGCTTGGTTTTTTTTTTTTTTTACACTATTAACTTCCATGTGTTTATAATTTCCTTGGTAAGAATTCAATTTCCCATATATTACATGGTATTTCAATCACACTGTAAGCTCTTAAATGGCATGTAAGGTCTTAGAGGAAAAATACCAAACCCATATCTTCGTACAGCCCCTAGTGTCTGGTGTGGCTCTTTGCACCAAATGAATACACAGCAGTGATGTTCAGTGACAGCAGCCACAGGCGATCCTTCAGTGAGTATTTCCCATGCTGGGGATGGGCCCATGCAGCTGCGTGCAACCCTGTGCATGTGACCCACCGGTGCAAGATACGGCTTTGACATTACACATGAGCCACAGTGTATTTTTAGGTCAACACATTTCAACACTTTCAAGGGAGCATTTATTTACAAGCTAAACTTTTAAGTACTATCGAAAATTAAAACCATTTGTTGTCAAGTCAATTTTGGCTCACGGCAATCCCATGTGTGTCAGAGAAGAACTGTGCTCCATGGGGTTTTCAATAGCTGGTATTTTGGAAATAGATCACCAGGCCTTTCTTCCAAGGAGCCTCTGATTGGACTTGAATTGCCAACCTTTCAGGTAGCAGCCTAGCACATGAACAATTTGTACTCCCCTCCACTGCTGTAAAGTTGATTCTGACTCATAGCGACCCTATAGGACAGAGTAGAACTGCCTCATACGGTTTCCAAGGAGCAGCTGGTGAATTGGAACTACCGACCTTTTGGTTAGCAGCCGTAGCACTGAACAACCATGCCACTAGGGCTCCACTTAACTGAGTACTATTAATTTATCTTCATTTCCTGAAAAAGAAATCTGATATTTTTTCCTGTATCAAAACTCTTCGATGGCTTGCCATTTTCAAAAAGATAGTGCCAAATGTTTTAGCCTGCCATGAGGGCAACTGGTTTTTAACTAATACATAGTATACTTCCCTTTCTAGAGCTGAAAGACAATTTTCCAGTAAAAACAGTATTTTGTCCCCCCAAATAAAGTAATTGTGGTACAATACTTTATTCAACAATAAATAATTACAGTCATAAGAATGTAAATGTGATTATTAATAACATTAAAAATTCTGACAAAGTGTATTGTGAGGATAAGGGGAAGAACAAAATGGAGTGATGGGGTAATGGAAAAACAATGAGAAAGTCAAAAGATATTGTTTAAAATTGATAATAAAAAAATTAGTAAACAAAGTCTTCACCAAAAGAGTAAAAAGACTACCTACAGACTGGGAAAAAGTTTTTAGCTATGACATTTCTGATCAGCACCTTATCTCTAAAATCTACATGATACTGCAAAAACTCAACTGCAAGAAGACAAATAACCCAATTAAAAAATGGGCAAAAGATATGAATAGACACTTCCACTAAAGAAGACATTCAGGTAGCTAACAGATATATGAGGAAATGTTCACGATTATTAGCCATTAGAGAAAGGCAGATCAAAACTACAATGAGATTTCATCTTACTCCAACAAGGCTGGCATTAATCCAAAAAATGCAAAATAATAAATATTGGAGAGGCTGTGGAGAGACTGGAACACTTCTACACTGCTGGTGGGAATGTCAAATGGTACAACCACTTTGGAAATCGATTTGGCGCTTCCTTAAAAAGCTAGAAATAGAACTACCATACGATCCAGCAATCCCACTCCTTGGAATATATCCTAGAGAAATAAGAGCCTTTACACGAACAAATATATGCACATCGATGTTCATTGCAGCACTGTTGGAAGCAACCAAGGTGCCCATCAATGGATGAATGGATAAATAAATCATGGTATATTCACACAATGGAATACTACGCATCAGTAAAGAACAGTGAGGTATGTGTGAAACATTTCATAACATGGAGTAACCTGGAAGGCATTATGCTGAGTGAAATTAGTTGCAAAATAAGGTCACTATTATAAGAACTTGAGAAATAGTTTAAAGTAAGAAGAAAACATTCTTTTGTGGTTATGAGAGGGGGGAGGGAGGAAGGGTGGGAAAGGGGCATTCACTAATTAGATAGTAGATAAGAACTACTTTAGGTGAAGGGAAAGACAGCCCACAATAGAGGGGAGGTCATCACAATTGGACTAAATCAAAAGCAAAGAAGTTTCCTGAGTAAACTGAATGCTTCCAAGGCCAGCAGAGCAGGGGCAGGGGTCTGGGGACCATGGTTTCAGGGGACATCTAAGTCAATTGGTGTAATAAATTCTATTAAGAAAACATTCTGCATCCCACTTTGAAGAGTGGCATCTGGGGTCTTAAATGCTAGCAAGCAGCCATCTAAGATGCATCAATTGGTCTCAACCCACCTGGATCAAAGGAGAATGAAGAATACCAAGGATACGAAGTGATTACGAGCCCAAGAGACAGAAAGGGCCACATGAACCAGAGACTACATCATCCTGAGACCAGAAGAACTAGATGGTGCCCGGCTACAACCCGATGACTGGCCTGACAGGGAACACAACAGAGAACCCCTGAGGGAGCAGGAGAGCAGTGAGATGCAGATCCCAAATTCTCATAAGACCAGACTTAATGGTCTGACTGAGACTAGAAGGACCCCAGTGGTCATGGCCCCCAGACCTTCTGTTGTCCCAGGACAGGAACCATTCCCAAAGCCAACTCTTCAGACATGGATTGGATTAGACAATGGGTTGGAGAGGGATGCTGGTGAGGACTGAGCTTCTTGGATCAGGTGGACACTTGAGACTATGTTGGCATCTCCTGCCTGGAGGGGAGATGAGAGGGTGGAGAGGGTTAGAAGCTGGCGAAATGGACATGAAAAGAGAGAGTGGAGGGAGAGAGCGGGCTGTCTAATTAGGGGGAGAGTAATTGGGAGTGTGTAGCAAGGTGTATATGGGTTTTTGTGTGAGAGGCTGACTTGATTTGTAAACTTACACTTAAAGCACAATAAAAATTATAAAAAAAAAATTAGTAAACAAAAAAACCCTGTTGCTGTTAATTCCAGCTCATAATCACACTACAGGACAGGTTAGAACTTCCCCAGAGGGCTTCCAAGGAGCAGCTGGTGGATTTGAACTGCCAACCTTCTGATTAGCAGCTGAATTCTTAATTGCTGTACCACCAGGGCTCCAAAAAATTAATATAGCCCATTATTTAGTAATACAGAGGTGAATACCAGATGAACGGATAAAAGATGAAAGTGGTTGCCTCTGGGTAATGGGGCTGAGGAATGGAGAAGCAAGAGGCAGAGAGCTGCAGTTTATTGATATACCCGATTATTAAGCTGTGTTATATATTGTTGTTGTTAGGTGACATCAAGTCAATTTTGATTCACAGTGACCCAATGTGACAGAGTAGAACTGCTCTATAGGGTTTTCTAGGCTATAATCTTTATGGGAGTAGATCGCTAGGTCTTTCACAGAGCCTCAGGGTGAGTTTCAATCCCCAACCCTTCGATTAGCAGCTGAGTGCTCAACCGTTTGCACCACAAGGACTCCTTGTGTTATACATTACTTTGATAAAATTAAATGTTAAAAATGGACAGGAGAGGAATTGAGAGTTGGATACAGAAGAAGGATAGGTATGAAATGAGAGGATGAGTGCTACAAAATAAAGAGCCATGCTAGGCTTGAGAAGGTTGGGTAGAAAGGTAGGGAAGGGGAGAAAGGATAGTCTGCTATCCCTACCCTTGCTACATCCAGATTTGTGCACTTTGGGATTTGCAGGAGCCTCAAAATGCTCAAGAAACATTTGCAAATAAGTATACATAAAAAATAACAATCAGGGATTCTGTTATGTAGGTTGACTTTAGTTTTTTGACTCCCCTATAGTCCCATAGGAAACCCTGGTGGCATAGTGGTTAAGTGCTACACCTGCTAACAAAAAGGTTGGTAGTTCAAATTCACCAGGTGCTCCTTGGAAACTCTAGGGGGCAGTTCTACTCTGTCCTATGGGGTTGCTATGAGTTGGTTTTTTTGGTTATAGTCCCATATGCATACAGTAATATTTATTCTATCCCCATGGAAGGAGAGTGTCACCTTGGCATATTCCAGCCAGTGAAAGAATTCCTTTATCTATATTTGAGTTCTCAAAACCAGAATAATCGTGTGTGTGTGTGTGTGTGTCATGAGGGGATTCAGTCTTACACAAGCAGGAAAAAGGTAAACGTCCATAGGAAAGGAAAATTAAATAAAGCAAAAGACTAATGGACCACATGAACCCCAGCCTCCACCAGCCTGAGCCCAGAAGAACTAGATGGTGCCTGGCTACCACCACTGACTGCTCTGACAGGATTCATGATAGAAGGTCCTGGACACAGCAGGAGAAAAATGTAGCACAAAATTCAAATTCACAAAAAAGACCAGACTTAGTGGTCTGACAGGGACTGGAGGAACTCCCAAGACTCTGGCCCCTGGACACCCTCCTAACTCAGAAGTTAAGCCACTCCTGAAGTCTACCTTTCAGCCAAAGACTAGACAGGCCTATAAAACAAACAATAAGGAGGAATGAGCTTCTTAGATCAATCAAGTATACAAGACAAATGGGCAACACCTGCCCAAAAGCAAAGAGGAGAAGGCAGGAAGGACTGGAAACCTGGGCAAATGGAACCAGGGAACCTGGAGGGGGGAAAGGAGAAGGGGGAGAGTGCTGACACATTGTGGAGACTGCAACCAATGTCATGGAACAACGTGTGTATAAATTTTTGAATGAGAAACCAATGTGCTCTGTTTCACCTAAAGGACAATAAAATAAATAAACTAAAGGAACAAACTGGGAGAAAAGAAAAAGGTGAATGGGCAGGTAGGAAAAGGACAGATTGGAAAGCACAAGCAGTACAACAATGGGAAGAGACAGGGCAAACAGAAAAGTGGGGGAAACAGGCAGTAAATGGAAGGAACTTTATTCAGAAACAGGAAGGTGCAAAGAAAGGACTTTGTGCAATCTACGTAAACACGGAGACACAGATTTGGAGGGCTGAGGTCAAGTGGCTCACATCTTTACAGTGAGTCCAAAATAGAAACGTTTAACCACCATTGTTGTAAACCCACACCTGGTTTAAAAGAAGCCGTGCACCTACCCCTTGAGGAGCATGAACAGGACGTGAGGGTGAGCACTGATGTACTCCACCGTAGGGCTCCGAGTGCCTATCTGTCTTCTCAGGATGTTGTTAAATATCTGGGTCACATCCTTCTTTCCCTGTTAAGGGAACAACCAACAAACCAATTGTACACTTTAGATGGGTAAGTTGTATGATACGTGAATTCTGTCTCAAAAGTTCACACACACACACACACACACACACACACACACACAAAGAGCACTGCCTCTTATATACAAAAGCATTAGCTAATTTACTCTTTACAAGCTGTTAAGTCTTTAAAACACAGACTCAACAAAATCGATGCAGCCCTTTCCACAGCATTTGCACTGTGGGAAATCTGACCAATTAGAGGTCCGTTTCTCACAGAAGTAAACAAAAAGGCACAAAAGGATATAAAACAGTAACAAATATGATAGGTCTTAATTCTTTTTGACCTCTGAAGAAAATTATAATAAACATCTTTTAAACCTTCGTAAATAAGAAAGGAAAATACATAAAGAAAATAAAGCAAAGATTTTAGTAAAATTATATGGGTTTAGAATCAAACTCCTTTTTCTTAGATGTAAAAAAAAAAAATCTTGGTAATTTCTTCCCTTTACTTTATCATTCCCAACCCCTCCACCTTTGGTGACTTAATTAAAAAAAAAAAAGTGAGTTTCCTATTAGAAGACTATATCTGACTTATAAGACCTTAGATCATATCAGCCCAGAGGAATAGATGTTAACTATTCAGTTGTTTAAGTTGTAGCAGCCTGAAATTACAGCCAACCTCAAATAGGGCTTAATAGAGTTCTTATGGACAAGACTTCCCTCTCATACAACCTACAGTCTGAGTCTAGGCTGGTTCTCCAACAGAAGCTACGACCTGGACAGGAGATGATTATATGGAAAATAAGGACAAAAATGGCATTCTGTATCGCTTTTGCCTGCATTTCGGCTTTCATCTCTTAACTAAGTTATTAAAGAGCTTCCTCTATAAAGAGCTAGCTAAAAATGCAAATCTGACCATGCTCTCCTTTTCCCTTCAGCTCCTCAACATCTCCCTTTTGCTGAGAGAAAAATCCAAGGCTTTCCATGACCTGGCCCCTACTTCCCTCTCCAGGCTCACCAGCTATCTATCACTTTCCAATGTCTACTTCAAGTTCTATTAACACCACATTGCTGTACCACCAACACTCATCCAGAATGTTTCCTGCCTCTACACTGCTAGTCACGCTGCTCTGTTTGTTCTGTTCATTCTTTTCTTTTTTTAGCTAACTCTCACTTATCCTTTAAGATTCAGTTCAGGACATTCTCCCCTGGGATAACTGTCCCTCTCCATACTTTGCCTACAATGATCAGTACCTCATCTTCCCCTGCCAGATCCACTCCATTACTGCATAGCGGCTAGCATTTATTGAGTACTTACTCTGAGCCAGGCATTTATGCCAAGAGCACATATGTTATCCAACCCTCACAATTGTACATATTCTAAATAAAGAAATTAAGGACTAGAGAGGCTACATTACCCAGATGGAATATGGATGGCTAGTATGCCATCCCAGACTGATGGAATCCAGAGATTGGGTTCTTAGCCATCATCCTAAACTTGGAACATTTAACATGTTACACTGAAATAAATGATTTTCTTTCTGACTTCCTTATCACAGTATAAGCTCTCAAGGACACAGACCATGCTTTAGGTCCATATCAGGGCCCAGAATATAGTTGGCATTTAATAAATATATAGAAACCCTGGTGGCATAGTGGTTAAGTGCTATGGCTGCTAACCAAGAGGTCGGCAGTTCAAATCCGCCAGGCGCTCCTTGGAAACTCTATGGGGCAGTTCTACTCTTTCCTATAGGGTCGCTATGAGTCAGAATCGACTCGATGGCAGTGGGTTTGGTTTAATAAATATATATCGGACTGACTTAGTTACTTCAGAGACATTTCAAAAATTGCTGTTCATAGGAGAGAGTAGAACTGCCCCGTAGGGTTTCCAAGGCTGTCCTAGAGGGTCGCTGTAAGTCAGAATCAACTCGACAGCAATGGGTTTGGTTTTTTGGAATTTTTACAGAAGCAGAGTGCCACATCTTTCTCCTGTGGAGTGACTGGTAGGTTTGAATCGCCAACCGTTCTGTTAGCAGCTGAGCACTTAGCCACTGCGCCAACAAATATGTGCCACCGATCCCTCTTTCTTTAATGTGGTACTTTTTAATACTAAAGGGACACCCAAAGAACTAGGAGCCAAAATGAAGTGAAGACCAATAATATTACTCAATCTTAAAGCTCCTGGCCATATAAAATAAAGACTAAGTAACAATTAAAAATAATAATATACATAGTCCTTATGTGGGCAGCTCCTGCCTGGAGGTGAGATGAGAAGGAAGAGGGGGACGGGGCTGGTTGAACAGACACGGGGAATATAGGGTAGAGAAGAGGAGTATGCTGTCACATCAGGGGGAGAGCAGCTAGGGTTACATAGCAAGGCGTGTATAAGTTTTTGTATGAGAGACTGACTTAACTGTAAACTTTCACTTAAAACACAACTAAAAAAAGAATAATAATATACATAGTCTTATGGGACAACTTGGTCAACTGGCATAATATAGCTCATAAAGTTTATTTTCTACGCTCTAGTTTGATGTGTAGTGTCTGGGGACTTAAAAGCTTGTGAGTGGTCATCTAAGATGTGACTATTGGTCTCTACTCATCAAGAGCAAGAGAGAAAAAAGGAAATCAAAGACTCAAAGAAGAAACTAGTCTACAGGATGAACAGTCTACACGAACCACGGCCTTATCTACGCTGAGATCAGAAGAACTAGGTGGTGCCGGCTACTACTACCAAACATTCTGATCAGGGCCACAGTAGATGGATCCTGATAGAATGGGAGGAAAATATGTGGAACAGAACTCAAATTTTTAAAACATCTAGACTTACTGGACCAGTTGAGACTAGACTCCCTGAGACAACTGCCCTGAGATAACCTTTAAACCTTGAACCCAAACTATGCCCTCAGGTCACATTTTAGTTAAATAACAGACTCATAAAATAAAGAATATCACCCATGAGTAACGTGCTTTTTTAAAAAATCATCTATATGAGACCAAATTGTCAGGGGGCGGGGAAACTAGATTACTGGAAACAGAACAACCAGAATGGAAATAATGAGAATGTTGATACATTGTGAAAAGTGTAACCAATGTCAATGAACAATTTGTGTAGAAATTGTTAAATGGGAACCTAATGTGCTACGTAAACTTTCACTGAAAACACAATAAAATATTATTTTTAAAAAAACAGTAATAAATAGAAAAAAATCTTAAAGGACCTCATTCACCTTATAAAAAAATAACTTAAAATAGATTGTGAACTTAAATGTAAAATGTAAAACCATAAGATTTTTAGAAAAAAATACAGGAGAAAATCTCCAGAATCCAGAGCTAGGCAAAGAGTTCTCAGACTTGACATCAAAGTACAAGCTATATAAAGGAAAACTTGATAAACCGGACTTCGTCAGAATTAAAAACTTTTGCTCTACAAAAGATCCTGTTAAGAGAATGAAAAGACAACCTACAGAGTGGGAGAAGATATTGCAAACCACCGATCCAACAAAAGACTAGTATCTAGAATATGTAAAGTACTCACAAAATTCAACAGTAAAAAAATTCAAACAACCCAATTAGGAAATGAGCAAAAGACGTGAAGAGACATTTCACTGAAGAGGACACAGGGATGACAAGCTCGTGAAAAGCTATTCAACATCATTAGTCATTACCAGCACCAGTTTCTGTTGCGTTGACTGCCTCATAGTGACCCCAGGCGTGTCAGAGTAGAACTGTACTCCATAGGGTTTTCCATGGTTGGTTTTTCAGAATAGATCATGAGGACTTTCTTCTGAGGCACCTCTGGGTAAACCCGAACTTCCAACCTTTCAGTTCGCAGTCAAGTGCATTAGCCATTCGCACCACCACGGACATCAGCCATTTGTTGTTGTTTTGTGCCGTTGAGTCCATTCTGATTCGTAACGACTCTATAAGACGGAGTAGAACGGTCCCATAGGGTTTTGTAGGCTGCAATCTTCTGGGAGCAGATCACCAGGTCTTTTCTCCTGTGGATCAGCTAGTGGGTTTGAACCCCCGACCTTTTGGTTAGCAGCCAAGTGCTTAACCACCGCACCACCAAGGCTCCTTATATTAACCATTAGGGAAAGGCAAATCAAAGCCCAATGAGATATCATTATACACATATAAAACCCAAAAAACCCACTGCTGTCGAGTCGATACCGACTCACAGCGACCCTACAGGACAGGGTAGAATGGCCCCATAGAGTTTCCAAGAAGCGCCTGGCGGATTCAAACTGAAAGCCTAAAATAAAAAATAGTGACAACACCAAATGCTGGCAAGGATGTAGAGAAACTAGGTCACTCACACACTGCTGGTGGGAATATAAAATGGTACAGCTACTCTGGAAAACAATTTGGCAGTTTCTTAAAAACTAAATATTCAACTGCCATATGGCCTAGCAATTGCACTCCTGGCACTTATTACAGAAAAATGAAAGCTTATTTCACACAAAAACCTGCATAAGAATGTTCATAGCAGCTTTATTCATAATAGTCAAAATCTGGAAAAAAAAACCCAGAAATCCTTCAACAGGTGAATAGCTAAACAAGCTGTGGTATATCCACATCATGGAACACTACTCAGCCCAAAAAGGAACCAGCTACGGATAAAGTCAGCAACTTGGATGAACCTTAAAGGAATTATGCTAAGTCAAAAAAGCCAATCCCAAAAGATTGTATACTATATGGCTCCAATTTATGTAACATTCTTGAAATGATAAAACTATGGAAATGAAAAACAGACAAGAGGGTACTAGGGGTCAGAGATGGGGTGGGAGTAAGGGTGGAAAAGGCAGGTGTAGCTACAAAAGGGCAACTAAGGGATCCTTGTGGTGATAGATGTCAATATCCTGATCATGATATTGTACTATAGTTTTACCAGATGTTACCATTGGGGGAAACTGGGTAAAAGGCATGAGGGATCTCTATAATTTGTTACAAATGAATGCCAATCTACAATTATTTTAAAACAAAAAAGGTTAATTTTTCTGGAAAAAAAAGTTGAATTGGCAAATGTATTACATATATTTTTATAACTATAAAACAAAAAAGATTAATTTAAAAATCTACCACTTTTTCCATCCAGCAATTTTGTTAACTGATAAAATTCAATGCCGGCTCAGTGGAAGGAAGACGCCCATTACTGGCAGTAGGGATATGAAGCAATCTAGCAATATTCAACTGATATCCCAGAGTTCCATTTTGGTAAATCTAGCCTAGGAATATAATTCTAAATAATACTGCTAAATACGGGGAAAAAAATTGGGGCACAACTGTCTTTATCATAATAAAACCAGTTGCTGTCTCGTCAATTCCAACTCATGACAACCTGTGTGTTTCAGAGTAGAATTGGGCTCCATAGGGTTTTCAGTGGCTGTGGATCTGTCAGTTCTGAGAAGCCTCTGGGGGCGGGGGGGCGGGGGCAGCGCTGAACTGCCAGCCTTTATGGTTAGTAGCTGAGTGCTTAACTGTTTGTGCTACCTGGGGTCTCCTTATCATAATAAAGATAGTAATAGTTAGAAACAACCATTATGTCCAGAATTGGGCACGGTTAAATAAATTATTGTAGAATTAAGGAAACAGAACATCAGAATGTTGGCAATAATTTAAATGTAAGAAACATTTACAGCTATTCATTGCTTTTACTTTATTTTATGGACAGAAATAAAAAGAGGGGTGGAAATAAGGGAGGGAGGGAGAGAAAAGAAGAGAGCAGTGCAGAAAGGAAGGAGAGGAACCAGGGAGGGAAAGGATTTGGGGGAGATGGGGACACAGAGATAAATAACAGGTACATAAAAAATAAAATTATATTTTCCTTTAAGGAAAAAAACAAAACAAAAAAACACTATACCGAGGGCGGAGCCAAGATGGCGGACTAGGCAGATGCTACCTCGGATCCCTCTTACAACAAAGACACGGAAAAACAAGTGAATCAATCACATACACAACATTCTACGAACCCTGAACAACAAACACAGATTTAGAGACGGAGAACGAACTAATACGGGGAAGCAGCGATTGTTTCCAGAGCCTGGAGCCAGCGTACCAGTCAGGTACGGCACAAGCACAGAGAGCTGCTCCACTCCCCTGAACTAACACCGGGAGGGGGACCAGCCGGTTCCACGGGCGGTGTGGGACGCAGCCGGTAGGAGAAGTCCCCGGGAGGCAGTGACTGGTCTTGGAGCAGAAAGAGCAGCGTCCGAGCCGGGGAACCATTCTGCAGGGATTTGGACTGGACACAGGTACGGCATAAACACGGAGAGTTGCTCCACCCCCCCGAACTAACCCCGGGAAGGGGCCCAGCCGGGTTGCGCGGGCGGCGTGGGACGCAGCCAGTAGGAGAAGTCCCCGGGACGCAGCGACTGGTATTGGAGCGGGGAGAACAGCGTCCCAGCCGGGACACTCGGTCACGGCACAAGCACGGGGAGCTGCTCCACCCATCTGAACTAACACCGGGAGGAGGCCCAACTGGTTCTCGGGGGCGGCACGGCCACGTGGCTGGAGGGACGAGAAGTCCCCGGGAGGCAGCGACTGATTTTGGAGTTGAGAGTGCACCGTCCCAGTAGGGGAGCCTTGACGCTGGGCGTGGGGCTGGAAGCGGAGGATCTGACCGTGACTCCAGCGGGCCAGACCCCCCGGGGGCAATCTCCACACAGCCAGCACACACAGGCGACGAGCCCACGGGAATCTCAGATATAATAGTCATTACAAGCAAGACAAGCAACTCTGGCTATATTCTGAGGTGCTACTCTCCTATCTCTCTGTTCCCTCCCCCACCCTCCCCAGGCGGCTTCATTAACATCTGAATAGCCTGAGCCAGAGGGAGAACTCTGATAGGGATCTGACTGCATTTTTTTTTTTAGCGGATTTTCTGGAAAAACTAGTTTCCCAGTGATGGCTCAGAGACAGCAATCCATATCAAACCACTTAAAGAAGCAGACCATGACAGCTTCTCCAACCCCCCAAACAAAAGAATCAAAATCTTTCCCAAATGAAGATACAATCTTAGAATTATCAGATACAGAATATAAAAAACTAATTTACAGAATGCTTAATGATATCACAAATGAAATTAGGATAACTGCAGAAAAAGCCAAGGAACACACTGATAAAACTGTTGAAGAACTCAAAAACATTATTCAAGAACATACTGGAAAAATTAATAAGTTGCAAGAATCCATAGAGAGACAACATGTAGAAATCCAAAAGATTAACAATAAAAATACAGAATTAGACAACGCACTAGGAAGTCAGAGGAGCAGACTCGAGCAATTAGAATGCAGACTGGGACATCTGGAGGACCAGGGAATCAACACCAACATAGCTGAAAAAAAATCAGATAAAAGAATTAAAAAAAATGAAGAAACCCTAAGAATCATGTGGGACTCTATCAAGAAGGATAACCTGTGGGTGATTGGAGTCCCAGAACAGGGAGGGGAGACAGAAAACACAGAGAAAATAGTTGAAGAACTCCTGACAGAAAACTTCCCTGACATCATGAAAGACGAAAGGATATCTATCCAAGATGCTCATAGAACCCCATTTAAGATTGATCCAAAAAGAAAAACACCAAGACATATTATCATCAAACTCACCAAAACCAAAGATAAACAGAAAATTTTAAAAGCAGCCAGGGAGAAAAGAAAGGTTTCCTTCAAGGGAGAATCAATAAGAATATGTTCTGACTACTCAGCAGAAACCATGCAGGCAAGAAGGGAATGGGACGACATATACAGAACACTGAAGGAAAAAAACTGCCAGCCAAGGATCATATATCCAGCAACACTCTCTCTGAAATATGAAGGCGAAATTAAGATATTTACAGACAAACACAAGTTTAGAGAATTTGCAAAAACCAAACCAAAGCTACAAGAAATACTAAAGGATATTGTTTGGTCAGAGAACCAATAATATCAGATATCAGCACAACACAAGGTCACAAAACAGAACGTCCTGATATCAACTCAAATAGGGAAATCACAAAAACAAAAAAATTAAGATTAATTAAAAATAAATAAATAAATACACATAACAGGGAATCATGGAAGTCAATAGGTAAAAGATCACAGTAATCAAAAAGAGGGACTAAATACAGGAGGCATAGAACTGCCATATGGAGAGTGATACAAGGCGATATAGAACAATACAAGTTAGGTTTTTACTTAGAAAAATAGGGGTAAATAATAAGGTAACCACAAAAAGGTATAACAACTCTATAACTCAAGATAAAAACCAAGAAAAACGTAACGACTCAACTAACATAAAGTCAAGCACTATGAAAATGAGGATCTCACAATTTACTAAGAAAAACGCCTCAGCACAAAAAAGTATGTGGAAAAATGAAATTGTCAACAACACACATAAAAAGGCATCAAAATGACAGCACTAAAAACTTATTTATCTATAATTACCCTGAATGTAAATGGACTAAATGCACCAATAAAGAGACAGAGAGTCACAGACTGGATAAAGAAACACGATCCATCTATATGCTGCCTACAAGAGACACACCTTAGACTTAGAGACACAAACAAACTAAAACTCAAAGGATGGAAAAAAGCATATCAAGCAAACAATAAGCAAAAAAGAAGAGAAGTAGCAATATTAATTTCTGACAAAATAGACTTTAGACTTAAATCCACCACAAAGGATAAAGAAGGACACTATATAATGATAAAAGAGACAATTGATCAGGAAGACATAACCATATTAAATATTTATGGACCCAATGACAGGGCTGCAAGATACATAAATCAAATTTTAACAGAATTGAAAAGCGAGATAGATACCTCCACAATTATAGTAGGAGACTTCAACACACCACTTTCGGAGAAGGACAGGACATCCAGTAAGAAGCTCAATAGAGACATGGAAGATCTAATTACAACAATCAACCAACTTGACCTCATTGACTTATACAGAACTCTCCACCCAACTGCTGCAAAATATACTTTTTTTTCTAGCGCACATGGAACATTCTCTAGAATAGACCACATATTAGGTCATAAAACAAACCTTTGCAGAGTCCAAAGCATTGAAATATTACAAAGCATCTTCTCAGACCACAAGGCAATAAAACTAGAGATCAATAACAGAAAAACTAGGGAAAAGAAATCAAATACTTGGAAAATGAACAATACCCTCCTGAAAAAAGACTGGGTTATAGAAGACATCAAGGAGGGAATAAGGAAATTCATAGAAAGCAACGAGAATGAAAATACTTCCTATCAAAACCTCTGGGACACAGCAAAAGCAGTGCTCAGAGGCCAATTTATATCAATAAATGCACACATACAAAAAGAAGAAAGAGCCAAAATCAGAGAACTGTCCCTACAACTTGAACAAATAGAAACTGAGCAACAAAAGAACCCATCAGGCACCAGAAGAAAACAAATAATAAAAATTAGAGCTGAACTAAATGAATTAGAGAACAGAAAAACAATTGAAAGAATTAACAAAGCCAAAAGCTGATTCTTTGAAAAAATTAACAAAATTGATAAACCATTGGCCAGACTGACTAAAGAAATACAGGAAAGGAAACAAATAACCCAAATAAGAAATGAGAAGGACCACATCACAACAGAACCAAATGAAATTAAAAGAATCATTTCAGATTATTATGAAAAATTGTACTCTAACAAATTTGAAAACCTAGAAGAAATGGATGAATTCTTGGAAAAACACTACCTACCTAAACTAACACATTCAGAAGTAGAACAACTAAATAGACCCATAACAAAAAAAGAGATTGAAACGGTAATCAAAAAACTCCCAACAAAAAAAAGCCCTGGCCCGGACGGCTTCACTGCAGAGTTCTACCAAACTTTCAGAGAAGAGTTAACACCACTACTACTAAAGGTATTCCAAAGCATAGAAAATGACGGAATACTACCCAACTCATTCTATGAAGCCATCATCTCCCTGATACCAAAACCAGGTAAAGACATTACAAAAAAATAAAATTATAGACCTATATCCCTCATGAACATTGATGCAAAAATCCTCAACAAAATTCTAGCCAACAGAATCCAACAACACATCAAAAAGATAATTCACCCTGATCAAGTGGGATTTATACCAGGTATGCAAGGCTGGTTTAATATCAGAAAAACCATTAATGTAATCCATCACATAAATAAAACAAAAGATAAAAACCACATGATCTTATCAATTGATGCAGAAAAGGCATTTGACAAAGTCCAACACCCATTCATGATAAAAACTCTTACCAAAATAGGAATTGAAGGAAAATTCCTCAACTTAATAAAGGGCATCTATGCAAAGCCAACAGCCAATATCACTCTAAATGGAGAGAATCTGAAAGCATTTCCCTTGAGAACGGGAACCAGACAAAGATGCCCTTATCACCGCTCTTATTCAACATTGTGCTAGAAGTCCTAGCCAGGGCAATTAGGCTAGACAAAGAAATAAAAGGTATCCGGATTGGCAAGGAAGAAGTAAAGTTATCACTATTTGCAGATGACATGATTATATACACAGAAAACCCTAAGGAATCCTCCAGAAAACTACTGAAACTAATAGAAGAGTTTGGCAGAGTCTCAGGTTATAAAATAAACATACAAAAATCACTTGGATTCCTCTACATCAACAAAAAGAACACCGAAGAGGAAATAACCAAATCAATACCATTCACAGTAGCCCCCAAGAAGATAAGATGCTTAGGAATAAATCTTACCAAGGATGTAAAAGACCTATACAAAGAAAACTACAAAGCTCTACTACAAGAAATTCAAAAGGACATACTTAAGTGGAAAAACATACCCTGCTCATGGATAGGAAGACTTAACATAGTAAAAATGTCTATTCTACCAAAAGCCATCTATACATTTAACGCACTTCCGATCCAAATTCCAATGTCATATTTTAAGGGGATAGAGAAACAAATCACCAATTTCATATGGAAGGGAAAGAAGCCCCGGATAAGCAAAGCACTACTGAAAAAGAAGAAGAAAGTGGGAGGCCTCACCTTACCTGACTTCAGAACCTACTATACAGCCACAGTAGTCAAAACAGCCTGGTATTGGTACAACAACAGACACATAGACCAATGGAACAGAATTGAGAACCCAGACATAGATCCATCCACGTATGAGCAGCTGATATTTGACAAAGGACCAGTGTCAATTAACTGGGGAAAAGATAGCCTTTTTAACAAATGGTGCTGGCATAACTGGATATCCATTTGCAAAAAAATGAAACAGGACCCATACCTCACACCATGCACAAAAACTAACTCCAAGTGGATCAAAGACCTAAACATAAAGACTAAAACGATAAAGATCATGGAAGAAAAAATTGGGACAACCCTAGGAGCCCTAATACAAGGCATAAACAGAATACAAAACATTACCAAAAATGATGAAGAGAAACCCGATAACTGGGAGCTCCTAAAAATCAAACACCTATGCTCATCTAAAGACTTCACCAAAAGAGTAAAAAGACCACCTACAGACTGGGAAAGAATTTTCAGCTATGACATCTCCGACCAGCGCCTGATCTCTAAAATCTACATGATTCTGTCAAAACTCAACCACAAAAAGACAAACAACCCAATCAAGAAGTGGGCAAAGGATATGAACACACATTTCACTAAAGAAGATATTCAGGCAGCCAACAGATACATGAGAAAATGCTCTCGATCATTAGCCATTAGAGAAATGCAAATTAAAACTACGATGAGATTCCATCTCACACCAGCAAGGCTGGCATTAATCCAAAAAACACAAAATAATAAATGTTGGAGAGGCTGCGGAGAGATTGGAACTCTCATACACTGCTGGTGGGAATGTAAAATGGTACAACCACTTTGGAAATCCATCTGGCGTTATCTTAAACAGTTAGAAACAGAACTACCATACAACCCAGAAATCCCACTCCTGGGAATATACCCTAGAGATACAAGAGCCTTCATACAAACAGATATATGCACACCCATGTTTATTGCAGCTCTGTTTACAATAGCAAAAAGTTGGAAGCAACCAAGGTGTCCATCTACGGATGAATGGGTAAATAAATTGTGGTATATTCACACAATGGAATACTACGCATCGATAAAAAACGGTGACGAATCTCTGAAACATTTCATAACATGGAGGAACCTGGAAGGCATTATGCTGAGCGAAATGAGTCAGAGGCAAAAGGACAAATATTGTATAAGACCACTATTATAAGATCTTGAGAAATAGTAAACCTGAGAAGAACACATACTTTTGTGGTTACGAGGGGGGGAGGGAGGGAGGGTGGGAGAGGGTTTTTTATTGATTAATCAGTAGATAAGAACTGCTTTAGGTGAAGGGAAAGACAACACTCAATACATGGAAGGTCAGCTCAGTTGGACTGGACCAAAAGCAAAGAAGTTTCTGGGATAAAATGAATGCTTCAAAGGTCAGCGGAGCAAGTGCGGGGGTCTGGGGAACATGGTTTGCGGGGACTTCTAAGTCAATTGGCAAAATAATTCTATTATGAAATCATTCTGCATCCCACTTTGAAATGTGGCGTCTGGGGTCTTAAATGCTAACAAGCGGCCATCTAAGATGCAGCAATTGGTCTCAACCCACCTGGAGCAAAGGAAAATGAAGAACACCAAGGCCACATGACAGCTAAGAGCCCAAGAGACAGAAAGGGCCACATGAACCAGAGACCTACATCATCCTGAGACCAGAAGAACTAGTTGGTGCCTGGCCACAATCGATGACTGCCCTGACAGGGAGCACAGCAGAGGACCCCTGAGGGAGCAGGAGATCAGTGGGATACAGACCCCAAATTCTCATAAAAAGACCAAACTTAATGGTCTGACTGAGACTGGAGGAATCCCGGCAGCCATGGTCCCCAGACCTTCAGTTGACACAGGACAGGAACCATCCCCGAAGACAACTCATCAGAAATGAAAGGGACTGGTTAGCAGGTGGGAGAGAGACGCTGATGAAGAGTGAGCTAATGATATCAGGTGGACACTCGAGATTGTGTTGGCAACTCTTGTCTGGAGGGGGGATGGGAGGATAGAGAGAGAGGGAAGCCGGCAAAATTGTCAAGAAAGGAGAGACTGAAAGGGCTGACTCAAGAGGGGGAGAGCAAGTGGGAGTAGGGAGTGAGATGTATGTAAACTTATATGTGACAGACTGATTGGATTGTAAATGTTCACTTGAAGCTTAATAAAAGTTATTAAAAAAAAAAAAAACACTATACCAAAATCCAAATTATAACAGAAAATTAGGAGGTGAATCTTTAATTAAAAAAAACTTCAAAATCAGTGCTCTCATAAATTTAAAATACTAAAAAATGTTCATTTACATGAATTTTTTAAACAGATGCTAAAGAATACGTTTATCGTTTAAAAGGCATATGGCTGTAAACATAAATACATTTTAAAATGAAAGAAATGATCTGTTTTATTCAAACCTCTCTAGGCTCTACAGTATAATACTGCAGAGCAACTATCAACCCTCACTGAAATGTCCTAAGAGCATGTTTTTCATACTTCCCAGTAAAATGCCACGAGAACGTTTCCATACGGCATTCCAGGGAACAGCAGAAATGAAGCTCCACAGAACTCTATCCAACTAATACACAGAGGGAAACATTCTTCTAGTTCATTAGCAAACGTGGGGAAGACAAGGGAAGCCCCCGTGGATAAGAAAAACAAGTTCTGCAACCGAGGACAGCTTCCCCAAATGGAGGAAAGAATTAGAATGAAAAGTATGAGAGAAAATTGAAACAGGTACAAAATGGTGAATGAGGTCTCTACATCACATGTAATCTTTGTAGACATCCATTCATCACACTAAATCTAACTTGATTAAAGCCTTAACTATTTCAAAACCAGCCTCCTGGAACCCTCAGATCTCAAGCTCTGGCCCTAGAAGTGGCCTGAAAACAAAACAGAACAAAAACCCTTAATACATCTTAGATGATAAAGAAACAATATAAAATGACCAAAATAAATGATCAAAAATGCTTGAAATTAGCCACCAATTCCAAGATTATATATAATCAATCAGATTCCAAAGCTGAAGAAGCTACCTGTGTTAGCTCCCAAATTTAAAAACGGTCAGCAGTGAGATGCTCAACAATTATTTGCTGGATGAACGATGATATATATGAAGTATCAACTGGAATCAAATAAGGGTCCAAAACAAGAAAAATGAAAGAAGTGATAACCAGCAGTCACAGCGATCCGAAGCAGGGGCTGGGAGAGCATTCTCACTAATGATGGAGATGCGAACAGGCAAATGAGAGAACTGAGGGCAGAAATTGGGAAAGAAAACATCCATTTTAAAACTGTAATCATTGACTTGTATACAGGATATATAAAGAATTCTCAAAATTCAACAGCCAAATAAAAAGAGGTCAAAAGATTTGAATAGACACTTCACAAAAGATATATAGATGGCAAATAAGCACATGAAAAGATGCTCATTAATCAGTAAACCAAAACAGTTGCCATCAAGTCAACTCCAACTAATGGCAACTCCACGTGTATCACAGTAGAACTGCACTCCCTAGGGTTTTCAAAGCTGCGACCTTCTGGAAGCAGATCGCCAGGCCTTTCTACTGAGGGCCTGAGGGCCTCCGCATAGATTCGGACCACCAACCTTTCGGTTAATAGTCAAGGGCTGAACTATTTATGCCACCTAGGGACTGCTTCATTACTCATTGGGGTAATGCCAATTAAAACTACAATGAGATACCATACCACTAACACTTACTAGAATAGCTAAAATTAAAAACAAGAACCAAAACACTGACATGACCCAACAATTCTATGCCTAGGTATTCACCCAAGTGAAATGAAAGCCCGAGTTCACACACAAAATTGTATGCAAATGGTTGGCTTTATTTGTAATTGCTACAAACTGGAAATACCCTAAACATCCCTCAATGAGGGAAAGGATAAATGACCTGTGGTCCATCCACACAACACATCCCTGCAACAACATTGATGAATCTCAAATGCATTATACCCAGTGAAAGAAGACGGACTCAAAACGCTTCATACTGTATGATTCCACTTACATGACATCTTCACAAAGGCGAAAATAAAGGGATAGAAAAAAGATGAGTAATTGCCAGAGTCTGGAGGTAGGAAAATTTTTTGGAGTGACGGAACTTGTCTGTATTACTGAACTATATGCTAAAAAGTGTGAAAGTTACCATTTGTAAAGTATACCTTAATTTAAAAAATGGAACAATCTTGCAGCCGCTGAAGTCACGAACTCTATTCTGCTCTGTGCGGAGGGAGTGAAGGTGGGGAGGGCAGGCTCATGTGCTGAATGTCAGTAGCAGAACTGGGCCGGAAGAGCAGCCTGCAAGCAGGGGGTGGAGGGTCGGCTCACTGCATGGATTAGTGTGGACTCTTCTGCAGCAGACTGAAATTCAGTTCAAACTAATTTACAGATATGGGACAGTGTCAGAGAGCCCAAGCACAGGCTAGCTCAGAATTAGTTGCTATCAAAAAATTAAAAATACAATGAAGTTTACATATTGTATGAATTCCATGGTGGGGGGCCTTGTGTGTGCTCTCTCATTCTTCTCTGCAGGCTGGCCTCTTTCAGTCTACATTGTGGGAAACATGGCCACTGACGAAGAACCTACATTTAATACCTTTAAGCTTCCAGGAGAGACTGCAGTTCTGTATCAGTTCTAGTTCCAAAATTCCTGCAGAAAGACTCTGGCCCTGCTTTGGTCAGATGTCTGCTGCTAGGCCAGTCTGCTGTGTGCTGGGGAAGGTGTCATCTGTACGAAATGGTTGCTTCCTCACAACTACTCAGATGGAGAAGAAAAGAACCTTCTCTAGAAACCAGAGGGCTGGGGGTAGGAAAATTTTGGGGGGTGACAGAACTTGTCTATATTACAGAGCTGTACATTTTACATGGTGTGATCAGTCTTCACTCTTCACCACACCTTAAAAAGTATAGTAAGGTCAAAGTAAAATGATCATTGTCTAAATTTTCATAGGGGGAATACTTGTTAACAACAGGTGATACTTCTGATTAAAGAGCCTGAGGCAAAATACCATTTTTAATCCCCCCAAAATTATGTACTTTCAGAGGATAAATGTTTCTATTGTTAATTTTAAAAGTGCAGTTGGGGGGGCAGGGCCAAGATGGCGGACTAGGTAGATGCTACCTCGGATCCCTCTTGCAACAAACACTCGGAAAAACAAGTGAATCGATCACATACATAACAATCTACGAACCCTGAACAACAAACACAGATTTAGAGACGGAAAACGAACAAATACGGGGAAGCAGTGACTGTTTTCGGAGCCTGGAGCCAGCGTCCCAGTCAGCAGAACTTCTGGAAAAACAAGTTTCCCAGTGATGGCTCGGAGACAGCAGTCCATATCAAACCACATAAAGAAGCAGACCATGACAGCTTCTACAACCCCCCAAACAAAAGAATCAAAATCTTTCCCAAATGAAGATACAATCCTGGAATTATCAGATACAGAATATAAAAAACTAATTTACAGAATACTTCAAGACATCAGAAACAAAATAAGGCAAACTGCAGAAAAAGCCAAGGAACACACTGATAAAACAGTTGAAGAACTCAAAAAGATTATTCAAGAACATAGTGGAAAAATTAATAAGTTGCAAGAATCCATACAGAGACAGCATGTAGAAATCCAAAAGATAAACAATAAAATTACAGAATTAGACAACGCAATAGGAAGTCAGAGGAACAGACTCGAGCAATTAGAATGCAGACTGGGACATCTGGAGGAGCAGGGAATTAACACCAACATAGCTGAAAAAAAAAACAGATAAAAGAATTAAAAAAATGAAGAAAACCTAAGAATCATGTGGGACTCTATCAAGAAGGATAACTTGCGTGTGATTGGAGTCCCAGAACAGTGAGGGAGGACAGAAAACACAGAGAAAATAGTTGAAGATCTCCTGACAGAAAACTTCCCTGACATCATGAAAGATGAAAGGATATCTATCCAAGATGCTCATCGAACCCCATTTAAGATTGATCCAAAAAGAAAAACACCAAGACATATTATCATCAAACTTGCCAAAACCAAAGATAAAGAGAAAATTTTAAAAGCAGCCAGGGAGAAAAGAAAGGTCACCTTCAAGGGAGAATCAATAAGAATAAGTTCAGACTACTCAGCAGAAACCATGCAGGCAAGAAGGGAATGGGACGACATATACAGAGCACTGAAGGAGAAAAACTGCCAGTCAAGGATCATATATCCAGCAAAACTCTGAAATATGAAGGCGAAATTAAGATATTTACAGATAAACACAAGTTTAGAGAATTTGCAAAAACCAAACCAAAGCTACAAGAAATACTAAAGGATATTGTTTGGTCAGAAAACCAATAATATCAGATACCAGCACAACACGAGGTCACAAAACAGAACATCTTGATATCAACTCAAATAGGGAAATCACAAAAACAAATTAAGATTAATTAAAAAAAAATGCTCATAACAGGGAATCACTGAAGTCAATATGTAAAAGATCACAATAATCAAAAAGAGGGACTAAATACAGGTGGCATAGAACTGCCATATGGAGAGTGATACAAGGCGATATAGAACATTACAAGTTAGGTTTTTACTTAGAAAAATAGGGGTAAATATTAAGGTAACCACAAAGAAGTATAACAACTCCATAATTCAAGACAAAAGCCAAGAAAAACTTAACAACTCAACAAACATAAAGTCAAACACTACGAAAATGAGGATCTCACAATTTACTAAGAAAAACGTCTCAGCACAAAAAAGTATGTGGAAAAATGAAATTGTCAACAACACACATAAAAAGGCATCAAAATGATAACACTAAACACTTATTTATCTATAATTACGTTGAATGTAAATGAACTAAATGCACCAATAAAGAGACAGAGAGTCACAGACTGGATAAAGAAACACAATCCGTCTATATGCTGCCTACAAGAGACACACCTTAGACTTAGAGACACAAACAAACTAAAACTCAAAAGATGGAAAAAAATATATCAAGCAAACAACAAGCAAAAAAGAAGAGGAGTAGCAATATTAACTTCTGACAAAATAGTCTTCAGACCTAAATCCACCACAAAGGATAAAGAAGGACACTACATAATGATAAAAGGGACAATTGATCAGGAAGACATAACCATATTAAATATTTATGCACCCAAAGACAGGGCTGCAAGATACATAAATCAAATTTTAACAGAACTGAAAAGTGAGATAGACACCTCCACAATTATACTAGGAGACTTCAACACACCACTTTCGGAGAAGGACAGGACATCCAGTAAGAAGCTCAATAGAGACATGGAAGACCTTATTACAACAATCAACCAACTTGACCTTACTGACTTATACAGAACTCTCCAGCCAACTGCTGCAAAGTATACTTTTTTTTCTAGCGCACATGGAACATTCTCTAGAATAGACCACATATTAGGTCATAAAACAAACCTTTGCAGAATCCAAAATATTGAAATATTACAAAGCATCTTCTCAGACCACAAGGCAATAAAATTAGAAATCAATAACAGAAAAACTAGGGAAAAGAAATCAAATACTTGGAAACTGAACAATACCCTCCTGAAAAAAGACTGGGTTATAAAAGACAACAAGGAGGGAATAAGGAAATTCATAGAATGCAACGAGAATGAAAGTACTTTCTATCAAAACCTCTGGGACACAGCAAAAGCAGTGCTCAGAGGCCAATTTATATCGATAAATGCACACATACAAAAAGAAGAAAGAGCCAAAATCAGAGAACTGTCCCTACAACTTGAACAAATAGAAACTGAGCAACAAAAGAACCCATCAAGTACCAGAAGAAAACAAATAATAAAAATTAGAGCTGAACTAAATGAATTAGAGAACAGAAAAACAATTGAAAGAATTAACAAAGCCAAAAGCTGGTTCTTTGAAAAAATTAACAAAATTGATAAACCATTGGCCAGACTGACTAAAGAAATACAGGAAAGGAAACAAATAACCCGAATAAGAAACGAGAAGGACCACATCACAACAGAACCAAATGAAATTAAAAGAATCATTTCAGATTACTACGAAAAATTGTACTCTAACAAATTTGAAAACCTAGAAGAAATGGATGAATTCTTGGAAAAACACTACCTACCTAAACTAACATATTCAGAAGTAGAACAACTAAATAGACCCATAACAAAAAAAGAGATTGAAACGGTAATCAAAAAAACTTCCAACAAAAAAAAGCCCTGGCCCGGACGGCTTCACTGCAGAGTTCTACCAAACTTTCAGAGAAGAGTTAACATCACTACTACTGAAGGTATTTCAAAGCATAGAAAAGGACGGAATACCACCCAACTCATTCTATGAAGCCACCATCTCCCTGATACCAAAACCAGGTAAAGACATTACAAAAAAATAAAATTACAGACCTATATCCCTCATGAACATAGATGCAAAAATCCTCAACAAAATTCTAGCCAATAGAATCCAACAACACATCAAAAAAATAATTCACCACAATCAAGTAGGATTTATACCAGGTATGCAAGGCTGGTTTAATATCAGAAAAACCATTAATGTAATCCATCACATAAATAAAACAAAAGATAAAAACCACATGATCTTATCAATTGATGCAGAAAAGGCATTTGACAAAGTCCAACACCCATTCATGATAAAAACTCTTACCAAAATAGGAATTGAAGGAAAATTCCTCAACATAATAAAGGGCATCTATGCAAAGCCAACAGCCAATATCACTCTAAATGGAGAGAACCTGAAAGCATTTCCCTTGAGAATGGGAACCAGACAAGGATGCCCTTTATCACCACTCTTATTCAACATCGTGCTAGAAGTCCTAGCCAGGGCAATTAGGCTAGACAAAGAAATAAAGGGTATCCGGATTGGCAAGGAGGAAGTAAAGTTATCACTATTTGCAGATGACATGATCTTATACACAGAAAACCCTAAGGAATCCTCCAGAAAACTACTGAAACTAATAGAAGAGTTTGGCAGAGTCTCAGGTTATAAAATAAACATACAAAAATCACTTGGATTCCTCTACATCAACAAAAAGAACACCGAAGAGGAAATAACCAAATCAATACCATTCAAAGTAGCCCCCAAGAAGATAAAATACTTAGGAATAAATCTTACCAAGGATGTAAAAGACCTATACAAAGAAAACTACAAAGCTCTACTACAAGAAATTCAAAAGGACATACTTAAGTGGAAAAACATACCTTGCTCATGGATAGGAAGACTTAACAGAGTAAAAATGTCTATTCTACCAAAAGCCATCTATACATATAACGCACTTCCAATCCAAATTCCAATATCATATTTTAAGGGGATAGAGAAACAAATCACCAATTTCATATGGAAGGGAAAGAAACCCCGGATAAGTAAAGCACTACTGAA
This sequence comes from Elephas maximus indicus, assembly GCF_024166365.1. Taxonomy (NCBI): domain Eukaryota; kingdom Metazoa; phylum Chordata; class Mammalia; order Proboscidea; family Elephantidae; genus Elephas; species Elephas maximus. The sequence continues at coordinate 29,251,288 of NC_064832.1, read as the reverse complement.
AAAGAAGAAGAAAGTGGGAGGCCTCACTCTACCTGATTTCAGAAACTATTATACAGCCACAGTAGTCAAAACAGCCTGGTATTGGTACAACAACAGGCATATAGACCAATGGAACAGAATTGAGAACCCAGATATAAATCCATCCACGTATGAGCAGCTGATATTTGACAAAGGACCAGTGTCAGTAAATTGGGGAAAAGATAGTCTTTTTAACAAATGGTGCTGGCATAACTGGATATCCATTTGCAAAAGAATGAAACAGGACCCATACCTCACACCATGCACAAAAAACTAACTCCAAGTGGATCAAAGACCTAAACATAAAGACTAAAACGATAAAGATCATGGAAGAAAAAATAGGATCTACCCTAGGAGCCCTAATACAAGGCATAAACAGAATACAAAACATTACCAAAAATGATGAAGAGAAACTCGATAACTGGGAGCTCCTAAAAATCAAACATCTATGCTCATCTAAAGACTTCTCCAAAAGAGTAAAAAGACCACCTAGAGACTGGGAAAGAATTTTCAGCTATGACATCTCAGACCAGCGCCTGATCTCTAAAATCTACATGATTCTGTCAAAACTCAACCACAAAAAGACAAACAACCCAATCAGGAAGTGGGCAAAGGATATGAACACACATTTCACTAAAGAAGATATTCAGGCAGCCAACAGCTGCATGAGAAAATGTTCTCGATCATTAGCCATTAGAGAAATGCAAATTAAAACTACGATGAGATTCCATGTCACTCCAACAAGGCTGGCATTAATCCAAAAAACACAAAATAATAAATGTTGGAGAGGCTGCGGAGAGATTGGAACTCTTATACACTGCTGGTGGGAATGTAAAATGGTACAACCACTTTGGAAATCTATCTGGCGTTATCTTAAACAGTTAGAAATAGAACTACCACACAACCCAGAAATCCCACTCCTCGGAATATACCCTAGAGAAACAAGAGCCTTCACACAAACAGATATATGCACACCCATGTTTATTGCAGCTCTGTTTACAATAGCAAAAAGCTGGAAGCAACCAAGGTGTCCATCAACGGATGGATGGGTAAATAAATTGTGGTATATTCACACAATGGAATACTACGCATCGATAAAGAACAGTGACGAATCTGTGAAACATTTCATAACATGGAGGAACCTGGAAGGCATTATGCTAAGTGAAATTAGTCAGAGGCAAAAGGACAAATATTGTATAAGACCACTATTATAAGATCTTGAGAAATAGTATAAACTGAGAAGAACACATACTTTTGTGGGTATGAGGGGGGGAGGGAGGGAGGGAGGGAGAGGGTTTTTTACTGATTAATCAGTAGATAAGAACTGCTTTAGGTGAAGGGAAGGACAACACTCAATACATGGAAGGTCAGCTCAATTGGACTGGACCAAAAGCAAAGAAGTTTTCGGGATAAAATGAATGCTTCAAAGGTCAGTGGAGCAAGGGCGGGGGTTTGGGAACCATGCTTTAAGGGGACTTCTATGTCAATTGGCAAAATAATTCTGTTATGAAAACATTCTGCATCCCACTTTGAAATGTGGCGTCTGGGGTCTTAAATGCTAACAAGCGGCCATCTAAGATGCATCAATTGGTCTCAACCTACCTGGAGCAAAGGAGAATGAAGAACACCAAGGTCACACGACAACTAAGAGCCCAAAAGACAGAAAGAGCCACATGAACCAGAGACCTACATTATCCTGAGACCAGAAGAACTAGTTGGTGCCCGGCCACAATCGATGACTGCCCTGACAGGGAGCACAATAGAGAACCCCTGGGGGAGCAGGAGGTCAGTGGGATGCAGACCCCAAATTCTCATAAAAAGACCATACTTAATGGTCTGACTGTGACTAGAGGAATCCCGGCGGGCATGGTCCCCAAACCTTCTGTTGGCACAGGACAGGAACCATTCCCGAAGACAACTCATCAGACATGAAAGGGACTGGACAGTGGGTAGGAGAGAGATGCTGAAGAAGAGTGAGCTAACTATATCAGGTGGACACTTGAGACTGTGTTGGCATCTCCTGTCTGGAGGGTGGATGGGAGGATAGAGAGAGCTGGAAGCTGGCAAAATTGTCACGAAAGGAGAGACTGGAATGGCTGACTCATTAGGGGGAGAGCAAGTGGGAGTAAGGAGTAAGATGTATATAAACTTATATGTGACAGACTGACTTGATTTGTAAATGTTCACTTAAAGCTCAATAAAAGTTAATAAAAAAAATGGTAAAAAAAAAAAAGTGCAGTTGGGTAACAGTAACAAAATTACACTTAATATGATATAGTATTTCCCCACCCAGGATTGTAAATTCTTTGTCTTATAACTGGCACAAATTATATAAACAAGCAAACAGAATCAAGATCAAATATAATCAAAGAGAATTAATGCCCTACACAAGAGTAAACAAAATTGTTAAATGAATGAAGTACAGTCCAAGCTTTCTGTCTCATTTTTACAGAAATAAAAACCAAGGGGGAAGGAGTACTTTAATCAGGGCCTGGTAACAGAAGATTTTTTCAGGAGGGAAATTTTCAAAAACTTAAGACCATAAAACGGCTTCTTGGGAAGAAAATCCTGGAATGTTAGTTTTGCTGGTTTCTTTTCTTTTCTCTCTCTCTCTTTTTTTAACATAGCAAGAAACAATCATGAAAGATTAAGTTACCATGGTAGAAAAGTTTTCTGCTTCTTTGTTCCATCTTATTCAGCTCCAACAGTTGACTTTACATCCACCCTAATTTTGCGAAGCACATCTGCCTTTAAAATGGCTGCATCAATTCTTACATTTTTCATCCTTTGATGTCTTATCACGTTGTGTTTCAAAAACACATCAAAGACTCGAAAGCTGTGTCTTGAACAGTGTCCAAACCTCAAAAACAAAGCTGAGTTTGATCCTGAGCCCACAAAAATCAGAAGCCTTGCAATCTTGGCCACAAGTCATTTTTTTAAACCTCATAATGATATGCTGAAGTGGTTCTTCTCTGTCAGCAATTTTAAGGCTTAGTGGATTCGATCAAATTTATGGCTATCAAGTCACAGATTAGTTTTATCATTTTTTGAAACAATTCTGCCTCCTAAGTAGTCCTTATTCACATGGTAACAGGATCTTCCAGCACGTACTCTCCTCACCCCAGTGGGCCGCTTTCCTCTGATATCCTGAAAGGGAAATGGATTCCTGAGCCAGTCTGTGCTACCCAATCTAAGCCACCGCCTTTGGCCACCATCATTGCTGTTGGCCCCGGATTCCGAATCCCTACTCCCAGCTCCTCTCAACCCCTGTTCACTGTCCTGTCTCCTGCAACTGGTTATTTTCTTAGCAACCTGCTTTACCCCATGCGTGGAAAACCACCTCTTCTCCATCATTTCTCAAAGGTTTAGGGTCACAGGAAGTTCCCTGGGTGGTGCAAATGATCTCTGCTCAACTATTAACCTAAAGGTTGGTGGTTTGAATCTATCCAGAGATGCTGCAGAAGAAAAGTCCTGGCAATCTACTTGGTAAGATCTCAGCCATTGAAAATCCTATGGAGCACAGTTCTACTATGAAACACATGTGGTCACCATGAGTTAGAATCCACTTGATGGCAGTGGGTTTCGTTTTGCTTTGTTTTAAGGTAACAACAAAGGTTAGTTCTAACACAGTATAGAAAACAACTTCAAATTGAATTCTATATATTACTATTATCGGAAGTTCCTTAGCCTTCCTGATCATCTTTCCCCTTAAGTCCCTTGCTTTGCCGTGGTTCTGGAGCCTTCTCTTTCCCTCAATTCCAAACCCCTCTCCTATCTCTCTTCTATTTCCTATTCCTATCACCCTCAGCCAGAGGGGGCATTTCTTAAATTTCTGTTACTTTACTCTGCACAGGGAAATCTAAGTTCTTTTCTTTTAGTCCCTTCATTCTAGACACTGGCTGGAGGCCTTGCTTTCACAACAAAAAGCCCATCAAAGTATCTTCTAACCAAAAGTGTACTTTTTTTTTTTTTTCCTGCTATAAGGAATGTTCTATTCCCCTAGGTTTCCTGGCAAAAGTTGCAGCCCACCCACCCCCAAAATAATAATTTTTTCTTCCTCTTATAAAAACATACCAGAAATTTTACAATCATATTCTGTAGTACTCTTCAAAGAAGCCTCATGAGAGGCTATTTATTATTCACTTACTAAGATGATCTTATCATCACTCAAAGCAGTTTGAATTATCTTCTAAAAAGTTTACTAATTCTCCAAGAAAAGTGGCTTACTACTGTGTAAACTCAGGACACCTTCCTTTGGTCCAATTTCTTTACTTGTCTCTCCCTAATTTGATCTCTCATTTCATCATTCCTATATTCGTTCATTTATTCATTCAACCAGCCAATCGACATGGTGCTCAGTGTGAGAAACACAGTCGTTGTACTCAAAGCACTCTCAATCCAGAATGGGCTGTGTCGGTGCGACCTATGAACCAAGAGACTGAGAGACGCAGAGGCACACAGAGAGAAAGAGAGAGGTTCTATGTGATTATACTGAGATTTTAAGCAAGAGGATTCTTACCAGGCCGTCACCAGTTTACATGGATACTTTGGGCTTGAGAAGGAAAGCTACTCACCTCAGGCTCATCATACCTGCAGTCCATAGAGATACACGGCACACTGCTGCATGTAGGCTAATAATGCCACAAATGCTGCTTCCTTTCCAAAAATACTGTAAATATACAGTTCGTGGAACGCTTAAAATCGAACTGTCCTAAATTTGAACTGCTTTTTATTTGTTCATTCATTCAATCAAGAAGTATTTCCAAGTATTTATTTACTATATGCTACTAGGCCCCTGGATGGCGCAAATGGTTTGCGCTCGACTACAAACCTGAAGACTAGAGGTTGAAACCCACCTAGTGGTGCTGCAAAAGGCCTGGTGGTCTGTTTCCCGAAAGATTACAGCCAAAAAAACCATATGGAGCAGTTCTACTCTGTACAGACGGGCTCACCATGACTCGGAATCAACTAGACGACAGCAGGTTTGTTTTTTTTTTGTTTAGAGAACTATTTTCATTATATCTATAGCTGTATCTACTAAATAACCCATTCATTTATAACTATTATCATATGAATGAAGAGAGTCAAGAACTGCCTGCTGTTTTATTATTACAATAACAGATCTTCATAATGATAATTTTGAGTCATCAAGGAAAACTTATTACATCTAGTATATTATTTTGGAGGACAGGCAAGTAAACAGTACATTTTATAAAGACTTCCACATTTGAAGTTAATCTTCATTCACCTAAAACACAATAAAGTATTATAAAAAAAAAAAGTTAACCTTCAGCTATTTAAAACCGAAACTCATTGCCATCAAGTTGATTCCCACTCATAGGGATCCTATGGGACAGAGCAGAACTTCCCCAAAGGGTTTCCAAGGAGTGGCTGGTAGATTCGAACTGCTGACCTTTGGTTAACAGACGAGTTCTTAACCACTGAGCCACCAGCTACATGGGAAATTCCAATATTCAGGAGATACCTCTTTGCCCCAAGGATACCAGAGAGTTAAAGTCAAATGTTTTTCCATTCTGTCACAGCTTCTATAAATATTCACAGTATCTAATTTTAAACTAAATAAAAGAAATGTAAAAGTATATAAACACAACAATGAACTATGCTTTAATTCCACATATGGCCAGATTAAAAAGGAGATGGGAAGTGAGTTGTGGAGAGTGAGGAGACAAATAGGCAGAACGTGTGTATCTCTGCTGGCTGGGGGCATGATGAGCCTGCAGGCAGTGGGTTTCCTTCTCAAGTCTGAAGGAGGCCGGGCAAGAGGGGGGAAGAAGTAGAAAAAGAGGTTATGGGGCAGAAAATATCAAAAAAAGAGACAGAATGAGAGGTGGAAAGAAAGAAAAAGACAGATAGGTATATCTGGAAGGAGGGAGTTCAAGTCTGGGCCCTTTGAGCCCTCGCTTAGCCTCTACATGTTGCTTCCAGCCAACATATCTGACTGCACATCTCCAGAGCAGTCCTGATTTGCTCCTCCTCATTCCACAAAAAAACAAACAAACAAAAAAACAAACCCATTGCCTTTGAGTCAATTCCAACTCATTGCAACCCTGTAGCACAGAGTAGAACTGCCCCACACAGCTAAAAATCTTCTCCCATCTAACCAGCCCTGACCTTATCTTGGACTTAATCGCTGTAATCATAGTAATTAATTTTCCTTCCACTTGCTCAGTGATAAAACTAAAAGCAATTTACTCCAGAAACCTGCATATCTCCCTGTCTCTGAGAATTAATGGAGGCCCATGCACTTATCTGATACTCCCCAAAGTCTTTAACTATGACACACACACAAAACAAACCCAGGGCTTCTATCATCCAGCCAGACAAAGCCCAAGCTTACCTTATGTACACATTTTTCACAGAAAAAACAGTACTCTAAGTTAGATAAGGTATAGAGAGTGAAATGCCTACACATATTCAGCACTTATATTTCTAGGTTTTAGTTTTATTTAGGTAATTAATATTTAGGTAAACTAGGTGCATGCAGTTTTTTTTTTTTTGGAAAATGAGATAAATATCCAATATTAATAATATTTAACAAACTTCTTAAACTCTTGGTATAGGATTTTAATTAAAACTGGCTGAGTGAAATAAGTTACAAAAGGACAATCATTGTATGATTCCATATATTAAAAAATTTATAGAATAGGCAAATGTATACAGAAGACAGTTTATTAGTGGTTACCAGGAGCAGGTGGGAGGGAGGGGGAAAGGGGGACTCACTGCTTAGAGGGACACTGAGCTTCTGTTAAGGGTGACGGAAAAATCTGGAAACAGATAATGGTGATGTTTATACTGTGTGATGAACAAATTAATGTCACTGAATTGTACATGTGAAGAATGTTGAAATGCCAAATGCTTGTGAATGGTCATCTAAGATACATTGATTGGTCCCATCCCACCTGGAGCAAAGGAGAATGAAGAAAACCAAAGACACAAGGAAAATATTAGCCCAAAGGACTAAAGGACCACATGAACCAGAGACTCCACCAGCCTGAGACCAGAAAAACTAGATGGTGCTTGGCTACCACCAATGACTGCCCTGACAGGGAGCACAACAGAGAGTCTCGGTCACAGCAGGAGAAAAATGTAAAACAGAGCTCAAATTCACGTAAAAAGACCAGGGTTAATGGCCTGATGGAGACTAGAGGAACCCCCAAACTATGGCCCCCAGACACACTGTTAACCCAGAACTGAAATCATTTCCAAAGCCTATAAAACAAAAAATAATACACATGAGGAATGTGCTTCTTGGTTTAATCAGATAAAAAAAAAACGAGACTAAATGGGCAGCTCCTGTCCAAAAGCAAGATGAGAAGGCAGGAAGGGACAGGAACTGGTCGAATGGATGCAGGGAACCTAGGGTGGAAAGGGAGAGTGTGCTGTCCCATCGTGGGGACTGCAACTAATGTCACAAAACAATATGCACATAAATTTTTGTATGAGAAATTAACTTGAGCTGTAAACTTTCGCCTAAAAGATAATTAAAAAAAAAAAAAAGCAGATGGAGGAATACAGAGTCACTGTACCAAAAGGCATTGGTCAACATTCAATCATTTCAGGAGGTAGCATATGATGAAGAGCCAATGGTACTGAAAGAAGTCCAAGCTGTACTAAGGCACTGGCAAAAAACAAGGCTCCAGGAACTGACAGAATACCAACTGAGATGTTTCAACAAATGAATGCAGCATTGGAGGTGCTTACTCATCCATGCAAGAAATTTGGAAGACAGCTCCCTGGCCAACCAACTGGAAAAGAGCCATATTTGTGCCCATTCCAATGAAAGATGATCCAACAGAATGCAGAAATTATTGAACAACATCATTATCATCACACACAATTTTGCTGAAGATCATTCAAAGTGGTTGCAGCAATACATTGACAGGGAACTGCCAAGAATTCAAGCTGGGTTCAGAAAAGAACATCAAACAAGTGATATCTATCTGCTGATATCAGATGGATCTTGGCTGAAAGCAGAGAATATCAGAAAGATTTTTTTTCTTTTTTAAATTGAACTTTAGATGAAGGTTTACAGAACAAACTAGTTTCCCATCAAACAGTATACACATCATTGTATGACACTGGTTAACAACCCCATGACATGTCAACACTCTCCATTCTCAACCCTAGGTTCCCTATTACCAGCTGTCCTGTTCCCTCCTACCTTCCAGTCCCTGCCCCAGGGCTGGTGCACCCCTTTAGGCTTGTTTTGTTCCATGGGCCTGTTCAATCTTTGGCTGAAGGGTGAACCTCAGCAGTGAACTCATTTTTGAGCTGAAAGGGTATCTGGGGGCCATACTCTTGGGGTTTCTCCAGTCTTTGTCAGGCCAGCAAGTCTGGTCTTTCTTTTTGAGTTAGAATTTTTGTTCTATATTTTTCTCCAGCTCTGTCTGGGACCCTTTATTGGGATCCGTGTCAGAGCGGTCAGTGGTGGTAGCCAGGCACAATCTAGTCGTACTGGACTCAGTCTGGTGGAGGCCATGGTAGATGTGGCCCATTAGTCCTTTGGACTAATCCAGAAAGATGTTTTATCTGTGTTTTATTGACTGTGCAAAGGTATCTGACTGTGTGGATAATAACAAATTATGGATAACATTGCAAAGAATGGGAATTCCAGAACACCTAATTGTGCACATGTGGAAACTGTACATAGGTGAAGAGGCAGTTGTTTGACCAGAACAAGGGGATACTACATGGTTTAAAATCAACAAAGGTTTGTGTATCAGGGTTGCATCCTTTCACCATACTTATTCAAACTGTATGCTGAGCCATGCTGAGCCAATAATCTGAGAAGCTGGACTATATGAAGAAGAGTGTGGCATCAGGATTGGAAGAAGACTCATTAACAACCTGCATATGCAGATGACAGAACCTTGCTTGCTGAAAGCAAAGAGGATTTAAAGCACTTACTGATGAAGATCAAAGACCACAGCCTTCAGTATGCATTACACCTCAACATAAAGAAAACAAAAATCCTCACAACTGGACCAATAAGCAACATCACGATAAATGGAGAAAAGACTGACGTTATCCAGGATTTCATTTTACTTGGATTCACAAACAACGCCCATGGAAGCAGTAGTCAGGAAATCAAATGACATATCGCATTGGACAAATTTGCTGCAAAAGACCTCTTTAAAATGTTAAAAAGCAAAGATGTCACTTTGAGGACTAAGGGGCACCTGACTCAAGCCATGATATTTTCAATCGCCTCATATGCATAGGAAAGCTGGACAATGAATAAGGAAGACCGAAGAAGAATTGATATCTTTGAATTGTGGTGTTGATGAAGAATACTGAATATACCATGGACTGCCAGAAGAACAAACAAGTCTGTCTTGGAAGAAATACAGCCACAGTGCTCCTTGGAAGTGAGGATGACGAGACTTCATCTCTCATACTTTGGACATGTTATCAGGAGGGACAAGGCCATGGAGAAGGACATCATGCTTGGTAAAGTAGAGGGTCAGCGAAAAGGAGGAAGACTCTCAATGAGATGGATGGACACAGGGGATGTAACAATGGGCTGAAACATAGCAATGATTGTGAGGATGGCCTGGGACTAAGCAGTGTTTTTTTCTGTCTTACATAGGGTCACTATGAGTCGGAACCAACTTGACAGCACCTAATAACAACATGTTATATATATATTTTCCCGTGTAAGAAAAAAAAAAAGAGAACTGGCTTTGGAGACACTGCCTGGGTTTGAATGCCGGCTCTTAGCAATTGAGAAACATTGGGCAAATTACTTAATCTCTTTGAACCTTAGCTCCCTCACTTATATAAAATGGGGTGAATAATCTAGTACCAACCACTAGATTTAACCCTTTAAAAATTTAAAAATTAAATGACTTCACTGCTTAGAACTGTACCTGGCATGTAAGGGCTCAATAAATATTATCTATTATTGTTACTGTTATTTGTAGCACCTGCTCTTGCTACCTACCTGCACAAAACTTAGGGATACTATACCCCTCCCTCCTTTTTTTTCAAGAGTGAAGTGATTTTGAAAGTTTTGTTCACTGTTTTTTTTTTTTTTCATGATATGAACAGCAATAATAAAAAAATAAAAGCCAACTATAGATAGTCACGGACATTAAAATTGGAAAGCAGGAGTGTCAGACGCTTTGACAGACAGCTTACCTCAAAGTCTATCAGCTGCAGGTCAGCTATGAGAGTCACCAGCAGCCCGCTGTTGTAGAGTTCCTGGGCTAGCTGAGCCACTGCTTCTGTTGGGGGCTCCTTGTCACTTGTACCACACAGAATTTCCTTCATTGCTTGTAGTGATTTTGACACTTCTTCTGAGGCCTAATGACAAAAAAGTACGCTAATAGTTAAAGAATAAAACTTTTCAGGCAATAATCAACAGAGAAATAAAAAACCCACTTCTTGGGTCCTGTTTGCTTATAATCCAACAACATTGTACAGTTACAAACAAACAAAAAGCATTTAGTAGGCACTGCTTTTCTATTTTGAAAAAATTACTAAAATTTGTTTATGTAAAAAAGATTTTTAGTATTTCTACTTAGTCAACATACTCGAAACACTCTTCCTTTAAAGCGTACTCAGAATTGTCTAACTTGGCTAGAAATTAAATACAAATTTTATTCAAAAAAATCACAAGGACCATGGTTTGAAGACTTAGCAGTAATTATTAATCTGTGTTTTTTCAATAAGTCGGTTTTCTGATTTATTAACAGACAAGATAAAAAATAAGTTAAGGCCATATATTGTCTTTGTCAATCCCCTTACCCTTCATATGTAATCATTACCTTCTTCACTATCTATGAAACTTTAAAACACACACACACACACACACACACACAGAGTATGAAAGAACCTTGAGAACATTACGCTAAGTAAAAGAAGCCAGACACCAGGGTCACACATTGTATGAGTCCATTTATATGAAATGTCCAGAACAGGCAAACCCATAGAGACAGAAAGCAGGTAGTGGTTGCCAGGGGTAGGGAGATGGAGGAAAGGGGAGTGGCTGCTTAATGTGTACAGGTTTTCTTTTGGTGCAACGAAATGTTCAGGAATCAATTAGTGGTGATGGTTGCACAACAATGCGAATGTACTAAAAGTCACTGAATCGTACATTTGAAAATGGTTAAAATGATGAATTTCACTTCAGTGAAAACATTTTTTAAATCAACTAAATTTTAAAGAATGGATAGAAGTAGGGAAAGAGGCAAACTAATTCAGTTGACAATTTGATTCGCTAAATATTTTAAAAGAAATGTAGTATGACTACTTTCAAGTATAATACTGTATCATTATGAATGAAAAAGGAAATAAGTAGAATCAGGCAAATTAAATAAAAACAATACACAGTAGCATAACATTACTTTTTTAAAAAATAATATCCAGATATATTTTATGGTCTGACTAAAGAAATTCTCAGTTTATTAAAGGTTGAATTCTTGGCGCTTTTCAAGTTGTGAGACATAACTATAGAAGAGCACTTTAAACATATATGAAGAGTTAAGAATAATTAAAAAACAAACACCTATGTGACCATCACCCAGGTCAAGAGACAGAACATTTTCAGCACCAAAGAAGTTGCCTGAATGCCTTTCTTCAGCCTTGAAGAAAATACTTCTTTGAACTTTGATGACAATCATTTCTTTAGGTTTCTTTATCATCTTATTATCTATATGCAATCCAGAACAGTATAGTTTAGCTCTGCTGATTTTGAACTTCATGGAATAGTACATGCACCCTTTTGTGATTTGCTTCTTTCACTTGACATTTTATTTTTGAAATCCATCCAGGCTACTGCATTATAGGCAGAAATTATTTAATTTTCATGGCTGTATAGTATTGCACTGCTGGCTGTATCACAACCTCTTTATTAGTTCTACCCCTTAGGGACATCTGGGTTGTTTCCATTGAGGGGTTATGAATATCAATGCTATAAACGTTCTTCTATGTGCAACAAGTGCAAGAATACCTCTAGAGTTTACACCTAGGTGTGGAACTGCAGGGTTTTAGCATGTGCACATCTTCATATTTAAGCAATAATATAAAACTGGTTTCTGAGGAGAAGCCAAGATGGTGGACTAGTCAGATGCACCATACCATCCCTCTATAGCAAAGACCCAAGAAACCAAGTGAAACAGATATAGATAACAATCTTGGAACCCTGAACATGAAAAAGGAAGAATAAAGAATTGAATGGAACACCGACTGGAAGGAAAACTTGAACGAACACAGAGAAAGAAGAGTGAAACAGAGTGGAAGGGCTCTACCAGCATCCAGCTCAATGAGGCCATCTTGAGACAAAACCAGCAGTGACCCCAGATGAGGAGCACAGGAGGGCAACTTCATGGCAAAGGAAAACACAGAAAGGAAGGCGAGAATTCCAGGGGTGCTGCTGTCCACAGAACAGGGAGGGAGCCAGGATCCAGAGTCAGGTATACTCATGAGTGGCAGTCCCTGCGGTCGTGGAACAGCAGAGTACCAGCAAGAGGTCCATCACCCAATAGAACTCTGAGCAGCCTCCCCCTCCTCACACTTGGTCGGCAGCAGGCCCCAACAGCTAGCTGCAGTAGATGGGAAGTGCCTGGGTACCCACATCTGTTTGCTAAAGGGGTGCACTCCCCCTCCCACCACCCTCCTGACTGGAAGCAGTGAAGGGGCCCATACCCTGGCCAATCCTGCCAACCAGAGACCATAATACAAGCCCTCCCCCATCCACCACCACCCCCACCCACCTGAAGAGCAGTAGTAAGCGTGCAACTGCGTATGTACCTGCCCACCACCCATTCCCCTCTTGAACTGGTGAGTGGTGGCCACCATGTGACTGCATGCATGCCCACCGCCCCTGACCCAGTGGGTGACAGTGGCTGCATGACTGAGAACCCACGCATGAGCAACTCACACCCCTCCACCCTGTGAGAGCAGGCAAGCTCTGTGACCGAGGCGAGCTCTGTGACTGAGAGTGCACTTACCCACCACCCATCCCTGCAAGCAGCAGTGACTGAGTGCCTGCACGTGCACACACTTGCCATTCATACCCCTGCCACCTGGCAAGTGGCGGCGACCGGGCAAACATGTGTGCACATGCCCACCACACACTCTCCCCCTCTACCTGGTGAGCAGTGATGACAGCACCCCCTGCTCACCCACCACACCCATACCTGCCCCACCATCCACTTGGCAAGAACCACTGCCTGCTCCTGTGCCACTAGTTCAATGACAGATGATGGCCAATGCCTTCCCACCTACCCTCAGCTGCCCTGCACAACCAGCAAATCGAGATCCATGCTCACAATTCCAGTTACTGCTCCACCTACCTGGAAACAGGTAGCGAGTGAGACAGTGCTGCCAGACTAGTGACCAAAGTAGCATGCCCAAGAGCCCCCCAAGAAACATCAAAACAAAACAAGAAATCAGGACTAAGCACACAAATGTACAATAAACACATAAATACAATAACACCTTAATGCCATGGGACACAACAGACAATATCAACTCAAATAAAGAAGGACACCAAGATGGCTCAACCAAGGGACAAAATAAAGGTTCAGAAAACCTTCCTGATGAAGGTACTAGAACTACCTGATAAGGAATTAAAAAGACTTAACTATACGATCCTCCAAGAGGTCAAGAAAAAGATCAAGGATAACACAGATAAAATCAAGGAAAACACAGACAAAACTCTAGAAATATTCAGGAAAAAGATACAAGAACAAAATAGAAAAATAAACAATTAGAAACTATACAAACACAGCAACTAGACATTCAGAAAATTAACAACAAAATTTCAGAAACAACTTGATGAAAGGGCATAGGAGTAGAAATGAATCAACGGAAAACAAAATCTAGCAAAATACAGGACAAACCCCTCGACACTAATTTCTTTGAGGAACATTCAGGAAAAAGAGTGAAGAAAGCCTAAGAGTTACATGGGACACTATCAAGAGGAATAATTTACGGTAGATAAGAATTCCAAAATGGGGAGAAAAAAAATATAGAGAAAATTTTGAAAGATTTGCTAGCAGAAAATTTCCCTAATATCATAAAAGACAAGATGATATCTGCTCAAGAAGCTCAACGAACCCCATACAGGATAGACCCCAAAAGAAAATCACCAAGACATATCATAATCAAACTTTCCAAAACCAAAGACAAAGAAAGAATCCCGAGAACAGCTCAAGAAAAATGAATTGTCACGTACAAAGGGGAACCAAAAAGACTAAACTCTGATTTCTAAGCAGAAATCACGTTGGCAAGAAGGCAGTGGGATGACATATATAAAACCCTCAAAGAAAAAAATTGCTAATCAAGAATTACATATCCACATGCAACGATAAAGAACGATGCTGAATCTGGGAAACATCTAACAACATGGATGAATCTGGAAGGCATTACGGTAAGTGAAATTAGTCAGTCGCAAAAGGACAAATACTGTATGAGGCCACTATTATAAGAACTCAAGAAAAGGTTTAAACACAGAAGAAAACATTCTTTGATGGTTACGAGGGTGGGGAGGGACAGAGAGGGGAATTCACTAACTACACAGTAGACAAGAATTATCTTAGGTGAAGGGAAGGACAACACACAATACGGGGGAAGTCAGCACAACTGAACTAAACCAAAACCTAAGAAGTTTCCTGAACACAACCAAACACTTTGAGGGACAGGTAGCAGGGGCTGGGCTCTGGGGACTATGGTTTCAGGGGACGTTTAGGCCAACTGGCATAACAATATGTATTAAGAAAACGTTCTGCATCCCACTTTGGTAAGCAGCATCTGGGGTCTTAAAAGCTTGCGAGCATCCATCTAAGATGCATCAATTGGTCCCAACGTACCTGGAGCAAACGAGAATGAAGAACACAAAAGACAAAAGGAAAATATTAGCCCAAGAGACAAAAGGGTCATATAAACCACAGACTTCATCAGCCTGAGACCAGAAGACCTAGATGGCGGCCAGCTACTACCAATGACTGCCCTGACAGGGAACACAACAGAGAGTCCCTGACAGAGCAGGAGAAAAGTGGGGTGCAGAACTGAAAATCACATAAAAAGATTAGCCTTAATGGTCTGACTGAGACTAGAGGAACCCCAGAAAACATGGCCTCAGGACACTGTTAACGCAGAACTAAAATCATTCCCAAAACCAACTCTTCAGACAAAGATTAAACTGAGCTATAAAACATACAATAATACTCAATAAGAGTGTGCTTCTCAGTTCAAGTAGATAAAAAATGAGACTAAATGGGCAGCTCCTGTCTAGAGGCGGGGTGAGAGGGCAGAAAGGGACAGGAGTTGGTTGAATGGATGTGGAAAACATGAGGTAGAAAATGGGAGTGTGCTGTCATATTATAGGGATTGCAACTAGGGTCACATAACAATGTGTGTATAAATTTTTGTATAACAAATTAACTTGAGCTGTAAACTTTCACCTAACGCACAACTAAAAAAAAAAAAAGAATTATATATCCATCAAAATTGTCTCTCAAATACAATGGTAAAACTAGGACATTTCCAGATAAACAGAATTTAAGAGAATTTGTAAAAATCAGACCAACTTTACAAGAAATATTCAAGGGAGTTCTTCGGACAGAGAGTCAACAACATCAGACAACAACCTGAGATTAAGAACATTACAACATTGCCCAGGTGCAAGCCAAGACAAAAAAATTCTCGAAAATAAAATAAAACTACAAAAATGAAAACAGGGAACCAGAGATGTTAATCTGTAAATGACGACAACTTCAAAATAAAAAGGCAGAATAAATGGTGTAGCTACAGAACTTCCATAGGGAGAGGAAGTAAAGGTGATATGAAGATATAACAGACTGTTTTAGGATGATAAAGGTAAATTTTAGGGTAACCACAAAGAAAATTAATAAACCTATTCACCCAAAATAAAAAAGAAGAAAACCATAAAGACTCAGCAAACACAAAGTCCCTGATAGAATGTGAGAAATATGCAAAACAAACCCAAATTCCTAAAAAAGGCCAGGCTTACTGGATAGAAAAGGACTAGAGGAACTCCGGGATATCCTTTTTACTTGAAACTCAAACCACTTCCAGAGTCATCTTTCAGTCAAATGATAGATTGGCTCATAAAATAAGTAGAATCTTAGACAGAAACCTTAGAGGACAGTGCGTTTATGTTTATGAGGGAGGAACAACTCCGAAAAGGAGGGTGAGAATGGTTGCACAACTAGAAGAATGTAATCAATGTCACTAAATTATACATGTATAAACTGTTGAATTGGTATATGTTTTGCTGTGTATATTTCCAACCACAAGAAAATAAATAAAATTTAGAAAAAAATATCGCCTGTGAGCGCTGTGCTCCTTTAAATAACCATTTAAATGAAACCAAACAGTAAACATTTACCCTAGACCAAAGGTGAGAAGGTAAGGGGAGACAGGGAAGCTAGACTAATGGAAAGAGAACAACCAGAATGGAAATAATGAGAATGCTGATACACTGTGAAAAATGTAACCAATGTCACTGAACAATATGTATAAGAATTGTTAAACGGGAACCTTATTTGCTGTGTAAACTTTCACCAAAAACACAGTAAGATGTTAAAAAGAAGGAAAAAAAAACTCGTTTCCAAAGCGGTTGCACCAACTGATACTGCTACCACCAATGTATTGATCTCCATACTCATCAACACTATTATTGCCAAACTTAAATTTCTGTGACTATGGTCAGTGTGTAATGTTAATTTATTGTGGTTTTAATTGGCCTTTCTCTGATTGCTACTGAGAATGAGTCTTTTTATGTTTTCTGCTTTTCTCTCCTTTTTGCCATTTATATTTTACTCTTTTATGAAGCTTGTTCCTTTTTTTCCTTTTTTTCCTACTTGGGTCAATGTTACAAAGTATACCTGAATTTCCAAATTTCAAACGTAGTCTACATTCCTTACAGAATTCAGGATTATACCATGCACTGGTATACAAAGATAACTATGAACACAAGGGTATTTATTTTACAGACATCTTGCATCTTGCCATAAACTAGTCACTTCAGAGAGAAATCAAGTATGTAGGATTCAGCATGCCTTCCAAAGAGTAACTAAAATTCTAGAAGGTCCGCACTATGAGGCAGCTCCTCTCATTAGTACTTTAAAACTATTTTAAAAAGAGGTTTCAAAATACAGTACAGTAGAAATTGTTACCAATCTTTAGAGAAGAAGTGCAGGTATTACCACTAGTATAACATACCAGTATAACTCCTTAAATCTTTAAGCTCTGTAGTATAGAGGGATCCAAGGTTGGTAGAGCCTCTAAATAGTGATTCAAGAACTCAAGACAACAGACTAAAACAATTACACTTGCATAAAACTGGAAGTGAAATTTACATGTATTTATGGAGACCCTATGTCCACATCACAGACCACATTTAAGATTCTTCATTGAGCTTTTACACTGGTTTTGGCCTTGGAAGATATGTATTTTAATAATAATATTATTGTTTTAGCTCATACCTTGTCTGTCTTTTTGTCTTGCTTTTCCAAAATAGCCATGTTGTCTTTCAGAGTTTTCACGATTTCTGCTGGGTTTTTGTGTGATTTGCTAAACAAAGGCATTTTTTTTTTTTTCTGGATGTACAGAAATCACTCTTCCAATAAGGAATGCTAAAAACAAACAAAAACAATAAATTTAACTCCTAATGTGCTTAAATTGTTATACCAAAACACCTTATCGGTTTTTCATAACATCAATTCAGTAACTTGAAACATAAAAGCTATCACACTAAAATGATTTTCAAGTTTCATGTCAAATTAAAATACATATAAAACATTTTAAGAAAGATATTTTTAAAAATTTAACCTAAAAGGTTTTACTCAGAGTTGAAAATTTTCCCTGTAGTAAAAATATAAGGATTATGTAAAAATAGGAAAAGGAATACTTTCAGAGTATATGCGGAAATTAAAATTCTTATGTTGACTGGTAAGGAGTGTAGTGATAATAATAAATAATAAAATAAGGCATGTAAAACAAAAGTAGGATGAGAATCCATAAATTATAGTAAAGCAATATTTAAAAGCATACCACTAACTACTCTGTGGCAATCACAAAATTGAAATGTAAAATCTTTTGGAATATGTTCTTTATTTTCTCTTCAAATATTCAGCTGGCCATATCCACTGACAAAAAAAAGCCTCTTGCATCCTCACTTCTAGCCAGCACTCTTCCAGGAGTATTGATTCTTTACTGCTGAGAACATCTTTTTCCACGGTGCAGAGAAAGCCAAGTATGGCTGTCACTTCCCTAGATAGACTAAAAGTGTACAAACTGGGGGGAAAATCTTGAAACTGAAGGATCCAGGTAGTAGAGGCATATTCATTTATTTTATATTTAATAACAAAAATACTTCAAACATGACAGAAATATGATGTAGTAAATCCAAGGCTCTCATAACCTAACCTCCCAGATATAACGACTATTGTCAGTTTGGAATATATTCCCCCAGAATGTTTTCTACACACATATTAATAAACATGTTCTTAAAATAAAAATAGAATCATACCAAACAGTATTTTGCAACTTTTTTGTGCCACCCTTTACCTTTTTTGATATCATTCCATGAGTGCATATTTAGATCTAATATATTTATAGTATTATAGTATTCCATTTTATAGATACGTCATAATTTATTTTACTAATATCTTATTGATGAACATTTGGGTTACTTTCACTTTTTCCCAATATTTTTCAAATTAACAATGATGTACTTAATCAACAAAGAAAATATTGTACACACATCTGTTGACAGCGGTATCCTAACCAGCTATTCCTGTAGTACAGCCTCGGCTAAGATTCTAAAAGTCTCATTCCTCTAGATTCTATCGCCCAAGTCTGGTTCCTCAGGATTTCGGCCAGATCTGGGAGCTACCTTGTATCTTTCCAATGAATTCCTTCTCCACTTCAGGTAACCAAAGTCAGTATGTGTTGTTTGTGATCAAGAATTCCAACAGTATACATACATGTTATGAAGCAGAAATCAAAACTTAGTGTGAATTTTGATGATAAAACAGAAGAAATGAAAAATATTTTCTGTTTTCAATAGGAATCCTGAGGCTATGCCACTATTCCCCAATGTAGGAAAGGCATGTGTGAGGGGAACTTGTCTACTCTCAGTTAAAGGCACTTCCCACGGAAAAGTTTGATAAGCACGTGAAGGCATCCCAATCGGCCTCAAAGCTTACACTGAAAGCTGACAGAGAATGCAAAGATAAAATATGTGAAGAGCACATTGCAATGCTCAGTGGGAAGTGTTGGAGCAAAAAAAGAGTGTTGGAAGAACGTGTGTCTTCCCTCTTTATAAAACTCAAAAATAAAATTATAAAGATGTACTAGGCTTTTCTTTAATATGCAACCTAAATATACATAAATAAAAGCAGAATGGATTTTAAAAGTTTAAGTAGTGTGGGCGGGGGAGTGGTGGCTGAATAGAGAAAACAGTCATTAGATAGGTGGACAGATTTCTACCTGTGAGATCTTGGATACATTACATGACCTTTCTAAGACTCTGTGTTCTTATATGCAAAACAGGGATGAAAGCATCTCCCTCTTATGGTTGTTGTGAGGATTAAAGGCAAGTAAACTGTCTTGCTCAGGGCCTTGTATAATGTAGGTACTCTACCATTTTTAGCTGCTATTATTACAAAAAGTTCCATGACATATATAATGAATTATTTCACTGGTTGTTGTTGTTATTAGGTGTCATTGAGTTGGTTCTGACTCATAGCGACCGTATGTACAACGGAACAAAACACTGCCTGGTCCTGCGGCATCCTCAGGATGTTTGAGTCCATTGCTGCAGCCACGGTGTTAAATCCATCTCATGGAGAGTCTTCTTCGTTTTCACTGACCCTATACTATTTCACTGGAGAGAAAAGCATATTAATTGAGATATGATTCTGTCTTAATTAAATGTCCCAGATACTTCTGGATGTTTGCAGCTGTTTCTTCTCATCTTGAGCCGTACCACATCAGCAAATGAAGGTCCCAAAAGCTTGACTCCACTCACTTCATTAAGGTCAACTCTACTTTGAGGAGGCTGCTCTTCCCTAGTCATATCTGGAGTGCCTTCCAACCTGAGGGGCTCATCTTCCGGCACCGTATCAGATAATGTTCCACTGCTATTCCTAAGGTTTTCAGTGGACAATTCTTTTCAGAAGTAGACTACCAGGTCCTTCTTCCTAGTGTGTCTTAGTCTGGAAGCTCAGCTGAAACCTGTCCGCTATGGGTGACCCTGCTGATATTTGAATACTGGTGGCATAGCTTCCAGCATCAGAGCAACATACAAGCCCTGAGAGTGTCACAAACTGACAGACACTTGAAGGATTCTACAAGGAAAATATTAGATGACGCAGGAAGCATCAAAAGAGGATAGAGGGAATACACAGAGTCACTATACCAAAAAGAACTGGCTGATGTTCAACCATTTCAGGAGATAGCATACGATCAGGAATCGATGATACCGAAGGAAGAAGTCTAAGCTGCACTGAAGGCACTGGTGAAAAACAAGGCTCCAGGAATGATGGAATACCAACTGAGATGTCTCAACAAATGGATACAGCACTGGAAATGCTCACTTGTCCATGCCAAGAAATTTAGAAGACAGCTATCTGACCAACCGACTCAAAGAGATCCATGTTTATGCCTATTCCCAAGAAAGGTGATCCAACCGCATGCCGAAATTAGCGAACGATATCAGTAATATTACATGCAAGTAAAATTTTGCTGAAGATCATTCAAAAGCGGCTGCAGCAGTATATTGACAGGGAACTCCCAGAAATTCAGGCTGGATTCAGAAGAGGACGTGGAACCAGAGATATCATTGCTGATGTCAGATGGATCCTGGCTGAAAGCAGAGAGTACCAGGAAGATGTTTACCTATGTTTTACCGACTACTGAAAGGCATTAGGCTGTGTGTATCATAACAAATTATGGATAACATTGTGAAGAATGGCAATTCCAGAACACTTAATTGTGCTCATGAGGAGCCTATACATAATTAAAGAGGCAGTAGTTTGAACAGAACAAGGGGATACAGCGTGGTTTAAAGTTAGGATAGGTGTGCATCAGGGTTGTATCCTTTCACCATGTCTTACTCATCTAGTGCTGCCACAACAGAAATACCACAAGTGGATGGCTTTAACAAAGAGAAATTTATTTTCTCACAGTCTAGTAGGTTACAAGTCCAAATTCAGGGCGTCGGCTCCAGGGGAAGGCTTTCTCTCTCTGTCAGCTCTGGAGGAAGGTTCTTGTCCTCAATCTTCCCATGGTCGAGGAGCTTCTCAGGCACAGGGACCCCGGGTCCAAAGGATACACTCTGCTCCTGGTGCTGCTTTCTTGGTGGTACGAGGTACCCAAATCTCTGCTGGCTTCCATTTTCTTTTATGTCTTGAGAGATAAAAGGTGGTACAGGCCACACCCCAGGGAAACTCCCTTTACCTTGGATCAGGGAGGTGACCTCAGTAAGGGTGGTGTTACAATCCTACCCTAATCCTCTCAACATAAAATTACAATCACATAATGGAGGACAGCCACACAATACTAGGAATCATGACCTAACCAAGTTGATAAACACCTTTTGGGGGGGACATAATTCAATCCATGACACACCATATCTATTCAATCTGTATGCTGAGCAAATAATCAAGAGAAGCTGGACTCTATGAAGAACGGGGCATCAGGATTGGAGGAAGACTCATTAACAACCTGTGATATGTAAATGACACAACCTTGCTTGCTGAAAGTGAAGGGGACTTGAAGAACTTACTGAAGAAGATCAAAGACCATAGCCTTCAGTATAGATTACACCTCAACATAAAGAAAACAAAAATTCTCACAACTGGACCAATAAGCACCATCATGATAAACAGAGAAAAGATTGAAGTTGTCAAGGATTTCATTTTACTTGGATCCACAATCAACACTCATGAAAGCAGCAGTCAAGAAATCAACAGACGCATTGCATTGGGCAAATATGCTGCAAAAGACCTCTTTAAAGTGTTGAAAAGCCAAGATGTCACTTTGAAAACTAAGGTGCGCCTGACCCAAGCCACGGTATTTTCAATCGCCTCATAAGCATGAGAAAGTTGGACAATGAATAAGGAAGACCGTTTTAGTCATCTAGTGCTGCTATAACAGACATACCACAAGTGGAAGGCTTTTACAAACAGAAATTTATTCTCTCACAGTCTAGTAGGCTACGAGTCCAAATTCAGGGCATCAGTTCCAGGGGAAGGCTTTCTATCTCTTTTGGCTCTGGAGGAAGGTCCTTGTCATCACTCTTCTCCTGGTCTAGGAGCTTCTCTGCACGGGAACCCTGGGCTGAAACGACACGCTCCACTCCTGGCACTGCTTTCTTGGTGGTATGAGGTCCCCCCAACCCTCTGCTCACTTTTCTTTCCCCTTTTGTAAGATAAAAGGTAGTACAGGCCATACCCTAGGGAAACTCCCTTTACATTGGATTATGGATGTGACCTGAGCAAGGGTGTTATATCCTACCCTGATCCTCTTCAACATAATCTAATCTTACCTCATTAACCACAGGCAGAGACTAGGATTTACAACATATAGGAAAATTACATCAATCACAAAATAGAGGACAACCATACAATACTGAGAATCATGGCCCAGCCAAACTGATACACATATTTTTGGGGGACACAATTCAACCCATGACAAAGACCAAAGAAGAACTGATACCTTTGAATGGCGGTGTTGGAGAAGAATATTGAATATAACATGGATTGCCAAAAGAAGGAACAAACCTGTCTTGGAAGAAGTGCAAACAGAATGCTCCTTAGAAGCAAAAATGGTGAGACTATGTCTCCCATACTTCGGACATGTTTTCAGGAGGGATCAGTCCCTGGAGAAGGACATCATGCTTGGTAAAGTGGAACGCCAGAGAAAAGAGAGGAAGACCCTCAATGAAATGGATTGACACAGTGGCTGCAACAATGGGCTCAAGCATAACAATAATTGTGAGGATGGCACAGGACTGGGCAGGGTTTCCTTCTGTTGTGCATGGGGTTGCTATGAGTCGGGACCGACTCGACAGCACCTAACGACAACAACAGATGCTTCTGCAGCTCTTGTTGTGCAGGGGTTAAAAGCTTGGGTGCTAACCAAACGGTTGGCAGTTTGAATCCACCAGCTGCTCTTTGGAAACTCTATGGGGCAGTTCTACTGTGTTCAACAGGGTCTCTACGAGTACGAATTGACTTGACGGCAGCAGGTTTGGTTTTTTGGTTTAGATACTCTTGGCTCCTTGAGTCAATTATACTTTCAAAAGAATTTTAAAATATAAACTTACTCTTATATTTTAAAATATAAATTTACTCTTTCAATGTATATCATTAAAACAGTGAAAGAAAAAAAGGGATGCTAAATGCATTTGTATAACTGTTCTCTTTGTCCATGTAATCCAAATATACTAAGGGAAAATATCGATTTTAATTGTAGGAATTTCAACTAAATACTCCCTGATGTCAGTATATATGGTATGCTTTTGTTCATCACATATTGCTCTCATTGTACAAATGCTAATTCTGCTGAAATTACAAATGCTTTTAAGACTTCCAGGTTAATCTTGTGGTTAGCCATCATGTCCTGATTCACTGTCTCCCAACGTTTCATCTTCCGGCTGGTCAGTTTATTTTTTCGTTGAACAAATAATCTGAGTATGTACTAAGCACAGGTACCTTGCTAAGTACTAGGGATAGAGCCATGAACAAGAAAACGCAATCTCTGATCTTTGGAACTTAGTGAGGGAAGCAAACATTTATGGTGCAATAGGGGCATATAACAGGGGGTTGTAACATATGGTACAGTGCCTCTTGATATAGTATTCCTTTTTTAAATTTGCTATTTCCGTATTTCAAATGTACCTACTTACTATTAAAAACTATACAAAAAAACTAGTTTAATAATAGTTTGAAATTCCATAGGATCATTATTCTTCAGTTCTGGGACATATCTCTTGAGGGAAATGAAATCAAAGCCCATACTCTCAAACTGTGCAGCTCCAGCTCCCAGATCTCCTGCAAATGAAGGTGGAACTCCCCTGCCTGCCCCAGTTCTCCTCAACCATGGCCAGCTCCACCCCAGCCCCGGACCAAACACCTCCCCTATCGGCCTTTAACTAGGAGCTGCCCTTGTTACTCTCTGGGCACTGCACATGCATATTCACCCACTCACATAATTTACCCACTGGTCATGTAGGAAATGAGCCAACTGGTACTGAAACCCACCTGCTAATCAAAGATACTGAAGTGCCCATCTAGTCCTGCATTGGTAACTGATCTGCTCTATGACTCAGGACGAGTCATCACCGCTGTCTGGATGTCATTTCTTCTATCTATAAGATCAGGGAATTCTTGAAATTAGATAGAACACCATATTCTGAAATTAGTTGGGCCATATGGACTGAGTTCTAGATTGTTCACTACTGTTCCAATCTATCACAAGTCTTTAACTCCTAGTATCCATCATTGCCGAGATAAAGTGCTTAGGATGGAGGCAAAAAGAATGGAGAAGTACCGAAAATGGCGCCTTCTGGAGCTAAGGTGGTGGTAGTAATTTTTCCTCAAAGCCCACCATAGATTTTTTAGAACCTACAGTATATTTCAGCAAAATGGGCAGTATGGACAGGAGAAGGTGCCACTTTAGTCCCACAGACTGATACTAGATGAATGCCTCCTCGGCACTGAAAACCGTGCTGGGCTCCACACAGCAACCTGACCCCCAGGGTCATCTCTGAGAGGGCCATCAGCACAATGTCACGGACCGACACTGGCCCTGCTGTACTTTTCCATTTTCAGGAATAAGTAAACAGACAAACAATAAATACTGTATGTTCTATTTAAAAAACAAAAAACTGCAGCACAGGAAGAAAAATGCCCTGTGGACAGTTCTCTCCCATGGACAGGAAAGACTGCTTCTGAAATTAATTCTCTATAGGATACAGAACTGAAAAAAAAAAAAAAAGAGAGAGAGAGAAAAGGACTGAGACAAAAAGAGAGCTGGCCAAGACAAAACACCAAAAACACACACTGATAGGCACATATACATAAATAAACACACTCAAACACACCAAATGCATCACGATAATCCAACTCTGCACGGGGCAGAAATGAGACGTCAGAAAATTGAGGACCATTAAAAGGTACACAGGCATACCTTGTTTTACTGCCCTTTGCTTTACTGTACCTCGAAGATATTACATTTTTTACAAATAGAAGGTTTGTGGCAACCCTGCGTTAAGCAAGTCTATTGGCGCCATTTTTCCAACAGCATGTGCTCACTTCAGGTCTCTGTGTCACATTTTGGTAACTTTTGCAATATATTCCAAACTTTTTATTATTATTATATCTGTAATAATAATAAAAGTTTGTCCAAAGTTTTTATTATTATTATATCTGTTATAGTGATCTGTGATCAGTGATCCCTGATGTTATTATTGCAATTGTTTTCGTGCACCACAAACAGTGCCCATACAAGACAGTGAACTTAATGGATAAAATGTGTGTTCTGACTGCCCCACTGACAGGCCTTTCCCCTGTCTCTCTTCCTCTCCTGGGGCCTCCCTATTCTTTGAGGCATGACAATATTGAATTTAGGCCAATTAATAAGCCTACAATGGCTGCTTGTGTTCAAGTGAAAGGAAGAGTCAAATGTCTCTCACTTTAAATCCAAAGCTAGACATGATTAAGCTTAGTGAGCAAGGCATGCTGAAAGCTGAGACAGGCCGAAAGTTGGGCCTCTTGCGATAAACAGTCAGCCAAGGTGTGAATGCAGAGGGAAAGTCTTGAAGGAAATTAAGAGCGCTACTCCAGTGAACATATGGATGATAAGAAAAAGAAACAGCCTTATTGCTGATATGGAGAAAGGTTTAGGGGTCTGGATAGAAAATCAAGCCAGCCACGACATTCCCCCTTAAGCCAAAGCCTAACGCAGAGCAAGGGCCTAACTCTCTTCAGTTCTGTGAAGGCTGAGAGAGGTGGGGAAACGGCCCAAGAAAAGCTGGAAGCTAGCAGAGGTTGGTTCCTGAGCCTTAAGGAAAGAAGTGTCTCCACAATGTAAAGTGCAAGGTGAGGCAGCAGGTGCTGATGTGGAAGCTGCAGCCAGTTACCCAGAAGCTCCAGCTGAGGTAACGCGTGAAGGGGGCTGTGCTGAACAAGGGATTGTCAGTGCAGACCAAACAGCCCTACCCTGGAAGAAGATGCCATCTAGGACTTTCCTAGCTAGAGAGGAAGAGTCAACGACTGGCTGCAAAGCTTCAAAGGACAGGCTGACTCTCTTGTTAGGGGCTCAGGAGCTGGTGACTTTAAGTCGAAGCCAATGCTCATTACCATTCCTGAAATCCTAGGGGCCTTAACAATTACCCTAAATCTACTCTGCCTGTGCTCTATGAATGGAATAACAAAGCCCAGATGACAGCGTGTCTGTCTACAATATTGTTTAAGGCCACTGTTGAGACCTACTGCTCAGCAAAAAGATTCCTTTCAAATTATTACTGCTCATTGACAATGCACCTGGTCACCCAAGAGCTCTGATGGAGATGTACAAGGGGATTAACGTTGTTTTCATGCCAGCTAACCCCTGGGGGTGCAGTGGTTAAGAGCTCAGCTGCTAACCAAAAAAGGTCAGCAGTTTGAATCCACCAGCCGCTCCGTGGAAATCCTATGGGGCAGTTCTGCTCTGTCCTATCTGGTCACTACAAGTTGGAATTGGCTCAACTGCAATGGGTTTGGTTTTTTTTTAATAATACAACATCCATTCCGCAGCCCATGGATCAAGGAGTAATTTCGACTTTCAAGCCTTAGTATTTAAAAAATACATCTCCTAAGGCTATAGCTGCCATAGATTGTGATTCCTCTGATGGACCCGGGCAAAGAAAACCTTCTGGAAAGGATTCACCATTTTAGATGCTATTAAGAACATTCATGATTCATGGGAGGAGGTCAAAACATCAACATCAACAGGAGTTTGGAAGAAGTTGACTCCAACCCTCATGGATGGCTTTGAGGGGTTGAAGACTTCAGTGGAGGAAGTAACTGCAGATGTAGTGGAAACAGCAAGAGAACTAGAATTATAAGTGGAGCCTGAAGATGTGATGGAATGGCCGCAATCTCATGATAAAACTTTAACAGATGAAGAGTTGCTTCTTATGGGTGAGCAAAGAAAGTGGTTTCTTCAGATGGAATCTACTCCAGGTGAAGATGCTGTGAACACTGTTGAAATGACAACAAAGGATTTATAGTATTACATAAACCTAGTTGATAAAGCAGTGGCAGGGTTTGAGAGGATTGACTCCAATTTAGAAAGAAGTTCTACTGTGGGTAAAATGCTATCAAACAGCACTGCATGCTCAGAGAAATCTTTTGTGAAAGGATGAGTCAATCGATGTGGCAAACTTCATTGTTATCTTATTTTAAGAAATTTCCACAGCCACCCCAACCTTTAGCAATCACCACTCCATCAGTCAGGAGCCATCAACATCAAGGTAAGACCCACCAACAGCAAAAAGATTATGACTCGTTGAAGGCTCAGATGATGATTAGCATTTTTTAGCAATAAAGTATTTTTTAATTAGAGTGTGTACATTTTTTTAGACATAATGCTATTGTACACTTAATAGACTATAGTATAAACGTAACTTTTATACACACTGGGAAACCCAAAAATTCGTGTGACTTGCTTTATTGCGATATTAGCTTTGTTGCAGTGGTCTGGAACTGAACTCACAGTATCTCCGAGGTATGCCTGAAGAATTAATTTACATTTATTCATTCAAAACATATTTACTGAGCACCTACAATATGTATCGAACTAGGAAATACAAAATAAATAACCCTCAAAGGGTTCACCATGTAATGAGAGACACATACACATAAAGAGTTATTTCAAAATGCCAGAAAAGGCCCAAGAAGCTAAAATGAGGGAGAGAAGATAGAGTGTATACAGATGTACATGTGGATACCGAGATAAGGAGAAGGTGGACTGTCATCCTATAAGACAGGCACTGCAACAATGGGGAAGGGGGCAGGAAGTCAACACCAACAACAAACTGAAACAAAAAAGGAGGAAAAGCAATAAACAGATATGAATGAAGAAAATTTTCTTAATCAGGAAAAAGATCTAACCCTGATCACTGAAAGGATTTTTTTTCTAGATGAGATTGACTAGGCAAAATTCAGTATGTTTTGTGGCTTTTAAAAAGAAACAACCTTTCCTTTCTCAAAGTACATTCCAACAAAGTGACCTAAAAAAAAAAGACAAAAATCAGGTTGCCTTTGTACCTCCGCAAAACTAAATGCCATAAGACTATGCAGAGTTCTGAGAGGGAAAGGCTATAACCTCATAGTTAAATGCCTATTCAATATATCCTTGATTTGTGAACAGATTGTATACTGATTAAATATTTAACGAAAAGATCTGATGTAACCATGCCCACGAAGAGCTAAATAAAACAAATGCTAAAAATCAGAAATAGATCTTGAAAGGGAGCCTTGATATTGTTGTCAGGGAATGTGGGAGGATGAACATCCACAAATAAAATTCATTCATATGGGAATAAAAATAAGAATTCAACTTAAGAAGTTAAACAGAAAAATTACCTCAAAAATCTCCAAGAAAAGAAGAAAATAATAATGTTAATGGTAAAAACAGCATCCCACATTATAGGGTATAACTACAACTACACAAACCCGTTAACCCCGTGGCTGTCAATTTCAACTCATAGCAACCTTGTAGGAAAAGCAGAACTGCCCTATAGAGTTTCCAAGGCTATAATCCTTAGGAAGCTGGCGACTACATCTTTCTCTTGCAGAGCGGCTGGTGGGTTCAAACCACCCATGTTTCAGTTAGCAGCTGAGTGCTTTAACCACTGTGCCACCAGGAATACACAAAAGCAAACAAAAAAACACAAAATTTTTACACAGAAAAAATTATTTTTAAAAAGCTAACAGTGGTTGCCTCTGAGGTGGCTGGCTTATAGATGCCTAATTTTCTTTTTCTTCCTTCAACTTTTCTGTTTTTTCCAAAGTTTATGTAACAGACCTAGCAAATGCTTTTATAATGAGAATATCTCTCCTAAATGAATAAACAAATCACTGTTTTTTAAAGTCCCAACTGCAAGATATCCGATCATCGTGTCTTTTCAAAGCATTAACCAAACAAATACGATTTCTGTTACTTTGGCTATGAAGTTTCATAAGGAGTAGTTCTTGGCTCAGATTCTGGTGTAAAAGCCAAGAAAGATTGTTCAGCTCCTGCTCCCAAGAAACCCAGGCAGATTTTGGCAGCATTCCCTCTCCTCATACACAATAAAATATTTCATATTCCTAATTTATGTGTGAGCACCCTTGAAGACGGTCCAAAGTCAATCACTCAAGTGAGTCATCTGAACATGTTCAGTGACATAACAGGAGTGTTGAGGGGAAAAAGCTTGGGGAAGAGGTCATTTGCGGCATTAAATGCCCTCATTATCCCACTTAAAATATTTTAAAGGGGAATAAATATGTCCATCTGTAAGTGGCTAATGAGTATTTTCAGCTCTTTATGTCTAACCTCTAACTGTGCCATTCAATAATACTTCTAATTTCCCAAGAAAGTTTAAGAAGTGCAAATATATCTCTTAAGCCAAAAGAGAAATCTCATCATTTCCACAGGTCAGACCATAAAAGGTATTACCAAACAGCTCACTCATTTAAGAAAGCTGACTAAAAATGAGCCTTTGTTTCCCTTCAAGTAAATTTATTTTGCAAGCGACAATGAGCCAGAGAGGGAACTTTCCAAAATTCTTTCTTGGAGCTTGTTAATTTAAACTTCAATTCGAATAAAAAAAAAAAATTAAACATACTATCACTTTTTTTTTAATTTCAGAAAAGTTCAGGAAGGAGCATTTTAAAAATCTGTACTCTGAATAGGACTCACAGGTAGAAATAAATGCAATCAAAATACATCTATGGCATTTAAGTCAATGGAATACCCAGCCAATGCGGGAAACAACTCAGCAGCTCCTCAAACAGTTGACCATAGAACTACCATATAACCCAGCAATCCCAGTTCCAGGTATATATCCAGAAGTGAAGGCAGGAACGCAAACAGAAACCTACACACCAAAGTTCACGGCAGCACTTTTCACAACAGCCAAAAGGCGGAAACAATGAAATGCCCATCAAAGATCAATGGGTAAACAAGATGCGGTATATACACAAAATGGAACACTACTCAGCTGTAAAGAGAAATGAAGTCTTGATGCGTGCCACGACATGGATGAGCCTTGGAAACTTACACGGAGCAAGGTAAGTCAGTCGCTAAAGGACAGATACCATACGATCTCACTTAAAAGAAATAACTAGATATATAGAAACCTAAGGTTATTAGTGGTTACCAGGAGTGGTAAGAGGGGAAAAGAGGGAGCATTTGCTGAGAGGTCACAGAGTTTATGTTAATGGTAGTAGAATGGTTTGGAAAAGGATAAGGAGAACGGTTGCACAATTTAAAGAATGTAATCAGTGTCACGGAATTGTGCATGTAGAAACTGTTGAGATGGACTATGTTTTGTTGTATATAAATATACATTTTTCACCACAATAAGATTTTTTAAAAAGTCAAGTTTTTAAAAAAGTCAATGAGATAGAAGTTACACGAGTGTATAATTTGTCAACATTCTTTCAACTGTTCTCTTAAAATGGATGCATTTTACTGTATGCACATTTTAAAATAAAGTACACCTAAAAGTTTTACTGTACTTGCTTTCTCCAAGAAGGTCTCCCTCTCAAAAAAAAAATCATAATTTAGAGTTGCCTTCACTTTTTTTTCCACAGAGAACAATAAATTACAAAGCATAGCATTTTAGTTATATATGTTATGACATCAAATCCATTATAAAAGTATTATATGTCAAAGTATTTTTCAATCAATATCTTCCATCCTCCAACTTTATTTTCAATATATAGCCTAAAAGTAATTAGAAGGCACTCCAACTGAATTTTATGCTTGAAACTCTATAAACACAGGGTTTCACTGTCTGAAAATCAGCAGACAGTAAGGTATAAATGAAGACCTCCACTGATGATCTTTTTCATTCATAACTAAGAATGACTTTGTTTAAGTTTTATTTTATTAACAAGAGTTTCAGGGAGAGGCATTTCCAGAAAGTGGACAATTTATACAGAAATGGAAAACCTGAGAAGAGTTGTTTACATATCTTCATTCTTCTGGAAGCCTTGATTTTACCTACATCAGAATAAAAACTCTTCTATAAGAAAACCCATGTCCCTTGGGATTTGTTCTTTAATTCCAATGCACTGTAACTCCTGAAAGAAATGTTAAAATAGAATTAATATATGAAGTTTAGGAGGACATACAACTACTGGTTTATTTCTTGTTATCTAAGGACCTACTAGACTAATGTTCCAGAAAAAACAACTACTAACTTCTTTCTTAGGTTCATAGTAATGTTTCTGTTGATGGCTTCAGTCATTTGTCAGAGTTAAAATTTTCTACTCTTATTAACTACTAATGATTGTCAGTGAATGATAATTTCATATTAGAATTTCATAACTCCACATTCATAGCAGAGATCTGCAGCCAAGTCAATATTCTCAAAAACTGATAGCTGTCAGAAATCCAAAATAAAATTTTAAAAAATTCCTAGAATCAAATGAGAATGAAAACACATCTTACCAAAACCTTTGGGACACAGCAAAAGCAGTGTTCAGGAGACAATTTATAGCAATAGGCTCACACACCAAAAAAGAAGGGCAAAAATCAAAACATTAACCCTACAACGTGAACAGATAGAAAGCAGCAAAAAAAAAAAAAAAACCTCTCAGTCACCAGAAAAAATTAAATAATAAAGATCAGAGCCAAAATAAATGAGATAGAGAGAGAGGAAAAAAAAAAAAAAATAGAATCAACAACGCCAGAACTTGGTTCCTTTGAAAGGATCAACAAAATTGACAAATCACTAGCCAAACTGACAAAAGAAAACCAGGAGAGGACGCAAATAATCTGAAAAAGAAGTGAAATGGGTCATATTATAATGGAACCAACTGAAATAAAAAGGTTTAAAACAGAATACTATGAGAAATTATACTCCAACAAATTTGAAAACATAGAAGAACTGGTCAAATTTCTAGAAACACACTACCTACCTAAACTAACACAAACTGAGGTAGAAAATCTGAACAGACTGATAACAAAAGCAGAGATTGCAGTGGTAATAAAAAAAGCTTCCAACAACAACAAAAAAAAGGCCTGGCCCAGATGGCTTCAGTGGAGATTTCTACCAAACATTCAGAGAAGAGCCCATACCAATGCTACTCAAACTATTTCAGAGCACAGAAAAGGAAGGAATACTTCTGAATTCATTCTATGAAGCCAATATAACCCTGATACCAAAGACTCCACAATAAAAGAAAATTACAGACAAATATCCTTCATGAACATAGATGCAAGAATGCTCAACAAAATTCTAGCCAATAGAATTCAACAGAATATTAAAAAAAATAATAATACATCATGGTCAAGTGGGATTCATACCAAGTATGCAAGAATAGTTCAACATTAGAAAATCAGTCAATGTAATCCACTACATAAATGAAAGAATCACATGACCATCTCAATCAACACAGAAAGGGAGGTGGGATCAAGATGGCAGAGTAGTCAGATGCTTCCTGGTCCCTCTTACAACAAACACCTGAAAAAACAAGTGAAGCGATTATGTATGACAATCTAGGAGCCCTGAACATCAAAGACAAAGTTGAGGAATTGGACTACGCAGTGGGGGAGGGAAAGAAGGTTCAGAAACAGTGAGGAGTTGTCAGGCTTCACCTGGCAGGAACCGGCACGCTGCAGGCTGGATCAGCTGGCATGTGTGGTGAGGCAAGCAGTGGTACTCAGGCAATGTTTTTCACACGTTGAGAGAGACCGAGCAGCGGAGAGTCTACTCAGGCCTCCAGAACCAGTGAAAAGTGGCGTTCAGTCAGCAAAAGATAAGTACATGTGTCTAACTTACCCCGCGGATCAAAAAACCCCCCCTTAGGAAGAACCTCTCTCCCATTTACCTGCCCCCTCCCCACTCTGCACTGGGTCCTGGGCTAGCTTCAGCAATTGTCACATCCCCTGGGCCAGAAGTAGGACCTGTCATGTGCCTGAGCAATTCTCCCGGGTTTGGAGAGGGAACAAATGAACACACAGAAAAAGATAATCTGCCAGCTTCCCTAAGCTGGGAACTCAGGGCAGTCACAACCCCTTTGCCTAGGCACAGGCATTAAGGTTCCACAGACTTTGAACGCCTTTTGCCCCTGCATAGACCTGTGTGGGCCCATTTCAACAGTGTAGGCCCTCATTAGCACAGTACAACAGGGTATATACCTGAAGCCTATTTTCAACTGTGTCGGCTATAAGGTGGAGTGGCAGATTCATGACATTTGACACTGCTCTGTGCATTAGCACGGTCTTGCTTATCCATATTAGGGACCTGAGAACTGGTGGCTCCACCCATGCTACATAGACACCCATGACAGGGGTCCAAGAATAAGTGATGCCTCCCAGTCCTTACAGCTAACAGCATTGGGTGCCCATAGTGTGGCTTCAAAATCCACCTACCAATGTGCTGTAGGTAAAAAGGACATGTTTTTTTCCCAGACACTCAGGCAGCCATTAGCCCCCTGCCTTGCTCAGCGTATGACCCCCTACTACAGCCAGATACCTGTGCCTACTCCAATCACCTTGGCCCATCTAGGACTGTAGGTAAGAGCCTGTACTACACACTCAATGACTGACTACCTGGATACCTGAGCAGAATCCATGCAAGAAAAGTAAATGGGTTCCTGGGCTCACATACCTAGTAACAGCTTTAACCACCTGGTGACAGGACGTGAGAGCTTCAAAGGAGCCAATAATCAAACTAGGTCACATGACCAGCCTATTTTGGCATATCAAAACAAAACAAGAAGCTAGGACACAGTAAGCAAACAAAATATAAATAAATATGATAACTTACTGATGGCTTGGAGACAACGGTCAATATCAATCAATGCAGAAAAGGCATTTGACAAAGCCCAACACCCACTCCTGATAAAAACTCTCAGCTAAATCAGAATAGAAGGGAAATTCTTCAACATCATAAAGGGCATTTATAAAAAACCAACAGCAAACATTATTCTCAATGGAGAATGAAAGCATTCCCCTAGAGAATGGGAACCAGACAAGGATGCCCTTTATCATGACTCTTATTCAACATTGTATTGGAAGTCCTAACTTCAGCAATAAAACAAGAAGGGGAAATAAAGGGCATACAAACTGGTAAAAAATATGATCCTATACATAGAAAATCCCAAGGATTCCACAAGAAAGCTATCAGAATAGAAGGATTCATAAAAGTAGCAGGATACTAACAAAAAACATATAAAAATCAGTTGGTTTCCTATATAGCAGCAAGAGAACTTTGAAAAAGAAATCAGGAAAACAATACCATTTACAATAATTTTTTTTTTTACAATAGCCCCCCATAAATAAATAAATAAATAAATTTAACCAGGGACATAAAAGACCTATACAAAGAAAACTACAAAACACTGCTGTAAGAAACCAAAAGAGACCTACATAAATGGAAAAACATACCATGCTCATGGATAGGAAGACTCAACATTGTGAAAATGTCAACACTACCCAAAGTGATCTACAATTCTAATGCAATCCCAATTCAAATTCCAGCAAAATTCTTTACTAAGATGAAAAAACCAATCACCAACTTAATATGGAAAGGAAAGAGGCCCCAGATAAGTAAAGCAACATTGAAGAAGAAGAACAAGGCAGAAGGCTTCACATTACCTATCTTGGAACATACTACACAGCCATGATTATCAGAACAGCCTGAGATAGGTATGCCAAGAGGTGTCGGAGGGTATAAGGGAACACACACACTGGAAAATATAAGTTTGCTGGTGGGTATTTCTACATACATGATTATAGGTGTGACTCATATAGAGCACACAAGGGGTAAAGTCAGGGAAACCTCTTAGATATAACCATAACCTCACAAGATGAAGTTCCTAGGCTAGAAGATAAAGGATCATAAACTCAGAAGACACCTAGGTCAACTGGTACAACATATAGTACATAAAGTCAGCGTTCTGCATCCTACTTTGGTGAGTAGTGTCTGGGATCTTAAAAGCTTGCAAGCAGCCATCTAAGATACAACTATTGGTCTCTTCCTGTCTGGAGAGAGGGAGAGTGAAGGAGGAGAAAGACTCAAGGAAGCAATCAGTCCAATGGACTAATAGACCACAGGAACCATGGCCTACATGACCCTGAGACCAGAAGAACTAGAGGGTACCCAGCTACCATTACCAACTACCACACTTGCTGGTCTGACAAGAGACTGGAGGAACCCCTGAGACTACAGCCCTAAGACACCCTTCTGACGTAGAAATGAAGCCACGCTGGGAGACCTCCTCCTAGCATACAACAGACAAGCACATAAGATAAACAATAACACCCGGGAGGAAAGTACTCCTTAAAACAATCAAGTATAAGATGAGAAGGCAGGAAAGGGTAGATAATCAGGATGAAAGAAGGCGAAACCAGAGTGGAAATGAGGAGAGTGCTGACACATTGTGGGAAATGAAACCAAGGTCATGAAACACTTTATGTAAACTATAGAATGGGAAACTAATTTGCTCTGTAAACTTTCACCTAAAGCACAGGTGTGCGAACACAGACACAACAAATACCTGATAACTGTAATCGAAGTATCAGATTTCACCGAAATTCACAAATGGTAATTCTTTACAATAGCATTATCAGGCGATACTTATAATTCATTTTTTTATTCAGTCTTTCCCATAAGCACATAAATACTTACACATAACAATCTTCAAATTTTGGTTAGATACTGGTGTTGGTAAGGCAAGGGTTAAGTTATAATGTGAAATATTACCTATTTCATAGCCATGTTAGCCTGTTTATGAACTGTTAATCTACAAAAATATTAACATGGGAGAGTAGAGGTGTGATTTAGATGAAATATCTCTTATCCTATAGACTTCCAGGGTTGATTCAGTTTTTCTGGCTGGATAGGTTAATATTCCCTTTCATACTTCCAACATTGGAAGCGACTGGATGAGTTTCTGCTAGAAATTAAAGACATATGAGTCACAAAGCTGGGAAGTATATCGTCTCATTTACAAGCAGTAAAGATTTCATTTTAAAGCAATTTTAATTACTAATCAATAGGTATGACCATAATCAATAGGCATGTTTATATAGTTTAAATAGATTTTTCCTTGGGAAACCCTGGTGGTGTAGTGCTTAAGAGCTACGGCTGCTAACCAAAAGGTCAGCAGTTCGAATCCACCAAGCACTGCTTGGAAACCCTGTGGGGCAGTTCTACTCTGTCCTATAGGGTCGCTAAGAGTTGGACTCAACTCGATGGCACTGGGTTTGGTTTGGTTGGTTTTTTATCAGCTAAATATTATCTTTAAGTCATAGTATAAATATATATGTACATGTACATGTACATGTAAAACAGACATACGCGTCTCACATATGGAAAATTGTCCAAACTATGCCACCTTCATTCATTCAAAAAACATCTATCAAGCACCTATTATATGCCATTTAGAAGAGCCTTAGTGGTGCAATGGTTCAGCTGCTAACAGAAAGGCTGGTGGTTTGAACCCACCCGGTGGCTCTGCAGAGGAAGACTTGGCAGCCTGCTCCCGTAAGATTACAGCCTAGAAAACCCTGTAAGTCAGTTCTACTGGGTCACACAGAGTTGGTCTGAGTCAAAAATCAACTCAATATCACTCAACCACAACATATGCCATTTAGGCCTCCTCAAAATCATTAAGTTTTTAAAGTATGATTTGAAGTATTTCTTGATCAAAATACTTGATACTTGAGCTATCACTGAAATCCCCTCAGGTAAGTGTATCCTGAGTATTGTTTATTTCTATATTCGTTATTTCATTACATATGTTTACTGCATTCCTAACTTTTAAATTTTATATGCTGGCACTTTAGAGAAACTTTTAGGGCCAGTGTCATTAAACTTCATTGGGATAGACATACTCTGAGTTTTTCAAATAGACCAAATTTTCTCAAATGGGTCTTACTACACATACGTAAATACATCCTTCCTCTGAGTTAAAGTTGATACCTGACTTCGGAATGTTGCAGATAGTCAGGATACCTCGTCTGTAGACTGCACCTTTCATCTCCACCCCTTGGGATTGCCAACTTATATCGTGGTCTTTTCTTTTTCTCTTAATAGTTAGGCCTATTCTGTACCATGTTTACTTTGTTCACTTGTCACAGTTCATGCAATTCTATGTCAGGCTATCTCTTTCTCATAATGAAAAACGTTGTGTCCCTAAACCCCTTTCCTTTCCTGGATTAAAAAAAAAAAAAAACTTGGAAAAATTACTCAGTTCAATTTTTGTGAATCAAAGAAAGAGTTTAATCCTCATTTATTAACTTCTTTTTTTTTTAGGTATCTGCTATGTGCCAAAGCAAACAGTTAAGCGTGCCACTACTAGCCAAAAAGTTGGCAGTATGAACCCACCCAGAGGCACCTCAAAAGACTGGCCTGGCGATCTGCTTCCAAAAGATCACAGCCTTGAAAACCCTACAGAGCAGCTCTACTCTGTACACATGGAGTTGCCACAAGTCAGAATCTATCCGACAACAACTAACAATAACAACAACAATGTGCCAAACCAAACCCACTGCTGTCGAGTCGATTCTGACTCATAGCGACCATACAGAACAGAGTAGAACTGCCCCATTGAGTTTCCAGGGAGCGCCTGGTAGATTCAAACTGCTGACCTCTTGGTTAGCAGCCATAGCACTTAACCACTACATCACCAGGGTTTCCAACAATGCACCAGAGGGCTTGAAAACCTATGGAGCGCAAGTATACTCCACACACATGTGGTGTCCATAAGTCAGAATCGACTCAATGGCAACTGGGCTAGATCTCAGGAATGACCGACAACCATAAAAGCAATGGCTAGAAATATTCTGTCATAAGGACAAGAAAAATCATAGATTTAACATGAGATTGGATCTCATACACACAGAGCAATCAACTTTGGAAGCTCCTGAAAGTACCTGGAAATCCTATTTACAAGTATCCTTTCAATCATCCACCTACTTCTTACTAAACTTGCTTTTCTTCAACAACTGATATTCAGGATAAATAAAAACAATGTCTTCTTCAACATAACAGTTTTTATATTTAGTATCATCACTTAACACTAGAATGATTTCCTAATATTTTTTAATGTGGTGCTGGTTTTTCTATAATGTGAGTCAAATATATTCTTAAGCTGTAATAAAAGCCAAACCACCCTTCATTCAATGGTTTCCTGGGTAAAATCGGTTCCAAATTCCCAACAACCCACTTACAAAGCAACTTCTGAAATACAACACAGTTGTAAATTGAGGATGACTTTTTCTTTATTTCCATAGTTGCATTCTCAAGGACTGCAACTGTGCCGTCACTAAAGTAACACCAGTGAATTACAAGTTTAAAATAAAAATTATTCTGAAGATTGTGGAGATGTATGCAAATTTTCCAAAAGTCCAAGAAGGAATGGATGTGGGAAATTCTGCAAAGAAGTGAAAATTGGTTTATGGTATTATTTCTATTGTATTTACTTTTGACTTTGAGTGCAAGATGCTGGTCCAAAAAAGGCTTCCACAGGCCAGCTGAGCTTCTTCTTATACGTAGGCCAACAGGCTAAAAAAAAACCCCACAAAATCCACAAAACAAAACCTGTTCTACAGGCTTCTGTACACGTAGAAGAAATATTAGATAAAGTACAGCCATTTTACATTATGTCTAGGGTACAAACCCTTTTAACATGTTTACTGACACTCTGCTGAAGTTTCCATTTCAGCTAAGTTGTTCTGTCTTAAAGGATTCCCTTGAATCAACAACTAAGGACATATTTCCTGATGGTGGCAGAGAGTGGATTAGAAACTTTGCTTAGTGTGGTGCATCTTTATGCAATGACTCAGTTTAGGAGCTAACAATATATACTTCCTTCCTCTCACAGAAGAATGACTGCATACCTTCTATCCATGCCTTTAAAAAGATACATAAAAGCGGCATACAATATCTGTGTTAAGACTGTAGAAACAAAAGTTTTATTGGAATGTAAATAGCTATTTTAAGATTTTCTTT
Source organism: Elephas maximus indicus (assembly GCF_024166365.1). Lineage (NCBI taxonomy): Eukaryota > Metazoa > Chordata > Mammalia > Proboscidea > Elephantidae > Elephas > Elephas maximus. The sequence continues at coordinate 29,212,050 of NC_064832.1, read as the reverse complement.
TTCTTTTCTCTGCTTCATTGCCTTATATATACATATACATCTGGTCATAACAGTTCTTCAACAGAACAACAGTATATGTGATGGGGGTAAGAGCAAAATAACTGCTTTATTTGTTAAGATAGAAATTCACATGTATCATTTTGTCCCAAATGATACAACGGTCTAATGCTTATTTTCATTACAGAACTCCAAAATAATCAGATGTCACTTACTGGATTTAAGAGAAGCATTTAACACTTAAATTATAAAAAATGGTATCATTCATATTTTTATTTCAGTTATGAGAGAATGCTGTCAATTTGCAATAATTTCTAATACAAACATAGCAATAATTTTACACACTTAGAATATTCAGAAAGAGATAACTTGAGTTTTCATGCAGTTGAAAGAGAAACATGCCATTATTTTATTTTTGGAAACGCTTTATAAATAAAAACCCATGTCCAAAATAAGATATTCCATGGACACAGAATACTTGGTAACAGTTCAAGTGCCTCAGGCAACAGAAAAGTATTGTTTTGTAGTTGTTTTTCAAACCTCTCCTAGTAACAGAGTTCATCATGCTCAAAGCAGCAAAGTAACAATGTGGTTTTAACTGAACATACAAGCAACAACTGTAAAACCAAAGTTTACCATATTAATTTCCTTTATATGAAGTGGTATGGACAACCTAGTTGATACTCACCAAGGTTACAGAAACACCCAGGCTTGTCTAAGACACAAAAAGCCGACGCATGGTGAGGTGCTGAAGACAGCTCTCTTGGTTCCTAAGCACTTTAGGTGAAGTAGCCTTTGTCTTCCATTTAATAGAGCTTGCCTCCTATTACCAAAGCGTGGCAGAGACCTTCCACAATTCTGTCTTGACTTTCTGTGTCTCTCTTTGAGGAAACAGTTACCACCGGAAAACTGTTAGCAGAAAATGATCACTTGAACACTCACACAGAGCAGCTGTAAATTTCCACTCTCTCTGCTTGCTCTCAGATTCCAAGCCTTGCTTGTCTCTTCATCTGTCACAGGCAGTTCTGTTTCTGGTCAAACAAGCTTGCTTCTGCATTCTCCCTCTCGCTAACACACTCTTCTGGACGCATACAGCACAGTCACACAGTCAGCCCAGCTCCCTCCTTTTCTGCCTCCTCCCAATCGTGCAATGTCACAAGAATGTGTATAAAGCAATTAAGCTGAAGCAAAATTAAATCGCAGGGCAAAAAAAATCTAAAAACAAACAAAATTTTTTTCTCACCACTGTTTTTCCCCTGAAGTCCTATACTTGTTCATGCCTGGGGTTTGTCAGCTGATTAAACCGGACTGACCATCTTGTTTAAAAATGTAAATAAAGGTTTCTAACAAAGGCGTGTTGATCATAACATTCATCTGCTAATATGTGAGCTCCTCAGGGAAGATGCTATTCCCAAACATAATAAGAACGTGTAGCAAGTAAATACTCAAGTATTAGGAATTTAATCTTGATATTTAAAAAGCAAGGAAGATTTTTAAAATTAGAGTATTCATAATTTAATTTTGACATTGTAATTTTATAAGAACCTAATGTATTTTTCAATATGGTGTATTTTTAAACTTAGAACCAACATTTGTAATTATATAAAAGAGAAAATTATAAAGAATATATAAAAATATCGACACCGAAAGTATTAGAGTACCTTATATCATTTATATGCAAGCCAAATTATTTCATTTAAAAGCAAGTTTTTTCTCCCTCAGTATTATTGGTCGGGGTGCATAATACCTCTTCAATAAGAATTAAAGAGGCTAAAGGCTATAAAAATATTATTTCCTCATTATTATTATACCCATATAACTATGGGGTAATCTATTATAATGGGGTAATAAAATTGTGGATCTCTCTGCAAGGTTTGGGGGTAGAAAGCTGAGTGGGATTGCCTCTGACAGGCTCAGATGGCATTTGCAAGATTCTTTGGAATTAGGAAGCAATGTACCTAGCCTGGAAGGTGCCCTGGTGGCACAGTGGTTAAAGTGATTTACGGCTAACTGAAAGGTTGGAGGTTCAAAACCACCACTGGCTCTGAGGGAGAAAGATGTGGCAGTCTGCTTCTGTAGAGATTTACAGCCTTTGAAACCCAATGGGGTCACTGTAGTTGGAATCAACTAGACGGCAGTAGGTTTGGTTTTGGTTTGGTACCTAGCCTGGAACCCTGGTGGCACAATGGTTAAGAGCTCAGCTGCTATCCAAAAGGTTGGCAGTTCTAATTAACCAGCTGCTGCTTTGAAACCCTATGCGACAGTTCTGCTCTGTCCTATAGGGTCACTATGAGTTGGAATTGATTTAATGGCAACAGGTTTGGTTTTGGTTTTATGGGTACCTAGCCTAAGGAACCCTGGTAGTGCAGCGGTTAAGCACTTGGCTGCTAACAGAAAGGTCTGCAGTTCAAACCCACCAGCAGCTCCATGGGAGAAAGAAGTGGCAGTCTGCTCCCATAAAGATCACAGCCTTGGAAATCTTGGTTACTTCTTAACACCGAGACAAACAAGTATCAAAGATAAAATACTAGTCTTCCAATTATTCCTTCAATTAATAATTCTTTAAAAAAATCAGAGTTTTAACATTTCACCAAAGAAGATATACAAAAGGCCAAGAAGCACATGAAAAGATGTTCAACGTCATTACCCACTGCTGTCTAGTGATTATGACTCATAGTAGCCCCATAAGACAGAGTAGAACTGCCTCATAGAGTTTCCAAGGCTGTAATCTTTACAGAAGCAGACTGCCACATCTTTCTCCCGTGCAGCTGGTAGGTTCGAATGGCTAGCCTTTCAGAACACTTAACCACTGTACCACCAGGGCTCCTTTCAATGTCATTGTTGTTGATGTATGCCGTCGAGTCAATTTCAACTCAAAGTGACGCTACAGGACAGAGTGGAACTGCCCCCTAGGGCTTCCAAGGAGCAGCTGGTGGGTTCAAACTGCTGACCTTTTGGTTAGCAGCCTGAGCTCTTAACTACTTTGCCACCAAGCCTCCTCAATGTCATTAGGGAAATGCAAATCAAAACCACAACGAGACACCACATTACCACCACTACCAAAAACCAAACCTAGTGCCATCGAGTTGATTCCAACTCATAGCAACCCTACGGGACAGAGTAGAACTTCCCCATAGAGTTTCCAAGGAGCGCCTGGCGGATTTGAACTGCCAACCCTTTAGTTAGCAGCCGTAGCACTGAACCACCACGCCACCAGGGTTTCCCATTACCACCACTAGGATGGCTATTACCAGGAAAATGAAAAATAACAAGTGATGGTGAGGATGTGGAGAAACTGGATCCCTCACCCATTGTTAGTGGGGACTGTAAAATGGTGCAGCTGCTGTGGAAAACTGTGGCAGTTCTTCAAAAAGTTAAACATAGAATTACCACATGCTTAAAATTAAACATGTCTCCAAGGAAGGAAGACAGGCCTTAAATCAGTGACCTCTGCTTCTACCTGAAGAAATCAAAAAAAAAAAAAAAAGAAACAATAAATTAAACCCAAAACAAGCAGAAAAGAAACAATAAAGAGGAAAAAAAAAATCAATGAAATTTGAAATAGAAAAGTCAATGAAACAAAAAAGCTGATTCTTTGGAAAAAGAAAATCAATAAATTTGATAAGACCTCTAGCAAGACTGAGGATTTGCTCCCACCCTGGGGAGCATGGGGAAGGTAGGTCTTTCTCTTTTTTTGAATATTATAAGTTCATAAATTTTTATATAGTCAGTATGTTTTACTCGATTACAGGCATTATTCTTTTTGATGCTGTCCTAGCCTGGGTTCCCCATAGAACAGGGGGTTGAGCAGAAGGCTTATAGGATATTATCTTAAGAAATCCAATCGCAAGGAGCAGTAGTGAGGGAAAAGGGGAGTAAAGCAAAGGGGAAGGAAGAGTCAGTATGACATTGCATTATTAAGGGGCCACTGGCTTAATCTGTTGCACTGCACCTCCTAGAAGGCATATAAAATGCATCTCAGGACCACCCCTGGGGGCCGGAAGAGGAAGAATTTATCCACTAGCTCCCAATCCTCTGCTGCTCAAAGGACTGCCCAGCAGGGCATTAACTCCCCACATTTGGGTTTTAACTCCCCTGTACTTCAGGGCTGCACATGAATGGGTCTGGGCACTGGGTGGGTCTCATGGCAGTGTCAACTGAGAAGCCCTGGGGCAGGAGGCAAGGGGCATGCAGAATAGGCAGGACATGAAGCTCTGTCAGGTTATGCCTGCAGAGAGCTAAAATCAGACAAGTGACTCCAAGAGGATCTTCAACGCACTTAAGAGGTATCTGAAGCAGATGCTCGATTTTAACCAGTGGGAGCCCCTTCAGGATGGGTCCTGTGTCCTTGTAATACAATCTCATTAGTCTTTGAACTTCCCTTGCTTTCGGGTTCAACAAAATGTCCCTGGCTCTCCTTGTTATTTACCCTGTCCCAGATCTGGAATGAGTCATTTCTCCAAGAAGCCCTGGTTCTTTTTAATGAAGAACAGTATTTAGGAAAAATTTGGGTGCCAGGGGTACTCACTACTACTGGGATGTCACTGCTTCTAGACATTTCAGTGGACAGTTAAGAAATTGATTTTTTTATAATCATTAATTTGTAGTAATATTTTCTGTTACAACCAGTCATTACACAGTTTTTACTTTACTTGATTTTGTATGTATATTACACTAAAAATTCTGGATCTACTAACACATTAATGTAATGATGTAGTTGTTTTATCCTTCCACATACCTAATATAGATTCAAAATAACAATATCAAATTACTAACAATAAAACTATTGAATGAACTTTAAAGAATTCTTTGCAGTTAACTTCTAACTTGACTTTTAATGTAGTGGTAAGGCACAATGAGAGGCTCACCCTATGTGGTCCTAGAGATTGACTATGGAAAGAACAACTTCAAGTCTTCTATCAAGCTTAGTTTAAGGCATTAACTGAAAGGCTGGGTGAGATTATCTGCACTATTTTTTATTTCCAGAGTGTGTATAACTGGATTCCTTCAGTTACATTTGTGTATTCTTGTAATACTATTCCATCATCCGACTTGGTTGCACACCATTCACCCATACCCTTTTCTCAGATTTACGCTTTCAAGAATAGTTCTACGTAACATCAGGCAAATTTTCGAAATATGACCAACAGTATGCTCACCCTTCGTCAAACCTGTTTATCTACTGCATCCAGCTCCAAGATTCCTGTTGGGTGCTATTGGGTAGATTCCGACTCATGGTGACCACATGCGTGACAGAGTATTTTCCACTGTCACATAGTGTTTTTCAATGGCTGATTTTTCAGAAGTGATTGCCAGGCCTTTCTTCCTATGGGTGGACTCAAACCTCCAAAAAAAAATTTTTTTTTTTTTTTTTACATGCTTCTTAATCACATTTGAAGTAGCTCCTTATGGTCTAGCATCCTATGGCTCGATTATAAGTTCAACTGCCCCAAACGTATCTAATAAATAAGGCAAAAGGAAAACAGGACACTAGCAATAAATATGGAGCCCTGGTGGCACAGTGGTTAAGAGCTTGGCTGCTAATCAAAAGGTCAGCAGTTCAAATCCACCACCTGTTCCTTGAAACCCTGTGGAGCAGTTCTACTCTTTCCTATAGAGTCGCCATGAGTCAGAACCAGCTCGACAGCATCTAACAGCAAGCAGCAGTAAATACACCCACATGAAAAAAAGGGAGACATCGATGTATAATATATACTATAACCTGCTGGACAGGAAGAGCAAGGCTCCCTTCGTGGGAAGGAGAATGGGTTCCTTAGTTACTAAACCGGTTGCTCCTGGCTGTAATCTCTGGGACAATCTCCCCTGTCAACTGTCCTCCAAAATCACGTTAGAGCAGAGCAATGTGGATGGTTTCCTGACTGGGAGCTTTACTGCTAAAGTAGTTACTTGTTTTGGGGCCAGTTTAGGGGCTTGGAAGTTGCCAGGGGCTGGGAAATCACAGGCCTTTATTTTTCAGGCTTTAGTGACAATACAACTACCTCAGACTCTCAGTCGGCTTGTAATCAATTTGCCTTTTGTCTTCTGCTAATCAAAGCCAGAAATGAATGAATCTGAATCCGCTGTTGTGATTTTGTCTCCAGTTGGCCTCATTGCTCAGCCCATTACTCAAGACCCCAGCTAAGCAATATGGTTAGCAGCCGAGAGCATTAACTGTTTGCACCACCTAGGGCCTCAAATGTTTTTTATACCCAGGTTTTAAAAAAAAAAAAAAAAATCAATTGCCTTTGAGCCAACTCTAACTCATGGCAACCCCATGAGCTGGATGCAGGGGCCAATCTACAGAAAATAGTGCCTACGGCAATTAGTTTCAAATTGTGAAACTCTCTCTCACATTCCCCAACAGCCAATAGAAACTGCTCATTAGCACCCCTCTTCAAGCAGTGCCCAGGACACGCGCCCTACCTGCCATACCTTTGTCATGCCTCTAATGTGCTCCAAAGGTTTTTCAATGGCTGATTTTTTAGAAGCAGATCACCGGGCCTTTCTTCTGAGGCACCTCTGGGTAGACTCAAACCTTCGACCTTTTGGTTAGTCGCTGAGCACATTAACTGTCTGTACCATCCAGGGACTCCAAACCTGGGTTGACTTGTTACCTCTCTCAGGCTTCTCCTGGGTTCTAATCACAGCTTCCACACACCTTCTTCCTCCCTGATCTTGCTCATACTAATTTAGCTCAGGACTGGGACCACATCAGAGAGACAAATAGGCAGGTACAGTGTCTAGAAGCTCTTAAGCTCTCAGACTGTATACCCCCTATTAGCTGTCCTTTGCCATATAAGCTCATTCTTTGTCTTCTACTCAGAACTGACTTAACTCTACCCAGGTAGAATTTTGAAAAACCACATATTCCCCACTTCTGATTCTAATTCATTTGCCTGTTACTTTGCTCATTTACAGTAACATTAGCATGGGGAGGTTGGCTTAAAATGATGTCTGGAGGATCCTAACTGAGACTTCTGTTCCCCATGACTGGACCTTACTCATATCCTTGGATCACTCAGCATTTCTGACTGCAAGAAGGCAGAAATTTTACAGCTTCCTTTCCTCATCTTGCCTGCACCTTTTAAAAACACCTCTAGTCAAGTACACTCATTTATTACTTAAAACAATAAATTCCCATTTATCAGTTCTACTCATCACTCCACTTCCCATTAATACACGTCCTTCTGTATTTCTCAACTCCCTATAGAAAAGGGTCAGTCTCCATATTTTCCCCACATTCATCGCTCCTGATCCATAACCCTGTAGTTGTCAAAGCAAATAGCAAAGTTTGTTTTTATGTTTGTTTTAATGATATGTCTGAGACTGGTAAGCAGTCCCTGGGTGGTGCAAATGGCTAAGTGTTTGACTACTGGCCCAAAGGCTGGAAATTCTAACGCACCCAGAGGCTCCTCAGAAGAGAGGCCTAGCGATACGCTTCCAAAAGGTAACAGCCTTGAAAACCCTATGGAGCAGTTCTACTCTGCACACATGAGGTTGCCATGAGTCAAAATCGACTCAACAGCACCCAACAATAAGGCTGGTAAGGGTGCAACAAGACGAGAACTCCAGTACTTGGTTTCAGTATAAATTAATGTCTCTGCAGGAGCACTGACAATAAGCTACAAAAGCTCCAAAATATTCATATACCTTTGTACTTAGTAACAGTATCTAGAAATTTATTCTATGACAATAATAATAAACATGCAAAAAGCATACAGAGTAAAGTTCATCATATCACTGTTTTGGTAAAAAAAAAAAAAAACCAAACAGAAACAACTTAAAAGTCTAAAACCATGGGATTGATCACACTTAATCACAGCAGTACATGTGGCATGGACAATGAGCAACCAAAGCAGATGTCCTACCAACCAGCACAGTTATAGGCCATAAAGAACCTGTACGGTGGTCCCTGCAGGCTGAATCCATTCATCCCTGGAATATCAAGGTCATATTCTTTAAGAATATTCAAAGGTGGCTAACTGCCTCTACAAACAGCTGCCTCCTTTGTCATGAAACCAGAAGAATTGGATGGTACCCAGCTACCATTACTGAACATTCTGATCAAAGATTTCACAAAAGAATCCTGATCAAAGGGGGAAAAATATAGAACAGAATTTCAAATTCTCATGGACTCTAGACTTTCTAGAGCCCTGGAGGGTGGAAGAACCCCTGAAACTATTGCCCTGGGATAATCTTTAAACGTTAAGCCAAAAAAATCCCCTGAAGTCATCTTAAAAACAAACAATAGTTTACTTAACTAGTAAAAAAGGTCTGCATTGAGTATTACGCTTTTTTAAGAACTACCTATATGGGATCAAATTGACAACAGCAACTCGAAAGGTTAGATAAGAACCTTAGGGTACATTGAGTTTATGTCAATGGGGCAGGAACATCTAAGAAAAGGAGGGTGAGAATGGCTATGCAACTCTAAGAACATAATCAATGTCACTAAACTGTTCATGTAGAAACGTTGAATTGGCCTATGTTTTGCTGTACGTACTCTGAACAACAACAAAAGCCTGATTTAGCCTCAAAGAGGAGAGGCAATTTGGAGGAGAACTGAGGCACCCAGCTAATAGCCAGCATAACTGCCAAACATGTAAACAAAGCCATCTTAGACCATCCAGTCCCAGTTGAGTTGCTAGGTGACTGCATCGGCATAAGTAACCCCAAATAATACCAGCAGAAAAATCACCCAGCTGAGCCCAGTCCAAAATGCAGATTCACAGAACTGTAAGCAAGTAATGGTTATTGTTTTAAAACACAAAGTGTCAACGTATGGTTTGTTAAACAGCAACAGATAACTTGGACATCATCTGCAACTGTTGTGAATACTGTGTTAATTCACAAATGTCTCCAGAACCACAAATTAGAAACAAAAACAGAAAGAAAAAAAGGGGTGGGGGGTACTTGGCAGGATTGGGAAACAATATTTGGTTAAGAAAGGACCAATTGAACCCATGCTCTCTGAGAGGTGGAGCTTGACAGTTCATTTGTGTTCTCTCTTATCTACACATATCAGCTAATCAAATTTTTTCTCCCTCTTAAGTAGTGTCTTTTTCCAGGATCTGCAGGGGCCCAACCCATAAACCTTCACAGCATTTGGACTCAGCAGCCTTTTGTTTTGAAGATACAGGGGGAAAATGTGGGGACTTATGGGTGTTAATCATGAGACTGAATGTTTAGAGTTGCAGATGCATCGTGCCAGTGCTGAGCAATGGATCCCAGATGAGAAAAACTCCCACATAATCTTAAATAAGTTTTTTTTTTTTTTTTTGTAGTTGTGATGTGCAAAGCCCTCTAAAGTGTGAGGATCCAGGACAAAGTCCCCTCTTGTCTCATCTAATGACAACACTGTGCTGCCCCCAGTTTGAGGGAAGTGGTTGAGGCCGTGTTTGGGGATTTGCCTACATCAATTGTTACGTGATGTTACAGTTCCTGAATTGTGACTCAGGAAATGTGGCAATAGGTATTGAAATTTAAAATACACCTATCTCTTAATGCATCAGTCCCACTTTAGGGAAAACATTCTATAGAAATAAAAGCACCAATATGTTGAGTAGTTGTGCAAGGATTGGAGTCCTCGTGGCATTGTGCTTATGCGGTCAGCTGCCAACCAAAATGTTGGCAGTTTGAATCCACCAGCCACTCCTTGGAAACCCTATGGGGCAGTTCCACTCTGCCCTAAAGGGTTGCTATGAGTCAGAACTGACTTGACGGCAGTGTGTTTGGTTTTTTTGGTTTTTGTGCAAGGATGTTCATCATAAATATTGATTAAAGGAGAAAAAGTGGAAACAACTGAAACATTAATAGGAAGATTGAGAAATAAATCATGTGAACCCATCATAGCAAACATTATGGAACTGTTGAAAATTCTGTCATATCTGTATCTATTACTTTGTAGAGATTTATTTACTCTTTCATCCATTAAATATTTACTGAGCATCAACTATGGGCCTGGCACTATTCTAAGTGGACATAACAGGGAACAAGACAGGATTCATTGCTCATGGATAAGCAAACAAATAAATACATAGCATGTCAGGTGGTGGTTAATGATATGAAAAATAATGAATGTGGTCAGCAGACAGTAGGGAAGGAAGTGAGGAAAAGAACTGTGTGGCTGTCTGGATGAAGGGCTAGCTAGACAGAGTAAACAGCAAGTGAAGAGGCCCTGCTTCAGGTGTGTTCTTCGTGTGATCCAGAAACTTTAAGGAGAGTGAGGGGGCGGGGGCTGAGCAGGAGGAAGGGAAGCAGTGGTAGTAGGTGAGGTTTGAGAGGCGAGTGCTAGAGTTGGAGGGGCCTGAACCCCTGGTGAGCACTTTGGTTTTTACTCTGAGTGGGGTGGGAAGCCCTGGAGGGTTCTGAACTGAACCGAGGAACAACATGATCCGACTTGTGTTTTTAAAGGGAGGGTCCCTATTGCTGTTGTGTGAAGAATAGACTAAAGGGGGCAAAGGTCTGAGCAGAGAGGAGTGAGGGGGCTGTCACAGTAATTTGGATGAGAGAGAGAGGATGGAGCTAATAGCAAAAAAGGTATCAGTCGGATTCTGGATTCCACAGATTTCCTAGCAGAACTGGATGTGGGGTGTGAGTGAGAAGCCGATGGGACCCCGGCCTCCGGGCGCCATTACCAACCCGCAACTTGTAAGTAGAGCAGCATGAGCCACCTCCCCTTCTAACTGGTTTTTCTAGATGTTTTTTAGGCAATCTGACAACTTCCTGCCCAAGAGAAGAAAAACAAGAGGCTGGGGTCTGCTGCCCACAGAACCAGTTAAGACCAAATCTGGCCTGCCTGACATAGGCAAAACTATCAACCTCCATCCCCTGGGGGACCCTGGAACTTTTCTCCTGGCAGACAGAACCAAACTTTATTGGCCCAAGATTGGGGGAAGATTTCAGAAGTAAGGGGTCTGAGCCTAAGATCCAGTTTGAGAGACCATCCTTTTGGACTGAGCAAGCGCAGACGAAGGAACATCTTCTTTGGGCCAGACCAATCAATGACCTTGTTCCTTTTCCTAGGACCCTTCCCCTAGTAATACTATTTCAGCTATTGTTCAGGGAGCCATGTTGGCTACACCAGTCCCTCTGCGCTCCTTTGCCTGGCCAACCAAACAAAGCTTCTTCTTTCGCTTTCACCCCTTTGGAATCTCTATGGCTGAGGAGCAGACCTGGAACCGTCTGGTTCCATTTTACTCGCGTCCATGGAGTAGCGCTAATGAGACTACTTTCACAGTACTGGGAATACAGCACGATCCCATTTTTGTTCAAATAAACAACACACACACACACACACACACACACACACGAATATTCAAAGGCATGAGAGTACACTTATTATATATTATCAAGTTTTAAAAAGTCAAGATTCTAAATTTACTAGAGTATGAGCCCAAATTTCTTATCCCAATTTTTACGTAAACATTTCCTTCCCTATGGACATGGAAAGAATACTAAAATATGAACCTTAGTTGGATTACTGGTGATTATTTTCTTCTTGACATTCTTGCGTATTTTCCAAATTTTCTATAATGAACACGTATAGTCGGTTCTGCTACATGACATAAAAGTTCTAAAAATCACCATACTATGCAAAATCAAGTAATAAAAACTAAAAGGATTATGAGGATTACGGGGGTGGGGCGAAATACTCAAAAACTTGTCAGTGACCCACAAAAAAAGGTAGGTATCTAATTATAACAGCAGCAGTTTCACAATAAGTTTTATACATGTTAAATGGTTAAGAAATACATAAATACTACAATAAACATAGCACTTTACCTTAAAATAGGCCTGAAATTTGATTGTGGAAGTGGGAGTTGGAAGGGCTGCAGTTTGGGAATTATTGTGAAGTGGTGGAAGGAGGGTTTTCCGACAACATCTGGAGAGCTGTTAGCACCTAATGTGTGTGCCTGTGGCTCATCACACACAGGGTACACTGAGGTAGCTGGTGGATGTCCGAGGTGCCCTTGAAGGTTTTGTGCACTCCTTTGTGGCTTGGTATGGCTGAGTAGTTTTCTGTGTTCAGATACTATTTCTCGCGAATGAAGCTGCACAAAAGCAAACGGCAAATGTGCATTAAGATCAAATTGTTCCCTAATATATTATCCATGTTTTCAAAACAAGTATGGTAGCAGAACTGATTTTGTTACTGTTACCATCATAAATTTTTTTTTTTTTAATGTATATGTTACAGTATGCTAAAACCTATTGTGGACCTATCGCTACAATTTGCTCATTTAGGTAACCACAGACTTACCTATTTATTTATTGAGTGGCATTTACCTCTTATTCCTACTGTCTTTTTTCTTCCCTTCTCGTTCATGCTTTTGTTTTTCTATCTTCCTCTGTTTCTAAAAACCACAGGGTAAATATAAAATATCACAGCCACACCTTCAGGTAGCCAGGAATAGCACGTGATTTACTCTTCTAGGGTTATGTCCAAAAAGGGAACCCCAAGGCAAAAACAAATCTCTGTCCATCTTCTCTCTTAGGAGCTTGTTATACTGCCCACCTGCCATGAGATGTCTCTAGCTCTTCCTCCTCGTCATTCCCATTTCAAACATAATTAACCCTGTGGCCTTGGAAGTTGCTTAAAGATATTGAAATCACTTTCATTTCTTATCCAACTCTGTTATCGCCAGATAAAAGCAGAATAGTGAAGAAATGCCATAGGAGAAATGCTTTAGCGTCTCCAAGTTGCAGGGAGAAGAAAGTTAATTGACAGATGACATCCACATTTCCAATTGCCCATTAATTGCTAATCCTTTGCCAAATTTCCTAACCCTGGTGGCATAGTGGTTAAGTGCTACAGCTGCTAACCAAAAGGTCAGCAGTTTGAATCCACCAGGCACTCCTTGGAAACTCTATGGGGCAATTCTACTCTGTCCTATAGGGTCGCTATGAGTCAGAATCAACTCGACACGGAGTTTGGCTTTGGCTTTTGCCAAATTTGGAAATCTTTATAAGGTCTTCTCATTAACTTCAACAGGATAACAAAGCTTAGTTACGCTGGTTTCTCTCTTAGGCCACTCTGCTTCTTATCTCCTGTTTTTTTCAGGAAGGGGGAAGTTGAATAACACAAATTAAGTGATACCCCTACTCCCCACCACAAAAGGGTAGTATTAAGATTACAGTTCTAACACTGGCTGTATCTTCGGAAACACCACAGCAGTCTCTTAAAGCCTAGGACTTGGTTCCTTTTCTCCATTTCCAAGGCTAGTTGGGCCCCCTGCTGGCACTTGGCTGCAGTAGCTGCAGCAATACTTAGCCCACAGAGATGAGACCTCTGCTAGTCCAAGGACAGACTGCCTTCTTTCCCTAATGCCAAGATATTATATATCTATATTATAGGCATATAGCAACAAGTATATATATGCCTTCAGAGACCATACTATACATATATATATACATATATATATACCCAACCCAGTGCTGTCGCGTCTATTCTGACTCATAGCGATCCTATAGGACAAAGTAGAACCACCCCACAGAGTGTGTATATGTATATATACATATACATATATATATATACCCTTGTGTGATAAGCGTATCTGAAAATTCCATGAATCAAAAGGCAAGTATCACAGGCCAGAGTGTTTGGAATTAAACATACCCAGGTTTGAATGCAAATTGGTTGTGCATAAGTAACAACATAATCTTTAAATTGGAGGTAACAATATATAGCTCCTGGAAACCCTGGTGGCATAGTGGTTGAGTGCTATGGCTGCTACCAAAAGGTCGGCAGCTTCAACCCACCAGGTGCTCCTTGGAAACTCTATGGGGCAGTTCTACTCCATCCTATAGGGTTGCTATGAGTTGGAATCACGGCAGGTTTTTTTTTTTAATATACAGCTCAAGGCCTGCTTCTGAGGATCAAGTGAAATGATATATGTGCCTGGCGCTTAGCAAGTGCTACATGTTAGTCACTCACTCACTCACTCTCACTCAACTAAATAATAAACAAAGTCCAGGACATATTAAAAGCACCTAAGTCTGCTGCAGATTGCCCTGTCATACTCTGGACTGGAGTACTCTACAGTGGAGGAGTCACAAGCAGTGTGTACTCAGCTTCACTTGTTAAACTCTTAGGAGATACAAAGTGCCAGGCATACACCCCCACACCACCACCAGTAACAATAAACCATCAACTATGCTGGAAGACTTCTCAATTTGTCCTACATAGCAAAATAACATCCTTAAAAAAGTGTTACCCACCAACGATGCAGCATAAAAAAAGTACAGGATAGGGGTACAAAGCCTGGATTTTAGTCCTAGCTTCACATTTACTTGCCATGTGACCCTAAAGAAGTCAATTAGCCTCTCTAAGCTTTGGTTTCCATATACATAATTGAGAATACTTTATCTCTGACAGGATTATGGGAAATATAAACATATATACATGCACATACATACACAAACATGAAAAATTAGTAAACTAGAAAACTAATAAAATGGAATGGGCTTAAAAAAAATAAATATACTCTTTTTTTAAGCTATGCATCTGCAAGACTGCACCTGACCCTTTTTCCAACTCTTACCAAAGTACCATATAATCCTGCAGCAGCTTTAGAAATATTGATATTATTAATTGAAGTTCATTATGAAAACTACTATGTCTCACAAGGTGTCTGAGTTATCTAGTGCTGCTATAACGGAAATGCCACAGCTGGGTGGCTTTAACAAACAGAAATTTATTTTCTCATAGTCGAGGAGGCTAGAAGACCGAATTCAGAGTGCTAGCTCTAGGTGAAGGCTTTCCCTCTCTGTCTACTCTGTGGGAAAGTCTTTGTCTCTCAGCTTCTGCTTACTGGTTCCCTGGAGATCTCCATGTATCTTGGCATCTATCTTACCCCTTTTCTCCTCTGCTTGTTTGTTTAATCTCTTTTTTATATTTCAAAAGAGTCTGACTCAAAATACACCCTATACTAATCTTGCCTCATTAACATAACAAAGACAATTCCAAATGGGATTATAACCACAGGCATAGAGGTTAGGATTTACAACACATATTTTGGGAGGACACAATTCAGTCCATAACATTCCACCCTGTGGTCCCACCCAAAATTCACGTTCTTGCCATATGCAAAACACACCACCAGGGCTCCATATGAATGACAGTAGTAAGGAAAAAAAATGGAGAAGCAGGTTGGGGTCAAATTATGGAGAAGCTGGTATGCTAGGCTAATGAGTTTGGCTGTTCATCTGTGAGCAAAGGGAGCCATGCATGTGAATTTGGTAGTGTATAAGAATAACCAAAAGGGCAGAGAAAGAGTAGCTTTCTCTGAGATTAGTTAAAGGAAATTGTAGAAGATGATAGAGAAGGTAACTAGGCAGTGGGAATGGGAGGACTATATATCAGAGAGAATAGGTTTGGCAACTGAATAAATGCAGATGGTAATCGGGGGAAGATGAAGATGACAATGAGCTTTCATGCCTGTGTGAAACAGTGGATAAGTAATACCTTTAACATAAAGACCACAGGAGGAAAAATAAATTTTGCAAAATAACCAGTTGCTTGACACATAACAAGTTTAAGGTGCCAGGACACTTCTGGTTATACAGGCCCACCAGGCAGTAAAAGTACTTCCTGGAAGAAGTAGAACCAGAATGCTCCTTAGAAGTAAGAATGGCGAGACTACGTCTCATACATTGGACATGTTGTCAGGAGGGATCAGTCCCTGGAGAAGGACACCACACTTAGTAGAGTGTCAGCGAAAAAGAGGAAGACCGTCAATGAGATGGACTGACACAGTGGCTGCGACAATGGGTTTAAGCATAAAAACGATTGTGAGGATGGCAAGGACCCGGCAGTGTTTCGTTCTGTGGTATATAAGGTCGCTGTGAGTCGGAACTGACTCGATGGCACCTAACAATAGCAACAACAGGCAGCAGAACACACAGAACTAGAATTTGGAGAGAAAACGGAGCAGGAATCATATACCTGGGGGTCACCTATAGAGAGAGAACTGCATTCTGACAATGGGGCATGAGATTGAGCCAAGAACAAAACTCTGTGGAACACCTACAAGTGGCGGTAGGAAAAAGGTGACCAAAAAAAAAAAAAAGAGTGGTTAGATAGTGAGAGGATAATCAGAAAAGTATATTATCACTAAGGTCAAAAAGAAGAGACTTTCAAGAATGAGAAGTATTCAGCAATATTGAAGGCTATAGAGCACTGATAAGCACCCTGCCTAGTAGGTGCTTTAAGGCCCTCTGTCAGTTCTTGTAAAGCGAAGGCATTAAGGGGAAGGGGGCCTTCAGACAGTCACTTAGGACAAGAAAAGTGACCTTTTTAGAATTCATAATCCCTTAACTTCCTAATGGGATAGGCTGATAAGCCTAGGGACCAAAGCCAGACAGGCCAGGACCACCAGAGAACACTGCAAGGCATGAAGCAGCCAGAACACTCCAAGCTACTGAGTCCTTCCGGGAAACTAATATTGGCTCAATCTAGGCAGCCTGACCCAACCGTCCTGCCTACAACACTGGAAAAGAGGTTGGAGCCTCAGTGGTATCTGACACATAACAAATAAAAAAAACAAATACATAAGGGCAAAACTAGGATTTAAAAAGGTTGAGGATGAGGCAATGGAGGCATATGCTGTTTCCAAGAGTCTGATAAGGAATGGAATGACAGTTTGAAAGGCTAATGAAAAAGGGTTTTTGTTTGCTTTTTAATTTGAATTCCTGGTAGATTGAGTGGGAAAGATATGGGGAAGATGGAAAATGAGAAGGAGATAATGAATGGGGCCAGATTCTTGAGCCCACAATGGAAGAAGGGATCAAGAACACAAGTAGAAAGGTTAACGTCCAAGAACAATATTTATTTTTCCAAAATGAGAAAGAAATAGAAGGTATGAGCAAAGATACCCTGCAGGTAAAGAAGAATGAAGTTAGGAAGCACATGTTTGCTTCGATTTTCTCAGAAAATCATGACCCAAGGTTATCTGAGAAGAATGAGGGTGGGGTAGGAGAGTGTGCACTTAACCAGATTGGAAACTAGTCTTATCAACAAACCCATGTGAATCTAGTATGAAGAAAAGCCAAAGGCTATAAATTTAAGTTATAATTCCATTGACATTCAATCAATTTCTCAGCTCTAAGTGAACTACAGAGCCCTGGTGGTGAGATGGTTAAGCGTTTGGCTGCTAACTAAAAGGTCAGCAGTTTGAATCCACCAGCTGCCCCTTGGTAACCCTATGGGGTAGTTCTATTCTGTCCTATAGGGTCACTATGAGTTGGAATTGACTAAATGGCAATGGGGCTGATTTTTGGTTTTGTTTTTTTTTAAAGTAAAAACTTAAAACTTCCCAATTTAAGGAATAACAAAGGATGAGGGAAGAAAGGGTCATGGAGTCCTGAGACACAATCCATGATGAGCATCATATCCTCCAAAAATGGGCTTAGCGGTATAACCACAGTCAGATGGCAATAATTCTCCTATTTCCCTGCCCTTCTTTGCTGAATCAGTTTTCTGTATTCTTCCACAGTTGGTACTTTTATGAAAAGTTCTTGCTTGAATCTGTGAAGAACACAATATACCTTTTAATAGAAGAACAACTCCCACCCAACTCAGAGCTGGCACACATTCGCTTTTTATAAGCTGTGTCATACTTGAATTTTCCTAGTTTCTACAAAATTTCCTTTTTCCACAAATTATTGAAATCAGAATTACACAAAAATTTAATGTTGGGAAATTATATTACTATTATGATAAATCTTTAAAACTAGTTTGTGAGCTCATGTTCTGGAGCCAGGAAGAAAAAGATGATCTAAAAAGAACATAGAAAGAAAGGACAAAGAAAGAGGTATGCTGAGTGAAGAAACAGAAAACCTTGAGTTATAAATAACTTGGTTTTAAAATGTCATAGGAAATGAAGCTCAAAGTATCTCTTCTTACTTGGTTATGAAGCTTGTTAATAATGGAAAGTACTGATTTCCACTTTCATGGCTTCATAGTCAGAAAAGTTGGTTTGTAATATTTCGATGCTTTGGATTCAGCTAAAGTTTGCTTTGTGGCCTAATATGTGGTCTACTCTGGAGACTGTTCCATGTGTGTTGGAAAAGAAAGTACACTTGGATGCTGTTGGGTGCAGTGTTCTATATATGTCTACGAGATCAAGTTGGTTGATTGTGGCATTTAGATCTTCCGTGTCCTTACTGAGCTTCTTTCTGGATGTTCTGTCCTTCACCAAAAGTGGTGTGCTTCAGTCTCCTACTATTATTGTGGAGCTGTCTATTTTTCTTTTCAATGCTGTTAGAATTTAGGTATTTAGGAGCCCTGTCGTTATTATGGTTATGTCCTCCTGGTGTATTGACCGTTTAATCATTGTAAAGTTTCCTTCCTTATCCTTGGTGGTGGATTTTAAAGTCTATTTTGTCAGAGATTAATACTGTCACTCCTGCTCTTTTTTCACTGTTGTTTGCTTATTTGTTTCCATCCTTTGAGTTTTAGTTTGTCCGGGTCTTTAAGTCTAAGGTATGTCTCTTATAGGCAGCATATAGACGGATTTTTTTTTTTAATCTATTCTGCCACTCTCTGTCTCTTTATTGGTGCATATAGTCCATTTACATTCAGTGTAATTATAGATACGTATGAGTTTACTCCTGTCATTTCGAAGTCTTTTTTTTTTTTTTTTGTATCGTATTGCTGATGGTTTCTTTGCTCCATTTAATTTTCTGTGCTGAATTGTTTTTCTTTACGTATTTTCTTTTGATTCTTTTCATTGTTGTTGATTTTGTATTTGCTGAGTCTTTATGTTTTGCTCCTTTTTTATTTTGGTGTGTAGGATTGTTAGTTTCCTTTGTGGTTACCTTAATGTTTACCTCTATTTTCCTAAGTTTAAACCAATGTTTTATTTCTTTATATCACCTTGACTTCTTCTCCATATGAATGACCTATGACTACATTATTCAGTCCCTCTTTTTTTAACTTAACGTTGCCATCTTTTACATATTAACATCTCTGTTTTCCTATTTTCAGTATTTTAGCTGTGATTTATTTGTGACTTCCCTATCTGGGTTCATATCTGGTTGCTCTGTCCTGTGTTCTAGTCTTGGCTTGTTATCTGATGTTATTGATTTTCTAACTGGAGGGCTCTCTTTAGTATTTCTTGTAAATTTGGTTTGGTTTTTACAAATTCCCTAAGCTTCTGTTTATCTGGAAATGCCCTAATTTCGCCATCGTATTTGAGAGACAGTTTTCTTGGATATCTAATTCTTGGCTGGCATTTTTTTTCCTTCAAGGCTTTATTTATGTCATCCCATTGCCTTCTTGCCTGCATGGTTTTTGCTACGTAGTCCAAGCTCAGTCTTACTGACTTTCCTTTGTAGATGACTTTTCGTTTATCCCAAACTGCTCTTAAAATTCTCTCTTTGTTTTTGGCAAGTTTGATCATAATATGTCTTGATGACTTTCTTTTGGGATCTGCCCTGTGTGGGGTTTATTTTTTCCTGTTTGTTAATTTGTTCCCTCTCCAAGGCTGGGAGAATGGCTCACAGTACACGATGGGTCCTACTTCTGGCCCAGAGAATGCGGCAATTGCTGAAGCGTGCCCAGGAACCAGTACAGAGTGGGGAAGGGGCAGGTGAATGAAACAGAGGTTCTTCCCAAAGTGGGTATTTTTTGATCTGTGTGGTAGGTTAGATGCAGGTACTTATCTTTTGCTGATTGAGCACCGCTTTGTACTGGTTCTGGTTCAGTAGACTCTGAACCGCCTGGTCTCTCCCAATGTGGAAAACATGTCCCAAGCACCACTGCTTGCCTCACCACTCATGCCAGCTGATCCAGCCTGCAGGGTGCCAATTCCCACTGGGTCAGGTCTGGCAACTTCGCGCTGCTTTCAAACCATCTCTCCCTTCCCCTGCTGCTTTATCTGATTCCTCAACTTTGCCTTTGATGTTCAGGGCTCCTAGACTGTCCTATATAATTGATTCACATGTTTTTTTGGGTCTTTGTTCTCAGAGGTACCACAGGAAGCATCTGACTACTCTGACATTTTGGCCCCACCTCTCCTGGAAAGTACTTTAGACAAGACATTTAATTTTCAGATTAAAGCAAAGCCATTTACAACAAACACAGCAACTGTAATAAAACTTACTGAGGTAATTTATTGAGTAGAAAAATCTCTGTGTAGTTCAGTTAATCACAATGGATTTCAGTATCTTTATAAAATATATTTTACCATAACTCTAAGGACTTATAATCTATAGAGTATGAGGAGAAATGATTACAATCTTATAGTAACTACTAAGCACAGAAAAACATTCACAACAATTCATCACAAAACAAGAATGGCATCTTATTTTACAAATAATACACAAACTAATTTACTTTTCCTGTTGTAATTAACTCTAAAAAAAATCTTCTCATTTTAATTTGAAAATAAATGCTCACTGTAAAAATTACTCATTTTAAAATTTACATGTTTATTGTCTGAGAGATCATTTTAGAGATCTCAAGAATAGATTTGACACATTGAACACTGATGACCGAAGGCCAGACAAGTTGTGGAAGGACATCATACATGAAGAAAGCAAGAGGCCATTAAAAAGACAGGAAAGAAAGAAAAGACCAAAATAGATGTCAGAAGAGACTCTGAAAGTTGAATGTTGAGTAGCTAACGCAAAAGGAAGACATGATGAAGTAAAAGAACTGAAGAGAAGATTTCAAAGGGCAGCTCAAGAAGACAAAGTAAAGTATTATCATGACACGTGCAAAGAGCTGGAGATGGAAAACCAAAAGCGAAGAACACGCTCGGCGTTTCTCAAGCTGAAAGAACCGAAGAAAAAATTCAAGCCTTCAGTTGCAATCGTGAAGGATTCCACAGGGAAAATATTAAATGACGCAGGAAGCATCAAAAGAAGATGGAAAGAATACATAGAGTTACATACCAGAAAGAATTGGTTGATGTTCAACCATTTCAAGAGGTGGCATATGATCAAGAGCCGATGATACTGAAGGAAGAAGGCCAAGCTGCACTGAGGGCATTGGCAAAAAAAAAGGCTCCAGGAATTGACGGAACATCAGTTGAGATGTTTCAACAAATGGATGTAGCACTGGAAGCACTCACTCATTTATGCCAGGAGATCTGGAAGATAGCTACCTGGCCAACTGACTGGAAGAGATCCATATTTACACCTATATCCAAGAAAGGTGATCCAATCAAATGTGGAAATTATCGAACAATATCGTTAATATCACACACAAGCAAAATTTTGCTGAAGATCATTCAAAAGCAGCTGCAGCAGTGTATCGACAGGGAACTGCCAGAAATTCAGACTGGATTCAGAAGAGGATGTGGAAGCAGGGATATCATTGCTGATGTCAGATGGATCCTGGCTGAAAGCAGAGAACACCAGAAGGATGTTTACCTGTGTTTTATTGACTATGCAAAGGCATGAATGTGTGGATCATAACAAATTATGGATAACACTGCAAAGAATGGGAATTTCAGAACACTTAATTGTGCTCATGAGGAACCTGTACGTAGATCAGTAGGCAGTTGTTCGAACAAAACAAGGGGATACCGCGTGGTTTAAAGTCAGGAAAGGTGTCTGTCAGGCTTGTATCCTTTCACCATATCTATTCAATCTGTATGCTGAGCAAATAATCTGAGAAACTGGACTATATGAAGAAGAAAGGGGCAGTAGGATTGGAGGAAGACTCATTAACAATCTGCGATATGCTGATGACACATCCTTGCTTATTGAAGTAAAGAGGACTTGAAGCAGTTACTGATGAAGATCAAAGACCACAGCATTCAGTATGGATTACGCCTCAACATAAGAAAACAAGAGTCCTCACAACTGGACCAATAAGCAACATCACAATAAATGGAGAAAAGATTGAAGTTGTCAAGGATTTCACTTTATTTGGATCCACAGTCAATGCCCACAGAACCAGCAGTCAAGAAATCAAGAGACTCATTGTGTTGGGCAAATATGCTGCGAAAGAGACTCTTTAAAGTGTTGAAAGCAAAGATGTTACCTTGAAGACTAAAATGCGTCTGACCCAACCCACGGTATTTTCAATCACATCATGCGCATGCAAAAGCTGGACAACAAATAAGTACGACCGAAGAAAAACTGACCCCTTTGAATTGCAGTGTTGGCAAAGAATATTGAATATACCATAGACTGCCAAAAAATGAACAAATCTGTATTGGAAGAAGGACAACCAGGACGTTCCTTGGAAGCAAGGATGGCGAGACCGCATCTCACATGCTTTGGACATGTTATTGGGAGAGACCAGTCCCTGGAGAAGGACGTGATGCTTGGTAAAATACAAGGTCAATGAAAAAGAGGAAGACCCTCAACGAGATGGACTGACACAGTGGCTTCAACAATGGGCTCAAGCATAACAATGATTTTAAGGATGATGCAGGAACTGGTAGTGTTTTTTTCTGTAGTACATAGGGTCTCTATGAGTGGGAACCGACTCAATGGCACCTAACAACAACAAGAACATTGTTTGAAGGTCCTTGGGTGGAATCCACACAGAGGCTCCTTGGAAGACAGGCCTGGTGATCTGCTTCGGAATGGTCCAGTCTTGAAAACCCAGGCTCTGACACACATATGGTTGCCCTGAGTCAGAACTGACTCCATGACAACTAACAACAATTGTTTGAAGCCCCTTTCTATTTTCTCGTTACAATCCCCAGGGTTAAGCACTATTAACAGTTTAGTTCTATCCTTCCAGGTCTTCTTTCCAGGCATACACAGACACATTTGTTTGTCTGAACACACACACAATTTTTAAAAATCATATTGCACAGCGTTCACTTTGGCAGCACATGTACTAAAATTGGAACAATACAGAGACTAGTATGGCCCTTGTGCAAGGATGACACGCAAATTTGTGAAGCATTCCATACTTTTTTTTTTTTTAATTCTATTGAGCTTCAAGTGAACGTTTACAAATCAAGTCAGTCTGTCACATATAAGTTTATATACACCTTACTCCATACTTCCACTTGCTCTCCCCCTAATGAGTCAGCCCTTCCAGTCTCTCCTTTCGTGACAATTTTGCCAGCTTCCAACCCTCTCTATCCTCCCATCCCCCCTCCAGACAGGAGGTGCCAACACAGTCTCAAGTGTCCACCTGATACAAATAGCTCACTCTTCATCAGCATCTCTCTCCTACCCACTGTCCAGTCCCTTCCATGTCTGATGAGTTGTCTTCAGGAATGGTTCCCATCCTGGGCGAACAGAAGGTTTGGGGACCGTGACCGCCGGGATTCCTCTAGTCTCGGTCAGACCATTAAGTATGGTCTTTTTGTGAGAATTTGGGGTCTGCATCCCACTGATCTCCTGCTCCCTCAGGAGTTCTCTGTTGTGCTCCCTGTCAGGGCAGTCATCGGTTGTGGCCAGGCACCAACTAGTTCTTCTGGCATTCCATACTTTTGAGAAACTAATTTTCTCTGTAAACTTTCACCTAAAAAAAAAAAATTATACTACACATATTGCTTTATAACTTGCTTTTGTTTCTTAATAACAAACATATACCCTAGGTTTCTTTGTATGCCAGATTTTATAGGTCTACTTTCTTTTTAAAGAGCTGCAACATATTCCTTAATATTGATATCCACCAGGGCTTCAAACTGGTTCTTCCCAGTTCAATCATGGCTAAGGAAATAAAACCAGAACAGACTCAAAGTTTTAAAATTTGAGTGAACTGGGATGATAATCAGAATGGGAAAAATTACGGGTCAAAGCCCTGCTGGAAACCTAATCTCCCTCTTAGAAAACAAGGGCAGTGTAACAGTTGGATAGCAACCAAATCTCTTGCTCATCAGATTTTGAGCAGAGTCGGAAACAGCGGTGTTCACTCAAAGATGGCAGCCGACTGTGCCGCCCTGAATGTGTGTCACTCTCCACAGTCCTGCCAATAATCCAATCTCATGCATCAGATTTCTGAATGTGCTCACTATGCCTCTTCCAAGTCTCCCATTGCAGGGCTTCAACCCATAAATTTCCCCATTCTGGTTATTGTTCTCAATCACTCACAATTGTAAAAATTTGGTTTAACCATTTTTCTAGGCATAGGCATTTAGGCCACTTTCCTTTTTTGGGGGCGGGGGGAGGGGACTACTTTATAATTTATTTTAAACTTATTTGCCAATAACATAAGCATAAATTAAAAACCATGATGCCGGTTCTCCTTTGGAAGAGTCTGTAAAATGATCATCTAATAGTAATAAACTTTTTTTTAATTTAAAATAGATTTTAAATTCACATAGCTGATAATATGCATTGTTGTTTGCACATACTGATCATACGCAAAAGTTGTCATTGTTTTCAAACAGATGTTATCAAATAATTTTGAAGATTTACACACAAAATTGATTTTCAAATTATCTACACATTATGGCCCTCGGCTATGCACTGGCTATCCAGTGAGATTTCAGAGCTAAATCTTGCTAATTCTTCACTAATGTTCAATTACATTCAACAACTCTTGATTTTTTTGGTGGTTTTTACTACTGTGGTTCTCTATGGAATTCAAAAGAAGTCCAGGCCATCCAAAAGCCCCAACCAATTTCCACAAATGTAACTAACACATTCTAATAACTGAATCATTTAACACTACTATAGGGTCGCTATGAGTTGGAATCGACTCCACAGCACTGGGTTTGGTTTGGTTTTTGGTTTATTATATCAGATAGGAATTACATTTTTGTCTACAGGACAGTCAACAAGTCATGAAATATAAGTGAATAATAACATAATGAATTAAGGATGTTAAAGATACTATCTAAATTGGGCTCAGGTAGGCGGTGCCCGAGGCACCTGCAGAAGCAAATCCCGCAACCCATGAAGGGCTGACCCTTCAGAGAAGGGGAAGAAAAGATACTAACAGTGATAAAATACAGGCCTTTTGGGGCCTGTAAGACTGTAACAGCCTTTCATCCTCTCCTAGGGAGTTTTCCCCAGTGCTTACCAGTAGATTCTTTACAGCATGTTTTCAATTCAGAAAGTAAATTTTGAGTAAAAAATTTTGTAAGTTGTTATGCTGAATATTCCAAAAGTGGGACTCTGGATACCAGGAGATATTTGTAGATGGCCGGAGCACTCAGGAAGAAAAAATTGACATGCATTCCTTTAGTCTCAATTTCCCATTCACCTCTTCGGACTCTCTGCTCTTATGTTTCCAGATCCTTCATTTAAAATTTCCCTTGTGACTCTCCCTCATTATCAAAACATTTATCATAGGTCTATTGAAAATTTAAAACCAAAATTACACCTGGAAGAATAGAGCTAAGTTCATAAAACAAGCACAGAGAAATTTCAAGAGTATGTTGGCCTACTCAAAACATAATTTTGCTTTCTTTTGATGGTCTGCAAGGACAGATGACCCAATAAGCAGGGTATACACAGGCTTACTTGCACTTACATACCAATCGGTAGTGCACAACTTCAGCCGTCTTTGCATTCCCACCAGAAGCATATGAGAGCTCCCATTCCTCCACATCCTCTCCAGCACTTGTTACTATCTGCCTTTTTTATGATATTCATACCCATTAGGTGCTAAAAACCCCCTGCTGTGGAGTTGATTCCAACTCATAGCAACCCCAGAGGGTTGGTTTTCAAGGCTGTAAATCTCTAGGGAGGCAGACTGCCACATCTTTCCCCTACGGAGCCACTGGTGGTTTCGAACTGCTGACTTTTTGGTTAGCAGTCAATTGCTTTAACCACTGTGCCATCAGGGCTCCTTTACTAGGTGCTAGAAACCAACAAACAACAAGACAGGCATAGTTCCTTCCTTCATGGTATTTGGGGAGCAATCTACCTCTGCTGCCTTTCCTTCCTCCGGGAAGAGATCAGATGAGCTTTGGCACGCAGGTAAACACTGTTAGAGAAGCATGCGTTTAGTAATGAAACATAATCTATTTTACTACAGATAATTTCCTGCTCTAAATGATTCTAATCAGGTAATTTTTCCCTAAAACACCATATTATTACCAATGATTATAAATAAATACATACACACACACATGCATACTAAAATACAGGTAAAAATATTCTTAATTCTGATGATTAAAATTTTCTCTTGTGAAAATGCCTATACCTGCTGCTGGCAGACCTAAATCTTGTTTTTTTTCCCTCATATTTAATTAATTTATTGTATTGTTGTTGAAAATATACCCACCAGAACCTACCCCCACTCCACAATTTCTACATGGACATTGATTGCAGTCTTCATGTTGGGCACCATTCTTACCCTCCTTTTCCTTTATCTTGTTTTTGGATTAGGGAACCCCACTCACTAACACAATTACAATAGCCAGCTAATAGAGTTAGCTTACAAATGGAAATCTATTTTACAATTTTCAGCAATCATTTGGGACCTATAAGTGCCAGTAATAATAGGAGTGCAAACAATTATATACTGGTGTAATTATCTGTTAGTGTCTGTCTGCCCTAACACATGTGTAAGCTCCTCGAGTGTTGACACTGGGTTTCTTGTTTACTCTTATATTCCCCCCACCTTGCAATGTGCTAGGCACATATCTGTGGATTAAGCCCTTTTGTATTAATTAATTTATTCTACAAAAATTCTCTTTTCCCCTCTCCAAATTTTCTGGGCCTTTAAATCAACACTTCACTAATTAATAGACTGCATGTATACAGCAAATGCCTTTTTTAATTTTCAAGATAACACAAGGAAATTATAAACTTAATGACAAAAAAAAATTTTTTTTTAAGCATAAATATGTTCTAGAACTATTTCCCCAAGAAAAATTTGACATTTAAAAGTTTATTTCTCCCTTACGTTCTTATTTATTGGATTTACCATTGGAATATAAATATACCACTGGAATATAAAAATATTTCTTTACTTTTATTTAATGTGTAGTTCTTGGAGGAATAAGACCAAGAGCATTCAGCAATGAAGATAAAAATTTAAGAAGTCAAACTTTTAGGTATAAAAAAAATAATGGAAAAAGCAATTAAAAATGATTTCTGAATAATACTAAACTTACTTATTTTTAAAAATTCTAGAAAACGTTATTCTTACATTATTCATATACCAAGATACATATAAAAACCAGGAAAACTTACTGAAATCCACAAACTGAAGTGTAGAAATATGTTAGAGTTTGAGTAAGAACAAAGGGAGAAGAAACAGAAGGAATATACCACAGACTAGATTCTCAAACATTGGCATCATCAGAATCACCAGGAAAACATGTACAACAGATTACTGAATCCTGCTCCGGAGTTTCTGATTCGACAGATACAGAGTGGCGCCTGGAAATCTGCATGTCTAATAAGTTCCCTGGTGATGTTGCTGCTGGTCTAGGGACCACACCTGGAGAACCACTGACAGAGAAGATTCTTACGCAGACCACAAAATGTAATAATGAAGGCCACCTGTTGGAAGTCTAACTCTAGTAAAGCAAGCAGAAGAACCAATCAGTACCAGCTGCCATCAAGTCTATTCCGACTCATGGCGACCCCATGTGTGTCACAGTAGAACTGTGCTCCATAGGGTTTTCAATGGCTGAATTTTTGGAAGTAGGTTGCCAGGCCATTCTTCCAAGGTGCCTCTGGGTGGACTTGAACCCCCAACCTTTCGGTTAGCAGCCAGGCACCTTAACTATTTGTACCACCCAGGGACTCCTAGAGTAAAAATTAGCAGAAGATAAATGGAAGAGTCAAGCATCTAAGTTATGTAAAGTTAAGAGTTCGTAAGAACCAAGTAATAAAAAGAAAGAGCCAATCCTCCCCCAATTTACTGAGCCATTTCTCGACATTTATTGAACAAGAACCATACACCAGACACCATGCCAGACACAGAGAACCCAAACTTGAATAAGCCGTAATTCAGTACTAAGAAGCTCACAATCTGAAGGGTGAAAAAGAACAAAAAAATAAATAATTATATACCTAGAAAAGTTTAAAAGTTCGATCAAAGTAACAAATACAGAAAATGTGTGCAGCGAATTTGCACATTATCACCTCAGTGCCATTCTTATTCTTTAGTGACAAGAAAAAAAAATGTAAAAGGAGACTTCCTTCCACTAA
This sequence comes from Elephas maximus indicus, assembly GCF_024166365.1. NCBI lineage: Eukaryota > Metazoa > Chordata > Mammalia > Proboscidea > Elephantidae > Elephas > Elephas maximus. Next base: position 29,184,018 of record NC_064832.1, on the reverse strand, counting down.
TAACAAAATCATTAAAAATATAATAAATATCCATGACTCAGTACTGACATAAATGATTAAATAAATAAGTGGGGGAGGAGAGACAATCTCCCTTGCAGAAGAATTCCAAGTAATTTATGTGGATTCTCCACTCTCAGGGGAGGCAGAGCGTAACTCCCCGCCCCTTAAGTGTGGGCTGTGCAAAGTATGCAGTATGGAAGGGAGGAAGAAAGCAACTCTCCAGTTTAGAAGACCAACAACCACTACCTCCGCCAAAAGATCAAGGTCAATGTCAACACTGATAAGTCATGGTGATAGCACGTACCCTTGATACGGTGTGATAAAATGGTACTTTATTCTCTCTGCTCTTTCTCCTAAAAAAACCATAGCCCCAGTCTAATCATGAGGAAAAAACCAGAAAAATCCCAATTGAGGGACATTCTACAAACGATCCACACAGTCAAATGCCTTTGCATAGTCAAACAACTTGACCAGTACTCCTTTTAACTGTGAAGGTCACCAAAAACAAGGAAAGCCTAAGAGACTGTCACAACCAAGAGGATACTAAGGAGACATGATGACTAAATGTAATGTGTTATTCTGGACATTAGGTAAAAACTAAGGAAATCTGAATAAATTCAATCAATAAACATGTATCAATATCAGTTCATTAATTGTAAACATGTAAATAGGGGAAACTGGCTCTAAGGGTATATGGGAACTCTGTATTATCTTCCCCATTTTCCAGTAGATTTAAAACTGTTCTAAAATATAAAGTTTATTTAAAAAAAAATAAAGACTTAAGCACTGATTAATCAGAATACCAATTTATTTATTTTTTTAATTACAAAATTCCAATGATGGAAAAAGGAATAAACAAGTATATAGAGATTTGCTCTAGAGTAGAATAACTAAAGTTTAATGTATCAACGTAATATATTTTATAGATTTTTGAAAAAGATACATTTTATAATAAGAGGATGAAAATATCAAATGATATATTTTTAAGTTAATGATAGTGGATTCATTTCACCAGGATTAGAACATTATAAAGCTACAATTCTGAAAATAAACAATAATGCAATAAGCAGAAAACCTGACTCAAAAAATGCCAGTACTAACATGAATTTAAAATATAAGAAATCCAAAGCAATTACAATTAAATAAATACTGAAACAACAGGGTATCAGTAGAGAGAAGAGTTAATCTAAAGTGATATTTCACAACACAGATGGCAATACACTTTAGAGGACTAAAAAATGTAAACACGAGAAAATTTCAAAAGCAGCTAGAAGAAAACAGAACAGTTTAATATTATCTTAGGTAGGAGAAAAATTTATATGAGTTACCAAAAAAAAAAAAAGACCAATCAATTCAAACATAAGAAACACAAAACTTTCTGTACAACCAAACAAAACAAAAATTACAGGAAGAAATATAGTCATCACATAGCCTGCTACTCAAAATAAAAAGAAAAAAAGGCATACATAAAATATACACATATTCGTGCATTTGTAGAAACGTGTGTGTGCATAAAATTAATGCTTAGATTCCACCATGCACTGTCAAAGAAAAGAGTTTCCAAGAAGGAACACAATAAGTAAATGAAGACTAGAAAAATGCACAGTTATGGTAGCAAAATTATTTGGTAAACTATGGAAAAACTGGTATATTTATTATAGGTGATACTGTAAATAGCTTTAAGTTTCCGGAGAGTAAAGAAAAAAAAAAATTTTTTTTTTCTAAGTTTCTGGAGAGTAATGAGTGATAATTACAATAGTTATGAATGTGATCAATCCCCCTTACACGATAAGTACAATTTAGGAAATATTCTTATAGAAATAACCCTAACAAGGAAAAGAAAGTAATCTATACAAAAGATTTCCAAAGCAATGCTATTTATAATTAAGAAAAATTTGAAACAATTCAAAAGCTCAAGAACAAAAAAATGGCTAAAGAGATCATAAGGCAATAAATTGGATGTAATACAACTATTAAAATAACAAACATGTGGACCACATCAATACACAGGAATGTATTTAAAATATTTTGTATCAGTTGATTTTTATGTGCAAGCAACTGATTTAAATAACTCACATAACAAGTATGGAAGGAAGGCAGATCCCAAGTTGGCTAAGCAGTTCATCGATGTCAGTAAGGGCTGGTCTATTTCCATCCTTGACCCTAGCCATCCCCAGGCTTTTCATTCTCAGGCGTGTAGCCTCAGAGTATTAAGATTGTATTGCTGTTGTTTTTAGGTGCCTTCAATTTGGTTCCTACTCACAATGACCCTACATACAACAGAATGAAACATGACCCTGTCCTGCGCCATCCTCGCAGTCATTGCTATATTTGAGATCATGTTACAGCCACTGCGTCAATCCATCTCACTGAGGGTCTTCCTCTTTTTTGCTGTCTACTCTACAGAGCATGATGTCCTTCTCCAGGCACTGTTCCCTCCTAATAATATGCCCAAAGTACACGAGATGAAGTCTGGTTCTCCTCACTTCTAACAACCATTCTGGCTGTACTCCTTCCAAGACAGATTTGTTTGCTCTTCCGGCAATACCGTAATTCAAAGTCATCAATTCTTTTTTTTTGGTCTTCCTTATTCACTGTCCAGCTTTCACATGCGTATGAGCTGATTGAAAATATTATGGCTTGGGTCAGGCACACCTTAGCCCTCAAAGTGACATCTTTACTTTTTAACACTTTAAAGAGGTCTTTTCCAGCAGATTTGCCCAATGCAATGTGTCGTTTGATTTCTTGACTGCTGCTTCCATGGGCGTTGATTGTGGATCCAAGAACAATGAAATCCTCGACAACTTCAATCTTTTCCCCGTTTATCATGATGTTGCTTATTGGTCCAGTTGTGAGGATTTTTGTTTTCTTTATGTTGAGGCGTAATCCATTCTGAAGGCTGTAGTCTTTGATTTTCATCAGTAAGTGCTTCAAGTCCTCTTCACTTTCAGCAAGCAAGGCTGTGTCACCTGCATATTGCAGGTTGTTAATGAGTCTTCCTTCAATCCTGAGGCCATGTTTTTCTTTACATAGTCCAGCTGCTCTGATTATTTGCTCAGCATACAGCTTGAGTAAGTATGATGAGAGGATACGACCCTAACGCACACTGCTCCTGATTTTAAACCACGTGGTATCCCCTTGTTCTATTCTAACAACTGCTTCTTAGTCTATGTACAGGTTCTTCAGGAGCACATTTAAGTGTTCTGGAATTCCCATTCTTTGCAATGTTATCTATAATCTGTTACGATCCACACAGTCAAATGCCTTTGCGTAGTCAATAAAACACAAGTAAACATATTTCCGGTATTCTCTGCTTTCAGCCAAGATCCATCTGACATCAGCAATAATATCGCTGGTTCCATGTCCTCTTCTGAATCTGGCTTGAATTTCTGGCAGTTCCCTGTTGATGTACTGCTGCAATCATTTTTGATGTGGTGAAAAACATGTGAAATCGTTCACTACAGATTATTAAGTCAGCACAAATCAGTTCTGATTACCTGGCTTACTGGGTAATCCGTCCCTAATAGGGATTGTAAATTTGAAAAGAAGCTTTGATTCTGTAGGAAGGTAATGTGGGGTTGGAAGAGAGACAGATGCCAACCATACCTAGAAGCAGAATCTTTGATGTGGTGAAAAAATGTGAAATTGTTCACTATAGATGATCTGGTAAGCAAAGTAAGCACCGTGCTTACTTTGCCTATTTGATAATCTGCCTGTCTCTCCTGCATGCAAAATACACTCACCGTCTACCAAGAACCCCAAAGTGTCATCCTATTACAAAAGCATTGGCTCAAAGTCTAACAGCTCATTCAACTAAATCAGATCCAGGTGTGGATGAGGCTCCGCTGGTCTAATTCCTCAAGTACTCCTCCTGGACACAGTTCCTCTTGCTCTATAGACCAGTGAGCTAAAGCAGGGGTTAGCAAACTATGGCCTTTGGGCCAATCTGGCCATGCCCATTCATGTACTTATTGTCTATAACTGCTTTCTCAAGACAAAGGCAGATGGGAGTAATTTAATGGAGACCAAATGACCCACATGCCAAAAAGTCTTATTTGACCCTTTATAGAAAAGGTTTGCCAACTCCGGAGCTATGTGTCCCCTACACACTCAATTTTGGGTCACAGACATTGCTGTTCAAAAAGGGGGGAACTGGGAAGCACACAGTGGTAACTGAAATCCAGCTAGGCAAATGTTGGAAGTTTCTTGATTAGGATTCAGTCCTACTCTTGTCAGGAAATGACTCTCCATGGCTGTGGGCCCCACCCTCTAGGTTCTTGGTTCAACCCTCCGAGTCATCCTTACTTTTTTATGAAAGGGAAAACCCAAAGCAGTTGCATCGATTCTGACTGATAGCAACCCTACAGGACAGAGTAGAACTGCCCCATGGGGTTTCCAAGACTAAATCTTTATTGAAGCAGACTGCAAAATCTTTTTCCTGCAGAGCAGCTGGAGGGTCCGAACTGGCATCTTTCTGGTTAACCACTGTGCCAACAGGGCTCCACTCATGAAAGGTAGCACGTTTGCCACTGAACAGCTTTCTCAGCCTACTTTTTTTTTTTCTTTCCTTTAATGCCCCTCCCTCCCCCCTCTCATAGCCACAAAAGAATGTTTTCTTCTCAGTTTAAACTATTTCTCAAGTTCTTATAATAGTGGTCTTATACAATATTTGTCCTTTTGCAACTGACTAATTTCACTCAGCATACTTGTTGCTTAAAGAAGTTTGGGAGCCTAAAGGCCTGTTTTCATTTTGTACCTTCACCGTCCCTTTTAGTTTAAGCAGTCTGTGAACCTTCCAATGTAATTCTCTGAAAGTAGGTTGGGTATCCTATCAATCCTACTGGGGTTCATGCATCAGACAAAAGCTATATGCTTGAATCTCTTCCAGACAAGCCTTTCTCTACTTTGAGCTTCTGAGTTGGTTGAGGTATAAGAATAGCATCCTTAAGCTTCTTAGAAGCCCTGTTGTTTAATTGAATGGATCTGTGCCACACCCTTAAAATCTTTAGAAGGCCTTTTATCTGACTGAAATGCACTGAGGTACTACCTGAGGTCTTTCTGAAATATTAACAAAAGATTCTACAGTCACAACCCTGCCTTTATTTATTTTTAATGTTTTATTGTGCGTTACATGAAGGTTTACAGAGCAAAATAGTTTCCCATTCAACAATCTGTACAAACAATATTTCCAAGACATTGGGTCACAGTCCCCTCGATGTGTCAGCACTCTCCCCATTTCCACCCTGTGCTCCCCGTTACCTATCATCTAGTTTTCCTACCCCTTGCTGCCTTCTCATCTTTGTTTTGGGGCAGATTTTGTCCTCTTGGACGCAAATAATTAACTCCTCTAAGGAGCATTCCTCTTGGGTGTTACAGTTTATTTTGTAGGCCTGTCTATTGTTTGGCTGAAATGTGGTCTCTGGGGATGGCTTCAATTCCATGTTAGATGGGTGTCTTAGGGCCATAGTCTCAGGGGATCCTCCAGTCTCTATCAGGCCAGTAAATTTGGTCTTTTTTATGGATGTGATTTTTGTTCTATATTTTTTTCCCTGCTCTGCCTGGGACCGTCTATTGTGATCCCCATCCGAGTGGTCAGTAGTGGTAGCTGGGCACTAACTAGTCCTTCTGGTCTCAGGGTCATGGAGGCTGTGATTCATCTGGTCCATTAGTCCTTTAGACTAATTGCTCCCTCAAGCTTTCGGTTTTCTCAATTCTCCTTTGCTCTGGCCGGGATGAGATGAATAGTATCTTAGATGGCTGCTCACAAGCTTTTAAGAGATCCCAGATGCTACTCACTGAAGTAGGGTGTACAACACTGTTTTTGTAAACTATGTTATGCCAATTGACATGGATAGCCTCTGAATCTATGGTCCTCAGCTTTCGAGCCTAGTAACCCTGCCCCACAAGGTGTTTGGTTATATCTAGGAAGTTTCCATGATTATGCCCCTTGTGTGTTCTATTGTCTATACTAACATACATGAAGCATCTACAAATGTGTATGTAGTAATATCCACAACCCAATCTATATACTCAGGTGGGTGTGCTCCCTTGCACCCTCCCACTCCTTTTTAGCATACTTCTCTACCTATATATCCATTCCTAGACTGGATATGATGCTACTGTTGTAGGGCTGTCTATGTTATTCTTACACTCCTTTATTTATTCTTACACTTCTCTCAGTGCCTTCTTTTGCCTTGGTCCTGCTGTGCTGACTTCTCCCTTACTTTCCCTTCACCAATATTAACATTCGTCTTCTTTCTAATTGGCGATTTTCCCTCCCTCCCCCTCCCATCCCTGGTAAGCATCAAAGAATTGTGTGTGTGTAACCTATTTCTTGATTTTTTATAGTAGTGGTCTCATACAATATTTGTCTTTTTATGATTGATTTATCTCACTCAGCATAATGTCTTCTGAGTTCATCCGTGTTGTGAAATGTTTTGTGGACTCATCATTATTCTTTATCGTTCATAGTATTCCATCGTGCATATGTACCATAGTTTGTTTATCCATTTATCCACTGATAGGTACTTAGGTTATATCCATCGTTTTGCTACTGGGAGTGCTGCTGCAATGAACATGTGAGCGCACATGTCTATTCATGTCATGGCTCTTATTTTCCTGGGGTACAAACCTAGGAATGGGATTGCTCGATCACATGGTATTTCTATGTCTAGCTTTTAAGGCCGCGCCACACCACTTTCCGCAGCGGTTGTACCATTTTACATTTCCACGAAAAGTGCATAAGAGTTCCAGTCTCTCTGCAACCTTTCCAACATTTGTAATCTTTTTTTTTTTTTGTATTAGTGCCAGTAATGTCAGGGTGAGATGGTATCTCACTGTAGTTTTGATTTGCATCTCTCTAATTAGCCATTTTTTTTTTTTTTAATGGCTAATGACTGCATTTCTTCATGTGTTTGTTTGCCGACTGAATGTCTTCTTTGGTGAAGTGCCTATTCATAGCCTTTGTCCATTTTTTAATTGGATTGTTTGTCTTTTTGTTGTCAAAGTGTTGAAGTGTTCTATAAATTTTAGAGATTAGACAGACCCTTGTTGGATATGTCATAGCCAATTTTTTTTTTTTCCCAGCCTATAGCTTTTCTTTTGATTATTTTGGAGAAGTTTTTTGTTGAGCATAGGTGTTTAATTTTTAGGATGTCCCATTTATTTAGTTTAACTTCTGCTGTTTGTGCATTTTTAATTACATTTGTTATGCTATTTGTGCCATGTATTAGGGCAGTAGGTTAGGTTTTTATTAGGGCTTCTAGCATTGTCTGTATTTCTTCCATGATCTTTATAATTTTAGGTTTTATGCTTAGATCTTTGATCCATTTTAAGTTGGTTTTTGAGTGTGGGGTGAGGTATTGGTCTTACTTCATTTCTCTATGGATAGATAACCAGTTTTGCCAGCACCATTTGTTAAAGAGACTGTCTCTTCTCCATTTAATGGACTTTGGCCCCTTTATTGAAGATCAGCTGCCCAGAGGTGGATGGATTTATTTCTAAGTTCTCAATTCTATTCCATTGGTCTGTCTGTCATTGACTACCACAACTTATTAGTAAATTCTGAGATTAGGAAGTGTGAGGCCTCCTACTTTGTACTTCTTTTTTAATAATGCTTTACTTATGTGGAAACCCTGGTGTCATAGTGGTTAAGTGCTACGGCTGCTAACCAAGGGGTTGGTGGTTCGAATCCGCCAGCCAGGTGCTCTTTGGAAACTGTATGGGGCAGTTCTACTCTGTGCTATAGGGTTGCTATGAGTCGGAATTGACTCGATGGCACTGGGTTTGGTTTGGTTTTTGGTTTATTTATTTGCCTCTTTCTCTTCCATATAAAGTTGTGGTTTGTTTCTCCATCTCATTGAAAAATGCTGTTGGAATTTGGATCAGGATTACATTATATGTATATATCACTTCAAGTAGTACTGACATTTTCATGATTGGTCTCAACCTACCTGGTGCAAAGAAAGGAGAATGAAGAACACCAAAGACACAAGGTAAATATGAGCCCAAGAGACAGAAGGGGCCACATAAATCAGAGACTACATCAGCCTGAGACCAGAAGAACTAGATGGTGCCCAGCTACAACTGATGACTGCCCTGACAGGGAACACAACAGAGAATCCCTGATGGAGGAGCAGAACAGTGGGATGCAGACCTCAAATTCTTATAAAAAAACAAGACTTAATGGTCTAACTGAGACTAGAAGGACCCCAGAGGTCATAGTCCCCAGACCTTCTGTTAGCCCAAGACTGGAACCATTCCCAAAGCCAACTCTTCAGACAGGGATTGGACTGGACTATAAGATAGAAAATGATACTGGTGAGGAGTGAGCTTCTTGACTCTGGTAGACACATGAGACTATGTGGGCAGCTCCTGTCTGAGGGCAAGATGAGAATGCAGAGGGGGACAGGAGCTGGCTGAATGGACATAGCGAATACAAGGTGGAGAGGAGGGGGGTGCTGTCTTATTAGGGGATGAACAACTAGGAGTATATAGCAAGGTGTATCTAAGTTTTTGTATGAGGGACTGACTTCATTTGTAAACTTTCACTTAAAGCACAATTAAAAAAAAAAAAAGGAAAAAAAGTCTGTTATAACTACCAGAACAATTTGCAATGATTAAACCCCTTGTGCACATAAGTTTCATTCTGTTCCAGCAGTCCTCTGAATTACAGATCACATACACATTCAATTCTCTGAACCCAGATTATCTACTTGGGGACAACAGAATCATGTCTGAATCAATCCCATTCTCACCTAAGGAGAATTAAGGTAAGTATATACATTATACTACCATGATTTTCTTTATATGAAAACATCAAAACCATTTGCAATACAGTATTTAGCTTTAATAACTGAGAGAAAATAATTCATGGACTCACCATTAGCAGATAACTTTTACCTCTCTAACTAGACATTCAATGGGTTTGGTGGTTTTGTAACTAGACATGCACTTATGTCTAGTTAGTAAAGTATCTTGTGTGACTTGATGGTAACTCAAGTAAGCAAGCTTTTTGAGTAAAATACAATTTATTCAGCTGATTTACAAAACAGAGTAACTATTCCAATCAAATCAATGACATTCCTATATACTAATGCCAGAGAATTAGAACATGTAAAGTATACAAAAATTTCATTTCAAAGCACCAAAAAAAAAAAAAAATTAAATATTTGAGAATTTACTTAAGTCCTCAATTAATTCTAAGAAAACCATGTATGCCATAGTTCTAAGTCAATAAAAATTCACTTAGTTAATTCATTTAAGTTGAATTTTTCCCACTAAAAATACTTTAAAAATTTAGGGACAAAAACAAACATAAAATCCCACCTTCTTAATACAAAAACTATTTTTCTTTCAGAGTATTTCCTAATGCCTTTTTGAATCACATGTATATACATTCCACATAACTGTAGTAATAATATGAAATTTTACCTTACTTGTTTCACTCACTACATAAAACATTAACCATGTTTCTAGTCTTAACTATCATTTTTGAGACATGCATGGTATTAAACTATAGTAATTTACCTAACCCACTACTGCTGACACTTAGATTATTTCCTATTTATCACTCTCATGGTCAGTCCGGAAACCCTGGTAGTGTAGTGGTTAATAGCTACGGCTGCTAAACAAAAGGTTGGCAGTTCTAATCTACCAAGCACTCCTTGGAAACCCTATGGGGCAGTCCTACTTTGTCCTATACGGTCATTATCAATTAGAATCGACTTGATGGCAACAGGTTTGATTTGCTTTTTTATGGTAAATCCTGTAGCAAAAAATTTCATGCAATTTACTGCCCTCCCTATTTTGGGTTACTCTCTTAGGATAAATTCCCACAAATAGTTCTACTGGGTGAAAATGTACATTTTAAGATCCTTGGTACACACCGATTTCTAAAAGTATTATGCTAATTTAAAACACCTCAAGCACAGGCGTACACCAGTTTCATCAGGAGCTCACCAGCTCTAAGTATCCTTTTTAATTCTCGCCTATTTGGAAAGATATAAAATACCTCTCCTGGTTTTAGTTTGCATTTGTTGCTTACTTGTGAGAGTGAACATTTCCCTTTGTGTGTGTTTCTGAATTTTCTCTTATGAGAACTGTAAGTTCATATCTGTAATTCATTTTTCTACCAAGGTCTTGAGATTTCTCTTAAAAAATTTAGTAAGTTCTTTATTTCTCATAAATATTTATGTTAATCTGCTTCCTTTTTATTCATTTTGGTTTTACTGACATTCATTTGTACAAAAAATGTTACATAGCATGTTAGACTCTATAAAATACTATTCATTTTTTTTTTTTTTACTCCAAAGCTGAGAGAGCTACAGTTGCCTACAAAGTTGATAAATATCCCTACTGGCTATAACACTTGTTTTCCTTTAATCAGCCTGAAGTTGATTTTGATCTATGATATTTAATTTACATTTAAGTTACAGAATTAGAAATTTATACTTAACTACAGATGCTATTTTTCATATTGCTAATGCCGTGAAAAAAGATAGCTTTCTTATGGTTTAGATAGCTGGATGTAAAACAAGGTGACCCCAATAATGTAGAACTGCTATAAAAAATAAGATTGCTCTCTAGGAATTTAAACTAAAATTTGCCACAGAAAATCAGTAGACATGTGTTAAGATTACCTAAAAGAGACAAAATGGCTCCTAGACCTTAACAACTTGGTTATATGCAGATGACACAACACTCCTTGCTGAAAGTGAAGAGGACTTGAGCACTTACTGATGAAGATCAAAGACCACAGCCTTTAGTATGGATTACACCTCAGCATAAAGAAAACAAAAATCTTCACAACTGGACCAATAAGCAACATTATGATAAATGGAGAAAATAATAAATATTAACATTGTCAAAGACCTCATTTTACTTGGATCTACAGTCAATGTCCATGGAAGCAGTAGTCAAGAAATCAAATGATGCATTGCATTGGGCAAATCAGCTGGGAAAGATCTCTTTAAAGTGTTAAGAAGAAAAAATGCCACTTTGAGGACTAAGGTGTGCCTGACCCAAGCCCGGGTATTTTCAATCATCTCATATGATTGTGAAAGCTGGACAATGAATAAAGACAGAAGAAGAATTGATGCACGTGAATTATGTTGTGGGGAAAAAATACTAAATATACCACGGGGTGCCAGAAGAACGAACAAATCTGCCCTGGAAGAAGTAGTGTCAGAATGCTCCTTAGAAACAAGGATGGCGAGAATTCGTCTCACACACTTTGGATGTGTTATCAGGAGAGACCACTCCTTGGAGAAGCACATCATGCTTGGTAAAACAGCGGGTCAGCAAAAAAGAGTAAGACCCTCAATGAGATGGATTGACACAGTGGTTACAACAATGGATTCAAACATAGCAGGATGGCACCAGACTGGGCAGGGTTTTGTTCTGTTGTATACAAGGTCACCATGAGTCAGAATCAACCTGATGGCACCTAACAAAGACAACATATACTTATATACATGCTTCACTGATTTTGCTCCTCAAGAGAAACCAGCCTAAGACATTTGGTACCAAGAATGTTCCATAAGTTTTCTAAATTCATTCTCAACTCTGGCTAGTCTTGAATGCATTGATGACTCTGCCTCCAGTAGTAAAGGGGGCACTGTTAATCTATGGCATGGGGTGGAAATAGGAACGCAAAAAATCACCACCATTGGATCAAATATTTGCGAGAGACAAGGCTCTGGGTGACTGCATATCTGACACTTTTTTATAATTCTGTCAGAATGAGAAGTATAAGGAAGCTCATTGGTTCAACCTAATTTCGCTTGACAAAGAAAGGGATGAGCTCAAAGCTTCAGAGTCACAACTCAAGTGCCACATGCAAGACCTGAAAATTACCACTGTGTTCTGAAAAAAGACTTATTTTTTTTTAAGAGTTGATACTAAGAGAATCTTACAACTCTTTTCTTTTGTTTACAGATAAAATGTTGAAATTACTTGTGATATTATAAATGAATTTTAAAACCATTTGGGTTTTACTATACCAAATATTTCAAAATAATTGGCAGAATACCCATGTGTTGTTAAAGCAATCACTCTACAACTTGCTGGATACCCACCAAAAAGATACATCAAATGCAACCAGACAGAAAAATCACACATAAATGAAGAAAGAGATGTGTGCAGCCAACCCCCACCTTGGATCCTACTCTAAGTAGATGCTCCTTGTATTATTATGGTGATTTTTATTTATATATATATATATATATTTGTGCTTTGAGTGAAAGTTTACAAACCAAGTCAGTCTCTCACACAAAAACCGATATACACCTTGCTACACACTCCCAATTACTCTCCCCCTAATGAGACAGCCCGCTCTCTCCCTCCACTCTCTCTTTTCACGTCCATTTCACCACCTTCTAACCCCTCCACCCTCTCATCTCCCCTCCAGGCAGAAGAAGCCAACACAGTCCCAAGTGTCCACCTGATCCAAGAAACTCACTCCTCACCAGCATCCCTCTCCAACCCATTATCCAGTCCAACCCATATCTGAACAGTTGGCTTCAGGAATGGTTCCTGTCCTGGGCCAACAGAAGGTCTGGGGGCCATGACCACCAGGTTCCTTCTAGTCTCAGTCAAACCATTAAGTCTGGTCTTTTTATGAGAATTTGGGGTCTGCATCCCACTGCTCTCGTGCTCTCTCAGGGGTTCTCTGTTGTGCTCCCTGTCAGGGCAGTCATCGGTTGTAGCCAGGCACCATTTAGTTCTTCTGGTCTCAGGATAATGTAGTCTCTGGTTCATATGGCCCTTTCTGTCTCTTGGGCTTGTAATCACCTTGTGTCCTTGGTGTTCTTCATTGTCCTTTGATCCAGGTGGGTTGAGACCAATTGATGCATCTTAGATGGCTGCTTGCTAGCGTTTAAGACCCCAGACGCCACTCTTCAAAGTGGGATGCAGAATGTTTTCTTAATAGATTTTATTATGCCAATTGACTTAGATGTCCCCTGAAACCATGGTCCCCAGACCCCTGCCCCTTCTACGCTGGCCTTTGAAGCATTCAGTTTATTCAGGAAACTTCTTTGCTTTTGGTTTAATCCAATTGTGCTGACCTCCCCTGTACTGTGTGCTGTCCTTCCCTTCACCTAAAGTAGTTCATATCTACTACCTAATTAGTGAATGCCCCTTTCCCACCCTCCCTCCCTGACCCCTCTCATAACCACAAAAGAATGTTTTCTTCTCAGTTTAAACTATTTCTCAAGTTCTTATAATAGTGGTCTTATACAATATTTGTCCTTTTGCAACTAATTTCACTCAGCATAATGCCTTCCAGGTTCCTCCATGTTATGAAATGTTTCACAGGTTCCTCACTGTTCTTTATTGATGCGTAGTATTTCATTGTGTGAATATACCATAATTTATTTATCCATTCATCCACTGATGGGCACCTTGGTTGCTTCCATCTTTTTGCTATTCTAAACAGTGCTGCAGTAAACATGGGTGTGCAGATATCTGTTCGTGTAAAGGCTCTTATTTCTCTAGGATATATTCCAAGGAGTGGGATTGCTGGATCGTATGGTAGTTCTATTTCTAGCTTTTTAAGGTACCGCTGAATCGATTTCCAAAGTGGTTGTACCATTTGACATTCCCACCAGCAGTGTAGAAGTGTTCCAATCTCTCCACAGCCTCTCCAACATTTATTATTTTGTGTTTTTTGGATTAATGCCAGCCTTGTTGGAGTGCGATGAAATCTCATTGTACTTTTGACCTGCATTTCTCTAATGGCTAATGATCACAAACATTTCCTCATATATTTGTTAGCTACCTGAATGTCTTCTTTAGTGAAGTGTCTACTCATATCTTTTGCCCATTTTTTAATTGGGTCATTTGTCTTTTTGCAGTTGAGTTTTTGCAGTATCACGTAGATTTTAGAATCAGGCGCTGATCAGAAATATCATACCTAAAAACTTTTTCCCAACCGGTATGTAGTCTTTTTTACTCTTTTGGTGAAGGCTTTGGATGAGCATAGGTACTTGATTTTTCGGAGCACCCAGTTATCTAGTTTTCCTTCTACATTATTTATAATGTTTTGTATACTGTTTATGCCATGTATTAGGGATCCTAACGTTGTCCCTATTTTTTCTTCCATGATCTTTATCGTTTTAGATTTTATATTTAAGTCTTTCATCCACTTTGAGTTAGTTTTTCTGTATGGAGTGAGGTATGCGTCTTGTTTCATTTTTTTGCAGATGGATATCCAGTTATGCCAGCACCATTTGTAAAAAAAGACTGTCTTTTCCCCATGTAACTGTTTTGGGGCCTTTGTCAAATATCAACTGCTCATATGTGGATGGATTTATGTCTCGATTCTCAATTCTGTTCCATTGGTCCATGTATCTGTTGTACCAGTACCAGGCTGCTTTGACTACTGTGGCAGTATAATAGGTTCTAAAATCAGGTAAAGTAAGGCCTCCCACTTTGTTCTTCTTTTTCAGTAATGCCATATTTATCCGGGGCCTCTTTCCCTTCCATATGAAGTTGGTGATTTGTTTCTCCATCTCATTAAAGAATGTCATTGGGATTTGGATCAGAATTGCAATACATGTATAGATCGCTCTTGGTAGAATAGACATTTTTATAAGGCTAAGTCTTCCTAGCCACGAGCAAGGTATGTTCTTCCACTTACGTAAGTCTCTTTTGGTTTCTTGCAGAAGTATACTGTAGTTTTCTTTGTATGTCTTCTACATCTCTGGTAAGATTTATTCCTAAGTATTTTATCTTCTTGGGGGCTACTGGAAATGGCATTGATTTGGTGATTTCCTCTTCGATGTTCTTTTTGTTGGTGTAGAGGAATCCAACTGATTTTTGTACGTTTATCTTGTATCCTGATACTCTGCTGAACTCTTCCATTAGTTTCAGTAGTTTTCTGGAGGATTCCTTAGGGTTTTCTGCATATAAGATCATGCCATCTGCAAATAAAGATACTTTTACTTCTCTCTTGCCAATCTGGATGCCCTTTACTTCTTTATGTAGCCTAACTGCTCTGGCTAGGACTTCCGGCACAATGTTGAATAAGAGTGGTGATAAAGGGCATCCTTGTCTGGTTCCCCATCTCAATGGGAATGTTTTCACGTTCTGTTCACTTAGGGTGATGCTGGCTGTTGGCTTTCTATAAATGCCCTTTATTATGTTGAGGAATTTTCCTTCCATTCCTATTTTGCTCAGAGTTTTTATCATGAATGAGTGTTGAACTTTGTCAAAGGTCTTTTCTGCATCAATTGATAAAACCATGTGATTCGCCATCTTCTGTTTTATTTATGTGGTGGATTACATTAATTGTTTTTCTAATGTTGAACCATCCCTGCATACCTGGTATGAATCCCACTGGGTCATGGTGAATTATTTTTTTGATATGTTGTTGAATTCTATTGGCTAGAATTTTGTTGAGGATTTTTGCATGTATGTTCATGAGGGATATAGGTCTGTAATTTTCTTTTTTTGTAATGTCTTTACCTGGTTTTGGTATCAGGGAGATGGTGGCTTCATAGAATGAGTTGGGTAGTATTCCGTCCTTTTATATGCTCTGAAATACCTTTGGTAGTAGTGGTATTAACTCTTCTCTGAAAGTTTGGTAGAACTCTGCAGTGAAGCCGTCCAGACCAGGGCTTTTTTCCTTTGGGAGTTTTTAAATTACCTTTTCAATCTCTTCTTTTGTTATGGGTCTATTTAGTTGTTTGACCTCTGTTTGTGTTGGTTTAGGTAGGTAGTGTGTTTCTAGGAATTCACCCATCTCTTGTTGTTGTTGTTGTTGTTGTTAGGTACCATCGAGTCAGTTCCAACTCACAGTGATGCTATGCACAACGAATGAAACACTGCCCGGTCCTGCACCATCCTTACAATCGTTGTTATGCTTGAGCTCATTGTTGCAACCACTGTGTCAACCCACCTCGTTGAGGGTCTTCCTATTTTCTGCTGACCCTGTACTGTCAAGTATCGTGTCCTCCTCCAGGGACTGATCCCTCCTGACAACATGTCCAAAGTAGATGCAGTCTCGCCATCCTTGCCTCTAAGGAGCATTCTGGCCGCACTTCTTCCAAGACAGATTTCTTCGTTCTTTTGGCAGTCCACGGTATATTCAATATTCTTCGCCAACACCACAATTCAAAGGTGTCAACTCTTCTTTGGTCTTCCTTATTCATTGTCCAGCTTTCACATGCATATGATGTGATTGAAAATACCATGGTTTGGATCAGGCACACCTTAGTCTTCAGGATGACATCTTTGCTCTTCAACACTTTGAAGAGGTCCCTTGCAGCAGATTTGCCCAGTGCATCGCGTCTTTTGATTTCTTGACTGCTGCTTCCATGGCTGTTGATCGTGGATCCAAGTAATATGAAATCTTTGACAACTTCAATCTTTTCTCCGTTTATCATGATGTTGCTCATTGGTCCAGTTGTGAGGATTTTTGTTTTCTTTATGTTGAGGTGTAATCCATACTGAAGGCTGTGGTCTTTGATCTTCATTAGTAAGTACTTCAAGTCCTCTTCACTTTCAGCAACCAAGGTTGTGTCATCTGCATAATGCAGATTGTTAATGTGTCTTCCTGCAATCCTGATGCCCCGTTCTTCTTCATATAGTCCAGCTTCTCGTATTATTTGTTCAGCATACAGATCAAACAGGTATGGTGAAAGAATACAACCCTGACACACACCATTCCTGACTTTAAACCTATCAGTATCCCCTTCTTCTGTCCAAACAACTGCCTCCTGATCTATGTAAAGGTTCCTCAAGAGCACAATTAAGTTCTAGGTTTTCAAATTTGTTTGAGTATAGTTTTTCATAGTAATCTGGTATGATTCTTTTAATTTCAGTTGAGTCTGTTGTAATATCGCCCCTCTCATTTCTTATTCGGGTTATTTGCTTCCTCTCCTGTTTTTCTTTTGTCAGTTTGGCCAGTAGTTTATCAATTTTGTTGATTTTTTCAAAAAACCAGTTTTTGGTCTTATTAATTCTTTCAATTGTTTTTCTGTTTTCTATTTCATTTAGTTCAGCTCTAATTTTTATTCTTTGTTTTGTTCTGGTGGCTGTGGGTTTCTTTTGTTGCTCTCTATTTGTTCAACTTGTAGGGATAATTCTTTGATCTTGGCCCTTTCTTCTTTTTAGATGTGTGCATTCATTGATATAAACTGGCCTCTGAGCACCACTTTTGCTGTGTCCTAAAGGTTCTAATAGGAAGTGTTTTCATTCTCGTTGGATTCTATGAATTTCTTTATTCCATCCTTAATGTCTTCTATAATCCAGTCTTTTTTGAGCAGGGTATTGTTCAGTTTCCAAGTGTTTGATTTCTTTTCCCTGATTTTCCTGTTATTGATTTCCACTTTTATGGCCTTATGGTCAGAGAAGATGCTTTGTAATATTTCAACATTTTGGATTCTGCTAAGGCTTGCTTTATGACCTAATATTTGGTCTTTTCTAGAGAATGTTCCATGTGCACTAGAAAAGAAAGTATACTTGGTTGGTGTTGGGTGGAGTGTTCTGTATATGTCTACGAGGTCAAGTTGGTTGATTGTGGCATTTAGATCTGTGTCTTTATTGAGCTTCTTTCTGGATGTCCTGTCCCTCACCGAAACTGGTGCGTTGAAGTCTCCTACTATTATTGTGGAGCTACCTAACTCACTTTTCAATGCTGATAGAGTTTGTTTTATGTATCTTGCAGCCCTGTCACTGGGTGCATAAATATTTAATATGGTTATACCTTCTCAGTGTATTGTCCCTTCAATCATTATACAGTGTCCTTCCTTATCCTTTATGATGGACTTAACTTTAAAGTCTATTTTGTCAGAAATTTATATTGCCACTCCAGCTCTTTTTTGATTGTTGTTTGCTTGATATATTTTTTTTCCATCCTTTGAGTTTTAGTTTGTTTGTGTCTCTAAGTCTATGGTGTGTCTCTTGTAGGCAGCATATAGACGGATCTTGTTTTTTAATCCATTTTGCCATTCTCTGTCTCTTTACTGGTGCATTTAGTCAATTAAAATTCAGGGTAATTATGGATAAGTATGAATTTAGGGCTATCATTTTGATGTCTTTTTTTGTGTGTTGACAGTTTCTTTTTCCCACTTGATTTTTATGTGCTGACTAGATTTTCTTTACATATTCTCCTTTCCTCATATTTGTTGTTGTTCATTTTGTTTCTGCTGAGTCTGTATTTTTTCCTTGTATTTCATTTTGATGAGTAGGATAGTTTGTCTCCTTTGTGGTTACCTTATTATTTACCCCTATTTTTCTAAATTTAAAACTAACTTTTATTTCTTTGTATCACCGTATCTTCCTCTCCATATGGAAGGTATATGATTACATTTCTTAGTCCTTCTTTATTATTTTAATGTTGTCTTCTTTTGTATAATAACGTCGCTGTTACCCTGTTTTGGGCTTTTTTTTTTTTTTAATATAATCTTGCTTTTTTTTTTTTTATATTTTCCTGTCTGGGTTGACTTCTGGTTGCTCTGCCCAATGTTCTAGTCTTGGGTTGATACCTGATATTATTGATTTTCTAACCAAAGAACTCCCTTTAGTATTTCTTATAGTTTTGGTTTGGTTTTTAAGAATTCCCTAAACTTGTGTTTATCTGGAAATGTCTTAATTTCACCTTCTTATTTAAGAGACAGTTTTGATGGATATATGATTTTTGGCAGGCAACTTTTTTCCTTCAATTTTTTAAATATGTCATCCCATTGCCTTCTTGCCTGCATGGTTTCTGCTGAGTAGTCCGAGCTTATTCTTATTGGCTTCCTTTGTAGATGACTTTTCATTTAACCCTCGCTGCTCTTATAATTCTCTCTTTATCTTTGGTTTTGGCAAGCTTGATTATAAAATGTCTTGGTGACTTTAACATCTACCTTACGTGGAGTTCGATGAGCACCTTGGATAAGTATCTTCTCATCTTTGACAACATCAGGGAAGTTTTTTGGCAACAAATCTTCAACAATTTTCTCTACATTTTCTGGTACTCCAATCATTCGTAGGTTATTTCTCTTGATAGAGTCCCACATGATTCTTAAGGTTTCTTCATTTTTTAAAATTCTTTTATCTGATTTTTCTTCAAATATATTAGTGCCAATTGATTTATCTTCGAGTTCAGAAATTCTAGGAATTCTGCTCCTCTGACTTTATATTGAGTTGTCTAATTCTGTAAGTTTATTGTTAATCTTCTGAATTTCTGATTGCTGTCTGTCTATGGATTTTTCCAGCTTATTAAACTTTTCATTATGTTCCTGAATATTCTTTCTAATTTCTTCAGTTGTTTTATCTGCATATTGGCTTGTTCTGCGTATTGCCTCATTTCCTTCCTGATGTCTTGAAGGGTTCTGTATATTAAACTTTTGTATTCTGTCTCTGGTAATTCCAGGAATGCACTTTCATCTAGAAGATCCCTGGATTCTTTGTTTTGAGAGCCTGTTGAGGTGATCATGGTCTGTTTCTATATGTGACTTGATATTGACTGTTGTCTCTGAGCCATCTATAAGTTATTGTATTAGTTTATGCTTGCTTACTGTGTCGTATCTGCTTGCTTTGTTTTGTTTTGGTATACCCCTATGGGTTGCTTGAGTGAGCTAGCTTGATTATTTTCACCTTTGGAGCTCTCATGTCCTGTCCCCAGCTGGCTAGAGCTGTTATCAGGTATTTCAGTCTAGGAGTCCATTCAGTTTTCTTGTATGAATTCAGTTCAGGTTTCCAGGTAGCTGATCATCAAGTTTGTGGTACAGGCTCTGTCCTACAGTCTTAGAGGGGCAGGGGTCATTGGCATATATACCGATATCTGATTGCAGCAGGGGGTCACACTCTGAACAAGGCAGGGGGCTGAGAACCGACCCCCAAGTGTCTCTGAGGAAAACACGTCTCTGTTCCCTAGAGCATGGTGGTGGGTGGGTTCTGCAGAGGGACCATGGGCACCCAAATTTTTTGTTGTAAGGAGTGGGAGGTACCAGTTACCTTTGGACCCCTGTCTTGGGTGGCTAGGTGACCTGAGTGGAGCTACCAGTCCTTAGGTCCCTGATGCGGGTCGGTGAGGACCTTGTTTAATAGGGAAAGGAATGTCGAACATCAAACACCCACCTCTCCACTGAACAGCTGAAATGGCTGGAGTTTGCCAACAAAGGCCTATTCTCCCGAAATAGGTGCACAGAGGTCCACGCAGAAGGGAAAGGTGCTTAAGGTCCACGGGCGGTTTATGTCTGGATAGGAGCCGCTTCTTTCTTGATCTCCCCCAGTTAACGGAGCTAGCAAATTATCTTTTCCCCCCAGTTGCAAATTTTTTCCTTCCGCAAGGCCGGGAGGATGGCTCTAGGTGCTCACCAGGGTCTATCTCAGGCCCAGGGATTTAGCCACTGAAGTCGGCTTGGGGGTGGGGTGATGTGTGGTAAAATACGCAAGTACTTAGCTTTTGCTGAGAGCGCCATTCTCCTCAGGTTCCAGAGGTGTGAGTAGGCTGTGTGGTTGCCTACTTCTCCCTGAGGAAACTGCAGCGGAACACTAGTTCCAGCCTGCACCTGCCACCGCTGCCGCTCCGGGAATGGTGCCTGAGGGCTCCCCGCAATTCAGGTCTGGTAACTCCTCTCCGCTACTGAACGGCCTCTTCGTTCCTCTGCCCCTCGGTTCGTTGTCTAAGCTTACCTTTGATGCTCAGGGCTCCCAGCTTGTCACAAATATACTCGTTTCACTTGTGTTTTCTGGTCTTTGTTGTACAGAGGACTCGCTGGAAGCGTCGTCTATTCCGCCATCTTGATTCTGCCCTATGGTGCTTTTTTGATGAACAGAATTTTTTAAATGAAGTGTTAATGTGTCCATCTCCTTTCCCTTATTTTTTGGGCTTTTGGTATCATATCTAGAAAGGGCTTTCCTGAAATTATGCAAATATTATTTGTATTTTTTTCCAATACGTCTTTTAGAAATTTTATTTATTTTGCTATTGTTGTTGAGAATACACACAGCAAAACACACACCAATTCGACAGTTTCTACATTACAATTTTGTCCATTGATTACATTCCTCAAGTTGTGCAACCAATCTCACCCTCCTTTTCTGACTTGTTCCTCCCCCACTGACCTAAATTCACTGCAGAAAGCCTTATTTCTTGTAGTAACAAAATTGATACTGCCGAAAACCAAACACAGAGACTTACCACATGAGAAGGTGAAATACAACGTCAATTGAATTCTCAACCGCAAATGGTGTCTGAAGTTAAAGTGAGGGTATATTAAAGGAGGTATGAGGAAGAGGTATGGCCAAAGAAGTGAGGATATTTGTGTGTCATGTGAATGCTCACCAAAGGATGACCTCAGCAGAAGATTTTAACAAGTGGATAGGATTTTAACAAGGATGACACACCGTGTGGATATCAGTCAGCCGCCTTTCACAGCTACTCCTATCATTGCCCAATGGGCTCACAAACAAAGCAGCCATGGTAGTAGGGATGGAGGTTATACATGCGCTCAGCAACATGGACTTCCACTTACCAAAGCTGACTTGGGCACAGCCACTCCTGAGTGCCTAATCTGCCAGCAGCAGAGACCAACACTGAGTCCTCGATACGATACCATTCCTCGAGGTAATCAGCCAGCAACCTGGTGGCAAGTTGATTACATTGGACTACTTCCATCATGGAGAGGGCAGCATTTTGTTCTTAGTGGGACAGACACTTACTCTGGATACAGATTTGCATTCCCTGCATGCAGTGCTTCTGCCAAAACTACCTTCTGTGGAATTACAGAATGCCTTATCCACCATCATGATATCCCACACGGCATTGTCTTGGATCTAGAAACTCACTTCACAGCAAATGAAGTGTGAATATGGGCCCATGTTTATGGAATTCACTGGTCTTACCATTTTCCCCATCATCCTGAAGCAGCTGGCTTGATAGCCCGATGGAATGGCCTTCTAAAGACACAATTACAGTGCCAGCTAGGTGACAATACAATACAGAGGTGGGGCAATGTTCTCCAGGAGGCTGTGTATGCTCTAAATCAGCATCCAATATCTGGTGCTGTTTCTCTCATAGCCAGAATTCATGGGTCCAGTAATCAAGGGATGGAAATGGGAGTGACACCACTTACTATTACCCCTAGTGACCTAGTCATGAAATTTTTGCTTCCTGTCCCAGCGAACCTATGCTCTGCGGGTCTAGGGGTCTTAGTTCCAAAGGGAGGAATACTCCCACTAGGAAACACAACATTGATTCTACTGAACTGCAAGTTAAGAATGTCACCTGCCTACTTTGTGCTCCTCATGCCTCTGGGTCAACAAAGGAGGGAGTTTCTGTATTGGTTGGTTTGACTGATTGTGATTACCAAGGGGAAATTAGATGGATATTACATAATGGAGATAAAGAAGAGTATGTCTGGAATATACGAGACCTCTTAAGATGTCTCTTAGTACTATGATGCCCTGTGATTAAAATCAATGGAAAACTACAGCAACCCAATTCCGACAGACTACTAATGGCCCAGATGCTTCAGAAATGAAGTTTGAGTTACCCCATCAGATAAAGACCCATGACCAGCTGAGGTATTTACTGAGGCCAAAGAGAATATGGAATGGGTGGTGGAAGAAGTTTGTTCTAAATACCAGCTATGATCACCTGACCAGTTGCAGAAATGAGGACTGTAATTGTTATCAGTATTTTTTCCTTGTTTTGTTATACATGTATATTTGCGTGTATATGTGCGTATATAAGCACTGGTGGCAAAATGGTTAAAAGCTCAGGCTGCTAACCAAAAGGGTGGCATTTCAAATCCACCAGCAACTCCTTGGAAACCCTATGGGACAATTCTACCCAGTCCTATAGGGTCGCTGTGTGTCAGAATCAACTCAGTGGCATGCAACGACACCAATATATATACCTTTGTTTTCTTCCCTCCTTTAGTCTATTACTCATTATAAAATATAAGATGTAAATGGGGCTAGTGTGTTTTCAGTTGTATGCAAGTTAGTTGGAACATGTTAGGTGCAAGTATGACTCTACAATTGTCTTTACTTAGAGATTATATACGGTTAAAGAGATGTGTACAGGTGCCAAGTTTATAAGCGGTGGACTGTGATAGCTAATGTTATGTGTCAACTTAGGCCATGATTCTCAGTGGTTTGGCAGATATTAAATAATCATCCACCATTCTGTGATCTGATGGAAGCAGCCAATCAGTTGAAAGGGGAGTGGCCTGCATCCAATACATATGAGTGTTCTGGCAAAGCTCACGCTCCCTCAATCCTGCATCTGACTTATTGCCCTCTGACCTCTGGTTCTTGGGACGTGAGCTAACAACCTGTTGCCTGACCTGCAGATTTTGGGATTCGCCAGCTCCTGCAATCCAGTAAATCAGCCACCTTCCAAATGACCTGCGGTTTTGGGGTTCATCAGCCTCTGCAATCACATGAGTCAGTAGAAGCCTCATGCCTGAGGCCTGAATCACGGATTTGGATTTGCCAGCCTCAACAACTATGTGAGCCACTCTCGTGAAATAAATCTCTCTGTATATATTTATATAAACCCTTTACTGATTTTGCTCCTCTAGAGAACCCAACCTAAGACAAACTCAATCTGCAGGCTCTTCACAAAACTGTTATCAAGATTTGACTCTCTGTTACTACTTCTATATTCTTGCCTAATTATTTTAAAAAGAGCTGTATTAGAAAATAATTGACATACAATAAATTGCACATAGTTAAAGTGTACAACCTGATAAGTGTTGACACAGGCATGTCCATGAAAGCACTGCCACAATCAAGATAGTGAATATAACAATCATCCTTACCTCCTTTGTAATCCCTTTCTTCTTCCCCTCACTGTACCCTTCCATTTGATATACTTTCTGTCACTACAGATAAGTTGTAGTTTTTTTTTTTATTACCTTTTGGTCTGGCTTCTTTCACACAGTATAATTATTCTGAGATTAATCTACTTTGTTACTGTATTGTATTGCTCAGCAGTACTCCACCGTAAGTATATCACAATTTGGTTATTTATCTACTTGTTGATAACCACTTTGGAGAACAGTCTGCCAGTTTCTTTAAAAGTTAAGCATCCACCTACCACTGGATGTAGCCATTTCACTCTTAGGTATTTACCCAAGAGAAAGCATATGTCCATCTAAACACTGACATATGAATACTCCTGGCAGCTTTACCTGTATTGGTAATAATCTGGAAACAATCCATTTCATCAGTACCTGAATGGATAAATCAATTACCATATATCCATAAAATGGCCTCTTACTCAGCAATAAAAAAGAATAAACTCTTGATACATACAATAACACAGATTAATCTTAAAATAGTTATGTTGAATAAAGAAGCAAGACCAAAAATGGGTACTTATTTCCTGACTTCTTTTTTTCCTTTTTAAATTGTTGTAAAGATATATGTAACATATCATCTGCCATTTCAACACTTTTCAGGTGTATAATTTAGTGATATCAATTACATTAATCTTATCATGCAACCATCACCCATAATTGTTGCCAAATTTCCTATCATCATAAATAAAAACTCACTCACTCACAAAACAAAAACTCCTCTTTTTCCCCTCTCTCCTTCCCCTGGTTACAACTAATAAACTTTGGTCTCTATATATTTGCCTATTCTTATTACTTCATACAAATGAGATCATACAATATTTGTCCTTTTGTGACAAATACTTTTTTTTAATTGGCTACTTTTTTTTTTCCTCAATCATTATTTTCCTTCTACTCATTTAAAAAGGGAACACAAGGAATACTTTGTCTTCTCTTAGTGGTTATCCTTGAAATACATCTTTACCTTCAGTACACACAACACATGGATCTTAGAACACTGATCAACCCCTCCTGGCTTACATGCTATTGTAGGCCAGTAGTATTTAGTTCTACCTTGTTTGTTAACCACAATTTAGACATTATTATTGTTTCCTTCCACCAATGTTGGCTTAGATTTTACTCAAGTCTACCATTTTCTTTACTATTTCTTCTTTCATTTCATACCTTCCTTTTATGACCATTTTCTTTCTTCTTCAAATACATCATTTAAGACAATATTTTTTTAAAGTGTGGGTTGTGACCTATTGGTGAGTCTCTTTGTGTTTCTCATTCTATCGCTTGACAACAATGTGTGTATTTCTTCTTATTTATTTTGCTTGGGATTCCGTAGGCTCTTTAAATTTGAGCATTTGTGTTGTTTCATCAATTCTGACAATTTTTAATGGTATCTATTAACACTGCTTCATTCCCATTCTATGTTTTTTTTTTTTTTTTTCTGGGACTCTGATTTGGTCACCTCATGGTCTCTCTTGTATTTTCTATATCTTTTTATTTCTCTGTACGACCTTCTATGCAATTTCTTTCTCTTTTTAATAGTGTATTATCTCCTGATTTAGCCCAGCACATAATTTTTAAGTTCAGCTGTTATATTTTTTTATTTAAGATAGTCTATTCTTTTTTTAACGTGCCTGGTCACTTTTACCGTATCTTGCTTTTTATTCATGTTTTAGAATCCCTCTTTTATTAACCGGAGCCCAGGTGCACAAGGGTTAAGAGCTATGGCTGCTAACCAAAAGGCTGGCAGTTCGAATCCACCAATGGCTCCCTGGAAACCATATGGGGAAGTCCTACCCTGCCCTATAGGGTCGCTGAGTCAGAATTGACTTGACGGCAACAGGTTTGGTTTTATTAAACATATTAAACACATTTATTTTATGAACTATATTTCTAACAGCTGAAATCTCTGTACATCTGTTTCAGCTGTTTGTTGTTTCTGCTGACTCTTGCTCATAGTTTAGATTTTTTTCCCTCTTTATGTTTTGTCATCTTGCTGTGTGTGAGAACTTATTTTTTAGAATTCTAGCTCTGTGATTATTTGATAGCTGAGTATTTATGATTGTTTTTGCCCAGGTACCGAAGAACATTATAGACCCAGGTCCGTTTAAACTTAAAATCCTCTACTTGTGGCGTTTTAGGAACCACGCTAATATTGTAAATTAAGACCCCAAATCCAAGTAAATGTCAGCTGGCAATTATCAGGGAACATTTTAACTTCACCCAGGGCTGCAGGCCTTTGCAAGATGGCCTCTGATCAACCTCTAGCTTGTGTGGAACCCAAAGCTTTTTCCTCAGTCTTATGCCCCTTCATGCACAGAGCTTCTGTGCCAACAGGAATACACGAATGCCCCCCAAATACGCAGTGACTTCCGCAATTGTGTACCTCACAGGATGTACTTCTGTTTCATCCCTACCTCCCAAATTTCCCTTATTTTCTTACAGATTCATCCACTCATTTTAAAGGACTTTTTTATGTTGAATCTAGTATTTCACATGCTTGGTACAGTAAAGGATTCAAGAATTGTTGCTTATTATATTGTCAGAAGATGGAAATCTATTTATTACTTCTATAATTGCTTTGTAAAATTTAAAGGAAGGGTATTATATTTATTTTTGATACATTTTATTTTAGTGTGTTCAGTATAGTCCAAGCCTGTCAAGAGCACTTATAATCTTGATTGAATCTTTATATTAGCTTACCTTAGAAGCTGTATATCATCTGCAAATTTGTTTAAACTTTTCAGCCTTCACCCAAGTCACTGATCAACACAGCTTCTGACAAAAAGAAAAGCTTAACAATTAATTTTGACAATCTTTATAGCAAATCCAACATCTATTCTTAATGCTGTCAGATATATTGAATCACCAACTTAAATTTCCATCATAATCAAATACAGAAAAATTCCCCTACTCTAATTACTTCAAGTGGTAGACCTTTTTAGAAGTAATATTAAACTGAATGAAAAAATATATTTATCATCAAGGGAAACCAGCAGAAGCATGAAGCAAATTGGATGAGGGAAGTCTAAATCAAAAAACCAAGCCTGTCACCATCAAGTCAGTTCCAGCTCATAGCGGCCCTATACGACAGAGTAGAACTGCCCCACAATGTTTCCAAGGATGTAAATCTTCACATTAGCAGACTGCCTTATCTTTCTCCTGTGGAGCAGCTGGTATGTTTGAACTGCCAACCTTTCTGTTAACAGCTGAGTACTTAACCACTGTGCTACCAGGGCTCTCCTTAACTACCCTAACCTCCAAAATTGCCATGAGTCCCCATCTCCCACGGGAAGAAACACAACTTACTTAAATTAGTATCTTCAGGGCCAATGTTAATAAAAAGGCTGTGCAAAGCGTTTCCTAATTTAAGAACACTGTAGGGGAAACCCTTGTGGCGTAGTGGTCAAGTGCTATGGCTGCTAACCAAAAGGTTGGCAGTTGGAATCCCCCAGGTGCTCCTTGGAAACCCCATGGGGCAGTTCTACCCTGTTCTATAGGGTCGCTGTGAGTCGGAATTGACTCAGCGGCAGAAGGTTTGGTTTTTTGGTTTTGGCCTTCTATTAGATCTTTTGGTAAAATTTTAGCTTTTTCATCCTTTTGCTGTCTTATAACGGAGCCCTGGTGGCTCAGTGGTTAAGCGTTCGCCTGCTAACCAAAATGTTGGCAGTTCAAATCCACCAGCTGCTTCTTGGAAACCCTATGGGGCAGAGTTCTACTCTGTCCCATAGTGTCACTGAGTCAGAATCAACTCAACAGCTTCGGGGTTAGTTTGCATTGTTTTATAAAGGAGCCCCGGCAGTTCTAATCTGTCCTGCAGGAGGATCTGACGTGACTCAAAGGCAATGGGTTTTTGGTTTTTATCGTTTTATAGCACAAAGCTTAGAAGAGGGAAAGCTTGAGGGTTTCTGCTTTTAACAGCATCATGAAAATCTGTCGCTAGGTTTTTTGTTGTTTGTTTCTTTTCTCTCCTTCACCATACTTTTAGTTTACATCTTTTACTAATATCAGTAATCAATGTCAACTTTTGTAAAATTTTTACCTCCGACATCAACATAAGGCCAGGGGTGTGTGTGTGTGTGTGTGTGTGTGCACGTGTACGTGCGTGTGTGTGCGTGTGTTTACACGTTCCCATCAGAAATAAATGAAGACTTACACTTCTCGCCTTTAATGCACTGCTCCTGCATGAAGAATGTATAAACCACTGATTTTGGATCTGCATCTTTATTTTTCTGAGCAGCAACTATGGGTTTAAATAAAACACTTAGCTCCTGTTGTTCTTTCTTCTCAATATTTGATGTATATCCTGCAATAATGTAGTAGAAAAAGTACAGCCTTTGGAGTCACGTAGATCTGTGTTTAAATCTCAACCTCCCCAATAACTGTCTAATCTGAAGCAATTCACTTTATCTCTCTGAATTTGTTGGGGGAATAATACAGCGGCTCCCAATCGGTAGCTGCAAGACTCACATCCTGTGTAAACATGATTTAATTTTATATGTGCAGTGCCTAGGACAGTGACTGCCACGTAATGTGTACTCTGTTATGTAAGCTCTCTTTTTGTGTAAGTTGGTACTTCATTTTCACTTTGCATGATCTTTCGAAGGATTTTTCAGACTAAATTTTCTTAAATCCTAGCCTTGACAGAGTTCTGTGGTTTTAATCAACAATTATCAGCAATATACATAAAATACTTTCAAAATAGCAGTATACCAATAATACTAATGAATATATCCCACTAAGATGGTACAGTCCAAAATCTATGTTCTAAAGTCACTAGATATTGTTCCTTTTCCTGTGTGGTTATATCATCAAAATATTAGTTACATAAACTTCCTTCAGTTCCTTTTCAGATTTTTCTTTTCATTCCCACTTTTTAATCTAATTTTACTTTTGTATATGTACGCATACATGATTCCAAGGTCAAAACTGTATAAACAAGTTATATTTAGAAAAATTTCTCTTCCATCACTGGTATCTTTCGCTTGTTCCATCTCTCTCTCTGCCTGTGGGTTACTCTAATACTGTTTTCTCCCCCCCAACCCCACCCCCCACTCTACAAGGTATCCTTGAGATCATTCTACATTGGTACATAGAGAGTTTCTCCATTCTCTTTTACTGTGTTGTTTGGATGTACTTTACTTCATCTAATCATCGGTACACACCAAGTTTCCACATTCTTTTATGACTGTATAATATTCCATACTGTTGTTGTGAGATGCCATCAAGTCGATTCTCACTCACAGCGAGTTCGTATGACAAAGCAGAACCACCCCATAGGGTTTTCTTGGCTGTAATCTTTACGGAATCAGATGGCCAGGTCTTTCTCCTGAGGAGCTGCTGGGTGGGTTTGAACTGCCAACCTTTCTTCACCACCTGGACTCCTTCATATAGTCCCATATTAATGGGCATTTTGGTTGTTTCCACTCTTTGCTAGTACAGATAATGCTGCCATGACTAACCTTATACAAATGCCAGTTTATATTTTACGTTAATGTGTCTTTGGAATAGATTCCTAAAAGTTAGATGCCGGGGTTAAAGGGTAAATGCGTATGTCATTTTGCTAGATATTACCAAATTGCCTCTCACAGGATTTGTGCTTTTGTATTCCTACTAGCAATGCATGAAAAAGCATGGTGCCCCACAGTATACAGAGTATGTTGTATAACTTTTGGATGAGAAATGGTATCTTAGTACCACTTTAGTTTGCATTTCTCCTTGTATGACTGAAGTTGAACATCTTTATGTCTGTCATCTTTTTCTGTGAACTCTCTGTTCATATCTTTGGTCCATTTTTCTATTGCCATGATGGTCCGTTTGACTTGATTTTTAGGAGGTTGTTTTCATTAAAGGGACTGGCTCTTTGTGATAGAAGTTCCAAATACTTTTCCCCACTTTATTACTTCTCTTTTGACTTTGCTTATAGCATTTTTCACCATGTAAAGGTTTTTTTTTTTAAGATAGTAAAATTTATCATGTTTTTATTTCTTCTGGCATTGAGTCATAGTTAAAAACTCCTTGGCTTACACATTCCTACATTTTTTTAATAAATGCTGCTCCGTGGCTGTTTTTCTTTGTTCGTGCTATTGGCAAGTCTGCGGCTAACCTCATCTTTCTGCCTGGAAGCCCAGGGGAATTTGTCTTACTATCTTGAAAATCCAATAGTTTTACTAGGGACATGACTTGGAGTTGATCATTCTGGATCAATTTTCCCAGGACACAATGAGCCCTTTCAATCTGTAGATTTGAGTCTTCTCTGATTTCTAAAATGTTTTCTTCGGTTAAAGTTTTAAACATTAGCTCTGATTCATTGGCTCCCCACCCCCACCCCCACCCCTACCCCCAGGAACTTTAATTTTTATGTATCTTCTACATCCATCTTATTTACTCATTTTCTGTATCACTTTCTCTGGGATTCATTTATGTTTCCTCACTTAATTTTCTTTCTCTCGGCTGTTCTCACACCTTTCCTCAACGCCCCTCATATTTTCAGTCAAATCAATTCTTCCTTGGCACCTTGGAATTTACCTTCATTTTAAAAAGATCATTTTTGTCCTTTTCATTTTACTCACTCAGCTTAGTAAAGTCACTTCTCACATTTTCATCTTTTTGTCCATTTCTTTTTCAGTTTTTAAACTGGGATTTGAAATTTTTATTTCTGCAAATGCTTGTCGAAAAGATTTTATCCAGCTGGAGGTCTTGTGCTACAGCAGCTCAATGATTGGGGAGCCTTTTCATCAGATAAAATGTTTCTCATTTTATGTTTTCTACTTACAGTAACTTTATATGTATGCTGTCTGCCATTTTCTATTTATTTCCAAATGTTTTAATTTTCCTAAGCCAGATAACAGCTGTATATACACAAAAATGGGGCATTTGGATGACTTACTAGGTTTCTTAATTCAACCTTCTGTTGGTTTAAGAAGTATTTTCAATCAATGACTATTTTGTTTCTTTAGGGTCCTTAGTTCCTACTACTTTTTCTTCTTCTTCACCATTAAGTCTCTGGGAAGGTGGTGCCTAAAGCAGCAAGGACAAGTACCCTTCCTTTCGTCTAACAGTTCTCAAACCTGTTCTCAGTATTTCCCAGTTAAGGGTGGGGCTTCTGTTTCTGGGAGTTACTTTCTGTGTTCAGCTGCCCCCAGAAACTCTTTCTCTCTCCTCCTTTCTACATAGTCTCCACCTGACTTGCCACTTCAATGTGGGGTCCAGAACTGGCTCTGCTTCATTTTACTGTTTATTTCCCTACATGAGAATAATGTTGGCTAGGCATGGGTGATTGTTGCTCTCCTTATAGAAGGAAGAGATTTAAGGGTAAGCACTGCCTGCTAACCAAGAGGTTAGCGTTTCGAACTCACCAGCCACTCCGAGGGAGAAAGATCTGGCAGTCTGCTTCAGTAAAGATTTACAGCCTTGGAAACCCTGTGGGGCAATTTTACTGTCTTACTGGGTTACTATGAATCGGAATGGACTTGACAGCTTTAAGATAGAGAGATTTGTATTTACACAGGGGCCATTATCCTATGCTAACTTGGAGGTGGATTTGAAATTTTATTTTTTAAAAAATTATTTTCTACTTTTACTGTAGTGTGGTAACAATTTTGTTCAGCTATTTCCAATTTTGGAATTTATTCAGGTTTCTTTGTGGTCTAAATATTAATTTTTATAAGTGCTCCAAGTGCACTTAAAAAGGTGTATTCTTTTTAGTGGATTTGGACTTTGATATATAGCAGATCTACCTTACTGATCATTTATGATTACTAAATCTTGTCCACTTAAGGTGGCTTATTTGAGAGAGAGAGATGTTAAATTAGTACCATGTTTCTATTTCTCCTTACATCTTGTAGCTTTTATTTTACAAACGTTATTGATGTTACTTGGTACACAGACATTTTAAAAAACCTTCGTTGTGAATTCTAAAAATGTCCTTCATCTTAATACATTTGGCCTAAATTCTACCATGTCTGAAACAGATGACAAATCCTGTTTGTTAAAAATTTATATTGATCTGGTATATCTTTGCCCTCCCCTTTATTACTATTGTTATTGTGAAATATTGTTAAATTTCATATCATTTTTGTTGTTAGGTGCCATTGAGTAGATTTCAACTCATAACGGCCCCATGAGACAGAGCAGAACTGCCTCATAGGGTCTTCTAGGCTGTAATGTTTTCAGTAGGAGCTCTGGTGGCACAGTGGTTAAGCACTCGGCTGCTAACCAAAAGGCTGGTGGTTTGAACCCACCAGCCGTTCTGCAGGAGAAAGACGTGGCAGTCTGCATCCATAAAGATTTCACCCTTGGTAATTCCACAGGACAGCTCTACCCTGTCATATGGAGTCACTATGAGCTGGAATTGACTTGACGGCAACAGGTGGAGCTAGATGTGTCTTTCTCCTGTGGAGTCGCTTGGTGGGTTCAAATCACCAACCTTTCGGCTAGCAGCTGAGTGCTTAATTGTTGAGCTACCAGGGTTCCTTTTACTATCATTAATCCTACTTTCTAAAAGTATGTCTTTTGTACAAAGCATATAGTTGGATTTTGCTGTTAGCCAATCTGAAAATCTTTCTTTTAAATGAGTTGAACCCATTTACATTTACTGACACACCTGAAATTTTTTTTGTGTTGCAATACTGTTCCATGTTCTAATTTGTGTATGTACTGACAGACTATATAACATTTACATTGCATTTTATCACCATTATCCCCATCTTTTAATCTTAGTGCCACACATATATTCAATGCTCACCACTGGACCTTACATTAAAGATTCTCCAATCATTTCCTGGTTCTCTGAAACTCGTTCTCTAGGTTATTCTTCAGGAGGAATCATGTATCCTAGAATCCTTTCATGTTTAAATGTCAGTCTGTGTCCTGAATTCTTGAAGGATAATTTGGTTAGATATGAAACGTTTTATTTGTTGAATTTTTTTTTAAATGTTGCTTTGTTATTATCTGGCATAAAATGTTGATGTCAAGGAATCTAATCCAATCTTTTTTTATAAGTGACAATCTTTGCGTGGATGCAAAAAGTTTTTTTTTCCCCTTTATTTTTTAAATCCAACAGTTTTACAAGAATACATCTCAATGTTAACTGTTCAGAGTTAATTCCTCGGATTCACAGTGTGCCGTTACAACATATGTAGTTTTAAACATTCTTTTAAGGAAAGTGTTCTTGAATTAAACTTCTAATATTTGTTCTATTCCATTGCTTTGGTTTACTTTTGGGGAACTCCAATTACAAGTATTTTGGCTTTTTTAAAATCTGTCTTCTTTGTCACTTTCTTGACTCCTTTAAAAAAATCTTTGGTATTTTTCACTATCCTCTATTCCTCTTATTGTGCTTTCTGTGATATATATATACTTTCATTCTAATTTAATCTTGATTAAATTTCTTCCTTTTCCTAATTTCTTCCTGAGTTCTATCAGCTCTCATTATATATACATATATATATGATCTACCGTCTTATTCTTGAGCTCTTCTAGTTCTGTTTTGTGTTCTTTCAAAGATTCCACCTTATTTTCTCTTATTTCATTTTTAAATTTAGATTACTATTTTCATGTGCTTTTTCTGCTTTGTTTTCATTACAGGATGTGATGTTATGTGGTTCATTTTTGTTTTTTCTTATAACTTAGAACGTAGTTATATTCCTTTTCCCCACATATTTATGTTTTCCTGGACTAATTAAAGAGGAGGTTACTGTGTTATACTGTATGGACACCATAAGATGTTTCTAAGTCCATTCTCCAGTTGAGGGGTATTTGGGTTGTTTCCAGTGTTTGGTGGTTATAAATAAAAATGTTATAAATATTCACAGGGAGGCTTTTGTGTGAACACAGGCTTTCATTTCACGTTTTATGAGAAAAGCGTAAGACCAGTCATTGGGGAAATGCAAATTAAAGTCATAATAAGATATATATACCTCTTAGAATGACTAAAATCTAAAAACAAACAAACTTAAAATGCCAAGTGCTGGCAAGGATGATAACTTATTGGCGCTCTCATAATTGGCTGATAAATTTCAACATGAGAGTGGATCGCTAGGCCCTAAGATAAGGGTATGCTTAACTTTGTAAGAAACTGGCAAACTGTCTTCCAAATGGGTATACTATTTTGTATTCCTATCAGCAAGGTATGAGAGCTCCAGTTGTTTCACATCCTTGTCAGAACTTGGTATTGTCTTTTTTGGGGGGGTAAGGGGGACACACTGAAAATTTTCCTAGAAAGGGTGATTGGGCACACATACTTTTGTGTCTTGATGCACTCTCACAAGCTGTTTTCTAGAAAAGTTACATCAATTTATATTTCTACAAATAGTGGTTAACCATTTTTATCTCATTGTACCCTAGTCAACAGAATGTTACTTTAGAAAGGTTAAAAAGACTGTTTTAAGGTTTATCCCTTTAATTACAGGTTAAATTTTTTTCATGGTGGACATTTGTGTTTGTTCTTCTGTGATGATGAGTTCATGTCCTGTGCTCATTTTCTATTTATTTATTTATTTATTTTTTACTGATATAACATAAGGCGTACACTCCCCAGAGGTATAAATCACACTTTATATGTAAAGCAAGGTATGTCCACCTCTGACCTCCCCACTCAATTCTTTACTCTGTTTGAAATATACTTCATGTGAGTAAACATTTATCAAATGTCAACTATATGCAAAAAACCTCCCCTAGACTCCAGTGAACACTATGAGAAACAAAATATAGAAGCTATATAAATTAAGAGGGATTCTGTAGGGCAAAATTGTTTGCATTTGACTACTAACTCAAAAGCTGGTGTTCAAATCCACCCAGCGTGTTTTGGAAGAAAGGCCTGGTGATTTGTTTCCATAAAGACTACAGCTAAGAACTCTGGAACAGGTCGGGTCACCATGAGCTGGAACTGACTTGACAGCAATAGGTTTATAAATTAAGAATTTGAGTATAGGGTTGTTGTTGTTAGCTACCATGCTGTCAGCTACTGTTCAGTTGGCCCTCAACTCATGGTGACCCCTTGTGTTAGAGTAGAATTTGCCATTGGCTGCTAACCTAAAGTTTGGAGGTTCAAACCCACCCAGTAGCTCTACAGAAGAAAGACCTGGTGAACCACTTCTGTAAAGATTACAGTCAAGGAAACTCTATGGAATATAAAAAAATATAGGGTGTTGTTATTAGGCACCGTCGAGTCCCTTCCAACTCATAGCAATCCTATGTACAACAGAATGAAACACTGCCCGGTCCTGTGCCATCCTTATAATCATTGTTATGCCTGAGCCTGCTAGTGCAGCCACTGTGTCAATCCATCTTGTTGAGGGTCTTCCTCTTTTCTGCTGACCCTCTACTTTATCAAGCATGATGTCCTTCTCCAGGTACTGATCCCTCGTGATAACATGTCCAAAGTAGAAGAGATTAATTCTGATCAAATAGAACCTTACTATACTTCTAGGAGGAGGCTGAGCTAGATATGAAATACAACAATGAAGAAGAAAGTAATTCTTGGCAGTGGGCACAGAGAGAGAAGGAAAGTACAAAGTAGTTCTAAGTTTGCAAGTAATCAATGTAGGCTGTAATATGGAGGGGCACAAGCTACCCTTTACTGCTTGGAGTGGCACAAACTACCCTCCTTTACTGTGACGGTTAAGGTTATGTGTCAACTTGGCTAGGCCATGATTCTCGGTGGTTTGGGAGTTTTGTGATGATGCAATTTGGCAGTTATGTAATGATGCAGCAGCCATCCTCCATTTTGTGATCTGACAACAACAGGATATCAGTTGAAAAGGGAGTTTCCTTGGGGGTGCGGACTACATCCAAAATATATGGCCGTTCTGGAAAAGCTCACTCGCTCTGGAATCTTCACCCGGCTTGTCATCATCTGACCTCAGGTTCTTGGGACTTCAGCCTGTCGTCTGACCTGCCAATTCTGCAGCCAGCTACCTGCCATCTGACCTGCCAATTTTGGGGTTCATCAGCTTTTGCAGCCCACGAGCCAGCAGCCCATTGTCTGACCTGCCAATCTTGGGTTTGTCATCCCCTGTAACCGCATGAGTCAGGTGAAGCCTCCAGCCTGACGCCTAACTATTGACTTGGGACTTGCCAGCCTCCATAACCGCATGCGCCATTTCCTTGAGACAAATCTCTCCCTCTCTCTATGCTTCACTGGTTTTGCTTCTCTAGAGAACCCAGCCTAGAACACTTACTCTCTTCAAAGTAATACTATCAGTAACCTGATGGAAGCATCAAAAGTTCACGAAAACATAACAGAAATGATCAAATTGCCACTTTGAATTTTTTTTAATAATGTAAAAATAACTTTTCAAAAATTAATGTTGGGAATAAAATACTACCTCTACTACCACTTGCAATACATTTTAGTCTTCAACTTAAGTATGTGGCATCCTGGCCCACCCATCCTCTGCAGGAAGGTAGCAGAGCAAGTTAGGAGCTTGGCCCCTGACAACTTTGCAAAGCAAGGTACTTTTAGGTATTATCAATTCAGACTCTTTTTTTTTTTTTTTTTTGGTCACAATAATTTTGAGTTTTTCTCACAGCAGCCAACTAATACAAATTCCAAACTGAGGAGTGTGGGTTTTGTCAGTAATACAAGGGCAAATAAAATGTCTTTTAAAAATGGAAAAAAGGGCCCGATTTAGGGTAGTGGGAGTGAGAACAGAAAGATGAATAGGAAAGCCATTTTGCAAGTGGAACGTATAGACTATCCAGTTGGGTGAAAGGAAAACGGAAGAATCTGAAGTTTCAAATCTGAGCCACTCAGAAGGTGCCGATACCATTAGTTAAAACGGGAAACATGAAACGGAGTTGTTTTATACAAAGTTAGTGTATGACTGCCCAAAAGGCAGTGAGAAATGTGGGTTACAAGCCCAAGGGAGCAGAACTTCATCTAGGTTTAGGACTCATTTACATAAAGATGACAGCTTAAGCAGCAGTAAAAAATGAGATTATGAAGGGAAAAGTCATAGGAAGTTTACCCGGAAAAGGCAAAACACTGGTATTTCAATTTCTCCATTCTTTAAAAAATTAACCGTTGAAGTGGAATGATATGTTTCAGATGTTTGTCTTGTGAGCATTTTCCACTATTAATGGAAATCCTCAGGATTCAGGAACGCAGTTTTAATTAGCTGAACATCACTAGCTGCAATGATTTTGATTTCTACATGGTTTAAATTTTTTTTTTTATTTTCAGTCATATATTGTTTAATTTATACCCATAATGGTCATATTGGTTAAAGACTCTAAAGGTGAAATATGCTAAGTTAATAAAGAATACAGAAATACTTCAGCAAATTCATCTCAAAATGTTCTAAAAAGTGACATTTATATGACCAAATTTATTATAACACAGCTAGGTAGTTCTAGTACTCCAAAAAATACTGTTAAGAAGAGAAAATGATACTATATACAATTTGGTTTTTCAGTTATTGAGGAAGCAAATCGGTCATATTTTGTTATGGATTGAACTGTGTCCCCCCAAAATATGTGTTGAATTCCTAGTCCTTCTGTCTGCAGTTTTCCTGTTTGGAAACAGGGCTCGTCTCCTGTTATGCTAATAAGGCCATACCAGTACAGGGTGGATCCTAAGTCTAACCACTTTTGAATTACAAAAAACTAGAAGAGAGGCAAAGACACAGATGGAGGAAGAGGAAAGCAGATGGAGATAGATGTATCTACAGACCCAGAAACTCCAAGGACTGTAGGCTATTAGAAGCTGAAATAAACCTCCTGCTATTGCCTCACCCTCAATTTGGACTTCTAGCGACATGAACTGTGAGAAAATAAATTTCTGTTCTTTACAGCCATCCACTTTTGGTAATTTTTTCTTATGGCAGCTCTAAGTAACAAAGGCACATGTCAAATGTGTTATTTAGAGAAGTGCTTACGATCACTCTAAAATCTTCACTCACAAAATTTCTTAGGTTTTTACAGTGCCAAATGCAAGAATTTCAAAGAACAGATCCTGAGAGTAGTTTTTATTGATTTTTTTTAATGCTGAATCAGGTAAGTGAAATTTAATCTACCTTCCGTCACAAAACACCACATTTACTTAAAAGGTGTTATCCCTTTAAGAGTGTTATCAATTTGTTCTCTTACAGTTAAACTTCACACATCACTTGATAATGGAAAAAGTCTAAATTTGTACATATTATGATTACATTGGAATATAACCTTTAATATATTAATCTAAATGAAAATCATTTTTAAAGTCACCTACTACAGTTCACACAAAAATGACAAAAAAATTTCTAAGGATCTTCAGAAGATTATATAGTATGAAGTCTAGAATATTGTATTCTTCAAAGAAAATTTTAAAAATATCTCATTTATTTTAAAATA
Organism: Elephas maximus indicus; assembly: GCF_024166365.1. Lineage (NCBI taxonomy): Eukaryota > Metazoa > Chordata > Mammalia > Proboscidea > Elephantidae > Elephas > Elephas maximus. The sequence continues at coordinate 29,145,886 of NC_064832.1, read as the reverse complement.
TTCATCTATTTAAAAGTACAAATATTCACGCAATATAAAAACCAAACCCAGTACCGTCGAGTCGATTCCGACTCATAGCGACCCTATAGAACAGAGCAGAACCGCCCCATAGAGCGCCTGGTGGATCCGAACTGCCAACCCTTTGGTTAGCAGCCGTAGCACTTAACCACTATGCCACCATGGTTTCCAAAAGGTGAAGTGGAGGTGTCAGGGATTGAACCAGGGACCTCATCCGTGCGAAGCACATGCTCTGCCACTGAGCTACACCCCGATTCATGCAATATAGTAAATGTATAGTTGCAGTATTTTGACATTAAGTCATGTTAAAAAGAAACTAAAAAAGTAATAAATTATCCTCAGTAGAAGAGATTTAATGCCCTGAAATTAAATTTGATATTCATCTATCAAGATTACATGTGTTCAAGAAAACAAGGCAAATAGAGCATTACTGAAGACACATCTTAATTATCTAAATTTTTCTCTGGTAACCAGAACCAACCAGTTGCTGTCCAGTCAATTCCAACTCAAGGCCAGTTCAAGTGTGCAGAGTAGAACTGCACTCCAGAGTTTTCAAGGTTCTGACCTTTCGGAAGCTGACGGCCGGGCCTTTTTTCCAAGATGCCTCTGGGTGGGTTTAAACAGCCAATCTTTAATAAAAAGTTAATGACGGAGCACTTAAATGTTTGCACCACCTAGGGGCTCCCTGGAAACCCTGGTGGCATAGTGGTTACATGCTACAGCTGCTAACCAATAGGTCAGCAGTTCAAATCTACCAGGCTCTCCTTGGAAACTCAATGGGGCAGTTCTACTCTGCCCCATAGACTCACTATGAGTCAGAATGGACTCGATGGCAATAGGTTTTGTTTTGGTAGGGGCTCCTTCTCTATGGTACCAAGCCCATGCCCAAACCCAGTGCCCTCAAGTGGATGCCAACTCATGGAAACCCTGGTGGCGTAGTGGTTAAGTGCTATGGCTTCTAACCAAAGGGTCAGCAGTTTGAATCCGCCAGGCGCTCCTTGGAAATTCTATGGGGCAGTTCTACTCTGTCCTAAAGGGTCGCTATAAGTATGAGTCTCTATGGTAAGATCTCCTGAAGAGAAGTCTCCCAGAAAAGAATTATGAATCTACCTTTAATATTATTTGTAGGCATAAACTGGAAACAACAAATTTAGTCCAAGCAAACTGAAAGTCAAGTTTTCCAAAATATTTTTTTAGTTAGGCCAAAAAGTTCGTATCTATACCTCCCAATAATATGCTGGATTACTCACTCAACAGTTACTGTGTAAAAAATATATATACAGTCATATTATTGGTCAACGAGATACAAATATTTATAGTAAACATTTACTGAGGTCCTACTACGTTTCATTGGTGTTTTTTAGTCAGTAATCTCTTACTTGGTAGGAAAGCCTGCACTAATAGGTACCTTAGCCACCAATTCAATACCAAGTTACTGATATCTGGACCATCTGAACGCTTGCAAAATAGTTTTTATAAGGCTCATTGATAAAGAAAAGCAAATAAAGAAAAAAATTAAAGTTTTAAATTCTTCAGTTTTGTTCACTGTGGTTTTCTTTAGTACTCCTGTCACAAACATCTACATCATGTATTGTGTCATCAGTCAGCCTTAAAAAACTGAAAGCTAAATTCAAGATAAGCATATATGCTTGCTTCTCATGTGTGTCAAAACTGCTAAAATTGATCACAAAATACTCGCCTTTCATCGGCTTGGTTTATGAATTCGATAAATTAACCCCTCAAATGAAAAACAATGCGTGCTTTCTACTTCGATTTAAAAAAAGAAAGGGGGGGTACAAAACGAGGTAATTCCGTTCTACTTCCTCCCACCCCAAAGAGCTCAAGAAGTTAAGGTGCTTTCCACAAACGCCTCCCCACTGCCCATGACGAAGCAACCACAGCATGTCATGGCAGATTCAGGTACTTATTAATCTTCAACAGACCGCAAAGAGCGGAATCAAGATTTAACATTATTCTTCCTTCATCCTTCACTTCCATTGTTTCTGCAAAGACTTTTATGTAACCACCGCTTTCTCGCTTTCAAAAAAGACCGCTGCAGGAACGCTGGGCACACTAACGAAAACTGCCCAAACGCAGAACCTTCACACCCGCTACTACCAAAGGAAAACCTTAGTCAAAGGGTAACCATCGAGAACAAACACTCGTAGTAGTAGTTCCCCTGCAAACGACAGAAGATGAAGAGGTCTCATCCGAATCTCAGAATAGTGGTAAGGCATCTCCCTCTATGCCTTCCATTACCACCCTTGTTCCTTTCTGAATCAGGCAGTCCATCGCCATCCTCTTTTGTCAATAAAGGGGGCTGATGAATAGAATCTTCCCGAGACAAAAAATACCTCCCATAATCCAAGGAATCGATGTTGAGGCATCGGAGCCGCCGCCAAGCCCCCAGCATGACGAACAAACCAAAGCCTGGACTCCCCACCAACACAACTCCTCCCCCTTCTCGCCGGGAAAACCTTTGCTCTTAAGCAAGGGTGAAGGTGCCGGGTCTACTTCCTCAGGTCGCTCTTCTCCCTCACTGCCCCCCTTAAGACCCCTCTACAACGGCGAGCCCTTATATAAGCTTTCCACCCCCAAGAAGCCCAGTCCTAGCCACACACAAGATGGCAGTCACGCACCTACCGGAGGAAACAGCTGCGCCACCACTCCAGCGATGCCGGCTACTAGACTGCGGGTAACCCCATTGGCCCAGCCAGGGAACGCGACACAACCCGAGAACGATGACAGCCAATCGGAAGGCGGCGCGCCCAGATGCCAAGCCCTCAGTGTTGGCGGTGCGCTTGCGGAGCCTCTGAGGCGTAGACCAGGTGGAGTGTGCAACCAATGGGCTCTTCTGGCTGAGGTAGTAGGGACTGTTTGCGTCAGGCTCCTGTTTGGAGATCATGTTAGGTAGACCTAGACGTTTGAAATTTGCTCTCCTCCCTCCCCTGGCTTAGGCGGAACAGTTATCACTGAGGTGATGGCTAGTAAGTGGTGAAGTACTTCCCGGCCAGGTTGCACCCGGCGCCCTGGGGTCTCGGGGGCGAGTAGTCGGCGAAGAGCCCGGTCCGCGTGGAACCCAGCATCGCCAGCGAGCGGGCAGAGCGCAGCCCTCGGATCTGGCACGCTCGGAACTCCCCGTGGTGGGCGGCGAGGAAAACGCAGTGGAGCCAGCGTACCTTCGGCTGAGGCTGCACGAGGACGGGAACACCGCCGAGCCTTCGGCTGCGTGAGTGGTGGCTGGACTCCATCCCTTGCAGCCTCCCTTCTTCCATCAACGTGCAGTCCCAGGCTGGGGAAGGGACCGCGGGCACACTGAGTTCTTAACCCCATTGCATCCTTTCTCGGTCCACGCCGTAATAAGAAGTGATTCCTAAGAGGCTGGGAGCCTTAGGCTGTAAAAGGGGCTGCAAGAAATGGTCTGCAGCATAAAATCCAGAAGCAGAACTGGGAGGTTAAACCACTGAGCCGTTTCACAGGTAAGACTACGCAAGCCCTAAGTAAGTGAAATCATTTACGCTAGATCACGGAGTGGAGATCGGACCCTAAGGGCTCCTGACTCCTAATCAACTGCAACCAAATAATTACCCAATAGGTAATGAAATACAACGTGGGACCGTATGTAATTAACTGCACCTCGGCTTGTGGAAACCTACAGTCAGTTCCGTACATATTAATGAATGAGGCCAAGCAGAGCTAACTTTGAGGCGGTAAAGTGAGTGTTCAAGAACAGAGGCTCTGAAGCCAGCCTGCGTGGTTCCTTGTTCTCTCTGCCACTTACTTGTGTCAGGCCTTAGTTTCCTCTTCAGAAATACAGGCATGCTAATTTAATTCATATGTCGTTACGCAGATTAAATACGAACACGTGAAATGTTTAGAAGTGTGCCTGACACATGGTTTATATTCTTTAAACGTTCATTATTAACATTATAATTATTTTAAGCATAAGGAACCGAGAAGAAATGAACACTGTTGCTTTAGAGCCTAAAAGGAACATAACTTGAAGCAAAGGAAACTGACTTTTCTGTCAAAATGAAAAACAGAATGAGAGGGGAAAAAAGGAACAAAATTTTAAAAAATCCTAGTTTCATTCATAACTATTAACACTGGCTATTTCTGTTATCTCTGTATAGGGGTAGTGGTTAAGAGTTCGGCTGCTAACCTAAAGGTCGGAGTTCAAATCCACCAAGCATTCCTTGGAAACCCCATGAGGCAGTTCTACTAGACTGCATTGGGTTTGGTTTAGTTTTTTTTTTTTTAGATCTCTGGATGTGGTTACGAATGATTTAAATTTTCATCTTTATGCTTTCCTGTATTTTGCCAGGAAACCCTGGTGGTGTAGTGGTTAAGAGCTGCGGCTGCTACCCAAAAGGTCAGTGGTTCAAATCCACCAGGTGCTCCTTGGAAACCCCGTGGGGCAGCTCTGCTCTGTCCTATGGGGTCGTAAATTCCTTTATTCTTAAATTTTTGGAAGAAAGAAGCAGTAGTGGTGAGAGCTTTCTTTAAAATGCTCATATGCAGTAGGTGGAAGTATAAATTGGTAGAACCTTTCTGGAAGGCAGTTTGGCAATATGCTCCAGAAGGTTTTATAACTTGCATATTTAAGTTTCCATTAACTATACTTCCATACTTTTCTTTTACAAAATTAGAACCTTACAGATAAAGAGCAGAGTCTACAATTCTTCAGTCTTCCTTTTTTACTGTCCAGTGTTCATATGTATATGAGGCGATTGAAAAGACTATGACTTGGGTTAGGTGCACTTAGTCATTACAGTGACACCTTTGCTTTTTAAACTTTAAAGAGGTCTTTTGCTGCAGATTTGCCTGATACAAAACTGCTTCCTTAGACACTGTTAAGGTATTAAGGTTATTTGTTGTTGTTGTTAGGTGCTGATGAGTCAGTTCCAACTCATAGTGACACTGTGTACAACAGAATGAAATACTTGCCGGTTCTGCGCCATCCTCACAATCCTTGTTATGCTTCAACCTGTTGTTGGCAGCCACTGTGTTAAGGTGTCAATTCTTCTTTGGTCTTGCCGCTCATTGTCCAGCTTTCCCATGCATATGAGGCGATTGAAAACACCATGGTTTGGGTCAGGCGCACCTTAGTCTTCAAAGTGACATCTTTGCTTTTTTTTTTTAACACTTCAAAGGGGTCTTTTGCTCAGATTTGCCCAAATGCAATACATCATTTGATTTCTTGACCTTTCCTTCCATGGGTGTTGATTGTGGATCCAAGTAAAATGAAATCCTTGACAACTTCAATCTTTTCTCCATTTATCAGAATGTGGCTTATTGGTCCAGTTGTGTGGATTTTTGTTTTCTTTATGTTGAGGTGTAATCCATACTGAAGGCTGTGGTCTTTGTTCTTCATCAGTAAGTGCTTCAAGTCCTCTTCACTTTCAGCAAGCAAGGTTGTGTCATCTGCATAATGCAGGTTGTTAATGAGTCTTCTGCAATCCTCATGCCCCATTCTTCTTCATATAGTCCAGCTTCTTGTATTATTTGTTCCGCATACAGATTACATAGGTATGGTGTGAAAGGATACAACCCTGACACACACCTTTCCTGACTTTAAACCACTCAGTATCCCCTTGTTCTGTCTGAACAACTGCCTCTTAATCTATGTACAGGTTCTCCATGAGCACAATTAAGTGTTCTGGAATTCCTGTTCTTCACAATGTTATCCATAATTTGTTATGATCCACACAGCCTTTGCATAGTCAATAAAACACAGGTAAACATCCTTCTGGTATTCTCTGCATTAAGCCAGGATCCGTCTGACATCAGCAATGATATCCCTGGTTCCATGTCCTCTTCTGAATCTGACATGCCTTTGTAGATAATCTAAATTTTCTCTGTGGAAGCTTCTGAGACTTGGTGTTTATCCTTGATATTCTGAAGGTTATAAACTATTTCTCTTGGAGTGTGTATTAAGACTTTTATCTTGCTTGGCACTCATTGGGCACTTTTAGTTTGAGAGTTTATATGTTTTCCAGTTCTGGGAAATTCTTAATCAGTATTGCCTCTTGAGTAGTCTTTCTATTTTCTTCTTAATCTTGTTACTTCTTTGCTCTGTGTTCTGGGTCAGCTACTTGGCTCAGTCTTCCAGTTTACTTTTATTTTATTTTTCAGTCATCTATTAAGTTTATTTTAACAAATAATTATTTTATACCCAAGATATCTTCCAATTGGTTATTTTTTCAAAAATATGTGTTATTTCATAGATGAAGTTTCCTTCTTTAGCTCTTTGAGGATATCAAATGCAAAAACATTTGAATTAAAATTATTTTCTGCATGGTCTTTTAATTCTCTTCTTGGGTATAAGTTCTTCAGTTTGGTTGGCTTGTTAAGTGTCTTTAATGGTGTAGCCTTTCTGAGATGTTTGATGACTTGGTTGTGCACTTATACTTACGCAGTGTTGTGATGGCGGCTGGCGGTGGCAGCTTAACCTCTGCAGTTCCGCATCTGTTTCCTTTCCCCAGAGAGGCCTCACAGACTTGGTCCGTAGAGAGTTCCCATTTTGTTTAGCATGATTATGTATTTTTTAATTTTCAAAAACTCCTAATATTTCTATGAGTCTGATAAGGGGGATGGGAGAAGAATTCACCATATGCTTGGCTTATATCTAGAAACTAAAAATCGTTGATCCCTTTTTGACCTATCAGTTACATCTCTAGCTGTATAAACTAAGGAAATAATGAGATACGCATAAAATATATTTATCCCAGTGTTACTTATAATACTGAAAAAAAAGAAACATAGAGGATTTTTTACAATAGTATAATTTATTAAAAATTTAATTATTAAAATTATTTAGTCTATTATATGGATTATTGACCATAGTACATTATACAATGATTTAAAAATCATATTTAGTATTAATAATGTAAAATATTACTGACAAGGGGGAAAGTGCAGGATATGGTAATGAGAGATTATAAAATATTCTATACATTGAAATCCAAATTTTGTTTTAAAATTATATACTGAAAGAATGATGATAAATGCTAGCATTTACTATGTACCAGTCACTATTCTAAGTGCCTCACAACAACCCTATAAAATAGTTAATATTATCATCCCCATTTTTAAAGTTTTTAAAACTATTTATACAATGGAGTAGTTTGTTAACAATGTGATGTCAATTTTAATTAACAAATATATTAGATATTGGTGATAGGATTATGGATGAGTCTTCTCTTTTCTATAATTTTCCTAATTTTGATATTTTATAAAATTTCCCCAGTTATTATATATTCTTTTTGTAATAGTCCATGTTATTTTAAAAGATAGAGCTGTGGTTATAATATCTTTTGTTCTTACATATTTTGCACTTTACACATATGCACTGTTCTTTATTGTTTTCCTTACAGAATGTTTTACGTATTTGTGGACCAAAAGATGAAGTCGTTTTTTTATTTTAAAAAAGATACTGTCAATGATCTGATAGAACTATAAATATTGACTTGATGAAGATGCGTGGACTTGTCATCACTATGTTGGACTGTTAATCATTTCTGAAAATTTCTTCAACCACAATTTCTATTTGAAAATTTGAGTATCAAAGAATATTCTATTTGAATTGTATAATTATGCATTTTGTCCGAGAACTGCAAATTTCATAGAGACTACCTCTGGATTCCAGTTATATTCTCCAATCAAAGTGATTCATATCATTCGTCCTTTTAATTTTGAAGAGTTTTATACTTACAAACGACATCAAAAGATGGGAGAGAAAAATGGTAGGTTGGAGAATACATTGTTAAACCTTATACTTAAAAGTATATAGACAACTTAATGTGGCTGAATTATGGAATTTTCAAGGTTTGTCACTGAAAGTGACTTTTCTGAATTAGAGGGAATTAAGGGTTAATATATTTTTTTTTTTTTACATAGCCAGGTGGAAACCCTGCTGGTATAGTGGTTAAGTGCTACTGCTGGCAGTTTGAATCCTCTAGGCAGTCCTTGGAAACTCTATGGGGCAGTTCTACTCTGTCCTATAGGGTCGCTATGGGTCGGAATCGACTCGATGGCACTGGGTTTTTTTTTTTTGGTATTACGTAGCCACCAGTTTTGACTGTCTTTATAAGTAATTGTGTATCAGTAATCCTAAATCAGTACTTTAGTGTACTTCATTTAAAAATAGACAAATTTTTAGATCAATTTTAGACTTACGGAAGTATTGAGAAGAGTTACCGTACACCTGCACCCACTTTATTTACCCTATGACATTTGTTACAATTAATGAACCAGTATTGATACTTTATTGTTATTTAAAGTGCATAACTTATTTGGATTTCCTTGGTTTTTACCTAATGTCTTTTTCTGTCCCAAGATCCTATCCAGGATACCACGTTATATTTACTTGTCATGTTTCCTTAGTCTCTTGACTGTAGTGGTTTCTCAGACTTTCCTTGTTTTTTTATGATCTCGACAGTTTTACAGAATATTGGTCACGTATTTGCAGGATGTTCCTCTATTGGAATTTGTCTGATGTTTTTCTTATTAGATTGGAGTTATGGGTTTTGGAGAGAAATACCACAGAGATAAAGTACCATTTTCATTACATCATATCAAGGGTACATGCTGTCAACGTGATTTAGTTCTGTTGAGTACTGACCTTGTTCACTTGGATGATACAGTGTTAGGCTTCTCCACTCTAAAGTAACTGTTTTTCCTCCCTTTCCATACTGTACTCTTTGGAAGGAAATCACTATGTGCAGCACACACATAAGGGATGAGGGCAGAATGTCTGCATAAATTATTTGGAATTTTCTGCAAGGGAGATATGTCTCTTCTCTGCCATTTATTTATTCAGTCATTTATTTCTATCAGAGTGGACTCATGGATATTTATACTTTGGGTTACAATTCAATACTACTATATTTATTTTGTTGCTCAAATCGTTCCAGCTTTAGCCATTGGGAGCTGTTCAAGTTGAGTCCTGTGCCCTTTGACGTACCTTCATCAGTGTAGGGTGCTTTTTTGGTTTTGTTCTTACTTTTTAGCACTTCCTTATTTTGTGAATCATCTTGTATATTTCCTGCCCTGGTCCTAGAGTCAGCCATTTATTGAATGAGCCCTGGGTTCTTTTATTGCAAAATGTATTACAAACCCAGATCTGGGCTATAGGTGTGCTTGTTGCTTCTGGGATTTTGCTGCTTCTCAGCTGAAAGAGGGAGAAAGTACATGTGTGTTTACTAACCCGTGTATTTCTATAGGCCACAATCCATATCCATATAAAGCTCAACATGAGTTTATACTGATGTTTGAAGAGGCCCTGACTCTCTTCAATTCTATGAAGGCTGAGAGGTGGGGAAGCTGAAGAAGAAAAGTTGGAAGCTAGCAGAGGTTGGTTCATGAGGTTTAAGGAAAGAAGCTGTGTTCGTAACATAAAGGTGCAAGGTGAGGCAGCAGGTGCTGATGTAGAAGCTGCAGCCAGTTACCCAGAAGCTCCAGCTGAGGTAACGCGTGAAGGGGGCTGCTCTAAGCAACAGATACTCAGCGTGGGACAGAACAACCCTACACTGGAGGAAGATGCCGTCTAGGACTTCGGTAGCTAGAGAGGGGCAGTCAGTGCCTGGCTTCAAAGCTTCGAAGGACAGGCTGACTCCTTTGTTAGGGGCTAATCCAGCTGGGGACTTAAAGTTGAAGCCAGTGCTCATTTACCATTCCCAAAATCCTAGGGCCCTTAGGAATTATGCTCAGTCTACTCTGCCTGTGCTCTGTAAATGGAACAGCAAAGCCTGCATGACAGCACGTCTGTTTACAACATGGTTTACTGAGTATTGTAAGCCCACCGTGGAGACCTAGTGCTCAGAAAAAAAGATTCCTTTCAAAATATTACTGTGCATTAACAAAGCACCTGGTAACCTAAGAGCTCTGATGGAGATGGACAAGGAGATTAATGTTATTTTCATGCCTACTAATACAACATCCAGTTCTGCAGCCCATGGATCAAGGAGTAATTTTGACTTTCAAGTCTTTTTATTTAAGAAATACATTTTGTAAGGCTATAGCCGTTGACTAGACAACAATGAGTTTTTTGTTTGTTTGTTTGTTTTTTATAGCTAAGGTAGATAGTAATTCCTCTAATGGATCTGGGCAAAGTAAATTGAAAACCTTCTGGAAAGAATTCACCATTGTAGATACCATTAAGAACATTCATGATTCATGGGAGGAGGTCAGAATATCAACATTAACAGGAAAAAGTTGATTCCAAGCCTCCTGGATGACTTTGAGGGGCTAAAGACTTCAATGGAAGAAGTAACTGCAGATGTGGTGGAAACAACAAGAGACTAGAATTAGAAGTGGAGCCCGAAGATGTGACTGAATTGCTGCAACCTCATGAGTAAACTTTAATGGATGAGGAGTTGCTTCTTATGGATTAGCAAAGGAAGTGGTTTCTTGAGATGGAAACTACTCCTGGTGAAGATGCTGTGAACATTATTGAAATGACAACAAAGGATTTATAGTATTACATAAACTTAGTTGATAAAGCAGCAGCAGGGTTTGAGAGGATTGACTCCAATTTTGAGAGAAGTTCTGCTGCGGATAAAATGCTGTCAAACAGCATGGCATGTTACAGAGAAATCTTCCGTGAAATGAAGTCAGCCGATGTGAGAAACTTCATTGTTGTCTTATTTTAAATTTCCACAGCCACCCCAGCTTTCAGCAATCACTGCCCTGATCAGTCAGCAGCCATCAACATCGAGGTAAGACCCTCCAACAGCAAAAAAATTATGACTCACTTAAGGCTCACATGATAGTTAGCATTTTTAGCACTAAAGTATTTTTTAACTAAGGTATGTACTTTTTTTTTTTAGACGTAATGTTTTCGCACACTTAATAGACTACAGTATAGTATAAGCATAACTTTTGTATGCACTGGAAAACCAAAAACTTAGTGCAACACGCTTTATTGCGTTGGTCTGGAACTGAACCTGCGATATCTCCGAGGTATGCCTGTCACACTAAGTTTTTGGTTTTCCAGTGCATACAAAAGTAATGTTTATACTATACTGTAGTCTATTAAGTGTGCAAAAGCATTATGTCTAAAAAAAAGTACATACTTTAATTATGCCAGGCCTCTTGTCTAAGTGCCTCTGGGTTGACTCGAATCTTCTAGCCTTTTGGTTAGCAGCTGAGTGTGTTATCCACTTGTACCACCCAGAAACTCTGTGCCACCCAGGTACTCATATAAATAAAACAGCTTCACACAGACAAGAAGTTGGAAAAGGGAAGAGGGTTATAATAGCCTTTTCCAAAACTCAACAAGTGGTTTTTTCTTAAAGGTTAATTGCGATTTGGAAACTGAACTCATAGAAGTGAACTTTTTGACATCCTGTTACATTAAAAGCTGTTGGTCTGTCTTACACTTTGAAGGGCTCCTTTATCGTATAACTTTGTACCATCATGCAGCGGTCACTTGGAAAATACTGGTTCGGTGAATTTTGCAGGTTTTCCAAATGTTGACATATTTCATCACACAGTATAAAAAATGGTATTTGTTAGATTGCCACCAGTCTCATCAAAAAAAGTATTTAATTACTGAGAACCTGTCAAACTCATGTGGCAGGTAGAAGATTTCCAAATTTCTGATTTTCACTTGGAAGCTTACATTTTATCTTAGCAACAAATATGGTCAGTTTTGCCTTTCAAGCGATAGGCTTATTTTGTTCATTTTTGAGAACGTGTTCCAGACACTCAAATCTGGAGAAACCATAGTTCATCAGTGATTCTTTGAAATAAAATGGTTTCCCATGGAGGGTGGGGAGAGCAGCTCATTTAACTTGCAACTCAAACAGTCTCATTAGTACTTTTCCTTGAGGCAGCCAATGTGCTTTGGTAATCTTTTTTGTTGCTTCCTCCAGGACATTCTCAAGTGAAGCTGGTGGTGAAAAATACATTGACTTGATGGTGGTTTGGCGTCACTGCTTTGATTCATGCTAAGACACCAACAACTGATTTCTCATTCCTTTTCTCCTCTCATACTGCACACATTTCGAATGTTGAAATCTCATCTCAGCTGTGCTATGGGGGATTCAGAGTAGGCATGGGCTTGGGCCCTACCTTTGGGCCAGAGTGTTAGCAGGGAAACAGCATCCCTCCTGAGGCCCTTTTGGTAGCAGCAACCCTAATTAGCCAGAGATGCCTTTGGGTGAGGTGACTTTTCCAGCAGGAGTTGAGACTCTGGGGTCTAGGCCTCAGTCCTTGTGACGGTTCCCTCTCTGTTATCAAACTTAGAGGTGCTGTGTTTAATGTTTGTTTAGGAATATGTATTCTTGTAAACTAACTTGGCTCTCTGCCCATTAATCCTGCCAGTGGTTTCTCAAGCGACCTCTCTAAAATGCAGTTAAGGCCCTATTAATTTTGATATTTTATCAATTTTTTATATTAATTTTAGCATTTTATAAATTCGTGCTTAAGATATTAGGTATATTTATTACTTCTAAACACGGTATAAGTGTGAGATTTGGCTTTGGCCAGTTTATCTTAATAGCCTTTCTCATACTTCTATTTTCAGCTTCAAAAGGATTATTTGGTTAGGAAAATTTTAATTTAGGTGTTATTAGCTTGCTGGACATCTGAAACGTTGACTTATCTTTACAACTTTATAAAAACTTTAAACATTGTTTTGCTTCATGTAATTATTGTAAAGCAAATATAAAAGATCTTTTTAAAAGTAATACTATTCCCTGGGGCAAGGACTAGAAGGCAGGAGGGGACAGGAAAGCTGGTAATAGGGAACCTAAGGTTGAGAAGGGAGAGTGTTGACGTATCATGGGGTTGTTAACCAATGTCATAAAACAATATGTATACTATTTAATGAGAAACTAGTTTCTTTTTAAATTTTCTTCTAAAGTATAGTAAAAAAATAACTACATTATATATATGTATGTAACTATAGCAACACTGACCAAAATTAGTATAATGAGGAAACATCTCAGATTCTTTTCCTCACTACATGATAAATTCTTGTATTGAGATACCTGACACTTACGTTCTGTAAGTAGTGTTTAAAAAAAAAGTAGTGTTTGGCAGTATAAAACCTAAAACAATCATTTATTGATTAAAAAAAATGTTTATATCCCTTTAAATAAATAAAACGTAATACTGTTGGACATTTAATTGTTTCAGCCATCGTTGATTTCATTCTGAAACCATCCACCCCCATGCTCCACGGAGATCATATTGCTGAAACTTTAAGAATGCATGTATATCTGTAAGTGTGCCCACTACCACCGATGGCACGAAGCTGTGCCTTCTTTTCCCAGTCAGGAAATAGTGTCACTTAAGTAGTCGATATATTTTTTAAAAATTAGCAAAAATAAGTAAGGTAATTAGATCGTATGTTTTGTTTCTAGTTCTTTGCCTTTGGTTGAAACATTGCCAAAATCTTTTTTCTCCAGGAAAGTGACAGACCAACTGAGTCTTGATTTTCTGTCACATGCACTTGGGGGAAATTAATAGTCCATTTCTGTTATACTCTTGGTGTCTTCATTTATTTTTTTTAGGTGATGCCAAAACTTTCTGGATGGAGCTGGAAGGTGATGGAAAAGTGGATTTTATATTTGACCAAGTGCAAAATGTGTTGCAGTCACTGAAACAAAAGATCAAAGATGGGTCTGCCACGAATAGAGGTAGTACTGCCACCTGGCCACACAGCCTTAGCCTAGTTCCAACGTCATTTTAAAGGTCAAATAATTATTTTTTGTTGTTTTCGAAGACCTAATGTCAGTTCTAATGACTTTTTATTGTGCTCTGCTTCTACAGAAACTTGCTTTTAATACATCATAGACATTTTGCAAAAGTAGGTGAAGATGATTATTTGTGAATAATAGCTACTAAATTTTTCTCTTTTTTTTCTCTCAGGCTATATATATATTTTTCCATTTTTATCTTTTTTTTCTCCTCTGTCTTTGAGAAAAAGTAATACCTGCTCATTGCCAACATTTGGTATATATAGAAAAATGTAAAAAAGAAAAATTACCCATCGCCCATCATTCAAAGATACCTAGTAGTTTTTTTTAAAAAATGTAAGCATATTTTGCCTGCTTTAAACAGAACTTGGACTACTAGTCTCCAGAAAAGTAAAACTTGCTCTATCTAGGCGCTCAGTTCAGTCATTCAGATTGTTTCCTATTTCTTTGTCTTCATTCTTGGTTGGTTGTAGAACATACATGAGAACACGTTTTTTTTTTTTTTAAATTGTGTTTTAGATGAAAGTTTACAGTGCAAATTAGTTTCTCATTCAAAAATGTGTGTTCAGATTGTTTTGTGGCATTGATTGCAATCCCTGCAATGTGTCAGCACTCTCCCCCTTTCCCATTGCACCCAGGGTCCCCATGTCCATTCATCCAGGTTTCCTGTCCCTTTGCCTTGGGGCAGGTGCTGCACATTAGGTCTCCTATACTTGACTGAACTAAGAAGCATGTTCCTCATGTGTGTTACTATTTGTTTTATAGGCCAGTTTAATCTTTGATGAAAGGTGGACTTCGGAAGTGGCTTCAGTTCTGATTTAGCAGGGTGTCCGGTAGCCATAGTTTCGGGGGTTCCTCCAGTCTCTGTCGGACCAGTAAGTCTGGTCTTTTTTTATGAATTTAAATTTTGTTCTACATTTTTCTCCTGTTCTGTCTGAAACCCTCTTGTAGTTCCTGGCAGAGCAGTCTGTGGTGGTAGCCGTGCACAATCTAGTTCTGGGCTCAGGCTGGCGAAGGCTATGGTTCATGTGGTCCGTCAGTCCTTTAGATTAATATTTTCCTTGCGTCTTTGGTTTTCTTCATTCCCTTTTGCTGTGAACATGATGGGACCAACAGATGGCTGCTCATAAGCTTTTAAGATCCCAGACACTACTCACCACATGTCTTAGTCATCTAGTGCTGCTATAACAGAAATACCACAAGTGGATAGCTTTAACAAAGACATTTATTTTCTCACAGTTTAGTGAATTAGAAGTTGAAATTCACTGTGTCAGCTCCAGGGAAAGGCTTTCTCTCTCTGTCAGCTTTGGAGGAAGGTCCTTGTCATCAATCTTACCCTGCACTAGGAGCTTCTCCGTGCAGGAACTCTGGATCCAAAGAACTCAGTCTGCTCCTGGCACTGCTTTCTTGGTAGTAGTAGGTCCCCCATTCTCTGCTTGCTTCCCTTTCTTTTATCTCTTGTAAAATAAGAAGTGGTGCAGGCCACACTCCAGGGAAACTCCGTTTACATTGAATCAGGGATGTGACCTGAGCAGGAGTGTTGCATCCTACCCTAATCCTCTTTAACCACAGACAGAGATTATGATTTATAACACAAAGGAAAATCACAAAATAGAGGACAACTGCATAATACTGGGAATCGTGGCCTAACCAAGTTGATGCATATTTTGGGGAGATGCAATTCAATCCATGTCACCAAAGTAGGATATAGAGCATTTTCTTTATGAACTATGTTATAAAGACCATGGCCCCCAGTCCTCAGCCCAAGTATCTCAGTCCCTGAAGGTGTTTGGATGGTCTAGGAAGTTTCTATGGCTTTGTCTTGGTCAAGTTGTACTGACTTTCCCTTTCACCAAAGGTAACACTTGTCTGCTATGTAGTTACTGATTTTCCCACCCTAGCCATCCTCTCCCTTGTAACCATCAAAGATTGTTTTTTTTTTCTGTCTGTAAACCTTTTCTTGAATTTTTATAATAGTAGTCTCATATAATATTTGTCCTTTCATGATTGACTTATTTCACTGAACATAATGCCCCACAGATTCATCCATGTTGTGAGATGTTTCTCGGATTCGTCATTGTTCTTTATTGTTGCATATTTAGATCTTTGATCAATTTTGAGTTAGTTTTTGTGTATTGTATGAGGTATGGGTCCTGTTTCATTTTTTGTTTTTTTACAGATGGTCATCCAGTTTTGCCAGCACCATTTGTTAAAGAGACTGTCTTTTCCACATTTAATGAACTTTGGGCCTTTGACAAAGATCAGCTGACTGTAGGCGGTTGGATCTGCAATTCTGTTCCATTGATCTGTGTGTCTGTTGTTGTACCAGTACCAGGCTGTTTTGACTACCATAGCTGTATAGTAGGTTCTGAGATCAGGTAGTGTGGGGCCTCCTACTTTGTTCTTTTTCTTGAATAATGCTTCACCTATTCCAGGGCCTCTTTCCTTTTCATATAAAATTGGTAATTAGTTTTTCCATCTTATTACAAAATGTTGTTGGTATGTGGATCGGCGTTGTGTTACATCTGTAGATTGCTTTGAGTAGGATTGACATTTTCACAGTGTTGCGCCTTCCTATCCATGAGCATGATATGTTTTTCCATTTGTGTAGGTCTCTTGGTTTCTTGAATAATGTTTTGGAGTTTTCTTTGTGTAAGTCTTTTACGTTCCTGGTTAGATTTGTTCCTAAGTATTTTATCTTTTCAGGGACTATTATAAATGATATTGTCTTCCTGGTTTCCTTTTTGAAGTTCTCTTTGTTGGTATATAGGCATCCAACTGATTTATGTATGTTGATCTTGTATCCTGCTACCCTGCTGAATCTTTATATTAGTTCTAGTAGCTTTCTTGTGGAATCTTTGAGTACCCTTTATATAGTATCATATCATCTGTAGATAGGGATGGTTGTACTTCTTCCTTTCCAGTTTGGATGCCCTTTATTTCTCTTTCTGGCCTTATTGCTCTAGCTAGGACTTTGAGCATTAAATAGGAGTGGTGATAAAGGGCATCCTGTCTTGTTCCCACATTTTCTTGGACATGATTTTGAAGCATGTTTTTCCCCCGATTATCCTTAACGCAGGTTCCTAGGTGGCACAAACAGTTTGTGCTCTACTGCTAACCTAAAGCTGGCAGTCCAAACCCACCTGGCAGTACCGTGGAAGAAAAGTCCTGGCGATCTGCTTCTGTTAAGATTACAGCCAAGAAAACCCAGTGGAGCGGATCTATTCTGTAACACACGGGGTCGCCATGAGTCGGAATCAACTCGACGACAACTTAGAACAGCATCTACAACAACATTCTTAATGCTTCCTAGGTGCTCTTATGACATTGATCTGTTGTGTTAGCCAAAAAATTAGTACTGTTTTTACATTTCAATATTCATCCTCAATCCTTTGTAAGTCAGATGTATCTAGGTTTGAATCCAGCTCTACCACTTCCTAGTTGAATGACCTAAAATAAGTAACATAACCTCTGAGGCTCAGTTTCCTTATCTCTAATTATCTAATATGGATAATTATCTAATATGGATAATTGTAGGAACTTCATGGGGGAGTTGTGAAGATTAATGAGATGTAATATGTAAATTACTTAGCACATTGACTGGCACCATGAATAAAGGTGGTTATCATTCTTTTCTTTCCTTAACAGAATATATCCAAGCAATGAGTCTGGTGAATCAAGCAACTGTAAATAACAATTCAGCATTGATAAAGGGTATGTACATCTCTGATCCCAATATCTGGTATTTTCTTGGCAAGAAGCAGGCCAGCCTTGATATTTCAGGTTAACTAAAGATAATTTAAAATAAATTATCTTTGTGTGTAAGATCCATACTGCTGAGTTACATAAATCACAGTTTCTTTTATTAAATGAAAAGCCTTACCCAGCCAGAGATAGGATGTACACATCTTACCAAGCCTTTTAGGGAAAGAATGAACAAATGTCTGTTTTCTCTAAGAAAACTTTCTTCTCATATAAGGAGGGTGTATAGAATTCTAAGATTCGAAACCACTGTAAACCCCTTTAGTGAAGAACAGTGCTAGAAAGATATATTCTGGTATGGATAAGTTGGTAGATATATTTTTCATTTCCTAGATTGTTATTAGACCATCAGTTGTCCAGACCTTAAACGTATTCTATTTAGAAAGAATTAATCAAAGATAACACATGAAGAGTAGAAAAAGAAAAGTTGAAATGTTACTTTATCACAATCATTATTCCATAGTCTATCACTAGTTTGCTAAAGTGTTGAGGAAGTGCACATTGATTCAGTTTTAATTAATACTGTTAGATATTGTCAACAAATGTTAATATTTATTTTCAGTTTATTGTCATAATTTGGAGGCTTAAGGCTTTAAAGCTCTGAAAATATAGCCTAGCATCTTCAGTCTATATTTAAAAAACTCTTTTGCTGTTCAAAAGTATTCTCAATGTCACTAGCTAAGTATAGTTTTTAAATTAGGTTCCTGAAGAGAACAATCAGCCTTTATCCTTCAATAGCAGTTGGAATCAACACACCCTTAAGGGGTTATATTAATTTTGCAAGAGAGAGGCTTTTGAGTGCAGCAGATGGTAATAATGAACTAATTTTAAACAACTTTTTTTTTCTTTTTGAAATATCTTGTTTTCCTCTAAAAAAAAAAGTTGGGTTTTGTGTTTCATTTTGGTCTTTTAAAGTAATAATTTAATTAATATAGATATTAATGAAATTAATATAAATGCTGAATATTATAATTTTATATTTTAAAATAATTTGTTTTGTTTATCTGAAATATAATTTATAAATATAACGTATATCTACTTGTCAGTGATAGAGAAATTATTTAAAGTAAATTGGGGAGAGTTATGTAATTGGCATAAATGAGCATTAAAAGCCTACTAGTAATAAAGCTTCATGTTAGCATTTTTTTTTTTTTTTTAATTTTGAGACTGGAAGAAAGAAAAGAACTCAGTGTTTAAGGTAAAAATAGCCATCCCAGATCCAGCCTAGATTCCCCAGGCTATGATCAAACCACTCAAACCTATAACTAAACCCACTGTCGTGGAGTTGATTCCAGTGACCATATACAACAGCAGAACTGCCCCATAGTGTTTACAAGCCTGTAAATCCTTATGAAAGTAGACTGCTACATCTTTCTCTCGAGGAGCGACTGGTGGGTTCGAACCACTGACGTTTGGATTAGCAGCCGAGTGCTTAACCAGGGCTCTTGATCAAACCACTAATCACCACTCTTTTCTTGAGCAGAAGACTGGGTGTTCTTCTTCTCCTCCCTTTTATCTAATGATTCATTCATTCTCATGTTTTTCAGATAATCGTATTTTTTATTATGCTCCTATATGTTGTATTTGTTACCATGCGTTTATATGACTTATGCGCAGAAATTACCTGAGAAAATATCAGATGCTCTTAATTTAATTTTTTTTTATTAACTTTTATTGAGCTTCAAGTGAACGTTTACAAATCAAGTCAGACTGTCACATATAAGTTTATATACATCTTACTCCGTACACCCACTTGCTCTCCCCCTAATGAGTCAGCCCTTCCAGTCTCTCCTTTCGTGACATTTTTGCCAGCTTCCAACTCTCTCTATCCTCCCATCCCCCCCTCCAGACAAGAGATGCCAACACAGTCTCAAGTGTCCGCCTGATATAATTAGCTTGCTCTTCATCAGCATCTCTCTCCTACCCACTGTCCAGTCCCTTTCATGTCTGATGAGTTGTCTTCGGGAATGGTTCCTGTCCTGTGCCAACAGAAGGTTTGGGGACCATGACCGCCGGGATTCCTCTAGTCTCAGTCAGACCATTAAGTATGGTCTTTTTATGAGAATTTGGGGTCTGCATCCCACTGATCTCCTGCTCCCTCAGGGGTTCTCTGTTGTGCTCCCTGTCAGGGCAGTCATCAATTGTGGCCGGGCACCAACTAGTTTTTCTGGTCTCAGGATGATGTAGGTCTCTGGTTCATGTGGCCCTTTCTGTCTCTTGGGCTCTTAGTTGTCGTGTGACCTTGGTGTTCTTCATTCTCCTTTGATCCAGGTGGGTTGAGACCAATTGATGCATCTTAGATGGCCGCTTGTTAGCATTTAAGACCCCAGACCCCACATTTCAAAGTGGGATGCAGAATGTTTTCATAATAGAATTATTTTGCCAATTGACTTAGAAGTCCCCTTAAACCATAGTCCCCAAACCCCTGCCCTTGCTCCGCTGACCTTTGAAGCATTCATTTTATCCTGGAAACTTCTTTGCTTTTGGTCCAGTCCAATTGAGCTGACCTTCCATGTATTGAGTGTTGTCCTTCCCTTCACCTAAAGCAGTTCTTATCTACTAATTCATTAGTAAAAAACCCTCTCCCTCCCTCCCTCCCTCCCCCCCTCGTAACCACAAAAGTATATGTTCTTCTCAGTTTATACTATTTCTCAAGATCTTATAATAGTGGTCTTATACAACATTTGTCCTTTTGCCTCTGACTAATTTTGCTCAGCATGATGCCTTCCAGGTTCCTCCATGTTATGAAATGTTTCACAGATTCGTCACTGTTCTTTATCGATGCGTAGTATTCCATTGTGTGAATATACCACAATTTATTTACCCATTCATCCGTTGATGGACACCTTGGTTGCTTCCAGCTTTTTGCTATTGTAAACAGAGCTGCAATAAACATGGGTGTGCATATATCTGTTTGTGTGAAGGCTCTTGTTTCTCTAGGGTATATTCCAAGGAGTGGGATTTCTGGGTTGTATGGTAGTTCTATTTCTAACTGTTTAAGATAACGCCAGATAGATTTCCAAAGTGGTTGTACCATTTTACATTCCCACCAGCAGTGTATAAGAGTTCCAATCTTTCCGCAGCCTCTCCAACATTTATTATTTTGTGTTTTTTGGATTAATGCCAGCCTCGTTGGAGTGAGATGGAATCTCATCGTGGTTTTAATTTGCATTTCTCTAATGGCTAATGATCAAGAGCATTTTCTCATGTATCTTGTTAGCTGCCTGAATATCTTCCTTAATGAAGTGTGTGTTCATATCCTTTGCCCACTTCTTGATTGGGTTGTTTGTCTTTTTGTGGTTGAGTTTTGACAGAATCATATAGATTTTAGAGATCAGGCGCTTGTCGGAGATGTCATAGCTGAAAATTCTTTCCCAGTCTGTAGGTAGTCTTTTTACTGTTTTTGTGAAGTCTTTAGATGAGCATAGGTGTTTGATTTTTAGGAGCTCCCAGTTATCTGGTTTCTCTTCGTCATTTTTGGTAATGTTTTGTATTCTGTTTATGCCTTGTATTAGGGCTCCTAACGTTGTCCCTATTTTTTCTTCCATGATCTTTATCGTTTTAGTCTTTATGTTTAGGTCTTTGATTCACTTGGATATAGTTTTTGTTCTTGGTGTGAGGTATGGGTCCTGTTTCATTTTTTTGCAAATGGATATCCAGTTATGCCAGCACCATTTGTTAAAAAGACTATCTTTTCCCCAATTAACTGACACTGGGCCTTTGTCAAATATCAGCTGCTCATATGTGGATGGATTTATATCTGGGTTCTCAATTCTGTTCCACTGGTCTATGTGCCTGTTGTTGTACCAATACCAGGCTATTTTGACTACTGTGGCTGTATAATAGGTTCTGAAATCAGGTAGAGTGAGGCTTCCCACTTTCTTCTTCTTTTTCAGTAATGTTTTGCTTATCCGTGGCTTCTTTCCCTTCCATATGAAGTTGGTGATTTGTTCCTCTATCACCTTAAAAAATGACATTGGAATTTGGATCGGAAGTGCATTGTATGTATAGATGGCTTTTGGTAGAATAGACATTTTTACTATGTTAAGTCTTCCTATCCATGAGCAAGGTATGTTTTTCCACTTAAGTATGTCCTTTTGAATTTCTTGTAGTAGAGCTTTGTAGTTTTCTTTGTATAGATCTTTTACATCTTTGGTAAGATTTATTCCTAAGTATTTTATCTTCTTGGGGGCTACTGTGAATGGTATTGATTTGGTTATCTCCTCTTCGATGTTCTTTTTGTTGATATAGAGGAATCCAAGTGATTTTTGTATAAAGCTTATTTAATTTTTAATCAGTTACTATAGCTCTCTTCAGCTATCAGATTTTAAGCTTTCTTTCATTACCTAGATAATGAGGTACTGTTTTCTAGTTAGCCAAGGAGAGGCCTTGGATTATAACTTAATATTTCTTTAAACTTTTTTTTTTTTTTTTAAATAGTACTGGTCTGCACTCAAGAACCGACGCAAGATAAAAATGTAAAGCAGAGTGAGAATCACTTTTTTTCTTAAGGACTATCAGTGTACAGGCAAAAAGTTTCTTTTTTTAATTCAACAGAATATTCACTGTGATTCACATATCTACTTTACGGAATAAGAACAGGAATGTATAGGTTTTTACGTTAAAAACCACAGCTTTATTTCTATATTGTAGTTACGTTAGTAAGAATAAATGAAGTATAAAAAGTAGAGAAAGAAGAGACAAACATGACATGATTAAGTTCAGAAAGATAGAGTTAAGGCTAAGAGAAATATGAAAAAACAAATAGACAAAGGGAGGTACCCAAATATCCTACCGTAAACAGGAAAACAAAAATACTTATCTTTCCATTCTATATTTCCAGAAAATAGAAGCAAATGTTTACCTTGAAAGTTGATTAAAATTCAGATAAAGTTTAGGCCAAACTATAGGTTCTCCAGTAGAAATTTCTCCCATTCTGTCTTATTTTATCCTATCTTATTAAGATTTTTGAAAATACAGTGATGACACTAAATCTTTTGGGCCAATCTTGAAATCTTAATACCTTTACCGATTTCAGGGCTCCACATGGGCAGAATCTCTCAATCTAATGAAAATATTCTTTGAATACTATGGAATGATTTTTAACTTGATGTACTTGTTTCTCACATTTATATTTTTCATGTAGATGGTACACCTGTGACTCAGAACAAACAGGAAAACAAGTCAAGTTCGTTGCCTTCTACATCGTATGAAAACTCCTTTCCCAGAGACCATACATTTCCGTATGTATATAAGCTGAATTTATTTATGCTGCTAATGCTTTTGTTCCTTTAAAGAGATGTACTCAATAATTTTATATTAGAGTGGACGTAATAGATAAAATAGATTCTTTTCCATCAAAGGCCTTAAAACTTATAAATTTTTTATTTCATAGATAAAGGGTCATGAGTCCCTTAATAGATTATTTATTTGTTAATATTCCTAGTCAAGTCTTTTTCTAAAATGTAGCTTAAGATGTCTTTGTGTGTATTGTTAATACACTGAAATCTACCATGTTGGCTGTTTTTTTCCAATAAGGATATTATCTTTCCCAGATATTTTTTTTTTTTTTGAGTGGCATATTACAAAGGCCCAAAGTACTTCTTTCAGTATCAATTGAGTTTTAAAATTGTGTAACAGTTTTAAGTTTATGAGAGTATGATCTTCCCTTTATTCTTTTCTCACTAATTTCAGTAAAGATTACTCAGCATAAAGAAGAATTGTAAAAAGGGGAATCTGATGTTTAGTGTTTATTTTTAATAGGTAATGTCTGTACCCAAACCTTCAAGTACTATGCTGTGTAATCCCGGCATTGCTTAAAACTAAAATAGATTGAAGTCACTTAAGGAAACGTAACCTTGCCCTATTTCTAGTTCATTAGGTACTACTGCATTGTAGTCCTTGGGTAGCAATGGATGTAATTAATCTAGTATCTACATTTTAGAGTCCCTGGTTGGCACAAATGGTTAAGCACTTGGCTACTAAGTGAAAGGCTGGTGGTTCAGATTCAGCCAGAGGCACCTTGGGAGAAAGTCCTGAAGATCTACAGCCATTGAAAAGCCTGTGGAGCAGTTCTACTCTGAAAGACAAAGGGTTACCATGAGTCAGAATTGACTGGATGGCAACTGGTTTTTTTTAATCTACATTCTCACCTAGTATTTTTTACTGTCTTTTTCAAGAAATTTGAACAATTGAGATATACAAAGGAATGTAAGAAACACTCATATTCACACCATCCAGTTATTAACATTTCATTATACTTTCTTATAGTCCCTTTAGTGGAAGTCCCTTTAAAAATAAAACATAGTCTCTTTGAACTCTACCCAGCTTCTATAACCACAAGTCCCATTCCCTGTCTGCCTCCCTAGGAGCAATCTCTACCATCAGTTATTTTTTAGTTTATATATATGTATGTACAGATACATAAATAATAACTTTCTTATAGTTTTTTAAGTTTACGTAAATAATCATGTATGTCCCACCTACTGGTTTGGTCAGCATTTGGTTTTGAAATCTAATCAAGCTGCTATGTATAAGATCTGTTTTGGTCCCTTTAACTCTTGTTTGGTTTTCCATAATGTGAAAACATTACATTTTATTTATTCATTCCCCTAACGGTGGATATTTAGATTGTTTTGAATATTTCCTAACTCAAATAGTAGTGCAGAGAACAACTGTCTCCCAGCCTTTCTTTTAAATAAGTATTCATTGTGAAAGTTAGCAGTTCAAGAGGGTGAAGGTATAAAATGAGATCTGTAGGATTTCCCAGAATGTAGAAGAAAAGGGCAAATGAATGAGAAAATAAGAGAACTATGTTTAATTAGTGTTTTTGAAAAAGAAGCTACAAACAGGAAACCAACAACTCTAATAAATTCCATAAAAATATTTTCAGGATCATCCATATACTGTAATGTTCTTTAGAAAAATGTAAAAATTTAAACCAGAGGTGGTAGGATCAGGGCCAATGTACTGCTGCCCATGGCTCCAACAAAGGAAATCATGATGTCTAAATTTTAGGAATCAGAATTTGCTCCAGCACCTATATCGTAAAAACCAAACCCTCTGCCATCAAGTCGATTCCGGCTAATAGTGACCGTATAGGACAGAGTAGAACTGCCCCATAGGATTTCCAAGGCTGTAAGTCTTTACAGAAGCAGACAGCCACATCTTTTTCCCATGGAGCAGCTGTGGGTTCAAACTGCTAACCTTTTGGTTTTCAGCCAAGTGCTTTAACCATTGCGCCATCAGGGCTACTTCTCCAGTACCTAGAAGATGAAAATATATATCTTTTCCATCTAAAAATTTGGTACTTTTACAAATATGGAATGTTGATGTTTTCAAAAGTCATGTATGTAAACCTGCACTACAAAAGCATTGCTTGTGGAAAAATCAGCCACATTTTGTTCTGAACTAAAATATAAAATAAACAAAAGCACAAGAAGCTAGAATAAATGAAGCAGAAGCAATAATAAAAGAGGTAACTTCTAAGTAGAAGAAAATATCAAGTCTGCAGGTAAAAGCCTTCACCAAATACCACAGTAATGAAAATCACTAATAAATATTGGTAAAACCATTTTAGCATCAGTCTTAAATACAAACAGGAGTATCAAGACAAAAAAAAAAAAAAAATCCTACAAAATAATAAATATTAGACTAGCACCAGATTTAACCTCTGCAAACACCCAGAAAATGTACCATCCCATGTACTTTTCTTAAAAACTTCCTCAGACATCCTCTTGCTGACCAAAAGATGAGTTTTTATGTGGAACTCAGGAGTGGGGAAGCCATAATATGAGTCCTTAAAATGTAGGGTCTGTGAAGCCCCTTAATGGTAGGTAAAATTTTATGTAAATAGCACCTTACTATGGAGAGAGTTCATAACTTTCATCAGATTGTTAAAGGGTTCATGCCACTAAAAAGTTTAAATATCACTAATATGTATACTGAAGACCCTGGATAGTACAACCTGTTAACACTCTTGGCTGCTAACTGAAAACTTGGAGGTTTGAGTTCTCCCAGAGGCACCTCAGAAGAAAGGCCTGGCAATCTACTTCTGAAAAATCAGCCATTGAAAATCTTGCGGAGCACTGTTCTACTCTGACATACATGCAGTCGCCATGAGTCGGAATCAACTGGTATTCATGATATGGATACACTAATTCTAAATAAAATTTTAACATCTCTAATTCAGAGAAGATGGGATGACCAAGTATGATTTATAATAGTCAAGCAGGAAATATTTAGCATTGTTGTCATTGTTAGGTGCCATCCAGTCAGCTCCGACACATAGCGACCCCGTGTATGACAGGATAAAACACTCCCTGGTCCTGTGCCATCCTCACAAGTTGTTATGCTTAAGCCCATAGTGCAGCCACTACGGGCACAAATACGGATCTCTTCCAGTCAGTTGGCCAGATAACTGTCTGCCAATTCTTGGCATAGACGAGTGAGCGAGCGCACGCTGCATCTGTTTGCGGGAACGTCTCAGTTGGCACTCTGTAAACTCCTGGAGCCTTGTTTTTCACCAGCGCTTTCCGTGCAGCTTGGACGTCTTCCTTCGGTACCGTCGGTGCCTGACCATCTGCTGCCTCCTGACATGGCTGGACGTCAACCAGTTCTTTTTGGTGCAGTGACTCTGTGTATTCCTTCCATCTTCTTTGGATGCTTCCTGCATTGTTCAGTATTTTCCACATAGAATCCTTCAGTGTTGCATCTTGAGGCTAAATTTTTTCATTAGTTCTTTCGGCTTGAGAAATGCTGAGTGTGTTCTTCCTTTTTGCTTTCCTAACTCCAGGTCTTTGTACATTTCATTATAATACTTTGTCATCTCAAGCCATCCTTTCAAATCTTCCTTTCAGCTCTTTTACATCATCATTTCTTCCATTCATTTTATCTGCTCTATGTTCAAGAGCAAGTTTGAGTCTCTTCTGACATCCATTTTGGTCTTTTCTTTCTTTCCTGTCTTTTTGATGACCTCTTGCTTACTTCAGGTATGATGTCCTTAATGTTATTCCATAGCTTGTCTGGTTTTCGGCCATTAGTGTTCAGTGTGTCAGATCTGTTCTTGAGATGGTCTCTAAATTCAGGTGGGATATACTCAAGGTCATATTTTGGCTCTCGTGGACTTAGTATTAGGAAATCTATTTTTATTACAGAAGTAGACCACAGGAAAAATCCTATCTTAACAGATGCTGAAGGACATTTTGGATCCTTGGTGGCATAGTGGTTAAGAGCTTGGTTGCTAACCAAAACGTCAGCAGTTCAAATCAACCAGCTGGTCCTTAGAAACCATGTGGGCAGTTCTTTTCTGTCCCACAGGGCCACTAGGAGTTAGAATCCACTCAGTGGCAACAGGTTGGAAAGATTTTTTAAGAATTCAATACCAACTCTTAAGAGAATGCTTTTTTTGATGTAGTAGGGAATATATATTTCAAATCAACAACCCACATCTTACATAGTATTGAAACTCTAGAGGTACTTCCTTTAAAATAAAGATTAAGGCAGGAATACCTATGATCATAATTATCATTCAATGTTTTTTCTAGAAATTAACCAGTACAATAGGATATCAAAGAAAGTATGAAGTGTAGAAACTGAAGTTATTTGTATGTAATCTTATTTACCTAGACAGTCTAAGATCAAGTGTAAAATCATTAAGCTAAAAAGAAAGCTTAGTAAAATAGTCACTTATAAAATAAAAATATGAAAGTTAATAACTATTAGAAAATTCAATGAAATAAAATCCTCAGTCACAAGACACAAAAATAAAACAGCTGGGACTAATCAAAAGAAACTAAGCCCTGGTGGCGCAGTGGTTAAGCACTCAGCTGCTAACTGAAAGGTCAGCGGTTGAAACCCACCAGCCACTCCATGGGAGAAAGATATGGAAGTCTGCTTACATAAAGATTACAACCTTGGAAATTATGAAGCAGTTTACTCTGTCCTATAGGGTCACTATGAGTCGGAATCTACTCAACAGCATACGACAGCAATTACAAGAAATATATATGTGCAGAAAATTAAAACTAAGGATTTCAATGAATGATTAAAGTTACCATGTTCCTGGATAGAAAGATTGAATATTGTAAAAATGTAAATTCTTCCCAAATAAATTTATCAATTTAATTTAATTTCATATGAAATCCCAACACTTAGGTCTTTTTAACTTGGCAAGCTATTTATAAATTTTTAATCTCCAAAGATAAAAAGTCAAGAAATACTTAGAACATGTTTAAGAGAAAAAATAGGGAGGACTTGTCCTGAGAAATATTAAAATGTTCCATCAATCTATAGGAAACAATGTTGTATTGTTATGAGAATTAACAGTTAGATCAAGAAACAGAATACACCTGGAAAATAAGACAATCTGTTTATGTATTTATAAGAACATAGGATCTGATTAAGTTAGTAAGTCAAAAGTTGGTAAGGTAAGGGAAGCACTCATTATTCAAAAAATGGCTCTAGAACCATTGACTGTCATTTGGAAAATTTAAGTTAGATCTTCATGGTACATCAAAATGAATTCCACTGGCATCTGGGGTCTTAAAAGCTAGCAAGCGGCCATCTAAGATGCATTAATTTGTCCCAAACCACCTGGAACAAAGAAGAATGAAGAACACCAAAGACACAAGGGAACTATTAGCCCAAAAGACAGAAGGGGCCACATAAACCAGAGGTTCCATCAGCCTGAGACCAGATGGTGCCTGGCTACCACCAGTGACGGCCCTGACAGGGAACACAAGACAGTCCCCGATGGCTCAGGAGAAAAGTAGGGCAGAACTCAAATTCTGGTAAAAAGACCAGACTTAGTGGTCTGACTGAGACTGGAGGAGCCCCAGAAGACAAGGCCCGCAGACTCTCTGTTAACCCAGAACTAAAACCATTCCTGAAGCCAGCTCTTCAGACAAAGAATAGACTGGACTGTAAGATATAAAATGATACGTGTCAAGAGTGTGCTTCTTAGTTCAAGCAGACACATGAGGCTAAATGGGCAGCTCCTGTTTGGAGGCAAGACAAGAAGGTAGAAAGGGATAGGAATTGGTTGAATGGACATGGGAAAGCCAGGTTGGAAAGGAGGAACGTATAGTCACGTTATTGGGAGAGGAACTTGGGTCACATAACAATGTGTGTATAAACGTTTGTATGAGAAACTAACTTGAGCTGTAAACTTTCACCTAAAGCACAATTAAGAAAAAAAAGAAGTTACATAAATAAATTCCAGATGAAACTGGATTCCCAAACCATAGGAAAATTAATTATTAAAAGTAGAATCCTAAGAAACCAAGAAATAACAGAGATCAACTCTCTTACCATGTGTATTTGCATTATATTATGTGTCATGGCTTTATTCATAACATTATTTATGCTTTATTATAAATACCTAGTTGTTTCTCTGCCCAGAATGTGGGCTCCTTGAGATCAGGGAACTCTCACAATTGTTTCTCTAGCATCTAGTACATGGCAGACACTAAGGAAGTTTTTGATGAAAGAATGAATGAATAAGCAAACAGACCCCCGATAGGAAAACGGACAAAGCATATGAACAGACAGTTTACCAAAGAAGAAAGAAATGACCAATTATGTTTAAACTCCCTATTATTTAGAGAAAAACAAAAGTAATAAAATGCCATTTTTCATATATCAAATTATTACAAATTTAAATAATAATACTCAGTGTTAGGAAGACTACAGTTAGACTGACACTCATACTTGCTATGAGTGTGTAAATTAGTCCAACGTTTTTGGAAAACAGTTTGGTAGTTTGTATTGATTAAAATATGTGTTCCTTCTAACACCATAATTGTGATCTCTAGGTGTCATTTCTCATTAAGTAGAACCATGGTTCCTTGGAGAAATGGCTGATTCCAGACATGTGAAATTTGTGACAGAAAGCAAAGAAACTGTCAAAGACTCCTAGTTACGTTAAAAGGATACAGGAGCGAACTTGAAGGAACTACCCACTGGCCAGTGCTCTCAGACTAACTGGTGAGAACAGGTGTTCTGTTTTACACTTCCAGTTCATTGAGGATGATACTCTTGTAAAATGAAATAAAATGCAATAACATTGTTAATATTGCTATAAAGTTTCTAAACGCTCTCAGTTTTTATACTTATCACAAGCTGTTAGCAAATCATCAGGGACTGCATACCACCACACCTTGAGTAGCACTGGCCTAGGTAATGATCGTAAGTGAATGCTAAAACCATTAGGTGAAAGATTCATGAGGAACTTTAAAATGGATGGAAACCCTGGTGCCGTAGTGGTTAAGAGCTATGTCTGCTAACCAAAAAGTCAGCAGTTCGAATCTACCGGGTGCTCCTTGTAAACTCTATGGGGCAGTTCTACTCTGTCCAGTAGGGTTGCTGTGAGTCAGAATCAAATCGATGACAAAGGTTTGGTTTCTGTTGGTAAAGCACCTATCAAAAAATTATGGCTATAACTCCAGCTTTCTGAAGTATTTATTCTGCAATTAGGTATACCCTTTATATGGCTGCAGGATATAGTAAAATGTTTATTTCAGAATCTGGCTTGCTTTTTAGTATTGTCTAAAAAGAGATAACAGGAACTGATTAGTGTTTTTTAAAAATAGGGAACTGTACTAAAATTTGAATACTAATAAATAATTAATTTTTACAGATCTACAGAAAATAAGGAAATTCTTCCTTTGGAAAATGAAGTTACAGACTTAAGAGAAAAAGAGTCACCTTTGAGTTTATCTTACCAAAGTCATGACTGCTCTGGAGCCTGCCTGATAAAAATGCCACTAACCTTCAAGGGAGAAAACCCTCTGCAGCTTCCAATCAAATGCCACTTCCAGAGACAGCATGCGAAGACAAACTCCCATTCTTCAGCACTCCATGTGAGTTACAAAACCCCTTGTGGAAGGAGTCTACGAAACGTGGAGGAAGTTTTTCGTTACCTGCTTGAGACAGAGTGTAACTTTTTATTTACAGATAACTTTTCTTTCAATACCTATGTTCAGTTGACTCGGAATTACCCAAAGCAAGAAGAGATCGTTTCTGATGTGGACATTAGCAGTGGAGTGGAATCGGTGCCCATTTCTTTCTGTAATGAAATTGACAGTAGAAAGCTTCCATATTTTAAGTACAGAAAGACTATGTGGCCACGAGCATACTATCTAAACAACTTTTCCAACATGTTTACTGATTCATGTGACTGCTCTGAGGGCTGCATAGACATGTGAGTAGAAAAACATGGCATTTCAATGAATCTTCTGAATATAGGGCTACTTATCAAGAAATCCCGTATGTGTCAGTTTATCTATCTGCCTGTATATCTAAAACCTATACACCAAGAGTCTAAAATGAAAAGATGTACTGTGTTAATAACAATAGGAAAGAAAACTCTGTCAAATATCATAGTAATTTGAAAATTACTTCTAAGAATAAATTCTTCCTTTAACCTAGTGCCACCATTATAACAGTAACAGTTACGACAACAAATTGAGCGTGTACAACTGCCAGGCGCTGCAATAAGTACTTTGCATACATTTTCTTAATTAATCTTCACAAAAACCCGTGAGGTGAGTATTATCTTCATGTTATAAATAAGGAAATTAGATTGAAGAAGTCAGTTGCCCTGTCACAGCACGAATTGTAGAGCTAGGATTTGAACCCATGCTGTTAACCACTATTTTATTTATTGTATTTTACATTTACAAATTATTTAAAAATCGTTTCATGGCTAATTTTTTATGACGTTAATAGTGTTTATAACTAGTACTCTTGATCATAGATTGAAATTCTTTTTTAAAAAACAAAACCATGTTCTGCTATATTAAGACTTAGAAAGCATTTTGCTTTAAGAATGTGTCATACACATACCTTTGTAGGTACAGATTGTGGAGTGGGGTTGCATTATTTGTACTTTTTATTTAAGGCAAACTCAGCTACCTTACTAGGCAAAAGAAAGAGTGAGAAAGAAATGATGTAAAATAGTGTCAGTGGCAGTTGGCACCATCCCGTCTGGCCTGTGAGATGGGAAATGGAAAGCTGCCGTTGCCTCAGTTTGGCTCAGATCACTTAGGCCTCTCACAGAGGAAACCTCTTACTGTGCTACCTTTATTCTGTTTAGAATTAAAGACTTTTCCATAAACATTGCCTCTAATGTTATCCAACTTCTTCATTTTGCCAAGGCCAATCTGTAGTGCTGTAGGGAAAAAGTGGCTGTTGGACAGTTTATACTATGATTTATTGTCAGTTCAAGGAATTTTTTTAGAGTAATTTGGACGATATGTGGTTTTGGTCTTTAGACTATAGAAACTAACCCTCACATAACATACACCACCACTATAGGTCCCTATGAGTCAGAATTGACTCGAAGGCAATGGGATATACATATTTTCATCCATGGGTCAGAAGCAATAAAAGATATCACAGAAGTTAGCAGAGGCCACAGTCCACTGGAATCTGGAAGTAGACACGAGCAGTGTAGTCAGGGATTCTGATCCCTACAGGAATGGAAGTTAAACACGTCCCATGCATGGCAGAGAGTGGGAGCTGGGCTCTCCATGGGTATAGAAATGACACATCAGCACAACACTGTGAACTAGGCTAGTATCTCACAGGGCTTGGAACTGTGCTAATGTAATGCAGGTTCAGAGCTGTGAAACCCATAAAGTCAGAGCCAGAACAGTGGAGAAATCACCTAACACGAGAGCACCCAGGAGTAAACCCCACCAGTTAAGATTTCAAAAAAACATTAAAATCAGACGGAGATGTTTAGGGCTATGAAAGGCATGTGAGCCACAACAAATGGGGACACAACAAATCAGTTAAATGCAGATTCTAACTGAAAGAAACTTTAAAATAGATATGTTTAAAATGTCCAAAGAGAAAATACTAGACTGTGAAACAAGAGAAGGGGATTATAAAGGAGAAATGGTACATATAGAAAAGAGCCATTTGAAAATATTGGAAATAAAACGTATGGTCATTGCAATAAAAAACTAATAGATGGATTGAATTGCAAGGCACAACTAGTGAGATCTCCCAGAATGCAAACAGAAAGGGTATGGAGAAACAAGTTATAGGTTAAGAAATATGGAGGATAAAATGAGAAACTCCAGTATCCATCTAAGAAAAGAGAGTTTATGGGGAAGATGCAGCATTCAAAGAGGTAATGGCCGAGAATGTTCCAGAATTGAAGGATTCGAGCGCTTAGACTGAAAACACTTACTGTGTACTAAGAAGGGAAACTAAAAAAACGTATATTTAAGTATATTATGATAAAACTTAAAAAAAAAAATACCTAGGATAAAGAGTAAATCTCAAAAGCTACTAGATAGAAAAGATAGATTTCCTACAAAGGAAAAATAGACTGATAACATACTTTCATCAAGAATACTAGAAGACAATAAAGAGGTGTATTATCTTAAGGTGCAGAAGGAAAATAAATGTAAAAGTAGAATTTTGAACCCGACCAGACAGTGGTTTAAAGGAATTGACTGTTTTTTTGCGGGGGTGGCGTCGGAGTGGCCGAGATGCAAACCATTACACAGCAGTCGAAGACACGCATACCTACTTCTCGGCAACAGTACTTTTAGGTATATCCAGAGCAGAAGATTGTTTTCAAAACTACACATTTAGTGGGATGTAAAATGAGTTTAATGGGTTGTAACTAGCATTTTTTAAATAGGACAGAAAATACCCAAGTGCATGACTCACGATAAGGGTAAAGTTTCATGACATTGTCATTTCTGTTTATTCACACACATATGTATACATGTACAGGCTCATGACAGAAATGTATTTCTTACTGTGGGTCACAGTGAAAAATATTTTAAAGCTGTGACGCTAGAGGTGCTCACACGTGCATAAAAGAAGGATGTTTATTGGAGCATTGTTGTATTGAACAACTGAGAACCACTTAACTGAGTAACAACCAAATGCTGTAGAAGAGCTAAAAGGACTTAACCAGATTTGTATATATAATAACATTAATAGCTCTCAAAAACATTAACTTGAACAGAAAAAGCAAGTCATAGAATAATACCTATACTAAAATTTTTTAAACATGAAAGATAATAACAGTGTATTGCTTGTGGATATATATGTAGGAAAAGTAGAAAGGATGCCATACCAAACCTCTTGAGAGTTTATCTGTAATGTTTTCTTAGATCCTGTGTATGCTGTGGTGCCCTGGTGGCACAGTGGTTAAGAGCTCAGGCTGCTAACCAAAAGGTTGGCAGTTTGAATCTACCAGCCACTCCATGGAAACCCTATGGGGCAGTCCTACTCTGTCCTATAGGGTTGCTATGAGTCAAAATTGACTCAGTGGCAATGGATTTGGTATATAGCCTGTATATATATATATATATACACACACACACATATATATGTGTGTATATATATAGCATATAAGTTTTAAATTCTATATGTAGAAAAAAGGGCTAGATAAAATGCTGATAGCTAATTCTTGGTGGGGGAAAAATAGGTGTTTATTATATTATTATTTGTATTTTCCTGTACTTTTTAAACTTTGCAAAAAAAATCATGTGGAACAAAGCAGGCAGATTTTTACATCTGTAAACAGTCCAAATTAATGAGTTTATTGATTTTTTCTCTTGTGAACAGTAGCCACTACTCTGACATATACTATGTATATGCAGAAAAAATACAAAAAAAAAATCATAGAGGAAAAAGATTTAAATCCCTTGTTCAGCAGAGGAGACTAAGATCCAGAGATGTTAACTAGCTTACCAATACGTAGTCACATACCAAGTTGAGAGCTGAGATGCCTAGACCCCTTACTCCCTATCAAGTTATGAATCTCTGTCAAGATAAATAGTCATCTAAATATGTAGAGGTAAAAGTACATAGATAGAATTTATGGTTGCAGGTTGTCCCACCTAGCAACAGTATGAAAAATGGTTCTAGTAGGTAGATAAACAGCATCAGTCTCCCCAGTCCGTTTCTGTGTCATTGAAGTCGGAGATAAGACATTTCCAAAACTGCCCTTGCGAATTTGACGCTCACACATTTATCCACTCTAGGCGAGCTGAACTAGGAGAATTTTCACAAACAAGCTTCTGTTGAAAAGGAGAAGAATTCATTTTGAAAAGCTTACTTCATGGGCAAATAGAGTACAGTTCAGTTTATACTTACAAACTTTTGGTAGGTGTCTATCTTTCAAAGAGGTATAACCTATTTAGGAAAGATGTCACATTGTCCATGAGCTAAATGGCTGTTCTAAATACACTTATGTCCTTTACCACCCCACTGACACTTTCAAGACAGTCTCTCTGCTTAACTTGGTGCTTTTTATTCTGACATCTCCATCCATTGCCTTCCTTTTAGAACAAAATGTGCATGTCTTCAGCTGACAGCAAGGAATGCTAAGACTTGTCCATTGTCAAGTAACGCCATAACCACTGGATATAAATATAAAAGACTACAGAGACAAATACCTACTGGGTAAGATACCTTGAGGATTTGTTGCAGGGTGTTTGTATCTTTGAAGGTGGGTACTTTTTCTTTGTGGCCTACAGTCTTAATAAAAAAAAAAAAGTCTTAATAGATGTTGTTAAATTGCAGTTTCTAATACCAAAAATCTGAATTATTAAGGAATTAGAAAAAGAAAACTCTATGTCGTTCTTGGAAATGCAAGTCGAGACCACACATAGCATACAGAGTATATACTCCAATACCCATCT
The DNA here is from genome assembly GCF_024166365.1 of Elephas maximus indicus. NCBI lineage: Eukaryota > Metazoa > Chordata > Mammalia > Proboscidea > Elephantidae > Elephas > Elephas maximus. The sequence continues at coordinate 29,110,725 of NC_064832.1, read as the reverse complement.
GCTTTGAGTCAGGGTCTTACCTCTCTCAGATTAGTCTGCCTCAGGCAGCCATATCCCCATTGAGAAATAGACTCTGCAAAGCCTATTGAGAGCTGGGAATTTTCATCCTTTCGAGGGTGTTATTAACAAATAATAACACCCTTAGAGACAGAAATGGGAACTTTTCTTTCTTAGATACTTTCCTTTTAAAAGAACAAACATTTACTATGTGCCAGGCATTGTCTCAAGCACTTGGCTAATGCTGACTGACTTAATCTTTACAAAACAACCCTGTGAGGTACATAACTACCATATAATCCCCATTTTAAAAATGGGAAATCATAGCACAGAAAGGTTAATCAAAGGTCACACAACTAAAATGCGGGAGCTGTGGTGGGCACCTAGGCAGTCTGACACTAGGAACCTTCACATTAGTCGGCTTCCCCTAGTGACTCTCATGCCAGTGAAGTAGCCATATAAATGGATTGATTTTCTCTTTTGCATATTTGATTGACAGCATTTATGAATGCAGCCTGTTATGCAAGTGTAATCGACAGATGTGTCAGAACCGGGTTGTCCAGCACGGTCCCAAAGTGAGGCTGCAGGTGTTCAAGACTGAGAAGAAGGGGTGGGGGGTGCGCTGCTTGGATGACATTGACAGAGGGACGTTTATTTGCATTTATTCAGGTAAGGCAAAGATTCATTTTCAAATTATTCTGTAGCAGGATCTACATTTCTGAAGCCCCAGTTTACTGGTCAGGGCCATTGAAATCCTATCACAAGGACAAGAGCAACAAGATTAGGACCTCAAAGGAAGGCAGGTGACTGGGAACTTGAGCACTGAAGGGCTGAGACGCGTTAGGAGGTACCGGATGGTCCAGAAAAGAAAGGCACAGAGATAAAGCCTGGATTACTGCATGAGGGCCTGTGACGTGCAAGGCACATGTTTTTGTCTCATGGCTACAGATGCTTTGAGTAAGGGAAGACTTTCTAAGTAAGAGAACTAAATAACTGATTTGCCAAAGTAAAAGCCACCAGTCATCAGACTATTTGTTGAACGTTTTGAGCTTTTATTAGAATTTAACGAGTTAATTTTGTTATAAGTATCTGCATGTGATTCAGGTAGTGACAGGAGGCAACTCGCTCCATTTCAGGGACTCAAGAGTTGCTACTCTAGAGCAAAGCATCCCAACCAGTGTGTTACAGTTACGCAGTTGCTGATTCTTTCAGGCCGGAGCCCCCAGGCCAGACACGTTGGCTTCCAGCAATCTCATCCATTTACTCCAGAGTGCCATGCAAAATCCTCATTTCCAGTGTGTGCCAGGATATAAGACGGGGTGGGAAACACAGCTCTAGAGCCAGTCTAAAAGAAATATGCTAGACCAAGTCAGGGTAGCCAGGCAGCAGGTACCAGAGCAATCCTCCTCCTCTGAGATTCTAGGTTTGTTTCAGTGAGGGCAAGAAGCAGCTCAGAGAATGTCATGGATTGAATTATGTCCCCCCAAAGTATCTGTCAACTTGACTAGGTCATGATTCCCAGTATTGTATGATTGTCTGCCATTTTGTCATCTGATGTGGTTTTCCTATGTGTTGTAAATCCTATCACTATGATATAATGAGATGGATTAGTGGCCATTATATTGATGAATATACAAGATTAGATAGTGTCTTAAGCCAGTCTCTTTTGAGATATAAAAGAGAGAAGCAAGCAGAGAGACAGGGAGACCTCATTCCACCAAGAAAACAGTGCCAGGAGCAGAGCATGGCCTTTGGACCTGATGGCCCTGCACAGAGAAGCTCCTAGGCCAAGGGAAGATTGATGACACGGACCTTCATCCAGAGCCAACAGAGAAAGCCTACCCTGGAGCTGACACCCTGAATTTGGACTTGTAGCCTACTAGACTGTGAGAGAATAAATTTCTCTTTGTTAAATCCATCCACTTGTGGTATTTCTGTTACAGCAGCACTAGATGACTAAGACAGAGAATTATCAGTACAGAGTAGTAACACTTGGCTGCCTACCACATAACACCTGTTCCTTTTGTTAGGTGCCGTCAAGTCGATTCTGACTTATAGTGACCCCATGTGACAGAGTAAAAGAACTGCCCCATAGAGTTTTCTTGGCTGTAAGCGTTACGGAAGTACATTTCCAGGACTTTCCCCTGCAGTGTGGCTGAGTGGATTCGAACCACCAATCTTTTGGTTAGTAGCCAAGTGCTTAACCATTTATGCCACCAGGGCTCCTCATACAACACTTCCAGTCACATATGCTACCTAGACATTTGTCTCCCATAATTCTCAAATTAACTTTGATGAACGGCAGCGGCCTGTAAAATGCCAGCAGCTGTCCAGGAAATATCACTGGCTTTATCTGCATTGCTAAAAAATGCACCTAATGTAGCTCTCTGATCTAATGACATGGGAGAATATCCAGCTGCTGAATTTGACTTGATAACTGTAATTTTGAAAGAGCCCTGGTGGCACAGTGGTTAAAGTGGCTCAGCTGCTAACTGAAAGGTCAGTGGTTCGAACCCACCAGCAGCTCCTCAGGAAAAGATGTAGCGGTCTGCTTCTGTAAAAATTACAGCTCTGGAAACCCTACAGGGCAGTTCTCTGTCTTACAGGGTCGCTGTAAGTCGGAATTGCCTCCAATAGAAAATGAACAAAAATTGGTTTTGAAAGAAAATGCATAAACTTAAGGCAAGGAATTTAATGTTACTCTAGGACTTACTATGACAGCAATAGGCATATATCACCGCAAATTTAAATAGATTTCCTTATAAAGTATAGGTTTCAATGATAAAGCATTTTTTTTCCTAATTATTATTTTTTCCCTTTTTTTTTTTTTGTACTTTAGATAAAGGTTTACGGAGCAAATTAGTTTCTCATTAAACAATTAATACACATATTGTTTTGTGACAATGGTTGCCAACCCCGACATGTCAACATTCTCCCCTTCTCGACCTTGGGCTCCCCATTACCAGCTTTCCTGTCCCCTCCTGCTTTCTCGTCCTTGTCCCTGGGCTCGTGTGCCCCTTTAGCCTTGTTTTTATTGGCCTGTCTAATCTTTGGCTGAAGGGTGAACTTCAGGAATGATAAAGCATTTTTAACTAGACACAAAAGGTGCATGTTAAAGACGAGTTCAGCCCTCTTTAATTTTCTAGAATGCTTTTTGATCCATATTTTGTTTTATAGTATTGTAGATAAAGCTCTCACATGTAATACCAAAACAGACAAGTGCTTCTATTAGATGTCCTATTTTTTTTCATGTACTGAAAAACATGAAATAAATCCTTCATTGGTCATTTGTTTATTTTTTACAACAGTTTTCTAGAATGAATTTATGTGTTTATGTTCATTCTAGAAATAAGGTATAGAGCACGGGGTTCTGTAGTTACAGAGCAGAAATGGAGATGTTCGTTTGCTGCTTAACAATTATATTATCTTTTGTTCAACCTCTTACTTTTTTCTTTTAGGAAGATTACTAAGCAGAGCTAACAATGAGAGACCTGATGCTATTGATGAAAATGGGAAAGAAGAGGATACTATGAAAAATACGTTTGCAAAAAAGAGGAAAATGGAAGCTGCATGTTCAGATTGTGAGGTTGAAATTATCCCATTAGAACTGGAAACACATCCTAGAAGGGCTGTAACTGAGGAATGTCCACCTAAGTTCAGTAATGAATCCACAGAGCCCGCTGCGTACGTAAGAACTCAGTCAAGATTGCTCTCAATTATTATTGATCAATAGTGGTTCTTTCTCTTTCCTTCTTACTCCCCCCCCCCGCCCCACTCCCATGTATCATCTTGCTTCAAAGTTGTAAGTTTAACACTGAGATATCTAAGACACATAGATTTTAAAAATCTAGCCATCGTACCTCACTTCCTCAGTGTTCCATTCCTGGAGTTTTACCTTACGTGACTTTACTCGGATTCTCTAGGAATGTTCATAATTTTTGCTGTTCTTTATATTTTCTATCACCATTTCATTTACAAAGCTTTCATAGGTTTCCTTCATATTTTTACATACTTCAAAAATGATTTACTTTAAAATATTGTATTTCCTCTCTCCAGTGCAGGATAGGCATAAATGTTGTTTACTTAATTTCTAATGATAATGGATATTTATTTAATAATGTTATCAATATTTCAAGGTCCAATGAAAAGAATTTTTAGTGATACACAGAATAACATTTTTTTTTCCTTTCCAGGGAAATGAAGTATAACAATATTTCAAGAATTCAATATCATTCAGTCATTAGAAGTCCTAAAACCAAGATAGCCATTTTCCAACACAATGGAAAAAAGATGGTAAAAACTGCAAAAAGTAGATTGGGCCCTCTGAGAATATTAACTACTATACCACCTTTTCAACCTAGTTCAAATTGTTTGTGCTACTTAATAATGCATAGTATTTCTTTTATTGTTGTGGAATGGGCAGGCTGCTGAAGTATTGGGACTCTTTTATTATTATTCCCCATGGAAGTTGGCATGTTCTCCGCATAGATATATGAAGAGTATGTTGGTCACGATTTGGTAGTGTAGTCCGCCGAGACTGAAAGGCATCTGCTCCTGAGAACCTGTAGAAGTTCAAGAGTTAATAGTGAGTGAAGATATAGGATAAAGAAGAGATGCAACCTAACAAAAGAATCATCCAGAAAGTGACGTTCTACATGATGGACTTATCGTTCTGAACCAAGAACGCTAGTCAGAGACTGAAACTTAGAAGAAGAGAAGGATAAAGGAAAAAAAATAGAGGCAGAAATAATTGTGGTTCACAGCAGGGCTTGTTGATGAAAAATAAAAACTCTGCTCTAGGTGGTGTGCAAATATTGCCCTCTGTCTAGTAACAGTACAGTAGGTACTTGCTCAGTATCAAATAGTGATGAAAAGATTGAGCCAGAAGGTCACATAGACCTGGGTTTCACTTCTAGTTCTTCTTACCAGTTGGGTGACATCTCTATGCCTATGTTTCTTTAACTATAAAATGAGAATAATAGTTTCTGTCTCAGGTTTATGAGAGTGAAGTGAAATAAGGTTGGTTCAGCACAATGCTTGGCACAACGAAATGCTCAGGAGATGTTGACCATTCAGGTACTGAGCACTTGAATAATGATAATGGCCAACATTTATTCAGCTTTTAGTTGGGTGCCAAGCGTTGTGTTAAGCATATATCCTTTTAAAGTTATCATGATCATTTAAAGTGATTGCGGTGTCTGCAACATATAAAGACAGGCAGCTTCTTTAACCTTTTCTTTCAAGTAGAAAGTTGCCAAAGAGTGATTTTATCTTTGTACATCTTATGGTTGAAGCCAGATTTATAATCTGATATCAGTACTTTCTCAGTAAGCTCACCCATTGCCATAGAGCCAATCCCAACTCATGTTGACCCTGTAGGACAGAGCAGAACTGCCACAAAGAGTTTCCAAGGCTGTAATCTTTACAGAAGCAGACTGCCACATCTTCCTTCCGCAGAGCAGCTGGTGGGTTTGAACCACCAACCTTTCAGTTAGCACCTGAGTGCTTTAACCACTGTACCACCAGGGCTCCTTACTTTGTACTGAGGATAATTAGAATTGAGGAATACAGGCATCTTTTAATTCTAAAACAATGTCTTAAGTCTTTGTAACTGTGGCTTGATAAAGTCCCTAGAAACTGAACACAGCCAAAGGGGCTTACACGTTTGCTCCATTACTGCATAGCCTCCGTATGACATCAGCTTTGAGGCTTTTCAAAATAAGTTAGTACCTGCAGCCTATGAGGATTGAAACTTGATGAAAGAGACCTAAATGCTAAATACATTTTCCTAACATAGGAATTAAAGATATCTTTGTTTCCTTTTAAGGGATTTGCTTCCTCAGCGTCTGTCACCTCAGAAGATGATAATGGGTGTGAACCAACCCTAATACCTCTGAACTCTGAAGCCAAGGAAGTTAAAAGTAGGCTTTGTTTCCCTCTGTGATTGCCTGCCTCTTTATTCTGCCTTTCTGTCCTTCTGTTGCTCAGTACTTGTGACTCATTTTCTCAGACTCTGTAATGGACATGCTGCATTCCTCATGAAAGTTACAACGTGTCTAGATCAGAGGTCGGCAAACTATGGTTTGCAGGCAAAATCCAACCGGCCACCTGTTTTTTGTGTGGCCCAAGAGCTTACAATGGTTTTACATTTTTAAATAGTTGAAGGAAATAGTAGTATTCCCTGACACTTGAAAATTATATGAAATTATAATAAAATTTATTGGAAAACAGCCACACACATTTATTTCCATATTGTCTTTAACTGCTTTCTGGCTACAACAGCAAAGTTGAATAGTTGCAACAGAGATCACATGGCCTGCAAATACATACTTCACAGGAAACGTTTGCTGACTTCTGGTCTGGGTGCCAACAATCAGCTAATGCATGGTGGCATGAGGTGGGTTAGACAACTCCTGACTCTACAGAGTCCATAAGTATGACCTATAGCTTCAGAACCATTGTCCAAAGAAGCCATTTCTAACTCTTTATGTTGGGCTCCTATAAAAATGAAGACAGCTCACTCTTGGCTCCGGCAGTAGTCGGCCAGCACTGCTGAGAGGGATGTTCGGCATGACTCCAACAAAAAGCTGAAATGTTGCTGCCCTTAGGGCTTCTCTTTCAGAGTTACCAGACCCTGCTGTTATATCAATTCCATAGTTAATATATAACTGGGCAAACTTGATTTTTGATACTTTTGCATTTCAGTATATACCTGAGCAGGGAGGGAGACATCGCTGAGAGGTATCTGTTTTTAAGGAACTGACCAGCCACTGCTACCTCTTCTCCCTTTGAGCCTTCTTTCATCTGTACCCTCAACTCCACACCTGATCTTAAAGGATGGAGATTCAAGGGAAATGGGACAGTTCCTTGACAGAAAAAGTCTACCAAGAAAGCACATTTTATGTATAAGCCTGCATTATAACTATTTTACCATTTAATGCATGTAAGCCATAATAAGTACTATTGCTTTTGGTTTTTCTGCCATTTTCATTGATAGCTGCAGTGTATATAGCAGGTACTCCAGAAATCATGATTATATATTCTTATGGCTCACAGGTCACCCATGATTAAAAAAAATCAGTACATTTAGGAACAGCAACCAGCAACAGTAATGATTCAATCATGAACATTCATTCTGGAGAAATATAATCTCTTTGTGCCACTGAGTTAGTTTGTACAAGGTGGCTTTTTGTAAATAAATAGGTGATTTTATTTATTCCATTTGCTAATTATATTCATACTTCCGAATAGTCTCAAAAAATTATTTCCCTTATCAGGTGTGAAAAGTGATTATGCAGTGCCTCTATTTCTAAAGTATTATTGATTATAAAAATGTAATTGGTCATCTATCAAAGGTACCAAACACTATACAAAACCCACAGTAATACAGTTGTTGCTCTCTGAACTTGCAGAGGTCGGCTCTGACAGGATTTTCTCAGGCCTCTCAGTGATGTCTTATAGGCCTAGAGTAGCTCACTAAGCACCCACTTCTATTACAGCTGTTCAGAATATATTTAAATACAGATTCCAGAATTGGGGAGAGAGGAAAGCCACTTTGTAGGTAGTATAGGTTAAACAGAATAACAAGGACACAACATGTAGGTTCATAAAAAGGCATTACAATGTAGTACAAAGAAGGCAGGCTTTGGAGCCAAACACTTCTGCGTTTGCTACTGCAGTTCTCATTAGTATTGTGGGTCAGGCTATCCCTTAACCCCTCAGAGGCTCAAGGCTTTCATGTGTAAAATTAGAGTTATACTACCTACCTTAACACATTATAAGGATTAGCAATAATTAAAGCAACTAGTATTTAATTAATACTGTTAATCTCAAGGAAACCCTGGTGGCGTAGTGGTTAAGTGCTACAGCTGCTAACCAAAAGGTCGGCAGTTCAGATCTACCAGGCACTCCTTGGAAACTCTATGGGGCCATTCTACTCTGTCCTCTAGGGTTGCTATGAGTCGCAATCGACTTGATAGCAATGGGTTTTTTGGTTAATCTCCATGTTATTGCTCAACCAAATGAATTTCCTGACAATTCTTTCCAAAATTTCCTTTAGAGGACTCAAGCTCAGACCAAGTTGAAGATTCTGAAGAGAATCTGCTCATTGAATCAGATGTGATAGATATTACTAAATGTAAAGAAGCTCCCCCAGAGGGCAGGTGTAACCAAGCAACCACATTGGATAACCAGAGGATAATAAAAAAGTCTGAGGGTCAAACACAAAATCCCCAAGAGGAAAACTCTCCAGCATCTCAAAATCAGCAGGTCTTTTATGATGAAGAGTTGCCATGTCAAACCAAATATACTTCATCCGATGATCTAAGGAAGTTCAACAAAGGGAGTGTATTTTTACTGGATGCCACAAAAGAAGGAAATGTGGGCCGCTTCCTTAATGTAAGTATATGAGCTAAGATTCATATTTAAACCACTTTTTTTCTGTGCTTCTTAGCAAAGTCATTAGGAGAATATGATTAACAGACTCTAAAGCCAGACTGCCTGGATTAGAATTCCGGCTCCGCCTCTTATTAGTTGTATGACCTCAGGCATGTTACTTAACCTCTCTGTTCCTCGGTTCCCCTCCAAGATATGGAAATAATAATAATAGTAACTGTCTTGTGGGGATTAAATGAATTAATATATGCGAATTGCTCGGAACAGTGCCTAGCATATACAGTAAGCATTTAATTAATTTAAAAACTGTAAAAAATGTGAACATATAAGAAGGGAATTATTTAAGTTTATTGAAAGGTTTTCACAATTTGTTACTTCCCAAATAACCCCAATGGGACACAGACTAAGTTTCTCCTTTGAGTCTTATATACTCAAATAATAGGTCTTACTCAGAAATGCCTCTAACTGTTCAAAAAATATCAGCTGAATTTAATTGCTTTACTTACTCTCACTTTCACTGAGTTTTGAATGATTTATTAGCTTAGTGTAGAAAACAAGTGTGTTTGTCAGATTTCTGTTTTCAGACTCCTTATTCCCAAACCATAGCCATTTTCTATTTGTGTGTATGTTTGGGACGTATTTATATTTATTTTCATTTATATAGGGAAATATTTATGATTTCTGTAATTTTAAGGTTAATTTAGGATTAAGACTCATGCATATTCATGATAAAAAACATCATTTGTATTGTTGGTCAGATCTCCTGTGTGGGGTGGAGTTGGAGTTGCCTTGTAGCTTTCCCAATACGCTCCTGTCCTATCCTGCCTCTCACCATCATACTTGGATATCAAAGAATGTATAGTCACAGGAATCCTCCAAGAAAAACCATCTTCAGCCTCTGGTCCCAATGTCTGTATGTTCTCTCCTGTATTTGTGGACTGAACCACCTGGGTGTGAGCCAAGCCAGGCCCTGCCACGTGCCCCCTTTTCTCTGGGATGCACAACCCTGAAAGTGAAAAGTGAGGACAAGAACTTTGATCCCCTTTACATGTCCTTTGGAAAGCTCCACTGTAGCATACTGTCCCTGGATATGGCCTTAATTTTTCTCTTTGATCCCATCTATCAGAGTTCCCCTTCCTCCCTGTGAGGAAGCCTTGACTTTTTCCTTGTAGTGAAGGTGAAGGAGGGGGAAACACATGTGTGGCCCATAATTCTTACAGGCAATCCCTTTGATGGCTTCAGAGTGAACTCAGCATACTTCATGTGCTGAGTGATGATTTTACATGCCATTAGGAGAGAAAAAAAAATTTTTTTTAATTGTGCTTTAAGTGAAAGTTTACAAATCAAGTCAGTCTATTATGGAAAAATTCATATACACCTTGCTATATACTCCTAGTTGCTCTCCCCCTAATGAGACAGCATACTCCGTCCTTCACCCTCTATTCTTGTGTCCATTCAGCCAGCTTCTGACCCCCTTTGCCTTCTCATCTCCAGACAGGAGCTGCCCATATAGTCTCCTGTGTCTGCTTGATCCAAGAAGCTCACTCCTCACCAGTATCATTTTCTATCATATAGTCCAGTTCAATCCCTGTCTGAAGAGTTGGCTTTGGGAATGGTTCCTGTCTTGGGTGAACAGAAGGCCTAGGGACCATGATCTCCAGGGTCCTTCTAGTCTCAGACCATTAAGTCTGGTACTTTTTATGAGAATTTGAGGCCTGCATTCCACTGCTCTCCTGCTCCCTCAGGGGTTCTCTGTTATGTTCCCTGTCAGGGCAGTCACTGGTTGTTGCCAGGCACCATCTAGTTCTTCTGGTCTCAGGCTGATGTAGTCTCTGATTTATGTGGCCCTTTCTGTCTCGGGCTCATAATTACCTTGTGTCTTTGGTGGTCTTCATTCTCCTTTGCTCCAGGTAGGTTGAGACCAATTAATGCATCTTAGATGGCCACTTCCTAGCATTTAAGACCTCAGATGCCACTCTCCAAAGTGGGATGCAGAATGTTTTCTTAATAGATTTTATTATGCCAGTGGACTTAGATGTCCACTGAAACCATGGTCTCCAAACCTCCAACCTTGCTATGCTGGCCTTCGAAGTGTTCAGTTTATTCAGGAAACTTCTTTGCTTTTGGTTAAGTCCAATTGTGCTGACCTCACCTGTATTGTGTGTTGTCTTTCCCTTCACCTAAAGTAGTTCTTATCTACTAACTACTTGGTGAATACCCCACTCCCTCCCTCCCTCCCCACTCTTATAACCATCAAAGAATATTTTCTTCTGTGTTTAAACTATTTCTCGAGTTCTTATAATAGTGGTCTCATACAATATTTGTCCTTTTGCACCTGACTAATTTCACTCAGCATAATGCCTTCCAGATTCCTCCATGTTATGAAATGTTTCACAGATTCATCATTGTTCTTTATTGATGCATAGGATTCCATTGTGTGAATATACTATAATTTATTTATCCATTCATCTGTTGATGGGTGCTTTGGTTGCTTCCATCTTTTTGCTGTTGTAAACAGTGCTGCAGTGAACTTGGGTGTGCATATATCTGTGTAAAGACTCTTATTTTTCTAGGATATATTCCAAGGAGTGGAATTGCTGGATTGTATGGTAGTTCTATTTCTAGCTTTTTAAGGAAGCACCAAGTCCATTTCCAGAGTGACTGTACCATTTTACATTCCCACCAGCAGTGTATAAGTGATCTAGTCTCTCCACAACCTCTCCGACATTTATTATTTTGTGTTTTTTGGATTAATGCCAGCCTCGTTGGAGTAAGATGGTATCTCATTGCAGTTTTGATTTGCACTTCTCTAAGGGCTAATGATCGTGAGCATTTCCTCATGTATCTGTTAGCTCCCTGGACGTCTTCTGTAGTGAAGTGCCTGTTCATATCCTTTGCCCACTGAGAAAATACTATTAAGTCAGAAAATCTTTAAAACCAAAGCACTTTTTTTATGCTTATTTGGCTTTTTATCTTTCCTAGTTAGGAGGTTACTTGATTAATAAGGAACAGAATCCTCTTGCTCCCTGCCCACATCCTCCATTGCTCTTTGACTCCTGCTGTACACTGTGTGAAGAAATCACAACAGGCAGCCAGGAAGGGAGTGTGGAACAAAGGAACGTTTTGGCTTCGTTTCCCATCAGTTACCATGAGTGTGGCCGCACAAGAAGAACATTATGGCTGCTTTACTTATCCCAATCCTGGGCCCCTCCCTTGTTTGTGGAGAAAAATCTCAGCTTTGATTTTTTTTGCTTTCTTCTTTTTTCTTTCTTTGTACATAATATATTCATATCATTCACAAATTAAAATGAAATAAAAAGCCACATCTTCAGAAGTACTGGGCCCCTTCATCCTCTTAAGCAATAATTATTTTCATGGGTATTCTTCCAGTGTGTCTTGATGCAAATACAAGTAAATATAAATCTGCCAGGCGCTCCTTGGAAACTCTACCTTGCTTTTTAGATTAACAGTATATCCTGGAGATCTTTCCACATCAGTACACAGAGGGTGCTCCTCATTCTTTTTGTTTGTATGTTTTTGGTTGTAGCTGCGTATATTTCACCGTGTGGTTATACCAGAAGTTTATGTAACCAATCCTCTGTATGGACATTTGAGTTTTTTCTAAACTTGTATTTAAACACAGTGCTCCGTGAATAATCTTGTACATAGATTATTTTATACATGTGCAGAAGTATCACATTGTCAGATGTGAGATTGCTGAATCAAAGAATACATGCATTTTAAATGATTATAGTGATACATATGAACAAATTATCTTTTATAGGGGTTTGTACCATTTTGCATTTCTCCCAGCAAGATACAAGAGTGTCAGAATAGGATTTTTCTGAATGGATTCCAGCTTGTTAAAAGAAGTAGCATGAGCTGTGATATTTTATATATTAGTCGGAAAAAAAAAGTAAGATGTGTTGGAAACAGAATGGTATTCTAATGCTTAAAGCAAAAGACATCAAACCTTGTTCTAAACTAATCTCTGTGTCTTTTTTTTTTTTTTTTAACAGCATAGTTGTTGCCCAAATCTCTTGGTACAGAATGTCTTTGTAGAAACACACGACAGAAATTTTCCATTGGTGGCATTCTTCACCAACAGGTTTGAAATTGATTTTGCTTACATGATTGAATTCTGAAATTGTGACTTTAGGAATAACAGTAGCAAATTGTGTTTTTCAATAACGTTCTATAAAGTATAGAATGTAAAAAGGAGATATGTTCTATAACCCCAAAATTTCTACTGTTCTGGAATATTTATCCCAAACTATTCTCAGTCAAAATTTTGAGCAGCTGAAATTTCAGTTCTTCTTCCCACTTAGGGGTAAGGCTGTCAGGTCTTACACAGTTCAATTCAGAGGAAAAATAACAAGAGTGCTACATGTGCTTTAAGTCAGAATTATCCTCCTGACTACTTTCACACTGCAAGCCTTAACACATTACTAGTTCCACTGTTTTCAAAACACACTTCCTTTTTCATGGGTAATGACAAGTTCCTTCTTACTTAAGAAATTATATCTTGGTTTCCTAGTGCTGCCTTAACACAAATACCACAAAGCGGGTGGATTTTTTCTAAAAGATGACTCAGAAGTGAGTAGGTTTAAGACCCACCTTACTCTGGTATGGCCTCATTAACACAACAAAAGAAATCTCCTATTGCCAAAGAGGGTCATATCTACAGGTAGGAGGGTTAGGACTTCCACATGTCTTTTGGGAGGCACAGTTCAATCCATAACATTGAGGATTTTAATAAATTTGAAATAAAACTCAAGTGATTATTACTAATAAAATGGATGGGGAAGAGAGAATAGATCATAGTTTGAGAACGGTTAATGATCGTAATGTAAAAATTGATATAATCAAGCACAGTTAATTTAGTAGTGACGCAGCTTGATTTATGTTTTGTTTTTAATTTCTACTTTCTAGGTATGTGAAAGCAAGAACAGAACTAACTTGGGATTATGGTTATGAAGCTGGGAGTATGCCTGAGAAGGAAATCCTCTGCCAGTGTGGGGCTAATAAGTGTAGAAAAAAAATACTATAAATATGTAGCTAATGCTTTTCCTGAAATTAGTTTATGGAGCTGAAATTAGAGCCATCCAGAAGAATCATCAGTCATGGAATTAATTTAGATTTTGGCCCATCAAGCTAATGCCTCTCAACTTACCCTCATCAGGGGACTCATGTTTTATTTCTATTTTATTTGTGTGAGTTAGAAATGCTTGGAACAAAATAAGGATACATTTAGGGCATCTCTTTATTCAGCTTCACACAAGTGGGATGGAAGGGTATATTTGAAATTCATTGTACAATTTGTAACTTATTTGTAAATTGTAAATATTAGGAGAAACAAATGTCACAATAGAATTCAGGTATTTCTTATTGTTGCTTTGTGGTTATTATCTTTTAATCCATGCCCCAAAGAGCCATATTTCACCTCTTTACCTACAAAAATTTATTTATATTTAATTTCTAGCAAGTCATTTACCATCATGAGACCCATGTTGTTACCAGGTTAATTTTAGTTAAGCAATTAAGTCTTCATAATAATGTCCAGTTGCTTATTGGTTCAGTTTTTTGTTTGCATCAGTATAAGTGTCTTCACTGCTTTCTAACCTACTTTTGGCCCTTCTTTCATCTTCTCTTACATTTAACTTTGTTTATGCATTCATTCCCAGTCTGAATCCTTCCATGATGTGCTTTTAAACTGGAGCAAAAAATCATGGACTATTCTTCTGTGACGGTTTTTACAAAGACCTTTATGTGGTGGCTGGTTCAAAAGTAGACCCTATCAAGGTAACTGCAATAGAGAAATAAAAGATAAAGCAGTGCCATGTGTATAGTGGAAAAAGCCCTAAATTAACAAAACGTGCAATCCAAGTCTTAACTCTTAGCATTTATGGGCTTTGTAGCCTTGGACAGAATCACTTAATATTTATAAACCAAAAAAAAACCTGTTGCTGTCAAGTTGGTTCCGACTCTTGGATGCCCCATAGGGTTCCCAAGGAGTAGCTGGTGGTTTTGAACTGCAGACTTTTTGATTAGCAACCAGTCTCTTAACCACCAGAGTTCCTAGTATAGGCCTCTAAAAATCAGGTTTAGATTTCTGTATAGAAACATGGGAAGAAAGTACTTTCCAACTCGTTTTATGAAGCTAGTATAACCTTGATACCAAAAAGTTTACAAGGACAGTCTAAAGCAGGAAAACTATAAGCCAATAATACTAATGAAAATAGATCTAAGAATCCTAAAACAAATATTAGCAAATAAAATCCAACAGTGTGTAAAAAAGATACTATCATGACCACGTTAGGGTTATATCAGGAATACGAGGTTAGTCTCACAGAGGAAGAGCAACTAACGGAAACTTTAGGAGGCAAAATCAAGAGGGCAGCATAGGTTTTAAGCCTTTCCAAATCCACTCTTAAAAAGAGTAACTAGGATAGCAAAAGAAGAAAAACTACCTTTTCACCAAAGCTAGTGGCAAGATAGCTCCAAAACCCAGAAGATGAGTGGTTGGGGCCAAATCACCTCCAACAGCAAGATTCACCCAAGACTGTGTGAAGATAGCACTGGGAAGAAAAGGGGATTTCCAGGGCCCCAAGAACTCTAGGACTTGCCTGTGAGAGGAGAGAACCCCACTCAGAATGGAATCCTCGGCCAAAAAATGTAAGAACAACCAGCAAAGCTGGGAGAAGGCTCCTCAGGCACCAATTTTGAGTGAATGCAATAAAGTCCAAAGAACTCACTAAAGGGCCATGGGAAGATTAGGCTTACTAGGGCAGCTAAGCCCTCGACGATCTCAGAAATACCCTGTAAGAACTGCCTTCCAATCTAGGACAGAGACCAGTCCTAAGGAAGGTGTGTGTGGTCATTTTCAGTAAAAAGCGGAGAGAACCCGTAGACTGTGAAGCTAGGAAAGCTACCTTGGCTCAGCTTCCCCTACACAGATCCTCCTCAAAGCCTGTTTCGTTTAAACACAAAACGGTAAAAGACTGTGACCAAACACCCTACAAAGATATTAGAAAAGAGGGAAATTAAAAGTAATGTTCCAATAAGATCATGAGTGCTTATTGGAAAATTATGGCCACAAAGCAGGTGAAAACTAACCTGTTATAAAAATAAGTTCAAAGAGTTAGAAAACTATTGAAGCCATGAAAGAGCAGCGTAAACCATAAACGGGCATTAAAGCCACAGTTGGATGCCATTACACACCCACTCAATTGGCAGATTTTAAAATTTTGAGTGTTAAAAAGAAACATGTTGGAAAAGAGTTCCCATTAGTAAAGTTGAACTGTGCATACACCCTAATCCAGCAATTCTACTCCTAGATATAAACTATGGGAAACACAACTTTGTATCTGAAGACGTGTATCATAATATTTAAAGTGATACTGTAATTAAAAACCTGGAAATAACTTGGATATCCATTGGAAACAAGGATAAATAAATTGTGGTCAACCATTTGAGAGAGGAGGGGGAAAATTCTGTTATGAGGAAGATTCTGGCAAACTCTTGAGATGAAAATTCTTTTCCACCAATTCTTTTCACTACTTTAATACAAACACAGAAGAAGAGGGAATAGACACCTGGAGAAACTTGCATATTTTGTTCTAGGTAGAGTCGAGCCGTAAGAAAAGGAAACCGAAAAACTAGTCAAACTTGGCTTACTTAGGCCAGAGTTCTACTGAACTGCAAAATCTTAAACAGCCCCTTGGAATCTCCTGGGCATGATTTACACATTGTTTTTCTAAAGAAAATAGAAGAGTTACTTTGTTAGTCCTGGTCATCTAGTGGGAAAGGGGCCTGGGAGCTCCAAGAGTCAAAACTAGTTTTTTTCAGTAGGAGAGATGTACATTTGGGTCCCCTTGGAACCCAAATGGGAATACTAATTTGAAAAGGTGTGATTAAAATTAGTTCTGGCTTTTAGTAAGTTTTTTTTTTTTTTTTTTTTTCTGGATGTATGGGTTTTGTTTAGTTACCTTTCAAACAAAAATCTAAGTTTGGACCCAATTTAATTTTTTCAAAATATTCAACTTTGTGAATATTTAACTTGAAATTATTTGAGGATGGGAAACTAAAGAGTTAGCTAAAGGGAATTATAACTCAACAGTTTACAAATGGAGAAAGTTGAGAAGTCCATTGTTTCCCCTAGGGATGCAGAAATATCTGACAATACACTAAAATAAAGTGAAGAAACTTGGTCAGTATAGGAGGTACTTTTATGCAGGATAGACTGTTGTGGATCAGCCGTACTTCTTGTGATTTGCCTTTGGAATCAACTTGACATTCAAACACATGAGGTAATAATTTCATCTTTTAGGAGAAGTCTCTTGAGATTGCAGTTTTCTCCAATCTGGACCGGTTCGCAGCTGCTATCTTTAACCAGTACCCTAGACATTCCTGTTGTCTCCTGTCAGAGGTCCTATTTCCAGTTAAATCCCATTATTTCCCTTTTCCTTGATTTACTCTCACGTAACAGTGATCATGTCCTGCAGTAGCTTTTGAGAAAGAAAAAATAAGAGGTAAATTTTTTGAGACCTGACATGTTTGAAAATGACTTTATCTTACATTTGATTACTATTTCGACAGGGTATAGAATGAATTCTCAACTAGCCTCCTTATTTTGAAGGTGTCTGCTAGCTTCTAGCGTTGCTGCTGTGACGTCTGAAGCCATTCTTGCCTTCTAGCTTCCAGGGTGACTATTGGAAGTCAGATAAGTGTCCTGTATTTTCTGTATATACAGGTAGTCCCTGACTTCAAAATGGGGTTCCCTTCCGACGACTCCATAAGTCAGTTCTGATGTAAGTCGAATAACTTTTTTTTTTTTTTACTTTTCATTTTTACTATCTTTTATTATCCGTATCTATAAATCTGATCTTTGAACATCTTGGAGTGAACATCTGAGAATGATAACATCAGCAAATTACACACTGCGACATTGTATGTAGTCCAAACCAAACCAAACCCAGTGCCGTCAAGTCAATTCTGACTCATAGCGACCCTATAGGACAGAGTAGAACTGCCCCATAGAGTTTCCAAGGAGTGCCTGGTGGATTCAAACTGCTGACTCTTACGCCACCAGGGTTTCCTTGCATGTAGTATATATTACAGTAAGGTATAAAAAAAAAGATAAAAACTGATGGTCATTAAGTGGTTCGTTGTAACTCAAATACATCCTAAGTCGGGGGCTGCCTGTATAACGAATTTTTATATGTCTTAAAACTTCTAGGATTACCTTTGTCCCAATGTTCTGAAATCTCATAGTGATATGACCCCGTGAAATGGTATGGGTCCATTTTTCATCTGTCAGACTGCGTGCTTAGCAGGCTCTTTCAATCCAAAAACTTTGTTCTTGAGCTTTTGCAATTTTTTTTGGACTGTTCCTTTAATGATTCTCATCTGTTCTCTCTTTATAGAATTCTTGTTGTTAGATGTTAGACCTTAAGAATTGGTTCTCTAATTTTCTTATCTTTCTCTTCTAATTTTCAGCTCTTTGTCTTTTTTCCCTACTTTCTGGGAGCTTTCCACAACTTAATCTTCCAATTTGTCTATTGTGTTTTCATTTCTGATCTCATATTTCTAATTTCTAAGATCTCACTTTTTATTCCCTGATTTTTTTTTTTTTAATAGTATTTTATTGTATTTTTGGTGAAGGTTTACACAGCAGTGGTTCCCATTCAACAATTTCTAAAGTTATTCAGTGACTGGTTACATTCATCACAATGTGTGAATATTTCATTATTTCTGTTCTGGTTGTTCACTTTCCATTAATCTAGTTTCCTTGCCCCCTCACATTCTCATCTTTGTTTTAAAGTAATTGTTGACAGTTTGGTCTCATGTAAGTGATTTTTTTAAATAATATTTTATTGTGCTTTCAGTGAAGATTTACACAGCAGTTTAGTTTTCCATTCAACAATTTCTACACACGTTCGGTGACACTGGTTTATTCTCTGAATTTTGTTGTTGTTGTTTTGGCTTTAGTCTTTATATTTCATATTACGATTTTTCTCCAGAGTTCTAGTGATCTTGATGGTCTACTCCTGTTGAAGAGTGGGACACCAAAAAGCTGATCGATCATAAACTCTAAGGAGGGCTGGGATGGCTCTTTGGGAGCTTCACCATGTTAGAGCTGAGCTGTTTTGCCGGGGAACCCCCTAATGTCAATTTCTTTAGGGCTTTCCTTTCGTCTTGGGAACTAATATGCTTCCATCCTTCTGCCTAGAGGGCAGAAGCTTGCCTTCCAGGGTCTGCTCGTATCCCCTTGTACTGCAGCCCTTCACTTCTGCTTCTGTAATCCATCCCTGTTTGTCAAGACTAAGTTGTTCCTTTTTAATAATATTGCTTCTCTCCTCCCTTACCCCATTTGCATCCTTTCTTCCCTTTAAAACCTGCCCAAGATGCAACTCCCCCAAACATTTTTCTTCTAATCCTTCCAGCAAACCGCCAACAATTATATGCTGCTTTTCACAACTTACTTTTTAACTATAATTACATGCATTTATGTTCTCTACATTTATATTTGTTACATGCACTGAAAACCTCATCCTGTATGGTGCTGTGTACCCCATGGGTGCTAAATAAAGGCTTGCTATTGGCAACTGGGTTTAGGGTTTGTTGATTCTGCGTCGGTTTAAGATGTAGGCCAAACTCGGGGTAAATGTGGGATAAAATTTTTTTAGGAGAAAAAACAGATGAACCTCTGGCTGAGCTTAGGCGCTTTGGCCACCTTCCCTCCGACGGCAGCGGAGGCGGGGCAGGGAGCGCCTGGTGTTTTTGCCTTTTTTAAAGCAATACAACCTACGAATCGCATCTGGGAAAACCCGAACTTCTGTTTGAATGAGAAGCCCTACCTGCAAACCTGAGTTGTCTTGCTCGCTCAAGGCTTTCCGGCGGATGGGTAGGCGGGCCGGCGGCAGGGGGAGCCGGGTTACCACAGATCATAAGGAGCCCTGGTGGCGCAGTGGGTAAGCGCTAGGCTGCTGACCCATTCATTGGCAGATTTAAAGGAAACGAAACTCAGCGCTGCCTCGGCAGGGAAGCGGCCGGAGCGCGCAGCCGCCCCAGAGCAGCCATGGCGCAGGCGTGCCAGCCGGGGCCTGGCCGCGGCCTTTGCGAGGCTGAGGCCAATCCCGCATGGGCCGCGGTGCCCTTCCCGACCGGTGAGTACCGCGCGCGCGGGCGGGCAGGCGCGGGACGGCGGCCGGGAGGGGTCCTGCTTGCGGTCGCTGAGGGTCCCTCCTGCCCGGGTACCCGAGGTGCCTGCCTGGGCGGTGGCCGGACGACTCGGGCTCCACAATCGCGTTCCCTTCGGCTGGTCACCTACTGCGCCCTGCTGTGTGCCGGGGAAACGGGGCGCGGCGGCCCTGCGTTGACCGGAAGCGGCTCTGCGCCAAGGCCTCTCCCCAGGGCAGCATGTAAGAGGCGGTACGTCTTTTATTTACCTCTCCCGCTGCTGAGTGGACAGCCCTTCGCTAATTGTCCTACCGCGTTAGAACTACAAGCATCAAGGAACCCTGAAATAAACGGGGTTGCTCTCCTAGCAAGCCTCCACCCACTCGTAATACAATTGGATGTCATGGTAGAGGTAGGCAGGAGGAGCCCTGTTGAAGAAGTGGCCCGCTGGTCTCAAGGAGCAGCTCGCAATGACTGCACACAGGATATAACTGTTTTGAACCCATCTCTTACTCTCCACTCGGTAGTTCAAGCCCTCACCGACTCTCTCCTTGGCTGAGCAGAGCCTTCTGGCCGGGCTCCTTTCTTTCACTTAAACATGGTTAGAGCCTCTGTATGGGCCAGGCACAGGGCTGGATACAGGGGTACAAAGATGAGTTAGGCCTAGAGAAGCTTAGTTGTTACGTGCTCATTGAGTTGATTCCAAGTCAGCAATAGCGATCCCATGTGACAGAGTAGAGCTTCTCCATAGGGTTTTCTTGGCTGTAGTCTTTATGGAAGCTGATCTCCAGGTCTTTCTTCCTCAGAGCCACTGGGTGGGTTTAAAATTGATTAGCAGCCTAGCTGTTAAAAGGTTTTGCCACCAGGTCTCCTTGAGAAGCTTATACCCATTGCGGTCAAGTCGATTCTGACTCATAGTGACCCTATAGGACGAGTAGAACTGCCCCATAGGGTTTCCAAGGAGCGCCTGGTGGATTCAAACTGCTGACCTTTTTGGTTAGCAGCCGTAGCACTTAACCACTATGCCACCAGGGTTTCCGGTAAGACTTTAAGAAAAAAAAAAAAAGGGTAAGACTTATAAAAAAAAAAAAAAGACTTATAGTTACCTTTAATATAATGTGGTAAGAACCACAGGGGCACAAATGAGGGGCTGCTAACCCAGCCTGGGTGTCCAGAGAAAGCTTTTTGCAGGGCTTCGAACCAGTTCGTTCTGGTTTGAACCCCTGCTGAGAATTTTCATTTCCACCCCCAAATATACTGAATCAGAATCGACACTTTAACAAGATACATAAGAATCAAAGCCCTCTGTGGTCATTAAGGTTGTGTGTCAACTTGGCTGGGCCATGATTTTCAGTGGTTTGGCAGTTATGGTATAGTTTGGCAGTCATATAATGATGTAATCACCTCCTCGATGAGATCTGATATAATGTCATCACCTCCATGATAGGATCTGCTGTGAGTAGCCAGTCAGTTGAAAGGGAATTTCCTTGAGGATGAGGCCTGCATCTGATATAGATGGACCTTCTGGCAAGAGGAAACCCTGGTGGTGTAGTGGTTAAGTGCTATGGCGGCTAACCAAGAGGTCGGCAGTTTGAATCAGGTGCTCCTTGGAAACTATCAGGCAGTTCTACTCTGTCCTATAGGTTCGCTATGAGTTGGAATCGACTCGACGGCAGTGGGTTTGGTTTCTGGCAAGACTCTCAGGTTTTTGCTTGCCCTGGATCCTGCAGCTGGCTCCTGTTCGTCTGATCTCCAGTTCTTGGGACTTGAGTTAGCAGCTTACCTGTTGACTGGTAGGCCTCCGCAGTCTGTGAGCCAGTGGCCTGCTAGCTTACCTGACGATCTTGGGAGTGGTCAACTTCCACAGTCTGTGAGCCAGTGGCCTGCTAGCTTACCTGCTGATCTTGGGATCGGTCAACCTCCACAGTCTGTGAGCCAGTGGCCTGCTAGCTTACCTGTTGATCTTGGGATTCATCAGCCTCCGCAGCTATGTGAGCCAGGAGAAGCCTCCAGCCTGCCTCATGTATTTGGGACTTTCCAGCCTCTACAACCAAGTGAGTCATTTCCTTGATATAAGTGTCTCTGTATATATTTACGTATATATACATGCTTCACTGGTTTTGCTTCTCTAGAGAACCCAGTCTAAGACACCCTCTAGTAGTTTCCCATTACTCGCAGAATAACCCCTTACTGTAGCCTACAGTTTATCTCATGTCCTTGTCTGATCTGGCCCTGCCCATATTGATGACTTTCTTCCCCTCGTTGCCTCTTTCAGCCACTCACCTAGCCACAGTGACCTGTGGGTCCTGTAACCCACCAGACTTGTCTGTGCCTCAGGATTTTCCCATTTGCCATTCCCTTGCAAGGAGAACTTGTCCCCACGTTGTCCCATTTTTCACTTCCTCACCATATTGAGGTCTGTGCTCAGATGTGTTCTCCACAGCCTTGCCTGCCCATCCTATCTAAAATAGCGCCCCCTTCCCGCACCTGATCACTCTTCATCGCTTTCCTCTTCACCGTGTGCCCAGGGCTTAGCACACTTGCTTGGAGGAGAGGGAGAGCTGAGCGTCCGTTTGCCAAAGACAGGCTTTCCTCTGGGTGCCTCCTGCAGGAGAGCCCCACATAGCTTCGCAGCACCATGACCATCAGGAAGGGCATGAAGCTCCTTTGCTGTCACAGCATCCTGACCAATAGAGATGATAACAAGTTCCAGGGTGAATGGAAGTGAGACAGAGCCCCCACAGTGCTGTGATCTTTCCCTGGCTTCCTCCCCTACAGTGCTGTATTGAACATTCCTTTCCTTAGCAAATATGGTTAAGCGCTTGACTACTACTTGAAAGGTTGGCAGTTCGAACCCACCCAGGGGCATCCCAGGAGACAGGCTTGGCGATCTGCTTCCGAAAGGTCACAGCCTTGAAAACCCTAGGGAGCGGCTCTACTCTTTACAAGTGAGGTCACCGTGAGCTAGAATCAACTCAGTGACAACTAACAGCAATTTTTCTTCATAACACTTATCCCTACCTGAAACATGTATTATTTATGTGGATATTTGTGTATTGTCTGTCTCCACCACTAGAATGTAAATTCTGGAGTTGAGACTCTCATCTTGTTCTCTACTGCATGCAGCTGCCTAGGACAATTTGCCTAAATTGATACCTAGTAGGGCCTCTTTAAATGTTTACTGAATGGCTAGATGATGAAGAAGGCTTTTTTAATCAGGGAAGAAATACAGGAAGACTTACATTTTTAGGTCAGTCACTTTGGCAGCAACGAAAAGAATGGAGTGGGGTTTTAAGAGGGAAAGCAGAAGCAAGGAGAGGAGACTATTGGAATAGACGAGATGAAGACGATGCGGGTAGGGCTGTCCATCTTCCATAGCGCTGCCAGAACTGCCTCGTAAATGCACCCGTATACACACACATGCACCCACAGATCCGGTGATGGTACACATGCCCAGTGTTAATTAGGACCTGTTGGCTGCAAGTAGTAGATAACTTGATTTAATTTAAGCAAAAGGAATGCTTGTTATTGGGAAACAGAGTGACCAGGAGCATGGCTGTTGCAGCATTTTCTAGAAAGGGCCAGGAACCAGGACCTGGGAAGCTATTCTAAACCTTAACAGCATTCTCCTGTACGTCTTATTTCTGCATCTCTTGGCTTACCTGCTTTGTTCTTCTCTGTCTTTGATTTAGTTTCCCTGATAATCAGATTGAAGATGGCTACCTTCACAGCCTCCCAGTATTTTACATCTTTTCCTTTAAGAGAACAGCCCAATCTGAACCAAAATCTTCTATTCTGAATTCTGTATATCTGGGAGATAGCCAGGTGTCCTCTGGTACTGTCAGTTGTGTCTAGGGAAATGGAGTCACATAGTACAAACATGCCTGCTGGGAGTCACACCTATGTTTCAGGGGGTCATTGTGAGCTGACAGATACCCTAAAAGGAGTCCACTGAACATTGCACCCCTTGGTAGCCCGCACCTTTACTCCACGTTCCCCGCAACACACACATCCATATTCCTATTTATATGTTCTAAAGGTATCCCCAGTAATGCAGTCTGGCTATCCCAAATACAAATTCAGTTATACTTCTCCCAAAGTTATGGCCAGCTGTGTCATCAGAGACAATGTGATGGTTCCATTCATTGTCCAAGTCCACAACCTCTAGGTAATGCCCCACTCCTCTTCTGTTTCAGTTTTTGTCTAGTTCAGGTATACAGTTACTGGACTCAGTGGTAGATTTGACTTCTCCTGCACATCCAGTATTCAGTATTCGTGGTGTTGACCCTGACCCATGGTGACTTCATGCACAATTAGATCAGACTATTGTGGTCTATAGGGTATTCATTGACTGATATGTAGAAATAGATCACCAGGGCTTGTTTTTATATCAGCTGCCTGTCAGCTCAGCCCCCATGCAGCACTGCTGATGATGGCCCCTGTAGCTATTTCTAGAAAGGGCCAGGAACTAGGACCTGGGAAGCTGTCCTTAACAGCTCTCTCCTTTATGACTTATTTCTGTATTTCTTGCGTATCTATGCACAGAAAAGGGTGACGCTGCAGAAATGTCAAGCTCTTATACAGAAAGGGCCTACATACTTTATTTGACATCACCATAGTTTTATTAGGGATAGACTTGATAGTCTAGGGAATTTTGGTGTTTTTTTTTTTTAGTGCTGCCCAGTCGGTTTTGACTCATAGCGACCCTATGTACAACAGAACGAAACGCTCCCCTGTGCTGCGCTGTCCTCAAAATCGTTGTTATGCTTGAGCCCATTGTTGTAGCCACTGTATCAGTCCGTCTTGTTGAGCGTCTTCCTTTTTTTCACCGACCCTCTACTTTAGCAAAGCATGTTGTCCTTCTTCAGGTACTAGTGCCTCCTAATAACATGTCCAAAGTATGTGAGACGAAGTCTCGCCATTGTTGGTTCTAAGGAGCATTCTGGCAGTATTTCTTCCAAGACAGATTTGTTTGTTCTTCTGGCAGTCCATAGTATATTAAATATTCTTTACCAACACCATAATTCAAAGGCATCAGTTCTTCTTCAGTCTTCCTTATTCGTTGTCCAGCTTCTGCATGCATTTAAGGGTATAGAAAACCTCATGGCTTGAGTCAAGTACACCTTAGTCCTTAAAGTAGTATCTCAGCTTTTTAACACTGTGAAGAGGTCTTTTGCAGCATATTTGCCCAATGCAATACACATTGTTTGATTTCCTTTTTTTTCCCCTTTTTTTATTGTGCTTTAAGTGAAAGTTTACAATTCAGTCAGTTTCTCATACAAAAACTTAAACACACATTGTTATGTGACCCTAGCTGCTCTACCCACAGTGTGACAGCACACTCCTCCTCTCCACCCTGTATTTCCCATGTCCGTTCAGCCAGCTCCTGTCCCCCTCTGCCTTTTCATCTTGCCTCCAGACAGGAGCTGCCCACATAGTCTCATGTGTCTAGTTGAGCCAAGAAGCTCACTCCTCACCAGTATCATTTTCTGTCTTATAGTCCAATCTAATCTTTGTCTGAAGAGTTGACTTTGGGAATGGTTTTAGTTTGGGGCTAACAGAGGGCCCGAGACCCATGACCTCTGGAGTCCCTCCAGTCTCAGTCAGACTCTTCAGTTTGGTCTTTTTACCAGAATTTGAGGTCTACATCCCTCTTTTCCCCTGCTTCATCGGGGATTCTCTGTTGTGTTCCCTGTTAGGGCAGTCTGTTTGATTTCTTGACTGCTGCTTCCATGGGTGTTGATTGTGAATCCAAGTAAAATGTAATCCTTGACAAGTTCATTATTTTCTCTGTTTATCATGATGTTGTTTATTGGTCCAGTTGTGAGGATTTTAGTTTTGTTTATGTTGAGGCATAATACATACTGAAGGCTGCGGTCTTTGATCTTCATCAGTAAGTGCTTCCTCTCCCCTCTTTGAGCAAGCAAGGTTGTGTCATCTGCATATCTCAGGTTGTTAATGAGTCTTCCTCCAATCCTGATGCTGCGTTCTTCTTCATATAGTCCAGCTTCTCAGATTATTTGCTTAGCATACAGATTGAGTAAATATGCTGAAAGGACACAACCCTGATACACACCTTTCCTGATTTTAAACCATGAAGTATCCCCTTGTTCTGTTCCAGTGACTGACTCTTGGTCTCTGTATAGGTTCCTCGTGAGCACAATTAAGGTTCTGGGGTTCCCATTCTTCATAATGTTATCCATAATGTGTTATGATCCGCGTAGTTGAATGCCTTTACGTAGTCAATAAAACACAGGTAAACATCTTTCTGGTGTTCTCTGCTTTCAGCCAGGATGCATCGGACATTAGCAATGATATCCCTCATTCCATGTCCTCTTCTGAATCTGGTTTGAATTTCTGTCAGTTCCCTGTCAATGTACTGCTGCAACCACTTTTGAATGATCTTCAGCAAAATTTTACTTGTGTGTGGTATTATAATATTGTTTGATAATTTCCGCATTTTGTTTGATCACCTTTCTTTGGAATGGGCACGTGTATGAATTTCTTCCAGTTGGTTGGCCAGGTAGCTGTCTTCGAAGTTTTTTGGCATAGATGAGTGAGAACTTCCAGCGCTGCATTTGTTTGTTGAAATATCTTAATTGGTATTCAGTCAGTTTCTGGAGCCCTGTTTTTCACCAGTGTCTTCAGTGCAGCTTGGACCTCTTCCTTCAGTACCATTGGTTCTTGATCATTTGTTACCTCCTGAAATGGCTGAACACCGACCAGTTCTTTTTGGTACAATGACTTTGTGTATTCCTTCCATCTTCTTTTGATGCTTCCTACATCGTTCAATATTTTGCCCATAGAATCCTTTAATATTGCAACTTGAGGCTTGAATTTTTTCTTCAGTTCTTTCAGCTTGAGAAATCCTGAGCGTATTCTTCCCTTTTGGTTTTGTAACTCCAGGTCCTTGCACATTATAATATTTTACTTTGGCTTCTCAAGCCGCCTTTGAAAACTTCGGTTCAGATCTTTTCTCCATCATCTCTTCCATTCGTTTTAGCTACGCAACATTCAAGAGCAAGTTTCAGTGTCGCGTCTGGCATTCATTTTGGTCTTTTCTTTCTTTGCTGTCTTTTTAAAGACCTCTTGCCTTCTTCAAGTATGATGGCCTTGGTGTCATTCCATAACTCATCTGGTCTTCAGTCATTAATGTTCAATGCATCAAATCTTTTCTTGAGATGGCCTCTAAATTCAGATGGGATATACTCAAGGTTGTACTTGGGCCCTCATGGACTTGTTCTAATTTTCTTCAGCCTCAACTTGACCTTGTGTTATGAGCAGCTGCTCTGTAGTTGGTCCCTGGCCTTGTTCCGATTGATGATACTGAGGTTTTCCATCATCTCTTTCCACAGATGTAGTTGATTTGATTCCTGTGTATTCTGTCCAGCGAAGTCCACGTGTGTAGTTGCCATTTACGTTGTTGGAAAAAAGGTATCTGCAATGAAGAAGTTGTTGGTCTTGCAAAATTCTCTCATGCGACGTCCGGCATCATTTCTGTCACCAAGACCATATTTACCAACTACTGATTCTTCTTCTTTGTTTCCAACTTTTGTGTTCCAGTTACCAGTAATTATCAATGCATCTTGATTGAATGTTTGATCAATGTTTGATCAATTTCAGAGTGCAGAAGTTGGTAAAAATCTTCAGTTTCTCCATCTTGGGCCTTAGGGAATTTTAGCACTAGTAATTTATCTGCCTGATTTTTTGTTTAAGGCTGTGCTTTACAAGTTTTAATGTTTTATGAGTGTTCTCTAAAATAGGAACACAGTGTTCCATCAGAGTAGATTGTGTGTCTGAAGTTAATAGAATATTGAGGTTTTTCTCTTAGTTCTTCCCAAGACAAAGGACCTCAAACACCCTGTCAAACGTGTTGGTTACCTAGTACCGCTATAACAGAAATACCACAAGTGGATGGCTTTAACAAAGGGAAATTTATTTTCTCACAGTCTAGTAGGTTACAGGTCTAAATTCAGGGCGTTGGCTCCAGGGGAAGGCCTTCTCTGTCAGCTCTGGAGGAAGGTCCTTGTCCTTAATCTTTCCCTGGTCGAGGAGCTTCTCAGGCACAGGGACCCCGTGTCCAAAGGACGTGCCTTGCTCCTGGTGCTGCTTTCTTGTTGGTGTGAGGTCCCCAACTCTCTGCTTGCTTCCCTTTCCTTTTATCTCTTGAGAGAGAAAAGGTGGTACCGGCCACACCCCAGGGAAACTCCCTTTACCTTGGATCAGGGAGGTGACCTGAATGACAATCTCTGGTGTTAGAATCCCACCTTAATCCTCTCAACATAAAATTATAATCCCAAAATGGAGGATGACCACAAAATCCTGGGAATCATGGCCTAACCAAGTTGACACGTATTTTGGGGGGGACGCAATTCAATCCATGACATTCCACCCTTTGGCCCCCCCAAAAATCACATGCTTGTAACATGCAAAACATCCACCCCATCATATCATAGCAAAAGTCTTAACTCCAAGTCCAAAATCCAAAAATTCCTCTTCATCTGTGAAGCCTAGAATACAAGTTATCTGCATCTAAGGGTACAATGGCAGAACAGGCACAAGCTAGACATTTCTATTACAAATGGGGGAAATTGGAGGAAAAGAAGGCATAACAGGCACCAAGCATGTCAGCAGAACGCATTATATTAGCCCTTAAAGCTTTTGAAAATAATCCTCTGTTCTCTGAGATAATTTACACAATAACCCTACCCTCCTGGCTCTACGTATTGATCACACTCTCCAGATTCTGAGTGGAGGCACCTCGGCCCTGGGCTTCTGCTCCACCTTCTGGGCCCACTGGGACAGCAACTCTGCTCCCTCAGCTTTTGGTGCACTATTCTCCTAGTCCACCTGAGTGACAACTCCACCCTTAGAAACACCAAAGGCCATGGCTCCACCCTTTGAAACCCCTGAGGTCATGGCCATGTCTTTTGAGACTGAGGCAGCTCAACTTCTTCTGTTGTTTCTTTAGCTTCTGCTTCCTGGTTTTTTGGCCTCAGGGCTTCTCCGGCCTCACACCACATCTGCCCTGCTGGGGCAAGGGTTCCAAAGCTCAGTAGCTCCACCAATAAGTGCCTGGAGGCACCCCACTCCCCAAGGAAACTTCCTTTACTTTGGACCAGGGAGGTGACCTGAGTTACAATCCCTGGTGTTACAATCCCGCCCTAATCCTCTCAACATAAAATTACAAGCACAAAATGGAGGACGACCACACAATACTGGGAATCATGGCCTAACCAAGTCGACACATATTTTTTGGGGGGACACAATTCAATCCATAACATCAAATATTAAAATATATTCTAAAGTTTGAAAGTATGGTATTGATGAAAGAATCAGCAGGTCAATGGAATAAAATAGAAGTATGGAAACAAACCCAAATATATGTAATAATTAAACATAAAAAAAGGAGATTTAAAATCAGTGGCTAACCATTATGAGGTTAGAGCCTTATTTCATACTTTACAGTAAGATAAATTACATAGTAATTAATATCTTAATGTTAAAAAATAAATAAAAATTTTAGAAGAACATAGAGGTAAGTGTTTTCTGAGTATGCCCCCTTCACTTCAAGGGTAGAAACCATAAAATAAAAGATTGGCATGGTTTTATCAAATATAACCTGTAAACATTCTGTGTATCAAAGAACATTATAAACAAAGTTAAAAGACCAATATATGACAGTTGTTGTTGTCTTTAGGTGCCATCCGTTCAATTCTGACTCAGACCGACCATATATGACAGAGCAGAACCGCCCTAGAGGCTGTAATCTTTGCAGGAGCAGATCGCCAGCTCTTTCTCCCTAGGAGTCACTGGGTGGTTTAAACTACCTACTTTTCATTAGCAGCCGAGCACTTAACCATTTGTGCCACCAGGCCTCCTTTTACGTATATGACCAATAAAGAATTAATATCCCAAATACATCATGAGCCCTTATAAATCAGTAAGAAAATAGTGACTAACCCAATAAAAGATGGGCTAAAGCATCAGTGCCAGAGAAGACGTGCAAATGTCACCTTATCCCATGTTAAATTCGTAGCTATAAATTGTGATCTACTTGTGTGCACTCCTTTTTTTTCTTTGACTTGGCCATCTAACCTTCTGTCCTAGCTGTACCTTTGTGTTTTTAAATCAAGCAGGTAGATGCCCTGTCCTTTTTCAAAACTTCCTTAACGGCCCATGCCTGTTTATTCTTCCAAATAATCATGTTTTCAAGTTCTTTAAAAAGAACCTTCTTGGGATTTTGGTTGAAATGACATAAAACCTAAAACTTATTTGCGGGGGGGAATTGGCATCACTGTAATACCTAGCTATGTTAGTTATCTAGTATTTCTATAACAGAAATACCACAAGTGGATGGCTTCAACAAAAAGAAGTTTATTCTCTCACAGCCTAGTAGGCTAGAAGTCCAAATTCAGGGTGTCAGCTCCAGGGGAAGGCTTTCTCTCTCTTTTGGCTCTGGAGGAAGGTCCTTCTCATCAATCTTTCCCTGAACTAGGAGCTTCTCAGTGCAGGGATCCTGAGCCCGAAGAACACACTCTGCTCCTAGCACTACTTTCTTTGTGGTATGAGGTCCCTGTGTGTCTCTGCTCTCTTCTCTCTTTTCTATCTCAAAAGAGATTGACTTAAGACACAACCTAATCTTGTAGTTTGAGTCCTGCCTCATTAACATAACTACCTCTAATCCTGCCTGATTAACATCATAGAGGTAGAATTTACAACACAGAGGAAAATCATACCAGATCACAAAATAGTGGACAGTCATACAATACTGGGAATCATGGCCTAGCCAAGTTGACAGACATTTTGGAGGACACAGTTCAGTCCATGACACTAGCCTTCCTACCCAGGAAGATAGTGTTTCTCCTCACATATTTAGACTGAGCTTTTAAAACACCTCTTTCATCATGTCACTCCCTTTCTCAAAATCCCTTGGTGGCAGTCTTTCACTGTCTGTTTCACTAATTCTTTTCTGGCTTCCTTTGCACAGACTCCTCTTTATCTCTCCCCATTTACTGTCTCCTGAACATGCCTCTGAGCCTTTTCCCATGTCCCTGTTTCTGTCAGCACTCCACCCTACACCCCTCACTTTCAGGTTGTACCAGCTCAGGGCTCCCTCCTTCCCAACGGTCCATCCCGCAGGGATCACTTCCTTCTATAAATAGATAGCACTGATTGTCTTTCCCACTGGCTTAGCAATTATATTACTTTGTGACATTTATTTTCCTAATTGCGATTTGGTCTCCTTATTTATTTTCTAAGCTTCTAGCCTCATATTTCTATAGATCTATTCAGTGCAGTAGCCACTAGCCACAGATGGCCATTGAGCACTTACAATATGGTT
Organism: Elephas maximus indicus; assembly: GCF_024166365.1. Taxonomy (NCBI): domain Eukaryota; kingdom Metazoa; phylum Chordata; class Mammalia; order Proboscidea; family Elephantidae; genus Elephas; species Elephas maximus. The sequence continues at coordinate 29,079,809 of NC_064832.1, read as the reverse complement.
AGTCCAAACTGAGACGAGCCGTAAGTGCACAACCCTGGTGGCATAGTGGTTAAGCGCTGGGCTGCTAACCAAAAGGCCAGCAGTTTGAACCCACCAGCTGTTCCCTGGGAGAAGGATGTGGCAGCCTACCTCCATTAAGATTTATAGCCTTGGAAACCCTGTGGAGCAGTTCTGCCTTGTCCTATAGGGTCACTGTGAGTTGGAATTGACTCAGTGGCAATGGGTGTTTTTATGGTTTACAAGTGCAAAGTACATACTAGATTTTGTCTACACAGTACAGAAGAACAAATAATTTTTATATTGATTAAATGCTGAAATGATGATATTTTGAATAGATTTGGTTAAATAAAGCATCCTGTATTAAAATTAATTTCACTTGTTTCCTCTTCTTTTTTAATCTGTATCCTAGAAATTTCTAAATTACACACGTGGTTCACCTTTGTGGCTCACGAGATATGTTTTTGGTGGTGCTGGTCTGGAGCGCCCAGAGCATTGGCTTGTGTGCAAGAGCTGAACCGAATTACTGGATGTTTGAGATAAATGAAGAAAAAGAGCCAGCCCATTTCATCTGAGGGTTTTCTCTCTATCCCACCTGTCTTAGTCACTGAGTGCTGCCATAACAAATACCACAAGTGGATGGCTTTAACAAATAGAAATTTTATTTCCTCACAGTGAAGTAGGCTGAAAGTCCAAATTCAGGGCATCAGCTCCAGGGGACGGCTTTCTGTCTTTGTAGGCCCTGGAGGAAGGTCCTTCTCCTCAAACTTGCCCTGGTCGAAGAACTTCTCAGGCACAGGGACCCCAGGTCCAAAGGATGCACTCTGCTTCCAATGCTGCTTTCTTGGTGGTATGAGGTCCCCAACTCTCTGCTTGCTTCTGTTTCCTTTTAAGATAAAATGTGGTGCAGGCCACACCACAGGGAAACTCTTTTTACATTGGATCAGGGAGGTCACCTGAGTAAGGGTGGTGTTACAATCCCACCCGAATCCTCTTAACATAAAATTACAATCACAAAATGGAGGACAGCCACACAATACTGGGAATCACGGCCTAACCAAGTTGATACACACGTTTTTGGGGAGACATAATTCAATGCATGACACCACCCCTTTTTCTTGGTTTGTGGAGGCTGGGAGACTACTAATTTGTATCCCCACTAGTTAGAGCCGAAATCTGTTAGTTGCTGTTGAATGGGCTGCAACTCAGTCCGACCCCGTGTACAACAGAAGGAAACATTGTTCCATCCTGCCCCATCTTCACCATGGCTCGTGTGCTCAAGTCCATTGTTGTGACCACTATATTTTCAGTGCCTTCCAAGCTAGGGGCTCATCTTCCAGTACTGTACTGGACAATATTCTGTTGTCATCCATAGGGTTTTCATTAGCTAATTTTCAGAAGTAAATCACAGGCCTTTCTTCCTAGTCTGTCTTAGTCTAAAAGCTCTGTTAAAACCTGTCTGTGGGTGACCCTGGTGATATTTGAAATACTGGCAGCATAGCTTCTAGCATCATAACAACCCTTAAGCCACCACAGTACGCTAAACTGACAGACGAGTGGTAAACCCAAATCTAGGAAACAAATTAATTAAAGAAGAAAACTCATCTAAATGTGAAATAGATGCTAGCACCAAGTGTAGTCTTCTGACTTTGTGGAATGAAAGACCTACCTTAGAGAGAGAGACAAGAGACCTTACATTTTTGAAAAACAAAAGGGATTTTTAGGGACTATTTGAGGCATCCCTCATCTGTATTTAAAACTTTTACCATTGAATAATAAAATAATCCTTGTTTCAAAACTAAAATTTGAAGACTAAAAATAAAAACAGTTTTCTACTACAGAAAGCCAAATGAATAAGAGAATAAGTACTGCAAAGGGCAGAGAAATCTTACGTTGATGCTTGTGGTCAAACAGCAAGGAATGGCTAGAGAAGCTTGCCTTGCGCTGACCACCTGCTGGGCAGTTTTGGTATAACCTAGCTTTTCCTCCCTTTCTCTGCCTCTCTTCTTTTTAGCTCTCCTTCCCTTCAGAGTCCCTGGGTGGTGCAGGCTCAGCTGCTAGCAGGCTCAGCTGCTAGCAAAAAGTTTAGAGGTTCAAGTCCACCCAGAGGCACGTCAGAAAAAGGGTCTGGTGATCTACTTGGAAAAAATCAACCATTGAAAACCCTGTGGGGCACAGTTCTACTCTAACACACAGGGGTCACCATAAGTCAGATTCGACTCTAGGGTAACTGGTTTTCCTTCCTTTAACTTTCTTTCCTTTCTTCCATTCCTCTCCTTTAAATGAAAAAAAAAAAAAAACTATTTCCTATTTTCTTTTATCATTCTCTCTTAATTTATCATAATATTGAAGCACATGTAAATTAAAGTTGTCAAGGATTTCATTCTACTTGAATCAACAATCAGTGTCCATAGAAGCAAACAACATACTGTTTTGGGCAACTCTGCTGGGAGAGAAATCTTTTTTTTTTTTAATTGTATTTTAGGTGAAGGTTTACAGAGCAAATTAGTTTCTCATTAAACAATACACATATTATTTTGTGACATTGGCTGCTGTCTTAGTCATCTAGTGCTGGTATAACAGAAATACCACAAGTGCATAGCTTCAACAAAGAGAAATTTATTCTCTCACAGTCTAGTAGGCTACAAGTCCAAATTCAGGGCATCAGCTCCAGGGGAAAGCTTTCTCTGTCAGCCCTGGAGGGAGGTCCTTGTCATCAACCCCAGGACTAGAAGCTTTTCCGCACAGGAACCCCAGGTCCAAAGGAGGCGCTCTGCTCTTGGCACTGCTTTCCTGGTGGTATGCAGTCCCCAACTTTCTGCTTGCTTCCCTTTCCTTTTATCTCTTGTAAAATAAAAGATGGTGCAGGCCACACCCTAGGGAGGCTCCCTTTACACTGGAGCAGGGATGTGACCTGAGCAAGGCTGTTATGTCCCACCCTAATCCTCTTTATAACACATAGGAAAATCCAAAATGGAGGACAGCCACACGATACGGGGAGTCATGGCCTAACCAAGTTGACACATACTTCGGGGGGACACAGTTCCATCTGTGACAGTTACCAACCCCATGATATGTCAGTACTGCCCCTTCTGTACCTTGGGTTCCATGTTACCAGCTGTTCTGTCCCCTCCTGCCTTTTCATCCTTGCCCCTGGGCTAGATGGTTCTGTTTTATGGGCCTGTCTGCTCTTTGGCTGAAGGGTGAACCTCAGGAGTGACTTCAGTACTGTGTTAAAAGGGAGTCTGAGGGCCATACTCTCGGGGTTTCTCCAGCCTCTGTCAGACCAACAAATCTGGCATTTGTGTGTGTGTGTGTGTGTGTGTGTGTTAGAATTTTGTTCTATGTTTTTCTCCAGCTCTGTCCAGGACCCTGTATTGTGATCCCTGTCAGAACAGTTAGTGGTGGTAGCTGGCCACCATCTAGTTGTACCAGACTCAGTCTGGTGGAGGCTGTGGTAATTGTGGTCCATTAGTCCTTTGGACTAATCTTTCCCTTGTATCTTTGGTTTTCTTCATTCTCTCACTCCAGATAAGGTGAGACCAGTGGAATATCTTAGACAGCTGCTCCCAAGCCTTTAAAATCCCAGACACTACTCACCAGAGTAGGATGTAGAACATTTTCTTTATAAACTATGGTATGCCACTTAAGCCCAGTAATTTGGCCCCTCAAGCAGTTTGGATGTGTCTACGGACCCTGGTGGTGTAGTGGTTAAGTGCTACAGCTGCTAACCCAAGGGTCGGCAGTTCAAATCCGCCAGGCGCTCTTTGGAAACTCTACGGGGCAGTTCTACTCTGTCCTATGGGGTCGCTATGAGTCACAATCGACTTGACGGCACTGTTTTTTGGGGTTATGGAGCTTCCATGATCTTGCTTTGGTCAAGTTTGTACTGACTTCTTCGGTATTGTATACTGTGTTACCCTTTACCAAAGTTACCACTTACCTATTGTCTGTTTGGAAACTCTGGTGGTGTAGTGGTTAAGTGCTATGGCTGCTAACCAAAAGGTCAGCAGTTCGAATCCACCGGCCGCTCCTTGGAAATTCTATGGGGAAGTTCTACTCTGTTCTGTAGAGTCACTATGAGTCAGAATCGACTCTATAGCAATGTGTTTATTGTCTATTTAGTGTTTTGCTCTCCCCCACCCAACTATCAAAGATTGTTGTTTTGTATGTAAACCTTTTCATGAGTGTTTATAGTAGTAGTCTCATACAATATTTATCCTTTCGTAACTGACTTATTTCACTGAGTATAATGCCCTCCAGATTTGTCCATGTTGTGAGATGTTTCTCAATTTATCATTGTTCTTTGTTTCATTGTATTCTGTTGTGTGTATGCACCATAGTTTGTTTATCCATTCATCTGTTGATGGACTTTTAGGTTGTTTCCATCTTTTTGCTGTTGTGAATAATGCTGCAGTGAACATGGGTGTGCGTATGTCTATTTGCGTGACAGCTCTTGTTTCTGTAGGATATATTCCTAGGAGTAGGATTGCTGGATCATGATATTTCTTACTTTTTAAGGAAGCGTCATATTGTTTTCCAAAGTGGTTGTACCATTTTTCATTCCTACCAGCAGTGGCACAGGAGTTCCAGTCACTCCACAACCTTTCCAACATTTATTATTTTGTGTTTTTTGGATTAGTGCCAGCCTTGTTGGGGTGAAATGGTATCTCATTGTAGTTTTGGTTTTCATTTCTCTAACTGGGTTTTTTTTTAATAGCTAATGATCGTGTGCATTTCCTCATGTGTCTGTTAGCTGCCTGAATGTCTTCTTAGGTGAAGTGTCTGTTCAAATCCTTTGCCCGTTTGTTAATGGATTATTTGTCTTTTTGTTGTTGAGGTGTTGAAGCATCTTGTAGATTTTAGAGATTAGACCTTTATTGGATATGTCACAGCCAAAATTTTTTTCCCAGTCTATAGGCTCTCTTTTTACTCTTTCAGTGAAGTCTTTTGATGACAAATAAGTGTTTGATTTTTAGGAGCTCCCAGTTATCTAGTTTCTTTTCTGGTGTTTGTGCATTGTTAGTTATGGCTTATATACTATTTATACCACGTATTGGGGCCCCTTGCATTGTCCCTGTTTTTTTTTTTTTTTTCCAATGATCTTTATCGTTTCAGATTTTATATTTAGGTCTTTGATCCATTTTGAGTTAGTTTTTGTGTATAGTGTGATGTATGGGTCCTGTTTCATTTTTTTACAGATGGATATCCAGTTATGGTTGAAGAGACTGTCTTTTCCTCATTTAACAGACTTTCAATTAGTTTTTCTGTATGGTGTGAGGTACGGGTTCTGTTTGCAAAAAGAACTTTTTAAAGTGTTAAAAAGCAAAGATGTCACCTTGTTGACTAAGTTGCCTCTGACCCAAGCCATGGTATTTTCAGTCACTTCATATGCATGTGAAAGCTGGATAGTCATTAAGGAAGACCAGAGAATTGATGCATTCAAATTGTGGTGTTGGTAAAGAATATTGAATATACTGTGGACTGTCAGAAGAACGAACAGAACTGTTGGAGGAAGTGCAGCCAGAATGCTCCTTAAAAGCGAGGATGGCGAGACTTTGTCTCGCCTGCTTTGGCCACATCATCAGGAGGGACCAGTCCCTGGAGAAGGACATCATGTTTGGTAGAGTAGAGGGTCATTCAAAAAGAGGGAGACCCTCAAAGAGATGGATTGACATAGTGGCTGGAACAATGGGCTCAAACATAGCAACGATTGTGAGGATGGCGCAGGACCAGACATCAACAGCATCTAACAACAACAAATCAAAGTACATTGGTCATTTACTTCTTTAATTCACCTAGAATTTAATTTTGAATATGGCATGAAGTAGAGATCTAAACTTTTTTTTTTAACATGTAATAACCAGAGCAGTATATCTTGAATACAGTATCATTTTCTTTGTTGACGTGTATTCCTTGAATAAAGTTTTTCTTCACTTCTAGGCATTTTTAAATGAATTTGTTGTGTTTTTTGTTTTCTTTCATTAACCCATTTTTGAAAAATATAATTTTCTTTCCCACTTGGGCTCCAATTTACTTTTGCTCCCTGGGAATTAAGAATCTCTCGTAAAACAAGCTCCCTGTCTTCTGCATTAAGACTGGTGGAGGATTTAGCAAGACAAAATGTTTCCACTTACCTGTTTCTCACCAGGGATGTTACTTATAGGTGTCTTTCAGGTTGCAGAAAAGTTGGAAAAAAAGACATGTGCACTCTGCCCCGAAGGCCTCGATTATAGCGTACTGTACTTTGCGCAAGCAGAGAATGTAGCTGCTCATGAAAATTGTTTGGTAAGTTAACTGAAAACACATCAGTACTTTTAGAGATTTGGGGAGCATTTTTTTTTTTAACTTTTGTAAGTGTGTCAGTCTAACCATGTTATGGTTACATTTTTGGGTATTTACATATATATAACAAAACATTTGCCATTTCGATATTTTGATTCCTTTTTATACTTTTTATTTTATTTACAACTGGCCAAACACAAAAAGAAAAATTGTAGTCAAGAAGCTTCTTTAAAGATATTTTAATATTTCAAATATAACAGATACCCATAGACCTTCCACCCATATTTATAAAATCATAACATTATGTGATATTTGCTTTGGGTTTTTTTTTTTTTTAAGAAATAAAACATTATAGATCCTGAAGGTCCCCTCTATCTCTCTCTATTCCCCTCTTCCTTTCCCTCCCCAGAGGTAATCACCATCACAGATGTAGTGTTTATCATTAACTTGTGTTTTTATAATTCCACCACATATATTTAAGTACTTGTAAGCAAGATCTGGAAACCCTAGTGGTGCAGTGGTTAAGAGCTTGGCTGCTAACCAAAAGGTCTGCAGTTCGAATCCACCAGGCGCTCTTTGGAAACCGTGTGGGACAGTTCTACCCTGTCCTATAGGGTCGCTGGGTCGGAATCAACTCATCGGCAACGGGTTTGGGTTTTTTTTGGTTTAAGCAAGATATATTGTTTTACATGTTCTTGAATTTTACATGTAGGTTTCTGAGACTTATCCAGGTTGACAAATGTAGCTCTAATGCTTTCATTTTAAATATAGTACTCCATTTGATGATAATATCACTATTTTCCTGTGAATGAACATTTAGGTTTTTCCTTTTTTTTTTTAATATGTCTAATAAGCACCCTTTCTAGGCCTCCTCACACACTGTGAGGATGTCGCCATGTGGGCACAGGTGGGGAGTGTATACACTTCACTAAAATTGCCAAATTGCTCTCAAGGGGAAGATTGTACCAAGGTTGACTTCCACCAGTTGATTCAGAGTTTCTTTGCCTCTTTATCCTTGTCAACACTTGATATTGTGAGACTGTCATTTTCCCCCACTGATGGGTGTGAAATGGCATCTCGTTCTCATATGCATTCCTTGATTATGACTAGGGTTGCGCATCATTTAACGTGCTCATGGGCCCTTCTGCTTTCTGCTTCTGTGAATTGTATGTTGGTAGGCTTTACACTTTATCTTTGAGATGTTTGGTTTTCTTAGGTATACTTACTTACACATAAATAAATCCTAATGCTTTATTATAGATGTTGGCTTTTAATTTTATTTATGGTATTTTCTGTTAGACAGAGCTTTTCATGTAGTTAAATTTATCATTATCCTTTGTAATTTGTGCTTTCCTGCCCCTAAAAATGGCTTTTCTGTGCTAACTCTATTTTCTCCAAAGTTTTAAAATTTTGCTTTTCTCATTCCATTTCTTAATCCAACTGGAATTTATTTTTGATTACCGTATGAGGAAGGGACCTAATTTTATTTATTTTCATATGATGAAGCACTTTGCCCAGCACCGTATACTGAAGTCTGTCCTTTCCTCACTGACTTGTTTGTAATGATATCACATGCTATTATTATGACTATTCAGTGCTTACTATGTACAAGGTAATGTTCTGGGAACTTTACCTGTATTAAGCTATTAACCCTCACGACAACGCTAAGAGATAAAGTAGGTACTATTATTATCCCCGATTTAGAGATGAAACAGCTGAGGCACAGAGAGATTAACTTTCCCGCATTCACAGGACTAGTGACTAAGCCCGGATTCTGTCCCAGGCAGTCCGGCTGCAGAGCTGCTTATTTAACTCTTGTGCCAATGATAGACTATATCATGTGTGCATGGATCTGCTGCTAGCTCTCCTCCGTCTGTATGTCCCTGAGCCAGTTCAACACTGTCGCAATTGCTGTGGCTTTATAATAAGGCTTGGCTGTTTTTTTGAGTTGGAAATTTTGAGATTAGTTTGTCAAGTTTCACAAAATCCACATTGAAATTTTGTTTGGAATGCATTGAATTTATAGATGAATTGGGGAAAAACAGATATTCTACGAAATGTTAATCTTCCCATTCATAAACAGGGTCTCTCTCTCCAGTGCTTCATGGCTTCTTTTATAAATTTAAAAAATGTTCAGTAGTATTTTTCCTATAGAGGTCTAGAACTTTGAGTTAGGCTTATTCCTGGGTTTGTTAATTTTTGTTGTTGTTGTTGCCTTTCCTAAAAACTAAAATTAGTTACTACTGGTATATGCAAACACTACTGATTTTTCTTTTAAATAATATTTTACTGTGTTTATGGTGAAAGTTTACACAGCAAGTTAGGTTCCTATTTGACAGTTTCCACACAAATTGATGAGTGACATTAGTTACGTTTTCTACGTTTTGTCAACATTCTCTTTAATTGTGTTCTGATTGTAACACTATTGATTATTATGTGTTCATTTTATTCAACAACCTTGCCAAACTTGTACTAGTTCTAGAAAGTCTATAGATTCCCTTGATCTTTTCAGCCTTTTTCACCAAAGTGATTTACCGTTTTACATTTCTGCCAGCCATGTTCATGAGTTCCATTTGTTCCACATCCAATCTACACTTGGTATTTCATTCTTTTTAATTTTAATCAGTCAAGTGGGCATACAGTAGGATCTCATGGTATCTCACTGAGAGCTAATGATGTTGAGTATCTTTCCATGTACTTATTTGCCAGATGTAACACTTCTTTTATAGTGTATGTTCATATTTTTTGCCCATTTTTAATTGAATTGTTTGTCATATTGACTTGTAAGAGTTTCCCTTATATTATAGGATGCAAGTCTTTTGTCAGATGTTTGTATTACGAACATTTCCTCCCAGTCCCTGGCTTGCCTCTTTGTTTCCTTAGCAATGTCTTTCAAAGGGCAAAAAAATTAATTTTGTCTGACAGAGACTGGAGGATCCCCTCAGACTATGGCCCTAAGACACTCTTCTGAACTGGAATTTCCAAAGAGCACCTGGTGGATTTGAACTGCCAACCGCTTGGTTAGCAGCCATAGTAGCACTTAACCACTATACCACAAGGGTCTCCAAACCATAGACAGGCCCATAAAATAATAATACCTGATAGGAACATGCTCCTTAGAACAATCAATTGTATGAGATTAAAAGGGTAACATTTGCCCTAGAGCAAAGACAAGAAGGCAGGATGGGGTAGAAAATCAGGAGGAAAGGAAATGGGGAACCCAGGGCAGAAATGGGGAGAGTGCTGGCACATTGTGGGGAATGAAACAATGTCATGGAACACTTTATGTACAAACTATTGAATGGGAAACTAATTTGTTTTGTGAACTTTCACCTAATGAAACTTCTTAAAATTTGATTTTAATGAAATCCTTCTTGTTTTCTTTATGATTTTTCTGCTTTTTATAAGAAACTTTTGCCTATGCCAATGTAACAAAAATTTTCTCTTATTTATTTTTTTATGCCGTTTGTGATTTGAGTATATGTGTAATACTGATCTTTGATTCAGAGGTCTGTTAGATTCTTTTGGTTTCAGACAACACGTGGAAACTTGAGCCAACCTAAACAAAAATGGGGGTGTTTGTTTTAAGGCTGCAGGGGCATTGTCTGGCTCCCAAAGGAGGCATGCAGGCAGATCTCAAGAAAGAGAAGCTGCAATGCTGTCAGGGCCCAGGCGTCCTCTCTCTCCCCTGGGTTTTGTTTTTCTGTCTTTGCAGACTGACTTGCTCTCCTTGCTGACCATGTCATTTCAGCTGCTGCTCAGAGTCTGTTCTACACTCCTAGGATAGGGAAAAGGAACCCTGGTGGCGCAGTGTTTAAGCACTTGGCTGCTAACCCACCAGCAGCTTCGTGGGAGAAAAGACCTGGTGATCTGCTTCTATAAAGATTACAGCCTGGGAAACCCTATGGGGCAGGTCTCCTCTGTCATATAGGGTCTCTGTGAGTCAGGAACGACTCGACAGCACACAACAACAGGATAGAAAAAGGGAGCAAAGGTGGTTCAGTGGTAGAATTCTCACCTTCCATACAGGAGACCTGGGTTCAATTCCCAGCCAGTGTACCTCATGTGCAGCCACCACCTGTCCCTCAGTGGAAGCTTATGTGCTGCTGTGATGCCGAACAGGTTTCAGTGGAGCTTCCAGACTAAGACAGACTAGAAAGAAAGGCCTGGCAATCTATTTCCAAAAATCAGTCAGTGAAAACCCTATGGATCAGAGTGGTCTGATCTACAACTGATCGTGGGGATGGCACAGGCAACACATAAAAACTTGCACAGACCTAAACAAAAATGGGGGTGTTTGCTATAAGGCTGTAGGGGCATTTCCTGGCTCCCAAAGGCAGCCTTTTGTTCCATTGTGCATGAGGTCACCATGAGTGGGGCTATCTGATTAGCCAGTTTTGGGTTAGGGTCCCCCTAGGTCCAATTCGTTGTTGGGGTTGAGGTTTACACAGTATAAAGCATGGCTGCCAGGACCCCTTACCTGGAGACCAGGGGCTGCTCCCAGAGAAGAAGGATGGCTGTGGCCCACTCATATATCACATAAGGCGGTCACTGTTCTACCCCAGTCTGTCTTCCACTCCTGGCGAGTACTTTTTGATACCATTTTCTGACTTGTAGCTTTTAACATTACTTTGTGCATACTCTAGATTTTTTTTTTTTTTTAAATCTACAGTTGTATTCTTCAGCACTTGTGGAATGTGATGATCACGAACCATTTAATCTTGATAGAAACTTTGATGTGGAATCAGTAAAGAAAGAAATCCATAGGGGAAAGAAGTTGGTAAGTATAAGTGATTTTATTACTCATACAGAATAAGCAGGTCCTTGGGGGATATCTTTGAAAGGATGTCTATTTGATAAGCCAAGGATAAAGAAGCATCTCAAAAAGTTGAAACTATAATGACTTTATCAAGAGATGTCAGCTAGAATGCTTTGGGCTCTAAGTGGAAGGATCCCACCTCAAACTCGCTTTAACAAAAAGGATGCTTATTTTCTTCCTTAGGAGTCCGTGGGTGGTGCAAACAGTTAAACCTTGACTACTAGCCAGAAGGTTGGTGGTTTGAACCCATTCAGAGGTGCCTCGGAAGACAGGCCTGGCGATCAGCTTCCAAAGGTCCCAGCCTTGGAAGCCTGTGGGGCAGTTCTACTCTGCACTCGTGGTGTTGCTGTGAGTCGGAATCAACTTGCCAACAACTAACAACAACAGCCACATTTTCTCATTTAACCAGAGCCTGCCTTCCTCCACTCCTTAAGAACCAAATCAAAAACCAAACTAGGAACCCCTGAGATTATCACCCTAAGATACCCTTTTAATCTGGAACTGAAGCCACTCCTGGAGGTCACCTATCAGTCAAATAATAGATTGGCCTGTAAAATAAACAATAACGCCCACGAGGAATATGCTTCCTTAAATGATCAACTGTACGAGACCAAACGGTTAACACTGACACAAAAGCAAAGATGAGAAGGCAAGGAGGGACAGGGAAACTGGATGGGTGGAAACGGTGAGAGCGCTGACACATTACGGGGATTGAAACCAACTTCACGGAACAATCTGTGTATGAATTGTTGAATGGGAATCTAATTTGCTGTGTAAACTTTCACCTAAAATACAATAAAATATTAAAAACAAATTAAAAAAACAGTTGACATCTAGTCCATTCTGACTCGTGGTGACCCCATGTGTGTCAGAGTAGAACTGTGCTCTGTAGGGTTTTCAGTGGCTGATTTTTTGAAAGTAGATCACCAGGCCTTTCTTCTAAGGTGCCTCTGGGTGAACTTGAACCTTCAACCTTTCAGTTATCAGCCAAGCGCATTAACTATTTGTACCTTCCAGGGACTCCCCTTAAGAACCAGGCATTTCCCCTACTTTACTCACTCAGTATCTCCCTTTCTACTCACTTATTCCCCTCAGCATATAAACATGATCAACTGATCACATCAGCGGAAAAAAAAAACCCTCCCTGATCCTAGGAAACTCAGTACAGTGTCGCTTCCTGGACCTCATTGACCTCAGCAGCATTTAGTGTGCAATTGACAACACCCTGCATCCTGAAGCACTTTCTTCTTTTGACTTCCCTTCATACTCCTTATCGTAGTTATCTAGTGCCGCTATAACAGAAATACCACCAGTGGATGGCTTTAACAAAGAGAAATTTATTTTCTCACAGTCTAGTAGGTTTTAAGTCCAAATTCAGGGTGTCAGCTCCAGGGGAAGGCTTTCTCTCTCTGTTGGCTCTGCAGGAGGGTCCTTGTCCTCAATCTTCCCCTGGTCAAGGAGCTTCTCAGGCGCAGGGACTCCTGGTGCTGCTTTCTTGGTGGTATGAGGTCCCCAACTCCCTGCTTGTTTCCCTTTCCTTTTATCTCTTATCTCAGGCCACACTCCAGGGAAACGCCCTTTTGGATCAGGGAGATGACCCAAGTAATTCTCTTAACCACAGAGATTATTATGATTTATAACACATAGGCAAATCACAAAATGGAGGACAACTACACATGGCCTAACCAAGCAATTCAGTCCATTACACTGCTCTTTCCTAGTGCATCTCCCACATTTTTGGCTGCTTCTTCCCAGATACCTTGGTTGCTTCCTCCTTCTCTGCTTGACTTTTAAACTCAGGGCTGTGTCCTGGGCTGCTGCTTCTAGCTGAACATCCTTCCTAGGTGACGTCATCCTGTCTGCATCATTTAAATACTATGAATATGCCAGGGACTCACAGCTCTAGCTATACTTGGTCTGTCCTCTCCCTAGGACGCCAGAGCCATGCATCCAGCTAGCTTCCTGACATATCTACATGGATATCTAATAGTATCTCATATTAAACTGGCCAGGAAAGAAGGTAATTCCACCCCCTACACACTTACACACATCCTCCATCCAAACCTGCTCACTCCCCACCTCAGTAAACAACACTACCACCAGCCATTTGCTCAAGTCAAAAGGCTAAGGCTGGTCTCTCCCTCATCACCCCCGCCCAGCATGACCCCTAGCATATCTTGTATCTGTCCACTTCTCTCTTAGCACTGACTGAAGTGAAGTCCCTTGGACAACTGCTGAAGACCCCTGAGACTTGTCCTGCTTTCTCTCCTGCGCCACCCCACTCAGCCCATCCCCACCCAGCAGCCACTGGTCTCTTAAAAATGTAAATCAATGTGTGTTCCCCGTGCACACAGATAAAACAGAACTCCTGACACTGGCTTGTAAGCCCCACAACACCCAGCCCTCCTGACTCTTTGATCTCATCTCAGACTCTCCCCCTTGCCTACTATAAATAATTAAATTTAAAAAAACCCAGTGCCGTCAATAAATAAAAGCAAGGGATTAAATAAATTGAACTAAGGAAAACTGTTACTACTCAATTTTTTTGTTTTGCTTTGCTTTTTTATGCCTTACTACATAGATTCTGGAGCCTTGGTGGTGCAGTGGTTAAAGCACTTGGCTGCTAACCAAAAGGTTGGCATTTGGAACCCACCAGCCATAAAGATTATAGCCTTGGAAACCCTATAGTGTAGTTCAGTTTTTTTTTTTTTTTTTACATAAATCCTAAAGAGGTTTCACTTATTTTATCTCATGTTACCTTCCACAGTAAACAGGTATTGTTGTCTTTTTGGAGGGAACCTGAGCCTAAGGGAGGGGAAGTGACTGGCCCAAGGTTACTCTTAGTGGCCTATCCAGGATGCCATCCAGGTCCTCTGACTCTTGGCCCACTGCCAGCTCAGCTGCTTGCCATTCAGGCTCCTTGTGGGGGGCTAGGCCCCACTCAGCACCGTGTCCTGCACTGCAGCACAGAGCTGCTTACGGTGACGGCTCAGGTGCTACAAGACCTTCAGGCATCAGAGGAAGTCAGCTGTGCCTGCCTTCACACAGGGTGCCCCACCAAGGAAGGATGGAGGCCACCATGCTGTCCTGTCCGACAAACCCTTCCTGGTCTTTGGACATGTTGTGTCCCGCCCCACTTAATCTGAAACTCTGACACACCTTGCTTCTAACCTACTTCTTCAACACTTTGCAACCTACATCCAGGCCACCACTTACCTTTGAGTTTCAACCAAGGCTCAAACCCCCCACCATTGTTGCTTTGAACCCACACGAAGCCCCTCAGTGGCACCGTGTTTGCTCACACCCTGGCCTGAGCTCAGCCTTGTCGCTTCCAGCTGGTGCTTCACACATTACTTGGATTAGAACTGCTCTCACATCAGTCTCAATGTTCCTACGGGACCCTCTGCCTAGAGCTTGATAATTTTGATGACTCTGCTTTTTAGAAATCTCTTTTTAAAAAGATTTTTTTGAGACAAGATGGTTTTTCAATTTTTTTACTGTACTTTAGATGAAGGTTTACAGAACAAACTAGTTTCTCATTAATCAGTACACATATTGTTTTATCACACTGGTTAACAGCCCAACAACATGTCAACACTCTCGCTTCTCAACCTTGGGATCCCTATTACCGGCTTTCCTGTCCCCTCCTGCTTTCTAGTACTTGCCCCTGGGCTGGTGTGTCCCTTTAGCCTCATTTTGTTTTATGGGCCTGTCTACTCTTTGGCTGAAGGGTAAACCTGAGGAGTGACTTCATTACTGAGCTAAACGGGTGTCCAGGGGCCATACTCTCTGGGTTTCTCCAGTTTCTGTCAGGCCAGTAAGTCTGATCTTTTTTTGTGAGTTAAAATTTTGTCAGAGCAGTCAGCAGTGGTAGCCGGTCACCATCTTGCTGTACTAGACAGTCTGATGGAGGCCATGGTAGGGGTGGTCCATTAGTCCTTTGGCCTAATCTTTCCCTTGTTTGTTTAGTTTTCTTCATTCTTTCTTGCTCCAGAAGGGGGGAGACCAGTAGAGTCTTAGATGGCCACTTACAGGCTTTTAAGACCCCAGATGCTACTCACCAAAATAGAATGTAGAACATTTTCTTTATAAACTATTATGCCAATTGAGCTAGATATTCCCCGAGACCAAGGTCTGCCAAGGCCTTAGCCCAGCAATTCGGTCCCTCAGGGAGTTTGGATGTGTCTATGGAGCTTTCAGAAACGCTGGCTGCGTAGTGCTTAAGAATTACAGCTGCTAGCCTTAAGGTTGGCATTTCAAATCCACCAGGCACTCCTCGGAAACCCTATGGGGCAGTTCTGCTCTTTTCTTTAGAGTAGCTATGAGTTGGATTCGACTTGACAGCAACAGGTTTGGGTTTTTTTGGTATGGAGCTTCTATGACCTTGCCTTGTACAAGTTGTGCTGGCTTCCCAAGTGTTGTGTACTGTCTTACCCTTCACCAAAGTTACTGCTTTTCTATTGTCTATTTAGTATTTTTCCATCCTCACCCCTCCCTCATAACCATCAAAAATTGCTTTTTGTGTGTAAACCTTTTCCTGAGTTTTTACAGTAGTGGTCTTATATAATATCTGTCCTTTCGTGATGGACTTATTTCACTTAGCATTATGCCCTCCAGATTCATCCATGTTATGAGATGCTTCACAGATTCATCATTGTTCTTTATCGTTGCATAGTACTTCATTGTGTGTATGTACCACAGTTTGTTTATCCATTCATCTGTTGATGAGCATGTAGATTGTTTCCACATTTTTGCTATTGTGAACAATGCTGCAGTGAACATGGGTGTGCGTATGTCTATTCGTGTGATGACTCTTATTTCTCTAGGATATATTCCTAGGAGTGGGATTGCTGGATCATATGGTATTTCTGTTTCTAGCTTTCTAAGGAAGTACCATATCGGTTTACAAAATGGTTGTATCATTTTGCATTCCCACCAGCACTGCGTAAGAGTTCCAATCTCCAGGCAACCTCTCCAACATTTGTTATTTCCTGTTTTTTTGATTCTTGCCAGTAATGTTGGAGGTAAGATGGTATCTCATTGTGGTTTTGATTTGCATTTCTCTATTTTCTTTTTTTTTAATGGCTAGTGATCTCGAGCATTTCCTCATGGATCTGTTAGCTGCTTGAATGTCTTCTTTGGTGAAGTGTCTGTTCATTTCCTTTGCCCTTTTTTTAATTTGATTATTTGTCTTTTTGTTGTAGAGGTGTTGGATTTCCCTGTAGATTTTAGAAATTAGACCTTTGTCTGATTTGTAATGGCCAAAATTTTTTTCCCAGTGTGTAGTTTCTCTTTTTACTCTTTTGATGAGCTAAGTGTTTAATTTTTAGAAGATCTCAGTTATCTAGCTTCTGGAGTTTGTGTGTTATTGGTTATGGTTTTGCTATGTAGGAAACCCCAGTGGCTAAGTGCTATGGCTACTAACCAAGAGATCGGCAGTTCAAATCCACCAGGTGCTCCTTGGAAACTCTATGGGGCAGTTCTACTCTGTCCTATAGGGTTGCCATGAGTCGGAATCAACGGCAACAGGTTGTTTTTTTTTTTATGATCCACAGAGGTTGGCCATGCTCAGGCCCAAGGAATCGACTTGACAGCAGTGGGTTTAATGCTGTGTATTCAGGCCTCTAGCATTGATTTTATTTTTTCTTCTATTAACTTTATACTTTCGGGCTTTATATTTAGGTCTTGATCTATTTTTAATTAGTTCTTGTGTATGGTGTGAGGTATGGGTCCTGTTTCATTCTTTTGCAGATGGACTTCCAGTTTTGCCAGCCTCATTTGTTAAATGGACTGTCTTTTCCCCATTTGATGGACTTTGGGCCCTTGTTGAAGATCAGGTGACCATAGGTGGATGGATTTTCATCTGAGTTCTCAATTCTGTTCCATTGGTCAATATATCTGTCATTGTATCAGTACCAGGCTATTTTGAGTACTGTAGCTAAATAGTAGGTTCTGAGGTGAGGTAGTCTTCCTACTTTATTCTTCTTCAATAGTGAGTTACTCATCGGGGGCTTCTTCCCTTTCCATATAAAGTTAACGATTAGTTTTTCCATCTCTTTAAAGAATGTTGGTGGTATTTGCATTGAGATTGCATTGTATTTGTAAATTGCTTTTGGTAGAATTGTCATTTTTACAATGTTGAGTCTACCTATCCATGAGCATGGTATGTTTGTCCATTTCTGTAGATCTCTTCTGATTTCTTGCTGTAGTGTTTTGTAGTTTTCTTTGTATACGTCTTTTACATCCCTGGTTAGATTTATTCCTAAGCATTTTATTTTTTTAGGGGCTATTATAAGTGATATTGTTTTCCTGATTTCCTTTTCATCATTCTCTTTATTGGTGTATAGGAATCCAACTGGTTTTTGTATGTTTATCTTGTATCCTGCTACTCTGCTGAATCTATTAGTTCCAGTAGTTTTTTCATGGAGTCTTTTGGGTTTTCTATGTATAGTATCATATCATCTGCAAATAGGGACAGTGTAACTTCTTTATTACCAATTTGGATTCCTTTTATTTCTTTTTCTTGCCTTATGACTCTAGCTAGAACTTTCAGCACAGCGTTAAGTAGGAGTGGTGATAAAGGGCATCCTTGTCTTGTTCCTGTTCTCAAGGGGAATGTTTTCAGCCTCTCTCCCTTAAGAATGATGTTGGCTCCCTGATGGAGGAGGAGAAAAATAGGGTGCAGAACTCAAATTCTAGTAAAAAGACTAGACTTAGTCTGACTGAGACTGGAGGGACCCCAGAAGACATGGCCCCCAGACCATGTCAAAACTAAACTCAAAACTTAAACCATTCCTGAAGCCAACTCTTCAGACAAAGATTAGCCTAGACTATAAAATACTGGATAAAATGATGCTGGTGAGGAATGTGCTTCTTAGCTCAAGTAGATACATGAGACTGGGCAGCTCCTGTCTAGAGGCGAGATGAGAAGGCAGAAGGAGACAGGAGCTGGTTGAATGGACACAGGAAATACAGGGTGGAGAGGAGGAGTGTGCTGTCACACTATAGGGAGAACAACTAGGGTCATATAACAATGTGTGTATAAAATCTTTGTATGAGAAAGTGACTTGAATTGTAAACTTTCACTTAAAGCACAATAAAAAAATAGTAAAGTTTTCAATTTTGGCAAGCAAAAAAAAAAAAATGATGTTGGGTATTGGTTTTGTATAGATGCCCTTTATTATGTTGAGAAATTTCCCTTCTGTACCTATTATATTGAGATTTTTTATCAGGAATGGGTGTTGGACTTTGTCGAATGCCTTTTCTTTGTCGACTGAGATGATCACATGATTCTTTTCTTTCCTTTTATTTATGTGGTGGATTACATTGATTTTCTAATGTTAAACCAGGTATGAATCCTACTTGGTCGTGGTGTATTATTTTTTTGGTATGATGCTGAATTCTATTGGCTAGAATTTTGTTGAGAATTTCTGCATCTATATTCACGAGAGCTATTGGTCTGTAATTTTCTTTTTTTGTGGTATCTTTGGTTTTGGTATCAGGGTTATGCTGGCTTCATAGAATGAATTCAGAAGTATCACTTCCTTTCCTATGTTCTGAAATAGTTTGAGTAGTACTGGTGTAAGCTCTTCTCTGAATGTTTGGTAGAATTCTGCAGTGAAGCCATTTGGGCCAGGGCTTTTTTTGGTTGGGAGTTTTTTTTTTTTTAATTACCTTTGCAACCGCTTCTCTTGCTATGGGTTTGGTCAGTTTTTCAACAACATTTTTTGTTATTTTGGGTTGGTAGTGTGTTTCTAGAAATTTGTCCATTTCCTCTATATCTTCAAATTTGTTGAAGTATAGTTTTTCATAATACTCTGTTATGATCCTTTTTATTTCAGTTGGGTCTGTTTTAATATCCCCCATTTCATTTCTAATTTGGGCTATTTGCATCCTCTCCTGTTTTTCTTTTGTCAGTTTGGCCAGTGGTTTGTTGATTTTATTAGTCCTTTCCAAGAACCAACTTTTGGTTTTGTTGATTCTTTCTATTGTTTCTCTGTTCTCTATTTCATGTTTGTTTTGCTTTTAACCAGGTAATTCTAAAACAGTCCACACAAAGCATTCTAGACAGTTGATGTTTTAATGAAGTTTCCAAATGAGTGGCTAAATGTCAGTAACGTTTGTAGCTCAGGATGTAATTTTACTAACGTGGTCCATGATAACAAGGCAGAGTTGCTGACTTAAATACTATTTAATGACAATTTGAACTTTAAAATTTAACAAAGATAATTAAAACAAGATCTGTTCTTCTGTAGAAATGCACATTTTGTGGTAAAAGAGGAGCCACCGTGGGATGTGACAAAAAAAAGTGTACAAAGAACTACCACTTTTTCTGTGCCAAGAGCGACCACGCGTTTCTACACATCGATGAAGCTCGAGGAATTTATAAGTATTTAATACAGTTTTAAGACATTTGGGGAACTGGGGTAAGGAATGATTAGATTAAGACAAGGAGACTTTTAAAGCTAATTTTACTCAAATGGTTTTCAAGTAAGAACATGGTTTGAGAGACGCCAGTTGGGAACCCGAATTCATAACATCTTTCCTGAATACCACAGGAAGAAAATAATGCAGCTTTCTCCCTACATACTTTCCTTCTTGGTAGAAAACACAGTCATCAAAGCTGCATGACTGATCTCAAGGGGCAAGAGACAGGGACTCAGTTCAAACTTGTTCTTTTCTGCAAACAGGAAAGATTTCTTACTGCTGCAGCCCCAGCATCATCTGTTTATCATTCACCTTGTCTGCAGAATGAATGTCGTTTCTACCACTATAAACAGCTGCTAAAATAATACAGAAACTATGCAGCAGGGACAGCAATTAATCATTAAGTCCCTGAAGAAACCACTCCTGTGTGTATTGCCTTTGGTTTTATAACTTTTCTTCACTTCTTTCAATGATCTTTTAATGTTAACGTGGATCTGGTAAGGCATGTTTCAAGTTTAATAGAATTGTACATGTTTATTCACGGAGAACCTTGGTTTTCCTTCTGATGAAAGATTTCATTGCTGTGAGATAATTGTACAATTTAGCTAGAAGAAATCCATAAGCCAGTTGTTAATAGAATTGATTTTTTTGGTCATATTCAATTCGTTAACTCTTTTTTTGGGTGTAGGTACCATCTAAAATATGTCGCACAAAGTTTAAGAAAAAAAAGTTTTACAGTTTTGATCTTCTTAAAGTCATAAAATGGGATAAAAAAGATAATGCTAGTCCAGAGTTGAAGGACCAGGCAGATACTTATCACTTTTCTGGGGCAGGTACATAGTTTCTGATGGAATATTTTAAATTTCAGTGAAATATATTTCTTTTATTGAATCCCAGCACTCTGAATAGGATTAATGTTATGAGAGCCATTTAAAAATACGTTATTTTTGTAAGATTTGTTAAATTCTGAAAAAAAATTTTTTTAATTCCATTTAGAGGCTGGGCAGATACTCCAATTTTATGAAATTGTTCCAGACACTGTTTATGCCAGGCAGTGTTCTAGGTACTTGGCAAATGTTAACCTACTTAGTCCTCAGTGAGGTAAAGACTATTGTTTTCCCTATTTTAGATGAGGAAACTGAGGACTTAAGAGACTTAGTAACTTGTCCTCAGGTTAGACAGCTGGTAAGTGGCAGAGTTTGGAGTCAGGGCTCCCACATCTTTGCTCTTTGCCACCATATCTTCTTTTGCTTTAGGCCACATATTCCAAAACATTATGGGCAAGCCTACCATTAAAAAGTCTGTAGGTGGTACAAACCATTAAATGCTGTGCTACTAACTGAAAGATAGCTGGAATCCACCCAGAGGTGCCTAGGGAGAAAGGCCTGGCAATCTGCTTCTGAAAAATCAGCCATTAAAAACCCTATGGAGCATAATTTTACTCTGCCACACATGGGGTCGCCATGCGTAGGAACTGACTAAACAGCAACTGATTTGGTTTTGGTTTTTACCATTAAAAGAAGTTTGCTAAATAAATCTAAATCTGATTTTTAGCAAGTTCTGTAGGTATTTTGTTATTTGAGACATTAAAAAGGAAATGTATAAATAGGTGAATTTTGTACTACTTTTTATTTCAATTTGCTGAGACGCTAATGGGTTGTAATATTCTCAGTCTCACTTATTGTTTACCTACCCAGAGAGTTTGTTTTATTATGGCTTTCACAATGACCTTAAACACCCTCTGAAAGACTGATGTTAGCAGAGCTACAAAATCAAACAAAAAGGAGTTAAGGCCCTGTTGTCTTAAAGCTTGAAAATTAATGAGCACACATTAGTGGAACTCATGGATAGGGGCTCAATAAAGTAGATCTCTTTTTTTTTTTCATTGTTTTACCAAATACCAGGTAAACTTTTATTCATTTTTAAATGGAATTTAAACATTCAGAGTGCCTGTCATACACAAGACACCTTGCTAGGTGCTATGAGAATACAAAAGGAATAAGATACAGACTAAACCTCAGAAAAGTTACCATCTCGTGGGAGGGCCAGAATTGCTGCTTCTCATAGAAAGAAGCACACAGCATGCCAGGAGCAGGAGGATGTTCACAGGAAACCATCTTGGCCTTGAGTTGACAGTTGTTGAGACAGGTGATGGGCAGGGACAGGAATGTTCATGATATTATTTTTCTACTTTTGTATACGTTTGAAATTTTCCAAAATAAAAATGATTTTTTAAGAACCTGGCAGACAAAGGTACTCAGTGATACTAAAATCCAAAAGGGGAGGAGGTTAATTTTGATTAGAGGTGAGGGGTGTTGCTGGAAGTTTGCAGAGGAGGTGGGAGCTGGCGTAAGATGGTAAGAATTCTTATATTCCCACAGGCAAGGAGGATTGTATCCTGGGGTCAGCACCACAAAGAAAGAAAAGGGGATATAGCTGGGGGCCAAGGAGGAAGGCTGAAAAAAAGCGGGGCCTGAGCAGTTCTGTAAAATTCACTCCTTCGTCCTTAGTTGTGGCCTGCTCTGCTACTTTCTTCTCTTCTGGAGCTCTGAGCATTTCTAGGCTCTAGGTTCTTCGTAGTCACACTAAGATCTGGGGGAGATGCCTTGCTGACTTTGGAAATTATTTTTTCCTTAAATTAATGCCCACAATTTTACACTGTTGTTGAAAGTCAACAGAATTTTGAGTACTCAGATGGAAATTTGCATGTCTTTCATGTCGGATCTTTACACATCTCTGTACCATAAAATCCCACTGACCCATATATATGAGTCAGTATTGTTCAGAATATTTAATCAGCACTCACCCGTTCAGAGAATATAACCATCTTTCTGTAGCTCAGAGGGCATAGGAGAAATCTAACCAAGTCTCCATCTGCACTGGATGTGGGTCAGGAATTTTCTTTAACAATATATATTTAGGGTGAAGTCATTATGAAAAATAGGTTAGTTCCTTTTTAAATCACAAGAAAGTAGAAATAGTATTTGACAACTGAAAAATATTTTAATGATTCTTTGGAATTATACATTTTCAGAGTGTTCTGCCAACAACATGCTCCTGGATTTCCAGTTGTCACTCAAATTGGTAAGTTTCCAAAATTTAGTATTGAAGTTGAAGAACGGTAAGCATTTAAGTAAGACATGGAATAGTCTGATTTACTAGGCTCACTGAATTGAAATACCAGTTTTAGAGTTAACATTTTATGTACTTATAAAATTCAGCCACCAGTTTCTTTGTGTGGTGTGTGACGCAATGGACTGGTTTTTGTACTTCGTGAACTAGACCCTGCTGTCAGTAAAGCTGCACTGAGACCACGGGACTCAACTAAGTCAGGGTACAAGGCTTTGACTTTTGTGATGCTACTGCCTTTCTAAAAGAGTAACAGAATTTTTAATACAGTTGCTAAAGTGCTAACGTTGTTGGATTGAAGATTCCCTATGAACACATGGTTAGCATTTCAGTTCTAATTAAGGAAAACGGGACCCCGGCTAAGTGGAGTGCTGGGAAGCACAGTCATTCATGAGCGACCTCAGTCTTCTTGGCAGCACAGCAGTGTCCAGATCTGAGATGCTCACTGCGAACTGGAATCAGGACCTCACTGGAAAAGACTTAAACCAGTGAACCAGTTGCCATCAAGCTGATTCTGACTCATGGCAACCCCATGTGTGTCAAAGTAGAACTGTGCTCCATAGGATTTTCAGTGGCTGAATTTTCAGAAGTAGATTGCCAGGCCTTTCTTTTGAGGCACCTCTGGGTGGACTTGAACCTCCAGCATCTGAGTATGTTAACTGTTTGCACCACGCAAGACTCCAGAAAAGAGTTCTATGTTATGTCAGCTGCACTTCGTAGTGGTAAACAATACTCTGGAAACCATATCTCTACCCTCATTTGTCAGTCATTGCCCTTTTATCAGGAAATACTATAAAAATATTGCAGTGTATTGGTGTTTATGGGCAAGGAAAGATGACAATACTGAATTAGTTTAAAAAGCAGATCATAATGCTGTTTGTAATGAATCCTATCCCCAGAGGAAACCCTTGTTAAGTTTCTGTTGAGTTCTTCCAAAAATTTCCTTATGTGTATACAACCACACCTACTACTGTACTTTGCCTTTTTCACTTCCTCTTTCTTAGAGATCCTTCTCATTGGCACCAGTGGATAAACTCAGTTTTTAAAGGCTCCATAATATTCCATGGTACAGCTATGCCACAACCTAACTTCTCTGCTTAGGGGACAGTTAGATTATTTCCAGTTTTTTCTGTTACATTCAATACTGTACTTAACATTGTTCTTTGTACATCTTTGTGCCTTTATAAAAAATATATTACTAGAGAAAATTCTTATAGGTAGAATTGCTGGGTCAAAAAGTATAAGCAATGAAACCTTAGGTAACTATTGGCTAATTATTTTCCAAAGAGGCTGCATGAATAGTGACACGGTCACTCAAACCCTTGCAAGCATTCTGTATTAAACATCATCTTTTTCAATGCCAGATGAAAATTTCTGTTTTAATTTGCATACTGTTACTTATGAAATTGTTTGCTGTATCTTCTGACCAATTATATTTGTTTTTCCTATGATGTGATCTGTTCATGGCCTTTGCCCATTATTTTACTCATTTGTCTTTTTCTTATTGGTTTATTTATATTTCAAAAATTAACCCTTTATCATATGTATCGCAAACTTTATTCTAAGTTTTAAATATCTTTTTGATATTTAAAATATCAAACTTTGAAATAACTTTGGCATATAGAAGTTTTATATTTTATGTAGTCAAAAATTAGTCTTTTCCTCTATGGATTATGGTTTTTAATTACTTATATTTTCAGGTGATGACTCGGCACCTAACAACAACATTTCAGGCATGAAAAAAAAAAGAGGAAAGAAGAAACATCTCTCAACAGGCATTCGTGAACTGGTAACTTTGTTCTAGCTTGAAATTTCTTCATACAATGTTCTTGTTTAAAAAAACAACTTGAAATTTCTTCATACAGTGTTCTTATTTTAGTACTTCCAAATTTCAGGTGAAATATATTTGCTAACTTATTTGAATAGGTAGCATTTGTGTAACATTCTTCACCTGCATTCTCAGCCTAGACTCTATCTCAGGATAGAGTCAAGGCTGCTCTTGAGCATGCCTTTTTAGGAAGAATTCCGAATTCAGAAAACCGTCAGATCATTCCTGGCTGGTAGAACCATGATGAAATGAGTACTGAGGAGAAGCCAGAAGTACCATGGGTATCCAAGCACATACCCTTCAGGAGGTGGCATTCCCACATCTCCCATAAAGTATCCCAGGATCTAACATCACCTGGTCCTCGAGGTCTTAAAATTGCAGAAGATTCAGCCAAGCATTCTTACATTGCCAAATATCTCCCAGCTGTATGATCCACACCCAACCTAATTTGTAACTCTTGAAATTTTCTGAATTATTATTTTGTGTAAACCACCACCCCTATGTCAGTTTGTTGGACTGTGGTGGCTTGTGTGTTGCCGTGGTGCTGGTGTTTCAAATACCAGCAGGGTCACCCATGGTGGACAGGTTTCAGTGGAGTTTCCAGACTAAGACAGGCTAGGACGAAAGGACTGGAGATCAACTTCAAAAGATTGGCCAATGAAAACACTGTGGCTCACAGAAGAGTCTTGTTCAGTGTAATGCTGGAAGACGAGCCCCCTAGGTTGGAAGGCACTGCTGGACCAGGCAGTGTTTCATTCTTTTGTACATGGGGTCGCCATGAGTCAGAGCTGAGTCCATGGCAACTGACAACATTTTGTATAAAGTGCACGAAAATGTCTTTGGAATTTGAAACAGTTTTTACATGTTAGCTCATATATTAACGTGAGCCAGCAGCCTTCACTTCATACTGAATGATTGCATCTACAGATGAATATGGAGCATGATTGTCACCACAGGCCTATCGTTGGATATAGCGAAAAAGATTGGTTTTCATTTTGTTGTTGTTCCTCTTCTTGTTGGGTTGATCCCGACTCATAGTGACTTCATGTGACAGAGCAGAACTGTCCCATGGGGTTTCCTAGGCTGTAATTTTTATCAAACCAGATCGCCAGGTTTTTCTCCTGCAGAGCTGCTGGGTGGATTTGAACTGCCAAGCTTTCAGTTAGCAGCCGAGCGCTTAACTGTTGCACCACCAGTTCTCCATGTTTTCATTTTAAGCAATATTAAATGCCAGTAGTAAAAATCACTGTAAAGTAACCCTGATTTTTCTCCTTCTAGCAACCTGAAGCAGTGGCATTGATAAGACACATGAAGGAAGAGCCTGGCAGACATACAGGTTTGCTATAACTGCTGTCTGTCACAAATATGGCCCACAGTACTTTTAAAAATGATGACCTATGTATTTCAGAGTTGGTGTATTAGTGTCCTGTGCGTGCTGTAACACTGGGTGGCTTAAAACAACAGAAATTTATTCTCTCACAGTCTAGAAGTCCAGAATCAGGGTGTTGGCAGAGCTGCACTCCTTGCAGAGGCTCTAGGGGTGAATCTGTTCTTTGCCTCTTCCAGCTTCTGGTGGTTATTACTCCAATCTCTCCCTCCACCTTCACTCCAGTCCCTATCTCTATCTTCACTCCAATCTGTCCATCTTCACTCTAATCTCTCCCTCCACCTTCACTCCAGTCCCTATCTCTATCTTCACTCCAGTCTGTCCATGTTCACTCTAATCTCTCCCTCCACCTTCACTCCAGTCCCTATCTCTATCTTCACTCCAATCTGTCCATCTTCACTCTAATCTCTCCCTCCACCTTCACTCCAGTCCCTATCTCTACCTTCACTCCAATCTGTCCATCTTCACTCTAATCTCTCCCTCCATCTTCACTCCAGTCTCTTTCTCCATTTTCACACCAATCTCTCTCTCCATCTTCCCCTCAATCTCTCTCCATCTACACCCCAATCTCTCCCTCATCTTCACTCCAGTCTCTCTCTCCATCTTCACCCCAATCTCTCCCTCTTCACTCCAGTCTCTCTATCTTCACCCCAGTCCCTCCCTCCATCTTCACTCCAATCTCTCCCTCCATCTTCAGTCTCTCTCTCCATCTTCACCTCAGTCTCTCTACATCTTCACCCCAATCTCTCCCTCCATCTTCACTCCAATCTGTCCATCTTCACTCCAGTCTCTCTCTCCATCTTCACCCCAGTCTCTCTCTCCATCTTCACTCCAATCTCTCCTTCCATCTTCACTCCAATCTCTCCTTCCATCTTCACTCCAATCTGTCCATCTTTACATCATCTTTTCCTCTTCAGTGTATCTCTCTCTTCTGTGTGTGTCAAAAAACTCCTTTCACCTGTCTCTAATAAGAACACTTGTCATTGGATTTAGGGGCCACCTAGGTAATCCAGGATGATTTTCTCAACTCAGGATCCTTAACTGAATTACATCTGTAAAGACCTTTTTTCCAAATAAGGTAGCATTCACAGGTTCTGGGGATTAGGATATGACCATATCTTTTGGGGGGACTACATTCAGCCCACTACAGTCTATTCTGTGGCCCCCCTAAACTCACCTTCTTTCCATGTGCCAAATACATTCACCCCATCCTAACATCCTCAAAAGTCTCAACCTATTACAGTATCAAGTCTAAGTCCAAAATCTCAACTAAATACCATCAGTTCAAAAATCCCAAATCTCATCTCCTAAATCAGGTGTAGGTGAAACTCTGGGGCAAAATTCCTCTCCATTTGTGCCTTTGTGGAACTAGAAAACAACTTAACTGCTCCCAAGGTACAGTGATGGGACAGGCATAATTTAACAGTTATGGTCATTTTCATTTCAAAAGGGAGAAAATGGAAAAAATAAAGGGATCACCAGCCCCAAGCAATTCTGAAGTCAAGCAAGGCAAGTTCCATTAGAATTCAAGACCTGAGAGTAGTCTTCTGTGGCTTGAGGATCTGCTCTCTAGGTCTGTAGCTTTGCCCTCTGGACCCATGACTCCCCAAACTTCTGCCTCTGTGCCTGAAGCTTGGGCCTCAGGGTGATCCTTTCTTTTTCTCTTTTTTTTTTTTTTAAATAATAAGCCTGCTTCCTGCCTGTAGAATTTTGGGAGTCTGACAAACTTATTTAACTTCATCCTGTCTCTGTTCCTTTCAGTCCAAGCTGGCATCATTACTAATGGTATAACATTCTCAAAAACCTTTTGAGTCTCCTATGTATATCACAGAGATACATTGTCATTAGACAAGATGGTCCTCTACAGATCTTTCCTAGATAATCTCATCTCTACCTCTGGCTTCTGCTTCAATGCTTGAGTGCATCCCTGCGTCACACACCTAATCTCTTCAGCACTAGCACAAAGTTGTCTAGCCACACCCTTGGCCTTCTTCCAGAGCATACTTTCCTAACAGTCAATCTCCTGATTTTAGGATCTTTTGCAATCTGGATAGGCTGAGAAATTCCCAGATCATCAAGTGCTGGTTTCTTTTCTCTTAGTAGTTCCTTCTTCAATTTATCTCCTACCTTTTGCATTTTGCTATAAGCTACAAAAAGAAACCAGGATGCACCTTCAACACTAAACTGTAGAACACAGTTCAGCCAAGTTTTCTGGCACTATATAACAAGGATTGCTTTTCCTCAAGTTTCCAATAACATGTTCCTCATTTCCTTCTGAACCCTCACCCAAGTGGTTTTAATGTTCATATTTTTACCAACATTCTGTTCATGGCAATCTAAAGATGATAGAAGCTTTTTTTTTTTTTTTTTACTATGCTCCTCATTTCCTTCTGAGCCCTTACCAGAAAATTTTAATGTCCATCTTTCTACCACCAACCTCTTCAAATCAATCTAGGCCTTTTCTATCATACTTCTCAAAATTCTCCCAGCCTCTACCCATTATGCAGTTCCAAAGCCACTACCAACTTTTAGATATTTGTTACACCAGAACCCCAATTTCCAATACCAAAATCTGTATCAGTCAGGGTTCCATCAAGGAAATAGAACCAGTAGCATATGTATAAACACAGAGAGAAAGATTGATTGTAACAAATTGGCTTACGTGATTGTGGGGGCTGGCTAGGCAAGTCCAAAATCTGTAGGACAGGGTATCAGAAAGGGTAGGCTGAAAACTTGGGCAAGAGCTGAAACTGCAGTCCACAGGACTAATTTTTTTTCCTCAGGCAAAAGGCCTTTCAATTGATTGGATCAATCAGGCACACCCAGATTGTCTAGGATAATCTCTTTAAAGTCAACTGATGGTGGATGCTAATTACCTTTACAGCAACACCTAGATAAATGTTGGTTTGAATAACTGCTTATTATTTCCTAGCCAAGTTGACATATAAAACTGACCATCACAGTTGGTATTGCATTTTAACCTTGCCCCTTCTAGACTTGTAGTAATTAATAAGAATAAAATTCCTTTCGGCTCTATTGTAAACCTAGCATATCAAAATAATTTGGGTTGGGATGGTCCATTGTTCTTCAGTGTTAAGAAAGGATATACTTCTTAATATCAAAGAATCCAGAGTTGCTCAAGCTCAAAATCCAGTGATGTGCCACAGCTCACATTGTGATCCTCCAGGAGGTGGAAGCCTGTAATTGTAGCTTTCATAACAGATAGCACGGCACAACACAACATCACATAACACAGTAACTATGACAAAAAGAATGTTGGGCTGTCATCTCAGAGATTTAAAGCCAAACTTTTGATTCAAATAGTTATTCCAAACAGAGAAGATTTTTCTTTTTTATTCATTGTTCAGCTGGAAAAAATCGGGTATGATGAATTACAATAAATAAAAAAGATAAAGATGCAATCTGTATTATCTTACTAATTATGCTTATCTACCTCTAGACAAGGCCCTAAAAAGTGACTATAAAGTGATTCCTGATAACTGACCTCAAACAGACCATTTCCTTTTAAAATGTTTTTCTTGTTCCTAGATACAATTGTGAAAGTTGCTTTTCTGAAGAAATGTAAAGAAGCAGGACTTCTTAATGACTTATTTGAGGAAATATTAGACAAGCTTCATTTGATTCAGGAAAGACTTGTGAATGAGACTACTTCAGAAGCAGGTACTGGGATAGTGATATTTCTATGTATCAAGACTTGTCACAGACCTAGATGTAAAACAAAACAAAAAGTACACATTTTCTTTCCATGCAATTTTTTCTTTTCCTTCTTACTCTCACTCTTAAAGCATTGTGCCAGATCTGTTGTCATTTGTAAATCAACAGGATATGGGTAATTAAAAAATTCATTCAATTAGTAAAAATACCCTGTGCCCTGAAAGTTTTGTTTGGTGTATGTTCTAGAGGTACATAACTAACGCTGAACAGTACGAGAATGGGTATGTTCAGAACCAGATTCCATTACACACCTGCCCCCCTCCTCACCACTCTGCACACCTGTTGCTAAAATCAGAATGGTGCTGTTACAGTTTGATTTGACTCAAATTCTGTTCCTTAATAAACCAAGTGTCTTTTTAAAATAATGCTAACTTAAAGTTTATAAAGTACAGAAGGACAAAGTAAGTTTTATGTTTTGATTGATGTTTGCTTTAAATATGAACTTTCATAAAAGTTTCATGAAGCTTCTTTGAGAAACCTAAATTCCATTTGTATGTGCAGATAAATAGCTACTTATCCTTCTTATAATCTTTTTTTTTTTTTAAGTGGATCTTTGTGTGTGTGTGTGTGTGGTTTAGGTGAAAGTTTACAGAAAAAATTAGTTTCTCGTTTAACAATTTATACACAAATTGTTTTGTGATATTGTCTGTGATCCCGCAATATGTCAACACTCTACCCTTCTTCACTTCAGCTTTCCCATTTCCATTTGTCCGGTTTTCCTGTCCCTTCCTGCCTTCTTGTCTTTGCTTTTGGGCATGTGTTGTCCATTTGGTCTCATTCACACACTTGAGCTAAAAAAAGCACGTTCCTCACAAGTGTTATTGTTTGTTTCATAGACCTGTATAATCTTCGGCTTAAGGGTTAACTTCAGGAATGATTTCAGTTCTGAGTTGAAAGGGTATCTGGGACCCATAGTCTCCTGGTTCCTCCAGTCCCTATCAGACCAGTAAGTCTGGTCTTTGTTTGGGAATTTGAATTTTGTTCTACCTTTCTTTGCCACTCTATCTGGGACCCTCTATTGTGATCCTTTGGACTAACATTTCCCATTTGTCTTTGGTTTTCTTCATCCTCCTTTACTCCAGATGGGATGGGAGCAGTAGATGTATCTTAGATGGCCACTTGCTAGCTTTTAAGACCCCAGACACTAATCAACAGAGTCAGATGTAGAACATTTTCTTTATGAACTATGTTATGCCAATTGACCTTCATATCCCCCAAGACTATGGTCCTTAGCCCTCAGCCCACTAACTCAGTCCCTCAGGGTGTTTGGATGTGTCTATGAAATTGTCCTAACTGCACGTTGTCCTAACTTCCCCTATAATGTATACTGTCTTTCCCTTCACCAAAGTTACCACTTATCTACTATCTAGTTAGTGATTTCTCCTCCCCAGCTCTCCCCGTCCTTGTAACTACCAAAGATTGTTTTTTTCTGTGTGTAAACCTTTTCATGAGTTTTTATAATAGTGGTCTCATACAGTATTTATCCTTTTTTGATTGACATTTCACTCAACATAATGCCCTCCATATTCATCCATGTTGTGAGATGTTTCACAGATTCATCATTGTTATTTATTATTGCACAGTATTCCATTGTGTGTATGTACCATAATTTGTTTATCGATTCATCTGTTGATGGGCACTTAGGTTGTTTCTATCTATTTGCTAATGTGAATAGTGCTGCAATGAACATGGGAGTGCATATGTCTATTTGTGTGATGGCTCTTTTTTCTCTAGGATATATTCCTAGGAGTGGAATGGATCCTGTGGTATTTCTATTTCTAGCTTTTCAAGGAAGCGCCATATCATTTTCCATAGGGATGATATCCTTTTACATTCCCACCAGCAGTGAGAACATAAGAATTCTAATCTCCCTGCACCTTTCCAACATTTGTTATTTTCTATTTTTTTTTTTGATTAGTGCCAGTAATGTTGGGGTGAGATGGTATCTCATTATAGATTTGATTTGCATTTCTCTAGTGGCTAATGATCACAAGCATTTTCTCATGTGTCAGCTGTCCGAATGTCTCCTTTGGTGAAGTGTCTGTTCATATCCTTTGCCCATTTTTTAACTGGATTGTCTTTTTATTGTTATAGTGTTGCAGTATCTTACAGATTTTAGAGTTTAGACCCCTGTTGGATATGTAGTAGCCAAAAATTTTTTCCAAGTTGATAGGTTCTCTTTTTACTCTTTTGATGAAGGCTTTTGATGAGCATCAATGTCTTAATTTTTAAGACATCCCAATTATCTAGTTTATTTTCTGGTTTTTGTGCATTGTTAGTTATGGTTTGTATCGTATTTATGCCATATATTAGGGCCCCTAGCATTGTCCCTATTTTTTCTTCCTTGATCTTTATAGTTTTAGGTTTTACATTTAGAACTTTGATCCATTTTGAATGAGTTTTTGTGTATGGTATGAGGTATGAGTCCTGTTTTATTTTTTTACAGATGGACATCCATTTTCACCAGCACCATTATTTAAAGAGACTGTCTTTTCCCCCATTTAATGAACTTTGGGCCTTTGTCAAAGATCAGCCGACCTACGTAGATGGATTTACGTATGGGTTCTCAATTCTATTCCATTGGGCGATGTGTCAGTAGTTGTACCAGTGCCAGGATGTTTTGACTATCGTAGCTGTATGGTAGGTTCTGAGATCAGGTAGCATGCGGCCCTTATTTTGTTATTGTTCTTAAATAGTGCTTTACTTATCTGGGGCTTCCCTCCTTGCCATATAGAGTTGGTGATTAGTTTTTCCATCTCATTAAAGAATGCTGTTGGTATTTGGATTGGGATTGCATTGTATCTGTAGATTGCTTCGGATAGAATTGACATTTTTACAATGTTGAGTCTTCCTATCCATGAGCATGGTATGTTTTTCCATTTATGTAGCTCTCTTTTGGTTTCTTGAAGTAGTGTTTTGTAGTTTTCTTTGAATAGGTCTTTTGCGTCCCTAGTTAGATTTATTCCTAAGTATTTTATCTTTTTAGTGGCTATTATAAATGGTATTGTTTTCCTCATTTCCTTTTTGTAGTTCTCTTTGTGGGTGCATAGCAATCCAACTAATTTTTGTATGTGGATCTTGTATCGTGCTACTCTGCCGAATCTACTTTTTCCAGTAGTTTTCTTGTGGAGTTTTTGGGGTTCTTTATGTATAGTATCATATTGTCTGCAATAGGGATAACTTCTTCCTTACCAACCTGGATGCCATTTATTTCTTTTTCTTGCCTTATTGCTCTAACTAGAACTTTCCAGCACAATGTTAAATAGGAGTGATGATAAAGGACATCCTTGTCTTGTTCCTGTTCTTGGGGGGAATGCTTTCAGCCTCTCTCCTTTGAGAATGATGGTGGCTGTTGGGTTTTGTATGCATGCATTTTATTTTGTTGAGGAATTTCCCTCTATTCCTATTTTACTGAGAGTTTATCAGGAAAGTGTATTGGACTTTATCAAATGCCTTTTCTGCATCGCTTGAGATAATCATATGATTCTTTTGTTCTATTTATGTGGTGGATTACGTTGATTGATTTTCTAATGTTGAAACATGCTTGCATAACTAGTATGAATCCCACTTGGTCATGGTGTATTAGTTTTTTGATATGATACTGAATTCTGTTGGCTAGAATTTTGCTGAGAATTTTTACATCTGTACTTGTAAGAGATACTGATCTGGAATTTTTTTTTGTGGTCTGCCTGGTCTTGGTATTAGGGTTATGCTGGCCTCATCAAATGGATTTGGAAGTATCCTTGCTTTTCTAAGCTCTGAAATAGAGTAGTACTGGTGTGAGCTCTTCTTTGCATGTTTGGTAGAATTCTCCAGTGAAGTCATACAGGCCAGGGCTTTTTTTGGTTGGGAGTTTTTTTTTATTACCTTTTCAGTCTCTTCTCTTGTTATGGGTCTGTTCAGAGTTTTCGCCTCCGTTTGTGTTAATTTAGGTAGGTAGTATGTTTCCAGAAATTTGTCCATTTCCTTTAGGTTTTCAAATTTGTTGGACTATAGTTTTTCATAGTACTCTGTTAAGATCCTTTTTATTTCCGTTAATCTGTTGTAATGTGCCCCATCTCATTTTTTATTTGAGTTATTTGCTTCTTCTCCTGTTTTTCTTCTGTCGGTTTGGCCGGTGTGTCAGTTTTGTTAATCTTTTCAAAGAACTAACTTTTGGCCTTGTTGATTCTTTCTGTTGTTTTCGTATTCTCTATTTCATTTATTTCTGCTCTGATCTTTATTATTTCTTTTCCTCTGATGGCTGTGGGCTTCTTTTGCTGTTCTCTATTTGTTCGAGTTGTAGGGTGTCAGGGATTGAGTTGTGTCCCCCAAAAATATGTGTATCAATTTGGCTAGGCCATGATTCCCAGCATTGTGTGACTGTCCACCATTTTGTCATCTGATGTAATTTTCCTGTGTGTTGTAAATCCTGCCTCTATGATGTCAGTGGGGGAGGGAATAGGTGGCAGTTATGTTAATGAAGAAGCACTCAATCTATAAGATTGGATTGTGTCTTCAGCCAATTTCTTTTGGGATATAAAAGACAGAAGCAAGCAGAGAGACAGGGGGGGCCTCATACCACCAAGAAAGCAGTGCTGGGAGCAGAGCACGTCCTTTGGACCCGGGATTCCTGCACAGAGAAGCTCCTAGTCCAGGGGAAGATTGATGAGAAGGATCTTCTTCTAGAGCCAACAGAGAGATAAAGCCTTCCCCTTGGGCCGATGGCCTGAATTTGGACTTCTAGCCTACCTTACTGTGAGGAAATAAATTCCTGTTTGTTAAAGCCATCCACTGTGCTATTTCTGTTATAGCAGCACTAGGTAACTAAGACATAGGACTAACATTTTTATTTTGGTCTTTTCTTCTTTTTTGTTGTGTTTATTGTTATAAATTGACCTCTGAATACTTCCTTTGCTTTGTTCCAAAGGTTTTGGTTTGATGTGTTTTCATTCTCATTTAATTCTAGGAATTTTTTTATTCCATGTTTGATTTCTTCTATTACCCTGTTGTTTTTAAGCAAGGTGTTATTCAGTTTCCAAGTTTTTTAATTTTTTTTCCTTGCTGTTTATTAATTTCTACTTTTATGACATTGTAATCAGAAAATGTTTTATTATTTCAATGTTTTAGATTTCATTGAGGGTTGATTTGTGGTAAAATTTTGCTATTCTGGTGAATGTTCCATGTGTGTTGGAAAAGAATGTATACTTTGAGGCTGTGGGTTGGAGTGTCCTATATATGTCTATTAGGTCACAGGTTGATTGATTGTGGCCCTTATATCTTCTGTATCTTTCTAGAGTTTTTTTCTAGCTGTTCTGTCCTTTACCAAGAGTGTATGTTGTAGTCTCCTACTATTATTGTGGAACTGTCAGTTTCTCTTTTCAGTGCTGTTAGAGTTTCTTTTATATATTTTTGAGCCCTGTTGTTGGGTATATATTTATTAAGCTTATGTCTTCTTGGGGGATTGTCCCTTTCATGATTAGATAACATCCTTTCTTTTCTTTTATTGCCACTTCTGCTCTTTTTTGGTTGTTGTTTACTTGATGTATTTCTTTCTGTCCTTTGATTTTTAATATTTATGTCTTTTGTGTCTAGGATGTGTCACTTGTACACACCATATTGATGGGTCATGTGGTTTGTTTTTTTTTTTTTGTATCCATTCTGTCACACTCTGTCTCTTTACGGGTGCATTTAAGCCATTTACATTCAGTGTGATTATCAATAGCTGTGAGTTTTTTGCTGTCATTTTGTTGTGCTTTTTTTTTTTTTGGTAGTGCTGAGGTTTTCTTTGTCTTACTTTCCTGTGCTGAGTTCCTTTTGTTTGTGGATTTTCTTTTCATTTCTTTCATTATTATGTATTTTGTGTTTATTGAGTCTTAATGTTTTTATTTTGATGAGTAGGTTTGTTAACTATCTTTGTGGTTATGTTGAAATTTACATTTATCTTCCTAAGTTTAAACCAGTTATTACTTGATATCACCTTGACTTCTTCTCCACTTGAAAGTTCTATACCTACAATATTTAGTCCCCCTTTTATTGTTTTCATATTGTCGTCATTTACAGATTGATGTCTGTATTTCCCTGTTTTAAGTCTTTTAGCTTTGTTTTATTATTGAGAGGTCTTTATCTAGGTTGGTATGTGCCTGATACAGTCCTGTGTCCTAGACACCACTTGTTTGATGTTGTTCATTCTCTAACCAGAGGATTCCCTTTAATATTTCTTGTAAGTTTGGTTTGGTTTTTACATATTCCCTTAATTTCTGTTTATCTGGAAATGTCCTAAATTCATCATAGTGTTTGAGAGAGTTTTGCAGGATGTATTATTCTTGGTAGGCAGTTTTTTTCTTTCAAGGTTTTATACATGTCATTCCATTGCCTTCTTGCTTGCATAGTTTCTGCTGAGTAATCAGAGTTTAGTCTTATGGTTTCCCCTTCATATGTGAGTTTTCTTTTTTCCTGAGCTGCTCTCAGGATTCTTTCTTTGTCTTTGGTTTTATCAAGTGTGATTATATGTTTTGGTGATTTTCTTTTGAGGTCTATTCTGTATGGCATTCGTTGAGCTTCTTGGATGGTCAGCATTTCATCTTTCATGATATTAGCAAAATTTACTGCCAGAAAATTTTCAAAAATCCTGTTTTTTCCATTTTCTCCCCTGTTCTGGAACTGTGATCATGTGCAAATTTTTCTCGATTGTGTCCCGCATAATTTTTCAATTTTCTTTATTCTTTTCTCTGATTTTTTTTCTCAAAGTGGCGTCCCATGGATTTGTCTTAATCTCACTGATTCTGTCTGCCATTGTTTCAAATTTGGTCCTAAAACTTTGTATTGAGTTGTCCATTTCTGAAATTTTGTTTCTTTTGGATTTCCAGTCACTGTTTTTATGTGATTTCTCATTATTTGTTTATATTTTGAATTTTCATTCTTGTACTATTTTCCTGAATTGTCCTATTGGTTTGTCTGTGTTTTCCTTGATTTTGGCTGTGTTTTCATTGGTTTTGTCTGTTTTTCTTGATCTCTTTCTTAATCTCTTGGAGAGCTCTAAATATTAGTCTTTTGAATGTCATATCAGGTAGCTCCATTGCCATTTTTTCTATCAGAAGGTCATCTGATTCTTTATTTTGGTCACTTTTTAGAGCCATCTTGTCCTGCTTTTTTAATATGTTTTGATATTATCTGCTGTCTCTGAGACAATTCAGGTATTTTCTTAATGGGACAAAACTGAAAAGTGAAAGAAAGAATAAACATTTCCAAAAGCTCATTCATTACATTGTTTTATTCATTCATCTTTTCTATAGAACAGCATTTCTCAATCTTGAGCCTCAGAACCACCTGGGGCATTTGTTGGCACAGATACCTGGGTCTCACCTATGGAGGTTCTGATTCAGTTGTGTCTGGGAAGGAGGGGCAGAAATTTACATTTCTAACAAGTTCCCAGGTGATGCTGAAGCTGCTTCAGTGTAACACTGAAGTTTCACAATAGATGACTGCACTGATTACTTTTCCTTATTTTGGGTTAAAGTAGATAGAGGGTCAGCAAAAAAGAGGGAGACCCTCAATGAGATGGACTGACACAGTGGCTACAACAATATGCTCAAACATAGCAATGATGATGAGGATGGTGCAGGACTGGGCAGTGTTTCATTCTGTGGTACATAGTGTCACTATGAGTTGGAACCAACCAATAGCACCTAACAACAATAACAAATAATTTAAAATTAATACTGAAAATGTTTTTTCCCTCCAGACTATGAAGAAATTGGGACTTCACTTTTGGACTGTAGATTGTTTGAAGACACATTTGTAAATTTTCAAGCAGGTACGTATATGAGTTACAAAATAACCTAGCAGCACAGTTCAGAAATATTTATCATATTTTAAAAAAGCATACTATACAGCTGATAAAAATCTTATTTTAGAAGACTGTTTGTTGTGTTAATAAATGAAAAAAGCCCATTATAAAAAAACAGCAGGACCCCAATCTGGTATGTGAGTACATACACAGAGAAGAAAATATATGTAAGTATGTATAGGCACACAAGCACTCGCCTACTAACTGAAAGACTGACAGTTCGAACCCACCCAGAAAAGGCCTGGTGACCTGCTTCCAAAAGGCTTCATTGAAAAAACAGTGGAGCAGTTCTCTTCTGCACACACGGGAACACCGTGAGTCAGAATCGACTCACTGACACCTGTTTTGCTTTTGGTTTTACAGGCACACATGCACACAAAAAAACTGCACCAAGTATAAACATAGTAGGTGGGTGGGTTACAGTGATTTGTCTTCCTAGTACTGTATTGTATTTTCCAAATTTTCTGCTTGCGCACAATACTTCTGTGATCAGAAACAAAGCTCATTGAAAAAGTAGAAACAATAAAAGCTTGACTCCAAAACTGGAGACTCTTTTGGCCTCATATGTTTGAACGGGCAGGAACTGCTGAGGCCTCCCACAGCCACCCTGCTCTAAGGTGGTGAGGTTCTTATAAATCATCCCACCTCCCTCTCACATGGTATAATATTGTAAAAACTACAGTTCTCTCAACATTAATCTTAAAATTTAATCTAATATTATACCTGGGGGGTGTGTGGAGGTTGGACAAGGTTGTGGCTGGTTCATAAGGTTTATCAGAAAAATATGAATAAGAATAGATAAGAATTTTTAAAAAAGAATAAAAACTGGAGTGTGGGGGGAGGAGGTAGAGACAACCCTTCATAAAATATCAGCCATTTATTGAGTAGGTTCTCCTTTCATCAGCATTTAAGATCCCTTCAAGACATGGAAAATCCGCACTCACTCAAGAGTCTGTTCTGAGTTCTCTATCGAGGCTGCTGACACCACTGGGCTTGCTGTGCTCTGCATACCCCAGTGGGTGGGAGCCAGCCAGGCACATAGACTTGGGTGAGAATCTCTCCTCCCCCGAAGTTGCACAACATAGTAGCCTGACTCTTACCGTTTCCCGTAGATGTCTCTCTCTAGCCAACAAATGGTATTAGGACAATGGGCTTTCCCTATGAGAAAACATTAATTCATATCCCTGTTTCATCATACACATCTTTCTCATTTTTGTTTTTTATATTACATATCTGTATTTGAATTTTGTTATTTGTAATCACAGAAAAATGCTTTTAATAATCTACAAAAACAGTATATCTTTTAACAGTCTCCTGAGAGTGTTCACATACTGCTAACAGGAAGGTGGATAGTTTATTAAAAGGCAGCCTTTAAATTCTATTTCTGCAAAGCTTGATTGTGGGGAGACTTTGTGTTTGTCTAAATGGCTCCAGGATGTCCCTACTCAGTGGGTTAGTTGGGGGTAGACAGCACAATATGACATGGGAGAGACGCCACCAAGAGAAGACACTTCTTGGAATTGTCTGGGAACCAATTTAAATTGCTTAACTTTTGACACCCTAATTGATAAAGATTCTTGCTTAATTTAACTTATGTTTTGAGTTAACTAAAGCAGGCATGTAGGTATTCTGAATAAAGAATTTTGAAGTTTTTTAAAATTACATTGCCACTGAGTACTATTATTTATAAATAGAACCTTATAAAGCCAAACTAGGCTATCTCTTCTTAAGCTTCCACAATAAAAGCCTTCCTGTGGGGTTGCCATGAGTCAGAATCCATTTGACAGCAACCAGCAACAGTTTCTAAACAGAACCAAAGGCTTCTATGTATCATTAAAAATTGGATGTATTTTTATGAAGGGTTATCCTTGAGATTCTAGCCAAATTCTCTCTCCAGTTGTCATCCCTTTTTTAAGCTCTCAAAGATACACAGAAGAGACTATTTCTGCTATAAATGTGTAAAAATCTTACAGATTTACTGACCAGCCTTGTGTGTCATAGATGCTAAAGTTCTATCCTGAGTTAGAATAATGTGGAGGCAAACACAACTAAGAATTGGCTCCTGCTCACAAGGCCCTAGATCCTGACATCTTCTCCATACCTCTGTAGCACCATTTGGGGCATGATACTGTGTGCTATGTACTTGAGAGTGCAAGGGGCTAGGAATGGTATATTATTTCTAATAAAACCACTGAATAATCTGAAATCACTTTATTCTTGTCATAGCAATAGAGAATAAAATCCATCAATCTGAAGAAAGGCAGCAGCAGCTGAAGGAAGAGATTGAGCTACTTCAGGACTTAAAACAAAACTTGTACCTTCTTCAGGAGAACAAGGGCCTGAGGTCTGGACATACTTCAGTGTCTTCCCTGTCTGCTTAAGGATTACCATTTCCTAAACTAGGAGCCAGGCAGAATGGCAAGCAGGCTCAAACCAGAGGGCCAGCCTATGAGGAACACAAACCATAGGACTCCTGGTCCTCCTCCTCTCTGGTCCACGAACTGAGATCCATACCAGCTCTGCCTGTTCTTGCTGATTGACATTTCATATCTGACTGGTGTTTACTGCCATCCTCTCAACGGTCATCTCTCTTCCTTCCCTACTTTTCTTCTCCAATAAAATGTTTCTCAGACTCTGCTTGAGTCAGTTGGATCATGCCCCATCTGCCCTACCCTCTACTTCATATCCTTCCATGGCTCCTAGCTGGTGCATCACCGTCTGTCTCCTTGATCTGACACACCAGGGGCTCCTGTCCCCACAGGGCCTTTGAACATTCTGTTGTGAAGGCTAAACTGCCCTTTCACCTTTCTTGTCAACTCCTCCTTCTTCAGATCTCATTAGAACACTTCCTCTGACTACTCCACCGTAGAATTTGTTTCCTTCTTACCACTTACCACACTTTGTGTGAATAATTGATTGTATCTTACATCACACCATTAAAATAAAAATTTTCTATAGAAATGCCATATGATCCACCAATCCCACTCCTAGGAGTATATCCTAGAGAAATAAGAGCCATCATATGAATAAACATATGCACACCCATGTTCATTGCAGCATTGTTCACAATAGCAGAAAGATGGAAACAACCTAGATGCCCATCAATGGGTGAATGGATAAACAAACTGTCGTTCATACACACAATGGAGTATTATGCAATGATAAAGAACAACGATGAATCTGTGAAGCATCTCATAACATGGATGAATCTGGAGAGTTATCCTGAGTGAATCACAAAAAGACAAATATTATGAGACCACTATTGTAAAAACTCATGAAAAGGTTTACACACAAAAAGAAACAATCTTTGATGGCTACGAGAGAGGGAAGGGGTGGGGACGGAAAAACACAAAATAGATAAGTGGTAACTTTGGTGAAGGGTAAGACAGTATACAATACTTGGGAAGCCAGCAAAATTTGTCCAAGGCAAGGTCATAGAAGCTCCATAGACACATCCAAACTCCCTAAGGGACTGAATTGTGCCGAGGGCTGTGGGGACCATGGTCTCGGGGAACATCTAGCTCAACTGGCGTAACAGTTTATAAAGAAAATGTTCTACATTCTACTTTGGTAAGTCACGTCTGGAGTCTTAGCCTGTGAGTGGCCATCTAAGATACAACACTGGTCTCATCCCTTTGGGAGCAATGGAGAATTAAGATCAAAGACACGAGGGAGAGATTAGTCCAAAGGACTAATGGACCACATCTACCACAGCCTCCACCAGACTGAGTCCAGTACAATGAGATGGTGCCCAGCTACCACCACCAACTACTCTGACAGGGATCACAGTAGAGGGTCCCAGGCAGAGCTGGAGGAAAATGTAGAACAAAATTCTAACAAAAAAAAGACCAGACTTACTGGTCTGACAGAGACTGGAGAAAACCCTGAGTATGGCCTCCAGACACCCTTTTAGCTCAGTAATGAAGTCACTCTTAAGGCTCACCCTTCAGCCAAGATTGGACAGGCCCATAAAACAAGACTAAAGGGGCACACCAGCCCAGGGGCAAGGACTAGAAGACAGGAAGGAACAGGAAAGCTGGTAAAAGGGAACCCCAGGTAGAGAAGGGAGAGTGTTGACATGTCGTGGAGTTAACCAGTGTCATAAAACAATATGTGTACTAATAGTTTAGTGCGAAACTAGTTCTGTAAACCGTCTTCTAAAGTACAATAAAACAAATTTATATATATCACTTTTCTGAGGGTATAAACTCCTGATTTCTGTTTTGCTCACTGTTATAACTGTTTTGCCCACAATTGTGTCTTGCTCACTGCCACATCCACAACACCTAGAATGCTCAATAAGTGTTAAATGAATGTGTAAACTATTCTTAACTTTTTAGACAAGTTCCACTCTATAATGCCTCTTAGGCATAAGTTTGAATGTCCTGCTTGTACCAGATTCACCTGTCTTCATGTCACATGAAGTCTGCCTTTTATGTTTCTTTTCAGCCACAATTATCACATGGGCATCCATCATCTTCAAAACAAACATCTAAACTTAAAACTGGACTCTTGAATAAGAATATCACTGGAAATACGCCAGAATGAAAAAAAAATTGTTTTTTTTTTCAACCTAACAGTATAAAAATCAAATATGCCCACACCTCCATGTCTGACCCCTAAGAATTTCACAGTCACAGTTCTAATTTTTTATCCTAGTACTCTGACTTACAATAAGGCTACATTTCAAAATGGATTTGATCTGAGTCTACAGCACAGTATTCAAAAAGTAATCTGAAGAAACATGAAGTAGAAAAAAAGAACATGTCTGTCCCTGTTATAATGGGAATCATAGCCCAAGTCATTATTACTGGAGAGACAAAATCAAGATCAGTGGTTTTCAAATTTGGCAGCGTATCAGAATCACCTGGAACACTCAAATTATAGAAGCCTACATTCCTTTCCACTTTATTTATACCCACTGAATAAAGGTTTCCACTGGCCTACATGGGTGCTGTTAACTTCAGCTTCCTCCCCCAGCAACGCATCATACAACACTGCTTATCTAAGGAATAATTTTGATATCATGATTCTTATTAAAAAAATCTTGTCTCCCACTACACTTCCAAACTTAATCTACTATTCCCCATAACTTGGCACAATGCAGCAACATACTTTTGAGAATGTGATAGTTAATGTTATGTCAACTTGGCTAGGCTATGATTCTCAGTAATGTGGCAGACGTAATCACCTTCCATTTGTGATCTGAAGTGAGCAGCCAATCAGTTGGAAGAGGAATTTCTTTGGGCGTGTGCCCTGCATCCAGTATATAA
The DNA here is from genome assembly GCF_024166365.1 of Elephas maximus indicus. Classification (NCBI taxonomy): domain Eukaryota; kingdom Metazoa; phylum Chordata; class Mammalia; order Proboscidea; family Elephantidae; genus Elephas; species Elephas maximus. Next base: position 29,037,101 of record NC_064832.1, on the reverse strand, counting down.
ATGGATGTTCTGGCAAAGTTCTCTCTCTTTCTCTCTCTTGCCTACAATCCTCTCATCGTCTAACCTGCAAATTTTTGTATTCGCCAACCCCCGCAACACTGTGAGTCAGCAGAGGCCTGTCGCTTGACTTGCTTATTTTGGGTTCATTAGCCACTGCAACTACATGAGCCACCAGAGGTCTTCGGCCTGTCATCTGACTAATGGACTTGGGACTTGCAAGCCCCCACAATTGCATGAGCCATTTCACTGAAGTAAATTTCTCTCTATATATATCTATATATGCTTCACTGGTTTTGGTTTTGCTCCTCTAGAGAACCCAGACTAAGACATATGGTGCTGAGATTGGTTCTGGAGGAAAAAAAAAAACGAAGAATGAACTTTCTGACTTGGTTCTCACGTCTGGCTAGACTTAAAGGCACTTGTGACTCTCTTTCCAGCAGTAAAGAGGGCACTGCTAATCCATGACATGAGGTGGCAACAGAAATACGCAAATATCACCACCATTGGGTCAAATATTTGTGAGACAAGGCTCTAGGTGATTGTGTATCTGATACCTTTCAACATTTTTGTCAGACTGAGAAGTATAATGAAGCTGGTTGATTGGTCCTGCTTTCGCTAGACAAAGTGGAGAAAGGGATGGGCTTGGATTCAGAGTCACAGCTCCAGCACTGCATAAAAGACCTCAAACTTGCTATTTGTGCCGTGAAAGAAAGTCTTATTTCTTGTAGTAAAAGACCTGATATTGCTGAAAACCCCTCCCACAACTAAAAAGGAATTTTGAATTTTGGAGGCAACATATCCGTCATATGGGTTTGCTACTCTGGCCTACTTATCAAGTGACTCAAAACCTGCTAGTTTTGAGTGGGGCACAGACCAAGAGAGAAGGTTCTGCAACAAGTCCAGGTTGCCGTGCAAGCTGCTCTACCACTTGGGCTATATTATCCGGCTGATCCAATGGTGCCTGAAGTGTCACTAACAGATAGATAGGCTATTTGGAGTCTTCGGCAGGCCCCTATGGGTGAATCACAGCAGAGATCCTTTGGATCTGAAGCAAAGTCCTGCCATCCTCTGCAGATAAATACTTTCCTTTTCAGAATCGGCTTTTGGCTTGTCACTGGGCCCTAGTAGAGACTGAACACTTAACCATAGGACACCAAGTTACCACGTGGCCTGAGCTTCCCATCATGAACTGGGTGTTTAACCCACAGAGTCATAAAATCAGACATGTACAACAGCAGTCCGTCTTTATATGGAAGTGGTATATATATGAGATCCGGCTCAAGCAGGACCTGAAGGCACAAGTTGCACGAGAAGATGACCCAAATGCCCACGGTGCACACTCCTGTCACATTACCTTCCTTCTCCCAGTCTGCACCTCTGGCATCGTGGGGAATTCCTTAAGATCAGTAAACTGAGGGAGAGAAAAATTGTGCCTGGTTTACAGATAGTTGGTGATATAAAGGCACGACTCAAAAGTGGATAGTGGAAGCACTGCAGCCCCTTTTTGGGACCTCCCTGAAGGGCAGTGATGAAGGGAAATCTCTCAGTGGGCAGAACTTCAAGTAGTGCACCTGGTTGTTCATTTTGCTTGAAAGATGGCTAGACGTGCGACTGTATACTGATTCATGGGCTGTGGCCAATGGTTTGGCTGGATAGTCAGGGACTTGGAAGGAACATGATTGGAATACTGGTGACAGGAGATATGGGGAAGAGGTATGCGGATAGACCTCTCTGAATGGGGCACGTGAATGATCACCAAAGGCTGACCTCAGCAGAGGAAGATTTATGTATGTGTGTATGTGTGTGCTTTAAGTTGACAGTTTGAGTCAGTTTCTCATACAAAAACTGATACACACATTGTTACATAATTGCTCTCCTACAATGTGACAGCACACTCCTCCTCTCCACCATGTATTTCCTGTGTCCATTCAACCAGTTCCTGTCCCCTTCTGCCTTCTCATCCCGCTTCCGGACAGGAGCTGCCCATTTAGTCTCATGTATCTACTTGAGCCAAGAAGCACACTCTTCACCAGTATCATTTTATGTCTTTTAGTCCAGTTCGAATCCACCAGGTGCTTTTTGGAAACTCTATGGGGCAGTTCTACTCCATCCAGTCTAATCTTTGTCTAAGAGTTGGCTTCGGGAATGGTTTTAGTTCTGGGCTAACAGAGAGTCCAGGAGCCATGTCTTCTGGGGTCCCTCCAGTCTCAGTCAGACCATCAAGTCTGGTCTTTTTACTAGAATTTGAGTTCTGCACCCCACTTTTCTCGTTTCATCAGGGACTCTCTGTTGTGTTCCCTGTCAGGGCAGTCATTGGCTGTAGCCGGGCACCATCTAGTTCTTCCAGTCTGATGTTGATTGAGACTCTGGTTTATGTGGCCCTTTCTGTCTCTTGGGCTCATATTTTCCTTATGTCTTTCATTCTCCTCCGCTCTAGGTGCGTTGGGACCAATTGATGCATCTTAGAGGGCCACTTGCTAACTTTTAAGACCCCAGACGCCACTCACCAAAGTGGGATGCAGAACATTTTAATAAACTTTGTTATGCCAATTGACCTAGATGTCCCCTGAAACCATGGTCCCCAGACCCCTGCCCCTGCTACTCTGTCCAGCAGAGAAGGATTTTAACAATCAAGTGGATTACATGACGTGTTCTGTGGATACTAGTCAACCTCTTTCTCCAGCCACTCCTGTCCTTACCCAATGAGCTCATTAGCTAAGTGGCCACAGTGGCAGGGATGGAGGTTATGCATGGGCTCAGTAACATGGACTTCCACTCACCCAGGCCAATCTGTCTACAGCCACTGCTGAGCCCAATCTGTCACTAGCAGAGACCAACACTGAGTCCCTGATATGGCACCATTCCTGAAGGCGATCAGCCAGCAACCTGGTGGCAGGTTGATTATGTTGTACCACTTCCATCATAGAAAGGGCAGTGTTTTGTTCTTAACTGGGACAGACGCTTTCTCTGCATATGGATTTGCCAAACATCTTATCCACCATCAGAAAGCTGTGCGTCAAGGTGTATTCCTTCACCATATTTATTCAATCTGTACGCTGAGCAAATAATTCGAGGTTGACTATATGAAGAACATGGCATCAGGATTGGAGGAAGACTCGTTAACAACCTGCGATATGCAGATAACACAATCTCTCTTGCTCAAAGTGAAGGGGACTTGAAGCACTTACTGATGAAGTAAGGATTACTTCAGTAGGGATTACACCTTAACATAAAGAAGACAAAAATCTTCACAACTGAACCAATAAACAACATGATAAACGAAGAAAAGACTGAAGCTGTCAAGGATTTCATTTTATTTAGATCCATAATCAACACCCATGGAAGCAGACAAGTCAGGAAATCAAACATTAATGCATTGGGCAGATCTGCAGCCAAAGTCCTCTTTACAGTGTTAAAAAGCAAAGATGTCACTTTAAGGACTAAGGTAGGCTTGACCCAAGCCACGGTGTTTTCAAATGCCTCATATGCATGTGAAAGCTGAACTATGAATGAGGAAGACTGAAGAAGAATTGACAGCTTTGAATTATGGTGATGATGAAGAATATTGAATATACCGTGGACTGCCAGAAGAACAAACAAATCTGTCTTGGAAAAAGTATAGCCAGAATGCTCCTTAGAAGCAAAAATTGCAAGACCTCTTCTCACGTACTTTGTACGTGGTATCAGGAAAGACCAGTCTGTGGAGAAGGACATGGTGCTTGGTAAAGTAGAGGGTCGGCAAAAAAGACGAAGACCCTCAACGAGATGGACTGACACAGTGGCTGCATCAATGGGCTCAAACAGCAACAGCTGTGAGGATGGCGCAGGATCAGGCAGTGTTTCATTCTGTTGTTCACAGGTAGGGTCACTATGAGCTGAAACCAACTCAACAGCACCTAACATCAACAGAGAACCCTGACTACGACAGGGAATCACGCAGTAGGCAAATACTGGGCAAACTGTTAAAATAGACCTGGGCTTGAATTTCAGCTCAGTCACTTACTTCTGAAAAACTTTATCAAATTATTTAATCTATGTGAACCTAATTCTGCCTACCTTATGGGACAAAATGAGGGCACTAAAGAAAATTCATGAGAATTACAGGGGAAAATACCTGACACTGTGGGATCTAAAAGTTACCAATCACTCTCTCACACATGGAAACTCTGGTGGGCATAGTGGTTAAGAGCTATGGCTGCTAACCAAAAGGTTGGCAGTTCAAATCTACCAGGTGCTCCTTAGAAGCCCTATGGGGCAATTCTACTCTGTTCTATACGGTCCCTATGAGTTGGAATTGACTTGACAGCAATGGTTTTCTTTTTCCTCTCACATACAAACACACACTCTTGCCGATGTCTCCTCCTCACAGCCCCTGGCTTACTCTCTCCATTCCAACCAAGCTAACTTGCTTACAGCAAGTTCTGAAAGATTCTTTATCCCCTGCCTTGAAGCCTTTGCTTGTACAACTAACCTCTTGTTTTGGAGATGACACAGAAGGGCATTTTATGTTTTCCTCTACAGAGCACAAGAATTATCTTCAGAATAATTTCCAAGATTAACCCTGTTAGATTTTCTCTAATTGAATACTAAGAAAAGCTATTTATAAATATGTTATTGTGTCATTAGTGCCTAAGTCTATCTCTCCTCTGTGCTGATAATTTAAGTTCCTTGAGGATGGGGACTCTTTCCCTTCATTTATATGTACCCCAAGGGATCAAGATATTTTTTTCAGTTGTGACAGTTCCACTATACTGTCTTTCAGCAGGAATTAAATCAAAAGACTTCTGCGTGTGTGTGCGTGTATGTGTGTGTAGCTGGGAATCAAGCAGCTGACACGTTTATGGTGGTGCCTGTTTTTAGCTTGATACCTACAATCATACTACTTGGCTTTTGCACAGGGAAAAAAGAACTCTACATGCCTGCTTCAACAGATCACTTTATTAATACATCATTTAGTCTTTATACTAAAGTATCAAACATTGTTCCAGTAAGAAGTTTGAAAGTATATTTAGGGCTATTTTAAGAAATGTGAATACTTTGGCTTCCATTATGACATAAGACGAAAACAATCAATTTGAGAGAATAGTTTTCATTACCTGTTATGATTAACACCACCACCAAGCAAAAAAAAAAAAAAAAATCCAAGGACTTTTTTAAAAACCTCTTACTGTGCTCTTCACTGCCATCCAGACTCACACAAATTCCTCAGAAATCGAGAAGTGGTTCTTAACCTGTGTCAGGAACTCGGTAACTATTTGTTGAATGAATGAACTATCTAAGCAAATGGATATACTACTTTGTGTTTTTTAATAAATTTTTTTTCAAGTAAGAACAATAGTAAACATACTGAAGTTCTCATTTTGTTTAGATCATAAGCCTACAGAACAGTGATTGTTACAGACACTATCCATCATAGCTAATAAATGTGTGCATTTATCAACCTAATAAAAATTCTATCATGTTGCAGAACAAATTCTAACCAAATAATTAAGTGGACTTCAATCATTTGCAGCATTGCCAAGAAGAGGGGGCTGGGGTGTCTAGGTTTGTATTTATTTTGCCTGTTAACAAATTCCTATCTGGGGTCTCACTGCCTCCCCAAACATACACCCATTTATAAACATTGCTAAAAATAGTACCTATAGCACCTCTTCACCTTGTTAATTTGAGTCTGAAAATATACTCAGGATCCAAATTTAGACAGGGGACCTTCTAAGGAAGCTCACACAAATGGAAGAGTTCATGGACCAGAGAATAAAACAAAGCTTTGTTCTTAAATCCAGCTGCCCTAGGGGACACATGAGAAAACACAAAGTGTAACGCTCTTAAACCCAAAGTCATGTTTCATAACCAGACCAAAAACGACATAGCAACTTTCTCTGAAGTAGGATCTTTTCAAGAAAACCATAATTTTGACCCCTTTTCTGGATTTAATTATGCTAAATATTATTCCTAAATCAAAAGTGGAAGCTGGTGAGGTTTTAGAAAACTAAATTTGGGATGGTATTTGGCAGAGACAAGATAAATAATGCAAGTTCCATTAAGACCTGTAAGAAAGCTGGTTTTAAGAACCACTTTGTTCAAGTCTTATGTGTGAGATCTTGATGATTTAGCGGGTGTAATTTATGAGGAAAGAATATGCTGAATATGTCATTATTTTCTTCTTATGAGTCAACATTTATAGAGGAAAAGGTAAGGGGAGCAATTTAAATGTATGTCCTCAAATTTTACCTTGATAAGCGACAACACCATTGGATAAGTGGTGGAGATTCTAACTTAGAAGCCATCTTCTTTATCCAAACAAAGTTTCTTTCATGGCCATCTTTTCACGGATAGTTCTAAATTACTACTCCTTGAAAGGAAGAAAAAAACTTCCTTACGTGTGCTTAAATCTGAAGAGACATCTTGGCAGCACTAGAAATTCATCTTTATATAATTATCATTTCAACAGATTTAACCCATGTGAAACTAAATTATTACTTTGATATTCCATGAAGTTAAAAAGTCCTCACAGTGCACACACACCAACAAGAGCCTCAGACGGTCGTAACTGTTCCTCCGCAGTAACTAAACAGTGACCGCTGCAGCACTTCCACAAGCCCTGAGGTCAAGGCGGGAGTCTCACTTCACGGTGGGTCTGCTATGTCTATCTTACAGCCTGTGAGCCGTCACAACTCCTGTATCCTGATATGTGACCCGGGAGACTTGCCGCCACCTTCCTAAGGTCTCCAAGGTGCAGACGTTTCTTTATCCAAAAAAAGCTACAGCAAAACTCTCACCTTTTTACAATGTTCCAGCCCAAATGTAAGAAAGGTCACATTTAAGATACACGCATCTGGAAACAACGGTTGCTTTAAGCGGGTTCAGGCAAAGCCGTACATCCTCTGGTGGAGCCTGCACAGAGAGCTGTGCCTCTGAGTGAGAAAACGACCTGTGGTTTTTACCTGTAGAATTACATCCCTCACGGGGCACAGACAGGACACACGTCAGCAGTGGCCCAGAGCCCTCACAGGGCACGCACACAGCCTTCAGCTTCAGTTCTTAAAGGCTCCGCATTTACTGGCTTTAGCAATGAACTCCTTGAGAAGAGGGCCGTCCATTTGCCAAAACGCTGCAGTCTGTGTAACTTCTGTCAAATGATTGACACAAAACTTAAAGCAGAATTCTTCTAAATCCTGGACACACACAACAAAGATAAAAACAAGAGGCCACTTTTATTAACTTTGATTGAATGACTTCTCTTCAAACCCTTCACCTCTAATTTCTTACCCCTTCCTTAGAAAATACATTTAAGAGGCTAGAAACCTCAGACTAGGCAAACCAAGAGCCACAGGTAGTATATGTTACAAAAGCACATACTATTTACTCACAACACGGTAAAAAAAAAACGATGCCCTAACTCAAGTCTGACTCTTCAAAATGCACATGATCGACGGGAAAAGTCTCCTCTGTGGTTATCAGACAGTCTAATGGGAAAAGTCTCCTCTGTGGTTATCAGACAGTCTAATGGGAAAAGTCTCCCCTGTGGTTATCAGACAGTCTAAAAGGAAAAGTCTCCTCTGTGGTTATCAGACAGTCTAATGGGAAAAGTCTCCTCTGTGGTTATCAGACAGTCTAATGGGAAAAGTCTCCTCTGTGGTTATCAGACAGTCTAATGGGAAAAGTCTCCCCTGTGGTTATCAGACAGTCTAATGGGAAAAGTCTCCTCTGTGGTTATCAGACAGTCTAATGGGAAAAGTCTCCCCTGTGGTTATCAGACAGTCTAATGGGAAAAGTCTCCCCTGTGGTTATCAGACAGTCTAATGGGAAAAGTCTCCCCTGTGGTTATCAGACAGTCTAATGGGAAAAGTCTCCCCTGTGGTTATCAGACAGTCTAATGGGAAAAGTCTCCCCTGTGGTTATCAGACAGTCTAATGGGAAAAGTCTCCTCTGTGGTTATCAGACAGTCTAATGGGAAAAGTCTCCCCTGTGGTTATCAGACAGTCTAATGGGAAAAGTCTCCCCTGTGGTTATCAGACAGTCTAATGGGAAAAGTCTCCCCTGTGGTTATCAGACAGTCTAATGGGAAAAGTCTCCCCTGTGGTTATCAGACAGTCTAATGGGAAAAGTCTCCTCTGTGGTTATCAGACAGTCTAATGGGAAAAGTCTCCTCTGTGGTTATCAGACAGTCTAATGGGAAAAGTCTCCCCTGTGGTTATCAGACAGTCTAATGGGAAAAGTCTCCCCTGTGGTTATCAGACAGTCTAATGGGAAAAGTCTCCTCTGTGGTTATCAGACAGTCTAATGGGAAAAGTCTCCTCTGTGGTTATCAGACAGTCTAATGGGAAAAGTCTCCCCTGTGGTTATCAGACAGTCTAATGGGAAAAGTCTCCCCTGTGGTTATCAGACAGTCTAATGGGAAAAGTCTCCTCTGTGGTTATCAGACAGTCTAATGGGAAAAGTCTCCTCTGTGGTTATCAGACAGTCTAATGGGAAAAGTCTCCTCTGTGGTTATCAGACAGTCTAATGGGAAAAGTCTCCCCTGTGGTTATCAGACAGTCTAATGGGAAAAGTCTCCCCTGTGGTTATCAGACAGTCTAATGGGAAAAGTCTCCTCTGTGGTTATCAGACAGTCTAATCATACTCACCACCACCCGTCTGTCAGTTTGTTGTGCTGTGGCGGCTTGCGTGTTGTTGTGATGCTGGAAGCTCTGCCACCAGTATTTCAAATATCAGCAGGGTCACCCATGATGGAAGCAGAGCTTCCAGACTGAGAGAGACTAGGAAGAAAGGCCTTGATATCTACAGCTGACAACTAGCCAATGAAAACATTATGGATCACAACAGAATACTGTCCAATACAGTGCTGCAAGACGAACACCCTAAATTAGAAGGCACTCAAAATACACAGCAGCTGCAACAATAGGCTCAAGCACTGACCACGAAGACGGTGGGGGACCACGAAGACGGTGGGGGACCACGAAGACGGTGGGGGACCACGAAGACGGTGGGGGACCACGAAGACGGTGGGGGACCACGAAGACGGTGGGGGACCACGAAGACGGTGGGGGACCACGAAGACGGTGGGGGACCACGAAGACGGTGGGGGACCACGAAGACGGTGGGGGACCACGAAGACGGTGGGGGACCACGAAGACGGTGGGGGACCAGGCAACATTTCGTTCTGTTGTACATGGGGCCGCTCTGAGTACGCGCTGACTCAAAGGGAACTAACAACAGTTACACTCAAAGTCTTCAGTCTAAGAAGCTGAAAGGCTTGCCACTTTCAACAAATTAGAGAAAAAAATTAATATAAGGGTTTTTTAAGGAAGAGAAGGCTGTAAGAAACAGAAGGGTGATGAAGAAATGTGGTTAACCTACAGGGACACATAAAAAAAAATTCCAAGGACCTTAAGCTCACTTCCACACTCTCCCCTAAATAAAAATGCCTTCATTTTAAGGCCACAAACAATAATAAACTACAACTTCCGCTCCACCAATTATTCAGATGGTCAGCTCCACAGAAGTATCTTCACACAGATTGGGTTTTTTTTTGTCAGAGTACCAACATTCATAAAGAAAGTAACATTTACAAGAGGTAAACTAAAGCAGTTTAAACATCTATTTCTGCCTGTGCTAACACCTCGTTACATCTCCAGCAAAACTCTCCCTATAAGCATTGTTTGTTCCTGCCGACGCTGGAACGTGTATTAAATCAGTTAGGTTCCTCGAATGCATACAAAGACTAAATAAAAGCAAATACTAATAAAAGTTCTTATCACAAGTAGTCGGATTTCTGTAACTTGGCCGGCTAGTGAGTCCTAGGTCAGTACTCAGGGCTCTCTTGAGCCAGGAACTCAACAGCATTCAAACTGCAGGGTCGTGGCTTCAAGTTTCCTGCTTCCCTGAGCTGGGAATGTTAAACGGCGTGGGGAGGGGGGTGCAAAAACATCCAGACGGTCTCCTCTGCTTCCTCAGCACAGGCCCCTGCAAGCAAACAGTTCCTTATTCAAAGGGTCCATGTGCATCGTTAATTCAGGAAACCCACCCAGTAGTGTAACCACAAGAGACAAAGGACATCTATCTCCTGCTGCTGCCACAGATTTACTTTTCTAGGTAATTCAAAATACATTTTAAATGTTCGCACAATCTCTAGACTCATGTTTTTAACAAGGGAGTCTCAGTGGGCTAAGTGTCCCGCTAAACACTCAGTGTATTATAACAAGTTAAAACGTTAAAAACTATAAAAAACATTCCCTCTCAGATTATTAAAGAAAAAGCACTACCCCTGGTACTACCTGCTCTCAGGAATCATTATATTCCACAGAGAGGTAAAAGCTATATTTTAATCTTATAGTTATCAAAAACCAAAAACTAGTTTATCTAGGCCCAACCTTGGAAGAATTACAAGATCCTCCTTAGCCAGTCATAAGCATAAGGAAGTTCTTCAAACCATGTACTATCAGATAAGGGCCTTTATAATTTAAAAGTTTTAATTACATAACTTCAAATTCACAGGAAAGGAACAGTGGACTAAATTTTGGCATCATAAAATCTTATTTCCATGCCTATTCATTTGGAATTCAAGATCTTTGTAATAAAAATGAAAAAGTAATTTATTCAGCTTACTAACTGTGCAGAGATTACCGTAAGTAAACGTCAAAGAGATTTTGTACATACTACAGGTATACACTACAGGTACATGCTACAGGTACACACTACAGGTACACACTACAGGTATACACCACAGGTATACACCACAGGCACACACTACAGATATACACTACAGGTATAAATACGGTGCTTCTAATTACAAATCACCTCTAAATGACCTTCCCTTCCCCTCCAATGGGTAAGATAGCTCAGTATTCAACATGCCTAACAGTTTCACACATGAAAAGTCTGACTAGAGAATACTGCAAACTGTCCAGATCTGGATTTTTCTAAGTAGCTGAAGCTTGGTGAAGGCAGGTCTACGTAAAAGGAAACAGGATGCGTTTGGACTCTGTAGGCTCAGGCACAGGAAGCAGAGGAGGGCACAGAGGCAGGAGTGCAGGTTCATTCAGGAAGCCAGCCCCAGCCAGTCTGCCGTTCATGTGTGAGCTACATAAACACCCTTCTGGCCAGGTAATTGTTTATACTGTAACAGCCTACATGATTTGTTCAACTCATTCTGCAAATGTTCAGATTGTCAATTACCTAGGGGAAAAAATGCAACTCTTACCCAACTAATGAGTCAACCATAACAAGGTTGCTGGGCTTTAAATAAAACATTCCCAAGAAGGACAAGAAGGATCACCTGACCAGGAGCTGAGAGACTCATCATAGAATGAAAAAATCTTTTCAAGGTCTGTGGAATTGGAGGTGGAAGAAGGTATGGAATGGAGAGTCTAACGTGTTCTTTGTATTTTAGAAACTAAATTTCGGGTTTATGGCATCCTGAGTGAAAATTATAAAATAGGTCTGAGGCAAAAAACAGATATCATTTGTTACAAGTAGCAAGGAAGATCAAAGTAAAAATTTGCTAATTCTGAAATAATTTATAAATTCATTTCAAATCTTTACATGCTTAAGTTACTCTAATCACAACACATACTCTGAAAATAAGTTGTTTGCCCTTTCCACAGATGTTCTTTAGTAAAAAACACACACACAGCTGATGGTCTCAATGCAGGTTTTAACTAAGTTCTAAGTACCAAGGCTGAGATAATTGAATGCTAAAACTTACTGTTTAAGACCACTTGGACAGGAAGAGGGACGGTTGCCTGAAGGCTGTGTCACAAGCTACCCTTGAGATATATGCCAGATGACAAGAGACAGCAAACCACACATAACTCTGTCCAGGCAGAATTTTCTGAAAAGTTCTTTACTCTGATTAAACAAATAATTTTTCCCAACTGTTTCTCTCAATGGTCAAATAATGCATGGCAAACAAAAATTTCCTGAATAGAAAGCGTATAAATAGAAGCATTTAAAAATTTTTACAATGGGATAGAGAACTATATTGAGACGTTTTATTCACATTTTCCCTCTTGAGGTCAATATTTATTCAGGTCTCTACTGGAGGAATATTTGAGTGCTCCATCTTTAAGCCCTTCTTTACTTTATAAAACTCGTAGGAAGTTTGACGATGCATTCATAAAGCAAAGATGCTGCAACAATCACCTTACTCTTTAAATCCCAGTAACTACTGAGTCAATAAATTTTTATTGCTTTATGCATGTACATAAAACTCTACATGCAAGTTACTTTGTCAAAAGAGGGTACGGAGGAACTGCAATGACTTTTATAGAAGAGAGAAGAGACACAAGAAGTAGGCATCTTCCTAGCACTTCGATGCAGAGAATAAAGGAAGTCATCTAGCATCCTGAACTGAGCTTCTCAAAATATTGAAAGTGTACTATTTGTGGCGGTTTTTTGTTTGTTTTTAAGTTTTTAAAAAAGCACGCCTTCACAGTGAGGTATCTGAAATACATTCATTCATTCATTTCATCCGACATGTACTCCTGTGTGCCGACTATCTGCCTGCACTGTGACATGCACTGGGCAATCACACGCATTTACAGTCTCTCTGAAGGAACAGCTTGTAATGTGTTTGTACTTAATATGGGAAAAAGAAAAACTGGTAGGGAAGAAGATCAGATGGCACGGGGAGAAGAGGCATGAGGCTTTTTCTGGGGCAGATTTTAGCTGAAGGTGAGAAAGAAATTTCCACCAACTAGAGCTGTTTGTTTCTGCCCAGATTGCCCTCACTGGTGTTAGTCTGCAAGGTCGTAATCTCAGCAGTATTGAACTCATTAGCAAGAAGTCTGGAGAAATGTAGACAAGATTCTAGAATCAATCGCCAAATGGAGAGAAAAGGGTCCAATTTAAAATCATATCACTGGGTGAAGTAAAATTTAAAGAAATATAATTTCTTAAAAAGAAGTTCATGGTGTCATAGGAAGGGTAGACAAAAAAAATCACACCTCTATTTTCTATTATAAACAATTTACTCTGATCATAATTCCATCTACTGTCAGACTGTAAAGTTAGCTATATCTGACCTTATCAAATATTTATAATCACAATATAATCTCAAACATACACAGGATACATTTTGAAAATATAAGGCATTATGGTCAATTTCGATCTCTAAATGCACTAAATATAAATTCTGTCCTCTAAGTTTCAGAGATCACAGCTACAGATCTTTGCAGGAGTCTGATAATTAACTACCTGATACCTCGTACTCTGCCTCGTCAAGTCAAGACAAAATACCTGTTAAGAATAGGATATTATGCCATTTAAGGTGTACACCTTAGCTGGACATATTGAATTTCCAAGGGTATTCCTCTCTTTGAATTTGTAAAACCAAGTATATCAGCATTTAGCTCACCAATTATTTTTTTCTTGTGCTTTAAGTGAAAGTTTACAAATCAAGTCAGTCTCTCATACAAAAACGTATACACACTTTGCTATGTTCTCCTAGCCGCTCTCCCCCTAATGAGACAGCACACTCCTCCTCTCCACTCTGTATTCCCCACATCCATTCAACCACCTCCTATCCCCCTCTGCCTTCTCATCTCACCTCCAGATAGGCGTTGCCCACATAGTCTCATGTGTCTACTTGATTCAAGAAGCTCACTCCTCACCAGTATCATTTTCTGTCTTAGGGTCCAGGCCAATCCCTGTTTGAAGAGTTGGCTTTCAGAATGGTTCCAGTCTTGGGCTAACAAAGGGTCTGGGGACCACGGCCTCCAGGGTCCCTCTTAATGCATCCCTTACAGAGTATCGTCTTTATTCAGCTCAACAAACATTTATCAACAAGTACCTAATACGTGCTAGGTACTTCCAGGTTCCCGGATGAATAAAAGGCAGCTCCTGCTCATGAGGAGCTTATAGCCTAATGCTTGGGCTCCTAACCACGGGAGAACGCACATAAACAAAAATTTCAGATTCCTGGGAACCCATTCATTCATAAACCCTCAAGAGAGCCACAAATCCCAGATTAAGAACTCAAGCCAGCTTAGGGAAATAAAAAAAAAAAAACAGGCACCCACAGTAAGTTCCTAACACAGGAAAACTGAGTTATAATTAGGTAATTAGGCAGTGTTAGAATTTCAGGGCATACACGGATACACTTTGCTTATGACTGCTTAGAGCCAGGGAGACAGCCAAGCAGGTCTGGAAGAAAGTAAATAAGCTGATGTTGAGAAATACTTGACACTAACAAACATGCCGTTCGGGAGTCCAATTAAGTGAGACACTTTGTATTTCAACCTGCCATCACTTAGCTTCTTATCTTAGTTAAAAACGGAAGTAAAAGAACAACCATTTTGAAACTATGAGCAGAGAATAAAGAAATATGGCCAGACTTTATTTTTCTAAGGATCATACAGTTCACTGATTCCCTAAACAGACTGAAGCTACTCATCTCCTTCCTCGTCTGATCAGAGCGGGGAGAAAACGGGGGCTGGGGCAGCACACACAAGTGAAGGGCGGTTTGGGTTTGCTGGTTATGTTACCTCTGCATCGTATCTGACTGCGGCGGAGAATAACGAAAAGGCATTCTCCACGGTGATTCCTCGCTTGATAATGTGCTGACAAAGCTTTTTCAGCCTGTTTTCACAGTAAGATGTTGCCAAATCCAAAAGACCTAAAAGTAAAAAGTGTGGGAAGTTTTAATCAAGTTGACAATAATTTCCCATGATTTTTTGACATATATATTTCATTTTGGTGAAGAGAGTTATGTAGCTTACGTCAGCAGAAATGTCTTACTGAGTAATATTCTGAATTTTATTAAATACATGCTCTTGTCTATTCTCTACCTCCCCCACCTCTAAAACATACCTTTCCTACACAAACTGTATACCATTCTTTCCACACAGTAAAAAGAAGAAACCCAAAAATGGTAATTTCCCCTTTTTGTCTCCAAGTTCAAAATAAACTTTTTTCCCACCAAAATATGCTAAACCCTAACAAGCAACTTCAGTATTAAAAGATTATTTTTAAAATAAGTTCACAGTAATAAATAAACTGTGTCCACATTATTAATTAGAATTCCATAATACAATCTTTGAAGACAATTAATTTAAATCCTTTTTTTAAAAAAATCACGTAAAAGCCAGTAAAAGTGAAGCTTTTTACATTTCAGCACTGTAAGAACATGAGGAGATACATTTTGGCCTATGGCTTGGCCAGTCACAACGTACCTATGGCGTCTTCAGGCGGCAGGTCGACGGCATCTGTGTACAGGTACTGCAGAAAGGCCCGGTACACGGGGTAAGAAAACTGGTCTATTTCTATCACCTCCTCTGAGTCCTCATTCCAGTAAGAGTGGAACATAGACCGAAAGTGCTCACACCTAAGGTGAAAAAGCAAGTTTCCTGATCAAGCTGATGAAATCAGATTAACAAATATTACAGGTGTCCATCCTTCATGACTCTAATCGGGCCTGCACACACCAGGACCATGACTCTTTACCTAACACTCTAAGATCGTTCCATGTACAAGGGCTTTTATTTACGCCTTTTACGGACGCTCTCTTCTTTTAAATTTATTTTTCGTTGTTGTTGAAAATATACACAGAACATATACTAAGTCCACAATTTCAACATATAAATTCCATGACAATGACTACATTCTTCAAGTTGTGCAACCATTCTCAACCTCCTTTCCCGAATTGTTCCTCCCCCATTAACATCATCTTACTGCCCCCTACGCTTCCTATCTAACCTTTCAAGTTGCTGTTGTCAATTTGATCCCATAGGTTGCTATGAGTCGGAACTGACTCGACTGAAAGGTTTAGAAAGTTCTTTAAAAAGAACACAATGCTCAAGGCAGACACTGTTTACTAATTAAGCTAAACTATCGTTTGACTCAGAAACCCTGGTGGTGTAGTGGTTAAGCGCTATCGCTGCTAACCAAAAGGTTGGCGGTTCAAATCCACCAGGTGCTCCTCGGAAACTCTGTAAGGCAGTTCTACACTGTCCTATAGGGTCACTATGAGTCGGAATCGACTCAATGGCAATGGGTTTGGTTTGGTTTTGGTTTTTCGTTTGGCTTAAAGAAGACCTCAGGGGATATTTTTGGTTTAAGTTTTAAAGATTATCTCAGGAGTTTATCCAGCATCAATGGCTCAAGAAAGTCTGGAGTCCACGAGAATTTGAAATTCTATTCTGCATCTTCCCCCTTTTGATCAGGATTCTTCTGTAGAATCTTCGATCAAAATATTCGGTAATGATAGCCAGACACCATCCAGTTCTTCTGGTGTCATGGCAAAGGAGGCAGTTGTTCACAGAGGCAGTTAGCCATACGTTCCATTTCCTCCTGTTCTTGACTCTCCTTCTTCCTCTGTTGGTCCAGGCAAGTAGAGACCAATAGCTGTCTCTTCACTTTTTGATGGACATCTCCAATTAAATATTCAGAACTGCACACAGAGCTTAAGGGGTTCTAGCATTTAACAGCACTACTGTTTCCATATGACAGTCCCCCATTCAGGGCACATTTTTTATTCACTTGTTTCTTTTAAAAAGATGTCACATAGAAGTGCATCTTAAACAATACAATGAAAGGAAATTCAGAAATGAGGGCTCAAAACCTTAGATTATATATTAAAATCTTTTAAGTGATTTAGTTGGTTTTCATTTTATATAATCAGCATATTCTTAAAACTATTTTAAGTGTTAACTGATTTACATTTAGCTCATTATCATTCCATTGCCTTATATAATGGTTTTTCTTCTTTTCTAACTCATCTTCAAAACAACCATCTACTTTGTTTCTTTGCTTTGTCCTGTTCCCTCTTCTCTCCTCCCAAGGCTGTCACTAGAATAGCCACATATTTCAAGAAAACCTAATTAGGTCTTTTTGTATTGTATCTACGTGTATGAATCCACTGTATGAAGAACTGATTTCTGAGTACTGGATTTTCTTAGGAGGCCTTGGGTGGTGCAAATGGTTAAGCACTCAACTACTAGCCAAAAGGTTGGTGGTTTGAGCCCACCCAGAGGTGCCTGGGAAGACAGGCTGGCAATCTGCCTCTGAAAGGTCACAGCCTTGAAAACCCTACGGAGCAGTTCTACTCTGCACGCTTGGGGTCGCCATGAGTCGGAATCAACTCACTAGCAACTAACAACAAAAGGACACGCTTCACATTTTAAAAAGACCATCTTTTCAAATCCTTTTAAAACGAAATACAGTATAAAGAAAGACAAAGTATTTTCAAAACCCATTCAAAGAATGGCTCCATTTACATAAGGAATTACCCCATCTGAGAAGTAAAAAAGAAACAGTTCTCTAGGAAAGCAGTAATAGTTACAGTGGGTCAGAAAACAAGAATGCAAGTTTATCTGAATCTTACTAGTATGTGGCCCGGGACAAGCCACTGCCCACTGTGGATTACAAATGACAGGTGTGGACTGGCCGATGCAGGGTTCACAGATGCAGAGAGCTCCAGCTCACCTTTCCAATTAACACTTTGTGCAGATACGGTCCCTTAAGTAATACATGACACGTGATTTTCCAGTTCCCTTAAAACATGATAACTTATTTTTTAAACAGAATTTTAACTAACTTTCCAAAAAGATTTGTATGTGGCCAGTTTAACCCTTAATGGTCTGAATTTTTGTGCTTCTTTCTCTGTAACGGCAACCTCAGTGAGCAACAGTCCAGTTATTAATAAATGTCTAGTTCCCTCATGTTTGTAAGAAAGATCCCCTGCCATTCATCATACCTAAGGAACGTTTCTTTGCCAGAAGCCTAGCATTCCTATGAGAGTTTTCTGCTTGGGGTAAATTAATCTTTCAATTAAAAGAAGACACATACATTTTTCACTGACAACCTTTTATGTTTTTTAAGCATATAAACAAATTTTTCAATGGAAATAAGTATTCACAACAATCTTCATTGAAAAAACAATATAAACAAATAACTATTTCTATATAGGTATTATTATATATTTATATATTATAGTTTTTATACCTTTTCTATAAGATGTATGAGCATACACACGTGCATACACATACCAAAAAAACCAAACCCACTGCCATCGAGTAGATTCCGACTCATAGCAACAACAGAGTAGAACTGCCCCATAGAGTTTCCAAGGAGCGCCTGGTGGATTTGAACTGCTGACCTTTTGGTTAGCAGCCATAGCACTTAACCATTACACCACCAGGGTTTCCAAGCCCCACACACACATACCCACGACTCTTCAATAATAACTATGGAAATATTATTTTTAGAAGTAACTGATTGATACTATTTGCAACAATATTGAGTGGTAAAAATTCTCTCTGCTGCCATGGCCATTTCTTATTAGTCCTCATTTTGTTGAACAACAAATAAATAGAGACAGCAAAAAGAAAGTAAGGTTATTGATCTCCCTAAGCTCATGCAAAGCCCTGGTGGCGTAGTGGTTAAGCAATAGGCTGCTAACCAAAAGGTCAGTGGTTCGAACCCACTTGCCACTCTGTGGGAGAAAGATGTGACAGTCTGCTTCTGTAAAGATCTGCAGCCTTGGAAACCCTGTGGGGCAGTTCTACCCCATCCTATAGGATCACTGTGAGTCAGAATCAACTCGATGGCAACAGGCTTTGTTTTTGGAACCGCATACAAAAAGTACCTGATTTTTAAAACAGCTTTATGGACATGAATATATTTTCCATCAATTCGAAATTTCAGATCAGCAGTTTCTGGACTATCAAATTCTTGCTTTAGTGACTCTGCAACGGTTAAGAAGTCTTCATGCTCTGCAAATAACAAACACACTATTATTATAGAAAGCTGAAAAAACATACACAAAATTTGAAAGACTTCAAAAAGACAACTGTTAGCATGGTAGATAATTCCACTAAATTTTTTAAAGAGAGTTCATGCCTGATTTGACAAATCAATTTCAAAGTATTAATATTATAAGTCCCTGAGTTTGTAAACTACCAAAAATTTGGAAAGGCTAAATACCTTAATGCTAAGTTAGACATTAGAGATTTGTATAAAAAAAAGATGTGTATTAAAAGAAAGACAAAGTTACAAGTAGTCCATGATAATATAACTACTCTCTTAAAACCTGAATGGTGGAGATGGACCCAACATGACACCCTAAACAGATGCATCATGCCATCCCTCTGCAGCAAAGACCTGAAAAACTAAGTAAAAGAGATGCAAACATCAATCCTGGAACCCTAAGCATCAAATGAAGGGATAAAGAACTAGATCAAACACTGAATGGAAGAAGAAACTGAAGGAAAACAGAGAATGACGAGAGATATGGAGTGGAGGTCCCCTGCCAACTAACACAGCACAGCGTCGCCATCTTGGAGCACAGCCTGCAATGGACAGGGAGCGCGAGAAGGCAACTTCAAAGGGCTCCCAACAGAAGGCAGAGCATCCAGTAACCAAAGAAACATGCTTTCCCACCCCTCACCTTTCTGCCCCATATGCCTTTCTGATGGGCCGTGCTGCGTCGCTCAGCTAAAGAGCTACCAGCCTACTGTCACTCGGGTCCGCCCCACCCTGCCTCCTGTCGTGTCATTTTTTCCCCTTTCTTCCTTTTCTTTCTTCTCACATCTAGCCCTGTACGTCATCCTCACCCCTTCCAGAGGCTAGAGAGCTACTGGATCATCACCCTCGGTCTGCCCTGCCCATATCCACCGGCTCCTGCTGCATTTTTTTTTTTTAACCTTTCTTCTTTTTCTTTCTTCCGCCCACCTGGCGCTATACAACCCCTCTAACCTTTCCCAGTGGGCCACAGTGCAACATGCAAGATGAAAGCTATCCACCAACTGCCAGCCCGGGTCCCCCAACCCCGCCACCCGCTGGTTCAAGGTGTGCCATTTTTTCCCCCTCCTCCTTTACTTTCTCTCTGTTACCTAGCCCCATGACCCACCATAACCCTTCCTACCAGGTCATGCTGTGCTGCCTTGGCTAGAGAGCCACTGGTCCACCACCCCGAGTCTGACCTGCCGTAACATGCCAGCTCGAACATGCCTTTTTTTCTCTTTTCTCTTTTTCTCCTTTCTTCCTTTTCTTTCTCCCTGCACCTAGCCCCGTACGCAACCTCTACCCATTCCCTCCAGGCCTCGCTGCACCACCATGGGTAGAAAGCAACTGGCCCACTGTCGCCACCTACCCCCACCTGCCAGCTACTGCTGCATCATTTTCTTTCCTTCCTTCCTTTCTTTCTCCTACCTAGCTCCCTATGCCCTCTCAATCCCTTCCTGCCAGGCCATGCCACACTGCCATGGGTAGAGATCCACAGGCCCACTGCTACTCCAGGTCTTCCCTACCCCCATCAGCTGGCTCCCATTGTGCCATTTTTCCCTTTTCTACCTTTTCTTTCTCTCTCCCACCTAACCCTGTATACCACCTCTAACCCTTCCTGCTGGACCATGTCACATTGCCACAGCTGTAGAGCCACCAGCCTGCCACTACACTGCGTCCACCCCGCCATCACTCACCAGCTCTCACCATGCCATCTTTTTACCTTTCTTCCTTTTCTTTTTCCCTCCCACCCAGCCCGTACACCACACCTCCCCCCATTCCTGCTGGCCTCAAGGTCCGCCTTGCCTCTACCTGTCAGCTACCCCTTTTTCCTTTTTCTCCTTTATCTTCTTTGTTCCCCCACCTAGCCCCATATGCCATCCTCCCCTTCCCACCAGCCCTCGCTGTGCCACCACAGCCAAAGCATCCCCAGCTCAGGCCCACCGCTGTATCAAACCTGCAATGCCCCTCCCCTACCACCACTCGACCACTGGCTGAACAGAGGGAAGTGAGCCCACACCACTCCCCATCTGACACCTCCACTTGTCTGACGAAGGGCTATGAATACTACCACACCACTGAACCAACATGAAGATGCGGACAGTGCCTGGCCAGTCCACCCTCAGCCACCTAGACAAATCAGTGTTCAGCAAAGAGGGTCCACCACCATGCCTGCTGCAGCCCTGCCCACCCAGGCAAAGTGGTGAGAGCTATAGTGCCCACAGATGAGCAAGGAGCAAAGCACACTTGGCATGCCTGCCCTGACATTTCAAACCAAAACAAATAAGCAGGAAGAAACAAATGAACATACAATCAATAAACACAGAAAATAATACCTTAATGTCTTGGAGACAGCAGACAGTATCAAAACATATAAAAAGGAGGACAATACGGCTCCAGCAAGTGACCAAATAATCAGATGACCTTCCAGTAGAAGAAAAGGCAGTGGAACTACCTGATCTGGACTTTCCAAGAGATTAGGAAAGAGAACAAGGAAAACACAGGAAAAAACAAGGAAAACATATCCAAAATCAAGGAAAACAGACAAACCAACAGAAGAATTCAGGAAAATAATACAAGAATAAAATGTCAAAATAAATAAACAATTAGAAATTATACAAAAACAGTAATACCAACCCAGAGCTCTGGTGATGTAGTGGTTAAGAGCTCAGCTGCAAACCTAAAGCTCGGCAGTTCGAATCCACCAGATGCTCCTTGTAAGCCCTATCGGGCAGATACCCAAAACATAAACATCTGAATTTCAGAAATAAACAACCTAATAGAAGGTTTCAGGAGTAAATGTGAAACAACAGAATACAGAACCAGTGAAAATGAAGACAAAGCCATGGACGCCACTTTATTTGAGGAAAAACTGAGAAAAAGAATGAAGAAAACCTAAGAATTATGTGGGACACAATCAAAAGCAATAATGTTCACATGATTGGAGCTACAAAACAGGAGAAGAAACTGAGAAACAGAAGATTATTGAAGATTTGCTGGCAGAAAACTTCCCAAATATCATAAAAGGCGAAAAGCTGACCATCCAAGAAGTTAAATGAACCCCAGATAGAAGAGACCCCAAAACTCAGTCACCAAGGCATATCATGATCATACTTACCAAAAACGAAGACAAAGAATCCTGAGAGCCACTCAAGAAAAACAAAAAGTCACTTAAAAAGGGGAAATAGTAAGAGTAAGCTCTGATTACTTGGCAGAAACTATGCAGGCAAGAAGGCAAAGGGATGACACATATAAAAGCTTGAAAGAAAAAAACTTCCAATCAAAAATATGTCCTGCAAAACTCTCTCTCATATAAAAAATCACGGTGAAATTAGAACATTCCATGATAAACATAAGTTAAGGAAATTCGTAAAAACCAAACCAAACTTGCAACAAATGTTAAAAGGAGTACTTTGGTTAGAGAACCAACAACATCAGACAACAACCAGAGTCTAGGACACAGGACAGTACCAGCAAGACACCAGTGTGGGTAAAGAACTCTCAATAATAAAACAAGTAAAAGTCTTAAAACGTGGAAATAGAGATGTCAATCTGTAAATGACGACAACATCAAAACAACAAAAGAGGGAACAAATGGTGTAGATATGGGACTTTCAAATGGTGAGGAAATCAAGGTGATATCAAGTAATAAAAGACTGTTTCAAATTTAGGAAGATAAGGATAAATTTCAAAGTGGCCACAAAGAAAGCTAACAAACCTACTCATCGAAATAAGAAGAAAAACAAAGTCTCAGTAAACACAAATCTGTAATAACAAAAAGAAGAGAAAAGAAAATACACAAACAAAAGAAACTCAGCACAGGAAAAGAATGAGGAACAAGGAAAACTTCAGCACCACAAAACAAAAAAAAGGCAGAACAATATGACAGCGATAAATTCACACCTATTGAAAATCACACTGAACATAAATGGCTTAAATAGCCTGTAAAGAGACAGAGAGTGGCAGAATGGGTTAAAAAAAAATATGACCCATCAATATGCTGTGTATAAGAGTCACATCTTAAACACAAAGACATAAATATATTAAAAATCGAAAGATGGAAAAAATAATATCAAGCAAACAGTAACCAAAAAAGGGCAGGAGTGGCAATACTAATCTCAGGTAAAACAGATTTTAAGGAAAAATAGATAAGAGGCAAGGAAGGACATTACATAAGGATTAAAGGGACAATCCACCAAGATGACACAACCGTAATAAATATCAATACAGTCAACAACAGGGCTCCAAAATACATAAACTCTAACAGCAATGAAAAGAGAAACAGAAAGTTCCACAATAATAGTAGGAAGACTTCAACACATCCCTCTTGGTAATGGACAGAACATCTAGAAAGAAATTTAACAAAGATACAGATGACATAAAGGCCAAAATCAAACACTATATGCCTCATAGACATATACAGAACACTCCACCCAACAGCAGCCAAGTATACTTTCTTTTTGAACGCACATGGAACATTCTCCAGAATAGACCACATTTTAGGCCACAAAGCAACCCTCAGCAAAATCCAAAACATCAAAAGAATACAAAGCATTATCTCTGATCACAGCACCATCGAAGTAGAACCCAATAACAGGAAGAGCATGAAAAAAATTCAAATACAAGGAAACTGAGTAACACCTTGCTTAAAAAACTGGGTAATACACATCGATAAAGAACAGTGACGAATCTGTCAAACATTTCATAACATGGAGGAACCTGGAAGGCATTACGCCGAGCGAAATTAGTCAGAGGCAAAAGGACAAATATTGTATAAGACCACTATTATAGGATCTTGAGAAACAGTATAAACTGAGAAGAACACATACTTTTGTGGTTACGAGGGGGGGAGGGAGGGAGGGTGGGAGAGGGTTTTTTACTGATTAGTTAGTAGATAAGAACTACTTTAGATGAAGGGAAGGACAATACTCAATACATGAAAGGTCAGCTCAACTGGACTGGACCAAAAGGAAAGAAGTTTCCAGGATAAACTGAATGCTTCAAAGGTCAGCACAGCAAGGGCGGGGGGGTTTGGGGACCATGGTTTAAGGGGACTTCTAAGTCAATTGGCAAAATAATTCTATTATGAAAACATTCTGCACCCCACTTTGAAATGTGGCGTCTGGGGTCTTAAATGCTAACAAGCGGCCATCAAAGATGCATTAATTGGTCTCAACCCACCTGGATCAAAGGAGAATGAAGAACACCAAGGTCACACGATAACTATGAGCCCAAGAGACAGAAAGGGTCACATGAACCAGAGACTTACATCATCCTGAGACCAGGAGAACTACTTGGTGCCCAGCCACAACCGATGACTGCCCTGACAGGGAGCACAACAGAGAACCCCTGAGGGAGCAGGAGATCAGTGGGATGCAGACCCCAAATTCTCATAAAAAGACCAGACTTAATGGTCTGACTGAGACTAGAGGAATCGCGGCGGTCATGGTCGCCAAACCTTCTGTTGGCACAGGACAGGAACCATTCCTGAAGACAACTCATCAGACATGGAAGGGACTGGACAGTGGGTAGGAGAGAGATGCTGATGAAGAGTGAGCTATTTGTATCAGGTGGACACTTGAGACTGTGTTGGCATCTCCTGTCTGGAGGGGTGATGGGAGGGTACAGAGGGTTGGAGGCTGGCAAAATTGTCACGAAAGGAGAGACTGGAAGGGCTGACTCATTAGGGGGAGAGAAAGTGGGAATATGGAGTAAGGTGTACATAAACTTATATGTGACAGACTGACTTGATTTGTAAACGTTTACTTGAAGCTCAATAAAAATTAAAAAAAAAACTGGGTAATAAGAGAAATCAAGATGCATTTAAAAAATTTCTAGAATCAAATGAGAATGAAAATACATCATACAAAAACCTTTGGGACACAGTGAAGTTACTGCTCAGAGGTCAATTTATAGCAATAAACACACACATCAAAAAAGAACAGACCAAACTAAAAACATTAGCTCTACAATGCAAACAAATTGAAAGAGAACAGCAAAAGAAGCCCATGGTCACCAGAAGAAAGGAAATTATAAATATAAGAGCAGAAATAAACAAAATAGAGAACAGAAAAACAATAGAATCAACAGGACCAAAAGTTGGGTCTTTGAAAAGATCAACAAAATCTATAAACCACTGACCCAGCTGACAAAAAGAAAAACAGGAGAGGAAAATAATTCACATAAGAAACAAGATGGGGACATCACAACTGACCCAACTGAAATAAAAAGGATCATAACAGAGTACTATGAAAAATTATACTCCAACAAATTTGAGAACCTAGAGGAAACTGGGACATTTCTAGAAACACGCTACCTAACGAAACTAACACAAACTGAGATGGAAAATTTGAACAGACCCATAATAAGGTGAGAAAATGCATAAGTAATTAAAGACCCCCCCCCCAAAAAAAAAGCCCTGGCTCAGACAGCTTCACTGGAAAATTCTACCAAACATTCAGAAAAAAGCTCACACCAGTATTAATCAAACTATTTCAGAGCATAGAAAAGGAAGGAATACTCCTGAATTCATTCTATGAAGCCAGCATAACCAATACCAAAGCCAGGCAAAGACACTACAATAAAAGAAAATTACAGACCAGTAACTCTCATGAATATAGATGCAAGAATTCTCAACAAAATTCTAGCCAATAACATTAAGCATCATATCAAAAAAATAATACACCACAAACAAGTGAGATTCATACCAGGTATGCAAGGATGATTCAACATTAGAAAATCAATCAACATAATCTACCACATAACTAAACAATTACATGATCATCTCAATCGATGCAGAAAAGGCATCTGACAAAGTCCAACACCCATTCCTGATAAAAACTCTCAATAAAATAGGAATAGAAGGGAAATTTCTCAACGTAATAAAGTATACCTATACAAAACCCAACAGCTAACATCATTCTCAATGGAGAGATACTGAAAGCATTCCTCCAAGAATGGGAACCACTCCTCTTTAACACTGCACTGGAAGTCCTAGCTAGAGCAATAACACAAGAAAAAGAAATAAAATTGGAATTATTAATTCCAAATTGGAATTAACTCGATGGCAACAGGTTTGGTTTTGGGTTTGGTTAAATTGGAAAGGAAGAAGTAAAACTACCCCTATTTGCAGATGATATGATCTTATATGTAAAGAACCCCAAAGATTCTGCAAGAAAACTACTGTAACTATTAAGAAGATTCAGCAGAGTAGCAGGATACAAGATCAACATACAAAAATCAGCTGAATTCCTATACACCAACAAAGAGAATTTCGAAAAGGAAATCAGAAAAACAAAACCATTTATAATAGCCCTTAAAAACATAAAATACTTAGGAATAAATCTAACCAGGGACATAAAAGACCTACACAAAGAAAACCATAAAACACTATTGCAAGAAACCAAAAGAGACCTACATAAATGGAAAAACAGACCATACTCAAGGATAGGAAGATTCAACATTGTGAAAATGTCAACCTCACCCAAAGTGATCTACAGCTGTAATGCAATCCTGATCCAAATACCAACAGCATTCTTTAATGAGATGGAAAAACTAATCACCAACTTTATATGGAAGCAAAAGAAGTCCAGGATCAGCAAAGCTTATTTGAAAAAAAAAGAATAAAGTAGAAGGCCTCACACTACCTGATCTTAGAACCTATTATACAGCCATAGTAGTCAAAAGAGCCTAGTACTGGTACAACGACAGACACATAGATCAATGGAACAGAATCGAGAACCCAGATGAAAATCCATCCACCTATGAGCTGGAATTGACTGGATGGCAATGGGTTTTGTGTGGTCACCTGATCTTTGACAAAGGATCAAAGTCTGTTAAATGGTGAAAAAATAGTCTTTTCAAAAAATGGTGCTGGCAAAATTGGATGTCCATCTGTAAAAAAAATGAAACAGGATCCATACTTCACACCATACACAAAAACTAACTCAAAATGGATCAAAGACCTAAACATAAAACCCAGAATGATAAAGATCATAGAAGGAAAAACAACTAAGACAATGGTAGGGACCCTAATAATATGGCTTTAATTCAAAACAAATCATAACCAAAAATGTGCAAACACCAGAAGATAAACCAGATACCTGGGAGCTACTAAAAATTAAACATTTATGCTCATCATAAGACTTTACCAAAAGAGTAAAAAGAAAACCAGCAGACTGGGAAAAAATTTTTAACTATGACATATCCAACAAGGGTCTAATCTCTAAAATCTATAGAATACTTCAACGCCTCAATAACAAAATGACAAATAATTCAGTTAAAAAATGGGCAATGGATATAAACTGACACTTCACCAAAGAGGACATTCAGATGGCTAACAGACACGTAAGGAAATGCTCAAGATCATCAGCCCTTAGAGAAATGCAAATCAAAACTACACTGAGATACTACCTGTTTTAGTTACGTAGTGCTGCTACAAGAGAAATACCACAAGTGGACGGTTTGAACAAGAGAAATTCTCTCACAGTCTAGGAGGCTAGAAGCCCGAATTCAGGGTGCCAGCTCCAGGGGAAGGCTTTCTCTCTCTGTCGATTCTGGGTGAAGGCTCTCGTCATTAATCTTCCCCTTGTCTAGGAGCTGCTCAGAGCAGGGACCCTGGGTTCAAAAGATGTGCTCCCCTCCTGGTTCTCCATTCTTTGTGGCATGAGGCCCCTTTCTTCTCTGCTCAATTCTCTATTCTATATTTCAAAAGACACTGACTCAAGATACAACCTAATCCTGCAGATTAACATAATCTGCATAATTAACAAAATCCTGCCTCATTAACATAACTGCCTCTAATCCTGCCTCATTAACACCACAGAGGTTAGGATTTACAACCCATAGAATAATTACATCAAATTGCAAAATGGTGGACAACCTCATAATACTGGGAATCATGGCCGAGCCAATTTGACACACATTTCTGCTGAACATAATTCAATCCATAACGCCATGTCACCCCAACGTTACGGCACTAATCAAAAAACCACAAAATAACAAACGTAGGGGAGATTGGAAGCCTTACACACTGCTGGCGGGAATATAAAATAGTACAACCATTTCGGAAAATGATATAATGCTTCCTTAAAAGCTAGAAATAGAAATACCATCCAATCCAGCAATCCCACTCCTAGGAATATACCCTAGAGAAATAAGAGCGTCACACGAACAGACGTATGCACACCCACGTTCATTATTCACAGTAGCAAAAAGATGGATACAACCTAAATGCCCATCAACAGATCAATGGATAAACAAATTATGGTACATACCCACAATGGAATACTACACAACAATAAAGAGCAATGATGAATCCGCAAAACATCTTACAACGCGGATGAATCTGGAGGGCACTATGCTGAGTGAAATAAGTCAATCACAAAAGGATAAATACTGTATGAGACCACTATTACAAAAGCTCAAGAAGAGGTTTACACACAGAAAGAAACAATCTTTGATGATTATTAGGGAGGGGAGGGATGGGAAGGGAAAAACACTAACTAGACAGTAGACAAGTGTTAAATTTGGTGAAAGGAAAGACAACAAACGATATAGAGGAAATCAGCACAACGTGACCAAGGCAAAGCCACAGAAGCTTCCTAGACACATCCAAACACCTTGAGGGACCGAGTTACTAGGGCTGAGGGCTGGCGGCCATGGTCTCGGGGGACACCTAGGTCAACTGGCACAACAGAGTTCATAAAGCAAATGTTCTACATCCTATTTTGATGAGTAGCATCTGGGGTCTTAAAAGCTTGCAAGCAGCCATCTAAAATACATCTAGTGGTCCCATCTCACTCTGAGCAAAGGAGAATGAAGAAAAACAAAGACACAGGAAATTATCAGTTCAAAGGACTAAGAGACCACATGAATCACCACCTCCACAAGCCTGAGCTCAGAACTAGATGGTGCCCAGCTACCACCACCAACTGCTCTGACAGGGATCACAACAGATGGTTCTGGACAGTGCAGGAGAAAAATGTAGAATAAGATACAAATTAAAAAAAAAGACCAGACTTACTGGTTTGACAGAGACCGGAGGAACCCCCGGGACTATGGCCCCCAGATACCCTGCTAACTCAGAACTGAAGCCACTCCCAAAGTCCACCTTTCAGCCAAAGGTTAGACAGACCTACAAAACAAACCATAACACATGTGAGGAACGTGCTTTTTAGTTCAATCACGTATAGGAGATCAAATGGGCAACACCTGCCCGAAAGCAAAGATGAGTAGGCAGGAAGGGGCAGGAAACCTGGATAAATGGACCCAGGGGTATAAAGAGAAAGGGGGAGAGTGCTGACACGTTGCGGGAATTGCAATCAATATCAGGAAACAATTTGTGTATAAATTTTTGAATAAGAAACTAATTTGCACTGTAAACTTTCACCTAAAGCACACACACACACACACAAAACCTTGAGTAGTTCCCTATATGACTAAAAACTCATAAATTTTCCTTGACTAAACACAAAGAATATCTTAGCTCTGCTTTGGGGCAGTTTTAAGAGGTCGGCATAATCAACTCAAAGACTCCTAAGAAACAAATTTATCACCTAAGTGGTAATGCTTGGCAGGCCTGCTCTGAAACAGAGAAACCCTTTCTCCTAAGTATCTGGAATCTGAACATCTCTCTTAATCCTAAAAATCAACATACAAACAATAATCCTTACACTCTATCTAAAAACAGGGCAAATTTACTTAGTTACAATGTGTGTGCTCAAGGGGAACAGCTTTACACAAACACAGGATCACACTACCTGATAAGGAGAATGCTGTTATAATTACATGTAAGTAGGACTGTGTTATTACGAAGAAAAGTTAAGGGGCTTGTACAGATTCAAGGGACACTTCCTTATGTTTTATAGGAATGAAAGAAGAAAATAAATTGAAGGCAGCAAACAGGGAAATTAAAAAATTCCCAAAGTCCTCACTGGACGCTAAGCAAAGCTACTATGGACACAGGAAATAGGTTTCAACTGTCCACAAGATGAGAACAGCAACTTAATCAAAGAACTAAGCTATCTAACTCTGAGAAGAACCTTGTGTCTCTCAGTATTCTGCTGTTACCAGGGCAACTGCTAACACCTGGGTGCAAGCTTAACAAACGAGCTTACCTGCAAGCTTCACTATCAGACTCTCCCAAGGACATACCACTTGCTCCAATCTTAACCTACAGCTTTCATCCAGCCTGCACACGAGCCAGAGTTCTCTTAGCTATGGAGGAGCGGCAGAAACCTTCTCAAAAGTCAGGCTTTCCATTTCCTGGTAGCCTGTTTTTTTTTTTTTTTTTTTTGGACCACCAGTGATCAAAAGAAAGAAATGACTAAAATGCGGAATTGGGAAAAGTAAGATGTGGAATTGGGGAAGAGTCCAGGGGTGTCGATTGCTAACCCACCCACGCCAAAAAAGTTCTCATCAGTGACTCAACTTCTGCATTTAGTCATATTAAAATAACCCTTTCTCCCTCTATATTTCTGATAAGTATAATACCTCCTTTCAGAAAAGACATTCTGCAGGGGTGTGAATTCATCATACGATCTTCTTCCTAACGCTCCAGCTGAAGTCATAAACTGAGAGAAAAACAAAACACACTTCTGACTGTAGGTGGATAGAAGGGAAAGAAGTTATCTAGGAGATACATTCAGTAACCATATTTTTGCAAACTTAGACATTTGTTCTGAAAAGGACGCCATTTCAATCTGCAGGAACCTGGGGAAGATCCCTATGAACAGGCCCAGGAAAGTGGATATGAAGGTCTGAAGATGTGCACAGCAGTGCACACATGTGTGATCACAACCAGATGGTGGCAGTCCACTTAATAAACTGAATTTTTTTTTTAATCACAATATTTATGGTGCAAAAAAAAGTATTATAATTAAAGAACCTGGCAAAAACGAATCTCAAGGAGATGTTCAATCTGTTTCACTTTAAGTTGACCAGCAGCTTCACTCTTCCTAAACCCACCTGTGCCCCCAAGTCATAAAGACTGGTCATTCGATGATGGGACAACTCTAGCGTCTGACACACCAGAGAACGGCCTATACTGGGAGACAACCTTTCAGTATCAACTGCCGAGAAAGCCAACACTTTGGCTGTCAAGAACTACGTTAATTTTCAAGCACAGAGCATCATGACCCACTTAGCCTCTGCTTATGAACACGGTACAATTTAGGAGAATCACCTCTGTAATGGCAACCTAGCTTTAAAACATCCTAACATATTCATTCAATAAATGGACTCTCAGAGAAGATAATCTTCAGAAAAAGTGCAGATCACCCTGAATTCCGCTTCCTTTATCTCTTTTTGATGCCCTTCCAAAATGACAGTACTTGAGATTCATTGGAATACACAGAGAAAGAAAACAGGGTTGACTAAAAAAAAAAAATTTTTTTTTTCTTTTTTTTTTAGTTAACTAGTCACCTTAAAGATCACAAGTTCCTCCCTTCTTTTAAAGTTCATTTTATTAGTATTATACTGAACTACAGCAAGAGCACTTGGCTGGGGGGAGGGGTAATAAGCCCATGAAAATACTTAATATATAAACAAAATCTATTATGCAAATCTAACTTAGGGAGAGGTCTTAATAGTGAATAAAACATTCTAGAACTTTAAAGAGCCATTACCAACAAATACGCAGGGGAACTTGATACCCTTTTTCTTTCTAGGTGGAAATGGTCCCGAGCTTCCTTACCTACAGACAGAAGGCGCCATGTGACAGCGGGAGTGGCAAAGCAGGCAAAGACATCGTCTGTGCAGGAGAAATGGGTGAGGTGAGGCAGAGTGACCGACTGGCCACGACACTGGCCCCACATGTACACGTTCCCACTCTGAGTCTTGGCAGCAGAGGTGTGGGCAGAGTGACAGGCTGCAATCTCTACTACCCTAAGAAGTTTTAAGAGAAACGCATGTCACTTCTTTACCACAGAAGCCTACAGCACACCACACGATACAATCAAAAAAGTTCATGCTTGGAACACCTCAAAAAACAGCCCAAGGTCCAGGGACATTGGCTGCCAAGTGATACTGACAAAACCAAAAGATCAGGGCAAGAGCACTGGGTTTCTTCCTTCCAGACTGCCCTCTT
This sequence comes from Elephas maximus indicus, assembly GCF_024166365.1. Classification (NCBI taxonomy): domain Eukaryota; kingdom Metazoa; phylum Chordata; class Mammalia; order Proboscidea; family Elephantidae; genus Elephas; species Elephas maximus. The sequence continues at coordinate 29,005,291 of NC_064832.1, read as the reverse complement.
CTTGGCCTTACTTCATCCTGAGTTAGGACAAGCACACCTGCTGTTGAGGAGCACTTGAAAAAAGACTAGAAACCAAAGTAACTGAGGAAACTGGACACTGGTAAAATGTCCTAACAGTTCCGGGGGCTTGTTGCTGTTGTGAGCTGCTATCAAGGTGCCCCCCAACTCTTGGCAACCCACACTGGCGGATTTTTCAGAAGCAGATTGCTTAGACAGTACCAAAAAATACTATGTCTTCAATACACCGTTTGCTTATAAACATAACATTTTCTCTCATCCCCTCATCCACCACCACCCACTGCCATCAAGTCAGTTCCGACTCATAGCAACCCTATAGGACACAGTAGAACCACCCCACACAGTTTCCAGGGAGTGTCTGGTGGATTTGAACTGCCGACCTTTTGGTTTGCAGCATAGCTCTTAACCTCTACACCACCAGGGTTTCCTCTCATCTCCTACCAGAGCTCAAAAGAGCTCAGATAGGTGATCAGTACTGATTGGTGGTCATGGACTCTAACATTCTAATCCAACAAGACATTAAGTCAAGCTTACTTTTTCTCAAGTATGCTTCTTGGGCACGGTCCCAGAATCAGAAGTCAACACTCCAAGACTTAGCGGGTAAGACCTCATGATTTGGTTGAACAAACATTAAACATTTATTCCAGTAACACACATTAAACCAAATCAACATTTAAATAGCTAACGTCCTTCCAAGAGCATATTTTATTTATTTAAAAGAAGCTTTAGATGGTTCAAAGGAAACTTCATATTATATTTTGAACGTCAAGACGGTCTATTTTACTTCCCTACTAAATGGGCAAGAAGAAGTTTGTAAGAATTCTGCCAAGATGCATCAATACCTATCAATCACAGCTGCTTCATTTATAAAGGTGCATAAGAAACATACTAACTTCATTTTCATTCTGGCTGGTACTCAAACTCTTTTGTTCAAAATAAGAAGGTGTCAACAGAAGCATCACGGAGCCAAACATCACAGCTCCAGCACACACATCCACAGCGCGCACACAGTCCCACGACACGTCACGTCCCAGTTACCTTTCTTTTTCCACCAGGACGTGTGCTGGGCTTAGCAGGTTATTTTTATTGCCAGTTCCCAGCTGCCCATACGTGTTAGCTCCCCAGGCATACAGCAAGCCCTCATCTGTTAGTGCTAGAGTGTGTGCGTAGCCGCAGACAATCTGCAAGGAAATGTAAACGTTACCAGAGATACGGAAATAGAAAGGGCAGGAAACTGGCTACCTCAAAACACAGCCAGCTTCTGCAGAAGGTCACCTCCTCACCGGCCGCGGGCTGCCGTTCTCTGCGATACTAAATAAGCACTCGAAAAGCCTAAACCTTAGCACTACCGGATTTTTCCATTAGTTTAACTTACTTGTCAAGACTGCTGTGCCAGCACCTCGGTCTTTTTTCTAATCGGAGGACTGAGGTGAGACAGCATATTAAACATGGAAGGCAAAGGCACAGAGTACTGCCGAAAAGATTTATCAAAGAGTAAGACTCCAGTATTTCTCCAACTTGAGTCCAAGCAGGTAGATGGGGACCAGCGAGCCGAGAGTTGGTCATACTTACCTGATTCACGCACACGCTGTGTAAAGCTGCCACTCTCACAGGGGTCAGCTGATTGCCATTGTTTCCCAGGCCCAGCTGACCATTGCCATTGTAACCCCAGCCATATACCTTAGAGAGGAGAGAATGGGAGGGAACAGGCTTTTAACTGTGCCAGTAAGAGGGAACAGACAAATGCAGTACATCTCATCTAATTAGATACTTTTCCCACTTTCAACACTCACATTCTACCCCATGTGCTACTACAACTATCTCCAAATAGAAGGCATTCTGGGAGAACAGAAGGACAGACGTTGGCTGTCAGTTCCTACTCTGTAGCTTACTATTAGCTGGATAGCCTGGGGCAAGTCACGCATTCCAGCTTCCTAAATGAGGAAGCTGAGGCTCATTAGCACTTATTAAGCCCCTACTGTATGTCAGGACACTGTAAAAAGTACTAGAAATAAAAGTCTCTGGCCACTGTTTAATAGTGGAAAAGAGGCAGGCAAATTTTTTGCAGCCAGGTGGCAAGTGCTCTAACGGAGATCCCATCAAGGCACTACAGGAGCAGAGAGGAGAAAGGATTTGGCTCTAGCAAGAAAGCTGAGGAAGGCTAAAGCATGAATGAGGTGAAGGCATTGCAGGCAGAGCACATGGAATGTGCTAGAGGCAGGTTCAGAAGACAAGGCAAGGCACCAGGCTGTCAGGGCAGTCATCGGTTGTAGCCAGGCACCATCTAGTTCTTCTGGTCTCAGAATGATGTAGTCTCTGGTTCATGTGGCCCCTTCTGTCTTTTGGGCCCATAATTACCTTCTGACCTTGGTATTCTTCATTCTCCTTTGATCCAGGTGGGTTGAGACCAATTGATGCATCTTAGATGGCTGCTTGCTGGTGTTTAAGACCCCAGACGCCACTCTTCAAAGTGGGATGCAGAATGTATTCTTAATAGATTTTATTATGCCAATTGACTTAGATGTCCCCTGAAACCATGGTCCCCAGACCCCTGCCCCTTCTACACTGGCCTTCAAAGCATTCAGTTTATTCAGGAAACTTCTTTGCTTTTGGTTTAGTCCAATTGTGCTGTCTTCCTCTGCATTGTGTGCCTTCACCTAAAGTAGTTCTTATCTACTATCCAATTAGTGAATGCCCCTCCCCCACCCTATTTCCCTCCCCCCTCGTGTAACCACAAAAGAATGTTTTCTTCTCAGTTTAAACTATTTCTCAAGTTCTTATAATAGTGGTCTTATACAATATTTGTCCTTTTGCAACTGATTAATTTTACTGGCACTGGGTTTAATTTCACTCAGCATAATGCCTTCCAGGTTCTTCCATGTTATGAAATGTTTCACAGATTCATCACTGTTCTTTATCGATGCACAGTATTCCATTGTGTGAATATACCATAATTCATTTATCCATTCATCCATTGATGGGCACCTTGGTTGCTTCCATGTTTTTGCTATTGTAAACAGTGCTGCAATAAACATGGGTGTGCACATATCTGTTCATGTAAAGGCTCTTATTTCTCTAGGATATATTCCAAGGAGTGAGATTCCTGGATCATATGGTACTTCTATTTCTAGCTTTTTAAGGAAGCGCCAAATTGATTTCCGAAGTGGTTGTACCATTTGACATTCCCACAACCAGTGTAGAAGTGTTCCAATCTCTCCATAGCCTCTCCAACATTTATTATTTTGTGTTTTTTGGATTAATGCCAGCCTTGTTGGAGTAAGATGAAATCTCATTGTAGTTTTGATCTGCATTTCTCTAATGGCTAATGATCGTGAACATTTCCTCATATACTGTTGTGGTTGTTGTTGTTAGGTGCCGTCGAGTCGGTTCCAACTAATAGCGACCCTATGCACAAGAGAACGAAACACTGCCCGGTCCTGCGCCATCCTTACAATCGTTATTATGCTTAAGCTCATTGTTGCAGCCACTCTGTCAATCCACCTCGTTCAGGGTCTTCCTCTTTTCCGCTGACCCTGTACTCTGCCAAGCATGATGTCCTTCTCCAGGTACTGATCCCTCCTCCAAAGTATTTAAGACGCAGTATCGCTTTTTATTGCTATCCTTGCCTCTAAGGAGCATTCTGGCCACACTTCTTCCAAGACAGATTTGTTCGTTCTTTTGCCAGTCCATGGTATATTCAATGTTCTTCGCTAATACCACAATTCAAAGGCATCAACTCTTCTTTGGTCTTCCTTATTCACTGTCCAGCTTTCACATGCATATGATGTGATTGAAAATACCATGGCTTGGGTCAGGCGCATCTTAGTCTTCAGGGTGACATCTTTGCTCTTCAGCACTTTGAAGAGGTCCCTTGCAGCAGATTTGCCCAATGCAATGCGTCTTTTGATTTCTTGACTGCTGCTTCCACGGCTGTTGATTGTGGATCCAAGTAAAATGAAATCCTTGACAACTTCAATCTTTTCTCCATTTATCCTGATGTTGCTCATTGGTCCAGTTGTGAGGATTTTTGTTTTCTTTATGTTGAGGTGTAATCCATACTGAAGGCTGTGGTCTTTGATCTTTATTAGTAAATGCTTCAAGTCCTCTTCACTTTCAGCAAGCAAGGTTGTGTCTTCTGCATAATGCAGGTTGTTAATGAGTCTTCCTCCAATCCTGATGCCCCATTCTTCTTCATAGAGTCCAGCTTCTTGGATTATTTGTTCAGCATACAGATTAAATAGGTATGGTGAAAGAATACAACCCTGATGCACACCTTTCCTGACTTTAAACCAATCAGTATCCCCTTGTTCTGTCCGAACAACTGCCTCTTGGTCTATGTAAAGGTTCCTCATGAGCACAATTAAGTGTTCTGGAATTCCCATTCTTCGCAGTGTTATCCATGGTTTGTTATGATCCACACAGTTGAATGCCTTTGCGTAGTCAATAAAACACAGGTAAGCATCCTTCTGGTAGTCCCTGCTTTCAGCCAGGATCCATCTGACATCAGCAATGATATCCCTGCTTCCACGTCCTCTTCTGAAACTGGCCTGAATTCTGGCAGTTCCCTGTCGATATACAGCTGCAGGTGTTTTTGAATGATTTTCAGCAAAATTTTGCTTGTGTGTGATATTAATGATATTGTTCTATAATTTCCATATCCAGTTGGATCACCATTCTTGGGAATAGGCATAAATATAGACCTCTTCCAGTCAGTTGGCCAGGAAGCTGTCTTCCATATTTCTTGGCATAGACGAGTGAGCACCTCCAGTGCTGCATCTGTCTGTCGAAACATCTCAATTGATATTCCGTCAATTCCTGGAGACTTGTTTTTCGCCAATGCCTTCAGAGCAGCTTGGACTTCTTCCTTCAGTACCATCGGTTCCTGATCATATGCTACCTCTTGAAATGGCTGAATATTGACTAATTCTTTTGGTATAATGATTCTGTGTATTCCTTCCATCTTCTTTTGATGCTTTCTGTGTCGTTTAATATTTTCCCCATGGAATCCTTCACTATTGCAACCCGAGGCTTGAATTTTTTCTTCAGTTCTTTCAGCTTGAGAAACGCTGAGTGTGTTCTTCCCTTTTGGTTTTCCATCTCCAGCTCTTTGCACATGTCATTATGATACTTTGTCTTCTTGAGAGGCCCTTTGAAATCTTCTGTTCAGTTTCTTTTACTTCATCAATTCTTCCTTTTGCTTTAGCTGCTTGATGCTCAAGAGCAAGTTTCAGAGTCCCCCTGACATCCATCTTGGTCTTTTCTTTCTTTCCTGTCTTTTCAGTGACCTCTTGCTTTCTTCATGGATGATGTCCTTGATGTCATTCCACAACTCGTCCAGTCTTCTATCACTAGTGTTCAATGTGTCAAATCTATTCTTGAGATAGTCTCTAAATTCAGGTGGGATATACTCAAGGTTATATTTTGGCTCTCATGGACTTATTCTGATTTTCTTCAGTTTCAGCTTGAACTTGCATATGAGCAATTGATGGTCTGTTCCACAGTTGGCCCCTGGCCTTGTTCTGACTGATGATATTGAGCTTTTCCATCATCTCTTTCCACAGATGGTCAATTTGATTTCTGTGTGTTCCATCTGGCGAGGTCCATGTGTATAGTTGCCGTTTATGTTGGTGAGAGAAGGTATCTGCAATGAAGAAGTAGTTGGTCTTGCAAAATTCTATCATTCGATTTCCAGCATTGTTTCTATCACCAAGGCCATATTTTCCAACTACTGATCCTTCTTCTTTGTTTCCAACTTTCGCATTACAATCGCCAGTAATTATCAATGCGTCTTGATTGCATGTTCGATCAATTTCAGACTGGAGGGGCTGATAAAAATCTATTTCATCATCTTTGACCCTTGTGGTTGGTGCGTAAATTTGAATAACAGTCGTATTAACTGGTCTTCCTTGTAGGCGTATGGATATTATCTTATCACTGACAGCGTCGTACTTCAGGATAGATCTTGAAACATTCTTTTTGACGATGAATGCAACACCATTCCTAGCAGGAAGACTATATGATTGTCCGATTCAAAATGGCCAATACCAGTCCATTTCAGCTCACTAGTGCCTAGGATAATGATGTTTATGCATTCCATTTCATTTTTGATGATTTCCAATTTTCCTAGATTCATACTTTGTACATTCCAGGTTCCGATTATTAATGGATGTTTGCAGCTATTTCTTCTCATTCTGAAGGTCCCGCATCAGCAAATGAAGGTCCCGAAAGCTTTACCCCATCCACGTCATTAAGGTCGACTCTACTTTGATGAGGCAGCTCTTCCCTAGTCATCTTTTGAGTGCCTTCCAACCTGGGGCGCTCATCTTCCAGCACTATATCAGACAATGTTCCCCTGCTATTCATAAGGTTTTCACTGGCTAATGCTTTTCAGAAGTAGACTGCTGGGTCCTTCTTCCTAGTCTGTCTTAGTCTGGAAGCTCAGCTGAAACCTGTTCTCCATGGGTGACCCTGCTGGTATCTGAATATCACTGGCAAAGCTTCCAGCATCACAGCAACACACAAGGCCCCACAGTACGACAAACTGACACACACGTGGGGCATATATCTGTTAGCTACCTGAATGTCTTCTTTAGTGAAGTGTCTATTCATATCTTCTGCCCTTTATTTAATTGGATTATTTGTCTTTTTGCAGTTGAGTTTTTGCAGTATCATGTAGATTTTAGATATCAGGCGCTGATCTGAAATGTCATAGCTAAAAACTTTTTCCCAGTCTGTAGGTAGTCTTTTTACTCTTTTGGTGAAGTCTTTGGATGAGCATAGGTGTTTGATTTTTAGGAGCTCCCAGTTATCTAGTTTTTCTTCTACATTCTTTATAATGTTTTGTATACTGTTTATTCCATGTATTAGGGCTTCTAACATCCCTATTTTTTCTTCCATGATCTTTATCGTTTTAGATTTTATATTTAGGTCTTTGATCCATTTTGAGTTAGTTTTTGTGCACGCAGTGAGGTATGGGTCTTGTTTCATTTTTTTGCAGATGGATATCCAGTTACACCAGCACCATTTGTTAAAAAGACTATTTTTTCCCCATTTAACTTACTTTGGGCCTTTGTCAAATATCAGCTGCTCATATGTGGATGGATTTATGTCTGGATTCTCAATTCTCTTCCATTGGTCTCTGTATCTATTGTTGTACAGGTACCAGGCTGTTTTGACTACTGTGGCAGTATAATAGACTCTAAAATCAGGTAGAGTGAGGCCTCCAACTTTGTTCTTCTTTTTCAGTAATGCCTTACTTATCCGGGGCCTCTTTCCCTCCCATATGAAGTTGGTGATTTGTTTCTCCATCTCATTAAAGAATGTCCTTGGGATTTGGATCAGAATTGCATTAAATGTATAGATCGCTTTTGGTAGAATAGACATTTTTATAATGTTAAGTCTTCCTATCCATGAGAGCAAGGTGTGTTCTTCCACTTATGCAAGTCTTTTTTGGATTCTTGCAGAAGTGTACTGTAGTTTTCTTTGTATAAGTCTTTTACATCTCTGGTAAGATTCATTCCTAAGTATTTTATCTTCTTGGGGGCTACTGTAAATGGCATTGATTTGGTGATTTCCACCTCGATGTTCTTTTTGTTGATGTAGAGGAATCCAACTGATTTTTGAATATTTATCTTGTATCCCGATACTCTGCTGAACTCTTCTATTAGTTTCAGTAGTTTTCTGGAGGATTCCTTAGAGTTTTCTGTGTATAAGGTCATGTCATCTGGAAACAGAGATACTTTTACTTCTTCCTTGCCAATCTGGATGCCCTTTATTTCTTTATCTAGCCTAATGCTCTGGCTAGGACTTCCAGCACAATGTTGAATAAAAGGGGTGATAAAGGGCATCCTTGTCTGTATACCAGGTTGTTTTGACTGCTGTAGCTATACAGTATGTTTTAAAGGAATTCTCTTTTTACTTTAATTTTAAAATTATTACCTGCTATTAAAGTAAGCAGGTAATAATTTTAAAATTAATTTTATTTTAAAATATAAAGGAGAATTAAAGAATACTGGAACAGAGGATGTTAGGCAGCTGTTCCAGGAATTCTGAAGTCAGCCAGGATGTTATCAGTATTGATTCAGAAAATAACACAGGTGAGCATTCTGTGAACTCCAAAGCACCCAGCATCCCAATGCACAAAGCCATTAAAGTCTGTCTAAAGAAGCACTGGGCACACACGGGTGGTAACAGACCCATGTAAGTAGAATAGGGATCCGGAAGGAATTTCGAAGACATGACCATCAGCTCAAAGATGACCACAGTGAAGGGTCACTGAAGGGTGGCTTTTAAAATGTAGCTAACAACAATTAGGACAAAAAATTCTATGTTTGCCAGTTGCTTCCTTCTATGAACAGACATTCGAGATGTAGGCAGGTAGTTCTAAAAAAAATTCTTACCCATCAGAGTCCCTGACTGCTTATAAACATTATCAGCTAACTTAGAGTGCACAGTTGATGTTTTCATCAGAAGAGAAGAGTGGTAACAAATTCTTTAACCCACTACATTAAATCCCAAATACCTGTGAGCATTAGACTATCTGGATCCTGCCAAAATAAAATAAAACCAAGACAGGGTAGACCATTTACTTACAGACAAATCTTGGGATTTTAAAACTTCAAATTGAGGAATAAACATGGTCTGGCTACCCCTCAGCAGTCACTAACCAGCTAGCTACCAATGGAACTACCTTCCACTAACTAATCCACACATCTTATGAACAAATGGGCATTTCATGGAAAGCGGAAGTGGGAGGGGGAAGGGAATGGAAAGAGGGCTCACCTCACCATTGTCCAGGACAGCCATGGATGAGGTCTGGCCACAGGCAATACCAACCACCTTCTTAATGTGTAAACAGTTCGTCACTTTTCGAGGAGTTGGTTGATTTGCTGTGGATCCTGATCCAACCTGGCCACAGTTATTATAACCCCAAGCAAATACCTACACAAGAGATGGGAAATGGAAAAAAAAACCACAGTAAAGGTGAAAAGTCTACCTCTAACACACAATAATCTCCATAAAATAAAAATAAACCCACTTAATGAGTACTTATGGAGTCCCTGAATGGCACAAATGGTGCACGGTCAGCTGCTAATCTAAAGGTTGGTGGTTTGAACCCACCCACAGACTCGATAAGAGAAAGGCCTGCAATCTGCTTCTGTAAAGATGACAGCCAAGAAAACCGTATGGGGCAGTTCTACTCTGTAACACGTGGGGTCACCATGAGTCAGAGGTGATACAATGGCAACTGTTTTTTTTTTTTTTTAATGAGCACTTACGGTGTGCTAAATGGTTCTAAACGCTTTACATACATTAAGCAATTTAATCTTGATGGTAATCCTGTAAGGTGACCCTGGAGTAGGTACTATTTTCATGTCCATTTTATATAAGGAAATGCCAAGTGATTTGCTTGAGGTTCCACAGCTAGTAAGTAGTAGAAATGGAATTTGAACCAAAAGCAGTCTGGCTGTATTCTTTTTTTTGTTTTGTTTTTATCATATTTTAGATGAAAGTTTACAGAGCAAACTGACTTCTCACTAAACAATTAAGACACATATTGTTTTGTGACATTGGTTGCCAACCCCACGACAGGTCAACATTCTCCCCTTCTGGACCTTAGGTTTCCCATTACCAGCTCTCCTGTCCCCTCCTGCCTTCTAGTCCTTGCCCCTGGGCTGGTGTGCATACTTAATCTCATTTTGTTTTATGGGCCTGCCCAATCTTTGGCTGAACCTCACGAGTGACTTCATTACTGAGCTAAAAGGCTGTTGGGGGCCATATTCTATGAGTTTCTCCAGTCTCTATCAGACCAGTAAATCTAGTCTTTCTTTTTTCATGAGTTAGAATTTTGCTTTACATTTTTCTCCAGCTCTGTCCAGGACCCTCTATTGTGATCCTCGTCAGAGCAGTCGGTGGTGGTAGCCAGGCACCACCTAGTTATGCTGGACTCAGTCTGGTGGAGGCTGTGGTATTTGCGGTCCATTAGTTCTTTGGACTAATCTTTTCCTTGTGTCTTTGGTTTTCTTCATTCTCCCTTGCTCCAGACAGGGCGAGACGAGTGGAGTATCTTAGATGGCCACTCACAAGTTTTTAAGACCCCAGACACTACTTACCAAAGCAGAATGTAGAACACTTTCCTTATAAACTATGTTATGACAATTAAGCTAGATGTTCCCAGAGACCATGCTCCCCAGAGCCCTCACTAGCTGTATTCTTAACCACTATGCTCTACTGCCTCTATATTATGGCAGCTATTTTTTTTTTCCCAACCTGGCACCAACAGGTAACAAGGTATATACCACATAAATATCAACTGAAGTTCTATGTCATAACACGGAACTCAAAAGTGCTAAGGAGACATTTGTCCCTCCAAAAAGGACACCACATTGTTAGTCTTTTCCTGGTAGTATTTTCTCTGAGTTCTTATTTGCTCTCTGTCTGTCCGTCAGCTTCAGGCAGCCCCCATCCTTCTCACCTGCATCCCATGCTTACTTCCAGCCTATTACCTGTGATAACCTGAAGACCACACACTCCTATGGGAGAGGGGCACAAACGGATCTCTAAGCTAGTCAAAACTAGCAACAAAGATGAAAAACAAAACAGCAAATAACCGCAAGTTAATTAGCTACTGATGTTATCAACCAGAAGCGTGGCCAGAAAGGAGAATTAGAAGGGGAAGTGGGGTGCTGCAGGAGAGGAAAAGACTGCCTCCAGCACCAGAAGAATCTTTACAGAGTCTTGCTCTGTCTGCCAGCAGGAAGTGGCCCTGACACGCTTCCACAGCCCTCTCCTCTGTCAGCACTTCCTATCTCCGTTCGCATGTCTGGTGCTGCCTCAGCAACAAACAACAGTAAAACCCACAGCTGATGCCTTAAAAAAATATCTGCCACCTGTCCATTACACAGGTACATATAAAACAACCTGCAACACTTCCTGAAAGTATATTCACAGGAATGTGTAGTTTCATGATAAAAAACATCTAGCACAATTATCCAAAGTTGCATATGCTTAAGGTTAAAATCAACCAGGAATCCAACCTGCAAAAATTAGCAAGTTCTGTCTAATTTCAGCCATCGGTCTTCTGGTACTTCTTTCCAAACATCCCAAGCTCCCCTGCAATGCAGCTGCCATTGATTTGAAAATGGGGACTGTGGTTCCACTAACCAAGAAATGGACTAGGAGAACAGTGGATTCCAAGTATACGCCCTGTGTGCCCTTCCTGACTTCAGCCAACACATCCCTGCCACGAAACCTTGGGTAAGTTGCTTGATTTCTCTGAACTTCCCTGTTTTCCTCATCTGTAACTCCTCTACTTACTAAGATCACTGTAACACCATGGAAGGACTTTTAAACAGGGGAACAATACGATCCGATTTGCCTTTTAGAAATCACAGAGAAATAAGATTGGACAGGTAAACTAATTAAAAAGCTACAGGGAAAAAAAAAAAAGACTGTGTCCAAAGTTCTGGCAGGAGCTGATGAAGCCTGACCTAAGGTGACAGAGATGGAGAGGAACAGAATGATACAAGAGATTCGAAACTAGAACCTACAGGATGAGTAACCTTTAAGATACGCATGAATCATGGTGGGGGTGAGTACGTGATATAGGTAACTAGAATGCTGGTTAGGTTATTTTCTACAACAGAGAATTCATTACATCTACTGAAAAACAAAATAGACCTTAAGGGGTGGGGCAAAAGTACACAACACTGTCATACACATCTGATTTGCAGTGGTAGCAAAGAGCATGAAATTCAACTGCTTTAAGATGAAATCTACTGTCATCAAAGGAATGGTCCCAATCACATAATATAGGTTGTGATAGAGGAAGCGTGTGTTCCCACAATGCTTTTAGTTACATACGCATACTATGCTCACACTGTACCAAGCACAAACATGGTCATTATTTTATTTTGTTAAAAGCAGGACACTTACCTCTCCATCTGCTGCCAGAGCCATGGAATGATGCGAGCCACAAGCTACTTCAACCACTTGCTTGATCAGGAGATTGGTACAGACTTGGATGGGAGCAACACCTTGGTTGGTTGTCCCATTCCCAAGCTGGCTATATCCATTGTGGCCCCAGGCGTAAACAACTCCATCTACACAAAATGGCCACACAAAGAATCAGCTCCAAGAAGAAATGGTAACCCCTGTCCTCTCTTCCCAGAGTTTTGCGCAACTCATATTCCAACATTTGTTTCTCTCATATTGCCCTCTCCCCTCTACAAAACAAGCACTGACTGGGGGTAAGGGAGAGAGGGATAGATGAGACAACAGGATAGACAGATACAAAACCTTTAATGCAAGGACTTCATTCTGACATTAGAAAGGAAATAAGCTTGTGGTCAGAAGTTAAACGTTTATATATGTAACAATTGGACTTCCTGAACACTTTGATTTATCTCAATAGTTTTTGTTTCAAGTACTAAGCAGAAGGCAGAAGATACAGGAAAGCTCAAAACTGTCTTTACCATCACTTTACCGAATACTAAATCTCAAAGAACACTTTGTGTCTGTCTGTCTGTCTGTCTGTCTGTCTGTCTGTCCCACACAAACTCACTCACAAAGTACAGAAGAGGTATGTTAGAGGTATGATTCAGCAATTCCACTCCTAGGAATATATCCTAGAGAAATAAGAGCAGTGACACACATAAACATATGCACATCCATGCTGATTGCAGCATTATTCACAAGAGGAAAAAGATGAAACAACCTAAGTTCCTATCAACATATGAATGCATAAACAAATTGTGGTACATACACACAATGGAATACTAGGCAACTATAAAGAATAATGAGGAGTCCACAAAACATCTTATAACATGGATGAATCTGGAGGACATTATGCTGAGTGAAATATGTCAAACACAAAAGGACAAATATTGTATGGTCTCACTTTTATAAAAAGTCAAGAACAGATATATACACAGAAAGCAATGTTCTTTGATGGTTACCAAGGATGGGAGGGGGAGGGAGAGGAAATCAATTTCTGGATACTAGACATTTATTATTTTTGCTGATGGGAAAGGCGATACCCAGTATCAATGGTGTCTGCACAACTTGTCCAAGGTAAATGATGGCACTAAGAAGTACGCAAGAATAAGGGACAAGTTTGGTAAATGCTATAACATACAATTTTGCAACAACAACCAAAAAATATGTGTGTGGTTCCACAGGCCGACATGTATGCACATATGTGTATAGGAAGACACATGTGAGTATAGGGGTGTGCATGTACAGGCGTATCTGTGGACATATGTATATACTTGTTTATGTGCACTGCATATATATTTATATATATAATAAACCACATGGGGGCACAGTTATGAATACTTTCTAGACATAACCAAATACCTCATGGGATTGGTTTATTGAGTTTGAAGGCCTGGGACCATAGTGTCGTGGGACAACTCTGTCAACTGGCATAACATAGTTCATAAAGATAATGTGTTTTAAATCTTAATTTGGTGAGTAGCATCTGGGGTCTCAAAAGTTTGCCAACGGCCATCTAAGATACTGGTCACTACTCATCTGGAACAAAAGAGATTAAAGGAAACCAGAGACTCAAAGAAGAAACTGGTAGCCCACGTGAACCCCAGCCTCATCTAGCCTGAGACCAGAAGAACTAGAAGGGGCCCTGCTACCATTACTGACCATTCTGATCAGGGACACAACATAAGGTCCTGGATAGAAAGGAGAAAAATGTAAAACAAAATTCAAATTCCTAAAACAAGGCCAAACTTATTGGATCAATAGACTAGAGGGGCCCCACAGACTACTGCCCCAAGAAACCCTTTGAACTTAGAACTAAAGCTACCTTTCACCCAAATAATAGATTGACTCATAAAATAAGCAATATTACCTGTGAATACTGTGATGAAATAATCAACTGTGCACCAAACCGTCAACATTTACTCTAAAACAAAGACAAGAAGCTAAGGAGGGGCAGGGAAGCAAGGTTAATGGAAACCAAACAAAAAGAATGGAAAAAATGAGTATGTTGACACACTGTGAAAAACTGAAGAAGTTGTATAAAAATTGCTAAGTGGGAACCTAATTTGCTATATAAACTTTCACCTAAAACCCAATTTTTTTTTTTTAAAAGAGGTATATTATTTACACAGGAAACAAAAATCACAGAGTTCCTCTGAAACAAACCATTTTAGCGGCATGAACTATGGCTGCATTTTTTTCAAATGACTATCTTTTAGTGCTTCTGAGAGAGGTGACTTTGCTGTCTTGCATTCTCTCTTGTTTCACGCATCTCCCCCACTGCATGCCTGACAATCAAGAGCAGGTCCCCCCAGAGGTATTCACTCTTCTGTGCCTTCCGCACGGTTACAAAACATCATGACCTGTTAGATAATACAGACCCAGCAACAATAGACGGTGAACGGCGACAGCAGAAACTTGAGCGTTATGGTTAGTTTGCTGGCTCACTGACAGTACTCCCCAAGCAACCAGGGGAAAGGTCGTTAAGTGCCCTCGAGTTGACTCCAACTCATAGCAATGCCATGTGACAGAGTATAACTGCTCCAAGTGTTAAGGAGGATGTGGAGAAACTGGAGCCCTTGTGAACTGCTGGTAGGAATGTAAAATGGTACAGCCAATGTGGAAAATAGTTTGGCGGGTCCTCAAAAAGTGAAACATGGAATTACCACACAACCCAGCAATTCTACTCCTAAGTGTATAACCAAAAGACTTAACAACAGGGACTTAAACAGATACTTTTACATCAATGTTCATTGTAGCATTATTCACAATAGCCCAAAGGTGGAAACAATCCAAGTGTCCATCAACAGAAGGATAAATAAAATGTGGTACATACACACAATGGAATATTATTCAGCCATAAAGAGAAATGAAGTCCTGATATGGATGAACCTTGAAAACATTATGATGAGGGAAATAAATCAGACACAAAAGGACAAATGATATTTTATCCTACTTGTATGAAGTATCTATAATAGGCAAGTGTATAGAGACAAAAGTGTATGTATGGTTACCAGGGGTTAAGGAGGAGGGAATGGGAGTTACTACTGAGGGGCACTGAGTTTCTGTTTGCGGTGATGAGAAACATTTGGAAATGGATAGTGGTGACAAGAGTACAATATGATGAATATAATCAATGTCACTGAAATGGACACTTAAAAATGGTTAAAAGGCAAGCTTTTGTGATGTATATTTTACCACAACAAAATTTAAAAAGAAAATTGAAACACATTGGGAAAAACTTAAACTTAAATCGTTAGGTCACAATGGATGCCAAGCTGAACCAGTCAGTAATGCAGAAACTGTCTGAAAGAGCCAGTGTAACAGCAGAAACACGATTACACAATGCAGAAGTGAGATTATCATCTCAGGGTGCTCAATACCAGTTACATTCTTACTTGACAATCACGCTCAGATCTGGATCTCACAGCTTGAGAAGATGTAGAGAACCTGGAGTGGATTTGCATATGAACTAAAACCAAATCAAACCTGTTGCCGTCAAGTGCGTTCTGACTCATAGCAACCCTACAGGACAGAGAGAACTGCCCCCTAGAGTTTCCAAGGCTGTAATCTTTATGGAAGCAGACTGCCATGTCTTTCTCCCATGGAGCAGCCAGTGGGTTTGAACTGCCACCCTTAGGGTAAGCAGCCAAGCACTTAACCAATGTGCCACCAGGGCTCAATACTAACACCTATGGCAGCAGCTAAGGAAGATAGGATTCCGCAGTCTAGAGACAGAAGGCCACTGAAGCATGCTGTGCGGGTTAAAGTTGCGTGTCAACTTGGCTGAGCCATGATCCTCAGTGGTTTGGCACTTATGATGTAGTCTGTAATATGTAGCTTTTAATGATGTAAGCACCTCCATGATGAGATCTGTTGTGAGCAGCCAGTCAGTTGAAAGGGAGCTCCCTTGGAGGTGTGGCCTGCATCCAATATAGGTGGACTTTCTGGCAAGGCTCGCTGGCTTTTGCTCACTCTGGATTCTGCAGCTGGCTCCTATCATCTGATATCCAGTTCTTCAGACTTGAGCTAGCAGCTTACCTGCCTTCCGACCTTCCAATCTTGGATTCGCCAGCACCTGCAGCTACCTGAGTGGGAAGAAGCCTCCAGCCTGACCCATGAACTTGGGACTTCCAGCCTCTACAACCATCTGAGCCATTTCCTTTATATAAACCTCTCTCTCTTTCTCTGTCTTTCTCTCTATATATGTATTTATATCCTGCACTGATTTTGCTTCTCTAGAGAACCCAGGATAAGACACATGTTGTCTCCCAAATGTCACCCTAGGGGACTATCCAAGAAAAAGTTGAGGGTCTCTACTGAAGAAAGAGCAAGCTCTATATGCCTACAAATTAAGAGCAAGAATTCAGGTTATATATAACCAGCTTTCAGAGTGTGATGACCGCCAAAAGTACAGATAAATTTCCAAAGAAAAATGCATACTCTCTTTCTTCAATGGTCTTGGAGAGGTAAAGAAAAAAGCAGAAGAGTCTATCTGCCTATATCCCCCATTCTTTCCATAACGGTACCCACATGAATGCCAGGGAATAAGATTTCTCAGATTCAAGATTCAGGAACAACACAAAGAAAGGAAAACCAGTATTATCTGTGTTTACAAAAATATACAAGGAAAACCTGAAAGCTACGTTGCTACCAAAAATCTTCAGAAAAGTTAGGGTGGAAATGATCACTTTGTTTGTTATCTAATCTTCCATAACTTTACACTGTTGTTGTTGTTAGGTGCCATTGAGTCAATTCCAACTCATAGCGACCCTGTGTACAACAGAATAAAACACTGCCTGCTCTTGTACCACCCTCTCAATCATTGCTATGTTTGGGCCCATTGTTGCAGCCACTGTGTCAATTCATCTCATTGAGGGTCTTCCTCTCTTTCTATGACTCTCTACTTACCAAGCATGATGTCCCTCTCCAGGGACTGGTCCCTCCCGATAACACGTTCAAAGAATGTGAGACGACATCTCGCCATCCTCACTCCTAAGGAGCATGCTGGCTGTACTTCTTCCAAAACACACTTGTTCATTCTTCTGGTAGTCCATGCTGTATATTCAACATTCTTCACCAACACCATAATTCAAAGGCATCGATTCTTCTTCAGTCTTCTTCATTCATTGTCCAGCATTCACATGAATATGAGGTGATTGAAAATACCATGGCTTGGGTTAGGCACACCTTGGTCCTTAAGATGACATCTTTGCTTTTCAACACTTTAAAGAGGTCTTCTGCAGCAGATTTGTCCAACACAATAGGTCACTTGATTTCTTGCCCACTATTTCCATGGGCGTTGATTATGGATCCAAGTACAATGAAGTCCTTGGCAACTTGAATCTTTTCTCCAATTATCATGATGCTGCTTAATGGCCCAGTTGTGAGTATTTCTGTTTTCTTTATGTTGAGGTGTAATCCATACTGAAGGCTGTCGTCTCTGATCTTCATCAGTAAGTGCTTCGAACTCTCTTCACTTCCAGCAAGCAAGGTTATCTGCAAATTGCAGGTTGTTAATGAGTCTTCCTCCAATCCTGATGCCACAGTCTTCATTATGTAGTCCTCCTTCTCAGATTATTTGCTCAGCATACAGACTGAATAAGTATGGTGAAAGGATACAACTCTGACGCACACCTTTCCTGACATTAAACCACAGTTCTGTTCAAACAATTGTATTTGTCTATGTTCAGGTTTCATACGAGCACAAGTAAGTGTTCTGGAATTCCCATTCTTCAAAATGTTATCCATAAGTTGTTATGATCCACACAGTGGAATGCCTTGGCATAGTCAATAAAACACAGGTAAGCATCTCTCCGGTATTCTCTGCTTTCGGCCAAGGTCTATCTGACATAAGCAATTGATATCCCTTGTTCCATGTCCTCTTCTGAATCCAGCTCGAATTTCTGGCAGTTCCTTGTCGATATACTGCTGCAACCGCTTTTGAATGATCTCCAGTAAATTTTATTTGCATGCGATATTAATGATTTGATGACTTCCACATTTGTTGAATCACCTTTCTTTGGCATGGGCACAAATATGGATCTCTTCTAGACAGTTGGCCAGGTAGCTGTCTTCCAAATTTCCTGGCACAGACAAGTGAGCATCTCCAGCACTGCATCCATTTGTTGAAAGCCTTGTTTTTCACCGATGCCTTCAGTGCAGCTTGGACTTCTTCCTTCAATATCATCATTTCTTGATCATATGCTACCTCTTGACATGGCTGAACATCAATCAATTCCTTTTGGTACAGTGACCTCCCATCTCCTTTTGATGTTTCCTGCATTGTTTAATACTTTTCCCATAGAATCCTTCAATATTGCAACTTCAGGCTTTTTTTCTTCAGTTCTTTCAACTTGAGAAATGCTGAGCATGTTCTTTCCTTTTGGTTTTCTAACTCCAGGTCTTTGCACATTTCATTATAATACTTTGTCTTCTCAAACCAGCCTTTGAAATCTTCTGTTCAGCTCTTTTACTTCATCATTTCTTCCATTCACCTTAGCTGCTCTATGTTCAAGAGCAAGTTTCAGAGTCTCTTCTGATATCCATTTTGGTCTTTCCTTTATTTCCTGTCTTTTTGATGGCCTTTTGCTTTCTTCATGTATGATGTCATCTCACAACTCATCTGGTCTTCAGTCATTAGTGTTCAATGGATCAACTCTATTCTTGAGATGGTCTCTCAATTCAGATGGCATATACTCAATGTTATACGTTAGCTCTCATGGACTTGTTTTTAATTTTCTCCAGCTTCAACTTGAACTTGTATATGAGCAACTGATGTTCTATTCCACAGTTGGCCCTGGCCTTATTCTGACTGATGATATTGAGCTTCTCCATTGTCTCTTTCCACACCTTCATTGCCTAAGATGCAAAAGACACACGCTTTCCAAATAGATGTGATTCTGAATTGATTCCTGTGTATTCCATCTGGCAAGCTCCACGTGTATAGTCGCTGCTATTCAGAAAGTTTATGCTGCTGAAAAAAAGGTACCTGCACTGAATAAGTTGTTGGTCTTGCAATATTTTACCATGCAATCTCCAGAGTTATTTCTATCACCAAGATCATATTTTCCAACTATTGATCTTTCTTCTTCGTTTCCAACATTCGCATTCCAACCACCAATAATTATCAGTGCATCTTGACTGCATGATTAATCGATTTCAGAATGCAGAAGTTGGTAAAAATCTTCAATTTCTTCATCTTTGGCATTAGTGATTGATGGGATAAATTTAAATAATAGTCACCTTAACTGGTATTCCTTGTAGGCATATGAGTATTATCCTATCACTGACAGTGTTGTACTTCAGGATAGATCTTGAAATGTTCTTTTTGACAATGAATGCAACGCCATTCTTCTTCAATTTGTAATTCTGGCACAGTAGACCATATGATTATCCGACTCAAAAAGGCCAATACCAGTCAATTTCAGCTCATTAACGCCTAGGATATAAATGTTTATACATTCCATTTCCTCCTTGACGACTTCTGATTTTCCTAGATTCATACTTCGTACATTCCACATTCTGATTATTAATGGATGTTTGCAGCTGTTTCTTCTCATTTTGAGTCATGCCACATCAGCAAATGAAGGTCTGAAAAGCTTGACTCCACCCACATCATTAAGGTCGACTCTACTTTGAGGAGGCAGCTCTTCCCCTGCTATATTTTGAATGCCTTCCAACCTGAGAGGCTCATCTTTCAGCTTGATCATCAGACAATGTTCTGCTGCTATTCCTAAGGTTTTCACTGGCCATTTTTTTCAGAAGTAGACTGCTAGGTCCTTCTTCCTGTCTGTCTTAGTCTGGAAGCTCTGCTGAAACCTGTCTACCATGAGTGACCCTGCTGGTATTTGAAATACTAGTGGCATAGAGTCCAGCATCACAGGAACACACAAGCCACCACAGTATGACAAACTGACAGATGAGTGGTGACAGACGAGTTACAGACCTTATATAAGTGGTCTAAAACCTCAGGAATCTGCCTACTTTGCAAAACATCCTATGGCTGTTTCAGAGTCAACCTG
This sequence comes from Elephas maximus indicus, assembly GCF_024166365.1. Taxonomy (NCBI): domain Eukaryota; kingdom Metazoa; phylum Chordata; class Mammalia; order Proboscidea; family Elephantidae; genus Elephas; species Elephas maximus. Next base: position 28,985,255 of record NC_064832.1, on the reverse strand, counting down.
ACATGTTTACCTTTCACCTGCTTTGTGTTCTGCCCCTCAGGAATTAAGAAACAAACAATCCAAAATTAATTAATTCATACAGCCTGACCTCGCCTTAGCTTAGAATTAAATGCTCAAGTTCCCACACACTGAAAAGCTGGATTTGTTCCCTCCTTACCTTCAGTGCTGAGGAGAACATGTGGTGCGCTCCCGTAACTAAGGCTTTTAATCTTCTTTCCACATAAGGCTTCTAGTTTTTTGGGTACAAGTGTACTCTGATTATCTCCAGTTCCCAAACAGTTACTGTAGTTCATTCCAAATACAAACACCTAGAAAACAAATCATTTTGTCTGAGTCATCTGGCCTAAAGTTACATTAAAGACTCTCTTTTTCAGTAAGGAAGTAAGACATGCTCAAGGTCTGTTTGACACTTGGGGAGGTAAGGAGAGACTAATAAGATAAAGTTTTTAAGAAAAATTCAGCCTCTGTTGACATTTGTTAAGTTTTACAATATTTGGCCATACTACAAAATTCAAAGAGAAGTAAGGGATGGAGGGGTGTTAAATCAAGAAGCTGAAAAAAAAAAAAAAGAGATTATATCAAAGGCAGTCTTCCTAAACTTCAGGTTCCTTTTAGCCCTCTCTTTTTCAAAGTGCATACTTTGCACTTTTTTACCCCTCTTCAAAGTTCAAAGCCCAACCCCAAAATAATCCCTAAAACTATACTCTAGGCTTGGAGGGAGTCTTACCTCATCGTTGTCAGTAACATACAGAGCTTCATTGCCTGAGGTGCCAAAGACGCACGCTTTCCGAATTGACGCAATTTCTTGAGGTGAGAGCAGAGTGAAGATTGGCCACTTTCCTACATCCACCATGACTCTGGTTTCAAACAATTCCTATAAATCAGCCGACATCTCCCCCCTACCAAACAGAAAGGTTCCAAGAAAAAAATAAACACCCATTAAACTAAATAAAAAAGACACTGTTAATAAAAGTTAACAAATGCTAATTCAAGACTAGACTACCTACCTTTGGTTAAATGGATCACACACTTCACCCAGCAATATGTCCAATCCTTCCTCCACCTTTGAACCTGGGCCTTTACATCTAAGGAGAGGAACAATGTGCTAGAATCAATTGCTTGTCTTCCCAGTCACAAGTCAGCACTTATCTGTGACCTGTATGCTTATATGCAACCAGACAGCAGGTAACGGAGGGAACGCACGCAAACTGGATGAAATTAGGGTCTCTCCTCAAGTATTTATCACACAATACTAGTGTGTCTAAGACAGTTAATTTCCTAGGAAAAATGTGTATGTATGTGTGACGTAAAAATCAGAACCACTATTTCTGTGACCCCACTGTTCACTATCATTCCCAGGATACACTGAAACATCCCACTCCTTGTAGAAAATCAATGCTACACTGAGCCACTGACGATTACAGCAATGTGTCATCCCTCAGACAGGCTGGAGTAGGACAAATATTAAGAAGCACTAGCCTAAGACTGACTGGATGAAACCATAAAAAAAAAAAAAGTACTTATACACTGCTGGTGGGAATGTGAAATGGTATAACCACTTTGAAAATCAATCTGGTGCTTCCTTAAAAAGCTAGAAATAGAACTATCATACGATCCAGCAATCCCACTCCTTGATAATCCTAGAGAAATCAGAGCCTTTACATGAACAGATATATGCACACACATGTTCACTGCAGCACTGTTTACAATAGCAAAAAGATGGAAGCAAACAAGGTGCCCATCAGCAAAAGAATGGATAAATTATGGTACATTCACACAATGGAATATTACACATCAATGAAGAACAATGATGAATCCACGGAACATTTCATAACATGGAGGAATCTGGAAGGCATTATGCTGCGTGAAATCAGTCAGCTGCAAAAGGACAAATATTGTATAAGACTACTATTATAAGAACTCAGGAAACAGTTTAAACAGAGAAGAAAATATCCTTTGATGGTTATGAGGCTCGGAAGGGAAGAAGGGAGGGAGGGAGAGGAGTTTTCACTAAATAGATAGTAGATCAGAACTATTTTAGGTGAAGGGAAAGACAACACACAATACAGGAGAGGTCAGCACAATTGGACTAAACCAAAAGCAAAGAAGTCTCCTGAATAAACCAAACACTTCAAAGGCCAGCATAGCAGGGGCAGGGGTTTGGGGACCATGGTTTCAGGGGATATCTAAGTCAATCAGCACAATAAAATCTATTAAGATAACATCCTGCATCCCACTTTGGAGAGTGGGGTCTGGGGTTTTAAATGCTAGCAAGCGGCCATCTAAGATGCATCAATTGGTCTCAACCCAAGTGGAGCAAAGAATGAAGAACATCAAAGACACAAGGTAATTATGAGCCCAAGAGACAGAAAGGGCCACGTAAACGAGAGACTACATCAGCCTGAGACCAGAAGAACTAGATGGTGCCCGGCTACAACCAATGACTGCCCTGACAGGGAACACAACAGAGAACCCCTAAGGGAGCAGGAGAGCGGTGGGATGCAGACCCCAAATTCTTGTAAAAAGCCCAGACTTAATAGTCTGACTGAGACTAGAAGGACCCCAGTGGTCACAGTCCCCAGACCTTCCGTTAGCCCAAGACAGGAACCATTCCCAAAGCCAGCTCTTCAGACAGGGATGGGACTGGACAATGGGACAGAAAATGATACTGGTAAAGAGTGAGCTTCTTGGATCAAGTAGACATATGAGACTATGTCGGCACCTCCTGTCTGGAGGGGAGATGGGAGGGCGGAGAGGGTCAGAAGCTGGCCAAGTGGACATGAAAATAGAGAGTGGAGGGAAGGAGTGTGCTGTCCCATTAAGGGGAAAGCAATGAGGAGTATATAGCAAGGTATGTATAAATTTTTGTATAAGAGACTGACTTGATTTGTCAACTTGCACTTAAAGCACGATAAAAAAAATTTTTTTAAAGTACTATACTTTAGTCCCAATTTCTATAGTCATATTTTCTACAGATAGACCATACTTCATTTCACATTGAAAAAAAGTTATTATATGAACAAGGATAAGACAATTCACCCTAATGTTGGCCTTAGAGCTGATGACTATAGCCTTCATGCAAGTCACAATTAGCTTAAACAGCACCCTTTAAAAAGTAGAGGAAGGTATACATTTCCATAAAGCTCTGAACTTTCACCCGGTTAAGGGGTTTTATGCAAAGAATCCTGGTCATGACTCCAATCCTTCTCAGGTTAAAAAGTATTTCAAGAAATTCCAGGGGGCTACAGAGCCAACCCTGTAGTGCCAAGTACATTTCCATTCTGGCACTCCCCTCTGGGAACAGAAATGGAACCAGTTGATAGATGCAACCTGGGTTTCCTAATGAGGTACAGAATCCTGAATTTCCTCCTTACCCACCTTCTAAGCTCTAAAAATAGCCGAGAGTGGAAGTTTCAAGCCCAGAGTCTATCTGCCTCCAGGCCCTGCAACACGTATAAAGAGAGCTTACAGGCTTGAGTATACTTAGCCAAAACCTCAGATTCCACCATCCAGAAAAGAGTTTTCCCATCAGCACCAACATGGGTAACAAGGATGAGCAGTCTATCAGCCCCGAGTATCATACCACATATTCATATGCATTGAACACCATCAGCTCAGGCTCTTCCCTATCACTCACAGCTGGACTGCTGGAATAGCATTTGAATGTTCAGACATGTGCACGTGCATGTATATGCTGGTCAGTATGTGTCTGTGTGTATACACGCCATGCGTGCATGTGTTGTTACATGCATGTGCACATGTGTCCGTGTGTGTGCTGGTGGAGCCAGGTAAAAGATTTGGAGGACAGTAAAAAAGCAATACATGAACATGGTAAGAAAAAAACGTATTTCAAATGGTACAAAAAGGTATAGGAAAGTTAGTCTCCCTACCATCCCTCCCTGACCCTCTCCTCAAAGACAACCACGGTTATTAGTTGTTTGTGATTCCTACCAGAGATGGTGTCTATTACACAGGCATTATATATACGTTACATTTGTCTGTGTGTATACCTATAAACAGAAACACAAAGGAAAGCTTCCATCCCCCAGTCCCCCATCCCCATTTTACAGTACATTTAGAAAGCATCCTGTATTAGCACATGAAGGCCTACTTAATCTCTTTTCAATAGTATTCCATTACATGGATTTAACGATCTGTTTTCTACTAAGAGACATCTGAGTCATTTCCAATCTTTTGCTAACATGAGCAATACTATAATGAATATCTTTGTATATTATATCTTTCTTCATACATAAATTTCTAAGACATATTCCTAGAAATGGAAATGCTGGGTCAAAGTCTAACAGCTATTTTAAGCTTTAATAGCTATTTCAAACTCTCCTCTAATGAAGTAGTAGCAATATGCAGAACAGCCACAGTTGTTCGCAGCACCTCTTCACTCACACCTTTGCCACACAGTATTTTCAGGGTACCTTGGCTTTGTTTAGACTTCCATTTCTCTTATTCTGAACAAGGCTGGGCATCATGTTAAAAAAAATCATAATAATACAAAAATAACAACTAATACTTACTGAGCACTCATTATGTGCCAAACACTGTTCGATACGCTTTACATTTATTAATTTATTTAATCCTCACTTTACAGATAAGGAAATGGAGGCAGAGAGATCTTTAAAACATGCTCAAGCTAGTAAGGGGCAGAGCCAGGATTTGAACCCAGGTATTCTGGAGCTGAAGCCCTGGTGGTGCAGTGGTGAAGAGACTGGCTGCTTAACCAAAAGGCTGGTAATTCTAATCTACCAGCCACTCCTTGGAAACCCTACGGAGCAGTTCTACTCTAACCTACAGGGTCGCTATGAGCCGGAATCGACTGGACAGCAATGGGTTAGGTTTAGTTATTCTGGAGGCAGAGTCTGCACATTTCATCACTCTGACTCAGATGTTTTAGAGGAGTCCCCGGGTGGCAAACATGGTTAAGCACTGGACTACTAACCAAAAGGTTGGCGGTGCAAACCTACCTAGAGACATCTCGAAGGCAGGCCTGGCAATCTGCTTTTGAAAGGTCACAGCCTTGAAAATCCTATGGAGTAGTTCTACTCTGCACACGTGGGGTCGCCATGAGTCGGAATCGACGAACTGACAACAATCTGGGGCAGAGTCTGCACTCTTTACCACTGTCTCAGCTGTTTTAGAGTCCATATGCCATGCTTTTTTGTAAAGCACCTATTTCTTTTCTACTGGTCTATTGTTATTTTTCTTGTTCTTGATTTTCAAGTGTTCTTTGTAGGGTAAGAAGATTATCCTAAATGGTTTTAGAAGTAAAACAAACAGATCCATCCCACACCCCCACCCAAATGGCCTGCCTTGTGCCTCTTACAAAACGGACAGGGAGAGGAGTCACAAGAGATCAAACAAGGTAAACAGTTAGATTTGAAGCAGGTAGATAAATTTCAAGAAAAATCCAGAAGCATTTATTATCCTAGAATATGGACCACATCAAAGTTAGTCTTCAAAATTCTTAATTTTATAAAATATAAAGTTAAATTACTCAAAATATAAGATTTATCACTTTTAAAATTATAACACAAAGGACTATTACCATTCAATGGTACTACTCTACCTCCCCCAAACCAAACCAAACCAAACCTGTTGCCTAAGAATCGATCTGCTCCATAGGGTTTCCAAGGCTGTAATCTTTACAAAAGCAGATTGCCACATCTTTCTCCCACGGATTGCTGCTGGGTTCGAACCACAGACCTTTCAGTTAACAGCGGAGCATTTAACCACTGTGCCACCAGGGCTTCTTCCACCCTACCTAAAAAATTACTTTTAGCTCCTCAATCATCTCAATGTTTGTCAAAAAAAAAAAAAAACCTGAAATATAAACCCTGGTCCTTTTGGAAAACGCAGGGGATCTTGTCTGAGATTTTACTTTCAAAGTTTAAAATCATAAAATCTTCAAGCTAAAAGTGAATTTAATAATCACTTAATCCAGCTTTCTCATTTTACAAAAGATGACGAGCTTTGACCACAAATACCTAGCTAATTAGGAGCAGACTCTAGACTTCCAAGTCTTCCAACCTGACTTCTCCAAACTGTTTTCTTATCTACTCCGAGATGAGGAGAATTTCACTATGATGGTTTATCATACAAATTGAGTTTTCCCGTTGTTAAATTACCTTAAGCTTTATTTTACAAAGTATCTCTCCAAAGACAACTTAAGTGTCAACACAGAAGCAGATCACATATTTTACATGCCCACACCCATCATAAAAGAAAAAAGCATCACCAATAACCTTGATAGAGTGGAAAGGGGAGTCCAGGGGCCTATGCTTTACTCCCTGCTTTACTTTTAATCAGTGTGAAACGCCACTTACGTCTTTGAGCCTGAGTTTCCCAAAAGTCTATTCCAGCTCTAAAAATCTATTATTTTATGTTCAAGGTGTAACTAAGACGCCATGAGGAATTCCTTGAACGTATGAGAACAAAAGGGCCGGTAATGATGACCAAGCAAGTAATGACTCCTAGCGATAAAATCAGGCAAAGTCAACAAATAGAGCAGGAATGAAGAAACTCATCATTACCAAGAACCTGCTTTGCCAGAGACCGTGTTATGTAATTTCATGTGCCTTATTTATTTAATCTTCACCATAATCTTGTAAGAGGGAGACTATATCCATGTGCAACAGATGAGGAATGAGGCTCCAAAATGAAATGGCTTCCATGGTCATGTATCAGTAAGCGGCATTGCTGGGATTCAACCCCAGCCCCTCAGACCCTTCCTACACTGCCCCAACACTGCTTCTTACGGAGAACCTCAGTCCTGGCCTTTCAACAGCCAATCTCCTTCAAAATTACTTCCTTCCGACGTTATCTAATAACGTGCATCAGCATCTGCTTTTTAAGTGCTTCACATATAAAAAGTTTCTCCAAAAAAATGTCTTCCTCAAAATGACTCCACGTAGATATGCCTGGTTAAACCTCAGGAATGTTACTCATTCGCTCTTCCAACAACCACTGGGAGACAGGCCTTGAGAAAAAATGTAGCCTTTGGTCTCAGGGAGCTCACAATACTACCATGTGCATCCTTGGGCCACAGACTGTGAAGAAAGTCGGTCTTCATTAGACTGTACTCAACCTGGGCAGCCATGACATGAACAGGTACCCTCAGAATTCAGACACGTTCTCCAAGAGGTTCTGTGGGATAATTAAAAACCCTAGGATATGCTATGTGCTGTAGAGAACAACAGATCAGAGGCCTGGGCAGCACAGTAGAAACGCAAATATCCCCGAATCTTCTAATTAACTCAAAATTGCCATCACCATCATCACAGACAGAATTACTGTGGGGAGATGTTTAATTACTTCATTTTCCTAGGGGCAATACTATGCTATGCCATTATTAAAAAAAAACTAAGTGCCATAATTCTATAACTTCAAGGAGTTTGAACTCTGTCATAAATTGTTTCAACCTCTATCATAAAATTATAGTGTATATACTATTAATTCAATATGCTAAAGCAGGTAGAACCATTAAAAATTAACTAGTATTTAGCTTGAGAATAAAAAAAATTAGCTAGTATTTAATTTGTTATGAAACCTACATCGGATGTAACTCTGTGGCCAACAATGGCTCATAAACACAAAGACCTACCAAAGGAAGAGCAACATTAGTTAGGGTACCTCTGATGACTTGTAACATCTACTGAATTGGTCTAAACATGAAATAAAATTATTAACAGTTTTGTTCTAATCACATGGATTTCATTTTAAAGGAACTGTAAATACAGTTCAAATAAATTTCATATAAATCATCATACCAGAGATTGCCTCAAATAGGTGTCATGGATTGAACTGTGTCCCCCTAAAATGTGTGTCAACTTGGCTAGGCCATGATTCCCAGTATTGTGTGGTCATCCACCATTTTGTCATCTGATGTGATCTTCGTATGTGTTGTAAATCCTACCCTTATCATGTTAATGAAGCAGGATTAGAGGCAGTTATGTTAATGAGGCAGGACTCAATCTATAAAATTAGGTTTTGTCTTAAATCAATCTCTTTTGAGATATAAAAGAGAAAAGCAAGCAGAGAGAAGGGGGACCTCATACCACCAAGAAACAAGAGCCAGGAGAATAACGTCGTCCTTTGGACCCAGGTCTCTGTGGTGAGAAGCTCCGTGGCCAGGTAAGATTGATGACAAGGACCTTTCCTCAGAGCCGACAGAGAGACAAAGCCTTCCCCTGAGGCTGGCACACCCAGAGTTTGGATTTCTAACCTCCCAAACTGTGAGAGAATAAATTTCTCTTTGTTAAAGCCACCCACTTGTGGTATTTGTTACAGCGGCACTAGATAACTAAGACACCTGGCCTGCTCAACCTAGGCCACCATGATAGGCACGTACCTTGGCAAGTATTGAGCAGAGCTAACTATCCTAAGACAGGTAACCCAAAGTTGTCCCTAATTATGTTGCTATGCATTCCCCAAGTCATAACCACCCCCAAGGGAAGCATCTCAAGGGAAGGTGCTAATAAAAAGCATAACGCAGATAAACTATGTGCTTCTTCCCAAGTCAAAACAAAATGAAACAAAAAACAAATGTACCCTGTAAGGCTTAGGTATACTATAGAACAACATGTATTATATGATTTAATTTTTTTAAAGTATACCGAATACAGAAAAGGAGCCCGGGTGGTGCAGTGGTTAAAGCAATGGACCGCTAACTGAAAGGTTGGTGGTTCGAAACCACCAGCAGCTCCTCGGGAGAAAGATACGGCAGTCTGCTTCTGCAGAGATTAACAGCCTTAGAAACCCTATGGAGTCGCTATGAGTCAGAACTGATTCAACGGCACTGGGTTTGGTTTTTCTGGGTATATAGAAAGGAATCCTCGTGGCACAGTGGATAAGAGTTTGGCTGCTAACCAAAAGGTCAGCAGTTCGAATCCACCAGCCACTCCTTGGAAACCCTGTGGAGCAGCTCTACTCTGTCCTACAGGGTCGCTGTGAGTTGGAATCGCCTCAACAACAATGAGTTTGGTCTGTACACAAGAAAAGAATCTATATATACACCAAAGTATCTCTCTGAAGAGATTACAGGTGACTTATTTTTTTTTTAATATATTCCCATATTTCTAAAACGAACACTTTGCAAAAAACCACACACATATTTTAAATAGATAAAACAGCTTAGTTGTTTTAATTATGTATTACCTACCAAGCTGTACAAGCTGTTAAGGTTTAGGATGTATTCTTGCCTTAAGTTCACAACATAAGGTGATGGAATGTTTCAAGCAAAATCTGTAAAATAAATTATCAATATAAAATTAAATGTAGAAGGGTTTCAGTCCTCAAAAATATTTCTGGAAAAGTATAATCACACTTCATTAATTCTGTCTCGGGAAGGCAAATTCAGATTAGAAAAAATTCTGAATGGTACATTTCTAAAAGAAATGAGTTTCCCTGGAGGAGGCCCTCCCAGGACTTGCTTGATAATCATAAAAATGGTGAGTTTGTAATTAGCAGGTCGCTTACATGTAAACAGTTACTTCTGAAGTACTTCAGTAAGATACTAATTTTCTTTTCTTCCACTGTTTTGCTTAGGCAAGTCTGTCATAAACAGCACTGATGTTCAGGCTGAATTATCACTCACTGTGCATAACTGGATGAATCCATGATTTTTTTAACGTACAGAGATAAAGTGAGGGTAGAAAAGCAGAGAAGAGAAATGTAAGCAAGTTTTATGTACCAGAGGTCAGAAAAGGGTTTAACAGCCTCACAGGATACTATGCCAACCCACTTATATCTTCGTATTTTCCTGGCACTTCAAAATATATCCTGAATCACCACTGAACTTATTCTGCATCTATGACTACAGATCAATATATTTTCTGAAAAAGCTTTTGCTAGCTACTGGCACTGTTTCTTGAAGAACTTGTGGCAAGGGGAAAAAGGTTATTTTATTTTATTTTACTTCACACTCTGAAAGCAATTCCATCAGGAGGACAAACATAGACCTTCCAATTTTAGAATTTCACATTGAGAACTGGAGGCCTGAAGAGGTAATGTGCCAACCAGTCCTCTGCTTCCTCTCAAAGCACAATTATTTTCCCTTCCCCTAAAAGCCACCTATTCGGGAGGAGTGGAGGAGGGTTTTATTTTACTGATTTAGCAAAAGATATATTTGAATATGTTTATAGAGTTTGAAAAATAACAGGAAATGGAGAGAAACAGTACCAGATAACTTTGTTTTTAATGCAATAACGGTCTCAAAATTAAACAATACTGGATTTAGGGGGAGCACTGGCGGCATCGTGGTTAAGAGCTTGGTTGCTAACCAAAAGATTGGCAGTTCGAATCCACCAACTGCTCCTTGGAAACCCTCTGGGGTAGCTCTGCTCTGTCCTATAAGGTTGCTATGAGTTAGAATCGACTTGATGGCAATGGATTTGGAATTCAGGGCTGACCTATAAGCATGTGGCTTCCACACAGACCTTTAAAAAAAGTAGACCCCTACTCTAACCAGAACGTATATGGCACAAAAAAAGACTGATAAGACCAATGGGACTTTACACCTCTGGGCTTTCCAAGGAAAAGAGGTCGGAACAGAGCAAGCAACCCTTCAGAACTAGTCAGCACCAAATTCTGACTCTTCTGGAGTCAATCTTGGGGCATAAAGTGAGCTTGTATCATTCTTTATCACGGAAGCTGATACTCTCCCAGGTAACAAGCACTGTGAATGCTGGAAGAATCCAACCCTGGTGGCATGGTGGTTAAGACCCATAGCTGCTAACCAAAAAGTCGGCAGTTCGAACCCACCAGGTGCTCCTTGGAAACCCTACGGGGAAGTTCTACTCTGTCCTATAGGGTCACTATGAGTTGGAATCGACTCAACAGCAATGGGTTTGGTTTTTTTTATATACATGCTTAACAAATTTGCAAAATGATTTTTAAATTGCAAAAAAATAACCGAATTAAAGCATTACACTATACTGAAGATGCTTAATAGGGGCTTCTCTAATTTCAGAAACAGGATGGATAATGATTTCAGTTATCTGAATTGCTAAGCTGCCTTATAATAGGAATTTATTTATTTATACTTAATAAGACACCTTACAAAAAAAAGCACTACTGGATGATAACATGAACGAAATAATAGATTTTCATTCTTCTTCTGACACTGATCCAAGATACCAAGTTTGGTGACATCGTAAAGAGCAATACACTGAAGGTCCCTGCCTTTGGGCAGCATAAGGCCTAACAGAAAGCCAGATCCTAAGTAACTGGAAACCTGGAATGCAAATATAAGTGGATAACTAAAAAACAAGATACAATATGTAGTCATGATATGTGTCAAGGTATAAATAAAAAAATACGTATAAAACAGTTGTAACTACATAAAAATTATACAGCCCAGGAAACTGTTATCTAAAATCCCAGAAACTATATTCTCTATTCTAGCAGATTATAAAACGTAAGCGTTTCCTTAGTGAAGGGCATTCAGTTTCTCAGAACAGCATGTGTTTTTCATAGCCTTTGTCTTTTTTTCTTTTAAACCATCAAAGTTTCCATTTATGTGTGTGGCCACATTTCTCTATATTGACTGCATTACACCTACTCCTCACTTATTGTCTTGTTACCCAACATGTCACATTTACACACTACTAAAAACCTACTATCCAACTATTTTGCACATTTATGACCCCACTGACCAGCACACCCGCCCCAGCGCTCCGCCAGGGCACGCAGAGCAAGGAGCAGTGCCTTCCTGGGGTATTTAGCCCCACTCTGGAACCCGTGGGGCACCCGACACTCCAGTCCTCTCCTCTCTCTCCTGGCCTGCCCACCCTCTGCCCCTACACTTGCCTCGCACGCAGTTGGGCACTAGGAGCGGAGCCCAGGCAGCAGGCAGTGTTCAACCCTGAGGAGCTAACCCCCTGGCTGAGCCCATTGTGCACCACCCACTCCACGCCACCCCAGTTCCCCCACCAAGTGCACCGCAGAACCCAAGCTGGGTGGCTGAGGACACCCAGCCAGCAGCCCACAGTGTGGATTCAGATTCTGGGCAGCAGAGCAAGGGCAAGTCCATGGCCGGTGCAGGTAAGAGGGGCCGTGACTGCCCAGCTGGGAAGGCTGGGGCCAGGGCTGGGCCAGGGAGAAGGCGAGACCAGGGCAGGAAACAGCAGGTATTCCAGTTAACACCAATTTTCACATAATGACCTGGTCTTTGGAACCTAACTATGTCACTAAGTGAGGAGTGGGTGTATATTTTCATTCTATGCAAACTTGCCAACAGACAATTCTAACATTTTAGGTAAGTTTTTGGGGTACAACTTTACGACTTGCTATGTCATATATCTATGCCAAAAGCAATTTAAAAAACCTCTCAAATTTCAGAAGTGTCAAACATTGCTCTTATAATCTCTTCCATACTTAACTCTGATGAGCTTTTTCAGACTGAGCATATGCTATGCCTCCGATTTAAACACCAAATGTATCTTAAAGGTTGAGACAAGCCTCTAATATAATTTTTAATAAAATTTAGTTTGAGGCTTATTCTATCTTGAAATGATTTCACCCATTCTATGGACTAAGTACTGCAAATAGGAAGCAAAGTTTCAGAGAGGTACGGAGACAGTGATGGTGCCACAGCACCAGCTGCTAGGACGATTGCCATACACTTCTCTTTTCTATAAGCTTACGTACTACAAGAATAAAAAGGAAAGAAAGTCTTGAATGCTTAGCAACTTCTACCATGACTAAGGAGCTCCACCAAAAAACAAAAACCCCACTGCTGTCAAGTCAATTCCTACTCACAGTGACCCTGTAAGACAGAGGAGAACTGCCGGATAGGGTTTCCAAGGAGTGACTGGTGGATTCGAACTGCCAACCTTTCGGTTAGCAGATCATCTCTTAACCACTGTGCCACCAGGGCTCCAAGAGGCTCTGAGAATGTAGCATTCTCCAGAACAGTTTATTGCCACCCTTCAGGAAAAGGCAGCAGAAGCCACCTGTACAGGTGACTGAAAGTAACCCTCCTACTTTCCTTTAAAGAACAGCATGACCATTGTCAGATGTCCTAACACTGACTGTGACTGCCTTTTTCTCATCACTTGTTCAAATTCATCACTCATTTGAGAGTCAAAAGTAAGGTCCTACAACTGCCACTTCCCAATTGCCATTAAGTTGCTTGACTTGAAGCACAACCTGCAACAACAATCCATCATTCATTCTTATTTCATTGCACAGAAACTTTAGGCAATTCTAGGATATATGTAATCTGACGGCTCATTGCAAGTGAAGAAATAATTCTACTGAAGTCATGCACTCAGGTTAGACAAGCAAACAACTCGAGTGGCAATAGTACTGGCAGCAAAAACTAACATATCCTGGGATGTGAAGCTCTGATTTTATAAAAGTACTGCTTTTTACAGGACAGTTCTATTTTCAAAAAGAAACCTTCTCAATGATTAGTAATAGTTTTTCTATAGTTTTGTTCTTCGATGCACCCAACAACACCCACTGTCGCTGAGTCAACTTCAACTGATACTGACCCTATAGGACAGGGTAGAACAGCCCCACAGGGTTTCCAAGACTGTAAATCTTTACTAGAGCAGACTGCCACATACTTCTTCTGAGGAACAGCTCGTGTGTTTGAATCATCAACTTTCCTGTTAGCTGCTGAGTGCTTAACCACTGTACCACCAGGGTTCCTCACCAAACACAAAAGGCTTTACAAAATAGACCCCCCCCCCCAAAAAAAAAGGATGGGTCAAAAGGGTGAAGAAATAGAACATAATAATATTTCATTTTTATTTTTCTAATGAAGTCAAGGCTGCAATTGAGAGGTCCAAGTTCAAATCTATTTATGGTATCATGAATCTCATGTATGTGGCAGTCTCAAAAATGATTTCTTCTACTCCTCTCCCAAAAAAAAAACCAAACCCATTGCTGTCGAGTCAATTCCAACTCATAGCGACACTACAGAACAGAGTAGAACTGCCCCATAGGGCTTCCAAGGGGCATCTGGTAGATTCAAACTGCCAACCTTTTGGTTAGCAGCCAAGCTCTTAACCACTATGCCACCAGGGCTCCCTACTTCCTTCTAGCTGCATGAAAAGTATCCACTGTACCCCGCCATGGCCTAAAGCAAACTAAAATTCCAACCATGGACAGCTAGCTAGAACTACACTCTTTATTCAAAAATATTTACTGGGTATCCTCTAGGTAAATGATACAGAGCCAACACCAACTCCAGCAGAACTTACGTGAGGGAGATCTAGACACAGAAACAGATGCTCACAACAGGGTGGTCAGTGTTCTCATGCGGACACTCAGATATTATGGAAGCACCAAAATTGGAAAGTGGCAACTACCTGAGTAGAAGGCAGGCACCTGAACAGTGAGCAAAGGCCAGGTAAAGGTCTGGAGGAGAAAGAGAGAGAATACAGCAAGGTGAAGGAACCAGAAAATTTGCCGTAACGCACAAGGCAAAGGCAGAGGTGATAGTGAATGACAACGAAAGAAAAGCTGGCGTCAGATTATATGTTCAAACCAAAAAGTTTGGACTTTAGTCAAAGAGCAATATGCAATCAATGAAGGGTCTTAAGCAGGGAAGTGGCATGATCAGACGAATCAATTTGAAAGATTTTTTCAGCTGAATTGTAGAAACTAGATGGTGGTGAAGAGACAGTGTTTAGAGGGAGGCTAAGATGGTTACAGTAATCCAGAAAAGAAAGGATGGAAGCCTACACCGGGGAAACAGAAATAGAAAAACTGGTTGAGGGACAGATTCAGAAGGATTCTGTGACTGAATTAAAGGAGGAGGAGGAGAGCTAGATCGGGGAAAAGGCAGAGCCAAGGGTTTTACCAAGAAGTTCTGCTTGAACAAGTGAGTCCCTGATGACTCCACTCACTCTAACAGAGCACAGCCGGCTCTGAGGAAGACAAGGGGTTCTACTTTGGACGTTTGAAGTTGTAGGTACCTGTGGAATATCAAAGTGGCTATGTCGAACAAACAGACATAAATCTGAAGCTTAAGAAATGGGTCTGGATTGGATATATGGAAATTGGGCATGGGTGAGATCACCCAGGGAAAGAAACGTAGCGTAAGAAGAGAAGAGCATCCTGGACAGAACCCTATGGAACTCCAGCAGTAATGTGATAGCAAGTACCCTACAGAGACTGTGAAGGAGCAGACATGACCAGGGAGGAAGAAGACCAGAAGACTACAGTGTCACAGACACCTAGGGATGTGAGCATCACAAGGAGGAGGTACTGTCAGTGCCAAATGGTGCTAAGAGCTCAAACAAGGACTGAAAAACATTCATTAGATTTTTTCATCAGTTTAACAATTTCTACATGTACAATTCCATGACACTGAGTCCATTAGACTTAAGAAGGAGGACTATTGTGACCTTAAAAAGAAGAGGCTCAGTGAGATTGTAAGCAGAAGCAGCCAGATCTGCAGCCGGTGGTGGAGCGTGTGAAAGGTGAGGAAAAGGAAACAATGAGTACAGACAGCCTGTTCAAGAAGTCTGACTGTGAAGTCAAAACAAATAGGATAACACTCATAGAATGACATGGAATTGAGGAACAAATCTGGGGTAGTCTTTTCATTTTAAACATGCTAGAGACTTGAACATGTTGAATGGGAACGCACCAGTAGAGACAGAAAGGTAAAAGAGAGACCATAATCAATGAAATGAGATTCCTGAGGATGTACCCAGGAATGGGATCTGAAGCAGAGGTGTAAGACAAGCTGCAGAAAGGGGGAAAGTCACATCTTCCACTTTAACACAAGAAAGGGAAAAGCATTCTGTCTCTGTAGATTTGCCTTGCCTACTCCAGACATCTCATATAAATAGAATCATAAAATATGTGGCCTTTTATATCTTGCTTCTTTCACTTAGCATAATGTTTTCAAGGTTCACCCACGTTGTCGCATGTATCAGTGCTTCATTCCTTTTTATGGATGATGACTATTCCATTGTTATGGATATATTTTGTTTATCCAATCACCAGTTGATAAATATCTGGGTTGCTTCCCCTTTTTGGCTATTATGAATAATGCTGCCATAAACTTCCGTGTACAAGTTTTTGAATGGACATATGTTATCAATTCTCTTGGATATACACACCTACAATTGCTAGGTCATATGGTAATTCCAAGGAGCCCTGGTGACACAATGGTTAAGTGCTCGGCTACTAACTAAAAGGTTGGTGGTTCTTAATCTACCAGCAGCTCCGTGAGAGAAAAGACCTGGCAACCTGCTCCTGTAAAGATGGCAGCTTAGGACACCCTATGGGGCCGTTCTACTCTGTCCTATAGGGTCACTCTGAGTCATAGTAACTCTATGTTTAACTTCTGAAGAACTGCCAAACTGTCTTCCAAAGAAGCTGCACAATTTTGCATTCTTACCAACAGTGTATGAGGGTTTTAATTTTTCCACATCCTTGTCAACACTTGTTATTGTCTGTCTTTTTTAATTACTGCCAACCTAGTGGGTGTGAAGTGGTACCTCATTATGGTTTTGACTTGTATTTGGGGGCATTATCTTCTGGTGTCCTCTATGTTTTCCTTAAGAGGAAAGGTTTTCTGATGAGACAGTGATAAGAGGTAAGATGTTTAAGAGTGGAGAAGCTTGAAGCCAGGGAGAATGGGGAAATGCACTTACAGAGAAACACAGCAAGATGGTAAGGTATAGACCAGTGACAGTTGGAGGCTATCGTTTATAAAGGCACTGTTTTGTCTGATCTGAGACTTTCTTCTGCAGGAAAGAGGTTTTTGTTCTTCTTAAGAAAAAGAAAAAAAAAGCTGATTCTAACTAGAATTGGAAGAGGAAGCTGCTAAGAGGATTTTCTCATTTAAAGACAATGACAGAAGAAATCCTAACAATCCAGTGTTTTGCTTAAAGTCTTGCAACATATACATTAGAATGACAATTTGCTTAAGAGTCACTCTCCTTGACGTTGAGAACAAAGAATTTTTCATACATCCCTGCATCTCTGCTTACATCATCAGGGGTATTTTAAGGATTTATACTGAAATCATGGTACTAATCCAATTAAACGACAAACAGCAAGAGAGAGACCACACATGTATCATATCAGTAATGTGCAGTTTCTTTAAAACGATTCATATAATCATGCCACAAGGTGTTAAGGCTGGTAACAACCACATCCAAAAACCAAACCCTGTGCCGTTGAGTCGATTCCGACTCATAGCGACCCTACAGGACAGAGTAGAACTGCCCCAGAGAGTTTCCAAGGAGCGCCTGGCGGATTTGAACTGCCGACCCTTTGGTTAGCAGCTGTAGCACAAAACCACTACGCCACCAGGATTTCCAACAACCACATATACAAATAATAACCAATTACACAAAAGGAAATGATTTAACAAGTCACCTTGTAGAATATTAGATATAGTCTTCAGTTTAACTAGTAAGTACATTCCTATGCGACATGAAGTAAAGGGTTAATTAAGTTAGAGATTTATCTTTTAAGCATGCTATGGCATATGTTGACCATACTTTTGTGCTCACAGTTCCTATCTTAGGACCGACTTATAGGTGACCCAGATTTAGTCCAAGGATTTTACAGCACGAAAGGGCTGTGTTGTTTCAGTTATCTATTGTTGCATAACATGCCATCCCAAAACTTAGTGGCTTAAAACAACAGCAATATTTCTCTTGATTCTGTTTTGACTGGACTCGGGCACTGGGATTTTGACTAGA
Source organism: Elephas maximus indicus (assembly GCF_024166365.1). Taxonomy (NCBI): domain Eukaryota; kingdom Metazoa; phylum Chordata; class Mammalia; order Proboscidea; family Elephantidae; genus Elephas; species Elephas maximus. The sequence goes on along the minus strand of NC_064832.1, from coordinate 28,967,565 downwards.
GTGAATCAAGCCTCACCCACATATCTGGGACACTCCTCCAAGCGGCCTCCCTTTCTCCACGAAGGCTAGCCCAAGGTTCTATACATGCTGATTGGCTCCTAAGAGAGTGAAAGCTAAAGCCATGCCTCTTAAGGACTGCGTCTAGAACTGACACAGCATCTGCCACCATTCTACTGGTCAACACAAATCACAGTAAACGGAGCAGAAAGACTCCGCCTCTTGATGGGAAGAGTGGCAGATGAGTACAGGGATGGGAGGAACTGCTGGAGGCCAACTCTGGAGACAGTCTACCACAGCTGTAAACAATACTACTGGATGTTTCTACCACGCCACTTCAGTTCAGGTGTGAATGCCTGAGAAGAAATACTTTATTTCCAAAAGTAGAACTTTTTCTTAAGCATCAAAAAGAATATCCTGTGGAATGCTAATCTCAGAAAAGGCATGGAATCTTCTTCTCTGGGACTGTAGGAAGGGCAGACACGATCTTTTGGGAATGGTCTAGTATAGCCTTACCTGGAAAGATGAATTTCATGTAGTCATTTCCCACCCTACAATTTGTCATGTATGGATAAGTATGATCTCATTTTTTAAAAAGTGTACCTAATGCTCAAAAATATAGAGGCTTTACAGGTCCTAGCCATTTGAACTCTTGCTATCTGAACCCTTATCTGAATCAAATACATTTGGATAAATTCCTCATTCCTAAATCCTTGCTACATGCTCTCCTAGACTCAGGAATGTGCTAGATTTGGATATCACAGTATCTCTTACAATCTGAAATCGCACTATCTGAAGCCAGGAACACAATTAATTTATATAGAAAAAATTGCTTATACCCCAAACAGTGCTATCTTTAGGGGGTAAAATTATAGATGATGCACATCCTTCCTTATGCTTGGCTGTATTTTCTAAATTCTCTTCCAAGTTTTGCTTGCAAAATATTAAAAAGTCTATACTGTGGACTTAATATACTACTTGGAACAATTTTAAAAAACTAAGTCTAACACCCTACACCAAAGGACACAAACAGATTGAAAGGGAAAGGATGGAAAATATATTCCATGCAAATAATAACAAAAGAGAGCTGGGATGGCAATCTTAATATCAGACAAAGTAGACTTTAAGGTAAAGTCTGTTAGAAGGGATAAAGATGGACAGTATATGGTGACAAATGAGTCAATTCATCAAGAAGATTTAACAACTGTAAATATATATGCACCCAACATCAGAGCACCTAAATATATGAACCAAACACTGATATAACGGAATAAAGAAACAGACAACACTAAGTGACAGCTGGAGCCTTTAACACACCACTTTCACTACTAGACAGAACATGGAGAAAGAAGGTCAACAAGGAAAGAGGGGGCCTGAATGACACTATAAACCAACTACACTTAACAAAAGCACATTCTACCCCAGTGCACATGGATCATTCTCCAGGGCAGACCACAAGTTAGGTCATCAAACAAGTCTTGATAAATTTAAAAAGACTGAAATCAGAGTAATTTCTCTGACTACAATGGAGTGAAACTAGAAATCAGGAACAGGAAAAAAAAAACTGGAAAAATACAAACATATGGAATTAAACAACACATTATTAAACTATCAGTGAAGTTAAAAGATAAATCACAAATTAACCCACTGCCGTTGAGTCGATTCGGACAAAACTCAAAGGGGCAGTTCTACTCTGTCCTATAGGGTCGCTATGAGAAGATGAGATGAATCACAAATTACTCAGAATCAAATGAAAATGAAAGCACAACATACCAAAACTTATAGGATTCAGAGAAGACAGCACTCAGAAACTTATAGCAATAAACGCCTACATGAAAAAAAGAAAAAAGATCTCAAATCAGCAGCCTAACTCTACAACTTTAGGCACTAGAAAGATAAAAGCAAACTAAGCCTAAACCTACCCAAAGGAAGGAAATAACAAAGATCAGAACAGAAATAAATGAAAGAGAATACAGAAAAACAATAGCATCAACAAAACCAGAAGTTGGTTCTTTGAAAACATCAACAAATTTGACAAACCTTTAGCTAGACTGACAAAGAAAAAAAGACAAAAGATGCAAATACCCAAATAAGAGATGAAAATGGAGATATTACAACTGACCTGACAGAAATAAAAAGACTTATGACAAACTACTACAAACAACTACATACCAACAAACTGGATAATCTAGACAAAATGGACAAATTCTTAAAAGAACACAACCTACCTACAGTGACTCAAGAGGAAATAGAAAGTCTCAAATGACCGACAATAAGTAAACAGATTGAATCAGTCATCAAAAATCTCCCAATAAAAAAAAGTCCTGGACGAGATGGCTTCAATGGGGAATTCTACCAAATATTTAAAGAAGAATTAACACCAAGCCTGTTTAAACTTTCCCAAAACACAAAGAAGAAATGAATACTCCCTCATTCATTCTAAGAAGCAAACATAAGCCTAATACCAAAACAAGACAAAGACACCGCAAGAAAAGAAAACTACAGGTCAATATCCCTTGTGAATACAGATGCAAAAATTCTCAACAAAATACTAACGGACAGAATCCAACAGCATATTAAAAGAGTCATATACCATGGCCAAGTGGGATTAATTTCAGGAATACAGGGATGTTCAACAACAAAAAAATTAATAAATGTAATACACTACATCTATTGAACAAAGGAAAGGAACCACATGATCATCTTTACTGATGAAGAAAAGGCATTTGATAAAATCCAATATCCTTTCTTGATGAAAACCCTCAACAAGATTAGAAAAGAAGGTTAAGTTCCTCAATATGACTCAGGGCATATATGAAAACCCAACAACGAATGTTATACTTAATGGAGAAAGATGGAGAGCTTTCCCCTTGATATCAGGAACAAGGGTGCCCACTCTCATCACTTCTATTCAATATTGTATTATAAGTCTAGTCAGAGCAATAAGACAAGAAAAAGAAATAAAAGGTATCCAGATTAGAAAACAACTAAATTTATCTCTATTCACAGACGACATGAGCCTATATGTAAAAAAATCCCAAAGAGTCCACGTGAAAACTTCTAGAGCTAATAGAAAAATTTAGCAAAGTTGCAGGGTACAAGGTCAACAAACAAAAATCATTTGGGATTCCACACACCAGCAAGGAGAAATCTGAAAGGGAAATCAGGAAAACAATTCCATTCACAATAGCATCGAAGAATAAAATACCAAGGGATAAATTTAACCAGAGATGTGAAAGACTTACACAAAGAAAATTATAAAACACTGCTGCAAGAGATTAGAGGAGACTTAAATAAATGGAAAGATGTCCTGTGTTCATGGATTGGAAGACTTAATATTGTTAAAATGTCAACAATACTCAAAGCAACCTACAGATTCAACACAATCCTAGTCAAATTCCAAGTCTTTTTTACAGAAATAGAAGAACCAATCCTGAGCTTAATATGGAATAGCAAGAGGCCTTGAATTGCTAAAGCAATTTTGAAGAAAAAGAATAAGCATGAGGACTTACACTTCCTCATTTCAAAACATATTACAAAGCTACAGTAAGCAAAACAGCCTAGTACTGATATAATAATAGACACATATACCAATGGAACTGAAAGGACAGTCCAGAAGTAAATCCATACATCTATGGTCCACTGATTTTTTAAAAGGGCGCTAAGTTCATTCAATGGGGAAACAAGAGTCTCTTCAATAAATGGCGCTGGGAAAACTGGATTTCCACATGCAGACAAATGAAAGAGGAACCATGCCTCACAATATACACAAAAACAAATTTAAAACGGATTAAGACACAAGTGTGCAAACTCCAATGATAAAACTCATAAAAGAAAATTCAGGGGCATGAGATAGAACTAACATGGCACCCTAGACAGATGCATCATGCTGTCCCTCTTCAGCAAAGACTCAAAACACTAAGTAAAACAGATACAAACATCAATCCTGGAACCTTAAGCTTCAAATGAAGGGATAAAGAACTAGGTCAAACACTGAATGGAAGAAGAAAATGGAGGCAAATAAAAAACAGGGAGAAATACAGAGTGGAGGTCCCCTGCTGACTAAAAAAAGCACAGTATTACCGTCTTGAAGCACAGCTAGTAATTACCCCGGACAGGGAATACAAGAAGACCACTTAACAGAGCTCCCAAAGAAGAGACAGAGCACCTGATAACCAGAGAAACATGCTTTCCCACTCCTCACCCTTCTGCCCAGTAAATCACCTCCATCCCTTCCCAATCAGCCACACTGCCTTGGACAGCGAGCTACTGGTCTGCTGCCAACTCAAGTCCACTCTGCCCCCACCCACCTGCTTCTGCTGTGCCATTTTCCATCTTCCTTTTCTTTCTTCCTCCTACCTAGCCCCGTACGCCACACTCACCCCTTCCCAATGGGCCATGCCACACCACTCAGCTAGAGACCTACCAGCCCACCGCCAGCCCGGGTCAGCCCTGCCCCCACCTGCTGACTCCTGCTGTGCCATTTTTTCCCCCTTTCCTCCTTTTCTTTTTCCTTCCCACCTAGCCTTGTACACCACTAGGCCACACCGTGCAACTTTGGCTAGAGAGCCACTGGTCCATCACCACCCCAGGTGTGCCCTGCCCCCACCCATCAGCTCCTACCATGTCATTTTTTTTTTTTTTTACTTTTTTCCCTTTCTTCCTGTTCCTTCTCTCTCCTACGTGGCCCTGTATATCTCCTCTACCCCTTCCTGACAGGCCACGCCACACCATCGTGATTCGAGAGCCACCGGCTGCTACCACCTCAGGTTCCCCCTGCCACCACCTACCAACTCCCACCACACCATTTTTTTCTTCTCTTTCTTCCTTTTCTTTCTTCCTTCTACCTAGCCCCATACACTACCTCCCCCCATGCTACCAGGCCACACAGCACCGCTGCAGCTAAATTGGCACTGGCTAGGCGCTTTCTACCTACCACCTATGCCCTGCAGGCCACATTACAGCCCCTCCCGGAAGGCCCTAGGGCCACCCCCCACCCACTGGCTACCCTTTTTCTTTTCTTTGTCCCCTCTCCCAGCCCCGTAGGCCACACCCCCTTCCCGCTGGCCCTTTCCATGCTGCTGTGGCTAGAACATGCCTGGCTCAGGCCCACCACCAAATCAGGCCCACAATGCCCCTCCCTCCTGCCACTTGACCAGCTGCTGAATGAAGGGAAGGGAGCCTGGGCCATTCCCCGTCTGACATCCCCACCTAGCTGGAGAGGGGATCTAAATGCTGCAACACTGCTGGACCAGCATCAGGAGGCAGATAGAGCCCACCTAGTCTGCACTAAACCACCTCACCAAGTGAGCGTACAGTAAAGTGGATTCACCCTGCCTGCTGCTGCCCTGCTCACCCAGTAAAGGTGTTGAGACTATCGTGCCCACAGACAAGCAAGCAGCAAAGCATGCCTGGCCCAACTGCCCTGACATATCAAAACAAAACAAAGAAGCAGGGTGAAGCAAACATACAATCAATAAATTAAAAAAAATAATGCCTTAATGGCTCAGAAGCAGCAGATATCAAAACATATTAAAAAAAAAAACAGGAGAAGATGGCTCCAGCAAGTGACCAAAATAAGAATCAAATGAACTTCCAGAAGAAGAAAAGGCATGGAGCTACCTGATACAGAATTCAAAAGACTAATACGCAGGGCTCTCCAAGAGATTAGGAAAGAGATCAAGAAAAACAGACAAAAGGAAGGAAAAAATAATCAAAATCATGGAAACCAAACAAAATCAGTGAAAACATATCCAAAATCAAGGAAAATACAGACAAGGCAATAGGAGAATTCAAGAAAATAAAACAAGAACAAAACGTCAAAATAAATACATACAAAAACTGCCGCTAGAAATCTAAAGGATAAACAACAAAATTTCAGAAATGGACAACTCAATAGGAGGTTTAAGGAACAAATCTGAAACAATGGAAGACATAATCAGTGAGACTGAAGACAAATACATGAACATTACTTTGTTTGAGGAAAAATCAGAGAAAAGAATGAAGAAAACCTAAGAATTATGAGAGACACAATCAAGAGCAAAAATCTGCATGTAACTGAAGTTCCAGAACAGGGGGAGAAAATGGAAAAAACAGAGAAGAAGGCTGAAGATTTGCTGGCAGCAAACGTCCCAAATATCATGAAAGTCAAAAAGGTGGCCATCCAAGAAGCTCAACACTCAACAAACCCCATATAGGATAGACCCCCACAAGAAAGTCACCAAGACATATCATAATCATACTTGCCAAAACTAAAGACAAAGAAAGAATCCTGAGAGTAGCTTGGGGAAAAAGAAAAGTCACAAAGGGAAAAGAATAAGACTCAACTCTGATTATTCAGAAGAAACTATGCAGGCAAGAAGGCAATGGGATGACTTCTATAAAAAGATTGAAAGAAAAAAAACTGCCCACCAAGAATAATTATCTTGCAAAACTCTCAAATACAATAGTGAAATTAGTACATTTCCAGAAACAGAAGTTAAGGGATTTTGTAAAAAACAAACCAAACATACAAGAAATATCAAAGGGAGTCCTTCAGTTAGAGAACCAACAACAACAAACAACAACGAGAGTCTAAAACACAGAATAAACTCACCACATACCAACTTAGGTAAAGAACTCTCAATAATAAAACAAAGCTAAAAGACTTAAAACAAGGAAACAAAGACATCAATCTGTAAATGATGGCAATAAAATAATAAAATCAACATAAAACAATAAAAGGTGAAATAAATGGTGGAAGCATAAAACTTCCAAATGGAGAAGAAGTCAAGGCCATACTAGGTAATAAAAGACTGGTTCAAACTTAGCAAGATAAGGGTAAATTTCAAGGTAACCACAAGGAAACTTAACAAGCCAACTCAACAGAATAAAAAAGAAAAACAAAGTCTCAGCAAACACAAAATCTGTAAAAACAAAAGAAAATACACAAACAAAAAGAGCTCAGCACAGAAAAGTAAGAGGAAAAAGAAAACGTTAGCGCCACACAAAAAGGCACAACAATATGACAGCAATAAACTCATACATGTTGATAATCACACTGACTGTAAATGGCTTAAACGAACCTGGAAAGAGACAGAGATTGGCAGAATGGATAAAAAAGCATGATCCACCAATATGCTGTGTACAAGAGACACACCTTAGACATAAAGACATAAATATATTAAAAATCAAAGGATGGAAAAAACACATCAACCAAACAATAACTAAAAAGGGGCAGGAGTGGTAATAGTAAACCTAAGATAAAACAGACTTCAGAAAAATCAACCATAAAAGACAAAGAAGGACATTACATAATGATTAAACTAAAAATCCACCAAGAAGACATAACCTTAATAAATATCGATGCACCCAACAACAGGGATCCAAAATACATAAAATAAATTCTAACAGCACCAAAAAGAGACAGTTCCACAATAATAGCAGAAGACTTCAACACACCACCCTCTGTAAAAAACAGAACATCTGAGAAAGAAACTCAACAAAGATACAGAAGATATAAAGGCCCAAATCAACCAACTTGACCTCACAGACATATAAAGAACACTCCAACCAATAGCAGCAAAATATACACTCTTTTCCAATGCACATGGAACCTTCTCCAGAATAGATCACATTTTAGGCCACAAAGCAACTCTCAATAAACACTGAAATAATATAATGCACTCTCTCTGATCACAATGCTATGAAAGTAGAAACAAAGAACAAGGAAAAAAATCAAATACCTGGAAACTGAGTAACACCTTGCTTAAAAACAACTGGGTTATAGAAGATATCAAAGAAAGAATTAAAAAATTCCTAGAAACAAATGCTAATGAAAACACGTCATAACAAAACCTTTGGAAGACAGCAAAGGCACAACTCAGAGGTCAATTTATAGCAACAGATGCACACATCAAAAAGGAAGAATGGGTCAAAATCAAAACATGAGCCCTACAACTCAAACAAATAGCAGGAGAGCAGAAAAAGAGGCCCATAGCCAAAAGAAGAAAGGAAATAATAAAGATTACTGCACAAATAAATAAAACAGATTAGAAAAACAATAGAAAGAATCAACAAGACCAAAAGTTGGCTCTTTGAAAAGTTCAACAATACCAACAAACTGATGGCCAAACTGACAAAAGAAAAATAGTAGAAGGAATAACCCACATAAGAAATGAGATGGGAGACATTACAACAGACCCAACTGAAATAAAAAGGATCATAACAGAATACTATGAAAAATTGTGTCCAACAAATCTGAGAACCTAGAGGAAATGGACAAATTTCTAGAAATACACTATCTACCTAAACTGACACGAGCAGAGAGAGAAAATCTGAACAGATCCATAACCATAGAAGAGACTTAAGAGGCAATTAAAAAAAACCTCCGACAACAACAACAACAAAAAAGCCCTGGCCCTGATGGCTTCCCTGGAGAATTCTACCAAATATTCAGAGAACAGCTCACATTGGTACTAATCAAACTATTTCAGGGCACAGAAAAGGAAGGGATACTCCCGAATTCATTCTATCAAGCCAGCATAACCCTGATACCAAAACCAAAGATACTGCAAAAAAAGAAAATTACAGACCACTATCTCTTATGAGGGAAACCTTGGTGGCATAGTGGTTAAGTGCCACGGCTGCTAACCAAAGGGTTGGCAGTTCGAATATGCCAGGCGCTCCTTGGAAACTCTATGGGGCAGCTCTACTCTGTCCTAGAGGGTCACTATGAGTCGGAATCGTCTTGATGGCACTGGGTTTGGTTTTTTTTTGTTTTGTTTGTTTTGGCTCTCTCATGAATATAGATGCAAAAATTCTCAACAAAATTCTAGCCCACAAAATTCAGCATCATAAAAAATAATCATAATACACCACAGCCAAGTGGGATTCATACCAGGTTTGCAAGGATGCTTAGACATTAGAAAATCAATCAACACAATCCACCACATTAAGAGAACAAAAGAAAAGAATCACGTGAACATCTCAATCAATACAGAAAATGCATTCAATAAAGTTCAACACCTATTCCTGATAAAAACTCCCAATAAAACAAGAATAGAAGGGAAATTCCTCAACATAACAAAGGGCATTTATATAAAACCAAGAGCCAACACAATCCTCAATGGAAAGATGCTGAAAGCATTCCCCCTGGAAAACAGGAACAAGCCAAGGATGCCCTTTATCACCACTCCTATATAATGCCATGCTAGAAGTCCTAGCTAGAGCAATAAGACAAGAAAAAGAAATAAAGGGCATCCAAATTAGAAAGGAAGAAGTAAATCTATCCCCATCCACAGATGATATGATCCTATTCATAGAGAACCCCAAAGATTCCACAAGAAAACTACTGGAACTAATAGGAAGATTCAGCAGAGTAGCAAGATACAAGATAAACATAACAAAAATCAATTGGATTCCTATACACCAATGGAGAGAACTTCGAAAGGAAATCAGGAAAACAATACCATTTATAATAGCCCCTAAAAAGATAAAATACGTAGGAATAAATCTAACAAGGATATAAAAGACCTACACAAAGAAAACTACAAAATACTATTGCAAGAAACCAAGAGACCTACGTAAATGGAAAAACATACCATGCTCATGGATAGAAAGACTCAACAGTGTGAAATCATCAATCCTACCCAAAGAAATCTACAGCTATAAGGCAATCTCAATTCCAAAAAACAGGATTCTTTAATGAGATGGAATAACTAATCACCAACTTTATGTGGAAAGGAAAGTGGCCCCGGATAAGCAAAGTATCATTGAAGAAAAAGAACAAAGTAGGAGGCCTCACACTACCTGCTCTCAGAACCTACTATGTAGCCATAGCAGTCACACAGCCTGATACGAGTACAACAGCACACAGACCAATGGAACAGAATGGAGAACCCAGATGTACATCTAGCCACCTATGGTCAGCTGATCTTTGAAAAAGGATCAAAATCCATAAAATTGGGCAACTATAATCTTTTTAACAAATGGTACTGGCAACTGGAGGCCCATCTGTAAAAATATGAAACAGGACCCATACCTCATACCTTCCACAAAAACTAACTCAGAGTGGATCAAAGACCTAAACATAAAACCTAAAACAATAAAGTTCATGGAAGAAAAAATACGGACAACACTAGGGACCCTAACACATGACATAAAGAGAATACAAACCGTAACTAACAAACGACAAGCACCCAAAGATGTACTAGATAACTGAGAGCTCCTAAAAATTAAACACTAATGCTCATCAAAAAACCTCATCAAAAGAGTGAAAAGAGAACCTACAGACTGGGAAAAAAAAATTTGGCTATGACATATCTGACAAGGGTCTAATCTCTAAAATCTATAAAATGCTTCAACACCTCAACAACAAAAAGACAAAAAATCCAATTAAAAAATGGGCAAAGGATACAAAAAGACAGTTTACCAAAGACACTCAGGCAGCTAAGAGGCACATAAGGCAATGCTCCCGATCAGTAGCCACTAGAGAAATGCAAATCAAAACTAAAATGAGGTACCATCTCACCCCAACACTACTGACACTAATCAAAAAAACAGAAAATAACAAATGTGGGAGAGGTGTGAGATTGGAATGTTATGCACTACTGGTGCGAATATGAAATGGTACAACTGCTAAGGAAAATGATATAGCACCTCCTTAGAAAGCTAGAAATAGAAATACCGTAAGATTCACTATCCCATTCCCAGGAATATATCCTAGAGAAATAAGAGCTGTCACACAAATAGACATATGCACACCCATGTTCAGTGCAGAATTATTCACAAAAGCAAAAAGATGGAAACAATGTAAGTGCTCATCAACAGATGAATGCATAAAAAACTATGGTACATACACACAATGCAATACTACACAATGATAAAGAACAATGATGAATCCGTGACACATTTCACAACATGGATATGTCTGGAGGGCATTATGCTGAGTGAAATAAGTCAATCACTAAAGGACAACTACTGTATGAGACCACCAGTATAAAAACCCAAGAAAAGGTTTACACTCAGAAAAAAAAACAATCTTTAATGGTAACTTGGGAGAGGAGAGGTGTGGAGGGAAAATCACTAACTAGATAGTATAAGTTTGGCAAAGGGAAAGTACACACGGTATAGAGAAAGTCAGCACAACTTGACCAAGGGAAAGCCATAGAAGGTCCCTATACACATCCAAACACCTTGAGGGATCGAGTTACTGGGGTTGAAGGCTGGGGGCCATGGTCTTGGGGGACATCTAGGTCAACTGGCATAACAGAGCTCATAAAAAAATGTTCTACATTCAACTTTGGTGAGCCTTACAAGCTTGCCAGCGGCCATCTAAGATAAAGCTATTGGAGCAAAGGAGAATGAAGAAAACCACAGACACAAGGAAAACATTACTCCAATGGACTAATGGACCACAAGTACCACAGCCTCCACCACCTTAACCCAGAAGAACTAGGTAGTGCCAGGCTACCACCACTGACAGCTGTGACAGGGATCACAATAGAGGGTCCCAGACAAAGCTGGAGAAAACTGTGAAACAAAATTCAAATTCATTAAAAAAAAAAAAAGTACCTGACTTACTGGTCTGACAGAGATTAGAGGAAACCCAGAGGCTATGAAGCCACTCCTGAAGTCCACTTTCAGCCAAAGATTAGACAGGCCTGTAAAACAAACAATAACACACATGAGGAAGGTGCTCCTTAGTTCAATCAAGTATAGGAGACCAAATGGGAAACACCTGCCCCAAAGCAAGGACAAGAAGGCAGGAAGGGACAGGAAAACTGGACGAATGGACGTGGAGAACCCAGGGTGGAAAGGGAAAGGGGAGAACACTGACACAATGTGGGGACTGAAACTAATGTCGCAAAACAATTTGTCTATAAAACTTTTTAATGAAAAACTGACTTGTGCTGTAAACCTGCACTTAAAACAATAAAATTTAAAAAGGAAGAAAGAAAGAAAGAAAATCCAGGGCAAGGCCGTCAGGCCTAGCTTTTAACAATGGATTATCTAATATAACAAAAGCACAGAGAAAGACAAAATAAATAAATGGGACTTAACAAAAATTAAATACTTTTGTTTATCACAAGACTTTATCAAAAAAAGCAAAAAGGCAAACTAACAAGCGAGAGAATATCTTCAGAAATCATCTATCTGATAAGAATCTAGTAATCAAAATATATATAAAACTTTGGTAACCTAACAACAAAAAGATAAATAACCCAACTATAAAGTGAGCAAAGGACTTGAACAGATATTTCACCAAAGAGGACAGTCAAACAGCCACCAAACACATGAAAAGATGCTCATTGTCATTAGCCATTAAACCAAAAAACTTGTTAACACTGAGATGATTCTGACTTATAGCAACCCTACAGGACAGAGTAGAATTGTCCCATAGAGGTTCCAAGGAGTACCTGGTAGATTCAAACTGCCAACCTTTTGGTTAGCAGCCATCAGCCATACAAAAAAAAATCAGCCATAAGAGAGATGCAAATCCACTCAGGGCAGCAATGATTGTGAGGATGGCAAAGGACCTGACAGTATTTCGTTCTGTTGTACACAGGATCCCTGTGAGTCAGAACTGACTCCATGGCACCTAACAACAACAGGATGGCTAAGATTTAAAAAAAAAAAAAAAAAAAAACAGAAAATAATAAATGACGGCAAGGATGTAAGGAAACTGGAACCCTTACCCACTGCTGGTGGGAACGCAAAATGGTAACTTAAATTTTTTTAATTAAAAATATATATTTTTTTAAGATGCAAGCTTGACAGCTTTCGATTTTTATGGCTATTTGTTCTCCTAAGTTCCCAGAACCTGATTACTTGGATCACACACATAAAAATCTCTGTGGATTTAAAGATGAATATCCTTCCTCTTCAAGAAAAACATACTAGCAGGCAGAATAAAAAACACGTGTCCATAAGCATTAATAAACAAATCAGTGGATTAAAACATATTTATCCTACAGATGAACTGCTATATTTATAGAATCTAAATACATGGTTACATATTGCACCCTGAAAGCAGATCAAAAACAAAAACAAAAAAACCCCACTGCCAACCAGTGGATTCAGACTCATAGCCACCCCAAAGGGTTTCCGAGGCTGTAAATCTATCTCCCGCAGAGCAGCTGGTGGTTTCGAACTGCTGACCTTTCGGATAACGGTCGATGGCTATCACCACTGAGCCACCAATGCTCACTTTAAATTGATACACTCTGAATTTTAAATACACTATAAACTACCCTAAGGCTTGTCATTTTTCATTTCGTCTGGCATTACATACCTGGCCGTTTGACGTCACCAGCCCATAATATATACCAGTTTAAGAAATCCACAATTTTGCCCTCCAAGGACTTAATCCCCCCCACACACAAAAAAAAGAATGGTGCAAAGGCAAATAGGACCATGAATTTGTTTTTTTAAGCACTGCTGCAAGCTTACTTTATAAAATTGGACTCCCCAGCTGCAGAATTCTACAGCAAGTGGCTTCGGGAGTGTCTCACACGCAAATAAAGTAAAAGGTCACTTCGGAGAACCCAGCGTGCCTCGACGCTCATCTTAGACAAAACAGAGCAAGTCCTTTATCAGGGAAATGTCACTTCACTCAGTTCACCGTAGTCCCGGGTAAAGGTCCCTACTGAGAGAATCCCCTTTGTGGATTCCGTGTAAATGGGGGAAAGAGAAAGTCAATAACGCCAGTGACACCACCAGCTCCGAGGAGCGAAGAAAGAGATGCTAAGGTCCCGAAAGGGCCAATGAGGAACTGGAGAGCCAGAGAGGCGGTCCCCCCTCGGAAAAACAGCGCGAGAGAAGTGACAGGATTCCGCTAAGAGCCAACAGCAGCCCATGCAGCTCAAAAAAGCGAGAAGGGAAAAGTTTCCCCAGCCTCCCCCTTCTCCCTCCTCCTCTGAGGAAACCTTAGCGGAGGTGCTAACGGTGCCCAGCCGGCGGCCCCACCACCCGCCCGGGGCGCAGCGCCGGCGGTCGGGCGCGGACCCGGGCTGCGTGCAGGCGTAGCGGGCCGGTGTCAGGCCGGGTGCCGGGCGGCGCGCACAGCCAGACCGGCCCGGGAAGCGGCCCGGGATAGTCCGCCGCCGGGAGGAGAGGAAAGGCCAGGCGAAGGGTGGGGCGGAAGCGGTCTCGGCGCTCGCCAGGCGCCCGCCCACACCTACCGGGGAGGCCACCGCGCCGACCGCCGGCCCAGGGCAGGAAGCCGGCGACCCCGAGGCTCGGCCGCCGGAGAAGCCGAGCGGTGCTGCGCAGAGGCGGCGGAGGGGGGCCGGAGACGGCGCCAAGCTGCGGGGTTTGCGGCCCGGGCGCCTCACGTGACGCGGAGGCCCGCGAGCCAATCAATCGCGCTAAGATTAAAAAACCAAAAAAGAAAAAAGACACTGCGTCGTGGAGTCTGTTCCGACTCACAGGGACCCTTCTGGAACAGAGTAGAAGTGCCCCATAGGGCTTCCTTTACGGAAGCCGACTGCCGCGTCTTTCTCCAGCTCCGACCTTTAGGTTAGCAGCGGAGCTATTTAACCTCTGCGCCTCCAGAATGCCCTCACAGTACGATTACCATTAGCCAGTGAGGAATTTTATACACGATTTCCTCTTTTCCTCCTTAAAATCTTCTTGTTACTAGCCTGTGGAGGGGGGACTTTTATTTTTAGCACTCTTTGTATGCATAGATTAACTGTTCGAATAAACACTATACGGTATACCTTAATCTCTTGGTGTTGAAATTATTTAAATTTCACTGCTAGCACCGTTCAGTGCTGACTTAGTAAACGATGCTCATGGCAGTAAATGAATACTAAAAAACAAAAAACAGTTACTGCTGTGTAGACTCTCAATCCTGGTGATCCCATGTGTGTCAGGGTGCTTAAATTATTTTTAACACTTGCATCTTCCTCCCTAATACAACTACTTCAGCAACTGAAGTGCGTTCAGACAGCATCGGCTGAAACTTCCCTGATTTCCAGAACACTCTGTACGTACTCTGATACATAATTTATATAACATAAATCTCACGTTGCTCTGAAATGTACTGTACTATAAGAAGTGAATTGTCTATCTCTCTACCTTTGCCCCTATATTATAATCTCTTTGACCACCAGGACCTTTGTGCTTAGTAGGGTACCTGGCATGTGGTAAAAAAAAAAAAATGAATTGTCCACCAATGGGTTCCGACTCATAGCGACCCTATTAGACCTTCAATATCCACTGAATAAAGGGGTAATTAGTGGCAAAACCAAAAAAAAAACAAAACCAGTGCTGTCCAGTGGATTCCGCAAAGACAACTTCAAATTGAAGTTGCAGAGTTTTTCATTTTACATAGATCCACAGTAAATGCCCATCAAAGAATGTGTTGCACTGGGCAGATCTGTTGCACAGGACCTCTTTAAAGTGTTAAAAAGCAAACGTCACTTTGAGGACTAATGTGCGCCTGATCCAAGCCATGATGTTTTCAATCGCCTCATATGCATGTGAAAGCTGCACAATCAATAAGGAAGACCGAACAAGAATTGATGCCTTTGAATTATGGTGTTTGCCAAGAATGAATGTTGAATATACTGTGGACTGCCAGAAGAACCAACAAATCTGTCCTGGAAGAAGTATAGCCAGAATACGCCTTAGAAGCAAGGATGGCAAGACTTCATCTCACATGCCTTGGACGTGTTACTACGAGGGATCAGTCCCTGGAGAAGGACACCTTGTTTGGTAGGGAGTCAGTGAAAAAGAGGAAGACCCTCAACATGATGGATTGACACAGTGGCTGCAACAATGGACTCAAACACAGCAACAGTTGTGAGAATGACCAGAACTGGGCAGTGTTTCGTTCTGTTGTACATAGGGTGATATGAGTCAGAACTTGACGACACCTAATAACAACAGTGGCAAACAAAAGCAAAATCCTGTGTTGACTGACTCTTGGTTTGGGACCCTGATGGTTCCAGAATAGCTGTGAATCAGTTCAGCGATTTTATTAAAAGAGGCCTACTTTGCTCAGTGATTAAGAGCTCAGGTGCCAACTAAAAGGTCAGCAGTTGAAACCCACCAGCCACTATGAGTTGGAATCAACTTGATGGCAACGGGTTTTTTTTTTTTTTTTTTTTGCTCAAAAAAGCTGTAATCACTCTCTACAACCCTATCTAAAGAACTTTTGTAAAACATGTATGCTTGAGAAGAAATGGGGATTTGGGATTTGAGTCATCAAATATTTCCTGAGAGCTCATGGTTTGTTATCTGTCAGGTGCCACACTTGGAGCATCTGGGAGGATAAGAAGTTGAATAAGGCATGGTCGCTGACCTCAGGGAATGTACAGTCTGGTTTATCATCCCAGTACAGGATGAAAAGTATAAAAGGCAAATGAGGAACTGCAAATTTGATGGAGGTTCAGAAGAAATCTCCCTGGAAAGGTGAGTTTGGCGGACAAGTAGAAATTTGATGAAGAAGGTAGGGAAAAACATTCCAGGAGAGAGCACAATATGCTCAAAGGTAGGGAGGTGTGAAACAGTATTATTTATTTAGGAAAATCAAGCAATCCTGTATTGCTGGATGTGGTGACCTCATTTACATGGAGGACAAATGAAACCTACTTAGATTATCATCTTTAATGTACTTGAAAGAATGACATGTTTATTTATTAGATTATTTATCGGATTGAATAACTTCCCATCACAGAAAGCATAGGCTCTTCATCTGTAAAATTGACATGGACTAGTACTAGATGGGAGCCCTGGTTGTGCAGTGGTTAAGAGCTACAGCTGCTAACCAAAAGGTCAGCAGTTCAAACCCACCAGCCACTCCTTGGAAGCCCTGTGGGTCAGATGGACTCTGCTCTGTAGGGCTGCTATGGGTCAGAATCGACCGACAGTACACAACAGCACAGCAAAAGCAACAGTGCTAGATGACTTCTTACTATTTTTTTTTTCCATTTCCAAAAGCTTGCTATGCTTGGTATCCAAAAATAGCAAAATTATTTGTTCCAAAGAAGATTAGCGCTCTCTAAACTTTCTCTATAGGGCAAAATAACTCAATTTATAAGAGGTACTTCAAGGAAAAAACTGGGCTCTACCTCCTGGGATATTAAAAAGCAAAACAAGACTATGCTGGGAAACAGAATCTGTCAGGAACCTAATGAAACGCAGGTCATGGAAGGTTTGAGGTGGAGTGGAACAAAGGGCATTGATTCTGATCACTCTTGGAGCTTTAAACATCAGTTTCTCAGTAAGTGGAAGATTAGAACACCCTCTGTTGCTCCCTCTCTCTGTTCTCCTCCTCCATGAGTGTGGCAATTTGGTCAAGTGTGGGTCTGCCAATCTGGTTCCAGTTCCTACAGCTGGAACTTCTAATTCCTGGTTGAATGAACCTCTTACACAACTTTCTTTATCAAGAATATTTTCTGAAGAATGCTTACCCAAACAAACCAAACTGGTTGCCTTCGAGTTGGTTCTGACGCACAGCAGCTCTATAGGACAGAGTAGAACTGCCCATAGGGTTTCCAAGTAGCACCTGGTGGATTCAAACTCCTGACCTTTTGGTTAGCAGCCCAACTCTTAACCACTACACCACCAGGGTTTCTGAAGGACGCTTAGAGTCTACTTTTTTTTAAAAGGCCACAAGGAAGTTCTCAGTTGAGGGCAAGGGAAAGTAAAAGGGATTTTAAGTTACTTCCTCAAAGCCTTGAATACTTTTTCTTCTGAAAGATTGAAAACAGCTAGGAGCACCCAGGTTATTTCCATCTTTTCATCTCTGCTCCCTCCCGCCTCCTGAGGTTGGTAAGAATTGAGAGAAGGGAAGAGGTATTAGGAATTGGAAAAAAAAAAAAAAAATCATTCTAATTCCCTTTTTCCCTCACCTCAAAACCGAGATAAATTCTCGTTGCTCATCATGCAAACAGGTTAAATAAACAAATATTTTTGCCTGCCCTAGCTAAAGTAGTCTACTCTGTTGACCCATATCTGCACCTGCACCTAGGCAGATTCTGTGCTGAACAGGTGACATAAAGAGATAAGCACACACTGCTCCCTGGACTAGGCATGAAACCCTTCCCAGCACAGCACCTCTCCTGACTGTCTGTGCCACTCCCACATAAGATCACCTTCCTGCTGAGAGTTTAGAATTGCCTTTGTCCTTTGTCAGGTAAAGGAACTCTTTAAATATGGAGTTCCTGTGCTGTTCATGTGAACTGACAGTGACATTTTGCTTTTTCATTCATCAACAAAGATCCTGGTTCCAGCACCACCACCAGGAGCACCAGGGTGGAGGTAGTAATATTCTTAGAATAACCCCAGGGTGGAGGTAGTAAGAATATTCTTAGATGGGGCCTTGACCTCTTGGTTTGGAATATTAAAGATGAAGTTAAAACAAACAAACAAAAACCCAAACCCGCCGCCATCAAATCAATTTCTACTCATGGTGCGAGAACTGTCCCATAGGATTTCCAAGGGGGAAACCGTGGTGGCGGAGTGGTTAAATGCTACGGCTGTTAATCAAAAGGTCGGCAGTTTGAATCCATGAGGCGCTCCCTGGAAACTCTACAGGACAGTTCTACTCTGTCCTATAGGGTCGCTATGAGTCAGAATCGACTCAACAGCAGTGGGTTTGGTTTGGTTTGGTTTGGGTAATCTTTACCAGGACCCCTGGTGGTGCAGTGGTTAAGAGCTCAGCTGCTAACCATAAAGGTGGACAGCTAGAATCCACCAGCCGCTCCTATGGGGCAGTTTTACCCTATGGGCCAGTTTTACTCTGTCCTACAGGATTGCTATGACTCTTGGGTCGCTACGAGTCTCTAGAGTCACTATGAATTCCGACAGCAACAGGTTTGGCTTTAGGGTTAGTCTTTACGGAGGCAGACTACCACATCTTTCTCCCACAGAGCAGCTGGTGGATTAGAACCACAGACCTTTCGGTTAGTAGCTGAGCACTTTAAGCACTGCACCACCAGGGCTCTTTAAAGCTGAAGTTACCTGAAACAAATGAAGTGACACTGTGAGGAAACAGTCTGACAAACCCGGAATGGGGGACAAGAACACTGCTAGACTTGGTTTCTTCGTAAGGTTGTTCATGGAATAAGAGCTAGAGGAACTGTTCTAGGTTAAAGGAGACTAAAGAAACGATATTCAAATGCAATTTCAAATGCAATACGTGAACCTTGGATAGAAACCTTGCTCCAAGAAAAAAACTATAAAAAATTGTTTGTGTTTAATTGTAGATTTGGAACATGGACTGGATATTAGATGATGCTAGGGAATTACTGTTATTTTTTATGTGTGATAACAGCAATAGTGTGAATGGTCCTTTTTTTTTTATTAATTTTTATTGAGCTTCAAGTGAACGTTTACAAATCAAGTCAGACTGTCACATATAAGTTTATATACATCTTACTCCGTACTCCCACTTGCTCTCCCCCTAATGAGTCAGCACTTCCAGTCTCTCCTTTCGTGACAATTTTGCCAGCTTCCAACTCTCTCTATCCTCCCATCCCCCCTCCAGACAGGAGATGCCAACACACTCTCAAGTGTCCACCTGATATCATTAGCTCACTCTTCATCAGCATCTCTCTCCTACCCACTGTCCAGTCCCTTTCATGTCTGATGAGTTGTCTTCAGGAATGGTTCCTGTCCTGTGCCAACAGAAGGTTTGGGGACCATGACCGCCGGGATTCCTCTAGTCTCAGTCAGACCATTAAGTATGGTCTTTTTATGAGAATTTGGGGTCTGCATCCCACTGATCTCCTACTCCCTCAGGGGTTCACTCCTGTGCTCCCTGTCAGGGCAGTCATCGATTGTGGCCGGGTACCAACTAGTTGTTCTGGTCTCAGGATGATGTAGGTCTCTGGGTCATGTGGCCCTTTCTGTCTCTTGGGCTCTTAGTTGTCATGTGATCTTGGTGTTCTTCATTCTGCTTTGCTCCAGGTGGGTTGAGACCAATTGATGCGTCTTAGATGGCCGCTTGTTAGCATTTAAGACCCCAGATGCCACATTTCAAAGTGGGATGCAGAATGTTTTCATAATAGAATTATTTTGCCAATTGACTTAGAAGTCCCCTCAAACCATGGTCCCCAAACCCCCGCCCTTGCTCCGCTGACCTTTGAAGCATTCAGTTTATCCCGGAAGCTTCTTTGCTTTTGGTCCAGTCCAGTTGAGCTGACCTTCCATGTATTGAGTATTGTCCTTCCCTTCACCTAAAGCAGTTCTTATCTACTAATTAATCAGTAAAAAACCCTCTCCCACCCTCCCTCCCTCCCCCCTCGTAACCACAAAAGTATGTGTTCTTCTCAGTTTATACTATTTCTCAAGATCTTATAATAGTGGTCTTATACAATATTTGTCCTTTTGCCTCTGACTAATTTCGCTCAGCATAATGCCTTCCAGGTTCCTCCATGTTATGAAATGTTTGACAGATTCATCACTGTTCTTTATCGATGCGTAGTATTCCATCGTGTGAATATACCACAATTTATTTACCCATTCATCTGTTGATGGACACCTTGGTTGCTTCCAGCTTTTTGCTATTGTAAACAGAGCTGCAATAAACATGGGTGTGCATATATCTGTTTGTGTGAAGGCTCTTATTTCTCTAGGGTATATTCCGAGGAGTGGGATTTCTGGGTTGTATGGTAGTTCTATTTCTAACTGTTTAAGATAACGCCAGATAGATTTCCAAAGTGGTTGTACCATTTTACATTCCCACCAGCAGTGTATAAGAGTTCCAATCTCTCCGCAGCCTCTCCAACATTTATTATTTTCTGTTTTTTGGATTAATGCCAGCCTTGTTGGAGTGAGAAGGAATCTCATCGTGGTTTTAATTTGCATTTCTCTAATGGCTAATGATCAAGAGCATTTTCTCATGTATCTGTTAGCTGCCTGAATATCTTCTTTAGTGAAGTGTGTGTTCATCTCCTTTGCCCATTTCTTGATTGGGTTGTTTGTCTTTTTGTGGTTGAGTTTTGACAGAATCATATAGATTTTAGAGATTAGGAGCTGGTCAGAGATGTCATAGCTGAAAATTCTTTCCCAGTCTGTAGGTGGTCTTTTTACTCTTTTGGTGAAGTCTTTAGATGAGCATAGGGGTTTGATTTTTAGGAGCTCCCAGTTATCTGGTTTCTCTTCGTCATTTTTGGTAATGTTTTGTATTCTGTTTATGCCTTGTTTAGGGCTCCTAACGTTGTCCCTATTTTTTCTTCCATGATCTTTATCGTTTTAGTCTTTATGTTTAGGTCTTTGATCCACTTGGGCTTAGTTTTTGTGTGTGGTGTCAGGTATGGGTCCTGTTTCATTTTTTTGCAAATGGATATCCAGTGATGCCAGCACCATTTGTTAAAAAGACTATCTTTTCCCCAATTAACTGACACTGGGCCTTTGTCAAATATCAGCTGCTCATGTGTGGATGGATTTATATCTGGGTTCTCAATTCTGTTCTGTTGGTCTATGTGACTGTTGTTGTACCAGTACCAGGCTGTTTTGACTACTGTGGCTGTATAATAGGTTCTGAAATCAGGTAGAGTGAGGCCTCCCACTTTCTTCTTCTTTTTCAGTAATGCTTTACTTATCCAAGGCTTCTTTCCCTTCCATATGAAGTTGGTGATTTGTTTCTCCATCACCTTAAAAAATGACATTGGAATTTGGATCGGAAGTGCATTGTATGTATAGATGGCTTTTGGTAGAATAGACATTTTTACTATGTTAAGTCTTCCTATCCATGAGCAAGGTATGTTTTTCCACTTAAGTAGGTCCTTTTTAGTTTCTTGTAGTAGTACTTTGCAGTTTTCCTTGCATAGGTCTTTTACATCTTTGGTAAGATTTATTCCTAAATATTTTACCTTCTTGGGGGCTACTGTGAATGGTATTGATTTGGTTATTTCCTCTTCGGTGTTCTTTTTGTTGATGTAGAGGAATCCAAGTGATTTTTGTATGTTTATCTTATAACCTGAGACTCTGCCAAACTCTTCTATTAGTTTCAGTAGTTTTCTGGAGGATTCCTTAGGGTTTTCTGTGTATAAGATCATGTCATCTGCAAATAGAGATAACTTTACTTCCTCCTTGCCAATCCGGATGCCCTTTATTTCTTTGTCTAGCCTAATTGCTCTGGCTAGGACTTCTAGCACAATGTTGAATAAGAGCGGTGATAAAGGGCATCCTTGTCTGGTTCCCGTTCTCAAGGGAAATGCTTTCAGGTTCTGTCCCTTTAGAGTGATGATGGCTGTTGCATAGATGCCCTTTATTATGTTGAGGAATTTTCCTTCAATTCCTATTTTGGTGAGAGTTTTTATCATAAATCGGTGTTGGACTTTGTCAAATGCCTTTTCTGCATCAATTGATAAGATCATGTGGTTTTTGTCTTTTGTTTTATTTATGTGATGGATTACATTAATGGTTTTTCTAATATTAAACCAGCCTTGCATACCTGGTATAAATCCCACTTGGTCGTGGTGAATTATTTTTTTCATATGTTGTTGAATTCTATTGGCTAGAATTTTTTGAGGATTTTTGCATCTATGTTCATGAGGGATATAGGTCTGTAATTTTATTTTTTTGTAATGTCTTTACTTGGTTTTGGTATCAGGGAGATGGTGGTTTCATAGAATGAGTTGGGTAGTATTCCGTCATTTTCTATGCTTTGAAGTACCTTTAGTAGTAGTGGTGTTAACTCTTCTCTGAAAGTTTGGTAGAACTCTGCAGTGAAGCCATCCAGGCCAGGGCTTTTTTTTTGTTGGGAGTTTTTTGATTACCGTTTCAATCTCTTTTTTTGTTATTGGTCTATTTAGTTGTTCTACTTCTGAATGTGTTAGTTTAGGTAGGTAGTGTTTTTCCAGGAATTCATCCATTTCTTCTAGGTTTGCAAATTTGTTAGAGTACAATTTTTTGTAATAATCTGATATGATTCTTTTAATTTCAGTTGGGTCTGTTGTGATGTGGCCCTTCTCGTTTCTTATTCAGGTTATTTGTTTCCTTTCCTGTATTTGTTTAGTCAGTCTAGCCAATGGTTTATCAATTTTGTTAATTTTTTCAAAGAACCAGCTTTTGGCTTTGTTAATTCTTTCAAGTGTTTTTCTGTTCTCTATCTTTTTTTTTTTTTTAATTCATTTAGTTCAGCTCTAATTTTTATTATTTGTTTTCTTCTGGTGCCTGATGGATTCTTTTGTCGCTCACTTTCTATTTGTTCAAGTTGTAGGGACAGTTCTCTGATTTTGGCTCTTTCTTCTTTTTGTATGTGTGCATTTATCGATATAAATTGGCCTCTGAGCACTTCTTTTGCTGTGTCCCAGAAGTTTTGATAGGAAGTATTTTCATTCTCATTGCATTCTATGAATTTCTTTATTCCCTCCTTAATGTCTTCTATAACCCAGTCTTTTTTCAGCAGGGTATTGTTCAGTTTCCAAGTATTGATTTCTTTTCCCTAATTTTTCTGTTATTGATTTCCACTTTTATAGCCTTGTGGTCTGAGAAGATGCTTTGTAATATTTCGATGTTTTGGATACTGCAAAGGTTTGTTTTATGACCTAGTATGTGGTCTATTCTAGAGAATGTTCCATGTGCGCTAGAAAAAAAAGTATACTTTGCAGCAGGTGGGTGGAGAGTTCTGTATAGGTCTATGAGGTCAAGTTGGTTGATTGTAGTAATTAGGTCTTCCATGTCTCTATTGAGCTTCTTACTGGATGTCCTGTCCTTCTCCGAAAGTGGTGTGTTGAAGTCTCCTACTATAATTGTGGAGGTGTCTATCTCACTTTTCAGTTCTGTTAAAATTTTTTTATGTATCTTGCAGCCCTGTCATTGGGTGCATAAAAATTTAATATGGTTATATCTTCCCGGTCAATTGTCCCTTTTCTCATTATGTAGTGTCCTTCTTTATCCTTTCGGTGGATTTAACTTTAAAGTCTATTTTGTCAGAAATTAATATTGCTACTCCTCTTCTTTTTTGCTTGTTGTTTGCTTGATACATTTTTTTCCATCCTTTGAGTTTTAGTTTGTTTGTGTCTCTAAGTCTAAGGTGTGTCTCTTGTAGGCAGCATATAGACGGATCGTGTTTCTTTATCCGGTCTGAGACTCTCTGTCTCCTTATTGGTGCATTTAGTCCATTTACATTCAGCGTAATTATAGATAAGTATGTGTTTAGTGTTATCATTTTGATGGCTTTTTATGTGTGTTATCGACAATTTCATTTTCCCACTTACTTTTTTGTGCTGAGGCGTTTTTCTTTGTAAATTGTGTGTTCCTCATTTTCATAGTATTTGATCTTATGTTTGCTGAGTCGTTACGTTTTTCTTGGTTTTTATTTTGAGTTATGGAGTTGTTATACCTCTTTGTGGTTACCTTAATATTTACCCCTATTTTTCTAAGTAAAAACCTAACTTGTATTGTCCTATATCGCCTTGTATCCCTCTCCATGTGGCAGTTCTATGCCACCTGTATTTAGTCCCTCTTTTTGATTATTGTGATCTTTTACATAATGACTTCAATGATTCCCTGTTTTGAGCATTTTTTTTTTTTAATTAATCTTAATTTGTTTTTGTGATTTCCCTATTTGAGTTGATATCAGGATGTTCTGTTCTGTGACCTTGTGTTGTGCTGGTATCTGATATTATTGGTTTTCTGACCAATTTCCTTTAGTATTTCTTGTAGCTTTGGTTTGGTTTTTGCAAATTCTCTAAGCTTGTGTTTATCTGTAAATATCTTAATTTCATCTTCATATTTCAGAGAGAGTTTTGCTGGATATATGATCCTTGGCTGGCAGTTTTTCTCCTTCAGTGCTCTGTATATGTCATCCCATTGCCTTCTTGCCTGCATGGTTTCTGCTGAGTAGTCTGAACTTATTCTTATTGATTCTCCCTTGTAGGAGACCTTTCTTTTATCCCTGGCTGCTTTTAAAATTTTCTGTTTGTCTTTGGTTTTGGCAAGTTTGATGATAATACGTCTTGGTGTTTTTCTTTTTGGATCAATCTTAAATGGGGTTCGATGAGCATCTTGGATAGATATCCTTTCATCTTTCATGATGTCAGGGAAGTTTTCTGCCAGCAGATCTTCAACTATTCTCTCTGTGTTTTCTGTTATCCCTCCCTGTTCTGGGACTCCAATCACATGCAAGTTATCCTCTTGATAGAGTCCCACATGATTCTTAGGGTTTCTTCATTTTTTTTAATTCTTTTATCTGATTTTTTTTTTCAGCTATATTAGTGTTGATTCCCTGGTCCTCCAGATTTCCCACTCCGCATTCTAATTGCTCGAGTCTGCTTCTCTGACTTCCTATTGCGTTGTCTAATTCTGTAATTTTATTGTTAATCTTTTGGATTTCTGAATGCTGTCTCTCTATGGATTCTTGCAACTTATTAATTTTTCCCCTATGTTCTTGAATAATCTTTTTGAGTTCTTCAACTGCTTTATCAGTGTGTTCCTTGGCTTTTTCTGTAGCTTGCGTTATTTCATTTCTGAGGTCATCCCTGATGTCTTGAGGCATTCTGTAAATTAGTATTTTATATTCTGTATCTGGTAATTCCAGGATTGTATCTTCATTTGGGAAAGATTTTGATTCTTTAGTTTGGGGGGTTGTAGAAGCAGTCATGGTCTGCTTCTTTATGTGGTTTGATATCGACTGCTGTCTCCGAGCCGTCACTAAGATATTGTAGTGATTTATTCTATATTTGCTCACTGAGTCTTGTTTTGTTTTCTTTCCATATACGTAGATGGGCTACTAGATTGTGCTGTCTTGATTGTTGGAGCCCTTGACTCGCTTATGACCTGTTACCAGGTGGTTTGGGCTGTTACCAGATATATATGCCTGAGTCCATTCACTATTCTTGAGTAGAATCTGATTTTGGGTCATCAGGTGTGTGATGCACACTGTCACCTATCCACCTTGAGAAGAAGTGGTGATAGTTTTGTGCACCAGATTCTAGTAGCAGCTGGGGTTCACACTTCAGGGGGGGCAGGATGCTGACAGGCTTCCCCCAAGTGTCAGTGAGGTAGGTGTGTCTCTATTCCTAAAGCACCTTGGTGGGTGGGTTCTGCAGCTGTACCTTAGGCCCCCAGTGCAAGTACCTCTACAGATTGGTCGGTGTCACCCTCCTTAGACCCCTAAGGCAGGAGGCTAGATGGTCTGGGGGGAGCTTCAGCCCTCAGTTCTCTGTTGTGGGTCAGTGAGGACTCTGTTGAATACGCAGAGATATCAGACCTGGGAAACTTGTCTTTCCAGTAAATCCGCTAAAACAAATGCAGTCAGATCCCTATCAGAAATGCCTTTGCATTATAATAGCCACCTTGTTCCCTGTAGGAAGGAAAGCCCCAGACTGTGGATCACATGTGCTTGGCTGGAGCTGGTTCTGTGTTTTTAGTCCAAATAGGGAAAGATTTTTGGTCCCTGGGTTTTTTGTGGTTTCTTCTCTCAGGCCAGAAGAATGGGTTAGGAAAAGATAAAAAAAAAAAAAAAGGAAAAGAAAAACCACGGAGCAGTTCTCCCTCTGGCTCAGGAAATTCCATTGTTAATGAAGCCGCCTGGGAAGCGGAGGGGAGGGTTCAGAAAAACAGGAGAGAGTAGCACCCCGGAATATAGACAAAGTTACTTATCTTGCTTGGGATGACTGTTTTATCTGAGATTCCCGAGGGGCGCATCGCCAGTGTGTGCTGGCTGGGTAGAGATTGCCCCCGAGGGTCAGGCCCGCGTCCCGTGCTTGCGCTGTCTCAGAAGCCGCGGTCAGTTCCTCCGCTGCCAGTCCAAAGCCCAGCGTCAAGGTTCCCCGGCTGGGACGCTGCACTCCCGGCTCCAAAACCAGTCTCTGCCTCCTGGCGACTTCTCCTCCTGCCAGCCCCATCACCGCGCCGCCCGCGAACTGGCTGGGCCCCCTTCCGAGGTCAGTTCAGGGGGGTAGGGCTGCACCCTGTGTTTGCACCATCACAGGATGCCGTGCTCAGCTCCCCTGCACCCAGCTCAAAGCCCGGCGCCAAGGTTTCCTGACTGGGACGCTGGCTCCAGGCTCCGAAAACAGTCGCTGCTTCCCCATAGCTGTTCGTTCTCGGTCTCTGTCACTCAGGTCAACTCTTTAAATCTGTGTTTGTTGGTCAGGGTTCGTAGATTTTCATGTATGTGATCGATTCACTTGTTTTTCCGAGTCTTTGTTGCGAGAGGGATCTGAGGTAGTGTCTACCTAGTCAGCCATCTTGGCCCCCTCCGAATGGTCCTTTTTTAGGAGATGCATACTGAAGTATTTAACGACAGAGTGTCATGAGTTCTGCAACTTTCAAATGGTTCCAAGAAAAAAAGTAAATATGTCTGTATATATATATGCACACACACACACTAATATACATAAAGAGAGCAAATATGACAAAATTGTCACTGTTGATGTTGGGTGCCATCAAGTTGGTTCTGACTCATAGCAACCCTATGTACAGCAGGACAAAATACTCATATAATAGAAAGAGCAAATATGGCAAAATGGTCATTGTTGTTAGGTGCCATTGAGTTGGTTCTGATTCATAGTAAGCTTACGTACAACAGGACGAAACACTGCCCGGTCCTACGCCATTCTCACAATCGTTGTTGCTATGTTTGAGCCCATTGTTACAGCCGCTGTGTCAATCCATCTTGTCAAGGGTCTTCCTCTTTTTCGCTGACCCTCTACTCTGCTAAGCATGATGTTCTTCTCCAGGGACTGGTCCTCCGTAATAACACGTCCAAAGTACATGAGACAAAGTATCTGCATCCTCGCTTCTAAGGAGCATTCTGGCTGTACTTCTTCCAAGACAGATTTGTTCATTCTGGAAATCCATGCTATATATTCAATATTCTTCACCCACACCATAATTCAAAGGCATCAGTTCTTTTTCGGCCATCCTTATTGTTTGTCCAGCTTTTGCATACATATCAGGCCATTAAAAATACCATGGCTTGGGTCAGGCATACCTTAGTCCTCAAAGTGACAGCTTTGCTTTTTAACATTTAAAGAGGTATTTTGCAGCAAATTTGTCCAAACCGATACATTGTTTGACTTCTTGACGGCTGCTTCCAAGGGCGTTGATTATGGATTCAAGTAAAACGAAGTCTTTAACAACTTCAGTATTTTTTCTATTAATCATGATGTTGCTTATTGGTCTAGTTGTGAGGGTTTTTGTTTTCTTTATGTTGAGGTGTAATCCATACGGGAGGCTGTGGTCTTTGATCTGCATCAGTTAAGTGCTTCAGGTCCTCTTCACTTTCATCAAGCAAGGTGGTGACAATTGTTAAATGCAAGAGGTGTTCTTCCTACTTGTATTAAGCTTTTCAGTGTACTTCAAATTTTCATAGTAAAATGTTGAGAGAGGGGATGAGATGTGACTTTCACACTCCAAACTGAGAAAGTAAAACATTTCTTTAATTTATTCACTTATTCAAAACAGTTTTTTGAGTGCCTACCACGTGATGGGGCAGTGATGATTCACTGGTAGAATTCTCACCTTCCGTGTAAGAGACCTGGGTTTGATTCCCAGCCAAGGCACCTTACGTGCAGCCAGCACCCATCTGTCAGTGGAGGCTTGCACGTTTTATTCATGATGAGGCTATGATGTTGAACAGATTTCAGCAGTCTCCAGACTATGATGGACTTGGAAGAAAGGCCTGGTGATCTACTTCTGAAAATCAGCCAGTGAAAACCCTGTGGATCAGTCAGAACCCATGTGGTCGCCGTAAGTCAGGGGCAACTATACAGCAACTAATAACACCAACACGCTTTAGTCGCTGTATTAAGCTCTGGGTCTATATTGGCGAATAAAATAGTAATGGTCTCTTTTGTGAGTGCTATATGGTCTTGCCCAGTTTCTCTTTAAGACCAAAGGATTTATTCACCCAACTTCTAGGAAGGATGTAAGCCAACAGCCCTCTTTGGTAATTGTCTTGGCTGAAGAGAGCTGCCTTTCCCGAGGTCATGCCCATTTCTAGGGGCAACCTCAATAAATGGCTTGTTGATGTGAGTCTATTAAGACCTAACTCCTTCTCCCCAACAAGAACTATTCTGAAGGATCATCCCAGCTTCAGAACTCCCCGAGAAGACGTGGCCAGTTGATGTCAGCCAGTCTTTGTCATCAGCCATCTCAGTATTAGCACAGTGGGTTTACGAACAGAGGAGACTTGGTAGCAAGGAAGGAGGCTACACATGGGCCTGGTAACATGATCTCCCACTCACCAAAGTCAATCCAACTACTACCACACCCAACGAGCAACCTGCCAGCAATAGAAACCATTGCTGAGGTCCAAGACAGTACCACTACCCATTAGAAATACCAGCAATCCTGGCGGGTTCAAAGTGGTATTTCATTGTGGTTTGGATTTACATTTCCTATGGAAAACCTGGAAACCCTGGTGGCGTAGTGGTTAGGAGCTATGACTGCTAACCAAAAAGTTGACAGTTCAAATCCACGAGGCGCTCCTTGGAAACTCTATGGGGCAGTTCTACTCTGTCCTATATGGTCGCTGAGTCAGAATCGACTGGATGGCAACGGGTTTTTGTTTTTGTTTTTTCCTAACGGAAACCCTGGTGGCATAGTGGTTAAGGGATACAGCTGCTAACCAAAAGCGCATCAGTTTGAATCCACTGGGTGCTCCTTGGAAACTCTACGGAGTAGTTCTACCCTGCCTATAGGGTCACTATGAGTCGGAATCAACTCAGTGGCAATGCGTGATGACTAATGAGGGGCCCTGATGGTGCAGTGATTAAGAGCTTGACTGCTAACCAAAAGGTTGGCAGTTGGAATCCACCAGCTGCTCCTTGGAAACCCTATGAGACAGCTCTACTCTGTCCTTATAGTGTCACCATGAGTCAGAATCTATCCAACAGCAACGAGTTCGTTTTGGTTTTTAACGATTAACGATGCCCAACATCTTTTCATGTGCTTATTGGCCATAGTATACTTTCCTGGGAGAAATGTCAATTCAAACACTTTGTCCACTTTTTAATTAGGTTGCCTTTTAATTATTGAGTTGTAAGTGTTCTTTAGGAGTCCCTTGGTTAAGCACTTGACCACTAACTGAAAGGTTGGTGTTTTGAATTTGCCAAAAGGTTTCTCAGAAGAAAGGTCTGGTGATCTGCTTCTCAAACGTTCCGTTCCTGCTGCCGTCGAGTAGATTTCGACTCAGAGCAACCCTACAGGACAAAGTAGAACTGTCTGATAGGGTGTTCAAGGAGCACCTGGTGGATTTGAACTGCTGACCTTTTGGTTAGCAGTGAACTCTCAACCACTATGCCACCAAGGTTTCTTCTGAAAGGTCACAGCCTTGAAAACCCTATGGAGCACTTCTACTCAACACACATTGGGTTGCCATCAGTCAGAATAAACTCCATGGCAATTGGTTTGGTTTTTATTGGTTTTAAGAGTTATTTTTGTGTTCTGGATACAAGCCCCTTTCAGATGAATGATTTGAGAATATTTTCTCCCATTCTGTGGGTTGTCTTTTCACTTTCTTTTTTTTCCCAGTATTGTGTACTGTCTTACCCTTTACCCAGTTACCCCTTACCTATTGTCTATTTAGTGTCTTTCCCTCCCACCCCTCCCCTCCCTCATAATCATCAAAAATTGTTTCTTATTGTATGTAAATCTTTTCATGAGTTTTTATAGTAGTGGTCTCATACAATATTTGTCCTTTTGTGATTGACTTACTTCACTCAGCATAATGCCCAGCTGATTCATCCATGTTGCGAGATGCTTCACAGATTCATCACTGTTCTTTATCGTTGCATACTACTCCATTGTGTGTATGTACCACAGTTTGTTTATCCATTCATCTGTGGACGGGCTTTTAGGTTGTTTCCATCACTTTGCTGTTCCCAATAAGGCTGCAGTGAACATGGGTTTGCACATGTCTATTCATGTGACGACTCTTATTTCTCTAGGATATATTCCTAGAAGTGGGATTGCTAGATCATATGGTATTTCTATTTCTACCTTTCTAACAAAGCACCATATCGTTTTCCAAAATGATTGTACCATTTTGCATTCCCACCAGCGGTGCACCCTGTAGCCTCTCCAAAATTCGTTTTCTGTTTTTTTGATTCATGACAGTAATGCCAGTGTGAGACAGTATCTCATTGTAATTTTGATTTGCATTTCTCTTGTGGCTGGTGATCATCAGCATTTCCTCATTTGTCTGTTAGCTGCTTGAATGTCTTCCTTGTTGAAGTATCTTTTCATTTCCTTTGCCCATTTTTTTAACTGGATTCTTTGTCTTTTTGTTGTGGAGGTGTTGGATTTTCTTGTAGATTTTAGAGATTAGACTTTTGTCAGATTTGTCATAGCCAAAAATTTTTTCCCAGTCTGTGGTTTCTCTTTTTACTCTTTTGTTGAAGTCTCTTGATGAGCATAAGTGTTTAATTTTTAGAAGATCCTGATTATCTAGCTTATCTTCTGGAGTTTGTGTGTTGTTAGTTATGGTTTGTATCCTGTTAATGCTGTGTTTTAGGGCTTCTAGCATTGATTCTATTTTTTCTTCTATGATCTTTACAGCTTTCAGTTTTATATTTAGGTCTTTGATCCATTTTGAATTAGTTTTTTGTGTATGGTGTGAGGTACGGGTTCTGTTTCTTTTTTTTTACAGATGGACATCCAGTTTTGCCGGAACCATTTAGTGAAAAGACAGACTTTTCCCCATGTGATGGACTTTGGGAACTTACTGAAGATCCGGTGACCATAGGTGGATGGATTTTCACCTGGGTTCTCAATTCTGTTCCACTGGCCAATGTATCTATTGTTGTACCAGTAACAGGCTGTTTTGACTACTGTAGCTGTATAGTAAGTTCTGAGGTCAGATAGTAAGGGTCCTCCTATTTTATTCTTCTTCTTCAACAGTGCTTTACTTATCCGAGGTGTCTTCCCTTTCCATATATAGTTAATAATTAGTTTTTCGATCACTTTAAAAAATGTTATTGGTATTTGGACCAGGATTGCATTGTATTTGTAGATTGCTTTGGGTAGAATTGTCATTTTCACAATGTTGAGTCTACCTATCCACGAGCATGGTATGTTGTTCCGTTTATGTAGATCTCTTTTGTTTCTTGCAGTAGTGTTTTTGTAGTTTTCTTTTTATCGGTCTTTTACATCCCTGGTTAGATTTATTCCTAAGTATTTTATTTTTTGGGGGGCTATTAAAAAAACTCATTGCCATCGAGTCAATTTTTACTCATAGTGGCCCTATTATAAATGGTATTGTTTTCCTGATTTCCTTTTCAAAGTTCTCTTTGTTGGTGTATTGGAATCCAACTGATTTTTGTATCAGGCCACTCTGCTGAATCTTTCTATTAGTTCCAATAGTTTCCTCATGGAGTCTTTTGCATTTTCTATGTATAGTGTCATATCATCCACAAATAGGGACAGTTTTACTTTTTCATTACCAATTTGGATGCCCTTTATTTCCTTCTCTTGCCTTATTGCTCTAGCTAGGACTTCCAGCACAGTGTTAAATAAAAAAAAATAATAATAGGGGTGGTGATAAAGTGCATCCTTGTCTTGTTCCTTTCAGCATCTCTCCTTTGAGAATTGGATTGACTGTTGGTTTTGTATAGACACCCTTTATTATATTGAGGAATTTCCCTTCTATACCTATATTATTGAGAGTTTTTATCAGGAATGGATATTGGACTTTGTCCAGTGCCTTTTCTGAGTTGATTAAGATGATCATGTGATTCTTTTATTTATGTGGTGGACTGCGTTGATCGATTTTCTAATGTTGAATCCTCCTTGCATACCTGGTATGATTAGTTGTGGTGTATTATTTTTTTGATATGATGCTGAATTCTATAGGCTAGAATTTTGTTAAGAGTTTTTGCATCAGTATTCATGAGAGATATTGGTCTGTAATTTTCTTTTTTTGTGGTGTCTTTGCCTGGTTTTGTATCAGGGTTATGCTGACTTCATAGAATGAATTCAGAAGTATCCCTTCCTTTTCTTTGTTCTGAAATAGTTTGAGTAGCACTGGTGTAAGTTCTTCTCTGAATGTTTAATAAAATTCTCCAGCGAAGCCATCTGAGATTCAGGGCTTTTTTTGTTGTCGTTGGGAGTTGTTTTTTTTTTTTTAATTACCTTTACAACCTTTTCTCTTTTTATGGGTTTGTTCAGATTTTCAACATCATTTTGTGTTAGTTTGGATAGGTAGTGTGTTTCTAGAAATTTGTCCATTTCCTCTAGGTTTTCAATTTTTTTGGAATATAGTTTTTCATAGTACTCTGTTGTGATACTTTTCATTTCATTTGGGTCTGTTGTAATGTCCCCCATTTCATTTCTTATTGGGTTATTTGAGTCAGCTCCTGTTTTTCTTTTGTCAGTTTAGCCAGTGGTTTGTCAATATTGTTGATCCTTTTAAAGAACTGACATTTGGTTTTGCTGATTCTTCCTATTGTTTTTCTATTCTCTATTTCATTTGTTCTGCTCTGATCTTTATTATTTCCTTTCTTCTGGTGGCTGTGAGCTTCTTCTGCTGCTCTATTTGTTCGAGTTTCATAGCTAATGTTTTGATTTTTTCCCTTTCTTCTTTTTTGTGGTGTTCATCTATTCCTATAAATTGACCTCTGCGCACTACCTTTGCTGTGTCCCAAAGATTTTGGTATAATGTGTTTTCATTCTTGTTTAATTCTAGGAATTTTTTTATTCCATCTTTGATTTCTTCTATTACCAGTGGTTTTTAAGCAGGGTGTTATTCAGTTTCCACATCATTTTTTTTTTCCTTGCTCTTTCCGTTGTTAATTTCTACTTTGATGGTGGTGTGATCAGAACATACTTTGTATTATCTCAGTGTTTTGGATTTTGTTGAGGGTTGCTTTGTGGCCTAAGATGTGGTCTATTCTGGAGAACCTTCCGTGTGCACTGGAAAAGAATGTGTGCTTTGCAGCTGTTGGGTGGGGTGTTCTATATATGTCTATGAGGTCAAGTTGGCTGATTGTGCCCTTTAGCTTTTCTGTATCTTTGTTGAGTTTCTTTCTAGATGTTCTGTCCTTTACCAAGAGTGATGGGTTGAAGTCTCCTACTATTATTGTGGAACTTTCAATTTCTCTTTTCAGTGCTGTTAGAGCTTGTTTTATTTATTTTGGAGCCCTGTCATTGGGTGAGAAGATATTTATTATGGCTATGTTTTCATGATGGATTGTCCCTTTAATCATTACATAATGCTTTTCTTTGTATCTTATGGTGGATTTTGTTTAAAGTCTATTTTATCTGAGATTAGTATTACCACTCTTGCCCTTATTTGGTAGCTGTTTGCTTGATATATTTTTCCCATCCTTTGATTTTTAATAAATTGAAATCTTTTTTTCTAAGGTAAGTCTCTTGTAGACAGCATATTGATGGATCCTTTTTTTTTAATCCATTCTGTCACCTCTGTCTCTTTATGTGTGCATTTAGGCCATTTATATTGTGTAATTATTGATAGGTGTGAATTTATTGCTGTCATTTTGTAGTGCTTTTTTTTTTGTGTGATGCTGATGTTTTCTTTGTTCCTTTTACTCTCCTCTGCTGAATTCCTTTTGTTCGTGGATTTTTTTTTTTTCACTTCTTTTGTCTTTGTAGATTTTGTGTTTACCGAGACTTCATGTTTTTCTTCTTTATTTTGATGGGTAGGTTTGTTAACGTCCTTTGTGGTTACCTTGAAATTTATCCATATCTTCCTAAGTTTGAACCAGTCTTTTTTTACTTGGTATCACCTCGCTTTCATCTCCATTAGAAAGTTCTATATCTATACCATTTACTCCCTCTTTTATTGTTCTGACATTGCTGTCATTTACAGATTAACCTCTCTGATTCCCTGTTGCAATTCCTTTGGTTTTGGTTAATTCTTGAGAGTTCATATCCTAGGTTGGTATCTGGGTGATGCAGTCTTGCATCCTAGATTCAGGGTGTCATCTGACGTTGTTTGTTCTCAAACTGAAGGACTCTTTTTAATAATTCTTGCAAGTTTGGTTTGGTTTTGACATATTCCCTTAACTTCTGTTTATTTGGAAATGTCTTAATTTTGCTATCATATTTGAACAAGAGTTTTACAGGATGTATTCTTGGTTGGAAAGTTTTTTCTTTCAAGGTTTTGCGTTCATCATCCCATTGCCTTCTTGCCTACATGTTTTCTCCTGAGTAATCACAGCTTTGTCTTATTATTTCTCCTCTGTATGTGATTTTTCATTTTTCTCAAGCTGCTCTCAGGATTCTTTCTTTATCTTTGGTTTTAGCGAAAGATTCTGATATGCCATGGTGATTTTCTTTTGGGGTCTATCCAAATGGGGTTCACTGAGCTTTTCATCTTTCATGATATTAGGGAAGTTTTCTGTCACGAATTCTTCAGTGATCCTCCTTGTGTTTTCCATTTTCTCCCCCTGTTCTGGAACTCCAGTCACTCACAAATCTTTGCTTTTGATTTTATCCCACATCATTCTCAGGGATTCTTCATTTTTCTTTTCTTTTTTCTGATTTTTCCTCGAGGTGGTATACAAATATTTATCTTCAGATTTGCTGATCCTGTCTTCCATTGTTCCAAACCTGCTCCTCAGACCTTCTATGACACTGTCCATTTCTGAAATCTTGCTGTTTATCTTTTGGATTTCCAATTGCTGTTTTTGTATGATTTCTAGTTGTGAATTTATTTTGACGTTTTGTTCCTGTATTATTATCCTGAGTTCTTCCATTGTTTTGTCTGATTTTTCCAAGATTTTGTCTATTTTTTCCTCATTTTTGCCTGCTTTTCCTTCAACTCTTGGATAGCTCTGAACATTAGATATTTGAATTTCCTATCAGGTAGTTCTAGTGACTTTTCTTCCACTGGAAAGCCATCTGGTGTTTTATTTTGGATGCTTACTCGACCATCCTGTCCTTTTTTTTTTTTTATGTTTTCATATTATCTGCTGTCTTCAGAACATTCTGTAGTTATTTCCTTCGCTTATTGATTGTAGGTTTGTTTGTTTCATCCTGCTTTTTAGTTTATTTAGTTATGTCTGAGCAGGCAGGCTGTGCATTCTTTGTTGTTTGCTCATCTGTGGGCCCGATACTTCTCACTACCTTGTCCAATGGACAGGGACAATCACTCAGCTATGGTGCAGTAGGGCAGGTCCAGCTGAAGGGGAGCATCTGGGCTGGGTTGTTTGTGGCACGTACTTGGGCTGACAGGGCAGGGCCAGAGGTCAGTGCAGGGCAGGTTCTGGTAGACAGTGCCTGTGCTACTTGGGGGTGTGATGTTCAGTGCGTGGTGCACATAGTCAGGAGGGAGGGGAGAGGTTGTGATGTATGGAGCTAAGTGGGTATGGGAAAGAAAAGAAAGAGGAGAGAGAAATAGAAGCAAAAAAAAAAAAGTGCTGAGGGAGCCTGCTGTTGGAGGGGCACAGACCCAGCAAAGCTGTGTGCCAGTGGTTTCTAGCCAGGTGGTGAGGCACAGCCCATCAAGAAGGGACGGATACAGCACACACAGCTAGACGGGAGGGAGAAAGGAAAGGAAAAAAGGGAGAGAGAGACAAAAAACTAGATTGAATTTCAAAAAAAAAAAAAGAAGAGAGAAAGCACAAGTGGCTAGGTTGTTCAGGGAAAGGAATGGAAGGAATGTAGAGAGAGACAAGAAATTGGGTGCAGGGGAGGAAGATGCCAGGTGGTTGGGAGGAAGGAAAGGAGAGGAGGCAGAGAGAGAACCGAGAAAAAAAACGAAGAGCGACAGAAAATAAAAATGCCCCAAGGGATCCCACCAGAAGCGTGTCCCCAGCTGAGCAGTGCTGCACGGCCTGTCAAGAAGGAGCAGAGATGGCACATGGCACCAAGTGATCAGGAGAAGGGTAAGGAAGGAAGGTAGAGGGATACAAGAAATTGAGAAAAAACAGAAGAAAGAAAGAAAAAAGATGCCCTGAGAAAGCCCACAGGTGTGATGCAGACCAGGGAAGCGTCTCCCAGTCACACAGCACTGCACAGCCCGTTGAGAAGGAGAGAAATAGCAAGTGGCTTCAGATGTTCGGGAGAAAATAGGGGAAGAATGGTAGACAGAGACAGAAAATAGAGAAAAGAAAAGAAAATTCCCAAGAGAGCCCACTGGCTTGGCAGTGCAGACTGGGGATGTGGCTCCCAAGCCTCGAGGCACTGCACAACCCATCTAGAAGGGGTGGAGATGGCATACAGCACCAGGTATTCAGGAGACAGGAAAAGGAGGAAAGTAGAGACAAGAAACCGAGAAATGAAGAAAAAAATTCCCCCAGGGATCCCACCGGTGACCAGGGAAGTGGCTACCAGGCCCTGGGGCATAGCCCATCTAGAAGGGGCGCAGATGGCACACAGCACCAGGTATTCAGCAGACAGGAAAAGAAGGTAAGTAGAGAGAGATGAGAAATCAAGAAATGAAGAAAAACAAAAAGGAAAAAAGAAAATGAAAAAGAGAAAAAATGGCTCCAGGGATTCCACTGGTATGGCAGCACAGCCCAGGGAAGCAATTTTCCAGCTAAGTGGCACTTCAGAGCCTGTCACGAAAAACCAGAGATTGCACATGGAGCCAAATATTCAAGAGAAAGAAAGAAAAGGAGGTGAGAGAAGGGGAAGAAACCAAAGAAAGCAACAACAGCAATAAAGAAATGGCCCTGAAGGAGCCGGCTGGAGTGGGAGGGGTGAATCCAGTGGCATGCCCAAGAGGCCATGGCCCACTGGGAAGTAATGGAGGCTGAGCAGAGAGAAGAAGGGTTGAGGGTGGGAAAGTGTATATCGCTGGTTACCGGGGGTCCTGCTGGGAACTCTGTGAAGCTGCTTTCCTGTATTCCCTGCCTGCCAATCTCCGACAGGAGTCCCTGATGGTGAATCCATGCTGCATTAGCTGATAGAGGACCTCCACTGCATATCTCGTCTCACTCTCTGTTCTCTGTCAGTTTCTTATTCCATTCAGTGCTTGGTTGAGTTATTTATCTCTTCCTCTGACACTTAGGTTTCCAGGAATGATGTTTGTTTCTGTTTTACTTAGTTTTTTGGGTCTTTGCTGTGGAGGGACGGTGTGATGCTTCTGTCTGTAGTGCCATGTTGGCTCTGTCTCCTCTTTTCACTTTTTAATGGTGTCAAATGAAGCACAAAAGTTTTAATTTGATGAAGTCCAAGTTATATATATTTTATTCTGTTGCTCTTGCTTTTGGTTTCGTGGCTAAGAGTCCATTGCCAAATCTGAGGTCAGGACAATTTACCTCTATGCTTTCTTCTCAGAGTTTCATAGCTTTAGCTCTTAGAATTAGATCTTTGGCCCATTTTGAGTTATTTTTTGCTTATGGAGTTCAGTGGAGGTGCAATCCCTTCCAGCTGGCATGTCTTGGAAGGCTTTGACTGAATACATGAAATTTGATCTGAGCCTTAAGATCAGTAGAATTTCATTTGGCAGAGAAAACTGGGGACAGACATGAGCAAAAGCACTGGGACACCAAAAGGTGTTAGAGCCAAGAAGGAAGACATTTTCAAGAGGGAGGGATAATCATCATGTGAAATACTGAGGAAAACCATTGACTGGTATCTTAGGCTGGGTTCTCTAGAGAATCAAAACCAGTAAAAAGTATAAATATATATAGAGAGAGATTTACATTAAGGAAATGGCTCATGAGATTGTAGATGCTGGAATGTCACAAGTCCATGAATCAGGATGGAGGCTTCTCCTGATTCATGTAGCCACAGGGGCTGGTGAACCCAACATTGGCATGTGAGAGAGCAGGGCTCTTGGAGTCCCAAGATGGGCAGATAAGCTGCCAACTCAAGTACCAAGAACTGGAGGTCAGATGAACAGGAGATAGCTGCAGGATCCAGAGCAGGCAAAAGCCAGAACGTTCACTTATATTTGGATACAGGACACATGCCCAAGGAAACTCCCTTTCAATTGATTGGCTACTCCCAGCAGATCCCATCATGGGGGTGATCCCATATAAACACTGGGAATCATGGCCCAGTCAAGTTGACATACAATCTTAACCATCACAAATGGATTATGAATTATTTGCTTAGTGCTGCCTTATAACAAATACCATGAGTGGTGGTTTTAAGGGAGAGGAATTTATTTTCTCTCAGTTTAGGAGTCTAGAAGTCCAAATTCAGGGACTCTAGGGTGAGATTCTTACTTATTGGTAGCTCAGTGAGGTCCTTGGCATTCCTTGGCATCTGTCTTCCAATGGTGTGTGTCTCTGTGTCTATTCTGCTCATTTTATAACTCAGAAGTGATTAGATTTAGGACCTACCCTACTCTGGTATGACCTCATTAACACAACAAAAGAAACACCTATTTCCAAACAGGATCACTTCCACAGGTAGAGGGCCCAGAACTTTAATACATATTCTTAGGGAACATAATTCAATCCGTAAGGACTGAATTAATCACAAAAGGGAAATAGTTTAAAATATTTTTTTAAAACATGGCCCCAACTTAAATTTTTATTTGATTTTTTCCTTTTTCATATTCAGTTAACTTTTTTTAAACATAGCAAAAGTTTAAATACGAAATATTGGCTTTCTACAAGTCACATACATGAACAGCTCAGATTTTTACCACTTCTACCCACTTTATTTTTTAGACTTTTCTATCTTAAAAAAATAAAAAAATAAGGCTAAATCAGGTATAGCAGATGGGATCCCCATACTGTTGTTGTATTCTAAGTTTAGTTTTAGACTTTTGGTCTGTGATATTAGTAATGATGATATTAACGACATCTAACATTTTAAGCAGGTATTTTGTCAGGTACTGAGTAAAGTGCTTTACATGCTATATTAGTTAATGCTAAACCCACTGCCGTCAAGTTGATTCTGACTTATGGTGACCTCATAGGGTTTCCAAGGCTGTAAATCTCTACGGGAGTAAGCTGACACGTCTTTCTCCCACAGAGCCGCTGGTGGTTTTGAACTGCCGACATTTCAGTTAGCAATCGATGGGATTAATCGAGCACCACCAGGGCTCTTTAGTTAATGCTAGCTGCTATAATAGATAAAAGGAACAAAGGCCTGGCAATCTACTTCTGAAAGTTAATCAGTGAAAATGCTATGATTCACAATGGTCATATCCCATTGTACATGGGTTGCAGTGAGTCAGGGGCCAAACTCGATGGCAGCTAACAACAACAGCATAATAGATAAACCTCAGAATCTGTGTGGCTTAGCAAAATAGAAGTTTATTTCCCACTCGTTGTCGTGGATTGAATTGTGTCCCCCCAAAATATCTGTCAACTTAGCTCAGCCATGAGTCCCAGTATTGTGAGATTGTCCAACATTTTATGTGATTTCCCTATGTGTTGTAAATCCTATTACTATGATGAAATGAGATGGATTAGTGGCAGTTATATTGATGAGATATACAAGATTAGATAGTGTCTTAAGCCAATCTCTTTGAGATATAAAAGAGAAGAGAGCAGAGAGACAGAGGGACCTCATACCACCAAGAAACCAGTGCCAGAAGCAGAGAGTGTCCTTTGGACCTGAAGTTCCTGCGCTGAGATAATCCCAGACCAAGGGAAGATGGATGACAAGGACCTTCCTCCAAAGCCAACACAGAGAGAAAGTCTTCCTCTGGAGCCTAAAAAAAATTTGGACTTGTAACCTACTAGACTGTGAGAGAATAAATTTCTCTTTGTTAAAGCCATCCACCTGTGGTATTTCTGTTATAGCAGCACTAGATGACTAAGACAATCATGGAAAGTCCCAAACTAGTGTTCCTAGTAGGCAGAACACTCTCCTCCAAGTGGTGATTAAGGGACCACGGTTCCTTCTGTCTTGTGGCTCCACCATCTTTAACAAGTGGTTTCCGGGGTCTTTGCAGAAAGAGAAGGAACACGGGGGATCACAACGGGAGATTTTTATGAGCTGAGCCTAGAAGTAGCATGCATCTCTTCCTCTCACATTGCACTGACTGGAATTCAGTCACCTGGCCACCACTGACTGCAAGTGAAAATGGCAAATGTGGTCTAGCTGTTTGCCCACGAAGAAAATACGTGGGCTGATGAGTAGTTGACCAGTCTCTGCCACACACACACATTTTCTTTAATTTAACCCTAAGAAGCCTATAATATATATAGTATAACTAATATAGAGTCCATGGGTGGTGCAAATGGTTAAGTACTCAAATACTAACTGAAAACTTGGTTGCTCGAACCTGTACAGAGGCACCTCATAAGAAAGGACTGGCAATCTGCTTCCCAAAGGTCACAGCCTTGAAAACCCTATGGAGCACAGTTCTACTCTGCACACGTGGGGTTGCCATGAGTTGGAATCAACTCGATGGCAACGAACAACAACAGTATGATTAATACCACTTTACAGATGAAGAAACTGAAATTTTGGTAGGCGAAATACCTTAAGTAATATCACAGAACTAATAAATGGCAGAGCTCAAACACAAACCTAGGCAGTCTAACTCCAGAGACCACACTCCTTACAAAGTTAACTGCCATAAGTTACTGATTGAAGTTCCTGTTACTGAAGAATATTTAGGCTTTTAAAGTTAAAATAGAGGTATAACAACTTTAGATTGTAAGTAATCCAAATCCATCATTTTACAGAGAAAGACGTTGAGATCTAGAGGTAGAATGTCCTTTTGAAAGTCAAATCATTGCTGCTCAATCACATGGAAAAAGCTTTGGCAATCGCCTTCTGTAAAGATTACCCACTGACTCTGAGTTGATTCTGACTCAAAGTGACCCCACAGGAGAGAGTAGAACTGCCCCATGGGGTTTCCAAGGCTGTAAATCTTTACAGGAACAGACTGCCACGTCTTTCTCCCATGGAGAGGCTCGTGGGTTCAAACCATCGACTTTTTGGTTAGCAGCTGAGTGCTTAACCACTGCGCCACTGCCAGGGCTCCTTTTGTAAAGGCTACAGCCAAGGAAACCCTATGGGGCAGTTCTACTCTATAACCCATGGGGTCACCATGAATCAGAATTAACTTACTGATACGGGTTTGGTTGTTTGGTTTTTTGCTTCCTCCCGTTTTGGTATTGAAGAATGCGAAACAAAATTGTAAGTTTTGTTTTAGAAAACAGAAAGAGTTCTCTTACCATGAAACGAAAGGCCATTTTATTAAATGCCAGAAAACTATGTGTTGTATAACCGTATATATAATTTTTAAAGCTTATAGTTATTCCTTAAACTGTAACTAACCTTTGGAAACAGCTTGTCTAGTTCCACAGAATTGTATCTAGGTGACCAGGCTCACTGAGACACTTGAAACTTGTTCTTTCAGAAAACAATAGAAGATTAATGAACGTGTCCTCTGAGACCCCAGAGGTCTTACAGTCACGGCTCACTGATCTTGTGATTGTCTTAGTGAGATTTCTGGAGTACAACAATTTTATGAGAGCACATACTGCTCTCTCATAAAATTGTTGTACTCTGACATAATCTTCAACCAAATGATTTTTGTTCAAAGTTTCTAACTAAATTATGTGTAAGTGCCCTGCAAATCTTAATTACTCTGAGCACTGACTTACTCAGTAATGACGTGTCCCCAACTTTAAAGTTATCTACAAAATCTGCATAGCAATCTGTTAAAGTGTTCCGAGTTGTTTTCGACAAGACGAAGCACGACACAGAGTAAGACTGCCACCATGTGGCATGAGCCAAAACTTGGCATTTCTTAAGTGCTTTGTTCCCATTTATTTTGTTTGTTTCTAGTTTATTTACCTACCGACCAAGATTTGATGCTGCTGGTAAGAAAGTCATACCTAACTATGGTACATTCTATAGGCTTAAGTGCCTTTCTATTTGAAGACACATTTCTTTGTCCAATTCTGAAAGTATTGCAATATTTCCGAAACTGCCACAGAATTGAAACTTTTAGAAAGTTACACAAGCACATTCACAAGAGGCTTAGGCAGAGCTTCACAAACAAGGGATCAAACTCAGCAACCAAGAGCATTTCCCAGTCCTCTGAAGAGCTAATCAACGAGCCAGGTTAGAAGGCAGAATTCCCAATCACGCACTAGGTCGTATAGGGACTATTCGAATACAGATAGAACACTCTCACTGAAGAAAGAGAATCAGAATCTATGAGAGTTTGAACAGTATGTGAGCTTAATAGGTTCTTACTTGCCAGGCGAAGACATTTCCCTGTATTTGTCAAAATAAGATTGGTATCTAAAGTTATTCAAAAGGCAACCGATCTAGCAAGCTGCTAAATGGAATTCTGGTATTGCGGCTCCTTCAAACTATTGTTGCTAATGATTGGGGTTCGGGACATCACTACTGATATCCTGAGACTTTTTTAATATCCCTCCTTTTCTTGGGTCCTATTGCCACTTTCATTTTCTACCTTTGCAAACTTTGAA
The DNA here is from genome assembly GCF_024166365.1 of Elephas maximus indicus. Lineage (NCBI taxonomy): Eukaryota > Metazoa > Chordata > Mammalia > Proboscidea > Elephantidae > Elephas > Elephas maximus. The sequence goes on along the minus strand of NC_064832.1, from coordinate 28,924,348 downwards.
AAAGGAGCCCTGGTAGCACAAGTATTTAAGCACTCGGCTGCTAACTGAAAAGCTGGCAGTTCAAACCCACCCAGCGGTTCTGTGGGAGGAAAAAGCTGGAGATCTTCTCACAGAAAGGTTACAGCCAAGAAATCCCTGCTGGGCAGTTCTCTGTCACATGGGTTCGACATGAGTTGAAATGGATTCCATGCCGCCTAACAACAACAAACTTTGAGATACTAACTTGTGCTTGTTAAGGTTGTGTGATACCTTGGCTGGGCCATGATTCTCAGTGGTTTGGCAGTTTTGACCCAGTTTGGTAATTGCGTGATGATGTGCTCACCTCCATGATGAGATCTGCTGTGAGCAGCCAATCAGTTACAAGGGAGTGCTTTAGTCATCTAGTGGTAACAGATGTAACAGAAACACCACAAGTGGATGGCTTTAACAAACGGAAATTTATTCTCTCACAGTCTAGGAGACTAGAAGTCCAAATTCAGGACATCAGCTCCAGGGGAATGCTTTCTTTCTCTGTTGCCTCTGGGAGAAGGTCCTTGTCATCATTCTTCCCCTGGACTAGGAGCTTCTCCATGCAGGGATTCTGAGTCCAAAGGACATGCTGTTCTCCTGGTATTACTTTCTTGGTGGTAGGAGGTCCCCATGTCTCTCCGCTCACTTCTCTCTTTTATATCTCAAAAGAGATTGGCTTAAGACACAACCTAATCTTGTAGATTGAGCCCTGCCTCATTAACATCGTAGGGGTAGGATCCACAACATATAGTAGGATCACATCTGATGACGAAATGGTGGACAAATCACACCATACTGGGAATCATGGCCTAGCCAAGTTGGACACATATTTTGGGGGGACAGAATTCAATCCCTGTGAGGAACAAATCTGTGAAGTGAGCCCCAGCATCCTTGAAGACTATCATGATTGCTATTTTATGTAAGTCTGAATTAAGACACCTAACTACAATGGGGCTGATTGGACCCCTGTGGTAATAGGGGCCAAGCGGTGGCACTCAGTCAACAAAGACAAAGTGAGCATGGTTACCATAATGAATAGCAGAGTCAAAGCAGTAATCAGAATAGTCTGACTCTTATGGACTTACGATGTCATCTACTTAGTCATAGTGTCCCTAGGAGTGAAATAGGAAATCTACTAAATATTTACTTGATCTGTACATGCAGAAGAATTCTAAGTCAAGTGAACAGCAGTCTAAGTCGAATCGCCAGAATACAGAGTCACAGCCCCTCCATCAATTCCGAGTTAAAAGACCTAAGACCCCTTAAATGAACAGGAGACCACGTCCACTTGAGAAAGGACCACACTGTTGTTGTTGTTAGGTGCCATCGAGTCAACTCCAACCCTACGCACAACAGAATGAAACATTGCCTGATCCTCTGCCATCCTTACAAACGTTCTTATGCTTCAGCTCATTGTTATAGCCACTCTGTCAATCCACCTCGTTAAGAGTCTTCCTTTTTCCACTGACCCTGTACTTTGCCAAGCATGATGTCCTTCTCCAGGGACTGATCCCTCCTGACAACGTCCAAAGTATGTAAGACGCAGTCTTGCCATCCTTGCTTCTAAGGAGCATTCTGGTTGTACTTCTTCTAAGACAGATTTGTTCCTTCTTTTGGCAGTCCATGTTATCTTCAATACTCTTTGCTAACACCACAATTCAAAGGCATCAATTCTTCTTTGATCTTCCTTATTCATTGTCCAGCTTTTACATGCATATGATGCGATTGAAAATACCATGGCTTGGGTCAGGCGCACCTTAGTCTTCAAGGTGACATCCTTGCTCTTCAACAATTTAGAGAGGTTCTTTGCAGCAGTTTTATGCAATGCAATGCATCATTTGATTTCTTGACTGATGCATCCATGGGCATTGATTGTGGATCCAAGTAAAATGAAATCCTTGACAACTTCAATCTTTTCTCCGTTTATCATGATGTTGCTCATTGGTCCAGTTGTGAGGATTTTTGTTTTCTTTATGTTGAGGTGCAATCCATACTGAAGGCTGTGGTCTCTGATCTTCATTAGTAAGTGCTTCAAGTCCTCTTCACTTCCAGCAAGCAAGGTTGTGTCATCTGCATAACGCAGGATGTTAATCAGTCTACCTCCAATCCTGATGCCCTCTTCTTCATATAGTCCAACTTCTCGGATTATTTTCTCAGCATACAGATTGAATAGGCATGGTAAAAGGATACAACCCTGACCCACACTTTTCCTGACTTTAAACCAATCAGTATCCCCTTGTTCTGTCCGAACAACTGCCTCATGATCTATATAAAAGTTCCTCGTGAGTACAATTAAGTGTTCTGGAATTCCCATTCTTCGCAGTGTTATCCATAATTTGTTATGATCCACACAGTTGAATGCCTTTGCATAGTCAAGAAAACACAGGTAAATGTCCTTCTGGTATTCTCTGCTTTCAGCCAGGATCCATCTGACATCAGCAATGATATCCCTGGTTCCATGTCCTCTTCTGAAACTGGCCTGAATTTCTGGCAGTTCCATAGCAATATACTCCTGCAGCCATTTTTGAATGATCTTCAGCAAAATTTTGCTTGCAGGTGATATTAATGATATCGTTCTATAAATTCCATGTTTGGTTGGATCACCTTTCTTGGGAATAGGCATAAATATGGATCTCTTCCAATCAGTTGGCCAGGAAGCTGTCTTCCATATTTCTTGGCATAGACGAGTGAGCACCTCCAGCACTGCATCTGTTTGTTGAAACATCTCAATTGATATTCCATCAATTCCTGGAGACTTGTTTTTCGCCAATGCCTTCAGAGCAGCCTGGACTTCTTCCTTCAGTACCATCAGTTCATGATCATATGCCACCTCTTGAAATGGTTGAATATTGACTAATTCTTTTTGGTATAATGACTCTGTGTATTCCTTCCATCTTCTTTTGATGCTTCCTGCATCATTTAATATTTTCCCCATGGAATCCTTCACTATTGCAACTCGAGGCTTGAATTTTTTCTTCAGTTCTTTCAGCTTGAGAAACGCCGAGCGTGTTCTTCCCTTTTGGTTTTCCATCTCCAGCTCTTTGCAGACGTCATTATAATACTTTACTTTGTCTTCTCAAGCCGCCCTTTGAAATCTTCTTTTCAGTTCTTTTACTTCATCATTTTTTCCTTTTTCTTTAGCTGCTCGACATTCGTGAGCAAGTTTCAGAGTCTCCTATGACATCCGTCTTGGCCTTTTCTTTCTTTCCTGTCTTTTCAATGACCTCTTGCTTTCTTCATGGATGATGTCCTTGCACAACTTGTCTAGTCTTCGGTCACTAGTGTTTAATGCATCAAATTTATTCTTGAGATGGTCTCTAAATTCACGTGGGATATACTCAAGGTCATATTTTGGCTCTCGTGGACTTGCTCTGATTTTCTTCAGTTTCAGCTTGAACTTGCGTATGAGCAATTGATGGTCTGTTCCACAGCTGGCCCCTGGCCTTGTTCTGACTGATGATATCGAGTTTTCCGTTGTCTCTTTCCACAGATGAAGTCAGTTTGATTTCTGTGTGTTCCATCTGGTGAGGTCCATGTGTATAGTTGCCGTTTATGTTGGTGAAAGAAGGTATTTGCAATGAAGAAGTGGTTGGTCTTGCAAAATTCTGTCATTCAATCTCTGGCCTTGTTTCTATCACCAACGCCATATTTTCCAACTACCAATCCTTCTTCTTTGTTCCCAACTTTCACATTCCAGTCGCCAGTAATTATTAATGCATCCTGACTGCATGTTCGATGAATTTCAGACTGAAGCAGCTGATAAAAATCTTCCATTTCTTCATCTTTGGCCTTAGTATTGGTGCGTAAATTCAAACAATAGTCTTACTAATTGGTCTTCATTGTAGGCGTATGGATATTATCCTATCACTGACAATGTTGTACTTCAGGATAGATCTTGAAATGTTCTTTTTGATGATGAATGCAATACCATTCCTCTTCAAGTTGTCATTCCCAGCATAGTAGACTACGTGAATGTCCTATTTAAAATGGCCAATACCAGTCCATTTCAGCTCACTAATGCCTAGGATATCCATGTTTAAACATTCCATTTCATTTTTGATGATTTCCAGTTTGCCTAGGTTCATACTCAGTACTTTCCAGGTTCTGATTGTTAATAGATGTTTGCAGCTGTTTCTCCTCACTACACTGCTGAAAATTTTAAATGTTAATCTTTCTCCCAAACTTCCTTAAAGGGATCTATGACATTTTACTAGAGTGAATGTTCACTGGGGAAGAGGAAATAATCAGACTTTTGGGGGAATACTGGATACTGGCTCTGAATTGACACTAATTCCAGGAAATCCAAAATGTCACTGTTGCCACCAGTCAGAGGGGGGCATATGGAGGTCAGGTTATTAATGGAGTCTTAGCTCTTGTCCATCTCACAGTAGGTGCAGTAGAACACTGAACCTATCCTGTAGTGATTTCCCCAGTTCCAGAATCCATAATTGGAACAGATATACTCAGTAACTGGCAGAACCCCCACATTGGATCCCTGACAAATGGAGTAATGGCTATTACCTAGGAAAAGCCAAGTAGAAGCCATTAGAACTTCCCCTACCTAGGAAAATAGTAAACCAAATGCAATACGACATTCCTAGAGGGATTGGAGAGATTACTGCCACGACCAAGGACTTGAAAGATGCAGGGATGGTGATTCCCACCAGATTCCCGTTCGACTCACCTATTTGGCCTGTGCAAAAAACAGATGGATCTTGGAGAATGACAAAGGACTGTTGAAAACTTAATGAGCTGCTGTTCCAAATGTAGTTTCATTGCTTGAGCAAATTAATACATCTCCTGGTACCTGGTATACAGCTGTTGATCTGGTTAATGCTTTTTTCTCCATACTTGTTTTGAAGGACCACCAGAAGTGTAACTAAATTCTGCTCAGGTTCTTGTCCTGTCCTATTAGCCAATTGAAATAAGACGGATACTAATTGAAAGGGAAACAGAAAGTGGCAAGTTTATTGTCTGTGCAGACAAAGAGCAATGCAGGGTCTAGTGACAATAAGGCCATGTGTTCCTCATTTGAAGGGGTTGGGGAGCTTTTTATTTCCAGTGGTGTCTGGGGGTTGGGTTTGGTACCTGGAACTCTCTGCCCTTAGCTGTTCCATGTCCATATTTGGAGGTTCGAATGCTGAATCATCTTCTGCCAGATGTCCGTGTGGTGGGGCCTCTCACTTCTCCAAAGGGCTTGGGTGACACCATGGGCTGAGAAATATCTTCCTTTCTGGTAATAATCGGGTCCAGGGTCAGGTGAAGAATGCAACCTCCTCAATCCATGCGTATTCCAAGGTCTAGTTAGGGCCAGTTTAGTGGACAGAGCCACCACCTCTTGCGGCTTCCTGAAAAATGTTGCTCAAAACAAGCTTGTGGTTAGCAAGACAAAGAAAGGAGGGGAAAAGGTGTCAGTAGGGGGGTTTAGAAGCAGTTTGCCTTTAGCTGGCAATGCCAACAATACATCTTCAGTATCCTACCTCAGGGCTTATCAAGTCCCCAGCCTTATGTCATAATTTAATCAACAGGGACATTGGTTGCCTTTCCTTTCCACAAGATGTCACGCTGGTCCATTACATTGATGACGTTATCCTAATTGGACATAGTAGGAAGAAGTATCAATGATTCCAGACTTATTGGTAAGACATGTAGTGCTAGAGAGTGTGAGATTAATATGACAAAAATTCAGGTGCCTTCCAACTCTTGAAATTTCTAGGAGTCTAGTGGTGCAGGGCATGGATATTCCTTCTAAGATCAGGCAAAATGCAGAACAAGCCAAGGAACACACAGATAAAGCAGTTGAAGAAATTAAAAAGGTTATTCAAGAACATAATGAAAAATTTAATAGGCTGCAAGAATCCATAGAGAGACACCAATCAGAAGTTCAGAAGATGAGCAATAAAATTACAGAATTAGACAACTCAAAGTCACAGGAGCAGAATTGAGAAAATGAAAGGCAGAATTAGTGAGATTGAAGATAAAACACTTGGCACCAATATATTCAAAGAAAAATCAGATGAAAGAATTTTTTAAAAATGAAGCAACTCTAAGAATCATGTGGGACTCTATCAAGAGAAATAACCTACGAGTGATTGGAGTACAAGAACAGGGAAGGATAACAGAAAATACAGAAAGAATTGTTGAAGATTTGTTGGCAGAAAATTTCCCTAATATCGTGAAAGGTGAGAAGATATCTAAGATGCTCAATGAACCCCACATAAGGTAGATCTCAAAAGAAAGTCACCAAGACATATTATAATCAAACTTGCCAAAACCAAAGATAAAGAGAGAACTTTCAGAGTGGCTCAGGATAAATGACAAGTCATCTACAAAGGAGAGTCAACAAGAATAAGTTCAGACTATTTGGCAGAAACCACGCAGGCAAGAAGGCAATGGAATGACTTACACAAAGCATTGATGGAAGAAAATTGCCAGCCAACAATCATATCTGGCAAAACTGTCTCTCAAATATGAAGACGATATTAGGACATTTCCAGATAAACAGAAGTTTAGGGAATTCAGAAAAACCAAACCAAAACTACAAGAAATACTAAAGGAAGTTCTCTGGTTAGAAAACCAATAATATCAGATAACAACCCAACACTAGAACACAGGACAGAATAACCAGATATCAGCCCAGAGAGGGAAATCACAAAAACAAATCAAGATAAAAAATGCACAAAACAGGGAACTGGTGATGTCATTATGTAAAAGATGACAACATTAAAACAATAAAAAGGGACTAAAAAATGTAGCCATAGATCTTTCACATAGAGATGAAGTCAAGGCGATATAAATGAATAAAAGTTAGGTTTAGACTTAGAAAAACAGGGGTAAATATTAAGGTAACCACAAAGGAGACTACTAATCCTACACCCCAAAATAAAATACAAGAAAAACATAAAGACTCAGCAAAAACAAAATCAACAACAATGATTAAGAGAAAAAGACAATATATAAAGATAAACTACTCAGCACAAAAGATTCAGCTGAAAAAAGAAACTGCCAACAACACACGATAAAAGACATCCAAATGACAGCACTAAACTCATATCTATCCATACTTATGCTGAATAAATGTGCCAATAAAGAGACAGACAGTGACAGAATGGATTAAAAAAAAACATGATCCATCTATGTGCTGCCTACAAGAGACACACGTTAGACTTAAAGACACAAACAAACTAAAACTCAAAGGATGGGAAAAAATATATCAAGCAAACAATCATCAAAAAACAACAGGAGCAGCAATATTAATTTCTGAAAAAATTGACTTTAAAGTTAAGTCCACCACGAAGGATAAGGAGGGACACTATATAATGATAAAGGGAACCTAATTATACTGGGAGGATATAACCATATTAAATATCTATGCACCCAGTGACAGGGTTTCAAGACACATAAAACAAACTCTAACAGCATTGAAAAGTGAGATAGACAGCTCCACAATAATAGTAGGAGAATTTAACACACCACTTTCAGTGAAGGACAGAATATCCAGAAAGAAGCTCAATACAGACGTGGAAGATCTAAATGCCACAATCAACCAACCTGACCTCATAGACATATACAGAACACTCCACCCAACAGCATCCAAGTGTATTTTCTTTTCCAACGCACTTGGGGAATTCTCTAGAATAGACCACATATTAGGTCATAAAGTAGTCTTAACAGAATCCAAAACATCAAAATATTACAAAGCATCTTTCTGACCATAAAGACATAAAAGTAGAAATCAATAACAGGAAAAGCAAGGAAAAGAAATCAAACACTTGGAAACTGAACAACATCTTGCTCAAAAACAACTGGGTTATAGAAGACATTAAGGATGGAATAAAGAAATTCATAGAATCCAATGAAAATGAAAACACTCCCTATCAGAACCTTTGGGACACTGCTCAAGTAGTGCTTAAAGGCCAATTTATAGCAATAAATGCACACATCCAAAAAGAAGAAAGGGTCAAAATCAAAGAACTATCCTTGCAACTTAAACAAATAGAAAGAGGGAAACAAAAGAAACCTCCAGGCACCAGAAGAAAGCAAATAATAAAAATTAGAGCAGAATTATATGAAATAGAAAACACAAAAACAACTGAAAGAGTTAACAAGACCAAAAGCTGGTTTTTTGAAACAATTAACAAAATTGATAAACCGTTGGCCAAACTGACAAAAGAAAAACAGGAGAGGAAGCAAATAACCTGAATAAGAAAGAGATGGGTGATAGCACAACAGACTCAACTGAAATTAAGAAAATCATATCACGATTACTATGAAAAATTGTACTCTAACAAATTTGAAGACCTAGAAGAAATGAGTGAACTTCTAGAAACACACTAGCTACCTAAAGTAACACAAACAGAGGAAGAACAACTAAATAAACCTATAACAAAAGAAGAGTTTGAAAAGGCAATTTAAAAACTCCCAAGAAAAAAAAAGCCCTGGCCCTGATGGCTTCACTTGAAAAGTCTACCAAATTTTCAGAGAAGAGTTAACACCACTACTACTAAAGGTATTTCAGAGCATAGAAAAGGACGGAATACTCCCAAACTCATTCTATGAAGCCAGCACATCCTTGATGCCAAAACCAGGTAAGGCCACCACAAGAAAAATAAACTTACAGACCTATATCCCTCATGAACTTAGATACAAAAACACTCAACAAAATTCTAGCCAATAGAATTCAACAACATATCAAAAAAATAATTCACCATGACCAAGTGGGATTCATACCAGGTATGCAGGGGTGGTTCAGCATTAGGAAAACAATCAATGTAATCCATCATATAAATGAAACAAAAGACAAGAACCACATGATCTTATCAATTGATACAGAAAAGGCAATACCCATTCATGATAAAAACTCTCAGCAAAACAGGAATAGAAGGAAAGCTCCTCAACATAATAAATGGTATTTATACAAAAGCCAACAGCCAACATCATTCTAAATGGAGAGAGTCTGAAAGCATTCCCCTTGAGAATGGGAACCAGACAAGGATACCCTTTATCACCACTCTGATTTGACATTGTGCTGGAGGTCCTAGCCAGAGCAATTAGGCTAGATAAAGAAATAAAGGGCATCTAGATTGGTAAGGAGAAGTAAAAGTATCTCCATTTGCAGATGACATGATCTTATACGCAGAGAACCCTAAAGAATCCTCAAGAAAACTACTGAAACTAATAGAAGAGTTCGTCAGAGTATGATGATACAAGATAAACATACAAAAATCAGTTGGATTCCTCTACACCAACAAAAAGAACATCGAAGAAGAAATCACCACATCAATACTGTTTACAGTAGCCCACAAGAAGACAAAATACTTAGGAATAAATCTACCTGGAGATGTAAAAGACCTATACAAAGAAAACTACAAGACACTACTGCAAGAAACCAAAAGAGACCTACCTAAGTGGAAAAGCATACCTTGCTCATGGATAGGAAGACTTAACATTGTAAAAATGTCTATTCTACCAAAAGCAATCTATAGATACAATGCAATTCTGATCCAAATTAGGAAGATATTTTTTAATGAGATGGAGAAACAAATCACCAACTTCATATGGAAGGGAAAGAGGCCCCAGATAAGTAAAACATTACTGAAAAAAAGAACAAAGTGGGAGGCCTCACACCACCTGATTTTAGAACATATTATACTGCTACAGTAATCAAAACACCATGGTACTGGTACAACAACAGATACATAGGCCAATGGGACAGAGTTGGGAATCCAGGCATAAATCCATCCACGTATGAGCAGCTGATATTTGACAAAGGCCGTTCCTTAAAAAGCTAGAAATAGAACTACCATACAATCCAGTAATCCCACTCCTTGTAATATATCCTAGAGAAATAAAAGCCTTTATGTGAACAGATATACTCACACCCATGTTCCTTGCAGCACTGTTTACAATAGCAAAAAGATGGAAGCAACCAAGGGGCCCATTGGTGGATGAATGGATTAATAAATTATGGTATATTCATTCGATGGAATACTACGCATCAATAAAGAACAATTATGAATATGTGAAACATTTCATAACGTGGAGGAATCTGGAAGGTATTGTGCTGAGTGAAATTAGTCAGTTGCAAAAGGACAAATATTGTATGAAACCACTGTTATAGGAACTCAAGAAATAATTTAAACAGAGAAGAAAATATCCTTTGATGGTTATGAGTGTGGGGAGGGAGGGAAGGAGAGGAGTATTCACTAATTAGATGAAAAAAAAATTATATAGTAGACAAAAATTACTTTAGGCAAAGGGAAAGACAACACATAATACAGGAGAGGTCAGCACAACTGGACTAAATCAAAAGCAAAGAAGTTTCCTGAATAAACCTAACTCTTTGAAGTCCAGAATAGCAGGGATGGGGGTCTGGGGACCATGGTTTCAGGGGACATACAGGTCAATAGGCATAATAAAACCTATTGAGAAAACGTCCTGCCTCCCACTTTGGTGAGTGATATCTGGGGTCTTAAATGCTAGCAAGCAGCCATCTAAGATGTATCAATTGGTCTCAACCCACCTGGAGCAAAGGAGAATGAAGAATACCAAAGACACAAGGTAAGTATGAGCCCAAAAGACAGAAAGGACCACATGAATCAGAGACTACATCAGCCTGAGACCAGAAGAACTAGATGACTACCCTGACAGGGAACACAAGAGAAAATCCCTGACGGAGCAGGAGAGCAGTGGGATGGAGACCTCAAATTCTCATAAAAAGACCAGACTTAATGGTCTAATTGACACTAGAGGGACCCCAGAGGTCATGGTCCCCAGACCTTCTGTTAGCCCAAGACAGGAACAATTCCCAAAGCCAACTCTTCAGACTGGACTATAAAATAGAAATGATACCGGTGAGGAGTGAGTTTCTTGGCTCATGTAGACACATAAGACTATGTGAGCAGCTCCTGTCTGGAGGGGAGATGAGAAGACAGAGGGGGACAGAATCTGGCTGAATGGACATGGGGAATACAGGGTGGAGAGCAACTAGGAGTACATAGCAAGGTATATATAAATTTTTGTATGAGAGACTGACATGATCTGTAAACTTTCACTTAAAGCACAATAAAAAAAAATCACAATTATAAAAAAGATATTCTTCCTAAAGTGAAGGATAAGTTATCGCATCTGGCTCCTCCCACAACTAAAAAGAAGCACAGAACCTAGTGGGTCTCTTTGGATTTTGGAGGCAACATATTCCTCACTTGGGTGTGCTACTCAGGCCCATTTATCAAGTGACTTGAAAATCTGCTAGTTTTGAGTTAGGTCCAGACCAAGAGAAGGCTCTGCAACAGGTTCAGACTGCCATGCAAACAGCTCTGCCACTTGGGACACATGATCCAATGGTGCTTGAAGTGTCTGTGGCCAAGATGCCATTTGGAGTCTTTGGCAGGCCCCTCTTGGTGAATCACAGCACAGACCCTTAGGATTTTGGAGCAAAGCCCTGCCATCCTCTGCCATCCTCTGCAGATAACTACTTGCCTTTTGAAAAACAACTTTTGGCTGAGGTGCTTGCTGAGGGCAAGGGGAATACAGAAAGAGTGGTGAAAGAAGGTAGTTCTAAATACCAGTTACGACCATGCAGCCAGTTACAGAAACGAGGACTGTAATTGCCATGAGTATTTCTACCTTGCATGTGTGTTCATTGTATCATGTTAACTGTAAGTATGACTTTATAATTGTCTTTATTCAGAGGTTATGTATGGTTTAAGGAGATGTGTACAGGGGCCAAGTTGACAGGGGGTGGACTGTGATTGTTAAGGATGTGTGTCAACTTGGCTCGGCCGTGATTCCCAGTGGTTTGGTAGTTATGGTGTAGTTTGCCATTTGTATGATGATGCGATGAGAGTTAATATAATGTGATCACCTCCATGATGGGGTCTACCGTGAGTAACCAATCAGTTGAAAGGGAATTTCCTTGGGGGGTGTGGCCTACATCCAATATAGATGGACTCTCTGGCAAGGCTTTTGGGCTTTTACTCACACTAGATCCTGCAGCTGGTTCCTGTTCATCTGATCTCTGATTCTTGGAACTTGAGCTAGGAGCTTACCTACTGTCTTGCCTGCTGATTTTGGAATTCAACAATCTTCAAAGCCTGTGAGCAAGAGGCCTGCTGTCTTACCTACAGATCTCGGCTTTGCCAGCCCCTGTGGCTATGTGCATCAGGAGAAGCCTCCAGCCTGACCTACAGATTTGGGATGTTCCAGCCTCTATGACCAAGTGAGCCGTTTTCTTTATATAAATCTTTCTATATATAGATATTTATATGCTTAACTTGTTTTGCTTCTCTAGAGAACCTAGCCTAAGACACCATTTTATATAAAATGTCTAAGTCACCTGATGCTATTAGGGAAAGCAATTAAAGGTAAAAAAAAGCTCAAAAGATTCTTAATGCCTGAGAGTGAAAAAAAAAGCTTGTACCATCATCATCTTTTTTGGATGGACCTTGCTTGCATCAGGATACGCCCACACATTGATATGCAAACTTGTTATTCCCTTCTAATGAGATAATTGAGATGGGAACATCAATTTAATCCAATGACTGTGTGTCAATATCTCTCTAGGAAAAAAAGAGGGGTTTCAATAGAAACCCAAGCATTTTTACACTCTTGTTTTCTCCCTAGGGTCCCTGGTGGTACTCAGCAGCAAACAAAAAAGCTGGAGGTTTCAGTCCACCCAGAAGCACCTCAGAAGAAAAGCCTGGTGCCCAGGTCATGAAAAATCAGCCATCGAAAACCCTTTGAGTACAGTTCTGCTCTGACACGTAGGGGGTTGCCATGAGTCAGAGTTGACCGGATGGCAACTGGTTGCTTTCTCTCCACCTCCTCACCTCCCCCAACCATCACATCTTTCCCAAACATGGATGTGAAGAACACCACTGGAACTATGTTATCTAGGAGCCAAAAATGTATGACTAAGCCTATATTGTGGAAATGCACCTTCATTCTTTTGGGGGATGATCTGCCTTTTCTCTAGGGCAGTTATTTATTTCCCTTCTTATATCTGCCTGGGAAGCCAGGCAAGATAGGCCCAGGAACAGCTTCCTTGGGAGCTTCGCCATCCCCTGTTCTAGAAAGTTGGGCAACAGATGACCTAACTTAACTGTAGAGATTAGGGCACATATTCTGGTTCTTCTCCATTCTTCTCTTTGGCCTATATCCTCCAGATCAGCCTCTCCTTATCATTGAAGTGGTGAATATGGGTTTAGGGAACAAGACCAGTTAGTTTTGCCTAAAGAGATCACCTTGTGGTCTGATCTAATCTAGCTCCTCAGGACTTAAATGTATAATTCCTTTTAGGAGGATCACACAAAGATGGTTCCTATGAGGCAGAGGTTAAAGATGTCCCAAATGTTCAACTTTTCCAAACTGCTGTACAACTCCATCACCTCTAAAATCAGTTCCTCTTCCTCCAATCAATATGCTCCCTCCTGTCTTTGTGTTTCATAATTTGCTGCAACGATTTACAGAACTCACGAGCTGTCAAGGGAAAGGCTCACAGGTCCCAAATTCGTGGGTCAGGCTTAAGGCTGGAGGCTTCTCCTGACTCACATGGTTGCAGGGGCTGACGAACCCAAATCAGCAGGTCAGATGATAGACTGCTGGCTCAGTTCCAAGAAGTGGAGGTCAGATGATGATGGGCGCAGGATCCAGAGCAAAAGAAGAGAGCTTTGCCAAACCATTCATATATATATATAGGATGTAGACCATACCATCAAGGAAAATCCTCTTACCTGAGCAAGGCAGTGCAAGGGTGTGACTTGAATTAGGGTGGTAAGTGTGGTGACTGGGCTTAGGGTGGTAAAGTGAGTCATAACATACTTGTTTTGACTCATAACATGAGTCATTACCTCTACTAAGGCAATGACTCAAGATATATCCCACCCTAATCCTGCCTCATGACCACAACAGACAACTCACTCCCAAATGGGATCATAAACACAGGCATGGAGGCTAGGATTTACAACCTCACAAAATGGAGGATGACTACATCATCACATAACCGCCATATTACATCATCACATAACTGCCAAGCCACTGTAAATTATGCTCCAACCAAGTTGACACATAACTTTAACCATCACAGGCTCCATACACCTTATTTGCATTAGAAGCAAGCTGTCCAATCCCCTTGCACCCCATTTGCACAGTTCTACCCAGTCACTGTGTGGGAGTCACAAAGAGTATTGTTAGAGGGGCCATATTAAGTAATTCACTGCACTGCAGGCCACTCCCTGGTTCTTCTAGCTATTGGCTCTTTCATACTTGAAGGATTAAGTTCCCTCTCCCCGTCATTTTACCAGCCCAAAATAATCATTAACAATTTAGTCCTTCAGTAGGGCGAAGAGTCCTTAGAGTGAGGTTACTCAGGTACCAGCCCTTCAGGTCTACTGCAGGTATCCACCTGATCTGGTCAAGTTCTCCAGAAGTCATCTTGGCTTCACCCTTTCTGGCCTCTGATAAAATTTAACTGAGAGATTTTTCCCTCGCTCTGAGTTTGTCTTGAGGTGTCAGCATAATGTAAGGTATCCCCCGCTGCATAACTCATTTATTTATTTCTTTTCCTTCAGCTATTATTTCTCCTTCCTTCCTTTTGTCATTTATTTTTACCTAAACTTTTTCCACCTTGGGAAGGAACATCAGGTTCAACTTCTGGGCCAGTCCAGATTGCTGATAGCAAGAGCAGTCTAGCATGTGCTTCCCCCTTAGTCCACTCCCATTCATGGTGCGTAGGGTTACATAGGTGCAACGCTAGTGGGCTATCTCATCCAAGGCAATATGGCAGTACGCACTGTCAACCCCAATTTTGCCAGTTGGGGGGAAAGTACAATCTATTCCACCAGGCCCCTGGGAATTCTGGAGTACACTCCTGCTTCTGGCACCTGCAGCTGCATCCCTGGTCCTGGGACCACAACATCTGGCAGGAAAAAAGCAATTTTAGGTGATGAGTAGAACTGTACAGTGGCACCAGCATCCTCCCCCACTCCCTCTTCCTCATATCCCCCAGAGAAATGTGGGATTCTGTCCAGTGACAATCCTCTCTTTGCCTCCCTCATCATATTGATTTTGAGCACACACTTATGAAGGCATGTGGGCCAGCCCTTCATGCCTTTATCTCCCCTGGTTTTGGATGACAAATATTTCAATTGTTCGTTCTAATTCTCTATTAAGCCATTATTCTGAGGGTGGTATGCAGCATGGTATATAACATTTAATATAATGCTTCTTGGTCCATTGCTGCACTCTGTGGGCTGTAAAGTGTGTTCCTTGGTCTGATGAAATGTAACTCTGTGGCCCAAGTTGGTACAGTATCTTTAGTTCCAATTCCTTAACGGTGTTTTTGGCATTTGCATCCGTCGTGGGATTACGCAAAGCTCAGTCCAGAGTAAGTGCCTATTCCTGTGAGGACCCATTTGTAGCCGCCTGGTGTCACTGGCGTCATTGGTCCAATATAATCAACTTGTCAGCTATGTGCAGGGCCTTCTCCCCTGGGGAATCTGCCCTGTACTTATCTACATCCTCTGTCTTTCTTGCTGACAGACAGAGCAGTCCTTATTGGCATTTTGTGCCTCAGAGAGTACAAGGGGGATGTGTCTAGATTCAGCCCTTCTCTGCATCACTGCAGTACCCTACGTCTGTTCATTTCATGGACCCAGTTGACCACCTCAAGTAAGTGTATCAACAGGTCCACTTGCTGATTGCAATCACCTTCTGATCCAGGAAAGGGGATTCTTCTGATGGACATCGACATGTCCTATTATAATGTGCCCTTTAAATTCCCAGAGTGTTTTCCATAGGTCCATGCCCCACATGGGTTTCCTCTTAATCCAGTTTTCCATCACCCATCTGCCTGACCGCATAAGCAGGCCATTGGCTACTGCCCATGAATTAGTAAAAATTCAAACATATGGGCTCTCATTGTTGCCCAGTTCTTCCATCACAGGTGGGAAGACAGCATGCAGTTCAGCCCATTAAGCCGACCTGTTTTTACCTTCTTTAATCAGGGTCTTTCCATCCTCTGGTCTTAGTGCAGCAGCTTTCCTCATCAAATGTTATCCATGTACCTTGGAACGGCCATCCATGAACCAAGCAGCCTTCTGCTGGTCAGCAGAAAGTTGTTCATAGCAATGGGCTGTGGTAGCTTCTCAGGTGGTTCAAGAGTAGGACCTATGGGAAGAGTTTACCTGCTCATGGATACAGTGGGTACCTTCCTGCATTCCCTGAGTAGCTTGGTCTTGTATGAACCATTTCCACTTAATTATGGAACTATTTTGGGCACTGCCTTCCTTGTTAGAGTGTTTCTGTGACATCACCCAAGACATTATGGGTATTTTGGGTCTTTCTGTCATTGAGGCAGTCTCAGTCAACACCCAATAACAGGTGAGTAATTGCCTTTCAAATGGCTTGTGTCATGCTGCAGCATCTGGGAACTTTCTAGTCCAGTGGTCACCATTGGACAATATTCTCAGGTTTTTGACATTAGCGCCAGTCTGCACATGTACACATGGCAGACACCCCCAAAATCATGTCTGCATGTGGATCATAAGGGCCTAAAGGCAGGGAGAGTGAGACCGCTTTCTGTAATTCAGACATTGCCTGCTGTTGCTCTGGACCCCATTTGAATGCAGTTTTCTTCGGCATCGTTTAGTGGATGGGGACCAGCAGTATCCCCAGATGTGGAATATGTGTTCTCCAAAATCCAAACAGACCAACCAAACATTGGGCATCCTGCTTCATCTTGGGTGTAAGTAGTGACAGCAACTTATTCTTGGTTGCCTGTGGAATGCCCCAGTTAGTCCCAAGAATTTCACCATTTGGGCAGGCCTGGGTTTTTGCTAGATTTATTAACCAGCCTCTGTTGGTCATGTGGGCCACGACTGTTTTCAAATCAGCCCTAGCCTGTCTTCGGTGTTTGATATTAATATAGCATCATCAATTTAACTTATCACACTTAGATCTGCACCAAGTTCAAGTCTCTTCTAACCAAACTATGACAGTAAGCCAGTGAATTCAAGTAACCCTGTGTTAATGCAGTGAAAGTAAATTGGGATCCTTCCCGTGTGAAGATCCAGGAAGAGCCCTCATGGTGCAGTGGTTAAGCGTTTGGCTGCTAACCAAAAAATTGGAGGTTCAAATCTACCAGCTGCTCCTTGGAAACCCTATGGGGCAGTTTTACTCTGTCTTACAAGGTTGCTATGAGTCTAAATCAACTTGACAGCAATGGGTTTTTAACCGGTCCGTTGTGAAAGCAAACTGCAGCTGGCTCTTTTCCAAGATTTGAATGGAGAAAAAGGCATTTGCAAGATCTAACACTGAGTACTAGTCTCTTTTAACCTGTTGTATTTTCTGCACCATGTTTGGAATAGCTGAAGCCACAGGTGGCACTATTTTATTGAGGCCTCCATAGTCTACTGAGGAGCCCTGGTGGCGTAGTGGTTACGAGCTCGGCTGCTAACCAAAAGGTCGCCAGTTCAAATCTACCAGCCACTGGTTGGAAACACTATGGGGCAGTTCTACTCTGTCCAATAGGGTCGCTGTGAGTCAGAACCAACTTGAAGACAACTAACAACAACAACATAGTCTACTGTCAGCCTCCATGAGCCATCTGCCTTTTTCAGAAACCATGCACGGCTGTTATATAGAGAATTTGCTGTCACCAATGCCCCGGCCTTTAGCATGTCTTTGGTCAAAGCAGTAATCTTCTTTTGTCCACCAGATATCTTATACTGTTTCAAATTAATGACATGAATGCGTTCAGGCAATTCTAATGGTTCCTATTTACCGTGTCCAATCAATACTGGCCTAAGAACAGACTTATGTGCCTTCAGCTTTACAATGTCAGGTACAGGGAGAGTTCCCCAATTAGACATAAAATCCATATCAATAATACAATCAGGTAAGGGAGATGTAACTACTTCATATAAGATCTGTTCAAACCTTCCAATTCTCATCCAAACTTTCACCTTAGTCCCACCAACTTTTGTATCTCCATATCCCCCCAGTTTAACCTTAGACCCCTTCAAGATTTTATTGTCAGGCTTTGAGATTATAGTACATTAGGATCCGGTGTCCAGGAGCCCCAAGAAAGTTTCTTCCCCACCCTTGGGTCATTTCACCCACACATGTGCATATGGTTTTGGATCCCCTGTCAGGGGCTGGATCAGATGACCCTGGCCCCCTCGTCAATCCTTATTTTCATTGACTATCTGAGCCTCTGCTTCAAATAATCCCAGGTGGGACTTCCCATCATTAAATTCCTCCTGACTAGGGTGAGTATAATGTACTTGTCTAGTCCTCTTGAATATTGGGGGACCAGCAGGAGTTTCTGTTGGTCCACCCAACCTCCTGTAGTGCTGCCTTAGAATCTTTGTCTCAGTTCCATCAGTGTCTGCTATATTCATCCCATTTCTTAGCAATCATTTAAAAATCTCTGTTCTACTGGGGTAAATTCTTTCCCCATTGCCCCTTCCTGTTCTCCTATGAATCACCCTTATGTTTCTTTCATCTGTAAGACCCATGTGGGGAAGCTGTTCCAATGGATCCAACAAGGCTTCTCGAACTGTTGGTTTGTTTCGCAGTAACAAGGTTACACAAGTGCCCATGTAGAAGGGGCTCCATTGATGATCATATCTGCCACGACCTGTGTAAGAGGTATAGTTACTAAATGAATGTTTTGATCACTGTAAAGCCGTTCCAGTATGGCTTGCATAAGCATCACATCAGCTGCTTTCTCTGGAGTGTTCTGTTGGGTATTTCAAGGGAAAGAGGGACAGTTTCACCTCTTAGGGTAAACAAATCTCACTGCAAATTTTATCGAGTCCACCGGGCTGGCTGTTCCCTCCAGGCTAACCTACTGTGTAACGGGATCTTGTATCATCGTTTGTGACTGTTCCATAGCGAGTTGTGGGTCTTGCATCAACCCAAACATACTCTTCCATTCTGCAGCATTGAAAACTAAAGACACTGCCCCTCATTTAGTCGCTCTCACAACCCACTTTAGTAATGGTTCCTTAGGAAGCTGAGGATCTACAGAATTGAAGCAATTCCTTTACACTATACTCTCTGGTTTCAATAATTTCTTGATTTGCCCATTCTCCCCTGCTGGTGACCAGTGGCTGTAAGGGTGCTTCCTGTTGTTCTGACATGATTTTTTCTTTCTGGGTCAGCCCCTGAGATCAGGCCCAACTGGACTGGATCTGGGCTTGGTTCAGTGCTACAATCAGCCCCTACATTCTTTTTCCCGGCCATTGCAGCTATTAATGATTACGGCAACCAAGGGATTATATGCCCTTTCCTTATCACTTTATGTTTCCTTATGTGTCCAACTAGCCAATTCCTCAGGAGTTAGATCCACCACTCCTAAATCCCATGAGTATCTTCTGCCTTGGGAACTGATTGCAACACAACTGCTATTTCAATCCATGGGTGTTTTTTAATCTCCTCCAGAAACCAAAGGTTTCTCATTCCTGCAATTTATTCCCCTTTTTTGTCTAACACTGCATATCCCAGTGAGCCTGGGCAGTTGCATGAATCCCTCTATTCTGACACCAACTAAATGAATAAGTTCTTTTAGAAGGATCAGCACAAAACCAGTTCCTATGAGGGGGAGGTTAAAGATGTCCAGCTTTTCCAAACTGCTGTCCCACTCCAGCATCTCTGACATCAACTACTCCTCCTCCCTTCAGTACTCTCCCTCCTGTCTTTGGGTTCCATAATTCACTGTACCACAGGATTCTACAGTGGATTTGGAGTCTTAGTAAAATTAAATGTGTTATTCAACTTTCAGTTGTCTAGATTCCTTATTTAAAAGGGAAATGGCTCCTTTATTTGGAAAATGAATATATTTAAGACAGAGGTCCCCAGGCTGTGGAAAATTCTACCACCTCAAGCAGTTTGCTTGGTATCCCCATAGCTTAACATTAGAATCCTGGTTCCTTTGCTTGACGTGCCTTGCAGCTTTACATTAAAATCCTGGCTCCTCTCTCCTTAAGTGCTGCCCCAAACTAGAGGAAATTGGCAGAAACTGGTTTAGGTACCATGTTGACATTTAGGATAACCTTTTAGTTCATTAATTACCTCATACATAGTAACTTCCCTGCCTCTAGGTGGAGTTTAACTGCCATTTTCTGAACATGCAGCGCATGAAGTTATACATAAACCCCATTGTGCCTGCGTAGTAGGATTAATAATGTTGCTAATGTCACTTGTGTGAACTTTATACTTGTAAACCCATTAAAAGTAACCTACTCCCTCGCGCTCACTGAGCAGTCTTGGCGGCAGCAGCCCCAACTGTTCCTTTCTTTGTGCAATGAAATAAGGTGCCTTTCTGCTCTCTGACCTTGGTCTCTCGTTTGTTGGCTGAAATGAGTTGTGCTGAGTAGAACCTGGGGTTTCCACCCAGCAACATATTGCTTCTATGAGAAATTTCTCACATTTTAAAAACCAATCTTTTTTTTCTCTACTAATCTCTTTGCAGTATGTGGTAGATATTGTTAAATATTATCAGCCCAATTACAATCCTTGGGTGGAACAATTGGTTAAGTGTTCAATTGTAACTGAAAGTCTGGAGGTTTGAACCCACCCAAGACACATTGGAAAAAAGGCCTGGTGATCTGCCTCTATGAAGCAGTTCTACTCTGCACACGTGAGGTCACCATGTGTCAGAAATGACTTGATGGCAGCTGGTTACTTGTTATGTTATAAAATATTTCAGGCAAAATTAATATCCAAAGCTTAGAATTTAAATATTATTTGGTATTTTATTGTGTAGTACATTTCATCTGTGTAGCCAGATTTCACAAATCTGACAATATAAATTAACCCTTATAAACTAAGTTCCGTGAATTACATTCAATTGTCTATTAAAAACAGCTGCTGTTTTTGTCTATTTGTCCATAATCTGATGGGTCCTCAAATTCATAAATGACATCTGTTAAAAACCTATGGAAAATTTTATACTTAATGGTAGAACATTAGAAGAACTATCACTAAAAACACTGTAGTTTTTTTTTTTTTTTTTAATATGGCCACAAATTCTTTGGCACTCTTCACATTAAGAAATGGAGTCTAAAGAGGACATTCAAATGACTACCAAACACATGAAAAGATGCTCAGTGTCATTAGTCATCAGAGAGATACAAATCAAAACCACGATGAGATAGCATTTCACTCCCACCTAGGATGGCTAAGATAAAACAAAAAACACAGAAGTTAACAAATGTTGGTGAGGATGTAGGGAAATTGGAAAACTTATCCATTGCTGGTGGGAATGCAAAGTGGCACAGCTATTGTGCAAAACAGTGTGACAGTTCCTCAAAAAACTGAAAATAGAACTACCATATGTCCTAGCAATTCCACTGCTAGGAATGTACCCAAGGGACTTGAAAGCAGATGTATACCAATATTCATTGTAGCATTATTTCCAAAAGCCAAAAGGTGGAAACAACCTAAGTGCTTATCAACAGACGAATGAATAAACAAAATTTGGTACATACATACAATGGAATACTACTCAGCCAGAAAGAGAAATGAAGTCTTGAAACATGCTACAACATGGATGAGGCTTGAAGACATTATGCTGACTGAAATAAGTCAATCACGAAAAGACAAATACTATACTACCTCATTTATATAAAAAGACAAAAACAGGCAAATGTATAGAGTCCAAAGTTTATTAGTGATTACCAGGGGCAGGAGGGAATGAGGAAAAAGGGGTTATTTAGTTTATTATGAAGCACTGAGTTTTGGTTTACGATGATGGAAAAATCACATTGACCCTTTCATGACCCACAGAACATATTGCACCCATATACATTTACCATCTCTCAGGTTTATTGAGAAGCTGCTTTCCCACGACAGTACATGTGGCTATCTGGAGGGGGCCTGCGCAACTGTTAGAAACTGGTGTGTGCTGCAAATTGCTGTTTTTACAGGATATTGTATTAGGGAATGCATCCCTCAGGTGCCTCCTGTAGGGTCATAATTGTCCCAATAACGTGCACATGAGTCCATAGGGACATATGCGTCCCAGAGCCCAATAAGACATATGCATCCCACCAATCCTACCCCCACCCCAAGAGCTCAGCAGGACA